>NC_072439.2:0-2477500 GCF_028878055.3 Symphalangus syndactylus
ATAACAATCTTAACCCTAACCTAACCTAACCCTAACCCTATAATACCTAACCCTAACCCTAACCACTAACCCTAACCTAACCCTAACCCTAACCCTAACCCTAACCCTACCCTAACCCTAACCCTAACCCTAACCCTAACCCTAACCCTAACCCTAACCCTAACCCTAACCCTAACCCTAACCCTAACCCTAACCCTAACCCTAACCCTAACCCTAACCCTAACCCTAACCCTACCTAACCTAACCCTAACCCTAACCCTAACCCTAACCCTAACCCTAACCCTAACCCTAACCCTAACCCTAACCCTAACCCTAACCCTAACCCTAACCCTAACCCTAACCCTACCCTAACCCTAACCCTAACCCTAACCCTAACCCTAACCCTAACCCTAACCTAACCCTAACCCTAACCCTAACCCTAACCCTAACCCTAACCCTAACCCTAACCCTAACCCTAACCCTAACCCTAACCCTAACCCTAACCCTAACCCTAACCCTAACCCTAACCCTAACCCTAACCCTAACCCTAACCCTAACCCTAACCCTAACCCTAACCCTAACCCTAACCCCTAACCCTAACCCTAACCCTAACCCTAACCCTAACCCTAACCCTAACCCTAACCCTAACCCTAACCCTAACCCTAACCCTAACCCTAACCCTAACCCTAACCCTAACCCTAACCCTAACCCTAACCCTAACCCTAACCCTAACCCTAACCCTAACCCTAACCCTAACCCTAACCCTAACCCTAACCCTAACCCTAACCCTAACCCTAACCCTAACCCTAACCCTAACCTAACCCTAACCCTAACCCTAACCCTAACCCTAACCCTAACCCTAACCCTAACCCTAACCCTAACCCTAACCCTAACCCTAACCCTAACCCTAACCCTAACCCTAACCCTAACCCTAACCCTAACCCTAACCCTAACCCTAACCCTAACCCTAACCCTAACCCTAACCCTAACCCTAACCCTAACCCTAACCCTAACCCTAACCCTAACCCTAACCCTAACCCTAACCCTAACCCTAACCCTAACCCTAACCCTAACCCTAACCCTAACCCTAACCCTAACCCTAACCCTAACCCTAACCCTAACCCTAACCCTAACCCTAACCCTAACCCTAACCCTAACCCTAACCCTAACCCTAACCCTAACCCTAACCCTAACCCTAACCCTAACCCTAACCCTAACCCTAACCCTAACCCTAACCCTAACCCTAACCCTAACCCTAACCCTAACCCTAACCCTAACCCTAACCCTAACCCTAACCCTAACCCTAACCCTAACCCTAACCCTAACCCTAACCCTAACCCTAACCCTAACCCTAACCCTAACCCTAACCCTAACCCTAACCCTAACCCTAACCCTAACCCTAACCCTAACCCTAACCCTAACCCTAACCCTAACCCTAACCCTAACCCTAACCCTAACCCTAACCCTAACCCTAACCCTAACCCTAACCCTAACCCTAACCCTAACCCTAACCCTAACCCTAACCCTAACCCTAACCCTAACCCTAACCCTAACCCTAACCCTAACCCTAACCCTAACCCTAACCCTAACCCTAACCCTAACCCTAACCCTAACCCTAACCTAACCCTAACCCTAACCCTAACCCTAACCCTAACCCTAACCCTAACCCTAACCCTAACCCTAACCCTAACCCTAACCCTAACCCTAACCCTAACCCTAACCCTAACCCTAACCCTAACCCTAACCCTAACCCTAACCCTAACCCTAACCCTAACCCTAACCCTAACCCTAACCCTAACCCTAACCCTAACCCTAACCCTAACCCTAACCCTAACCCTAACCCTAACCCTAACCCTAACCCTAACCCTAACCCTAACCCTAACCCTAACCCTAACCCTAACCCTAACCCTAACCCTAACCCTAACCCTAACCCTAACCCTAACCCTAACCCTAACCCTAACCCTAACCCTAACCCTAACCCTAACCCTAACCCTAACCCTAACCCTAACCCTAACCCTAACCCTAACCCTAACCCTAACCCTAACCCTAACCCTAACCCTAACCCTAACCCTAACCCTAACCCTAACCCTAACCCTAACCCTAACCCTAACCCTAACCCTAACCCTAACCCTAACCCTAACCCTAACCCTAACCCTAACCCTAACCCTAACCCTAACCCTAACCCTAACCCTAACCCTAACCCTAACCCTAACCCTAACCCTAACCCTAACCCTAACCCTAACCCTAACCCTAACCCTAACCCTAACCCTAACCCTAACCCTAACCCTAACCCTAACCCTAACCCTAACCCTAACCCTAACCCTAACCCTAACCCTAACCCTAACCCTAACCCTAACCCTAACCCTAACCCTAACCCTAACCCTAACCCTAACCCTAACCCTAACCCTAACCCTAACCCTAACCCTAACCCTAACCCTAACCCTAACCCTAACCCTAACCCTAACCCTAACCCTAACCCTAACCCTAACCCTAACCCTAACCCTAACCCTAACCCTAACCCTAACCCTAACCCTAACCCTAACCCTAACCCTAACCCTAACCCTAACCCTAACCCTAACCCTAACCCTAACCCTAACCCTAACCCTAACCCTAACCCTAACCCTAACCCTAACCCTAACCCTAACCCTAACCCTAACCCTAACCCTAACCCTAACCCTAACCCTAACCCTAACCCTAACCCTAACCCTAACCCTAACCCTAACCCTAACCCTAACCTAACCCTAACCCTAACCCTAACCCTAACCCTAACCCTAACCCTAACCCTAACCCTAACCCTAACCCTAACCCTAACCCTAACCCTAACCCTAACCCTAACCCTAACCCTAACCCTAACCCTAACCCTAACCCTAACCCTAACCCTAACCCTAACCCTAACCCTAACCCTAACCCTAACCCTAACCCTAACCCTAACCCTAACCCTAACCCTAACCCTAACCCTAACCCTAACCCTAACCCTAACCCTAACCCTAACCCTAACCCTAACCCTAACCCTAACCCTAACCCTAACCCTAACCCTAACCCTAACCCTAACCCTAACCCTAACCCTAACCCTAACCCTAACCCTAACCCTAACCCTAACCCTAACCCTAACCCTAACCCTAACCCTAACCCTAACCCTAACCCTAACCCTAACCCTAACCCTAACCCTAACCCTAACCCTAACCCTAACCCTAACCCTAACCCTAACCCTAACCCTAACCCTAACCCTAACCCTAACCCTAACCCTAACCCTAACCCTAACCCTAACCCTAACCCTAACCCTAACCCTAACCCTAACCCTAACCCTAACCCTAACCCTAACCCTAACCCTAACCCTAACCCTAACCCTAACCCTAACCCTAACCCTAACCCTAACCCTAACCCTAACCCTAACCCTAACCCTAACCCTAACCCTAACCCTAACCCTAACCCTAACCCTAACCCTAACCCTAACCCTAACCCTAACCCTAACCCTAACCCTAACCCTAACCCTAACCCTAACCCTAACCCTAACCCTAACCCTAACCCTAACCCTAACCCTAACCCTAACCCTAACCCTAACCCTAACCCTAACCCTAACCCTAACCCTAACCCTAACCCTAACCCTAACCCTAACCCTAACCCTAACCCTAACCCTAACCCTAACCCTAACCCTAACCCTAACCCTAACCCTAACCCTAACCCTAACCCTAACCCTAACCCTAACCCTAACCCTAACCCTAACCCTAACCCTAACCCTAACCCTAACCCTAACCCTAACCCTAACCCTAACCCTAACCCTAACCCTAACCCTAACCCTAACCCTAACCCTAACCCTAACCCTAACCCTAACCCTAACCCTAACCCTAACCCTAACCCTAACCCTAACCCTAACCCTAACCCTAACCCTAACCCTAACCCTAACCCTAACCCTAACCCTAACCCTAACCCTAACCCTAACCCTAACCCTAACCCTAACCCTAACCCTAACCCTAACCCTAACCCTAACCCTAACCCTAACCCTAACCCTAACCCTAACCCTAACCCTAACCCTAACCCTAACCCTAACCCTAACCCTAACCCTAACCCTAACCCTAACCCTAACCCTAACCCTAACCCTAACCCTAACCCTAACCCTAACCCTAACCCTAACCCTAACCCTAACCCTAACCCTAACCCTAACCCTAACCCTAACCCTAACCCTAACCCTAACCCTAACCCTAACCCTAACCCTAACCCTAACCCTAACCCTAACCCTAACCCTAACCCTAACCCTAACCCTAACCCTAACCCTAACCCTAACCCTAACCCTAACCCTAACCCTAACCCTAACCCTAACCCTAACCCTAACCCTAACCCTAACCCTAACCCTAACCCTAACCCTAACCCTAACCCTAACCCTAACCCTAACCCTAACCCTAACCCTAACCCTAACCCTAACCCTAACCCTAACCCTAACCCTAACCCTAACCCTAACCCTAACCCTAACCCTAACCCTAACCCTAACCCTAACCCTAACCCTAACCCTAACCCTAACCCTAACCCTAACCCTAACCCTAACCCTAACCCTAACCCTAACCCTAACCCTAACCCTAACCCTAACCCTAACCCTAACCCTAACCCTAACCCTAACCCTAACCCTAACCCTAACCCTAACCCTAACCCTAACCCTAACCCTAACCCTAACCCTAACCCTAACCCTAACCCTAACCCTAACCCTAACCCTAACCCTAACCCTAACCCTAACCCTAACCCTAACCCTAACCCTAACCCTAACCCTAACCCTAACCCTAACCCTAACCCTAACCCTAACCCTAACCCTAACCCTAACCCTAACCCTAACCCTAACCCTAACCCTAACCCTAACCCTAACCCTAACCCTAACCCTAACCCTAACCCTAACCCTAACCCTAACCCTAACCCTAACCCTAACCCTAACCCTAACCCTAACCCTAACCCTAACCCTAACCCTAACCCTAACCCTAACCCTAACCCTAACCCTAACCCTAACCCTAACCCTAACCCTAACCCTAACCCTAACCCTAACCCTAACCCTAACCCTAACCCTAACCCTAACCTAACCCTAACCCTAACCCTAACCCTAACCCTAACCCTAACCCTAACCCTAACCCTAACCCTAACCCTAACCCTAACCCTAACCCTAACCCTAACCCTAACCCTAACCCTAACCCTAACCCTAACCCTAACCCTAACCCTAACCCTAACCCTAACCCTAACCCTAACCCTAACCCTAACCCTAACCCTAACCCTAACCCTAACCCTAACCCTAACCCTAACCCTAACCCTAACCCTAACCCTAACCCTAACCCTAACCCTAACCCTAACCCTAACCCTAACCCTAACCCTAACCCTAACCCTAACCCTAACCCTAACCCTAACCCTAACCCTAACCCTAACCCTAACCCTAACCCTAACCCTAACCCTAACCCTAACCCTAACCCTAACCCTAACCCTAACCCTAACCCTAACCCTAACCCTAACCCTAACCCTAACCCTAACCCTAACCCTAACCCTAACCCTAACCCTAACCCTAACCCTAACCCTAACCCTAACCCTAACCCTAACCCTAACCCTAACCCTAACCCTAACCCTAACCCTAACCCTAACCCTAACCCTAACCCTAACCCTAACCCTAACCCTAACCCTAACCCTAACCCTAACCCTAACCCTAACCCTAACCCTAACCCTAACCCTAACCCTAACCCTAACCCTAACCCTAACCCTAACCCTAACCCTAACCCTAACCCTAACCCTAACCCTAACCCTAACCCTAACCCTAACCCTAACCCTAACCCTAACCCTAACCCTAACCCTAACCCTAACCCTAACCCTAACCCTAACCCTAACCCTAACCCTAACCCTAACCCTAACCCTAACCCTAACCCTAACCCTAACCCTAACCCTAACCCTAACCCTAACCCTAACCCTAACCCTAACCCTAACCCTAACCCTAACCCTAACCCTAACCCTAACCCTAACCCTAACCCTAACCCTAACCCTAACCCTAACCCTAACCCTAACCCTAACCCTAACCCTAACCCTAACCCTAACCCTAACCCTAACCCTAACCCTAACCCTAACCCTAACCCTAACCCTAACCCTAACCCTAACCCTAACCCTAACCCTAACCCTAACCCTAACCCTAACCCTAACCCTAACCCTAACCCTAACCCTAACCCTAACCCTAACCCTAACCCTAACCCTAACCCTAACCCTAACCCTAACCCTAACCCTAACCCTAACCCTAACCCTAACCCTAACCCTAACCCTAACCCTAACCCTAACCCTAACCCTAACCCTAACCCTAACCCTAACCCTAACCCTAACCCTAACCCTAACCCTAACCCTAACCCTAACCCTAACCCTAACCCTAACCCTAACCCTAACCCTAACCCTAACCCTAACCCTAACCCTAACCCTAACCCTAACCCTAACCCTAACCCTAACCCTAACCCTAACCCTAACCCTAACCCTAACCCTAACCCTAACCCTAACCCTAACCCTAACCCTAACCCTAACCCTAACCCTAACCCTAACCCTAACCCTAACCCTAACCCTAACCCTAACCCTAACCCTAACCCTAACCCTAACCCTAACCCTAACCCTAACCCTAACCCTAACCCTAACCCTAACCCTAACCCTAACCCTAACCCTAACCCTAACCCTAACCCTAACCCTAACCCTAACCCTAACCCTAACCCTAACCCTAACCCTAACCCTAACCCTAACCCTAACCCTAACCCTAACCCTAACCCTAACCCTAACCCTAACCCTAACCCTAACCCTAACCCTAACCCTAACCCTAACCCTAACCCTAACCCTAACCCTAACCCTAACCCTAACCCTAACCCTAACCCTAACCCTAACCCTAACCCTAACCCTAACCCTAACCCTAACCCTAACCCTAACCCTAACCCTAACCCTAACCCTAACCCTAACCCTAACCCTAACCCTAACCCTAACCCTAACCCTAACCCTAACCCTAACCCTAACCCTAACCCTAACCCTAACCCTAACCCTAACCCTAACCCTAACCCTAACCCTAACCCTAACCCTAACCCTAACCCTAACCCTAACCCTAACCCTAACCCTAACCCTAACCCTAACCCTAACCCTAACCCTAACCCTAACCCTAACCCTAACCCTAACCCTAACCCTAACCCTAACCCTAACCCTAACCCTAACCCTAACCCTAACCCTAACCCTAACCCTAACCCTAACCCTAACCCTAACCCTAACCCTAACCCTAACCCTAACCCTAACCCTAACCCTAACCCTAACCCTAACCCTAACCCTAACCCTAACCCTAACCCTAACCCTAACCCTAACCCTAACCCTAACCCTAACCCTAACCCTAACCCTAACCCTAACCCTAACCCTAACCCTAACCCTAACCCTAACCCTAACCCTAACCCTAACCCTAACCCTAACCCTAACCCTAACCCTAACCCTAACCCTAACCCTAACCCTAACCCTAACCCTAACCCTAACCCTAACCCTAACCCTAACCCTAACCCTAACCCTAACCCTAACCCTAACCCTAACCCTAACCCTAACCCTAACCCTAACCCTAACCCTAACCCTAACCCTAACCCTAACCCTAACCCTAACCCTAACCCTAACCCTAACCCTAACCCTAACCCTAACCCTAACCCTAACCCTAACCCTAACCCTAACCCTAACCCTAACCCTAACCCTAACCCTAACCCTAACCCTAACCCTAACCCTAACCCTAACCCTAACCCTAACCCTAACCCTAACCCTAACCCTAACCCTAACCCTAACCCTAACCCTAACCCTAACCCTAACCCTAACCCTAACCCTAACCCTAACCCTAACCCTAACCCTAACCCTAACCCTAACCCTAACCCTAACCCTAACCCTAACCCTAACCCTAACCCTAACCCTAACCCTAACCCTAACCCTAACCCTAACCCTAACCCTAACCCTAACCCTAACCCTAACCCTAACCCTAACCCTAACCCTAACCCTAACCCTAACCCTAACCCTAACCCTAACCCTAACCCTAACCCTAACCCTAACCCTAACCCTAACCCTAACCCTAACCCTAACCCTAACCCTAACCCTAACCCTAACCCTAACCCTAACCCTAACCCTAACCCTAACCCTAACCCTAACCCTAACCCTAACCCTAACCCTAACCCTAACCCTAACCCTAACCCTAACCCTAACCCTAACCCTAACCCTAACCCTAACCCTAACCCTAACCCTAACCCTAACCCTAACCCTAACCCTAACCCTAACCCTAACCCTAACCCTAACCCTAACCCTAACCCTAACCCTAACCCTAACCCTAACCCTAACCCTAACCCTAACCCTAACCCTAACCCTAACCCTAACCCTAACCCTAACCCTAACCCTAACCCTAACCCTAACCCTAACCCTAACCCTAACCCTAACCCTAACCCTAACCCTAACCCTAACCCTAACCCTAACCCTAACCCTAACCCTAACCCTAACCCTAACCCTAACCCTAACCCTAACCCTAACCCTAACCCTAACCCTAACCCTAACCCTAACCCTAACCCTAACCCTAACCCTAACCCTAACCCTAACCCTAACCCTAACCCTAACCCTAACCCTAACCCTAACCCTAACCCTAACCCTAACCCTAACCCTAACCCTAACCCTAACCCTAACCCTAACCCTAACCCTAACCCTAACCCTAACCCTAACCCTAACCCTAACCCTAACCCTAACCCTAACCCTAACCCTAACCCTAACCCTAACCCTAACCCTAACCCTAACCCTAACCCTAACCCTAACCCTAACCCTAACCCTAACCCTAACCCTAACCCTAACCCTAACCCTAACCCTAACCCTAACCCTAACCCTAACCCTAACCCTAACCCTAACCCTAACCCTAACCCTAACCCTAACCCTAACCCTAACCCTAACCCTAACCCTAACCCTAACCCTAACCCTAACCCTAACCCTAACCCTAACCCTAACCCTAACCCTAACCCTAACCCTAACCCTAACCCTAACCCTAACCCTAACCCTAACCCTAACCCTAACCCTAACCCTAACCCTAACCCTAACCCTAACCCTAACCCTAACCCTAACCCTAACCCTAACCCTAACCCTAACCCTAACCCTAACCCTAACCCTAACCCTAACCCTAACCCTAACCCTAACCCTAACCCTAACCCTAACCCTAACCCTAACCCTAACCCTAACCCTAACCCTAACCCTAACCCTAACCCTAACCCTAACCCTAACCCTAACCCTAACCCTAACCCTAACCCTAACCCTAACCCTAACCCTAACCCTAACCCTAACCCTAACCCTAACCCTAACCCTAACCCTAACCCTAACCCTAACCCTAACCCTAACCCTAACCCTAACCCTAACCCTAACCCTAACCCTAACCCTAACCCTAACCCTAACCCTAACCCTAACCCTAACCCTAACCCTAACCCTAACCCTAACCCTAACCCTAACCCTAACCCTAACCCTAACCCTAACCCTAACCCTAACCCTAACCCTAACCCTAACCCTAACCCTAACCCTAACCCTAACCCTAACCCTAACCCTAACCCTAACCCTAACCCTAACCCTAACCCTAACCCTAACCCTAACCCTAACCCTAACCCTAACCCTAACCCTAACCCTAACCCTAACCCTAACCCTAACCCTAACCCTAACCCTAACCCTAACCCTAACCCTAACCCTAACCCTAACCCTAACCCTAACCCTAACCCTAACCCTAACCCTAACCCTAACCCTAACCCTAACCCTAACCCTAACCCTAACCCTAACCCTAACCCTAACCCTAACCCTAACCCTAACCCTAACCCTAACCCTAACCCTAACCCTAACCCTAACCCTAACCCTAACCCTAACCCTAACCCTAACCCTAACCCTAACCCTAACCCTAACCCTAACCCTAACCCTAACCCTAACCCTAACCCTAACCCTAACCCTAACCCTAACCCTAACCCTAACCCTAACCCTAACCCTAACCCTAACCCTAACCCTAACCCTAACCCTAACCCTAACCCTAACCCTAACCCTAACCCTAACCCTAACCCTAACCCTAACCCTAACCCTAACCCTAACCCTAACCCTAACCCTAACCCTAACCCTAACCCTAACCCTAACCCTAACCCTAACCCTAACCCTAACCCTAACCCTAACCCTAACCCTAACCCTAACCCTAACCCTAACCCTAACCCTAACCCTAACCCTAACCCTAACCCTAACCCTAACCCTAACCCTAACCCTAACCCTAACCCTAACCCTAACCCTAACCCTAACCCTAACCCCAACCCTAACCCTAACCCCAACCCCAACCCTAACCCTAACCCCAACCCCAACCCTAACCCTAACCCCTACCCTAACCCTAACCCCAACCCCAACCCCAACCCCAACCCCAACCCCAACCCCAACCCTAACCCTAACCCTAACCCTAACCCTAACCCCTAACCCTAACCCTAACCCTAACCCTAACCCTAACCCTAACCCTAACCCTAACCCTAACCCTAACCCTAACCCTAACCCTAACCCTAACCCCTAACCCAACCCCTAACCCCTAACCCCTAACCCCTAACCCTAACCCCTAACCCAACGCCTAACCCCTAACCCTTAACCCCTAACCCTAACCCCTAACCCAACCCCTAACCCCTAACCCCTAACCCTAACCCTAACCGAAGGGCGGAGGGCCCGCGCAGGCGCGGAGAGGCGCTGTGGGCGAGCGCAGGCGCGGAGAGGAGTGGCGGGCCCGCGCAGGCGCAGAGACGGGCGGCGGGCGCGCGCAGGCGCAGAGACGGGCGGCGGGCGCGCGCATGCGCAGAGACGGGCGGCGGGCTCGCGCAGGCGGAGACAGGGGAGGCAAGCATGCGCAGGCGCAGAGAGGCGCACCGTGCCCTCGCAGGCGTAGAGAGGGTCGGCGGGCCCGCGCATGCGCAGACCGGGGCGCCGGGCCCGCGCCGGCGCAGAGAGGCGCTTCGGGTACGCGCAGAGAGGAGTGGCGGGCCCGCGCAGGCCCAGAGAGGCGCGGCAGGCCCGCCCATGCGCAGACAGGGACGGCGGGCCCGCGCAGGCGCAGAGAGGCGCACCGCGCCCGCGCGGGACCAGAGAGGCGCACCGCGACCTCGCAGGCGCAGAGAGGAGCGGCGCGACCGCGCAGGCGGAGAGAGACGAAGAGAGGCGCACCGTCCTCGCGCAGGGGCTGAGAGGCGCGGTGGGCCCGCGCAGGCGCAGAGAGGCGCACCGCGCAGGCGCAGAGGGGGCGGCGGGCCCGCACATGCGCAGACAGGGGCGGCGGGCCCGCGCAAGCGCAGAGAGTAGAGGCGCGCCCGCGCAGGCGCAGAGAGACGAAGAGAGGCGCACCGTCCTCGCCCAAGTGGTGAGAGGCGCGGCAGGCCTGCGCAGGCGCAGAGAGGCGCACCGCGCCCGCGCAGGCGCAGAGAGGGGCGGCGTTCCCGCTGATGCGCAGAGACGGGCGGCGGGCCCGCGCAGGCGCAGATGGGAGGCAAGCATGCGCAGGCGCAGAGAGGCGCACCGCGCCCTCGCAGGGGCAGAGAGGGTCGGTGTGCCCGCGCATGCGCAGACCGGGGCGCCGGGCACGCGCCGGCGCAGAGAGGCGCTGCGGGTACGCGCAGAGAGGAGTGGCGGGCCCGCGCAGGCCCAGAGAGGCGCGGCAGGCCCGCCCATGCGCAGACAGGGGCGGCGGGCCCGCGCAGGCGCAGAGAGGGGCACCGCGCCCGAGCGGGACCAGGGAGGCGCACCGCCACCGCGCAGGCGCAGAGAGGAGCGGCGGGCCCGCGCAGGCGCAGAGAGACGAAGAGAGGCGCACCGTCCTCGCGCAGGGGCTGAGAGGCGCGGTGGGCCCGCGCAGGCGCAGAGAGGCGCACCGCGCAGGCGCAGAGGGGGCGGCGGGCCCGCACATGCGCAGACAGGGGCGGCGGGCCCGCGCAGGCGCAGAGAGTAGGGGCGCGCCCGCATAGGGGCAGAGAGACGAAGAGAGGCGCACCGTCCTCGCCCAAGTGGTGAGAGGCGCGGCAGGCCTGCGCAGGCGCAGAGAGGCGCGGCGTTCCCGCTCATGCGCAGAGACGGGCGGCGGGCCCGCGCAGGCGCAGACAGGGGAGGCAACCACGCGCAGGCGCAGAGAGGCGCACCGCGCAGGCGCAGAGAGGAATCGCGGTCCCGCGCAGGCGCAGAGACGGGCGGCGGGCCCGCCCATGCGCAGACAGGGGCGGCGGGCCCGCGCAGGCGCACAGAGGCGCACCGCGCTCGCGCAGGACCAAAGAGGCGCACCGCGACCGCGCAGGGGCAGAGACGAGCGGTGGGCCAGCGCAGGCGCAGAGAGACAAAGAGAGGCGCACCATCCTCGCGCAGGGGCTGAGAGGCGCGGTGGGCCCGCGAAGGCGCAGAGAGGCGCAGAGGGGGCGGTGGGCCCGCACATGCGCAGACAGGAGCGGCGGGCCCGCGCAGGCGCAGAGACGCGCTGCGGGCCCGCACAGGCGCAGAGAGGCGCACCGCGCCCGCGCAGGCCCAGAGAGGCGCACCGCGCCCGCGCAGGCGCAGAGAGTAGGGGCGGGCCCGCGCAGGCGCAGAGAGACGAAGAGAGGCGCACCGCCCTGGCGCAAGGGGTGAGAGGTGCGGCAGGTCTGCGCAGGCGCAGAGAGGCGCACTGCGCCCGCGCAGGCGCAGACAGGGGCGGCGTTCCCGCTCATGCGCAGAGACGGGCGGCGGGCCCGCGCAGGCGCAGACAGGGGAGGCAAGCATGCGCAGGTGCAGAGAGGCGCACCGCGCCCGCGCAGGCGCAGAGAGGAGCGGCAGGCCCGCGCAGGCGCAGAGATGGTCGGCGTTCCCGCTCATGCGCAGACAGGGGCGGAGGGCCCGCGCACGCGCGGAGACGCGCTGCGGGCGCGCGCAGGAGCAAAGAGGAGTGGCGGGCCCGCGCAGGCGAGAGACGGGCGACGGGCGCGCGCATGCGCAGACGGGCGGCGGTCCCGCGCAGGTGCTCAGAGGCGCACCGCGCCCTCGCAGGCGCAGAGAGTGTCGGTGGGCCCACGCAGGCCCAGACCGGGGCGCCGGGCCCGCGCCGGCGCAGAGAGGCGTTGCGGGTACGCGCAGAGAGGAGTGGCGGGCCCGCGCAGGCCCAGAGAGGCGCGGCAGGCCCGTCCATGCGCAGACAGGGTCGGCGGGCCCGCGCAGGCGCAGAGAGTCGCACCGCGCAGGCGCAGAGGGGGCGACGGGCCCGCACATGCGCAGACAGGGGCGGCGGGCCCGCGCAGGCGTAGAGAGTAGTGGCGCGCCAGCGCAGGCGCAGAGAGACGAAGAGAGGCGCACCGTCCTCGACCAAGTGGTGAGAGGCGCGGCAGGCCTGCGCAGGCGCAGAGAGGCGCACCGCGCCCGCGCAGGCGCAGAGAGGGGCGGCGTTCCCGCTCATGCGCAGAGACGCGGCGGGCCCGCGCAGGCGCAGACAGGGGAGGCCAGCACGCCCAGGCGCAGAGAGGCGCACCGCGCCCGCGCAGGCGCAGAGAGTAGCGGCGGGCCCGCGCAGGCGCAGAGACGGGCGGCGGGCACGCGCATGCGCAGAGAGGGGCAGCGGGCTCGCGCATACGCAGACAGGGGCGGCCGACCCGCGCAGGCGCAGAGCGGCGCACCGCTCCCGCGCAGGCGCAGAGAGGCGCACCGCTCCCGCGCAGGCGCAGAGAGGCGCACCGCGCCCGCGCCGGCCCAGAGAGGAGCACTCCGCTCGCGGAGGCGCAGAGAGGCGCGGCGGGACCGAGCAGGCGCAGAGAGGCGCGGCGGGCCCGCGCAGGCGCAGAGAGGGGAGGCGGGACCGCGCAGGCGCAGTTAGGCGCGGCACTCCGGGGCTCCGCCAGGGGCGCGGCGCAGGGGGAGAGACGCGCGGCGAGCCGGCCCTCCGCCAGGGGCGCGGCGCAGGCGCAGAGACGCACGGCGACGCGGCCCCGTTGGAGAGGCGCGGCGCGGGGCGGAGACTCACAAAGGCGGGTCGCCGGCGCGGCGGGTGCAGCGCAGGCGCAGAGATGCACACCGCCGGGCCGAGGGTTGGGGGGCGTGCTGCAGGCGCACAGGTCCCATTCGCCCGCCGCCGGGCGGGGGGCCGTGGTGGACGCGGTGCAGGGACAGAGACGCACGTCGCCAGGGCATAGCGCAGATAGGTGGAACCTCAGTATTCTGAAAATCCGGGCACTACAGGACTTGCTTGTTCACGGTGCTGTGCCACTGCGCCTCCTGCTGGCGCCTAGGGCAACTGTAGCGCTCTCTTGCTTACAGTGGTGGCCAGCGCCTCCTGGTGGCGCCAGGGCACGCAGGGCCCTGTTGCTCACAGTATAGTGGCGGCACGCCGCCTACTGGCAGTTAGGGACGTTACAGGGCCCTCTTGCTCACAGTGTAGTGGAAACGTGCTCAGCTGCTGGCACCTGTGGATACTGCCGAGCCCTCTTGCTCCAAGTGTAGTGGCAGCTGGGGACATGCTGGGCCCTCTTGCTTGCAGTGTAGTGGGGGCACGCCCTCTTCTGGCCGCTGGGGGCACTACAGGATCCTCTTGCTCAGTGTAGTGGCAGCACGCCCCCTTCTGGCAACCAGGGCACTGCAGGGTCCTCTAGCTCATGTTGTGGTGACCGTGCGCCACCTGCGGGCAGCTAAGGACACTGCAGGGCCCTCTTGCTCACAGTGTAGTCGTCATATACCCCTGCTGGCTGCTGGGAACACTGCCAGGCCCTCTTGCTGGCAGTGTCGTGGCAGTATGCCACCTGCAGGCAGATGGGGACTATGCAGGGCCCTGTTGCTCCCGGTGTGACAGCTGGGGTCCACTACTGGCCACCTCCCGCATCACTTAAACTTGGAGCGCTAGTTATTAAGCCCCATCAGTTCTGTAAATTCAAACTGAAATGGAGCTATTACTGGGGAGAGCTGATGTCCCAGTTCTTGTCTAACTTGGAAGAAAGATTTTCACCAAGAGGCAGTACAAAGATGGCAGACAACTTCATTGAAAAGAAATACAGTCTGAAGAGCTTATTGTAGAAAAATGAGGAGGAGTGGGCTGATTGTGCATGAAAACAGCCTAAGAGTCCAGTGCAGGGAATTTTATTTTGGACTTCTTCACATTCCTGCCTGTCTCAAGTCTCTGCCTGTTTTCTTTGGTTTTCCTGCTACTGCCTTAGGTCCCTCATTTGCCCCACTTAGGCGTGTGGGACCTCCTCACTGTTGGTTGAAGTACGTGTGGTGATGAATCTGAATCTACTCTGGCGCCAGCCTCCTTCCCACTATCCCAGGCAGGCTGACAGCGGTGATGTTTGTACCTACTGTGCCTGCCTATCTCTTTTGAATGTCCATCTCTGCCCTAATCTGTATTTTTGGTGCCAGGTTTCTCTTAAGAATGTTCCCTTTGGCCTTCTTATGAGCATGTAGCTAGCAATATCCTGACATTTTTATTGCAGAGTGAACGATGATTGGGGCATGTTATGAGGAGTTCTAGGGTGTTTCTTTCTGCATAGGTACCTCTTCTCCCTCCTACCCACAATTGACAAATGCCCATCCACTCCGGCACTAGAGATGCTACTAATATGTGAATTTTTGGTGGTCCCTCCAGGTGCGCCTTCCCAGACTTTCCCTTTTCCACGAGCTCCCTCTCCTGTTCATGTCTAGTTATCTGTCTACTCTAACAGAACCCACTATCCTGTGTCTTTCCCCAAAATAGTGAGGGAATGATTAGTTGGAAACCATAAGAAATGATATGCATGTAGATTACAAATTTACAACTTACACAAATAATCACTCAAAGTCATCCTTACACTAAAAATGCAAAACTAAAGAATTTCTAGAAGAAACTATAGAAGAAAAGCTATGTGCCTTTGGGTTTGGTAATGAATTTTAACAAATGACACAAAAGGTTGATATACACAGAAGAAATGACAATGTGGATTTCTTAATATTTAAAGTTTATACTCTGGAAGAGATCTTGTTAAGAGAACAAAAAGACAAGCCAAATATTGAAGAAAATATTTGCAAAATACAGGTCTGAGAATTTGTAATCAAAATACATAAAAAAATTGTTAAAACTAAACAATAAGTTAAACAGCCCAATTAAAAATGCACACAGATCTGAACAGACACCTCACCAAATAAGATGTACAGATGGCAAGTAAACATACAAAAAGGTGCTCAACAAACTAGAGAACTGAAAACCACAATAAGATAGCACAGCTGGTCTATATCTCTTAGAACTGCTAAACTCTTTAAAAAATGACAAATTGCTGGAGGAAAAACAGAACTCTTTTCATTGCTGGTGGAATACAGTGTATAAGACCAAAATATGCCACCCCAAAATATAATGGTAGGAAACCAGAAAATGCCACCCCAATATATGTCCCTTTGGCTTAAGAATTATTCCAAGCTGATTATTTTGAAAAAAATTCTAACAAAAGAAGTTCTGAAAACAAAGTAGAAGTTACACTTGTGTAAGGAAAATTTACATCTATCAAGGAAATCCCCATTTAAAAGCTACCTCTCTTGACACCAAGAAGAGAAGGATAACTAAATCACTAAAGAGTCTTATCAATGGAGAATGCATGGACTTAAGTCCGTATAACAAACCTTACCCTTGTCTACCGTGCTTTTGCTGGTTAACTCCCCACTACTGCACCTCAAATCTTCTTTCTTTAAGTTGAAGATAGTATTTATGCTTGAATTGAAAGCCAGCTGTTGGAGATTTACTCATTTTTTCCATGAGTATCTCCCATGTATCCATAAGGTATACATGTTTTTAAACTTTTCTGTTTTTCTCATTTGAACCTGTCAGTTTTTACAGAGGGTCCCATCTAAGAATTCCAAAAACATTGAAAATTTTTTTACTCCCCATTACAAGTTGGGCAGTTTTTTCTAAAGCTAAACAAGTCTCACCTTACAATCCAAAAATCACATTCCTAGGTATTTTGACAATTACTTTGATGTTATTTCCAAACAAAAGCTACCATGCAATTATTTACAGAAGCCCTATTCATAATGACCAAAGGAAAAAAAAGGATTCAGAAAGTCTTACAATAAATGACTGTGTGGGAATCCACTCAGACATCAAAAGCTGTTATAAAGATTATTTAAATGAAAACATTCGAGATACTGAAGATAAAGGAAGAAATCTTACCAGAACTTACTTTATCCAATTAAAGCAGAGCTCCTAGAAAAATACAACTGCCATTAACCCCTTCAAAGGACACTGCAGTGTCCAAGGTACCACTGTGATTCTTTTTCTGACCCCCACCTTCCCATATTACTCACAACTATTTTAGTGACATGCTGTCCTGGTTGGATAGAAGAAGACAAAGGGATAACATGGGACAAAGAAAAAAGAGAATCCAGTCAAAAATACTTTGAATAAACAATTAAGAGATTATATTTCTGAGCCCTGCCACCAACTCATTTATTATATAGTCTTGTACACACAGATTCAATTATCTGTCTTAATTTCTCCATGTGAAAAACAAGGATAATAAGTCCAGACCCCTCCTAACCTAATGAGCTAGGTAGAGATAAAAATGATAAGGCCGTTTGGTACTTTGAGCTCCCAAGTGGAAAAATCATTGTACAAATAACAAGGATGATAATTATCATCATCATTATTTTAATTATTCGTAATAGTGGTAGTGTCCACATTACTAAGATGTTTGTCGTTTGAAACACTATTTGTTCTTTTCCCAGTCTGTATAGCATTGTTTTTCAAACTGATTCACACTATTTTTTTAGCTTTTTTGAGATATAATTGACCCTATTTCTTAATTACTTTTTTATTTTCTCAGTAAGTGATTCAATACTGAATTCCTTCAAATTAGATGTGAAAAAAGTATGCTCAAAGAAAGTAGTAAAGCGAAGGACTAAATTTATTTTACCTATCAACAGACATTTGTATAATTAACCTCCTCCTGAACATACGTAAACACTTGTCCAGTCTTTATTTCCATCTATCAAAACTTATGTGCACCTATTCATGTAAAATCACCTTCAGATAGACTGAATTCTAATAGCTTTAGTAATATCAAATTGCCTTCTTTATATGATTTTCTTTTCAATCTGGAGACATGTATAATTAGTGACAAGTCAAGTGAATATAACAGTTAAAGTATGCTTATGTTTTTTTAGCCCCGAATTACCAGAAAACAAGCAATATGTTTAGAGCTGCATTATTATTATCACTTATTAATGTGTCATCTTTAGAATAGTGCTAAAAAAGAAAAGCAGCAGCAACAGCAAAAAGACAAGGGGAAAAAGGTACTAAAAGTAATAATGACAAGTCAAGGCTCAGTGTTTCAAAGAAAAATTTACCAGAAGAAGCCTCTTCACAGCAATACCACCAATCAATAGTGGGTCTTTTAAAAAAAGAAAAATTATACTTTAAGCTCTGGGGTACATGTGCAGAATGTGCAGGTTTGTTACATAGGTATACACGTGCCATGGTGGTTTGCTGCACCCATCAACCCGTCATCTACATTACGTATTTCTCCTAATGCTATTCCTCCCGTAGCCCCCCACCCACTGACAGGCCCCAGTGTATGATGTTCCATTCCTTGTGTCCATGTGTTCTCATTGTTTAACTGCCACTTATGAGTGAGAACATGCAGTGCTTGGTTTTCTGTTCTTGTGTTAGTTTGCTGAGAATGATGGTTTCCAGCTTCATTCGTGTCCCTGCAAAGAACATGAACTCATCCTTTTTTATGGCTGCATAGTATTCCCTGGTGTATATATGCCACATTTTCTTTATCCAGTCTATCATTGAAGAAGAAAGGAGATGCGTATAACAGACATCACTGATGGGCATTTAGGTTGGTTCCAAGTCTTTGCTATTGTGAATAGTGCCGCAATAAACATACGTGTGCGTGTGTCTTTATAGCAGCATGATTTATATTCCTTCGGGTATATACCCAGTAATGGGATCGCTGGGTCAAACAGTATTTCTGGTTCTAGATCCCTGAGGAATCGCCACACTGTCTTCCACAATGGTTGAACTAATTTACACTCCCACCAACAGTGTAAAAATGTTCCTATTTCTCCACATCCTCTCCAGCATCTGTTGTTTCCTGACTTTTTAATGATCGCCATTCTAACTGGCATGAGATGGTATCTCATTGTGGTTTTGATTTGCATTTCTCTAATGACCAGTGATGATGAGCTTTTTTTCATGTTTGTTGGCTGCATAAATGTCTTCTTTTGAGAAGTGTCTGTTCATATCCTTTGCCTACTTTTTTATGGGCTTGTTTTTTTCTTGTAAATTTAAGTTCTTTGTAGATTCTGCATATTAGCCCTTTCTCAGATAAACAGATTGCAAAAATTTTCTCCCATTCTTCCGGTTGCCTGTTCACTCTGATGATAGTTTCTTTTGCTGTGCAGAGGCTCTTTAGTTTAATTAGATCCCATTTGTCAATTCATCCTTCTCACACTTTCTAGAACAAGACTATAAAAATATGCACAGTAGAATTAAAAAAGAATATTATATATATGTACATGGATTATATATTTTCATTGCTGTTTTTTTAAAGAATAAATACAAGCAAATTATTCCATATAAAATTACAAATAACATATTTCTGCCTTATCCACTGGAAGACAAAACACATCTATAAGTATCTAATAGCATCATCCAGGTCCTTGGGCTGAATTACAATGTTTGCATCCCCTACCATAATAATTATGGCTGGTTCTCATAGAGAAGTTACAAAACCCAGAGTTTAACTATTTCTATTTAACGAACCATAAAACTTAAGTGGCAGTATCTTTCCCCTACCTTTAAAAGGAGGTTGTGAAGATTGCATATGATATCAACAGACTTTGTTAGATAGGTGTACTACATAAATATTAGTGGCAACTCTACAGTAAGGAATGTCTCTGACCTCCACTGTGATTATCATCAAGGTCTTTATTAAGTTCACAGCTAGATATGGTACAGCACAGGTGACTACAAACTGATATTTCAGTTGACACTTGGCCTAATCTCTAGAAATTTGCAGCTACGTACAGATAGGTGAGTTGCAAAAAAATTAAAGATATTATTAAGTAATTAGTTATGGGTTTATAGACTTAAATTAAGCTACTGAAGTTTGAATTCTACTGATATAATTGCTTTCTTCTCCTCAAACCCTTTTTAGTTCAAGATAATAAATTGGCCTTATCTGAGTCAGCAACTTTATACGCAACAATATCCCACAGCAAAGTTAATGAGGGATGCCATTGCAGACAATCATAGGGAATTCTACACACTTCAAACTGTGAAAGAAAAATAAGAATTGACAAGCAGTGTGCTGATATCATGGCAAGTGTATCAGAAGAAAATGATTGGGAAACCTGAGATAGAGACACTCTTGTGGCTGCTGATAGATAGCTTGAGACTTTCAGAAACTACCGAATCTTCCTGTTGACATTGTCTAGATGACTCCAAGAAAGTTTGCATGATACAATGGAAGTAGATCTAAACTGGAAAACCAGTAACCTATGTCTTAGTGTTAGTTCAAACAGATGAGAAATCTGAGAGCATATTCCACATCACACGAGTTCTAGCATCCCCTGAGCCCCAACTTGTATGATGTTGAGAGCTCTCCTTTTCTTCACATGTTAAAAAATCAGTGGAAATTTAAATTGATCTAAATGTTCTTCAATTGCCAACCAAGCTAATGTTCCATGCCTCATATAACACAAAAATATTAAATATCCTAATTAAAATTCAGCATTTATTGCCAGGTGCGGTGGCTCATGCCTGTAATCCCAGCACTTTGGGAGGCTGAAGCGGGCGGATCACGAGATCAGGAGATCGAGACCATGGTGAAACCCCGTCTCTACTAAAAATACAAAAAATTAGCCAGGCGTGGTGGCGGGCACCTGTAGTCCCAGCTACTCAGGGAGGCTGAGGCAGGAGAATGGCGGGAACCTGGGAGGCAGAGCTGGCAGTGAGCCGAGATTGCGCCACTGCACTCCAGCCTGGGCCACAGAGCAAGTCTCCGTCTCAAAAAAAAAAAAAACATTCAGCATTTATTAAACAATCAGACTTCAGGTAATTTTTCAAATGCCTCATTTTTCTGTTGACTACAATGTCAGATAATTTGAAATAATTTGCAGTCAAACTAAGAGACTACAAGTTATTTGAAACGATCTAAGTACCATACCTGAGAAAGCCAGACTTTGAAAATCATACTTTACTGCTTGCATTGAGAAGTTGGTTAAGGGGTACAAAAGTATGGATAGAAGAAATAAGTTCTACTATTCAGTACAGTAGGGAACTTTTAGTTAACAATATCTTGTTGTGAATTTCAAAACAGCTAGAAGAGAACTGTAATATTTCCAAGACAAGATGGTGATAGACATCCCAGTTACCTTGATTTGATCATTACACATTGCATACAAGCATCAAAACATCACAGATACCCCCAAAATATGTATAACTACTCTACATCAATTTTTTAAAATCTCTAGACCCTGATTAAATTGTGCCTGAATGTGACAGTTGGGCCACATGCTAACACCCTGTTGTGTCCTCTGGCTTGCTGTTTCCTTAGAAAGCACTCTAAACCATACACTAAGAATTCTTTAGAAAATCTAGAAATTTCTACATGTAACAAAATTCTACCTGAATTAATTCAGCAATGAAGAGAAATTGAAAAATGTATAGACCTTGTCAATGTTTAAATAATTCTTCCAAAATGAAAAGTGAGTTTTCTTGATTAAAGAATTTTCTGCCTGAGTTACCGACCTGAAATATATGTAAGAATTCAGTTTTAATTTTTGGATGGTACACAAAATTTATGAAATTTTTTATTATATACTCACCTTGACAATTATGTTCTAATATATTGGTATTTAATAATAACATAGTAAAATAAGCTCAGGTTCATATTAGAATAAAGTAGGATTTCTGTGCAAATTAATACCATAAAAATTATAAGAAATGCATTATTGTACCCAAAAGAACAAATACTTTTAGTTACCAATGTCCATGTGTTCAATTCATATCTATATACTGATGACTACAAAATCCACAACTGCAGCTCAGCTCACTTGCCTACACTTCAGAACTATATATTGACCAGCCTATGTTCATCACAATGGGCTATACCTCTTACCGTTCAAACTTAATACAGCTGTACTAGAAACTCCTAGACGCCTATCCCAAATATTTATTCTTTTTTTCCTAATAACAGAAACCTTGATTTTTGGTTAGGCACACAGCCACCAGAAAAATCAAATAATGCCCCTTGTCTGTAAGAGTCAGCACGTGAATACTTTCTTTCCCATGGAGTCTCTATTTTGTCAGCTAGAATTCTAATGTGCATTTCACAGTTAGAATACATATGTGCTGGTGGAAGCAAAGGTTGCCACAGTAGACCAGGATTTGGAAGACACATAATCAAGCTGGTAGAACAGCACAATAATGGGAGCCTAGACTCCTGATTATTTTGTGAACCTCCCTACTAGCTCTTCCCTGCCTATCTCCAGAATTGTTTCGCATTAAACAGAACAAAATTCCATTTTATGTAATCCCCTGTTACTCTGGGTTTCCTGTCACTCATAGCTAAATCCAATACTATTATAATATGCAAAACAGATTGTTGCAATCAAGGGAAATTGCCATTTTCACATAATGATCTTTGGGAAAAGAGGACATGAAGACACATATTTACTAATTCTCTTGCGAATTCTGTATATATGAAAGATGGTAAACTATTTTAACTTAATTTTCTCTAGCAGCATAATTTTGAGATACAATTAATTATAATATTAATATATCAGAAGACCAAGGTTCTAGTCAAGAGCCTCCTTGTAACAAGCTCTATGACTTCAAGCAAATGACTTCCATTTTCTTGTTTAGTGGATAAAGACTTGGGCTTAGGCATCCAACAGCTTGGGATTAGTCCTAACTGCCTGTTACTAGCTAGGTGGCAGTAGGAAAGTTACTGACCCTCTCTAAATCTACATTTCCCCACCCACAAATGGAGATAATGATAGGACCTAACTCAGAAGATTCTTCTGAAGATTAAATAAAGTAACACAAGGCAGATGGCACCATGCCAGGCACACAGTAAATACACCAAAAAAGTTGGCCATTTTCATTACTTCCTCTTTCATAATGAAAAATTAGTTTTAAGGTGGGTTGAAAAATCTACCCAGATGCCTCAGATATGCCTAAGGGAATAAAAGGAAGATAGAGGAAGCTTCTAGCCTCTATACCACTCCACCCACAGAAATTCTGCTCCAAACATCAAGGGTCTGCATTAAGCTTCCAGTGCAAAAAGGGATTCAACTAGTAAAGAAAACTTTAAGAAGCATTCCTCTTCGGACCCATACAATTCAGAGACTTGAGTCAGGCAGCTGCCAATTGTCCTACAGTTTAGTACAAGAATTCAGTGCCCTGTTTTTAAAAGGCCAAATATAGCTTTATTGTTGAATCAAATAATGTATCCCCAAATGCCTAATAATGACTTGAATGTACTGTATAATTAAAAGATTGGTTTGAAATATTTTTAAAGTGTTCATTTATTATCTTTGGTATTTTCTGAATTAGGAAAGTTGAAACACTAAGATAAAGTAATTTTTTGAAAGCCAAGGTAAGTTATCTGTGCTTCACCAAAGAAGCACTTCTGATCCCAGAATCATGACCTGGCAGAAGACAGGACTAGAAAGCACAGGGCTGATGTGAGAACAGGTGTGCTCGGATTCCAGCTCTACCAGTCATTTAGCAGACACTTGGAAGTCTCAGTCTTCCTAATTTTTGGTTTCCCTAGAGGTAAAGTCATGGTAATATTAAAATTATCTGATTCTCAGGGTTGTAAAGTACTAAATGAGAAAACATATGTTGAAATTATATATGTAGCATATTTATGTCAAATAATATTTTTATTTTTACATTATGTACCCTCCCTAAATTTTACTACCAGTGACCTGACAAGATTTAATGTGAAGTAACTACTTTTAAATGGGCCATATATTTTCATACAAGCTTAAATGGGAATAGTAATAAAAATAACAATAATACGTCTTGGGTCACGTAGTCACCAGTGTTAATTTAACTTTTCTATTTGACTGTATTGACATCAGTATACAGGTGAAGTGGGAGGACGGACTCTATCTCTGTCTTGACTGACTCACCCATTCCTGTGGCCACAAGCAAATTATCTCATCTTTGAGCATTTTGTTCCCTTCCTTTAGAGAATGCAGAGAGCAATGCTTCCTATCCGCTGGCCTTAGAGGTCTACTTCAAAGATCATCCATAACAATGTTTCTTGAAAATGTAAATTTTTCATCTTTTAAGACAGTAAGTCAGTTCAATCAAAGTAGTAAAAGAACCACTTAGGCAGACAAAGGAGACATTGTGAGGGTGGTATAGCATTTTGATTAAGAGCATAGGCTTTGAAGTCAGATTGACCCTGGTTAACCATCAGTTCTGCCTTTTATTATTACCCCTGGGCAAAAAAAAATAATTACCTGTCTGAGCCTCATGTTTCTCATCTGTGAAATGAGTATGATAATATAACCATAGGTTGATATAAAGTTTAAATGCATACGATGTTTTAAGACAGTAGTTGGCAGATAGTACATGTGAAACTAAAGACAGCAATTATTATTTTGTCCTGCACTGACTCACAGTTCAACTTTAAACAAATTGCTAAATCCCTCTGTGTCTGCTTTTGCAGCTTCAAAATAGAGATATCATCTGACATCTTCAGATAAAAGGTTGCAAAATAGAATTTAAATATGCCTGTATGGTACTTTGGATCCCCCTAAGATTAGTTCTATCGTCTTAGAATTACAATTCTAAAAATCTCAGAAATTGCCCTACCACACAGGCCATGTGTGTACATGGGAGAAGAAGGTTGGGCTCACAGGTTCCGGAATGACTCAGTGTTTCTGCAGCCCATTTTTCTTTCTCAACCTCTTAAAACCTTCCTTCTCTCTAATCCAGTCATTTTAAACCTATTAAAACCCGAAAATGTGAAAGTATTCTTCACAGTTCTTATCTATTGTCTTCAATGAGAGCAGATCCAAAGGAGTGCACTTGAAGAACTTCTCTGTGCAGTTTCTCTAAACTCTAACTGTGGGAGAGCCATAAAACAAGCCAGAGAACCCATTTCACCTCTTACCCTTCCATAAGACCTGCTTCACGACTGTTCAATCTACCTTATTCACAAGCACTAAAACCATCAGGCATACTTGTAAATCTCAGTGCTAATACGGAAACACACGATATTGCTATTTTTCATATTTTTCTGGATTGTTTCTATTTATTTTCTCTTTAAGTTGAAGCAATGACATATTTTTGGAGGAAAGCAGACAATGACAGAACAACAAAGATTCATTAAGCAGACAGCTACTGCAGACCAGTGAATTAGTTCCATGAAATGTTGCCCTAAGACACACATGATTTTCACAATATAGCAAATGTAATCCTTTTTAGAAAACAGAGATGATGTAGTTAAAGTGCTATAGGCTGATCACCTTTGAAACAGTGCAGAAAAGATAAATCACTGCTTAATTAGTTTAAATACAAAGTCGGTTGCATTAGGGCAGGCAGTGCATTTTTCAAAATGTTTTTAAAACTTATAAATGAAAGTAAAATTATACCTCCACACTTCTTTCCTCAGCATAAATGGGCATGATTTCATATTAGTCTTTACATCTTCTGGTTTTTTAAATCTATGCACCGACATTTTCTCCATGTGTGGATATGTGTGGGTTTATTTTCTATTTCTCTGTTGCCATCTATTTTCTCTGTAAACTTTCCAAAGATTCTACTTTTAGCTTCCTACACATGGTAGACAATATGTTATAGGGAAAAAAGTATAGATTTTAAAATCAGAAAGATCAGGGTTAGATTCTAGATTCGACACTTACTAACCGCCTAGACAATCTGAGCCACAGGTATTTCATCTTTTAAAAGGAATGAAAGCAATAACCACTTATCAAAGCATTATCAAAATTTAATGAAATTGCATTTTATAAAATACACAATATATAGTAGATGCTCAACAGATAGTCTCTTCCACACAGGACTCAGTATGCAATGGGAACACACTAGAAGTTGTTATATGGATCAGGGCTGATCCTAGTTGAAGGAGAAGTATGAGCACATGTTAAATACTTACAGAACAATCACATAGCACCTCTGGGCCTAAGCCTCAAAGGAGTTTCCCTTCAGTATCCCTACTGACTGTCACAGGGTAACACTGCTAGATTGATTTTATACCATGGTTTTTCCTGTAAACAAATAGATTTTTATGATCCAAATAAAGTCATCCTCCTTATCAGACACAAATTAACCAAAAAATGTCTATGTTCTCCCCTCTCAGTTTCCCATCCTTCCTGAAATTATCCTCTCTTTCTTAATCATCACCATGTTGCATAAATGAGTACTTTTCTCCCTTGAAGGGAAAGGTGACTGGGAAAGAGCACCTCCCATTAAGATGTAATTACACCAATTTAAATAAAACAAAGAATACTTTTAACAACTGGCCTATTTCATTTATGGTTTAATTTCTTTCAGACTTACACATTTCTTTTGCTTTTTCTATGTCTTTACACTATTAGTGCTTGTCAAACTTTAGGGTAAATAAGAATTACATTGTGTAAATGTTTTAAATATGATTTCCATGTCTCAACCAGAGATTCATTAGAATTTCTGGGATGAGAGATGGACTTTCCTATTTTTAATAAGCTCTGTAATGCACGGGTCTATGGACCACACTTTTAGAGACAGTGCTTACCCTATTAAGTAAAAATTAAAGTTGTCCATTTTGTCTCATTTGAATATTACTCATTTCACCTTCAGCCATCTCAATATGTGTGAATGTCAATGCCTATAAATTCAGTCTGCTTATTTTTACTTCTCAGTGGTTGCTGATAAATATAGTTAGTATACACCCCTATCACCAATAAGTATATTTAATGGATACGTTCTTCTCTTCCCAAATCTGTTTTCTATAAGTTTATGCCTGATAAAGTTTTCTTTAACTTTCTGTTGTGTGTTTATAAAATTCATGTGTTGATCTCTTCATGCTCAAAGAATAGTCCAAAATAAGAGTTTGGAGAAAATGGCAGTACAAGAAGAATAATGTTTACCCAGTTTAAATTTTTTCCTACCCTTAAATTCTAAAAAAAAAAAAAAAATTGATTCTTATTCAGGTAGAGTCAGGAAGAAGGCGATCCAAAATCTGACTATTTAATAAAATTCCCCACCTGTTTCTTATATTCTTTCTGACTTAAAACAAATGACCTTAAAAAGAAATTGTCTGCTTATATCCTAGGATTTCAATTATCCCTCTTCCTCGAAAACACTCCTGTTGGAACATTTACGACAGCAAATTTGAATAATAAACTTAATCCCTTTTTGCTCTAGTACATCCTCTTAACATTTTATCTCATCTAGACCCACTCAAACATAGATGT
Organism: Symphalangus syndactylus; assembly: GCF_028878055.3. Lineage (NCBI taxonomy): Eukaryota > Metazoa > Chordata > Mammalia > Primates > Hylobatidae > Symphalangus > Symphalangus syndactylus. The sequence goes on from NC_072439.2 coordinate 27,397, forward strand.
GCTTCATCTGTTATACAATCTTCAGATCAGGAAGATGTATTTGTTTGTTGGATGTTTAGTTTTGGATTTTGTTTTTTTCCTTGAGAGATTACTTGCATCTATTCTGCAGCAGGAATTTTAAAAATAGGCACATCTTTTGCTTCAAATTAGACACTACACTCAGAAAAGTTGACTCCAGTATTCCCACATTATACCTCTTCTACACATTTATAACCAAATTCCAAATATCTGACATATACCATAGGTAAGGCTTGGAATCTATTTAGTATGTTAAGTTTATTGGAAGCTTTCTTCAAGCACTGTTTTCTATAGTAAAGTTAATGAGAAAAAGAGAATAGGGTACAAAACCATCACTGGTCGTAAAGAAATACTTGCGAAAGGCAGGGAGCCTTGATAAGCCTGACAAAATTTTTAGTATCCGTAGCTTTCAGTTGCTTCATGGATATGTACAGAAGAGTATTAAACTTCTAATAACAAGTATGTAGAACTTTCAACTGATGACAGAACCTGTTTTTCCATGTTAAATGAAGACCACAGATTTCATTCAAAGTTTAACATTTTCAAACTGTTCTGAAAGTAAAAACTAATAAAAAATGATAGGTCAATATGTGAATCAGAGAAAAGAAACTTCCATCAGAAGATAAAATTATTTTCAAAGACAAAACTAGTACCCCAAAACCTTGTTACTGATTAGTTCCTAACTTTGAAAGAAAATCTCATAAGGATCATGACTTATCTTTGGAGAAGTTGACTATGACCAGGCGTATCAGTGGATTTATTTTTTAAGTCAGGCTATAATAATTTAGTCTTATTATTTTCTTCAGTTGTTTCTGATTCTTTCAAGACATCTAAAATTTTTTAATTTTTAACTACTTACAGAAACAAACATATTTTATCTGCATTATTTCAGACTTTTTTTCATGTACTCCTTCTAAAATAAAAGTATTTCTCAATAAGACAAACAAAGCCCAAGCTAAAAATATGTTATATCTTTCTTGAAACATATGGGCAAATGAACTAAAAGACAGCTGTCAAACACCATGTACCTTTACATTGTGTAGAAACCTTCTAAAAGTAACAGGAAAACACTGGGATACAACACGAGAGGACAGGAAACACTAATGCAGAAAGAATAGAAGTCTTTTTCTTGACATAATTTTATGTAAAATCTCAAAAATATGTTTCTATATTTAAAAAAATAATAAACTGTAGATCTACACATTCCTTGGTGTGGCTCATGCTGTTTTAAACTAAAAGTTACCTTAAGACTTCTAGAAAGAAAAAGAAACTCACCGATACATCATTGCTGACCAGCAATGAAGAGTCCTGTGAAGATTGAGGTCTACATCCAAGTGTGTGCATCCAGCTCTATCAATGACTTTGTGGGCTGAATTGAAGTGAGGAAATAAGTCACTGATGATCTCAACAGAACCAGTCTGACGAGTCTTCGCTGGTGTAGTGGGGACTATATGTGACGAGCAGGACAAGGACAAATTTTTCAGGGAGCAAGAGCAAAAACTAATTTATAAGCACTTCCTAGGAGTGGGAACTTAAAAACTATGTCTTAAGACAATTTATTTTAACTGTTAGTGTAAATCAGATTTTTAGAAAAGTCAGATATATAAATTTGGAAAGAAATGTTAAAACTATCTTGCTTGACCTTCTCTTGTTTCCAGAGAAGAAACTGAGGTTTAATTAAGTTAAATGACTTGGTCAAAAACCAAATAGGTATTAAACTGCCAAGCCAGGACTGACATTCATATTTTTTAAACTAGCCTGACACATTTTGCATTCGATTATGTACATAATAAAAGTTTCCCTTTGGTTTTAACTATGTTAGCCATTGAAAATACATTGGAGATTAGAAAAGCCTTAATATTTTTAAATTATGTGGCATCATTCTTCTAGAAAAATCATGTAGTTTGCAAATGTCAACTCACCCTTGAGACATTATATTTCTTTCATTATAGTGGAGACAGGCATATCAGCTCACACTGAGTCCCTACTGTCTTATTTCTGGGATGTAAATAACTTTTTTTTTATGTGTGCTCACATACTATGCAAATATCTGTGTGTTTGTGTTAGGTATAATCTCTAAATTGCTTTCCCTAAACCTCACAAAACAGAGTAGGTGTTTCTCCTCTGTGCCTTGATGGTATCATAATACTTACCTCATTATACTAGAATTTTTTATTAATTGTATCTCAACTCCACAAGGTTGTGAATTCTTAACAGACTGAAACCCTGTTCCTAGCATATTCAGGCTCTCTAAAATATGCATAAAAAGAATGAGTAAAGGGCGGATTGCAAGGAAACGAGGAGAAAAAGAGGGGGGATAACCCATCCTAAAAATCACCTTTAAAAATATTGTTTAATTTCATTACACATCCATTTAGCCAACAGCTCACCTAAACAGATGCAGGAGTTGGAATGTATATAATGTATGGGACCAGACTGCCAAGAATTGGAATCACTCTCTAGCAGTAACCCAAGAAACCTCTGTGCTGAGGCATACTGTGCTAGGGGCTAGCAACATATGTCCTTTTCATTCTGGTCACTAGATCACTTACCCTGATGAATAGCACGGATATTTACTCACTTAAAGTCATTCAATATATAGCATTGTGTTTCTGTATACTCATTTAAAAATTACAATTTAGCCAAAAATAAAGAAACAACAATGGCAGTAAAAACTTCTGGGTTGTGAGATTAAGCTGTTCTTATACAGCCTTTAACAAAGTGAAATCTCTGCCAATGAAATGTTAATATGGTTTAATAACACTATATTCTATTTCATACTCACATTTTATAGAAATATTGACTATACTTTTGTTTTCAAAGGAAACAGATTCCCTCTCAGTGTAACTTTGCGCCAAGACTTGCCAGAATTATTTTAACAAAATCTCAAGACGTTTGTTTCTTTCACAAAATCAAGATTTCAAATTCAAGTAAATTCTTTATATAGCCCTATGGACCGTATACTTAGGTTTATATATAACCTAGAATTGTAGATACAGAAAATAAGAGGGCTCTCATGATTTTTTTAAAACTCTGTGAGTATAAGCTACAACTTGTAGAAAATTAAGAGAGTAAGCATATGTAAATGAAGGATGAGTGAATGTCAGACTAAAGATATTAAACATACGTCTTCCTTGCTATACTAATGGCCTTTGTCTTATTTCTGGGATGGCCATCTGCTCAATGGGCATTGCAGTGTATATTATCAAATCTTATGATATATCTTACACTTTAGTAGAAATTTGAATGGCAAGGAAAGAAGGAATGAAACACTAGAGTCATAATTTTGTCTTCCAAAAGTTCAAAAAAGCAAAAGTTTGTCTTTCATTCAAATTTTTGTTGCTGTTTTTTCTAAAACCATAAATTTTATTCTGCAATACTTTTGTCCTAAACTACATGTGAAGAAAATGTTTTCGGAGACTTATTCTTTTTTTGTGTTGGTCTGTGTTACCTGTGCCATTCTGTGCAATGTCAGGAACTGTCAGGAGAAATATATTTGTGGACTTGAGTCTCTTAGAAATCCACAGTAGATATCTTACACTGCATAATAAATAAAACAGCAATGTGACCACAGACATTTTTATCACCAGCAACTTATTCCACAGTCCTGTTTATACTTAGCAAGGTCAAAGCAATGAGGCATCTTATGGCCTTAAACTACAGAAGTATACTTCCCAGGTGGCTGGTCATAGATGATTTTTATCATTGTTTGAATATCTCCTAGCTTGAACAAATTCCTTTTATACCTGATAATACATAAATGCCTATCTGATTCATTTATGGAAGCCCTTAAACTTATACTTTAGTTATATTTGCATAATGCTAAGGCAATCCTTTTTTTGGCCAGTTTATTGGGATGTACATTACAGACTGGCCAATATTGTTAAACTAGTGAATTAACTAGGTGTCCAGGTAAACACAGCTATTGTCATTTGTGAATCCATTCCCTTCTATCATGTGTTGTTTTGAAGGTTCGCATGCACTTTATTTTGTTTAAGTTGAGAAAACAAAGAGGATCAATATAAGTAATTAGCATTTAGAGATAAGCTGTCACTACTCTGTCACTGACTTTCCTTTTCCTTGTGCTACATTCTTACCCAAAATATTACTGGCCGGGCGCGGTGGCTCATGCCTGTAATCCTAGCACTTTGGGAGGCAGAGGCAGACAGATCATGAGGTCAGGAGATCGAGACCATCCTGGCTAACACGATGAAACCCCGTCGCTACTAAAAATACAAAAAACTAGCCGGGCATGGTGGTAGGCGCCTGTAGTCCCAGCTACTCGGAGAGGCTGAGGCAGGAGAATGGCCTGAACCCAGGAGGCGGAGCTTGCGGTGAGCCGAGATCGCGCCACTGCACTCCAGCCTGGGGGACAGAGCAAGACTCCGTCTCAAAAAAAATAAAAAAAGACAATGCAAAAAATTAGCCCAGCGTGGTGGCGTGTGCCTATAGTCCCAGCTACTCGGGAGGCTGAGGCACAAGAATCGCTTGAACCCGGGAAGCGGAGGTTGCAGTGAGCCCAGATTGTGCCACTGCACTCCAGCCTGTGCGACAGTGACACTCCATGTAAACACAAAACAAAACTAAATGAAACAAAACCAAAAAACAAAACCAGACAGGCACTTTTGACACAGGCTGCAACATGGATGAACTTTGAAGACATTATCGTCAGTGAAATAAAGAAATCCCAAAAGGATAAACACGACCAGGCTCAGTGGCTCACACCTGTAACCCCAGCGCTTCGGGAGGCTGAGGCAGGCGGATCCCTTAAGGTCAGGATTTCGAGAGCAGCCTGGCCAATATGCTGAAAGCTCGTCTCTGTTAAAAATACAAAAATTAGCTGGGCGTGGGTGCGCACGCTTGTAATCCCAGCTACTCGGGAGACTGGGGCACAAGAATCGCTCGAACCCACGATGTGGAGTTTGCAGTGAGCCGAGATCACGCCACTGCACTACAGCCTGGGCGACAGAGAAAGACTGTCTCCAAAAAAAGAAAAACAAAACAGAAAAACAAATTCAACACGGTATGATTCCACTTCTATCAAGTGCCTAGAGTAGTTAAACTCATAGAGTTGCAAATCAGAATGGTGGCCCCCGGGGTGGGCGAGAGAGAGGAATGGAGAGTTTGGTGAATGGGTGCCATTTCCATTTTGAAAGATAAAACTGTTCTGGAGATGACGGCAGTGATGGTTGCTAAACAATGTGAATGTACTTAATGTCATTCAACTGTCAACTGAAAAATAGTGGAAATTGTCAATGTTTATACCGGCCATTCTAGATGCAATCATATCTATTTACAACTTTTAGTATCGATACGTGGTATATTTTCCCATAATAAAAGATGAAAATGAAAGCAGTTGGATCTTTAGAAAGAAAAGAAAGAAGCGAAGAATACACACAAGCTTCCTCCTGATTACAGGAAGAGCCCAAAGCTTCTATGGACACTCCCTTTTCCCTTCTTCTTCCTTCATTCTTATGAGGAAATCTTTAGAGATTGGGGAGCTTGGGCGACTTTGGCTAATGAGGAGCTCTGTGCCTTGAGCCCCCCAGGCCATAGAATAGTCAATACTCAGTCTGTGCCTCCAGCCCTGCAGTCTGAGGTTCCAGTCCTGGGGGCTCCACACCCATCACCTGTATCAGGAGGCTCATGTCTCACCCTGTCTTCTTGCCAGCCTTGAGGACGGAGTCTGAGCCTCCATCGTGCACCACGCAGGGAGGGCAGTGGACCTGTTCTCCGCGGTCATGGCCCGGCAGGGGGGAAGGGCAGTTCAGCTGAGGGACGTTCGGGAGCCTCGCTTTGTTTCCTCATCCTCAGGACAAACAGGACAGTGCGGTGGGCAGATGGGAGGAGACCAAGCTGCAACCTGTCAGCTCAGCAGACTGTGGAGTTTCTGTTCTTGCTTGTGGTGAGGGGGCCTCAGAAATCTTATTCAAACTTTTGCCTTCCTCCCCCACTGAGTTGTCCTTTTCATAGACACCTCACCCAAGATAGCAGGGAATGAGTCCCTCTAAACTATTCCCTAAGAACAACAAAGATGATGAAGGTGATGATGAGGATAAAGAGGATGAAGACAGACACAAGGGCATCATGAACCCTCACTGAGGGCTTCCTAAAGGCCAGGCTCTCAGCTCTGTGCTCTATGCAGCTTGTTTCATTTCATCTGCGTAGTTTCCCAGTTACGAGTGCACATTTCATGATGATTTTATGGACTAGAGAAGGAGCAACGCATTTTCATAGGACTTGTACCAGATCATGAAGTCAAAAAGGGTGAAGTCCAATTTGAACCAGGCAGTCTAAGTCCGGACACATGGCATTTGGCCGATCCTCTCCCTTCATCCATCCTGCCCTCTCAAATCCTTGTCACTCAGGCCGATGCCCCTGCTCACTGTGCCCTTCCCTTTGGGGGTTGCTTGTAGACCACAGCTAGACCAGTGGGTGCCACAATCACTGTGTCAAGTAGAGAAAGGGCAGCTGAGATCACATCAAAGGTTCCAGAAAGAATGGGCACAGGATCATTCGGGACGCATCTCTCCCTTGCCCCTGTTCCTGGCTTTCCTTACAGCTCTCGACTGCCTCAAAGGAGTCATCGATTCGGAGTTTGGCTTCCATTCCTACTGAGGAAGCTGGAAAGCGTTTCAAAAAATGCTCCTCAGACGTGCCCGTGGTTAAGACCTCTGAGCTCTGCTTACAACTTTTGGAAGCTGGGCGCGGTGTCTCACCCCTCTAATCCCAGCACTTTGGGAGGCTGAGGCAGGCGAATCACAAGATCAGGTGTTCGAGACCAGCCTGGACCACACGGGGAAACCCTGTCTCTACTAAAAATAGAAAAAAAGTAGCCGGGCGTAGTGGTGGGCGCCTGTCCTCTCAGCTGCTCGGCAGGCTGAGGCAGGAGAATAGCTTGAACCTGGGATGCGGAGGCTGCAGTGAGCCGAGATCACTCCACTGCACTCCAGCCTGGGCCACAGAACGAGACTCCGTCTCAAAAAAGCAAAAACAAAAACAAAACCCAAACCACAACTTTTTGAGAGTTGGAAGACCATGAAGTAGAGTACCCGGGACTTAGAGTCTGGCCATGAATTTGGAATACCACCCTTTCTACTTCTCTGTATGGCAGGCGGTGTGATGTCCATCCTCTGAGACTCAGCACTCTCATCTGAGCTGATTTCTAGGTGATCTAGTGGAAGCGAGCGATGATGAAACCGATCGTGGGTGCCCGCTGCGTGATCTCTCTGTGATGGATGCGGAAAGTCAAGGCAAAGTGAATCTCCCATACACTCGTTACTATTTTAAGCTTCAACTCCATACAGTTCAACGGAAATATCCCCTGACCTGAAGTTCCGGTTCCCCTGCATTCCAGACAGGACATTTTCTTCTGTCCTTATCTCAGTAAGTACTGAGTATTGTGAGAGGAACAAGTGAGTCTCTTTTGTTTCTGATTCCCCAGAGCCTGTATCTTGCTTGGCACAGAAGAGGTAGCAAAAGTCAAAATCTATGTTAATTCTTGAATTGACACTTCCTTGGTTCACAACAATTGGCTGTCATCAGTGCGACTTTGACTTACTTGATTCTTTTGGTTTTTTGTGTTTTGAGACGGAGTTTTGCTCCCGTTGCCCAGGCTGGAGTGCAGTGGTGTGATCTCGGCTCACCATAGCCTCTGCCTCCCAGGTTCAAGCCATTCTCCTGCCTCAGCCTCCCGAGTAGTTGGGGCTACAGGCATCCGCCGCCATACCGGGAGACGTTTTTGTATTTTTAGTAGAGGCGGGGTTTCACCATGTTGGCCAGGACGGTCTGGATCTCCTGACTCCGTGATCCGCCCTCCTCAGCCTTCCAAAGTGCTGGGATTACAGGCATGAGCCACCGCGTCCGGCCGAACTTTCTGATGAAAACTCTAAGTCCACCTAAGCTAAAGACAGGAGTTGTAGCTGATGTGAATTTTCAAAAAAGACCCACCGATTTGAGGAAGCAATTACTCTCCTGCTGAAGGTGAAAAGTCAGAAAACGGAACGATGAAATCACTAGGACCTAACCGGCATGTGGAACTATTTTCTGCTTATGAACTATCAGCTTTCATTTCATTTCCAGCTGATATGGTCTCAGCTCTTGTTGCCCAGGATGGTGTGCAATGGCTTGATCTCGGCTCACCGCAACCTCCGCCTCCCAGGTACAAGCAATTCTCCTGCCTCAACCTCCCGAGTAGCTGAGATTACAGGCATGCACCACTACGCCCGGCTAATTTTGTAATTTTAGTAGAGACGGGGTTTCCCCACGTTGAGGCTGGTCTCGAACTCCTGACCTCAGGTGATCCGTCCTCCTCAGCCTCCCAAAGTGCTGCAATTACAGGCGTGAGCCACCACGCCCCGCCCGGTCTCAGCTGCTATACAGTGTTTATAAATGTTCTTTTTTTTTTTTTTTTTGAGACAGAGTCTCGCTCTGTTGCCCCGGCTGGAGTGCAGTGGCGCAATCTCGGCTCACTGCAAGCTCCACCTCCCGGGTTCACGCCATTCTCCTGCCTCAGCCTCCGAGTAGCTGGGACTACAGGCGCCCGCCACCGCGCCCGGCTAATTTTTTTGTATTTTTTAGTAGAGACGGGGTTTCACCGTGGTCTCGATCTCCTGACCTCGTGATCCGCCCTCCTCGGCCTCCCAAAGTGCTGGGGATTACAAGCGTGAGCCACCGCGCCCGGCTATAAATGTTCTTAATCAAGGGAATTTGTATCAATCTAGTAGAATAAAATAAAATATTTGAGTTCTTAATTTCCTTTAATTAGGATAACCTTTTTCTTCAAGTGAAGAGAACGGCTTTGTTACGTATTTTTCTTCGGACAAGATAGGCTGTATTTTCTAGCAGTTATGCATTTGTTATATATGATGATCTGGTTCTTGGAACATGCTTGAATCTAGTGTCTCTAAGGCAGGTGTGTACAGCAAGAAGTGAAGAACACAGAAATCAATGATGAAAGCATTAGAAGACAAGTGAGTTTGTCAGAACTGCAAAATATTGCTGAGCGTGGATTGCTCTGAAATCTGAAAACATTATTTGTGAATTGCTTCTATCCAAAATGCGGACACAATGCCGGGTGTTGGTTTACTTGTTTCCCATTTTTCAACCCCCTTTTCTAGGCAAAAGGTGTCCAAACCATGCAGACCCACAGAATCGAACCGATGTCTCTAGATTCCTCCTCCTAGAACTCTCAGGGGATCCAGAACTGCAGCCAACCCTCGCCGGGCTGTTGCTGTCCATGTGCCTGGTCACGGTCCTGGGGAACCTGCTCATCATCCTGGCCATCAGCCCTGACTCCCACCTCCACACCCCCATGTACTTCTTCCTCTCCAACCTGTCCTCGCCTGACATGGGTTTCACCTCCACCACGGTCCCCGAGACGATTGTGGACATCCAATCTCACAGCAGAGTCATCTCCTAGGCAGGCCGCCTGACTCAGATGTCTCTGTTTGCCATTTTTCGAAGCATGGAAGAGAGACACGCTCCTGAGTGTGATGGCCTATGACCGGTTTGTAGCCATCTGTCACCCTCTATATCATTCGGCCATCATGAACCCGTGTTTCTGTGGCTTCCTAGTTTGGTTGTCTTTTCTTTTTTTTTTTTTTTCTTCTCAGTCTTCTAGTCTCCCAGTCTCCCAGCTGCACAACTTGATTGCCTTGGTAAGGACCTGCTTCAAGGGTGCGGAAATTCCTAATTTCTTCTGTGACCCTTCTCAACTCCCCCATCTTGCATGTTGTGACACCTTCACCAATAACATAATCATGTATTTTCCTGCTGCCGTATTTGGGTTCCTTCCCATCTCGGGGACCCTTTCCTCTTACTATAAAATGGTTTCCTCCATTCTGAGGCTTTCATCGTCAGGTGGGAAGTATAAAGCCTTCTCCACCTGTGGGTCTCACCTGTCAGTTGTTTGCTGAGTTTATGGAAGAGGCGCTGGAGGGTACCTCAGTTCAGATGTGTCCTCTTCCCCCAGAAAGGTTGCAGTGGCCTCAGTGATGTACACGGTGGTCACCCCCATGCTGAACCCCTTCGTCGACAGCCTGAGAAACAGGGATATTAAAGGTGTCCTGCAGCGGCCACACGGCAGCACGGTCCAATCTCCATATCTTTGTATCTGTTCCATTCCTTTTGTAGTGTGGGTTAAAAAAGGCAGTCAGGTCAAATAAGAATGATAACACAGGGTGAACACCCACTGTGACATTAGGAGTAATACCTCCTTAGGATATAAAAAACACTGTCACAGAGTATACACACGAGGGGTACACCCACTGTGATATTAGAAGCAATATCTCCCTATAATATGAAGAACAATATCACAGGGTGATTTCATTCCCGATGTTGGTAATAAAACAATTATAAATATTAAGATTAATAACTAATATTAAAAATGGCACTAATAGTAATAATTCTAATCATGCATAATCCTCTCTTTAAAATAATCATTAATGATTAATAACTTTATACTATGAATTAATATTACCATTGATAGTTATTAATGAGACTGATGTTTAATAATTCACAATATTATGACTCCTAATACGGCAGGAGGTGTACACCTGCCTGTGATATTGTTCCTAATATCCAGGGATGGAGAGCATGATATTAGTTTTAATATCGCAGTAGGTGTACACTCACCCTGTGACACTGATCCTAATATCCAGCGGGTAGAGTATGACATGACTGCAACATAGCAATGAATGTACAGCCACCCGGTGATATTGCTCCTAACATTCACGGAAGAAGCGTATGACGTTACTCCCAATATCGCAGGGAGTGTCCACCCCTTTTGTGATATTGTTCCTAGTATCCCGAGGGGGAGAGGATGATAATAATTCCAGCATCGCAGGCTGTGTTCACCCACTCTGTGATATTGTTATTAATATCGCAGGGAGTAGAAACACCCCTGTGATACTGTTAATAATCTTCAGGGAGGAAGAGGATGAGGTTACTCGAATACAGACGGGTGTACGTCCTCTGTAGAAAGCCGGTGTACACCCGTCTGTGCAATAGTTGATAATTTCCAGAGGGGAAGATGATATTAGTCACAATATGGTAAACAGGCTGTGAGTCCACCGCGGGTCCTAAGAGCCAGGGGGGCAGAGGGGCTGGCTCTCAGGCCCCACCTCGCGGGGGGCGCCTCACGCCCCTGCCTCTCCCGCCCTGCATATTACGAAAAATATCACAGAGTGGGTGTACACCTCCTGTGATATGGGGGGTAATATCATCTTGTCTTCTTTTGGATAATAGGAACAATATCACACGGGTTTGTACACTTTCTCTGATATTGGGAGTAATATCAACCTCTCTGCCTTGGAATATTAAGAACAATGTCACAGAATGGATGTACACCCCCTGCGATATTGGGAGTAATAGCAGCCTCTCCTCTCCGTGGATGTTCGGAGTCATATCCCAGGGTGGCTGTACACCTCCTGCTGTATGCACCCTATTTGTAATCTTTTATCCCTCACCCCCCTCCCTATTACATAATAGACAAAAAATAATGGGTTTAGAATAAATGAGTTCAAACAAATTGTCAAACATATGTGGGAAAATTGGAATCAGTTTCTGAGGAAAAGCAAAAAACTCAACAGAAATGCTCATAAAGCATCATCCCTCCATGGCTAGAGCTGCCAGGACACCAGAACACCAAAATCAGCTAGGGAAATTTTGTAGAAGTCCTAGATGTACTAACTGTTCTGTGAATACACAGAGATGTAATTATAACTGTTACCTGCATGTAGAGTAAAGATGAGAAGGGATTGGTCATGGTGGCAGCTACCTCAGGTGTTACAGAGCAGACGTGGTTCCAGGACAGTATGTGTCAGGGCAGAGGGGTCCTCGGAGGCTATTAGAAGCTGGTCATGGCACAGACATTGTAAGTCACATGGTCTCATTACTTTCAATGACGAAAGCAAAATTGCTTTTGCATCAGCCTAATACAACGGCCTGGCAAGAGCACAGGAAACGTCCCTGTGGTGTTAGATGGAGACCTCTGATGCAGCACAATTCCTTCATCCCCTTCTCCAAAACCCCCTCTTCCAATTCCACTGAAGAGAAAATCTGATGGAAGTCTGGTGTAAGCAGGCTCAGATATATCTACCACTATAGATAGTAGAGGTGACTCACAAATCCAAGCCTATCAAATACATCACTAACAAATTACATGTTTAATTTTTTTTTGAAATTAGGGATCATGATATGAAAGTTATCAGAATCAAAACTGTCACTAATGTTTAAAAGGAAAAGAAAACACCTGGACAAATAGATTCAGAGAAGGCCTTGAAGAGAGGGTTCTCATGCTTCTAGGCCTGATAACAAAAACTATCACAAAATACCACAAAAACCACAACCTTGCACAAAGGCCATAGCAATCTTACACAAAATACACTTCTGTGAGGACATCTATCCAGCAACCACCTGCCCAACCTTCAACTGACATCGACCTTGTTGTTGATCTGTATAGTTGAAGATAACTATATCGAAACAATTACATAAGCCTCTTCATTTTTCCTTTATTTGTTTCTACTCCCCCATGCTTCCAGGTTGATCGTTTTTCTGTTAAAGACCTTGTCTTCCTTCACCATTTGAATCTACATAGTTTCTTTTCTCAGGCATGTTCCCATTGCAATGTCCTCCTCCCTAAGGTCTGTCTTTTTCCATCAGAGAGCCTTTCTCTGTTTTCTAGGTTTACAATGAGAAGGGCTCTAAAGCATTTTTGTAAAACTTTTACTGTCTTCCTAGGAACAAATCATTGACTTACAGTATTGATATTGACTTATTTACATTTCTGGGGATGAGGAATTAAAGATTTCACAAATTTTCTTCTTGAGAAGATCCAAGTTTTCACGTGAGCAAAACTGAATATGTAAATTGATATGTAAATTATGCTGCAGAAAATATAGTCAATTGTTTACTTGTATTTAATTTGTTTCACATGAATATTGCATATGTGAGATAATATACTAAGAAATTATCACATTTAATGAAATGCTTTAATCAAATTCCAGATTGAATTTTTGATATCAATATCTTTTTCATTGTTTAATCCATCTTTAGAATGAACAGGGCTGTCTAGGCCAAAGTCCTCACTTCTATCTACATTGTCTGAGTTACAGAATTTTTGAATTTATTATGTTGTCACAGGAAGTTTCCTATTGCTTGTTTAAAGGAGTCTCTCTCAATATGATGCAGAATCCAAAAGCCCTGAAAGGCGTATATCCTGAGTTTCTGTTACCGGAGCCAAAGGTTGCCAATTTCTTGTAGATTCTGCTACAGTTAAACTTCATTTAAGTAATCATTAAAAGCTGCATTTATTCCCTCACTTGAAATTTTGATCTCACACTATTAGGACTAATTCTCTAAGTCTTTGCTAAGTAATATTCCTCCTTTTCTTGTAGCTTCACTCTGATGATCTCTATATGCAACATCAATTGACATAAAGTACATTCAGGGCAAGAGAGTTTCCTTAAATATTACTTCGTTATTCAAAATAATCACAAAAGCACTCATCGTGGGAAAACTTGTGAGGATTCATATATAGGGAAATACTTTTTCTGAGGCATAATTCTGTAAAGAAATTCACCTTAATTTGAATATATATGGGAAAATAACCTTGTTCACTAGTAGTCTATATTCACTGTTTTCTTCCCTCATAGACCAGCCAGTTCACTATTATTCTCCAAATGATGTGAGCCTCAGTAGAGTCTAGCCTATCTGCATACCTAATTTTTCCCACAAATTACTGTTTTGAATTGCACTGAATTCAATTCAAGGGGATGTCATTTATAAACAGTGCAAATATATACTGCACAAGGGATCTTAGAAATCATATGCATGGTTTGATCCATAAGCTCATATGAGCGTGCAATGTCAACTTTTTTCATGTTTTTTTTAAAGCCACTTAAATTCTATTTTAAGCCACCATCTGTCTGTGCTCTTAGGGCAGTTAGCCTTAAATCATTTTAAGATGCTCCCCTCTAAGTACTGTGATAGTGATAGAGATGTCACCAGTCAGGTGTCCTAGGAAACCGACTCGGAGTTGGAGATTTGCATGCAAGGAAGTTGAAATGGATATTCCCAACACCTGCGAAGAGTGAAAGCAATAGGATTGGGCAGAGCAGGAAGCTGGCTGGAATGAAATCACTATCATGGCCGCAGCCCGCTCTACAGGGATCTTGGTGAGTTTACCTAATGAGCTCAAATTGGAGCAAGCAAGCCAGGCCGTTATATTTCTGTACCAAGCAGTTCTCGGATGTGGGATGCCTTGAGAAGGGACATGAACTTGGATGAAGGAACTTTGCTGTGAGTGTTGTTGCCAGGAGTCAGCTGTCAACACTCCCAGGAGACGGGGAATTATGCTTTAGTCACTGAGGTGGCACCTAGTGCCAGACCACAGCCTTGTTAAACAGAGCAGGTGGCACCTAGTGCCAGACCACAGCCTTGTTAAACAGAGCCAGAATTTGGAGGATGGATGGTGGGTTTAACATTTGGGGCTTGACATCTTGTCCCCACAAGCTGCTGCTGGCCTATTCCTTGTCCATTTCTGTGTGGCCTGTTTAGGCCCACCGGCTTCCTGCTTCTTCCTTACTATATCTGGAATGCAAAAATCTACTCGTAATTTGGCCCATTGTCCCTTCTGCTTAGACATATCCTTGTAGCTATTTTTTTTAAAGATGACTATGCCTTCTAGAATATTTCTAAGAAACTGCCTAAGTCACCACTGCTACCAAGAAGCCTTTGCTTTCTCCTCTTCTTAACTATGAGAAAGGAAGGTAGGAGTGTAGGGAGTGAGTATTTTCTAACCTGGAAAAAACTCATTTTACCCTATATAATTTTTGTTAGCGAATTCCTTCTTTGCACTTACTCCACAGTCTTTCCGAATTCTCCCAAATGCTCAAACTTTTAAAAAACAAAAGACAGAAATGATAGCAGGTTATTATTTTTTCCACCAAACCTTTTCTTTCTATTCCTTTACGTCAATGAGCTTAGAATAACTGCTCCTGGAACTGGGAAAGGGACTTGGGAAAAGAAAGAAAAAAAAAAGCTCTCAAAGTTTAACATCACAAAACATTATAGTCAGTGTTATTTTATATTTATTTATTTATTTATTTATTTATTTATTTATTTATTTATTTTTGAGATGGAATCTTGTTCTGCCACCAGGCTGGAGTGCAGTGGTGCAATCTCAGCTCACTGCAACCTCCGCGTCTTGGGTTCAAGCGATTCTCCTGCCTCAGCCTGCTGAGTAGCTGGGACTACAGGCGCCGCCACCACACCCAGCTAATTTTTGTATTTTTAGTAGAGATGGGTTTCACCGTGTTAGCCAGGATGGTCTCGATCTCCTGACCTTGTGATCCACCCGCCTCGGCCTCCCAAGGTGCTGGGATTACGGGCGTGAGCCACCGCGCGTGGCGTTGTTTTGTAATTTTTACATCATATATCCCCTGCGTTAGACAAAGAGCTTGTAAAAGCCAGAAGACATACACCATTTGTAGTTCAATTAGAGATGTTTACTGATAAAACTGATTCTTCCATCTGAGGGTGGTATTTGTAGTTACAGTAATATAGATGACAATCTAAGTTATGTTCTATAAACTGTGTCACTGACATCTCAATCTACAGCTAACTTTAATTTTTTAGAAGCAGAGGAGTGGGTTGTATAGGTTTAGAAATACATCCATCAAGCTAGTTAAGTGAGATGGATTCAAACCTTCAACTCACTGGAATATTTACCATATTGACTATTCATTCTCTAAAGGAGCCATATAAACAAGGTACTTTCTAAAATTCAAAATTATGTAAGGTTTTATTTCCTTTTTATGCTGTTATGAATTGGATTGTAGAGGTTATAAGGTGAAATAAGATTACTTTTACAGTAAAACATACAACACATTGTCACAAGAGGGCAGCCTTTGAACATGAATTGCTTCTCAGGCATCCTTGAAATTTTGAGAGTTACTTTAATTCACACAACTAAATAATAAAACACTACAGAGGATCTAAGAAGATACTTTGACTTATGCATATTGTTACTTTTTTATTACTGCTAGTGGAAGATATAATCTATAAGGAAGGCAAGGGCTGAATTTGTTTTATGTAAAAAGACAAATTTCTTTGGGTTGTAGCTTTCAAACATCAAGATAGTAGGTCAATGTCTAAATGAGTGTATAAAAGTTCTCACACTAGCACATGTAAATCCACCTCTTATCTACCCAAAATTCTAACCAAGCAAAGCAAAGTGGAAGAACCAGACAAATGTAAGTGCCTAGGATACATAAATGCCACTGGATTTTATGTTTTTAATTTTCAACCTCCCAAGTTTCACTAAGAGACATGTTATTTGGAGAGGTTGCTAAAGTGTAATTGCATGGTGTCTCTGTGTACGGTTGGTCTGGAGTTCTCTCTGTCCAGTGGTTGCCCTCAACTGGTTAGAGCCACTTCTCTAAAGATCATGCTTATGTCCCTGGAGCAGTTCACAGCACTCTCAATGTCTGACCTCCACCTTGTTCCAATTAAGATTTCTGTACTTACTGAATTGGAAAACATACAGGGGTTTTCTGCCTGGTCACTTGTGGTTTTACAACACTCTCCCCCGCCCCACCACTGCCCCAGGTGATTTTGATGCCAGCCAAAGTGTGAGAACTACTGGCAGCTGCTGGCAGAGAGCAACAAAGGCCCAAACCCTCTGCGCGATTTCCAGACCCGTATCTGATTTTCAGCTGTATGTCACAGCTGAGCCCACGCCTCCTCCCTCAGCACTTGCAGGCTATGCTGTCCAGCCTGTGTCCAGGATCAGTCCTGACGTAAGGCACGTGGGTTTTAAGGAGTTCTCTCTTCAGTCTTGTTTCCGCACCATCTCTGACAGTTATATTCTAGTTGTAATCATGGGGCTTCCTCCTTTTGTTTCCAGCCCCATGCTCGTTTTCTCTATCACATTCTACCTTGTAATAACCTAAATCTTCTGGTGGGCAAGCTTCTTCCTCAATCCAATTTGTGTTTATGAGTTCCTGCTTTGGGGATTGGCTTCGTAATCCAGGTATTGCTACTGCCTTGAATGCGGAGACTGCATCCTTCTGTCTGGATTTCTTGAGTTTCTGGATCGTAAACCTTATTAGGGCCCCTTTTTCCTAGAATTGGAGCCTCTACTTTGTTCTTGCTACTTTAGTTCACCCAGAAAGCGCGATCTCTGCCTAAATTTCAAAGTGTTGGCTAGTTTAAATATCCTTTTGTGAGACTTTTGTCTTCCTGTGGGGTGATTTTTTCATCTTCCATACAATTGCTAATCCTTTTATCTTGAATGTAATTGAAATAGTTTAATCTGTGTTACCAGCAACAAGAACCCCTTTTATGAGATGGAGAAGGCAGGTCAGTCTCATAACATGTGTCCCCCTCTGTGTGTTGAATTTATGTCAGAGCCAGGCTGTTTCCTACCTGATGTCTCTCACCAAATTCCAGTGTTTATGTCCTAGGAGGTGCCCAATAAATTCTAGAGTTGATACAAGCTGTAATTTTAGAGAAATTCAATTAAGTTGCTTAATTTAAGCAAAAGTTGAAAAAATCTTTATTTTCTCAAGAATTACTTTCTCTAGTTATAGAATTTGGAGTTGACAGGTTTTTTTTTTTATTTTGAAGATATGGTTTCATTGCTTTTTAAACTGTCATTTCTGATGACAGGTCATCTGTCTATTTGTTTCCATGTATGTACATTATTTTTCTCCCTCACTTTAGCTACTTCCAAGATTTACTCTTTTTTGCCCAGCGGTTTGACTATGATATGTGTGCATTTGGTTCTTTGTTTTTATTCTGTTCTTTGAGTTTCTTAAACCTGTAAGTTGATATATGCTGACAATTAGGAAAACTTTTGGTCTTTACTTTTTCAAACAGCTTTTTCTGTCTCATTTTCTCCTTCTCTACTCTTTCTAGGACTCCAATTATATTAGTTCTAGACTGGCCCTATTTTTATTATTTTTCTTCCTCTGTGTTCTTAACTGTATTGGGAAATTGTTCTTGATCTCTTTTTAAGTTCACTGATAGTTTTTTTCTGCCATCTTTAATTTACTGGTATGTGCGTACGATGTCATTTTTATATAAGATATTCTGTCCCTCAGTTCTAAAATTTGTGCCATTATTTCTTTATCGTTTTTACTTCTCTGTTGAGATTCTCCATATATTCACTCTTATGACCTTCTATTCCTTAAATCCTTGAATATGCTTACAATAGCTTATTTTAAATTTCTTATCTTCTAATCCCAGCGTGTGGGCCATTTCAATGTCTTAATCCATTGTTTACTTTTTTCTTATGCGTCATATTTTCCTGGTTCTATGTCTAGACAGGTTAAATTATATGTTAGATTATGTGGATGATATTTTGTAGAGATACGTTCTTTTATTTTCCTTTGAAGAGCGACTCTTTTCTAATATTAGTCTTCTTTGTGTAGTCAAACACCAAACTTTTACTCCTGAGCTATATGCAATGGTTGAAATATCTGCTCTGTACTAGCAATTTAGCTGTTGTTTTCTGCTGGATTCTATGGAGTCTCTTTTTATCAATGTGAAATGTAGCAGCCGTCATATATCTGAATGAAGTTTAAGTGCTGATTTTAGATTTTTACTCTGTGACATTCTCCTTTGTGACTTTCACTTGTGTGAGATTTCCTCCCATGTCACTCAAATTTCCAAGTTCTTCTTTTCTGTCAGCCTGGAACTCTGTGCTCTTATTCCTCAAGCTAGTAAAACTCACTGCTTTACTCGTAGACATGCAATTTTGCACAGACCAGGGAGTGTCATCAGGTGTGAAGCTGCATTGATGCAAATTTAAATCATTGCAATTTTTCTTTATTCAATGGTTAAAAACTTCATCAGTGGTCAAATATTCTACTATTTCTGCCTATTTTCTGTTTCTTATTACCATCAAATATGTATTTTTTTTTTTAGAGTTTATAGTTTTTTTTTTCCCTGCATTTGAGTTAGACATGAGCTACTACCACATTTTGTAATTCAAGTTTTTGTCTAACAGTGTTTTAAAAAACTCTTTCTTTGGAGGGAATTCTCAAATTTCTAAATACTCTACAAACATTAGGATTGGGGCTCAAATTCCCAGTTTCCCTTGTAGCCAGATGTGCGTATGGAACATGGCCTCAGCTAATTAAGCATACCCACATATTTGAAAGTAAGAAAAGTGTTAAAAGGAACTATAGATATCATTTTAGTTGATGCAAGGATGGAAAAAAAAAATAACCAACTTTCACTGGTGAACTTTGTCTTCAATTCTTGTTTTCCTGTGGGAAGTGGCTAATTTTCTGGCCTAGAGGTGGAATTGGTGTGTTGGTAACAATTGATTTGATGATAACCTGCATTCATCTTTTTTAAAATTGCTGACCCACCATTGTTTCTGGTCCTGTTTTATACTTATGCAGTGTATAATCTCTCATGCAAAATTTAGTTCTTTGTTTCTCAGCTTAAACTGGATTTTGATGAGCAGTTTTCACCTTCAAATGAAAGAAACAGCTTTGTTTGATGTTACACAAAAATAACAACAAGAGGGCATTAAAGAAATACGTTTGTCACCTTGTGACACTACATAAATGAAACTTCGAAAATTCAACAATTCTGCTTTATAAGAAAATAGAAAGTTTCTACTGGTTTTCTTTATTTTCAAAGCTATATCATTAAATGAAATTTCTGCCTCATGGAAGATTTTTAGAACTATGTAACAATAACATACAGACCATTAGGAGAGAAATGAATAAAGACGGAAAGAAGTAGTCACTGTGTGGTAACGTAGATGGCGCACAGTTGTGTGCCTGGAGCCCTAATACATTTTACCATGGAATTTATACAATAAATGTTAGTTTCCTGTGAACCTGGTAATCAATATGACTTCTGCAGACATTTCATTAACCTGAGCAGTTGAGGTTTCCTGTAGACAGACTGCATGTATTCTCATCTTTAACCTTTCCATAATGTTCCGTAATTAGAGATGTCACTGGTTCTCAAGAGCAAAAGAACAGCAGTAGCTTATAAAGTTACATTGTTTGTTTTTTACTAATATGTGAAGTGATTTTGTCTTTCATTTCACTTCTAGAGCTAGTTATGTATTCGAGGTTAAAAAAAATTCCAGATCATACCGTCGTTAGTTTAAACTTTACAATGAGCTCGTTATTTCCATTTATTACTAGCCTGCATTGTAGCAATATTTAGCTAATGAATTCTCAAAATAGTTCTTGAGAGGTGAAAGAGTGCCTCAAGTAAATGGTGTAATTATTTATTTCTCAGAATTTAAAATTCAGTGTTCTGTTTAATCTCAAAGGGATACCAATGAAGTTAGGGCGTAAGGACTCTGTGGTTAATAAAATGGCAAGAATTAAAAAGGATTATTACATTTTTTCCTCATACTATGATGGCTATAATTTTTTAAAACAGTAGAAATGTTTAATTTTTAAAGGCCGCTAGTGTCTATTTTATGCAAAGATGTGAGCTCCCCAGTTCAACCTGTTGTTTGAAATTTGACCAGCTTTTTCTTGCTCTTGTTCAGGACAGTTATTAAACAGTCCAGGCAGGCCTCCGGAGTTACATATATGTATGTGGCTCTGTGTATATATATACACAGAAGTACAAGTAGCATATAATCAATTTACATAAGACTTTTGCTTTTGATGAAAATTCTTCTAAAAGTGAATATAAATTAATAGCATATGGAGCCTACAAAAATTGTCTAATAGGCAAGTAGTCAAAGATAATCTGTGAACAAAGAGTTTGCTAAAGCATACTTTTTTTTTTTTACGTGTAATAACTTTGTATCGAAGGGTTTCCAGAAATACATAATGTTATAGGGCACTTATCCTGAGACACACAAAGGAGACAAGGGGTAGAGCTAGAATGGAAGGGAAAATAAAGGACAAATAGGGATAGATACTTAAGTAGAAATGTTTTTATAAGAAAATCATCAAACAGGTGGTAATTTTAAAACATGGCTTTTCCAGGCAGCAAATTTTCTGAATTTGTTGCAAAAGAAGATAAATCACGTGTCTACGTAGATCATGCCAATGAAATAAACAATAAAGGTTACTTATTAGAATATTGAAAGTGGTTGATAATAAATTATTTATATTTATGGTAAGAGCAATAAACTTGATTTTTAGGGGATTCAATGACTTCCTGAAAATATCCTTTCACAGATTTTCTCAGAGTGTCTAGTTGGCAAAAGCACAGCTCCTAATAGCTATTTCTGTCAACGTCTACCGAACATTTACAGTTTGATTTCTGAAAGTTTCCATTTCTACTGATCTTACAAATTTGTAAAATGAATGCCCACCAGGACAAAATATTAGGTGATAAAATTAATTGGATCCTACAAGTGAAAATCTAGGCAAGGAAAGTCTTCTTCCTTCTTAATGAATGATTTTTATGTCTCTTTATTCATGTCCTTCTAGGTAGAGCAACACTCTGCAGACCTTCTTTTGAGGCATTTCACCACCAGAGTAAGTGTGATGTATGACTAATTAGTCCACCCACAGGGGGCTGGTGAAATTAAATTGGAAGTTATTTCCTAACTGGCATATCTTGGAGTAAAATTAATCTAATAACAGCTCTCATAAGAGAGCATAAGCTTAAAAGACCTTTTTTCATTCAACTTTACCAAACAAAGTGCAAATTTAGGACTCCAGTTGTGAAGTTTGTTTGTGTGTGGATTGTACAGTGAAGGTACCAGTGGACAACAGTTGCTCATCAAGCAAGTTTATACAAAAGCTTTGGGACAAGTCCAACTCTAGATAAAATTCTAAAGGATTTCGTGCCTGTGTTCAGAGTTTCTTTTTCTCTCTCCAAGGTAACCCACATATCAAAAGACATATGGGTTGTGGGTAGAACTTCCTAAAATTGCTGCTGAGAAGTGTGCCATGCATAAACATACGTCACTAGCTTGAATTTTCTATTAGTCTCACAGGCAACAATTACAATCCTGTATGTTGTTCTATCTCCACACACTCCTGTACATAGAAAGATCAAGTAACATCCCTGGTTAAGATGTGTACAGGTTACAAGACATGTCTCAATATATTCACCAAGAGGTTTATTATTTTCACAGTGGCATTCACTAAATCAGTTGTCAGTGCAGCAATACTCAAGGAATAAGCAGGGTCTTTACTTTATCAAAGTTTGGAGTCAACCCCAAGTTAGATCACTGAAGCACATAACTATAGATAAGGTCACTCAAAAGCACAAATCCAAGTTATAAATATTCAGTTGTCGTTTATATGCATTTAGCAATTTGAATGCTGGGAAGTGTGGCCCAGAAAATCAATCGACATGGAACTATTGAAGAGGCATGCATGGCACCTGCACTTTGAATCTCTTCAGACTCAGGTTAAACAGGAGACACCGTAGCTCATGTATCCTGCAATAACCCTTCCTCATCGCCTTTTTATCTACAAACCTGCCCTTTTCAATGTTATCTATATGCCTGAAGGTATGAATACCCTTGATCTTGGTAAAAAATGGTACCACCCGTCAGCAAAATCTCACTGATGAGTGTCTATGTTACCTCACCGAGTTAGCCTTTTGTGTTGTTGTGGCCCAGGATGACAATGTTGACACAATCCAAACCAGTAATTGGAAAGTTAATGTTGGATGCGTCTTTGACAATTGATGGAATGACCTGAAATCAAATGTGAGGCAGTGGAGACTCAAGAATGCTATTCAGGCAGTTAGTGATCTGTGGAGATACTAAATGAAATATCTGGAAGGAATTGTAATCTTGCAACTATGCTTTTATGTGTTTTTTGACATAAACGGTTTCTCTTTATGATGGAGCTGCAGAGTGCATTTCCCATGAAGTTCCTTCAGTGTTAACTAACATAGTCATGTGTCACTTAATGACAGGGATATGTCTGAGAAATGCATTGCTGGACAATTTTATTATTGTATGAACATCACAGAGTTTACTTACACAAACCTAGATACTATAGCTGATTACATACCTAGGCTATATGGTATAGCCTATTCCTCCTAAGCTACAAACCTGTGCAGCATGTTACTGCACTGAATACTGTAGGCAATTGTAACACAACAGTTAAGTATATCTATATGCTTACTTATATCTATACAGTAAGTGTATCTATACATGTCTAAACATAGAAGAGGTACAGTAAAAATACAGTGTTATGATTTTATTGCACCACTGTCATGTGTGTGCACCATCCTTGACCAAAATGTTATGTGATGTATGATTGTAACAAAAGAATTAATTAAAGATAATATTGAAGTGCCTATTGAAATTTCAATGAAGGATGGAATATTTGTAAATTCTGATTGCCTTAAGTGGGAGTTGACTTTCTTCCTGTTTCCACGGTTGTTCTTGTGAAAGGGCATAGCTTTCCAAAGACCTGAAATCTCCGACAAATCTTGCAATTCTCTATTGCCTGCATTATGAAGGTCACCTGGTATCAAATGAAGCAAAATGGTAGATTATAAAGACCTGTACTTTCTTGTCAGTTCCTAAACATAGCAAGCATTGGTCTGTCTTGAACATTTCTGCGGTTATAAATTAGCCTTGGGTCATGATTGTCTGCCTTTTTATCATAGACAAGATTTAATTTAGGAGATGTCCTTTTAATGTGTTATGTGAATAGTAAGTGCCACTTATGAAGCCCTATTTTCTTCCAGTCATTTTAATTGTCGAATCTATCCAGTCAAGATGCATTGTTAGAGGCTTCACTGACGACACCGTCTGTGTGTGTGTGTGTTTGTGTGTGTGTGTGTGTCTGTGTACATACATATGATTGAGCAGGATTTAATGTAAGTCAAAACATTCTCAAATTTCTTAGGACAATACAGCTTCCTTGGCCATTCCCTTGGAGCTCTGGGTTGAGGAGCTGGTGATGTGTGTTTCTTTTGCGTGTTCTACACGTTATCCCTATGCAGGCCTTCCTTGGGCTTGGTTTTGGAACCAGTGATGAGGAATATCATTAGAATTGTTGTGCTCAAAATGATTCCTCCATTCTTCTGTATAAGCAATGGCAATTTTCCCAGACCAATATTTCTTCTTTTGAAATGGTAAATTTTGAATAGTAACAGGTTAGTATAATCCCATAAAATAACAAAGTTTGAGTCCTATGAACTGTGTTTTATGCTAAATCATCATTTACTCCTTGTATGATCTTTTTTTTTTTTTTTGAGATGGAGTCTCACACTGTCGCCGAGGCTGGAGTGCAGTGGCATGATTTTGGCTCACAGCAACTCCACCTCCCGGATTCACACCATTCTCCTGCCTCAGCCTCCTGAGTAGCTGGGACTACAGGTGCTGCCACCATGCCTCGCTAATTGTTTTTTAAGATTAAGGGCAAAATCAAAGCTGCTCTCCTATATTATATTCATAAACCAGCATGATTAAAGCAAGCTATTTATTTATTAGAAGCAAATACTCCAAATTTAGCATCTAAGACATGACAGCCTTTCAAAAGACATCAATTTACTTTTTAGT
This sequence comes from Symphalangus syndactylus, assembly GCF_028878055.3. Lineage (NCBI taxonomy): Eukaryota > Metazoa > Chordata > Mammalia > Primates > Hylobatidae > Symphalangus > Symphalangus syndactylus. The sequence continues at coordinate 51,893 of NC_072439.2, forward strand.
GTCTATAACTATGTTTGTATTCATGTTATCGGTGTCCATAATATTTCATTAGATGTTCTGGGCAAATCGATAAATGAAAATAATGTATATGATAAGGAGAACAATCTAGGCCTCCTGGAGGCCCCTTACAACTCAGCTGGTGAAGCAGGAATGCCCGGGTGTAATAGTGAGAAACAACCTTTCAAACGTGTTGGGCAGTTTTCAGGCAGCGGAATATGTATGCCAATCCAGGCAGCAAGATAAGTGGAGGCCAGTTAAAAGATCAGGTTGTGATTACACTTTTTTTTTTGTTTGTTTCTACTGAGGAAATATAAAACTTACTTATTATTTTCTCCATCTCTCCCCCTATTTTGTCAAAACCTTTCATGTAAGTTACTACCAAACACTGGGTTATCCAAGATCTGTGGGTCGTATTCAATATTTGCTTTTCCCTCAACTACTAACACATTTGATTCCCTTTGTAACTTTCTCCCGTTTCTCCTTTCAGCCTGTTTTCTCCAACCACACTGAGGTTATGAGCTTCCCTATGTACTCTCACACCCTGTTTCATCTCTAAGCTCCCTTGACCTAAAGAGATTTCCTTTTTCTACTATTGTACTCATCTCATTCCCTAATTTATTTCTTCTTATTTCTCTCTATACTTTTTATTCTTTTAGGCATAGCTCATGTTTCATGACTTTCAAAAAGTTTTTCTTCTGATATTCCCAGCTTGAATTAGGTTCATCCTAATCAGTTTCCTTAGACTCACCACTCTGCGTATTAGTTGCTTGCAGTCTGTCTTAGGCTGGGAATTAGCTTCTTGTAGGCAGGGGCTAGAATTTATTTACTCTTATGTCCATAATGCCTGACACAGGAACTGTTCCCACATACAAATTTTAGGGCCATAATTCTTGAGAACATATGTGTATTGAAGTGACTCATAAAGGCTTGAAATAAATTTTTAAAATGATGAATTGGGAAGTCCATGAACTTGATATCTTGATGTAGAAGAAAAGCAAGGGCAGATGAAGAAGTTATACAGGACACTTGAAATACCAGAAGAATATAGTCAGACAGCAATAATTCAATCCTAGATTTTTAGATGTGAAGAAGTTCTGAGAAATATTTGAAGACATGGCTCTAGGAATGAGTACATAACAGAGACCAGTAGCCAGAGTCAGAGCTTTTCAGAGTGAAGAAATTGCATTGCAGGGAGAAGGGCTGTTGTATACTAAACAGAAATTGTCATTAAATGGAAGACTAAGCAAGAGGCTGATGATCTGTACCTGAGAGATGCCAAAAGGTGTGGAGATGGAGGTAAATGCCATAATCTACAAAGAAGATATGTTTTTGCCAGGAAGAAAGAATAGGTCTAGAATGTAATAAAAGATAAATAGGTAACTACATTGTACTGTGGTCTGAGAACTCACTGAAGGCATAGCCATTGATGTTAGCTTCCACTTTGCTTCCAGACAAAAGATTTTAAATATCTTAAAAATTGCATTTGATATTGTATGATTCATCAAGACAGAAAGTAAAGCTGTAGTTGCCCTGGGAGGGCGGGGAATGGGGAGTCACTGTTTAATGGGTACAGGATTTCAATTTTACAAGACAAAAAGAATTATGGAGATGGGTGGTGGTGATGCTTGCACAACATTGTGAATACATTTAATAACCCTGAATTGTATACTTAACAGTGGTTAAGATGCAAATTGTTGAGCGTATTTTGCCACAACTAAAAAATGGAAAACAATAGTATTTGAAGATAAAGCCCATTTCATCTGGTAGCTAGCTGTATGTGTCTGCTCAGCTGTGGATAGATATTTATGCTGTCTCTGAACTGGAGGTTACTGGTATTCTCTAAGGTATAGGAAAATTGATCTTATGTGGCTAACTGAAGTGGGAATAGTTGTATCCGTCAGACAGTAATGATATAATCATGATAGTTTACATTTAACACAATTTACATGTGTCATACTTTCGAAAGCACTTCATAGATATTATTACTTAATACCATTTTCCCCTTACCATATTTGTCTGTCCTTTCTCTGCTGAATTCAGAAAATGTCTCTTCCACGATACTCAATTCATCTCCTTATCTTTGTCACAATTTTAAGTCTCAGAGTCTCCAGAAAATTCCAGACAAGTCTCATCAGCTTCCGGTCATTGATTAATCGATGCCCTTAGAGGCTTTCCCTTCCCCTTCTCAATTGAACATAGCTTCCAAATATACTTGCCAGGAAAACAAAGTTGTTTATAAGGTTTTGTATTTCTTCCTGTTGAATTACGAACATTTTTTCATATTGACATTGATTTCCATCTGGCCATGAAATACTCAAGGTGAAGAAAATGATACAAAATGGTTAAAATATATCAAGAGCCAGGTAGTTTTAAGTGTCCTAGAAGCATAAACTAGTGTGATGCTCACCAGCTTATATGAGAGGCAAAAATGGATGAAACGATAAAACCAAGACACAGAGAGTTAAGGGAAATTTCCCAAGATCACACAGCCACTAAGGATATGAACTAGATTTTGACTTCAGGCTACTTACCCCAGAGCCTGTGCTTTCAACCATCATTTGTACTGCTTCCCTAAATTACACTCGACTACACTGTGACATCAAATTTCACCTATGACACTGATTATCTGGGGAACTTTGCAACTTATTCTGAATATGACTCAGTTTTCTTTTCTGTGCAGAGATAAAGTCAGTATATACCTCTTAGATTCGTTGTAAGGATTATATGAAATGACACATGAGAAGGCTTTAAAAGGACTTGGAAAGCAATAAGCTATTTTGTTTTCAATCATTTTTCAATAGGTTATCAGTGTTGTGAATGGTTCATGAAAAACGACTTTGGGCTCAGTGAGTAACTGAAATGTTGATGCTTAATAGTGTGTTTATATTAGTATAATAGTAATAAATGTTGTTATTGTTGAGTAATAGTTATTTTGCTTTTCACTGCTTTTCTTTTCCAGTGCTTTAGTCAGATACTTCTTAAGCCTCCTCGAGAGTGTACACATTTCTTAAATTTGTTGGAAGGTACCAAATTTAAGATATCTTGCATTTTTTTCTTCCTTAGTAAACACTAAATTCTATCACGCAGCAGAAAAAGGGCTCTGTGATTGTCGGTGCAATGGTTTAATATTCACTTTTATTCCCTGTATGGTAGTTCTGATTTAATTGCTATTTAGAATAAAACTTGTTCCTTATATGCTTTCATAATTATAAAATTTATGTTTTAATGCCTTCTACACCTATACTGTGCTTTTCTTTATTTCTTTATATCTCTCACTGTTTCATAATCCTGGTATTTGAAATCTCGTGAAGTGTTATTTGGGGATTTGCTGGGAATGTCATCTACATAGTCATGTCTCAAGTTTGTAGCATCTTTAAAACATAATAGGAGATGGAATTCACAGCAGAGTAATAAGCCTCCCGCTTTAGGCAATGTATTTGTGATTGGTATGACTTCGTTCCCAGAGGGCAGTCAGCAACACAATATTATGGCTATGTGTACAAGGAAAACAAACAAATTTTAAAAAATCTCCTTTAAAAAAACAGTGCCCGAGCCTAACCAGTGTCATGCACAGAATCCGTTTCCACCTCTTCATATGGAAGTAGCTCTGGGTGGACGTCTAGAAAGTTGGATAACTATTTATCACATATGATCTGCAAAGGAAGAGATTTATAAGAAAGTGTTAAATTTAATCCATAGGAAAGCAAAACCAAAAATCAATGAATTTTCCATTTGTACTTTTCTCTGGGGCTCTACCCTCAAGATGGCTTAAATGCATTAGAATTCAATGACTAGGCCCAAGTGTTTGTTAGTGACATCAAAACAAGGTAAACATTCCTGCTGTGTGAGTCCAAGCACAGGGACACTTGGTTTCCTTTGGAAGGATATCATAAAGGCAATGGTTATGAGTAATCATTGTCTTTTCTTCTGTAGCATCCAATGGTATGTACTATAATTTAGAAACGAAAACTACTTAAAGACCCCTTGCTAAGTTTCATGTATTTCAAACTCTCAGATCCTGAGTGTTTAAATATGCCTATATTTCTTCATGAAAAAAACATAATCTTTGCCAAGTTCGAAAAAGTCATATTCCCATTTTTAACTAAATGTAGTCAGAAATTTGGACAGTTTTTATCCTTCAATACATTATGTAATTTGGGTAATAGGCTGAAGAAAAGTAAGGAACTTCAGTTAAATTCAGAGAGAAGCTAGTAATTGTTTTTAAGACTCAAATGTATAGAACAGATCTCTGATATTAAGGATAAGACCCTCAAAGGTGACCCAAATTGGGTCATTGTGGGATTATTTTGGGAGGAATCATCATAGATTCTTACTGTTATAAATACAGTCAAATGTCAGATGAATATACTCCACTGAAATGTCCTCTAGGAATGATGTTGGAACCAATGTTGGTAATTTTGAAAGTCATGGAGAGGATTTCAGATGATTGAAGTTGGGCAACTATCCCAGGTTTAATAAATAAGCAAATGGTGAATTCCAAAAATGCCGTATCAATGAGCCTCATATTGATCCAGAGCACAGTTTCAGGAAGGTCCATTAAATGGGTCTTTTGAGAGCATTAGGATAAAAGGCTGGCAGCAGAGATTCACTAAGAGCAATGGTGCCAAGCTTGCCTCTTGGACATTGTTATCTGACTGATAAAGGTAGGCCATAACGGCGCAGAATACGGATATTTCCAGGGTAACGCTGTCGAGCTGCTATAACTTTCCTTGCCTCTTTGCTATCTTCTCCTATAGTCGACTCCCAAGAAAAAGATAGTTGACTTTTAATCCAGAAATGTATGTTAATTGGCAAAAACAAACAAATGAAGCCATAACCTATCCTTTAGGCTTCTCTCTGCTCAGTTATGAGATCATATGAATGTGCCCTTAGGAAACACAGGAGGCCCACACTATTATAGAGACAAATTTCTTACATTCTCTGCTGTTTAATGCTCTTCAAAAGACTTACCATACTTCACCAATTTGATTGCCAACTACTTGAACACAGGGACTTATTAAAAATTTTGCATATTATGAGGGCATTAACTTTAAATATTCGATTTTTAAGACAATGCATATTATTATAAAGCATAGAAGGCACACTTATTACCTCCTTAAGAACCAGTCTCTATTTCTCTGGTTCATAGAACTCCCAGGTCATAGAGGGATTGGACATTTGTGTCTTCAGTTGGCCCTCTTCAGCCCTAGGATAAATAGTGATTAATCTAAGCCAATGGTTTTCAGCTCTGTCTGACCCAATGCCTCTACTTCATAAGAAATTCTTCAAAGACCCCTTCACTATTCTAAACTATTACTGACAACACAATGTATGCGTTCAAGTTGTTGAAAATATTAATGTTATGCTGCAGCTAACAAAGGAGAAATAATTTACTGTCAATATATAATCCAAAATGTATATAATTGTGCCAGAACATTTACATATCAAATGCAATAGAACATAATGAAATTTTCATATCTTCACCCATACCTTGAAACATTGTAAATAAAAAGCTACAGATATTGTTTCATTGAATAACCAAATGCCAAAACTGCCTTTTCTATTGTTGACATGATTGATCTGCGCTGGTAAATGTGATAGATACTTTCTGCTTGATCCTTATCCCCTGTTATACTCCCCTATTTACTGGCTTTTGTCCAAGTGGAATGGTCCATATTGAATATCTCAGTAGGTTTCCATGCTCATTGCCTTCTATGCATGTTCATGAGATTAAAGGGAAGGAGGAAGTGGGATTGGGGATTATTGCCTAAACTCCCTCTCTGCTGGGTCTCTTTGACTTCTCTTTTTCATAAGAAAATCAGTGTTTCCTTGTGTGGTCAGGGCAGTTTGCTCCCCGGAAATCTGCCCGCTGCTACTAACCCAGAGTTATCGTGGGGTGTGATCTCTGTGATTCCTTCACCCTTCTCCCCTGACATTTTAATAAGTAGTCTCTTTGGAAATAAACCCATGTTAAATTATCTTAGTTTGAGTGTGTTCTCTTTTTCCTATTGAGACTCTGAAATAAGTATCTAAATGAGAAACTCTACCATCTTTTCTCATGTACATAGTAGTTTCATTCCTGCAAAATTCATGGCACATTAAAACCATGCAAAAGTACTTGGCGCTTAGGCAGTTACATTTCGGTTTGTATAATTAAACGAAGCAGGTTATTCACCTTCATTACGTTAGAAAGTCATTCAGGACATATAGCAATCCTTGATTAGGAGCGGTTATCCCACGTTACTGGACATTTGGCATCCCTGTTTTCCAATCCTTAAAGTTCCAAAATGCCCTCACTTATTCTTTCCTGCCATTGGATTTTGTCCCATTAAGCTGTAAGGCTGGGAATGCCATAGCCGTCTTGAAAACAGGTAGAAAGATAAGAGAATCACAAAGACGTGGATCATGTTGAATTAACTAACCATTGATACCATCTACTTATTGTGCGATTTCGTAAAAGTTGCTCCTTGTTTTTTTCTACAATTAGTTGACTATTCTGTTACTCGAAGCTAAAAACTTTTTTTCTTTTCTTTCTTCCTTTTTTTTTTTTGGCAGAATCTTACTCTGTTGCCTAGGCTGGAGTGCAATGGCATGATCTTGGCTCACTGCAACTTCTGCTTGCCTGATTCAAGCAATTCTCCCACCTCAGCCTCCCAAGTAGCTGGGATTACAGGTGCAAACCACCACACTTGGATAATTTTTGTATTTTTAGTAGAGATGGAGTTCCACTATGTTTGCCAGGCTGGTCTCAAACTCTTGACCTCAAGTGATGCACCCGCCTTTGCATCCCAAAGTGCTGGATTACAGGCATGAGCCACTGCCCCTGGCCAAAAGCATTTTAACCAATAGCAAAGCACATTACTTCATTTTTTCAAAAGTTGCCAGTAATTTCAATAAAAAATATTATATAACATGCTTAATGCAATACAAATGCTTTTCAATGTACAATGGGGTTGTCTTGATAAGATGATCATAAATTGAAAATACTGTAGTTAAAATGTATTCAATATGCCTAACATACTGAACATCACAACTTAGCCTGGCATACCTTTAATGTGCTCAGAACACTTACATCAGCTGACAGTTGGGCAAAATCATTGAATACAAAACCCACTTTATAATAAAGTATTGGATATTTTATGTAATTTATTGAATATTGTACTGAAAGTGAAAAGCAGAATAGTTATATTCTATTCAAAGCTATCACTTTTGCTTCATCATAAAGTTAAAAAACATCATAAATTGAACCATTATAAGTTGGTGACCATCTGTGTATATATATGTGTGTGTGTATCTATATAAATATGTATGTTTATATATATATTTGTGTGTATATATATCCTATGTGTGTGTGTGTGTGTGTGTGTGTGAGAGAGAGACAGTGTGTGTGTATGTATGAAATTGTAGGAAAGTAAAATTTCGTATCTTATAGATACAGCATGTTAACATGTTGGTACCTATCCTCCTGAGATGTAAAACTTTACATGGATAGATGTGTGCATTTACAATTGTACACAAAGAGAAACATATTCGCTAGGCTCTTTAGTTTTCTGTAGTTTCATTCAACACTATCTGGTTTATGTGGATGATTACAAATATAATGCTAGGGTGAAGTTTCTTCTCTATAACTTTGACACTTCCTTGATTATAAACCCTTGGCATATTCTTAGAATAGGATTTTATTTTAGAATTAAGATCCTTGTTTTAGGACTCTAGGCTGTTAACACACAGAGCCAATAATTATTCAGAATGGTTGGGTTAATTCACATTCCCACAGATGGGACATCAAATGTCCAGGCTGCACAGCCTCATTAACACTAGATTTTCTGGACATTTTATATAGTATTTCATCTGATATAAAAAGTAGAATTCTAATTTAATTATGGTTGTTAATTTATTTTTATATTTTTAGTCATTATGAAAATGTTTAACTATATGAAAAGCCAGGAAAGTGTTGTTGTTTTTTTTTAAGGTAGTACTTCAGAAATAATTGTGATACTTAATTTTTAAAAATTCACTCTAAAAGAATCTTGAAATGTCTCTTTAATGAAATGGGACATAAATACTCGTCACATTAGTGAAAAATACGTGTTTAAAATCTCTGCAGCAATCCTGTAAATATTAATAATTTTTTAAAAAATTGACATCTTCAAAATATAAATGTTCTAAACTTATAATCAGTTAAATATATATCTATTAATACATATAGATACATATATCTAAATAAATTTGAAGACTTCAAATTCCAGGTACAATATAATTTTTTTCTATCCTGTGATTTGTCATTCAGGATTTTGTAATTTGAACAGAAATATTTTGCCCTAACCACATGTCTTTTCTCTTACCTAAAAATGTTATTTTATGAAAAATTGTTTTAAAGGTCAGTTTGCATGTTGGAAAGCATCTTGTACAATGTTACATAACATATTTCATATTTGGCTGTGTTGTTTTAACTGTGTAAATATGGTTTAAATCTATGATGCTCTTTAGTGCTGATCATGAGGCAAAGCAAATTTATCTGTATGAAAGGCTCCTGTTAATTTTTAACTTTCAAAAGATTAGATACATTCACCCTCTTCTGAATTTTAATTCCTGATGCAAAGATTATGAAATCTCGAGAGGATAATGAATCAGCTTCTGATTACATTCTGGAATCACGATTTGGTCACCCATCCAAGAATGCGTATTCAATTTCCTTTACATTACACACATATGTAATACCATGCTGAGTGATGTTGGGAAAGGTGTGTCTTCAGTGATGCCTTCATGAAGTTACAGTCTCACCACACTGAGGTATTTTCTTTTTAAACCTTTCTTTTCTGCTGTGAAGAAGTGCCTAAGAGATGAACAAGTGGGAAAAACTGAAAAAAAATCTTCATCTAATTCAGCAACTAGCTTTCGTATCTTCTAAGAATTTTTGTCTCCAAAAAGCTCTAATTTTCATTCCTTTACAAGCTTTATTTCTCTCTCCTTTCCAATACCAGACTTTGCTCTGTTTGTTTTCTCTACCTTTTTTAGAGACGCCTACAATAGAAAAAACTATGACATATTCAATACATCTGAAAATTTTGCATTGCCATTAATAAGAATGAATTATCTGTTTATAAAGAAAAAAATAAAAATATGAACCGAGAAAGCACAGAAGGTAGTAACCACATTTCGATGTTTATCATGGAATCCTCTTTATAATCCATCTGTTACAACTCCACAGAACAAATGACAAGTAATTGTGAAGTTTCCCCTCATTTTATAGGTTTGGTCTTGTAAGGCATACAACACAAATTTTATTTACTTTTCTTTTTGGTATTTGGTCAAGTGGCCACTGGGTGGATGATGGAGCCTCTTGGGATATACAGTCTTCTTCTAGTTTTGTTGATGTAAATATTACTGTGTGTTTTTCATTCACTTGTCATTTTACAAGGCATGCTTCATTAAAAATATGTCAGCATCACAGTGACAAATCACAAAATTTAAAAGGCACAAGAAAAAAACAATTTATTTAAAACATTCCTGTGTAAAAGTAGTCACCACTCTTAGTATTCTTCAACTATTTTTATTCTATTTAAATGCAAGCCTAGTTTTATCTCGAGTGTCTGACCTTGATGATATGGTTTACTTTAAACTTAGAAAATATTGAACTCTATTGGAAATTTCCTACAGATCAGCTTTTCTAGACGCCAAGTGCCTTGTTTTAGCCACGGTGATGACAGCAATTGGGTTCTCAGGGATTCTGGCCTCTGGCATCATCTCAGTTGTTTATAATTGAAGTTGGCTCTGATGCGAACTCAGCTTAGAGGCATGGTTGGACTGCTGGGCTTAAGGCTGGCCTGCCAGGAGGTTGCCTTGAGGTGTAACTAGGCAAAGAAAGAAGAAGGTGGGGCAAAATTACCAACAATCTTCAACTAAGAATTTTTATGAGTAGGGGCTTCCCACACCATCAGGCACTCTGAGCTGGAGAAACAAGGGATTTTGAATTGAATGTTTAGTTTTTAGGCTTGATAGTCAGATTAGGGAAGTTTTGGGTACACCTTTCCCACTCTAGAGTCCTCTCCCTAACTCAGGGCCAATTTGGGACGTGGGCTCAATGGAAAAGAGTGCTGAGATCAATTAGAAATATCCATCATGAACATAGGAGGCAGGCATTCTGGCCAAGGGGTGTGTCTTCCCACTTTGTATTCCAGAGTGCGATTTCTTCTTGCTATCTGTCCCTCCATAAATAAGCATTGGGTGGAGGACAAGCTGGTTACAATCGAGGATGGAACGAGATTCTAGCAGAATTGCAGAATGAACTGAGAGCCACCAAAGTGTGCCTCTGTGAACCAGCAGAGAGAGCTGTGGAAGGCAAAGGAAGAGGAGCCAAGAGGCCAGATAATATTCCTGCTTCCCCTACGTTGTGAGAGTGAAATGGTCCGCAACCTATGTCAGTAATTAACCAGAGGCTTTTTAGAGAGTAAGAATTCTGATAGACACTTCAATAGCTGAAGTCGCTCTTCAGTACTGCACATAACCTGTGGACAGATTTTCATCATTATTAATTAATTTATTCAATAGATACATATTAAAGTCAAGGCATAGTTCTAAACTATGCAGTCAATTACAAAAAATAAATAATAATGAAGGGCATTAGCTCTGCCTCATAGGACGTTAAAGCTCTAGCTGCTAAATGAGACAAGTAGGGTTCCCACATCAAGTGCCTGGGCTCCTGTTATAACCTGGACTCTGCTTCCGATGGCTTCTCTTGTTTCCGTTTTGGTAAAGCCGTCATTTGGCTTAGTCCCTATCCTTGCTATGGTCACCCACCAGCAGGTGGACCTCCTTGACCGTAACTACACGCATAGATCTTTGATTGTTTCTTTTCAAATGTTTGCTTACTTTAGAGCTGCAGTCGAATGTCGTTTGGACCATAAGACTCTGAGGTTGTGTGTGGTTGAAGCTGTCTTGAGACTCAAAGAGCTATTGAGGAAGGGATTTGGTAGCTGAACTCTTTTGAAGTTTTTCTCTGTCTCTCACACATCTGGGGCTGAATAGCTGAATATATTGTTTAATTTCTACATCGATAATAGTTTAATAGGCATTCATGCAAATAAGTTCTGCTGGGAGTTTATTGTCCTACTCCAATAACCAGTAATGCATTCCTTGAATTCAGTGTAGGTATAAATTCTACATGGTAAGTGAAACTGTCTTTATGAATTACTGCTATAGAATATACTAGATTGTGTAGGTTTTAGTACAATCTAGGTAATTATCAAGCCTTGTAATATTTTCAGGAAAGTGATCCTTTCACTTCAGTTTATGGAACTTGGAAATTTTTCCATTGCCACCCACTAGTTAATCATAAACTTAATTCTATGTATCTGAATTTATTTTTCTATTTATAAATGTATCTGGATGCTTTCTCAAAGGTTTCCCAGATTAAAAACCTATGATTTTGAAAAATTAAAAGAGAAGTAATTAGAATTGTGTTAAAAAACAGAATCAGGCCGCGCATGGTGGCTTATGCCTGTAATGCCAGCACTTTGGGAGGCTGAGGCGGGAGGATCATTTGAGGTCAGGAGTTCGAGACCAGCCTGGCCAACATGGCAAAACCCCACCTGTAATAAAAAAATACACAAGTTAGCTGGGTGTGGTGGTTAATGCCTTTAGTCCTAGCTACTCAGGAGGCTAAGGCAGGAGAATCACTCGAACCCAGGAGGCTGAGGTTGCAGTGAGCCAAGATAGTGCCACTGCACTCCAGCCTGGGTGACACAGTGAGATCCTGTCTTAAAAAAAGAAAAGAAAAAGAAAGAAAATCAGAATCATACAATGAGAGAGGTTGTATAGCCCTTTTAATTGTCCATAATGGATACATTTCTTTTTCTGCGTAATAGTTTATCAGCATGAAAAAAAAAAAGAGTCACTGAACACTGATAATTTTCTTCTCTCTCTCTTTATTTTTCCTTTTTTTTTGAGATGAAGTCTTGCTCTGTTGCCCAGGGCTGGAGTGCAATGGCAACATCTCTGTTCACTGCAACCTTCACATCCTGGGTTCAGGCGATTCTCCTGCCTCAGCCTCCCAAGAAGCTGAGATTACAGGTGCATCCCACCATGCCTGGATAAGTTTTTGTATTTTCAGTAGAGATGGGGTTTCATCGTGTTGGCCAGGCTGGTCTCAAACTCCTGACCTCCGATGATCTCCCGTCGTAGCCTCCCAAAGTTCTGGTGATGATTTTCATTTAACGGTGTTCTACAAAGTGAGTTTAGGCAGTGAAAAGGCACATGTCATCTATAGTTTACCAGAAAGTAGTACTGGTCACCAGCATTGAAGCATACTCCTAACCCTGGAAAATTTCTTCAGCTGCCAGAATTAATCTCAGATTTTAAGACTGGAGCAAAGACTAATTTGGTATGTGTTCATTTAGATTAGTAAATCTCCATGGTGTTCGAGCTGTATAATATCAAATCTAAAATAAGCCAAGAGAGTTGAACAATTTCTCATCTCTCAGAAAAAAATGCATCATTTTCAAGAGATTTAAGATTGAATTTAAAATCCAACTGCCTATTCCAGTGTATGTTTCTCCAGAATAAGGCCAAGCCCTAAAATTCTGGAGAGTGTCCTCCAAGTTGTGTTTAAGTAATAATTGATAAATCTATGGTTTAGATACGTATGGAATTCCATATAACTCTAGCTCCAGCCTTTGCGAGTAAAAATTGGCAGTGACCATGGCCTTAATGGAGGCATGTGGTTAATTGGAATTTTCGGTACCAAAAGTCTCCTTGTTACTAGGTTATCGGGGTACCCTATAATAGTATCCATAACTCATTGCCCACTTGTCTGTTTTGATTTCTTTTTTAAAAAGACAATTTTAGGGCAGGCGCGGTGGCTCACGCCTGTAATCCCAGCACTTTGGGAGGCCCAGGCGGGCGGATCACGAGGTCAGGAGATCGAGACCATCCTGGCTAACACGGTGAAACCCCGTCTCCACTAAAAATACAAAAAATTAGCTGGGCGTGGTGGCGTCGCCTGTAGTTCCAGCTACTTGAGAGGCTCAGGCAGGAGAATGGCGTGAACCCGGGAGGTGGAGCCTGCAGTGAGCAGAGATCGTGCCACTTCCAACCTGGGCTACAGTGACACTGCGTCTCAAAACATACAAACGAACAAAGACAATTTTAAACTTGGAGGTTTTGTACCTCAATTCACATATGTGGCATATTTATAAAATAATCATGCCTTTACATATTTTTCCTTTGATATCTTAGCTATATATCCAAGCCATTTATGTTTTTTAATTGCCACAAATATCGCACCGAACTAGAGCACCAGGTACAAAAATGCCTGGTATAGCATTTCTTCTGGTTCTTGAAAGTTATTTTAATCCCCATGTTTAAGATATTCCTAGACAGCTATATGTAACTATAATTACTTCTGCTAGGTAGAAACATCTCTGTGGTCAACACTTGTGAAGTGCCTTGTAAATAAAAATATGCTTGAGTAGAAATAGTATTTTGCAAATATAGCCCTAAATAGAACTACTGATTTTACCAAGAATTAAAGACTCCAAACTCTTTGTCTTTCAACTTTGGTTGATAGGAACATCTGATTACAATGAGCCAAAAGCCTATGTGATCATTAATGAGGTAATTTTAACACTTACAAATGACACAGCTAATTTGTAATAGGTTTTTGAAGTGCAAATTGCATGTTTCTGTTTAAATAATGAGAGTAAAATATGGACACTATTCACACTCTATATACACAACTAACCCCAACTTGTCTCTAGAAGAAAGGTCTAATTTTTCCGGTCTCATCCACAAAATGAAGAGTTAAAAAGCTGTATCTTTATTCTCACTTTAAGTGATTTTTTAACCACTGTATAACACTACTACAGTTTGTTTGGAGATAAAATAACTCATGGTGAGAAATCCAGTTCTTGAAAGAAATCATTTTACCTTCAATCACATTTAGGATATCTATGCTTTTAGGGTAAGGATGAAAATTTATAAACATTTGTTAAATTATGCAACTGTTTTTGAAGATGTTTCAAAATTACATTTTCCTTATTGTACAACTAGTTTTCATGTATTCACAAATGAGACACATGAGAATTATTAATGCAAAAGCATAGCATATTGACAAAGTTTATAATGTAAATAGTTTAGTTAGGAAAGAATGTAATAAGTGAATTATCAAAGCTATTTTATTGGTCCCTAGATTTGCCATAGAAGAAAATGAAGCACCCTTATAAAAATTTCTCAGCAGTGAGAAAATTTAAGGTCTATTTTGTATGCCGTAAGCTCTAAAAAATATTATTGCCAATAAAAATAGAGTGCCTGATAATAAAACACAATCTAAAATTGTCTTTTTAAAGGTTCACTCTTATTCTTCTTCCCTTCCTATGTGTGCACAGAATACTGTCACTGTCTTGATTGGAACACTGTCTCTCTGTCTCAGAGGGTGTACAGTTTTAGAAGGGAGAAAATATTTGTTCATTTTGCTTCCTATAAGGTAAGGTCTCAGTGGTTGAAGGTCAATTAACAAACTTTTTGTCTTCATACTACTATCTTGGAATTACCAACTGGCTTCTATTTAGATTTTGAAAAATAAAAGAAAAGAACTAGCATTTGTTAGAACTTACTGTGTTCCAGAAACTTTATTGATACCATTTCTTCTCATTATCACATTCATTCTTTCAATTAGTATTATCTTTTCCATCTTAAGAAGGTGGGACCAGAGGTTTTGTAATGTCCATTAACCCACTGTGGATTTCATGGCTTGCAAGAAGAAGAAAGCGTGGTGGAACTCAGGTTTGTCTGATTCCAAATTCACATCCTTTCATATCTCCACGAAAGATAGAAAAGATAAATTGGGCTCTATTCTAACAAGAGAAACACAATTTTCCATCAGATAAATGAATGATTCTTAAACCTCAAAAATAAAACATGTAGCAAAAGCTCAGTTCAAGAGTAGACATAAAGGTTGTGACATGGGTAGTAGGAATATATGTCTAGTGACATAGATTTGCTATGCATATCTGACCAAAAATCTCCCTCGTGATTTTCAAATCAGATGCACAACTGCATTTAATGAGTTTCACAAATCATTAACATCAGTCTCTGAAAACAAGATTGTTAAAAAATATTAAGATTTTCAACAACAAATATCTTATCTAAATAGTAAGGAGATTATATTAGATGGCTCGATTCCCTGGGCAGTCTAGTTGACAATTCAACTTGTTCAAAGCTATAACATATGGCAACTTAAAAAATTATGAAAGTTTTTCTAACTTTGTGCTTAAGGTAGTTGGCCATTCTTCCTCTTGGGAATAAAAAGTGCAGATTTTCTGTCGAAGCATTTTGCTATTGTTTTTCAATTTCCATTTATGAGAAATAGATAAAATAGCAACTTTTTAGTTACAAATTTAAAGTCAAAATGGAGATAATTAAGTATCTCCATTAATTAAGTAAAGATTAATTTTTTAAAAAATAGCATTTACTAAATTCTAATTAATCAATTGATTGACTATTTTTATCCCTGGCTCAATGTAACTCTCTTTGAAATACTCTTGTCTCAATTCTAGTTTATGTCAACAATGTGTCATCACAGATGACTTTTTGTCATCTTGATCTCTCGGTTCTATGAACACCTTCGATCTAATGACAATGTTTTCCAATAGAATTGCTTCTACTCAAACTTCTGAGATCAAATTTGTGGATTTAGTCTCACCCCAATCAATTCTTCAACTCACAGGACACCAACTGGTGTCCTACAATTCAATTCAATCCTGAGACTGTCTATCTGGAGATAGCATCAGATCCCACAAGTTCAGGGTTAAGGCCCACAAGACTGCCCCCCCACCGTTAGAGACGAGTTGTGGGCCTCCCATACTCCTGACCAACTGGCTATAAATTAGGACTTCCATGGATTCCTTCCCCAGGTTCTATAATTTGCTAAGACGGCTCACAGAACCCAAGAAAGCACTTTGCTTACAGTTACTGTCTGATACAAATCAGGAACAGTCAAATAGAAGAGACACACAGGGCCAGGTATGGTGAAAAGGGGCACAAAGAGGGCCGACAGTTTCAACCATCTAGTTAGGCCTTCATCTTTCTGGTGTCCAGCACCCACCCTGAAGCTCTACGGGTCTCCAGCCACCACTCATGTCATGTCAATAGCATAAACTCAGGTATGGCTAAAAGGGACTTATGACTAGTAAAGGATGGTCCTCTCATCTCTATCAGGAAATTTCAAGTTTTAGGGGCTCTGTACAGTGAACTGGGGAGGAAGACCGAATAGGACATACCCTAGACCAGTTGTGCTAACTACTGTGTGCCTCAAAATTGCCTACAGTTGTGTTAAAATAAGAGATTGCTGAGAGCTGGTATTGGAATTTCAGATTTGGTAGATCTGGGGGTGTAACCTGAGAATTTGCAGTTCTAGTAAGTTCCCAGGTGATGCTGATGCTGCTAGCACAGGGACCACACTTCCAGAAGGACTGAGTGAAGCATTGTCATTACTTATAATAGCAACTTCTCTGTAGTCACAATTTCATTCATCCCATTCTCTGAGCTCCTCCTTTAATCATTCCTTTTCATACACTGACATAAAATTTTTCAATCTCTCTGAGACCTCCAAACTATTATTTTATCATATTCACAATGACCCTTACCTCCTTGATGTCGACTCTATTGCCTGTTCTCCTGCCTAAATTCCATGGCCAACCATTCCCAGGAAACTTCAACTTCCTTGTTTCTCTTTCACTTTGCTGAATCTAACCAGGAAAATAACCCTGCTTAGATCCAAATTTACACCAAATCCTCACATATATTTGAGCAACTAGCTATATGGACCAATTTGAAAAATATCCCACTTGAAACTGAGAATTTCAGTGCCGCCTATCAATCAGTCATACTACATATGTTCCAATCTATTCACCCTCTAATTTACTTAGTTTTGTATCTTATCCTGTCTCTAATCCCTAACACTTCCCCAGAAATCCTCATTCTCTTTTTGGTTGTGCTTCCCTGAGAACATTGCGTCACCCAAAGACAACTTCCACAAACTCCTGAAACAATTTAAACTCACTTTCCCATGTCTATATCCACAAACCCTTCCTTTTCACCTATTATTATCGTGAGCTAACTGGCCCCTGTCTGTATATTGTCTGATGATGATTTCTATATTACAGGGTTAGAGATACTTTCTCATCATAGCTAGCTTAGAATCAAATCCATGCAGTCCACCACTGAAACTGGGGTTCCAAGTCAGTGTATTTGGAGAGGGAGAGCTAGTAGAAAAACAAGGATGAAAAGATCCAGGATGAAGCTCCTGATGGAAGAAAAGGCCATTTTTACTATTATGAATCCCTTGAAGTAGACCATAAGCATTCTCATCTGGACAAATATCCATTCATCCACACCAGTGAGCTGATTAAGTTTTAGGGTTTGAAGGGTCAATGAACAATTATTCCTCATTCAGCAATTAAAGAAGGATTAATATGAATATTATCTTGAAGAAGTTTAATTTAAAATGTATTTCATTGATCTTTGGCAATTGTCTTCTATCAGATCATTACCAATCAATATGAGTTGGGAGGAAGGGAGAAAACCCAAAACTTAATCAGATGCCTGAAGTTAAGGAACATTTTATAACCAACCCAGGGAAAAAAAAGGCTCAAAAAGGGAAAGATGAGGACATAGAAAATACATTTCAAATATTTTAACTTTTTGACAAAATGTCAGTTCTGTGCAAGAAAAACTGATGATTGTGTGAGTATAACTTTGTCATTTACATCTGCCAATGTGTTCAGAAATATATAACCTATAAGTTTTTTTAATAGTTTGACACAAAATTTGTTCATCAAAGTATCTAAAACATTCTGAAAATACTAAAAATTTTCAATTTAAATATTAAGCTAAACAGCTCTGTATATATAAATAAGCTCAAACAAACATGCACGCTCCCCAACAATAACACTGCTACAGATATTGACTGCTGGTTTTGGTTTCATTTCATCTTATAATGGCAAATCTGGTTAAAACCTAGATTCTGGGCTGGGCGCAGTGGCTCACGCCTGTAATCCCAGCACTTTGGGAGGCCGAGGCAGGCAAATCACAAGGTCAACAGATCGGGGCCATCCTGGCCAACATGGTGAAACCCCATCTCTACTAAAGAAACATACAAAAATTAGCTGGGCGTGGTGGCACGTGCCCGTAGTCCCAGCTACTCAGGAGGCTGAGGCAGGAGAATTGCTTGGACCTGGGAGGCGGAGGTTGCAGTGAGCTGAGATTGTGCCACTGTACTCCAGCCTGGTGACAAAGAGAGATTCCGTCTCAAAACAAAACAAAACAAAACCTCAGATTCTGAACTGAATCTCAGAATAAGGATCTCGAAGAGGTCGATATGTATGTAATCTATTCTTAAAGAAAAATTTTCTCTAATTGTATATTGGACTGTCACACAGCTTCTGACTTTGTTTATACCCTTAAAAAGTATCTAGATTTATGTGTAGCTTTTGTAAAGTGAAAGCTCAGAATGTCTACTCTGTCCTGGTACCCCTTTAGTTTAATTGCTGGAAAATATTTCATAAAAATGAATTGGTCAACAAATGGAAAATTTGAACTTTGCATACTAAAGTTTTTTTTTTTTCAGACGGAGTCTTGCTCTGTCGCCCAGGCTGTAGTGCAGTGGCGTGATCTCGGCTCACTGCAAGCCCCACCTCCCAGGTTCACGCCATTCTGCTGCCTCAGCCTCTCCGAGTAGCTGGGATGACAGGCACCCGCCACCACGCCCGGCTAATTTTTTTGTATTTTTTAGTAGCAACGGGGTTTCACCATGGTCTTCATCTCCTGACCTCGTGATCCACCCGCCTCGGCCTCCCAAAGTGCTGGGATTACAAGCGTGAGCCACCGCGCCTGGCCTGCATACTAAATTTTTACTTCATATTATCGACTCTTGAAAAATAAGCGTGTATATTAGAAATGACACTCATTTGACTATACCATAATGCATTTCAGACTTTTTATCTTCAGCTACAGAATTTCTCCATCCTTTGAATTATGTTAGCTGGCTTTAGTTGCCCAGTGTTGGTGATCCGCCTCCACTAATTCACAGCTCTATTGTACTGCCCCCAGGGATGCATTTCCATAGATCTGCCTTGTTATGAGTGTCATTTTTTTCTTCTATTTTGTTGACTGCCATTCAAATATTTTTGGCTTTATCAGAGAGTTTCACTTTATTGTTTGTTACCTCCTCATTTTTTTAGCTTTTCATAAGTTACTGTGTTATATCTGCCTGGGCTTTTGGTTCCTTTACAGATTTGTTTGATATTATTTTTAGCTTATGATACTTCTAAAGTCTGTACCCTTTTAATTTTCACTTGCTTCATCTTCACATTCTTGTGTTTTGTTTTCATTTCAAAATACCAGAAAGTAAAATGTCTCAGCAGCTTGGTGAGTGGAATAGTTTATTTATAATCCAAAGAAAACACATACTTTCTGTGAGCTATCTGCTTATAAGTAAAAATTTTATATAGACATTCTTGAAAAAAAATCTTAAATTTCTGGGGGATTGAATGAGATTTTAAAAATCATTCTATACAACAACAGGTGCAAAATTTGTATTCCTCTACTCAAGAAAAATAATTAATGAACATTTGTTATTAGTTTACTAACATCTAAATGCTAATGTATCAATTATACATTATTAAAACACAATTAAGCTGAAGAGGTGAAAAAGTATAAAACAAACCAGTGCATAATTTACCTTTATTCGTATGAAACATCTTTTTCTCTCCTGAAAATAGAGATTAACCAGTGGTGTGCTGGGGCGGGAGGGGGTGTGTTGGAGGGAGAAAAGCCATGATTTGTACAATTTGCCCATTTCCATGTTTTAAATACTCCCACCCTGGCCAATTTCAAGCTACCAGCAATTTGATAACCAGTTCACAACATTTTTGAAAATTTAATAATCAGCTCTCAAAAGCTGGTACAGGCCAGGCTAAGCCAGCTTCAGCACAAAACTGAAAATGATTATTAATCTTTACTAGCTCCAGATATCTTTTAACATATATTGAAATCTATGACCCTTAAAAGGAAAACATATATACAGATTTTGACAAAACTTTGCAGTTCCACTCATGGATCCCTGTATAAGAATCCCCTTTCTATGTGTGTTTGCAATTTGAAGAGTTCAGACTTTATGATTCACAGGTGATAACTAATGATTTAATCTCAACACTTAGGCTTTTATAATTTGGGAGTCACGTGTTTAACTGCTGTAGTAGTAACTGCTTCTTCTCAGAGAAACTTAGAAGCTAAGACCAGGGCAATATCCCTTGGTCTGCAACACACCTCTTCTTTCTGAGCATATCGTATAAGAAGCTAACTTTGTCTCAAAGTTCATATGACTTTTGCATTTTCAATTACTAGCTATTTTCTTTTGGAACTGTAGGACTGGCAGAACTTTCCCTCTACCCTCTGAAGGTATGATAACTGAGTGTATGAAATAAATGGATAACGGGCATGTCAAAAGAAGAAAAGGTGTACACATTTATTACACGCATGGGGAAATCACAGGAAAGAAAAGTGGATGCAAAAACAAAACAAAACAAAACAAACAAAACAACGCAAAGAAAAAACCCCAGTGAGATTTAGGAGCTTATAGGGAAGGCAGGAGGGAGAATGTAGGAAACTTAGGGGAGGGGAAATGACTTTTGGGAAAGATGACCAGACCCTTAGCAGAATAGATGATAGTTTGTGACAGTCTGTCTTGGTGTGGTTTGGACTCTTAGTCTTCTCTCCTGTGATACGAGGAGTCAATTTTCCCTGGCTGATGACACTCCTAGGAAGGAGATGAATGTCTTTGTGCTGATAAGACAGTATCTTGAAGCTTTATTTTCCAATTCAGTTCTAAATCTGCAGTGTATCAAAATCTCCTCATTATGCTTTGGATGTTATGGTAGATAAATGGTATCTTCACAAAGATACATTCATTCTGGTATTGAAAGTTCCTTTTGGGGGGTTTCTCTTTAGGAAGGTAAAGAGAGTGCAGAGAAAGCATGTCCCGCATTTGTTGTTTTTCAAGTATTTTCAGTTCGATGTAATCAGTGCACCAAAGCAATCCACTCAGGGCCGGCATTTCCTGAGCACCTTCAGAACTCTTTTCCATCCCCTGTTATTTCTATCAGATCATGTGATTTAAGAACTACTTTTACTTGCCACTTACATATATATTGAAAAGGCAAACTTTCCTTTCATAGTTTGCTAATTTTGGCAAAGTACATTAACAAAAATTAAGTAAGTGAAATTTTCTGTTCTATTGTTTTGAAAACAATTCTAGAAACTGTCCTTGTAAGAACAGCAAAGAGAGATAAAAAAAAGATAGTTCTCAACTGCTGCTTCAACCATTCTTTGCTTAACAATGTATCCAATTAAAAGACAAAACTCTCATTTCAGGTTTATATGTATCAATTGCTTAATTAGAAAGTAAATACTCCACCCCATATAATCTGGTGTCAAAAAACGTATAATAAAATTACTTTGATTTTGTTGCTGATAAGTTTGTGAATTTAAATCTCAACTTACAGTGATGAATTTATTTGCTTTGTGCTGACAAGACAGTATCTTGAAGTTTTGTTTTCCAACTCAGTTCTAAATCTGCAGTGTATCACAATCTCCTCATTATGCTTTGGATGTTATGCTACATAAATGGCATCTTCACAAAGATACATTCATTCTGGTATTCAAAGTGCCTACTTAAAATTCTGCACGAACAGTTTTATTGAAAAAATATGTAGACAAGCCATTTATTATACACAGTGACTTGGAACGAATTCTTATAAGAAGCATAGCATGTCTTCCATTAAATGTATACATTTTATAAAAAGTTACTGAAAGTCTTCCTGAGGTTAAACAATAAATCTTTTAAATTTAATCACTGTGCTACCTCAAAGGTATGTTTTTCTTTAGGACACTCACTTAGGGCATACGGTCAGATTTCAGCCTACTTTAAACAACTAGGCAGTATTTTTAGTGCATTTTTCTGTTTGTTAAAAAGCTAGTTGTTGAGAATAAGTTGCTCAATTATCTTCGTCAATTACTTTTTGTTTTGTTTTGTAATTATTATCCTATTTTGGTTTTCCTTTAGAATTGTGAAATATCTTCAATCAGAAATTGCAGAGAATATATAAATGAGTAAGCATGCACTCTGCAATCAAACTAGATCTCGAAAGTGTTTTGTTGTAGTTTATACCTTGAATTCAAAGTGCCATTTTATACAAGGCACTTGAAA
The DNA here is from genome assembly GCF_028878055.3 of Symphalangus syndactylus. Lineage (NCBI taxonomy): Eukaryota > Metazoa > Chordata > Mammalia > Primates > Hylobatidae > Symphalangus > Symphalangus syndactylus. The sequence continues at coordinate 74,157 of NC_072439.2, forward strand.
AATTTTCAAGCTCATCTATTTCATAATAGTACAAAATTTATTGTTGTTTTATTTGCAAGGAGATAGACCAGATAAAAGATCACTTTATTTCTTACAGTGTTGACTTTCATATTCTAACCTTGTCAGTTTATACAGATTAATGAAGACTCCGTACATGTAAAATTCACTATAATTTTTTTTCTGGCATGAGAGTCCAAACAAATAGTCAAACAGGTAACTACATATTCAAACACGTCAAGCAAAAATATACAATAGCTTGACAAAAAAGAAAAAAGAAGAAAAAAGAAACCCCTATACATGCCTTAACATTCTTAAACTCTGAGGACCAAATCAGATTCAAAAGAAACATTTCTGGTGGGCAGGGAAAGGGCTAAAAAGCTAAAGTATATAATAAGTAAATTCCCCATTGCTATCAAATATATGAGCAGCATGACATTTCAACACATGTTAAAGTTTTCTGAAAAAAGTTCTAGGATAATAGGATTTCAACTTTGGATTCTACAGATACCATTCTTGGGATTGGTATGGGAGAATCATCCTCTTCATGTATTAGTGGATTCAAATGAAAAAAATTCAGGCAGCTAGTTCCTTTCCAAGAAGCCTTAGAGATTGTTGCACATAAAAATATGAACCATATTTCTGATTCAAACTTTAATTAGAGAATTCTCTTTATTCCCTCTTCTGCATAAAATTATGTACCGTCACTCTGCTCTCCAGACAAGTAAAACTTCTTACCTGCTATCATTTGAGACACCCAAGACTCAGAACATATTATTTCGTATCTGAAAGTCCCAACAAAACTTCTCAGAACAAAAACAACAGAAAGTTAAATACAGAGAGACAGGGTATAAAACAGTGGTTACCAGGGGCTGGGGGTGAGGAGAGAAAATGGAGACAGAGAATTCAGAGGATGCAAAGTTGCAGATATGTAGAATTAACAAGTTGAGTGATCTGATGCACAACATGAGCACTGTAGGTATTAATATTTACTGTATTTGGCATTTTACTAAAAGAGTAGTTTGTGGGTACTATTTCCTCACACACATATCCAGAAAAAAAGTAACTGAGATTTTCAAAGGGAATGCTTCCAGTTTTTGCCCATTCAGTATGATATTGGCTGTGGGTTTGTCATAGATAACTCTTATTATTTTGATATACGTCCCATCAATACCTAATTTATTGAGAGTTTTTAGCATGAAGGGCTGTTGAATTTTGTCAAAGGCCTTTTCTGCATCTACTGAGATAATCATATGGTTTTTGTCATTGGTTCCGTTTATATGCTGGATTAAATTTATTGATTTGTGTATGTTGAACCAGCCTTGCATCCCAGGGATGAAGCCTACTTGATCATGGTGGACAAGCTTTTTGATGTGCTGCTGGATTCAGTTTGCCAGTATTTTATTGACGATTTTTGCATCAATCTTCATCAGGGATATTGGTCTGAAATTCTCTTTTTTGGTTGTGTCTCTCTCAGGCTTTGGTATCAGGATGATACTGGCCTCATAAAATGTGTTAGGGAGGATTCCCTCTTTTTCTATTGATTGGAATAGTTTCAGAAGGAATGGTACCAGCTCCTCCATATACCTCTGGTAGAATTGTGCTGTGAATCCATCAGGTCCTGGACTTTTTTTTGTTGGTAAGCTATTAATTATTGCCTGAATTTCAGAGCCTGTTATTGATCTATTCAGAGATTCAACTTCTTCCTGGTTTAGTCTTGGGAGGGTATATGTGTCCAGGAATTTATCCGTTTCTTCTAGATTTTCTAGTTTATTTTTGTAGAGGTTTTTATAGTATTCTCTGATGGTAGTTTGCATTTCTGTGGGATCAGTGGTGATATCCTCTTTATCATTTTTTATTGCATCTATTTGATTCTTCCCTCTTCTTCTTTATTAGTCTTGCTAGTGGTCTATCAATTTTGTTGATCTTTTCAAAAATCCAGCTCCTGTATTCATTGATTTTTTGAAGACAGGGAAGCTCTCTATCACCACTCCTATTCGACATAGTGTTGGAAGTTCTGGCCAGGGCAATCAGGCAGGAGAAGGAAATAAAGGGTATTCACTTAGGAAAAGAAGAAGTCACATTGTCCGTTTGCAGATGACGAGATGGTATATCTAGAAAACCCCATTGTCTCAGCCCAAAATCTCCTTAAGCTGATAAGCAACTTCAGCAAAGTCTCAGGATACAAAATCAATGTACAAAAATCACAAGCATTCTTATACACCAGTAACAAACAGAGAGCCAAATCATGAGTGAACTCCCATTCACAATTGCTTCAAAGTGAATAAAATACCTAGGAATCCAACTTACAGGGGATGTGAAGGACCTCTTCAAGGAGAACTAGAAACCACTGCTCAATGAAATAAGAGAATACAAACAAATGGAAGAACATTCCATGCCCATGGGTAGGAAGAATCAATATCGTGAAAATGGCCATAGTGCCCAAGGTAATTTATAGATTCAATGCCATCCCCATCAAGCTACCAGTGACTTTCTTCACAGAATTGGAAAAAACTACTTTAAAGTTCATGTGGAACCAAAAAAGAGCCCACATCACCAAGTCAATCCTAACGCAAAAGAATAAAGCTGGAGGCATCACGCTACCTGACTTCAAAGTATGCTACACGGCTACAGTAACCAAAACAGAATGGTACTGGTACCACAACAGGGACATAGATCAATGGATCCCAACAGAGGCCTCAGAAATAATGCCGCATATCTACAACTATCTGATCTTTGGCAAACCTGACAAAAACAAGCAATGGGGAAAGGATTCCCTATTTAATAAATGGTGCTGGGAAAACTGGCTAGCTATATGTAGAAAGCTGAAACTGGATCCCTTCCTTATACCTTATACAAAAATTAATTCAAGATGGATTAAAGATTTACATGTTAGACCTAAAACCATAAAAACCCTAGAAGAAAATCTAGGCAATACCATTCAGGACATAGGCATGGGCAAGGACTTCATGTCTAAAACACCAAAAGCAATGGCAACAAAAGCCAAAATTGACAAATGGGATCTAATTAAACTAAAGAGCTTCTGCACAGCAAAAGAAACTACCATCAGAGTGAACAGGCAACCTACAGAATGGGAGAAAATTTTTGCAGTCTACCCATCTGACAAAGGGCTAATATCCAGAATCTACAATGAACTCAAACAAATTTACAAGAAAAAAACAACCCCATCAACAAGTGGGCGAAGGATATGAACAGACACTTCTCGAAAGAAGACATTTATGTAGCCAACAGACACATGAAAAAATGCTCATCATCACCAGCCATCAGAGAAATGCAAATCAAAACCACAATGAAATAGCATCTCACACCAGTTAGAATGGCGATCATTAAAAAGTCAGGAAACAACTGGTGCTGGAGAAGATGTGGAGCAATAGGAACACTTTTACACTGTTGGTGGGATTGTAAAGTAGTTCAACCATTGTGGAAGTCGGTGTGGCAATTCCTCAGGGATCTAGAACTAGAAATACCATTTGACCCAGCCATCCCATTCCTGAGTATATACCCAAAGGATTATAAATCATGCTGCTATAAAGACACATGCACACGTATGTTTATTGTGGCACTATTCACAATAGCAAAGACTTGGAACCAACTGAAATATCCAACAATGATAGACTGGATTAAGAAAATGTGGCACATATACACCATGGAGTACTATGCAGCCATAAAAAATGATGAGGTCATGTCCTTTGTAGGGACATGGATGAAGCTGGAAACCATCATTCTCAGCAAACTATTTCAAGGACAAAAAACCAAACACCGCTTGTTCTCACTCATAGGTGAGAATTGAACAATGAGGACACATGGACACAGGAAGGGGAACATCACACACTGGGGTCTGTTGTCGGGTGGGGGGGCAGGGATAGCATTAAGACATATACCTAATGTTAAATGACGAGTTATTGGGTGCAGCACACCAACATGTCATATGTATACATACGTAACAAACCTGCATATTGTGCACATGTACCCGAAAACTTAAAGTATAAAAAAAAAAAACGTAACTGAGATGATGAATATGTTAATTTGCTTGACTATTGAAACTATTTTACTATGTATATGTGTATCAAAACAACTTAAATATGCAATAAAAATGAATGAATATGACATTAACTTCTCATGTGCTGTCACTTTGGATCTAATCTTGCTACGGAATAACAAAAGGTATAGAGATATAATAATCACTCACCATCCTCTAGGTGTTATGGAATATGTTGGGGGAGTGGTGATAGAAAAATGGGTAATTCACAATTATTAACCTCAAGTTGCTTGAAGTTGATCCTATGTGCCCTGTAGCTAAATTTTCATTAATTCATGGGATAATCCCAACTGATACAAACATTATCAAGTTGCCAGTCGTGCCAGCCTTGAAGTGTTGGTCAAACTTTTGATTCTTGGCTGTATTCATTTGCAGGCTCCAGTTTCTGTTTTGTTTTTTATGTAAGTAAGTATATGGACGTTGGCCTCTCATTCTTTAAATTACCTTCTGTTATAAGCTTCTGTGTCGCCATGTTTGCTTGGCTTACTTATGCCTCTAAGGTCTGCCATTGCTATTCTTTCTAGGCTTCTCTCATCAGCTCTTAAATTCTGGTGCTTCTCAGGAGCTGGCCCTCCATCCTCTGCTCTTATGATCTATAATCTCTTAAGAGTTATTTAATTTGCAGCCATGTCTCCAGAAACACCTGTCATTTTATTCCTCTTGAATCTGTACCTATGTTTTCAACATTCCTTTTCTGCTAGAGACACACATGGGCCTCCCATGGTACTCATGATCTCCACATGCTCGTTATGGAACTCTTCCTCTTCTCTTCTCCCATGCTTCCTCTTCCAACTTACTCCTCTCCTGCTTTGCACAGGCAAGTTATGGGAATACGACACACCTGGTTATCAAAGCCAGACACTCCACCTTTTTTTTTTTTATCTCCTGTCCATTCATCGCACCCCCTTCCTCCACTGTATCTGTTACATCACCAAACCCACTTAATTTTACATCTGATATAATTCTACTCTATCTAGCCTCATATTCCCTACCATAAACTTCTCTCACGTGGACTATATTATATTTTTTAAACTGGTCTTTTGCTCCTTTTCATTTTTATTCCTCTACAGTCCATCTTTTTGACATTGCTATGGCACTCAAATCTTCAGAATAAAACAAACTCTTTTCTGGAAATTTAGGCTCTTCAGGATTTAGAGACAGCAGCTATCATCCTTTGCTTGATATTCAGAATATCTGGGTAACTTTTTAAAAACACAGGCTCACAGGCCACTCATCTGAAATTCTGATTTAATTGGCCTGGAATAGGGTCTAGGCATAAGTAAGTATTTCTTAAACAAAAAACCAAGGGATGGAAATATGCAGTAAGGGTATATGTAACAAACCTGCATGTTCTTCACATGTATCCCAGAACTTAAAGCATTAAAAAAAGTTGTATTCATCGAAGAATAATTGTTCCCAGAGGCAGTGGGTAGGTGAGGAGTGAAGGAATGGGGAATTACTGGTCCAAAGTTACAAAGTTTCAGCTAGACAAGAGGAATAAATTTTGAGATCTACTGCAAAGCAGGATGACTGTAATCAATAATAATATGTTGTATATTTCAAAATAACTAAGAGTAGTTTCAAATGTATCACCACAAAAACATCAACGAAGTGAAGTGATGGATATGTTAATTAGCTCCATTTAATCACTCTAAATTGTAGACATATCAAAACATCACATTGTACTATATAAATATAATTATGAAAAAAAATCAGACCTGATGTTTGAAATGATAATTATTTTTATAACCTCATTTCAGATTTAACAATGTCATATTATATCTTAGTATGTATCCATATTACCCACATGGGAACTACATGTCTCTATAGAGTTACCCAGGTGTGATATCCAAGATATTCAGTCAAGAGGGAGTGTATAACTGTTACTTTTAGTCTTCATTCATGTTAGTACTGCCCAGCCACAGTTTGTACAATAGTTTTCCCACTTTACAATTTTAAAAACCTATCATTCTTGATTTTATTAACTTGCCATTCTATCAAATTTAAACATGCTTTTATTTTTTAAAAGACCATGTCCAAGTGGCAATTCTATCTTTATTTCCCTCAAAAAAGCATCAGTTGAAGAAATCTGAGAAATTCAACCAGCTCTGAACTCATCACTATTTCAATGTCTGTTATTTATTTATTATTATTATTTTTTTGAGGTGGATTCTCACTTTGTTGTCCAGGCTGGAGTACAGTGGTGCGATATCAGCTCACTGCAACTTCTGCCTCCTGGGCTTAAGTGATTCTCCTGCCTTAGCTTCCTGAGTAGCTGGTATTCCAGGTGCCCCCAACCATGCCCAGCTAATTTTTGTACTTTTAGTAGAGACGGGATTTCACCGTGTTGGCCAGGCTGGTCTCGTACTCCTGAGCTCAGGTGATCCACCCGCCTCAGCCTCCCAAAGTGCTGGGAGTAGAGGTGTGAGCCACTGGCCCAGCCCCAAGGCATTTTTTTAAACCAGGACTTCTGTATAATGAAACTTTTCTCGATATCTTTTTAACCACATCCTCTTACTTATTACATCCATTCCAACTACCTGTCTTCATCTCGTCACACTGAAGTACTCAAACTGTCCACAGGCTGCAGAATGAATTAACTAGGACTTTATATCATTTTTCAAATCATGGAATTACACAATCTTTTGAGTATGGAATTGGAAGGCCTTTATAGTTCATTCAGTAGAAAACTGGAACATTTTTGAAAGGTGATCTGCTTGACACCTTTCAAAGAGTACAAAACCTTGTGAAGTAGCAGATGCAATGATTGCCAATATACTTTATGAAATGAATTTCAGAGTTTGAGATTAAATTGGCTTTTCTGAAATATGTAAGTCTGGAAAAACACAACATTTCTAATCTTGCTATGGAAAGCCTTTAAGTAAAAATCAATTTCTAATCTTCTTTGAAATAAACATGGAATATCCTAAGGTTTTATTCATGTTTCATGAATTTCGCAGCATTCATCACATTTTAAAGTTATTTTTGATGCTTTGCATTGTATTAAAATCTCTCTTGGAATGAGAGGCCTGAAAAACAATCGTAATATACTGTTGTTGTCTAACAATATATCAAGTTTTTAATGACTCTTACAATGCAATATTTTTATCATTCTTGTAGTTTATCCACACGTATTTAATATTACTAGCAGAAATTTAGATTTTAGTAAATTAATTCTGATCTTTGTAAAATAAAACTATATCTATATCTATTAATTCTTTAGTCCATGAATCCATCTAACAATTATTATTGAACAAGTTCTAGGAGATAAGTACTATATAGTGGCTAAGAATTCTGAAAAATCATCTTATACCTATTATACAGAAGCAGAGCAAGAAAAATGAACCAAAACTTACATAACACTGTGAATGTGTTTCAAGTTTAAAGATCTTAAAAAATACCTTTCATAAAACTAAAGATAAAACTTGATACTTGTTTCTACTACATTTGGTTTTATATACTTAGGCATATTATTTTTGAGTCTGGTATTAAATAAGCCAACGTATGTTTGCAGTCTATATCTTTATTCGTGCCTTTGATTAAAATATTGAATAAGCAAGATCTAAAGAAAAGTAACATACTGAATATGCGACTAGAAACCTCTCTCCAAGTGACCAGGCTGGGCAAAATGCTGAAATCCCATCTCTACCAAAAAATAAGAGGTGGTGGTGCACCCCTGTAGCCCGAGACAGGAGGCTCACTCGAGCTCAGAAGGTAGGGGCTACAGTGAGCTATGACTGCCACTGCACTCAGCCTGACTGACAAAGTGAGACACTGTCTCACAAAAAAGGGAAGAAAACCTGTCTCTGAGATGAAAAAGGAGTAAGAGGGTATTTAAGGCACACGTCCCCAGTGAGGCAGTCTAAATCAATATGAGCTTGAAATCCTTCCTAAACAATATTTAGTTCACTTATATTGTTCTGTTCTACAAAATCAAAGTATTCCTCTTAGAAACAATATTTACCAAATTTTCCTTTAGTATACCAATTGTGGTACAATTATGCCACTTCTGTTTAATCCTGCCTAGTAGTCCATGTTATCTGGTATAGTGTTCAAATGTGCAGACTTTGAGCCACACCATACGGGCACAAAAATTTCTTCTGCCACTTAAAATTGGGTGACTTACTTCACCTCTACATGCCTCAGTATGACACTAGTTGCTACCTCCTATAGTTGTGAGGATAAAATGTGTGTATACAGGCAAAGCACTTAGTATTTAAATACAACTTAATTATAGTCGTAATTATTACTATTACTATGATTATGGTTATTATTTGATTAGCTCCCTCGATGAAAACAAAGCATAGGGAGTTGAATTAGAAAAGATTAGAATGGTGTTTAAGTTGGGTCCTGTGAAGTAAACAGAAGAGTCATGACAATTCCTTTGGCAAGAGAAGCCTCAAAACAGAATCTGGGTTTCAAAATCTTCCTCCAAAGTAGAGAGATATGAAAGCTGGAAATGACATAAAGCTGTTTAGGTAGTCAAGTGGATTTTCTTCTAAATCCATAGCTTTCTTCTAAATCTATAACAACCAGATGAATTAACCCTTTTCTTTGCTCAGGTACCTATTCTCAAATTTAAGGCATTCTGGATGCAGATTCCTTTGAGTTTTGAGATGATCATGATGGTCTTCATGCAGTCTTTCACCCAGGTTGACACGTGGTTATTTCACTTAAACAGATTAAAATCAATACCTGGAAATACAAAGAAATGTATTTTTTAATTTCTCAAAAACTAATATTCACCAGTATGGAATGAATAATTGCATGCCTAGTTCTCCGTGTACTTGCTCTTTTAAGTAATATAGCTTGGTTTGCTTTCTTTTTCTTTTCTATCTACAATCAAATTCAAACTGCTATCACTGGGTCATACATAATCAATCAAATAAACTAAAAAGCTACTGAAAGAATTTTCCATCACTAAGCTGCCTTTTGGCAGCTGTATAATTGGTCTGCTTTACTAGACAGTCAAGTGCATGCAAATGCGTTAGTGCTCATGACTTGCTTCCAGGCCAACCCCAGGCTCACACTGCCAATTTTTTTTGTCATTGTAGGTAGGTGACTTTATGTATTTTTGGATTTTTATTGTATAATAATAGGGACAAGAAAAATAAATGTTCACCTAGGCGTCAAAGATAATTGTTAAGCCACTATTTTAAGTGATAGTTAACTATGGGACTCTATTGTTTTGTGAGGAATATAGAAAAATGTTTTGAATAATTACTCTTCCTGGGACACTTTGAGGGGTCAAATGTATTCTGTTCTTAAGTATCAGTTAAAACGTCTTTTGCATTCTCTCTGATCTGAGTGTTTTGATGTTGTGTGCAATGAACCAAAACATTGCATTACAAAAAGAAATCTTTATACAGTTGACAACTTGTAGGTCTCTGAGGAATCTATTCAATTAGTGTCATGTCCTGGTTCCCTATAGTATCAAAATTCACAGAGAATTGAAATGTCTTAGAAGTTGTGTCTAATAAACCAAGAAAAGCATCATGAAATTTTTTCCTTAAAATGAAAGATAGAAAAAAATGTGTTTCTGCATAACTCATGTAAAAACAGTAGCCTAGAATCTGGCACTTAGTTGTTCATCACTGAAATGTGTTATCTGGGTCTGCTAACTTGACGTTATATAGCTATAATTAAAATCAAACCTACCTTGACTTTGACTCATGCTGCCTATTTTTTTTCTCAATGGAATCTGAGAAAATCCTATTTCTTGGGGAGGAAAGGACATCAATTTGATATTATAGATTGGAATCCAGCATTGGGATCAGGTGGAATAGGATAGATGCTCAGTGTGGATGGGAATGAGTAGAATCTTCTGGGTGAATGTCAACTGCTATCCATGGAAGGCAAAGAAAATGAAGACTAGACCAGAAGCCATATTGAACTTTATAAAGGCCTTTTCTGCATATATTGAGATAATCATGTGGTTTTTGGGTTTAGTCCAGTTTATGTGGTGAATCACTTTTATTGATTTGTGTATGTTGAGCTAGACTTGCACCCTGGGGATGAAGCCTACTTGATCATGGTGGATAAGCTATTTGATGTGTGTCTGGATTTGGTTTGCCAGTATTTTGTTGAGGATTTTTGCATTGATGTTCATCAAGGATATTGGCCTGAAGTTTTCTTTTTCTGTTGTGTCTTTGCCAGGATTTGGTATCAGGATAATGGTGGCCTCATAGAATGAGTTAGGGAGGAGTCCCTCCTCCTCAGTTTCTTGGAATACTTTAAGTAGGAATTGTTCCAGCTCTTCTTTATACCTCTGGTAGAATTCAGCTGTGAATCCTTCTGGTCCTGATCTTTTTTTGGTTGGTAGGACTCTCAGTAAAGTAGGTATTAAAGGAATATACCTCAAAACAATAAGAGCCATACATGCAAACCCAGAGCCAATATCATATGGAATCGGCAATAACTGGAAGCATTCCCCTTGAAAAACAGCACAAGACAAGGTTGTCCTCTCTCACTATCCCTATTCAGCATAGCATTGGAAGTCCTGGCCAGGGCAATCAGGCAAGAGAAAGAAATAAAGCATATTCAAATAGAAAGAGAAATCAAACTATCTTTGTTTTTAGACATGATCCTATATCTAGAAAACCCCATCATTTCTACCCAAAAGCCTCTTAAGCTGATAAGCAAATTCATCAAAGTCTCAGGATACAAAATCAATGTGCAAAAATTACCAGCATTTCTGTATGCTAACAACAGGCAAGCCGAGAGCCAAATCAGGAATGAACTCCCCTTCACAATTGCTACAAAATGAATAAAATAGCTAGGAGTACAGCTAACAAGGGAAGTGAAGGACATCTCCAAAGATAACTACAAACCACTGCTCAAAGTAGAGAAGACACAAACAAATGGAAAACATTCCACGCTCATGAATAGGAAGAATCAATATCATTAAAAAGGCCATACTGCCCAAAGCAATTTACAGATTCAATGCATCCTATTAAACTACCATAGATATTCTGTACATAATTAGAAAAAAAAACTATTTTAAAATTTATATGGACCCAAAACAGAGCCTGAATAGCCAAGGCAACCCTCAGCAAAAAGGACAAGGCCGAAAGTTATCACACTGCCCGATTTCAAACTATACAACAGGGCTACAGTAACCAAAACAGCATGGTACTGGTACAAGAACAGACAGATAGACCAATGGAACAGGATAGAGAACCCAGAAATAATGCTGCACACCTACAAAAATCTGATCTTTGACAAACCTGACAAAAACAAGCAATGGGGAAATGATTCCCTATTTAATAAATGATGCTGGGATAACTGGCTGGCATTAGTTGAAAAAACTGGAACTGGACCCCTTCTTTACACCATATACAAAATCAATTCAAGATGGAATAAGACTTAAATGTGAAATGCCAAACTATAAAAACCCTAGAAGAAAACCTAGGCAATATTATTCAGGACACAGACACTGACAAAGATTTCATGACCAAGATGCCAAAAGCAATTACAAAAAAAGCAAAAGTTGACAAATAGACCCCAATTAAACTAAAGCGTTTCTTCACAGCGCGTGCACACGCACACACACACACACCCACACACACACGAAAAAACAACTATCAACAGAGTAAACAACCTACAGAAAGGGAGAAAATTTTTGCCATCAATCCGTCTAGCAAATGTCTAATATCCAGCATCTATAAAGAACTCAAACAAATTTACAAGAAAAGGCAAATAACCTCATTAAAAAGTGGGCAAAGGACATGAATAGACACTTCTCAAAAGAAGACATACATGTGGCCAAAAACATATGCAAAAAAACTCATCAGTCATCATTAGAGAAATGCAAATCAAAACCACAATGAGATACCATTTAACACCAGTCAGAATGGCAATTATTAAAAAGTCAAAAATAACAGATGCTAGTGAGGTTGTGGAGAAAAGGGAACTCTTTCACACTGTTGTTGGAAGTGTAAATTAATTCAACCATTGTGGATGACGGTGTGGCGATTATTCGAAGACATAAAGCCAAAAATACCATTCAACCTAGCAATCCCATTACTGAGTAATTCCCAAAGGAATATAAATTATTCTATTATAAAGATACATGCACAAGTATATCATTGCAGCACTATTCACAACAAAGACACAGAATTAACTTAAACACCCATCAGTGATAGACTGGATGAAGAAAATGTCACACATATACACCAAGAAATATTATGCAGCTGTAAAAACAAACCAGATCATGTCCTTTGTGAGGACGTGGATGAAGTTGGAGGCCATTATCCTTATCAAACTAATGCAGGAACAGAAAACCAAACACCGTATGTTCTCACTTATAAGTGGGAGCTAAATGATGAGAACACATGGACACATTGGGTGAGGAACAGCACACACTAGGATCTGCTGGTGGGGGGCAGGAGGAGGGAGAGCATCAGGAAAAATAGCTAATGCAAGCTGAGCTTAATACCTAGGTGATGGGATGATCTGTGCAGCAAATCCCCATGACACACATGTACCTATGTAATAAACCTGCACATCTGCACATGTACCCTTAAAATAAAAGTTGGAAATAAAAAAATCCATATAAAAAAAGAAAATGAAGAGTAGAGAAGTTGGCTCTACTACCAACATCAAATAATGAACAAAGTTCTATGAATGACATTAAAAGCTTACCAAAAAAGTAGTTGGGGAGTTAAATATAGGCAGAAAATAAAGAGCAAGGAGCAAGTAGCAGGAGGAAGCAACCCAGGAATATTTTGTTTTTAGCTCCTCAAGCTCACTTTAGTTGGTTATTGTCACTATATTGTATAGCTTTTTGGTTATTGATTGTGTAATATTTGGTTGAAAGGTTTGGCATAAAGGTGCAGTTTTTACGTAGACAGCTTCCTTCCCAGGCTGCAATGACTGCACATCTGCTCCCACCTGCTTGATACTGGCCTCTGCTCTTGGAGAATATAGAGCGACGGATGGCTGCTTATGGCGCCATCGATGCCCCAATGGCTTGAATGATTTCTGACTCTACCTAGACCCACAGTCTGACTCCTTCAAATCTTTTGATTTTTTTTTCCTTTCTATGCCTATGTTCTTCTAGTTTTTCTTATTTACTGCCTATTAGATAGACTTCTTTGTCTCAACTTCCATTTCTGGCATGATGTCAATTCCTGGTTGCCTACTTGCCTTGTGTGCAGGTGTATCTTGATCTCTACTCTGTTATTGGTCCTGACTCTGCCCTATTCAAGTGGTCACAATTTATCAACAGCCTCACACTACACTCTTCATTCAGTTAATGGGCCCACTATTTGCCAAATTTTGTTTTTATCTTATAATCCTAGAAAGTAAATAATTAAACAGCAAGCATAAAATACATTTTCTCCTTTAATCAGAATTTGGTACCTGGAGACTATAATAATGACTGTCATCCTGGCAAGCAAATTGATGATTTTTGCTGGTGGGAGAGTTCTTATTTTAGAAATACTTTTGGCAAGAGATGCCTGATTTTCTAGCCTTGTCAATAGGAAACAGCCATGCATTTCAAAGATTTATGAGGCATGATTATCGGAAGACAAATGACTATATTTTATACCAAAAGTTGTTCCTCCTGTGTATGTGATGTGACTCCATATGTGTTCTGGAGAACTTCATATTTTAATCTGTGCCAGGTGTATCCTCACGGCATAAGAAAAGGCCTAGAGAGTTAAGTTCGTCGTCTTGGACCCATTTTTGTTTGTTCTTTGTCTCATGATTAATTGTTTCCTTTGAATAATTAGTAGAACTTACATTGGATAAGCTTTCTGATTCTCATGATACTGAATGCACAATCTAATCCTTTTTGCATTACTATTTACTCAATATCGTTTTGCTGTTATTAATCAATGTCCACAGTTCTAAGGCTGAAATCTACTAAAATCTCCAGGAGTAAGATCGTTTCATTATAAAGTCCTGTCATGAGAAAATAAATCATTGTGAATATATGAAAGAACTTATTTGAGCACTGCAAGGCAGATCATGGCTTTTACTTGAAGTTATTTATTTTTAATATATAACTTCTGTAATCTCTCTCAGAAATATTCATCAAGAAAAACTACCAATTATGTTAGTGCCATTTCTAAAAAGCTACCTTTTCTTTTTCTAGAAATATGGGAAAGTTGTAAAAAATTATATTTCCTCAAAATTTTAGGTAAATATAATTGCATAATACAACCTATGGCAAATATTTAAATCTTTATTAATCCAAAGGAAAATAAATTGGCTTTGTCTAATAATTACTAAATATCTACTAAATACTAAGACATGTGCTATGATTAACATGTGTTAATTAAATCTCATATGCCCCACCATTTTTTTCAGGTAGCAATTATTATTTATAGGTGAGAAAACAGATTTGAGAAGTTAAGGAGTAGGTAGTCCCTGGATTATATTCACAAAATGACAGAGGACAAGTTAAATCAGAGCTAGTTTAATGAATGCCCATCCTGTCTTTCCTACAGCATGCTATGTAATGTAACACTGATCTAAGCACACATTAGTATACGGTAAATTGGGAAAAGAGTTGCTCTGGATTCTGTACAATTATTAGAACATTTAATAATAATTTTATAGGAACTATTGATTTTTAGTTTAAAATTCAAAACAATTGATAGCAATTCATCTTTTAATATTTTAAATACATTTAGTTATATCTCTGTTTGTAACTGAATCAAACATTGTCAAATTAATTCCAACAAAACTACATTATTTATCATTTGATATAAATTATTAATTGTAATTTATTGATTGTGTGGTTATACATGTATTGGATTTGTCTTATAATTGCATAAGAACTGTAAACGTGAAAAGTTTGATAGAGATTTATGAAAGAGTTTAAATCAACAGTAGGAGCTGAGACTTTTTTTTTTGAAAAGGTGAATACCTTGGACATTTTCAGAAACAGAGACTAAAATTCCTTGTGCTTTGACAATTATGGTGGCCAAAGCTAAGAGATTACAGTTTGGCAGGGAACAGAATGCTCATGCATTTTGGATCTCATGGTGGTTGTTTCTCAATGCAAATCAACAATCTTTTAATTAAGTTATCTTTCCCAAATTTGTATATATTTTCAGTAGTGCCAGTTTCTTAGAGCCTGATTAGTTCTGGGCCCTCGTTTAAAAAGTGAAAGATGAGATAATAGAAAATAATCCCCAAATATTGTTGTTACTAGCCCACCTTCAACTCCATATTAAATTTTATACAAAAAGCTAAAAATTTCTAGGTTTTTAAAATGAGAAATTGAGGCACAAAATGCTTACTTCATCAAAATGGGGACATATATCATACATGAATGGGGAAAGATGGAAGGGAGACAGGAAGCACAGGTAGAAAGAGAAATGCATCCTACAATTTGACTTGAATTTAGGCATTGGGATAAGGATGTTTAGGCATTCGAGTTAAACAGTCAGCTACCTGCTTTCAGTATTTCTTCTAAGTCTGGTTTTGCTTTATGTGGATATTTGTTTTTCTAATAGAATGAATTAGTTTGAGAGAAACTACCACCGCTCAAAATTGAGGTATCATTTTAGCTATCATTAACAGCTAAGAAAGTAGTGGTATTCTAAAATTCCTGCATTTTTAACTCAATGTAATATCATGATGTTTCAGAGAGGTGGGTACTGGGATTATGCCCATTTTACTGATGGAGAAGTAGAGAAATAGAAAGATGATGTAATTTAAACAGACTGTAGGGATAAATTCAAACCAGTGTGCAGCTCCTCAGTCACTATATTGTATAGCCTTTTCCTGACCTGGCAAATCACTTTTGGCAGTCAATGGTTTGGCTTTTGTTTTATTTTGTTTTTGAGACAGTCTCGCTCTGTCGCCCAGACTGGAGTGCAGGGGCGCGATCTGGGCTCACTGCAAGCTCTGCCTCCCGGGTTCCCGCCATTCTCCTGCCTCAGCCTCCTGAGTAGCTGGAGCTACAGGCGCCGCCACCGCGCCTGGCTAGGTTTTTGTATTTTTTTTTTAGTAGAAACGGGGTTTCACCGTGTTGGCCAGGATGGTCTCGATCTCCTGACTTCTTGATCGGCCCAGCTCAGCCTCCCAAAGTGCTGGAATTAATGGTTTGGCTATTTGAAAGCCTCACTAGCGAACATATTTATGGACGATTTAGTTTAAGACATGGAATCTACAATGGTTGCTATTAAAGAGTATTGATTGTCTGTTGGGCGTGTCACAGCTAACTGCTATTCAGTAACTAAAGCTGGTATGTGATGCCAAGGATTGAGCACAGAATGCATGCCTGCTGGTCACTGTGATCTCTTTATAATACTATTCTAAGGACTGTGCATCACTATTTCATAATCTATAGGCTCAATATTTGATGAGATATTGTATCTCTATTGAACTTATTTTGCAATTAAAATTTTTTAAATAAATGGGTTATTATTTTAAGGTTTATGCCATATAGGTTGAAAATGTTACAGTAATCCTCATGATTTTATGAGTAAAAGTGAGGACTGTTTAAAGTGGAATGACTGGGAATATGTACACACTGAGGCAGCCTTACGCTCAATATCTCACAAATCAGTTGGTAGAATTAACTTTTAACATGGTTAAAGTTTTGACTAAACCTACATCCTTATTATGATTAAAAATGGGCTATGTATGAAGTGCAGTTTATGTAAAGAAATCTAATCATATTTTATTTTCCTCATAGGAATATTTTATTTTACTTTGATTTGATTTCTATTTATAATTGATTTGTATCAAATAGTGCTGCTTAAAATGATTATCATATTAATTAATATAAATAAAGTATCCCAATCATAAATTAATTCTATTTTCCTTTGGTAGATATTTCAAAGCATTTTGTCATTATTTATGACAGATACACAGATGTACATACACCTTCTTAATCTGTTAATTTTCCTTGTGGAGCCATCAGATTAAGCTTCTTTCTACTGAATTTCTAATTTGTGGTAGGTAGCCAGATGTAACTCTTTCAGTTGATTTAGTAGCAGGAGATAGATTCACCCACACTCCTTCTGCTAACGTTATGGTGGTATAGTGAGAAGAGAGCTTACAAAAAGAAGCATGCATAGTATTATGATCAGATACCTGAAAAATATTATAATGCCAGTGAAAAACTCAATGACGCTTCAGTATCCTTATATTCGTTTCCAAATTCAAGTACCTTTTATTCCTTCACACAAGTGTCATATCACAGCTATGCTTTCACAAAACCAATAGCTGGCAAACATCTACCTCTGTGAGTAAACTGAGTAGTTCCATCTATAATCAGTTATTTCTATATCAGCTGCTTGGTTGTTAAAATTATTTAGCTGTTGTTGAAAGATTATGATCCTTGTTCCGTTAGATAAGTTGATACATATGTAAAATATTTTGACCAGTGCCAGGATATAGTAAGCAATATAGAATGTGATGTGTTATATTTTTTTCTCAAATTAAAGCTTGGCTCTTTTGGTAGATTTTAAGATGAGACAATACATCTAACTTTCTAGATTTAAAATATCATACACACACTAACACATATTATTTAAAATATATCTTTTAATTTCATCCAGCAACCCTAATAGTGGGTATATCCCCAAAGGAAAAGAAATCATTATACCAAAAATACACCTGTACTTGTATGTTTATTGTAGCACTTTGCACAATAGCAAAGATATAAAATCAACCTGTATCCATTAATGGATGAATGGATAAAGAAAATGTGGTATACTTACACAATGAAATATTACTTCTATTAGTCCATTTTCACACCGCTGATAAAGACATACCTGAGACTGGGCAATTTACAAGAGAAAGAGTTTTATTGGACTTACAGTTCCATAAGGCTGAAGAGGCCTCACAATTATAGCGGAAGGTGAAAGGCACGTCTTACATGGTTACAGATAAGAGAGATTTTATATGGAAACTCCCCTTTTTAAAACCATCAGATCTCATGAGATTTATTAGTGATTATGAGAACAGCATGGGAAAGACCCGCCCCCATGATTCAATTACCTCCTACCGGGTCCCTCCTATGACACATGGGAACTCAAGATGAGATTTGTGTGGGGGCACAGCCAAACCATTTAATTCTGCCCCAACCCCTTCCAAATCTCATGTCGTCACGTTTCAAAACGAATCATGCGCTCTCAAAAATCCCCCAAAGTCTCAACTCATTTCAGCACCAACTCAAAAGCCCACAGTCCAAAGTGTCATTCAAGACAAGGCAAGTCCCTTCTGCCTAAGAGCCTGTAAAGTCAAAAGCAAGCTTGTTACTTCCTAAATATAATGTGGGTATGGGTATTGGGTAAATATAGCTATACCAAATGGGAAAAATTGGCCAAAACAAAGGGGCTATAGGCCCTGAGCAAGTCCAAAATCCAGCAGGGCAGTCAAGTCTTAATAGCTCCAAAATGATCTCTTTTGACTCCATGTCTCAATTCGAGGTCATGCCAATGCAAGGGATGGGTTTCCGTGGTCTTGGGCAGCTCTGCCTCTGTGGCTTTGCAGGGCATAGCCCCCCTCCTGGCTGCTTTCATGGGCTGGCATTGAGCATCTGTGGCTTTTCCAGGTGCATGGTGTAAGCTCTCAGAGGATCTACCATTCTGGGGTCTGGAAGATGCGGGCCCTCTTCTCACAGCTCCACTAGGTGGTGCCCAGTAGGGACTCTCTGTGGGGGATTAGACCCCACATTTCCCTTCTGCACTGCCCTAGCAGACATTCTCCATGAGGGCCCCGCCCCTGCAGAAAACTTCTACCTGGGCATTCAGGCATTTCTATATATCCTCTGAAACCTAGCAGAGGTTCCCAAACCTCAATTCTTGCCTTCTGTGCACCTGCAGGCTCAACACCATGTGGAAGCTGCCAAGGCTTGGGGCTTCCACCCTCTGAAGCCACAGCCCAAGCTGTACCTTGGCCTTCTTAGTCACAGCTGGAGTGGCTAGGACACAGGGCACCAAGTCCCTAGACTGCACACAGCAGAGGGTCCCTGGGCCCAGCCCACGAAGCCATATTTTCCTCCTAAACCTCAGGGCCTGTGATGGGAGGTGCTGCTGCAAAAGTCTCTGACATGCCCTGGAGACATTTTACCCACTGTCTTGGTGGTTAACATTCAGCTCCTCTTTACTTATGCAAATTTCTGCAACTGGCTTGAATTTCTCCTCAGAAAATGAGATTTTCTTTTGTATTGCATTGTCAAGCTGCAAATTTTCCAAACTTTTATGCTCTGTTTCCCTTTTAAAACTGAATGCTTTTAACAGCACCCAAGTCACCAAGCAGCACCTCTTTGCTGCTTAGAAGTTTTTTCAGACAGATACCCTAAATCATTGCTCTCTAGTTCAAAATTCTACAAATCTCTAGGGCAGGGCCAAAATGACTCCAGTCTCTTTATTAAAACATAACAGGGGCCACCTTTGCTCCAGTTCCCAAGAAGTTTCTCATCTCCATCTGAGACCACCTCAACCTGGATTTCATTGTCCATATCATTATTAGCATTTTGGTCAAAGCCATTCAACAAATCTCTAGGGAGTTCTGAACTTTCCCACATTTTCCTGTCTTTCCCTCAGCCTTCCAAACTGTTCCAACCTCTGACTGTTACCCAGTTCCAAAGTTGCTTCCACATTTTTGGCTATCTTTTCAGGAGAGCCCCACTCTACTAGTACCAATTTACTGTATTAGTCTGTTTTCATGCTGCTGAAAGACATACCTGAGACTGGGCAATTTACTAAAGAAAGAGATTTATTGGATTTACAGTTCTACATGGCTGGAGAGGCCTCACAATTATAGGTGAAGGTGAAAGGCACGTCTCACATGGTGGCAGAAAAGAGAAGAGAGCTTGTGCAGGGAAACTCCCCTTTTTAAAACCATCAGATCTCATGAGGCTTATTAGTGATCATGAGAACAGTATGGGAAAGACCTGTCCCCATGATTCAATTACCTCCTACAGGGTGTCTCCCACAACATATGGGAATTCAAGATGAGATTTGGGTTAGGACACAGCCAAACCATGTTATTACTCAATGATAAAACATGGAATCATGTCTTTTGTAGCAACATGGATTGAATTGGAGGCCATTATCTTAAGTGAAAGAAGTCAGAAACAGAGACAAATACCACATGTTCTCAGTTATAAATGAGAGCCAAATAATGTGTCCACATGAACATAGAGTGTGGAATAATAGACATTGGAGACTCAGGTGGGTGAAGTGGTGCTAGAAGCCAATGATGAGAAATTACTTACACAACCTACATTACTCAAGTGCTGAATACCCTAATAGCCCTGATGTCACACTGTGCAATATATCCCTGTAACAAAATTATACAAGTATTTCATACATTTATAGAAATGAAAAAGTAACAAAAGTAATATACATGAATTTATTTTGGATTTCAATGATTGTTTTCATTCATTTTTAAAACACTGCTTCTTAGGAAAATATGATTATGAATTTATTCCTTATGCCAGAAATAACTAACTCATGGGTATCATCTTACATAAATTTCATAAAACATAATTGTCTACTTTAAGTATAGCTACTTTTCTTACACATACAGTACACTTTGTGAGGGTGTTTGCCTTGTGAACCTATGAAGTAATTCTGAAAACTTTGTATAATTAAAACTTTCTAGATGCCTACTTTAAAAAGAATACTATAAATATTTTATATACCATTTCCCCCTTTCTAGCAATGAATTTCACACACAGAGATATGATTGGAAGAATGCATGGGTAAGCATGAGCATTGGGACTGTACACACTGTAATGGATACGTAGGGATTTATAAATAACCATGTGGGAGCTCTGAATAGAGATGAATTGAAAAAAAATCCTGCTTTGTGCTAGCCAACATGAACTACGGCCCAAACAACTAAAAGAAAGACTATATTTATAGTTTGCTGACCCCAAACTGATATATAACAGAAAATTACTGCTAAACATGATGTCAGCAGAAGCTACCTCTAATTATTTTCCATTGCTTTTTGCTGAAAAATGTCTGTTCTCTCAGATTAAAAACTTAACCCTCAAAATTGTTTTAAAAATCCAGTCCCAATAAATTTTGATTATTACCTGCTAAAGTTTATTTAACTGTTAAGATAAACAAAAAGAGAACTCTAACATGGCATTTCATCACTCATCTTTATTTTTAAAATGGTTATCTTGCAGTCATCCGATTTTTTTATCATTATTGTACTTTAAGTTTTAGGGTACATGTGCACAATGTGCAGGTTTGTTACATATGCATCCATGTGCCATGTTGGTGTGCTGCACCCATTAACTCGTCATTTAGCATTAGGTATATCTCCTAATGCTGTCCCTCCCCCCTCCCCCCACCCCACAACAGTCCCTGGAGTGTGATGTTCCCCTTCCTGTGTCCATGCATTCTCATTGTTCAACTCCCACCTAGGAGTGAGAACATGCAGTGTTTGGTTTTTTGTCCTTGCGATAGTTTACTGAGAATGATGGTTTCCAGTTTCATCCATGTCCCTACAAAGGACATGAACTCATCATTTTTTATGGCTGCATAGTATTCCATGGTGTATATGTGCCACATTTTCTTAATCCAGTCTATCTTTGTTGGACATTTGGGTTGGTTCCAACTCTTTGCTATTGTGAAAAGTGCCGCAATAAACATATGTGTGCATATGTCTTTATAGCAGCATGATTTATAGACCTTTGGGTATATACCCAGTAATGGGATGGCTGGGTCAAACGGTATTTCTAGTTCTAGATCCCTAAGGAATCACCACAATGACTTCCACAATGGTTGAACTAGTTGACAGTCCCACCAACAGTGTAAAAGTGTTCCTATTTCTCCACATCCTCTCCAGCACCTGTTGTTTCCTGACATTTTAATGATGGCCATTCTAACTGGTGTGAGATGGTATCTCATTGTGGTTTTGATTTGCATTTCTCTGATGGCCAGTGATGATGAACATTTTTTCATGTGTTTTTTGGCTGCACAAATGTCTTCTTCTGAGAAGTGTCTGTTCATGTCCTTTGCCCACTTTTTGATGGGGTTGTTTGTCTTTCTCTTGTAAATTTGTTTGAGTTCATTGTAGATTCTGGATATTAGCCTTTTGTCAGATGAGTAGGTTGTGAAAATTTTCTCCCATTCTGTAGGTTGCCTGTTCACTCTGATGGTAGTTTCTTTTGCTGTGCAAAAGCTCTTTAGTTTAATTAGATCTCATTTGTCAACTTTGGCTTTTGTTGCCATTGCTTTTGGTGTTTTAGACATGAATTCCTTGCTCATGCCTATGTCCTGAATGGTATTGCCTAGGTTTTCTTCTAGGGTTTTTATGGTTTTAGGTCTAACATGTAAGTCTTTAATCCATCTTGAATTAATTTTTGTATAAGGTGTAAGGAAGGGGTCCGGTTTCAGCTTTCTACATATGGCTAGCCAGTTTTCCCAGCACCATTTATTGAATAGGGAATCCTTTCCCCATTTCTTGTTTTTGTCAGGTTTGCCAAAGATCAGATGGTTGTAGATATGTGGCATTATTTCTGAGGGCTCTGTTCTGATCCATTGATCTATGTCTCTGTTGTGGTACCAGTACCATGCTGTTTTGGTTACTGTAGCCTTGTAGTATAGTTTGAAGTCAGGTAGCATGATGCCTCCAGCTTTGTTCTTTTGGCTTAGGATTGACTTGGTGATGCGGGCTCTTTTTTGGTTCCATATGAGCTTTAAAGTAGTTTTTTCCAATTCTGTGAAGAAAGTCATTGGTAGCTTCATGGGGATGGCATTGAATCTATAAATTACCTTGGGCAGTATGGCCATTTTCACGATATTGATTCTTCCAACCCATGAACATGGAGTGTTCTTCCGTTTGTTTGTATCCTCTTTTATTTCATTGAGCAGTGGTTTGTAGTTCTCCTTGAAGAGGTCCTTCACATCCGTTGTAAGTTGGATTCCTAGGTATTGGATTCTCTTTGAAGCAATTGTGAATGGGAGTTCACTCATGATTTGGCTCTCTGTCTGTGATTGGTGTACAAGAATGCTTGTGATTTTTGTACATTGATTTTGTATCCTGAGACTTTGCTGAAGTTGCTTATTAGCTTAAGGAGATTTTGGGCTGAGACAATGGGGTTTTCTAGATATACAATCATGTCATCTGCAAACAGGGACAATTTGACTTCCTCTTTTCCGAATTGAATGCTCTTTATTTCCTTCTCCTGCCTGATTGCCCTGGCCAGAACTTCCAGCACTATGTTGAATAGGAGCGGTGAGAGAGGGCATCCCTGTCTTGTGCCAGTTTTCAAAGGGAATGCTTCCAGTTTTTGCCCATTCAGTATGATATTGGCTGTGGGTTTGTCGTTGATAGCTCTTATTATTTTAAGATCAGTCCCATCAATACCTAATTTATTGAGAGTTTTTAGCATGAAGTGTTGTTGAATTTTGTCAAAGGCTTTTTCTGCATCTATTGAGATAATCATGTGGTTTTTGACTTTGGTTCTGTTTATGCTGGATTACATTTATTGATTTGCATATGTTGAACCAGCCTTGCATCCCAGGAATGAAGCCCACTTGATCATGGTGGATAAGCTTTTTGATGTGCGTCTGGATTTGGTTTGCCAGTATTTTATTGAGGATATTTGCATCAATGTTCATCAAGGATATTGGTCTGAAATTCTCTTTTTTGGTTGTGTCTCTGCCAGACTTTGGTATCAGGACGATGCTGGCCTCATAAAATGAGTTAGGGAGGATTCCCTCTTCTTCTATCGATTGGAATATTTTCAGAAGGAATGGTTTCAGTTCCTTCTTGTACCTCTGGTAGAATTTGGCTGTGAATCCATCAGGTCCTGGACTCTTTTTGGTTGGTAAGCTATTGATTATTTTCGCAATTTCAGAGCCTGTCATTGGTCTATTCAGAGATTCAACTTCTTTCTGTTTTAGTCTTGGGAGAGTGTATTTGTCAAGGAATTTATCCACTTCTTCTAGATTTTCTAGTTTATTTGCATAGAGGTGTTTGTAGTATTCTCTGATGGTAGATTGTATTTCTGTGGGATCGGTGGTGATATCCCCTTTTTCATTTTTATTGTGTCTATTTGATTCTTCTCTCTTTTCTTCTTTATTATTCTTGCTAGCAGTCTGTCAATTTTGTTGATGTTTTCAAAAAACCAGCTCCTGGATTCATTAATTTTTTGAAGTGTTTTTTGTGTCTCAATTTCCTTCAGTTCTGCTCTGATTTTAGTTGGCCTTCTGCTAGCTTTTAAGTGTGTTTGCTCTTGCTTTTCTAGTTCTTCTAATTGTGATGTTAGGGTGTCGATTTTGGATATTTTCCTGCTTTCTCTTGTGGGCATTTAGTGCTATAAATTTCCCTCTACATGCTGCTTTGAATGTGTCCCAGAGATTCTGGTATGTTGTGTCTTTGTTCTCATTGGTTTCAAAGAACATCTTTATTTCTCCCTTCACTTCATTATGTACCCAGTAGTCATTCAGGAGCAGGTTGTTCAGTTTCCATGTAGTTGAGCGGTTTTCAGTGAGTTTCTTAATCCTGAGTTCTAGTTTGATTGCACTGTGGTCTGAGAGACAGTTTGTTATAATTTCTGTTCTTCTACTTTTGCTGAGGAGTGCTTTACTTCCAACTATGTGGTCAATTTTGGAATAGGTGTGTTGTGGTGCTTGAAAAAATGTATATTCTGTTGATTTGGGGTGGAGAGTTCTGTAGATGTCTATTAGGTCTACTTGGTGCAGAGCTGAGTTCAATTCTTCATATCCTTGTTAACTTTCTGTCTCGTTGATCTGTCTAATGTTGACAGTGGGGTGTTAAAATCTCCCATTATTATTGTGTGGGAGTCTAAGTCTCTTTGTAGGTCACTCAAGACTTGCTTTATGAATCTGGGTGCTCCTGTGTTGGGCGCATATATATTTAGGATAGTTAGCTCTTTTTGTTGAATTGATCCCTTTACCATTATGTAATGGCCTTCTTTGTCTCTTTGATCTTTGTTGGTTAAAAGTCTATTTTATCAAAGACTAGGATTGCAACCCCTGCCTTTTTTTGTTTTCCATTTGCTTGATAGATCTTCCTCCATCCCTTTATTTTGAGATTATGTGTGTCTCTGCACATGGGATGGGTTTCCTGAATACAGCACACTGATGGGTCTTGATTCCTTATCCAGTTTGCCAGTCTGTGTCTTTTAATTGGAGCATTTAGCCCATTTACATTTAAAGTTAACATTGTTATGTGTGAATTTGATCCTGTCATTATGATGTTAGCTGGTTATTTTGCTCGTTAGTTGATGCAGTTTCTTCCTAGCCTCAATGGTCTTTACAATTTGGCATGTTTTTGCAGTGGCTGGTACCGGTTTTTCCTTTCCATGTGTAGTGCTTCCTTCAGAAGCTCTTTTAGGGCAGGGCTGGTGGTGACAAAATCTCTCAGCATTTGCTTGTCTGTAAAGGATTTTATTTCTCCTTCACTTTTGAAGCTTAGTTTGGCTGGATATGAAATTCTGGGTTGAAAATTCTTTTCTTTAAGAATGTTGACTATCGGCCCCCACTCTCTTCTGGCTTGTAGAGTTTCTGCCGAGAGATCAGCTATTAGTCTGATGGGCTTCCCTTTGTGGGTAACCCGACCTTTCTCTCTGGCCGCCCTTAACATTTTTTCCTTCATTTCAACTTTGGTGAATCTGACAAATATGTGTCTTGGAGTTGCTCTTCTCGAGGAGTATCTTTGTGGCGTTCTCTGTATTTCCCGAATGTGAATGTTTGCCTGCCTTACTAGATTGGGGAAGTTCTCCTGGATAATATCTTGAAGAGTGCTTTCCAACTTGGTTCCATTCTCCCCGTCACTTTCAGGTACACCCATCAGACATAGGCTTGGTCTTTCCACATAGTCCCATATTTCTTGGAGGCTTTGTTCATTTCTTTTTATTCTTTTTTCTCTAAACTTCCCTTCTTGCTTTATTTCATTCATTTCATCTTCCATCACTGATACCCTTTCTTCCAGTTGATTGCATTGGCTACTGAGGCTTCTGTATTCTTCACGTAGTTCTCAAAACTTGGCTTTCAGCTCCATCAGCTCCTTTAAGCACTTCTCTGCATTGGTCATTTTAGTTTTACATTCATCTAATTTTTTTTCAAAGTTTTTAACTTCTTTGCCATTGGTTTGAATTTCCTCCCGTAGCTCGGGGTAGCTTGATCGTCTGAAGCCTTCTTCTCTCAACTCTTCAAAGTCATTCTCCGTCCAGCTTTGTTCCATTGCTGGTGAGGAACTGCATTCCTTTGGAGTAGGAGAGGTGCTCTGCTTTTTAGAGTTTCCAGTTTTTCTGCTCTGTTTCCCCCCCATCTTTGTAGGTTTTTCTACTTTTGGTCTTTGATGATGGTGATGTACAGATGGGTTTTTGGTGTGGGTGTCCTTTCTGTTTGTTGGTTTTCCTTCTAACAGACAGGACCCTCAGCTGCAGGTCTGTTGGAGTTTGCTAGAGGTCCACTCCAGACCCTGTTTGCCTGGGTATCAGCAGCAGTGGCTGCAGAACAGTGGATTTTCGTGAACCGCAAATTCAGCTGTCTGATCATTCCTCTGGAAGTTTTGTCTCAGAGGAGTACCCGGCTGAGTGAGGTGTCAGTCTGTCCCTACTAGGGGGTGCCTCCCAGTTAGGCTGCTCGGGGTTCAGGGTCCCACTTTAGGAGGCAGTCTGCCTGTTCTCAGATCTCCAGCTGCATACTGGGAGAACCACTACTCTCTTCAAATCTGTCAGACAGGGACATTTAAGTCTGCGGAGGTTCCTGCTGACTTTTGGTTTGTCTGTGCCCTGCCCCCAGAGGTGGAGCCTACAGAGGCAGGCAGGCCTCCTTGAGCTGTAGTGAACTCCACCCAGTTCGAGCTTCCTGGCTTTGTTTACCTAAGCAAGCCTGGGCAATGGAGGGCACCCCTCCCCCAGCCTTGCTGCTGCCTTGCAGTTTGATCTAAGACTGCTGTGTTAGCAATCAGCGAGACTCCGTGGGCATAGGACCCTCTGAGCCAGGTGTGGGACACAATCTCCTGGTGTGCCGTTTTCCAAGCCCATTGGAAAAGCGCAGTATTAGGGTGGGAGTGACCCAATTTTCCAGGTGCCATCTGTCACCCCTTTCTTTGACTAGGAAAGGGAACTCTCTGACCCCTTGCACTTTCCGAGTGAGGCAATGCCTCGCCCTGCTTCAGCTTGTGCACGGTGTGCTGCACCAACTATCCTGCACCCACTGTTGGCACTCCCTAGTGAGATGAACCCGGTACCTCAGATGGAAATGCAGAAATACCCGTCTTCTGCATCACTCACACTGGGAGCTGTAGACCAGAGCTGTTCCTATTTGGCCATCTTGGCTCCAGCCAGCTTTTAATGAAGTAAGTTTAGGATACTCTTGTTTATTGTTTATCTAGGCTATGCTTTTAAGGTAAATGACTCATTTGTCATTTGAGACCATTTTTAGGCAAGCTAGATTTCAATAATAACAAAAAGCCATTATAGCTAAATTTATTTTTAATTTTTCTTCCTAGTATGCATCATGATGCATGAACTAACCAGATTAATTATCATAGTACAGTGTAGAATTTGTCCTTAATGGGTAGACTTCTATAGGCCCAGAAGTAGATTGATTCTATGATCTAAAAAAATCTATATGTGAAGAAAAATGCATGAAGGCATTTGCATACTCAACTCAGTCAGCTTTTTATCTTAAGTCCGTAAGGATCTACCACTTGGGATGGAATTTGTTTACCTTAGGGAAACATCTCATGAGTAAATAGTGATTATAAAGTATCATTTAATATGTCATCAATAAAGAGATCTCCCCCAGAGTCCCCAGGTAACAGGTAACATAAAAAGCAATCAATGAGATGTAAACTTATTTGTAAATTTGGAAAATTGACATCTGCTCTGTAACTGGGTTAAAATGAATCAGGGAATAATGTCATTGAGTAAAAGGAGAAGGAAATTAGTACAGATGTTAGTACCAACACTGACAGTTAAGCCTACAATTCAGAGGGATCTAGCTGACAACTTTCTAGCTGTGTGACACTGGTCAAGTTTCTAAACCTCTCTGAGCTCAACTCCTCTTAGATATAAAACTTAGCTAATAAAATTCTTCTCATTGTGTTGCTACAAGACATAAATGAGGAGTACTTAGATAAGTCTTGGTACACAGTTTGTACTCAATAAATCGAAGTTGTAATTACTCTTGTAATTGTTATTAGTATAACATATTAGAGTTGGACATTTTGAAAAAATGAACATTGAACTTTTTTTCACTGTACCTCTAATGATATTCACCATTTCTGACAATGGATAAGTAATTTCAAAGATGAATTTTACAAACTTTTTTTGTGTATGGAGAGTGACTATTCTTTACCTACTTTAAAAAAATCTTATTATTTTACTCTCAGTGGCACTGTTGTCATAGCTTCTTGGATCTCTCTGTTTCCCCTTTTAACCTGTTTGTTCTCTAAAGCGACGGCTTTTTAAAAATTCTTCAATGGCATTCATTACTATGAGGGTAAAGGCAACTCTGTTTATCACAGTGACAAGGCATCCCAGCCTGACAGCTTACTTGGTCCCTTCCCCAGGACCATGCACTTCCTCTGTCTGGAAATCTCTTCCCTCCCACAAACTTTAATCTGAAACCTTAAGGACCACTGTACATGGCTGTCTGCTAAGTGTAACTTCAGTATCTTTCAGATCTTCTCCCAAACTCTATATTCTGAAAATTTTATTCGGAAGTATTTATTCGCTGATATTTTTGACAGGAAAGAATTAAAGCCCTCAAACTGTCTTTTCAAGATCACATATTTGCTCACATAGGACGCTAGGATTTTCAATTCTTCAGAGTCAACATCCATTCCACTCCATCATTTTAGGCAAACTTTAGTTCCTTTTACGCCATATGTCAGAAAGTAAATTTCTATAATCAGTCCCCATATGCTATCAATGACTTTAACAAGTTTTATTTCAGACTTTTCTTTCTACTTCTGTACACCTGATTGTAATTTATATTCTCCACTCCAGGTCTAACCCAGGAACCATTTAATCAATTCCCTCCCCACATCCCAAATTTACATCAGTGCCTACCACATCATGCTTCTGGAATAATCTTTCTAGCTTCCAGATCTAATATTGTCTCTCTCTTACTCTTAAAAAACTTAAAGTTTTTTCAAGAAGTACAACAGTAGCTTCTATCTACAGTTTTAGGTGTAACTAGATAACTCGCTGTATCTCCACTCTCTCCCGCCTGACTGCACTAAAGGGCAGGAATTGTATATTGCTCAGTTTTGAACGAACCCACCCCCCTGTAAGTACACACTGAACCAGCCAGCCTCTAGCAACGTGGCACCTACTGAATATTGCTGTTGATAAACTTCATGATCACATAGCACTGTGACATAAACCACGTTGCTATAGTCAAATTCTAAGGATAAATTTAATGCATATTTAAAAATGGTTCTTTTGTAGGATGTTAGCCTTTAGAAAAAGATATGTATAATCTTAATTCTCATATGAGCTGTAACTCACACTTTTCAAATAAGCAAACTCAGAATTGTGAACAAAAGAGAAGAAACAGCCTGAACAGGAGCAATTCCTGTGTCCTTTGTCTGAGAAAACCTAGGGAATAAAGCATTAGATAAAATGCCATTTTCAAACAGCAGGTTGAGTCAGAATAAATGAATAATTTAAGGAAACTTCTTTTCTGGCTTTAATATCTTTAGTAAAGCATTAAGGTCTAGGCTCCCCTCCCCACTCTCCACTGCTGTCCCCACTCACCTTCAACAACAATGGTCAACATCAAAGTGACTTGCTGCTGGGCATTTCAGCATATTAATATGACATTCTAATTAATCCAAACAAGAAGTCTGGTTGCTTTCAGAAGCTAATGATCAGAGGAAAGCCAAGATTAGTCATGTCAGGTTAAAAAAGTTCATCAGTCTCATCCTTTCTTACATTACCAAATTGTCAGAAAGTGACAGTCCTTGAAAAAGACGACAGCTGTTTACCACTGTTTCAGATAGAATCAAAACAAATCCAAACAGCACAAAACAGATAAAGGGAGATGAAGAAATAGAGCAAGAGTAAAAAAACGAGAAGAAAGGGATTACTTAGCTACTACTTTCTATCCTGTAGTAGCAGCTTTCCATTCCAAGTAGAAAAGTCTAAGACATGCAGAAGTTTTCTTCAGCAGTTGGTGACACTTGCACCATATGCTCATCTTTCGAGCCTTTTCCTATCACTGGGGTGTAGGACGGAACTAGCCAATCACACCAAATGTGCCTTTCAGAAGGAAGTCAACTAGTTCGCCATGATACAAGCATAACATAATTAAAAGATGATGAGATAGATATAAGTAATTTTAAAATTATACTTAAAAGTGTATAGCAAGATTTTATTCAATGATACTTTTGGTAAATATTTTTAAATATGAAAGTTTCATATTTCTTCCTAAGAAATAAAAAAGTTGACATGTGTTACATGGAATGCGTAATTTTATTGTGCTAACTGAATTGTTAAGATTTGAAAATGTATTTTTATGTTTTGGCACATTTGGCATTCTAAAATGGTGAACATTAAAGAAATTGATAGTGACATTCACAGAGCAGTACTTAGTTTCTTACAAATTATTTATAGAAGTACATGTTGCGGATGCTATGAAAGACCCCATGTACAGTCACGTAATATAAACAAAATTAATTTTTACTACCCAAAATTCCAATGGAAAAAACGTACTGAAAATAAAATGCAAAACATCTCCATCTAAAGAGCAAACGACTTCCCTTTTAAAGCAGCTTGAAATCACTCCTAACTAGCTCAAAATCAGGAATCACATTACCTAGGATGTCTTGATCCAACTTCTTACAATGAAGATGTCCTCACATAGTTGCAGAATACTCCCTAGTTCAGCATGTGCTGCCAACAGTCAGCATGTTTAATTGATGGTGGAGAATGGGAACTGTGGTGGTTTTTATAAAATAGCCTCCACAAATTTTTTAGAACTTTTTTCCTTTTATCAATGGTCTATGTTGCCTACCCATGGAAATCTCAGCAGACTTGGGCTGGCTGAGAAGAAAGTGACACAGCCTGTCATCTGAGGCTCAGTCATAAAAGGCCATGCAGCTTCCAACTGGTTATCCTGGAATGTTTGCTCCCGCAGTGGTTTGTCTCCGGTGTGTGCTACTGGGACACAACTGTCATGCTGTAGGAAGCCCAAACCACACAAAAAGAATACATATAGGTGTTCCTGTTTATAGTTCTAGCCTTTGAGTGATTCCAACCCAGGGTCCAGACAAGTTAATGAAGACAACTCTAGACAATTCCACCTACTTAGGTCTTCCCAGCTGAGGCCCCAGAGTTTGTGGGCAGATTAGCCTTCCTCTCTGTACCCCATCTACACCCCTGACCCTCAGAACCATGAGAATCCTAAAGTGTTTGCTATTTTATGCCACAAATTTTAAGGTGGCTAATATACATGAATAGATAACCTGGAAACAAAAAAACTAATTATCAAGGTAGTTTTATATACTAAATCTGTGTATTTAGAATCCTACATATACTTCATTTAATCTTTACCACAACCTAAGAGACAGGTATTTTTAATCTGCTTACACATGGAAAATTGAACTTCAAAGAAGTTAAGCAACTTTCCTGAGAGCATTCTACTTTTAAGTGGCAAGGTTGCAATTACTCATGTCTGAAGTCTATTTTTAAAATGTTATTGAGTTTTTCCAGTCATGTTTATAAAAACTAAAAAAAAAAAAAATGATCTTCCTAAGTGGATATTTTAATGTTTCTCAAGCTCAGTATTCTAGATATTGTCAAACATGATTCAAATCAACATCCCATCATTTCAATGAAAAAGCACTTTTGGCCGGGCGCGGTGGCTCACGCTTGTAATCCCAGCACTTTGGGAGGCCGAGGCGGGCGGATCACGAGATCAGGAGATCGAGACCACGGTGAAACCCCGTCTCTACTAAAAATACAAAAAAAAATTAGCCGGGCGTGGTGGGGGGAGCCTGTAGTCCCAGCTACTCGGAGAGGCTGAGGCAGGAGAATGGCGTGAACCCAGGAGGCGGAGCTTGCAGTGAGCCGAGATTGTGCCACTGCACTCCAGCCTGGGCGACAGAGCGAGACTCCGTCTCAAAAAAAAAAAAGAAAAAGCACTTTTACATAACATGATCTGAAAAAAGGGGCAGTTGCTGAGTTCATATTTTAATTAGTCTGATGTCTGACTCTTTCTAGTGGATACTTAAACACACTTCTTGAAAAGATGAGTGCATGAACCAGTTCATGTTAACCTTAGAGTTCTTTGAGGAATGTTCTCGCAGATTGCTTGATACTTTCAAAGAAGCATGCAATAATCTTTCATGATCATATTTGCTTTTTCCTTCTCTATTTATTGTAAGATGAGAGTGACAGATATTTATTCCTTTCATTATTTCAAACCAGTAAAATATTTTATTTAAGTGAATACTTAATACTTTTTGATAATGCCTTAAACTAGAAAGTATAGAATGGAGATGCAGAATGAATTAACATTATTGAGCCATTTCTTCAAAGTGAACTTGAAATTACTGCACAGCAAGAATAGGTATCTTCCAAATCTCATAGAAGTGCTACAAGGTTAAAAATGATAAGACACAGGAAACATTTTTAATGTTTTGGAAGTTAAAATGCTGTTTGTAATAATGTCTCTTATTATCATCATTAAAATATTGCCATCTTTAAAGATATGATATTAACGTGTTTGTTGAAGACTTTTTTTGATGTTTCTATAATACTAAAAATAAGATAAGTAAAGACAAAAGATTGTAAGCCTCTACAAGTAGTTCAATACATCTTATATTATCATTGCTTAATTATTAGGTTAATGATGTTTTTAAGTGAAAAATATCTTCAGGGAGTCATGGAGGCTAGGAAGGTTAAGCACTTAACTGACAGAAACCTGCCCCTTCATCTCAGATTTATCATGACCCAATCTCATATTGATTTCATTTCATCATGGATTACCTTAGCTTTATAAGATTTCATACGGGGAAATTTTTCTATAAAGATATGGGCAAAACATTATTAAAAAACATTTGGACTATAGAGGAAAATTCTTAAAAGACACAATTCTGTTACAGAAATATGCAGTTAACAGATGTCTTCTGAAG
Organism: Symphalangus syndactylus; assembly: GCF_028878055.3. Taxonomy (NCBI): domain Eukaryota; kingdom Metazoa; phylum Chordata; class Mammalia; order Primates; family Hylobatidae; genus Symphalangus; species Symphalangus syndactylus. The sequence goes on from NC_072439.2 coordinate 107,275, forward strand.
ACCTTTTGCTAATTACAAGTACTACTTGCAAATATAATCCATCAAACTAACAGAGATTAACACATTAGTTAAGTAGCTGCAGCTATTTTTAAAAAGTATTTCTGGTTTTAGTTTTTTCTTTGAAAAGTACCTACAGTCTAATTGGGGACCCAGATACTAAGCAATCACTCGAAATTCGTTGAGAACAAAGCTTAGAATCCAGCTACATATTGCTGTAAGAGCGTATTTAATAGGACCATTTTACTCATTAAATGAAGTGAGTGGATGTTTACTAAGAAATTGCTATGCTGAATTAAAATGCTGCTTCATCTGGCAGGGCTGAGATTAACTTTACTAATTAAAGGGTTTGAAATTCTTGGGGCACTACCATTTGAGGCTAAACAAAGTTGAAAGCCTGTTTTTGTGCTCATCAAAGTCCTTCCTCCCTGATTCTCATATCCTTTCTGGAGATCAGTCTTTTCTTAAGATGATTTGAAGAAGAAAATATGATCTGTCTTTAAGATCAATCTTACTCTACACACTACAACTGTATCCCAACTGGCAAGGCCACAAACCTGTGAAATCATACTCATTTAATGAAAACACGTCTCGTACGTCAAGCATCCAGGCCTGGTGAAACTTTGCCATGCTGGGGTTCATTTTTTTTTTTTTTTGAGACAGAGTCTCGGTCTGTTGCCCAGGCTGGAGTGCAGTGGGGTGATCTCGGCTCACTGCAACTTCCACCTCCCGGTTCAAGCTATTCTCCTGCCTCAGCCTCCAGAGTAGCTGGGACTACAGGTGCCCACCACCTCGCCCAGCTAATTTTTTTGTATTTTTAGTAGAGATGGGGTTTCACTGTGTTACTCAGGATGGTCTTGATCTCCTGACCTCGTGATCCACCTGCCTCGGCCTCCCAAAGTGCTGGGATTACAGGCGTGAGCCACTGCACCCGGCCTAATTTCTTTTTTTTTTTTTTTTTTAGGCAGAGTCTGGCTCTCTCACCCAGGCTGGAGTGCAGTGTCGCGATCTCGGCTCACTGCAAGCTCCGCCTCCCAGGTTCACGCCATTCTCCTGCCTCAGCCTCTCCGAGTAGCTGGGACTACAGGCACCCGCCACCACGCCCGGCTAATATTTTTGTACTTTTTTAGTAGAGACGGGGTTTCACCGTGGTCTCGATCTCCTGACCTCGTGATCCGCCCGCCTCGGCCTCCCAAAGTGCTGGGATTACAAGCGTGAGCCACCGCGCCCGGCGCACCCGGCCTAATTTCTTACAATCTTTCTATCTGAGAAGGAAGATCAATGCTACATGTCTTGTCTCCAGTGCTCTTTCTCCTCATTCCTTATTTCTAACTAATGACTCTACTTCACAAGTGCTTGAGAACCACCCATAGTTCATCACATCTACTACCACACGAGAACACAAACACTTTCCCCATAGAAGTTGCAGTATCTATAGAACCATAACTTTTAAAACAATTGAACAGCAATTTGAATTTCCTTCACTGCTGGATTTTTGGATTAAAGTATCCGCAATCAGGATATTCTAGTTTCTCTCAAGATAATGGGTCATATTTGCTTCATATATATGTAAAGAAATGATTGATTTTTACATTTTTCATAAAACCAAGGAATGCTATTTCTTACATTTGAATTTGTGTCCACCTCTTGCTAAACTGAAATAATATATGGCTGTTAAATAGTTGTTTCTGCTCCAGGTACCACTCAACATGGTTCAAAAATTTCAAGGTTGTTAGAGCCAGGACACACTTTGCTATTTGCAAAATAATGAATTCTGAATTCTAACAGTGAGGAGGCAAAACTGATGAGCATATTAAAAATTGAGTTCTATGTGGCAATACATCAAGTTACAAACTACAACTCTGAACTGTAGACTTTTAAGTTACTGTTTGCGTATACGGTTTTTGCATATTTACGGTGGGAGAAATATAAATCAAAATATTAGCTTACATCATTCATTCTTTACATATTTTTATTTAGACCCTATAGATAGAAAGATGAATAAGACATTCTTAAGAGTTGATTGGTGGAGAGTTATATAAATAAAGAAGTATATCAAAAGATATTTATAGAGTGAGAATGGTATTTAATAGGGGCATTTTACTCATCAAGTATAGAGGTTATGCTGAGTGTACCCAGGTGAGAGCTGATCATTTAACTTGGAACCAAAATTTAAAGGTCATAATAAATTAATTGAGGAAATGTTTTTAAGTGAAATATACATTTTTAAATATGACCGAGTCCTTTTGTAATTATCAACAGTTTAACATTAAGTGCCTCTTTGGTACACTCTTTCTTAATTCTTCACCAGCTTTCCCTGCCACCTGCTACGCATTACGGTTCCCCCAACTACCTTTTGTGCCCTATAAAATGAAACTCATCTTAATTTTAGTATGAATAAAACATAATAAGCAGGATGAATCAGCCACCAGAAGCTCACATAATATATTCCAGGAACAAATTATAGTGACATTTGTTTAATAAACTCCTTTTATATCCATGAACTGGCTTGTCTTCATTGAAAGTAAACATTCAAAGCCACTGTGATTGAACTAAAAAGTCAGAGTAACATTTTTGTACTCTCCCAATTTATTCTTGATTAGTGACTAAGGTATTAGGTTTCATTTCTTCTCAGTTCCAATAAAAATCAACTGTAGTTTCTGCTAATGCCTTTTCATAAAATGTAAAATACTTATCACTAATGATTTTCTTGTGTTGTGTAATTTAAAAAAATAAGATTTAATTTTCCCAGTAATAAGCAGAGTTTAAAATTTTTTTTCCACATAAGTTTATCATTCAAAATTTCAGAACTTGCTATAATTGCCACAAAAAGTCTCGATGTCACCTCCTCTGAAAACTATTTTAGGCAGAATAGATGGGCCAATCTGAGTCACAAGCAATAACTGTGTCTTGTAACTCTACGTACTATTATCCAGAGTTTCTGCTGTGCCACAATGGTCTCTAGAAGAGGAGAAATTTTCCTTCCTCTGGTGTTCCGTTTAATTAAGAGGGCTCCACGTAGCAGATGAGCTCCCAGTGTTAATTTAGTCAAATTCTTTGAATTCACTTGGCATTAATTTCCTCAGTACACACCCTGCCAATAGGATGGTTGGACTAGAAGCGATTGTGGTGTCATTTGTTTTGCATATATCAAACTAAAATTTCTTCTCCGTCCGGCTTTTGTGGCAGAGAATTTGTTAACAAATTTGTTCTTTTCCAATTTCTACAATCGCTTCCCTAAGACAATTTATTTTCCTTTTCTCCCATTTGGCCTTGGTCAAGTATCATAGCCTATGTCATCAGCTAAGTTATAGTAACTGTAACCTAAAAAGACACAACAGGTCGTGAGCCCGGGTTGCCATCCCCTCCCTGTGTAAATCTGTGGGCAAAAACAGAAATGTGCTCTTACTGAATACAGCATAATCCTGTACGTTCTACAAATGTTCTTATTCAGTAAATTATTGACGTTTTGTGGCCTAACACAGCAGTAATTTTCATAATTATGCTATGAATACTTAGGAAATATAGATCCTACAAAGTACAGATTTTACTATAGAGCTACTTGGTCGTTCTTACTGGTGTTATTATTCCAGGATCATTTCTACGTTATTTACGGGACTTTTTACTTTGTCAGAGGCGATTTCAAGTCTCTCTGTACGGTCGTGCTTATTTCACTTTGTATTTCTTGAATTTCTCCAAATTTTATGTATTTCTACAGTATCTTATTTGGGACATAAAGATTTCTAAATATTATATATTTATTATAAGTTGTATCTTTCAATATTAAGATTTCCTAATTCTGACACTACAATTTCAATTCCTAGTTTCTTCTCTCGTTTCTTTCCCAGGTTATATTTTTTGCTGTCATTTTACTTTCTGCTTTAGGTACTCTCACTGGGTCTATAGTATATACTTGCTGTGTGTTGTGTGTGCTTTTGTGTTTTCATAACACACTTTAATGATCTGTTTTTCATGTTTTCTCCCAATTTTTGGTTGTAATAGGTATTTTTTCAATTTCTGACATGAAGGTTTTTTCCCCTATTTTTAATAGTTTCTATTTTATTTGACTCCATATTTGTCATATTTTTTATTGCTATGTCATATTTTTTGCCATTTCCCAGTAATTTTAAAAGATTATAGGATTTTAAATATAATTTTAATAATTTTACACTTTTCAATCATATGTTTAAATGCACATTTCTCAGTTTCATCATACGAATGATCATTATTTGTAAAGTGAAGAAAGCTTATATATACACCTTTTCTTTGCCCCTTAATTGGGTCTAAATACATACTGAAGTCTTGACCACAGATTATTGAGCCTGTCAACTTACGTCCTGTTTTATACCTCTAAGTATAATTTTTCTTTGAAAAGGGACTTAATTCTATTTACCAATACAATATTAACATCAGTACTTTCATCCTAACACATTCGTTGTGAGTTATTTATTTTGCGCTGTCAAAATAAAGTCATCTTCTAGTGGACACTTTGAGGGAGAGGGGTACATGGGTAATAGATTTCCAGATTTTTGTTTTTATTAAGCAACGTTTTTCCATGATCTGGGAATACATAAATGTCAACTGCACTTGGCATAGAATATTTTGTTCTCATATTAAGACTTTGTCAACATCTTTTCATTTGTCTTTTGACATCAAGTATTCTGAAATGAAGCCTAATAAACAATCACTCTAACAAATTTTAGGAAATTTATTAAGTACCACAGTTTAAGAGAGAATCCTTTTTTTTATTATTATACTTTAGGTTTTAGGGTACATGTGCACAACGTGCAGGTTTGTTACATATGTATCCATGTGCCATGTTGATTTCCTGCACCCATTAACTCGTCATTTAGCATTAGGTATATCTCCTAATGCTGTCCCTCCCCCCTCCCCCTACCCCACAACAGTCCCCGGAGTGTGATGTTCTCCTTCCTGTGTCCATGAGTTCTCATTGTTCAATTCCCACCTATGAGTGAGAACATGTGGTGTTTGGTTTTTTGTCCTTGCGATAGTTTACTGAGAATGATGTTTTCCAGTTCAATCCATGTCCCTACAAAGGACACGAACTCATCATTTTATATGGCTGCATAGTATTCCATGGTGTATATGTGCCACATTTTCTTAATCCAGTCTATCGTTGTTGGACACTTGGCTTGGTTCCAACTCTTTGCTATTGTGAATAGTGCCGCAATAAACATACGTGTGCATGTGTCTTTATAGCAGCATGATTTATAGTCCTTTGGGTATATACCCAGTAATGGGATGGCTGGGTCAAATGGTATTTCTAGCTCTAGATCCCTGAGGAATCGCCGCACTGACTTCCACAATGGTTGAACTAGTTTACAGTCCCACCAACAGTGTCAAAGTGTTCCTATTTCTCCACATCCTCTCCAGCACCTGTTGTTTCCTGATTTTTTAATGATGGCCATTCTAACTGGTGTGAGATGGTATCTCACTGTGGCTTTGATTTGCATTTCTCTGATGGCCAGTGATGGTGAGCATTTCTTCATGTGTTTTTTGGCTGCATTAATGTCTTCTTTTGAGAAGTGTCTGTTCATGTCCTTTGCCCACTTTTTGATGGGGTTGTTTATTTTTTCTTGTAAATTTGTTTGAGTTCATTGTAGATTCTGGATATTAGCTCTTTGTCAGATGAGTAGGTTGCAAAAATTTTCTCCCATTCTGTAGGTTCCCTGTTCACTCTGATGGTAGTTTCTTTTGCTGTGCAGGAGCTCTGTAGTTTAATTAGATCCCATTTGTCAATTTTGGCTTTTGTTGCCATTGCTTTTGGTGTTTTAGACATGAAGTCCTTGCCCACGCCTATGTCCTGAATGGTATTGCCTAGGTTTTCTTGTAGGATTTTAATGGTTTTAGGTCTAACATTTAAGTCTTTAATCCATCTTGAATTAATTTTTGTATAAGGTGTAAGGAAGGGATCCAGTTTCAGCTTTCTCCATATGGCTAGCCAGTTTTCCCAGCACCATTTATTAAATAGGGAATCCTTTCCCCATTTCTTGTTTTTGTCAGGTTTGTCGAAGATCAGATAGTTGTAGATATGCGGCATCATTTCTGAGGGCTCTGTTCTGTTCCATTGATCTATGTCTCTGTTGTGGTACCAGTACCATGCTGTTTTGGTTACTGTAGCCTTGTAGTATAGTTTAAAGTCAGGTAGCGTGATGCCTCCAACTTTGTTCTTTTGGCTTAGGATTGACTTGGTGATGTGGGCTCTTTTTTGGTTCCATATGAACTTTAAAGTAGTTTTTTCCAATTCTGTGAAGAAAGTCATTGGTAGCTTGATGGGGATGGCATTGAATCTATAAATTACCTTGGGCAGTATGACTGTTTTCACGATATTGATTCTTCCAACCCATGATCATGGAATGTTCTCAGCAAATGTAAAAGAACAGAAATTATAACAAACTGTCTCTCAGACCACAGTGCAATCAAACTAGAACTCAGGATTAAGAAACTCAGTCAAAACCGCTCAACTACATGGAAACTGAACAACCTGCTCCTGAATGATTATTGGGTACATAATGAAATGAAGGCAGAAATAAAGATGTTCTTTGAAACCAACGAAAACAAAGACACAACATACCAGAATCCCTGGGACACGTCCAAAGCAGTGTGTAGAGGGAAATTTATAGCACTAAATGCCCACAAGAGAAAGCAGGAAAGATCCAAAATTGACACCCTAACATCATAATTAAAAGAACTAGAAAAGCAAGAGCAAACACATTCAAAAGCTAGCAGAAGGCTAGAAGTAACGAAAATCAGAGCAGAACTGAAGGAAATAGAGACACAAAAAACCCTTCAAAAAATTAATGAATCCAGGAGCTGGTTATTTGAAAAGATCAACAAAATTGATAGACCGCTAGGAAGACTAATAAAGAAGAAAAGAGAGAAGAATCAAATAGCTGCAATAAAAAACGAAAAAGGGGATATTGCCACCGATCCCACAGAAATACAATCTACCATCAGAGAATACTACAAACACCTCTATGCAAATAAACTAGAAAATCTAGAAGAAATGGATAAATTCCTCGACAAATACACCCTCCCAAAACTAAACCAGGAAGAAGTTGAATCTCTGAATAGACCAATAACAGGTTCTGAAATTGTGGCAATAATCAATAGCTTACCAACCAAAAAGAGTCCAAGACCTGATGGATTTACAGCTGAATTCTACCAGAGGTACAAGGAGGAACTGTTACCATTCCTTCTGAAAGTATTCCAATCGATAAAAAAAGAGGGAATCCTCCCTAACACATTTTATGAAGCCAGCATCGTCCTGATACCAAAGCCTGGCAGAGACACAACCAAAAAAGAGAATTTCAGACCAATATCCTTGATGAACAGCGATGCAAAAATCTTCAATAAAATACTGGCAAACCGAATCCAGCAGCCCGTCAAAAAGCTTATCCACCATAATCAATTGGGCTTCATCCCTGGGATGCATGGCTGGTTCAACATACGCAAATCAATAAATGTAATCCAGCATATAAACAGAAGCAAAGACAAAAACCACATGATTATCTCAATAGATGCAGAAAAGGCCTTTGACAAAATTCAACAACCCTTCATGCTAAAAACTCTCAGTAAATTAGGTATTGATCGGACGTATATCAAAATAACAAGAGCTATGTACGACAAACCCACAGCCAATATCATACTGAATGGGCAAAAACTGGAAGCATTCCCTCTGAAAACTGGCACAAGACAGGGATGCCCTCTCTCACCGCTCCTATTCAACATAGTGCTGGAAGTTCTGGCCAGAGAAATCAGGCAGGAGAAGGAAATAAAGGGTATTCAATTAGGAGAGGAGGAAGTCAAATTGTCCCTGTTTGCAGAGGACATGATTGTATATCTAGAAAACCCCATTGTCTCAGCCCAAAATCTCCTTAAGCTGATTAGCAACTTCAGCAAAGTCTCAGGATACAAAATCAATGTACAAAAATCACAAGCATTCTTGTACACCAATAACAGACAAACAGAGAGCCAAATCATGAGTGAACTCCCATTCACAATTGCTTCAAAGAGAATAAAATACCTAGGAATCCAACTTACAAGGGATGTGTAGGACCTCTTCAAGGAGAACTACAAACCACTACTCAATGAAATCAAAGAGGATACAAACAAATGGAAGAAAATTCCATGCTCAAGAGAGAATCTTAAAAACATTTACGAGAAGCATGAGGTCAACAACAAAGGTTTCCACATCCCACTTTTGCTTTCTCACGTATCCAAGTGAATAGTATGTGGTCAATATTTTTGGAGTTTGTATGAGATTGTTTTATTTCCTTGTTTCTTAATAAAGTTGTTTTCTTGATTTGGTGAATATTTTAGTTCATTTTGCTGCCACTCAGGGGAGGATAATCTGTAAACAGGAAATACCACCACATTCTCAAGAGTTGTATTTTCTCCTTTAATAATGGATTGCTAGCTACAAATGCAATAAAATAATCAAAAAGAGATAACAATTTAATTAAGCTAATTACAGAAAAAATAGATCCGTCTGCATCAAGAGTCTTAAAAATAGTACTTCATTGGATTAAAATTCAGCTAAACTGAGCATTTTAATTTTTTAGATGGGCCCATAGTCTAAAGATTTATCTATGTATTACATCTATTACCTAAATATTTAACAGCAACCCCAGGAATATAACAAGGTTTTCCCATTATCGCCCCAGATTTTTATCTATCACTTTACATTGTTCTTAAATATATGTGTGAGCTAATATGGCTGGTAGAACGAAACAGCCACACTGCTTCAATTGTGACTTGAAGATAATTGCAACATGATTACATGGGCCTCTGTGATATACTATCTTGTACATCCTTTATGAAAGAAGGACTGATTTTCCTAGCTGGTGGGAGAACTGTGGCAGAGAGCACTTAGCTGTCAGCCTTCTATGGGAAATTTCTTGGTTGTAGAAATTCCGGTGGTCATGTTCCTTTACAGGGAAGCCTTTACACAGTGACTGACTGATGTGTGAGGTACAGAAGCCCATCCTCCATGTCCCAATTCAGAAAACTCTGAAGAACTCTATAAGTTTGGCTGAAGAATGTGTTGATATTGCGTCACAGCTAACCTTCCTCTGCCCAATATTGCTTCCCTTTAATCCCAAGGATATTTCTTAATAAACTTTCAGCATATAAATTTGCATTTTAGTTTACTGGAAAACCCAAACCAACATGGGATAAGGAATAAAAAATAACCCTTTTTTGTACTAATAAAGCTAGATATATTTTTATTATCTTCAAATAAAAACTACACAGAAGCATTCTGTGAAACTTCCTTCTGTTCTCTGCATAAAACTAACAGAGTTGAACCTTACTTTTGATTGAGCAGTTGTGAAACACTCTTTCTGTAGAACCTGCAAGTGGACATTCGAAGCGCTAAGAGGCGTATAGTGGAAAAAGGAATAACTTCAAATAAAAACTACACGGAAGCATTCAGTGAAACTTCTTGCTCTTCTGTGCATTCAACTAACAGAGTTGAAGCTTACTTTTGATAGAGCAGGTCTGAAACACTCTTTCTGTAGAAATTGCAAGTGGACATTCGGAGCGGTAAGAGGCCTATAGTGGGAAAAGGAATATCTTCAAATAAAAACTACACAGAAGCATTTTGTGAAACTTCTTTCTTTTCCGTGAATTCAACTCACAGAGTTGAATCTTACTTTTGATTGAGCAGTTCTGAAACACTCTTTCTGTAGAAACTGCAAGTGGACATTCGGAGCGCTAAGAGGCCTATAGTAGAAAAAGGAATATCTTCAAAGAAAAACTACGCAGAAGCATTCTGTGAAACTACTTTCTTTTCTGTGCATTCAACTAATGGACTTGAACCTTACCTTTGATTGAGCAGTTCTGAAACGCTATTTCTGTAGAAACTGCAAGTGGGCATTCGGAGCGCTAAGAGTCCTATAGTGGAAAAAGAATTATCTTCAAATAAAAAATACACAGAAGCGTTCTGTGAAACTTCCTGGTGTTCTGTGCATTCAACTGACAGAGTTGAATCCTACTTTTGTTTGAGCAGTTCTGAAACACTCCTTCTGTAGAAACTGCAAGTGGACATTCGAAGCACTAAGAGGCCTGTAGTGGAGAAAGAAATATCTTCAAATAAAAACTACACAGAAGCATTCTTTGAAACTTCTTTCTGTTCTGCGCATTCAACTAACAGAGCTGAACCTTACTTTTGATTGAGCAGTTCGGAAACACTCTTTCTGTAGAAATTGCAAGTGGACAATCGGAGCGGTAAGAGGCCTATAGTGGAAAAAGGAATATCTTCAATTAAAATCTGCACAGAAGTATTCTGTTAAACTTCTTTCTGTTCTGTGCATTCAGCTAACAGACTTGAACCTCACTTTTGATTGAGCAGTTCTGAAACACTCATTCTGTAGAAACTGAAAGTGGACATTCGTAGCGCTAAGTTTCCTATAGTGGAAAAAGGAATATCTTCAAATGAAAGCTACACAGAAGCATTCTGTGAAACTTCCTTATGGTCTGTGCATTCTACTAACAGAGTTGAAACTTACTTTTGATTGAGCAGTTCTGAAACACTCTTTCTGTAGAAACTGAAGTGGACATTCGTAGCGTTAAGTGGCCTATAGTGGTAAAAGGAATATCTTCAAATTAAAACTACACAGAAGCATTCTGTGAAACTTCTTTCTGTTCTGTGCATTCAACTAACAGACTTGAACCTTACATTTGATTGAGCAGTTCTGAAACACTCTTCCAGTAGAAACTGCAAGTGGACATTCAGAGCGCCAAGAGGCCTATAGTAGAAATACGAATATCTTCAACTAAAAACTATACAGAAACATTCTGTGAAACTACTTTCTGTTCTGTGCATTCAACTAACAGAGTTGAAACTTACTTTTCATTGAGCAGTTCTGAAACACTCTTTCTGTAGAAACTGCAAGTGGACACTCGTAGCACTAAGAGGCCTATACTGGTAAAAGGAATATCTTGAAATAAAAACTACACAGAAGCATTCTGTGAAACTTCTTTCTGTTCTCTGCATTCAACTAACAGAGTTGAAACTTACTTTTGATTGAGCAGTTCTCAAACACACTTTCTGTAGAAACTGCAAGTAGACAATCGGAGGGCTAAGAGGCCTCTAGTGAAAAAAGAATATCTTCAATAAAAACTACACAGAAGCATTCTGTGAAACTCCTTTCTGATCTGTGCATTCAAGTAACAGAGTTGAAACTTACTTTTGATTGAGCAGTTCTGAAACACTCTTTCTGTAGAAACTGCAAGTGGACATTCGGAGCGCTAAGAGGCCGATACTAGAAACAGGAATATCTTCAAAGAAAAACTACGCAGAAGCATTCTGTGAAACTTCCTTCTGTTCTGTGCATTCAACTAACAGACTTGAACCTTACTTTTGATTGAGCAGTTCTGAAACACTCTTTCTGTAGAAACTGCAAGTGGACATTCGGAGCGCTAAGAGGCCCATATTGGAAAAAGGAACATCTTGAAATAAAAACTACACAGAAGCATTCTGTGAAACTTCTTTATGATCTGTACATTCACCTAACAGATTTGAACCTTACTTTTGATAGAGCAGTTCTGAAACACTCTTTCTGTAGAAACTGCAAGCGGACGTTCGGAGCGCTAAGTGGCCTATAGTGGAAAAAGGAATACCTTCAAATAAAAACTACACGGAAACATTCTGTGAAACTTCTTTCTGCTCTGTGCATTCAACTAACAGAGTTGAACATTACTTTTGATTGAGCAGTTCTGAGACACTCTTTCTGTAGGAACTGCAAGTGGACATTCGTAGCGCTAAGTGGTCTATAGTGGTAAAAGGAATATCTTCAAATAAAAACTACACAGAAGCATTCTGTGAAACTTCTTTCTGTTCTGTGCATTCAACTAACAGAGTTGAACCTTACTTTTGATTGAGCAGTTCTGAAACCCTCTTTCTATAGAAACTGCAAGTGAACATTCGGATTGCAAAGAGGCCTATAGTGGAAAAAGGAATATCTTCAAATTAAAACTACAAGGAAGCATTCTGTGAAACTCCTTTCAGTGCTGTGCATTAAACTTACAGACCTGAAACTTACTTTTGATTGAGCAGTTGTGAAAAACTCTCCCAGTAGAAACTGCAAGTGGACATTCGGAGCATTAAGAGGCATATACTGGAAAAAGAATTATCTTCAAATAAAAACTACACAGAAGCATTCTGTGAAACTTCTATGGGTTCTGTGCATTCAACTGACAGAGTTGAATCCTACTTTTGATTGAGCAGTTCTGAAACACTCCTTCTGTAGAAACTGAAAGTGGACATTCGGAGCACTAAGAGGCCTGTAGTGGAAAAAGGAATATCTTCAAATAAAAACTACACAGAAGCATTGTGTGAAACTTCTTTCTGTTCTGTGCATTCAACTAACAGAGTTGAACCTTACTTTTGATTGAGCCGTTCTGAAACACTCTTTCTGTAGAAACTGCAATTGGACATTCTGAGCGCTAGGAGGCCTATATTGGAAAGAGGAATATCTTCAAATAAAAACTACATAGAAGCATTCTGTGAAACTTCTTTCTGATCTGTGCATTCAAGTAACAGAGTTAAAGCATACTTTAGTTTGGGGAGCTGTGAAACACTCTTTCTGTAGAAACTGCAAGTGGACATTTGGAGCACTAAGAGGGTAATAGTGGAAAAACGAATATCTTCAAATAAATACTACACAGAAGCATTCTGTGGAACTTCTTTCTGTTCTGTGCATTCAACTAACAGAGTTGAACCTTACTTTTGATTGAGCCGTTCTGAAACACTCTTTCTGCAGAAACTGCAATTGGACATTCGGAGCGCTAAGAGTCCTCTATTGGAAAAAGGAATATCATCAAATAAAAACTACACAGAAGCATTCTGTGAAACTTCTTTCTGATCTGTGCATTCAACTAACAGAGTTAAACCATACTTTTGATTGAGCAGTTCTGAAACACTCTTTCTGTAGAAAATCCAAGTGAACATTCGGAGCGCTAAGAGGGTTATAGTGGAAAAAGTAATATCTTCAAATATAAACTATACAGAAACATTCTGTGAAACTTCTTTCTGTTCTGTGCATTCAACTAACAGAGTTGAACCTTGCTTTTGATTGAACGGTTCTGAAACCCTCTTTCTGTAGAAACTGCAAGTGGACATTCGGAGCGCTAAAAGGGTAATAGTGGAAGAAGGAATATGTTAAAATAAAAACTACACAGAAGCATTCTGTGAAACTTCTTTTTGTTCTGTGCATTCAGCTAACAGAGTTGAACCTTACCTTTGATTGAGCAGTTCTGAAACACTCTTTCTGTAGAAACTGCAAGCGGACATTCAGAGCACTAAGAGGCCTATAGTGGAAAAAGGAATATCTTCAAATAAATACTACACAGAAGCATTGTGTGAAAATTCCTTCTATTCTGTGCATTCAACTAACAGAGTTGAACCTTACTTTTGATTGAGCTGTTCTGAAACACTCTTTCTCTAGAAACTGCAATTGGACATTCGGAGCGCTAAGAGGCCTATATTGGAAAAAGGAATATCTTCAAATAAAAACTACACAGAAGCATTCTGTGAAACTTATTTCTGATCTGTGCATTCAGCTAACAGAGTTAAACCATACTTTTGATTGAGCAGTTCTGAAACAGTCTTTCAGTAGAAAATGCAAGTGGACATTCGGAGCGCTAAGAGGATAATTGTGGAATAAGGAATATCTTCAAATGTAAACTACACAGAAGCATTCTGTGAAACTTCTTTCTGTTCTGTGCATTCAACTAACAGAGTTGAACCTTACCTTTGATTGAGCAGTTCTGAAACACTCTTTCTGTAGAAACTGCAAGGGGACATTCGGAGCGCTAAGAGGCCTATAGTGGAAAAAGGAATATCTCCAAATAAATACTACACAGAAGCATTCTCTGAAACTACTTTCTGTTCTCTGCATTCAACTAACAGAGTTGAGCCTTACTTTTGATTGAGCAGTTCTGAAACACTGTTTCTGTAGAAACTGAAAGTGGACATTCGGAGCGCTAAGAGGCGTGAAGTGGAAAAACAAATATCTTCAAATAAAACTACACAGAAGCATTCTGTGAAACTTCTTTCTGTTCTGTGCATTCAACTAACAGAGTTGAACCTTACTTTTGATAGAGCCATTCGGAGACACTCTTTCTGTAGAAACTGCAAGTGGACATTCGGAGCACTAAGAGGCCTGTAGTGAAAAAACGAATATCTTCAAATAAATACTACACAGAAGCATTCTGTGAAACATCTTTCTGTTCTGTGCATTCAGCTAACAGTGTTGAACCTTACTTTTGTTTGAGCAGTTCTCAAACACTCTTTCTGTAGAAACTGCAATTGGACATTCTGAGCGCTTAGAGGCCTATAGTGGAAAAAGGAATATCTCCAAATAAAAACTACACAGAAGCATTCTCTGAAACTACTTTCTGTTCTCTGCATTCAACTAACAGAGTTGAGCCTTACTTTTGATTGAGCAGTTCTGAAACACTCTTTCTGTAGAAACTGCAAATGGACATTCGGAGTGCTAAGAGGCGTGAAGTGGAAAAAGGATTATCTTCAAATAAAAACTACACAGAAGCATTCTGTGAAACCTCTTTCTGATATGTGTATTCAACTAACAGAGTTGAACCTTACTTTTGATGAAGCATTTAAGAAACAGTCTTTCTGTAGAAACTGCAAGTGGACATTCGGAGTGCAGAGAGGCCTATAGTGGAAAAAGGAATATCTTCAAATAAAAACTACACAGAAGCATACTGTGAAACTTCTTTCTGATCTGTGCATTTAATTAACAGATTTGAACCTTACTTTTGATTTAGCAGTTCTGAAACACTCTCTCTGTAGAAACTGCAAGTGGACATTCGGAGCGCTAAGAAGCCAATAGTGGAAAAAGGAATATCTTCGAATAAAAACTACACAGAAGCATTCGGTGAAACATCTTTCCGATTTGTGAATTCAAGTAACAGAGTTGAACCTTACTTTTGAGTGAACAGTTCTTAAACACTATTCTGTAGAAACTGTAATTGGACTTTCGGAGCGCTAAGAGGCCTATAGTGGAAAAAGGATTATCTTCAAATAAAAACTACACAGAAGCATTCTGTGAAACTTCTTCCTCATATGTGCATTCAACTGAGAGATTTGAACCTTAATTTTGATTGTGCAGTTCTGAAACACTCTTTTTGTAGAAACTGGAAGTGAACATTCGTGGCGCTAAGAGTCCTATAGTGGAAAAAGTAATATCTTCAAATAAACACTACACAGAAGCATTCTGTGAAACTTCTTTCTGTTCTGTGCATTCAACTAACAGAGTTGAACCTTACTTTTGATTGAGGAGTTGTGAAACACTCTTTCTGTAGAAACTGGAAGTGGACATTCGGAGCAATATAACATGAATATATTTTTACTTTAAGCATATGAGTATAAGTGTAAGGGAACATGCCTGCAATTCCGCAAGGTTTGATTTTATCTTACACGTAGTTCGTTATCCAGTCAGTAAGTGTTTGTTGTACTCTATCCTGTGCCAAGTGCTGGGAATTGAGTTATGAGGACAAAGTTGTAGTAACTCGGCCTATTGAGATTCTATTCAAAAGGCTCTCCTCAGTATAAGTTAGTAATCACATAAATAGACGAGATATTGACATATTATAATATATGCTATGAAGAAAAATCAGATTGAGGATTTTTAAAAGAGGTTGAAGGTGAAGTGAGATAAGGTGGGATCAAGAAATGCCTGTTTGAGGAAATTAATCTCAGGCCTGAAAGAGGAGAAGATGACAAGATATTTCCAGGCAACCAGAAGAACACATGACAAGACCTTCTAACAGGAGAATGTTCAGCGTGTATGAGTAATAGAAGTCCATGGTGGCCGGAGCATAGTAAGTGAGCGATGCATGAGATGAGGTTATACACACATTTAGAGTTAGGGGGTCCGAATATGGGTTGTGAGCTTTCTTGCACAAGTATTTGGAAGCTTCTGCAAGATTTTTCTAGGGCAATGACCTGATGTTATTCCTTTCCTGTTTTCTTTTTCTTTTTCTTTTTTTGGTGATTACTTTCTTTGCTTTCTAGAGAACAGATGGTAGAAGGGGGAAGTGGAAATATGCAGACACATTAGGGATCCATCAAAATATTGAACCGAACTGATGGGTTTGGCCGTGGTTTGACCTAGAGTGGTTATTATAGAGAATGAGCAGAATGGATGCATTAGAGAGATTTCTCAAGTTTGATATGGTTGAGCTACAGATTGGATACAGGTAGGAAGATGGTAAAGGAAGGGATGACATCAGGTATACTTCGAGTTTGGTGTTGACAAGCAGGGTGCATGGTAGAGCCGTTTATGAGAAGGCTTCAGGAGAAAAAGGAGACTTGGAAACTATTCCGAAAGGTCAGAGACTGTGTTCTGAATCTCATGGTAGAAACAGGAAGGATTCTATTGTATACAGTAACAGGAAGAAGAATGCAAATGCAACTTTTTTGACCAGCTTTACAGAGTTCAGCCAAACAAGCCATACCTGGTTCAGCCTCAGTTTAGAGATGAGCAAACTGAACTTCAGAACCTGTAAACAACCTGTCAGAATCAAAAACGAGCCAGAATAATATTTCGCCCATTACATGATACTTTGTTTATTTAAATAGTTATAATTATTTTAGATATTTTACTTTCTTGATTTTATTATTAAGCACAAATAACATTGTACTTAAAGTTTATCTCTATTTTTCACTTTTCTTATTTTATCATAATTTCAGGTAAAAATCAATCAAAAAATTATATTGAAATTGAAATACTGAATTTTATACTAAAGACAAGGCATCCAAATGAAAATGAAATTTTCCAGGTGAAAATTTCCAAATCATAAATATGTAGGGACAAAAAACTTTATTTATAAAGAAAAAGATAATTCTAATTAATTGATGATTCAAAGGTTTACAACTTTAAAAGTAAATATTATCTTTGAAGTAAAGTCCATTTAAATTATTTATGCAGCCAAAGTTTTAGTAATTGTATATGTATATCATGTAAACTTTTCCGAGAAAAATGGAATTGGAAATGTTAGAGTATTATGCGGAAAAAATCACCTAAATGAAAAAATTATCTCCTCATGAAGGATTACTTTAGCCACTTTGACAGGTGTAGGTAAAAGAACACTAAATGCACATCAATATGATTAGGAGATGCGCGCTTAGAAATACGTTATCATTGAAAAGAGAATTGTACTATCAGGTTTGCAGGGGCCCTTCTTATCCTTCATATTTATGTAACTTTGTCATCTATAGAAAGATTATAGGAATTTTAAAAATAGCTGATAGTTAAGAAACATCACCATAAAACTGTGCTGAATGCATAATAAAACATTTCCCTTCTCTCCAAAAGCCTTTTAAAATTATGTACCATAATCAGTATGGCCAGCAGGGGGTCATTTCCATGTTCAAGTTTCTCTGTTTCTCGAGGGTGAGAATCCTTCTATAGTCTTCTGAGGGTGACACTGTAGGGTTTTCTTATCCTGATTATTTTTACCTATTTTTTCCGATCCTTTCCTTTGTATATTTACATTTTACATATTGAAAGTTATTTTTTCAAATATTTTATATGCAAGTTTACAAAGTACAACGACTGTACATTAAAATAACTTATTTATGCCATATGGAAGTTTAAATATAATTTTACAATATCTAATATTGATTGTTTAGTTTCTAATCATTGATACTTGACATGATTTTTCCCAGCATACCTCAAAATATTCTTCAAAATCCTGTGAATTAATTCCTGTAACACTTCTGAGGTGTATTAATAAGCTAGAGATGTAAAGAAGATTTGCAGAGAAAATTAGGTTCCCAAATTAGAAATTTTGTCCCACTATCGACTAGAAACCTCTTGAAATGATCAAAAACAATAATAATGCATGTCATAGAGGAAAACCAATAAGCCTGCTGCAGCATGACTACCTCTGTGACCTCAGACAAGTTACGTGTGGGTCCGCACTTATTTTCTTCATCTCTAATAAATATTTGACAAATCTCATTTTCAAAAGTCTTTTAAGGCCTTTCCACCTTTTTTTTTTGAGATGGAGTTTTGCTCTCATTGCCCAGGCTGCAGTGCAATGTCGTGGTCTCGGCTCACACAACCTCCGACTCCCGGGTTCATGTGATTCTCCTGCCTCCACCTCCTGAGTAGCTGGGATTACAGGCGCGCAACACAACGCCCAGCTAATTTTTTGTATTTTTAGTAGAGATGGGGTTTCACCATGTTGGTCAGGCTGGTCTTGAACTCCCGACCTCAGGTGATCTGCACGCCTCGGCCTCCCAAAGTGCTGGGATTACAGGCATGAGCAACCGCGGCCTGTGAGGGCTTTCTACTTTTAAGATTCAGGACGCATAGCCTGGGAGGTAAATGGTAGTATATATATATATATATATATATATATATACACACACACACTGTATATATATACATATATACGGTATATTATACTATATATACATATATACTGAATATTATACTCTATATATACATATCTACTGTATATTATACTGTATATATATATATACACATACACACATACACACATGAGACAGAGAGAAGAGATAGACAATTTCATGTGAAAATATAAACTGTTAACATAAAATTTTGCTTCTCTGAGGAATATTTAGCATTGTTCTCAAACTTCTCTGCAGAATTTAAGCATTTTTCTCAGAACTCACCAGATAGAATGAGGGAGGGGCCATATGATAGGCGCCAGAGATGAAGGGAGAATAATAGAGAGGGTGCTTTGGGAAAAATAGTACAGTAAGGCTAGGGAATACTTCTCTCCAACGAAAAGACCAAGGTCACAGCTATATCTCTTCAGAAGCCAAACTTTCTTTTAAAATGTCAATTTCCATCTATTTCTTGCTTCACAGACATTCCATTCATTGCTGGATTTCAAATAAAGCCTTTCCATGTGCAACTTTTCTATAGAAAAAGAGAAATATGGGGGACAGTACAGTCTAAGAAGTGATTAAGAATATCTAATGGACTTTCCCAGACTGTAAATCTTTACATATATCTGAGCCTAATGAGGTGATTTATTGTGCTATAATGCACAGTGAACTATACAGATGCTTCTTTTTGATCATGCTGCAGAATGGAACTAAATACTAAATACCAAATAGCACTCCCATGATTCTTAGAGATGTCATTCATATGGCATATTTATGCTTTTTTATATAGCAATTCTTATTCTTAGCTCTTAGGCAATTACGGAATCTTTTTTGTCATTTTAATAATCATGCTCCATTTGAGTTATGCAAGGTAGAAATTCTAAGTAGAAAATCTTGTTTTTATTGAACGTTTTTAGTAAACATTTTGGAAAAAGTCTGTTTTTTGATGCTACTTCTGCACGCTTTCTGAACATGATATTACTTGGTATTGTCCTTATTAACCATAGTACACCATATTCTGCAAATATTAGAGAGGGTTAAAAATCAGTCATGTGTAAGTGTATTGTCCTTATTAACCATAGTACACCATATTCTGCAAATATTACAGAGGGTTAAAAATCAGTCATGTATAAGTAAAGTTAATGAAATAGAAAGGAAACCACATGTAGGAAATGGAAGGCAGAAGCAAATGTATTAACCGTGAGTTAGAAACGGTTTGGTCTTTGGAATGAAGCAGCAAGAGTTTAAAAATCTTGTTTGTGATTCACTAGCTTTGTGACCTTGGAGAATTACTTCAGATTTCTGAGTATCAGTTTAGTAGGTGATATCAATTGCAACTTCGCAGAATTATCATAAGTATTAAATAAAGGACTTAGTATTTGGGAGAGCATAGAAAATTACTAATAGTTACATTTTTGTTAATATTACCGTTATTATTATCATACGTATAGTATTTTCTTTCACTGACAATGCATTTAGGACATAAGCAGAACTATAGAACAGTGCTTCTCCAACTTAAATGCAGAGCATGAATCACCTGGAGTTTTGTCAAAATGCGAATTCTGACTCAGTAGTCCTGCAAACTAAGGAAATCTTGGTAATGCTGGTGCTGCTAGTTCACCAACAGACCACACGTTTTGCAACAGCTATATAGAATGTCCTGTTTCTTTTTTTAATCACAAAACATGGCAAGCTCTAAAATAAAGCAGAATAACAGATTTAAATGTTAATACTCATGTCCTCAATTTATAATTTCTCCCTCCCTAACAATGGTATAATTCTGATTAAAAATTAGCAAAGAAAAAAATGGAAATTAATCTTCCTATGTTTATTCTTTTAACAAATTCTGGGTGATTACTACTGGGTTACTTGCTGTAGGAAATAGAAAAATTGCTTTGACATAGATCCTCAAGAATCTGTCCCACTACAAGCTTATTTTTGTAGGAAGCTAAAAGATTTATATATATAACCGTAATTAAAGAGACAAATGAAGAAGTGCAATGAAAGACGTAGGCAAAGTGCTAGAGGAGTTCGGGGTGGAGGAAAATTATCCTAAAATAATATCTATGCATAACATTATGCTATCTTCCCTAACCAGCGCTTGACCAGATTGTCACAGTGAACTTTGGTCCTTTCTTATATCTTAGTTTTGGTTCCCACATCCTTCTGTTTGGGGAAGTTCTTGTTTTCCTCATGTAATGACAACAACACTTAAACAATGTATACTAGATAAAAGGAACTATATTGCTTGCTT
This sequence comes from Symphalangus syndactylus, assembly GCF_028878055.3. Taxonomy (NCBI): domain Eukaryota; kingdom Metazoa; phylum Chordata; class Mammalia; order Primates; family Hylobatidae; genus Symphalangus; species Symphalangus syndactylus. Next base: position 127,938 of record NC_072439.2, read on the forward strand.
TATTTACATAGTTAATTTAATTTGCACAATGAACTATGAAGTAATCAGCATTATTTCCTTCATTTTACATATGAGAAAATGGAGAATCAGCGACATTGAATCATCTCGAGTTTCTAAAATATCCACTCTCACCAGGCTGTTTCCCTGTTTTTGTCTGTATGCTGCTATAACAAAATGCCACAGATTGAGTAATTCATAAAAAACAGAAATGTATTTCTCACAGTTCTGGGGCTGAGAAGTCTGAAATCAAGACAGCGGAGATTTGGCAGTTGGTCCCGAGGTGGCACCTTCTTGCTTCGTCTTCAGGTGACAAAAGTGGGCAAAAACGGACAATGTAAGGACATGGCAGAAGAGACTGAGGAGCCCGGCATTCCTCTAAAGCATCTTTTACGAGGACGTTTATCTCATTCATGAGGGTGGATCCTTCTTCACTTAATCACTTAACCAAAAGCCCCATCTCTTGATGTCATTGTCCTGGGATTTTAGTTTCAACATACAAACTTTGGATGGGCACATAGGTTCAAATCATAGCACCCTCCAAATTATAATGCCTCTCTCATGCCTGTTCTCCTTGAAGTACCCTCTGGTTTTGCTCTCTTCATTCTTGCCATCACAGTTAACCCTTCAGTTCCATTTCTTTAAGTAATCTCTAAATTTGTAAGATGGTTCCATCATTTTTTTTTTGTATATGGCAGTCTCTCAAACATATTTGTCATATGAACTAAGTAGGTAAATATGTAAATGCCTGCTAAATTTTAGTGAATGATATAATGGCCTAAAGATGTATCTACCCTTCAGCCAAATATATTTACTTTTAGTAGCAATCTCCTGCCATATACAAAGTCACGACTCTAGGGGTAAACATTTTAGCCTGTGGGTAAGATGTAAAGCAGTGGTATGTTATACTGACAACTCACTGTCATAGCACTGGGACATGCTCCTCTATCTGCTACAAATTGAATCAACAAAATATATATGATTTTGTGAGATTTAAATGTATGCTCCTGTTAGTAAAATAAAAGTATGGGAAAACTTTACGGAGTAGATTTAATAGAAATGTTTTCCTGAGTTATCTGCCTTCTTTATTTTTATGTTATGCTTTAAGTCTATGGTCAATGTATAGAGCTATGATTGATGTGCTTTTCCAATTCTGTTCAGATCAGACAGGTTAATTTTCTTCTTTTAAATCTTCTTGAATTTTGTCTAACACATTTTGTTCCAATTTCTTACTAGATTATACTCCCTTCCCTAACTGCTTCATGATTACTTATACACAAACAATATTATGATATTTACACATTGAATTCATTTTAGGTGATGATTTTGGTCATAAACATGAGCAGGTTGTGAACTGTTTCAGCCATCCCAGGGCATGGCTGTCAGTCCCTTGTCTAATGTTTCAAAAAAATCTTGAATTTGTGATGATGCTGTGATGGCCCCTCAGATATTCTTACACACATCTTTGCCCCTTGTTCCCTCTAACTTTCCTCTTCTGAGAAAAAAGCAAACACTGCCAAGCTCACATGGAATTACATTTGGATGCAAGTGTCACTATGCGATGGTTGCCAATAAAAGTACACAAGGAATTTTATTATGGTGAATTAAAGGCAAACAGACTTCAGAGAAATGAGCACGAACATGAAAATGGCGCATGGTATGCGGATCTCACTGGAAAGTCATTCGGTACACAATGTTTTCACTAGAAAAATCCATTAGCTTTAGCTAGAAATTGAAATTACTTTGTAGGAAATCAGAATAAAATACGTGAAAACATTATATTCTGTGCAAGATTAATACCACGCATGGTGTTGAAAGGTTTGTGGTCTTGCTTCGACGATGCTAAAAGGTCAGAAACCACAAAGATGCATATGTGCTGTCGTTTGCACAGTTACTAATTTTTCTCATTATTTCCATAATGCGATGTGTTGTTTCAACAGAGAAACCCTCTGGAGAGTGGCTTGCACTGTTTTCAGGCAGCTCTTTTGCTTTCATGTTTTGGCCTTGGCCAGGGAATTCAGACAGACTTTTCAGTTATTTTCGACAAGAATGTATTCATTTATTGTTTTAAATAATAATAAATAGATTTTAAAATTACTGTACATTACTGCACTTTAAACTCCATGAGGTCAAGGACTCTAAATTCTGGACATCATTGTATACCCTACATCTTGCACAAGGTTTAGAAAAAATGGCATGGACACCTATTTTTTGAATCAGTAAATGAATACATAAAAGAATTCCAAACTCTAGTCCAAGGTTTTAGATTAATAATGTATTAAAATGCGTAAAATTTATAGACAAAACTCTTCTTATTTAGAAGTTTATTCTTTAGTTGGAGAGATAAAATATATGCACATAAAAGCTTAAGGAAAAATAATAAGGGTTTTGAAGTACTTACTATGTGAAAAATTTAGCATAAACCTTACATCCATTTAGTTAACACATTTTATACGTTGCATTATTTATATATAGTGCTGATTGGTAGAATTTATATGTGAACGGAACTATAAAAATTTTGAGGATAAGCACTAGAAACACAGAATAAATAGAGTGTTAACATGCAAAACACAGAAATACTTACATTGACTAGGTGAAAGAAAAGATTTCTGGTTCCATGTACACTGATTATTGAGGGATGAGTATGACATTATTATGCCAGAATCAATAAATATTTTAAATAGGGAGAAAACTATAATTATATATCTTTGTGTTCAACAGGAGTAGCAGTATTGATAAAGTAGAAGTTTGTTATACCTTGTTTATAGTCTTTTAAAGTTGTTTATAAATAAAATCTACTCCTAGTTAATTAATGGTTGATGTTCATTGAAGTGTTTTAAAATTTTTGACCTCTGAATTGCCTTGTACATATGGAGAAATAAAGCTTGCCTAGCATAATTTCTTGAGTGGAGAATTAATGATCTGGATAGATTTGTTGACAATAAATATGTCTGTACTTATTTTATTAATTCATTAATCTTCATGAAGAAAAATATAAAAGTCATATTCTAGTATTTTATACCATGGAAAAAATATCTTATCCTTTTCCTAAGGAAAAATACATCATGACACAAAAGTAAAGTTAATTAAATTACTTAGTTTGTTAATTAACTGTCTATTATTTCTATGGGTTGAAGTAAATTTGATACTCAATGCTATTTAATCTAATTCTAAAAGCTTGAATGAGTAATGATTTTTTCATGTAAGGTTAGTTGAAATAAATTATCATTGATTTTCAGATTTAATATTAATTAGCTATTGCATATTCTTAATGGGAAATAAGTGTCTAAAAAGCCCTTTTTGGTTGCAAAAAGACCACGCCCATTGTAGACTTCTTAGAATACATCACATCTGGCCTCTTTTTTAGAGTGGGGAATTCAACTCATAAGTGGCTGGACATTGATTCTGAACATTTTGAACATTATTTGCCTGTCTTCACTCATACTGGTTGCTGTTCTTTTATAAGTAATCACCATGTTTAGCATGCACTTGAACTATTGTTACTTAGGGTGCTTGACTATTTACAAGTCTCACTAGGATTCTAGGTATTCATTAGTCTCGTGGTGTGTATTTGCTGATGGTCCTATTATCTTTGTTGGTTCAGTTACACAGTACCATCCAAGATGCTGCAACACATTATACACAGGGTATGGGTTGTGGGAGCTACAGATTTCAGTTATTATTTAGGCTCAGAAACTTAGAATCTCTGCAAGGTTGGACATGTTCCTTAGTCTTGTTTTAAGACCGTCTTGTTTTAAAAGTTAGTCCCAAATTCTTAAAATATAGAATAGGGGTGCTAGTAGTGCTCACAGAATTGTAGTAAAGATCAGCTGGGAAAAAAGAGCCTATTAAACAGAGCCTGGTATTTAATAAGTATCAGCTGCCTTCAATTAGGAATCTGTGTTGTCGTGATTAGAAGATTGCTGGTTTATTTTACAGATCTGTAAGTATAGCCAAAATATGTCAAAATAACCACCAGAAAGAATCATATACCGTCCCTTGAACATTTCATCCCTAGAATCTAGCCAGATTAGCATCTCTATACTGGCAATACTGTTAACACAGATTGTGCTCAAACCCCTCATTGACTTTTCAGCACCTGTAAATTACTGGAGATTTAGGAAGAAGTCTGGGGTTATGGCTTAGTTAAGCTGAGTGGCCAGAAAGTGTGAGATGCTGGATGCCTCCTCCAGTTCATTTCTCCAGCGGCCGCACCAGGCGTATCCATAGCTCCGCTCCCGGGAGCTCGTCTCCGGCGTGGGGCGTGTGCGCACCCCTGGCCGGGCGGAGCCTGGAGCCTGCTCATTAGCAGCGCGGGCAGCTCGTGCGCCCGCAGGAGGGAGGCGGAAGCACAGCCCTGCGCCGCCAGCAGGAGGAGGGAGCGCGGCGGCTGCAGGCAGGGGAGGGAGAGGAAAGAACGGAGGGACGGTTCCCGGACAGAGCGGGAGGAATCGGGGAGCGGCCAGTCCAGGGGGAGCTGCTCCGCTGCGCTGCGCTCGTTATTCACAGGACGCGGCGGCGCTTCCCGGGGCCGCTTCCCGGTCCCCTGGGTGGAGGCTGCCGTCTAAACCTGACTCCAGGTGAGTTCCCCAAAGAGGTGAAGCGAGGGGTCTCGAACCAGAGAAGTGGAACTGGCGAGGCTGCTCGGCTCCCCAGGCGCTGCTGCCTTGACATTTCCCGATTCACGGGAGGTTTTGGGGGCGGCTGCACAGGCTGGAGGGGCGGATGGGCGGTTGCGATCCTCAGCCGGCGTGGGGGCGTTCGGGAGGAATTAGCTTCAGTGAACGGGGTTTTAGGAGATGTCCCCAAGACACGCGCTACGTATGCGTTTCTAGACGAGCTTTTGAGACAGAAATTTGGCTTTCCGGATGCCCGTTTTGGCCTTCTGTCCTTCCTTTTGCTTGCCTCATGCCCAATTTTCCAAGCCGAGGAAAGGACTGGAAGGGCGTGGAAGTAGGAGGTCTGGGCACAGAATGCGGCAGGGCAGCCCTGGTCTCCAAGTTTGGGGGTGGGGGGTGGGACTCTTTTCCTTTCAGCCTAATTTACCAGGGGAAAACCCGCAGAGCAACTTGAGGTGCCTTTGCTCCGCACCCTCCATAAGCTTATTAGAGGGAACTTCAGGCTCGCTAGACAGCCTGTGACAGGTGACGGCAATTGAGCTTAAAAGCCATGTTGGTTCACTTCGTCTCCTCTTTATCCTTTGTTGCAAAATTGATACCTTTTTGGATTTCTTTAACAGCACAAAGTTTAAGTGGCCGGCTGACAGGAAATATTTCTTTTGAAACTGCTATGAGAAAAGTGATGAGTTAACGTTGAGAGAAAGGCAACTTTATTTTCTTGGAAGAACTTTGGGGAAAGAGATTGATAGAGAAATTCTGGGCATGAAATTATGGACATTTCCCACAGAACTTCCTTCATTTATTTATTTTTTTACATTTCCTTCATTTTTTTAATCGTGTGTGTGTGAGTGTGTGTGTGTATCAGAGAGACAAAATTCCTTGGAGGTATTAGGACTTTATTTGGTTCAGAAGTTTCTTTCTTACTAATAGCACTAATTTTTGATCATCAAGATTGTAAGAATTTACTAAGTGTTTTGCTTTTAGGTGTTTTGGATCTGTTTTTTTTAAAAATTCAATACTTACTTTGTGGGCCTTGCTGAATACCTGTCAATAAAATCGGTGGGCGTACAGCTAGTCACATGACCCCTGTGGATTTAATAGCAGGTAAGTATACAAATGATAAGTTTAGGAAATAAATGTCAGAATCAACATTTAGGTGTGAAATTGAAATATCTTTCAAATATTTACCAAATTCTCTTTTAGGATCCAATGTCATTTTATGGTCAAGAGAGCTTAAAGGTTTCTCAGATTGAGATATATGTATCTACTTTGTTAATCCAAATGTAATGTTTTATTTTGTTCTTTCTTTAATGACTGTTTGAATTCAACAAATAAAACTTGCATATTTAATGTAAGGTTCTTTCACATATATTACTTCTCCAATTTTTAATATAAATTTAAGGAGAAAAGCAATATTAATTCCATTTTGTAGATGAAGAGACTGTGTCACAGAAGTATTACTTTACCTAGATTTCTGTAATTATTATGTTATAAACTTAGAAATTACATATTATTCTGGAACATATAAAATATATGAATGTTATAAACCATAAGAATTCAGACCTATGCTATTTAACTTCAAGTTTAGTTCTTTACCCAAACAATTGCATGACTACATTGAGACTACTGAAGTAATTATATATAAGCATGCTATATGAAAAAATAAAACGTTTCTTATTTTTCTCGTTTCTCTTTGATATAAAATATACTATAATTTTATGGAGTTATATTCCATATTTAGATGCTCCTAACTTCCAAATAACACCTAAACTCCTAAAAACTGACCTGTGTCCTTCTTGATAGAAGTGGCTTGACAGGGAGACTCAATTTTTACTAAGAATATTCTTGGGATAATTTATGTCTTATAATCAAGATAAAGACAGGCCACATTTAGTTGTATTTTTAAACCACTTAGTGTGAACTTGCAACGCAGACATAACTTGCTTCCAGGCTACACTGCCAGCTTTGCAGTGAATAGTCTTTAAGATTCCGTGGAAACATTGGCAGATATAGCTAATGTATATCTGACGTAGGATTTATGAGAAAAGGAGAGGTAGAAACTGAATGCTCTTATATTTCATATGTGACCACATTCATAAAACTTTATTGATAAGTACTTTGTTGTCTGACACGGGCTGATACAAATAGGCTTCTTCAAGAGTTGAGGAAGAAAACAAAATCCCTATAATACAACCTTTTTCCTCCTTTTCTTTCTTAAGTGGTAATAGTGGATCCTAGCTTTTGTGTGTCTATGCATGCTCAATACAGTTAGGGGTATAAGGAGAAGATAAGCAAGAATATTGAATGCTAGCTAGGAAACTTTTTGGAGTCTCAAATACTTTGGAACGATTTTTCACATTATATACATAAAATTCATAGTTACACTTGGGAACTAAGTATATTATACACAACTTTGCATCTGATTACAGGATTCCCTGTACATTTATAGCTCAGGTATTCTGGAAAGAGTCAAGATAATTAGTTTTATGGCTCTTGCCCGTGTGACCTGTTTCTTTCTGGTCCTGATATTAAAAGGATGACTTAAATTTTCTGGAATGTCAAAATTTTCTCTTCCCTTGGATCCTACAAAATACTTCAAGCAGTGTATGTGTGATTCTCGCTGTCATTCCAACATTTCCAATCCTCCTGAGAATGCTAAACAATGCCCTAGATTTCTTCCTTTGTAATTCTTTCAGATAGAGGGTTAGCTGAGTTAGGAAGAAAGGAGAGAGGGAGAGAAGAAGAGAGATGACATTTTATCCCTCAGGAAAGAACAAGACCAATTGTATTCCTAATTTAGAAATATTATTCTACAAACATTCCTGAACAAGAGGGCTTCGCATATACATTAAAGCAGAATACCTAGTCAACTTCTAGTTGTGCCATGCAGTGAGATGGAAGTAAGATGAGCAAGCCGAGATCATTTTTGTTGGAGAACTGAGACCACATGAAATAGGTAACAGAGTTACCCCAACTGAGGGGCAAGAGGACTTGAAAGTTTCCTCCATAAATTTGCAGTTAGTACAGGGCTGCTCCAGTGACCAGAGTCATGAATGCCCTAGAGTGTCTGTATAACCCTGTACACAGGCTGAGACAGCTCTAATGGCCCAGAAAAGCCTCTGGACAGAATCACTGCACCCTTGGACATTGTCCGACCGCATGTATGAGAATAGTGAGTGCTGAGGAGTTGTGGGTAGCTCGGTACAACTCTTGCTAAAGGAGTGTCATCAACATTCATTGCTGAAAGTGAATTTTTTCATTCACATATGTGATGCCTATTAGGTCATGATTTCTTGGATACAAATTTGTACAAGATATGAATTAATTTTTGAACATCCTTTCTTAAAAGTACCATGTTCATATAGTTGCTCATTTTAATATGAGTAGTTCAGATGGGACATAATAGAGTAAGGAAATGATTGAACATCCTAAGATCTAGTGTATATACCTTTGTTCATGATGAGATTCATCCCCTGTCCCCCTTTGTAGTGACACTGATGGCATAAGGAGTATTAGATGAAATTTAATGCAGAAAACAATGGGATATATGAATGGTAGATATGGTTGACAACCACCATTTTCACTGAAGTTGTTTCAAAGCAAAGAAATTTGGGATAAATTCATTTTATTTGCTCCTGAAGGGTAATTAGGAATAAGTAGGAATTGTGAAGAGGCTGTAGTGTTGACATTAAGAGAAGTTTTTGATTCTTAAAATAGGATATATTACACAAGAGTGAACAAACAGAAGATACTGAACAAATATTCTGTCATAAGTAAGTGATGGATTATTCGGACTTGTTGAACTATGTTTTTAAATGTATTATTTAAATATTTAAATATTATTAAAACCTTAAATAATATTTAAATATTATAAAAGTTATAGAAAATTATGTTTTCAATACAAATATACACTTATAAGCTATATTGTAGATATGGGAGTAAACAATGCAATTTTTTTTAACTGAGTGAAAAATTTAGTTTTTTAAAATTCCAAATGGAGCTAACAGCTTAGTGTGATACATATTTTGAATTTCAAAATTTGTAACCAAATAGGACAAATGTGTTGAAGTGTACTTTTCTTGAAGAACCGTGATAAGAATGAGCGGTGAAAAAATTACAGCATACTTACCAGGGATCAAATACTTGCTTAGGGTTAATAAGAAAAATCTCAGCAAACGCTAGAAATGAGGTACACGATCTATCACAGACCCATGATTAAGGTGGTATCTTGTTAGGTATATGAGCTTGAAAAGAAACGGCATGGCTTCACTTTACCTCAGTTGCTTCTTTTGTAAAACGGGGAGACTAAGAGTGTGGTAACTCAAAATCCTTTGTTAATGATTTTCTTCTTAGAACAGTGCCAGGTCCAATTAGGATTAGATTTCTATTTTTATTATTGATATTTGCCCTAGTTCTGCCTTTTATTGACTGTGTGAAATTGGTGAAGATCCCTTTCTGAAGCTTTGTTTCTTACCTACAAGCTGGGAATAGAATACCTGCTATGAAGAGTGGTTGTTAGTACATTAGAAAGGCTGGGTATTTGTTTATATAAGGGGCTCAGCGCATGGTAGAAATTTGATAGCATTTTTTTCTTGCCCTCCCATGTATTACTGTGGAGACATCCCACATATTATGTCCAAGTTTTTATTTTCCCCTCAAATGCAATGTCAAGCACAAAACATTCCCATCTCCCAATTCTCTTCTGATGTTCTACAACCATTAAAGTATAGAAAATTAGAATGAGTGTTTTTATAACTTTTGCTGTACTTAAGCATGTGGAGAGAAGAGCACTAGATCACAGGACACACTTTGATAGGAAAAGGGAAATATTTACACCGCAAACAACTTTCTCCTCATGCTTAACAGTTTTATGCTGTCATTCTGTCAGCACCAAGTGAGATTTTTCTCTTTAAATAGTTTTCTATTTGTGGTATGATAATTCATGTATGGACTTCATGTAATTAACATAAATATAATGGATAGTTGAGAAGTGGTTTATTTTTACCAAGAGGAAAAAATGTGTACACGATTTTTTAAAATATTGCTTTGAAAATATTTAAAATTAATTTTGATTCAGTTGGTGGAAGATAGTGTCACAAACTCACTGCTAGTGGTATTCTTGAGAAGTAATGTTTGAATTTTCTAGGTATTGTCCCCAGACTGGCTTAAAAGAATTTAATTTTAGATGTAAATTTTCTGCTTAACATGGAAGATTTTTCCCTGAAAATATTAGCTTCATCAGATACACAGTTGCTTAGGGGTAGCTACATGGAATTATGGGAAGGATGAAATAGAAAAAAATTTTCATGTCTAAGTTATACATACTGGTGTAATCATATTGATTGGATGATAATGATAATTACAGCAATAATGTGATTGAAAGGGTAAGCAAGTAACATATACTACAGTTACTAATATAATCCTGTGATTGAGTTTACCACTTCGTTTCTCTTTTCTGGAATCCCTTAAGTTTGTCACTATTGCACTTTATTTCCTTTGCTTATTGTAGTGGTGTATTAGTTGTATTACTGCTGCTATAACAAATTACCACACATTTACATAACTTAACACATATTTATTGTCTTGCAGTTTCAAAGGTCAGAAGTCCAAAATCACTGTAATTAGGCTAAGTCAATGTGTCTGCAGTGTGGGTTCCTTCTCGAGGTGCTGAGGGGAGAATCCATTCTCTTGCATTTTCTGCTTCTGGTGGCACCTGTCTTCATTGTCTTTTCCCCATTCCTCCATTTTCAAGGTGCGTTGCTTTTATTTCTGTTTCTGTCTCCGCGTTGTCTCCTCCTTTAACTTTGAGTCCTTCTCTCCACTTCATCTAAGGACTCCTGTGATTACTTTGGACTCACATGGATGATCTGGGATAATCACCTTGTCTCCAGATCCTGAACTGAATCGTATCTACAAGTCCTTTGGCTGTGTAAGGCAGCACATTCCCAGGGCCTGGAGATTAGGTGAAGAACATCTTTTGGGACTATTATGCAGCCTATCACAAGTGATAATAACACTTTTATGCCTTGAGACCCTGAAATTAATGTACTTGCTTACACATGGAAAAGCAATGTATCTGTGGGGGTAACAGTTTATTTTTGAACCATTAGAAGGTATTGATGGGGAAGTTTTCATCTGACAACAGATACTGATAAATTAAATACCCTTAGATTTGTCAAAACTAGCTTTAGTAAAATATAAGTAAAAGTATTTGCACTGCTAGGGTCAAAAATATTAATTAAACCCATTATTTATCAAGGCCAAGTCCTGGATTAGTTAGGTTTAAATTAACATGGAACATTATCTTCCATAGTGCTTAATTGTGAAGCTTAGTTCTTGTTGACAAAAGCTCATCCATATAAGAAAGCATCGAAAGGTTGGTGTTTTTTTAACCTTTGCAGAATATAAATTTTCAAAGGGATATTAGACAGTAGTTCCATCACAATTGATGCAGTTCACAAACATTCATTGTGAATATTTTATCTCATGATTTATATCTATGACACTAATCATAGACTTCTAGAATAAATTTAGCAATGGTCATGTCAGCCTTTCAAATCTTTCTGTAACCTAGAAGAGGATCATTGCATAAGATAGATTCATGTTCCCCTTTATTCCATTGTTGCCAGAGAGAACTTGAAATGCCCTGTTCAAATTAATTTAATGCAAATGAATTCTTGCTGCCTCACAAGTAGTTTGTCCTTCATTTTTCTTAAAATTATATTGAAAATGGATGTGACATGCTTTACTGGTTGTTGTGCAGGAAGCATTGTCCTTCCTGAAAGCTCCCTCATTTGTCAAAATGAAGCCATTAAGAGTAAAGTAAATTATATTATCTGATCATAGTATCACAATTGACCTTAAAACAATAAATTTTGTAATCAGTGCAAATTGCTGAATAGTGTTTGCAGTTGTAGAAATTTCAAAGGAAACCCTGTTTGAGATACAAAGCTGCTATAATCATTTTTAAAATCTTTGTTTTTCTTTTACTTTGGAACAGTAGTGCAGTAAGTACTTTTGCCTTATTGTTCTCTCTGCCTTCCAGAAACCCTCATTCAAATATTCTAAGTTTTTAAGTCTTTTTCATTTCTTTTAATATTGTAACATTTAACAATGTCAAAGAAAGTATAATTTTTCTGGAAATCAAGCTAAAAATAAAGAGAAGCCGATGTAAATGAACATCAAATTAACAAGATTGATTAGGAAAAGTAATTTTTGAAAAGGGCCCAAAATCCCTTTGCACATAAATGCAAAAGAATTTAGTGAAAGAAGGTGAAACTGGAGTAAAGAACTCTACGGATGCGTAAGTAACTCTTAATAAGAATGAGTAACGTACATGCATATCTTTAGCTCCCAGTTTCAGAGATACAGTAGTTGTACAACAAATGGTCCTTTCCTGCTCTTAAGGAAGCCTCTCCTCCTCCAGCCATGCCATTCCTCAGAGCAAGCTCTTCCACTGAGTTTTCAGCAACCATAAGTAAGAAGGATGGTACGATAGGCTGCGTGTACATATGGCCCTCATTAGCAGGCCAACTGTTCCTTTTGCCCACCCACATCACTGGGGACATATGGCGTTACTTTGACTGTTGAAACAAGTGTGTGTGGACATATCTTGGTATGAGTAAAAGACTGTTGATTGTCTTTCTCTTGTCGCTCGTGCAACCGTCTCCTTGTGGAGATCGTATTATCCATAACACTAGATTTGAGGATGATAAATGACGTTGTTATTATTAACTGAATTTGCCTCTCTAGTTTGATCACAAAACCAGCGAATGTTTGCTTATGGAACATGTAAAGCTTATAGAAGACGGAAAGCTTACAGAAAGAAATGATGGCTTTTCTAAGCATAAGAGTCAGGTCTTTTTCAATCAAAAACTAACTCATTCAAAAATTCAAGAGTTCTGTAAAACCAGAACAGCAGAGGTTTCAGAAATGCTATTGAGATCATTTATTATAAAATAGCCATTAATGAAATGTAATAGTGAGTCTGTTGTTGTGACTATGTGGAGAAATGAATGAGAAAATATAAGATAGGCTGGAATGAAGAGAGTCATCGGATCCCAGCATAATTCATTTTGTATAGTTCACAGTATTGTAACTTTAAAAAATTATGAATTTTTTCAGTACTGTGAATTCTGAATTTGCAATATGAGGCTTTTCAATCCTTGCAACAAGTGTGTATTTTTCAGTGGTTCTAGAATTATCGGGGCTTTCGAGCTGCTTCTGATAAGAAGGCAAGGCTAGAGGACTTGTGTTGAGGTGGCATTTGCACAGGACTTTAGATAACATACATCGATGATGTAGAGAGAAGAGCGGGTGATGTTGCTGTGGATTATAGGGGAAAGGCACCTTTTGCTCCCTCTGCTGACCTCTTTGTGTATTCAGCTGTGTAGCATATTTCTTGTATAATTACATAGTAATTTCACACACTACATTAAGAAAATCTGAACAATTTTTACTAAACTCATGTTTTCTAAATATTAAGTAAATAAAACCAATATTTGGCTAGGTAACATTTATAAAAACAGGATTTCTAGATAGATGATGATAAATTTTCATCTATATCTATAGAGCTGATAAATTTTCAAAACCCTTTGAATATCACTTGTACTACAAAGTCTCGTTTCAGTTTCAGTGCCATGGCACATTGATTAATCACCACTAAAGCGGTACATGAAATATTTGGCAATATAGGTATTTGGTAATGGTGATTGATGCACAGAATACGGCACCGTTATTATGCACTGGCCTTGAGAACTTTAGTTTTCATCTTCGATCACCTGATAGAGAACAAACTAACAGCTTTTTTCTTTCACCTTGCTGGAGAATAAACTAACAACTTCAAATTATCTGATCCATCCAAAAACTTATTTCCGTGAAACTCACTGATTTATTTATTATTTCGTGGGGATCACTATTATTTGCTGTAGTAAAATATCAAATGATCGATGTTTTATACCAACATGGCAGCTCACATGGTAGGCAACAGAATGAAAACAAACAGGTTTACTACCAAGAATTATACTATATTGCTTTTATTGACAGAAAAAGCATACAGATAATTTTATTCAGAGATTTTATGTGAATTATTTTGATAAGTGTACACATATATTTATAACTGACCTTTCTTTGTCAAGTGTGTGCCCACACACGTATTCATACTAAATCAATCTTAGAGATCTTATCCAAAGATTGAATTTCTTAAAGTGACTGTTCCAAATATGTATAATTTATGGCAAAAAAGTCACAAAATGGCAATACAAGGAGGCATAAAACTGAAGATAAAGGGGGAGATGATGGTTAAAAACACCTGTAAATGAATAATTGATTTTGATTTAAATTCTTTTTAGTTCTTAGCTGATGAAATGAATATAAATGAAATTATTATGCAAAACACCTCTATTTGTTGTATATGCATGTACATATATGTGTTACAAATACAAAACTGATAGGATATTATTTAACATATATTCACACTCATAATGTGCATATATGTACAAAATGAAAATGAGTGCTTGTTTTATATGTATGTATACACACACATACACATATTGCATACTTTCATTTTTTAAAATTTTACTTTAAGTTCTGGGATACATGTGCTGAACATGCAGGTTTGTTACATAGGTATACTTGTGCCATGGTAATTTGCTGCACCCATCAACCCGTCATCTAGGTTTTAAGCTCCACATGCATTAGCTATTTGTCCTAATGCTCTCCCTCCCCTTTCCCCACACCCACCTACAGACCCCAGTGTGTGATGTTCCTCTCCCTGTGTCAACATGTTCTCATTGTTCAGCACCCACTTATGAGTGAGAACATGCAGTGTTTGGTTTTCTGTTCCTGTGTTAGTTTGCTGAGGATGATGGTTTCCAGCTTCATCCATATCCCCGCAAAGGACGTGAACTCATCCTTTTTTATGGCTGTGTAGTATTCCATGGTGAATATGTGCCACATTTTCTTCATCCAGTCTATCATTGATGGGCATTATGTTGGTTCCAAGTCTTTGCTATTGTAAATAGTCCCATGATAAACATATATGTACATGTGTCTTTAGAGTAGAATGATGTATAATCCTTTGGTATATACCCAGTAATGGGATTGCTGGGTCAAATGGTATTTCTGGTTTTATATCCTTGAGGAATCACCACATTGTATTCCACAATGGTTGAACTATTTTACAAGCCCACCAACAGTGTAAAAGTGTTCCTATTTCTCTGCATCTTCTCCAGCATCTGCTGTTTCCAGAATTTTTAATGATCACCATTCTAACTGGTGTGAGATGGTATGTCATTGTGGTTTTGATTTGCATTTCTCTAATGAACAGTGATAATGAGCTTTTTTCATATGTTTATTGGCCATATACATATCTTCTTTTGAGGAGTGTCTGTTCATATCCTTTGCCCACTTTTTGATGGGGTTGTTTGTTTTTTTTTTCTTGTAAATTTGTTTAAGTTCCTTCTAGATTCTGGATATTAGACCTTTGTCAGATGGATAGATTGCAAAAATTTTCTCATATTTTGTAGGTTGCCTGTTCACTCTTGTGATAGTTTATTTTACTGAGCAGAAGCTCTTTAGTTTGATTAGATTCCATCTGTCAATTTTGGCTGTTGTTTCAAGTGCTGTTGGTGATTTAGTCATGAAGTCTTTGCCCACACCTATGTCCTGAATCATATTGCCTAGGTTTTCTTCTAGGGTTTTTATAGTTTTAGGTTTTACATTTATGTTTTTAATCCACCTTGAGTTAATTCTTTTATAAGGTATAATGAAGGGGTCTAGTTTCTCTTTTCTGCATATGGCTACCCAGTTTTCCCAGCGCCATTAATTACATAGGGAATCCTTTCCCCATTGCTTGCTTTTGTCAGGTTTGTTGAAGATCAGATTGTTGTAGATGTGTGGTGTTATTTCTGAGGCCTCTATTCTGTTTCATTGGTCTATATATCTGTTTTGGTATTAGCACCATGCTGTTTTGGTTACTTTAGCTTTGTAATATAGTTTGAAGTCAGGCAGCGTCATGCCTCCAGCTTTGTTCTTTTTGCTTAGGTTAGCCTTGGCTCCACAGGCTCTTTTTTGCTTCCATATGAAATTTAACATAGTTTTTTTCTAGTTCTGTGAAGAAAGTCAATGGTAGCTTGATGGGAAGAGCATTGAATCTATAAATTACTTTGGGCAATATGGCCATTTTCATGATATTGAGTCTTCCTATCCATGAGGATGGAGTGTTTCTCTATATGTTTGTGTCCTGTCATTTCCTTGAGCTCTGGTTTGTAGTTTTCTTTGAAGAGGTCCTTCACATCCCTTGTAGGTTGTATTCCTAGGTATTTTGTTTTCTTTATAGCAATTGTGAATGGGAGTTTACTAATGATTTGGCTCTCTGCTTGTCTGTTATTGGTATATAAGAATGATTGTGATTTTTGCACATTAATTTTATATCCTGAGACTTTGCCAAAGTTGCTTATCAGGTTAAGGAATTTTTGGGCTGAGGTGGTGGCGTTTTGTAAATATACAATCATGTCATCTGCAGACAGAGACAATTTGATTTCCTCTCTTCCTATTTGCATGCTTTTATTTCTTTCTCTTACTCGATTGCCCTGGCCAGAACTTCCAATACTATGTTGATAAGAGTGGGGAGAGAGGGCATCCTACTCTTGGGCCAGTTTTCAAAGGTAATGCTTCCAGCTTTTGGCCATTTAGCATGATATTAGCTATGCATTTGTCATAAATAGCTCTTATTTTTGTGAGATATGTTCCATCAATACCTAGTTTATTGAGAGTTTTTAGTATGAGGGGTGTTGAATTTTATTGAAGGCCTTTTCTGCATCTATTGAGATAATCATGTGGTTTTTGTCATTGGTTCTGTTTATGTGATGGATTATGTTTATTGATTTGCATATGTTGAACCAGCCTTTCATGCCAGGCATGAAGCCAACTTGATCGTGGTGGATAAGTTTTTGATGTGCTGCTGGATTCTCTTGCCAGTATTTTATTCAGGATTTTCGCATCGATGTTCATCAGTGATATTGGCCTGAAATTTTCTTTTTCTATTGGGTCTCCGCCAGGTTTTGGAATCAGAGTGATGCTGGCCTCATAAAATGATTTAGGGAGGAGTCTTTCTTTTTCTATTGTTCAGAATAGTTTCAGAAGGAATGGTACCAGCTCCTCTTTGTACCTCTGGTAGAACTCGGCTGTGAAGACATCTGGTCCTGGGCTTTTTTTGGTTGGTAGGCTAGTAATTACTGAGTCAATTTCAGAACTTGTTATTGGTCTATTCAGGGATTTGACTTCTTCCTGCTTTAGTCTTGGGAGGGTGTATGTGTCCAGGACTTTATCCATTTCTTCTAGATTTTCTAGTTTATTTGTGTAGAGGTGTTTACAGTATTCTCTAATAATAGTTTGTATTTCTGTGGGATCAGTGGTGATATCCCCTTTATCGTTTTTTAATGTGTCTATTTGATCTTTCTCTCTTTTCTTCCTTGTTAGTCTGGCTACCGGTCTATCTATTTTGTTAATCTTTTCAAAAAACCCACTCCTAGATTCATTGATTTTTTTTTGAAGGTTTTTTTGTGTTTCTCTCCCATTCGGTTCTGCTGTGATCTTAGTTATTTCTTGTTTTATACTAGGTTTTTAATGTGTTTTCCATTGCTTCTTTTGATTGTGATGTTAGGGTGTCTATTTTAGATCTTTCCCACTTTCTAATGTGGACATTTAATGCTGTAAATTTCCCTCTAAACACTGTTTTAACTGTATCCCAGAAATTCTGATATGTTGTGTCTTTGTTCTCATTGGTTTCAAAGAACTTATTTATTTCTGCCTTAATTTTGCTATTTACCCAGTAGTCATTCATAAGCAGGTTGTTCAGTTTCCATGTAGTTGTGCAGTTTTGAGTGAGCTTCTTAATTCTGAGTTCTAATTTGATTACACTGTGGTGTGAGAGATTGTTTGTTATGATTTTCATTCTTTTGCATTTGCTGAGGAGTGTTTTACTTCCAATTATGTGGTTGATTTTAGAATAAGTGCTATGTGGTGCTGAGAAGAATGTATATTCTGTTGATTTGGGGTGGAGAGTTCTGTAGGTATCTATTAGGTCCACTTGGACCAGAGCTGAGTTCAAGTCTGAATATCCTTGTTAATTTCCTTTCTTGTTGATCTGTCTAATATTGATAGTGGGTTGTTAAAGTTTCCCACTATTATTGTGTGGGAGTCTAAGTCTCCTTGTAGGTCTCTAGGAACTCGTTTTATGAATCCTGGTGCTCCTGTATTTGGCATATATATATATTTAGGATACTTAGCTCTTCTTGTTGCATTGATCCCTTTACTACTATGTAATGCCCTTCTTTGTCCTTTTTTATCCTTGTTGGTTTAAAGTCTGTTTTATTAGAGACTAGGATTGCAACTCCTGCTTTTTTTTTCTTTCTTTCCATTTGCTTGGTAAATATTCCTCCATCCCTTTATTTTGAGCCTATGTGTGACCTTGCAAGTGAGATGTGTCTCCTGAATACAGCACACCTGTGGGTATTGACTCTTTATCCAATTTGCCAGTGTATGTCTTTTAATTGGGGCATTTAGCTCATTTATATTTACCGTTAATATTGTTATGTGTGAATTTGGTCCTGTCATCATGATGTTAGCTGGTTATTCTGCACATTAGTTGAAGCAGTTTCTTCCTAGTTTCATTGGTTTATATATTTTGGTGTGTTTTTGCAGAGGCTGGTACTGGTTTTTCCTTTCCATGTTTAGTGCTTCCTTTAGGAGCTCTTGGAAGGCAGGTCTGATGGTGACTAAATCTGTCAGCATCTGCTTGTCTGTAAAGGATTTTATTTCTCATTCACTTATGAAGCTTAGTTTGGCTGGTTATGAAATTCCATATGTACATCATGGAAACGAGTGCATGTGATACACACACACACACACGCACACACATTGCATACTTTCATTTTTGTGTCCATTTCTTTTCTGATTTTATCAGCAGCCAACTAAAGAAAATAGAAAAAAAAATTGGTAATTCGATCTTTCATGTTCTGCATCTTCCAGCTTCACAACTTATAGTTTTCTATTTTTATTGTTATTGTGATCAGAATGAAAATGTATACAATAGAATCAGAATCAGGTCAGAATCAACAAAAATACTATAATGTTTGTACATGCTTTCGATGCAGTTTGTCTCTGCAAAGGGTGTGTGTGTTTCTATGCACATGTGCATGTACACAAGTGTGTAAATAAGTGTTTTATTCATGATGGAGAAAGGCTGGTCAAAATGATTCTGAATGAGATAGCACCACTACAGCAGATAATCAGGTCTCTATCAATAAAACAAGTCATTAAACATGTTTCTAAGCATCTACTCAGTATCTGGCACAATGTTAAGTAGTGTAAATATAATCATTAGCAAAATTCAGCTTCTACCCTCAATGGTATATGTGTAGAACAAATTGGTAAAGCTGGAGTACATTTCAGGACCAAAAACAGTTTCTGTGTAGTTCCCACTTCATCAAGACCATGTTGTATACCTCTCATACACTTAAGCCATAGGGAAGCAATTATTCCATCCATCCTTTTACAGGGTAGTGGTGGGGAAGAAGAGCTGACTGTCATGCTTGAATTCACATAA
The DNA here is from genome assembly GCF_028878055.3 of Symphalangus syndactylus. NCBI lineage: Eukaryota > Metazoa > Chordata > Mammalia > Primates > Hylobatidae > Symphalangus > Symphalangus syndactylus. The sequence goes on from NC_072439.2 coordinate 147,162, forward strand.
TTTCATAATTAAATAATTTCATGTTACATAATCTCGATAAACCTAAAATCCAATATATGATAAAGATAGTGTTTCAAATCAGTGGATAAGTGATAAACAGTTCATAAAATGGTGTTCAGATAATTGGCTATATGTATTTTATAGTTGCACAAAGGTATAATATGTCATTAATAAATATTAATTCCATAGTGGATGTCAAATACACTTTTCCAAAATATAAAGAAAAAATACCATAGACAAATATCACTTGCAACATTACGGTTAAAATTAAATATCCAAACATAGCCCTAACCAATAACAGAAAATTTAAAAAAAAATTTATGGATTGGAATTTGTTAAAATATAAAACTTTTCTTTTTCAGAGGATACAATGAATATGTGTAAAAAGCAAATATCAAATCAGCAACAAGTGCTTGCAGTTCACTTGACATATTTAAAATATGAGTAGTTCCAACAAATCATAAATAAATGATTAGTAGTCCAATAAAAAAAAGACAAAGTACATTGACAGGAAACTGTATGAAACTCATGAACACTAAATGTCTTAGATTCTCTATTGTTAAACAAAATGCAAAAACAATAGAGAACATTATGAATATGGAGTTAATATTTAACAAAATTATTTTATCCATGTTATAAGTAAATATTTACATCCAAAAACCCTTGTTTTCTCTGAAAGTTTTCACTTATGAGTCTATTTTGAAAATGTTTAAAGAATAGTAATTAATTAACTTTAATAAATAGGTACTCCTATTGAGGGAAAACAGACATTTCCATAATTTTTCTTCTGTTTCTAATCTAGTAGATGGTAGGAAAATAATGACAATTGCATATTCATACCTGGAGAATATGCATTCCATTTCTTTTAAACTTTTGCATTCTCAAAACTATATTGATACCTCAAAGCATACCCTTTGCTGTTGAAAACAGCCTTTCAAGTATAAAGACACACACATCACTTTCCTTAAATCTTATAGAAGGCAAGGGCCTAGATTCCTATCAGAAAATGTATTTCAAGAATGCTTTTTTAGTAGTTCCTGTGGCCTTATCTTATAGAGGAAGGTTTTTTTTTAAACATACACACAGTATTTGATGCACATTTTTATTGGAAAGAGCTTTTATTTCCTTAAATGTTTTGTTGTCTAAGTGTGAAAAGTATCCTGCAGTGGAATTTAGTGGCACAGATGCTTATTGTGATAGATGAGATGAACTTGCTTCCCTAAGCATGCATGGTCATGAAATGCATCTGGCTTCTGTACGTAAAAGTCAGTTATGTTCCCAAATGTGTCTCTGCATTTACACAGACGTTTAGGGGCAGACACCCTACTGTTCCCTCAAAAGGCGGCTCTGCTTAATTATGAAGTTCAAGTTAGACCAGAAGTTGGAAAATACTAAATTCCACATTGCAGACAGAGCCTGAGCAGGTGATGTCACCACTGCATTCTAAGGTGGCAAGTCCTCAGAGAAGTCACTTATCACCTTACCATGGAGAAAAATAACCGTGTCCAGAACACAAGAGGATGCTTTTAGGTAGCGTACAATCAAGTGTGCAAACCTGTGCAATACATACCAGATGAAATCCAGTTCAGAGGCTCAGGAAAACAAACAAATGAGGATATGCTTTAAAAAATAGGACTTAATATAAACAGTCGTGAGAGTAAAACTATTGCTAAGCACATAGGAAACATAAACCAGGCTTTCAGGAAGGAGTTTGGCACATGTGTGCACTGGTAGGAGGTGTAATGTGCAGAAATCCGGCCTTTTGTGGCATAGCAACTAAAGTTCCTTTTCTATTGTCCAGACAACCTTAAATATTCCTTTATGCAGTACTATTTTAAAAAGGCCATCTACTGTGCACAATGTGTTAGCATCAAGGACATGAAATTTATCTGGAATATACCAAAACTTTAATCAATAGACTAGGACCAAAGCTTTTAAAAACAGGTTTTCGTAGATAAATCATTATAAGTTATTATTTCCTCGCCATAGGTAAGGCATGATAGATAACTTTACTTTTTCTCAGTCACTTAGTGTGTAGGTAGAATAATGACCCTTAGCAGGATGACCTTCTGAATGTGTTGTTAGGCAGCATGGAAGCATTATGGTTAGAGGTGGAATTAAGATTGCTAATCACCTCACCTTAAACTGGAGCGATTATCCTGAATTATCTAGGTGGGCCCACTGTAGTCACAAAGAACCTTCAGACAGGAAGGCGGAGAGACCAGAGTGAGCAGAAGAGCTTGGGTAAACTGGAGCCGAGGCTGAAGTGATGTGCTGTGTCCAAGATGTGCAGAGGCCAAGAGCTCAGGGATACATGTGACCCCTCAAACCTGGTGAATTCTCTCCTGGAATCTCTAGACAAAATATACACTTGATGATACCTTGATTTTAGCACACTAAGACCCATTTTGGACTTCTGACCCCCAGAAGTATAAAGAAAAAAATGTGTTGTTTTAAGCCTCTGAGTTTATGTTAATTTACTGTAACAGCAGTAAGAAACTAACACAGTAAGATGGCTTTTATTTTTATGTGATGTATAGAATTAAATTGGATATGCTAGGAAATATTGGAAATTTATTGATTTATTTTTTTGTCTGAGCTGGAGTCTGGCTCTGTCGCCCAGGCTGGAGTGCAGTGGCGCGATCTCGGCTCACTGCATGCTCTGCCTCCCGGGTTCCCGCCATTCTCCTGCCTCACCCTCCCGAGTAGCTGGGACTACAGGCGCCGCCACCACGCCGGCTAATTTTCTGTATTTTTAGTAGAGACGGGGTTTCACCGTGGTCTCGATCTCCTGACCTCGTGATCCGCCCGCCTCGGCCTCCCAAAGTGCTGGGATTACAAGTGTGAGCCACCGCGCCCGGCCAGGAATTTATTTTCTTAATATAGTTCTTCATATTAGAATAATGAGAACCATCGAGTAATGAAGTGTTCTATTTTGTGAAGGATGATTATATAAACAGTACGAAGGTTAAAAACCGGGCGGGACCGGCTGGGCACAATGGCTCGTTCATGTAATCCCAGCACTTTGGGAGGCCGGGGCAGGTGGATCTCTTGAGCCCAGGAGTCTCAGATCAGCCTGGGCAACATGTGAAACCCCATCTCCACAAAAATACAAAAACCAGGCAGACGTGGTGGCGGCGCCTGTGGTCCCAGCCACTCAGGAGGCTGCGGTGGAAGGATCGGAGCCCGGCAGGTGCAGGCTGCGGTGGACCGTGATTATGCCACTGCGCTCCAGTCTGGGTGACAGAGTGAGACCTTGTCTCCATTAAATAAATAGATAAATAAATATATATATAAGTAAAAGAGGAGGGTGTCTTTTGAAGGCTATTAAAGTCGTCTAAGTGTCCTCTGATTATATGAGGCTGGAATGGTGCATGGAATGTTGTGTTGAATAACCTGATACAGTCTCTGAAACTATAGAAGCATTAGTAATTTTAGCCTGAGAGTGCTATAATCTGGGATAATTTGGTCCAATACTTCCAGAGAGGGTTGAAGTTTTGAGATAGCTGGAGTTATTTCAGTTGAAGACCCGAATATGAGGCAACTGGATACTCAATTACAATTCAATTTCTACTCTTTATATAAGGTAGAAATGGGTAACATGTGGGACACTGTGTTAAAAGTAATGCAGCCATAGTGTAGTGGTAGAAGCAGATGAAAAGTACTATAATAGTCGTATAGATGAGGTACTGGAAAGAAGCAGAGTTGAAAAATTGGAGATAAATGTCAGTTTTCCAGAGCCATGGGATGAAAACCAAACAGGATTACAACAGATTCAATTCACTCAAGATGTCTAACTTGGTAATAGGTCAGAAAACTCAATTTGTCGTATTTTCTTAAAAGTACACAAAAATGTTCCTTTTGATAAAACACGTGTAGTGCACCTTCGGATTTGATTTTTCTTTATGTTCTGTAAACTGCTCACAGTAAAACAGAAAAAAAGTCTGACAAATATGATGGTCCTTAAATATTGTAGGAGTATGATGCTTCTCCAAAGAATAGAGGTTTTCCTAGGAAGGCCCTAAGCAAGGAATCAAGTTTCCTTTTGCAAGAAATAAAATTCTCAAAAGTTCCCTGCACCTTGGAAAGGCTCTGGTTGAAATTAATAGCACAACGTTATTTATTTAAATTTTAACTTTTAAGTTCAGGGGTACAAGTGTAGGTTTGTTACAGAGGTAAGCTTATGCCATGGGATTGGTTGTACAGTTTATTTCATCACCCAGATATTAAGCCTAATATCCATTAGTTGTTTTTCCTGATCCTCATAGCAAATATTACCCCCATAAAGTTTTATGGTTACTTTTTTCTTATCTTCTGATTAATGCCATTAGATTCACCAATTGAAATTATTTTTCAGTAGTTTAATTCCCTCTAGAAGGTTTAAAAAATGTTTCCGAATTTCCTAAGTCTTCTTTCTTTGTTAGTCTTCTAAAAAGCTATATTCAATAGAATTCATGTGCTTAGGTACAGTTTCACTAAAAGCGTATCTTCAACATTTGATCTGTTTAAAAGTTCTTAAGGTGTTAAGGAACATTAGGTATCAGAGTTTATGGCATTTGATTAATCTGAATAAATCTTGGCATCAAATTGAATTCAGCAAAAGTAACAGTGATAAATCAGAGAGCAATATTTGAAATGTCTCCAGGAAACATTTTAAAACAATTTTTAAGTTCACTAATTTGAGTCATTACACTTGGCCCTAATATGGTAGATTTTAAGTGAAGCTCAGTCGAACCTGGCAGATATCATATACAAACTTTTAATAGTCCTAACAATTCCTGTACCTCATTTGGATAAAGATTATTTCCAGAGCATCAGTGCTTTGACCAGAAAGGCATTTATTATTCTGTAACACTTTTCTTGAGAAATTAGCATGATTCATCATTTGAGTACGCTCTCTCAGATAAGATTCTAATATTTGGGTGTGAATAAAACTTCAGGGCATTGAAAACAGCTGGAAGATAGACAATAGGGTGATCATCCTCTCTTGTCATTCTCTATCAAGGTCCTCTTTAATTATTGGCCTAAAGAGCTATAACTTTATGGTGAAAACAAACCGCTCGGATATAGCGTTAAAGGTTGAAATAATGAATTATACATAAATCGATTTAGTTCAGTTATATTCTGTTGAATTGGGAGAACATCGAATTTTTAAATTTCTCTGCATTTCTTGAAGTTAGGAATAAAAGCTGGGGTGGGGTCTCCTGAAATAATGAGGTCTAGAATAATTTCTGTTAAATTTACTTTTTAGTAGGATAAGTCTACTAAAATCAATATGAATGGAACCTTCAATGTACCACTGAAGATAATTAATCTTTGAGAGGTTAAGTAACCATTACAAGGTAATTTACCTAATTAGCAACTAAACCAACCAAATTTTAGATTTCTTAACTTTAAGACTATTGCTCACATAGTCACGTAAAGTATATCTTCCACATAGTCACAGGCAATCACAAGCTAACACGAGCAGTTAGCACAAAATAGATGTTCCACATAGAATGCAGAACAAAAAAAGACACTTTAAAAATCCTTTTCCCTTTTCCAAATTCATATTTAAAAAGTTTCTTGTGGAATTTCCCAAATGCCAGCATGGCCACATATAATACAGATTGATACTCAGACCTCTAATGAGAAACAGTTAGAATTATGCTAAACAAGGAACATTCTATATTGATTTCACAAATTCTCCTCTTTCCACTTATAGTTTCTCATAAAATGTAACATGTTTGTCTCGTGTGGAGTCTGTATAGAAAAAGTGTGATAACTGAAGATATAGACACACAGGTGTATGTATGTCTGTGTGTTCCTGTGTATTATAGCCTTTCTTTAATGGTTTTCTCTTTATATTTATATATATATATATATATATATATATATATATACTTTAAGTTCTAGGACACATGTGCACAACGTGCAGGTTTGTTACATATGTATACATGTGCCATGTTGGTGTGCTGCACCCAGTAACTCATCATTTACATTAGGTATATCTCCAAATGCTGTCCCTCCCCCTCACCCCACCCCATGACAGGCCCCGGAGTGTGATGTTCCCCTTCCTGGGTCCATGTGTTCTCATTGTTCAATTCACACCTATGAGTGAGAACATGCAGCGTTTGGTTTTTTTTGTCCTTGTGATAGTTTGCTGAGAATTATGGTTTCCAGCTTCATCCATGTGTCTACAAAGGACATGAACTCATCCTTTTTTATGGCTGCATAGTATTCCATGGTGTATATGTGCCACATTTTCTTTTTTTTTTATTATACTTTAGGTTTTAGGGTACATATGCACAATGTGCAGGTTTGTTACATATGTATCCAGCCACATTTTCTTAATCCAGTCTATCATCGTTGGACGTTTGGGTTGGTTCCAAGTCTTTGCTATTGTGAATAGTGCCACAATAAACATACGTGTGCATGTGTCTTTATAGCAGCATGACTTATAATCCTTTGGGTATATATACATATATATATATAAAAACTATATATATATATTTTGGGGACGGAGTTTCTCTCTGTCACCCGGCTGGAGTGCAGTGGCACGATCTCGGCTCACTGCAAGCTCCGCCTCCCGGGTTCACACCATTCTCCTGCCTCAGCCTCCAGAGTAGCTGGGACTACAGGTGCCCGCCACCATGCCCGGCTAATTTTTTGCATTTTTAGTACAGACGGGGTTTCACCGTGTTAGCCAGGATGGTCTCGATCTCCTGACCTCATGATCCACCCTCCTCGGCCTCCCAAAGTGCTGGGATTACAGGCATGAACCACCGCGCCAGGTCTCTATTTAAGTTAGCTCTGTCCAGGGCAAACCAGCATTTCAAAGATACAAACTGTTTTTGCAAAAAACAGGTATACACCTATCCATAGTGCAGACATTATGTCTACTTATTTCTCTCTAAATAGATCTTTCATTTTAACAAGTACTTCACCTTCACAAAATTTAGTTGAGTCAGTGAACTCTTATCCAGATGCTATATCTTGGCCAGATTATCAAGAATTAAGCCTCACAGATAGGCTGTTTCCATTTCCTTTAACAAAGTTTATCAGTCCTGAGTTACTTCTTGATTTCTTGCCAGTGGCATATAATGATGACTCAGCCAAGTCAGTTCCCAGAGTTGGACTCTTTTTTTTCTTATACACAGGAAACTTCTTTTCCAAGAATACTTGTTCCAGTTGCTCACAATCTTCATAGTTGATGATTATAGAATGATCTATGTACTTTCAGTGTACCTTCAAAAATGAGATCTGCAGCTGGATAAGACGTGTGTGTGTGTGTGTGTGTGTGTCTTAGTAGACTTAAACCGTTCATTGAATAAGAAGCCTAGTTGATAGTGTAAGGTGAGAGTTAGAAGAACAGGGAATTATTTGGTTTAAGGAATTGTGAAGAAATGTGCTATGCCATTAAAATTTTTCTCTACTTTTGTGTTAAATCTTAATTTTGTGCAGAATTTACTAAGCTGCAGGAAACTGTCAAAATTGACTCTTGCTAAGTTCCATATTGGTTTGTAATTATCTTAAAACAAAAGTTGGTTGATACTAAAGTGCAGTTTTTCCTCTAGCTTTCATAAATTGAGACAGGTCTTTTTCTCACCCTCCACATACCTATGGCTGGAAGCCGAGGTGGTTGTTCTTGGTTCCCGTTACAACTTCTAGACTGTTAATTTCTCCGCTCCTTGCAAATTAGACTGTTCCTTTGAAACTCAAACCCCTTGGAAATATCGGCCATGCCCCTTTGGTATTACCATCATCAACAGACCTCCCTCCTGGGCACTCTGGTCTTTTTTTTTTTTTTTTTTGAGATGGAGTCTTGCTCTGTCACCCATGCTGGAGTGTAATGGTGTGATCTCGGCTCACTGCAACCTCCTCCTCCCGGTTTCAAGTGATTCTCCTGCCTCAGGTTCCTGAGTAACTGGGATGACAGGTGCATACCACCACACCCAGCTAATTTTTGTATTTTTGGTAGAGACGGGGTTTCGCCATGTTGGCCAGGCTGGTCTCGAACTCCTGACCTCAGGTGATATGCCTGCCTCAGCCCCCCAAAGTTCTGGGATTACAGGCATGATCCACTGCACCTGGCCTCTTGCCATTTATTTAAGGCTGTAGATCTTTTGCTCAATATCATCTTCAGGCAAGTTCAGCCATCATTTTAGTGGCTCAGCTTTCACGTGAAAGGACCAGTACAAACCTCGGTTCCCCGTTTTTTGACATCTTTATTTCCATTACTTTTTTTCTTTCCTCCACTTTATTGTCATCAAATCTGAAACATTTTCTATAAGGGTATATACCACCAGGATCTAGATGCAAATATTCTGCCTCCTGGACATCACTCCTTGCCAGCTCGTTGGCCCAGATGTCCTCATTCCTACAACCCTTCATTTTCACTGAGACTCTTCTTAGGACACAGCTGCTGCTGCTCCCTCACGATCCATCCGTACTCTCTTGCTTTCAGTTTCCACGTTTTCCTCCTCAAATGCCATAGTTCATTTTTAGCATTCCCTTGCAACTACCCTGAGCTTCATTTTCCCACAATTTATTTGTTTCTGTTTCTCTTCCCAAATTTTAAATATTGATGTTTCTAAGGGTTCTGTCCTAATTGCTCTTCTTTTCTCTCCACACACATACTCTCTCTAAGCTCTAAACACTACTAAACAGCTCATAATTTCCAGTCTTAGAGTTTGGCCCAGACCTTTATTCTGGGAGTTGATGATTTACATGACAATAGCACTCGAATAATTCAGAGGTAACATGTCCTGGTTTCCCACATGTCAGTAAGTGGCACTGCCAGCCATGCTAGACGCTTATAAGTCATTTTTGGCCCTTCCTCAATATTCTGACAATATCCAATTCAACATTCATTTAAAAAATATTTTGGTTCCAAATACATCTGTAATTTCCTCCACCTCTTTTGATTTCCAATGTCCCCAGCCTAGCCAGAGCCACATATTTTCTTACCTATGCTTATTTTCTTAGGTCATCCTTAGTCAACCTACTTTAATTCTTAATCTCCTACACCCTGTTAGCTACAGAGAAACCAAAGTGATCTCTTAACATGTCTTTCAGTTTCCAACTCTCCCACTTTTCTGGTGTACTTGGACTAACATTTATGTTCCTCATCATTACTAATGAAGACCTGTACTGTTTCACATATCCTTCTCTTTCAGCCACGTCTCACATTAGTCTTTCTCCCTTCTGTACTTCATCCAGATTCCTACTTTTCAGTTTTTCATTTCATCCAATTCACAGGTTTCTTCTACATGCCAAGATCTTGCTCATATATTAGGGTCCATGAACACTGGGGGTTTTTCCTAAAAGACGAATCTTTCTGTAGTGTATGAAAAGCTAACTCTTTTTATTCTCAGGTCTTACCTTAAATATTCTCACTTGAAAGAAGTGGTTAGAATCTGTATAATCCAAATTAATATTTCTTTTTTTCTTTTTCTTTTGAGACAGGGTCTTGCTGTGTCACCCAGGCTGGAGTGCAGTGGCACAATCTTGGCTCACTGAAGCCTCTGCCTCCTGGGTTCAAGCAGTTTTCCTTTCTCAGCCTCCTGAGTAGCTGGGACTACAAGCGCACACCACTACACCCGGCTAACTTTTTTATTTTTAGTAGAGATGGGGTTTTGCCATGTTGATCAGACTGGTCTGAAACTCCTGGACTGAAGTGATCCATCCGCCTTGGCCTCCCAAAATGCTGGGATTACAGGCATAAGCCACCACGCCCGGCCCAAATTAATATATCTATATATAAAAATTATATGTATGAATCTTATATAATCTGAATTAAGATTGTATCTAATGTTCGCCCCAAAACCCTTGTTGTATATTCAGTCCCTTGCTTCACTTTGCATGTGAACACATTTTGTAATAATCTCTTCTCTTTGCTCAGTTGGGTTTCTGTGCCTGTCTTCGTCTTCAGAATTGAAACCCTGGGAGTACAGGACTGTGGCTTTCTTATTCACCACTGCAGCTCCGTAACTAAGAGAGCATCTGATACATATGTGTGAAGGGAATTGGTTAAATATAGACCACTATGTCCAGTGGAGTCCACAGCCTATTCACTTCATGTAGTTTCCAAGAAACAAAGGCTTCTCAACATATATTAATGAATGAGATATGGGCCAGGATATCTGGTCTGGCTGGAGATGGCTTAACTTTGAGTTCACTTGAGAGGGTATCAGTGTGAGCAGGGATGCTTTCACTCACTTCAAGAATTGCATGGTGTTTAGGGGGAAGAATCACCCTGCTTCTCTGGAGAGACATGAGGGCTCTGTGGCTCCTGTGGGCTCTCAAACTGTTGGAAGATGACTGCTAAACCTGAGTTTTCAGGTCTCCTAGTTATATTCATTTAAACTTATAGATGATTTGTCACTATTTTAAGTTGTTTTTCACTGAAAATTCAGTCTGAATATAGAGCCTTATTTCATTCAGAACAGAAAGAATGGGTTACGGTGAAATCTGTTTATCTATAATTTTTAAGTAAGTACAATTTTATAAACCAGTTATTCCTAACTTGAGAGGCCTGGAGGATTTATTACAATGTGTATTTCAGGGCCACATCTGCAGAAGTTTTGATACAACATTTCCTTACTAATCCCCCTGACAGCACATTTTAGCAGGCATCCTGTGTTATTGAGAAGCAGAACGTTTATGCACCACACTTTGGGAGAGAGAAGTGCATGTTATGTTACCATTTAAAGATGCCTGGTTCTTGTGGGGCAAATTGGCAAATGATTTATCTGAACTAATGGCAGAGTGGAATTTTAATATTTTAGGGTTTTCAGGAATCTTAGAGCTGTTTTCATTTGTCTCATACATAGAGCCTGAACCTTGAAGACATTAATGAATTTGTCACAGAAATTAAATTGGGCCAAAATTTACATTTCCAACCCATGTCTGTGCTCTTCATTCTAAAGCACAATGGCCTAGAGTCATATTTTAACCTCTAACTTTTATCTTATTAAAAAATAAAATAAAATAAATAATTGTAAATACATGCATGTATTATACCTATATATACAATTTATATACATTACAATATTAATTTGAACTACACATGACATCACTAGTAAAGGCCAGTTACAGTTTAGACTGAGATAAGCCCTGTGAGAATTTACTAAGATCAAAAAGACTCCTTTTAATAGTGACTCAGTGGCACCTACTCTAAGGACAAAGGCTCCAGTATGTATCCTAATCTAAGTTATTACTGAATGTGAGTCCTGTGATAGCTTCTAATGAAAATTTCCCATTGGAAAAAATCAATGTTAATAACTGGAACTCGAGAGCTGTAATGGGTTCTGCTGTGTTTTTCGGGCTTAGACTGTGTGCTATAATATGCTAAGAAGAGGAGTTGATGACCTGTGAGCTCTGGTCACTTCCTGATCTCATTTGATTCTTTGGTCTTTAGTTTTAAAAGGGTGATCAGAGAGGTTGCTTTATAATGGAGAAGTTGAACAAAAGGACCATCAACCTGCAGGCTCACTGGCACAGCGCAAGTTTCACCGGATAAGCATTTCAGTAAAGAGGACTATTGCCAACAGCAATACTTGCAAGGAAGCTTTGTTCCAGAGAGGATTTTTGTTTTTAAAGAAGCTGCTAGAAAAACTGACACTAGAAGCTAACTAGAGTCACTCTTTCTAGATATCAATGAAATTGTAAGTCTGAAGACATTACTTACCTAGATACAGAAATGGACTTTATTTAAGAACCAACTTTATACATACCTAATATACCTAGGCTTGTTGATCAAGTTGGCTGGCTGGGGAAGAATAAGACCATCTAGAAGATCCACATGATGAGAGAAAGCATTCGGGGAGGGCAGACAGATACTTGATGCTGGCCACAGATAGAACCCAGAGACGCTCTGTGATTGAAGTGGTTCTAATACCTAGAAGCTTCGATTTGCTCTTATAACGTGTTCTAAAGCCATTTAATTCAAGACTACCCTTCCTGGTTGGTACCTGTAGATGTAATGCATCTCCTAAGGTATTACTCTAGGCTCCATCGGACAGAACAACTACATGGAGGTAGGTGGTGGAGCCTCCGGACTCCACGACACATTTCACAGTGCTGTTTACTCCAAAACACTGGCCTAATTGAACTAATGTAGCTATTGGGTAAGACGAGAAGTAATACACGAACATTCTTAAAGTCTGTTCTCTTTTGCCTTGTGACCTTAAACATTTGAAAGACCAAGATGAACACTATTGAATAGAATTGTGTTTCCATCGTCATAACTAACCTGAAAGCCTAAGTTTTACCTCTTTCACTGCACATCCGATCTATTTTATGGGCAGAAGAGCACAATGGGCTCAGCTATCCAGGCTTTAGGAGTTATTTTAATCTTTAAAGAACAATAGACACAAGTAAAAGTACATACATAAAGTAGGTATTTTATATTTAATTTTTATTTTCATATGCATGAAAAGGGTGTTCCAAAAAAAGATTAGAGAAGTCCATGGCATGTCTTTCTGGTTAATGTTACTTTATTTTTTGGTTCATCTACCATACTACTTACAAGTTACTTGATTTTGTTCATGGAAAATTATTTTAAATGAATTGATTTTACTTTTCATCAGCACAGTTGTTGACTAATACCAAAGTTAGTTAGAAGGTTATGATTTTTGTATTTATAGAATGGCAGGGGCAGCATTTAGATAATACATCATAGTAACTTGGCATTTATGAAATATTAGTTTTCCATAAACATGAACTCAGAGAGGAAGGTTACATTTTTTTAAATTATAATAACATTTTGAAAAGCATCTGTCCTTTAAAATGTTACTGAAATATATATTGGAACTGGTGTTTTAGATGCCAGTCCTTCCTGAAGAGTGTTTTGAGATTTTTTTCAAATACTGCCTCAGTTCTATATAAAATAGAAAAAATTCTGCCTTGTAAAATGACTACTGGATGTAGGTAAGAAGAAGTTAAGGAAATATTACATAAAAATAGATTTGCAAAGGTAATTTGCTGGAGGATTATTTACACTTTGATGAGTGGATCTGGATATTTTGATACTAAGTGAAAGTGGTTCCACTGGAATTAGAAGGGAACAGAGATCTGCAAGCAGGAGTGAAAAGAATGTGTGTAAGCCGGGCACGGTGGCTCATGCCTGACCTCAGGTGAGCCGCCCACTTCAGCCTCCCAAAGTGCTGGGATGACACGCTTGTTAAGTGGTACTCTAATTAATCAGTAACTTAAACCTCAAAAGAGATTCATTATGTACACAAAATTAATCTTGTGTAATCAAGTGTATAAGTAAAATTAATTGAAGAAATCAAAAAACGCACGGTGGCTGACACCTGTAATCTCAGTGCTTTCGGAAGTCCAGGTGGGAGGATCCCTTGACTTAAGGAGGCTGAGACCAGTCAAGCAACACGGTGGGACCCATCTCTGTAAAAAAATTAGCCGGGGATGGTGGTGCGTGCCTGTAGTCCGAGCTACTTGAGAGGCCGAGGCAAAAGTATCGCTTGAGCCTAGGACTTGGAGTCTGCAGTGAGCTATGATCACACCACTGACTCCAGCCAGAGCAACAGAGGGAGACAATGAGAACACGTGGACACAGGAAGGGGAACATCACACTCTGGGGACTGTGGTGGGGTGGGGGGAGGGGGCAGGGACAGCATTAGGAGATACACCTAATGCTATATGACGAGTTAATGGGTGCAGCACATCAACATGGCACATGGATACATATGTAACAAACCTGCACATTGTGCACATGTACCCCAAAACTCAAAGTATAATAATAAATAAATAATAAACCACAAAACACTTGTAATTCCACATCCAGATATGTAAACCACAGGAATACTTAGATAAACACACGCTATACACACATATAGTATATATATGATAAAATATATTTGTATGTTCAACTTGGGAAAGGTTGATGATTTTAGAAACAAACTAATAATTCTTTTGCCTTGTGCTCTAATGATTTTCAATATGAAGATGTATTTGGGATCAAATACATGAGGCTCCACATACAAGACATCTTTCTTTCCCCTCTTCTCAGCACCATTTTTTGGCTGATTATTGGACTACAACTGGGAGATCTAGAACTAAATTCCTGCTTAGTGTTTACTTGTTCAGAGCATAGGCTTTGAAATCGTCCTGTTTTGCCTCAGTCTCCACAGTGGTACCTACTAACCTCATGACTAGGGGATCGTGTAGCATTTCTCTAAGCCTTGTTTTCTTAGCTGTGAAGTGGTAAATTTTGGAAGTGCTTTGTTCATAGGATTTCTGTGAAAACTGAATTGGGTAAAGAATGTAAGGCATTTAGCACAGTAAAATAACCTGGATTACAGTAACTTTTCCAGGAGTGTTTATTAGTACTTAAACTGTCATTGTCATCAAAATTCTGTTTTTACATATGAACTTAGAAATGTCATTGTAACCTTCTCAACTCATTTGGTCATTTAAAATGGAGAGGTTGAGTTAGGTGTTTCTTCAATTTCTCTTTAGCTCTGATACTATGAGTCTGACGTTAAGTAATGCAAAGTTGGTAATTAAATCTTCCCCTTTCGTGATGTAGGAGAAAGGCATAAAAAATTTCTGGGTGACTGGATTCCCTTGCAAGTTTATTAGAATTGTAATTACGTAGCATTTTGAATAAAGCATTCATTCTGGAAATCATTAAGTTTATTTTTCTTAACTCCGTTATTTTGTCAACTGTGGAAAAATTGGGATTTAGGAGTAACCTCTGATTTAAAATTCCACCTAGTAACCATTTAAATTGTAGTCTTGTAATTTCCTAACTTTAGTCTTGAAGGTGTTTCTCATTCTTATGCGTTATTATACTGTATTATATATTTATGCAACATAAAATTTATAGTTTTAACTATTGCACATGTTTACATATGAAAGGTGTAATTTTGAACTTATCATTATTAAATTTGCTAGTTTTGCTTCACTATTCATTTTGGACACTTATCCATATTAGTACATGCAACTCAAGTTTATTCTTTTGAGCTACTGTATATCATTCAAATGTATGAATAAATAACCTTGCTTTGGTGGACATTTAAGTATTTTCATGTATCAGTATGAAAAGCAGTTTCAAAATGAACATTCAAATATACATTGTCATATATGTGTATAATATTTGTATATATGAAGGTTCCTGTGGGTCATATATCTGAAATCAAAATTACAAGTGTTTTGTACCTTCTATAATTAATTTTACTCTCAATTTTAAGTAAACAAGATTAGTTTTTGCACATGATGCATCTCTTTATTCAGTTAAAATTACTGACATAATTAGAATACCACTTAAAACTTGAGAATATTTTCAAGGGTATTTATGCAAAACTTACATAAATGTGTTGAAAAGTCCTTTTGTATATATGTAGAGATTACATGGTATGTTAAATTCATCAATTTGCCTAAATATCAAGTTATACTTAAGTAGTGTCCATACACCATGCTTTTGCTTGACTGAACTCCAATATGTATATCGGGAGTACTTTTTAACATTCATAGGTTAAGTGGCCTGTTTTGGAAAATGATATTAAAAATGGAATTCAGATGAATGCTTAAAGATTAAAAATGAATGAGCTTTCGTATTAATCATCAATATGACAACCCTAAAGGGAAGCATGATTTTCAAATGTACCTCCTTGTAGGCAGGATAATTCAGAAATGCACAGTGCATATTAGATATGGGATTTGAGTCGTAGTGTATTTCTCTAAGAATGTAATTTATTGTACTTTCACATCCACCCCACTGAATATGCAGAGTTTAAGATGCAATGGCCAGAAGACACGAGCGTGTCACTAGAAGGATGTGGACGTGGGCTCCGGGGCTGTTGATGATGACGGTGGTGTTTTGGGGTCATCTGGGGAATGGACAAGGCCAAGGTAAGTGCAAGGATTTTCTAATTCTTTGCGAGTTGGATGCGAATTTCACTTTGTGATGAAATTATGTTTAGTGTTTGGTTTGATGTTTAAGCAATTTGTTACAATCTTCCGTCAGGTTTTTGTTACAGGGTATTGTAATATCTCTGCAGTTAAATTGAAATAGAATTAAGTGTGAGTAAATGCATCAAAATTGAAGCCATGTTTCTGAAATTGGCTTTTCTCTGTTGTAATTGATGATATGTATATATATGTGAGGTATTATGAGGCCATATATATGCGTGTGTCTCTGTTGCATTTGGTGACATGTATATATATGTGAGGTATTACGAGGCCATATAAATTCGAGTGTGTGGGTTTTGGGTGGGTGGGTGTGCCTGTGAGTTTGTGTATGTGGTATTTTACAGGAACACGTAGCATATAAAGTTGTTGTGATTTTGAAGAAAAGTTTTTGGACGTTTGTCTGTTTAGGGTTTTTATGTTTTTGGATGTTTGTCTCTTTAGGGTTTTTATGTTTAACATTTTAAAATTTCAAGAACCTATTCTTAAAGGATGTGATGTTCTTTAGAAATTAAATGAAAAATGTGACGTTTCTCGTTCTTCTGCCAAGGGTATTTAGGGGAAATTAATGAGAGAGTGGAGCTGCAAGGTTGTGGCATCCTGAAATGTCAGTTGGAGAGTAGAAAAGGGCCATAGATTTTGGAATAAGGCTTTCAATACTGATTTCATCAATAGCTGTATGGAGTGGTTTGTGCCAAATCTAGTATCTGTGAATGTATTTTGTGATAAGTATTGTATTATTTTTGGAGGTGTGTTGCCTGCTCATATACAAATTGCAATTCTGTACTTTATGTGATAAAACATCCTGACACCCCTGAAATTTTCTTTTCCTTTCGGGGCAAGTATATTCAGCATTGATTTTCTGCATTTTCAAGGCTTGAAATGAAATCTGTGAGCAGGAAGTTTACAGAGTTATTTCAAGGGATAGATATATTTCTCCAGATAAAATTGAAAGTGTGCAGTGTTATTATATAATTGTGATGAAGTTGAGCTTTGCTAGTTTGGAGTATCTAATAAAGTTTAACACTTTTTAAAAGATCCTTCAAAAAGATCAGTTTTCTTGCCATATGTAATATTGTTCAATGAAGATTTGAAATGAAATAGATATTTTTTCAAAACCACAAATGCATCTGTGCCTTTGTATATGAACAGTTGTATATACATGTAAGCAGATAATACATTTTGTTAATTAAGATCAGCTTTGATTTTAATTTTTCTTTCCTGTCATTCAGAATTTGTATTTGCATCTAATAGAATTCTCATTTTTCTTTTGTGATAAAACTAATGTAAAATATATTCAATACACATAGTAGTTTTTTTCACCAAAGGTCTAAAACAAGAATATGTAGACAGTAGCTACGTTGGATTTCTTTGGCTATAAGAGTTGTCTATTTCTCTGGTGATGTGTAGAATTACTAAAATGCAGCATGACAACTGTTTCTCTGTAATAGTGATCCAACATGACATGTAGTATTACACAGGGTTGCTAATACCTTCCTCTGACCATCATTTCCAGTAATTGTGGCTTGTTTTAGATGAGGAATAGGTTATTAGATATTTAAAATATTTGAGAAAAATAGGTATCTTCTCTCTTATTTACCCAAACCCTTTTATTTACTCAATATTGATGGCTCAAGTATTCTATCTTTCACTAGGGACCATCATTTATTAAAAAATGGCCTGAAATCAATTCCAAGTCTAGCTGTAGTGAAGCTTCTAGTGGGAAATGCAAGTTAAGTAATTTGTTTTCTTTCTAAAAGGATAAATTAAAATAGACAATGATTCAAAGAACAAAACAACTTAATAGAAAACATAATGGAATGCTTTGATACTATGATTCAGGGAATTTTGCTTCCTTAGTGGTAGCTAGATTGAGTGAAGGAGATTGCTTAGGTATAATGAGCAAATCTTATAATTGCAAGTATAACCCAAGCTGCATATCATCATTTAGCTCAATAAGCCTCATTAAATATTAAATATTACCTTTTAACTTTTATGCAATTAAGCAGAATTTAAAAATAAAAGTTTTAAAAATTAAAGTTTTTATTACTAAGTATCTTTTAAAATACAAATCTCACAGCTCCTTATTGTCAAGAAAAGAACACATGAAAATTTATAAATAAGGTTTTCTCTCTATTAAATTTACAGTCTTGCATTAAATATTGGTTATTGGGACCCACCATGTCCATGATTATGATTAAGTATCAATGAAAGATGACTCTTGCAGCAAATATGCATGCAAATGTTTTAAGATTATTTTCACATTATTTCACATAATTTCTTAAGCATAATAGGATAAGTAAATTATACTTTCTACACAAGCTCTTCATATTTATGAATAGACCATGTTCTAAATTTTTCAATCATTGGGGAATCCCAATGTCATATTTATGAATGGACCATGTTCTAAATGTTTCAGTCATTGGGGAATCCCAATGTCATATTTATGAATGGACCATGTTCTAAAAGTTTCAGTCATTGGGGAATCCCAGTGTCGTATTTATGAATGGACCATGTTCTAAATGTTTCAGTCATTGGGGAATCCCAGTGTCGTATTTATGAGTGGACCATGTTCTAAATGTTTCAGTCATTGGGGAATCCCAGTGTCGTATTTATGAATGGACCATGTTCAAAATGTTTCAGTCATTGGGGAATCCCAGTGTCGTATTTATGAATCGACCATGTTCTAAATGTTTCAGTCATTGAGGAATCTTCCTAGAGAAACCGTGTGAGAAATTGTAGCTAAGCTCAAAAACGGAAGACAAAAATCGATTTAACGAGGAATGTAGATTAATGTCATAGTATTATCGCGACTGTGTGCAACCACTACTTATAAACAATGATATAAGAAATGCAATCTGAAATCTGAATTCTAAATAGGAATGTAGTGCCATTATCCCTCTGGGACCCTTAGGGTCAAAATAAGATAAAAGTGATGAATGGTGGGTTGGAAGTCAGTCAGTGATCCTTGTCAAATTTTTGTATCTGTCAAGAAAAGCATCTGCTTGAGGACATCCATTTTCCTACTTCTGAGTTACAGAATAATAGGTACCTATCCTGAATGTGACATTCCCTGACGTGGACTCTGTCTTTGCTGCTTAGGTGGTGTGTGCATGAGAAAGTGCTTAACATCTGAAAACGGAGACAATCCTTAGAGAAAGATATATATGAATTTTAAAAGGAAATATACCTACGATGGAAATAAAACAAATAGCATAAATATCTAGCTGTATTTGGTCTTTTTGGTAACTATTACAATATATACATTTTCAAACAACTAAGTTCAGCACTGACTTTGGGAGAATCTAGATAAAACTGAACTGACATATAATAAGCATTGGTGTAATTAATAGCACAGCGGGCAGAACCATGGGGGTATTTCCTGAGGAAGAGGGACTATAGAGAGGCAAAAGAAAACCCAGCTCATTCTGGGGAGTGCCAGGAGCAGTTATTATGTTCAGAACTGAGAACTTATTTCTAACTCACCAACCCATAGTTCTGGCTGAAGTGCAGTGGTGCAGTCATAGCTCATTCTCAGCCCCAAACTCCTGGGTTCATATGGTCCTCTCATCTCAGCCTCCTGGTAGCTATGACCACAGGTGTGCACTACTTTGTCCAGCCAGTTTATTTTATATTTTATTTTCATTTCATTTGTAAAGACTGGGTCTTGCTATGTTGCCCAGGCAGGTCACAAACTCCTATCCTCAAGCAGTCCTCTAACCTAGGCCTCCCAAAGTACTGACATTACAGGCATGAGCCATTGCATCTGGCTCAAAAATATTTCTGTCCTAATGGCTTTAACAAAGAAGTGCCGTTTTGGGGATATATACAATGGTGTGCTGCTTGGGAGTGACAAAAAAATAATTATAAGAAGAATGGAACGAATATGTCAGTATGTTTTCAAAAGCAAGTTAGCCCAAGTTTTTAAACAAGCATAATTTTAGGGTTTTTGTAACTAACTTAGGGTTTAAATGTAGCAAAAATTTTAAACATTATCATGAATACACAGAAAATTTTAATCAATTTGGTTTCCATGATGAATTTACATGCTTAAATTCCTAATTTCAATTTGCTGCTAGATATGAGAAAGTTTGAGATTTTGAAGAAGCAAGTGGTTCTTACAAATGTAGCAAACTTAAATTTTGAGGACAATTTAATTTAACTTCCATTTTTATGACCAGATTTTGGGTCAGCTGTTAAGCATTCAAAAAATAAAATCTGATAATATCTGGCAATTCCAATTTTCAGTTTTATTGATCTTCACCATGAAATAATATATAAGCTAAGGGGCAAAATTTTGGAAAAGCAGATCACTTTGTTGTCCTATTTAGCAAGTTCTCAAATTATGCCATCTTGGAATCATTACAAGTAATTATACGAAGACAGTATCTTGTGTTTTGTATTTCATTGTTACACATCCAATTGTTCTCTAGAGATATCAGAGAAAACCCACTCAAGAAGGGAAGGTTAGATAAACAGCCCTCTCTCTCTCTCTCTCTGTCTTTGCCTCCATTTGGTTCCTTATGTTCATTTCTCAGTGCATTTCAGTTACTTTTATTGTTCCCTTCATTTTCTCTTTCATTCCAGAAGTTTAAGTGATTGCATAATTCTTTTGACAGCTGAAAGTAGTATCCGACTTTGAATGAAAGGTTTACAGCTACAGCTTTTCAATTAGAAAATCTCAGATCATGTGATCTATGAGTTTTAATATCTTAGGATCTCGACCAGTAAGGAATAATCACTTTGAAAAACCTTGATGCTACCTAGAGTTTGTGTTTTGTGAGGTTGCTTGGTAAATTATTTTCCTTTGATAATTGAATATTGCTTCAAGAGAGGTGAGCTCAGACGTTTGGCAATGAATATTGAATGTGTATTCCAAGAGACATGACCTTAAAATATCATCAAGCTAAGTAGTAGTGAAATTGAACTCTGCTGTATAATAGAAGTCAGTGTTTCTTACATCTTTGTGATATATAAATATTTTTACATTGTGGTAGATAATAATTTGTATGGGAACATTTAATTGAATTTAATTTATCCTATGGCAGAATTATGTTGCATAGGTCATTTTAGTTTTTGATTTAAGCATCTTAAAATTACAAATGCAAATATTCAACACGTAAAACCCACATGAATACACACTCCCAAACATTTGAAATCCTAACAGTCATTTCCAACAGCTTTTTCCTACAAAAGAAGTCAGCTCTTCTTAGAGAAGACATGCATTCCCATAGCTTGAGAGGTGCACACTATAAGGTAAACAGAGAAAGGATTACAGCAGTTTAAGTATACCAGCGGATTTCCTTTATAGACAATAGACTTTTGAATTACTTGTCTTCAAAATTTGGTTTCTTGAGAAAATTATCTGTGTAGATTAATCATGCATTTCAGATACTTTCCAGACATCTGAATGTTGTTTTCTTAAAAGTAGCCAGCACGCCTTTTTATGCAGTCTGCATGGGAGATAGTAAGAGATGTGTATGCTGTATATCTACTAGTAGAGATTTGTTTATGAGTGCTTCCTTAAAAAATTATTTTTTCTGAAGAAAGGGATTTCTTTTTTATAATTTAGATTAGATGATTTTAAATGTTTTTAGGTTTTAACCTCTCTGATCATCAGGGTCATTGCCATGGAAAAAATGCAAGTTATAGCATATTTCATTTTTATAAGGAAAGAAGTTGATAATTTAGACTTTTTTCTTTTACTAAATTGAATTACATCACTCAATATTTGGATGGCATTAATTCACAATAGCAACAAAAAAATCTTACTATTCAACAAAATAAAGTATGATTTCCTTCACATTTAACTTAATTTGTTCTTTAAAACATCTCCTAACGAAGGTTTTCTCATCCTCTGAAGCTGAATTTATTTAGGAAAAAATATTTTAAACACCATCCCAAGTGATATAACTATTTTTATTGAGCTTTGATGTTCTATTTGAACATATTTGAAGACTGTACAAGCACTCAATTTAGAATTAAGATTTTATTTGGAGATTTTGGTTGTATTTGAAATCTGTTGTGGAATTAAACATGAAGAATACGTCAATTTACTAGATGTCATTGTCTATGACACATTTTAGTCTTATCTTTCTGCCTATATGTAAAGAGGAATAGAAATAATTGGTATAAACAGGAAAAAAGAAGTAAAGTGGTAGGATCAGATGTGAGAAATATATAAGCTAAGATACTCTTTTTTTGTTTGTTTGTTTTTTGTTTTTGTGAGACAGAGTCTTGCTCTGTTGCCCAGGCTGGAGTGCAGTGACACAATCTTGGCTCACTGCGGCCTCCACCTCCCAGGCTCAATGGTTCTCCTGCCTCAGCCTCCTGTGTAGCTGGGATTACAGGTACGCATCACCACACCCGGCTAATTTTTGGATTTTTAGTAGAGACTAGGTTTGACCATGTTGGCTAGGCTAGTCTCAAACTCCTGACTTCAGTTGATCCGCCCACTTCAGCCTCCCAAAATTCTGGGATTTCAAGTGTGAGCCACCAGGGCCAGCCTAAGCTAAGATATTCTAGAAGCTATTAATAGTAAAATATAATGTAAATTGTTTAAAATTAATCTGTATATGAAATTTTTTCTAGGACTTTCCTGCCAGAAAAGTAGGAATAGAATGGCAAAAGGAACGAAGTTCCTTCTACAAGTAGGCACACATCCTATTTCACTTTATCCTGTGATCAGTCTCATAACCATCTCCTGGTGTGAAGTGCTAAAACTGTGCTTTAAGAATAACTTAAGTCCTTTATGTACAAACTAAAGTATGAGAGCCTGAACCTTGGAAACCAAGAGATTCCAAAAAGCCTTATGTGTGAGACTGGGTGCCACAGATCTTGGCAGAAATTACTGCTTATTCTTAATTCTTATTGTTCCTTTCTAGCACTTCAATTTATAATGCCAATATCTACCTCAGCCTAAAGACAAGCTCTAGAATCACTTGTGTTACTTATTACATTTCTTTTAAAAAACTCATGAATTACACATGAATTTCAAAGTTGCCAACTGAGATTCCAAGGACTTAAAAAAGAAAAAACGTGGCACCTTTCCATTATAAAGGCTGTACGCAGTCTTCATAGTGTTTGTCTTTAAGGGACAACATGCCTCATCCATCAGCAACTTTTCTTCCTTAAATCATCATATCTTGCCTAAAAAGGTTTTCTGAAAACTAAGATTTGCAGATTGTTATATCACATCTTAATCTATGTATCAACTTTAGCATTATCAAAGCATGAACTGTTCTGGGTTTTCATAGTTAATTATGTTTGTGGTAATAACTGGGATGCAATTGTTTTTCTTCTGATGATTTTGTACTTGCTTTTCTTATGGTAACTTCTGATGCTTGTTTGTAAGATCTTCCTCTCTTTTCTCCATCTGGTTATCTTCTTACCTTCTGTCCTTTAACTCAGATGTCACCCACACTGTGTGTCTTTCTGGATTGCTTCTTATTTAACTGTTGCTTCTCATAGTTTACATACCTCCTCCTGTACCACACTATCAACATTTCTCAAGCTGCACTATATGCTGGGTTGTGTCTTTATTTATTTATAAGTTCCTTGATAATTCGGACTATATATTAGTATATTCAAAAAATACTTATGAAGTGTTTACTTTGGGTCAGGAATTATTGAGTGAAGGAAATTGACCAAAACTCTGCCATCATGAAGCTCGCATTCTAACTTAGGGAGACAGATAACAGACAATGAGCCACATAAATATGCAAAGTATCGTAAGTTAGATGGTGAAAAGTAATCCTGGATGGGGATCAGATAATTTTGATAGGATAATTTTTAACTGGGTAGTCAAGAAAGGCCGCACAGAGAAGATGGCAATTGGAAGAACAAGGTGGTGAGAACTGCTGAGTCTGGAGCAAACACACAATTTGGAGCAGTAGAAGATTCCAGAAGTAACAGTATAGAGGCGAAGAAGTGGGAATTGTGTGGAGTCTTTTACTTGCTGTTGTAATGACCTTGGCTATGCTTTGAAGTGAGGTGGAAAGTTGGCAGGGACCTTAGTTTTCTTTTTAATAATTCACTATGAATTTTGAACGGTCACTATTATAGACTCAATAATTTTGCTTTATTACTCTTGCAATTGACTACAAAAGAGCGTATTGAAGAAATGTTAAATTCTAATTTAAACTGATTGAAATAGGTTTTTATCTTTTTATGTTTCTCATCACTGAATATCTCATTTTTAATTAGTTTGAAAGCATTCTAAGATAGTGAGCCAATGCAATTTAGCATAATGCATAACTTATTATTCATCAGATTTAGGTATTTAACCGAGGATGCTAATTAGGAAAGTAACTTGTTCTGTTGGATGATTTTGATAAAGCTACTTTCAAATGATTATCACATCCATTGATGTCATATTAAGTTGTGTTTCTGGAAACCAAATTTAGGCAGTGGTAATGAGTCAATATCTCTAAGTGGATACCTTTTATCTCTACAGTCAAGGATACTTGAAAGTGGAAAAACATACTGGCTTCAAGTCTTGGGAACTAGGACTTACCGGAAATGTGTGTGTTTTTTTTGTTTCCTGGTGGAATTGTCTTCTCGGAAAGATGGTGTTTCCTTTTCAATAGGAAAAAATTGATCCTATGCTGCTTTACTTTAATGCTTTGCTTTTGTCAAAATAGTGTTTTCTTAGGAAAATTAACCTATCATAATATAATGAAAAGAGAAATGCTGAAGACACAAAATGATGTCCATGTTAATATTGAGTAGGAAGCATCAAGGGACATGAGAAGAGGGAAGCGAAGAGAGGGAGAAGAGAAATTTATAGTGTAACAACAATTAGTAAAAAGGATTAGCATATACATGTAGTCAATAAGTCAATAAATGGCTGTTTATAGAAAGCCTACCAGGCACTAGGGGATATAGCAGTGAAGAAGGCAAAGACACAATTGGCTATACTGTAGTGAGGAGGGAAAGAGGAGGAAGACATACAAATACCTAAAAAAAGCAATGGTGTGAAGGGCTATAAAGTACACTACTACGAAGAAGATTACATGTGATAACATGGCTGAGTAAAACTGTCAAGGAGGAAGGCACTGATCTGGCTGTAGGTATTTCAGAGCATTTTTCTCTCTGAGGAGGTAATATTTCATTTGAGAGTTGAGTGAAGACAAAGAGGAAGGTACTTTGAAGATCTGGGGTGCTCTGAGCAGAAAGAAGGGCAGATATAAAGATTCTGTAATTTAAAAAGAGAGCTTGATAGTTTCTTACAAAGAAAAGAAGGCCGGTTTGGCTGGAATGTCCATGAAGGAAGAGCATGGAGAGAGATTACATGAGTGTTCTCAGGGACCAAATCTAGATCTTATATCAAAATGTGAATATAAATTAACTACATTGAAAAGTGTATGATGGATGTGTGATACGATGAGGTTAGCTCTTAGGAGGGTGTACTATTGTGGAAGGGTACACTAGTGAAGGAAGGGGGTTCATTTAGCTGACTATTGCACCTGTCCAGTTGAAGGATGATGGTAGTTGGGATTATGAGTGTAGCAATAAAGTTGGAGAAAATCAGTTGAGATTGGAAGTTGATTTGAAGATGATTGAATTTACTGAGCAAGAATTATATCAAGGTATTTGGATTTAGGGACATGGGGGATTATGGTCACTTTTAGTGATA
The DNA here is from genome assembly GCF_028878055.3 of Symphalangus syndactylus. Lineage (NCBI taxonomy): Eukaryota > Metazoa > Chordata > Mammalia > Primates > Hylobatidae > Symphalangus > Symphalangus syndactylus. The sequence goes on from NC_072439.2 coordinate 172,714, forward strand.
TGGCAAAGTCTTGATGACATGAGGCAGTTTGCAAGTGACAGAGGTGTGGGTAGGTGCGTATGTGTGATTGATTTTACATTTTTTAATCTTAAATTAAGACGCTAGTTAGAATCCAAGTGGAGACATCAAGTAGGCACTGACAAGTTGACTTGGCTAGAGATGTGAGTTAGATCATCGTAGCCTATAGAGCATGCCTAAAGTCATGAATCTAGGTGAGGGGTTGGAAAACTATTATAGCCCATGAGCCAGATCTGGTCTGCCACCTATTTTTGTATGGCTCATGAGTTATAAGTACGTGTGGCATTTATAAGTCTAAAATGTAAAATACAGGGAAATTTTTCAGCAGGGAAAGTTCCATAAATTTGCCTCTTGGCAACACAAAGCCTGCAATATTTACTATCTGGCTCTTTGTCAAAAATGTTACTGACTCCTGATCTGGATGAAACCCTGTGAGGAGAGAGTGTTGACAGAAGAGAGAGAAGCATCACAGTGGAAATTAAAATTATGTCAACTGAAGTGTGTAGGGTAGAGAATTTAAGCCTGAGTATAACAGTAAGAGATTAAAATAACAGTAAATTCATTATCAGCGTGATCAATGAAACCTTTGGGGGCAAAGAGGAACTATCTTCGTCACACCTTTCACTCACTCATAGAAAGATCTTAGGCAGGAAATATAACTTGTTTGAAGATCTGAGATAAGGCTAATGTAGTTTGGACAAAGAAAGCCAATGGGAGGATGACATTACATCTGGCCAAAGATTTAGGGAAGAGCCAAATACTTCAGGCTTTTTAAAGTGATCTTTAGATAAAGAGGAGGTCATCAAGGCATTCCGAATTTGGAGGATCAAATCACATCTGATGGAAAAAATCTGGCTGTATGTGCATCTAGGATGTAAGGAAGCCAACATGGATGTGAAGTTAAAATTGTCCATTGCAAATAATAAAATGAAGGCCCCAGGTAGCCTTGGCAAGGGCAGATTTGGTATAAAATCCTTATTGGAATGGGCTTAAGCAGTAACGGGAATACGGATCTAGCTGTTGTGTTTAGTGGAATTTTATCAGTCTTTTTGTTGTGTATGATATATAGATGGTCAAAATAAGGAACTTCTACATTTTCGGTTTTTGTTTTATTTTAATTGAGATTTGAATTAAAAATAAGAAACTTTTATTTTGAAACTTGGAGACTGTGTTTAAAAAGTATAGAGTAGGGCTAGAAAAAAACCTAAAACTCTCCTGATGAGGAGAGTGCTAATCGTGACTCTAATAATAATAAAATACTTTTCTGATAATTTTTTGTGTGTTTCATTATTTATATATGTATGGGAAGTTGTACCCTAGCCACATGCCAATTCACCTGGTGAACTTGCTCTTCAACGTGGCACAAATATTTCCTTCTATCTTTAGCCTTCCGGGGTTTCTCACATGGACTATTGGCTCTTCCTACATGAACCTGCTGGTAGTACCCTGTAGGAGACATGCTACTCCATGACAACAGGCACCACGCTGTAGGGGAATTACCATACCTGTCAATCACTATCTCTAGAATGTGGCCTTTCATGAGCCCTGAGATTTCATACTGTTTCTCTGAGCTGTAACAATATTTATATTGAAAAAATAAACATGTTCTTCTATCTTTAATATTTTATATCTTATAATTTGAATATCCCATTTTCATTATACTACTTAGCTGCTAAGTTATGTTATAAAAACAAGTTTTAATTATCTGCAAACACCTTCAAATCTAATCCTTACCGGTGAAGACTGATGTCTGGTTAACATCTGTTAGGACATTTATTTCCATACAGTATTTATAGCGCCTTTTTGTTATTGATTGGTATGATAAATGTGTAACTCTTACACAAAGACAAAATTTTTAGATTTTTGTATTTAAAATACTGGTTATCAAAAGAAAAACCCAGATGTTATTTGTTTATGTTTCTGCTTGAGGTACTGAATCTATTTCAAGTCATATTTCTCAGTATTGATATACTTAATTTTGCTGAAATAATAACACACTAACTTTAGCTACTTTTTTTCTCAGTGTATCTCCTTGTCGCTCACCATTTCCGCCTCATTTCACTTCTCATCTTTATTTCTTTTTCTTTGGTCTTCTTTTACTTTAGGGATTCTTTCAATTTAGAAGTGTTCTTGTTTTCTGTTAATTACTATTCTTCTTGGATGTACACAGTTATCCTTTTCCATTTCATTTGTGAATTCATCTCAGAGGCATTTTGTATGTGCCTTTTACTCATAGCTTCTCAGAAGTCCCTTTCGAGGTTACCGATTTAACATGTCATGTACTATAAGGTTTGCATGGCATGGTGGCAGCTGACTTTGGTCTTTACAAGGATTGAAATGTTCACTCAACATGGATTGGTAGAATTTATTTTTTCCTTAAACATTTCATCGCCTTGTAAACAAACAAAAGCAAACCCAAGACTCAAAACTGACATTACTATTGGTGCCCCTGGAAATAGCTACCTTCTCACTAAAGTAGATTTTGTCATCCAACTTTATGTATTGTTGAACACACATGGTGCTGTATGAGCACTCACTCACTAGTCTAGAAAACATTGCTGTGACCAGTTACCAGAAAAATAAATTCAGATTGCTCTTCACCTTCCACAGATGACCCTTCTGAAAGCCATTTGAATTCATTATAAATTATAGTTATATTAGTGTGACTTTAATTCACTTGTAATCTGAACTTTATGTGCAATGCATTTTTTCCCGTGTTTAATCATTTTTGAATGCTAAATCATTTGCAAACAAATGGCTTGTCCTTGAGAAAGAATTTAAGGCTGAAAGTACATTAAGTGCCATCTGGGTATCTGTGTCAATGGTTTTGTCACTACAAATGTGTGTGTGTGTGCATATCACCTACTTTATCACATTTATTTGATAAAATTGATATGCAATCTCTAAATCATTGTGTCTCCAACTTGTGTTATGCCACAAATACAAATTTTTGTCCTAAAGTTGATGGTACCCTTTGTAAAACTAGAAGTTCTCATTTGTGCAAAGGAAGGAAAAATAAAACAAGAAACAAATTCAATAAAAAAATTAAAGGTCAGATTTCTTTTATAGCTGCTGAATTCCTTTCTTTCCTTTCCATCATCCTCACATTCCCAAATCTCAACAAAGTTAAGAAATTAAAACACACATCATGAGATCATATGTTCACCTTGTTCAGGAACTGAAGGATTACATATACAAGACTATACCTTAATAAGTAGAGGGAGAAATATGAAGATATGAATAGAATATGAAAATTTATTATAATGCAGTTGTATTCTAAAGTGTTTCCTAGGCAGGCTAAGAGTATGTTGCCAGGAAATTTTAAGAGACCCACTCCATTATATAGAAGAGGATGTGTGTAGATCTCTTAATTCTGAAATGTTTAGAACTGAGTACAACAGGTCTTTGAATAACGACGTTTCATTCAATGTCATTTCATTATGATGTTGATGAGAAAAAACAAATTGATTCCAATTGGGGTTCACTGTCTGTGTAGAGCTTATGTATTCTCCCCATGTCTGCATTGATATTCTCTGGATGCTCCAGTTTCCTCTCACTTCCCAAGGCTGTGCATGTGAGGTTGATTGACGTGTCTATGTGGTCCCAGTCTGAGTAACTGTGGGTATGTGTGAGTGCACCTGCAATGCGACGGCACCCTGTCCAGGGCTGGTTCCCACATTGCGTCCTGAGCTGACAGGATAGGCTGCGGTCAACTGCAACCCTAAACTGAAATAAGTAGGTAAATAATGATTTTACTAGCTTTTATTAATCTTAAACGTATGAATAGCTGAAATTTATTTCAGCATTTAATATTAGAAGTGTTTTGATCTTTATTTACAAGTTTGTTGACGTTTTAGTTACCAAAAGCCATAGAAGCTGAACTCTTTTGATGTCAACCTATGGTAAAATGGGTTTCGCTGACTGTATTTTTGTACCAATTAACCATCCCCAATTTATCCCTCCGTATGCGTGTATCAAAACATCACGTGACCATAAATATATATACCTATGACCAGTTTTCAAGCACCTGTCAATGATGTTAAGTGAAGACTTATTGTAGTCCTTTTTTGGCATAACGAAAATGTGTGTGTTTTGTTCAAGATTGGAAAAGTTCTTTGTGTAAAGAACTAGACAGTAAATATTATAGGCTTTGCTGGCCATATGTAGTCTCTGTCTCTCCTTCATCTACTCATTCTTCTTCTCCCCTTCCTTCTCCTTCTTTAAACACTTCCAAAATGCCAAAACAATTTTTAGCTCTCAGCCATATGAAGCAAGCCATTGATTAAATTTGGCTTGTAGGCCCATAAGGTGTGAATTCCTTTACATCATCAGAATGCCGCATATATATGAAATGTTATCTATGAGAAATTAATGGGGCTCCCAGCAGAGAGAAATTAGCCTAAGTTAAGTTTGGGCTTTGGAATTCAGGGGAATGCCATGCACAAAAATTCTCTGCTTTTAAAACTAGTTACTAACAGTCCATTTCTGATATCAGAAATACATGAAAACTACCAATTGAACGGACATTATTCACTACTTTAGTGCTGCTACTCCTGTGTGGTGGAAAAAGAATCCAGAAAGTTTTCCTTTCCATTTGAACATTCATGAAATAAAAATTTCCAAATCTTTTTTTGAACAAATTTTTATCTTATAGCTCTCTTGTGTACTTTATAAGTACGTTTTGCTGCTTATTCTCAGTAACTGTATTGAAACAATCTGTTTTCCTTTATCAATCAAAATAAAATAAGAAATTTAGCTTAATACTAATATTAAGCTGAAGTGCAAGATATATGAAAAAGAGAGAAAAGAAGCAGGATAAACTGACCTTTTGATAACTGCAGAGGACAGCAGATCAAAGACTGGACTTTAACGTCTGACATTTTCAGAATCTATCACAGTAAGTCCACTGGGTCCAGAAATAGGTTTTAATCCTAGATTGAAATGACAATGCTGTCATGACATTGAGTTTGATGGAAAAAGTGAAGTTAAAGTTTTTCTCAATATTTTTTTAAAATCAATGATTGATTTAACTATAAAATGGACTGATTCTGAAGAACTCATTCTGACGTTGGAGGTGAAAATGCTTTTACTCTAATCATTAAAATCAATTTCTCTAGATATCTGACTTTATTCTGCTTTATAACATAAAGAATGAAACTATATTTATTAATGAAGTGTAATCTAGCAAAGTGGCATAAGCATAATTATGAGTCACTTACTAAAGTTGTGTGTTTTTTTCCATTGCATGAAAACCCTGCCTTGTTTTAATTTTTATTGACTCTTTAAAAGCAATTTTAGGTTTGTAGAAAGAAGTGAATAAGCATTCACACGTCATCCTCAGCCTCTACCCCAATTTCCCCGATTTTTAACATCTTGCAATAGTGTGGTACATTTGTTATAGTTGATGAGTCAATATTGGTACATTACTATTGACTAAAGTATGTAGTTTGTATTAGAGTTTACTCCTTGTCTTATGAATTCTATAGGTTTTGTCAAATGTGTAATGACAAATAATCCTCATTACAGTGTCATACAGAATAATGGATTCACTCTCCTAAAATTCTTCCTTGCTCCATCCGTTCATCGTTTCCTCTACTAATTTATGTAGAAGATAAATTAGTAGATTGAGTTGATGGTTATAGCAGTTTAAAGCACAGATAGAAAACTAGATTGACCTGCCTACCCAGACTGTGCTTCTCACTCCCACTGTGCCCTTTCTTAACCTTTGGAAATGCTTTTATTCATATATAAAATAGGCTATAACTTCATATAGTTGTATTACAAAAAGTTAATGCACAGAAAAAGACTTGTGCTAGGTATATGGTTTCTTCTCAGTTAAATGGAAGCCATTGCGTGTGTTTGTCAATAGAATTCGTCATACTTTATCTCACATATCTTTACGTCATTGTTGGCACATGACATGTTTAGACTGCACAAATCTCCTCCAAATCCCTAATAGCCACTGATCTCTTTACTGTCTCCATAGTTTTGCTTTCTCCAGAAGGTCATGTAGTTGAATCATACGGTATGTAGACTTTTCAGACTGGCTTCTTTCACTTGGCAATATGCATTTAAAGGTTCCTGTGTGTCTTCTGTAGCTTGACAGAATACTATTCCATTGCCTGGATATACCACAGTTTATTTTTCCATTCACTTCCTGAAGGACATTTCGATTTTAGTGATCATGAATAAGGCTCCTGTAACATTCATGGGAAGAAGGCTTTTGTGTGCATGTAAGTTTTCAAATCCTTTAAGTAAATACCGGGAATGTAATTGCTGGGTTGTGTGGTAGGAGTATGTTTAGTTTTATAAGAAACTGCCAAACTGACTGCCAAAGTAGCTGTACTATTCTGCATTCTCACAAGCAATGAATAAAAGTTCCTGTTTCTCCTCACATTTGCCAGCTTTTGGTATCATCAGACTTTTGGATATTGGTCATTTTAATAGTCATGTAATAATATCTCACGGTTGCTGTGACTTGCAGTTCCCTAATGATACATGACTAGTAACTTCAAAATCCCCATTTGACAGCTGTATTTAGACCTTTGGACTATTTTTTAAATGAGTTGTTTTCTTTCTTATTTTCGAGTTCTCTGTATACTTTAAATACCAGTAATTTATCTGATATGTTTTGAAAATGTTTTGAATATGTTTTGAAAAAATTTTCTCCCAACCTGTGGCTTTTGTTTTCATTCTAAGCACAGTTTTAATAACAAAAGTCTTTAATTTTAATGATGCTCAATTTCTCAATTTTTTCTTTGTCTAACCCAATAAATCAGAAAGCTTTTTATCATTTCACATGACTTAATATTCAGGCAAGGTCTATATAGGCCCCTTTCAAACAGTCATAAAGTTTAGAAGCTCTGACCTCACAAACAATAACAACGACAACATAGAAACAAAAATGACAGCTTTTGATCTTGTCTCAGTAATTTCTCAATTCAAGAACAGATTACTGAGCTTTATAAGCAATACGTATAGATATCAATTTCACAGTAAAATACCTTATGATATTTATCAAATCACCTTAGTTTTGGTCACTTATTACTATTAGACTAAAATGTAATTTGTCAGACATGAGAAATCCTTTGGAGTATTTTTTAGAGAACCAAGTATTTGTTTTAGCCTTTTCAGTTCTTCTCTTGCTGTTTCTCCAGTATAGTCATTCCAATTGTCTCTATAGATGTATTAATACCAGGTACATAGTAAACACAATTATCTCCCACGTGTACCCCAACCCCCTTCCCTGTTCATGCAGTGAACATAAAGGAAGCAGGTCAAAAGGAAGCAGGTCATGTACCCTGTGATGTGCTGGGTTGTAAGGAAAGATACACAATTAATGTACCATGTCTGAGTTTTCTTCTTCTCTGTATTTGTTCCATTTAATGCATGTATGTTTTTTATTCCTTAGGCCTCTCCAGTCCTAACACACTCAGGGATACTTGATACAGCTATAAGGCTGTGTCTTTATCAGGTACCTTTGGGTTACCCCCGGCCAGGGGTGGGAAATAGAGGAAGTGAATGTCTGTATCCTCATTAAGTATCACACAGAGCAGAAACATAAAGAAGCCTGTGCCATGAATGGGTCTCTTCTTTCTCCAAAAACCACCTACCCCTTCAACTCCCACTGCTTAAAGGAAAATCTTGTATTAGTCTCCCCATTTTCTCCTCAAACTTGCTTTAGCAAAGCAGTTCCTAAACCTCTGTTAATGTATGTCCCCACCCCTAACTCAACACACAGTCTCATGTCACATCACAGAAAAGAAGTTCAAAACAAAACAAAGCCACAGTCTTATAAGAAAAATAGGTAAGTTTTACAAAAGTTGTGTACTGTATCTCTGCTTTGAATTTTGTCATTGGCCAAGGATAGTAAAACTCTTGGAAAACTATAAAACAGGAACTTACGTAATATGTTTTACCCAAGATTTTTCAAACATTTTTGGAAGGATACTTATTAACATCTTGCAGAGGTAATGTTACATGAAAAACTTAGCATAAGACCAATCAGGTATTCTATGCAATAATGCAGATATATGAAAAAATAATATAATGAAATAAATGACTTTTCAAAAGGTATTGATCCTAGATCCACATTCTTTTTTTGGTTCAGGTGAGGCAATTAGAATGTGAAAAAAAGAAGCATAGAACAACTGTCTAATGAGAGGGACGAATGCTCCTGGGTGGAAAGTTATTAGAAGATAAATTAGTAGATTGACCCTTTTGCTGTCTACGCAGGTTTTTTTTTTTTTTTGCTAGTACCAATAGAAACAAATTCATTTTATGGTTTGTGTCACTGGAAATGTATAACTTAGTGGTAGCTGTATAGCAAACTTTGAATATGTAATAATAAGAGATTAGATGTAGGTTTAATATCATTATTTAATTTATTTGCTTGAATACCAGTGAGGAATTTCCACTTAAGCTCTCGTTTTCCAGATGAGTGTTTAATTGAATTCCAGAATGCATTTTGAAATAGAACTTTGTGTAGAATATGAATTTCTTTGCAAGAAGAATCATTTGTACACTTGGGTTTGAGAGCAGTTTAATGTCAATATAACTTCTTTCCAGGCTTTCATTTCCTACTTTTTGATATGGGAATAATCTCATGGCGTGATTGTGAAAGTCTTAAAAGATAATGTTTGGGGGGAGGGGAAGGGATAGCAATAGGAGATATACCTAATGTTAAATGATGAGTTAATGGGTGCAGCACACCTACATGGCACATGTATACATCTGTAACAAACCTCCACGTTGTGCACATGTACCCTAAAACATAAAGTGTAATAAAAAAAGATAATGTTTGCAAAGATACTCTGTGCACTCAAAGCGTGCTCTATGAACTTCATTGCCGTTCACATTTTGGGTTTATGAGGCTTCCATTTGCTGGCAATTGAAATGTGACTCTGAGTTAGATGCCGTGGTGTGGGAGATGATGTTTATTGGAGTTTAAAGCACAGATAGACAACTAGATTGTCCTGCCCACCCAGACTGTGCTTCTCACTCTCACCGTGCCCTTTCTTAACCTTTGGAAACACCTTTATTTATATATAAAATAGTTTCATATACTATTTTATACTATATACTTCATATAGTTGTATTATGAAAAGTTAATGCACAGAAAAAGACTTGTGCTAGGTATACGGTTTCTTCTCAATTAAATGGAAGCTATTGCCTGTATTTGTCAATGGAATTCATCATACTTTATCTCACATATTCAGTGCTTTACATCATTTTTGGCACATGGTATGTTTAGACTGTGCAAGGGTTAATTACGCCAAATTTATCTATCTACAGTTAATATAGCCCAAGGTACCTTGTTTAGCTGAGCCAAAGTTTGCATTTATTAAAAATGTAAATTTATCTTGAAGTGATGCCTGATCTCACAGAACTATGGGTTCCAATCTCTAAATCACTGTGATCAGTAGTAAAACTATGTACTCTGTGTCTGTCCTACTAGCTATATTGCCGGAATCTGGAGCATGACTTTTGGGTCTTTCTGTAATGCCTTACCTCTCATCAAAATTCACAAAATTCACAAGACCTGCTCTCTGGATTGTGAGACTTTTGCATTACAAAGAAAAAGGTACTGTCCTAATGGCATTCCAAAGCCATTTGAAATGAGTTGCTGTCGTTTCCAGGGAGTCATTTTTGTGTTGGTTATCATTACTTTACCATTACCTTTTAATTTGGAAATGTTAAAATCCATTGCCATGCTCCTTGGAATATAAAGATCATATAGGGTCATTGACATGAGTCTGAAAGTATCAGTCACTGGAGACCTTCTAGTGGGATAATGTTGTTAATATTGCTGGTATTCTATTCTTCACGTTTCCTCCAGTAAAATGTAAAGTGACCAAAATATAAGCGTCACGCAGGCAAAGATTCTTTTATTTGTTCAACAAACACTGCTTTCACAGAGTAGTCAGTTAATATTCACTACTAGAATGCATGTTGAATGGCAGCTCTTTTATTTGCCATTAGCGTTGGCCCACTTGATAGCAGTTGGACAAAAAAATTGGACAAAGTGTGTTGATCTTTTATGAAAAAATAGATATCTCTTTCTTTCTTTCATTGTTGCGTTTTCTCTGGGCAAGTTGATACACACTGTAGACCTGATGTTATTTTAGGGATACAGTTGAAGTTACTAGATACTTTAGAGTTTATTTAATTATAATATGAAGCTTTGAGTTTCTGTTTCATTATTAAATAATTTATTTTATGATAGTGTTGCTTAACTTAGTGTGCAAGGCCTACAAATAAACCTAATAAATATCTTACAAACTACCTTAAAATAAATCTAACATTTTTTACTGAAATATTTTTAAACATGTTGAAGTTGGAATGCCAGGTAATTGTATACATACACACACACACATTTTCTTTTGGTTTCTTTGTTCCTATTATTGAAATTCCTATGCTAATAACCATATCAATTTATGAAACTCATTTTGAGAAAAAAGGCCTAAAATATAACTCATTTTTAAAATGATTTTCTCTTAATTTATAATGTCATACTTTAATAAAATAGGGTAGGGCAATTTTGTATAAATATTTATGCTAAGTTTTCTACATAAGTTACTGCATGTAGTCTAGTTTTTAATGGAAGGGTTTTCTTTTTCTTCAGTATCCACTTTAAAGTCAATGACATTTAGTGTTTTTTACTTTACAGTTCTAAGTTACTTATGCTTAAAAAGACATCTGACTTTTAAGTTACTGTCCAACTTGATTGTTATCTCTCTGTATCTTATCGATGTGTTCTTGAAAGTAGTTAGATTTTGAAAGACATTACTAAGAGGGCTTTTTCTCATCTTTGGAGAGTAACTTGGGGTAAACGGTTGTCTTTCGTCTTTGTCCTCCTCTCTACCCACAACTCCCCATCCCAGATCATTAGCTGAACTTGTGTGCTCAGGTTAATGTTCTGTTTCACCTTTCTTGTCAAATTGCTAGATACAACTCTCTTCAGTTATATACTGTACAAACAGAATCTCATCTTTTTAATCTCTCTCTTTTAAACAAATGTGTTCACGCTCAGATTTGTTGTCATTTAGAACAGGACTTCCTATTAGAAATATAATAATTTTCCTTCATGTTGTATCTTCAATACAAAAAAAAAAACAGAAAAACACGTATCAATGGTTTGCATGTGTCATGCTGATAGTTGGAGGGCAACTGATATTAGAAAAAGTGACACTATATTTCTGAACACAAACCTTGTTTCATCTTAGAATTTGGTGTTGAACCAATTGTGTACCTCATAGCAATAAACTTTAATGAGTTGTTAATATGTGATTAACTGCCTTGGCCAAACTCAAAATCTTATTCACACATACAATACACACAGAGAACTTATTTTTATTTGTTCAGTCACTCCTTTAGTCCTTCATTTATTTCACAAACATTCATTGACACTTACGTGGCAGCACTCTTATAAGAATAGAATATACCCTGTTAAATCAGACATGATACTTGCTTTTGTGGAGCTTATGCTTTAATGGAGAAACAGAAAGTCAAGCAAAAACTCAAACTATATAACTTTAAATTGGATATGTGCTAATGAAGGAAAATGTGGCAGTGTAAGAAAAAATAATAGGGAGTTAAAGGATAAATAGGAGTTTGGTGGATGAAATTTATGAAGGGCTGAAGATTTCAAACAAAAGAAACTGATGCAGGAGGGTGCAGCTTTGGAGTCAAGAATGAAGTTCTAGGAGATAGCAAGGAAATGGTGGGAGAGGAGGTCAAAGTAGGTAGGATTTTATATATTATCAATGGGAAAATATTGAACAACCCTAAGCAGAAAGGCAATGATAGGAGGTCAAAGTAGGTAGGATTTTATATATTATCAATGGGAAAATATTGAACAACCCTAAGCAGAAAGACAATGATATATATTCATCTTCATTACAAATTCTTATATCTTTAGTAGACCTGTTTTCAGGCAAAATTTCATGAGAGAATAGTAACAAAGAGAAAAAAAGTGGTGTTCTCAGATTATCTCTAACTCACCTGATGACTTTAAGCTAAATGACCTCAACATTTTGTGAGGCTTTTCCTTCTTATAAAGTAAGGAGTTTAGATGAGGTGAGGTGTCCAATTTCATTTAGCTTCAATTTCCTGTAATTTGACGGCTGTCAAGTCATGCTTTGATTTGTTCTGTTTGTGAGCCAGAGTAACTTTAAGGCAGTATATTAACTAGGAGAACTATTTCTTTACTTTTAAACTTCAAAATTATGATGACATAAGTATTTTAAAGAGCATTTAGAAAGTAGACAAATGAAAAATTTTTAACATTTTGGAATGCTTCTTGTATTTCTTTTTGAAACCTAGGTTTTTGGTGGTAGTGTTGATATTTATTTTTGCCAAACTAACCATTCCATGTAATTTTGTAGCATTTTGGGTTGATGACCACCGTAAGTCTAGTATTCCCATATGTGTTAAAAGTTATCTTTACAATTAATATATTTTCACTGAATTATTTAATTAAAAATTAAACTACGATTTCTAATACATGTTCAGTGAGATATTATTAGGCATTTCCTGAAAGGGATTTCTGGAGAAAGAAAGAATTTCTGGTTAAAAAGAGTTGAGCAGGTTTTCCTAGAGCGATTCTCTTGGTCTCTAGGATGGTGCTACAGCATAAAATATCCTCCTAATTTACTTCACAAATTAGCCCTTAGATTTCATGAATTACTTATAATTTTTTTTGTAGACCACAGTTTCTTTGCTCTTCAGTATTACACTTGCTTATGTGAGTTTCTAAAACTAAGTTTAATTTTGGAAATTCTTAATTTTATATTTATATTTTGAATTGTGTTTAAAATTAAGTTTAGTAAAAAGCTAGGTTTTTATTTCTACCTACAAATTCAGTGTCCCATCAATAGAAAAAAAATTCTCAATAATATTTTAAAGTTACTTACTTTAGTCTTTGTCATTAAAGAATAAAATTTACCAGGCAGAAATGCCCCAGAAGCTACCTATGGAGGAAATATAAATATTATTATTACCTACTAATAGTAATATACAAAATAGTCAATTATGTGTATAGAAGTTAAATATATATAAAAGTTAAATATTTATAAATGATACAGGACTCACGTGTTTGTATTCTCTGACTGCTGTGCAGTCACAGTCTGATAAATTGATAAACAGAGTTTGCAGTAAAGAAGGAGTTTAATGATTGCAGGACAGCTGAGTGAGGAGATGCGAGCACCCTCAAATCTGTCTTTCCAGAGAGTACTTGGTTGGGGTGAAGGGATTGTAGAGGACCAGGGGCTGGATAAATGGGGTCACTGACTGGTTTGGGTTAGGGGGATTAAATCTTAAATCACCAGGATATAGAAACTTCACCCTTTAGTGAGTCAGCTTCTCCTGGAGCCCTTCGGAGGAGCTGATGTCAGTAGTTTCACTGGTATGTAGGATCTGAAAGAATACCTCAGAGAGAAAACAACATTTCACAATGCTCAAGTTGTTATCTATGAGTAGTTAAGTTAAGGGATGAATATTCTGATATATGTAAGTCATCAATTCTGATATATGTAAATCATCTATTCTGATATATGTAAATCATCAGTTCTGATATATGTAAATCATCAGTTCTGATATATGTAAATCATCTATTCTGATATATGTAAATCATCTATTCAGATATATGTAAATCATCACTACTCACTATGCTGCATGATCCTTGACAAATTTTCTGATTTCCTTGTATTATTAAGTAATAGCTGCATTCTTTTAGGATACTATTTCATGATCAGCACTCTTCCTTCAGGCTCTACATAAAAATTATATAAGACTACTAAATCAGTTTATGATCTAATTATGTCATTTCTTTATTTGTCTATTATTTGCCACTGTAACTCAATTGTTCAAAGATTCAATGTAGGAGTCATATAATTCAGCCTGATTAATATAAGTATTTGCTCTAAATGACATTGGAAATATATATATCCATTATAGCTCATTTTAGCACATATGTTAATATTTCTGTTGCAGGATTCACTCAGTTATATCCTCATTAAATGTTGGTACACTTCGAAGATATCAAATGATATCAAATCAGCAATACTGAGCAGCTAGCTACATTTATGAATTTCTTATTTGCTAGTTGAAGTTACTTATATTTGTTACAATCTGGGAAGCTCTTAAAAATATAATTATGCCTTTAAATATATCTCTGCAAAAAAAACTTTTGGAAAGAATTTCTTTGGTGTCTCTGAGAACTGTGAAGTCTTAAGTCTGAACGGAATTAAAGGCATTTGTATTCATCCATTCTTTTTTTTTTTTTCCTGAGACGGAGTCTCGCTCTGTCGCCCAGGCTGGAGTGCAGTGGTGCAATCTCGGCTCACTGCAAGCTCCGCCTCCCGGGTTCACACCATTCTCCTGCCTCAGCCTCCCGAGTAGCTGGGACTACAGTTGTCCGCAACCACGCCTGGCTAATTTTTTTTTTGCATTTTTAGTAGAGACGGGGTTTCACCCTGTTAGCCAGGATGGTCTCGATCTCCTGACCTCGTGATCTGCCTGCCTCGGCCTCCCAAAGTGCTGGGATTACAGGCCTGAGCCACTGCACCTGGCAAGTGGTGTCTTTTCACTTAGTTTAAGTTTACTCAGTGATGAGGATATGAACATTTTTCTAATTGGCATTCACTTCCATAACTGTGAACTCTACCCAGTGACCAGTATCTGTGATGGTATTAAGTACCACCTGTTCAAGCTATTTATGTGTTGTAAATTAGTCCCTAATACCCCCTGTTTCCAAAGTCTTATGACATCTAAGATGAAATGATAATAGATAATTTCATTAATTTATAAAACTCTGACTGAAGATGGGAGAAAGATGTCTAAACTAATTCTTTAGATTATATTTATCAAGAACCAGACAGATTCTAATCATTCTACATGTACATTAAATATATTGAATTAGATTTCTCTTCTAACCTTTACAATAAATGCTATATGAGCTTGTGTGTTTATTTAGCTCCTGGAAAATATTAGCTCTAATCTCCCCTATTTCATGCTATTTATGTTTTAAACCTCGTTTCTGAATGTGCTTTGTTAATTTGAATTTTATTGGCCTAAACAAATTTTTTCTTATAATCAACATAAATTACATCGCCATAACTCATATGAAGTTTTCTTCCCTCCCTCAGAAAGTTGTGACCAAACAGGATTTTAATACATTGCAGTTTTTGTAGAACTCCTCTACCAACAATTTCATAGCTAGTTAACTGTTTAAATGCACACTTACTGTGCTAATGGTTGGAGAATAAGAGGTCAAGATGGTGGCTTTTACAAGGAACACATATTTCTGAGCTTATGGCCTGCAAAGCTAAGATAAATTTTAAGAGAGAGAAAAATATCCTAAGTATTTATATATTTAATTATGTTATATTTGAAGTCACATATTTAGGAAATGAAAGTAGGTGTTTTCAAACAATGTCAGTTTCTATCAGCATGCAGCAGGGGTATCCCTCTCCATGCACAGATGCACAGAAACGAGAGAAAAATTAAGTACTAAATTCTAGTGACTATTATAGGATGGTGCAAGTTTCAAGACATGTGAAAGAAAACACAAACTAAAATAATTAGTGAGGACTGTGATGTCCGATAAGGCAAGCAATGAATTCTCTCTTAGCCTCATCTTCTTCATTTGTAAAATTGTTAAATATTTTGCATGACTTCTTCATACTCAGACTTTAATTGTGGTTGGCTTAGAACTCTTTCTCTTTCAACATTGTCTTCATTTCTCCACCGTTTTACTAAATCTTAGTCGTGACTGTTGATATGTCCTCAAGTATCATATACGCACCACGTTCCTTGGAGGTGGTAGAGTGTAGTGAATAGTCAAACAGGTTCTGGGTTTAAATCCTGCATCCTCTGCTTTCTAGCTGTGTGATTTGGGTCAGGCTAGTTGCTATCTGAGCCTCATTTTCCTCATCTGATTGTTTTAAAGACAAAATAGTATATAAGACAAAAGAGTTAAACAATATGTGAAAATATTCCAGCCTCTGACACATCGAAATTCTCAAGAAATATTTACTGTTCTCAGAACAATATTCTATTCTATTCACAATAACAATTGTTACAATTTTTATGCCTGTTCTAAGTTAAAATCTCTACAAGTCCAAGGGTTGATCAAGAAACATTAAATGTCCCACAAATAATTATTTCTATTTAACATAATTTAATTTTAAAACAGTTTTAGGTTCACAGCAAAACTGAGCATTGAAGTGTAAAAGCTTTAAGATAATTTTTTGCCCTTTCAGTATTTAATTTATTTTATTTAGACCTGATTAATTATAAAATTATTTTTCCTTAGCCATGAGAATTCAATATTACGTTATAAAGATATTTCAACTGGAAAGCTTTTTTTTTTTTTTTTTTTTTTTTTTTTTTTTTTTTTGAGATGGAATCTGGCTCTGTCGCCCAGGCTGGAGTGCAGGGGCACGATCTCGGCTCACTGCAAGCTCCACCTCCCGGGTTCACCCTGTTCTCCTGCCTCAGCCTCCCTAGTAGCTGGGACTACAGGCGCCTGCCACCATGCCTGGCTAATTTTTTGTATTTTTAGTAGAGATGGTATTTCACCATGTTAGCCAGGATGGTCTCGATCTGCTGACCTCTTGATCCACCCACCTCGGGCTCCCAAAGTTAATTTTTGAATATATTTCAGATTTTGCTCTAGCATATTTAATGAGATATTAATGTCACTATACAATCTAAATTTTGGCATATCATTTTATGTCCCTCAGCGTGTAAAAATCCTTTGTCATTATAGCTTGTACTCTCTGTCTTTTAATAGTGAACTTAATGTATTTATACTAAATATGATTTTGACACATATGGATATATTTCTGCATCTTTAATAAAATTTCACTGTATTTTTACTTCTTTACTTTTTTCGTTTGTTTTCTGCTTTTCATTGACTTGATTGCATATTTTTGGGGGGTGTGTTGTTTGTATATTTCCTTTTCCATTTAATCTGTGTCGCTTTTCATTGCTCTTTAGTTATTAAATGTTGAACAAAGTGCATTAGCACTAATGAAGCACAAGGTTGCATTAGCAAAGTACAACTTGAAACAATCATCTCCTTCTACCTGAACAATTTAAAGGCTGTAGAAAATTTTAGATATGATCATCTCTTCCAGTTTTTATATTATTGCAATTTGTAAATATAATTATGTATTGTTTTTTAAATTCCAAGCTAAATAGTCATTATCCTTAATGTTATTATTGCTGTTACTTTGGTTATTGATTATTTAGATACACCAACGTGTTTTCAAGTTTCTGTATAACTCAGTGCCACTTAGATCTCACTCTTTTCTTCTCATTGAAGCATATATTTTGGTGCTCTTTGGTATGTAAACTCAATCATTTATTTGAATATGTGTGTGTGTGTATGTGGCAGGGTCTCAGGCTGTCACCCAGGCTGCAGTGCTGTGGTGCAATCATGGTTCACTGCAGCCTTGACTTTCTGGGCTCAAGCAGGTCTCCCACCTCAGCCTCTTGGGTAACTGGGACTACAGGCATTTGCCACCATGCCCACACCAGGCTAATTGTTTGTATTTTTAGTAGAAATGAAGTTTCACTATCTTGTCCAGGCTGGTCTTGAACTCTTGAGCTCAAGCAGTCTGCTCTCCCGAGCCTCCCAAAGTGCTGAGATTACACGCATGAACAACCATGGCTGTCCTGAAAATTATCTTATTTTATATATCTTACTCTTAATAATTTAGAAAGGTTTAAAATAATAGATTGATGGATATTTTCTCTTAGCACTTTGAAGAGTTTAAAATCATAGGTTGATGGAAATTTTCTCTTAGCACTATTGTCTTTTATAATTTCAAGATGCTTTCATTTTAAATTATGAGTAGAAAACAGAAATTACCTAAAAGGGCACAATTACTAGACTGACAGTGTTATGGGTTGAATTGTGTACCTTCAGCAAATAATGAGGCGGTAATTCCAGTAGCTGTGAATGTGACCTTGTATGGAAATACAGCCTTTGCAGATGACCAAGTCAGGATGAAGTCATTAGGATGGGCCCAATCCAATATGACTCTGTAGTTACAAAAAGGAGAAATGTGGACACAGGGAAAGATAGGTATACAGAGAAGGCGATGTGAAGACACAGGAAGAATGCCATTGATAAGCCAAGCGATATGGTCTGTCTTAGCTCCTGTAACTCCCATGTGTTGTGGGAGGGATTTGGGGGAGGTAATTGAATCATGGTTGTAGTTTCCGTAACTCCCATGTGTTGTGGGAGGGATCTGGTGAGAGATCATTGAATCACGGGGTGGTTTTCCCCATACTGTTCTTGTGGTGGTGAATGAGTCTCACAAGATCTGTTGGTTTGATAAGGGGTCTCCTCTTTGCTTGGTTCTCATTCTCTCTTGCCTGCCGCCATGTGAAATGAGCCTTTCGTCTTCTGCCATGACTATGAGGCCTTCCCAGCACATGGAACTGTGAGTTCATTAAACCTCTTTTTCTGTATAAATTATCCAGTCTCTGGTATGTCTTCATGAGCAGCAGGAGAACAGACTAAAACACCAAGAAACACCCAAAGCTGCATGACATAAGGAGAGAGACATCTCTGGAATAGCTTTTTCCTTGTGGCTCTCAGAAGGAGCCACCTTTTCAACACCATGATTTTAGACTTCTGCCTTCCAGAACTCTGAGACAGTACACTTATGGTTAAGCCACCCACTGTGCGCTGTTTTGTTAGGGCAGTCCCAGGAAACTACTACAGATACAAATCGTAAACAGAAACAAGAGCCAGGAGAAACCAGAACCTTCAACCCTCTATGCAGTACTCTGTCCTTTCTTTCTGGAGGTTTTCAGAAGGAATTTCAAGGATTCGGCAGGGGGTTGGTAGACCATGCTGGGCCCACTGTGTCCCATTCCTGCCAGATTCCTGTGGGAACTGCACGGTTTACTAGGTTACACTTTCTTTTCTGTTTATGGCTTCTCAGGATGCACACTTGACCCTATGCCCTCTCTTAATCCTGGCAACCCCCCATACTCTGCCTAAATAAATACCAGTGGACATAACTACCGACATGCCAAAGTCCTCAACATCTCATATTCCATGGAAGAGTACATAGACGGGCTCTTTATACTGTCATAGATTATGCCAGCCGGGTATCCAAGTGATGTCAACAGGGCCCCAGTGTTTTTTAGACATTTTAATAAAAATTTCTTTTTAAAAAATCAGATTTTGCTATAGAGTCAGGCTTATAATCCCTATGTTCTTTTCTTGACAGTATGTTTTTCCAAAAGAATCCTCAGCCATCCACATAAAAACAGTTTCCATATATGCGAACTGGAAATTTTTATAACTGGTAGAAACAGACTAAAAACTGGACTTTCAAAAAATATAGTTGGCCTTTCCTGTGTACGAGCTCCGCATTCACAGATTCAACCAACTATGGATAGAAAATATAGTATTCCCAGATTGGGCAGCCCAAGGATGCAGAGGGCTCAGTTTTAATTTTCCCAGGTTATACAGGACCAATGTTGGAATTTTAGCATTTCTGGATTTTGGCATCCATCAGGGTTCTAGAACTAATCTCTCACGGAGAACGTGGAACCACTGTATATACCAATGGCAAATAAGCAGTGAAAATTTGCTTAACGCCACTAGTCATTAGGAAAATGCAATTAAAACTGCAATGAGATGCTCTATACAGCTACTAGGACGGCTATAATCAAATCACAGAAGACGGAGTACTGATGAGGATATGTAGAAACATCAGTGGTATAGTTGCTTTGGATAACAATAGGGAAGTTTCTTTTAAATTTAAATATACATTTATCATATGACTCAACTGTCAATTCCTGGATGTTTACCCAAGAGAAATAAAAGCATGTTCATACAGAGACCCATTTGCTAATGTTTATAGCAACTTTATTTGCATGGCCTTAAACTAGAAATAATCCAGAGGCCCATGTATTAGTAAAGGTATAATCAAATGGAACACTAGTTTGCGATAAAAAAATACAATATAGACATATGTAACAGCATGAATAAATCTCCAACGCATTAAGTAAACTCAATAAAAAACAATCAAAGCTACATAGTATATGATTCAATTTTTGTGACATTATTTAATAGCCAAAACTGTAGCCACCCAAATCTGAGTGGGGTAGACAGGGGCTAGGTGTCAGGTTGGGGGCGAGGACTGATTACAAAGGGGCACCAGGTAACATAGTACTTTAGGTTGCTGTAACAGAATATCATAGACTGGGTAGTTTATAAACAACCAAAATTTATTTTTCACAGTTTTCGTGATCAGAAGTTCAAATTCACGTTACTGACAGATTCAGTGCCTGGTAATGACTCACTTCCTGATTCAGAGGTGGCTGTCATTCTTTTGTCTCCTCACATTGTAGAAGGACGGGATATCTCCAGGGTCTCTTATAAAAAGCACTAACTCCTTTGATTAAGTCTCTGTTCTTATGATCTAATCACCTTCCAAAGCCTCCAACTCGCAATAACATTATATTGGGTATTAGATTTCAGCATAAAATTTCAGAAGAATATAAAAATTGAATCTATAGAACAAGGGAATTTTTAGGATGAAACGTCTCCATTGAAGTGGTTGTTACACTACTGTAAACATTTGTCAAAATTCATCAAAATGAACACTTAGAAAATGCTGTTATATATCATTATCGTTTGGCTGTGTCCCTCCAAAAGGCATGTGTTGGAACATAATCCAATGAACCACTGTTGGGAGGTGGGGCCCAATGGGAGGTGTTTAGGTCATGAAGGCTGAAGCCTTGTGAACAGATTCATGCTGATTTAAAATAACTTAAAGCTGGGAGTTCAATCTCTTGCTGTCTCACCTTCCACCATGAGATGACACAGAAAGAAGGTCCTCACCAGACACTTGCCTTTGCATCTTGGATTTTCCAGTTTCCAGAACCATGAAGAATCTCTACAAATTGCCCAGTCTCTTATATTCCATTATAGCAGCACAGACTGAATGTAACTATACACGTATTGCATTTGAATGAATATTAGTAAGAAATTAAACATTCACCACAATAAAGGGATCTTTGAATGAGCACTGGGTCCCTCTGAGCAAGGCCATGGACAGATGTTATGTAAGAGAAAGGACTGGATCAGAACTTTGAGAGCAGAAAGCATCAAATATTCTACAGCTTGAGCCTTCTGTAATGGTAGCAGTAGGAACTGAAGATTCCTATGTTTTTGTTATCTTAGATGGTGAATTGGACTCCACTAATGGAGGGGCTTAAGATATCAGCAGCCATTTATTTTGTATAAACAGTTGTGCAAAATGAATGTGCCAATGAACCATAACAAAATAAATTGGGAGAGCTTCAAATCTAATCCACCTTTTAGGAAGTCTATGATGGATAGACTTGACCTACAGAATCTAGGCACACTTTTGATAAGCCAATAATTTCCTCTCTATATAGATACCCCTAATTCAGGCTTCAGGGGCTAAAAAGTGTTCCCAGAGTTGCAACAAAATCATCAATACTTGAACAATATAACACACACTACAAGATTCCTTACTTTGAATGTTGAATATGTGTAGATATAGATACTAACAGAAGAAATTAAAGTTTGGCAGCTTTTGAAAGTGTAGTCATTCAAATATGTAAGGCACTGTTTGATGACACAACCAAAAATAAAGTTTTCATATTTCTTTTTTCAGTATTTTACATAATCTAGGGAGATATAAACTTCTGGCTAACAAAAAAATAAATGTTTGCTTAGGAAACAAGACTCCCAGACTTAAAAATCGTTACAAAAATACATATGTGACCAGCTATGTTTGGTTTCTCCGTTGTCTTTTGTTTGCATTCTAATTTTTCCAGCTTGAAGTATCTTGTCCTTACTCATTTTTAGACATCCAATACAGAGGTAATATTTATTTATTCAGTATTTGTCACTTTGAGAGTACTATGTTTTCTCAGATGTGAATCATCAAGTTGTTCTTGAATATTATACATTTCATTTTCAGGGTAGGATAAACTTTGTACCGATTATATTTGAATTTGTTACTTGAAGTGGAAATTGTATGTGATAGCAGAAAGGCTGAGTGCTTTGAAATGAGTAATACTGGATAGTGAAATATTGGTTAAAATTCTGGATCTTCCAGTGATAGCTGCCATCAAGGACACATTTCTTATCATTTTTAGCCTTAAGTCACTCACTTTGAACATGGAAATAATAAACACATTTTACAAAGTTATACTGGTGTGATGAGATCAGCATTCAGTAAAGGGAAGCTGATACGACTGTCAGTCAACGGATTCATCTAGCTATTTACCTACCGTTCTTTTGTTTTCCTCTCTGCAGCCAAAAGATTTAAGTTCAAATTCTGGATTGACAGTTTATTACATCTGTGACTTTTAGCAAATTATGTACTTTGCAGTCTAAAATTTCACATTTATAATGTATGATATTATTATTAAAGAGTCTATAAGAATCCAGTTTAGTGCCTGAAATATAGTAGGTGCTCATTTAATGACAGCTACTATTTCAACTTTTAGACATCACTATTACTACAAAACTGGCTTTGATATTTTACCTTTCTAAAATTTATTTTTTTGCTTCCTAAAATGCAGACTGTCCTACATCCAAACTATATTGGAAATTAAATATTTTAACGGAAAATAAAAATCACACACAGGTCAAGTAAGTTATAGTGGTTTTGAACAAAAGGCATACAATTTCTTTTTAAAAAAATATAAAAAGTACTAAAGCTATGTTCAACACGAATATACTTATATGTGTATTATATACATGCTGGAAATATCAGTTTTTAAGGGACTACATAGCAGCTACATGTTTTGATAATTGACATTATTCAGCAAATTATTCTAATACAGGAAGTATGTCAAATGATGAGTTCAGTATAACATTTTTATCTGCATTGCTTTGTTACTTTTGTGCATTACTATTAAATGCATTGTTATATGTTGCTGTAAGTTGTATTATTGCATATTAAAATCATTCTTAGATAAAATAAAAATCAACAAGGTCATTTGCACAGCTCGAGAAAATGTTTTTATCATACAGAGATTACGCATTTTTCTTTTAGCACTTTTTTTGCATGAAATCAATTGTTTCAGGGTTTTTTTTTTTAAAAAAACACATCTTCCAGGTAAAGTAAATATTTTCACTTTTAGCTACACATGGATATCCTCCATTATTTATGTTGTCATATACTTATCTTAGTAAAAGTTTGCCTAAAAATAACTGCTTATCCAAAGTGTACTTATGTTAAGTGTAGATATATTTTGAGTAAATAAAAAGCAGGTATTGTTTTCAGAGATAATCTTAAAAATGCTTTATCATGAATCTGGAGGTTAAATAGCTGGAAATGAAATCCAGAAGTAAATGATACCACTTGTAAACATACCTCTGACATTAGGAGTATACAGGAAATTATGACAAGTATCTGTTATCATAGATAAGTAAGGGTATCCCATGGGTAACTAAAAATGAGCATATTTAATGGGAGCCAAGTTTCGTATTTTTAAAAGACATGGAGAAATTTATTTTATAAGAAAAATCTGTTTAAAATGGAAAATCTTTGTAAAAAAACTACTCTTTTTAAAATCCTTTGCTAATGGCCTTCTTGAACTTTATCTTAATGTATATAAGAATTCTTCAAAAGTCACATTATATAATTAATTAAGGATACTAGAGAAAATTAGATACTGCAATGTGTCAACAATGTTTAGAACTGATGTTAAATAAGTCTGGGTGCAGTGCCTCACTCCTGTAATCCCAGCACTTTCGTAGGCGGGTCACCTGAGGTCAGGAGTTCAAGACCAGCTTGGCCAACATGGTGATACCCCAACTCTACTAAAAATATGCAAATTACCTGGGTGTGGTGGTGGATACCTCTAGTTACAACTACTCTGGGAGGCTGAGGCAGGAGAATTGCTTGAACCTGGGAGGTGGAGGTTACAGTGAGCCGAGATCACGCCACTGCACTCCAGCCTGAGAGACAGAGCAAGACTGTTAAAAAAAAAAAAAAGAAAAAATATCGCTGCTAAATACGTTTCTGGCTATTCCTAATTTCTATTTGTGATGGTCTAGTTTGTGCTTTTCTTTTTAATAAAGACTTGTTTTTTAAAAGAAAGCACAGTGATCTGGATGATGTCTTATGGTAAAGCCTTGGGGTAAACTCCAAAGGGTAAGTATTAGCAGTGTCGATGCCACCTCATTACGGTAACCACAATACCACATTTAAAGTGAAAAAAAAAAATCAGACTTTTCTGAAGTGTCTTGCAAATTCAAATCCTTTCTATGATGGCAAATAAAACAGGAATTTGGAGCACCAAACTTGCCCCTTCCTCTGCAATAAGGTAAACAAAAGTTTCAAACATGTTTTAGAATGAATTCCTAATTTTATACATCAAATGACCACCCTCTCATCACATTGAATACCTATGGTAAGAAATTAGAATTCTCTCTCTCGTCCTTCCTTGTTAGTGTAGGGTAGAAGGGATTTTTTTTTCTCATCCATCACTAGGTTCATGGCTGAAGCACCTATAACAAAAGGCAGTTTAACAACAGAAAAGCATACATATTTATTTAATGTAAATTTTATGTGACATGTGGACCTTCAGAAATGAAGACCCAAAGAAATGGCGAAATCTATGTATATTTATGCTTAGGTTGGATGGGGAGTAGACAGTCATGAGGAAGCATGATTGAACAGAAGGAGTATGATCTAATGGTAATAAGCTGGGGGAACTTAGCAAGGCCTGTTTGTTCATATTATTTTCTGTGTCCCAGTGTGACATTCCTTGTCTCCAGATATGAGGCACATGAGGCTCTTATCACATACTTCAGAGGAAGATCAGATTCTTTTTTTATTTTTTTTTTGAGACAGAGTCTCGCTCTGTCGCCCAGGCTGGAGGGCAGTGGCGTGATCTCCGCTCACTGCAAGCTCCACCTCCCGGGTTCACACCGTTTTCCTACCTCAGCCTCCCGAGTAGCTGGGACTACAGGTGCCACCACCACACCCGGATAATTTTTTGTATTTTTAGTAGAGACGAGGTTTCACCGTGTTAGCCAGGATGGTCTCAATCTCCTGACCTCGTGATCCACCCACCTCGGCGTCCCAAAGTGCTGGGATTACAGGAGTGAGCCACCGCACCCAGCTGAAGATCAGATTCTTTTACAGCTTGCTTCAGAGAAGAAGGATTGGAGAAGGTCAGAGACCTTTCTCCTTTGTGATTTTCTCAAATGTGAAGGTGCCATCTTCTGGGGTAGCACGTTCTGAACCCAATGCTCTGGGGTAGCGTGTTTCTATTTGTAGAATATCAAGAGAATGGTGTTGCATCTTTCAGAAAAGCCAGTCTAGAAAATCTTAGGAATGAAATATACAACCTAATTTTATACATTTTTCTAATTTCTATTTATGGTTAATATTTGAAGAAACATTCCCTCATGCATATAGAGTTTTAATTTAATGTAAGTGGATAATATACATAATAATGCTGGTTGCAAAGATTTTGTGTTCCAGAAGAGTTCAATAATATTTTCCTTAAAGGTTGGCGTGGAAGAAGAAAATTTATTTCCAACATTTTAATCTTTGACTCTGCATTAGCCATTTTCAAGTAGATAAATTAATTTTTTTCACTTGAGTTATTTACTGAAAATTGGTGAACTTAATTGCTGAAAAGCTTTAGCTTTTGCTGTTTTTTTTTCGCTAATCATTGATTCAGTGATTACTATTTCTTTTCTATTTTCTTTATATGTACTGTAATTTCTCAATGGCATTCAAGAAACCCAGGAAAGCACATTGAAAGTGGAATTATTTGAGCTGGACATATACTTGTGCATTAAAAAATTCTCCAAATATGTCTTTAAAACTTAATTAAAAATGTCAACTTAGAAACTTAATGTGCCTGGGGCTTAGTCCAGAGGACAGTGGTATCAGCTGAAACAGGAAGATAATGGAAGGGGATTTGAACTTTATGATAAGGACTCCTGGTCAGCTTAAGAAAGACAATGGCAGGATCAGAATATACGTTACTGCCTGCTGTGTATATGCAGCAATAGTGGTTATACCTGGTTCTTTGTCTCCAAATCAGAGCACAGGCCCAACAAGAACAATCCTCGGTCCACTTATGAAGGAGGCTTATCCACTCAGTTGGAGGTATGGTTTCCCTGCATATTGCTGCCAACTTCCTGTCACTGCCCCAGAGGTTTAGAATTAGCATTAATGACCTTCAAACAGCTTAATTTCCCCAGAGTCATTGAACACAGCTAGTTGGCCCTACTAGGCTGAAAGCCATATGGCATCAATTGTAAATGTTTTGCTACCATTTCCCAACATAACCACCTGCCTGATTTACTGTTTGCTGGATACTCACCTTGAATGTGAATATGTCCACATAATTTTTTTCTTTAAATTAAGAAATGTAGTTTAAAATTATGATTCATTTTATCCTATTAAGATGTTGAAGGGGGATGCTGAAGAAGATTCACATTGTCAGTTTTGTATAAATCCACTTGTTGGAGAAAAGTGTTGAAATGAAATTAACAAAACCATCACATAAATATAAACGTGTAGATTGTTAAAATTACAGTTTTAGGAAATTTGCAACATAAAGTACAAGGTAAATAAATATCTCATTTTGAACTCACATATTTAGTACAAATTATTGCCCAAAATACATCCTAGGGCTTGGGGATATTTAGAAAAGAGAAGACCCCCAGAGCTATAAATCATTAAAAAACCAGATAGCTTAACTTCAAAATGCATTTTATTTTTTTTAGTCTTGGGTTTCAAGATAAAACCTTGAAGAAAACTGTAGAAGCCTTTTCTCTTAGCCATAAAATAGACTCCATATCCCTCCCTTTCCTACCATGTATACTCCCTTCACATTTATCTAATTGTATGCTGTCGTCTATATGCCTTCTTAGAAGTTGCAGGGGCTAATCTTGAGTCTGACAAAGGAAGCTTGGAGACTCAGCTGCAAAATTCCCAAGATTATTTCAAGGTGGCTGGCTAGTCAACAACCCCGCCATTGTTGAGATGCTGCCAGCTCGTGATTCAGGAGGACTGAGACACAAAATAGCCACCAGAGCAAGACACACAGACATTGTACTCAGCACAATTTTGCGCGCCTTCCTTATCAATTTTTCCACACTTAAACTCCTACCCTCACCCCCAAAATTGAAGTGGTTGCTTTGGATGGGAATCCGGCCACATCCCCTTTACTAGTTTTGGTTAGTAAAATCCCTTTCTTTCCACCAGACCTCACTCTTGTGAATTGGACTCTGCAAGTGGTAAGCATTCAGATCTGTATTCAGTTACAACGAAGTGATCTCTCTGCAATGGATACAGAAAAGATAGGTTCAAGGGGAAATATAGGGGAAGAGGGAGGGGGAACTTAAATAGGGGGGATAAATGAATTTGTGATAATTAAAAGCAGACATAGAGAAAATTCTGAAGGGAAACTGGTAATAGTGTATATGGAGACATTGTGCTCCTCAATGGAAATTTTGAGGGTACGATATTGTTTCCATGCATCTCCCTTTCAGCAATTCATCCCAGTGACTTGATGCAATGACATCACCTGTTCTCTTCTGAGGAAACAGTTTTAGACATTCAAAGCCCAGTTGTTCAATGTAGCCGAGATTCTTTAATTTCTATTTCAGCTAATTAGTAGCAATACAAACTCTTGCCAAACAAGAAATGTGAATTCTTAAAGATTAAATTTTATTTTCTCTCTATCTAGAGGTAGGAAACCAATCTTTCGGGAGGCACAAATTACGATGACAGCCAACATTCATTTATTCATTCCAAAATAAAGCCTTTATGTGTAATGAATTATTTTTCGTAATTCTAGAAAGTGGCGTGTTCCAGCAATTATAATTATAAAGTGTACTGTTTTTGGAGGGTAAAATAGTAAGTCACATCATTAAGGTCAAAATGATGTTTAAAGGAAAACTATAACTATGCCTTTAGTATATTAAAATTAGATAATATTTTATACATCTGTCCCTGCAAAATAAAACACTTTTCATATGTTTTCTTTGGCTCACACACAACTAAATTTGATGAGATAAAATATACAAATATTTGACAGGGTCAATTTCCTTTTCAAGTTGGATTTTAATTAATTCAATAAGCATGTATTGATGACCTACTGTATGCAATACATTTGGCTAAATTTAGCATATCTGATTTTGCTCTATCATCATGGATCGTGATGTTTGTGACGGGGGATGTTTGTGACTGGGAGCTTTTTTTTCCCATTAGCCAAATAAATAAGTAGGTAAATGCTTAAAGATTTTTTTAAAAATCCACGTGGTGTTATTTTGAGAGGTATAGAATTTATCTAAGCTCCAGTTCCTTCCATTGGAAAAATGCATATTTAAATGAGGTAATATGTATAAAGGCAATGGTGGCTGGGCACGGTGGCTTGTGCGTGTAATCCCCGCAATTTGGGAGGCCCAGGTGGGACGATCGCTTTAGCCCGGGAGTTCAAGATCAGCCTGGGCAACAGGGAAAGACCCAGTTTCTACAAAATATTTTTAAATTTAGCTGGGTGCAGTGGCACGTGCCTGTAGTCCCAGCTACTTGGGAGGCTGTAGCAGAAGGATTGCTTAGGCCTGGGAGGTTGAGGTTGCAGTGAGCTGTGATCGCGCTACTGCCCTCCAATCTGAACCACAGAGTGAGACCCTGTCTCTAAAAATAAATAAATACAGAAATAAATAAATAAAGACATACATACATACATACACAAAAAAGGCAAAGAGTAGGCCCTCAATAACATGAGCTAATATCAATCTGTATTTCCATAAATTGGTATCATTCTATGTATTCATAGCCTCCAAACCTGTTATAGTCCAGTCTTCGGCTCCTTTTCCTGTGGCTTTAAAAATTTATATTAGATAAGGAAAAGAATCACACTATATACTTATCCTTAACTGTTTTATAGTTATTTTCAGATTTACATTTCCTGTGGTTACCAAATTACAAATGGCTACATGTAAAAACATACCTTTCTGGACAGTTTAGTTTCTCAAAGTTCAGAGGAACTCATATGCACTTACATGTAAAAATTATATAAAATATGCATATGTTAACTTCTCATATATACTTGAAAGACACCTAACAAAATTGAGAGTTCGCAATGGCGTTACACACATATTTGAAGTTGCAAATAGAAAAAAACAGATATCCAGAAATCAGGCTGAGTTTATACCCTAGAGATATTTGCAATTCCTCCATAATAACGTGACAAAATTTGTGACTTTGAAGCTAAAAATTATGTATAACTACATTTTACACAATTTTAGCCATCAACAACTTATATTAACAAATAAATTAAGTTATACATCAAGCCAGAAAAGATAGCAAATTTCTTATGTTCTAGTATGGGAAGAAGAAAGGCATTTTTAGTTTAAAATTTAGTATGCGACACAAAATGGCCAGATGGTGCACATAATCCATTTGTTGCAGGGCTTCTAGTTCTTTCTGTGCATTGGAAGAAAACCAGGTGACAAGTTAGGCAGCAGTTTTTATGTAGGACATTTCCAAATTGCATATAATCAGAGAATAAGGATCTAGAAGATAACTTCCAACTAAAAACAAGCCATTCTGACTCAAAGTCACAAGAATTCAGTCTTAATAATCACAAATGCTTTCTGGTCTCAAGCTTAAATATCTATTCTCTATTTTCTTTGGACTCTCAGTGTCTTAGAATTTTTGCACACATAGTCTTACATTTTCCTCTTCAGAGAATGGGATTGGCAGAAGAAATGAGAGAACTTTTTGCAGCCAGTCATTTTTTCCAAGATCACAGAGCTAGTCAATACACCCTGAGATTCACATAAAACATGAGAATAGCCAGTATGGGGTACCTAGAAATGAGGAGCACTGCAATTATAATACAAACAAAAATTATACCCCATTTTACTAGTTTGAATCATTACCACAATAAACATGGATTCATATGTTAGGCTGTGATAGAACCAAAAGAAGACATTTATGTGATTTTTTTTTTTTTAATGGCATGCATCTGCTCGGGACAGGCTGTGCTTTTTAGAGGAACAAATTTATCCTTCAGTAAAAAATTCTGGAGAAGTGTGATATAAAAGATCAATTAAACTTGATATTTAAAGTCTTTGTACCAAAATAATGAATCTATTCATGAACAATACAAGAATGAGATTTGGCAGGAAAGCTATGTCAGTATATCTCATATCAGTGCCTAGCTAGGATGCTAATTCACAAGAAAAAATATTGTCATTCTCCAATGTCAGACGGTTATTTGAAGCCTGTCTGCTTTTTTTGGTAAAGATACTTTAAATAAGGAACCTGGGGAAAGAGTTACAGATATCTACTGGCATGAAGAGGAAGACTGTTTACTGAATAGAATTGAATGGATTTTTTTATGAGTATTGGTATTATTTCAATTTTCAATTAAAAAATAAACTGGTATATGCAAAATCTTCATGCTGTGGGCCATATTGAAAGATAGTAAATAATTGAAATAAAATGCCAAGATATTGGTGGGGACCCGTCTGCACCTACTAGGGTCTTGATGTTACCTGAGCCCCCTTAGGTATTTTAAATATGTGCCAGAAGACATGCTTCCCAGGACATGATTTTTCTATTCCTAAAAATAAGTTACAGGAAAAATAGACAAATGAAGACTAAATGTTTCAAGAGGGAACCCATATAATGGGTTAAATGAGGCATAGGATAGCAGTGTGTGAGGCATTTTGTATTAGAGCTCATTTAAAATACCATCGGTTACATGAGGTTTCAGAAAAAAAGAAAACAGCCTGTGTTCTGCATAAACAACTGTATGCAATGCATTGTAAAATGGGTATGAGGAATTAAGGAAAGAATGCCTTTTCTTCTGGTGTTCATCTTCCTCCTGGTTCCTAGCCAACTACAACAATTTGTTTTATAATCTTGCTTATGGCACCTTCCATGGCAACAGGTGCTTACTCATTTTGACAAATGTCACTTTATTAACAATCGTGATGTATGCAAAGAGGACTAACAATCCCTCTAGTTATGCAAAGGACAGGCACAGTACCCGCTGGGGATCAGAGCCTACCAACTTTGTGACAGCTCACAGTATATTTTCACTATTGAAGCCAATGGAGTATATATTGAATATACACTTTGTTCAAGGATTGGTCCTGCTTTATGCTTGAGGCTTATTTTATTTTCAATGTGTCCTGATTTATTAAACTAGTTTTATGATGGACACACCTAAAGAGCATCTGTCTCCTATACAGGAAATGGCCATGTTATAGTGACAAACTTGGCAATGTAGAAATAAACTTAGAAATGTAGGCAAATATGAGATGATACCTGAACATCATCTCAGCCACACCACAGTTATTGAGATATTGTTTTCTAAGGGTAAGGTCCAAACACTTTATCATATTTTTATATCTTGCATGTAGTAGATAATTTATATACCTACCAATCACACACACACACACACACTTAATGTCATAGCAATCTAATTAGAAATAAAAGTTTCTAAATTTCAAACAATGTGGAGCAAAACTATAAAATATTGTCTTAAGTTTTACAAATTTTTTGAAAAGGTGATTCACAGGATTATGGAGGATATTGATCCAATTGAATAAAACATAAAGCCCTGAATACTTCTCCACTCTTCCATTTTTATAGAAACTAAGAAGCAATTTAAGGATTTCTTTTTTAATGTGAAGAAAAATGTTTTGTTAGATTTTCTGCTAAATGCCATTTAAATAATCAATTTGCCAACATTTAGGGAAATTGAGTATGCCACTTCTCTAAAAAGCTTGTCATTTCTCTTTAGGGTAACGTGTAACAGAGATGCATAGGAAAATTCAGGGATGTGCTTTGAAATACTATTAGTAGATAGCAAATGGGGGATAGATGGATAAAAATTTAATCTATATATTACTGGGCAAGAGTTAAAAGGGATAAAGTATCTCTCTATACACATGGGTCTCAAAATTGGCCTCAAAAATGATACTGAGTTAAAAAACACTAAGTGAAACATGGTGAATATCACATTTCCCTGTGTAAATATAAAAATAGAAAAAATATAACAATCATTGTTGATATATATTTAGGAAAGAAAGGATTAATAGTTTAATATTGAGAGTAGATTAGACACACACATATATTAAATATAGAAGAATTAGCCTTTCGATTTGTTAATCTTTTTGTTTTAATCTGCTGTATCTCTATTTACTATTTCATTCACTATTATTGTTGGTTTTTATAATTGCATTTCTTCTGCTTGGGTTTCTTATATTTTCCCTAATATCTTAAGTTAACTGTTGAATTTATCGGTTTTCAGACTTTATTGCTTTCTTGTATGTTTTAAATATGCTTTCCTATTTCCAAATCTACAAATTTTTCAAAAAAAAATGTTTTTTTCTGACTTTGAACTTCGTTGTGCTAAGAGAAGTATATCTGTCTGATAATTCCTTGGAATTGGCTGATATGTGCATTATGTCTTCCCCATGTGGTTCGGCTTTCTCTGAAGTTCCGTCCGTACCTGAGAACACTGTGTATTCCTTGGTATGATGGGTTTGTTGACTTCTTTATATGTTTTGAGGCAAGTTATTAGAGGCATCAAAGTTGAAATGAGTGTATAATTATCATTGTTTTATGATGTTTTCCATTCTATATGATGCTTTGTGCCTTAAAGACTTCACTCTATAATATTAATATAGATACACCAGCTTTCCTTTGACTAATATTTAAGCTGCCTAATTTCTTATCCTTTGTGTATCAGTTTTTCCATGTTTTTATTTTCATGTGTGATTCTTCGATAGTATAATCCTGGATCTTATCTTTTATTGAATTTAACCTTTAACTAGAAAGTTAATTTATTTACATTTATTAGGATTGCTGATATATTTGGATTCATTACCATCCTATTTCTTGTTTTGTATGTTCCTCTTTTGCTTCATCGCTTTTACTTTTTATCACTTTTTCTGCATCTTTTACATGAAGTTTTTATTTAAATTCTGTTTCCCTCTTTATTCTTTTAATAGTTACCATGAAATTTTAACAGATTTATTTACTTAAAGTCTACATTAATCATTTTCTCTATTCCTTCTTTATATAACATAGGGACCTTAGAATTATAAAAATCAAATCACCTGCTAGTCTTACTTATTGTCCCATATTTTAATTATATCCTTTCTGTATTCCCAAATTTAATTTTTTTGTTATTTCACACAGACCCTGTGGTTTATCTACATGCTTTCCATGTTCTTCACTCAACATTTCTTCTTGTATCTGCAGCTTTCCTTTTGTAGTTATTTTCCATCTTGCTGACATATCGTCAAAAGTTTGTTGAAGTGTGAATCTATTCACTTTTAGGTTTCCTAAAGGGAGTTTTAGTTTTTCTTTTAGGTTTACTTACATCTTACTTTTGAATTATTTCACACATGACAAAATATGTGAGAGGAGTACAACTATTAATACTTCCTATATACCTTGCGCCCACATCCTTTACTTGTTTATGTTTTACTGAATGCACTTTATCATTCTCTCTCTCTTCATCCTCAGTGTTCATTTTATTACCATGTTGACAGGAAGAGTTGTTCTTGATATTAAGTAAGGATTTTAAATCAACTTATTATCACTGCAAATTTCCAAAAGACAGAAAGAAGGGTAACAGTGTGAATCTCTCTGGCTTCTAGTAGAAATGGAAATATTGCTTAGATTGGAGGAAGGTCATAGAGCACTCAGAAGAAATATGATCGTATTGTCATCATAGAAGCAATACATTTGTCTTTTGTCTCCTTACTTGTTTATATTTTTTCAACTATTTAAATCAAACAATTTGAGGTGAAAGTTCACCACCACTCTCACCTACCAATAACAAGATAGAACAGTGGAAATATTAATTCACAAACATGTGTTTTCATTTTGATGATAGTCAGCTACTAATCTAGATGCTTGATATAAGAGACATTATCTAAGCTCTACCATACCTGTATCAGTAGAATTACTTCCCTATTATACATGAAGATATACAGGCATACCTTGGAGATATTACAGATTCAGTTCCAGACCACTGCAGTAAAGCAAACATTGCAATAAAGTGAGTCATACAAGTTTGTTGGTTTTCCAATGCATAAAAAAGTCATGTTTACATTACAATATAAGCAGCTGAGTGTGCAATAGAAGTATGTCTAAAAAACAATGCACATACTTTAATTTTAAAATACTTTATTGCTAAAATGCTAATGATTATCTGTTCCTTCATCAAGTTGTGATTTTTCACAGGTAAAGGGTTTGGTCCAAGTGTTGGTGGCAGCTGACCAATCAGGGTGGTGGTTTCTTAAAGTTAATGTGGCTGTGGCAATTTCTTCTAACAAGGCAGCAATGAAGTTTGCCACATTGGTTGACTTTTCCTTTCATGAAAGATTTTTTTTTTTTTTTGTAACGTGATGCTGTTTGATAGCTTTTTCCCCACAGTACAACTTCTTTCAAACCCAAATTCTACCACTGCTTTATCAACTAAGTTTCTGTAATATTCTAAATTCTTTGTTGTTATTTGAAGAATGTTCACAGCATCATTACCAGGAGTAGATTCTATCTCAAGGAACGACTTTCTTTGCTCATCTCTAAGAAACAAATCCTAATGCATTAAAATTGTATCTTGAAACTGCAGCAACTCAGTCACATTTTCAGGCTCCAGTTCTAATTCTAGTTGTCTTGCTGATTCCACCACATCCGCATTTACTTCCACTGAAGAGTTAAACCCCTCAAGGTCATCTGTGAGAGTTGGACTCAACTTCTTCTAAACTCCTGTTATTGTTGATATTTTGGACTCCTCCCAGGAATCACAAATGTCCTTAGTGTCATCTAGAGTGGTGAATCCTTTCCTGAAGATTTTCAATTTATTTTACCCAGATTAATCAGAGTAGTCATTATGGCAGCAATAACCTTACCATGTTTAGTTCTTATGTAATAAAACTTGAAAGTTGAAATTACTCTTTGATTCAGAGGCTACAGAATGGATGTTGTGTTAACGAGCTTAGAAACACTAATATCCTTGTTCACCTCCATCGGAACTCTTGGGTGGTCAGGTACATTGTCAATGAACAGCAATATTTTGAAAGGACTCTTTTTTTTCTGAGCAGTAGGTCTCAAGAGCGGGATAAAAATATCCAGTATACCATACTGTTAACAGATATGCTGTCATTCAGACTTTGCTCCATTTATAGAGTACAGGCACAGTAGATTTAGCATAATTCTTGCTATTTTCAGAATCGTTAATCAGTATTGGCTTCAACTTCAATTTACCAGCTGCATTAGCCCCTACCAAGAGTGTCACCCTGTGCACTGAAGCTTTAAAGCCAGGCATTGACTTATTTTCTAGCCATGAACGTCCTAGACAGCATCTTCTTTCAATATAAGTCTGTTTCATCTACACTGAAAATCTCTTGTTTAGTGTAACAAACTTCATCTATTATCTTAGCTAGATTTTCCAGATTATGTGCTAAAGCTTCTACATCAGCACATGCTACTACTTCACCTTGCACTTTTTCTTTTATTTTGGGATGGCTTCTTTCCTTAAAAATTATCAACCAACTTCTTCTAGTTTCCAACTTTTCTTCTTCATTTCTCTCAGCCTGAAGAGAATTGAAGATAATTTGGGCCTTGTTGTAGTTGGTTTGATTTTCTATCCAGACTGATAAAACGTTCTCCATATCAGCAACAAGCCTGTTTTACATTCTTCATCGTTCATTTGTTCACTGTAGTAGCACTGTCAATTACCTTCAAGAACTTTTCCTTTGTGTTCATAAGTTGGCTGTTTGTTATAAGAGACCTAGCTTTTAGCCTCTCTCAGCTTTCAACATGCCTTCTTCATTAAGTTTAATCATTTCCAGCTTTTGACTTAAAGTGGGAGATGTATGATGCTTTTCTTCTCACTTGAACACTTACAGGCCATTGCAGGGTTATTACTTGGTCTAATTTTAATATTGTTGTGTCTCAGGGAATAGTGAGGCTTGAGGAGAAGAAGAGAGATGGAAGAACAGCTAGCTGCTGAAGAAGTGGGAACACACATGATATTAATTAAGTTTGCTATCTTATATGTGCAGAGTGTATGGTGTCCCACAATTACAATAGTGACATAAAAGATCATTGATCACAGATAACCATAAGTAATATAATGACAATGAAAAAATCTGAAATATTGTGAGAAGTATTGAACTGTGACCCAGAAACCAAAAGTGAGCACATACTGTTGGAAAAAATAGTGTGGATAGAATTGCTCAAGGCAGGCTGGCCACAAACCTTCAATTTGTAAAAAACACA
The DNA here is from genome assembly GCF_028878055.3 of Symphalangus syndactylus. Lineage (NCBI taxonomy): Eukaryota > Metazoa > Chordata > Mammalia > Primates > Hylobatidae > Symphalangus > Symphalangus syndactylus. The sequence goes on from NC_072439.2 coordinate 209,040, forward strand.
ACATCTACAAGAAAAGTGCAATGAAACAAAGTACGCTTGTCATTGCTCCAGGTTACAGAGAAAAAAAGTGGAAGAGATTAGATTCAAATCAAATCTCTCTGATGCCAAAATCCATGATCTTAATCATTAAATACATTGCTTCCAATTTTATGTCTAGATAATATATATTTCATAGGTTTTATATAAAAATCTATTGTTTAACCTCATCTCATTAGTAATATATATATAATATTCAGAAAGTTTAATTAAACAATGGTTGCTTAAATGAACTACTGCTTTATTAAGCAAGAAACAAATCTTAATCTGTAATATATATTTAGAAGTAGCATTTATAACATTAAAATAAGCCATGATGGTTTTTCCAAAATAATGAGAAAATGACCCCTTAAATCAATTATACTTTAAAAAGAAAGATGCCTGTTTTGTCTGTCTTTATGAAGGAGATGAAATTTGGCAAGGCAAAAACTATAGATTGTTAAAAGAAGCAAGTTAACTCATGTTTATGTTTTATAACTTATTTTATTTTTTAAAACAACCTTGAGTAGAGTTTTCTTTGTATTTATTTTGTACTATTTTAAGATGTATAGGTCATTTGCAAGTAGTTAGTTTCTGAATTTTCGGTGCAATCCAAATACTTAGTTTAGTATTACCTGTGGTTTACCTGCTAATTTAAAAAAATGACTAACATGCAAATTAAGAGTATAACCACGCATTTTCAACTGCAAACTATATGGAGAGAGTATTCGTTATGAAAAAGATAAAAAATAAAAATCACATAGTTTCTATTTTCTTTGCAGTTTAAAAATGAATTGGAAAATGAATTAGTAATAATGTTTAAAATGCATTTAATTGTGTTTTTTAATGTTGCATGGCATAAAATTTTAATAGCTCGGTTAGAAATCTATGTCTGAACTAGATTTCAGAGAAATTGTTTTCCTCTTTCTATTGGTGAAATACAAACTGCTGTGTCTTGATATGACCACTTGATGGAACTCTTTCATTTTGCTTTCAGCAATCTCTAAGCAGTGACAAACTTACCTTTCTTGGCAGGTATAAAAGTGTATATAAGTATGTATGTGTGTATATATACATGTATATGTATGTGTGTGTGTGTATATATATGTATATATATGTGTGCATATGTATATATGTATATATATATGTGTATATATGTGTATATATATATCTATGCTTAAAGGAATTCGTTATTTGGCACATTTAGTATTCTCTACCGTTTTTTATGTATGTGAATTTTATTTATTTCTATGGAGAACCACAGTGTTAGTAAGTCGACCTGTAGAAAAAGAAATAAAATTCTACTTCTTAAATAAACTCTTGTTCTCATTTCCCTCCAAGAATTTTTTGCAAAAAATTAATTTTAAATAATTCTAAATATTTAAATATAATAATATCCAAGATGTTATTTGCTTTATAATCAAACTGAAACTGTATTTCTGGAATGCCTTCAAAATTCATAGTCAGAAGCATTCACAAGGTCTTGGGAATTAGAGGGTGTTAGGTAGCTGTGGGAACTTCCTAACAATTATCCTTATTAAGAAAGATAGTTTGAGAAGGGGAGAGATTGATTTTGAAGTGAAGCTTTCAATAAAGTCATATAGAACAATTAGGAAAAACTAGAAGTGAAGGATGGGGTGAAAATCACCTTCTCTTCATTGAAAACATTGACGCTATAGGTCATCCAAGAGCTGTGGATTAGGTATCAATCATCTATTTGTGACTTTTCATTTAAACTTTCTGAAGTTTTGCATAAAATAGGGATAATCGTAAATCTCTCACGAGGCTCAGATACAATAAAACTCACTGTAGTAATACATTTGTAAACTCTAAAAACATCGTGGAACTAGTAGTTGTTGGAATGATCACATTGTTGTAAAGAAAGCCCACATTAAGCATGTCAGCATATCTCGGAGAAAAAGGCCGTCTTCGGTAACTCTACCTTACAAAATATTTTCCATGCTCTGTAGTGTCTGGCTCCTAGTCAGAAGAATCTCAAGGAAGTAAGGCCTCTTTTTTGTTTGCCATTTATTCTAAGTGATCTCTGCCACTTTAGTGGCATCTAGTCCTATGCTAATGGTGGCCAAATCATTTTTCCAGTCCAGAATCTCTACATGAACTCCACCATCCTATTAGACACTTTCTCCCCAATATTCTGGAAACTTAAATTTCTCTGTCTTAAACCAAACTCACTGTGTTTATTCTGCAAAACTGTTGCATACACTTGGCTGACAGAGTTTTTGGTTTTTAAATTGATGACCGTGATTAATTTCTCTTTTGGCTCCCCAGTACCCAGCCTACAGTAGTCAGTGACCGATTAACCATTGAATGAATGAAGTATTTTGAAGCTCAAGACACAGATTTGACCTAATGGTGATAATTTCAAACATTAATTTGTTTTATTGTGACTCTGTTAGAGATTGGCTTATACAATATTACTTTCCTAGTGATTCTTGTTTTTATCTATTTTTGGTCTACACAAGGCATTGAAAATATAAGTCACTGAATGTGCCCTCATTTTCAGAGTTTAAAAGAAACTTCATTGCTGCACTAATGATAAACATTTAATCAACCCATTTTTAGGAATAAGTTATAAAACACTATTAATGCTTTTTCTCTATATACACTTTTTCTTCTTGAATTACTGGAGTGAGGAAATTCACTTAAGAGTAATGTCTTTCAATAAGAGCAGCTGTAAGGGAAAAGCATATTTTCACTGCCAAGAAAAACTATCAGATAAAATACATTCATTGTACAAAAAAATTACAAACGATTTCTGTAGACATGCAATATGGTATGTACTATTGAATGTGTTGGGGATAAAGTAATAAACAAAAGTACATGTCCTTACATTCTTTGAGCTTGTGTGGGAAACCCAATATAAACAAATGTGCTATTTATATTTCGGTTTAAATTATTTTATTTCAGGTTGCAACAGAACTATACAAAATGTGAAGTAGGGAAGGTGATGAAGTAACAGAGGCTGCTATTTTCTAATGGGTTGTCAGAGAAGATCTGTCTAAGGGGAGACTTTATATAGATTTCTGAGTGAAATGATGGGCCAAGGCATTTCGGGAAGACATTTTGGATTGCCTCGAGAGGTCTCAAGAACCTTCCAGGGCTCTCCAGAACCCCTCTTCAGGGATCTCTGACAAGATACTGATTACAGAGATGTCTGAGGACAGAGCTGGGACAATCCAACATTTGTAGTACTGATGCAAAGAAAGCCCACCAAAAGAGATTTAGATCATTTCTATAGTTCTATAAAAATGTTTTTATGACTCCCAATTTTCATTTAGTTAGCGTATTTTTTCTTCTTCATGTCACCTTTACCCTTTGGTTGACTGTAAAGGAATCCATACACTTACGCAATGTATTCTGTAACAGCATAAGCTGTTTTCAATGATGGGAGCATCAATTTATAGGTAAGTATAACTCAATTAAAGCACATAAGTTCAGGTACTAAAATCAATACAAAGAGCATATTCTGGTACCTCCCAGTCGCCCGCCTCCGGCTTACATATGCTTAACATTTCTGGTGGACAGAATCTTGCTGCTTGTTTGGGATTCTTGACATCACAATATTCATCGTAGAGTAGGCATGCAATGCTTTTAATTTAAATCAATAAGTTAATTTCAAGGGGCAGGGAAGTGAGCAAAAGGGGGCTTATGACCCTTTTTCCTAAAGAGCAACCAATGGTCAGCCACCATTGATTGCTACACAAGGCCACTCCTGAGATCCCAGTTCTAATATCATAAATAATCAAGTACATGAAAATAATAGAAAATGAAACCCATCCTTTTCTGACAACAGTGTCTTGCTTCTGGAGATAAAACTAATGATTTTCCCAGAAAATTTTTAAGCAACATTTGGAGGAAAAGCTAAAGAGAGATTTGAATATTATTCCTTTAGGACAGGATTGCCTGGTAACTTACAGGGCACCTATTTAAATGTGAACTTCAGATAAGCCTCTAAGTATTTAAGATGTTCTTATACTAAAAAGTTATTTGTTTTTTACATGAAATTGAAATATAAGTAGAAATCCTATATTTTTATTTGCTAAATCTGACAATCCTATGTTAGGAATACTTTAGACAGATGAGGGTAAGATACTTTCTCTGGAAACATCAAGCAAGCTATTTTTGTTAGTCCATCAATCAAAGCCAAGGAGCCAATAGGATAGATTAGTATGGCTAAATGTCTTAGGCTATTGGCAAAAATGTGTGGGTGTAGTATTTTTCAGGACAAAATAAAAGAAAGGAAGTTAGCTTTTAGATGGATGAAATGTTCTTTCTTAGCTATGATTTTATTAAAAATATACTGAGATGAGAAAATCAATCCTTTCTCAGATGAGAAGAAATCCAAACATAAGCGCAATAAAACGTGTGAAAGCAATAAAATACATGCTATAGAATTCAACCATATTCCAATATATACTGATAGAGCAAATATGAGAGAGGATAATAATACATGAAGCTAAACTATGCCCTCTTCCATGAAAAATCATAGGCTCAAATTGTCTATGGAGGGGCTAGGCCACTCATAATGACAAAAGATGAAGACATTAATAAGAGTTATATAACATTTTTGTAGTTATATTAAGCTTCTAAGTGAGGGTAAAAAGTAGCAGAAATATTCCCAACCGTGTGATAAAAACAATAAAAAATTACTACAATTGACAGAACTCCAGGATCATAAGAGACTTGTTAGATTCTAAAGGAAGTTGCTAATGAATAAGGAAAGCTGTTAAACAGGCATTGAAAGTCTCCAAAGAACTAGGGCATGCATTAAAGAAATCCTCAGGAAAATGCAATATAGTAAAATTCAGAAAAAAATGTTTAACTGTGGTGTGGTATAAAATTCCAGTGGTGTGAATTTCAGAATCAAGAATAGACCTGAGAAAGAAGAGGAGGAGGAGGAGGAGGGGGACCTTTCTAGCAAAGATCATTACCTGTCAAAACCATGAAGTCTCTTAATAAAATAAGCTACTGACTAGATTTTAAATTTGCATTGGAAATGCCATGATTATTAAAAATTTTTACATAAAAAAAGGCCTGGGTTATTTGAATGTGTTCTCTAACTCTGGTTGTGTGCTTGGAAATAAAGCCCTATCACTGGCGTTCCAACTCTGCTGTGATCCTATTTTGGGGGTTAGTTCCTGGCAGTGCTGCTATGAGCATATTTGCCAAATTGTCTAAAGACCACTTTTCTTGTTATGCAAATATCAGTTTAGTCGTCCAACTTGTGTATACAGTTCTGGAACAAGAAGCATCTGGAAAAAAAGAACATATTATGACAGTTAGCTAAAAGTGGGGGATGGTGATATTCTTTGGAGGAAAAGAATTCTATCAAGGACCTAATGTATTTAATTCTGTTCGTTAAAAACAAATTTCCAATGGTTTCAAGCCAGAAATTAATTAAAATAAAAATGGGAGTTAACATGAAATATTAACAAAACTTTATCATTTCTATTTGTTTTTGTTAACTGTGCTTAATAAGTGTTCAGAAAAAACATGGCATTATATTAATGTCTCCTAAATATTTGAAAATCTGTAATTTAGCACTTCTTACATTTCTTTATTATTATTATTATACTTTAAGTTCTAGGGTACATGTGCACAATGTGCAGGTTTGTATACATGTGCCATGTTGGTGTGCTGCACCCATTAACTCCTCATTTACGTTAGGTATTTCTCCTAATGCTATCCCTCCCCCAACCCCCCACCCCATGACAGGCTCTGGTGTGTGATATTCCCAACCCAGTGTTCAAATGTTCTCATTGTTCAATTCCCACCTGTGAGTGAGAACATGCAGTGTTTGGTCTTCTGTCCTTGCGGTAGTTTGCTCAGAATGATGGTTTCCAGCTTCATCCATGTCCCTACAAAGGACATGAACTCATCCTTTTTTACAGTTGCATAGTATTCCATGGTGTATATGTGCCACATTTTCTTAATCTAATCTATCATTGATGGACACTTGGGTTGGTTGCAAGTCTTTGCTATTGTGAATAGTGCCACAATAAACATATGTGTTCATGTCTTTATAGTAGCATGATTTATAATCCTTTGGGTATATACCCAGTAATAGAATTGCTGGGTCAAATGGTATTTCTAGTTTGAGATCCTTGAGGAATCACCACACTGTCTTCCACAATGGTTGAACTACTTTACAGTCCCACCAACAGTGTAAAATCCTTCCTATTACTCCACATCATCTCCAGCACCTGTTGTTTCCTGACTTTTTAAATGATGGCCATTCTAACTGGTGTGAGATGGTTTCTCATTGTGGTTTTGATTTGCATTTCTCTGATGACCAGTGATGATGAGCCTTTTTTCATGTGTGTGTTGGCTGAATAAAGGTCTTCCTTTGAAAAGTGTCTGTTCATATCCTTTGCCCACGTTTTGATGGGGCTGTTCGATTTTTTCTTGTAAATTTGTTAAAGTCTTCGTTGATTCTGGATATTAGCCCTTTGTCAGATGGGTAGATTGCAAAAATTTCCTCCCATTCTGTAGGTTGCCTGTTCACTCTGATGGTAGTTTCTTTTGCTGTGCAGAAGCTCTTTAGTTTAATTAGATCCCATTTGTCTATCTTGGCTTTTGTTGCCACTGCTTTTGGTGTTTTAGTCATGAAGTCCTTGCCCATGCCTATGTCCTGAATGGTATTGCCTAGGTTTTCTTCTGGGTTTTTACGGTTTTACATATAACATTTAAGTCTTTAATCCATCTTGAATTAATTTTTGTATAAGGTGTCAGGAAGGGATCCAGTTTCAGCTTTCTACATATGGCTAGCCAGTTTTCCCAGCACCATTTATTAAATAGGAAATCATTTCCCCATTTCTTGTTTTAGTCAGGTTTGTGAAAGATAAGATGGTTTTAGATGTGTGGTGGTATTTCTGAGGCCTCTGTTCTGTTCCATTCATCTATGTATCTGTTTTGGTACCAGTACCATGCTGTTTTGGTTACTGTAGCCTTGTAGTATAGTTGGAAGTCAGGTAGCATGATGCCTCCAGCTTTGTTGTTTTTGCTTAGGATTGGCTTGGCAATACAGGCTCTTTTTTGGTTCCATGTGAACTTTAAAGTAGTTTTTTTCCAATTCTGTGAAGAAAGTCATTGGTAGCTTGATGGGGATGGCATTGAATCTATAAATTACCTTGGGGAGTATGGCCATTTTCACAATAGTGATTCTTCCTATCCATGAGCATGGAATGTTCTTCCATTTGTTTGTATCCTCTTTTATTTCATTGAGCAGTGGTTTGTAGTTCTCCTTGAAGAGGTCTTTCACATCCCTTGTGAATTGGATTCTTATGTATTTTATTCTCTTTGTAGCAATTGTGAATGGGAGTTCACTCATGATTTAGCTCTCTGTCTGTTACTGGTGTATAGGAATGCTTGTGATTTTTGCACATTGATTTTGTATCCTGAGACTTTGCTGAAGTTACTTATCAGCTTAAGGAGATTTTGGGCTGAGATGATGGGGTTTTCTAAATATAAATCATGTCGTCTGCAAACAGGGACAATTTGACTTTCTCTTTTCCTAATTGAATATTTATTTCTCTTTATTTCTTTATTTCTTTCACTTGCCTGATTGCCCTGGCCAGAACTTCCAGCACTATGTTGAATAGGAGTGGTGAGAGAGGCCATCCCTGTCTTGTGCCGGTTTTCAAAGGGCATGATTCCAGTTGTTGCACATTCAGTAAGATATTGGCTGTGCGTTTGTCATAAATAGCTCTTGTTATTTTGAGATACGTCCCATCAATACCAAATTTATTGAGAGTGTTTAGCACGAAGCGCTGTTGAATTTTGTCAAGGGCCTTTTCTAAATCTATTGAGATAATCATGTGGTTTTTGTCTTTGGTTCTGTTTATGTGATGGATTATATTTATTGATTTGCGTATGTTAAACCAGCATTGCATCCCAGGGATGAAGCCAAATTGATCTTGGTGGATAAGCTTTTTGATGTGCTGCTGGATTCGGTTTGCCAGTATTTTACTGAGGATTTTCGCAGCGATGTTCATCAGGGATATTGGTCTCAAATTCTCTTTTTTTGTTGTGTCTCTGACAGGCTTTGGTATCAGGATGAAGCTGGCCTCATAAAATGAGTTAGGGAGGATTCCCTCTTTTCCTATTGTTTGGAATAGTTTCAGAAGGAATGGTACCAATTCCTCTTTGTACCTCTAGTAGAATTCAGCTGTGAATCCTGGACTTTTTTTGGTTGGTAGGCTATTAATTATTGCCTCAATTTCAGAGTCTGTTGTTGGTCTATTCAGGGATTCAGCATCTTTCTGGTTTAGTCTTGGGAGGGTGTATGTGTCCAGGAATTTATCCATTTCTTCTAGATTTTCTAATTTATTTGCATAGAGGCATTTATAGTATTCTCTGATGGTAGTTTGTATTTCTGTGGGATCGGTGGTGATATCCCCTTTATCATTTTTTATTGCGTCTATTTGATTCTTCTCTCTTTTCTTCTTTATTTGTCTTGCTAGCGGTCTATCAATTTTGTTGATCTTTTAAAAAAAACCAGCTCCTGGATTCATTGGTTTTTTTGAAGGGTGTTTTGTGTCTCTATTTCCTTCAGTTCTGCTCTGATCTTAGTTATTTCCTGACTTCTGCTAGCTTTGGGATGTGTTTGCTCTTGCTTCTCTTGTTCTTTTAATAGTCATGTTAGGGTGTTGATTTTAGATCTTTCCTGCTTTCTCTTGTGGGCATTTAGTGCTATAAATTTCCCTCTACATACTGCTTTGAATGTGTCCCAGAGATTCTGGTATGTTGTGTCTTTTTTCTCATTGGTTTCAAAGAACATCTTTATTTCTGCCTTCATTTCGTTATGTACCCAGTAGTCATTCAGGAGCAGGTTGTTCAGTTTCCATGTAGTTGTGCAGTTTTGAGTGAGTTTCTTAATCCTGAGTTCTAATTTGATTGCACTGTGGTCTGAGAGATAGTTTGTTGTGATGTGTGTTCTTTTACATTTGCTGAGGAGAAGCACTTCTTACATTTCTGATGTGAAAACTGTTTAAACACTATGGCATCCTAGTTTAAAAATTACATATTGAGTGGTCCAAACAGACCGTAAAGTTTTCAGAAAGCAATATTCATATCACGTACATTGAAGTTAGTTTCGACTGGATATTATACGATACTGCTTATTTAGGCAAGATAGTGTTTTCTTTTAATATTGCAATGTGTGATGTACTAAAGAACTTTAATGTTGAAGCTTTAAAAAGACAGAAATAAGAGAAACCCAAACACATTCTGACTGGCTGTAAAAGTAAGAATAAATAGTACTTGCAAAGCATCATAAAATGGATATAACAGCAAAAAAAAAAAAAATGGGTAGAAATGTTATCGTTGATTTTTCTTTGTTTCCTCAAGGAGGAAAAATAACACTTTTATCATGGTTGGGACATAACTTCTAAAGAAAAACAAGTTTAGAGCTTTCTATGTATTTTCTATTTCTTTCTTTAGACAATGTTACCACGTGGTCTGGTCTAATGCAGCTGTGACACATACACATACACACCCATCACCGACCAGGATATGCTGTGCTATTGCTTTTGCTTCTTCGTGTGAATATTGAAAGGCCACAGGGTCACCTTCAGCTCCTTGGACACTGGCTTCCTGTGTGTCCTGCTGTGCATATAGGGCCTGCTACCGTGGTGTTTCCTCTGAGTCCCACACGCTGTGCCATTTTTGTACGAATTGAGCCAGATATTTTCTACATGGCATCATGGTCTGCCACTGGAATTTTACACTGAAAAGTTAGCAATAAGCATTTTACTACTCATTATTATTTATATGTTGCTATGTAATAAAGCACCGCAAAGCTTAATGACTTCAAATCACAGCCATTTTATTGGGTATGATGCCATGAGACAGCAATATGGGCAGGATGAAGAAGAGAGAACTCGTCCATGATTGACATGGTTTTGGCTGGGACAGCTCAGCTGGACATAGTGGAACCCATTGGCCTCATTTGCACGTGGGGCCTGGTACTTGCTGTTGGCTGGAATGCCATGGGTCTCTTCCATGTAGATTGTGTTTCTGCCTGTGGCCTGTCACTCTCCCGTCTCTCTGTGTGGTTACCCTCCTTAATAGGAGATTCCGGAATTCTTTATTCGGAGCTGAGTTCCGAAAGGGAAAGTAGAAACTGAAGACCTGAGCTCAAAAGTCCTAGAACATAACTTCTGTGACATTTCATTGATCAAAGCAAGCCACGTGGGCAACCCAGATTCAGGAGTTAAAGAAACAGACTTCACCTCTTGACAGGAGGGTGGCAAACACCTTAGAAAACGCGCATAGGCATGACCATTGGTGTGCAGTTTTCATCACTGTAGCACACTGCTTTTATGGGAGATGTGCAGTGGCCTTTGAAATGAACAGCTGTACCCAATATCATTTTGCTTTGAATAAGGCAGGAGCATGGATTCTAATTTTTCTCCCAAGTATTCCCTGAAGGAAAAAAATTTATATATCCATTTGTGGTTATAATGTTAAATTAGTTTTAAAAGTTTACAATTTTGATATAATCTCTTCCTCCTCAAGTAGCTTAGCTGGTTAATTCAGAAGGACTAAATGCATCTATTTCTATTTTTCTCCCTGTTTGAAAATAGACAAGTCACCTGTACTAATTTTCTATGATAAGACGTGGAGACTAGGTTATATATCTTTGCAGATAAGCACGCTCAGAACTGAAAGAATAAAGTTGAAAGTATGTTGTTTCAGTAGGGAACAGTGGGAAATAATTAATAACCCACATTAGTTCTGTGTGTTGGAATGTTGTTGTGGGGGTAGGAGAAGTAATTATTTTGCAGTTAAATTAATACAAGTCTACTTCCTGATGCTTCTGCTACAGTAACTTCTTTTTGTCTTACCACCTCGAATCCATGTGTTTTGTGATGTGCCATTATCTTGCTTTAAGCTCTTCAGTTTCTTCCAGTGGCTGGTAGAAAACAGTGAAAATTCCTTAGTGTGACATTTATGAGCCTTGCCTGGTTCCAGCTGTCACTCATCATGCCCCACCTCACGGCCTGTGCCCCAGCCAATCAAACTGCCTGTAATTTTCTCAGATGGCAGTCTGGGTCAGACCTGCAAGGCTGCTCGTTCAGTGCTCTCTGTTGTAGCTTCCTTTGGTCCCGGACTTCTTTTACTCTCCCACCTCCCAGAAAACTTGGTCCAAGAACAATGCTTCTCTCTTTAACCTTAGCCAATACTGAATCTTAAGTGAATCTTCTTTATAATCGCCTCCTCTTATGTAGAAGTGACTGTTTTATCCCATGTGTGCTAATTTCCAGACCTTCATAAGTTTTATCTTTGAAGCTATAGTATACTCCTGCATTTAATTACTTACTTATCTTTTTCTATGGCTGGACTGCGGTAAATATATCTTTATTTTTTTTTTTTCTAAATCCTCTCTTCCTAGGACAATGTCTGGCGCATGTTTGGTATTGAAGAAATGAGGCTTGCTGAATTAATGCACATATGCCAAAATCCCTTTTGATAGTGAGTCTTCCTAGTAAATATTCTAGACATGTTCTAAGACAGATGCATAAGTATTATCTCAGCATGGACTTTCCCTGTATGATTCAGAACAGATTACTCAAATATGATTCTTTGTTGTTTTTTTTTTTTTTAATTGAGACTGGAACCATGATGAGAAGGTGAATGTGATCAGTCTGAGGATGTGCTCGGCTAGATTTCTGCAGGGTAAATTTTCTCCTCTATGCCATAAAATAACCAGCAGACTGTTTAAGAGCCACCAGGAACTCCAGTTTTTCTTTCAGAAGTCTGTTAAGACATAATGTTTGATGTGCTTGCTTTCCAAGGCATACATTAGTTGAGTGCAATTATATAAAGGAATGTTGTACCCACAAGCCATATTGCACTGAGTATGTTCTGCAGAAATGTACCTTGATATGCCACATAACACCCATACACATTTGCGGGCCTGCACTCATTATCGATTGAAAACAATCTGATCGAAAAGTGACAGTCTCGATTGCGATTTTCATTTGATCTTACAAGTTATTTCCAAGGGCCACGGTGTTGGCACATTTTTAACTCCTGTGTCTCCTTCACCCTCTAAAACAGACTTAGCCCCACCTTTTCATGGAAAAGCACAAGACCCTCAAATCATTGTGTTGTCCTAACGGCTTTCAAAGAATTACTTCCTTCGAAGTTATTTTCCTCTTTTTTTAACTTACGTTTCTAAAGCTAGAGTCAGGATAGTTGATTCTGGTGCTGAAAAAAATCAGTTAATAACCATTTTTATAAACTTCTACACATTTCTTTGGTGTAGGGTTGGTGTCGTGGAATATTGTGCATTTGGAGGTTAGAAAGAAACTGTTTCACTTCTTTTTTTTTTGAGGCAGGATCTCACTCTTGCCCAGGGTGGAGTGCAGTGGTGCGATCCCGGCTCACTGCAACCACCGCCTCCCGGGTTCAAGTGATTCTCCTGCCTCAGGCTCCCAAGTAGCTGGGATTACAGGCACCCGCCACCACGCCCAGTTAATTTTTGTATTTTTAGTAGAAATGGGGTTTCACCATGTTGGCCAGGCTGGTCTCAAACTCCTGACCTCAGGTGATCTGCCTGCCTCGGCCTCCCAAAGTGCTGGTATTACAGGTGTGAGCCAACGCGCCTGGCTGGTTCACATTTTAAATATGCAACTTTTTAACCAAATGATTTGGGGCAAGTTTCTCCTGTTTTTCTTTTTTTTTTTGAAATAGAGTTTCATTCTTGTTGCCCAGGCTGGAGTTCAATGGCGCAATCTCAGCTCACCACAACCTCTGCCTCCCAGGGTCAAGCGACTCTCCTGCCTCAGCTTCCCTAGTAGCTGGGATTACAGGCATGCGCCACCATGCCCAGCTAATTTCATGATTTTAGTAGAGACGGGGTTTCTCCATGTTGGTGAGGCTGGTCTCAGACTCCCGCCCTCAGGTGATCCGCCAGCCTCGGCCTCCCAAAGTGCTGGGATTACAGGTGTGAGCCAACGCGCCTGGCTGGTTCACATTTTAAATATGCAACTTTTTAACCAAATGATTTGGGGCAAGTTTCTCCTGTTTTTCTTTTTTTTTTTTGAAATAGAGTTTCATTCTTGTTGCCCAGGCTGGAGTTCAATGGCGCAATCTCAGCTCACCACAACCTCTGCCTCCCAGGGTCAAGCGACTCTCCTGCCTCAGCTTCCCTAGTAGCTGGGATTACAGGCATGCGCCACCATGCCCAGCTAATTTCATGTTTTTAGTAGAGACGGGGTTTCTCCATGTTGGTGAGGCTGGTCTCAGACTCCCGCCCTCAGGTGATCCGCCAGCCTCGGCCTCCCAAAGTGCTGGGATTACAGGCATGAGCCACCGTGCCCAGCCATTTCTCCCCTTTTTCACATGTTTTCTCAGCTATAAAATATTTATCCCTGTAGATCTCTGTTCACCTCGAAAGTCAAGATAAAACTTTCCATTTGCTTCCCAGTATATATTTGGACATTTTGCCATAGTGAACTTACCCATGCCTGTTTTTAAGTGTGTTCATTTGTATTACTTTGGAAAAGCAATTATCTTGCCATCCTCTTTGTTGTCTTCAGATTTCTACTCCCTATTTTTCATTGAGATTTTCTTCTGCCCTCAAGTAGTACATGCTCATCCATCTCCATTGCATATCAATAGGCCTTTGAAAATAATCCTAGCTATAAATCCTGACTATTAAATAATTCAGAATTATTTACTCATCTGCATCATCCTGATTTATATTCCTATGTTTCCCACACTGTGTTCAGTGGTAGAAACACATGCTAAATTATGCATGTACATTTTCTTTTTTCTTTTTTTTTTTAGACAGAGTATCACTCTGTTGCCCAGGCTGGAGTGCACTGGCACGATCTTGGCTCACTGCAACCTCTGCCTCCTGGCTTCAAGCGATTCTGCTGCCTCAGCCTCCCAAGTAGCTGGGATTACAGGTGTCCACCACCATGCCTGGCTAATTTTTGTATTTTTACTAGAGACGGGGTTTCACCTGTGGGCTGGGCTGGTCTCAAACTCCTGACCTCGTGATCTGCCCTCCTCGGACTCCCAAAGTGCTGGGATTCACATGTTCATTTTCCAGTCACTATTTACGCATTCTTCAATCATACTGCTTTTCTCAGCGTATACATACATAAAATGTTTTCTGTGCATCAAGCCTTATTCTAGGCACTGGGGATAGACTAAAAACAAACAAAATAGGATAATCTGTTCCCCTGCCCCCTTGAAACTCACGGTCAAACAGAAGAAAAATATATGAAACAAAAGAATAAAGTAAATAATTTTGTCATTTGAATAAACACAAAGATAGAGTGATATTATAGAACAAAATCCTTAACTACTTTTGGACAATGAGTAAGAGTTTTTAAAGAAATGCCATTTAAACAGATACTTTAAAAATAAAGAAAGATTCACCGAATGACAGGGATCAAGGAGGACGTATGAATAAGTAAAATTAACCTAGAGAGGAACTTAAGGAAGAAACGTAGATCAGAATGTGCAGAGCTTTGAAAGAGTCATTTTAAGAATGTTCTTACCTTTTCTGAAGGGTACTGGGAAGATACCGAAAAGTTTCAGCAGAAGGGTAACTTGACCTCATTTGTATTTTTAAAGAAATCATTCTAGTTTCTGTTTGTGGAGCAAGAAAAAAGAAAGATTGTTTGGGAAAGAACAGGAAGTGGGGGAAGATGGTGAGTAGAATTCTACAAGTAGGTTTTGCAAATATATGTGTAGAGCTAGAAGAAATATCTGGTACAGATATAAATTTGGGTCCCTTCAGTCTATCATTATTAAAGGAAAGAATGGGAGTAGGTGAGATTGCATTGAGTGTATATTGCATGAAGAGTGGGGAAAAGAAATTATGAGAAACTTCAACACTTTAAAATTAAGTAGAAAAGTAGGACCTGGTAAGGAACAATCAAGATGCAAGAATGATAGAGGTGTGAGGAACATCCTCAGAATGAGGTTACATTGTATGATGGGTGCTGTGATCACAGCCCTCTTTAAGGGTGGTCTCAACTGCCTGCAACCAATGACTGATCAATAGACGGATATGAAGGCACAGTCTACCCGTTCCAACTAGAACTTGGCCTTTATACAACTCTGAAGTGTTATTTTACCAGTGTCCCCATAGGCTGAAGCTGCGTCCAGCCCACTTTCTCTCCTTGTCCTACCATGCTTCTCTCTACTTTCCTAGGTATTGATCCCAAGAGAATTCCATAAAAGACATCCTTCTTGTTAGTATCCATCTGACATTCTCCTTCCCTGGGAACACAACTGGTAGCACATGGAAAACTGCATGTGTGTGTGTGTGTATGTGTGTGTGTGTGTGTATCTGTGTGTGTATGTGTGTGTATGTATGTGTGTGTGTATGTGTATGTATGTGTGTGTATGTGTGTTTATGTATGTGTGTGTATGTGTGTGTGTATGTGTGTGTGTGTATGTGTGTGTATGTGTGTGTATGTATGTGTGTGTGTATGTGTGTGTATGTGTGTTTATGTGTGTGTGTGTATGTGTGTGTTAAAAGAGTGTGCTAGATTGTGTCTAGTAATCTTGCACAGTCAATAAATAATGTCTGCAATAGGAACAAAGTAGTGATTCGCCCTTTTGTTTCAGTAGTGAATGCAGCTAAATTGGTCAAGTCATGCCAGCAGCAATGGAATTGGACCGTGTAGAGGAATAAGAGAGGGAGACTTAGGATGGGTAATGTTGACAATCTTCCTGAAGAGCTTAGGAGGAAACACAAAATCAGGACAGTGGTAACACATGTAAAATTTGTTTCAGGTGGAAGAAATGACATTGACTTTGGAATGTTCCTCCACAGGTGGCGGAGGGGCCATAGGAAAGACTGGCGTTAGGTTGACTAGAGGAGGATGCAGCACAGTTTCCTGTCTTGGCTTTTGTTTGTTTCAGGGAAGAAAGAGACAAAGATTAAGGACAGCAGAGGGAAATACAGGTTGTGTTTGTGGTGAAAGATTAAAATAGTCATTCTGAAGGGTGATGGGTTGAATTGAGAAAATAAACGTGGTCTCTTTTTTTTTAGGCAGCATCAGGAGTTCAGTTGAGAGTAATGACAATGAATTTATACGGCACAAATGTAGGCAATCACATGTTCTACTTGTTTTCTTGTTTAATATAAATGGCCATGCATTTTGGGTTGGTTGGTAAATGGTGTTTGTGATGAAAACATCTGTTTCCCTTTTTTTTTACTCTCTTAAGAAAAATACCATTTAAAGAAAATTTAAATTACCTTGCATTTGAAAAGAACACATCAATAAGCTTATATAAACATTTTCTCTGTTGGGGAATACTTCCTAATGAATCGCATCCTTTGTCTATAGGGTAAAAGGAAAGAACATTATCTGACTAATAAGGAAGAAGGAGCTCTTTGTGAATCTATAATAATAAGCATAGATATTTGTCAGGCTAAACTTACCTGGTTGAGCCTCTATAATTAGAATATGACTGATGAAGAGAAGAAATATTTGTATATAATGTAATGAAAGGCTTTGTAAAGTTTATTTGCATAGGGGATGT
This sequence comes from Symphalangus syndactylus, assembly GCF_028878055.3. Classification (NCBI taxonomy): domain Eukaryota; kingdom Metazoa; phylum Chordata; class Mammalia; order Primates; family Hylobatidae; genus Symphalangus; species Symphalangus syndactylus. The sequence continues at coordinate 225,594 of NC_072439.2, forward strand.
AGGTGGAAGGCTGGCTCAAATTAATCAGTATTATCTGCGGAAGTGATGGCATTCCACTTCGGAGAATAAACGACATGACATCCTGTGGTTCCTTTGAATTCTGGACATTACATGAAAGGGGACATATTATTGCTCTCTTAAATAATATCCGACTTGTAATTAAAAATGAATGTAGGGTTTAATGACTTCTTTTGTCTTCTTTTTTGTGCAGAGAAAACTTCTAAAGCTCATTTTTAACATTTGCTATTCAATTTATAGATTTATAAGCCTAGTTCTTCTCTAGGTCTCTTTCATTACTGAGATTATTTTATTTTTAAAATGGGAAATTGCCGCAATTATTTTAAGGGCTTATGAATTTTTTTAATCTTGTTTACAAATGTAAGACATTTTCAAATATTTTTAAATTTATTTATAAACCTTTATAACTTATTTTTTGAGTGCTTCAAATTTAGGACAGTAAATTTTTTCTGCATATCTAAATAACTTTTATAAATCTAATTAATAAAAATAGTGACCCTAAAATGCATCTAGTTGTTCCAAAATAATATATAAATACTAAAATATCAATTTAAAATACCATGTCAAAATCAAGCAAATAATTACATATTTTAAGTTTGAAATTATGAAACCATCATTCCAATTCACTAGGAATTCCAAATGTAATATATTTTATTTCACTTAAGTTCTTTAGTGTCTGCATCTACAAACAAAATTTCCCCGATAATTTTATTTTTGTAAGAACAATCAATATGGTGAATCCAAACGCTTTGCCAAATGTTCCAATATTGTTTATATTAGTAAGAAATTTAAAATCAAATATCTGTTTCAAGTACTCAACTGCATATTAGATATTGTACCTTTAAAACTCACTCTCTGCTGGGCATGGGGGCTCATGCCTGTAATCCCAGCACTTTGGAAGGCAAAGGAGGGCAGATCACCTGAGGTCAGGAGTTCAAGACCAGCCTGGCCAACCTGGAGAAACCTTGTCTCTACTAAAAATACAAAAATTAGCCGGGCGTGGTGGGGTGCATCTGTAGTGCCAGTTACTCAGGAGGCTGAGGCAGGAGAATTGCTTGAACTGGGAGGGGAGGTTGCAGTGAGCTGAGATCCCACCACTGCCCTCCAGCCTGGGCGACAGAGTGAGACTCTCTCTCAAAAAACAAAACGAAGCTTTCTCTCATAAGCGAAGTTCTCTTAAACATTACACGTATGTAGATTTCCAACACAGATTGGATCCTTTCCAATGCCAAACTATCTTTACTAGGATTTCAAATTTTTAAAGTATTTCTATGCTTAATTGGAAACCCTGCCGAGGCTAAGGAGACGTGTACACATCATGAAAGCAACGACTATCTGGTAACTGAAGATACTCACAGTACCAAACACTTAATTCTAAATCTTATGCTGTGGGAGATCATGTCATCCTGCGCGACTATGATTTATTATGACCGGAAACCTTTGCCAGGATTTTGATCTTTTTAGATTCTATTTTTTTTTCTGAGCTACTAATAAAAACTTATGTAGAGCTTTTATGTTGGTGACCCTCGGACCTCAAGGAGGAAGTTATACCACCCATTCCCTGGAGTTACTTGGAACAGATTTTCTAATTCTCCTGTCTAATCACAGAACTCTGCCCTCCCACCTACATTGGTCATTTGTCTGTATGTCGAATGCATTATTTTAGCTCTTAAGAAACATATGTGTATTTTCCAACTAAACCGTAAAACTTCGTGGGAATACCAATGAATGCCTTTTCCATCTAACTTTAAAGAACTTTGAACTTCATAGAATTTTCTATTTTTTCGTGTTCTTAATACCACAAAACACAGGTATTAATATCATATGTATTGGCATTTGGATATCTCTTATAGCTTTATCTGACATGGGTTTGAAAATTATAAGGTCATTCTATTGGCATTTATTTAATTATTGCTTATGACATTTTATGTTGATTGAGCCCTACATTTTTGGCTTTTGGAAATAAAGACTGCTGTGATTTTGTCTGTAATGGTGCAAACACATTGTCATTCATTGACATATGAATGTACTTCAAGTTTAAAAGATGTCCTGTTTCTCTTGATCATCAGAAATCTCAGAGCTGACAGCACCAGGCATGTGTGTTTGTGTGTGTGTGACAGTGAGAGAGGGAGAGAGAGAGCGAGAGAGAGAGAGATTAAAAAACACCCCAGAACATAGTAAAGTGACAGAAACAAATTAAAGATGAATTAAATTTCATCCAAACTTTAAATATGGTCATTTTGCACCTTTGAGAAAGTTGGGTAGCTTATTCTAGGAAGACCATACTGTAGAAAGGATGGAATACCTGATTAGTACATTAACGTAATTTTGAAGACATGAAATGAATAAAGTACTTGATTCTAATGCATGATATGCAGGTGTATGTAAGAACTTTGCTAATAGTTGTCTTTTTGAAACAGTAATAGATGTTTCCACGTGTGCACAGGTATGTGCGAATATCAGAGATTAAAATAGAAATGGAACCAAAAAGCTGTGCCATCATTGAAAATGTATTTGTTTAAAGACTACGTGACACTTAGGAGGCATTTTAATGCAATATTTTATGTATGCAATTATTTACATATGTTTAAGTGTTTTTTATTTGACTTCCATAAAGTTTAGATTTGTCGCAATCTTATTTTTACCCTTGAGGGAAGAGAGAGACCCTCTCATATTGTTTTATACTGTTTTATACTCAGTACCTGTTTTAAGAAAAAAACAAGGAAGTGAAATCAAAGACAGGCAGCCCAGCGCCAGACCCAAAACCAGGCCTGGGCCTGCCTGGCCTAAACCTAGTAGCTAAAAATCAACTCATGACTTAGAACCCGATGTTACCCATAGATTTCAGGCATTGTATGGAAGAACATTGTGAAACTCCCTGCCCTGTTCCGTTTCACTCTGACCACCGGTGCATGCAGCCCCTGCCACGTACCCCTTGCTTGCTCAAATCAATCACGACCCTTTCTTGTGAAATCCTTAGTGTTGTGAGCCCTTAAAAGGGACAGAAATTGTGCACTTGGGGAGCTCGGGTTTTGAGGCAGTAGCTTGCTGATGCTCCCAACTGAATAAAGCCCTTCCTTCTACAACTCGGCGTCTGAGGGGTTTTGTCTGCGGCTCATCCTGCTACACACTTAGTAGTGTCTGAATCTTGGAAAGGAAGGGGAGGGAATATCCAGATACCTTAAACGGGGTTCTCGGACTTCTAATAAACAGTTAAAATCTTACACACATGGTATTTAAAGCATACAGATGATTCTACATTTGTCCTAACAGATCATAGTGCCATGAATATTTGTCCATTAACGAACATCCCTTACGTGTAAGAACATTTTGCCACTGCGCTTTTAGTTATCTCCTTTTCACCTACTGTCCCCTGGAATAGTCTCTCCCTTTGGTTTCTCAGGGGTCTTCTTGAGCCTGAAGCTTTTATTGGGCCTCACTTTTTGCTGCTTTGTTCCTTCGCCAGTTCTGGGCCTTTTTGCTGTGTCGACTACAGGTTGAAAAAAGGAGAAAGCGCAACCCCAAGCTACTGACCTATGAGTAACAAGGTCACCGAATTCCCCTTAATCCTGCTGGTCTGATCCCCCACTCTGTGAAGACCACGGCTGGGGAAGACCTAACCTTCACTCCAGCTCGCCTGAATTTGTCAGTCTTTGATGATGGAAGCCTGAAATGCAGACCTTATACCCTAACCAATTCTTCCTCGGCCAAAAAAAAAAAAAACAACCAAAAACCAAACAAAACAAAACAAAAAAACACGGCCACCTCTTTATGACCAACCATAGTTTTGGTTTAAGCCTTCAAGACGCACTTATCTACTTCATCCACAATTACATTGTAGTATCACGCTAAGCCTGGAGTTAATATCAAGGAGCAAATGGCCTCTGGCCTTTTGGAATCCACATGATCTTGGAACTCTGTGGAGATTGTCTTCGGATCACTTTGCCCTGCTGTTGTCCCCCCACCCCGTGCATTTTGTCTTTTCTATCTCCTTCCCTATTGTCGTGTAAAGTTACATCACGATGTTGAGTGGTGTGTTTTACACCCCGATGTCCCATAAACAAATACTTTTAATACCCTTTTGTTGGTCTAATTTGTAAGTGACCATTTTATACGCCACAGTAAGTACCTGTAAAGTTGGAGACAAAGAAAAGAGAATTGTGTTGTTCCCGTTCTAAGAAAGGGCAGCATTAAACTCCTCCGTAACCTCTTTTCTGTATTTCCGTTTTAACAAGGGTAAAGTTATCACAAAGTAGGTGAATGTAAGCATTCTTCCCTCAAACATCTGTGTTCTTCAGCCTGTCCCACTTCACCCTTTCCAAAGAAGGGCAGGTTTTTAAATAGAAGAGAAGCAATGTTGAATAAAGAGTATATCATGACGCTCCATAATTCATATAACCTCCAGACAAGCTCTCAGGTTTATTGGTCAGAAAACACATGGTGACATTCACTACTTTTTTGTTATTATTTTAAAGATTTCTGTGAGAGTGTGGGGCTCAGTCAAACTTTGTAGGGAGAAATAAGCCACAGTCACAGAGATTCATTCATTCATTCAACACATAGCTTTGTTTCTATTATGCCCCAGTGTCCTAGGCTCTGGGGATTAGACAGTGACCAAAACTGACAGGTATTTAGCCTCATGGAGCTTAAAGCATATTGAAGGGAACAGACAAAACTCACATAGGAATGTGCGATGTGCATAAATAAAATACTTTCGGTAAGTGCCATGACTAAAATACACCGAGGGCTGACATACAGTTGCATGTTGCGTAAGAGAGACTTGCGTTAGGTAAGGTGTCTAGGTTAGCTGTCTCTGAGGAAATTGCATTTCAGCTGAGACCTAAAAGATTACAATGAGGTCAGAGAGTGTCCTAGGCAGAGATAAATAGAATGTGTAAATGACTTTACGTTGAAAAATTCCTAAGCTGTTTGAAAAACTGATAGCGGCCAAGTTGCAGGTGAAATGGATGAGAGCAAGTCAAGCTATTACCATTTTATTACAAACCACACATAGGGTCTTTAAATGTTCCAGAATTTTGATTTTTTTTATTACCTGGGAGAGAATGTAATTTTATTTTCATCAAATCTTGTTCTTATAAACTCCGTTTACATTTTGCTTTCATCTGAGTAAGCTGACCATATAGTGCCCTCGTGTGGCGTAGTGCTGTATTACACGATTAATACTGTAGACTCTTTGAGGCATGATTTTAGCAAAATTCTTTTACACCTTTTTCAGTTAATCTAAGTCACCTCTAGCTGCTCTCACTCAGACTCAAACATAGAATCTTATTTATTTGTATTTTTGTGTTTTACTACTTTCTCACATTCCACTGTGGAATGGACACGCGCTGGGAGCACAGAATCCAGTGACCTCAGGATCCAGGCAGACTGAGAACAAAAATGAGGGAGGCCAGACTAGACCTGAAACAAAGACTCCGAGAGATTTGGAGAAGCAGGTTATAGGAAAGACTTTCAATTTTATGTATTTACTTTATAAATAAGTAATGCCAAAATAAATAGCCTTGGGGATCATTGTATTTTTCAGTCTCTGTCCCCAGATTTCTACGTTTAGCAAATGTACATGGTTAATTTCTCAGTCAACACCACAAATGCTTTGTATCCTTTTGTACATTTTGACTATTTTAGAACTGATTATTTTGTGCATCAAGTTGTCTATTTCTGTTTCCAAGTTCAGCATTTTGCCACAGGTTTATTTTGGAAAGTATTTCAGGAATCTTTGTTGCTCAAAACCAAGCACTGTAGCTGGAGCTGGTTTCTTTCCTCCTCTCCCTTCCTCTCTCTTCCTTCTTCCTTCCTAAGGCTTGAGCCATTTTTCACTAGAAGAGTTTTATTTTTAATTTTATTTTTATTTATTTTTTTTGACAAATGACTGCCAGTATGCTTTATGGAATGCAGCTGTTGAACTTTATTTCCTGCTTTTCTTTGCATTAAAGTAGTCCCAAAATTGTTTTCTGAGGAACTCTTCACTTTGACTGCCAGCGCTGCTTGTGTACCTTTCAAGTCAGAAATTGAGCGGTCTGTTAAGGCCCATCTTTATCCAGCTCCTGCTTTTCACATGAGGATGTTTGTGCTACATGCAATTTTGTTGACTTTTGGAGTGTAATGCTTTGTTTGCAAATGAAAACATAGAATTACAGCTTTCCCGGTACTTGTCAGGGACTATAATCACGAATTCACTGCAGCTGGATACTTTTCAGACACGTGGATAAGATAAATAATATTTATGAAAGATGGCCTGGAGGAAACGAAGCCATCTATTCTGCATTGTTATCTAAAATCTGTTTCAAGATGAAGTGAGACCATCAAAAATGCCTAACTGGCCGGGTGCGGTGGCTCACCCCTGTAATCCCAGCACTTTGGGAGGCTGAGGCAGGCGGATCATGAGATGAGGAGATCGAGACCATCCTGGCTAACACGGTGAAACCCCGTCTCTACTAAAAACACAAAAAATTAGCCAGGCGTGGTGGCGGCGCCTGTAGTCCCAGCTACTTGGGAGGCTGAGGTGGGAGAATGGTGTGAACCCGGGAGGCGGAGCTTGCAGTGAGCCGAGATTGCACCACTGCACTCCAGCCTGGGCGACAGAGTGAGACTCTGTCTCAAAAAAAAAAAAAAGAAAAAAGAAAAAGAAGCCTAACTGGACCACATCATACTGGGCCCAACACAGTCGCTTCTTACTGAACTGCTTTAGCCATCATAAAACCTTCTCTTCTTGAGGGGCCGTAGGAAATATTTTCTCTTATTTCATATTGGTGTTCTCCCAAATAACTAGAATATATCATGCACGGTCTTGTTACTGGTTATATTTTCTCCTTTCTGCATGTTAATTAGAAAACTCAAAGTCAAATTTGTGCTCTGCCCTGACTCAGTGCATGATTCGTCAAAGTGTCCATTTGTTCACTGACCACGTTTCTGACACCATCTTGCTTCCCTATTTTTTGTATTTTCTAAAGGTTCTTTCTAAAGAGTTTAAGTATTTTATATTGCTATATTGTATGCATTTGCAAGCAACTTAAATGCATTGGGAACAGAAGTGATAGATAAGTAGCAACCATGGGATCGCTATCGATTCTGTACCTAATTATAAGTACATAATTCCTGGCTTAACCGTCTGTAACCTAAATAAGTAAGAATTAATACACCCTATAATTCCTCGATAGCTGAAACCTCCCCCCAGATAAATTTTATAAGCCATGCTAATCCTATTTCTCAGTGCACAGAGGTTGAACTTGTGGACTAATAATGCATTAATATTCCTCATGAAAAATATAGCTAAATAGGGAGAAAGAGATGAAAAGAACCAAAAATATTCTTTTAAGGATAATATTTGATCCTCTGCATCCATTCATTAAAGCTAATATTCATTCTCCATTTCTCTCTGTCCGTCTGGTTCTATGAAAAGACCTAGCCTGCCCTCAACATGTGTGTGACATTAATAGATGTTAGTGATACAGAGATTGCCCTCAGTGCAGATTGACAGCACTGTGTGGAGGTGAGAAGGAGTCTTGTTTACCACTTAGGATCTGGATCTCTGGTCTGCTTTGTCATGCAACACAATCCTTCTGGGATTTGTAAGTGACGACAAGCCTCAGCGATAATTATATTAAAATGCTTTTAACTTAGTGTAAACATAATTTAATAAGATGTAGATGTTCAAAAGGCTAGCCTTGAATTCAGTCTTGAGACCAGAGACAATATGCCTGTGTGCATGGTGTATGTCTGGAAAGCATGTACATTCTTTGACCCCAGTTAATTTCTACGAAGAAGTGTGTTAGTCTCTGATCTAATAATCTCATCTGCAGATTACTACATTTTTATTACGATAAAGAACACCTGGGCTTTTAAAATATAGTAAGGTTATCTTACCTGGAATATTAAATATTATTGAAGTTACAACTTTGGAGAAATTATATTTTTAATGAATATGGTTATATTATACCTGTTCGTTATTAGAGTAGCCCTCAAAGTTGGTGATTTATCAATGCGTTGTTGCTGAATAACAATAGCTTTATTGAATGTCTGCTTGATACTGAGCGTTGTATTAGCGGCTTTTCATATATTATCTCATTTAGTCATCGTAAAACATTTTATGGAATGCATTGTCAACATTTTGAGAATGATAAGTGGAGTAAATTGTTTGCATTCCCTTAGGTGGGCAGGTATTTTATGCTAAAAAAAAAAGAAAATAGTTGCATTCACATCTCTTAACCTATATGCACACTTCCTTTGCACGGTGGGGTTTGGCAAAGCTCTATCTTCTGCTAGTGATAGGGCAATTCTGATTGAAATCATACCATTTTAGATAAAATTAAAAATTAAACTTGTATTTGTATAACTTGAAAATTGTGAATTTTTCCTGCAACGACAGGGAGGCACACATCATGATTGGCACTCAGGTTTATGTTTTAGAGTAGCAAACAGACAGTGATAAGCCAGAAAAATGAGTTTGTACGTAAACTGCAAATATTTTTACTTAATATAGTAAGCAGTAAATAATTAGTCAATGTTTTTGATCATATGAATGACAATTTGAACGTGGGAATATTGCAGCCCTTATGCACTGCAGATGAGACTATGGATTGTCACACTGGTTGAAAAAACAATATGAAATTATACAATATGTTTTAAGATGCTCACAACCCCTAAAAAGCTAGCAAGGAAGCTCAGACACATGTGCATAAGGACACACAAGAGCATCCATGGCAGCTCTGTCTACGGTAACGGGGCACTGAAGATTAGCAGGAGAGCAAGTTAACAAATCATAGCATGTTTACAAATGGAATACTACACAGCAGTGTGAATGAGGGACCGGAACTGTAAATGTTAACAAGATTAATCTCAGGAACACAATGTTGAATGAAAATAGCACACCACAGAAAGATACATACTTCTTGAGTATACCTGAATAAAGTTCAAAGCATGCAACACTAAACAACATATTAGAGGCACATATGATGGTACAACTATTAATAAAAATAAAGAGGAATTAAAAACCACACAAGATACAGGATAATGGTAATCTCTTTGGGGGAGAGAGTTGTCAGGTTGAGGGACCCTCAGGGACCCTAAGGGTTTCGGCAACTTCTTTTTTTTTTTATTTTTTTTTGAGACGGAGTCCCGCTCTGTCACCCAGGCTGGAGTGTAGTGGCGCGATCTCGGCTCACTTCAAGCTCCGCCTCCCGGGTTCCCGCCATTCTCCTGCCTCAGCCTCTCCGAGTAGCTGGGACTACAGGCGCCGCCACCACGCCCGGCTAATTTTTTGTATTTTTAGTAGAGACGGGGTTTCACCGTGGTCTCGATCTCCTGACCTCGTGATCCGCCCGCCTCGGCCTCCCAAAGTGCTGGGATTACAAGCGTGAGCCACCGTGCCCAGCCTCAGCAACTTCTTATTTTGAGCTGGGTAGCTAGGCGGTGGGTGTAAGGAACACCCTTTTACATTTAATCTCAGTGTCTCACGTTTATCACAAGCATTTTTTGTTTTTGCTTTTGTTTTTTTGAGACAGGGTTTTGCTGTGCTGCCCAGGCTGGAGTGCAATGATGTGACCACAGCTCACTGCTTCAGCCACGACCTCTTGGGCTCAAGCAGTCCTGTCACCTCAGCCTCTGGAGTAGCTGAGACCACAGGCGCATGCCACCACCCCTGGCTAATTTACGTGTATATATATATATTTTGTGTGTGTAGAGACAGAGTTTTCCATATTGCCCAGGCTGATCTCAAACTCCTGGACTCAAGTGATCCATCTCCCTCAGTCTCCCAAAGTGCTGGGATTACAGGCGAGAGCCACAGAGCCTGGCCACAAGCGTTCCTTTAGTGTCTATGTATTCAATATTCCAACAAGGACAAACAATGAGAAAATATTTAGACCTTAAATATTTTCTAAGTAAAGTTATTTATATCACGCTCTTTAGAGAAGCACCTCCTCTTACTTTATTATTTACACATATTCTTCTCTGAATTTAATTCATAAAAGTTATTGTCCAGTGTCCTCTAATTTGTGCCACTTTTTCATCAAACGAGGAAGATATGTGTGTGTCCTCGTACCCTGGGTGGCATGTTGCAAATTTTTCACTCCTGGTAGTGCATAGTCCCTCTCTGGAAATCAGGTCAATTGGTAGAGTCCTCTGTATTTCTGCCTCCTGCCCCAGTGTATTAAAAATGATAAAAAGATAGGCCTCTTCTTCTTCGTGTTGTAATACAACCCAAGCATAGCAAAGCTTTGATTAAATGAGTAGAGAATAGTTGGTAGCTGATGCTTGCTATTCCCCAGTGTGATGGTTAATAACGAGTGTCAACTTGATTGGGTTGAAAGATGCAAATAACTGTTCCTGGGTGTGTCTTTGAGGGTATTGCCAAAGGACATTAGCATTTGAGTCAGTGGACTAAGAGACACAGACCCACCGTCAATCTGAGTGGGCGCTGTCTAAGCAGCTGCCATTGTGGCTAAGATAAAAGCAGGCAGGAGAACGCAGAAGGACCAGACTGGCTAAGTCCTCAGGTCTCCATCTTTCTCCCGTGCTGGGTGCTTTCTGCCCTCGAACATCGGACTCTGAGTTCTTCAGCTTTCAGACTCTTGGATTACACCAGTGATTTGCCAGGGGCTCTCGCGTCTTCGGCCACACACTGAAGGGGACACTGCTGGCTTCCCTGCTTTTGCAGTTTGGGACTCAGACTGGCTTCCTGGGTCCTCAGCTTGCAGATGGCGTATTGGGGGCTTCACCTTAAGATCATGTGAGTCAATTCTCCTAATAAACTCCCTTTCATGCATACATCTATCCTATTAGTCCTGTCGCCCTAGAGAACCCTGACTAATACACCCAGCTAGGAGGTACAGTTAAGTTGTAAATACCACCCACAGGCTGGTTCTTGTGGCCACTGCCTCTTACAGTGTTTATTTCTCCATCGAGTTCGCAACGGCTGTGTGCTTGCTGTGCTCTCCCTCTTCTCTCTCAGTACCTGATGGCCAGAGCTGTTTCCAGATCTTTTGCCTTTATAAATGCCTTCTTCCCTCCTACAGCTGATTCCTTCCAACAGGGCTCAGCAGGTGAAAGGCAGTTCACACAATTCTTCTCTAATGAATACTGCTGTGATGCTTTTTGAAATTACTAACATTCCTATCGTTTTCATTAAACAGTGAAGATAGAAGATTAAAGGCCACTATCCCTGCACAAGAGCTCCTCCTTGTGGCCTGCCCATGTTTTAAATGTGCAAACCTTGGTGATATATTGATATCCTGTGATGAGGTCATCCCACATCAACAATTGAGTTTTCTTCTGTTCTTTCGTATTTTATCACGTGTATAATTATTTTTCTCCAGATGAATCTTGTACTGTTTGTTATATTTACTTGTTCTTATATATATTGCCATATTGCCTAGGCTGGGAAAAAAATTGACGTATGCACTTACTTAGTGCCTCATTTGAAAAAAATGATTTCAGTGATATGAAACTCTAAAGTACATTTTCTTCATGTCTGTTTTCTATATTTTAAAAATGAAGTACTTTCATATGTATTCATGTCACTACAGTCATAAGTTCCCGTCCAAAGTTCCTCTGAAGAACCACCTTATCTTACACATCTCAAGGGAATTTAGCTGATGAAATAATTTGAACTACATTAATCACTGTTTCTGACAGGTAAAATGCTGAAATAAGCTTCTTGTAATGAATGTGAATTTTTTTGGGGGCTTGCAGAATATTGCAGATTAATATCACAGAAAGCATGTCTAGTTCATGCAACAATTATTTTCATGCAAATTTTGTGGGGCTTTACAAATAATACGTATTTGTTACCACTCTTCTTGACAGCAAAGAAAATAAAAATAATAAATATTTGAGAAAAGATCAGGTTCACTTATACTACATATACCACATTATCTTTCATGTCAATAGTTGCCTTGCACTTTAAACCTGTGACAAAACATGACAAATTTTAGAAGGGAAAATATTGTAAGATAAATTAATACCTCTGAAGCCTGTATTCCTATAAATTTAGTTGATAAAGCTCAGCTTATTTAGAGTTTTGAAGAGATATTTTCTCTTCAATGAAGAAATCTCCATAATTGAATGATCTAAATTTCAATGATTAAAAGTACTATTAAAAGAAAATATTTATAGAAAAGCTTTCCTTTAACAATGTTTACGTCCAAAATATGATTTATTTTTTCATGAAATGGGAATATGAATGATCATACATTCTTTTACACACACTTCATAAATTAAAAAGTTCTCAATCTATTTTAAAAACCCATATGTAAACAACAGTGTCATAGGATGTGTTAAGAACTACAGCAGTCAGAAAAAGTTAACAACCCTTGAAATGGCACAGGAAAGGACAGGATGTCTTCCAGGAAGAGGTGCCAATTCTGTTTAAAATTAAGAGACAACGGAGTAATGCAAATACTAACTTTACCCTGCAAATTGCAACATTTATCATCTAGCATCAAATGTGTATGCTGGGACTGACACATGCACGCATAGATGGTTTGTGTTCCATAATAAAGTTAATTGGTGAAATAAAATAATGGGTTTAATTTCTAGCAAAGAAATGCTTGGTTAATCTAAATTAGTAATGTTTGCTTATGGAATTTCCTACCCCAATTATTTCAGATGCTGTCCTTGAGATTCTTTTTGTTAAACTGCATGATACACATTTTGCGTGAAGTATTTTTAAAACTTAGGGTATCTCCTTATTTTCTGATTAAAGTAAAATTTCTCAGTGTTTCTGTAAGGACTTTGGCAAATACTCTTTCTGCTTTATAAAGCAAAATATAAGAACCAGAAATCTTTGTAATCCTTCACTATGTTGATGTCTTTTTACAGCAGATTTCTCAGGAATTATTGTTTGTGGTTCCAAATTGAAATTTTCCCTGCATAATCTAACATTCATATCTTCAGATCTGATGTGATAAACTGACCAATCTCTTTGTAAGTGATATTTTGTAAAACTCATTCTGTGTTTCGGACAAGGGAACACAAAGTTGTCACCTTCAAAATAGCTAATGGTCATATCACATGTTAAATTGACTGGGGAAATTCTAAACATTGAAAGTGTTCAAGTCTGGATTTTTCCTCAGGAAATATAACCTTTGGTTATTTATATTTGAAAGAAGCTAGTTTTATGAATTAAGCTTTAATTCTGAGATAATTATATGTTCATAGGCAGTTATAAGAAATAATACAGAGATATTTTATTGCCACTTGCCTAGCTTCCCGCAGTGGTCATGTAGGCCAAACTATAGGACAGTATCGTAACAAAGATGCTGACATTGATATAATCCACTGAACTTATTCAGGGTCAGTTTTACTTTTTACGTTAAAGTACATGATTCATTTAGTTTTTGTTTTTAAAATAAAATATCTGAGGGCCAAGTCTGCTGACTTAGTTCTTTAAATTTTACAACTAATACAAAGTTACTGAGACTTACAGAGCTTTGAGAAGTGCACTGTTATTTCTAGAGTTAAATTTAAATAAAACACTTAAAGTCTGAGACTATTTTCTAGTTGTAAAAAGGTTAAAACTGCATTGTAGATGTTCTTTTCCTTTCATTTCAAAACCTAAACAATGTTCTATTATTTAAAGGTAGTTCATTAATAAGCAAAGATTTGTTACAACTGTGATGAGAATAACATGTATGTATATTTTAGCATTTGAATACATTCTACATGAAAACATTTCTTTATATTTAAACTATTATTTCATACAAATAGAAGTCAAAAGAAATGTGATCAGATGCTATAAAATAACTCTTCCATAATGTAGGATGCACTAGGAAAATAGTGAATACAATATCATGTGCTGTTTTGGCATTAGATTTTCCATACATTAAGATAAATGCGTTCATTAACTTCTTCCACCCACCTTTTTTATTTTGGAGATTGACTTCATATTACTGTGATAAGAGGCAAATTGAAATCCTGGCTTCCTGATGATATATCTTCTTGTATGAACTCTTGTTGATGTAGATTAAGTGGGCTAGCAGATACAGTAGTACTCATAAAATAGTTTTTCAGAGCTTTTTATAGTTTAATAAACATTTGCCTATTTCCCAAAAATATCGTGCAAACATACTAAATTTAAGTCAATAATCCGTACTTTATATATCTATTACCATTGTCTAACAATGTAATTTATCTATTTGAAACTAAATTGACCAAAGACATTAACAAACATATAGGGAAATTTAAGTTTTATGTCTTTATGGAAATATGTTTTAAGTCCTGCCTTTTTGTAATTGAGAGTTATATTTTTACTCGAATATTTAAATGTTATAAGTAATTACAATCATAAGGCAACCCCTATCATGAATGAATCCTGATTTGGTGAGGTGAAATGTCTTAGTTTATGTTTGTATAAATTGTATACAGTATTGTGTAATTTGTATAAAATATTTTATCTGAATTTAGTTCTTTAGTTCAGATTGAAAAACCTCTCCTGCCTAGCCCTACCTCCAATAATTGGAAAATCTACTTACTGACATGTCAAGTCACTTCTCTTGAGGAATAAACTTCTAAAAGTAGTAGTCATAGAGTGAGTTTAGACAGAAATTCAGAAACGTCAACTAAAGTTAACTATACCCCTGTTGTTCACTGTTATCATGACTTTCATTTTTCTATCCGGCCAAAAATACTTCTAGTTTTATTCCCTCCAAGTTTAATGCCTTCTTGTTTACATGCCTATTGCATGTTGTCACTTATAAGTAGGAGCTGAAGAGTAAGGACACATGGACATAAACAGAGATAACAGACACTGGGAATTCCAACAGGATTTGGATTATGTATTATATTATTCACATTAAGTCCTATGAGCCTATCAGTGGAGGTGCATAATAATTATTTCAAAAATAATTTTAAACATGGAAGTTTGAAACGCATTTTTGGCATAGTTTATCAGGGAAAGTTGGAGAGAAGAGCAGAGATTTTCTAGCTGTCCTCTTGGTATGCTTGCTTATGCATTAGCTTGCATAAACTGACACATACCGTGTCAGCCCTGAAACCCTTAAGCTGGAGTTTGGGGAGGTGAGGAATCTCTGGACATATCCTTGAGTTGATTGATTATCAGTTTGAAAGTGCAGTGTACTAGTCTGTTCTCATGCTGCTAATAAAGACACACCCGAGACTGGGTCATTTATGAAGGAAAGAGGTTTAATGGACTCACAGTTCTACATTGCTGGAGAGGCCTCACAATCATGGCTGAAGGTGAATGAGGAGCAAAGTCACATCTTACATGGCAGCAGGGAAGAGGGCATGTGCTTTATAAAACCATCAGCTCTCATGAGACTTATTCAACATCACGAGAACGGCATGGAAAATAACCACCTCCATGATTCAGTATCTCGCACGGGGTCCCTCCCACAACCTGTGGGGATTCTGGGAGCTACAATTCAAGATGAGATTTGGGTGGGGACACAAAGCCAAACCATATCAGGCAGACCTTACTAATTGTCACCACCATCTTTTTATTGTATTTATCTTATGTCTAATTTTAGATACATAGATTATTTGTTACATGGCTATTCCATGCGTGATGGTAGGGAATGTGCTTCTAGTACACCTGTCACCCAAATGGTGAACATTATACACAATAGGCAGTTTATGAACCCTCATTCCCATCGCCCTCCCCGCTTTTGGAGTTTTCAGTGTCTGTTATCTCCATCTTTATGTCCATGTGTCCCCATTATTTAGCTCCTACTTGTGAGAATATGAAATGATTTGATTTCCTGCTTCTGGGTTTGTTCACTTAGAATAATAGCCTCTAGCTCCATCCACATTGCTGCCAAGGGCATGATTTTATTATTTTTATGACTGTATGGTATTCCATGGTGTATATATACATTTTTTAAATCTAATCAACTGTTGACTACCAGCTTTTATTTTATTTATTTATTTTTTTAATTTCATTTTTTGAGATGGAGTCTCACTCTGTTGCCAGGCTGGAGTGCAGTGGTGCCATCTCGGCTAGCTGCAACCTCCACCTCCTGGGTTCAAGCGATTTTCCTGCTTCAGCCTCCCAAGTAGCTGGGACTACAGGCACCACCACCACACCCGGCTGGACCACCAGCTTTTAAAAACAAACTTGATTGACTAATTTTACTAGTTTTTGTGACTCACGACTCATTCAACACTTTGGAGATTAAAAATACATCCTCTGGTTTTGCATCCATGGATTCAACCAAGTGCTAATTGAAAATATTTGAAAAAATGAAAAACAAAAAAAGATACAAATAACACAAATTAAAAACAATACAGTATAACAACTACATAGCATTCATATTGTATTAAGTATTATAACAACTCTGTAGATAATTTAAAGTATACGGGAGGATGTGCATAGATTATATACACATATTACACCATTTTATGTAAAGGACTTGAGTATCTGCAGATTCTGAGGAGGGTCCGTTCTGGAACAAGCGCCCCACAGGTACCAAGGGATGACTGTATTCAGACTGAAACAAAATATTCTTAAACAGAAGCCATTGGCCCATATAATATAGTTCTAATACTAACCCTGCTTTTAAAACCTTTAAATTACATGATATTTTCTTTAAAAAATGGTGACTTTTTAAAAGGCACGATCATGTTGGTTGTATTTAATTTTAACTACATGTTCTAAAAGGGTCTCCAAAATAAAATCAAAAAAAAAATAACCCATTCACTTTTAAAATACTGAGGTTTTGTTGCCTGTTTATAGAGGAGGTTACCAAAAAAAAAGAAAAGAAAAAGGATCTTACATGTATCACTACACTGAAGCAATTGCCTTCAGAATACTTAGCATAGACTTAAATTTGAGTCTTGTAACATTCTGAGGAACATTTATGATGGGAGGGTTGCAGATGTTTATGGCAATTTAAGGAGGTACACATCTTAAACATACATCAGTAGATTATGAATTCAGAAGTGGTGATTGGTAGCACTTTATAATCTGCAAATTGATTTGCTAAAGTCTACCCTATAATAGAGGAAAGTGTAATGTCAGATGTAGCAAATTGCAATTTTGGGGCATATGTTAATAGTATGCAGTTTCAATCCTTCATTAAAACAAAACAAAACAGCTAAAAATTATGGTCTTTTTTAAAAAAAAATAATTATGTTGTGTATGCATGTGTATGTATTTAAAATATGTTATTTACCTAAATATTCTGTCTACTTAATTTTGGAGTTCCCCAAATTTTCTAAAGACCAGTTAGAAACAAAATGAGATCTTAAAATATTTTATCATGAGCATCTGGATTCCGTTCCTTTGTGTGTAATATTTTAAGTTACCATCATCTCTCACCTTCTAGGGCCTTTTATTTATACGTGCTTCAATCTGATACTAGGCGTATGCAGGCTTATTCAAATGTGTGCCACTCACAGCCTGCAGTGCCTATGACATTGAAGGAGTTTCTTAAAGTCATTTAGACTCTCCATCCTTGGGTTTATACGACACATTTGTTACTTCAGTAATTCAGTATGAATGATCCTCAGTACCTCAGGAGGAACAAAGCTCTTATGCTTAGAGATGTTAATATTTAGAAGCTTTGGAAGGTTCGAAATACTTTAAAGGAGACAAGCATTCTCTTAAAAAGCTAGAATATTTCCATATTTCCTTTATAAACATGTTCATGGTTGAAAAATAAGTCAGTTTTGGGTCACAAAAAGGGGTTGTGCTGCACACTTCTGCATTTGGAATTATCCTCAGCATAGTAAGCTTTCAGGGTGACACGTAGATGGAACTTTTTTAGAGATATATCACTTTCTCGGGAAAGTATTGTGGAGTAGAACAGATTTATAGAGCTGGAACCGTATTATACAGAGCTGTAGATCACTGCTGCTGACCAATGAGACCAGCTTTTTTTTCCCTTTTTGCAAATATTCACCAAATGTCCTTTGTTTTATCTTTCCTTGTTGAAGTAACAATTCAATTAGTTTTTTGGTCTGAAAAATAAGATCATTCCCTGTTCTAAATCATTTTTCTTGATTTTTGTTCCTAATCTCATACCATAAACAAATGTTTTTGTTTAGCTGTGTTTGTCAGGAATGACAGATTTAACAGCAAAGCATAAATGTAGATAGGTAGTTAAAAATCCAGTACAGTAAATCACTGCTTTTACCATGTGTTTGTGAAGGGTTATGATTAAAAATGGAACCTGAGTGAGGTAGATAAAAGAAATCCAATAATGTTATTTTAGGAGGATAGTGTTGTAACTTTCAGAATTGTAATCATTATAAAGAGCTTTTTTTTTCCCCTTTTTTAAACTATACATTCACTTCTGGGACACATGTGCAGAATGTGAAGGTTTGTTACGTAGGTCTACACGTGCCATGGTGGATAGCTGCACCCATCAACCCATCACCTCCATTAGGCATTTCTCCTAATGCTCTCCCTCCCATAACTCCCACCCCTGACAGGCCCCAGTGTGTGATGTCCCCTCCCTGTGTCCACGTGTTCTAATTGTTCAACTCCCACTTAGGAGTGAGAACACGCGGTGTTTGGTTTTCTGTAGAGAATATTTTTAAAAGGAAAACAGATACTATAGTTATTACTACTGAATGTATTTAGAAGTTCTAATAAGTTCATATTATGAATGTAATACTGCCTTTTGCCTGAAGCACCTAGTGGGTAATTATAAAACTCATTGCGACCTAATTGATTAAATAGGTAGAGTGACAATTTCCACTTGTTGATGAACGTTACACATGAACTATCACATGTCGAAACAGCAGAAACTCTTTTTTTTTTTTTTTGCTATTTGGTTGCAAGATGGTTTCTTTGCCTTTTTCTTTTAATTATTATTATACTTTAGGTTTTAGGGTCCATGTGCACAACGTGCAGGTTTGTTACATATGTATCCATGTGCCGTGTTGGTTTGCTGCACCCATTAACTCGTCATTTAACATTAGGTATATCTCCTAATGCTGTCCCTCTCCCCACCCCACAACAGTCCCCGGAGTGTGATGTTCCCCTTCCTGTGTCCATGTGTTCTCATTGTTCAATTCCCACCTATGAGTGAGAACATGTGGTGTTTGGTTTTTGTCCTTGTGACAGTTTACTGAGAATGATGGTTTCCAGCTTCATCCATGTCCCTACAAAGGACATGAACTCATCCTTTTTTATGGCTGCATAGTATTCCATGGTGTATATGTGCCACATTTTCTTAATCCAGTCTATCACTGATGGACATTTGGGTTGGTTCCAAGTCTTTGCTATTGTGAATAGTGCCTCAGTAAACATATGTGTGCATGTGTCTTTATAGTAGCAACGATTTATAATCCTTTGGGTATATGCCCAGTAATGGGATGGCTGGGTCAAATGGTATTTCTAGTTCTAGATCCCTGAGAAATCGCCACACTGACTTCCACAATGGTTGAACTAGTTTACAGTCCCACCAACAGTGTAAAAGTGTTCCTATTTATCCATTTATCCACATCCTCTCCAGCACCTGTTGTTTCCTGACTTTTTATTGATGGCCATTCTAACTGGTGTGAGATGGTATCTCACTGTGGTTTTGATTTGCATTTCTCTGATGGCCAGTGATGATGAGCATTTTTTCATGTGTTTTTTGGCTGCATAAATGTCTTCTTTTGAGAAGTGTCTTTTCATGTCCTTCACCCACTTTCTGATGGGGTTGTTTGTTTTTTTCTTGTAAATTTGTTTGAGTTCATTGTAGATTCTGGATATTAGCCCTTTGTCAGATGAGTAGGTTGTGAAAATTTTCTCCCTTTCTGTAGGTTGCCTGTTCACTCTGATGGTGGATTCTTTTGCTGTGCAGAAGCTCTTGAGTTTAATTAGATCCCATTTGTCAATTTTGGCTTTTGTTGCCATTGCTTTTGGTGTTTTAGACATGAAATCCTTGCCCATGCCTATGTCCTGAATGGTATTACCTAGGTTTTCTTCTAGGGTTTGTATGGTTTTAGGTCTAACATGTAAGTCTTTAATCCATCTTGAATTAGTTTTTGTATAAGGTGTAAGGAAGGGATCCAGTTTCAGCTTTCTCCATATGGCTAGCCAGTTTTCCCAGCACCATTTATTAAATAGGGAATCCTTTCCCCATTTCTTGTTTTTGTCAGGTTTGTCAAAGATCAGATGGTTGTAGATGTGTGGTGTTATTTCTGAGGGCTCTGTTCTGTTCCATTGGTCTATATCTCTGTTTTGGTACCAGAGAAATTCTTTTATATATTTTTAAGACATTATCACATCAAGGTATTTTGGTGTGATTTCCAGCAGAATCGGCTAGAACATGTTTTTTTTTAAAAAAAGAAAATGTGATTTGAGTATTTGATTATCATCACT
This sequence comes from Symphalangus syndactylus, assembly GCF_028878055.3. Lineage (NCBI taxonomy): Eukaryota > Metazoa > Chordata > Mammalia > Primates > Hylobatidae > Symphalangus > Symphalangus syndactylus. The sequence continues at coordinate 245,902 of NC_072439.2, forward strand.
GACTATAACTATAAATCATTTCCATGCTCTTATAATCCAAAAACTACCTGTGGGAAAATTATTAGCAATCACATCTATGCTGAATGTTCATTCATACATAAATTAAAAAGCATTTTCACACAGAGACCTGATTTTTGTGTACATCAGAAATAGAATAAAACCTAATATGGGTATTGTATTAATAATCCCATGTGGTGAAGGAACGATTAACTATATCTGTAACCATAATCTTGAGAAATATCTTACCTTTTAGTAAATAATAAAACCCATCTGCTGTTGCATCTCTCTGAGGTTTATAAAATTATGCTAGGGTTAGTTATTTTAATCAGCACAGGACATTTTGGCCCCGGATCTGTTGTCTTCTGGGAAAACATTGGCTTCCACAGAAGGTGGTCGTTTCGAAGGCTGGCAGCGATTTCTGCTGGTGACTGTCACCGAGGATTTTCATCCCTAACAATGGGAAGTGTAAATATAATCTGACTGCTGTGGCTAATTTGGGTCCCTTTACAACTGTAAATAACTAGTCCAAGGTTTTTGCTTAAGGTGTCACACCAATGTTACAACTCTTTTGAATTTTTTCAAGTCAGGAATAGACATCTCCTTCTTACTGCTGTGTGAAAGATAATTAATAGATCTTGTCTGTGACTCTTAACTTGGAAAAATGATTTGTTATGGGCAGAGAAATAACAGAGAATAAGAAATCTCAAACTTCGCCATCTCATGATCATCCCTGTTCCCACCTTGGAATTTGATTTAATGTTCTTTCACCTTGGACAGCGGTCAGTGTTTCAACATTAGAAATCCTAGAAGCATGTTCTTGCTATAGTTTCACCCCAAGGACAAGATTATTGCAAAACTCCACTCGATTTGAGGATTTTATTTTCCCTGGTATGATTTGCAGCCACCTGGAAAATGCCATGTTTATTTATGTTATTCTTCTTTATAAAGATTGCGAAAAATCAATGTCAAGGTGAATTCACATGTGCAAATTCTCAGCAACAAGTTAATTTAATGTCAAAGTTTAAAAAAAATGTCGTTATCATTCCTAAAACCAATTTTAGAAGCTGGAATTGTTTTACTGAATAAATTCAGGTAAAGTGCATGCTTCCTTTGAACACCTGCATCCTGCATCTCATGGTCAGCAACCAAGTTAATAATTAGGAAACACATCGCATTTCAGCTGAGTTGTTTGAGCTCTCTGTGTTTAAGTATAGTCTCATTATTCAGATTGTTTTTTTCTTTTTTTGGTAAGATGTATTTTTTACTTTTAAAGGAACCTGTAGTCATTGTTTACTCTGTAACTAAAGGTGGACACAGATATAAAATATTGCTTGCCTGTATTTTCTATATTTGACCAGGAGTTATTAACAGAGTTGTTTGATAGTAGAGACATGTTCTGTTGAAATTTGTGAAAAAAACATATTTTATCTAGATGAACCTGTTTACCAAATACTTTTTGGATATACAGCTGGAAGCACCAGAAATTTCCCTCCTGGAGAAAGTAAAGTCACACTTTTTAATTGTGTTAGTTCTATGCAGCTGCTGTAACAAATTACCTCTAATGGCTTGGTGGCTAAAACCCCAGAAATCCATTATCTTAAATTATGTATCTTAGAAATTCAACAAGGGTCTCAGTGGGCTGAAATCGAGGTATCAGCAGGACTGAATTCCTTTCTGGAGGTTCTACAGGGTCCATTTCCTTTCTTTTTCTATCCGGCAGGGGCCACCCGCATTCCTTTGGTCCCACAGCATCCTCAAAGCCAGCAACACTGCTCTCTCTGTTTCTTTCTTCCATAGTCACATCTCCCTCTGACTCTCGCTCTTCAGCTTCTCTTTCCCATTTTAAAGACCATTCTGATGTCACTGGGCTTGCTGGGATGACTCTAAATAATCTACCTATTTTGAGGCCAATTGGCTAGCAATCTTAACTTTCCCTGTGCCATGTAACCTAACATATTCACAGGTGTACAGAGATTAGAATGCGGACATTCTTGGGGGATATGGCCTAGTTCTGCCCACCACAAAGATGGAGCCAACTCTTAAAACAATCTTTGAAAGGCATAACTGATTTTTGGGTGCAACAGTAAAATTTAAATATTAATAAGATAATCAAAACAGCACGTCTAAAATAATTTGTTTTAAAAGTTAACTTACAAATTTCAATTGAAACATATTTTTTTTTATCAGAAATCCTAGCAGAGTTATATGCTGCCCGACTACTTCACTAATGTGATCCCCAAACAATTACAGGTGTACGAGTCACTGTAGTTTTACGACATTAGCAAAACTTTGTACCAGGTTTTGTCAGTCACAAAACGCGAAATTTCAAATCCAAGTTTCTCCCTCCTTCATTGATAAAAAGTGAAGTCAATACTCAGTCTTACCTGGCATTCTTCTTCTTACTTGGGTTATAGGCCTGTGTTCTAGATGCAAAGGAAATTGGGTTTTTGCTTTCATCTTAGAGAAGAATTTATAAGGTGAAATTTTCCCAGACACAGGCACAGTATTCAAAGAAATGCAGATCAAAAAGCATGAACAGTGTTAGCTATAGGGCTGTCAGAACGGAATCGTTGCTTGACCCTAGCAAATCATAGCTTTGTTCTGTTTTCCCCCAGATAATGGTGAGAAATCACAGAAAACATTTGGGGAGATTTCAAAATTGTTAAAATCATATATGTTGGAGTTAATATAGGAGAAAATTATGCCTACTGATACTAATATTTGTCTATGTCATTTTTAACAATCAGAGTTCATTTAAGTGATTTTCTATTCATAAGTAAGAAATCTATTACTGTAAGTTCTTGATTAAGCTTATTAGATTCATTCATTCTAAAAGCCTGGTTACATTTTGTCACATATCAGCTCATTTAAACAACTGATACTCAAATACTTAACCTATGTTTATGCAAGGTAACACTAACTATAGTCTTTAAAGAGGGAATGAGTCACCATACTTGGCAGCTATGCAAAAGTTTTGCATTGTTAATCATGAGCGTAATGTAATGTGGCAGAGGGCATGGGGCCTTTTGAGTTACTGGGCGAAGTCTAAAAATAGCTGCCATTCACTGAGTCCAGACCGTAGACGTTGCTCTGAGAATTTTTTTATGCTGCCCTCCTCCCCCCCTTTTTTTTTTTTGAGGCGGAGTCTCACTCTGTCACCCAGGTTGGAGTGCAGTGGCACAATCTTGGCTCACTGCAAACTCCACCTCCCGGGTTCACGCCATTCTCCTGCCTCAGCCTCCAAGTAGCTGGGACTACAGGCGCCACCACCACGCCCGGCTAATTTTTTTGTATTTTTAGTAGAGACGGGGTTTCACCGTGGTCTCGATCTCCTGACCTCGTGATCCGCTCGCCTCAGCCTCCCAAAGTGCTGGGATTACAAGCGTGAGCCACCGCGCCCGGCCTTTTTTTTTTTTTTTTTGAGACAGAGTCTCACTTTGCTGCCCAGGCTGGAGTGCAGTGGTGCAACGGTGGCTGACTGCAGTCTTGACTCCCTTTGGGCTCAAGCAATCCTCCCACCTCAGACCCCCAGGTAGCTGAGACTGCAGGTGTTGCCACCACACATGACCAATTTTATTATTTTTTTTGTAGAGATGAGACCTCACTCTGCGATCCAGGCTTGTCTTGAACTCCTGGCCTCAAGCTATCCTCCCATTTCGACCTCCCAAAGTGCTGGCAATACAGGCATAAGCCACTGTACCCAGCCTGTGTTAACTTTTCTTTCTACCAAACTTTTGAGATAGGTGCTAAGCTTATTCATATACTGAGATGTAACTTGACAAAGGTCACTCAGCAGACTTATGGCAGAGTAAAATCTCTGTACATCTGTTTTGTCTCCTGTGTACATGTGCTTTGTTTAATACCCTACCTTTAAGTGGAATTGGTGTGTGTGAATATAACTAAGCAAATTATACCACAAGAGTGATCCTCTTGGGATTATTTCTTGTTACATAAGCCTCCCTTATAGCAGGCTGGAGAGTTTCCTCTAGCTTTAGAGAAGTAAGCTGCTATGTGTTGAGAGGGCCATATGGCTTGGATCTGAAGGTGGCCTCCAAGAGCTGAAAGCAACTGTCGTTGACAACCAGCAGAGAAACAGGGACGTCAGTCCTCTAACTGCAAGAAGCTGAGTTCTGCCATCAATCAGAATGAGACTGGAAAAAGACCTCCGAGTTTCATGTGAGAATTGCAGACCGGTTGACACCTTGATTTCAGACTTGTGAGACCCAGAGCAGAGGATGCAGTTGAGTCACACACTCAGATTCCTGACCCATGGAAAATGTGAAATAATACACTTGTGTTGTGTTACACTTCTAATTTTGTTGTAATCTGTTATGCAGCAAGAGGAAACTGACATATTATGAAGGTTACACAGCTGATGAGGAGTTAAGTATTTTGCTGAGGAAGCTCAGCTGCAAATCCTCTGGCCTCTCCCATTATAGATGGTTGCCTTCAAATTCGAGGACTCAGCCGTGAACCAGTCCAGGGAACTAGCACAACCCTTGTCCTCTGGGCCAAGCTCCTAGGTAGTTCCACTCTCATTAGAGAATTACGGTTTGGTCCTCTGATGACCAAATTTAAAGACAAATTATTGGTGATTTGAAATTTATCTGAATGCTAATATATGATTAGCTCTAACAATCCTTAAAAAGAAAGAAAGATTTTCTAATAATTACTTTTATTCCTTTAGCAAATATAAGTACATCTGAATCAGGTCTTTTAAACTGATTTTCTTTTAATGAAAATAAAAGTTGGGGGCCTGAAAGAATACATACAATGTAAAAGCACAATAGAGCTAAGATATTTGAGGAAGTGTCTATTCAGGGCAGCTTGAATCTATGCTCCTGGAAATAACATTTTAAAAATAAAAAAGAGAAAGATCTAAATATTTTAAAGGGTGTATGTACCTAATAATACCTATCTTTTCCAATTTTATTTCAAATGTGCCATGCTGCCATAAAATAAAGGTAAGTTTTTTTTCTTTGTTTGTTTGTGTTTGACTTGTATATCTTTATCACAGGAGTATAACAAAGATTATATGTATAGTCATTAATCAATTTGCATTCCAGATTGTTATTATATATATATTTGCATTCCAGATTGTCCATATATAGGGAAATAGATAAGTTGAAACAACTTTCAGAAAGAAATGAAGCAAAAGTGGTTAATAAATATAATAGCATAAAAATTATTGTAAGAAACCGAAAGATTTGTAGCCCGTAAAGATTTCATTAATGTGGTGAGAGACACAGGCTCCGTATCTCTCTGTTGTCAGAGTTAACTTGATTTCCTCACAAAAAAGTGCTTTCAACAATCATTGTGGTTGCTTATCCTAGAATTATAGAATATGTTTTTCTTTGCTCAATTGTAAAGTAGTAATTAGTGCTTATTCTCAGGATATTTTAAATAATGTGCGAGAACAATTTACAATCTCAAGGAAGATGACTGCAAAGCGGCTTTTAAAACACTGTGTATATGATTCAAAAATCATTGGTAAAGACATAACAATCGTGTTGTGTTGAATACTTACTTCCAAATCGATGCCAAAGATTGTTGGCCACTAGTTAACCATATTTTGAACTATAAGAAACAAAATCTTTGGCAAATTCTGTCTGTAAAAGCATCAGAAACCTAAAAAGCCTCTACTTAGAAAATGAAATTTCCCTTATAATAACCTTTCCTCCAAAGGGTTATATTTTTGTAATGTTATGGAAGAAATAAAAATTATTTGACAAAGTAAAATTTTAAATGCCTAAAAATACAGCCTGATATGAGTTTTCACATTCATACCAATTTTTAAACTAAATATAAGCATGTGTATATATATATACACTCACATATATGCTGCCATTTGTAGTTTTACTTAGACATGTTGATTCAGTGCAGTGGTTATTCCAAATTTTGTCTGAAATATTTTAGATTAACTATTTAAAGAATAGTCCCTGTATTGAAAAATTGTCCATCCCATGGCAGTGCAGATGATAAGCTTTCTGTACTTCTGTATTATTCCCTGCTCTCAACAGCTGCTCTTAATTGAACCCTAGGTACGATTTAGGATTGTTTTCTTTTGCTTTGTTGTTCTAAGAATTCTCACTTTAAATCCGTCTAAGGTTACAACAGCCTCTTATCATGTAGCTTTCGTACAAATGTGACATGGTCTCATTATATTTCTGCCAATGGATTTTATCGCTTTAATAATCCTTTGCAATATTTATAGAATGTCATGATGAATCATATTATATTTATCATATCACACAATAAATAGCATGACATGCTAATAAATCATTCCAGTTTGGAGAGTGTTGAAATTATTCTTTGTAAGCTTACATCAAAATGATTAGTCAGCATCCAGTCTCTGCATTAAATCTGTAGTCTTACACCAATTTATAACTTAGAATGGATAATGCAAATGAATACTCAAAATTATTTAATTATTTGCTAATATTTTATATAAGTTAACTTCTTTAGTTGTACAAAATACTAAATTACGGAACCAAATATTTTTTATAATGAACCATTTTCTTAAGAATAATACAATAGACATAAGTCTAATAAGACTTTGCAAAAATTGAGATGTTTGTTGAACATTTTTCAAATTAGCAAGAATAAATTTAAGAGAAAACTTTATTTTAAGGATATTAGAATCCACAGAGAAGAAAGGAATAGAGAAATATGATTTAGTCTGCCAATTTTATATGTGAAAAAACATAGGCTCACCTATGTTAAGGAATGCAATCAGTTAGACTGACAAAGAAATGAAATTAGAAATTAGGTTTTCAGACATTTATCTTAGTGGTACTTTATAATAAGTTCTTTTCTGTTCTCTTTAAAATTTCATGTTGAGTTTTAAGAATTTAAGAAATAATATATAAATATTAAAAGATAATTAAGCTGATAGATATAATCAATCAAGTTAGCTTAGATTGCATCAGAATCTTTTGGAATCCGGGTGTTATCTTCTTGGCTGCGTGTTTGAAGCCAGCAATTTCTTTTCAATTGTCTTTTGCCTTAATGTGAATTCTTTATTAGCTCTTTCGAAACAAAGACACTTTCCATGGACAAATAGGAGTCTCCAGCTCGATGACTGTAGGGTTCCTGAGGTTGTGTGGCTGACACAGGAAGCCCGAGGCAATAGCTGAGCAAAGTGGTTCAGGTTGTGAATTCTGGAGTCGGCTTTTTTGGTTTGAATCCCAGATTAGACACAAATCAGAAATGTGATCACAGGCCAGTTATCTGATTTTTCTAAGCCCCAGTTCCCTTCTGTTAAAAATGGGGATAATAAAGAATACAACACAGCTCACATCTGTTGTATGATTAATTATTGTATATCAAGATCAAAGGAGGACAATATCTGCATAATAATCAGCAAATAACAGCTATTGTGTATACTAGTAACAGGGACTAAGAGGAATCTTTCTGAACAAATGTTTGGAAAACATGGTAGAGATTGGCAGCCAAATTTAGTCAAATAGTTTACAGAATTCCTGGGATTCACTGCTTTTCTTTACAATAGATACCAGAGCCTTGGAAATGTTTTTTTTAAAAAAAACTATTGTTTACCTAAAGATCCATAAATATATCAGGCTCCGCACAATTAAGTAGAAAAAGAATCTTTTTTATATTATTATTATCCTGTAGCATTTATCTGTACTTGGTGTCATATCAAAAACCTTTGCGAGAGGGCCTGGTTTCTTCCAATTACAAAGTAGGAAATGTATTTATTTTGTAAACTTTCACCAGTGCTCTAGTTACCAGTATTTATTTTTGCCTTCTAGTCTTACGAGAAATCTCACTGAAAACTACAATACCCTCTAGTGTACATGATTGCATATAGTTTAAACATTGTTGTTTTAGGATTTTTATGCAAAGTAGTAAAAATTTGAGGTTAAGCCCTAAAATATCATTTTATTCATTTATCTGGCAAACTTACTGAACATGTAATATGTGATGGATAGTAATTTAGCTGCTGGATATATAGCAGTGAACGACGGGTAAAAATTTGTGTTCTCTTAAAATCTAAAGGGGTAAGACAATTATCAAAGAAAATATTTAAAACTCTTAATATGTCGTGTATTGGTGAGTGCTAAGGAGAAGAAGTACACGTGGAGGGTGGAGGGTTACAAGGTCAGGAAAGACTTCATTAAGCAGGTGAAATGTGAGCAAAGGCACAAATGAAAAGAGAAGGCAAGCCCTGCAGAATAGCCTAGTTGTTAAGAGCACAGACTTTGCAGGTACAGAGGCGTGCAGGTGTCTGGTGTGTTTGAGGGAGGGTAAGGAGTTCTGTCTGACTGGGCTGTAGTCAGCAAAAGGACAGTGAGAGCAGAAGGGGACAGCGGGGTAATGGAGCCAAATTACATAGTTCCTTGTAGGCCTCCGTAACACCTCAGGCTTTTACTTTGAATGAGATGGAAAGCCACTGAGGAGTTTGTAACCAGCCATACCTTATGGTCTGGTTTAATACGAGAAACTGTCACTGTGGGTGCCATGGAGAAGGTGCCCTAAGAGGCCACAGTGTGTTCATAGGAAATGCTAAGCCTTCTACCTGTGTGCCAGACACTGTCACCTCTCACCTAATGCAGGAACATCATTCCCCCAACTTTTCCCTTTCTTCTGCATCATCAATTCTCCTCTTGCTAATTAATAATATTCTTCATATGCAAACATGCTACAATTATTCTTATTTTAAAATACCTTTCCACATTCTACAAATCTCTCAAGATACTGCCTCCGTTCTCTGATCCTCAGAGCAAAACTCCATGCACCCATTATACCCAAATCCTTTCATCTTGGTTTTTAAAGATTCCACCCCAATCTGCCTTCTCCTTTTCTACTGTCCAAAATTTGTTGTTGCCAAGGACAACATTGATCTCCATATTCTTCAACTTTTAGTCCTTTTCACAGAATTTGACACAGGTAATCACTGACTTCTCCTTGAAACATGTTTGTCACCTGGGTTCCAGGTCACAGTATTGTCAGTTCCATTCACCTTGTTACAGCTGCTGCTTCCTGCGTTCCTTCGTTCACCACCATCTTCCTGATTTCTCAGTTACAGCACAGAAGGGATGATTCTGGCATTTATTTACTTTATTTAAATGCATTTTCTTTTTTATCTCAGATGGTGTCATGCTTTAACTCCTATGCGTATACTGCCGATTTTCAAGTGTTTAATCCCCAGCCTTCATTGTGCTGTAGAACTCTAGAATTGTACATTGAGCCACCTAGTTGATATCACTTCTTGAAATCTAATAAGTAACTCAAGGTTATTATTTGCAAAATTGACCCTCTGATTTTCTCCCTAAACCTGGTTCTGCCGCAACTTGGCCAGCTCAATAAATGACAGTTTTATTCTTCGATAATTTAAACCAAACTCTATGAAGTTATCCTTACCTGCTATTTCTAGTTTTCCCAGATTCAATCCATCAGGAAATCCTGCAAGTCTACTTTTAAACTGAATGCCTGTTGAGGTAATTTGCACTGACACTACTTGGTATAAACCACCATCAGCTCTCAATGGAATATTGCCTTAGTTTCCTGTTTGCGTCTAGAGCTGATGAAGCCGGACAGCAGGCTGATGGCTAGTTTTTTTTTTTTCCTGAAAGAAATAAATTATTGTAATTTGGTGGGTCTTAAATAACTGACTTAGAAATTATGTAATCTCATTAAAATTCCTACACTATTTTTTAATGAAAATTAGAAACATCCTAAACTTTGTTTAGTAAAGTCTTGACAAGTTCTTTCTGTGTGAGTTTTAATGGCGAAATCTTGTTCAAGAACAAAGAACACGTTCAGACGTGTTAGGTAAGGGAAGGTCTAAGCTAAACTCAGAGAGAAGAGGCCTATTGCTTTATTTGAATTTGTGATTCTTTGAGATTCTTAATGTCACAAAAACAAGTATAAAAAGAAACCATACAAATACCTCATTAGCCATCTAGTTTTTAATATGCTGTCTAACCAAGGGTTGCATTTCTTGAGTCAAAGGTAGCATTTTATGATTCATAGTTTCTACCATTGCTAAAATTTTAAATTTGGTCTTAACATTTGATTGGTTCTCTTTCATAATTGCAATTTCAGGGCCTATAGTTTGTCTGGGTTGATAATTATTCAGATGAATGATTTATCCATTTAGATAAACATCAACTGGTTCTAATAATTTGCAGTTACTGTTTATGTCAGGTTGCTTAATCATAAATGCTTTCTTGAGACCCCCTCTTTGTCAAAACTGTTCTTTAGATTCCCACAAAACACTTTTGGAGTTAGAATTTTCCCTATCATTTCTAAAGATAAATGGAAGAACTCAGAAATTAATTTGACCTCTTTGCTGCCTTGCCATCCTGCTTAATTACTACAGAGTTAACTATAAAAGCTATTATCTCATCAGTAACTATCTAATTTATAATATCCTATATTGAGTATAAAATGTATGAACTGGTTGGGTTATCTGGCTTTATGTTACATAATTGCCCATTCAAATTTTTATTTCAACCTGGTTTATGTGCTTTGCGACATTTCGGATATATTCGTATTTTTAGGTATTTCTCGTTTTAGTAGAGACTGATGTTCTTAAATACAAGCTTTTACTTTGATTTTTATCAGCATTGTGAGCAATTTGCTCATTTTCTAATCGGACGTTTTCAGGTCATAGAAAAATTAAGGAATGATATTGTCATTTAAATTCACTAAGAGAGTTGGAAACACCAGTAGTGATTTACAAGTTAAGGAAAGTAAACAGACGCTTTAAAAATATATATTTTTTAATGATTATATTATTATTAATTGAAAGCTGATTTTTAGGAATGGAAACAAATATAGATTTGTGGGTTCTTAATGTCAAGCTAACACCTGTTTCTGGTAGTTTAATTTACTTTGGTTCACTGTCTTCTTCATGTAAGAGTAAAAAGTGTTTTGTGGAACACACTTCAGTACCAAGAAAAGCTTGTTAATAGCTGTTCTACAGTATATATTCTCAAATTCGTGTCATGCCACATCTTTTCATATGTTGTAAGTCAGTGGTTTAGGACATTAAAAAATGATGTTTCTCAAAACACTTGTTATTTTCTCACACATACTGTGTTCTAGCATTCTAGAAGTGTTTTGGTAGATTTAAAGATTGGTTTGCTCTGTCACACTATAATCTAACAAAGTTTTCTTTGGCTTTTAAATCTAATCTCTGAGGCTGGATAGTAGGCTTTCTTTCCCCCACAAAAAAACTCTTCGTTGGATTTTTTTTCCTTGAGGCATATCAAATTCTTATTTCCTTTAGGTTATAAATAAATAGAGACTCAAAACATTGTGTCAAAACTTTTTCATATTTTACCCCCTATTTTGTGGAGAAATGTTTCGAAAAGTAGCCAATGCTATATTTCTTAGTTGTATTTTATTTTTATTTTTACTTCATATTATGTTGAATATAAAATAAAACTTGAGAGATGCATTTACCAGTTTATTCAATAAGGCCTTTTCTTTATATATACTCCTAGATAAATTTTAGCAGGAAAGTCAGAAACTTGTACTAAATTAAAGCTTAGTTTTTTTTTTGTTTTTTTTTTTAAGACCTACAAACTCCTCTTGTATCAGCACACTTCATATTATGGCTTAAGCTGTTATCAGAAATACTATTTCTTAATATCATATATTATTTTTAAAGCGCAAAAATTTAATACAGCTCTATTTATTAAGACCCTCACAGATCAAGAGCTGAGGGTGTTTATAAATGAAACATAAAAGATGACAGACATAGGGCCAGTGGTCTCGAGCAATGTCCATGAAACCCCAGTGCAGGAATGCAGGCAGGCCTCAGAGGTAGTAAAGTTATACTAAGAAGTAGAAAGTTGACAATTGTTTCTCTACCTATTCAGACCTCTGTTTCCTCATTTGTCAAATGAAATCAATAATAGAAAGTACCTCCCAGGACAAACGATGGGATGGATATAAAGCATTCTTACACTTTAGCACATAATAATTTTTCAGTGTTCCACAAGAAACCTTTATTTTGATTTATTTTATTTTGTCCCTATTCTTTCCCCAGTCACTTGAAATGTTGGAATGAAGGTGAGGGGACTGATCTGCTTACTGCTCTTGTGTTGTGGCTGAAATTTGTAGGGGAGGCTGCTCTCCATAATTAAGTCTAGTATCATTGTTTCATACGTGTGCCTTTAATATTTTTAAAATATTTATTTAAAAACTTAAGCCTAACTGATTTTTGAACTTCTCAGAATGAGTATTCTTCTGAAAATGTTAAATTAATAAGAAAATTAAGCACAATATAAGGAAGACATTTATATAAAAACTGAACAATAAGTTAAATTGGAGTGTAGTCAAAGGCACTTGGGATGCTAGAGCTGTTATAAGTGAGCTTTCAATTTATGTCAAGAGTCCTGGTAGATGGAAGATTAAGAGTCTTTGTATCTTACCATCTTATAAAGTAAGTTATACGGGTTCAACTAGAGAGATAAGCAGTGTCCTGACAAACGTGAATACGGGTTCCCTTTTAAAAACGTTTCTAATAAAGGCATTGCGTTGAGCTTGCCTCCAATGTGGCATCTCGGTGGAGACCTGAAGCTGAGGCTCCAGGTCCGTGGAGGTCATTTCTCACTCTTCAGTTCCATCAGATGATGTGCCAGGGGTTAGGAGAAGCTACACCCCGTCTCACATTTCAACTCTGCTGCAATGAGAAGGAAATAAGCCAAGGAAAATGCCTTACTGCGTTAAGGCAGGGGCAAGAGAGAAGAAGAGCACCATGGTTTGCTCATGATTAAAAAATATTCAGCCAGATGGCCCACAAGTAAATGTGGCCCAATTAATTGGTAATGTGTAATCAGATTAGAATCTCTTGCCTTCTTAGAGGAGTAAGAAATGGGCAAAGATATGGACAGAGGTGCCAAACATATCTTCTTTCTTAATTTCTCATCAGGAAAAATGTTGATTATGAGTAAGAAGGAAGGAATTAATTGAAGTTAAACTAATATTAAGTGAGATGGATCAATATGTTAGGTTAAATACTTGTCATTAATCTGGAGGAATTAGTATAAAGTAAAATATAAGACTGTTCATTGTAAAATAGTCAATAAAATGAATATAAAGGCACATAGCCCACATATGCTAGTTTTTTAATGAAAAAGGAAAGTTCTGTTTCAGATATGGCCCTTCAAAATATATGTAAAGAAGACACAAAATAAATTGATCAAAAAATGGTAAAGTAACATGTCAGATTACTTTTAAAAATTGTTCCTTTAAGCAAAAGTTAATGAAATGGTGGTAGTTGCATATAAAGAAAGAAATATGTGACAATAGGGTCTTTCATATTCACTAGAAACATACTTGGGGATGAGACTTAACCCATAAGGCATGAATACGAACAGAAATGGAAGACATTCAGACACAAGTGATCATTTGTGAGACATGAGATTGGTCGTATTTATCCTGCTGAGTTCTTTGTTGAAACGACATTGCTTCCCCACATGATATTTCCCACAGCCCGTCTGAATTATGCTGTGTGGAGCCGTGTCACCCCGGCTTTCTGTGCCAGGGCCACCGTGTGATGGCTCATCCAGTATCTACTATCCACTAGCCAGTAACTTCCAAGGCTGAGAGTGGCCAGGGGAGGAAGAAAGATTATGTCATTATTACCAGGAAGGCAAGGTACACTGGTGATATCTACAGCCTGAATGTTTCTACAGGAAGAGTGTTTCAGAAAGGCTCAATCAAAAATATAGTTCAACTCTTTTAGTTGAATGCAAAGAACAGAACGAAGTTTCACAGAATGCTTCTGTGTAGTTTAGATTTGAATATATTCCTTTTTCACTATTACCCTCTTAGCGCTCCGAATGTCCACTTGCATTTTCTACAGAAAGAGTGTTCAGAACTGCGCAATCAAAAGTATGGTTTAATTCTGTTCGCTGAATGCACATATCAGAAATAAGTTTCACACAATGCTTCTGTGTAGTTTTTATTTGAAGATATTATTTTTCCCAACATAGGCCTCATAGCGTGCAGAATGTCCAATTGCAGTTTCTACAGAAAGAGTGTTTCAGAACGGCTCAATCAAAAGTAAGGTTCAACACTGTTAGTTGAATGCACAGAACAGAAAGAAGTTTCATACAATGCTTCTGTGTAGTTTATATTTGAACATATTCCTTTTTCCACTGTTACCCACTTAGCGCTCCGAATGTCCAGTTGCATTTTCTACAGACAGAGTGTTTCAAAACTGCTCAATCAAAAGTATGGTTTAACTCTGTTAGCTGAATGCTCAGATCAGAAAGAAGTTTCACAGAATGCTTCTGTGTAGTTTATATTTGAATATATTCCTTTTTCGACTACTACTCTCTTAGCGCTCCAAATGTCCAGTTGCATTTTCTACAGAAAGAGTGTTCAGAACTGCTCAATCAAAAGTATGGTTTAACTCTGTTAGCTGAATGCACAGATCAGAAAGAAGTTTCACAGAATGATTCTGTGTAGTTGATATTTGAAGATATTACTTTTTCCACTATTACCCTCTTAGCGCTCCGAATCTCCACTTGCATTTTCTACAGAAAGAGTGTTTCAGAACGGCTCAATCAAAACTAAGGTTCAACTCTTTTAGTTGAATGCACAGAACAGAAAGAAGTTTCACAGAATGCTTCAGTGTAGTATTTAGTTGAAGATATTCCTTTTTCGACTATTACCGTCTTAGTGCTCCGAATGTCCACTGGCAGTTTCTACACAAAGAGTGTTTCAGAACTGCTACTTCAAAAGTAAGGCTCAGCTCTGTTAGTTGAATGCAGAGAACAGAAAGGAGTTTCAGAGAATGCATCTGTGTAGTTTTTATTTGGAGATATTCCATTTTCCACTATTACAATCTTAGCGCTCCGAATGTCCACTTGCATTTTCTACAGAAAGAGTGGTCAGAACTGCTCAATCAAAAGAATGGTTTAACTCTGTTAGCTGTATGAACAGATCAGAAAGAAGTTTCACAGAATGCTTCTGTGTAGTTTTTATTTGAAGAAATTATTTTTCCCAATATAGGCCACTTAGCGCTCTGAATGTCCAATTGCAGTATCTACAGAAAGAGTGTTACAGAACTGTTCAATCAAAAATAAGGTTCAATAGTGTTAGTTGAATGCACAGAACAGAAAGAAGTTTCATACAATGCTTCTGTGTAGTTTATATTTGAAGATATTCCTTTTTCCACTATTACCCACTTAGCGCTCCAAATGTCCAGTTGCATTATCTACCGAAAGAGTGTTTCAGAACTGCTCAATCAAAAGTAAGGTTCAACTCTTTTAGTTGAATGCACAGAACAGAAAGAAGTTTCACAGAATGCTTCTGTGTAGTTTATATTTGAATATATTCCTTTTTCCACTATTACCCTCTTAGCGCTCCGAATGTCCACTTGCATTTTCTACAGAAAGAGTGTTCAGAACTGCTCAATCAAACTGTGGTTTAACTCTATTAGCTGAATGCCAATATCAGAAATAAGTTTAACAGAATGCTTCTGTGTAGTTTTTATTTGAAGATATTCTTTTTCCCAATATAGGCCTCTTAGCGCTCAGAATGTCCAATTGCAGTTTCTACAGAAAGAGTGTTTCAGAACGGCTGCATCAAAAGTAAGGTTCAACTCAGTTAGTTGAATGCAAAGAACAGAAAGAAGTTTCACAGAATGCTTCTGTGAAGTTTGTATTTGAATATATCCCTTTTTCCACTACTACCCTCTTAGCGCTCCAAATGTCCAGTTGCATTTTCTACAGAAAGAGTGTTCAGAGCTGCTCAATCAAAAGTATGGTTTAATTCTGTTAGCCGAATGCACAGATCAGAAAGAAGTTTCACAGAATGATTCTGTGTAGTTGATATTTGAAGATATTACTTTTTCCACTATTACCCACTTACCGCTCCAAATGTCCAGTTGCATTTTCTACAGAAAGAGTGTTTCAGAACTGCTCAATCAAAAGTATGGTTTAACTCTGTTAGTTGAATGCAGAGATCAGAAAGAAGTTTCACAGAATGCTTCTGTGTAGTGTTTATATGAAGATATTCTTTTTACCAATATAGGCCTCTTAGCGCTCAGAATGTCCAATTGCAGTTTCTATAGAAAGAGTGTTTCAGAATGGCTCAATAAAAATAAGGTTCACCTCTTTTAGTTGAATGCACAGAACAGAAAGAAGTTTCACAGAATGCTTCTGTGTAGTATTTAGTTGAAGATATTCCTTTTTTGACTATTATTAACTTAGCACTCCGAATGTCCACTGGTAGTTTCTACACAAAGAGTGTTTCAGAACTGCTCCTTCAAAAGTAAGGCTAAACTCTGTTAGTTGAATGCAGAGAACAGAAAGGAGTCTCAGAGAATGCTTCTGTGTAGTTTTTAGTTGGAGATATTCCCTTTTCCTCTATTACAATCTTAGCGCTCCGAATGTCCACTTGCATTTACTACAGAACGAGTGTTTCATAACTGCTCAATCAAAAGTATGGTTTAGCTCTGTTAACTGAATGCACTGATCAGAAATAAGTTTCACAGAATGCTTCTGTGTAGTTTTTATTTGAAGATATTCTTTTTAACAATGTAGGCCTCTTAGCGCTTAGAAAGTCCAATTGCAGTTTCTACAGAAAGAGTGTTTCAGAACGGCTCAATCAAATGTAAGGTTCAACTCTGTTAGTTGAATGCACAGAACAGAAAGAAGTTTCACAGAATGCTTCTGTGTACTTTTATTTGAATATATTCCTTTTTCAACTATTACCCTCTTAGCGCTCTGAATGTCCACTTACATTTTCTACAGAAAGAGTGTTCAGAACGGCTCAATCAAAAGTATGGTTTTACTCTGTTAGTTCAATGCACAGATCCGAAAGAAGTTTCACAGAATGCTTCTGTGTAGTTTTTATTTGTAGATATTCTTTTTCCCAATATAGGCCTTTTAGCGGTCAGAATGTCCGTTTGCAGTTTCTACAGAAAGAGTGTTTCACAACGGCTCCATCAAAAGTAAGGTTCAAATCAGTTATTTGAATGCACAGAACTGAAAGAAGTTTCACAGAATGCTTCTGTGTAGTTTATAATTTCATATATTCCTTTTCCCACTATTACCGTATTAGCGCTCCGAATGTCCACTTGCATTTTCTACAGAAAGAGTGTTCAGAACTGCGCAATCAAAAGTATGGTTTAGCTCTGTTAGCTGAATGCACATATCAGAAATAAGTTTCACACAATGCTGCTGTGTAGTTTTTATTTGAAGATATTATTTTTCCCAATATAGGCCTCTTAGCGCTCAGAATGTCCAATTGCAGTTTCTACAGAAAGAGTGTTTCAGAACGGCTCAATCAAAAGTAAGGCTCAACTCTGTTACTTGAATGCACAGAACAGAAGGAAGTTTCATACAATGCTTCTGTGTAGTTTATATTTGAACATATTCCTTTTTCCATTATTACCCACTTAGCGCTCCGAATGTCCAGTTGCATTTTCTACAGACAGAGTGTTTCAAATCTCCACAATCAAAAGTATGCTTTAACTGTGTTAGCTGAATGCTCAGATCAGAATGAAGTTTCACAGAATGCTTCTGTGTAGCTTGTATTTGAATATATTCCTTTTTCCACTACTAAACTCTTAGCGCTCAAAATGTCCAGTTGCATTTTCTACAGAAAGAGTGTTCAGAACTGCTCTATCAAAACTATGGTTTAACTCTCTTAGCTGAATGCACATATCAGAAAGAAGTTTCACAGAATGATTCTGTGTAGTATTTAGTTGAAGATATTCCTTTTTTACTATTACCCACTTAGCGCTCCGAATATCCACTGGCAGTTTCTAAACAAAGAGTGTTTCAGAACTGCTCCTTCAAAAGTAAGGCTAAAATCTGTTAGTTGAATGCAGAGAACAGAAAGGAGTCTCAGAGAATGCTTCTGTGTAGTTTTTATTTGGAGATATTCCCTTTTCCTCTATTACAATATTAGCGCTCCGAATGTCCACTTGCATTTTCTACAGAACGAGTGTTTCATAACTGCTCAATCAAAAGTATGGTTTAGCTCTGTTAACTGAATGCACTGATCAGAAATAAGTTTCACAGAATGCTTCTGTGTAGTTTTTATTTGAAGATATGCTTTTTAACAATGTTGGCCTCTTAGCGCTTAGAAAGTTCAATTGCAGTTTCTACAGAAAGAGTGTTTCAGAACGGCTCAATCAAAAGTAAGGTTCAACTCAGTTAGTTGAATGCACAGAACAGAAAGAAGTTTCAAAGAATGCTTCTGTGTACTTTTTATTTGAATATATTCCTTTTTCAACTATTACCCTCTTAGCGCTCTTAATGTCCACTTACATTTTCTACAGAAAGAGTGTTCAGAACGGCTCAATCAAAAGTATGGTTTTACTCTGTTAGTTCAATGCACAGATCCGAAAGAAGTTTCACAGAATGCTTCTGTGTAGTTTTTATTTGTAGATATTCTTTTTCCCAATATAGGCCTTTTAGTGGTCAGAATGTCCGATTGCAGTTTCTACAGAAAGAGTGTTTCACAACGGCTCCATCAAAAGCAAGGTTCAACTCAGTTAGTTGAATGCACAGAACTGAGAGAAGTTTCACAGAATGCTTCTGTGTAGTTTATAATTTCATATATTCCTTTTCCCACTATTACCGTATTAGCGCTCCGAATGTCCACTTACATTTTCTACAGAAAGAGTGTTCAGAACTGCGCAATCAAAAGTATGGTTTAGCTGTGTTAGCTGAATGCACATATCAGAAATAAGTTTCACACAATGCTGCTGTGTAGTTTTTATTTGAAGATATTATTTTTCCCAATATAGGCCTCTTAGCGCTCTGAATGTCCAATTGCAGTTTCTACAGAAAGAGTGTTTCAGAACGGCTCAATCAAAAGTAAGGCTCAACTCTGTTACCTGAATGCACAGAACAGAAAGAAGTTTCATACAATGCTTCTGTGTAGTTTATATTTGAACATATTCCTTTTTCCATTATTACCCACTTAGCGCTCCGAATGTCCAGTTGCATTTTCTACACACAGAGTGTTTCAAATCTCCTCAATCAAAAGTATGCTTTAACTCTGTTAGCTGAATGCTCAGATCAGAATGAAGTTTCACAGAATGCTTCTGTGTAGCTTATATTTGAATATATTCCTTTTTCCACTACTAAACTCTTAGCGCTCCAAATGTCCAGTTGCATTTTCTACAGAAAGAGTGTTCAGAACTGCTCTATCAAAACTATGGTTTAACTCTGTTAGCTGAATGCACATATCAGAAAGAAGTTTCACAGAATGATTCTGTGTAGTTTATATTTTAAGATATTCCTTTTTCCACTATTACCCTCTTAGCGCTCCGAAACTCCACTTTCATTTTCTACAGAAAGAGTGTTTCAGAACGGCTCAATCAAAACTAAGGTTCAACTCTTTTAGTTGAATGCACAGAACAGAAAGAAGTTTCACAGAATGCTTCTGTGTAGTATTTAGTTGAAGATATTCCTTTTTCGACTATTACCCTCTTAGCGCTCTGAATTTCCACTGGCAGTTTCTACACAAAGAGTGTTTCAGAACTGCTCCTTCAAAAGTAAGGCTCAGCTCTGTTAGTTGAATGCAGAGAACAGAAAGGAGTTTCAGAGAATGCTTCTGTGTCGTTTTTATTTGGAGATATTCTTTTTTCCACTATTACTATCTTAGCGCTCCAAATGTCCACTTGCATTTTCTACAGAAAGAGTGTTTCAGAACGGCTCAATCAAAACTAAGGTTCAACACTTTTAGTTGAATGCACAGAACAGAAACAAGTTTCACAGAATGCTTCTCTGTAGTTTTTATTTGTAGATATTCTTTTTCCCAGTATAGGCCTCTTAGCGCTCAGAATGTCCAATTGCATTTTCTACAGAAAGAGTGTTCCAGAACGGCTCAATCAAAAGCAAGGTTCAACTCAGTTAGTTGAATGCAAAGAACAGAAAGAAGTTTCACAGAATGCTTCTGTGTAGTTTATATTTGAATATATTGCTTTTTCCACTATTACCCTCTTAGCGCTCCGAATGTACATTGCATTTTCTACAGAAAGAGGGTTCAGAACTGCGCAATCAAAAGTATGGTTTAACTCTGTTACCTGAACGCACATATGAGAAATAAGTTTCACACAATGCTTCTGTGTAGTTTTTATTTGAATATATTATTTTTCCCAATATAGGCCTCTTAGGGCTCAGAATGTCCAATTGCAGTTTCTACAGAAAGAGTGTTTCAGAACGGCTAAATCAAAAGTAAGTTTCAACTCTGTTAGTTGAATGTACAGAAGACAAAGATGTTTCATACAATGCTTCTGTGTAGTTTATATTTGAACATGTTCCTTTTTCCACTATTACCCACTTAGCGCTCCGAATGTCCAGTTGGATTTTCTACAGACAGAGTGTTTCAAAACTGCTCAGTCAAAAGTATGGTTTAACTCTGTTAGCTGAATGCTCAGATCAGAAAGAAGTTTCACAGAATGCTTCTGTGTAGTTTATATTTGAATATAATCCTTTTTCCACTACTACCCTCTTAGCGCTCCAAATGTCCAGTTGCATTTTCTACAGAAAGAGTGTTCAGAACTGCTCAATGAAAAGTATGGTTTAATTCTGTTAGCTGAATGCACAGATCAGAAAGAAGTTTCACAGAATGATTCTGTGCAGTTTATATTTGAAGATATTACTTTTTCTAGTATTACCCTCTTAGCGCTCCGAATGTCCACTTGCATTTTCTACAGAAAGAGTGTTCAGAACGGCTGAATCAAAAGTATGGTTTTACTCTATTAGTTGAATGCCCATATCAGAAATAAGTTTCACAGAATACTTCTGTGTAGTTTTTATTTGAAGATATTCTTTTTCCCAATATAGGCCTCTTAGCGCTCAGAATGTCCAATTGCAGTTTCTACAGAAAGAGTGTTTCAGAACGGCTGCATCAAAAGTAAGGTTCAACTCAGTTAGTTGAATGCAAAGAACAGAAAGAAGTTTCACAGAATGCTTCTGTGTAGTTTATATTTGAATATATCCCTTTTTCCACTACTACACTCTTAGCGCTCCAAATGTCCAGTTGCATTTTCTACAGAAAGAGTTTTCAGAACTGCTCAATCAAAAGTATGGTTTAATTCTGTTAGCTGAATGCACAGATCAGAAAGAAGTTTCACAGAATGATTCTGTGCAGTTTATATTTGAAGATATTACTTTTTCTAGTATTACCCTCTTAGCGCTCCGAATGTCCACTTGCATTTTCTACAGAAAGAGTGTTCAGAACGGCTGAATCAAAAGTATGGTTTTACTCTATTAGTTGAATGCCCATATCAGAAATAAGTTTCACAGAATGCTTCTGTGTAGTTTTTATTTGAAGATATTCTTTTTCCCAATATAGGCCTCTTAGCGCTCAGAATGTCCAATTGCAGTTTCTACAGAAAGAGTGTTTCAGAACGGCTGCATCAAAAGTAAGGTTCAACTCAGTTAGTTGAATGCAAAGAACAGAAAGAAGTTTCACAGAATGCTTCTGTGTAGTTTATATTTGAATATATCCCTTTTTCCACTACTACACTCTTAGCGCTCCAAATGTCCAGTTGCATTTTCTACAGAAAGAGTGTTCAGAACTGCTCAATCAAAAGTATGGTTTAATTCTGTTAGCTGAATGCACAGATCAGAAAGAAGTTTCACAGAATGATTCTGTGTAGTTGATATTTGAAGATATTACTTTTTCCACTATTACCCACTTACCGCTCCAAATGTCCAGTTGCATTTTCTACAGAAAGAGTGTTTCAGACCTGCTCAATCAAAAGTATGGTTTAACTCTATTAGCTGAATGCACAGATCAGAAAGAAGTTTCACAGAATGCTTCTGTGTAGTGTTTATATGAAGATATTCTTTTTACCAATATAGGCCTCTTAGCGCTCAGAATGTCCAATTGCAGTTTCTATAGAAAGAGTGTTTCAGAACGGCTCAATCAAAATAAGGTTCACCTCTTTTAGTTGAATGCACACAACAGAAAGAAGTTTCACAGAATGCTTCTGTGTAGTATTTAGTTGAAGATATTCCTTTTTTGACTATTACCCACTTAGCGCTCCGAATGTCCACTGGCAGTTTGTACACAAAGAGTGTTTCAGAACTGCTCCTTCAAAAGTAAGGCTAAACTCTGTTAGTTGAATGCAGAGAACAGAAAGGAGTTTCAGAGAATGCTTCTGTGTAGTTTTTATTTGGAGATATTACTTTTTCCTCTATTACAATCTTAGCGCTCAGAATGTGCACTTGCATTTTCTACAGAACGAGTGTTTCATAACTGCTCAATCAAAAGTATGTTTTAGCTCTGTTAACTGAATGCACTGATTAGAAATAAGTTTCACAGAATGCTTCTGTGTAGTTTTTATTTGAAGATATTCTTTTTAACAATGTAGGCCTCTTTGCGCTTAGAAAGTCCAATTGCAGTTTCTACAGAAAGAGTGTTTCAGAACGGCTCAATAAAAAGTAAGTTTCAACTCTGTTAGTTGAATGCACAGAACAGAAAGAAGTTTCACACAATGCTTCTCTGTAGTTTATATTTGAATATATTCCTTTTTCAACTATTACCCTCTTAGCGCTCTTAATGTCCACTTACATTTTCTACAGAAAGAGTGTTCAGAACGGCTCAATCCAAAGTATGGTATTACTCTGTTAGTTCAATGCACAGATCCGAAAGAAGTTTCACAGAATGCTTCTGTGTAGTTTTCATTTGTAGATATTCTTTTTCCCAATATAGGCCTTTTAGCGGTCAGAATGTCCAATTGCAGTTTCTACAGAAAGAGTGTTTCACAACGGCTCCATCAAAAGTAAGGTTCAACTCAGTTAGTTGAATGCACAGAACTGGAAGAAGTTTCACAGAATGCTTCTGTGTAGTTTATAATTGAATATATTACTTTTTCCACTATTACCCTATTAGCGCTCCGAATGTCCACTTGCATTTTCTACAGAAAGAGTGTTCAGAACTGTGCAATCAAAAGTATGGTTTAGTTCTGTTAGCTGAATGCACATATCAGAAATAACTTTCAAAAAATGCTGCTGTGTAGTTTTTATTTGAAGATATTATTTTTCCCAATATAGGCCTCTTATCGCTCAGAATGTCCAATTGCAGTTTCTACAGAAAGAGTGTTTCAGAACGGCTCAATAAAAAGTAAGGTTCAACTCTGTTAGTTGAATGCACAGAACAGAAAGAAGTTTCATACAATGCTTTTGTGAAGTTTATATTTGAACATATTACTTTTTCCATTATTACCCACTTAGCGCTCCGAATATCCAGTTGCATTTTCTACAGACAGAGTGTTTCAAATCTCCTCAATCAAAAGTATGGTTTAACTCTGTTAGCTGAATGCTCAGATGAGAAAGAAGTTTCACAGAATGCTTCTGTGTAGCTTACATTTGAATATATTCCTTTTTCCACTACTACCCTCTTAGCGCTCCAAACGTCCAGTTGCATTATCTACAGAAAGTGTGTTCAGAACTGCTCTATCAAAACTATGGTTTAACTCTGTTAGCTGAATGCACAGATCAGAAAGAAGTTTCACAGAATGCTTCTTTATAGTTTATATTCGAGTATATTGCTTTTTCCACTATTACCCTCTTAGCGCTCCGAATGTCAACTTGCATTTTCTACAGAAAGAGTGTTCAGAACTGCGCAATCAAAAGTATGGTTTAACACTGTTAGCTGAATGCACATATCAGAAATAAGTTTCACACAATGCCTCTGTGTAGTTTTTATTTGAATATATTATTTTTCCCAATATAGGCCTCTTAGGGCTCAGAATGTCCAATTGCAGTTTCTACAGAAAGAGTGTTTCAGAACGGCTCAATCAAAAGTAAGTTTCAACTCTTTTAGTTGAATGTACAGAACAGAAAGGTGTTTCATACAATGCTTCTGTGTAGTTTATATTTGAACATATTCCTTTTTCCACTATGACCCACTTAGCGCTCCGAATGTCCAGTTGCATTTTCTACAGACAGAGTGTTTCAAAACTGCTCAGTCAAAACTATGGTTTAACTCTGTTAGCTGAATTCTCAGATCAGAAAGAAGTTTCACAGAATGCTTCCGTGTAGTTTATATTTGAATATATTCCTTTTTCCACTACTACCCTCTTATCGCTCCAAATGTCTATTTGCATTTTCTACAGAAAGAGTGTTCAGAACTGCTCAATGAAAAGTATGGTTTAATTCTGTTAGCTGAATGCACAGATCAGAAAGAAGTTTCACAGAATGATTCTGTGTAGTTTATATTTGAAGATATTACTTTTTCTAGTATTACCCTCTTAGCGCTCAGAATGTCCACTTGCATTTTCTACAGAAAGAGTGTTCAGAACGGCTCAATGAAAAGTATGGTTTTACTATATTAGTTGAATGCCCATATCCGAAATAAGTTTCACAGAATGCTTCTGTGTAGTTTTTATTTGAAGATATTCTTTTTCAAAATATAGGCCTCTTAGCGCTCAGAATGTCCAATTGCAGTTTCTACAGAAAGAGCTTTTCGGAACGGCTCCATCAAAAGTAAGGTTCAACTCAGTTAGTTGAATGCACAGAACAGAAATAAGTTTCACAGAATGCTTCTGTGTAGTTTATATTTGAATATATTCCTTTTCCAGTATTACCGTCTTAGCGCTGCGAATATCCACTTGCATTTTCTAAAGAAAGAGTGTTTCAGAACGGCTCAATCAAAAATAAGGTTCAACTCTGTTAGTTAAATGCACAGAAGAGAAAGGAGTTTCATACAATTCTTCTGTGTAGTTTATATTTGAATATATTACTTTTTCCACTACTACCCTCTTAGC
This sequence comes from Symphalangus syndactylus, assembly GCF_028878055.3. Classification (NCBI taxonomy): domain Eukaryota; kingdom Metazoa; phylum Chordata; class Mammalia; order Primates; family Hylobatidae; genus Symphalangus; species Symphalangus syndactylus. Next base: position 270,629 of record NC_072439.2, read on the forward strand.
GCTCAAAATGTCCAGTTGCATTTTCTACAGAAAGAGTGTTCAGAACTGCTCAATCAAAAGTATGCTTTAACTCTGTTAGCTGAATGCACAGATCAGAAAGAAGTTTCACAGAATGATTCTGTGTAGTTTATATTTGAAGATATTCCTTTTTCCACTATTACCCACTTAGCGCTCCAAATGTCCAGTAGCATTTTCTACAGAAAGAGTGTTTCAGAACTGCTCAATCCAAAGTATGGTTTAACTCTGTTAGCTGAATGCACAGATCAGAAAGAAGTTTCACAGAATGCTTCTGTGTAGTGTTTATATGAAAATATTCTTTTTACCAATATAGGCCTCTTAGCGCACAGAATGTCCAATTGCAGTTTCTATAGAAAGAGTGCTTCAGAACGGCTCAATGAAAAGTAAGGTTCACCTCTTTTAGTTGAATGCACAGAACAGAAAGTAGTTTCACAGAATGCTTCTGTGTAGTATTTAGTTGAAGATATTCCTTTATTGACTATTACCCACTTAGCGCTCCGAATGTCCACTGGCAGTTTCTACACAAAGAGTGTTTCAGAACTGTTCCTTCAAAAGTAAGGCTCAACTCTGTTAGTTGAATGCAGAGAACAGAAAGGAGTTTCAGAGAATGCTTCTGTGTAGTTTTTATTTGGAGATATTCCTTTTTCCACTATTACTAACTTAGCGCTCCGAATGTCCACTTGCATTTTCTACAGAAAGAGTGTTTCAGAACGGCTCAATCAAAACTAATGTTCAACTCTGTTAGTTGAATGTACAGAACAGAAAGGTGTTTCATACAATGCTTCTGTGTAGTTTATATTTGAACATATTCCTTTTTCCACTATTACCCACTTAGCGCTCCGAATGTCCAGTTGCATTTTCTACAGACAGAGTGTTTCAAAACTGCTCAGTCAAATGTATGGTTTAACTCTGTTAGCTGAATTCTCAGATCAGAAAGAAGTTTCACAGAATGCTTCCATGTAGTTTATATTTGAATATATTCCTTTTTCCACTACTACCCTCTTATCGCTCCAAATGTCTAGTTGCATTTTCTACAGAAAGAGTGTTCAGAACTGCTCAATGAAAAGTATGGTTTAATTCTGTTAGCTGAATGCACAGATCAGAAAGAAGTTTCACAGAATGATTCTGTGTAGTTTATATTTGAAGATATTACTTTTTCTAGTATTACCCTCTTAGCGCTCAGAATGTCCACTTGCATTTTCTACAGAAAGAGTGTTCAGAACGGATCAATCAAAAGTATGGTTTTACTCTATTAGTTGAATGCCCATATCCGAAATAAGTTTCACAGAATGCTTCTGTGTAGTTTTTATTTGAAGGTATTCTTTTTCAAAATATAGGCCTCTTAGCGCTCAGAATGTCCAATTGCAGTTTCTACAGAAAGAGATTTTCAGAACGGCTCCATCAAAAGTAAGGTTCAACTCAGTTAGTTGAATGCACAGAACAGAAATAAGTTTCACAGAATGATTCTGTGTAGTTTATATTTGAATATATTCCTTTTCCAGTATTACCGTCTTAGCGCTGCGAATATCCACTTGCATTTTCTAAGGAAAGAGTGTTTCAGAACGGCTCAATCAAAAATAAGGTTCAACTCTGTTAGTTAAATGCACAGAAGAGAAAGTAGTTTCATACAATTCTTCTGTGTAGTTTATATTTGAATATATTACTTTTTCCACTACTACCCTCTTAGCGTTCCAAATGTCCAGTTGCATTTCCTACACAAAGAGTGTTCAGAACTGCTCAATCAAAAGTATGCTTTAACTCTGTTAGCTGAATGCACAGATCAGAAAGAAGTTTCACAGAATGATTCTGTGTAGTTTATATTTGAAGATATTCCTTTTTCCACTATTACCCACTTAGCGCTCCAAATGTCCAGTAGCATTTTCTACAGAAAGAGTGTTTCAGAACTGCTCAATCCAAAGTATGGTTTAACTCTGTTAGCTGAATGCACAGATCAGAAAGAAGTTTCACAGAATGCTTCTGTGTAGTGTTTATATGAAAGTATTCTTTTTACCAATATAGGCCTCTTAGCGCTCAGAATTTCCAATTGCAGTTTCTATAGAAAGAGTGTTTCAGAACGGCTCAATGAAAAGTAAGGTTCACCTCTTTTAGTTGAATGCACAGAACAGAAAGTAGTTTCACAGAATGCTTCTGTGTAGTATTTAGTTGAAGATATTCCTTTATTGACTATTACCCACTTAGCGCTCCGAATGTCCACTGGCAGTTTCTACACAAAGAGTGTTTCAGAACTGTTCCTTCAAAAGTAAGGCTCAACTCTGTTAGTTGAATCAGAGAACAGAAAGGAGTTTCAGAGAATGCTTCTGTGTGGTTTTTATTTGGAGATAATCCTTTTTCCCCTATTACAATCTTAGCGCTCCGAAGGTCCACTTATATTTTCTACACAAAGAGTGTTTCATAACTGCTCAATCAAAAGTATGGTTTAGCTCTGTTAACTGAATGCACATATCAGAAATATGTTTCACAGAATGCTTCTGTGTAGTTTTTATTTGAAGATATTCTTTTTAACAATGAAGGCCTCTTAGCGCTTAGAAAGTCCAATTGCAGTTTCTACAGAAAGAGTGTTTCAGAACGGCTCAATCAAAAGTAAGGTTCAACTCTGTTAGTTGAATGCACAGAACAGAAAGAAGTTTCACAGAATGCTTCTGTGTAGTTTATATTTGAATATATTCCATTTTCAACTATTACCCTCTTAGCGCTCCGAATTTCCACTGGCAGTTTCTACACAAAGAGTGTTTCAGAACTGCTCCTCCAAAAGTAAGGCTCAGCTCTGTTAGTTGAATGCAGAGAACAGAAAGGAGTTTCAGAGAATGCTTCTGTGTAGTTTTTATATGGAGATATTCCTTTTTCCACTATTACTAACTTAGCGCTCCGAATGTCCACTTGCATTTTCTACAGAAAGAGTGTTTCAGAACGGCTCAATCAAAACTAAGGTTCAACACTTTTAGTTGAATGCACAGAACAGAAAGAAGTTTCACAGAATGCTTCTGTGTAGTTTTTATTTGTAGATATTATTTTTCCCAATATAGGCCTCTTAGCGCTCAGAATATCCAATTACATTTTCTACAGAAAGAGTGTTCCAGAACGGCTCAATCAAAAGCAAGGTTCAACTCAGTTAGTTGAATGCAGAGAACAGAAAGAAGTTTCACAGAATGCTTCTTTGTAGTTTATATTTGAGTATATTGCTTTTTCCACTATTACCCTCTTAGCGCTCCGAATTTCAACTTGCATTTTCTACAGAAAGAGTGTTCAGAACTGCGCAATCAAAAGTATGGTTTAACTCTGTTAGCTGAATGCACATATCAGAAATAAGTTTCACACAATGCCTCTGTGTAGTTTTTATTTGAATATATTATTTTTCCCAATATAGGCCTCTTAGGGCTCAGAATGTCCAATTGCAGTTTCTACAGAAAGAGTGTTTCAGAACGGCTCAATCAAAAGTAAGGTTCAATTCTGTTAGTTGAATGCACAGAACAGAAAGAAGTTTCATACAATGCTTCTGTGTTGTTTATATTTGAACATATTCCTTTTTCCATTATTACCCAATTAGCGCTCCGAATGTCCAGTTGCATTCTCTACAGTCAGAGTGTTTCAAATCTCCTCAATCAAAAGTATGGTTTAACTCTGTTAGCGGAATGCTCAGATCAGAAAGAAGTTTCACAGAATGCTTCTGTGTAGCTTATATTTGAATATATTCCTTTTTCCAATACTACCCTCTTAGCGCTCCAAATGTCCAGTTGCATTTTCTACAGAAAGAGTGTTCAGAACTGCACTATCAAAAGTATGGTTTAACTCTGTTAGCTGAATGCACATATCAGAAAGAAGTTTCTCAGAATGATTCTGTGTAGTTTATATTTGAAGATAATCCTTTTTCCACTATTACCCTCTTAGCGCTCCGAATCTCCACTTTCATTTTCTACAGAAAGAGTGTTTCAGAACGGCTCAATCAAAACTAAGGTTCAACTCTTTTAGTTGAATGCACAGAACAGAAAGAAGTTTCACAGAATGCTTCTGTGTAGTATTTAGTTGAAGATATTCCTTTTTCGACTATTACCCTCTTAGCGCTCTGAATTTCCACTGGCAGTTTCTACACAAAGAGTGTTTCAGAACTGCTCCTCCAAAAGTAAGGCTCAGCTCTGTTAGCTGAATGCAGAGAACAGAAAGGAGTTTCAGAGAACGCTTCTGTGTAGTTTTTATTTGGAGATATTCCTTTTTCCACTATTACTAACTTAGCGCTCCGAATGTCCACTTGCATTTTCTACAGAAAGAGTGTTTCAGAATGGCTCAATCAAAACTAAGGTTCAACTCTGTTAGTTGAATGTACAGAACAGAAAGGTGTTTCATACAATGCTTCTGTGTAGTTTATATTTGAACATATTCCTTTTTCCACTATTACCCACTTAGCGCTCCGAATGTCCAGTTGCATTTTCTACAGAAAGAGTGTTTCAAAACTGCTCAGTCAAAAGTATGGTTTAACTCTGTTAGCTGAATGCTCAGATCAGAAAGAAGTTTCACAGAATGCTTCCGTGTAGTTTATATTTGAATATATTCCTTTTTCCACTACTACCCTCTTATCGCTCCAAATGTCTAGTTGCATTTTCTACAGAAAGAGTGTTCAGAACTGCTCAATGAAAAGTATGGTTTAATTCTGTTAGCTGAATGCACAGATCAGAAAGAAGTTTCACAGAATGATTCTGTGTAGTTTATATTTGAAGATATTACTTTTTCTAGTATTACCCTCTTAGCGCTCAGAATGTCCACTTGCATTTTCTACAGAAAGAGTGTTCAGAACGGCTCAATGAAAAGTATGGTTTTACTCTATTAGTTGAATGCCCATATCCGAAATAAGTTTCACAGAATGCTTCTGTGTAGTTTTTATTTGAAGATATTCTTTTTCAAAATATAGGCCTCTTAGCGCTCAGAATGTCCAATTGCAGTTTCTACAGAAAGAGCTTTTCAGAACGCCTACACCAAAAGTAAGGTTCAACTCAGTTAGTTGAATGCACAGAACAGAAATAAGTTTCACAGAATGCTTCTGTGTAGTTTATATTTGAATATATTCCTTTTCCAGTATTACCGTCTTAGCGTTGCGAATATCCACTTGCATTTTCTAAAGAAAGAGTGTTTCAGAACGGCTCAATCAAAAATAAGGTTCAACTTTGTTAGTTAAATGCACAGAAGGGAAAGGAGTTTCATACAATTCTTCTGTGTAGTTTATATTTGAATATATTACTTTTTCCACTACTACCCTCTTAGCGCTCCAAATGTCCAGTTGCATTTTCTACACAAAGAGTGTTCAGAACTGCTCAATCAAAAGTATGCTTTAACTCTGTTAGCTGAATGCACAGATCAGAAAGAAGTTTCACAGAATGATTCTGTGTAGTTTATATATGAAGATATTCCTTTTTCCAATATTACCTACTTAGCACTCCAAATGTCCAGTAGCATTTTCTACAGAAAGAGTGTTTCAGAACTGCTCAATCCAAAGTATGGTTTAACTCTGTTAGCTGAATGCACAGATCAGAAAGAAGTTTCACAGAATGCTTCTGTGTAGTGTTTATATGAAAATATTCTTTTTACCAATATAGGCCTCTTAGCGCTCAGAATGTCCAATTGCAGTTTCTATAGAAAGAGTGTTTCAGAACGGCTCAATGAAAAGTAAGGTTCACCTCTTTTAGTTGAATGCACAGAACAGAAAGTAGTTTCACAGAATGCTTCTGTGTAGTATTTAGTTGAAGTTATTCCTTTATTGACTATTACCCACTTAGCGCTCCGAATGTCCACTGGCAGTTTCTACACAAAGAGTGTTTCAGAACTGTTCCTTCAAAAGTAAGGCTCAACTCTGTTAGTTGAATTCAGAGAACCGAAAGGAGTTTCAGAGAATGCTTCTGTGTGGTTTTTATTTGGAGATAATCCTTTTTCCCCTATTACAATCTTAGCGCTCCGAAGGTCCACTTATATTTTCTACACAAAGAGTGTTTCATAACTGCTCAATCAAAAGTATGGTTTAGCTCTGTTAACTGAATGCACATATCAGAAATATGTTTCACAGAATGCTTCTGTGTAGTTTTTATCTGAAGATATTCTTTTTAACAATGTAGGCCTCTTAGCGCTTAGAAAGTCCAATTGCAGTTTCTACAGAAAGAGTGTTTCAGAACGGCTCAATCAAAAGTAAGGTTCAACTCTGTTAGTTGAATGCACAGAACAGAAAGAAGTTTCACAGAATGCTTCTGTGTAGTTTATATTTGAATATATTCCATTTTCAACTATTACCCTCTTAGCGCTCCGAATGTCCACTTGCATTTTCTACAGAAAGAGTGTTCAGAACGGCTCTATCAAAAGTATGGTTTTACTGTGTTAGTTGAATGCACAGATCCAAAAGAAGTTTCACAGAATGCTTCTGTGTAGTTTTTATTTGTAGATATTCTTTTTCCCAATATAGGCCTTTTAGCGGTCAGAATGTCCAATTGCAGTTTCTACAGAAAGAGTGTTTCACAACGGCTCCATCAAAAGTAAGGTTCAACTCAGTTAGTTGAATGCACAGAACAGAAAGAAGTTTCACAGAATGCTTCTGTGTAGTTTATAATTGAATATAATCCTTTTTCCATTATTACCGTATTAGCGCTCCGAATGTCCACTTGCATTTTCTACAGAAAGAGTGTTCAGAACTGTGCAATCAAAAGTATGGTTTAACTCTGTTAGCTGAATGCACATATCAGAAATAAGTTTCACACAATGCTGCTGTGTAGTTTTTATTTGAAGATATTATTATTCCCAATATAGGCCTCTTAGAGCTGAGAATGTCCAATTGCAGTTTCTACAGAAAGAGTGTTTCAGAACGGCTCAATCAAAAGTAATGTTCAACTCTGTTAGTTGAATGCACAGAACAGAAAGAAGTTTCATACAATGCTTCTGTGTTGTTTATATTTGAACATATTCCTTTTTCCATTATTACCCACTTAGCGCTCCGAATGTCCAGTTGCGTTTTCTACAGTCAGAGTGTTTCAAATATCCTCAATCAAAAATATGGTTTAACTCTGTTAGCGGAATGCTCAGATCAGAAAGAAGTTTTACAGAATGCTTCTGTGTAGCTTATATTTGAATATATTCCTTTTTCCACTACTACCCTCTTAGCGCTCCAAATGTCCAGTTGCATTTTCTACAGAAAGAGTGTTCAGAACTGCTCAATCAAAAGTATGGTTTAACTCTGTTAGCTGAATGCACATATCAGAAAGAAGTTTCACAGAATGATTCTGTGTAGTTTATATTTGAAGATAATCCTTTTTCCACTATTACCCTCTTAGCGCTCCGAATCTCCACTTTCATTTTCTACAGAAAGAGTGTTTCAGAACGGCTCAATCAAAACTAAGTTTCAACTCTTTTAGTTGAATGCACAGAACAGAAAGAAGTTTCACAGAATGCTTCCGTGTAGTTTATATTTGAATATATTCCTTTTTCCACTACTACCCTCTTATCGCTCCAAATGTCTAGTTGCATTTTCTACAGAAAGAGTGTTCAGAACTGCTCAATGAAAAGTATGGTTTAATTCTGTTAGCTGAATGCACAGATCAGAAAGAAGTTTCACAGAATGATTCTGTGTAGTTTATATTTGAAGATATTACTTTTTCTAGTATTACCCTCTTAGCGCTCAGAATGTCCACTTGCATTTTCTACAGAAAGAGTGTTCAGAACGGCTCAATCAAAAGTATGGTTTTACTCTATTAGTTGAATGCCCATATCCGAAATAAGTTTCACAGAATGCTTCTGTGTAGTTTTTATTTGAAGATATTCTTTTTCAAAATATAGGCCTCTTAGCGCTCAGAATGTCCAATTGCAGTTTCTACAGAAAGAGCTTTTCAGAACGCCTACATCAAAAGTAAGGTTCAACTCAGTTAGTTGAATGCACAGAACAGAAATAAGTTTCACAGAATGCTTCTGTGTAGTTTATATTTGAATATATTCCTTTTCCAGTATTACCGTCTTAGCGTTGCGAATATCCACTTGCATTTTCTAAAGAAAGAGTGTTTCAGAACGGCTCAATCAAAAATAAGGTTCAACTTTGTTAGTTAAATGCACAGAAGGGAAAGGAGTTTCATACAATTCTTCTGTGTAGTTTATATTTGAATATATTACTTTTTCCACTACTACCCTCTTAGCGCTCCAAATGTCCAGTTGCATTTTCTACACAAAGAGTGTTCAGAACTGCTCAATCAAAAGTATGCTTTAACTCTGTTAGCTGAATGCACAGATCAGAAAGAAGTTTCACAGAATGATTCTGTGTAGTTTATATATGAAGATATTCCTTTTTCCAATATTACCTACTTAGCACTCCAAATGTCCAGTAGCATTTTCTACAGAAAGAGTGTTTCAGAACTGCTCAATCCAAAGTATGGTTTAACTCTGTTAGCTGAATGCACAGATCAGAAAGAAGTTTCACAGAATGCTTCTGTGTAGTGTTTATATGAAAATATTCTTTTTACCAATATAGGCCTCTTAGCGCTCAGAATGTCCAATTGCAGTTTCTATAGAAAGAGTGTTTCAGAACGGCTCAATGAAAAGTAAGGTTCACCTCTTTTAGTTGAATGCACAGAACAGAAAGTAGTTTCACAGAATGCTTCTGTGTAGTATTTAGTTGAAGTTATTCCTTTATTGACTATTACCCACTTAGCGCTCCGAATGTCCACTGGCAGTTTCTACACAAAGAGTGTTTCAGAACTGTTCCTTCAAAAGTAAGGCTCAACTCTGTTAGTTGAATTCAGAGAACAGAAAGGAGTTTCAGAGAATGCTTCTGTGTGGTTTTTATTTGGAGATAATCCTTTTTCCCCTATTACAATCTTAGCGCTCCGAAGGTCCACTTATATTTTCTACACAAAGAGTGTTTCATAACTGCTCAATCAAAAGTATGGTTTAGCTCTGTTAACTGAATGCACATATCAGAAATATGTTTCACAGAATGCTTCTGTGTAGTTTTTATCTGAAGATATTCTTTTTAACAATGTAGGCCTCTTAGCGCTTAGAAAGTCCAATTGCAGTTTCTACAGAAAGAGTGTTTCAGAACGGCTCAATCAAAAGTAAGGTTCAACTCTGTTAGTTGAATGCACAGAACAGAAAGAAGTTTCACAGAATGCTTCTGTGTAGTTTATATTTGAATATATTCCATTTTCAACTATTACCCTCTTAGCGCTCCGAATGTCCACTTGCATTTTCTACAGAAAGAGTGTTCAGAACGGCTCTATCAAAAGTATGGTTTTACTGTGTTAGTTGAATGCACAGATCCAAAAGAAGTTTCACAGAATGCTTCTGTGTAGTTTTTATTTGTAGATATTCTTTTTCCCAATATAGGCCTTTTAGCGGTCAGAATGTCCAATTGCAGTTTCTACAGAAAGAGTGTTTCACAACGGCTCCATCAAAAGTAAGGTTCAACTCAGTTAGTTGAATGCACAGAACAGAAAGAAGTTTCACAGAATGCTTCTGTGTAGTTTATAATTGAATATAATCCTTTTTCCATTATTACCGTATTAGCGCTCCGAATGTCCACTTGCATTTTCTACAGAAAGAGTGTTCAGAACTGTGCAATCAAAAGTATGGTTTAACTCTGTTAGCTGAATGCACATATCAGAAATAAGTTTCACACAATGCTGCTGTGTAGTTTTTATTTGAAGATATTATTATTCCCAATATAGGCCTCTTAGAGCTGAGAATGTCCAATTGCAGTTTCTACAGAAAGAGTGTTTCAGAACGGCTCAATCAAAAGTAATGTTCAACTCTGTTAGTTGAATGCACAGAACAGAAAGAAGTTTCATACAATGCTTCTGTGTTGTTTATATTTGAACATATTCCTTTTTCCATTATTACCCACTTAGCGCTCCGAATGTCCAGTTGCGTTTTCTACAGTCAGAGTGTTTCAAATATCCTCAATCAAAAATATGGTTTAACTCTGTTAGCGGAATGCTCAGATCAGAAAGAAGTTTTACAGAATGCTTCTGTGTAGCTTATATTTGAATATATTCCTTTTTCCACTACTACCCTCTTAGCGCTCCAAATGTCCAGTTGCATTTTCTACAGAAAGAGTGTTCAGAACTGCTCAATCAAAAGTATGGTTTAACTCTGTTAGCTGAATGCACATATCAGAAAGAAGTTTCACAGAATGATTCTGTGTAGTTTATATTTGAAGATAATCCTTTTTCCACTATTACCCTCTTAGCGCTCCGAATCTCCACTTTCATTTTCTACAGAAAGAGTGTTTCAGAACGGCTCAATCAAAACTAAGTTTCAACTCTTTTAGTTGAATGCACAGAACAGAAAGAAGTTTCACAGAATGCTTCCGTGTAGTTTATATTTGAATATATTCCTTTTTCCACTACTACCCTCTTATCGCTCCAAATGTCTAGTTGCATTTTCTACAGAAAGAGTGTTCAGAACTGCTCAATGAAAAGTATGGTTTAATTCTGTTAGCTGAATGCACAGATCAGAAAGAAGTTTCACAGAATGATTCTGTGTAGTTTATATTTGAAGATATTACTTTTTCTAGTATTACCCTCTTAGCGCTCAGAATGTCCACTTGCATTTTCTACAGAAAGAGTGTTCAGAACGGCTCAATCAAAAGTATGGTTTTACTCTATTAGTTGAATGCCCATATCCGAAATAAGTTTCACAGAATGCTTCTGTGTAGTTTTTATTTGAAGATATTCTTTTTCAAAATATAGGCCTCTTAGCGCTCAGAATGTCCAATTGCAGTTTCTACAGAAAGAGCTTTTCAGAACGCCTACATCAAAAGTAAGGTTCAACTCAGTTAGTTGAATGCACAGAACAGAAATAAGTTTCACAGAATGCTTCTGTGTAGTTTATATTTGAATATATTCCTTTTCCAGTATTACCGTCTTAGCGTTGCGAATATCCACTTGCATTTTCTAAAGAAAGAGTGTTTCAGAACGGCTCAATCAAAAATAAGGTTCAACTTTGTTAGTTAAATGCACAGAAGGGAAAGGAGTTTCATACAATTCTTCTGTGTAGTTTATATTTGAATATATTACTTTTTCCACTACTACCCTCTTAGCGCTCCAAATGTCCAGTTGCATTTTCTACACAAAGAGTGTTCAGAACTGCTCAATCAAAAGTATGCTTTAACTCTGTTAGCTGAATGCACAGATCAGAAACAAGTTTCACAGAATGATTCTGTGTAGTTTATATTTGAAGATATTCCTTTTTCCACTATTACCCACTTAGCGCTCCAAATGTCCAGTAGCATTTTCTACAGAAAGAGTGTTTCAGAACTGCTCAATCCAAAGTATGGTTTAACTCTGTTAGCTGAATGCACAGATCAGAAAGAAGTTTCACAGAATGCTTCTGTGTAGTGTTTATATGAAAATATTCTTTTTACCAATATAGGCCTCTTAGCGCTCAGAATGTCCAATTGCAGTTTCTATAGAAAGAGTGTTTCAGAACGGCTCAATGAAAGTAAGGTTCACCTCTTTTAGTTGAATGCACAGAACAGAAAGTAGTTTCACAGAATGCTTCTGTGTAGTATTTAGTTGAAGATATTCCTTTATTGACTATTACCCACTTAGCGCTCTGAATGTCCACTGGCAGTTTCTACACAAAGAGTGTTTCAGAACTGTTCCTTCAAAAGTAAGGCTCAACTCTATTAGTTGAATTCAGAGAACAGAAAGGAGTTTCAGAGAATGCTTCTGTGTGGTTTTTATTTGGAGATAATCCTTTTTCCCCTATTACAATCTTAGCGCTCCGAAGGTCCACTTATATTTTCTACACAAAGAGTGTTACATAACTGCTCAATCAAAAGTATGGTTTAGCTCTGTTAACTGAATGCACATATCAGAAATATGTTTCACAGAATGCTTCTGTGTAGTTTTTATTTGAAGATATTCTTTTTAACAATGTAGGCCTCTTAGCGCTTAGAAAGTACAATTGCAGTTTCTACAGAAAGAGTGTTTCAGAACGGCTCAATCAAAAGTAAGGTTCAACTCTGTTAGTTGAATGCACAGAACAGAAAGAAGTTTCACAGAATGCTTCTGTGTAGTTTATATTTGAATATATTCCTTTTTCAACTATTACCCTCTTAGCGCTCCGAAAGTCCACTTGCATTTTCTACAGAAAGAGTGTTCAGAACGGCTCAGTCAAAAGTATGGTTTTATTCTGTTAGTTGAATGCACAGATCCGAAAGAAGTTTCACAGAATGCTTCTGTGTAGTTTTTATTTGTAGATATTCTTTTTCCCAATATAGGCCTTTTAGCGGTCAGAATGTCCAATTGCAGTTTCTACAGAAAGAGTGTTTCACAACGGCTCCATCAAAAGTAAGGTTCAACTCAGTTAGTTGAATGCACAGAACAGAAAGAAATTTCACAGAATGCTTCTGTGTAGTTTATAATTGAATATATTCCTTTTTCCATTATTACCGTATTAGCGCTCGGAATGTCCACTTGCATTTTCTACAGAAAGAGTGTTCAGAACTGTGCAATCAAAAGTATGGTTTAACTCTGTTAGCTGAATGCACATATCAGAAATAAGTTTCACACAATTCTGCTGTGTAGTTTTTATTTGAAGATATTATTATTCCCAATATAGGCCTCTTAGAGCTGAGAATGTCCAATTGCAGTTTCTACAGAAAGAGTGTTTCAGAAAGGCTCAATCAAAAGTAAGGTTCAACTCTGTTAGTTGAATGCACAGAACAGAAAGAAGTTTCATACAATGCTTCTGTGTTGTTTATATTTGAACATATTCCTTTATCCATTATTACCCAATTAGCGCTCCGAATGTCCAGTTGCATTTTCTACAGTCAGAGTGTTTCAAATCTCCTCAATCAAAAGTATGGTTTAACTCTGTTAGCGGAATGCTCAGATCAGAAAGAAGTTTCACAGAATGCTTCTGTGTAGCTTATATATGAATATATTCCTTTTTCCAATACTACCCTCTTAGCGCTCCAAATGTCCAGTTGCATTTTCTACAGAAAGAGTGTTCAGATCTGCTCAATCAAAAGTATGGTTTAACTCTGTTAGCTGAATGCACAGATCAGAAAGAAGTTTCACCGAATGATTCTGTGTAGTTTATACTTGGAGACATTCCTTTTTCCACTATTACCCTCTTAGCGCTCCGAATCTCCACTTGCATTTTCTACAAAAAGAGTGTTTCATCACTGCTCAATCAAAAATATGTTTTATCTCTGTTAACTGAATTTACAGATCAGAAATAAGTTTCACAGAATGCATCTGTGTAGTTTTTAATTGAAGATATTCTTTTTCCCAATGTAGGCCTCTTAGCGCTTAGCATGTCCAATTGCAGTTTCTACAGAAAGAGTGTTTCAGAACGGCTCAATCAAAAGTAAGGTTCAACTCTGTTAGTTGAATGCACAGAACAGAAAGAAGTTTCACAGAATGCTACTGTGTAGTTAATATTTGAATATATTCCTTTTTCCACTATTACCCTCTTAGCGCTCCGAATGTCCACTTGCATTTTCTACAGAAAGAGTGTTCAGAACTGCGCAATCAAAAGTATGGTTTAACTCTGTTAGCTTAATGAACATATCAGAAATAAGTTTCACACAATGCTTCTGTGTAGTTTTTATTTGAAGATATTATTTTTCCCAATATGGGCCTCTTAGCGCTCAGAATGTCCAATTGCAGTTTCTACAGAAAGAGTGTTTCAGAAAGGCTCAATCAAAAGTAAGGTTCAACTCTGTTAGTTGAATGCACAGAACAGAAAGAAGTTTCATACAATGCTTCTGTGTAGTTTATATTTGAACATATTCTTTTTTCCACTATTACCCACTTAGCGCTACGAATGTGCAGTTGCATTTTCTACAGACAGAGTGTTTCAAAACTGCTCAATCAAAAGTATGGTTTAACTCTGTTAGCTGAATGCTCAGATCAGAAAGAAGCTTCACAGAATGCATCTGTGTAGTTTATATTTGCATATATTCCTTTTTCCACTACTACTCTCTTAGCGCTCCAAATGTCCAGTTGCATTTTCTACAGAAAGAGTGTTCAGATCTGCTCAATCAAAAGTATGGTTTAACTCTGTTAGCTGAATGCACAGATCAGAAAGAAGTTTCACAGAATGATTCTGTGTAGTTTATATTTGGAGACATTCCTTTTTCCACTATTACCCTCTTAGCGCTCCGAATCTCCACTTGCATTTTCTACAGAAAGAGTGTTTCAGAACGGCTCAATCAAAACTGAGGTTCAAATCTTTTAGTTGAACAAACAGAACAGAAAGAAGTTTCCCACAATTCTTCTGTGTAGTTATTATGTGTAGACATTCTTTTTCCCAATATAGGCCTCTTAGCGCTCAGAATGTCCAATTGCAGTTTCTACAGAAAGAGTGTTTCAGAACGGCTCAATCAAAAGTAAGGTTCAACTCTGTTAGTTGAATGCACAGAACAGAAAGAAGTTTCATACAATGCTTCTGTGTAGTTTATATTTGAACATATTTTTTTTCCACTATTACCCACTTAGCGCTACGAATGTCCAGTTGCATTTTCTACAGACAGAGTGTTTCAAACTGCTCAATCAAAAGTATGGTTTAACTCTGTTAGCTGAATGTTCAGATCAGAAAGAAGTTTCACAGAATGCTTCTGTGTAGTTTATATTTGAATATATTCCTTTTACCACTACTACCCTCTTAGCGCTCCAAATGTCCAGTTGCATTTTCTACAGAAAGAGTGTTCAGATCTGCTCAATCAAAAGTATGGTTTAACTCTGTTAGCTGAATGCACAGATCAGAAAGAAGTTTCACAGAATGATTCTGTGTATTTTATATTTGAAGACATTCCTTTTTCCACTATTACCCTCTTAGCGCTCCGAATCTCCACTTGCATTTTCTACAGAAAGAGTGTTTCAGAACGGCTCAATCAAAACTAAGTTTCAACTCTTTTAGTTGAATGAACAGAACAGAAAGAAGTTTCACAGAATGCTTCTCTGTAGTTTTTATTTGTAGATATTCTTTTTCCCAATATAGGCCTCTTAGCGCTCAGAATGTCCAATTGCAGTTTCTACAGAAAGAGTGTTTCAGAAAGGCTCAATCAAAAGTAAGGTTCAACTCTGTTAGTTGAATGCACAGAACAGAAAGTAGTTTCACAGAATGCTTCTGTGTAGTATTTAGTTGAAGATACTCCTTTTTGGACTATTACCCACTTAGCGCTCCGAATATCCACTGGCAGTTTCTACACAAAGAGTTTTTCAGAACTGCTCCTTCAAAAGTAAAGCTCAACTCTGTTAGTTGAATGCGGAGAACAGAAAGTGGTTTCAGAGAATGCTTCTGTGCAGTTTTTAATTGGAGATATTCCTTTTTCCTCTATTACAATCTTAGCGCTCCGAATGTCCACTTGCATTTTCTACAAAAAGAGTGTTTCATAACTGCTCAATCAAAAATACGGTTTAGCTCTGTTAACTGAATTTACAGATCAGAAATAAGTTTCACAGAATGCATCTGTGCAGTTTTTATTTGAAGATATTCTTTTTCCCAATGTAGGCCTCTTAGCGCTTAGAATGTTCAATTGCAGTTTCTACAGAAAGAGTGTTTCAGAACGGCTCAATCAAAAGTAAGGTTCAACTCTGTTAGTTGAATGCACAGAACAGAAAGAAGTTTTACAGAATGCTACTGTGTAGTTTATATTTGAATATATTCCTTTTTCCACTATTACCCTCTTTGCGCTCCGAATGTCCACTTGCATTTTCTACGGAAAGAGTGTTCGGAACTGCGCAATCAAAAGTATGGTTTAACTCTGTTAGCTGAATGCACATATCAGAAATAAGTTTCACACAATGCTTCTGTGTAGTTTTTATTTGAAGATATTATTTTTCCCAATATAGGCCTCTTAGCGCTCAGAATGTCCAATTGCAGTTTCTACAGAAAGAGTGTTTCAGAAAGGCTCAATCAAAAGTAAGGTTCAACTCTGTTAGTTGAATGCACAGAACAGAAAGAAGTTTCATACAATGCTTCTGTGTAGTTTATATTTGAACATATTCTTTTTTCCACTATTACCCACTTAGCGCTACGAATGTCCAGTTGCATTTTCTACAGACAGAGTGTTTCAAACTGCTCAATCAAAGTATGGTTTAACTCTGTTAGCTGAATGTTCAGATCAGAAAGAAGTCTCACAGAATGCTTCTGTGTAGTTTATATTTGAATATATTCCTTTTATCACTACTACCCTCTTAGCGCTCCAAATGTCCAGTTGCATTTTCTACAGAAAGAGTGTTCAGATCTGCTCAATCAAAAGTATGGTTTAACTCTGTTAGCTGAATGCACAGATCAGAAAGAAGTTTCACAGAATGATTCTGTGTATTTTATATTTGAAGACATTCCTTTTTCCACTATTACCCTCTTAGCGCTCCGAATCTCCACTTGCATTTTCTACAGAAAGAGTGTTTCAGAACGGCTCAATCAAAACTAAGGTTCAACTCTTTTAGTTGAATGAACAGAACAGAAAGAAGTTTCACAGAATGCTTCTGTGTAGTTTTTATTTGTAGATATTCTTTTTCCCAATATAGGCCTCTTAGTGCTCAGAATGTCCAATTGCAGTTTCTACAGAAAGAGTGTTTCAGAACGGCTCAATCAAAAGTAAGGTTCAAACCTGGTAATTGAATGCACAGAACAGAAAGAAGTTTCACAGATTGCTTCTGTGTATTTTATATTTGAATATATTCCTTTTTCCACTATTACCCTCTTAGCGCTCCGACTGTCCACTTGCATTTTCTACAGAAAGAGTGTTCTGAACTGCGCAATCAAAAGTATGATTTAACTCTGTTAGCTGAATGCACATATCAGAAATAAGTTTCACACAATGCTTCTGTGTAGTTTTTATTTGAAGATATTATTTTTCCCAATATAGGCCTCTTAGCGCTCAGAATGTCCAATTGCAGTTTCTACAGAAAGAGTGTTTCAGAAAGGCTCAATCAAAAGTAAGGTTCAACTCTGTTAGTTGAATGCACAGAACAGAAAGATGTTTCATACAATGCTTCTGTGTAGTTTATATTTGAACATATTCTTTTTTCCACTATTACCCACTTAGCGCTACGAATGTCCAGTTGCATTTTCTACAGACAGAGTGTTTCAAAACTGCTCAATCAAAAGTATGGTTTAACTCTGTTAGCTGAATGCTCAGATCAGAAAGAAGTTTCACAGAATGCTTCTGTGTAGTTTACATTTGAATATATTCCTTTTTCCACTACTACCCTCTTAGCGCTCCAAATGTCCAGTTGCATTTTCTACAGAAGGAGTGTTCAGATCTGCTCAATCAAAAGTATGGTTTAACTCTGTTAGCTGAATGCACAGATCAGAAAGAAGTTTCACAAAATGATTCTGTGTAGTTTATATTTGAAGACATTCCCTTTTCCACTATTAACCTCTAAGCGCTCCGAATCTCCACTTGCATTTTCTACAGAAAGAGTGTTTCAGAACGGCTCAGTCAAAACTAAGGTTCAACTCTTTTAGTTGAATGAACAGAACAGAAAGAAGTTTCACAGAATAATTCTGTGTAGTTTTTATTTGTAGACATTTTTTTCCCAATATAGGCCTCTTAGCGCTCAGAATGTCCAATTGCAGTTGCTACAGAAAGAGTGTTTCAGAACGGCTCAATCAAATGTAGGGTTCAACTCTGTTAGTTGAATGCACAGAACAGAAAGAAGTTTCATACAATGCTTCTGTGTAGTTTATATTTGAACATATTCTTTTTTCCACTATTACCCACTTAGCGCTACGAATGTCCAGTTGCATTTTCTACAGACAGAGTGTTTCAAAACTGCTCAATCAAATGTATGGTTTAACTCTGTTAGCTAAATGCTCAGATCAGAAAGAAGTTTCACAGAATGCTTCTGTGTAATTTATATTTGAATATATTCCTTTTTCAACTACTACGCTCTTAGCGCTCCAAATGTCCAGTTGCATTTTCTGCAGAAAGAGTGTTCAGATCTGCTCAATCAAAAGTATGGTTTTAGTCTGTTAGCTGAATGCACAGATCAGAAAGAAGTTTCACGGAATGATTCTGTGTAGTTTATATTTGAAGACATTCCTTTTTCCACTATTACCCTCTTAGCGCTCAGAATCTCCACTTGCATTTTCTACAGAAAGAGTGTTACAGAACGGCTCAATCAAAACTAAGGTTCAACTCTTTTAGTTGAATGAACAGAACAGAAAGAACTTTCACTGTATACTTCTGTGTAGTTTTTATTTGTAGATATTATTTTTCCCAATATAGGCCTCTTAGCGCTCAGAATGTCCAATTGCAGTTTCTACAGAAAGAGTGTTTCAGAACGGCTCAATCAAAAGTAAGGTTCAACCCTTTTATTTGAATGCAGAGAACAGAAAGAAGTTTCAAAGGATGCTTCTGTGTAGTTTATATTTGAATATATTCTTTTTCCACTATTACCCTCTTAGCGCTCCGAATGTCCACTTGCATTTTCTACAAAAAGAGTGTTTCATAACTGCTCAATCAAAAATATGGTTTAGCTCTGTTAACTGAATTTACAGATCAGAAATAAGTTTCATAGAATGCAACTGTGCAGTTTTTATTTGAAGATATTCTTTTTCCCAATGTAGGCCTCTTAGCGCTTAGAATGTCCAATTGCAGTTTCTACAGAAAGAGTGTTTCAGAAAGGCTCAATCAAAAGTAAGGTTCAACTCTGTTAGTTGAATGCACAGAACAGAAAGAAGTTTTACAGAATGCTACTGTGTAGTTTATATTTGAATATATTCCTTTTTCCACTATTACCCTCTTTGCGCTCCGAATGTCCACTTGCATTTTCTACGAAAAGAGTGTTCGGAACTGCGCAATCAAAAGTATGGTTTAACACTGTTAGCTGAATGCACATATCAGAAATAAGTTTCACACTATGCTTCTGTGTAGTTTTTATTTGAAGATATTTTTTTTCCCAATATAGGCCTCTTAGCGCCCAGAATGTCCAATTGCAGTTTCTACAGAAAGAGTGTTTCAGAAAGGCTCAATCAAAAGTAAGGTTCAACTCTGTTAGTTGAATGCACAGAACAGAAAGAAGTTTCATACAATGCTTCTGTGTAGTTTATATTTGAACATATTCTTTTTTCCACTATTACCCACTTAGCGCTACGAATGTCCAGTTGCATTTTCTACAGACAGAGTGTTTCAAACTGCTGAATCAAAAGTATGGTTTATCTCTGTTAGCTGAATGTTCAGATCAGAAAGAAGTTTCACAGAATGCTTCTGTGTAGTTTATATTTGAATATATTCCTTTTACCACTACTACCCTCTTAGCGCTCCAAATGTCCAGTTGCATTTTCTACAGAAAGAGTTTTCAGATCTGCTCAATCAAAAGTATGGTTTAACTCTGTTAGCTGAATGCACAGATCAGAAAGAAGTTTCACAGAATGATTCTGTGTATTTTATATTTGAAGACATTCCTTTTTCCACTATTACCCTCTTAGCGCTCCGAATCTCCACTTGCATTTTCTACAGAAAGAGTGTTTCAGAACGGCTCAATCAAAACTAAGGTTCAACACTTTTAGTTGAATGAACAGAACAGAAAGAAGTTTCACAGATTGCTTCTGTGTAGTTTTTATTTGTAGATATTCTTTTTCCCAATATAGGCCTCTTAGTGCTCAGAATGTCCAATTGCAGTTTCTACAGAAAGAGTGTTTCAGAACGGCTCAATCAAAAGTAAGGTTCAACCCTGGTAATTGAATGCACAGAACAGAAAGAAGTTTCACAGATTGCTTCTGTGTATTTTATATTTGAATATATTCCTTTTTCCACTATTACCCTCTTAGCGCTCCGACTGTCCACTTGCATTTTCTACAGAAAGAGTGTTCTGAACTGCGCAATCAAAAGTATGGTTTAACTCTGTTAGCTGAATGCACATATCAGAAATAAGTTTCAAACAATGCTTCTGTGTAGTTTTTATTTGAAGATATTATTTTTCCCAATATAGGCCTCTTGACGCCCAGAATGTCCAATTGCAGTTTCTACAGATAGAGTGTTTCAGAACGGCTCAATCAAATGTAAGGTTCAACTCTCTTAGTTGAGTGCACAGAACCGAAAGAAGTTTCACAGAATGCTTCTGTGTAGTATTTAGTTGAAGATACTCCTTTTTGGACTATTACCCACTTAGCGCTCCGAATATCCACCGGCAGTTTATACACAAAGAGTGTTTCAGAACTGCTCCTTCAAAAGTAAGGCTCAATTCTGTTAGTTGAATACGGAGAACAGAAAGGGGTTTCAGAGAATGCTTCTGTGTACTTTTTAATTGGAGATATTCCTTTTTCCTCTATTACAATCTTAGCGCTCCAAATGTCCAGTTGCATTTTCTACAGACAGAGTGTTTCAAAACTGCTCAATCAAAAGTATGGTTTAACTCTGTTAGCTGAATGCTCAGATCAGAAAGAAGTTTCACAGAATGCTTCTCTGTAGTTTATATTTGAATATATTCCTTTTTCCACTACTACGCTCTTAGCGCTCCAAATGTCCTGTTGCATTTTCTACAGAAAGAGTGCTCAGATCTGCTCAATCAAAAGTATGGTTTAACTCTGTTAGCTGAATGCACAGATCAGAAAGAAGTGTCACCGAATGATTATGTGTAGTTTATATTTGAAGACATTCCTTTTTCCACTATTACCATCTTAGCGCTCCGAATCTCCACTTGCATTTTCTACAAAAAGAGTGTCTCATAACTGCTCAGTCAAAAATATGTTTTATCTCTGTTAACTGAATTTACAGATCAGAAATAAGTTTCACAGAATGCATCTGTGCAGTTTTTATTTGAAGATATTCTTTTTCCCAATGTAGGCCTCTTAGCGCTTAGAATGTTCAATTGCAGTTTCTACAGAAAGAGTGTTTCAGAACGGCTCAATCAAAAGTAAGGTTCAACTCTGTTAGTTGAATGCACAGAACAGAAAGAAGTTTTACAGAGTGCTACTGTGTAGTTTATATTTGAATATATTCCTTTTTCCACTATTACCCTCTTTGCGCTCCGAATGTCCACTTGCATTTTCTACGGAAAGAGTGTTCGGAACTGCGCAATCAAAAGTATGGTTTAACTCTGTTAGCTGAATGCACATATCAGAAATAAGTTTCACACAATGCTTCTGTGTAGTTTTTATTTGAAGATATTATTTTTCCCAATATAGGCCTCTTAGCGCTCAGAATGTCCAATTGCAGTTTCTACAGAAAGAGTGTTTCAGAAAGGCTCAATCAAAAGTAAGGTTCAACTCTGTTAGTTGAATGCACAGAACAGAAAGAAGTTTCATACAATGCTTCTGTGTAGTTTATATTTGAACATATTCTTTTTTCCACTATTACCCACTTAGCGCTACGAATGTCCAGTTGCATTTTCTACAGACAGAGTGTTTCAAACTGCTCAATCAAAGTATGGTTTAACTCTGTTAGCTGAATGTTCAGATCAGAAAGAAGTCTCACAGAATGCTTCTGTGTAGTTTATATTTGAATATATTCCTTTTATCACTACTACCCTCTTAGCGCTCCAAATGTCCAGTTGCATTTTCTACAGAAAGAGTGTTCAGATCTGCTCAATCAAAAGTATGGTTTAACTCTCTTAGCTGAATGCACAGATCAGAAAGAAGTTTCACAGAATGATTCTGTGTATTTTATATTTGAAGACATTCCTTTTTCCACTATTACCCTCTTAGCGCTCCGAATCTCCACTTGCATTTTCTACAGAAAGAGTGTTTCAGAACGGCTCAATCAAAACTAAGGTTCAACTCTTTTAGTTGAATGAACAGAACAGAAAGAAGTTTCACAGAATGCTTCTGTGTAGTTTTTATTTGTAGATATTCTTTTTCCCAATATAGGCCTCTTAGTGCTCAGAATGTCCAATTGCAGTTTCTACAGAAAGAGTGTTTCAGAACGGCTCAATCAAAAGTTAGGTTCAACCCTGGTAATTGAATGCACAGAACAGAAAGAAGTTTCACAGAATGCTTCTGTGTACTCTATATTTGAATATATTCCTTTTTCCACTATTACCCTCTTAGCGCTCCGAATGTCCACTTGCATTTTCTACAGAAAGAGTGTTCGGAACTGCGCAATCAAAAGTATGTTTTAACTCTGTTAGCTGAATGCACCTATCAGAAATAAGTTTCACACAATGCTTCTGGGTAGTTTTTATTTGAAGATATTATTTTTCCAAATGTAGGCCTCTTAGCGCTCAGAATGTCCAATTGCAGTTTCTACAGAAAGAGTGTTTCAGAACGGCTCAATCAAAAGTAAGGTTCAACTCTGTTAGTTGAATGCACAGAACAGAAAGAATTTTCACAGAATGCTACTGTGTAGTTTATATTTGAATATATTCCTTTTTCCACTATTACCCTCTTAGCGCTCCGAATGTCCACTTGCATTTTCTACAGAAAGAGTGTTCAGAACTGCACAATCAAAAGTATGGTTTAACTCTGTTAGCTTAATGAACATATCAGAAATAAGTTTCACACAATGCTTCTGTGTAGTTTTTATTTGAAGATATTATTTTTCCCAATATAGGCCTCTTAGCGCTCAGAATGTCCAATTGCAGTTTCTACAGAAAGAGTGTTTCAGAAAGGCTCAATCAAAAGTAAGGTTCAACTCTGTTAGTTGAATGCACAGAACAGAAAGATGTTTCATACAATGCTTCTGTGTAGTTTATATTTGAACATATTCTTTTTTCCACTATTACCCACTTAGCGCTACGAATGTCCAGTTGCATTTTCTACAGACAGAGTGTTTCAAAACTGCTCAATCAAAAATATGTTTTATCTCTGTTAACTGAATTTACAGATCAGAAATAAGTTTCACAGAATGCATCTGTGCAGTTTTTATTTGAAGATATTCTTTTTCCCAATGTAGGCCTCTTAGCGCTTAGAATGTTCAATTGCAGTTTCTACAGAAAGAGTGTTTCAGAACGGCTCAATCAAAAGTAAGGTTCAACTCTGTTAGTTGAATGCACAGAACAGAAAGAAGTTTTAAAGAGTGCTACTGTGTAGTTTATATTTGAATATATTCCTTTTTCCACTATTACCCTCTTTGCGCTCCGAATGTCCACTTGCATTTTCTACGGAAAGAGTGTTCGGAACTGCGCAATCAAAAGTATGGTTTAACTCTGTTAGCTGAATGCACATATCAGAAATAAGTTTCACACAATGCTTCTGTGTAGTTTTTATTTGAAGATATTATTTTTCCCAATATAGGCCTCTTAGCGCTCAGAATGTCCAATTGCAGTTTCTACAGAAAGAGTGTTTCAGAAAGGCTCAATCAAAAGTAAGGTTCAACTCTGTTAGTTGAATGCACAGAACAGAAAGAAGTTTCATACAATGCTTCTGTGTAGTTTATATTTGAACATATTCTTTTTTCCACTATTACCCACTTAGCGCTACGAATGTCCAGTTGCATTTTCTACAGACAGAGTGTTTCAAACTGCTCAATCAAAGTATGGTTTAACTCTGTTAGCTGAATGTTCAGATCAGAAAGAAGTCTCACAGAATGCTTCTGTGTAGTTTATATTTGAATATATTCCTTTTATCACTACTACCCTCTTAGCGCTCCAAATGTCCAGTTGCAATTTCTACAGAAAGAGTGTTCAGATCTGCTCAATCAAAAGTATGGTTTAACTCTCTTAGCTGAATGCACAGATCAGAAAGAAGTTTCACAGAATGATTCTGTGTATTTTATATTTGAAGACATTCCTTTTTCCACTATTACCCTCTTAGCGCTCCGAATCTCCACTTGCATTTTCTACAGAAAGAGTGTTTCAGAACGGCTCAATCAAAACTAAGGTTCAACTCTTTTAGTTGAATGAACAGAACAGAAAGAAGTTTCACAGAATGCTTCTGTGTAGTTTTTATTTGTAGATATTCTTTTTCCCAATATAGGCCTCTTAGTGCTCAGAATGTCCAATTGCAGTTTCTACAGAAAGAGTGTTTCAGAACGGCTCAATCAAAAGTTAGGTTCAACCCTGGTAATTGAATGCACAGAACAGAAAGAAGTTTCACAGAATGCTTCTGTGTACTCTATATTTGAATATATTCCTTTTTCCACTATTACCCTCTTAGCGCTCCGAATGTCCACTTGCATTTTCTACAGAAAGAGTGTTCGGAACTGCGCAATCAAAAGTATGTTTTAACTCTGTTAGCTGAATGCACCTATCAGAAATAAGTTTCACACAATGCTTCTGGGTAGTTTTTATTTGAAGATATTATTTTTCCAAATGTAGGCCTCTTAGCGCTCAGAATGTCCAATTGCAGTTTCTACAGAAAGAGTGTTTCAGAACGGCTCAATCAAAAGTAAGGTTCAACTCTGTTAGTTGAATGCACAGAACAGAAAGAATTTTCACAGAATGCTACTGTGTAGTTTATATTTGAATATATTCCTTTTTCCACTATTACCCTCTTAGCGCTCCGAATGTCCACTTGCATTTTCTACAGAAAGAGTGTTCAGAACTGCACAATCAAAAGTATGGTTTAACTCTGTTAGCTTAATGAACATATCAGAAATAAGTTTCACACAATGCTTCTGTGTAGTTTTTATTTGAAGATATTATTTTTCCCAATATAGGCCTCTTAGCGCTCAGAATGTCCAATTGCAGTTTCTACAGAAAGAGTGTTTCAGAAAGGCTCAATCAAAAGTAAGGTTCAACTCTGTTAGTTGAATGCCCAGAACAGAAAGATGTTTCATACAATGCTTCTGTGTAGTTTATATTTGAACATATTCTTTTTTCCACTATTACCCACTTAGCGCTACGAATGTCCAGTTGCATTTTCTACAGACAGAGTGTTTCAAAACTGCTCAATCAAAAGTATGGTTTAACTCTATTAGCTGAATGCTCAGATCAGAAAGAAGTTTCACAGAATGCTTCTGTGTAGTTTACATTTGAATATATTCCTTTTTCCACTACTACCCTCTTAGCGCTCCAAATGTCCAGTTGCATTTTCTACAGAAGGAGTGTTCAGATCTGCTCAATCAAAAGTATGGTTTAACTCTGTTAGCTGAATGCACAGATCAGAAAGAAGTTTCACAGAATGATTCTGTGTAGTTTATATTTGAAGACATTCCCTTTTCCACTATTACCCTCTAAGCGCTCCGAATCTCCACTTGCATTTTCTACAGAAAGAGTGTTTCAGAACGGCTCAGTCAAAACTAAGGTTCAACTCTTTTAGTTGAATGAACAGAACAGAAAGAAGTTTCACAGAATAATTCTGTGTAGTTTTTATTTGTAGACATTTTTTTCCCAATATAGGCCTCTTAGCGCTCAGAATGTCCAATTGCAGTTGCTACAGAAAGAGTGTTTCAGAACGGCTCAATCAAATGTAGGGTTCAACTCTGTTAGTTGAATGCACAGAACAGAAAGAAGTTTCATACAATGCTTCTGTGTAGTTTATATTTGAACATATTCTTTTTTCCACTATTACCCACTTAGCGCTACGAATGTCCAGTTGCATTTTCTACAGACAGAGTGTTTCAAAACTGCTCAATCAAATGTATGGTTTAACTCTGTTAGCTAAATGCTCAGATCAGAAAGAAGTTTCACAGAATGCTTCTGTGTAATTTATATTTGAATATATTCCTTTTTCAACTACTACGCTCTTAGCGCTCCAAATGTCCAGTTGCATTTTCTGCAGAAAGAGTGTTCAGATCTGCTCAATCAAAAGTATGGTTTTAGTCTGTTAGCTGAATGCACAGATCAGAAAGAAGTTTCACGGAATGATTCTGTGTAGTTTATATTTGAAGACATTCCTTTTTCCACTATTACCCTCTTAGCGCTCAGAATCTCCACTTGCATTTTCTACAGAAAGAGTGTTACAGAACGGCTCAATCAAAACTAAGGTTCAACTCTTTTAGTTGAATGAACAGAACAGAAAGAACTTTCACTGTATACTTCTGTGTAGTTTTTATTTGTAGATATTATTTTTCCCAATATAGGCCTCTTAGCGCTCAGAATGTCCAATTGCAGTTTCTACAGAAAGAGTGTTTCAGAACGGCTCAATCAAAAGTAAGGTTCAACCCTTTTATTTGAATGCACAGAACAGAAAGAAGTTTCAAAGGATGCTTCTGTGTAGTTTATATTTGAATATATTCTTTTTCCACTATTACCCTCTTAGCGCTCCGAATGTCCACTTGCATTTTCTACAAAAAGAGTGTTTCATAACTGCTCAATCAAAAATATGGTTTAGCTCTGTTAACTGAATTTACAGATCAGAAATAAGTTTCATAGAATGCAACTGTGCAGTTTTTATTTGAAGATATTCTTTTTCCCAATGTAGGCCTCTTAGCGCTTAGAATGTCCAATTGCAGTTTCTACAGAAAGAGTGTTTCAGAACGGCTCAATCAAAAGTAAGGTTCAACTCTGTTAGTTGAATGCACAGAACAGAAAGAAGTTTTACAGAATGCTACTGTGTAGTTTATATTTGAATATATTCCTTTTTCCACTATTACCCTCTTTGCGCTCCGAATGTCCACTTGCATTTTCTACGGAAAGAGTGTTCGGAACTGCGCAATCAAAAGTATGGTTTAACACTGTTAGCTGAATGCACATATCAGAAATAAGTTTCACACTATGCTTCTGTGTAGTTTTTATTTGAAGATATTTTTTTTCCCAATATAGGCCTCTTAGCGCCCAGAATGTCCAATTGCAGTTTCTACAGAAAGAGTGTTTCAGAAAGGCTCAATCAAAAGTAAGGTTCAACTCTGTTAGTTGAATGCACAGAACAGAAAAAGTTTCATACAATGCTTCTGTGTAGTTTATATTTGAACATATTCTTTTTTCCACTATTACCCACTTAGCGCTACGAATGTCCAGTTGCATTTTCTACAGACAGAGTGTTTCAAACTGCTGAATCAAAAGTATGGTTTATCTCTGTTAGCTGAATGTTCAGATCAGAAAGAAGTTTCACAGAATGCTTCTGTGTAGTTTATATTTGAATATATTCCTTTTACCACTACTACCCTCTTAGCGCTCCAAATGTCCAGTTGCATTTTCTACAGAAAGAGTTTTCAGATCTGCTCAATCAAAAGTATGGTTTAACTCTGTTAGCTGAATGCACAGATCAGAAAGAAGTTTCACAGAATGATTCTGTGTATTTTATATTTGAAGACATTCCTTTTTCCACTATTACCCTCTTAGCGCTCCGAATCTCCACTTGCATTTTCTACAGAAAGAGTGTTTCAGAACGGCTCAATCAAAACTAAGGTTCAACACTTTTAGTTGAATGAACAGAACAGAAAGAAGTTTCACAGATTGCTTCTGTGTAGTTTTTATTTGTAGATATTCTTTTTCCCAATATAGGCCTCTTAGTGCTCAGAATGTCCAATTGCAGTTTCTACAGAAAGAGTGTTTCAGAACGGCTCAATCAAAAGTAAGGTTCAACCCTGGTAATTGAATGCACAGAACAGAAAGAAGTTTCACAGATTGCTTCTGTGTATTTTATATTTGAATATATTCCTTTTTCCACTATTACCCTCTTAGCGCTCCGACTGTCCACTTGCATTTTCTACAGAAAGAGTGTTCTGAACTGCGCAATCAAAAGTATGGTTTAACTCTGTTAGCTGAATGCACATATCAGAAATAAGTTTCAAACAATGCTTCTGTGTAGTTTTTATTTGAAGATATTATTTTTCCCAATATAGGCCTCTTAACGCCCAGAATGTCCAATTGCAGTTTCTACAGATAGAGTGTTTCAGAACGGCTCAATCAAATGTAAGGTTCAACTCTCTTAGTTGAGTGCACAGAACCGAAAGAAGTTTCACAGAATGCTTCTGTGTAGTATTTAGTTGAAGATACTCCTTTTTGGACTATTACCCACTTAGCGCTCCGAATATCCACCGGCAGTTTATACACAAAGAGTGTTTCAGAACTGCTCCTTCAAAAGTAAGGCTCAACTCTGTTAGTTGAATACGGAGAACAGAAAGGGGTTTCAGAGAATGCTTCTGTGTACTTTTTAATTGGAGATACTCCTTTTTCCTCTATTACAATCTTAGCGCTCCAAATGTCCAGTTGCATTTTCTACAGACAGAGTGTTTCAAAACTGCTCAATCAAAAGTATGGTTTAACTCTGTTAGCTGAATGCTCAGATCAGAAAGAAGTTTCACAGAATGCTTCTCTGTAGTTTATATTTGAATATATTCCTTTTTCCACTACTACGCTCTTAGCGCTCCAAATGTCCTGTTGCATTTTCTACAGAAAGAGTGTTCAGATCTGCTCAATCAAAAGTATGGTTTAACTCTGTTAGCTGAATGCACAGATCAGAAAGAAGTTTCACCGAATGATTATGTGTAGTTTATACTTGAAGACATTCCTTTTTCCACTATTACCATCTTAGCGCTCCGAATCTCCACTTGCATTTTCTACAAAAAGAGTGTCTCATAACTGCTCAATCAAAAATATGTTTTATCTCTGTTAACTGAATTTACAGATCAGAAATAAGTTTCACAGAATGCATCTGTGCAGTTTTTATTTGAAGATATTCTTTTTCCCAATGTAGGCCTCTTAGCGCTTAGAATGTTCAATTGCAGTTTCTACAGAAAGAGTGTTTCAGAACGGCTCAATCAAAAGTAAGGTTCAACTCTGTTAGTTGAATGCACAGAACAGAAAGAAGTTTTACAGAGTGCTACTGTGTAGTTTATATTTGAATATATTCCTTTTTCCACTATTACCCTCTTTGCGCTCCGAATGTCCACTTGCATTTTCTACGGAAAGAGTGTTCGGAACTGCGCAATCAAAAGTATGGTTTAACTCTGTTAGCTGAATGCACATATCAGAAATAAGTTTCACACAATGCTTCTGTGTAGTTTTTATTTGAAGATATTATTTTTCCCAATATAGGCCTCTTAGCGCTCAGAATGTCCAATTGCAGTTTCTACAGAAAGAGTGTTTCAGAAAGGCTCAATCAAAAGTAAGGTTCAACTCTGTTAGTTGAATGCACAGAACAGAAAGAAGTTTCATACAATGCTTCTGTGTAGTTTATATTTGAACAT
The DNA here is from genome assembly GCF_028878055.3 of Symphalangus syndactylus. Classification (NCBI taxonomy): domain Eukaryota; kingdom Metazoa; phylum Chordata; class Mammalia; order Primates; family Hylobatidae; genus Symphalangus; species Symphalangus syndactylus. Next base: position 299,598 of record NC_072439.2, read on the forward strand.
ATTCTTTTTTCCACTATTACCCACTTAGCGCTACGAATGTCCAGTTGCATTTTCTACAGACAGAGTGTTTCAAACTGCTCAATCAAAGTATGGTTTAACTCTGTTAGCTGAATGTTCAGATCAGAAAGAAGTCTCACAGAATGCTTCTGTGTAGTTTATATTTGAATATATTCCTTTTATCACTACTACCCTCTTAGCGCTCCAAATGTCCAGTTGCATTTTCTACAGAAAGAGTGTTCAGATCTGCTCAATCAAAAGTATGGTTTAACTCTCTTAGCTGAATGCACAGATCAGAAAGAAGTTTCACAGAATGATTCTGTGTATTTTATATTTGAAGACATTCCTTTTTCCACTATTACCCTCTTAGCGCTCCGAATCTCCACTTGCATTTTCTACAGAAAGAGTGTTTCAGAACGGCTCAATCAAAACTAAGGTTCAACTCTTTTAGTTGAATGAACAGAACAGAAAGAAGTTTCACAGAATGCTTCTGAGTAGTTTTTATTTGTAGATATTCTTTTTCCCAATATAGGCCTCTTAGTGCTCAGAATGTCCAATTGCATTTTCTACAGAAAGAGTGTTTCAGAACGGCTCAATCAAAAGTAAGGTTCAACTCTGTTAGTTGAATGCACAGAACAGAAAGAATTTTCACAGAATGCTACTGTGTAGTTTATATTTGAATATATTCCTTTTTCCACTATTACCCTCTTAGCGCTCCGAATGTCCACTTGCATTTTCTACAGAAAGAGTGTTCAGAACTGCACAATCAAAAGTATGGTTTAACTCTGTTAGCTTAATGAACATATCAGAAATAAGTTTCACACAATGCTTCTGTGTAGTTTTTATTTGAAGATATTATTTTTCCCAATATAGGCCTCTTAGCGCTCAGAATGTCCAATTGCAGTTTCTACAGAAAGAGTGTTTCAGAAAGGCTCAATCAAAAGTAAGGTTCAACTCTGTTAGTTGAATGCACAGAACAGAAAGATGTTTCATACAATGCTTCTGTGTAGTTTATATTTGAACATATTCTTTTTTCCACTATTACCCACTTAGCGCTACGAATGTCCAGTTGCATTTTCTACAGACAGAGTGTTTCAAAACTGCTCAATCAAAAGTATGGTTTAACTCTGTTAGCTGAATGCTCAGATCAGAAAGAAGTTTCACAGAATGCTTCTGTGTAGTTTACATTTGAATATATTCCTTTTTCCACTACTACCCTCTTAGCGCTCCAAATGTCCAGTTGCATTTTCTACAGAAGGAGTGTTCAGATCTGCTCAATCAAAAGTATGGTTTAACTCTGTTAGCTGAATGCACAGATCAGAAAGAAGTTTCACAGAATGATTCTGTGTAGTTTATATTTGAAGACATTCCCTTTTCCACTATTACCCTCTAAGCGCTCCGAATCTCCACTTGCATTTTCTACAGAAAGAGTGTTTCAGAACGGCTCAGTCAAAACTAAGGTTCAACTCTTTTAGTTGAATGAACAGAACAGAAAGAAGTTTCACAGAATAATTCTGTGTAGTTTTTATTTGTAGACATTTTTTTCCCAATATAGGCCTCTTAGCGCTCAGAATGTCCAATTGCAGTTGCTACAGAAAGAGTGTTTCAGAACGGCTCAATCAAATGTAGGGTTCAACTCTGTTAGTTGAATGCACAGAACAGAAAGAAGTTTCATACAATGCTTCTGTGTAGTTTATATTTGAACATATTCTTTTTTCCACTATTACCCACTTAGCGCTACGAATGTCCAGTTGCATTTTCTACAGACAGAGTGTTTCAAAACTGCTCAATCAAATGTATGGTTTAACTCTGTTAGCTAAATGCTCAGATCAGAAAGAAGTTTCACAGAATGCTTCTGTGTAATTTATATTTGAATATATTCCTTTTTCAACTACTACGCTCTTAGCGCTCCAAATGTCCAGTTGCATTTTCTGCAGAAAGAGTGTTCAGATCTGCTCAATCAAAAGTATGGTTTTAGTCTGTTAGCTGAATGCACAGATCAGAAAGAAGTTTCACGGAATGATTCTGTGTAGTTTATATTTGAAGACATTCCTTTTTCCACTATTACCCTCTTAGCGCTCAGAATCTCCACTTGCATTTTCTACAGAAAGAGTGTTACAGAACGGCTCAATCAAAACTAAGGTTCAACTCTTTTAGTTGAATGAACAGAACAGAAAGAACTTTCACTGTATACTTCTGTGTAGTTTTTATTTGTAGATATTATTTTTCCCAATATAGGCCTCTTAGCGCTCAGAATGTCCAATTGCAGTTTCTACAGAAAGAGTGTTTCAGAACGGCTCAATCAAAAGTAAGGTTCAACCCTTTTATTTGAATGCACAGAACAGAAAGAAGTTTCAAAGGATGCTTCTGTGTAGTTTATATTTGAATATATTCTTTTTCCACTATTACCCTCTTAGCGCTCCGAATGTCCACTTGCATTTTCTACAAAAAGAGTGTTTCATAACTGCTCAATCAAAAATATGGTTTAGCTCTGTTAACTGAATTTACAGATCAGAAATAAGTTTCAAACAATGCTTCTGTGTAGTTTTTATTTGAAGATATTATTTTTCCCAATATAGGCCTCTTAACGCCCAGAATGTCCAATTGCAGTTTCTACAGATAGAGTGTTTCAGAACGGCTCAATCAAATGTAAGGTTCAACTCTCTTAGTTGAGTGCACAGAACCGAAAGAAGTTTCACAGAATGCTTCTGTGTAGTATTTAGTTGAAGATACTCCTTTTTGGACTATTACCCACTTAGCGCTCCGAATATCCACCGGCAGTTTATACACAAAGAGTGTTTCAGAACTGCTCCTTCAAAAGTAAGGCTCAACTCTGTTAGTTGAATACGGAGAACAGAAAGGGGTTTCAGAGAATGCTTCTGTGTACTTTTTAATTGGAGATATTCCTTTTTCCTCTATTACAATCTTAGCGCTCCAAATGTCCAGTTGCATTTTCTACAGACAGAGTGTTTCAAAACTGCTCAATCAAAAGTATGGTTTAACTCTGTTAGCTGAATGCTCAGATCAGAAAGAAGTTTCACAGAATGCTTCTCTGTAGTTTATATTTGAATATATTCCTTTTTCCACTACTACGCTCTTAGCGCTCCAAATGTCCTGTTGCATTTTCTACAGAAAGAGTGTTCAGATCTGCTCAATCAAAAGTATGGTTTAACTCTGTTAGCTGAATGCACAGATCAGAAAGAAGTTTCACCGAATGATTATGTGTAGTTTATATTTGAAGACATTCCTTTTTCCACTATTACCATCTTAGCGCTCCGAATCTCCACTTGCATTTTCTACAAAAAGAGTGTCTCATAACTGCTCAATCAAAAATATGTTTTATCACTGTTAACTGAATTTACAGATCAGAAATAAGTTTCACAGAATGCATCTGTGTAGTTTTTATTTGAAGATATTCTTTTTCCCAATGTAGGCCTCTTAGCGCTTAGCATGTCCAATTGCAGTTTCTACAGAAAGAGTGTTTCAGAACGGCTCAATCAAAAGTAAGGTTCAACTCTGTTAGTTGAATGCACAGAACAGAAAGTATTTTCACAGAATGCTACTGTGTAGTTTATATTTGAATATATTTCTTTTTCCACTATTACCCTCTTAGCGCTCCGAATGTCCACTTGCATTTTCTACAGAAAGAGTGTTCAGAACTGCGCAATCAAAAGTATGGTTTAACTCTGTTAGCTTAATGAACATATCAGAAATAAGTTTCACACAATGCTTCTGTGTAGTTTTTATTTGAAGATATTATTTTTCCCAATAGAGGCCTCTTAGCGCTCAGAATGTCCAATGGCAGTTTCTACAGAAAGAGTGTTTCAGAAAGGCTCAATCAAAAGTAAGGTTCAACTCTGTTAGTTGAATGCACAGAACAGAAAGAAGTTTCATACAATGCTTCTGTGTAGTTTATATTTGAACATATTCTTTTTTCCACTATTACCCACTTATTGCTACGAATGTCCAGTTGCATTTTCTACAGACAGAGTGTTTCAAAACTCCTCAATCAAAAGTATGGTTTAACTCTGTTAGCTGAATGCTCAGATCAGAAAGAAGTTTCACAGAATGCTTCTGTGTAGTTTATATTTGAATATATTCCTTTTTCCACTACTACTCTCTTAGCGCTCCAAATGTCCAGTTGCATTTTCTACAGAAAGAGTGTTCAGATCTGCTCAATCAAAAGTATGGTTTAACTCTGTTAGCTGAATGCACAGGTCAGAAAGAAGTTTCACAGAATAATTCTGTGTAGTTTATATTTGGAGACATTCCTTTTTCCACTATTACCCTCTTAGCACTCCGAATCTCCACTTGCATTTTCTACAGAAAGAGTGTTTCAGAACGGCTCAATCAAAACTAAGGTTCAACTCTTTTAGTTGAACAAACAGAACAGAAAGAAGTTTCACACAATTCTTCTGTGTAGTTTTTATTTGTAGACATTCTTTTTCCCAATATAGGCCTCCTAGCGCTCAGAATGTCCAATTGCAGTTTCTACAGAAAGAGTGTTTCAGAACGGCTCAATCAAAAGTAAGGTTCAACTCTGTTAGTTGAATGCACAGAACAGAAAGAAGTTTCATACAATGCTTCTGTGTAGTTTATATTTGAACATATTCTTTTTTCCACTATTACCCACTTAGCGCTACGAATGTCCAGTTGCATTTTCTACAGACAGAGTGTTTCAAAACTGCTCAATCAAAAGTATGGTTTAACTCTGTTAGCTGAATGCTCAGATCAGAAAGAAGTATCACAGAATGCTTCTGTGTAGTTTATATTTGAATATATTCCTTTTTCCACTCCTACGCTCTTAGCGCTCCAAATGTCCAGTTGCATTTTCTACAGAAAGAGTGTTCAGATCTGCTCAATCAAAAGTATGGTTTAACACTGTTAGCTGAATGCACAGATCAGAAAGAAGTTTCACCGAATGATTCTGTGTAGTTTATATTTGAAGACATTCCTTTTTCCACTATTACCCTCTTAGCGCTCCGAATCTCCACTTGCATTTTCTAGAAAAAGAGTGTTTCATAACTGCTCAATCAAAAATATGTTTTATCTCTGTTAACTGAATTTACAGATCAGAAATAAGTTTCACAGAATGCATCTGTGTAGTTTTTATTTGAAGATATTCTTTTTCCCAATGTAGGCCTCTTAGCGCTTAGCATGTCCAATTGCAGTTTCTTCAGAAAGAGTGTTTCAGAACGGCTCAATCAAAAGTAAGGTTCAACTCTGTTAGTTGAATGCACAGAACAGAAAGAATTTTCACAGAATGCTACTGTGTAGTTTATATTTGAATATATTACTTTTTCCACTATTACCCTCTTAGCGCTCCGAATGTCCACTTGCATTTTCTACAGAAAGAGTGTTCAGAACTGCGCAATCAAAAGTATGGTTTAACTCTGTTAGCTTAATGAACATATCAGAAATAAGTTTCACACAATGCTTCTGTGTAGTTTTTATTTGAAGATATTATTTTTCCCAATAGAGGCCTCTTAGCGCTCAGAATGTCCAATTGCAGTTTCTACAGAAAGAGTGTTTCAGAAAGGCTCAATCAAAAGTAAGGTTCAACTCTGTTAGTTGAATGCACAGAACAGAAAGAAGTTTCATACAATGCTTCTGTGTAGTTTATATTTGAACATATTCTTTTTTCCACTATTACCCACTTAGCGCTACGAATGTCCAGTTGCATTTTCTACAGACAGAGTGTTTCAAAACTGCTCAATCAAAAGTATGGTTTAACTCTGTTAGCTGAATGCTCAGATCAGAAAGAAGTTTCACAGAATGCTTCTGTGTAGTTTATATTTGAATATATTCCTTTTTCCACTACTACTCTCTTAGCGCTCCAAATGTCCAGTTGCATTTTCTACAGAAAGAGTGTTCAGATCTGCTCAATCAAAAGTATGGTTTAACTCTGTTAGCTGAATGCACAGATCAGAAAGAAGTTTCACCGAATGATTCTGTGTAGTTTATATTTGAAGACATTCCTTTTTCCACTATTACCCCCTTAGCGCTCCGAATCTCCACTTGCATTTTCTACAAAAAGAGTGTTTCATAACTGCTCAATCAAAAATATGTTTTATCTCTGTTAACTGAATTTACAGATCAGAAATAAGTTTCACAGAATGCATCTGTGTAGTTTTTATTTGAAGATATTCTTTTTCCCAATGTAGGCCTGTTAGCGCTTAGCATGTCCAATTGCAGTTTCTACAGAAAGAGTGTTTCAGAACGGCTCAATCAAAAGTAAGGTTCAACTCTGTTAGTTGAATGCACAGAACAGAAAGAATTTTCACAGAATGCTACTGTGTAGTTTATATTTGAATATATTCCTTTTTCCACTATTACCCTCTTAGCGCTCCGAATGTCCACTTGCATTTTCTACAGAAAGAGTGTTCAGAACTGTGCAATCAAAAGTATGGTTTAACTCTGTTAGCTTAATGAACATATCAGAAATAAGTTTCACACAATGCTTCTGTGTAGTTTTTATTTGAAGATATTATTTTTCCCAATAGAGGCCTCTTAGCGCTCAGAATGTCCAATTGCAGTTTCTACAGAAAGAGTGTTTCAGAAAGGCTCAATCAAAAGTAAGGTTCAACTATGTTAGTTGAATGCACAGAACAGAAAGAAGTTTCATACAATGCTTCTGTGTAGTTTATATTTGAACATATTCTTTTTTCCACTATTACCCACTTAGCGCTACGAATGTCCAGTTGCATTTTCTACAGACAGAGTGTTTCAAAACTGCTCAATCAAAAGTATGCTTTTACTCTGTTAGCTGAATGCTCAGATCAGAAAGAAGTTTCACAGAATGCTTCTGTGTAGTTTATATTTGAATATATTCCTTTTTCCACTACTACTCTCTTAGCGCTCCAAATGTCCAGTTGCATTTTCTACAGAAAGAGTGTTCAGATCTGCTCAATCAAAAGTATGGTTTAACTCTGTTAGCTGAATGCACAGATCAGAAAGAAGTTTCACAGAATGATTCTGCGTAGTTTATATTTGGAGACATTCCTTTTTCCACTATTACCCTCTTAGCGCTCCGAATCTACACTTGCATTTTCTACAAAAAGAGTGTTTCATAACTGCTCAATCAAAAATATGTTTTATCTCTGTTAACTGAATTTACAGATCAGAAATAAGTTTCACAGAATGCATCTGTGTAGTTTTTATTTGAGGATATTCTTTTTCCCAATGTAGGCCTCTTAGCGCTTAGCATGTCCAATTGCAGTTTCTACAGAAAGAGTGTTTCAGAACGGCTCAATCAAAAGTAAGGTTCAACTCTGTTAGTTGAATGCACAGAACAGAAAGAATTTTCACAGAATGCTACTGTGTAGTTTATATTTGAATATATTCCTTTTTCCACTATTACCCTCTTAGCGCTCCGAATGTCCACTTGCATTTTCTACAGAAAGAGTGTTCAGAACTGCGCAATCAAAAGTATGGTTTAACTCTGTTAGCTTAATGAACATATCAGAAATAAGTTTCACACAATGCTTCTGTGTAGTTTTTATTTGAAGATATTATTTTTCCCAATAGAGGCCTCTTAGCGCTCAGAATGTCCAATTGCAGTTTCTACAGAAAGAGTGTTTCAGAAAGGCTCAATCAACAGTAAGGTTCAACTCTGTTAGTTGAATGCACAGAACAGAAAGAAGTTTCATACAATGCTTCTGTGTAGTTTATATTTGAACATATTCTTTTTTCCACTATTACCCACTTAGTGCTACGAATGTCCAGTTGCATTTTCTACAGACAGTGTGTTTCAAAACTGCTCAATCAAAAGTATGGTTTAACTCTGTTAGCTGAATGCTCAGATCAGAAAGAAGTTTCACAGAATGCTTCTGTGTAGTTTATATTTGAATATATTGCTTTTTCCACTACTACTCTCTTAGCGCTCCAAATGTCCAGTTGCATTTTCTACAGAAAGATTGTTCAGATCTGCTCAATCAAAAGTATGGTTTAACTCTGTTAGCTGAATGCACAGATCAGAAAGAAGTTTCACAGAATGATTCTGTGTAGTTTATATTTGGAGACATTCCTTTTTCCACTATTACCCCCTTAGCGCTCCGAATCTCCACTTGCATTTTCTACAGAAAGAGTGTTTCAGAACGGCTCAATCAAAACTAAGGTTCAACCCTTTTAGTTGAACAAACAGAACAGAAAGAAGTTTCACACAATTCTTCTGTGTAGTTTTTATTTGTAGACATTCTTTTTCCCAATATACGCCTCCTAGCGCTCAGAATGTCCAATTGCAGTTTCTACAGAAAGAGTGTTTCAGAACGGCTCAATCAAAAGTAAGGTTAAACTCTGTTAGTTGAAAGCACAGAACAGAAAGAAGTTTCATACAATGCTTCTGTGTAGTTTATATTTGAACATATTCTTTTTTCCACTATTACCCACTTAGCGCTACGAATGTCCAGTTGCATTTTCTACAGACAGAGTGTTTCAAAACTGCTCAATCAAAAGTATGGTTTAACTCTGTTAGCTGAATGCTCAGATCAGAAAGAAGTTTCACAGAATGATTCTGTGTAGTTTATATTTGAACATATTCTTTTTTCCACTATTACCCACTTAGCGCTACGAATGTCCAGTTGCATTTCCTACAGACAGAGTGTTTCAAAACTTCTCAATCAAAAGTATGGTTTAACTCTGTTAGCTGAATGCTCAGATCAGAAAGAAGTTTCACAGAATGCTTCTGTGTAGTTTATATTTGAATATATTCCTTTTTCCACTACTACTCTCTTAGCGCTCCAAATGTCCAGTTGCATTTTCTACAGAAAGAGTGTTCAGATCTGCTCAATCAAAAGTATGGTTTAACTCTGTTAGCTGAATGCACAGATCAGAAAGAAGTTTCACCGAATGATTCTGTGTAGTTTATATTTGAAGACATTCCTTTTTCCACTATTACCCTCTTAGCGCTCCGAATCTCCACTTGCATTGTCTACAAAAAGAGTGTTTCATAACTGCTCAATCAAAAATATGTTTTATCTCTGTTAACTGAATTTACAGATCAGAAATAAGTTTCACAGAATGCATCTGTGTAGTTTTTATTTGAGTATATTCTTTTTCCCAATGTAGGCCTCTTAGCGCTTAGCATGTCCAATTGCAGTTTCTACAGAAAGAGTGTTTCAGAACGGCTCAATCAAAAGTAAGGTTCAACTCTGTTAGTTGAATGCACAGAACAGAAAGAATTTTCACAGAATGCTACTGTGTAGTTTATATTTGAATATATTCCTTTTTCCACTATTACCCTCTTAGCGCTCCGAATGTCCACTTGCATTTTCTACAGAAAGAGTGTTCAGAACTGCGCAATCAAAAGTATGGTTTAACTCTGTTAGCTTAATGAACATATCAGAAATAAGTTTCACACTATGCTTCTGTGTAGTTTTTATTTGAAGGTATTATTTTTACCAATATAGGCCTCTTAGCGCTCAGAATGTCCAATTGCAGTTTCTACAGAAAGAGTGTTTCAGAAAGGCTCAATCAAAAGTAAGGTTCAACTCTGTTAGTTGAATGCACAGAACAGAAAGAAGTTTCATACAATGCTTCTGTGTAGTTTATATTTGAACATATTCTTTTTTCCACTATTACCAACTTAGCGCTACGAATGTCCAGTTGCATTTTCTACAGACAGAGTGTTTCAAAACTGCTCAATCAAAAGTATGGTTTAACTCTGTTAGCTGAATGCTCAGATCACAAAGAAGTTTCACAGAATGCTTCTGTGTAGTTTATATTTGAATATATTCCTTTTTCCACTAGTACTCTCTTAGCGCTCCAAATGTCCAGTTGCATTTTCTACAGAAAGAGTGTTCAGATCTGCTCAATCAAAAGTATGGTTTAACTCTGTTAGCTGAATGCACAGATCAGAAAGAAGTTTCACCGAATGATTCTGTGTAGTTTATATTTGAAGACATTCCTTTTTCCACTATTACCCTCTTAGCGCTCCGAATCTCCACTTGCATTTTCTACAAAAAGAGTGTTTCATAACTGCTCAATCAAAAATATGTTTTATCTCTGTTAACTGAATTTACAGATCAGAAATAAGTTTCACAGAATGCATCTGTGTAGTTTTTATTTGAAGATATTCTTTTTCCCAATGTAGGCCTCTTAGCGCTTAGCATGTCCAATTGCAGTTTCTACAGAAAGAGTGTTTCAGAACGGCTCAATCAAAAGTAAGGTTCAACTCTGTTAGTTGAATGCACAGAACAGAAAGAATTTTCACAGAATGCTACTGTGTAGTTTATATTTGAATATATTCCTTTTTCCACTATTACCCTCTCAGCGCTCCGAATGTCCACTTGCATTTTCTACAGAAAGAGTGTTCAGAACTGCGCAATCAAAAGTATGGTTTAACTCTGTTAGCTTAATGAACATATCAGAAATAAGTTTCACACAATGCTTCTGTGTAGTATTTATTTGAAGATATTATTCTTCCCAATAGAGGCCTCTTAGCGCTCAGAATGTCCAATTGCAGTTTCTACAGAAAGAGTGTTTCAGAAAGGCTCAATCAAAAGTAAGGTTCAACTCTGTTAGTTGAATGCACAGAACAGAAAGAAGTTTCATACAATGCTTCTGTGTAGTTTATATTTGAACATATTCTTTTTTCCACTATTACCCACTTAGTGCTACGAATGTCCAGTTGCATTTTCTACAGACAGAGTGTTTCAAAACTGCTCAATCAAAAGTATGGTTTAACTCTGTTAGCTGAATGCTCAGATCAGAAAGAAGTTTCACAGAATGCTTCTGTGTAGTTTATATTTGAATATATTCCTTTTTCCACTACTACTCTCTTAGCGCTCCAAATGTCCAGTTGCATTTTCTACAGAAAGATTGTTCAGATCTGCTCAATCAAAAGTATGGTTTAACTCTGTTAGCTGAATGCACAGATCAGAAAGAAGTTTCACAGAATGATTCTGTGTAGTTTATATTTGGAGACATTCCTTTTTCCACTATTACCCCCTTAGCGCTCCGAATCTCCACTTGCATTTTCTACAGAAAGAGTGTTTCAGAACGGCTCAATCAAAACTAAGGTTCAACTCTTTTAGTTGAACAAACAGAACAGAAAGAAGTTTCACACAATTCTTCTGTGTAGTTTTTATTTGTAGACATTCTTTTTCCCAATATAGGCCTCCTAGCGCTCAGAATGTCCAATTGCAGTTTCTACAGAAAGAGTGTTTCAGAACGGCTCAATCAAAAGTAAGGTTCAACTCTGTTAGTTGAATGCACAGAACAGAAAGAAGTTTCATACAATGCTTCTGTGTAGTTTATATTTGAACATATTCTTTTTTCCACTATTACCCACTTAGCGCTACGAATGTCCAGTTGCATTTACTACAGACAGAGTGTTTCAAAACTGCTCAATCAAAAGTATGGTTTAACTCTGTTAGCTGAATGCTCAGATCAGAAAGAAGTTTCACAGAATGCTTCTGTGTAGTTTATATTTGAACATATTCTTTTTTCCACTATTACCCACTTAGCGCTACGAATGTCCAGTTGCATTTTCTACAGACAGAGTGTTTCAAAACTTCTCAATCAAAAGTATGGTTTAACTCTGTTAGCTGAATGCTCAGATCAGAAAGAAGTTTCACAGAATGCTTCTGCGTAGTTTATATTTGAATATAATCCTTTTTCCACTATTACTCTCTTAGCGCTCCAAATGTCCAGTTGCATTTTCTACAGAAAGAGTGTTCAGATCTGCTCAATCAAAAGTATGGTTTAACTCTGTTAGCTGAATGCACAGATCAGAAAGAAGTTTCACCGAATGATTCTGTGTAGTTTATACTTGAAGACATTCCTTTTTCCACTATTACATTCTTAGCGCTCCGAATCTCCACTTGCATTGTCTACAAAAAGAGTGTTTCATAACTGCTCAATCAAAAATATGTTTTATCTCTGTTAACTGAATTTACAGATCAGAAATAAGTTTCACAGAATGCATCTGTGTAGTTTTTATTTGAAGATATTCTTTTTCCCAATGTAGGCCTCTTAGCGCTTAGCATGTCCAATTGCAGTTTCTACAGAAAGAGTGTTTCAGAACGGCTCAATCAAAAGTAAGGTTCAACTCTGTTAGTTGAATGCACAGAACAGAAAGAATTTTCACAGAATGCTACTGTGTAGTTTATATTTGAATATATTCCTTTTTCCACTATTACCCTCTTAGCGCTCCGATTGTCCACTTGCATTTTCTACAGAAAGAGTGTTCAGAACTGCGCAATCAAAAGTATGGTTTAACTCTGTTAGCTTAATGAACATAGCAGAAATAAGTTTCACACAATGCTTCTGTGTAGTTTTTATTTGAAGATATTATTTTTCCCAATATAGGCCTCTTAGCGCTCAGAATGTCCAATTGCAGTTTCTACAGAAAGAGTGTTTCAGAAAGGCTCAATCAAAAGTAAGGTTCAACTCTGTTAGTTGAATGCACAGAACAGAAAGAAGTTTCATACAATGCTTCTGTGTAGTTTATATTTGAACATATTCTTTTTTCCACTATTACCCACTTAGCGCTACGAATGTCCAGTTGCATTTTCTACAGACAGAGTGTTTCAAAACTGCTCAATCAAAAGTATGGTTTAACTCTGTTAGCTGAATGCTCAGATCAGAAAGAAGTTTCACAGAATGCTTCTGTGTAGTTTATATTTGAATATATTCCTTTTTCCACTACTACTCTCTTAGCGCTCCAAATGTCCAGTTGCATTTTCTACAGAAAGAGTGTTCAGATCTGCTCAATCAAAAGTATGGTTTAACTCTGTTAGCTGAATGCACAGATCAGAAAGAAGTTTCACCGAATGATTCTGTGTAGTTTATATTTGAAGACATTCCTTTTTCCACTATTACCCTCTTAGCGCTCCGAATCTCCACTTGCATTTTCTACAAAAAGAGTGTTTCATAACTGCTCAATCAAAAATATGTTTTATCTCTGTTAACTGAATTTACAGATCAGAAATAAGTTTCACAGAATGCATCTGTGTAGTTTTTATTTGAAGATATTCTTTTTCCCAATGTAGGCCTCTTAGCGCTTAGCATGTCCAATTGCAGTTTCTACAGAAAGAGTGTTTCAGAACGGCTCAATCAAAAGTAAGGTTCAACTCTGTTAGTTGAATGCACAGAACAGAAAGAATTTTCACAGAATGCTACTGTGTAGTTTATATTTGAATATATTCCTTTTTCCACTATTACCCTCTCAGCGCTCCGAATGTCCACTTGCATTTTCTACAGAAAGAGTGTTCAGAACTGCGCAATCAAAAGTATGGTTTAACTCTGTTAGCTTAATGAACATATCAGAAATAAGTTTCACACAATGCTTCTGTGTAGTATTTATTTGAAGATATTATTCTTCCCAATAGAGGCCTCTTAGCGCTCAGAATGTCCAATTGCAGTTTCTACAGAAAGAGTGTTTCAGAAAGGCTCAATCAAAAGTAAGGTTCAACTCTGTTAGTTGAATGCACAGAACAGAAAGAAGTTTCATACAATGCTTCTGTGTAGTTTATATTTGAACATATTCTTTTTTCCACTATTACCCACTTAGTGCTACGAATGTCCAGTTGCATTTTCTACAGACAGAGTGTTTCAAAACTGCTCAATCAAAAGTATGGTTTAACTCTGTTAGCTGAATGCTCAGATCAGAAAGAAGTTTCACAGAATGCTTCTGTGTAGTTTATATTTGAATATATTCCTTTTTCCACTACTACTCTCTTAGCGCTCCAAATGTCCAGTTGCATTTTCTACAGAAAGATTGTTCAGATCTGCTCAATCAAAAGTATGGTTTAACTCTGTTAGCTGAATGCACAGATCAGAAAGAAGTTTCACAGAATGATTCTGTGTAGTTTATATTTGGAGACATTCCTTTTTCCACTATTACCCCCTTAGCGCTCCGAATCTCCACTTGCATTTTCTACAGAAAGAGTGTTTCAGAACGGCTCAATCAAAACTAAGGTTCAACTCTTTTAGTTGAACAAACAGAACAGAAAGAAGTTTCACACAATTCTTCTGTGTAGTTTTTATTTGTAGACATTCTTTTTCCCAATATAGGCCTCCTAGCGCTCAGAATGTCCAATTGCAGTTTCTACAGAAAGAGTGTTTCAGAACGGCTCAATCAAAACTAAGGTTAAACTCTGTTAGTTGAATGCACAGAACAGAAAGAAGTTTCATACAATGCTTCTGTGTAGTTTATATTTGAACATATTCTTTTTTCCACTATTACCCACTTAGCGCTACGAATGTCCAGTTGCATTTTCTACAGACAGAGTGTTTCAAAACTGCTCAATCAAAAGTATGGTTTAACTCTGTTAGCTGAATGCTCAGATCAGAAAGAAGTTTCACAGAATGCTTCTGTGTAGTTTATATTTGAACATATTCTTTTTTCCACTATTACCCACTTAGCGCTACGAATGTCCAGTTGCATTTTCTACAGACAGAGTGTTTCAAAACTGCTCAATCAAAAGTATGGTTTAACTCTGTTAGCTGAATGCTCAGATCAGAAAGAAGTTTCACAGAATGATTCTGTGTAGTTTATATTTGAATATATTCCTTTTTCCACTACTACGCTCTTAGCGCTCCAAATGTCCAGTTGCATTTTCTACAGAAAGAGTGTTCAGATCTGCTCAATCAAAAGTATGGTTTAACTCTGTTAGCTGAATGCACAGATCAGAAAGAAGTTTCACCGAATGATTCTGTGTAGTTTATATTTGAAGACATTCCTTTTTCCACTATTACCCTCTTAGCGCTCCGAATCTCCACTTGCATTTTCTACAAAAAGAGTGTTTCATAACTGCTCAATCAAAAATATGTTTTATCTCTGTTAACTGAATTTACAGATCAGAAATAAGTTTCACAGAATGCATCTGTGTAGTTTTTATTTGAAGATATTCTTTTTCCCAATATAGGCCTCTTAGCGCTTAGCATGTCCAATTGCAGTTTCTACATAAAGAGTGTTTCAGAACGGCTCAATCAAAAGTAAGGTTCAACTCTGTTAGTTGAATGCACAGAACAGAAAGAATTTTCACAGAATGCTACTGTGTAGTTTATATTTGAATATATTCCTTTTTCCACTATTACCCTCTTAGCGCTCCGAATGTCCACTTGCATTTTCTACAGAAAGAGTGTTCAGAACTGCGCAATCAAAAGTATGGTTTAACTCTGTTAGCTTAATGAACATATCAGAAATAAGTTTCACACAATGCTTCTGTGTAGTTTTTATTTGAAGATATTATTTTTACCAATATAGGCCTCTTAGCGCTCAGAATGTCCAATTGCAGTTTCTACAGAAAGAGTGTTTCAGAAAGGCTCAATCAAAAGTAAGGTTCAACTCTGTTAGTTGAATGCACAGAACAGAAAGAAGTTTCATACAATGCTTCTGTGTAGTTTATATTTGAACATATTCTTTTTTCCACTATTACCCACTTAGCGCTACGAATGTCCAGTTGCATTTTCTACAGACAGAGTGTTTCAAAACTGCTCAATCAAAAGTATGGTTTAACTCTGTTAGCTGAATGCTCAGATCAGAAAGAAGTTTCACAGAATGCTTCTGTGTAGTTTATATTTGAATATATTCCTTTTTCCACTACTACTCTCTTAGCGCTCCAAATGTCCAGTTGCATTTTCTACAGAAAGAGTGTTCAGATCTGCTCAATCAAAAGTATGGTTTAACTCTGTTAGCTGAATGCACAGATCAGAAAGAAGTTTCACCGAATGATTCTGTGTAGTTTATATTTGAAGACATTCCTTTTTCCACTATTACCCTCTTAGCGCTCCGAATCTCCACTTGCATTTTCTACAAAAAGAGTGTTTCATAACTGCTGAATCAAAAATATGTTTTATCTCTGTTAACTGAATTTACAGATCAGAAATAAGTTTCACAGAATGCATCTGTGTAGTTTTTATTTGAAGATATTCTTTTTCCCAATGTAGGCCTCTTAGCGCTTAGCATGTCCAATTGCAGTTTCTACAGAAAGAGTGTTTCAGAACGGCTCAATCAAAAGTAAGGTTCAACTCTGTTAGTTGAATGCACAGAACAGAAAGAATTTTCACAGAATGCTACTGTGTAGTTTATATTTGAATATATTCCTTTTTCCACTATTACCCTCTTAGCGCTCCAAATGTCCACTTGCATTTTCTACAGAAAGAGTGTTCAGAACTGCGCAATCAAAAGTATGGTTTAACTCTGTTTGCTTAATGAACATATCAGAAATAAGTTTCACACAATGCTTCTGTGTAGTTTTTATTTGAAGATATTATTTTTCCCAATAGAGGCCTCTTAGCGCTCAGAATGTCCAATTGCAGTTTCTACAGAAAGAGTGTTTCAGAAAGGCTCAATCAAAAGTAAGTTTCAACTATGTTAGTTGAATGCACAGAACAGAAAGAAGTTTCATACAATGCTTCTGTGTAGTTTATATTTGAACATATTCTTTTTTCCACTATTACCCACTTAGCGCTACGAATGTCCAGTTGCATTTTCTACAGACAGAGTGTTTCAAAACTGCTCAATCAAAAGTATGGTTTTACTCTGTTAGCTGAATGCTCAGATCAGAAAGAAGTTTCACAGAATGCTTCTGTGTAGTTTATATTTGAATATATTCCTTTTTCCACTACTACTCTCTTAGCACTCCAAATGTCCAGCTGCATTTTCTACAGAAAGAGTGTTCAGATCTGCTCAATCAAAAGTATGGTTGAACTCTGTTAGCTGAATGCACAGATCAGAAAGAAGTTTCACAGAATGATTCTGTGTAGTTTATATTTGGAGACATTCCTTTTTCCACTATTACCCACTTAGCGCTCCGAATCTACACTTGCATTTTCTACAAAAAGAGTGTTTCATAACTGCTCAATCAAAAATATGTTTTATCTCTGTTAACTGAATTTACAGATCAGAAATAAGTTTCACAGAATGCATCTGTGTAATTTTTATTTGAAGATATTCTTTTTCCCAATATAGGCCTCTTAGCGCTTAGCATGTCCAGTTGCAGTTTCTACAGAAAGAGTGTTTCAGAACGGCTCAATCCAAAGTAAGGTTCAACTCTGTTAGTTGAATGCACAGAACAGAAAGAATTTTCACAGAATGCTACTGTGTAGTTAATATTTGAATATATTCCTTTTTCCACTATTACCCTCTTAGCTCTCCGAATGTCCACTTGCATTTTCTACAGAAAGAGTGTTCAGAACTGCGAAATCAAAAGTATGGTTTAACTCTGTTAGCTTAATGAACATATCAGAAATAAGTTTCACACAATGCTTCTGTGTAGTTTTTATTTGAAGATATTATTTTTCCCAATAGAGGCCTCTTAGCGCTCAGAATGTCCAATTGCATTTTCTACAGAAAGAGTGTTCAGAACTGCGCAATCAAAAGTATGGTTTAACTCTGTTAGCTTAGTGAACATATCAGAAATAAGTTTCACACAATGCTTCTGTGTAGTTTTTATTTGAAGATATTATTTTTCCCAATATAGGCCTCTTAGCGCTCAGAATGTCCAATTGCAGTTTCTACAGAAAGAGTGTTTCAGAAAGGCTCAATCAAAAGTAAGGTTCAACTCTGTTAGTTGAATGCACAGAACAGAAAGAAGTTTCATACAATGCTTCTGTGTAGTTTATATTTGAACATATTCTTTTTTCCACTATTACCCACTTAGCGCTACGAATGTCCAGTTGCATTTTCTACAGACAGAGTGTTTCAAAACTGCTCAATCAAAAGTATGGTTTAACTCTGTTAGCTGAATGCTCAGATCAGAAAGAAGTTTCACAGAATGCTTCTGTGTAGTTTATATTTGAATATATTCCTTTTTCCACTTCTACTCTCTTAGCGCTCCAAATGTCCAGTTGCATTTTCTACAGAAAGAGTGTTCAGATCTGCTCAATCAAAAGTATGGTTTAACTCTGTTAGCTGAATGCACAGATCAGAAAGATGTTTCACCGAATGATTCTGTGTAGTTTATATTTGAAGACATTCCTTTTTCCACTATTACCCTCTTAGCGCTCCGAATCTCCACTTGCATTTTCTACAAAAAGAGTGTTTCATAACTGCTCAATCAAAAATATGTTTTATCTCTGTTAACTGAATTTACAGATCAGAAATAAGTTTCACAGAATGCATCTGTGTAGTTTTTATTTGAAGATATTCTTTTTCCCAATGTAGGCCTCTTAGCGCTTAGCATGTCCAATTGCAGTTTCTACAGAAAGAGTGTTTCAGAACGGCTCAATCAAAAGTAAGGTTCAACTCTGTTAGTTGAATGCACAGAACAGAAAGAATTTTCACAGAATGCTACTGTGTAGTTTATATTTGAATATATTCCTTTTTCCACTATTACCCTCTTAGCGCTCCGAATGTCCACTTGCATTTTCTACAGAAAGAGTGTTCAGAACTGCGCAATCAAAAGTATGGTTTAACTCTGTTAGCTTAATGAACACATCAGAAATAAGTTTCACACAATGCTTCTGTGTAGTTTTTATTTGAAGATATTATTTTTACCAATATAGGCCTCTTAGCGCTCAGAATGTCCAATTGCAGTTTATACAGAAAGAATGTTTCAGAAAGGCTCAATCAAAAGTAAGGTTCAACTCTGTTAGTTGAATGCACAGAACAGAAAGAAGTTTCATACAATGCTTCTGTGTAGTTTATATTTGAACATATTCTTTTTACCACTATTACCCACTTAGCGCTACGAATGTCCAGTTGCATTTTCTACAGACAGAGTGTTTCAAAACTGCTCAATCAAAAGTATGGTTTAACTCTGTTAGCTGAATGCTCAGATCAGAAAGAAGTTTCACAGAATGCTTCTGTGTAGTTTATATTTGAATATATTCCTTCTTCCACTACTACTCTCTTAGCGCTACAAATGTCCAGTTGCATTTTCTACAGAAAGAGTGTTCAGATCTGCTCAATCAAAAGTATGGTTGAACTCTGTTAGCTGAATGCACAGATCAGAAAGAAGTTTCACAGAATGATTCTGTGTAGTTTATATTTGCAGACATTCCTTTTTCCACTATTACCCACTTAGCGCTCCGAATCTACACTTGCATTTTCTACAAAAAGAGTGTTTCATAACTGCTCAATCAAAAATATGTTTTATCTCTGTTAACTGAATTTACAGATCAGAAATAAGTTTCACAGAATGCATCTGTGTAATTTTTATTTGAAGATATTCTTTTTCCCAATATAGGCCTCTTAGCGCTTAGCATGTCCAGTTGCAGTTTCTACAGAAAGAGTGTTTCAGAACGGCTCAATCAAAAGTAAGGTTCAACTCTGTTAGTTGAATGCACAGAACAGAAAGAATTTTCACAGAATGCTACTGTGTAGTTTATATTTGAATATATTCCTTTTTCCACTATTACCCTCTTAGCGCTCCGAATGTCCACTTGCATTTTCTACAGAAAGAGTGTTCAGAACTGCGCAATCAAAAGTATGGTTTAACTCTGTTAGCTTAATGAACATATCAGAAATAAGTTTCACACAATGCTTCTGTGTAGTTTTTATTTGAAGATATTATTTTTCCCAATAGAGGCCTCTTAGCGCTCAGAATGTCCAATTGCAGTTTCTACAGAAAGAGTGTTTCAGAAAGGCTCAATCAAAAGTAAGGTTCAACTCTGTTAGTTGAATGCACAGAACAGAAAGAAGTTTCATACAATGCTTCTGTGTAGTTTATATTTGAACATATTCTTTTTTCCACTATTACCCACTTAGCGCTACGAATGTCCAGTTGCATTTTCTACAGACAGAGTGTTTCAAAACTGCTCAATCAAAAGTATGGTTTAACTCTGTTAGCTGAATGCTCAGATCAGAAAGAAGTTTCACAGAATGCTTCTGTGTAGTTTATATTTGAATATATTCCTTCTTCCACTACTACTCTCTTAGCGCTACAAATGTCCAGTTGCATTTTCTACAGAAAGAGTGTTCAGATCTGCTCAATCAAAAGTATGGTTGAACTCTGTTAGCTGAATGCACAGATCAGAAAGAAGTTTCACAGAATGATTCTGTGTAGTTTATATTTGCAGACATTCCTTTTTCCACTATTACCCACTTAGCGCTCCGAATCTACACTTGCATTTTCTACAAAAAGAGTGTTTCATAACTGCTCAATCAAAAATATGTTTTATCTCTGTTAACTGAATTTACAGATCAGAAATAAGTTTCACAGAATGCATCTGTGTAATTTTTATTTGAAGATATTCTTTTTCCCAATATAGGCCTCTTAGCGCTTAGCATGTCCAGTTGCAGTTTCTACAGAAAGAGTGTTTCAGAACGGCTCAATCAAAAGTAAGGTTCAACTCTGTTAGTTGAATGCACAGAACAGAAAGAATTTTCACAGAATGCTACTGTGTAGTTTATATTTGAATATATTCCTTTTTCCACTATTACCCTCTTAGCGCTCCGAATGTCCACTTGCATTTTCTACAGAAAGAGTGTTCAGAACTGCGCAATCAAAAGTATGGTTTAACTCTGTTAGCTTAATGAACATATCAGAAATAAGTTTCACACAATGCTTCTGTGTAGTTTTTATTTGAAGATATTATTTTTACCAATATAGGCCTCTTAGCGCTCAGAATGTCCAATTGCAGTTTATACAGAAAGAATGTTTCAGAAAGGCTCAATCAAAAGTAAGGTTCAACTCTGTTAGTTGAATGCACAGAACAGAAAGAAGTTTCATACAATGCTTCTGTGTAGTTTATATTTGAACATATTCTTTTTACCACTATTACCCACTTAGCGCTACGAATGTCCAGTTGCATTTTCTACAGACAGAGTGTTTCAAAACTGCTCAATCAAAAGTATGGTTTAACTCTGTTAGCTGAATGCTCAGATCAGAAAGAAGTTTCACAGAATGCTTCCGTGTAGTTTATATTTGAATATCTTCCTTTTTCCACTACTACTCTCTTAGCGCTACAAATGTCCAGTTGCAGTTTCTACAGAAAGAGTGTTTCAGAACGGCTCAATCAAAAGTGAGGTTCAACTCTGTTAGTTGAATGCACAGAACAGAAAGAAGTTTCATACAATGCTTCTGTGTAGTTTATATTTGAACATATTCTTTTTTCCACTATTACCCACTTAGCGCTACGAATGTCCAGTTGCATTTTCTACAGACAGAGTGTTTCAAAACTGCTCAATCAAAAGTATGGTTTAACTCTGTTAGCTGAATGCTCAGATCAGAAAGAAGTTTCACAGAATGCTTCTGTGTAGTTTATATTTGAATATATTCCTTTTTCCACTACTACGCTCTTAGCGCTCCAAATGTCCAGTTGTATTCTCTACAGAAAGAGTGTTCAGATCTGCTCAATCAAAAGTATGGTTTAACTCTGTTAGCTGAATGCACAGATCAGAAAGAAGTTTCACCGAATGATTCTGTGTAGTTTATATTTGAAGACATTCCTTTTTCCACTATTACCCCCTTAGCGCTCCGAATCTCCACTTGCATTTTCTACAAAAAGAGTGTTTCATAACTGTTCAATAAAAAATATGTTTTATCTCTGTTAACTGAATTTACAGATCAGAAATAAGTTTCACAGAATGCATCTGTGTAATTTTTATTTGAAGATATTCTTTTTCCCAATGTAGGCCTCTTAGCGCCTAGCATGTCTAATTGCAGTTTCTACAGAAAGACTGTTTCAGAACGGCTCAATCAAAAGTAAGGTTCAACTCTGTTAGTTGAATGCACAGAACAGAAAGAATTTTCACAGAATGCTACTGTGTAGTTTATATTTGAATATATTCCTTTTTCCACTATTACCCTCTTAGCGCTCCGAATGTCCACTTGCATTTTCTACAGAAAGAGTGTTCAGAACTGCGCAATCAAAAGTATGGTTTAACTCTGTTAGCTTAGTGAACATATCAGAAATAAGTTTCACACAATGCTTCTGTGTAGTTTTTATTTGAAGATATTATTTTTCCCAATATAGGCCTCTTAGCGCTCAGAATGTCCAATTGCAGTTTCTACAGAAAGAGTGTTTCAGAAAGGCTCAATCAAAAGTAAGGTTCAACTCTGTTAGTTGAATGCACAGAACAGAAAGAAGTTTCATACAATGCTTCTGTGTAGTTTATATTTGAACATATTCTTTTTTCCACTATTACCCACTTAGCGCTACGAATGTCCAGTTGCATTTTCTACAGACAGAGTGTTTCAAAACTGCTCAATCAAAAGTATGGTTTAACTCTGTTAGCTGAATGCTCAGATCAGAAAGAAGTTTCACAGAATGCTTCTGTGTAGTTTATATTTGAATATATTCCTTTTTCCACTTCTACTCTCTTAGCGCTCCAAATGTCCAGTTGCATTTTCTACAGAAAGAGTGTTCAGATCTGCTCAATCAAAAGTATGGTTTAACTCTGTTAGCTGAATGCACAGATCAGAAAGATGTTTCACCGAATGATTCTGTGTAGTTTATATTTGAAGACATTCCTTTTTCCACTATTACCCTCTTAGCGCTCCGAATCTCCACTTGCATTTTCTACAAAAAGAGTGTTTCATAACTGCTCAATCAAAAATATGTTTTATCTCTGTTAACTGAATTTACAGATCAGAAATAAGTTTCACAGAATGCATCTGTGTAGTTTTTATTTGAAGATATTCTTTTTCCCAATGTAGGCCTCTTAGCGCTTAGCATGTCCAATTGCAGTTTCTACAGAAAGAGTGTTTCAGAACGGCTCAATCAAAAGTAAGGTTCAACTCTGTTAGTTGAATGCACAGAACAGAAAGAATTTTCACAGAATGCTACTGTGTAGTTTATATTTGAATATATTCCTTTTTCCACTATTACCCTCTTAGCGCTCCGAATGTCCACTTGCATTTTCTACAGAAAGAGTGTTCAGAACTGCGCAATCAAAAGTATGGTTTAACTCTGTTAGCTTAATGAACATATCAGAAATAAGTTTCACACAATGCTTCTGTGTAGTTTTTATTTGAAGATATTATTATTACCAATATAGGCCTCTTAGCGCTCAGAATGTCCAATTGCAGTTTATACAGAAAGAATGTTTCAGAAAGGCTCAATCAAAAGTAAGGTTCAACTCTGTTAGTTGAATGCACAGAACAGAAAGAAGTTTCATACAATGCTTCTGTGTAGTTTATATTTGAACATATTCTTTTTACCACTATTACCCACTTAGCGCTACGAATGTCCAGTTGCATTTTCTACAGACAGAGTGTTTCAAAACTGCTCAATCAAAAGTATGGTTTAACTCTGTTAGCTGAATGCTCAGATCAGAAAGAAGTTTCACAGAATGCTTCTGTGTAGTTTATATTTGAATATATTCCTTCTTCCACTACTACTCTCTTAGCGCTACAAATGTCCAGTTGCATTTTCTACAGAAAGAGTGTTCAGATCTGCTCAATCAAAAGTATGGTTGAACTCTGTTAGCTGAATGCACAGATCAGAAAGAAGTTTCACAGAATGATTCTGTGTAGTTTATATTTGCAGACATTCCTTTTTCCACTATTACCCACTTAGCGCTCCGAATCTACACTTGCATTTTCTACAAAAAGAGTGTTTCATAACTGCTCAATCAAAAATATGTTTTATCTCTGTTAACTGAATTTACAGATCAGAAATAAGTTTCACAGAATGCATCTGTGTAATTTTTATTTGAAGATATTCTTTTTCCCAATATAGGCCTCTTAGCGCTTAGCATGTCCAGTTGCAGTTTCTACAGAAAGAGTGTTTCAGAACGGCTCAATCAAAAGTAAGGTTCAACTCTGTTAGTTGAATGCACAGAACAGAAAGAATTTTCACAGAATGCTACTGTGTAGTTTATATTTGAATATATTCCTTTTTCCACTATTACCCTCTTAGCGCTCCGAATGTCCACTTGCATTTTCTACAGAAAGAGTGTTCAGAACTGCGCAATCAAAAGTATGGTTTAACTCTGTTAGCTTAATGAACATATCAGAAATAAGTTTCACACAATGCTTCTGTGTAGTTTTTATTTGAAGATATTATTTTTCCCAATAGAGGCCTCTTAGCGCTCAGAATGTCCAATTGCAGTTTCTACAGAAAGAGTGTTTCAGAAAGGCTCAATCAAAAGTAAGGTTCAACTCTGTTAGTTGAATGCACAGAACAGAAAGAAGTTTCATACAATGCTTCTGTGTAGTTTATATTTGAACATATTCTTTTTTCCACTATTACCCACTTAGCGCTACGAATGTCCAGTTGCATTTTCTACAGACAGAGTGTTTCAAAACTGCTCAATCAAAAGTATGGTTTAACTCTGTTAGCTGAATGCTCAGATCAGAAAGAAGTTTCACAGAATGCTTCTGTGTAGTTTATATTTGAATATATTCCTTCTTCCACTACTACTCTCTTAGCGCTCCAAATGTCCAGTTGCATTTTCTACAGAAAGAGTGTTCAGATCTGCTCAATCAAAAGTATGGTTGAACTCTGTTAGCTGAATGCACAGATCAGAAAGAAGTTTCACAGAATGATTCTGTGTAGTTTATATTTGCAGACATTCCTTTTTCCACTATTACCCACTTAGCGCTCCGAATCTACACTTGCATTTTCTACAAAAAGAGTGTTTCATAACTGCTCAATCAAAAATATGTTTTATCTCTGTTAACTGAATTTACAGATCAGAAATAAGTTTCACAGAATGCATCTGTGTAGTTTTTATTTGAAGATATTCTTTTTCCCAATATAGGCCTCTTAGCGCTTAGCATGTCCAGTTGCAGTTTCTACAGAAAGAGTGTTTCAGAACGGCTCAATCAAAAGTAAGGTTCAACTCTGTTAGTTGAATGCACAGAACAGAAAGAATTTTCACAGAATGCTACTGTGTAGTTTATATTTGAATATATTCCTTTTTCCACTATTACCCTCTTAGCGCTCCGAATGTCCACTTGCATTTTCTACAGAAAGAGTGTTCAGAACTGCGCAATCAAAAGTATGGTTTAACTCTGTTAGCTTAATGAACATATCAGAAATAAGTTTCACACAATGCTTCTGTGTAGTTTTTATTTGAAGATATTATTTTTACCAATATAGGCCTCTTAGCGCTCAGAATGTCCAATTGCAGTTTATACAGAAAGAATGTTTCAGAAAGGCTCAATCAAAAGTAAGGTTCAACTCTGTTAGTTGAATGCACAGAACAGAAAGAAGTTTCATACAATGCTTCTGTGTAGTTTATATTTGAACATATTCTTTTTACCACTATTACCCACTTAGCGCTACGAATGTCCAGTTGCATTTTCTACAGACAGAGTGTTTCAAAACTGCTCAATCAAAAGTATGGTTTAACTCTGTTAGCTGAATGCTCAGATCAGAAAGAAGTTTCACAGAATGCTTCTGTGTAGTTTATATTTGAATATCTTCCTTTTTCCACTACTACTCTCTTAGCGCTACAAATGTCCAGTTGCAGTTTCTACAGAAAGAGTGTTTCAGAACGGCTCAATCAAAAGTGAGGTTCAACTCTGTTAGTTGAATGCACAGAACAGAAAGAAGTTTCATACAATGCTTCTGTGTAGTTTATATTTGAACATATTCTTTTTTCCACTATTACCCACTTAGCGCTACGAATGTCCAGTTGCATTTTCTACAGACAGAGTGTTTCAAAACTGCTCAATCAAAAGTATGGTTTAACTCTGTTAGCTGAATGCTCAGATCA
Source organism: Symphalangus syndactylus (assembly GCF_028878055.3). NCBI lineage: Eukaryota > Metazoa > Chordata > Mammalia > Primates > Hylobatidae > Symphalangus > Symphalangus syndactylus. Next base: position 325,153 of record NC_072439.2, read on the forward strand.
GAAAGAAGTTTCACAGAATGCTTCTGTGTAGTTTATATTTGAATATATTCCTTTTTCCACTACTACGCTCTTAGCGCTCCAAATGTCCAGTTGTATTCTCTACAGAAAGAGTGTTCAGATCTGCTCAATCAAAAGTATGGTTTAACTCTGTTAGCTGAATGCACAGATCAGAAAGAAGTTTCACCGAATGATTCTGTGTAGTTTATATTTGAAGACATTCCTTTTTCCACTATTACCCCCTTAGCGCTCCGAATCTCCACTTGCATTTTCTACAAAAAGAGTGTTTCATAACTGTTCAATAAAAAATATGTTTTATCTCTGTTAACTGAATTTACAGATCAGAAATAAGTTTCACAGAATGCATCTGTGTAATTTTTATTTGAAGATATTCTTTTTCCCAATGTAGGCCTCTTAGCGCCTAGCATGTCTAATTGCAGTTTCTACAGAAAGACTGTTTCAGAACGGCTCAATCAAAAGTAAGGTTCAACTCTGTTAGTTGAATGCACAGAACAGAAAGAATTTTCACAGAATGCTACTGTGTAGTTTATATTTGAATATATTCCTTTTTCCACTATTACCCTCTTAGCGCTCCGAATGTCCACTTGCATTTTCTACAGAAAGAGTGTTCAGAACTGCGCAATCAAAAGTATGGTTTAACTCTGTTAGCTTAGTGAACATATCAGAAATAAGTTTCACACAATGCTTCTGTGTAGTTTTTATTTGAAGATATTATTTTTCCCAATATAGGCCTCTTAGCGCTCAGAATGTCCAATTGCAGTTTCTACAGAAAGAGTGTTTCAGAAAGGCTCAATCAAAAGTAAGGTTCAACTCTGTTAGTTGAATGCACAGAACAGAAAGAAGTTTCATACAATGCTTCTGTGTAGTTTATATTTGAACATATTCTTTTTTCCACTATTACCCACTTAGCGCTACGAATGTCCAGTTGCATTTTCTACAGACAGAGTGTTTCAAAACTGCTCAATCAAAAGTATGGTTTAACTCTGTTAGCTGAATGCTCAGATCAGAAAGAAGTTTCACAGAATGCTTCTGTGTAGTTTATATTTGAATATATTCCTTTTTCCACTTCTACTCTCTTAGCGCTCCAAATGTCCAGTTGCATTTTCTACAGAAAGAGTGTTCAGATCTGCTCAATCAAAAGTATGGTTTAACTCTGTTAGCTGAATGCACAGATCAGAAAGATGTTTCACCGAATGATTCTGTGTAGTTTATATTTGAAGACATTCCTTTTTCCACTATTACCCTCTTAGCGCTCCGAATCTCCACTTGCATTTTCTACAAAAAGAGTGTTTCATAACTGCTCAATCAAAAATATGTTTTATCTCTGTTAACTGAATTTACAGATCAGAAATAAGTTTCACAGAATGCATCTGTGTAGTTTTTATTTGAAGATATTCTTTTTCCCAATGTAGGCCTCTTAGCGCTTAGCATGTCCAATTGCAGTTTCTACAGAAAGAGTGTTTCAGAACGGCTCAATCAAAAGTAAGGTTCAACTCTGTTAGTTGAATGCACAGAACAGAAAGAATTTTCACAGAATGCTACTGTGTAGTTTATATTTGAATATATTCCTTTTTCCACTATTACCCTCTTAGCGCTCCGAATGTCCACTTGCATTTTCTACAGAAAGAGTGTTCAGAACTGCGCAATCAAAAGTATGGTTTAACTCTGTTAGCTTAATGAACATATCAGAAATAAGTTTCACACAATGCTTCTGTGTAGTTTTTATTTGAAGATATTATTATTACCAATATAGGCCTCTTAGCGCTCAGAATGTCCAATTGCAGTTTATACAGAAAGAATGTTTCAGAAAGGCTCAATCAAAAGTAAGGTTCAACTCTGTTAGTTGAATGCACAGAACAGAAAGAAGTTTCATACAATGCTTCTGTGTAGTTTATATTTGAACATATTCTTTTTACCACTATTACCCACTTAGCGCTACGAATGTCCAGTTGCATTTTCTACAGACAGAGTGTTTCAAAACTGCTCAATCAAAAGTATGGTTTAACTCTGTTAGCTGAATGCTCAGATCAGAAAGAAGTTTCACAGAATGCTTCTGTGTAGTTTATATTTGAATATATTCCTTCTTCCACTACTACTCTCTTAGCGCTACAAATGTCCAGTTGCATTTTCTACAGAAAGAGTGTTCAGATCTGCTCAATCAAAAGTATGGTTGAACTCTGTTAGCTGAATGCACAGATCAGAAAGAAGTTTCACAGAATGATTCTGTGTAGTTTATATTTGCAGACATTCCTTTTTCCACTATTACCCACTTAGCGCTCCGAATCTACACTTGCATTTTCTACAAAAAGAGTGTTTCATAACTGCTCAATCAAAAATATGTTTTATCTCTGTTAACTGAATTTACAGATCAGAAATAAGTTTCACAGAATGCATCTGTGTAATTTTTATTTGAAGATATTCTTTTTCCCAATATAGGCCTCTTAGCGCTTAGCATGTCCAGTTGCAGTTTCTACAGAAAGAGTGTTTCAGAACGGCTCAATCAAAAGTAAGGTTCAACTCTGTTAGTTGAATGCACAGAACAGAAAGAATTTTCACAGAATGCTACTGTGTAGTTTATATTTGAATATATTCCTTTTTCCACTATTACCCTCTTAGCGCTCCGAATGTCCACTTGCATTTTCTACAGAAAGAGTGTTCAGAACTGCGCAATCAAAAGTATGGTTTAACTCTGTTAGCTTAATGAACATATCAGAAATAAGTTTCACACAATGCTTCTGTGTAGTTTTTATTTGAAGATATTATTTTTCCCAATAGAGGCCTCTTAGCGCTCAGAATGTCCAATTGCAGTTTCTACAGAAAGAGTGTTTCAGAAAGGCTCAATCAAAAGTAAGGTTCAACTCTGTTAGTTGAATGCACAGAACAGAAAGAAGTTTCATACAATGCTTCTGTGTAGTTTATATTTGAACATATTCTTTTTTCCACTATTACCCACTTAGCGCTACGAATGTCCAGTTGCATTTTCTACAGACAGAGTGTTTCAAAACTGCTCAATCAAAAGTATGGTTTAACTCTGTTAGCTGAATGCTCAGATCAGAAAGAAGTTTCACAGAATGCTTCTGTGTAGTTTATATTTGAATATATTCCTTCTTCCACTACTACTCTCTTAGCGCTCCAAATGTCCAGTTGCATTTTCTACAGAAAGAGTGTTCAGATCTGCTCAATCAAAAGTATGGTTGAACTCTGTTAGCTGAATGCACAGATCAGAAAGAAGTTTCACAGAATGATTCTGTGTAGTTTATATTTGCAGACATTCCTTTTTCCACTATTACCCACTTAGCGCTCCGAATCTACACTTGCATTTTCTACAAAAAGAGTGTTTCATAACTGCTCAATCAAAAATATGTTTTATCTCTGTTAACTGAATTTACAGATCAGAAATAAGTTTCACAGAATGCATCTGTGTAATTTTTATTTGAAGATATTCTTTTTCCCAATATAGGCCTCTTAGCGCTTAGCATGTCCAGTTGCAGTTTCTACAGAAAGAGTGTTTCAGAACGGCTCAATCAAAAGTAAGGTTCAACTCTGTTAGTTGAATGCACAGAACAGAAAGAATTTTCACAGAATGCTACTGTGTAGTTTATATTTGAATATATTCCTTTTTCCACTATTACCCTCTTAGCGCTCCGAATGTCCACTTGCATTTTCTACAGAAAGAGTGTTCAGAACTGCGCAATCAAAAGTATGGTTTAACTCTGTTAGCTTAATGAACATATCAGAAATAAGTTTCACACAATGCTTCTGTGTAGTTTTTATTTGAAGATATTATTTTTCCCAATAGAGGCCTCTTAGCGCTCAGAATGTCCAATTGCAGTTTCTACAGAAAGAGTGTTTCAGAAAGGCTCAATCAAAAGTAAGGTTCAACTCTGTTAGTTGAATGCACAGAACAGAAAGAAGTTTCATACAATGCTTCTGTGTAGTTTATATTTGAACATATTCTTTTTTCCACTATTACCCACTTAGCGCTACGAATGTCCAGTTGCATTTTCTACAGACAGAGTGTTTCAAAACTGCTCAATCAAAAGTATGGTTTAACTCTGTTAGCTGAATGCTCAGATCAGAAAGAAGTTTCACAGAATGCTTCTGTGTAGTTTATATTTGAACATATTCTTTTTTCCACTATTACCCACTTAGCGCTACGAATGTCCAGTTGCATTTTCTACAGACAGAGTGTTTCAAAACTTCTCAATCAAAAGTATGGTTTAACTCTGTTAGCTGAATGCTCAGATCAGAAAGAAGTTTCACAGAATGCTTCTGTGTAGTTTATATTTGAATATATTCCTTTTTCCACTACTACACTCTTAGCGCTCCAAATGTCCAGTTGCATTTTCTACAGAAAGAGTGTTCAGATCTGCTCAATCAAAAGTATGGTTTAACTCTGTTAGCTGAATGCACAGATCAGAAAGATGTTTCACCGAATGATTCTGTGTAGTTTATATTTGAAGACATTCCTTTTTCCACTATTACCCTCTTAGCGCTCCGAATCTCCACTTGCATTTTCTACAAAAAGAGTGTTTCATAACTGCTCAATCAAAAATATGTTTTATCTCTGTTAACTGAATTTACCGATCAGAAATAAGTTTCACAGAATGCATCTGTGTAGTTTTTATTTGAAGATATTCTTTTTCCCAATGTAGGCCTCTTAGCGCTTAGCATGTCCAATTGCAGTTTCTACAGAAAGAGTGTTTCAGAACGGCTCAATCAAAAGTGAGGTTCAACTCTGTTAGTTGAATGCACAGAACAGAAAGTATTTTCACAGAATGCTACTGTGTAGTTTATATTTGAATATATTCCTTTTTCCACTATTACCCTCTTAGCGCTCCGAATGTCCACTTGCATTTTCTACAGAAAGAGTGTTCAGAACTGCGCAATCAAAAGTATGGTTTAACTCTGTTAGCTTAATGAACATATCAGAAATAAGTTTCACACAATGCTTCTGTGTAGTTTTTATTTGAAGATATTATTTTTACCAATATAGGCCTCTTAGCGCTCAGAATGTCCAATTGCAGTTTATACAGAAAGAATGTTTCAGAAAGGCTCAATCAAAAGTAAGGTTCAACTCTGTTAGTTGAATGCACAGAACAGAAAGAAGTTTCATACAATGCTTCTGTGTAGTTTATATTTGAACATATTCTTTTTACCACTATTACCCACTTAGCGCTACGAATGTCCAGTTGCATTTTCTACAGACAGAGTGTTTCAAAACTGCTCAATCAAAAGTATGGTTTAACTCTGTTAGCTGAATGCTCAGATCAGAAAGAAGTTTCACAGAATGCTTCTGTGTAGTTTATATTTGAATATATTCCTTTTTCCACTACTACTCTCTTAGCGCTACAAATGTCCAGTTGCAGTTTCTACAGAAAGAGTGTTTCAGAACGGCTCAATCAAAAGTGAGGTTCAACTCTGTTATTTGAATGCACAGAACAGAAAGAAGTTTCATACAATGCTTCTGTGTAGTTTATATTTGAACATATTCTTTTTTCCACTATTACCCACTTAGCGCTACGAATGTCCAGTTGCATTTTCTACAGACAGAGTGTTTCAAAACTGCTCAATCAAAAGTATGGTTTAACTCTGTTAGCTGAATGCTCAAATCAGAAAGAAGTTTCACAGAATGCTTCTGTGTAGTTTATATTTGAATATATTCCTTTTTCCACTACTACGCTCTTAGCGCTCCAAATGTCCAGTTGCATTCTCTACAGAAAGAGTGTTCAGATCTGCTCAATCAAAAGTATGGTTTAACTCTGTTAGCTGAATGCACAGATCAGAAAGAAGTTTCACCGAATGATTCTGTGTAGTTTATATTTGAAGACATTCCTTTATCCACTATTACCCCCTTAGCGCTCCGAATCTCCACTTGCATTTTCTACAAAAAGAGTGTTTCATAACTGTTCAATCAAAAATATGTTTTATCTCTGTTAACTGAATTTACAGATCAGAAATAAGTTTCACAGAATGCATCTGTGTAATTTTTATTTGAAGATATTCTTTTTCCCAATGTAGGCCTCTTAGCGCCTAGCATGTCTAATTGCAGTTTCTACAGAAAGATTGTTTCAGAACGGCTCAATCAAAAGTAAGGTTCAACTCTGTTAGTTGAATGCACAGAACAGAAAGAATTTTCACAGAATGCTACTGTGTAGTTTATATTTGAATATATTCCTTATTCCACTATTACCCTCTTAGCGCTCCGAATGTCCACTTGCATTTTCTACAGAAAGAGTGTTCAGAACTGCGCAATCAAAAGTATGGTTTAACTCTGTTAGCTTAGTGAACATATCAGAAATAAGTTTCACACAATGCTTCTGTGTAGTTTTTATTTGAAGATATTATTTTTCCCAATAGAGGCCTCTTAGCGCTCAGAATGTCCAATTGCAGTTTCTACAGAAAGAGTGTTTCAGAAAGGCTCAATCAAAAGTAAGGTTCAACTCTGTTAGTTGAATGCACAGAACAGAAAGAAGTTTCATACAATGCTTCTGTGTAGTTTATATTTGAACATATTCTTTTTTCCACTATTACCCACTTAGCGCTACGAATGTCCAGTTGCATTTTCTACAGACAGAGTGTTTCAAAACTGCTCAATCAAAAGTATGGTTTAACTCTGTTAGCTGAATGCTCAGATCAGAAAGAAGTTGCACAGAATGCTTCTGTGTAGTTTATATTTGAATATATTCCTTTTTCCACTACTAATCTCTTAGCGCTCCAAATGTCCAGTTGCATTTTCTACAGAAAGAGTGTTCAGATCTGCTCAATCAAAAGTATGGTTTAACTCTGTTAGCTGAATGCACAGATCAGAAAGAATTTTCACAGAATGATTCTGTGTAGTTTATATTTGGAGACATTCCTTTTTCCACTATTACCCTCTTAGCGCTCCGAATCTCCACTTGCATTTTCTACAGAAAGAGTGTTTCAGAACGGCTCAATCAAAACTAAGGTTCAACTCTTTTAGTTGAACAAACAGAACAGAAAGAAGTTTCACACAATTCTTCTGTGTAGTTTTTATTTGTAGACATTCTTTTTCCCAATATAGGCCTCCTAGCGCTCAGAATGTCCAATTGCAGTTTCTACAGAAAGAGTGTTTCAGAACGGCTCAATCAAAAGTAAGGTTCAACTCTGTTAGTTGAATGCACAGAACAAAGAATTTTCACAGAATGCTACTGTGTAGTTTATATTTGAATATAATCCTTTTTCCACTATTACCCTCTTAGCGCTCCGAATGTCCACTTGCAGTTTCTACAGAAAGAGTGTTTCAGAACGGCTCAATCAAAAGTAAGGTTCAACTCTGTTAGTTGAATGCACAGAACAGAAAGAATTTTCACAGAATGCTACTGTGTAGTTTATATTTGAATATAATCCTTTTTCCACTATTACCCTCTTAGCGCTCCGAATGTCCACTTGCATTTTCTACAGAAAGAGTGTTCAGAACTGCGCAATCAAAAGTATGGTTTAACTCTGTTAGCTTAATGAACATATCAGAAATAAGTTTCACACAATGCTTCTGTGTAGTTTTTATTTGAAGATATTATTTTTCCCAATAGAGGCCTCTAAGCGCTCAGAATGTCCAATTGCAGTTTCTACAGAAAGAGTGTTTCAGAAAGGCTCAATCAAAAGTAAGGTTCAACTCTGTTAGTTGAATGCACAGAACAGAAAGAAGTTTCATACAATGCTTCTGTGTAGTTTATATTTGAACATATTATTTTTTCCACTATAACCCACTTAGCTTTACGAATGTCCAGTTGCATTTTCTACAGACAGAGTGTTTCAAAACTGCTCAATCAAAAGTATGGTTTAACTCTGTTAGCTGAATGCTCAGATCACAAAGAAGTTTCACAGAATGCTTCTGTGTAGTTTATATTTGAATATATTCCTTTTTCCACTACTACTCTCTTAGCGCTCCAAATGTCCAGTTGCATTTTCTACAGAAAGAGTGTTCAGATCTGCTCAATCAAAAGTATGGTTTAAATCTGTTAGCTCAATGCACAGATCAGAAAGAAGTTTCACAGAATGATTCTGTGTAGTTTATATTTGGAGACATTCCTTTTTCCACTATTACCCCCTTAGCGCTCCGAATCTCCACTTGCATTTTCTACAAAAAGAGTGTTTCATAACTGCTCAATCAAAAATATGTTTTATCTCTGTTAACTGAATTTACAGATCAGAAATAAGTTTCACAGAATGCATCTGTGTAGTTTTTATTTGAAGATATTCTTTTTCCCAATGTAGGCCTCTTAGCGCTTAGCATGTCCAATTGCAGTTTCTACAGAAAGAGTGTTTCAGAACGGCTCAATCAAAAGTAAGGTTCAACTCTATTAGTTGAATGCACAGAACAGAAAGAATTTTCACAGAATGCTACTGTGTAGTTTATATTAGAATATATTCCTTTTTCCATTATTACCCTCTTAGCGCTCCGAACCTCCACTTGCATTTTCTACAGAAAGAGTGTTTCAGAACGGCTCAATCAAAACTAAGGTTCAACTCTTTTAGTTGAACAAACAGAACAGAAAGAAGTTTCACACAATTCTTCTGTGTAGTTTTTATTTGTAGACATTCTTTTTCCCAATATAGGCCTCCTAGCGCTCAGAATGTCCAATTGCAGTTTCTACAGAAAGAGTGTTTCAGAACGGCTCAATCAAAAGTAAGGTTCAACTCTGTTAGTTGAATGCACAGAACAGAAAGAAGTTTCATACAATGCTTCTGTGTAGTTTATATTTGAACATATTCTTTTTTCCCCTATTACCCACTTAGCGCTACGAATGTCCAGTTGCATTTTCTACAGACAGAGTGCTTCAAAACTGCTCAATCAAAAGTATGGTTTAACTCTGTTAGCTGAATGCTCAGATCAGAAAGTAGTTTCACAGAATGCTTCTGTGTAGTTTATATTTGAATATATTCCTTTTTCCACTTCTACGCTCTTAGCGCTCCAAGTGTCCAGTTGCATTTTCTACAGAAAGAGTGTTCAGATCTGCTCAATCAAAAGTATGGTTTAACACTGTTAGCTGAATGCACAGATCAGAAAGATGTTTCAACGAATGATTCACTGTAGTTTATATTTGAAGACTTTCCTTTTTCCACTATTACCCTCTTAGCGCTCCGAATCTCCACTTGCATTTTCTACAAAAAGAGTGTTTCATAACTGCTCAATCAAAAATATGTTTTATCTCTGTTAACTGAATTTACAGATCAGAAATAATTTCACAGAATGCATCTGTGTAGTTTTTATTTGAAGATATTCTTTTTGCCAATGTAGGACTCTTAGCGCTTAGCATGTCCAATTGCAGTTTCTACAGAAAGAGTGTTGCAGAACGGCTCAATCAAAAGTAAGGTTCAACTCTGTTAGTTGAATGCACAGAACAGAAAGAATTTTCACAGAATGCTATTGTGTAGTTTATATTTGAATATATTCCTTTTTCCACTATTACCCTCTTAGCGCTCCGAATGTCCACTTGCATTTTCTACAGAAAGAGTGTTCAGAACTGCGCAATCAAAAGTATGGTTTAACTCTGTTAGCTTAATGAACATATCAGAAATAAGTTTCACACAATGCTTCTGTGTAGTTTTTATTTGAAGATATTATTTTTCCCAATAGAGGCCTCTTAGCGCTCAGAATGTCCAATTGCAGTTTCTACAGAAAGAGTGTTTCAGAAAGGCTCAATCAAAAGTAAGGTTCAACTCTGTTAGTTGAATGCACAGAACAGAAAGAAGTTTCACACAATGCTTCTGTGTAGTTTATATTTGAACATATTCTTTTTTCCACTATTACACACTTAGCGCTACGAATGTCCAGTTGCATTTTCTACAGACAGAGTGTTTCAAAACTGCTCAATCAAAAGTATGGTTTAACTCTGTTAGCTGAATGCTCAGATCAGAAAGAAGTTTCACAGAATGCTTCTGTGTAGTTTATATTTGAATATATTCCTTTTTCCACTACTACTCTCTTAGCGCTCCAAATGTCCAGTTGCATTTTCTACAGAAAGAGTGTTCAGATCTGCTCAATCAAAAGTATGGTTTAACACTGTTAGCTGAATGCACAGATCAGAAAGAAGTTTCACCGAATGATTCTGTGTAGTTTATATTTGAAGACTTTCCTTTTTCCACTATTACCCTCTTAGCGCTCCGAATCTCCACTTGCATTTTCTACAAAAAGAGTGTTTCATAACTGCTCAATCAAAAATATGTTTTATCTCTGTTAACTGAATTTACAGATCAGAAATAAGTTTCACAGAATGCATCTGTGTAGTTTTTATTTGAAGATATTCTTTTTCCCAATGTAGGACTCTTAGCGCTTAGCATGTCCAATTGCAGTTTCTACAGAAAGAGTGTTGCAGAACGGCTCAATCAAAAGTAAGGTTCAACTCTGTTAGTTGAATGCACAGAACAGAAAGAATTTTCACAGAATGCTACTGTGTAGTTTATATTTGAATATATTCCTTTTTCCACTATTACCCTCTTAGCGCTCCGAATGTCCACTTGCATTTTCTACAGAAAGAGTGTTCAGAACTGCGCAATCAAAAGTATGGTTTAACTCTGTTAGCTTAATGAACATATCAGAAATAAGTTTCACACAATGCTTCTGTGTAGTTTTTATTTGAAGATATTATTTTTCCCAATAGAGGCCTCTTAGCGCTCAGAATGTCCAATTGCAGTTTCTACAGAAAGAGTGTTTCAGAAAGGCTCAATCAAAAGTAAGGTTCAACTCTGTTAGTTGAATGCACAGAACAGTAAGAAGTTTCATACAATGCTTCTGTGTAGTTTATATTTGAACATATTCTTTTTTCCAGTATTACCCACTTAGCGCTACGAATGTCCAGTTGCATTTTCTACAGACAGAGTGTTTCAAATCTGCTCAATCAAAAGTATGGTTTAACTCTGTTAGCTGAATGCTCAGATGAGAAAGAAGTTTCACAGAATGCTTCTGTGTAGTTTATATTTGAATATATTCCTTTTTCCACTACTACTCTCTTAGCGCTCCAAATGTCCAGTTGCATTTTCTACAGAAAGAGTGTTCAGATCTGCTCAATCAAAAGTATGGTTTAACTCTGTTAGCTGAATGCACAGATCAGAAAGAAGTTTCACAGAATGATTCTGTGTAGTTTATATTTGGAGACATTCCTTTTTCCACTATTACCCTCTTAGCGCTCCGAATCTCCACTTGCATTTTCTACAGAAAGAGTGTTTCAGAACGGCTCAATCAAAACTAAGGTTCAACTGTTTTAGTTGAACAAACAGAACAGAAAGAAGTTTCACAAAATTCTTCTGTGTAGTTTTTATTTGTAGACATTCTTTTTCCCAATATAGGCCTCCTAGCGCTCAGAATGTCCAATTGCAGTTTCTACAGAAAGAGTGATTCAGAACGGCTCAATCAAAAGTAAGGTTCAACTCTGTTAGTTGAATGCACAGAACAGAAAGAAGTTTCATACAATGCTTCTGTGTAGTTTATATTTGAACATATTCTTTTTTCCACTATTACACACTTAGCGCTACGAATGTCCAGTTGCATTTTCTACAGACAGAGTGTTTCAAAACTGCTAAATCCAAAGTATGGTTTAACTCTGTTAGCTTAATGCTCAGATCAGAAAGAAGTTTCACAGAATGCTTCTGTGTAGTTTATATTTGAATATATTCCTTTTTCCACTACTACGCTCTTAGCGCTCCAAATGTCCAGTTGCATTTTCTACAGAAAGAGTGTTCAGATCTGCGCAATCAAAAGTATGGTTTAACACTGTTAGCTGAATGCACAGATCAGAAAGAAGTTTCACCGAATGATTCTGTGTAGTTTATATTTGAAGACATTCCTTTTTCCACTATTACCCTCCTAGCGCTCCGAATCTCCACTTGCATTTTCTACAAAAAGAGTGTTTCATAACTGCTCAATCAAAAATATGTTTTATCTCTGTTAACTGAATTTACAGATCAGAAATAAGTTTCACAGAATGCATCTGTGTAGTTTTTATTTGAAGATATTCTTTTTCCCAATGTAGGCCTCTTAGCGCTTAGCATGTCCAATTGCAGTTTCTACAGAAAGAGTGTTTCAGAACGGCTCAATCAAAAGTAAGGTTCAACTCTGTTAGTTGAATGCACAGAACAGAAAGAATTTTCACAGAATGCTACTGTGTAGTTTATATTTGAATATATTCCTTTTTCCACTATTACCCTCTTAGCGCTCCGAATGTCCACTTGCATTTTCTACAGAAAGAGTGTTCAGAACAGCGCAATCAAAAGTATGGTTTAACTCTGTTAGCTTAATGAACATATCAGAAATAAGTTTCACACAATGCTTCTGTGTAGTTTTAATTTGAAGATATTATTTTTCCCAATAGAGGCCTCTTAGCGCTCAGAATGTCCAATTGCAGTTTCTACAGAAAGAGTGTTTCAGAAAGGCTCAATCAAAAGTAAGGTTCAACTCTGTTAGTTGAATGCACAGAACAGAAAGAAGTTTCACACAATGCTTCTGTGTAGTTTATATTTGAACATATTCTTTTTTCCACTATTACCCACTTAGCGCTACGAATGTCCAGTTGCATTTTCTACAGACAGAGTGTTTCAAAACTGCTCAATCAAAAGTATGTTTTAACTCTGTTAGCTGAATGCTCAGATCAGAAAGAAGTTTCACAGAATGCTTCTGTGTAGTTTATATTTGAATATATTCCTTTTTCCACTACTACTCTCTTAGCGATCCAAATGTCCAGTTGCATTTTCTACAGAAAGAGTGTTCAGATCTGCTCAATCAAAAGTATGGTTTAACTCTGTTAGCTGAATGCACAGATCAGAAAGAAGTTTCACAGAATGATTCTGTGTAGTTTATATTTGGAGACATTCCTTTTTCCACTATTACCCTCTTAGCGCTCCGAACCTCCACTTGCATTTTCTACAGAAAGAGTGTTTCAGAACGGCTCAATCAAAACTAAGGTTCAACTCTTTTAGTTGAACAAACAGAACAGAAAGAAGTTTCACACAATTCTTCTGTGTAGTTTTTATTTGTAGACATTCTTTTTCCCAATATAGGCCTCCTAGCGCTCAGAATGTCCAATTGCAGTTTCTACAGAAAGAGTGTTTCAGAACGGCTCAATCAAAAGTAAGGTTCAACTCTGTTAGTTGAATGCACAGAACAGAAAGAAGTTTCATACAATGCTTCTGTGTAGTTTATATTTGAACATATTCTTTTTTCCCCTATTACCCACTTAGCGCTACGAATGTCCAGTTGCATTTTCTACAGACAGAGTGCTTCAAAACTGCTCAATCAAAAGTATGGTTTAACTCTGTTAGCTGAATGCTCAGATCAGAAAGTAGTTTCACAGAATGCTTCTGTGTAGTTTATATTTGAATATATTCCTTTTTTCACTTCTACGCTCTTAGCGCTCCAAGTGTCCAGTTGCATTTTCTACAGAAAGAGTGTTCAGATCTGCTCAATCAAAAGTATGGTTTAACACTGTTAGCTGAATGCACAGATCAGAAAGAAGTTTCACCGAATGATTCAGTGTAGTTTATATTTGAAGACTTTCCTTTTTCCACTATTACCCTCTTAGCGCTCCGAATCTCCACTTGCATTTTCTACAAAAAGAGTGTTTCATAACTGCTCAATCAAAAATATGTTTTATCTCTGTTAACTGAATTTACAGATCAGAAATAATTTCACAGAATGCATCTGTGTAGTTTTTATTTGAAGATATTCTTTTTGCCAATGTAGGACTCTTAGCGCTTAGCATGTCCAATTGCAGTTTCTACAGAAAGAGTGTTGCAGAACGGCTCAATCAAAAGTAAGGTTCAACTCTGTTAGTTGAATGCACAGAACAGAAAGAATTTTCACAGAATGCTATTGTGTAGTTTATATTTGAATATATTCCTTTTTCCACTATTACCCTCTTAGCGCTCCGAATGTCCACTTGCATTTTCTACAGAAAGAGTGTTCAGAACTGCGCAATCAAAAGTATGGTTTAACTCTGTTAGCTTAATGAACATATCAGAAATAAGTTTCACACAATGCTTCTGTGTAGTTTTTATTTGAAGATATTATTTTTCCCAATAGAGGCCCCTTAGCGCTCAGATTGTCCAATTGCAGTTTCTACAGAAAGAGTGTTTCAGAAAGGCTCAATCAAAAGTAAGGTTCAACTCTGTTAGTTGAATGCACAGAACAGAAAGAAGTTTCACACAATGCTTCTGTGTAGTTTATATTTGAACATATTCTTTTTTCCACTATTACCCACTTAGCTCTACGAATGTCCAGTTGCATTTTCTACAGACAGAGTGTTTCAAAACTGCTCAATCAAAAGTATGGTTTAACTCTGTTAGCTGAATGCTCAGATCAGAAAGAAGTTTCACAGAATGCTTCTGTGTAGTTTATATTTGAATATATTCCTTTTTCCACTACTAGTCTCTTAGCGCTCCAAATGTCCAGTTGCATTTTCTACAGAAAGAGTGTTCAGATCTGCTCAATCAAAAGTATGGTTTAACTCTGTTAGCTGAATGCACAGATCGGAAATAAGTTTCACAGAATGATTCTGTGTAGTTTATATTTGGAGACATTCCTTTTTCCACTATTACCCTCTTAGCTCTCCGAATCTCCACTTGCATTTTCTACAGAAAGAGTGTTTCAGAACGGCTCAATCAAAACTAAGGTTCAACTCTTTTAGTTGAACAAAGAGAACAGAAAGAAGTTTCACACAATTCTTCTGTGTAGTTTTTATTTGTAGACATTCTTTTTCCCAATATAGGCCTCCTAGCGCTCAGAATGTCCAATTGCAGTTTCTACAGAAAGAGTGTTTCAGAACGGCTCAATCAAAAGTAAGGTTCAACTCTGTTAGTTGAATGCACAGAACAGAAAGAAGTTTCATACAATGCTTCTGTGTAGTTTATATTTGAACATATTCTTTTTTCCACTATTACCCACTTAGCGCTACGAATGTCCAGTTGCATTTTCTACAGAGAGAGTGTTTCAAAACTGCTCAATCAAAAGTATGGTTTAACTCTGTTAGCTGAATGCTCAGATCAGAAAGAAGTTTCACAGAATGCTTCTGTGTAGTTTATATTTGAATATATTCCTTTTTCCACTACTATGCTCTTAGCGCTCCAAATGTCCAGTTGCATTTTCTACAGAAAGAGTGTTCAGATCTGCTCAATCAAAAGTATGGTTTAACACTGTTAGCTGAATGCACAGATCAGAAAGAAGTTTCACCGAATGATTCTGTGTAGTTTATATTTGAAGACATTCCTTTTTCCACTATTACCCTCTTAGCGATCCGAATCTCCACTTGCATTTTCTACAAAAAGAGTGTTTCATAACTGCTCAATCAAAAATATGATTTATCTCTGTTAACTGAATTCACAGATCAGAAATAAGTTTCACAGAATGCATCTGTGTAGTTTTTATTTGAAGATATTCTTTTTCCCAATGTAGGCCTCTTAGCGCTTAGCAGGTCCAATTGCAGTTTCTACAGAAAGAGTGTTGCAGAACGGCTCAATCAAAAGTAAGGTTCAACTCTGTTAGTTGAATGCACAGAACAGAAAGAATTTTCACAGAATGCTACTGTGTAGTTTATATTTGAATATATTCCTTTTTCCACTATTACCCTCTTAGCGCTCCGAATGTCCACTTGCATTTTCTACAGAATGAGTGTTCAGAACTGCGCAATCAAAAGTATGGTTTAACTCTGTTAGCTTAATGAACATATCAGAAATAAGTTTCACACAATGCTTCTGTGTAGTTTTTATTTGGAGATATTATTTTTCCCAATATAGGCCTCTTAGCGCTCAGAATGTCCAATTGCAGTTTCTACAGAAAGAGTGTTTCAGAACGGCTCAATCAAAAGTAACGTACAACTCTGTTAGTTGAATGCACAGAACAGAAAGAAGTTTCATACAATGCTTCTGTGTAGTTTATATTTGAACATATTCTTTTTTCCACTATTACCAACTTAGCGCTCCGAATCTCCACTTGCATTTTCTACAGAAAGTGTGTTTCAGAACGGCTCAATGAAAACTAAGGTTCAACTCTTTTAGTTGAACAAACAGAACAGAAAGAAGTTTCACACAATTCTTCTGTGTAGTTTTTATTTGTAGACATTCTTTTTCCCAATAAAGGCCTCTTAGCGCTCAGAATGTCCAATTGCAGTTTCTACAGAAAGAGTGTTTCAGAACGGCTCAATCAAAAGTAAGGTTCAACTCTGTTAGTTGAATGCACAGAACAGAAAGAAGTTTCATACAATGCTTCTGTGTAGTTTATATTTGAACATATTCTTTTTTCCACTATTACCCACTTAGCGCTACGAATGTCCAGTTGCATTTTCTACAGACAGAGTGTTTCAAAACTGCTCAATCAAGAGTATGGTTTAACTCTATTAGCTGAATGCTCAGATCAGAAAGAAGTTTCACAGAATGCTTCTGTGTAGTTTATATTTGAATATATTCCTTTTTCCACTACTACGTTCTTAGCGCTCCAAATGTCCAGTTGCATTTTCTACAGAAACAGTGTTCAGATCTGCTCAATCAAAAGTATGGTTTAACACTGTTAGCTGAATGCACAGATCAGAAAGAAGTTTCACCGAATGATTCTGTGTAGTTTATATTTGAAGACGTTCCTTTTTCCACTATTACCCTCTTAGCGCTCCGAATCTCCACTTGCATTTTCTACAAAAAGAGTGTTTCATAACTGCTCAATCAAAAATATGTTTTATCTCTGTTAACTGAATTTACAGATCAGAAAGAAGTTTCACAGAATGATTCTGTGTAGTTTATATTTGGAGACATTCCTTTTTCCACTATTACCCTCTTAGCGCTCCGAATCTCCACTTGCATTTTCTACAGAAATAGTGTTTCAGAACGGCTCAATCAAAACTAAGGTTCAAATCTTTTAGTTGAACAAACAGAACAGAAAGAAGTTTCACACAATTCTTCTGTGTAGTTTTTATTTGTAGACATTCTTTTTCCCAATATAGGCCTCTTAGCGCTCAGAATGTCCAATTGCAGTTTCTACAGAAAGAGTGTTTCAGAACGGCTCAATCAAAACTAAGGTTAAATTCTTTTAGTTGAGCAAACAGAACAGAAAGATGTTTCACAAAATTCTTCTGTGTAGTTTTTATTTGTAGACATACTTTTTCCCAATATAGGCCTCTTAGCACTCAGAATGTCCAATTGCAGTTCCTACAGAAAGAGTGTTTCAGAATGGCTCAATCAAAAGTAAGGTTCAACTCTGTTAGTTGAATGCACAGAACAGAAAGAAGTTTCATAAAATGCTTCTGTGTAGTTTATATTTGAACATATTCTTTTTTCCACTATTAAACACTTAGTGCTAGGAATGTCCATTTGCATTTTCTACAGACAGAGTGTTTCAAAACTGCTCAATCAAAAGTATGGTTTAACTCTGTTAGCTGAATGCTCAGATCAGAAAGAAGTTTCACAGAATGCTTCTGTGTAGTTTATATTTGAATATATTCCTTTTTCCAGTACTACGCTCTTAGCGCTCCAAATGTCCAGTTGCATTTTCTACAGAAAGAGTGTTCAGATCTGCTCAATCAAAAGTATGGTTTAACTCTGTTAGCTGAATGCACAGATCAGAAAAAGTTTCACAGAATGATTCTGTGTAGTTTATATTTGAAGACATTCCTTTTTCCACTATTACCCTCTTAGCGCTCCGAATCTCCACTTGCATTTTCTACAAAAAGAGTGTTTCATAACTGCTCAATCAAAAATATGTTTTATCTCTGTTAACTGAATTTACTGATCAGAAATAAGTTTCACAGAATGCATCTGTGTAGTTTTTATTTGAAGATATTCTTTTTCCCAATGTAGGCCTCTTAGCGCTTAGCATGTCCAATTGCAGTTTCTACAGAAAGAGTGTTTCAGAACGGCTCAATCAAAAGTAAGGTTCAACTCTGTTAGTTGAAAGCACAGAACAGAAAGAATTTTCACAGAATGCTACTGTGTAGTTTATATTTGAATATATTCCTTTTTCCACTATTACCCTCTTAGCGCTCCGAATGTCCACTTGCATTTTCTACAGAAAGAGTGTTCAGAACTGCGCAATCAAAAGTATGGTTTAACTCTGTTAGCTTAATGAACATATCAGAAATAAGTTTCACACAATGCTTCTGTGTAGTTTTTATTTGAAGATATTATTTTTCCCAATATAGGCCTCTTAGCGCTCAGAATGTCCAATTGCAGTTTATACAGAAAGAGTGTTTCAGAAAGTCTCAATCAATAGTAAGGTTCAACTCTGTTAGTTGAATGCACAGAACAGAAAGAAGTTTCATACAATGCTTCTGTGTAGTTTATATTTGAACATATTCTTTTTTCCACTATTACCCACTTAGCGCTACGAATGTCCAGTTGCATTTTCTACAGACAGAGTGTTTCAAAACTGCTCAATCAAAAGTATGGTTTAACTCTGTTAGCTGAATGCTCAGATCAGAAAGAAGTTTCACAGAATGCTTCTGTGTAGTTTATATTTGAATATATTCCTTTTTCCACTACTACTCTCTTAGCGCTCCAAATGTCCAGTTGCATTTTCTACAGAAAGAGTGTTCAGATCTGCTCAATCAAAAGTATGGTTTAACACTGTTAGCTGAATGCACAGATCAGAAAGAAGTTTCACCGAATGATTCTGTGTAGTTTATATTTGGAGACATTCCTTTTTCCACTATTACCCTCTTAGCGCTCCGAATCTCCACTTGCATTTTCTACAGAAAGAGTGTTTCAGAACGGCTCAATCAAAACTAAGGTTCAACTCTTTTAGTTGAACAAACAGAACAGAAAGTAGTTTCACACAATTCTTCTGTGTAGTTTTTATTTGTAGACATTAATTTTCCCAATATAGGCCTCTTAGCGCTCAGAATGTCCAATTGCAGTTTCTACAGAAAGAGTGTTTCAGAACGGCTCAATCAAAAGTAAGGTTCAACTCTGTTAGTTGAATGCACAGAACAGAAAGAAGTTTCATACAATGCTTCTGTGTAGTTTATATTTGAACATATTCTTTTTTCCACTATTACCCACTTAGCGCTACGAATGTCCAGTTGCATTTTCTACAGACAGAGTGTTTCAAAACTGCTCAATCAAAGGTATGGTTTAACTCTGTTAGCTGAATGCTCAGATCAGAAAGAAGTTTCACAGAATGCTTCTGTGTAGTTTATATTTGAATATATTCCTTTTTCCACTACTACTCTCTTAGCGCTCCAAATGTCCAGTTGCATTTTCTACAGAAAGAGTGTTCAGATCTGCTCAATCAAAAGTATGGTTTAACTCTGTTAGCTGAATGCACAGATCAGAAAGAAGTTTCACAGAATGATTCTGTGTAGTTTATATTTGGAGACATTCCTTTTTCCACTATAACCCTCTTAGC
Organism: Symphalangus syndactylus; assembly: GCF_028878055.3. Taxonomy (NCBI): domain Eukaryota; kingdom Metazoa; phylum Chordata; class Mammalia; order Primates; family Hylobatidae; genus Symphalangus; species Symphalangus syndactylus. The sequence continues at coordinate 344,513 of NC_072439.2, forward strand.
GCTCCGAATCTCCACTTGCATTTTCTACAGAAAGAGTGTTTCAGAACGGCTCAATCAAAAGTAAGGTTCAACTCTTTTAGTTGAACCAACAGAACAGAAAGAAGTTTCACACAATTCTTCTGTGTAGTTTTTATTTGTAGACATTCTTTTTCCCAATATAGGCCTCCTAGCGCTCAGAATGTCCAATTGCAGTTTCTACAGAAAGAGTGTTTCAGAACGGCTCAATCAAAAGTAAGGTTCAACTCTGTTAGTTGAATGCACAGAACAGAAAGAAGTTTCATACAATGCTTCTGTGTAGTTTATATTTGAACATATTCTTTTTTCCACTATTACCCACTTAGGGCTACGAATGTCCAGTTGCATTTTCTACAGAGAGAGTGTTTCAAAACTGCTCAATCAAAAGTATGGTTTAACTCTGTTAGCTGAATGCTCAGATCAGAAAGAAGTTTCACAGAATGCTTCTGTGTAGTTTATATTTGAATATATTCCTTTTTCCACTACTATGCTCTTAGCGCTCCAATTGTCCAGTTGCATTTTCTACAGAAAGAGTGTTCAGATCTGCTCAATCAAAAGTATGGTTTAACACTGTTAGCTGAATGCACAGATCAGAAAGAAGTTTCACCGAATGATTCTGTGTAGTTTATATTTGAAGACATTCCTTTTTCCACTATTACCCTCTTAGCGCTCCGAATCTCCACTTGCATTTTCTACAAAAAGAGTGTTTCATAACTGCTCAATCAAAAATATGTTTTATCTCTGTTAACTGAATTTACAGATCAGAAATAAGTTTCACAGAATGCATCTGTGTAGTTTTTATTTGAAGATATTCTTTTTCCCAATGTAGGCCTCTTAGCGCTTAGCAGGTCCAATTGCAGTTTCTACAGAAAGAGTGTTGCAGAACGGCTCAATCAAAAGTAAGGTTCAACTCTGTTAGTTGAATGCACAGAACAGAAAGAATTTTCACAGAATGCTACTGTGTAGTTTATATTTGAATATATTCCTTTTTCCACTATTACCCTCTTAGCGCTCCGAATGTCCACTTGCATTTTCTACAGAATGAGTGTTCAGAACTGCGCAATCAAAAGTATGGTTTAACTCTGTTAGCTTAATGAACATATCAGAAATAAGTTTCACACAATGCTTCTGTGTAGTTTTTATTTGGAGATATTATTTTTCCCAATATAGGCCTCTTAGCGCTCAGAATGTCCAATTGCAGTTTCTACAGAAAGAGTGTTTCAGAACGGCTCAATCAAAAGTAACGTACAACTCTGTTAGTTGAATGCACAGAACAGAAAGAAGTTTCATACAATGCTTCTGTGTAGTTTATATTTGAACATATTCTTTTTTCCACTATTACCAACTTAGCGCTCCGAATCTCCACTTGCATTTTCTACAGAAAGTGTGTTTCAGAACGGCTCAATGAAAACTAAGGTTCAACTCTTTTAGTTGAACAAACAGAACAGAAAGAAGTTTCACACAATTCTTCTGTGTAGTTTTTATTTGTAGACATTCTTTTTCCCAATAAAGGCCTCTTAGCGCTCAGAATGTCCAATTGCAGTTTCTACAGAAAGAGTGTTTCAGAACGGCTCAATCAAAAGTAAGGTTCAACTCTGTTAGTTGAATGCACAGAACAGAAAGAAGTTTCATACAATGCTTCTGTGTAGTTTATATTTGAACATATTCTTTTTTCCACTATTACCCACTTAGCGCTACGAATGTCCAGTTGCATTTTCTACAGACAGAGTGTTTCAAAACTGCTCAATCAAGAGTATGGTTTAACTCTATTAGCTGAATGCTCAGATCAGAAAGAAGTTTCACAGAATGCTTCTGTGTAGTTTATATTTGAATATATTCCTTTTTCCACTACTACGTTCTTAGCGCTCCAAATGTCCAGTTGCATTTTCTACAGAAACAGTGTTCAGATCTGCTCAATCAAAAGTATGGTTTAACACTGTTAGCTGAATGCACAGATCAGAAAGAAGTTTCACCGAATGATTCTGTGTAGTTTATATTTGAAGACGTTCCTTTTTCCACTATTACCCTCTTAGCGCTCCGAATCTCCACTTGCATTTTCTACAAAAAGAGTGTTTCATAACTGCTCAATCAAAAATATGTTTTATCTCTGTTAACTGAATTTACAGATCAGAAAGAAGTTTCACAGAATGATTCTGTGTAGTTTATATTTGGAGACATTCCTTTTTCCACTATTACCCTCTTAGCGCTCCGAATCTCCACTTGCATTTTCTACAGAAATAGTGTTTCAGAACGGCTCAATCAAAACTAAGGTTCAAATCTTTTAGTTGAACAAACAGAACAGAAAGAAGTTTCACACAATTCTTCTGTGTAGTTTTTATTTGTAGACATTCTTTTTCCCAATATAGGCCTCTTAGCGCTCAGAATGTCCAATTGCAGTTTCTACAGAAAGAGTGTTTCAGAACGGCTCAATCAAAACTAAGGTTAAACTCTTTTAGTTGAGCAAACAGAACAGAAAGATGTTTCACAAAATTCTTCTGTGTAGTTTTTATTTGTAGACATACTTTTTCCCAATATAGGCCTCTTAGCACTCAGAATGTCCAATTGCAGTTCCTACAGAAAGAGTGTTTCAGAATGGCTCAATCAAAAGTAAGGTTCAACTCTGTTAGTTGAATGCACAGAACAGAAAGAAGTTTCATAAAATGCTTCTGTGTAGTTTATATTTGAACATATTCTTTTTTCCACTATTAAACACTTAGTGCTAGGAATGTCCATTTGCATTTTCTACAGACAGAGTGTTTCAAAACTGCTCAATCAAAAGTATGGTTTAACTCTGTTAGCTGAATGCTCAGATCAGAAAGAAGTTTCACAGAATGCTTCTGTGTAGTTTATATTTGAATATATTCCTTTTTCCAGTACTACGCTCTTAGCGCTCCAAATGTCCAGTTGCATTTTCTACAGAAAGAGTGTTCAGATCTGCTCAATCAAAAGTATGGTTTAACTCTGTTAGCTGAATGCACAGATCAGAAAAAGTTTCACAGAATGATTCTGTGTAGTTTATATTTGAAGACATTCCTTTTTCCACTATTACCCTCTTAGCGCTCCGAATCTCCACTTGCATTTTCTACAAAAAGAGTGTTTCATAACTGCTCAATCAAAAATATGTTTTATCTCTGTTAACTGAATTTACTGATCAGAAATAAGTTTCACAGAATGCATCTGTGTAGTTTTTATTTGAAGATATTCTTTTTCCCAATGTAGGCCTCTTAGCGCTTAGCATGTCCAATTGCAGTTTCTACAGAAAGAGTGTTTCAGAACGGCTCAATCAAAAGTAAGGTTCAACTCTGTTAGTTGAAAGCACAGAACAGAAAGAATTTTCACAGAATGCTACTGTGTAGTTTATATTTGAATATATTCCTTTTTCCACTATTACCCTCTTAGCGCTCCGAATGTCCACTTGCATTTTCTACAGAAAGAGTGTTCAGAACTGCGCAATCAAAAGTATGGTTTAACTCTGTTAGCTTAATGAACATATCAGAAATAAGTTTCACACAATGCTTCTGTGTAGTTTTTATTTGAAGATATTATTTTTCCCAATATAGGCCTCTTAGCGCTCAGAATGTCCAATTGCAGTTTATACAGAAAGAGTGTTTCAGAAAGGCTCAATCAATAGTAAGGTTCAACTCTGTTAGTTGAATGCACAGAACAGAAAGAAGTTTCATACAATGCTTCTGTGTAGTTTATATTTGAACATATTCTTTTTTCCACTATTACCCACTTAGCGCTACGAATGTCCAGTTGCATTTTCTACAGACAGAGTGTTTCAAAACTGCTCAATCAAAAGTATGGTTTAACTCTGTTAGCTGAATGCTCAGATCAGAAAGAAGTTTCACAGAATGCTTCTGTGTAGTTTATATTTGAATATATTCCTTTTTCCACTACTACTCTCTTAGCGCTCCAAATGTCCAGTTGCATTTTCTACAGAAAGAGTGTTCAGATCTGCTCAATCAAAAGTATGGTTTAACACTGTTAGCTGAATGCACAGATCAGAAAGAAGTTTCACCGAATGATTCTGTGTAGTTTATATTTGGAGACATTCCTTTTTCCACTATTACCCTCTTAGCGCTCCGAATCTCCACTTGCATTTTCTACAGAAAGAGTGTTTCAGAACGGCTCAATCAAAACTAAGGTTCAACTCTTTTAGTTGAACAAACAGAACAGAAAGTAGTTTCACACAATTCTTCTGTGTAGTTTTTATTTGTAGACATTAATTTTCCCAATATAGGCCTCTTAGCGCTCAGAATGTCCAATTGCAGTTTCTACAGAAAGAGTGTTTCAGAACGGCTCAATCAAAAGTAAGGTTCAACTCTGTTAGTTGAATGCACAGAACAGAAAGAAGTTTCATACAATGCTTCTGTGTAGTTTATATTTGAACATATTCTTTTTTCCACTATTACCCACTTAGCGCTACGAATGTCCAGTTGCATTTTCTACAGACAGAGTGTTTCAAAACTGCTCAATCAAAGGTATGGTTTAACTCTGTTAGCTGAATGCTCAGATCAGAAAGAAGTTTCACAGAATGCTTCTGTGTAGTTTATATTTGAATATATTCCTTTTTCCACTACTACTCTCTTAGCGCTCCAAATGTCCAGTTGCATTTTCTACAGAAAGAGTGTTCAGATCTGCTCAATCAAAAGTATGGTTTAACTCTGTTAGCTGAATGCACAGATCAGAAAGAAGTTTCACAGAATGATTCTGTGTAGTTTATATTTGGAGACATTCCTTTTTCCACTATAACCCTCTTAGCGCTCCGAATCTCCACTTGCATTTTCTACAGAAAGAGTGTTTCAGAACGGCTCAATCAAAAGTAAGGTTCAACTCTTTTAGTTGAACCAACAGAACAGAAAGAAGTTTCACACAATTCTTCTGTGTAGTTTTTATTTGTAGACATTCTTTTTCCCAATATAGGCCTCCTAGCGCTCAGAATGTCCAATTGCAGTTTCTACAGAAAGAGTGTTTCAGAACGGCTCAATCAAAAGTAAGGTTCAACTCTGTTAGTTGAATGCACAGAACAGAAAGAAGTTTCATACAATGCTTCTGTGTAGTTTATATTTGAACATATTCTTTTTTCCACTATTACCCACTTAGCGCTACGAATGTCCAGTTGCATTTTCTACAGAGAGAGTGTTTCAAAACTGCTCAATCAAAAGTATGGTTTAACTCTGTTAGCTGAATGCTCAGATCAGAAAGAAGTTTCACAGAATGCTTCTGTGTAGTTTATATTTGAATATATTCCTTTTTCCACTACTATGCTCTTAGCGCTCCAATTGTCCAGTTGCATTTTCTACAGAAAGAGTGTTCAGATCTGCTCAATCAAAAGTATGGTTTAACACTGTTAGCTGAATGCACAGATCAGAAAGAAGTTTCACCGAATGATTCTGTGTAGTTTATATTTGAAGACATTCCTTTTTCCACTATTACCCTCTTAGCGCTCCGAATCTCCACTTGCATTTTCTACAAAAAGAGTGTTTCATAACTGCTCAATCAAAAATATGTTTTATCTCTGTTAACTGAATTTACAGATCAGAAATAAGTTTCACAGAATGCATCTGTGTAGTTTTTATTTGAAGATATTCTTTTTCCCAATGTAGGCCTCTTAGCGCTTAGCAGGTCCAATTGCAGTTTCTACAGAAAGAGTGTTGCAGAACGGCTCAATCAAAAGTAAGGTTCAACTCTGTTAGTTGAATGCACAGAACAGAAAGAATTTTCACAGAATGCTACTGTGTAGTTTATATTTGAATATATTCCTTTTTCCACTATTACCCTCTTAGCGCTCCGAATGTCCACTTGCATTTTCTACAGAATGAGTGTTCAGAACTGCGCAATCAAAAGTATGGTTTAACTCTGTTAGCTTAATGAACATATCAGAAATAAGTTTCACACAATGCTTCTGTGTAGTTTTTATTTGGAGATATTATTTTTCCCAATATAGGCCTCTTAGCGCTCAGAATGTCCAATTGCAGTTTCTACAGAAAGAGTGTTTCAGAACGGCTCAATCAAAAGTAACGTACAACTCTGTTAGTTGAATGCACAGAACAGAAAGAAGTTTCATACAATGCTTCTGTGTAGTTTATATTTGAACATATTCTTTTTTCCACTATTACCAACTTAGCGCTCCGAATCTCCACTTGCATTTTCTACAGAAAGTGTGTTTCAGAACGGCTCAATGAAAACTAAGGTTCAACTCTTTTAGTTGAAGAAACAGAACAGAAAGAAGTTTCACACAATTCTTCTGTGTAGTTTTTATTTGTAGACATTCTTTTTCCCAATAAAGGCCTCTTAGCGCTCAGAATGTCCAATTGCAGTTTCTACAGAAAGAGTGTTTCAGAACGGCTCAATCAAAAGTAAGGTTCAACTCTGTTAGTTGAATGCACAGAACAGAAAGAAGTTTCATACAATGCTTCTGTGTAGTTTATATTTGAACATATTTTTTTTCCACTATTACCCACTTAGCGCTACGAATGTCCAGTTGCATTTTCTACAGACAGAGTGTTTCAAAAGTGCTCAATCAAGAGTATGGTTTAACTCTATTAGCTGAATGCTCAGATCAGAAAGAAGTTTCACAGAATGCTTCTGTGTAGTTTATATTTGAATATATTCCTTTTTCCACTACTACGTTCTTAGCGCTCCAAATGTCCAGTTGCATTTTCTACAGAAACAGTGTTCAGATCTGCTCAATCAAAAGTATGGTTTAACACTGTTAGCTGAATGCACAGATCAGAAAGAAGTTTCACCGAATGATTCTGTGTAGTTTATATTTGAAGACGTTCCTTTTTCCACTATTACCCTCTTAGCGCTCCGAATCTCCACTTGCATTTTCTACAAAAAGAGTGTTCCATAACTGCTCAATCAAAAATATGTTTTATCTCTGTTAACTGAATTTACAGATCAGAAAGAAGTTTCACAGAATGATTCTGTGTAGTTTATATTTGGAGACATTCCTTTTTCCACTATTACCCTCTTAGCGCTCCGAATCTCCACTTGCATTTTCTACAGAAATAGTGTTTCAGAACGGCTCAATCAAAACTAAGGTTCAAATCTTTTAGTTGAACAAACAGAACAGAAAGAAGTTTCACACAATTCTTCTGTGTAGTTTTTATTTGTAGACATTCTTTTTCCCAATATAGGCCTCTTAGCGCTCAGAATGTCCAATTGCAGTTTCTACAGAAAGAGTGTTTCAGAACGGCTCAATCAAAACTAAGGTTAAACTCTTTTAGTTGAGCAAACAGAACAGAAAGATGTTTCACAAAATTCTTCTGTGTAGTTTTTATTTGTAGACATTCTTTTTCCCAATATAGGCCTCTTAGCACTCAGAATGTCCAATTGCAGTTCCTACAGAAAGAGTGTTTCAGAATGGCTCAATCAAAAGTAAGGTTCAACTCTGTTAGTTGAATGCACAGAACAGAAAGAAGTTTCATACAATGCTTCTGTGTAGTTTATATTTGAACATATTCTTTTTTCCACTATTAAACACTTAGTGCTAGGAATGTCCATTTGCATTTTCTACAGACAGAGTGTTTCAAAACTGCTCAATCAAAAGTATGGTTTAACTCTGTTAGCTGAATGCTCAGATCAGAAAGAAGTTTCACAGAATGCTTCTGTGTAGTTTATATTTGAATATATTCCTTTTTCCAGTACTACGCTCTTAGCGCTCCAAATGTCCAGTTGCATTTTCTACAGAAAGAGTGTTCAGATCTGCTCAATCAAAAGTATGGTTTAACTCTGTTAGCTGAATGCACAGATCAGAAAAAGTTTCACAGAATGATTCTGTGTAGTTTATATTTGAAGACATTCCTTTTTCCACTATTACCCTCTTAGCGCTCCGAATCTCCACTTGCATTTTCTACAAAAAGTGTGTTTCATAACTGCTCAATCAAAAATATGTTTTATCTCTGTTAACTGAATTTACTGATCAGAAATAAGTTTCACAGAATGCATCTGTGTAGTTTTTATTTGAAGATATTCTTTTTCCCAATGTAGGCCTCTTAGCGCTTAGCATGTCCAATTGCAGTTTCTACAGAAAGAGTGTTTCAGAACGGCTCAATCAAAAGTAAGGTTCAACTCTGTTAGTTGAAAGCACAGAACAGAAAGAATTTTCACAGAATGCTACTGTGTAGTTTATATTTGAGTATATTCCTTTTTCCACTATTACCCTCTTAGCGCTCCGAATGTCCACTTGCATTTTCTACAGAAAGAGTGTTCAGAACTGCGCAATCAAAAGTATGGTTTAACTCTGTTAGCTTAATGAACATATCAGAAATAAGTTTCACACAATGCTTCTGTGTAGTTTTTATTTGAAGATATTATTTTTCCCAATATAGGCCTCTTAGCACTCAGAATGTCCAATTGCAGTTTATACAGAAAGAGTGTTTCAGAAAGGCTCAATCAATAGTAAGGTTCAACTCTGTTAGTTGAATGCACAGAACAGAAAGAAGTTTCATACAATGCTTCTGTGTAGTTTATATTTGAACATATTCTTTTTTCCACTATTACCCACTTAGCGCTACGAATGTCCAGTTGCATTTTCTACAGACAGAGTGTTTCAAAACTGCTCAATCAAAAGTATGGTTTAACTCTGTTAGCTGAATGCTCAGATCAGAAAGAAGTTTCACAGAATGCTTCTGTGTAGTTTATATTTGAATATATTCCTTTTTCCACTACTACTCTCTTAGCGCTCCAAATGTCCAGTTGCATTTTCTACAGAAAGAGTGTTCAGATCTGCTCAATCAAAAGTATGGTTTAACACTGTTAGCTGAATGCACAGATCAGAAAGAAGTTTCACCGAATGATTCTGTGTAGTTTATATTTGGAGACATTCCTTTTTCCACTATTACCCTCTTAGCGCTCCGAATCTCCACTTGCATTTTCTACAGAAAGAGTGTTTCAGAACGGCTCAATCAAAACTAAGGTTCAACTCTTTTAGTTGAACAAACAGAACAGAAAGTAGTTTCACACAATTCTTCTGTGTAGTTTTTATTTGTAGACATTATTTTTCCCAATATAGGCCTCTTAGCGCTCAGAATGTCCAATTGCAGTTTCTACAGAAAGAGTGTTTCAGAACGGCTCAATCAAAAGTAAGGTTCAACTCTGTTAGTTGAATGCACAGAACAGAAAGAAGTTTCATACAATGCTTCTGTGTAGTTTATATTTGAACATATTCTTTTTTCCACTATTACCCACTTAGCGCTATGAATGTCCAGTTGCATTTTCTACAGACAGAGTGTTTCAAAACTGCTCAATCAAAGGTATGGTTTAACTCTGTTAGCTGAATGCTCAGATCAGAAAGAAGTTTCACAGAATGCTTCTGTGTAGTTTATATTTGAATATATTCCTTTTTCCACTACTACTCTCTTAGCGCTCCAAATGTCCAGTTGCATTTTCTACAGAAAGAGTGTTCAGATCTGCTCAATCAAAAGTATGGTTTAACTCTGTTAGCTGAATGCACAGATCAGAAAGAAGTTTCACAGAATGATTCTGTGTAGTTTATATTTGGAGACATTCCTTTTTCCACTATAACCCTCTTAGCGCTCCGAATCTCCACTTGCATTTTCTACAGAAAGAGTGTTTCAGAACGGCTCAATCAAAAGTAAGGTTAAACTCTTTTAGTTGAACAAACAGAACAGAAAGATGTTTCACACAATTCTTCTGTGTAGTTTTTATTTGTAGACATTCTTTTTCCCAATGTAGGCCTCTTAGCGCTCAGAATGTCCAATTGCAGTTCCTACAGAAAGAGTGTTTCAGAACGGCTCAATCAAAAGTAAGGTTCAACTCTGCTAGTTGAATGCACAGAACAGAAAGAATTTTCACAGAATGCTACTGTGTAGTTTATAATTGAATATATTCCTTTTTCCACTATTACCCTCTTAGCGCTCCGAATGTCCACTTGCATTTTCTACAGAAAGAGTGTTCAGAACTGCGCAATCAAAAGTATGGTTTAACTCTGTTAGCTTAATGAACATATCAGAAATAAGTTTCACACAATGCTTCTGTGTAGTTTTTATTTGAAGATATTATTTTTCCCAATAGAGGCCTCTTAGCGCTCAGAATGTCCAATTGCAGTTTCTACAGAAAGAGTGTTTCAGAAAGGCTCAATCAAAAGTAAGGTTCAACTCTGTTAGTTGAATGCACAGAACAGAAAGGAGTTTCATACAATGCTTCTGTGTAGTTTATATTTGAACATATTCTTTTTTCCACTATTACCCACTTAGCTCTACGAATGTCCAGTTGCATTTTCTACAGACAGAGTGTTTCAAAACTGCTCAATCAAAAGTATGGTTTAACTCTGTTAGCTGAATGCTCAGATCAGAAAGAAGTTTCACAGAATGCTTCTGTGTAGTTTATATTTGAATATATTACTTTTTCCACTACTACTCTCTTAGCGCTCCAAATGTCCAGTTGCATTTTCTACAGAAAGAGTGTTCAGATCTGCTCAATCAAAAGTATGGTTTAACTCTGTTAGCTGAATGCACAGATCGGAAATAAGTTTCACAGAATGATTCTTTGTAGTTTATATTTGGAGACATTCCTTTTTCCACTATTACCCTCTTAGCTCTCCGAATCTCCACTTGCATTTTCTACAGAAAGAGTGTTTCAGAACGGCTCAATCAAAACTAAGGTTCAACTCTTTTAGTTGTACAAACAGAACAGAAAGAAGTTTCACACAATTCTTCTGTGTAGTTTTTATTTGTAGACATTCTTTTTCCCAATATAGGCCTCCTAGCGCTCAGAATGTCCAATTGCAGTTTCTACAGAAAGAGTGTTTCAGAACGGCTCAATCAAAAGTAAGGTTCAACTCTGTTAGTTGAATGCACAGAACAGAAAGAAGTTTCATACAATGCTTCTGTGTAGTTTATATTTGAACATATTCTTTTTTCCACTATTACCCACTTAGCGCTACGAATGTCCAGTTGCATTTTCTACAGAGAGAGTGTTTCAAAACTGCTCAATCAAAAGTATGGTTTAACTCTGTTAGCTGAATGCTCAGATCAGAAAGAAGTTTCACAGAATGCTTCTGTGTAGTTTATATTTGAATATATTCCTTTTTCCACTATTACCCTCTTAGCGCTCCGAATGTCCACTTGCATTTTCTACAGAAAGAGTGTTCAGAACTGCGCAATCAAAAGTATGGTTTAACTCTGTTAGCTTAATGAACATATCAGAAATAAGTTTCACACAATGCTTCTGTGTAGTTTTTATTTGGAGATATTATTTTTCCCAATATAGGCCTCTTAGCGCTCAGAATGTCCAATTGCAGTTTCTACAGAAAGAGTGTATCAGAACGGCTCAATCAAAAGTAACGTACAACTCTGTTAGTTGAATGCACAGAACAGAAAGAAGTTTCATACAATGCTTCTGTGTAGTTTATATTTGAACATATTCTTTTTTCCACTATTACCAACTTAGCGCTCCGAATCTCCACTTGCATTTTCTACAGAAATAGTGTTTCAGAACGGCTCAATCAAAACTAAGGTTCAAATCTTTTAGTTGAACAAACAGAACAGAAAGAAGTTTCACACAATTCTTCTGTGTAGTTTTTATTTGTAGACATTCTTTTTCCCAATATAGGCCTCTTAGCGCTCAGAATGTCCAATTGCAGTTTCTACAGAAAGAGTGTTTCAGAACGGCTCAATCAAAACTAAGGTTAAACTCTTTTAGTTGAGCAAACAGAACAGAAAGATGTTTCACAAAATTCTTCTGTGTAGTTTTTATTTGTAGACATTCTTTTTCCCAATATAGGCCTCTTAGCACTCAGAATGTCCAATTGCAGTTCCTACAGAAAGAGTGTTTCAGAATGGCTCAATCAAAAGTAAGGTTCAACTCTGTTAGTTGAATGCACAGAACAGAAAGAAGTTTCATACAATGCTTCTGTGTAGTTTATATTTGAACATATTCTTTTTTCCACTATTAAACACTTAGTGCTAGGAATGTCCATTTGCATTTTCTACAGACAGAGTGTTTCAAAACTGCTCAATCAAAAGTATGGTTTAACTCTGTTAGCTGAATGCTCAGATCAGAAAGAAGTTTCACAGAATGCTTCTGTGTAGTTTATATTTGAATATATTCCTTTTTCCACTACTACGCTCTTAGCGCTCCAAATGTCCAGTTGCATTTTCTACAGAAAGAGTGTTCAGATCTGCTCAATCAAAAGTATGGTTTAACTCTGTTAGCTGAATGCACAGATCAGAAAAATTTTCACAGAATGATTCTGTGTAGTTTATATTTGAAGACATTCCTTTTTCCACTATTACCCTCTTAGCGCTCCGAATCTCCACTTGCATTTTCTACAAAAAGAGTGTTTCATAACTGCTCAATCAAAAATATGTTTTATCTCTGTTAACTGAATTTACTGATCAGAAATAAGTTTCACAGAATGCATCTGTGTAGTTTTTATTTGAAGATATTCTTTTTCCCAATGTAGGCCTCTTAGCGCTTAGCATGTCCAATTGCAGTTTCTACAGAAAGAGTGTTTCAGAACGGCTCAATCAAAAGTAAGGTTCAACTCTGTTAGTTGAAAGCACAGAACAGAAAGAATTTTCACAGAATGCTACTGTGTAGTTTATATTTGAATATATTCCTTTTTCCACTATTACCCTCTTAGCGCTCCGAATGTCCACTTGCATTTTCTACAGAAAGAGTGTTCAGAACTGCGCAATCAAAAGTATGGTTTAACTCTGTTAGCTTAATGAACATATAAGAAATAAGTTTCACACAATGCTTCTGTGTAGTTTTTATTTGAAGATATTATTTTTCCCAATATAGGCCTCTTAGCGCTCAGAATGTCCAATTGCAGTTTATACAGAAAGAGTGTTTCAGAAAGGCTCAATCAATAGTAAGGTTCAACTCTGTTAGTTGAATGCACAGAACAGAAAGAAGTTTCATACAATGCTTCTGTGTAGTTTATATTTGAACATATTCTTTTTTCCACTATTACCCACTTAGCGCTACGAATGTCCAGTTGCATTTTCTACAGACAGAGTGTTTCAAAACTGCTCAATCAAAAGTATGGTTTAACTCTGTTAGCTGAATGCTCAGATCAGAAAGAAGTTTCACAGAATGCTTCTGTGTAGTTTATATTTGAATATATTCCTTTTTCCACTACTACTCTCTTAGCGCTCCAAATGTCCAGTTGCATTTTCTACAGAAAGAGTGTTCAGATCTGCTCAATCAAAAGTATGGTTTAACTCTGTTAGCTGAATGCACAGATCAGAAAGAAGTTTCACAGAATGATTCTGTGTAGTTTATATTTGGAGACATTCCTTTTTCCACTATAACCCTCTTAGCGCTCCGAATCTCCACTTGCATTTTCTACAGAAAGAGTGTTTCAGAACGGCTCAATCAAAAGTAAGGTTAAACTCTTTTAGTTGAACAAACAGAACAGAAAGATGTTTCACACAATTCTTCTGTGTAGTTTTTATTTGTAGACATTCTTTTTCCCAATGTAGGCCTCTTAGCGCTCAGAATGTCCAATTGTAGTTCCTACAGAAAGAGTGTTTCAGAACGGCTCAATCAAAAGTAAGGTTCAACTCTGTTACTTGAATGCACAGAACAGAAAGAAGTTTCATAGAATGCTTCTGTGTTGTTTATATTTGCACATATTCTTTTTTCCACTATTAAACACTTAGTGCTAGGAATGTCCATTTACATTTTCTACAGACAGAGTGTTTCAAAACTGCTCAATCAAAAGTATGGTTTAACTCTGTTAGCTGAATGCTCAGATCTGAAAGAAGTTTCACAGAATGCTTCTGTGTAGTTTATATTTGAATATATTCCTTTTTCCACTACTACGCTCTTAGCGCTCCAAATGTCCAGTTGCGTTTTCTACAGAAAGAGTGTTCAGATCTGCTCAATCAAAAGTATGGTTTAACTCTGTTAGCTGAATGCACAGATCAGAAAAAGTTTCACCGAATGATTCTGTGTAGTTTATATTTGAAGACATTCCTTTTTCCACTGTTACCCTCTTAGCGCTCCGAATCTCCACTTGCATTTTCTACAAAAAGAGTGTTTCATAACTGCTCAATCAAAAATATGTTTTATCTCTGTTAACTGAATTTACAGATCAGAAATAAGTTTCACAGAATGCATCTGTGTAGTTTTTATTTGAAGATATTCTTTTTCCCAATGTAGGCCTCTTAGCGCTTAGCATGTCCAATTGCAGTTTCTACAGAAAGAGTGTTTCAGAACGGCTCAATCCAAAGTAAGGTTCAACTCTGTTAGATGAATGCACAGAACAGAAAGAATTTTCACAGAATGCTACTGTGTAGTTTATATTTGAATATATTCCTTTTTCCACTATTACCCTCTTAGCGCTCCGAATGTCCACTTGCATTTTCTACAGAAAGAGTGTTCAGAACTGCGCAATCAAAAGTATGGTTTAACTCTGTTAGCTTAATGAACATATCAGAAATAAGTTTCACACAATGCTTCTGTGTAGTTTTTATTTGAAGATATTATTTTTCCCAATAGAGGCCTCTTAGCGCTCAGAATGTCCAATTGCAGTTTCTACAGAAAGAGTGTTTCAGAAAGGCTCAATCAAAAGTAAGGTTCAACTCTGTTAGTTGAATGCACAGAACAGAAAGAAGTTTCATACAATGCTTCTGTGTAGTTTATATTTGAACATATTCTTTTTTCCACTATTTCCCACTTAGCGCTACGAATGTACAGTTGCATTTTCTACAGACAGAGTGTTTCAAAACTGCTCAATCAAAATTATGGTTTAACTCTGTTAGCTGAATGCTCAGATCAGAAAGAAGTTTCACAGAATGCTTCTGTGTAGTTTATATTTGAATATATTCCTTTCTCCACTACTACTCTCTTAGCGCTCCAAATGTCCAGTTGCATTTTCTACAGAAAGAGTGTTCAGATCTGCTCAATCAAAAGTATGGTTTAACTCTGTTAGCTGAATGCACAGATCAGAAAGAAGTTTCACAGAATGATTCTGTGTAGTTTATATTTGGAGACATTCCTTTTTCCACTATTACCCTCTTAGCGCTCCGAATCTCCACTTGCATTTTCTACAGAAAGAGTGTTTCAGAACGGCTCAATCAAAACTAAGGTTCAACTCTTTTAGTTGAACAAACAGAACAGAAAGAATTTTCACACAATTCTTCTGTGTAGTTTTTATTTGTAGACATTCTTTTTCCCAATATAGGCCTCTTAGCGCTCAGAATGTCCAATTGCAGTTTCTACAGAAAGAGTTTTTCAGAACGGCTCAATCAAAACTAAGGTTAAACTCTTTTAGTTGAATGCACAGAACAGAAAGAAGTTTCATACAATGCTTCTGTGTAGTTTATATTTGAACATATTCTTTTTTCCACTATTAAACACTTAGTGCTAGGAATGTCCATTTGCATTTTCTACAGACAGAGTGTTTCAAAACTGCTCAATCAAAAGTATGGTTTAACTCTGTTAGCTGAATGCTCAGATCAGAAAGAAGTTTCACAGAATGCTTCTGTGTAGTTTATATTTGAATATATTCCTTTTTCCACTACTACGCTCTTAGCGCTCCAAATGTCCAGTTGAATTTTCTACAGAAAGAGTGTTCAGATCTGCTCAATCAAAAGTATGGTTTAACTCTGTTAGCTGAATGCACAGATCAGAAAAAGTTTCACCGAATGATTCTGTGTAGTTTATATTTGAAGACATTCCTTTTTCCACTATTACCCTCTTAGCGCTCCGAATCTCCACTTGCATTTTCTACAAAAAGAGTGTTTCATAACTGCTCAATCAAAAATATGTTTTATCTCTGTTAACTGAATTTACAGATCAGAAATAAGTTTCACAGAATGCATCTGTGTAGTTTTTATTTGAAGATATTCTTTTTCCCAATGTAGGCCTCTTAGCGCTTAGCATGTCCAATTGCAGTTTCTACAGAAAGAGTGTTTAAGAACGGCTCAATCAAAAGTAAGGTTCAACTCTGTTAGTTGAATGCACAGAACAGAAAGAATTTTCACAGAATGCTACTGTGTAGTTTATATTTGAATATATTCCTTTTTCCACTATTACCCTCTTAGCGCTCCGAATGTCCACTTGCATTTTCTACAGAAAGAGTGTTCAGAACTGCGCAATCAAAAGTATGGTTTAACTCTGTTAGCTTAATGAACATATCAGAAATAAGTTTCACACAATGCTTCTGTGTAGTTTTTATTTGAAGATATTATTTTTCCCAATATAGGCCTCTTAGCGCTCAGAATGTCCAATTGCAGTTTCTACAGAAAGAGTGTTTCAGAAAGGCTCAATCAAAAGTAAGGTTCAACTCTGTTAGTTGAATGCACAGAACAGAAAGAAGTTTCATACAATGCTTCTGTGTAGTTTATATTTGAACATATTCTTTTTTCCACTATTACCCACTTAGCGCTACGAATGTCCAGTTGCATTTTCTACAGACAGAGTGTTTCAAAACTGCTCAATCAAGATTATGGTTTAACTCTGTTAGCTGAATGCTCAGATCAGAAAGAAGTTTCACAGAATGCTTCTGTGTAGTTTATATTTGAATATATTCCTTTTTCCACTACTACGCTCTTAGCGCTCCAAATGTCCAGTTGCATTTTCTACAGAAAGAGTGTTCAGATCTGCTCAATCAAAAGTATGGTTTTACTCTGTTAGCTGAATGCACAGATCAGAAAGAAGTTTCACCGAATGATTCTGTGTAGTTTATATTTGAAGACGTTCCTTTTTCCACTATTACCCTCTTAGCGCTCCGAATCTCCACTTGCATTTTCTACAAAAAGAGTGTTTCATAACTGCGCAATCAAAAATATGTTTTATCTCTGTTAACTGAATTTACAGATCAGAAATAAGTTTCACAGAATGCATCTGTGTAGTTTTTATTTGAAGATATTCTTATTCCCAATGTAGGACTCTTAGCGCTTAGCATGTCCAATTGCAGTTTCTACAGAAAGAGTGTTTCAGTACGGCTCAATCAAAAGTAAGGTTCAACTCTGTTAGTTGAATGCACAGAACAGAAAGAATTTTCAGAGAATGCTACTTTGTAGTTTATATTTGAATATATTCCTTTTTCCACTATTACCCTCTTAGCGCTCCGAATGTCCACTTGCATTTTCTACAGAAAGAGTGTTCAGAACTGCGCAATCAAAAGTATGGTTTAACTCTGTTAGCTTAATGAACATATCAGAAAAAAGTTTCACACAATGCTTCTGTGTAGTTTTTATTTGAAGATATTATTTTTCCCAATATAGGCCTCTTAGCGCTCAGAATGTCCAATTGCAGTTTCTACAGAAAGAGTGTTTCAGAAAGGCTCAATCCAAAATAAGGTTCAACTCTGTTAGTTTAATGTACAGAACAGAAAGAAGTTTCATACAATGCTTCTGTGTAGTTTATATTTGAACATATTCTTTTTTCCACTATTACCCACTTAGCGCTACGAATGTCCAGTTGCATTATCTACAGACAGAGTGTTTCAAAACTGCTCAATCAAAAGTATGGTTTAACTCTGTTAGCTGAATGCTCAGATCAGAAAGAAGTTTCACAGAATGCTTCTGTGTAGTTTATATTTGAATATATTCCTTTTTCCACTACTACTCTCTTAGCGCTCCAAATGTCCAGTTGCATTTTCTACAGAAAGAGTGTTCAGATCTGCTCAATCAAAAGTATGGTTTAACTCTGTTAGCTGAATGCACAGATCAGAAAGAAGTTTCACAGAATGATTCTGTGTAGTTTATATTTGGAGACATTCCTTTTTCCACTATTACCCTCTTAGCGCTCCGAATCTCCACTTGCATTTTCTACAGAAAGTGTGTTTCAGAATGGCTCAATCAAAACTAAGGTTCAACTCTTTTAGTTGAACAAACAGAACAGAAAGAAGATTCACACAATTCTTCTGTGTAGTTTTTATTTGTAGACATTCTTTTTCCCAATATAGGCCTCTTAGCGCTCAGAATGTCCAATTGCAGTTTCTACAGAAAGAGTGTTTCAGAACGGCTCAATCAAAACTAAGGTTAAACTCTTTTAGTTGAACAAACAGAACAGAAAGATGTTTCACAAAATTCTTCTGTGTAGTTTTTATTTGTAGACATTCTTTTTCCCAATATAGGCCTCTTAGCACTCAGAATGTCCAATTGCAGTTCCTACAGAAAGAGTGTTTCAGAATGGCTCAATCAAAAGTAAGGTTCAACTCTGTTAGTTGAATGCACAGAACAGAAAGAAGTTTCATACAATGCTTCTGTGTAGTTTATATTTGAACATATTCTTTTTTCCACTATTAAACACTTAGTGCTAGGAATGTCCATTTGCATTTTCTACAGACAGAGTGTTTCAAAACTGCTCAATCAAAAGTATGGTTTAACTCTGTTAGCTGAATGCTCAGATCAGAAAGAAGTTTCACAGAATGCTTCTGTGTAGTTCATATTTGAATATATTCCTTTTTCCACTACTACGCTCTTAGCGCTCCAAATGTCCAGTTGCATTTTCTACAGAAAGAGTGTTCAGATCTGCTCAATCAAAAGTATGGTTTAACTCTGTTAGCTGAATGCACAGATCAGAAAAAGTTTCACCGAATGATTCTGTGTAGTTTATATTTGAAGACATTCCTTTTTCCACTATTACCCTCTTAGCGCTCCGAATCTCCACTTGCATTTTCTACAAAAAGAGTGTTTCATAACTGCTCAATCAAAAATATGTTTTATCTCTGTTAACTGAATTTACAGATCAGAAGTAAGTTTCACAGAATGCATCTGTGTAGTTTTTATTTGAAGACATTCTTTTTCCCAATGTAGGCCTCTTAGCGCTTAGCATGTCCAATTGCAGTTTCTACAGAAAGAGTGTTTCAGAACGGCTCAATCAAAACTAAGGTTCAACTCTTTTAGTTGAACAAACAGAACAGAAAGAAGTTTCACACAATTCTTCTGTGTAGTTTTTATTTGTAGACATTCTTTTTCCCAATATAGGCCTCTTAGCGCTCAGAATGTCCAATTGCAGTTTCTACAGAAAGAGTGTTTCAGAACGGCTCAATCAAAAGTAAGGTTCAACTCTGTTAGTTGAATGCACAGAACAGAAAGAAGTTTCATACAATGCTTCTGTGCAGTTTATATTTGAACATATTCTTTTTTCCACTATTACCCACTTAGCGCTACGAATGTCCAGTTGCATTTTCTACAGACAGAGTGTTTCAAAACTGCTCAATCAAAAGTATGGTTTAACTCTGTTAGCTGAATGCTCAGATCAGAAAGAAGTTTCACAGAATGCTTCTGTGTAGTTTATATTTGAATATATTCCTTTTTCCACTATTACGCTCTTAGCGCTCCAAATGTCCAGTTGCATTTTCTACAGAAAGAGTGTTCAGATCTGCTCAATCAAAAGTATGGTTTAACTCTGTTAGCTGAATGCACAGATCAGAAAGAAGTTTCACCGAATGATTCTGTGTAGTTTATATTTGAAGACATTCCTTTTTCCACTATTACCCTCTTAGCGCTCCGAATCTCCACTTGCATTTTCTACAAAAAGAGTGTTTCATAACTGCTCAATCAAAAATATGTTTTATCTCTGTTAACTGAATTTACAGATCAGAAATTAGTTTCACAGAATGCATCTGTGTAGTTTTTATTTGAAGATATTCTTTTTCCCAATGTAGGCCTCTTAGCGCTTAGCATGTCCAATTGCAGTTTCTACAGAAAGAGTGTTTCAGAACGGCTCAATCAAAATAAGGTTCAACTCTGTTAGTAGAATGCACAGAACAGAAAGAATTTTTACATAATGCTACTGTGTAGTTTATATTTGAATATATTCCTTTTTCCACTATTACCCTCTTAGCGCTCCGAATGTCCACTTGCATTTTCTACAGAAAGAGTGTTCAGAACTGCGCAATCAAAAGTATGGTTTAACTCTGTTAGCTTAATGAACATATCAGAAATAAGTTTCACACAATGCTTCTGTGTAGTTTTTATTTGAAGATATTATTTTTCTCAATAGAGGCCTCTTAGCGCTCAGAATGTCCAATTGCAGTTTCTACAGAAAGAGTGTTTCAGAAAGGCTCAATCAAAAGTAAGGTTCAACTCTGTTAGTTGAATGCACAGAACAGAAAGAAGTTTCATACAATGCTTCTGTGTAGTTTATATTTGAACATATTCTTTTTTCCACTATTACCCACTTAGCGCTACGAATGTCCAGTTGCATTTTCTACAGACAGAGTGTTTCAAAACTGCTCAATCAAAAGTATGGTTTAACTCTGTTAGCTGAATGCTCAGATCAGAAAGAAGTTTCACAGAATGCTTCTGTGTAGTTTATATTTGAATATATTCCTTTTTCCACTACTACTCTCTTAGCGCTCCAAATGTCCAGTTGCAATTTCTACAGAAAGAGTGTTCAGATCTGCTCAATCAAAAGTATGGTTTAACTCTGTTAGCTGAATGCACAGATCAGAAAGAAGTTTCACAGAATGATTCTGTGTAGTTTATATTTGGAGACATTCCTTTTTCCACTATTACCCTCTTAGCGCTCCGAATCTCCACTTGCATTTTCTACAGAAAGAGTGTTTCAGAACGGCTCAATCAAAACTAAGGTTCAACACTTTTAGTTGAACAAACAGAACAGAAAGAAGTTTCACACATTTCTTCTGTGTAGTTTTTATTTGTAGACATTCTTTTTCCCAATATAGGCCTCTTAGCGCTCAGAATGTCCAATTGCAGTTTCTACAGGAAGAGTGTTTCAGAACGGCTCAATCAATAGTAAGGTTCAACTCAGTTAGTTGAATGCACAGAACAGAAACAAGTTTCATACAATGCTTCTGTGTAGTTTATATTTGAACATATTCATTTTTCCACTATTACCCACTTAGCGCTACGAATGTCCAGTTGCATTTTCTACAGACAGAGTGTTTCAAAACTGCTCAATCAAAAGTATGGTTTAACTCTGTTAGCTGAATGCTCAGATCAGAAAGAAGTTTCACAGAATGCTTCTGTGTAGTTTATATTTGAATATATTCCTTTTTCCACTACTACGCTCTTAGTGCTCCAAATGTCCAGTTGCATTTTCTACAGAAAGAGTGTTCAGATCTGCTCAATCAAAAGTATGGTTTAACTCTGTTAGCTGAATGCACAGATCAGAAAGAAGTTTCACCGAATGATTCTGTGTAGTTTATATTTGAAGACATTCCTTTTTCCACTATTACCCTCTTAGCGCTCCGAATCTCCACTTGCATTTTCTACAAAAAGAGTGTTTCATAACTGCTCAATCAAAAATATGTTTTATCTCTGTTAACTGAATTTACAGATCAGAAATAAGTTTCACAGAATGCATCTGTGTAGTTTTTATTTGAAGATATTCTTTTTCCCAATATAGGCCTCTTAGCGCTTAGCATGTCCAATTGCAGTTTCTACAGAAAGAGTGTTTCAGAACGGCTCAATCAAAAGTAAGGTTCAACTCTGTTAGTTGAATGCACAGAACAGAAAGAATTTTCACAGAATGCTACTGTGTAGTTTATATTTGAATATATTCCTTTTTCCACTATTACCCTCTTAGCGCTCCGAATGTCCACTTGCATTTTCTACAGAAAGAGTGTTCAGAACTGCGCAATCAAAAGTATGGTTTAACTCTGTTAGCTTAATGAACATATCAGAAATAAGTTTCACACAATGCTTCTGTGTAGTTTTTATTTGAAGATATTATTTTTCCCAATAGAGGCCTCTTAGCGCTCAGAATGTCCAATTGCAGTTTCTACAGAAAGAGTGTTTCAGAAAGGCTCAATCAAAAGTAAGGTTCAACTCTGTTAGTTGAATGCACAGAACAGAAAGAAGTTTCATACAATGCTTCTGTGTAGTTTATATTTGAACATATTCTTTTTTCCAGTATTACCCACTTAGCGCTACGAATGTCCAGTTGCATTTTCTACAGACAGAGTGTTTCAAAACTGCTCAATCAAAAGTATGGTTTAACTCTGTTAGCTGAATGCTCAGATCAGAAAGAAGTTTCACAGAATGCTTCTGTGTAGTTTATATTTGAATATATTCCTTTTTCCACTACTACTCTCTTAGCGCTCCAAATGTCCAGTTGCATTTTCTACAGAAAGAGTGTTCAGATCTGCTCAATCAAAAGTATGGTTTAACTCTGTTAGCTGAATGCACAGATCAGAAAGAAGTTTCACAGAATGATTCTGTGTAGTTTATATTTGGAGACATTCCTTTTTCCACTATTACCCTCTTAGCGCTCCGAATCTCCACTTGCATTTTCTACAGAAAGAGTGTTTCAGAACGGCTCAATCAAAACTAAGGTTCAACTCTTTTAGTTGAACAAACAGAACAGAAAGTAGTTTCACACAATTCTTCTGTGTAGTTTTTATTTGTAGACATTCTTTTTCCCAATATAGGCCTCTTAGCGCTCAGAATGTCCAATTGCAGTTTCTACAGAAAGAGTGTTTCAGAACGGCTCAATCAAAAGTAAGGTTCAACTCTGTTAGTTGAATGCACAGAACAGAAAGAAGTTTCATACAATGCTTCTGTGTAGTTTATATTTGAACATATTCTTTTTTCCACTATTACACACTTAGCGCTACGAATGTCCAGTTGCATTTTCTACAGACAGAGTGTTTCAAAACTGCTCAATCCAAAGTATGGTTTAACTCTGTTAGCTGAATGCTCAGATCAGAAAGAAGTTTCACAGAATGCTTCTGTGTAGTTTATATTTGAATATATTCCTTTTTCCACTACTACGCTCTTAGCGCTCCAAATGTCCAGTTGCATTTTCTACAGAAAGAGTGTTCAGATCTGCTCAATCAAAAGTATGGTTTAACTCTGTTAGCTGAATGCACAGATCAGAAAGAAGTTTCACCGAATGATTCTGTGTAGTTTATATTTGAAGACATTCCTTTTTCCACTATTACCCTCTTAGCGCTCCGAATCTCCACTTGCATTTTCTACAAAAAGAGTGTTTCATAACTGCTCAATCAAAAATATGTTTTATCTCTGTTAACTGAATTTACAGATCAGAAATAAGTTTCACAGAATGCATCTGTGTAGTTTTTATTTGAAGATATTCTTTTTCCCAATGTAGGCCTCTTAGCGCTTAGCAGGTCCAATTGCAGTTTCTACAGAAAGAGTGTTGCAGAACGGCTCAATCAAAAGTAAGGTTCAACTCTGTTAGTTGAATGCACAGAACAGAAAGAATTTTCACAGAATGCTACTGTGTAGTTTATATTTGAATATATTCCTTTTTCCACTATTACCCTCTTAGCGCTCCGAATGTCCACTTGCATTTTCTACAGAATGAGTGTTCAGAACTGCGCAATCAAAAGTATGGTTTAACTCTGTTAGCTTAATGAACATATCAGAAATAAGTTTCACACAATGCTTCTGTGTAGTTTTTATTTGGAGATATTATTTTTCCCAATATAGGCCTCTTAGCGCTCAGAATGTCCAATTGCAGTTTCTACAGAAAGAGTGTTTCAGAACGGCTCAATCAAAAGTAACGTACAACTCTGTTAGTTGAATGCACAGAACAGAAAGAAGTTTCATACAATGCTTCTGTGTAGTTTATATTTGAACATATTCTTTTTTCCACTATTACCAACTTAGCGCTCCGAATCTCCACTTGCATTTTCTACAGAAAGTGTGTTTCAGAACGGCTCAATGAAAACTAAGGTTCAACTCTTTTAGTTGAACAAACAGAACAGAAAGAAGTTTCACACAATTCTTCTGTGTAGTTTTTATTTGTAGACATTCTTTTTCCCAATAAAGGCCTCTTAGCGCTCAGAATGTCCAATTGCAGTTTCTACAGAAAGAGTGTTTCAGAACGGCTCAATCAAAAGTAAGGTTCAACTCTGTTAGTTGAATGCACAGAACAGAAAGAAGTTTCATACAATGCTTCTGTGTAGTTTATATTTGAACATATTCTTTTTTCCACTATTACCCACTTAGCGCTACGAATGTCCAGTTGCATTTTCTACAGACAGAGTGTTTCAAAACTGCTCAATCAAGAGTATGGTTTAACTCTATTAGCTGAATGCTCAGATCAGAAAGAAGTTTCACAGAATGCTTCTGTGTAGTTTATATTTGAATATATTCCTTTTTCCACTACTACGTTCTTAGCGCTCCAAATGTCCAGTTGCATTTTCTACAGAAACAGTGTTCAGATCTGCTCAATCAAAAGTATGGTTTAACACTGTTAGCTGAATGCACAGATCAGAAAGAAGTTTCACCGAATGATTCTGTGTAGTTTATATTTGAAGACGTTCCTTTTTCCACTATTACCCTCTTAGCGCTCCGAATCTCCACTTGCATTTTCTACAAAAAGAGTGTTTCATAACTGCTCAATCAAAAATATGTTTTATCTCTGTTAACTGAATTTACAGATCAGAAAGAAGTTTCACAGAATGATTCTGTGTAGTTTATATTTGGAGACATTCCTTTTTCCACTATTACCCTCTTAGCGCTCCGAATCTCCACTTGCATTTTCTACAGAAATAGTGTTTCAGAACGGCTCAATCAAAACTAAGGTTCAAATCTTTTAGTTGAACAAACAGAACAGAAAGAAGTTTCACACAATTCTTCTGTGTAGTTTTTATTTGTAGACATTCTTTTTCCCAATATAGGCCTCTTAGCGCTCAGAATGTCCAATTGCAGTTTCTACAGAAAGAGTGTTTCAGAACGGCTCAATCAAAACTAAGGTTAAACTCTTTTAGTTGAGCAAACAGAACAGAAAGATGTTTCACAAAATTCTTCTGTGTAGTTTTTATTTGTAGACATACTTTTTCCCAATATAGGCCTCTTAGCACTCAGAATGTCCAATTGCAGTTCCTACAGAAAGAGTGTTTCAGAATGGCTCAATCAAAAGTAAGGTTCAACTCTGTTAGTTGAATGCACAGAACAGAAAGAAGTTTCATAAAATGCTTCTGTGTAGTTTATATTTGAACATATTCTTTTTTCCACTATTAAACACTTAGTGCTAGGAATGTCCATTTGCATTTTCTACAGACAGAGTGTTTCAAAACTGCTCAATCAAAAGTATGGTTTAACTCTGTTAGCTGAATGCTCAGATCAGAAAGAAGTTTCACAGAATGCTTCTGTGTAGTTTATATTTGAATATATTCCTTTTTCCAGTACTACGCTCTTAGCGCTCCAAATGTCCAGTTGCATTTTCTACAGAAAGAGTGTTCAGATCTGCTCAATCAAAAGTATGGTTTAACTCTGTTAGCTGAATGCACAGAT
Source organism: Symphalangus syndactylus (assembly GCF_028878055.3). NCBI lineage: Eukaryota > Metazoa > Chordata > Mammalia > Primates > Hylobatidae > Symphalangus > Symphalangus syndactylus. Next base: position 369,697 of record NC_072439.2, read on the forward strand.
CAGAAAAAGTTTCACAGAATGATTCTGTGTAGTTTATATTTGAAGACATTCCTTTTTCCACTATTACCCTCTTAGCGCTCCGAATCTCCACTTGCATTTTCTACAAAAAGAGTGTTTCATAACTGCTCAATCAAAAATATGTTTTATCTCTGTTAACTGAATTTACTGATCAGAAATAAGTTTCACAGAATGCATCTGTGTAGTTTTTATTTGAAGATATTCTTTTTCCCAATGTAGGCCTCTTAGCGCTTAGCATGTCCAATTGCAGTTTCTACAGAAAGAGTGTTTCAGAACGGCTCAATCAAAAGTAAGGTTCAACTCTGTTAGTTGAAAGCACAGAACAGAAAGAATTTTCACAGAATGCTACTGTGTAGTTTATATTTGAATATATTCCTTTTTCCACTATTACCCTCTTAGCGCTCCGAATGTCCACTTGCATTTTCTACAGAAAGAGTGTTCAGAACTGCGCAATCAAAAGTATGGTTTAACTCTGTTAGCTTAATGAACATATCAGAAATAAGTTTCACACAATGCTTCTGTGTAGTTTTTATTTGAAGATATTATTTTTCCCAATATAGGCCTCTTAGCGCTCAGAATGTCCAATTGCAGTTTATACAGAAAGAGTGTTTCAGAAAGGCTCAATCAATAGTAAGGTTCAACTCTGTTAGTTGAATGCACAGAACAGAAAGAAGTTTCATACAATGCTTCTGTGTAGTTTATATTTGAACATATTCTTTTTTCCACTATTACCCACTTAGCGCTACGAATGTCCAGTTGCATTTTCTACAGACAGAGTGTTTCAAAACTGCTCAATCAAAAGTATGGTTTAACTCTGTTAGCTGAATGCTCAGATCAGAAAGAAGTTTCACAGAATGCTTCTGTGTAGTTTATATTTGAATATATTCCTTTTTCCACTACTACTCTCTTAGCGCTCCAAATGTCCAGTTGCATTTTCTACAGAAAGAGTGTTCAGATCTGCTCAATCAAAAGTATGGTTTAACACTGTTAGCTGAATGCACAGATCAGAAAGAAGTTTCACCGAATGATTCTGTGTAGTTTATATTTGGAGACATTCCTTTTTCCACTATTACCCTCTTAGCGCTCCGAATCTCCACTTGCATTTTCTACAGAAAGAGTGTTTCAGAACGGCTCAATCAAAACTAAGGTTCAACTCTTTTAGTTGAACAAACAGAACAGAAAGTAGTTTCACACAATTCTTCTGTGTAGTTTTTATTTGTAGACATTAATTTTCCCAATATAGGCCTCTTAGCGCTCAGAATGTCCAATTGCAGTTTCTACAGAAAGAGTGTTTCAGAACGGCTCAATCAAAAGTAAGGTTCAACTCTGTTAGTTGAATGCACAGAACAGAAAGAAGTTTCATACAATGCTTCTGTGTAGTTTATATTTGAACATATTCTTTTTTCCACTATTACCCACTTAGCGCTACGAATGTCCAGTTGCATTTTCTACAGACAGAGTGTTTCAAAACTGCTCAATCAAAGGTATGGTTTAACTCTGTTAGCTGAATGCTCAGATCAGAAAGAAGTTTCACAGAATGCTTCTGTGTAGTTTATATTTGAATATATTCCTTTTTCCACTACTACTCTCTTAGCGCTCCAAATGTCCAGTTGCATTTTCTACAGAAAGAGTGTTCAGATCTGCTCAATCAAAAGTATGGTTTAACTCTGTTAGCTGAATGCACAGATCAGAAAGAAGTTTCACAGAATGATTCTGTGTAGTTTATATTTGGAGACATTCCTTTTTCCACTATAACCCTCTTAGCGCTCCGAATCTCCACTTGCATTTTCTACAGAAAGAGTGTTTCAGAACGGCTCAATCAAAAGTAAGGTTCAACTCTTTTAGTTGAACCAACAGAACAGAAAGAAGTTTCACACAATTCTTCTGTGTAGTTTTTATTTGTAGACATTCTTTTTCCCAATATAGGCCTCCTAGCGCTCAGAATGTCCAATTGCAGTTTCTACAGAAAGAGTGTTTCAGAACGGCTCAATCAAAAGTAAGGTTCAACTCTGTTAGTTGAATGCACAGAACAGAAAGAAGTTTCATACAATGCTTCTGTGTAGTTTATATTTGAACATATTCTTTTTTCCACTATTACCCACTTAGCGCTACGAATGTCCAGTTGCATTTTCTACAGAGAGAGTGTTTCAAAACTGCTCAATCAAAAGTATGGTTTAACTCTGTTAGCTGAATGCTCAGATCAGAAAGAAGTTTCACAGAATGCTTCTGTGTAGTTTATATTTGAATATATTCCTTTTTCCACTACTATGCTCTTAGCGCTCCAATTGTCCAGTTGCATTTTCTACAGAAAGAGTGTTCAGATCTGCTCAATCAAAAGTATGGTTTAACACTGTTAGCTGAATGCACAGATCAGAAAGAAGTTTCACCGAATGATTCTGTGTAGTTTATATTTGAAGACATTCCTTTTTCCACTATTACCCTCTTAGCGCTCCGAATCTCCACTTGCATTTTCTACAAAAAGAGTGTTTCATAACTGCTCAATCAAAAATATGTTTTATCTCTGTTAACTGAATTTACAGATCAGAAATAAGTTTCACAGAATGCATCTGTGTAGTTTTTATTTGAAGATATTCTTTTTCCCAATGTAGGCCTCTTAGCGCTTAGCAGGTCCAATTGCAGTTTCTACAGAAAGAGTGTTGCAGAACGGCTCAATCAAAAGTAAGGTTCAACTCTGTTAGTTGAATGCACAGAACAGAAAGAATTTTCACAGAATGCTACTGTGTAGTTTATATTTGAATATATTCCTTTTTCCACTATTACCCTCTTAGCGCTCCGAATGTCCACTTGCATTTTCTACAGAATGAGTGTTCAGAACTGCGCAATCAAAAGTATGGTTTAACTCTGTTAGCTTAATGAACATATCAGAAATAAGTTTCACACAATGCTTCTGTGTAGTTTTTATTTGGAGATATTATTTTTCCCAATATAGGCCTCTTAGCGCTCAGAATGTCCAATTGCAGTTTCTACAGAAAGAGTGTTTCAGAACGGCTCAATCAAAAGTAACGTACAACTCTGTTAGTTGAATGCACAGAACAGAAAGAAGTTTCATACAATGCTTCTGTGTAGTTTATATTTGAACATATTCTTTTTTCCACTATTACCAACTTAGCGCTCCGAATCTCCACTTGCATTTTCTACAGAAAGTGTGTTTCAGAACGGCTCAATGAAAACTAAGGTTCAACTCTTTTAGTTGAAGAAACAGAACAGAAAGAAGTTTCACACAATTCTTCTGTGTAGTTTTTATTTGTAGACATTCTTTTTCCCAATAAAGGCCTCTTAGCGCTCAGAATGTCCAATTGCAGTTTCTACAGAAAGAGTGTTTCAGAACGGCTCAATCAAAAGTAAGGTTCAACTCTGTTAGTTGAATGCACAGAACAGAAAGAAGTTTCATACAATGCTTCTGTGTAGTTTATATTTGAACATATTTTTTTTCCACTATTACCCACTTAGCGCTACGAATGTCCAGTTGCATTTTCTACAGACAGAGTGTTTCAAAAGTGCTCAATCAAGAGTATGGTTTAACTCTATTAGCTGAATGCTCAGATCAGAAAGAAGTTTCACAGAATGCTTCTGTGTAGTTTATATTTGAATATATTCCTTTTTCCACTACTACGTTCTTAGCGCTCCAAATGTCCAGTTGCATTTTCTACAGAAACAGTGTTCAGATCTGCTCAATCAAAAGTATGGTTTAACACTGTTAGCTGAATGCACAGATCAGAAAGAAGTTTCACCGAATGATTCTGTGTAGTTTATATTTGAAGACGTTCCTTTTTCCACTATTACCCTCTTAGCGCTCCGAATCTCCACTTGCATTTTCTACAAAAAGAGTGTTCCATAACTGCTCAATCAAAAATATGTTTTATCTCTGTTAACTGAATTTACAGATCAGAAAGAAGTTTCACAGAATGATTCTGTGTAGTTTATATTTGGAGACATTCCTTTTTCCACTATTACCCTCTTAGCGCTCCGAATCTCCACTTGCATTTTCTACAGAAATAGTGTTTCAGAACGGCTCAATCAAAACTAAGGTTCAAATCTTTTAGTTGAACAAACAGAACAGAAAGAAGTTTCACACAATTCTTCTGTGTAGTTTTTATTTGTAGACATTCTTTTTCCCAATATAGGCCTCTTAGCGCTCAGAATGTCCAATTGCAGTTTCTACAGAAAGAGTGTTTCAGAACGGCTCAATCAAAACTAAGGTTAAACTCTTTTAGTTGAGCAAACAGAACAGAAAGATGTTTCACAAAATTCTTCTGTGTAGTTTTTATTTGTAGACATTCTTTTTCCCAATATAGGCCTCTTAGCACTCAGAATGTCCAATTGCAGTTCCTACAGAAAGAGTGTTTCAGAATGGCTCAATCAAAAGTAAGGTTCAACTCTGTTAGTTGAATGCACAGAACAGAAAGAAGTTTCATACAATGCTTCTGTGTAGTTTATATTTGAACATATTCTTTTTTCCACTATTAAACACTTAGTGCTAGGAATGTCCATTTGCATTTTCTACAGACAGAGTGTTTCAAAACTGCTCAATCAAAAGTATGGTTTAACTCTGTTAGCTGAATGCTCAGATCAGAAAGAAGTTTCACAGAATGCTTCTGTGTAGTTTATATTTGAATATATTCCTTTTTCCAGTACTACGCTCTTAGCGCTCCAAATGTCCAGTTGCATTTTCTACAGAAAGAGTGTTCAGATCTGCTCAATCAAAAGTATGGTTTAACTCTGTTAGCTGAATGCACAGATCAGAAAAAGTTTCACAGAATGATTCTGTGTAGTTTATATTTGAAGACATTCCTTTTTCCACTATTACCCTCTTAGCGCTCCGAATCTCCACTTGCATTTTCTACAAAAAGAGTGTTTCATAACTGCTCAATCAAAAATATGTTTTATCTCTGTTAACTGAATTTACTGATCAGAAATAAGTTTCACAGAATGCATCTGTGTAGTTTTTATTTGAAGATATTCTTTTTCCCAATGTAGGCCTCTTAGCGCTTAGCATGTCCAATTGCAGTTTCTACAGAAAGAGTGTTTCAGAACGGCTCAATCAAAAGTAAGGTTCAACTCTGTTAGTTGAAAGCACAGAACAGAAAGAATTTTCACAGAATGCTACTGTGTAGTTTATATTTGAGTATATTCCTTTTTCCACTATTACCCTCTTAGCGCTCCGAATGTCCACTTGCATTTTCTACAGAAAGAGTGTTCAGAACTGCGCAATCAAAAGTATGGTTTAACTCTGTTAGCTTAATGAACATATCAGAAATAAGTTTCACACAATGCTTCTGTGTAGTTTTTATTTGAAGATATTATTTTTCCCAATATAGGCCTCTTAGCGCTCAGAATGTCCAATTGCAGTTTATACAGAAAGAGTGTTTCAGAAAGGCTCAATCAATAGTAAGGTTCAACTCTGTTAGTTGAATGCACAGAACAGAAAGAAGTTTCATACAATGCTTCTGTGTAGTTTATATTTGAACATATTCTTTTTTCCACTATTACCCACTTAGCGCTACGAATGTCCAGTTGCATTTTCTACAGACAGAGTGTTTCAAAACTGCTCAATCAAAAGTATGGTTTAACTCTGTTAGCTGAATGCTCAGATCAGAAAGAAGTTTCACAGAATGCTTCTGTGTAGTTTATATTTGAATATATTCCTTTTTCCACTACTACTCTCTTAGCGCTCCAAATGTCCAGTTGCATTTTCTACAGAAAGAGTGTTCAGATCTGCTCAATCAAAAGTATGGTTTAACACTGTTAGCTGAATGCACAGATCAGAAAGAAGTTTCACCGAATGATTCTGTGTAGTTTATATTTGGAGACATTCCTTTTTCCACTATTACCCTCTTAGCGCTCCGAATCTCCACTTGCATTTTCTACAGAAAGAGTGTTTCAGAACGGCTCAATCAAAACTAAGGTTCAACTCTTTTAGTTGAACAAACAGAACAGAAAGTAGTTTCACACAATTCTTCTGTGTAGTTTTTATTTGTAGACATTATTTTTCCCAATATAGGCCTCTTAGCGCTCAGAATGTCCAATTGCAGTTTCTACAGAAAGAGTGTTTCAGAACGGCTCAATCAAAAGTAAGGTTCAACTCTGTTAGTTGAATGCACAGAACAGAAAGAAGTTTCATACAATGCTTCTGTGTAGTTTATATTTGAACATATTCTTTTTTCCACTATTACCCACTTAGCGCTATGAATGTCCAGTTGCATTTTCTACAGACAGAGTGTTTCAAAACTGCTCAATCAAAGGTATGGTTTAACTCTGTTAGCTGAATGCTCAGATCAGAAAGAAGTTTCACAGAATGCTTCTGTGTAGTTTATATTTGAATATATTCCTTTTTCCACTACTACTCTCTTAGCGCTCCAAATGTCCAGTTGCATTTTCTACAGAAAGAGTGTTCAGATCTGCTCAATCAAAAGTATGGTTTAACTCTGTTAGCTGAATGCACAGATCAGAAAGAAGTTTCACAGAATGATTCTGTGTAGTTTATATTTGGAGACATTCCTTTTTCCACTATAACCCTCTTAGCGCTCCGAATCTCCACTTGCATTTTCTACAGAAAGAGTGTTTCAGAACGGCTCAATCAAAAGTAAGGTTAAACTCTTTTAGTTGAACAAACAGAACAGAAAGATGTTTCACACAATTCTTCTGTGTAGTTTTTATTTGTAGACATTCTTTTTCCCAATGTAGGCCTCTTAGCGCTCAGAATGTCCAATTGCAGTTCCTACAGAAAGAGTGTTTCAGAACGGCTCAATCAAAAGTAAGGTTCAACTCTGCTAGTTGAATGCACAGAACAGAAAGAATTTTCACAGAATGCTACTGTGTAGTTTATAATTGAATATATTCCTTTTTCCACTATTACCCTCTTAGCGCTCCGAATGTCCACTTGCATTTTCTACAGAAAGAGTGTTCAGAACTGCGCAATCAAAAGTATGGTTTAACTCTGTTAGCTTAATGAACATATCAGAAATAAGTTTCACACAATGCTTCTGTGTAGTTTTTATTTGAAGATATTATTTTTCCCAATAGAGGCCTCTTAGCGCTCAGAATGTCCAATTGCAGTTTCTACAGAAAGAGTGTTTCAGAAAGGCTCAATCAAAAGTAAGGTTCAACTCTGTTAGTTGAATGCACAGAACAGAAAGGAGTTTCATACAATGCTTCTGTGTAGTTTATATTTGAACATATTCTTTTTTCCACTATTACCCACTTAGCTCTACGAATGTCCAGTTGCATTTTCTACAGACAGAGTGTTTCAAAACTGCTCAATCAAAAGTATGGTTTAACTCTGTTAGCTGAATGCTCAGATCAGAAAGAAGTTTCACAGAATGCTTCTGTGTAGTTTATATTTGAATATATTACTTTTTCCACTACTACTCTCTTAGCGCTCCAAATGTCCAGTTGCATTTTCTACAGAAAGAGTGTTCAGATCTGCTCAATCAAAAGTATGGTTTAACTCTGTTAGCTGAATGCACAGATCGGAAATAAGTTTCACAGAATGATTCTTTGTAGTTTATATTTGGAGACATTCCTTTTTCCACTATTACCCTCTTAGCTCTCCGAATCTCCACTTGCATTTTCTACAGAAAGAGTGTTTCAGAACGGCTCAATCAAAACTAAGGTTCAACTCTTTTAGTTGTACAAACAGAACAGAAAGAAGTTTCACACAATTCTTCTGTGTAGTTTTTATTTGTAGACATTCTTTTTCCCAATATAGGCCTCCTAGCGCTCAGAATGTCCAATTGCAGTTTCTACAGAAAGAGTGTTTCAGAACGGCTCAATCAAAAGTAAGGTTCAACTCTGTTAGTTGAATGCACAGAACAGAAAGAAGTTTCATACAATGCTTCTGTGTAGTTTATATTTGAACATATTCTTTTTTCCACTATTACCCACTTAGCGCTACGAATGTCCAGTTGCATTTTCTACAGAGAGAGTGTTTCAAAACTGCTCAATCAAAAGTATGGTTTAACTCTGTTAGCTGAATGCTCAGATCAGAAAGAAGTTTCACAGAATGCTTCTGTGTAGTTTATATTTGAATATATTCCTTTTTCCACTATTACCCTCTTAGCGCTCCGAATGTCCACTTGCATTTTCTACAGAAAGAGTGTTCAGAACTGCGCAATCAAAAGTATGGTTTAACTCTGTTAGCTTAATGAACATATCAGAAATAAGTTTCACACAATGCTTCTGTGTAGTTTTTATTTGGAGATATTATTTTTCCCAATATAGGCCTCTTAGCGCTCAGAATGTCCAATTGCAGTTTCTACAGAAAGAGTGTATCAGAACGGCTCAATCAAAAGTAACGTACAACTCTGTTAGTTGAATGCACAGAACAGAAAGAAGTTTCATACAATGCTTCTGTGTAGTTTATATTTGAACATATTCTTTTTTCCACTATTACCAACTTAGCGCTCCGAATCTCCACTTGCATTTTCTACAGAAATAGTGTTTCAGAACGGCTCAATCAAAACTAAGGTTCAAATCTTTTAGTTGAACAAACAGAACAGAAAGAAGTTTCACACAATTCTTCTGTGTAGTTTTTATTTGTAGACATTCTTTTTCCCAATATAGGCCTCTTAGCGCTCAGAATGTCCAATTGCAGTTTCTACAGAAAGAGTGTTTCAGAACGGCTCAATCAAAACTAAGGTTAAACTCTTTTAGTTGAGCAAACAGAACAGAAAGATGTTTCACAAAATTCTTCTGTGTAGTTTTTATTTGTAGACATTCTTTTTCCCAATATAGGCCTCTTAGCACTCAGAATGTCCAATTGCAGTTCCTACAGAAAGAGTGTTTCAGAATGGCTCAATCAAAAGTAAGGTTCAACTCTGTTAGTTGAATGCACAGAACAGAAAGAAGTTTCATACAATGCTTCTGTGTAGTTTATATTTGAACATATTCTTTTTTCCACTATTAAACACTTAGTGCTAGGAATGTCCATTTGCATTTTCTACAGACAGAGTGTTTCAAAACTGCTCAATCAAAAGTATGGTTTAACTCTGTTAGCTGAATGCTCAGATCAGAAAGAAGTTTCACAGAATGCTTCTGTGTAGTTTATATTTGAATATATTCCTTTTTCCACTACTACGCTCTTAGCGCTCCAAATGTCCAGTTGCATTTTCTACAGAAAGAGTGTTCAGATCTGCTCAATCAAAAGTATGGTTTAACTCTGTTAGCTGAATGCACAGATCAGAAAAATTTTCACAGAATGATTCTGTGTAGTTTATATTTGAAGACATTCCTTTTTCCACTATTACCCTCTTAGCGCTCCGAATCTCCACTTGCATTTTCTACAAAAAGAGTGTTTCATAACTGCTCAATCAAAAATATGTTTTATCTCTGTTAACTGAATTTACTGATCAGAAATAAGTTTCACAGAATGCATCTGTGTAGTTTTTATTTGAAGATATTCTTTTTCCCAATGTAGGCCTCTTAGCGCTTAGCATGTCCAATTGCAGTTTCTACAGAAAGAGTGTTTCAGAACGGCTCAATCAAAAGTAAGGTTCAACTCTGTTAGTTGAAAGCACAGAACAGAAAGAATTTTCACAGAATGCTACTGTGTAGTTTATATTTGAATATATTCCTTTTTCCACTATTACCCTCTTAGCGCTCCGAATGTCCACTTGCATTTTCTACAGAAAGAGTGTTCAGAACTGCGCAATCAAAAGTATGGTTTAACTCTGTTAGCTTAATGAACATATAAGAAATAAGTTTCACACAATGCTTCTGTGTAGTTTTTATTTGAAGATATTATTTTTCCCAATATAGGCCTCTTAGCGCTCAGAATGTCCAATTGCAGTTTATACAGAAAGAGTGTTTCAGAAAGGCTCAATCAATAGTAAGGTTCAACTCTGTTAGTTGAATGCACAGAACAGAAAGAAGTTTCATACAATGCTTCTGTGTAGTTTATATTTGAACATATTCTTTTTTCCACTATTACCCACTTAGCGCTACGAATGTCCAGTTGCATTTTCTACAGACAGAGTGTTTCAAAACTGCTCAATCAAAAGTATGGTTTAACTCTGTTAGCTGAATGCTCAGATCAGAAAGAAGTTTCACAGAATGCTTCTGTGTAGTTTATATTTGAATATATTCCTTTTTCCACTACTACTCTCTTAGCGCTCCAAATGTCCAGTTGCATTTTCTACAGAAAGAGTGTTCAGATCTGCTCAATCAAAAGTATGGTTTAACTCTGTTAGCTGAATGCACAGATCAGAAAGAAGTTTCACAGAATGATTCTGTGTAGTTTATATTTGGAGACATTCCTTTTTCCACTATAACCCTCTTAGCGCTCCGAATCTCCACTTGCATTTTCTACAGAAAGAGTGTTTCAGAACGGCTCAATCAAAAGTAAGGTTAAACTCTTTTAGTTGAACAAACAGAACAGAAAGATGTTTCACACAATTCTTCTGTGTAGTTTTTATTTGTAGACATTCTTTTTCCCAATGTAGGCCTCTTAGCGCTCAGAATGTCCAATTGTAGTTCCTACAGAAAGAGTGTTTCAGAACGGCTCAATCAAAAGTAAGGTTCAACTCTGTTACTTGAATGCACAGAACAGAAAGAAGTTTCATAGAATGCTTCTGTGTTGTTTATATTTGCACATATTCTTTTTTCCACTATTAAACACTTAGTGCTAGGAATGTCCATTTACATTTTCTACAGACAGAGTGTTTCAAAACTGCTCAATCAAAAGTATGGTTTAACTCTGTTAGCTGAATGCTCAGATCTGAAAGAAGTTTCACAGAATGCTTCTGTGTAGTTTATATTTGAATATATTCCTTTTTCCACTACTACGCTCTTAGCGCTCCAAATGTCCAGTTGCGTTTTCTACAGAAAGAGTGTTCAGATCTGCTCAATCAAAAGTATGGTTTAACTCTGTTAGCTGAATGCACAGATCAGAAAAAGTTTCACCGAATGATTCTGTGTAGTTTATATTTGAAGACATTCCTTTTTCCACTGTTACCCTCTTAGCGCTCCGAATCTCCACTTGCATTTTCTACAAAAAGAGTGTTTCATAACTGCTCAATCAAAAATATGTTTTATCTCTGTTAACTGAATTTACAGATCAGAAATAAGTTTCACAGAATGCATCTGTGTAGTTTTTATTTGAAGATATTCTTTTTCCCAATGTAGGCCTCTTAGCGCTTAGCATGTCCAATTGCAGTTTCTACAGAAAGAGTGTTTCAGAACGGCTCAATCCAAAGTAAGGTTCAACTCTGTTAGATGAATGCACAGAACAGAAAGAATTTTCACAGAATGCTACTGTGTAGTTTATATTTGAATATATTCCTTTTTCCACTATTACCCTCTTAGCGCTCCGAATGTCCACTTGCATTTTCTACAGAAAGAGTGTTCAGAACTGCGCAATCAAAAGTATGGTTTAACTCTGTTAGCTTAATGAACATATCAGAAATAAGTTTCACACAATGCTTCTGTGTAGTTTTTATTTGAAGATATTATTTTTCCCAATAGAGGCCTCTTAGCGCTCAGAATGTCCAATTGCAGTTTCTACAGAAAGAGTGTTTCAGAAAGGCTCAATCAAAAGTAAGGTTCAACTCTGTTAGTTGAATGCACAGAACAGAAAGAAGTTTCATACAATGCTTCTGTGTAGTTTATATTTGAACATATTCTTTTTTCCACTATTTCCCACTTAGCGCTACGAATGTACAGTTGCATTTTCTACAGACAGAGTGTTTCAAAACTGCTCAATCAAAATTATGGTTTAACTCTGTTAGCTGAATGCTCAGATCAGAAAGAAGTTTCACAGAATGCTTCTGTGTAGTTTATATTTGAATATATTCCTTTCTCCACTACTACTCTCTTAGCGCTCCAAATGTCCAGTTGCATTTTCTACAGAAAGAGTGTTCAGATCTGCTCAATCAAAAGTATGGTTTAACTCTGTTAGCTGAATGCACAGATCAGAAAGAAGTTTCACAGAATGATTCTGTGTAGTTTATATTTGGAGACATTCCTTTTTCCACTATTACCCTCTTAGCGCTCCGAATCTCCACTTGCATTTTCTACAGAAAGAGTGTTTCAGAACGGCTCAATCAAAACTAAGGTTCAACTCTTTTAGTTGAACAAACAGAACAGAAAGAATTTTCACACAATTCTTCTGTGTAGTTTTTATTTGTAGACATTCTTTTTCCCAATATAGGCCTCTTAGCGCTCAGAATGTCCAATTGCAGTTTCTACAGAAAGAGTTTTTCAGAACGGCTCAATCAAAACTAAGGTTAAACTCTTTTAGTTGAATGCACAGAACAGAAAGAAGTTTCATACAATGCTTCTGTGTAGTTTATATTTGAACATATTCTTTTTTCCACTATTAAACACTTAGTGCTAGGAATGTCCATTTGCATTTTCTACAGACAGAGTGTTTCAAAACTGCTCAATCAAAAGTATGGTTTAACTCTGTTAGCTGAATGCTCAGATCAGAAAGAAGTTTCACAGAATGCTTCTGTGTAGTTTATATTTGAATATATTCCTTTTTCCACTACTACGCTCTTAGCGCTCCAAATGTCCAGTTGAATTTTCTACAGAAAGAGTGTTCAGATCTGCTCAATCAAAAGTATGGTTTAACTCTGTTAGCTGAATGCACAGATCAGAAAAAGTTTCACCGAATGATTCTGTGTAGTTTATATTTGAAGACATTCCTTTTTCCACTATTACCCTCTTAGCGCTCCGAATCTCCACTTGCATTTTCTACAAAAAGAGTGTTTCATAACTGCTCAATCAAAAATATGTTTTATCTCTGTTAACTGAATTTACAGATCAGAAATAAGTTTCACAGAATGCATCTGTGTAGTTTTTATTTGAAGATATTCTTTTTCCCAATGTAGGCCTCTTAGCGCTTAGCATGTCCAATTGCAGTTTCTACAGAAAGAGTGTTTAAGAACGGCTCAATCAAAAGTAAGGTTCAACTCTGTTAGTTGAATGCACAGAACAGAAAGAATTTTCACAGAATGCTACTGTGTAGTTTATATTTGAATATATTCCTTTTTCCACTATTACCCTCTTAGCGCTCCGAATGTCCACTTGCATTTTCTACAGAAAGAGTGTTCAGAACTGCGCAATCAAAAGTATGGTTTAACTCTGTTAGCTTAATGAACATATCAGAAATAAGTTTCACACAATGCTTCTGTGTAGTTTTTATTTGAAGATATTATTTTTCCCAATATAGGCCTCTTAGCGCTCAGAATGTCCAATTGCAGTTTCTACAGAAAGAGTGTTTCAGAAAGGCTCAATCAAAAGTAAGGTTCAACTCTGTTAGTTGAATGCACAGAACAGAAAGAAGTTTCATACAATGCTTCTGTGTAGTTTATATTTGAACATATTCTTTTTTCCACTATTACCCACTTAGCGCTACGAATGTCCAGTTGCATTTTCTACAGACAGAGTGTTTCAAAACTGCTCAATCAAGATTATGGTTTAACTCTGTTAGCTGAATGCTCAGATCAGAAAGAAGTTTCACAGAATGCTTCTGTGTAGTTTATATTTGAATATATTCCTTTTTCCACTACTACGCTCTTAGCGCTCCAAATGTCCAGTTGCATTTTCTACAGAAAGAGTGTTCAGATCTGCTCAATCAAAAGTATGGTTTTACTCTGTTAGCTGAATGCACAGATCAGAAAGAAGTTTCACCGAATGATTCTGTGTAGTTTATATTTGAAGACGTTCCTTTTTCCACTATTACCCTCTTAGCGCTCCGAATCTCCACTTGCATTTTCTACAAAAAGAGTGTTTCATAACTGCGCAATCAAAAATATGTTTTATCTCTGTTAACTGAATTTACAGATCAGAAATAAGTTTCACAGAATGCATCTGTGTAGTTTTTATTTGAAGATATTCTTATTCCCAATGTAGGACTCTTAGCGCTTAGCATGTCCAATTGCAGTTTCTACAGAAAGAGTGTTTCAGTACGGCTCAATCAAAAGTAAGGTTCAACTCTGTTAGTTGAATGCACAGAACAGAAAGAATTTTCAGAGAATGCTACTTTGTAGTTTATATTTGAATATATTCCTTTTTCCACTATTACCCTCTTAGCGCTCCGAATGTCCACTTGCATTTTCTACAGAAAGAGTGTTCAGAACTGCGCAATCAAAAGTATGGTTTAACTCTGTTAGCTTAATGAACATATCAGAAATAAGTTTCACACAATGCTTCTGTGTAGTTTTTATTTGAAGATATTATTTTTCCCAATATAGGCCTCTTAGCGCTCAGAATGTCCAATTGCAGTTTCTACAGAAAGAGTGTTTCAGAAAGGCTCAATCCAAAATAAGGTTCAACTCTGTTAGTTTAATGTACAGAACAGAAAGAAGTTTCATACAATGCTTCTGTGTAGTTTATATTTGAACATATTCTTTTTTCCACTATTACCCACTTAGCGCTACGAATGTCCAGTTGCATTATCTACAGACAGAGTGTTTCAAAACTGCTCAATCAAAAGTATGGTTTAACTCTGTTAGCTGAATGCTCAGATCAGAAAGAAGTTTCACAGAATGCTTCTGTGTAGTTTATATTTGAATATATTCCTTTTTCCACTACTACTCTCTTAGCGCTCCAAATGTCCAGTTGCATTTTCTACAGAAAGAGTGTTCAGATCTGCTCAATCAAAAGTATGGTTTAACTCTGTTAGCTGAATGCACAGATCAGAAAGAAGTTTCACAGAATGATTCTGTGTAGTTTATATTTGGAGACATTCCTTTTTCCACTATTACCCTCTTAGCGCTCCGAATCTCCACTTGCATTTTCTACAGAAAGTGTGTTTCAGAACGGCTCAATCAAAACTAAGGTTCAACTCTTTTAGTTGAACAAACAGAACAGAAAGAAGATTCACACAATTCTTCTGTGTAGTTTTTATTTGTAGACATTCTTTTTCCCAATATAGGCCTCTTAGCGCTCAGAATGTCCAATTGCAGTTTCTACAGAAAGAGTGTTTCAGAACGGCTCAATCAAAACTAAGGTTAAACTCTTTTAGTTGAACAAACAGAACAGAAAGATGTTTCACAAAATTCTTCTGTGTAGTTTTTATTTGTAGACATTCTTTTTCCCAATATAGGCCTCTTAGCACTCAGAATGTCCAATTGCAGTTCCTACAGAAAGAGTGTTTCAGAATGGCTCAATCAAAAGTAAGGTTCAACTCTGTTAGTTGAATGCACAGAACAGAAAGAAGTTTCATACAATGCTTCTGTGTAGTTTATATTTGAACATATTCTTTTTTCCACTATTAAACACTTAGTGCTAGGAATGTCCATTTGCATTTTCTACAGACAGAGTGTTTCAAAACTGCTCAATCAAAAGTATGGTTTAACTCTGTTAGCTGAATGCTCAGATCAGAAAGAAGTTTCACAGAATGCTTCTGTGTAGTTCATATTTGAATATATTCCTTTTTCCACTACTACGCTCTTAGCGCTCCAAATGTCCAGTTGCATTTTCTACAGAAAGAGTGTTCAGATCTGCTCAATCAAAAGTATGGTTTAACTCTGTTAGCTGAATGCACAGATCAGAAAAAGTTTCACCGAATGATTCTGTGTAGTTTATATTTGAAGACATTCCTTTTTCCACTATTACCCTCTTAGCGCTCCGAATCTCCACTTGCATTTTCTACAAAAAGAGTGTTTCATAACTGCTCAATCAAAAATATGTTTTATCTCTGTTAACTGAATTTACAGATCAGAAGTAAGTTTCACAGAATGCATCTGTGTAGTTTTTATTTGAAGACATTCTTTTTCCCAATGTAGGCCTCTTAGCGCTTAGCATGTCCAATTGCAGTTTCTACAGAAAGAGTGTTTCAGAACGGCTCAATCAAAACTAAGGTTCAACTCTTTTAGTTGAACAAACAGAACAGAAAGAAGTTTCACACAATTCTTCTGTGTAGTTTTTATTTGTAGACATTCTTTTTCCCAATATAGGCCTCTTAGCGCTCAGAATGTCCAATTGCAGTTTCTACAGAAAGAGTGTTTCAGAACGGCTCAATCAAAAGTAAGGTTCAACTCTGTTAGTTGAATGCACAGAACAGAAAGAAGTTTCATACAATGCTTCTGTGCAGTTTATATTTGAACATATTCTTTTTTCCACTATTACCCACTTAGCGCTACGAATGTCCAGTTGCATTTTCTACAGACAGAGTGTTTCAAAACTGCTCAATCAAAAGTATGGTTTAACTCTGTTAGCTGAATGCTCAGATCAGAAAGAAGTTTCACAGAATGCTTCTGTGTAGTTTATATTTGAATATATTCCTTTTTCCACTATTACGCTCTTAGCGCTCCAAATGTCCAGTTGCATTTTCTACAGAAAGAGTGTTCAGATCTGCTCAATCAAAAGTATGGTTTAACTCTGTTAGCTGAATGCACAGATCAGAAAGAAGTTTCACCGAATGATTCTGTGTAGTTTATATTTGAAGACATTCCTTTTTCCACTATTACCCTCTTAGCGCTCCGAATCTCCACTTGCATTTTCTACAAAAAGAGTGTTTCATAACTGCTCAATCAAAAATATGTTTTATCTCTGTTAACTGAATTTACAGATCAGAAATTAGTTTCACAGAATGCATCTGTGTAGTTTTTATTTGAAGATATTCTTTTTCCCAATGTAGGCCTCTTAGCGCTTAGCATGTCCAATTGCAGTTTCTACAGAAAGAGTGTTTCAGAACGGCTCAATCAAAATAAGGTTCAACTCTGTTAGTAGAATGCACAGAACAGAAAGAATTTTTACATAATGCTACTGTGTAGTTTATATTTGAATATATTCCTTTTTCCACTATTACCCTCTTAGCGCTCCGAATGTCCACTTGCATTTTCTACAGAAAGAGTGTTCAGAACTGCGCAATCAAAAGTATGGTTTAACTCTGTTAGCTTAATGAACATATCAGAAATAAGTTTCACACAATGCTTCTGTGTAGTTTTTATTTGAAGATATTATTTTTCTCAATAGAGGCCTCTTAGCGCTCAGAATGTCCAATTGCAGTTTCTACAGAAAGAGTGTTTCAGAAAGGCTCAATCAAAAGTAAGGTTCAACTCTGTTAGTTGAATGCACAGAACAGAAAGAAGTTTCATACAATGCTTCTGTGTAGTTTATATTTGAACATATTCTTTTTTCCACTATTACCCACTTAGCGCTACGAATGTCCAGTTGCATTTTCTACAGACAGAGTGTTTCAAAACTGCTCAATCAAAAGTATGGTTTAACTCTGTTAGCTGAATGCTCAGATCAGAAAGAAGTTTCACAGAATGCTTCTGTGTAGTTTATATTTGAATATATTCCTTTTTCCACTACTACTCTCTTAGCGCTCCAAATGTCCAGTTGCAATTTCTACAGAAAGAGTGTTCAGATCTGCTCAATCAAAAGTATGGTTTAACTCTGTTAGCTGAATGCACAGATCAGAAAGAAGTTTCACAGAATGATTCTGTGTAGTTTATATTTGGAGACATTCCTTTTTCCACTATTACCCTCTTAGCGCTCCGAATCTCCACTTGCATTTTCTACAGAAAGAGTGTTTCAGAACGGCTCAATCAAAACTAAGGTTCAACACTTTTAGTTGAACAAACAGAACAGAAAGAAGTTTCACACATTTCTTCTGTGTAGTTTTTATTTGTAGACATTCTTTTTCCCAATATAGGCCTCTTAGCGCTCAGAATGTCCAATTGCAGTTTCTACAGGAAGAGTGTTTCAGAACGGCTCAATCAATAGTAAGGTTCAACTCAGTTAGTTGAATGCACAGAACAGAAACAAGTTTCATACAATGCTTCTGTGTAGTTTATATTTGAACATATTCATTTTTCCACTATTACCCACTTAGCGCTACGAATGTCCAGTTGCATTTTCTACAGACAGAGTGTTTCAAAACTGCTCAATCAAAAGTATGGTTTAACTCTGTTAGCTGAATGCTCAGATCAGAAAGAAGTTTCACAGAATGCTTCTGTGTAGTTTATATTTGAATATATTCCTTTTTCCACTACTACGCTCTTAGTGCTCCAAATGTCCAGTTGCATTTTCTACAGAAAGAGTGTTCAGATCTGCTCAATCAAAAGTATGGTTTAACTCTGTTAGCTGAATGCACAGATCAGAAAGAAGTTTCACCGAATGATTCTGTGTAGTTTATATTTGAAGACATTCCTTTTTCCACTATTACCCTCTTAGCGCTCCGAATCTCCACTTGCATTTTCTACAAAAAGAGTGTTTCATAACTGCTCAATCAAAAATATGTTTTATCTCTGTTAACTGAATTTACAGATCAGAAATAAGTTTCACAGAATGCATCTGTGTAGTTTTTATTTGAAGATATTCTTTTTCCCAATATAGGCCTCTTAGCGCTTAGCATGTCCAATTGCAGTTTCTACAGAAAGAGTGTTTCAGAACGGCTCAATCAAAAGTAAGGTTCAACTCTGTTAGTTGAATGCACAGAACAGAAAGAATTTTCACAGAATGCTACTGTGTAGTTTATATTTGAATATATTCCTTTTTCCACTATTACCCTCTTAGCGCTCCGAATGTCCACTTGCATTTTCTACAGAAAGAGTGTTCAGAACTGCGCAATCAAAAGTATGGTTTAACTCTGTTAGCTTAATGAACATATCAGAAATAAGTTTCACACAATGCTTCTGTGTAGTTTTTATTTGAAGATATTATTTTTCCCAATAGAGGCCTCTTAGCGCTCAGAATGTCCAATTGCAGTTTCTACAGAAAGAGTGTTTCAGAAAGGCTCAATCAAAAGTAAGGTTCAACTCTGTTAGTTGAATGCACAGAACAGAAAGAAGTTTCATACAATGCTTCTGTGTAGTTTATAGTTGGACATATTCTTTTTTCCACTATTACCCACTTAGCGCTACGAATGTCCAGTTGCATTTTCTACAGACAGAGTGTTTCAAAACTGCTCAATCAAAAGTATGGTTTAACTCTGTCAGCTGAATGCTCAGATCAGAAAGAAGTTTCACAGAATGCTTCTGTGTAGTTTATATTTGAATATATTCCTTTTTCCACTACTACTCTATTAGCGCTCCAAATATCCAGTTGCATTTTCTACAGAAAGAGTTTTCAGATCTGCTCAATCAAAAGTATGGTTTAACTCTGTTAGCTGAATGCACAGATCAGAAAGAAGTTTCACAGAATGATTCTGTGTAGTTTATATTTGGAGACATTCCTTTTTCCACTATTACCCTCTTAGCGCTCCGAATCTCCACTTGCATTTTCTACAGAAAGAGTGTTTCAGAACGGCTCAATCAAAACTAAGGTTCAACTCTTTTAGTTGAACAAACAGAACAGAAATAAGTTTCACACAATGCTTCTGTGTAGTTTTTATTTGTAGACATTCATTTTCCCAATAGAGGCCTCTTAGCGCTCAGAATGTCCAATTGCAGTTTCTACAGAAAGAGTGTTTCAGAAAGGCTCAATCAAAAGTAAGGTTCAACTCTGTTAGTTGAATGCACAGAACAGAAAGAAGTTTCATACAATGCTTCTGTGTAGTTTATATTTGAACATATTCTTTTTTCCAGTATTACCCACTTAGCGCTACGAATGTCCAGTTGCATTTTCTACAGACAGAGTGTTTCAAAACTGCTCAATCAAAAGTATGGTTTAACTCTGTTAGCTGAATGCTCAGATCAGAAAGAACTTTCACAGAATGCTTCTGTGTAGTTTATATTTGAATATATTCCTTTTTCCACTACTACGCTCTTAGCGCTCCAAATGTCCAGTTGCATTTTCTACAGAAAGAGTGTTCAGATCTGCTAATTCAAAAGTATGGTTTAACTCTGTTAGCTGAATGCACAGATCAGAAAGAAGTTTCACCGAATGATTCTGTGTAGTTTATATTTGAAGACATTCCTGTTTCCACTATTACCCTCTTAGCGCTCCGAATCTCCACTTGAATTTTCTACAAAAAGAGTGTTTCATAAATGCTCAATCAAAAATATGTTTTATCTCTGTTAACTGAATTTACAGATCAGAAATAAGTTTCACAGAATGCATCTGTGTAGTTTTTATTTGAAGATATTCTTTTTCCCAATGTAGGCCTCTTAGCGCTTAGCATGTCCAATTGCAGTTTCTACAGAAAGAGTGTTTCAGAACGGCTCAATCCAAAGTAAGGTTCAACTCTGTTAGTTGAATGCACAGAACAGAAAGAATTTTCACAGAATGCTACTGTGTAGTTTATATTTGTATATATTCCTTTTTCCACTATTACCCTCTTAGCGCTCCGAATGTCCACTTGCATTTTCTACAGAAAGAGTGTTCAGAACTGCGCAATCAAAAGTATGGTTTAACTCTGTTAGCTTAATGAACATATCAGAAATAAGTTTCACACAATGCTTCTGTGTAGTTTTTATTTGAAGATATTATTTTTCCCAATAGAGGCCTCTTAGCGCTCAGAATGTCCAATTGCAGTTTCTACAGAAAGAGTGTTTCAGAAAGGCTCAATCAAAAGTAAGGTTCAACTCTGTTAGTTGAATGCACAGAACAGAAAGAAGTTTCATACAATGCTTCTGTGTAGTTTATATTTGAACATATTCTTTTTTCCAGTATTACCCACTTAGCGCTACGAATGTCCAGTTGCATTTTCTACAGACAGAGTGTTTCAAAACTGCTCAATCAAAAGTATGGTTTAACTCTGTTAGCTGAATGCTCAGATCAGAAAGAAGTTTCACAGAATGCTTCTGTGTAGTTTATATTTGAATATATTCCTTTTTCCACTACTACTCTCTTAGCGCTCCAAATGTCCAGTTGCATTTTCTACAGAAAGAGTGTTCAGATCTGCTCAATCAAAAGTATGGTTTAACTCTGTTAGCTGAATGCACAGATCAGAAAGAAGTTTCACAGAATGATTCTGTGTAGTTTATATTTGGAGACATTCCTTTTTCCACTATTACCCTCTTAGCGCTCCGAATCTCCACTTGCATTTTCTACAGAAAGAGTGTTTCAGAACGGCTCAATCAAAACTAAGGTTCAACTCTTTTAGTTGAACAAACAGAACAGAAAGTAGTTTCACACAATTCTTCTGTGTAGTTTTTATTTGTAGACATTCTTTTTCCCAATATAGGCCTCTTAGCGCTCAGAATGTCCAATTGCAGTTTCTACAGAAAGAGTGTTTCAGAACGGCTCAATCAAAAGTAAGGTTCAACTCTGTTAGTTGAATGCACAGAACAGAAAGAAGTTTCATACAATGCTTCTGTGTAGTTTATATTTGAACATATTCTTTTTTCCACTATTACACACTTAGCGCTACGAATGTCCAGTTGCATTTTCTACAGACAGAGTGTTTCAAAACTGCTCAATCCAAAGTATGGTTTAACTCTGTTAGCTGAATGCTCAGATCAGAAAGAAGTTTCACAGAATGCTTCTGTGTAGTTTATATTTGAATATATTCCTTTTTCCACTACTACGCTCTTAGCGCTCCAAATGTCCAGTTGCATTTTCTACAGAAAGAGTGTTCAGATCTGCTCAATCAAAAGTATGGTTTAACTCTGTTAGCTGAATGCACAGATCAGAAAGATGTTTCACCGAATGATTCTGTGTAGTTTATATTTGAAGACATACCTTTTTCCACTATTACCATCTTAGCGCTCCGAATCTCCACTTGCATTTTCTACAAAAAGAGTGTTTCATAACTGCTCAATCAAAAATATGTTTTATCTCTGTTAACTGAATTTACAGATCAGAAATAAGTTTCACAGAATGCATCTGTGTAGTTTTTATTTGAAGATATTCTTTTTCCCAATGTAGGCCTCTTAGCGCTTAGCATGTCCAATTGCAGTTTCTACAGAAAGAGTGTTTCAGAACGGCTCAATCAAAAGTAAGGTTCAACTCTGTTAGTTGAATGCACAGAACAGAAAGAATTTTCACAGAATGCTACTGTGTAGTTTATATTTGTATATATTCCTTTTTCCACTATTACCCTCTTAGCGCTCCGAATGTCCACTTGCATTTTCTACAGAAAGAGTGTTCAGAACTGCGCAATCAAAAGTATGGTTTAACTCTGTTAGCTTAATGAACATATCAGAAATAAGTTTCACACAATGCTTCTGTGTAGTTTTTATTTGAAGATATTATTTTTCCCAATAGAGGCCTCTTAGCGCTCAGAATGTCCAATTGCAGTTTCTACAGAAAGAGTGTTTCAGAAAGGCTCAATCAAAAGTAAGGTTCAAATCTGTTAGTTGAATGCACAGAACAGAAAGAAGTTTCATACAATGCTTCTGTGTAGTTTATATTTGAACATATTCTTTTTTCCAGTATTACCCACTTAGCGCTACGAATGTCCAGTTGCATTTTCTACAGACAGAGTGTTTCAAAACTGCTCAATCAAAAGTATGGTTTAACTCTGTTAGCTGAATGCTCAGATCAGAAAGAAGTTTCACCGAATGATTCTGTGTAGTTTATATTTGAAGACATTCCTTTTTCCACTATTACCCTCTTAGCGCTCCGAATCTCCACTTGCATTTTCTACAAAAAGAGTGTTTCATAACTGCTCAATCAAAAATATGTTTTATCTCTGTTAACTGAATTTACAGATCAGAAATAAGTTTCACAGAATGCATCTGTGTAGTTTTTATTTGAAGATATTCTTTTTCCCAATGTAGGCCTCTTAGCGCTTAGCATGTCCAATTGCAGTTTCTACAGAAAGAGTGTTTCAGAACGGCTCAATCAAAAGTAAGGTTCAACTCTGTTAGTTGAATGCACAGAACAGAAAGAATTTTCACAGAATGCTACTGTGTAGTTTATATTTGAATATATTCCTTTTTCCACTATTACCCTCTTAGCGCTCCGAATGTCCACTTGCATTTTCTACAGAAAGAGTGTTCAGAACTGCGCAATCAAAAGTATGGTTTAACTCTGTTAGCTTAATGAACATATCAGAAATAAGTTTCACACAATGCTTCTGTGTAGTTTTTATTTGAAGATATTATTTTTCCCAATAGAGGCCTCTTAGCGCTCAGAATGTCCAATTGCAGTTTCTACAGAAAGAGTGTTTCAGAAAGGCTCAATCAAAAGTAAGGTTCAACTCTGTTAGTTGAATGCACAGAACAGAAAGAAGTTTCATACAATGCTTCTGTGTAGTTTATATTTGGACATATTCTTTTTTCCACTATTACCCACTTAGCGCTACGAATGTCCAGTTGCATTTTCTACAGACAGAGTGTTTCAAAACAGCTCAATCAAAAGTATGGTTTAACTCTGTTAGCTGAAAGCTCAGATCAGAAAGAAGTTTCACAGAATGCTTCTGTGTAGTTTATATTTGAATATATTCCTTTTTCCACTACTACTCTCTTAGCGCTCCAAATATCCAGTTGCATTTTCTACAGAAAGAATGTTCAGATCTGCTCAATCAAAAGTATGGTTTAACTCTGTTAGCTGAATGCACAGATCAGAAAGCAGTTTCACAGAATGATTCTGTGTAGTTTATATTTGTATATATTCCTTTTTCCACTATTACCCTCTTAGCGCTCCGAATGTCCACTTGCATTTTCTACAGAAAGAGTGTTCAGAACTGCGCAATCAAAAGTATGGTTTAACTCTGTTAGCTTAATGAACATATCAGAAATAAGTTTCACACAATGCTTCTGTGTAGTTTTTATTTGAAGATATTATTTTTCCCAATAGAGGCCTCTTAGCGCTCAGAATGTCCAATTGCAGTTTCTACAGAAAGAGTGTTTCAGAAAGGCTCAATCAAAAGTAAGGTTCAACTCTGTTAGTTGAATGCACAGAACAGAAAGAAGTTTCATACAATGCTTCTGTGTAGTTTATATTTGAACATATTCTTTTTTCCAGTATTACCCACTTAGCGCTACGAATGTCCAGTTGCATTTTCTACAGACAGAGTGTTTCAAAACTGCTCAATCAAAAGTATGGTTTAACTCTGTTAGCTGAATGCTCAGATCAGAAAGAAGTTTCACAGAATGCTTCTGTGTAGTTTATATTTGAATATATTCCTTTTTCCACTACTACTCTCTTAGCGCTCCAAATGTCCAGTTGCATTTTCTACAGAAAGAGTGTTCAGATCTGCTCAATCAAAAGTATGGTTTAACTCTGTTAGCTGAATGCACAGATCAGAAAGAAGTTTCACAGAATGATTCTGTGTAGTTTATATTTGGAGACATTCCTTTTTCCACTATTACCCTCTTAGCGCTCCGAATCTCCACTTGCATTTTCTACAGAAAGAGTGTTTCAGAACGGCTCAATCAAAACTAAGGTTCAACTCTTTTAGTTGAACAAACAGAACAGAAAGTAGTTTCACACAATTCTTCTGTGTAGTTTTTATTTGTAGACATTCTTTTTCCCAATATAGGCCTCTTAGCGCTCAGAATGTCCAATTGCAGTTTCTACAGAAAGAGTGTTTCAGAACGGCTCAATCAAAAGTAAGGTTCAACTCTGTTAGTTGAATGCACAGAACAGAAAGAAGTTTCATACAATGCTTCTGTGTAGTTTATATTTGAACATATTCTTTTTTCCACTATTACACACTTAGCGCTACGAATGTCCAGTTGCATTTTCTACAGACAGAGTGTTTCAAAACTGCTCAATCCAAAGTATGGTTTAACTCTGTTAGCTGAATGCTCAGATCAGAAAGAAGTTTCACAGAATGCTTCTGTGTAGTTTATATTTGAATATATTCCTTTTTCCACTACTACGCTCTTAGCGCTCCAAATGTCCAGTTGCATTTTCTACAGAAAGAGTGTTCAGATCTGCTCAATCAAAAGTATGGTTTAACTCTGTTAGCTGAATGCACAGATCAGAAAGATGTTTCACCGAATGATTCTGTGTAGTTTATATTTGAAGACATAACTTTTTCCACTATTACCCTCTTAGCGCTCCGAATCTCCACTTGCATTTTCTACAAAAAGAGTGTTTCATAACTGCTCAATCAAAAATATGTTTTATCTCTGTTAACTGAATTTACAGATCAGAAATAAGTTTCACAGAATGCATCTGTGTAGTTTTTATTTGAAGATATTCTTTTTCCCAATGTAGGCCTCTTAGCGCTTAGCATGTCCAATTGCAGTTTCTACAGAAAGAGTGTTTCAGAACGGCTCAATCAAAAGTAAGGTTCAACTCTGTTAGTTGAATGCACAGAACAGAAAGAATTTTCACAGAATGCTACTGTGTAGTTTATATTTGTATATATTCCTTTTTCCACTATTACCCTCTTAGCGCTCCGAATGTCCACTTGCATTTTCTACAGAAAGAGTGTTCAGAACTGCGCAATCAAAAGTATGGTTTAACTCTGTTAGCTTAATGAACATATCAGAAATAAGTTTCACACAATGCTTCTGTGTAGTTTTTATTTGAAGATATTATTTTTCCCAATAGAGGCCTCTTAGCGCTCAGAATGTCCAATTGCAGTTTCTACAGAAAGAGTGTTTCAGAAA
Source organism: Symphalangus syndactylus (assembly GCF_028878055.3). Classification (NCBI taxonomy): domain Eukaryota; kingdom Metazoa; phylum Chordata; class Mammalia; order Primates; family Hylobatidae; genus Symphalangus; species Symphalangus syndactylus. The sequence continues at coordinate 395,079 of NC_072439.2, forward strand.
GGCTCAATCAAAAGTAAGGTTCAAATCTGTTAGTTGAATGCACAGAACAGAAAGAAGTTTCATACAATGCTTCTGTGTAGTTTATATTTGAACATATTCTTTTTTCCAGTATTACCCACTTAGCGCTACGAATGTCCAGTTGCATTTTCTACAGACAGAGTGTTTCAAAACTGCTCAATCAAAAGTATGGTTTAACTCTGTTAGCTGAATGCTCAGATCAGAAAGAAGTTTCACCGAATGATTCTGTGTAGTTTATATTTGAAGACATTCCTTTTTCCACTATTACCCTCTTAGCGCTCCGAATCTCCACTTGCATTTTCTACAAAAAGAGTGTTTCATAACTGCTCAATCAAAAATATGTTTTATCTCTGTTAACTGAATTTACAGATCAGAAATAAGTTTCACAGAATGCATCTGTGTAGTTTTTATTTGAAGATATTCTTTTTCCCAATGTAGGCCTCTTAGCGCTTAGCATGTCCAATTGCAGTTTCTACAGAAAGAGTGTTTCAGAACGGCTCAATCAAAAGTAAGGTTCAACTCTGTTAGTTGAATGCACAGAACAGAAAGAATTTTCACAGAATGCTACTGTGTAGTTTATATTTGAATATATTCCTTTTTCCACTATTACCCTCTTAGCGCTCCGAATGTCCACTTGCATTTTCTACAGAAAGAGTGTTCAGAACTGCGCAATCAAAAGTATGGTTTAACTCTGTTAGCTTAATGAACATATCAGAAATAAGTTTCACACAATGCTTCTGTGTAGTTTTTATTTGAAGATATTATTTTTCCCAATAGAGGCCTCTTAGCGCTCAGAATGTCCAATTGCAGTTTCTACAGAAAGAGTGTTTCAGAAAGGCTCAATCAAAAGTAAGGTTCAACTCTGTTAGTTGAATGCACAGAACTGAAAGAAGTTTCATACAATGCTTCTGTGTAGTTTATATTTGGACATATTCTTTTTTCCACTATTACCCACTTAGCGCTACGAATGTCCAGTTGCATTTTCTACAGACAGAGTGTTTCAAAACAGCTCAATCAAAAGTATGGTTTAACTCTGTTAGCTGAAAGCTCAGATCAGAAAGAAGTTTCACAGAATGCTTCTGTGTAGTTTATATTTGAATATATTCCTTTTTCCACTACTACTCTCTTAGCGCTCCAAATATCCAGTTGCATTTTCTACAGAAAGAATGTTCAGATCTGCTCAATCAAAAGTATGGTTTAACTCTGTTAGCTGAATGCACAGATCAGAAAGCAGTTTCACAGAATGATTCTGTGTAGTTTATATTTGGAGACATTCCTTTTTCCACTATTACCCTCTTAGCGCTCCGAATCTCCACTTGCATTTTCTACAGAAAGAGTGTTTCAGAACGGCTCAATCAAAACTAAGGTTCAACTCTTTTAGTTGAACAAACAGAACAGAAAGTAGTTTCACACAATTCTTCTGTGTAGTTTTTATTTGTAGACATTCTTTTTCCCAATATAGGCCTCTTAGCGCTCAGAATGTCCAATTGCAGTTTCTACAGAAAGAGTGTTTCAGAACGGCTCAATCAAAAGTAAGGTTCAACTCTGTTAGTTGAATGCACAGAACAGAAAGAAGTTTCATACAATGCTTCTGTGTAGTTTATATTTGAACATATTCTTTTTTCCACTATTACACACTTAGCGCTACGAATGTCCAGTTGCATTTTCTACAGACAGAGTGTTTCAAAACTGCTCAATCCAAAGTATGGTTTAACTCTGTTAGCTGAATGCTCAGATCAGAAAGAAGTTTCACAGAATGCTTCTGTGTAGTTTATATTTGAATATATTCCTTTTTCCACTACTACGCTCTTAGCGCTCCAAATGTCCAGTTGCATTTTCTACAGAAAGAGTGTTCAGATCTGCTCAATCAAAAGTATGGTTTAACTCTGTTAGCTGAATGCACAGATCAGAAAGATGTTTCACCGAATGATTCTGTGTAGTTTATATTTGAAGACATAACTTTTGCCACTATTACCCTCTTAGCGCTCCGAATCTCCACTTGCATTTTCTACAAAAAGAGTGTTTCATAACTGCTCAATCAAAAATATGTTTTATCTCTGTTAACTGAATTTACAGATCAGAAATAAGTTTCACAGAATGCATCTGTGTAGTTTTTATTTGAAGATATTCTTTTTCCCAATGTAGGCCTCTTAGCGCTTAGCATGTCCAATTGCAGTTTCTACAGAAAGAGTGTTTCAGAACGGCTCAATCAAAAGTAAGGTTCAACTCTGTTAGTTGAATGCACAGAACAGAAAGAATTTTCACAGAATGCTACTGTGTAGTTTATATTTGTATATATTCCTTTTTCCACTATTACCCTCTTAGCGCTCCGAATGTCCACTTGCATTTTCTACAGAAAGAGTGTTCAGAACTGCGCAATCAAAAGTATGGTTTAACTCTGTTAGCTTAATGAACATATCAGAAATAAGTTTCACACAATGCTTCTGTGTAGTTTTTATTTGAAGATATTATTTTTCCCAATAGAGGCCTCTTAGCGCTCAGAATGTCCAATTGCAGTTTCTACAGAAAGAGTGTTTCAGAAAGGCTCAATCAAAAGTAAGGTTCAAATCTGTTAGTTGAATGCACAGAACAGAAAGAAGTTTCATACAATGCTTCTGTGTAGTTTATATTTGAACATATTCTTTTTTCCAGTATTACCCACTTAGCGCTACGAATGTCCAGTTGCATTTTCTACAGACAGAGTGTTTCAAAACTGCTCAATCAAAAGTATGGTTTAACTCTGTTAGCTGAATGCTCAGATCAGAAAGAAGTTTCACCGAATGATTCTGTGTAGTTTATATTTGAAGACATTCCTTTTTCCACTATTACCCTCTTAGCGCTCCGAATCTCCACTTGCATTTTCTACAAAAAGAGTGTTTCATAACTGCTCAATCAAAAATATGTTTTATCTCTGTTAACTGAATTTACAGATCAGAAATAAGTTTCACAGAATGCATCTGTGTAGTTTTTATTTGAAGATATTCTTTTTCCCAATGTAGGCCTCTTAGCGCTTAGCATGTCCAATTGCAGTTTCTACAGAAAGAGTGTTTCAGAACGGCTCAATCAAAAGTAAGGTTCAACTCTGTTAGTTGAATGCACAGAACAGAAAGAATTTTCACAGAATGCTACTGTGTAGTTTATATTTGAATATATTCCTTTTTCCACTATTACCCTCTTAGCGCTCCGAATGTCCACTTGCATTTTCTACAGAAAGAGTGTTCAGAACTGCGCAATCAAAAGTATGGTTTAACTCTGTTAGCTTAATGAACATATCAGAAATAAGTTTCACACAATGCTTCTGTGTAGTTTTTATTTGAAGATATTATTTTTCCCAATAGAGGCCTCTTAGCGCTCAGAATGTCCAATTGCAGTTTCTACAGAAAGAGTGTTTCAGAAAGGCTCAATCAAAAGTAAGGTTCAACTCTGTTAGTTGAATGCACAGAACAGAAAGAAGTTTCATACAATGCTTCTGTGTAGTTTATATTTGGACATATTCTTTTTTCCACTATTACCCACTTAGCGCTACGAATGTCCAGTTGCATTTTCTACAGACAGAGTGTTTCAAAACAGCTCAATCAAAAGTATGGTTTAACTCTGTTAGCTGAAAGCTCAGATCAGAAAGAAGTTTCACAGAATGCTTCTGTGTAGTTTATATTTGAATATATTCCTTTTTCCACTACTACTCTCTTAGCGCTCCAAATATCCAGTTGCATTTTCTACAGAAAGAATGTTCAGATCTGCTCAATCAAAAGTATGGTTTAACTCTGTTAGCTGAATGCACAGATCAGAAAGCAGTTTCACAGAATGATTCTGTGTAGTTTATATTTGGAGACATTCCTTTTTCCACTATTACCCTCTTAGCGCTCCGAATCTCCACTTGCATTTTCTACAGAAAGAGTGTTTCAGAACGGCTCAATCAAAACTAAGGTTCAACTCTTTTAGTTGAACAAACAGAACAGAAAGAAGTTTCACACAATTCTTCTGTGTAGTTTTTATTTGTAGACATTCTTTTTCCCAATATAGGCCTCTTAGCGCTCAGAATGTCCAATTGCAGTTTCTACAGAAAGAGTGTTTCAGAACGGCTCAATCAAAAGTAAGGTTCAACTCTGTTAGTTGAATGCACAGAACAGAAAGAAGTTTCATACAATGCTTCTGCGTAGTTTATATTTGAACATATTCTTTTTTCCACTATTACCCACTTAGCGCTACGAATGTCCAGTTGCATTTTCTACAGACAGAGTGTTTCAAAACTGCTCAATCAAAAGTATGGTTTAACTCTGTTAGCTGAATGCTCAGATCAGAAAGAAGTTTCACAGAATGCTTCTGTGTAGTTTATATTTGAATATATTCCTTTTTCCACTACTACTCTCTTAGCGCTCCAAATGTCCAGTTGCGTTTTCTACAGAAAGTGTGTTCAGATCTGCTCAATCAAAAGTATGGTTTAACGCTGTTAGCTGAATGCACAGATCAGAAAGAAGTTTCACCGAATGATTCTGTGTAGTTTATATTTGGAGACATTCCTTTTTCCACTATTACCCTCTTATCGCTCCGAATCTCCACTTGCATTTTCTACAGAAAGAGTGTTTCAGAACGGCTCAATCAAAACTAAGGTTCAACTCTTTTAGTTGAACAAACAGAACAGAAAGAAGTTTCACACAATTCTTCTGTGTAGTTTTTATTTGTAGACATTCTTTTTCCCAATATAGGCCTCTTAGCGCTCAGAATGTCCAATTGCAGTTTCTACAGAAAGAGTGTTTCAGAACGGCTCAATCAAAAGTAAGGTTCAACTCTGTTAGTTGAATGCACAGAACAGAAAGAAGTTTCATACAATGATTCTGTGTAGTTTATATTTGAACATATACTTTTTTCCACTATTACCCACTTAGCGCTACGAATGTCCAGTTGCATTTTCTACAGAGAGAGTGTTTCAAAACTGCTCAATCAAAAGTATGGTTTAACTCTGTTAGCTGAATGCTCAGATCAGAAAGAAGTTTCACAGAATGCTTCTGTGTAGTTTATATTTGAATATATTCCTTTTTCCACTACTACGCTCTTAGCGCTCCAAATGTCCAGTTGCATTTTCTACAGAAAGTGTGTTCAGATCTGCTCAATCAAAAGTATGGTTTAACTCTGATAGCTGAATGCACAGATCAGAAAGATGTTTCACCGAATGATTCTGTGTAGTTTATATTTGAAGACATTCCTTTTTCCACTATTACCCTCTTAGCGCTCCGAATCTCCACTTGCATTTTCTACAAAAAGAGTGTTTCATAACTGCTCAATCAAAAATATGTTTTATCTCTGTTAACTGAATTTACAGATCAGAAATAAGTTTCACAGAATGCATCTGTGTAGTTTTTATTTGAAGATATTCTTTTTCCCAATGTAGGCCTCTTAGCGCTTAGCATGTCCAATTGCAGTTTCTACAGAAAGAGTGTTTCAGAACGGCTCAATCAAAAGTAAGGTTCAACTCTGTTAGTTGAATGCACAGAACAGAAAGAATTTTCACAGAATGCTACTGTGTAGTTTATATTTGAATATATTCCTTTTTCCACTATTACCCTCTTAGCGCTCCGAATGTCCACTTGCATTTTCTACAGAAAGAGTGTTCAGAACTGCGCAATCAAAAGTATGGTTTAACTCTGTTAGCTTAATGAACATATCACAAATAAGTTTCACACAATGCTTCTGTGTAGTTTTTATTTGAAGATATTATTTTTCCAAATAGAGGCCTCTTAGCGCTCAGAATGTCCAATTGCAGTTTCTACAGAAAGAGTGTTTCAGAAAGGCTCAATCAAAAGTAAGGTTCAACTCTGTTAGTTGAATGCACAGAACAGAAAGAAGTTTCATACAATGCTTCTGTGTAGTTTATAGTTGAACATATTCTTTTTTCCAGTATTACCCACTTAGCGCTACGAATGTCCAGTTGCATTTTCTACAGACAGAGTGTTTCAAAACTGCTCAATCAAAAGTATGGTTTAACTCTGTTAGCTGAATGCTCAGATCAGAAAGAAGTTTCACCGAATGATTCTGTGTAGTTTATATTTGAAGACATTCTTTTTTCCAGTATTACCCACTTAGCGCTACGAATGTCCAGTTGCATTTTCTACAGACAGAGTGTTTCAAAACTGCTCAATCAAAAGTATGGTTTAACTCTGTTAGCTGAATGCACAGATCAGAAAGAAGTTTCACCGAATGATTCTGTGTAGTTTATATTTGAAGACATTCCTGTTTCCACTATTACCCTCTTAGCGCTCCGAATCTCCACTTGCATTTTCTACAAAAAGAGGGTTTCATAACTGCTCAATCAAAAATATGTTTTATCTCTGTTAACTGAATTTACAGATCAGAAATAAGTTTCACAGAATGCATCTGTGTAGTTTTTATTTGAAGATATTCTTTTTCCCAATGTAGGCCTCTTAGCGCTTAGCATGTCCAATTGCAGTTTCTACAGAAAGAGTGTTTCAGAACGGCTCAATCCAAAGTAAGGTTCAACTCTGTTAGTTGAATGCACAGAACAGAAAGAATTTTCACAGAATGCTACTGTGTAGTTTATATTTGAATATATTCCTTTTTCCACTATTACCCTCTTAGCGCTCCGAATGTCCACTTGCATTTTCTACAGAAAGAGTGTTCAGAACTGTGCAATCAAAAGTATGGTTTAACTCTGTTAGCTTAATGAACATATCAGAAATAAGTTTCACACAATGCTTCTGTGTAGTTTTTATTTGAAGATATTATTTTTCCCAATAGAGGCCTCTTAGCGCTCAGAATGTCCAATTGCAGTTTCTACAGAAAGAGTGTTTCAGAAAGGCTCAATCAAAAGTAAGGTTCAACTCTGTTAGTTGAATGCACAGAACAGAAAGAAGTTTCATACAATGCTTCTGTGTAGTTTATATTTGAACATATTCTTTTTTCCAGTATTACCCACTTAGCGCTACGAATGTCCAGTTGCATTTTCTACAGACAGAGTGTTTCAAAACTGCTCAATCAAAAGTATGGTTTAACTCTGTTAGCTGAATGCTCAGATCAGAAAGAAGTTTCACAGAATGCTTCTGTGTAGTTTATATTTGAATATATTCCTTTTTCCACTACTACTCTCTTAGCGCTCCAAATGTCCAGTTGCATTTTCTACAGAAAGAGTGTTCAGATCTGCTCAATGAAAAGTATGGTTTAATTCTGTTAGCTGAATGCACAGATCAGAAAGAAGTTTCACAGAATGATTCTGTGTAGTTTATATTTGGAGACATTCCTTTTTCCACTATTACCCTCTTAGCGCTCCGAATCTCCACTTGCATTTTCTACAGAAAGAGTGTTTCAGAACGGCTCAATCAAAACTAAGGTTCAACTCTTTTAGTTGAACAAACAGAACAGAAAGTAGTTTCACACAATTCTTCTGTGTAGTTTTTATTTGTAGACATTCTTTTTCCCAATATAGGTCTCTTAGCGCTCAGAATGTCCAATTGCAGTTTCTACAGAAAGAGTGTTTCAGAACGGCTCAATAAAAAGTAAGGTTCAACTCTGTTAGTTGAATGCTCAGAACAGAAAGAAGTTTCATACAATGCTTCTGTGTAGTTTATATTTGAACATATTCTTTTTTCCACTATTACACACTTAGCGCTACGAATGTCCAGTTGCATTTTCTACAGACAGAGTGTTTCAAAACTGCTCAATCAAAAGTATGGTTTAAGTCTGTTAGCTGAATGCTCAGATCAGAAAGAAGTTTCACAGAATGCTTCTGTGTAGTTTATATTTGAATATATTCCTTTTTCCACTACTACGCTCTTAGCGCTCCAAATGTCCAGTTGCATTTTCTACAGAAAGAGTGTTCAGATCTGCTCAATCAAAAGTATGGTTTAACTCTGTTAGCTGAATGCACAGATCAGAAAGAAGTTTCACCGAATGATTCTGTGTAGTTTATATTTGAAGACATTCCTGTTTCCACTATTACCCTCTTAGCGCTCCGAATCTCCACTTGCATTTTCTACAAAAAGAGTGTTTCATAACTGCTCAATCAAAAATATGTTTTATCTCTGTTAACTGAATTTACAGATCAGAAATAAGTTTCACAGAATGCATCTGTGTAGTTTTTATTTGAAGATATTCTTTTTCCCAATGTAGGCCTCTTAGCGCTTAGCATGTCCAATTGCAGTTTCTACAGAAAGAGTGTTTCAGAACGGCTCAATCCAAAGTAAGGTTCAACTCTGTTAGTTGAATGCACAGAACAGAAAGAATTTTCACAGAATGCTACTGTGTAGTTTATATTTGAATATATTCCTTTTTCCACTATTACCCTCTTAGCGCTCCGAATGTCCACTTGCATTTTCTACAGAAAGAGTGTTCAGAACTGCGCAATCAAAAGTATGGTTTAACTCTGTTAGCTTAATGAACATATCAGAAATAAGTTTCACACAATGCTTCTGTGTAGTTTTTATTTGAAGATATTATTTTTCCCAATAGAGGCCTCTTAGCGCTCAGAATGTCCAATTGCAGTTTCTACAGAAAGAGTGTTTCAGAAAGGCTCAATCAAAAGTAAGGTTCAACTCTGTTAGTTGAATGCACAGAACAGAAAGAAGTTTCATACAATGCTTCTGTGTAGTTTATATTTGAACATATTCTTTTTTCCAGTATTACCCACTTAGCGCTACGAATGTCCAGTTGCATTTTCTACAGACAGAGTGTTTCAAAACTGCTCAATCAAAAGTATGGTTTAACTCTGTTAGCTGAATGCTCAGATCAGAAAGAAGTTTCACAGAATGCTTCTGTGTAGTTTATATTTGAATATATTCCTTTTTCCACTACTACTCTCTTAGCGCTCCAAATGTCCAGTTGCATTTTCTACAGAAAGAGTGTTCAGATCTGCTCAATCAAAAGTATGGTTTAACTCTGTTAGCTGAATGCACAGATCAGAAAGAAGTTTCACAGAATGATTCTGTGTAGTTTATATTTGGAGACATTCCTTTTTCCACTATTACCCTCTTAGCGCTCCGAATCTCCACTTGCATTTTCTACAGAAAGAGTGTTTCAGAACGGCTCAATCAAAACTAAGGTTCAACTCTTTTAGTTGAACAAACAGAACAGAAAGTAGTTTCACACAATTCTTCTGTGTAGTTTTTATTTGTAGACATTCTTTTTCCCAATATAGGTCTCTTAGCGCTCAGAATGTCCAATTGCAGTTTCTACAGAAAGAGTGTTTCAGAACGGCTCAATAAAAAGTAAGGTTCAACTCTGTTAGTTGAATGCTCAGAACAGAAAGAAGTTTCATACAATGCTTCTGTGTAGTTTATATTTGAACATATTCTTTTTTCCACTATTACACACTTAGCGCTACGAATGTCCAGTTGCATTTTCTACAGACAGAGTGTTTCAAAACTGCTCAATCAAAAGTATGGTTTAAGTCTGTTAGCTGAATGCTCAGATCAGAAAGAAGTTTCACAGAATGCTTCTGTGTAGTTTATATTTGAATATATTCCTTTTTCCACTACTACGCTCTTAGCGCTCCAAATGTCCAGTTGCATTTTCTACAGAAAGAGTGTTCAGATCTGCTCAATCAAAAGTATGGTTTAACTCTGTTAGCTGAATGCACAGATCAGAAAGAAGTTTCACCGAATGATTCTGTGTAGTTTATATTTGAAGACATTCCTGTTTCCACTATTACCCTCTTAGCGCTCCGAATCTCCACTTGCATTTTCTACAAAAAGAGTGTTTCATAACTGCTCAATCAAAAATATGTTTTATCTCTGTTAACTGAATTTACAGATCAGAAATAAGTTTCACAGAATGCATCTGTGTAGTTTTTATTTGAAGATATTCTTTTTCCCAATGTAGGCCTCTTAGCGCTTAGCATGTCCAATTGCAGTTTCTACAGAAAGAGTGTTTCAGAACGGCTCAATCCAAAGTAAGGTTCAACTCTGTTAGTTGAATGCACAGAACAGAAAGAATTTTCACAGAATGCTACTGTGTAGTTTATATTTGAATATATTCCTTTTTCCACTATTACCCTCTTAGCGCTCCGAATGTCCACTTGCATTTTCTACAGAAAGAGTGTTCAGAACTGCGCAATCAAAAGTATGGTTTAACTCTGTTAGCTTAATGAACATATCAGAAATAAGTTTCACACAATGCTTCTGTGTAGTTTTTATTTGAAGATATTATTTTTCCCAATAGAGGCCTCTTAGCGCTCAGAATGTCCAATTGCAGTTTCTACAGAAAGAGTGTTTCAGAAAGGCTCAATCAAAAGTAAGGTTCAACTCTGTTAGTTGAATGCACAGAACAGAAAGAAGTTTCATACAATGCTTCTGTGTAGTTTATATTTGAACATATTCTTTTTTCCAGTATTACCCACTTAGCGCTACGAATGTCCAGTTGCATTTTCTACAGACAGAGTGTTTCAAAACTGCTCAATCAAAAGTATGGTTTAACTCTGTTAGCTGAATGCTCAGATCAGAAAGAAGTTTCACAGAATGCTTCTGTGTAGTTTATATTTGAATATATTCCTTTTTCCACTACTACTCTCTTAGCACTCCAAATGTCCAGTTGCATTTTCTACAGAAAGAGTGTTCAGATCTGCTCAATCAAAAGTATGGTTTAACTCTGTTAGCTGAATGCACAGATCAGAAAGAAGTTTCACAGAATGATTCTGTGTAGTTTATATTTGGAGACATTCCTTTTTCCACTATTACCCTCTTAGCGCTCCGAATCTCCACTTGCATTTTCTACAGAAAGAGTGTTTCAGAACGGCTCAATCAAAACTAAGGTTCAACTCTTTTAGTTGAACAAACAGAACAGAAATTAGTTTCACACAATTCTTCTGTGTAGTTTTTATTTGTAGACATTCTTTTTCCCAATATAGGTCTCTTAGCGCTCAGAATGTCCAATTGCAGTTTCTACAGAAAGAGTGTTTCAGAACGGCTCAATAAAAAGTAAGGTTCAACTCTGTTAGTTGAATGCTCAGAACAGAAATAAGTTTCATACAATGCTTCTGTGTAGTTTATATTTGAACATATTCTTTTTTCCACTATTACACACTTAGCGCTACGAATGTCCAGTTGCATTTTCTACAGACAGAGTGTTTCAAAACTGCTCAATCAAAAGTATGGTTTAAGTCTGTTAGCTGAATGCTCAGATCAGAAAGAAGTTTCACAGAATGCTTCTGTGTAGTTTATATTTGAATATATTCCTTTTTCCACTACTACGCTCTTAGCGCTCCAAATGTCCAGTTGCATTTTCTACAGAAAGAGTGTTCAGATCTGCTCAATCAAAAGTATGGTTTAACTCTGTTAGCTGAATGCACAGATCAGAAAGAAGTTTCACCGAATGATTCTGTGTAGTTTATATTTGAAGACATTCCTGTTTCCACTATTACCCTCTTAGCGCTCCGAATCTCCACTTGCATTTTCTACAAAAAGAGTGTTTCATAACTGCTCAATCAAAAATATGTTTTATCTCTGTTAACTGAATTTACAGATCAGAAATAAGTTTCACAGAATGCATCTGTGTAGTTTTTATTTGAAGATATTCTTTTTCCCAATGTAGGCCTCTTAGCGCTTAGCATGTCCAATTGCAGTTTCTACAGAAAGAGTGTTTCAGAACGGCTCAATCCAAAGTAAGGTTCAACTCTGTTAGTTGAATGCACAGAACAGAAAGAATTTTCACAGAATGCTACTGTGTAGTTTATATTTGAATATATTCCTTTTTCCACTATTACCCTCTTAGCGCTCCGAATGTCCACTTGCATTTTCTACAGAAAGAGTGTTCAGAACTGCGCAATCAAAAGTATGGTTTAACTCTGTTAGCTTAATGAACATATCAGAAATAAGTTTCACACAATGCTTCTGTGTAGTTTTTATTTGAAGATATTATTTTTCCCAATAGAGGCCTCTTAGCGCTCAGAATGTCCAATTGCAGTTTCTACAGAAAGAGTGTTTCAGAAAGGCTCAATCAAAAGTAAGGTTCAACTCTGTTAGTTGAATGCACAGAACAGAAAGAAGTTTCATACAATGCTTCTGTGTAGTTTATATTTGAACATATTCTTTTTTCCAGTATTACCCACTTAGCGCTACGAATGTCCAGTTGCATTTTCTACAGACAGAGTGTTTCAAAACTGCTCAATCAAAAGTATGGTTTAACTCTGTTAGCTGAATGCTCAGATCAGAAAGAAGTTTCACAGAATGCTTCTGTGTAGTTTATATTTGAATATATTCCTTTTTCCACTACTACTCTCTTAGCGCTCCAAATGTCCAGTTGCATTTTCTACAGAAAGAGTGTTCAGATCTGCTCAATCAAAAGTATGGTTTAACTCTGTTAGCTGAATGCACAGATCAGAAAGAAGTTTCACAGAATGATTCTGTGTAGTTTATATTTGGAGACATTCCTTTTTCCACTATTACCCTCTTAGCGCTCCGAATCTCCACTTGCATTTTCTACAGAAAGAGTGTTTCAGAACGGCTCAATCAAAACTAAGGTTCAACTCTTTTAGTTGAACAAACAGAACAGAAAGTAGTTTCACACAATTCTTCTGTGTAGTTTTTATTTGTAGACATTCTTTTTCCCAATATAGGTCTCTTAGCGCTCAGAATGTCCAATTGCAGTTTCTACAGAAAGAGTGTTTCAGAACGGCTCAATAAAAAGTAAGGTTCAACTCTGTTAGTTGAATGCTCAGAACAGAAAGAAGTTTCATACAATGCTTCTGTGTAGTTTATATTTGAACATATTCTTTTTTCCACTATTACACACTTAGCGCTACGAATGTCCAGTTGCATTTTCTACAGACAGAGTGTTTCAAAACTGCTCAATCAAAAGTATGGTTTAAGTCTGTTAGCTGAATGCTCAGATCAGAAAGAAGTTTCACAGAATGCTTCTGTGTAGTTTATATTTGAATATATTCCTTTTTCCACTACTACGCTCTTAGCGCTCCAAATGTCCAGTTGCATTTTCTACAGAAAGAGTGTTCAGATCTGCTCAATCAAAAGTATGGTTTAACTCTGTTAGCTGAATGCACAGATCAGAAAGAAGTTTCACAGAATGATTCTGTGTAGTTTATATTTGAAGACATTCCTGTTTCCACTATTACCCTCTTAGCGCTCCGAATCTCCACTTGCATTTTCTACAAAAAGAGTGTTTCATAACTGCTCAATCAAAAATATGTTTTATCTCTGTTAACTGAATTTACAGATCAGAAATAAGTTTCACAGAATGCATCTGTGTAGTTTTTATTTGAAGATATTCTTTTTCCCAATGTAGGCCTCTTAGCGCTTAGCATGTCCAATTGCAGTTTCTACAGAAAGAGTGTTTCAGAACGGGTCAATCAAAAGTAAGGTTCAACTCTGTTAGTTGAATGCACAGAACAGAAAGAATTTTCACAGAATGCTACTGTGTAGTTTATATTTGAATATATTCCTTTTTCCACTATTACCCTCTTAGCGCTCCGAATGTCCACTTGCATTTTCTACAGAAAGAGTGTTCAGAACTGCGCAATCAAAAGTATGGTTTAACTCTGTTAGCTTAATGAACATATCAGAAATAAGTTTCACACAATGCTTCTGTGTAGTTTTTATTTGAAGATATTATTTTTCCCAATAGAGGCCTCTTAGCGCTCAGAATTTCCAATTGCAGTTTCTACAGAAAGAGTGTTTCAGAAAGGCTCAATCAAAAGTAAGGTTCAACTCTGTTAGTTGAATGCACAGAACAGAAAGAAGTTTCATACAATGCTTCTGTGTAATTTATATTTGGACATATTCTTTTTTCCACTATTACCCACTTAGCGCTACGAATGTCCAGTTGCATTTTCTACAGACAGAGTGTTTCAAAACAGCTCAATCAAAAGTATGGTTTAACTCTGTTAGCTGAAAGCTCAGATCAGAAAGAAGTTTCACAGAATGCTTCTGTGTAGTTTATATTTGAATATATTCCTTTTTCCACTACTACTCTCTTAGCGCTCCAAATATCCAGTTGCATTTTCTACAGAAAGAATGTTCAGATCTGCTCAATCAAAAGTATGGTTTAAATCTGTTAGCTGAATGCACAGATCAGAAAGAAGTTTCACAGAATGATTCTGTGTAGTTTATATTTGGAGACATTCCTTTTTCCACTATTACCCTCTTAGCGCTCCGAATCTCCACTTGCAATTTCTACAGAAAGAGTGTTTCAGAACGGCTCAATCAAAACTAAGGTTCAACTCTTTTAGTTGAACAAACAGAACAGAAAGAAGTTTCACACAATTCTTCTGTGTAGTTTTTATTTGTAGACATTCTTTTTCCCAATATAGGCCTCTTAGCGCTCAGAATGTCCAGTTGCAGTTTCTACAGAAAGAGTGTTTCAGAACGGCTCAATCAAAAGTAAGGTTCAACTCTGTTAGTTGAATGCACAGAACAGAAAGAAGTTTCATACAATGCTTCTGTGTAGTTTATATTTGAACATATTCTTTTTTCCACTATTACCCACTTAGCGCTACGAATGTCCAGTTGCATTTTCTACAGACAGAGTGTTTCAAAACTGCTCAATCAAAAGTATGTTTTAACTCTGTTAGCTGAATGCTCAGATCAGAAAGAAGTTTCACAGAATGCTTCTGTGTAGTTTATATTTGAATATATTCCTTTTTCCACTACTACTCTCTTAGCGCTCCAAATGTCCAGTTGCGTTTTCTACAGAAAGTGTGTTCAGATCTGCTCAATCAAAAGTATGGTTTAACGCTGTTAGCTGAATGCACAGATCAGAAAGAAGTTTCACCGAATGATTCTGTGTAGTTTATATTTGGAGACATTCCTTTTTCCACTATTACCCTCCTAGCGCTCCGAATCTCCACTTGCATTTTCTACAGAAAGAGTGTTTCAGAACGGCTCAATCAAAACTAAGGTTCAACTCTTTTAGTTGAACAAACAGAACAGAAAGAAGTTTCACACAATTCTTCTGTGTAGTTTTTATTTGTAGACATTCTTTTTCCCAATATAGGCCTCTTAGCGCTCAGAATGTCCAATTGCAGTTTCTACAGAAAGAGTGTTTCAGAACGGCTCAATCAAAAGTAAGGTTCAACTCTGTTAGTTGAATGCACAGAACAGAAAGAAGTTTCATACAATGCTTCTGTGTAGTTTATATTTGAACATATACTTTTTTCCACTATTACCCACTTAGCGCTACGAATGTCCAGTTGCATTTTCTACAGACAGAGTGTTTCAAAACTGCTCAATCAAAAGTATGGTTTAACTCTGTTAGCTGAATGCTCAGATCAGAAAGAAGTTTCACAGAATGGTTCTGTGTAGTTTATATTTGAATATATTCCTTTTTCCACTACTACGCTCTTAGCGCTCCAAATGTCCAGTTGCATTTTCTACAGAAAGAGTGTTCAGATCTGCTCAATCAAAAGTATGGTTTAACTCTGTTAGCTGAATGCACAGATCAGAAAGATGTTTCAAAGAATGATTCTGTGTAGTTTATATTTGAAGACATTCCTTTTTCCACTATTACCCTCTTAGCGCTCCGAATCTCCACTTGCATTTTCTACAAAAAGAGTGTTTCATAACTGCTCAATCAAAAATATGTTTTATCTCTGTTAACTGAATTTACAGATCAGAAATAAGTTTCACAGAATGCATCTGTGTAGTTTTTATTTGAAGATATTCTTTTTCCCAATGTAGGCCTCTTAGCGCTTAGCATGTCCAATTGCAGTTTCTACAGAAAGAGTGTTTCAGAACGGCTCAATCAAAAGTAAGGTTCAACTCTGTTAGTTGAATGCACAGAACAGAAAGAATTTTCACAGAATGCTACTGTGTAGTTTATATTTGAATATATTCCTTTTTCCACTATTACCCTCTTAGCGCTCCGAATGTCCACTTGCATTTTCTATAGAAAGAGTGTTCAGAACTGCGCAATCAAAAGTATGGTTTAACTCTGTTAGCTTAATGAACATATCAGAAATAAGTTTCACACAATGCTTCTGTGTAGTTTTTATTTGAAGATATTATTTTTCCCAATAGAGGCCTCTTAGCGCTCAGAATGTCCAATTGCAGTTTCTACAGAAAGAGTGTTTCAGAAAGGCTCAATCAAAAGTAAGGTTCAACTCTGTTAGTTGAATGCACAGAACAGAAAGAAGTTTCATACAATGCTTCTGTGTAGTTTATATTTGAACATATTCTTTTTTCCAGTATTACCCACTTAGCGCTACGAATGTCCAGTTGCATTTTCTACAGACAGAGTGTTTCAAAACTGCTCAATCAAAAGTATGGTTTAACTCTGTTAGCTGAATGCTCAGATCAGAAAGAAGTTTCACAGAATGCTTCTGTGTAGTTTATATTTGAATATATTCCTTTTTCCACTACTACTCTCTTAGCGCTCCATATGTCCAGTTGCATTTTCTACAGAAAGAGTGTTCAGATCTGCTCAATCAAAAGTATGGTTTAACTCTGTTAGCTGAATGCACAGATCAGAAAGAAGTTTCACAGAATGATTCTGTGTAGTTTATATTTGGAGACATTCCTTTTTCCACTATTACCCTCTTAGCGCTCCGAATATCCACTTGCATTTTCTACAGAAAGAGTGTTTCAGAACGGCTCAATCAAAACTAAGGTTCAACTCTTTTAGTTGAACAAACAGAACAGAAAGAAGTTTCACACAATTCTTCTGTGTAGTTTTTATTTGTAGACATTCTTTTTCCCAATATAGTTCTCTTAGCGCTCAGAATGTCCAATTGCAGTTTCTACAGAAAGAGTGTTTCAGAACGGCTCAATCAAAAGTAAGGTTCAACTCTGTTAGTTGAATGCACAGAACAGAAAGAAGTTTAATACAATGCTTCTGTGTAGTTTATATTTGAACATATTCTTTTTTCCACTATTACCCACTTAGCGCTACGAATGTCCAGTTGCATTTTCTACAGACAGAGTGTTTCAAAACTGCTCAATCAAAAGTATGGTTTAACTCTGTTAGCTGAATGCTCAGATCAGAAAGAAGTTTCACAGAATGCTTCTGTGTAGTTTATATTTGAATATATTCCTTTTTCCACTACTACGCTCTTAGCGCTCCAAATGTCCAGTTGCATTTTCTACAGAAAGAGTGTTCAGATCTGCTAAATCAAAAGTATGGTTTAACTCTGTTAGCTGAATGCACAGATCAGAAAGAAGTTTCACCGAATGATTCTGTGTAGTTTATATTTGAAGACATTCCTTTTTCCACTATTACCCTCTTAGCGCTCCGAATCTCCACTTGCATTTTCTACAAAAAGAGTGTTTCATAACTGCTCAATCAAAAATATGTTTTATCTCTGTTAACTGAATTTACAGATCAGAAATAAGTTTCACAGAATGCATCTGTGTAGTTTTTATTTGAAGATATTCTTTTTCCCAATGTAGGCCTCTTAGCGCTTAGGATGTCCAATTGCAGTTTCTACAGAAAGAGTGTTTCAGAACGGCTCAATCCAAAGTAAGGTTCAACTCTGTTAGTTGAATGCACAGAACAGAAAGAATTTTCACAGAATGCTACTGTGTAGTTTATATTTGAATATATTCCTTTTTCCACTATTACCCTCTTAGCGCTCCGAATGTCCACTTGCATTTTCTACAGAAAGAGTGTTCAGAACTGCGCAATCAAAAGTATGGTTTAACTCTGTTAGCTTAATGAACATATCAGAAATAAGTTTCACACAATGCTTCTGTGTAGTTTTTATTTGAAGATATTATTTTTCCCAATAGAGGCCTCTTAGCGCTCAGAATGTCCAATTGCAGTTTCTACAGAAAGAGTGTTTCAGAAAGGCTCAATCAAAAGTAAGGTTCAACTCTGTTAGTTGAATGCACAGAACAGAAAGAAGTTTCATACAATGCTTCTGTGTAGTTTATATTTGAACATATTCTTTTTTCCAGTATTACCCACTTAGCGCTACGAATGTCCAGTTGCATTTTCTACAGACAGAGTGTTTCAAAACTGCTCAATCAAAAGTATGGTTTAACTCTGTTAGCTGAATGCTCAGATCAGAAAGAAGTTTCACAGAATGCTTCTGTGTAGTTTATATTTGAATATATTCCTTTTTCCACTACTACTCTCTTAGCGCTCCAAATGTCCAGTTGCATTTTCTACAGAAAGAGTGTTCAGATCTGCTCAATCAAAAGTATGGTTTAACTCTGTTAGCTGAATGCACAGATCAGAAAGAAGTTTCACAGAATGATTCTGTGTAGTTTATATTTGGAGACATTCCTTTTTCCACTATTACCCTCTTAGCGCTCCGAATCTCCACTTGCATTTTCTACAGAAAGAGTGTTTCAGAACGGCTCAATCAAAACTAAGGTTCAACTCTTTTAGTTGAACAAACAGAACAGAAAGAAGTTTCACACAATTCTTCTGTGTAGTTTTTATTTGTAGACATTCTTTTTCCCAATATAGGCCTCTTAGCGCTCAGAATGTCCAATTGCAGTTTCTACAGAAAGAGTGTTTCAGAACGGCTCAATCAAAAGTAAGGTTCAACTCTGTTAGTTGAATGCACAGAACAGAAAGAAGTTTCATACAATGCTTCTGTGTAGTTTATATTTGAACATATTCTTTTTTCCACTATTACCCACTTAGTGCTACGAATGTCCAGTTGCATTTTCTACAGACAGAGTGTTTCAAAACTGCTCAATCAAAAGTATGGTTTAACTCTGTTAGCTGAATGCTCAGATCAGAAAGAAGTTTCACAGAATGCTTCTGTGTAGTTTATATTTGAATATATTCCTTTTTCCACTACTACGCTCTTAGCGCTCCAAATGTCCAGTTGCATTTTCTACAGAAAGAGTGTTCAGATCTGCTCAATCAAAAGTATGGTTTAACTCTGTTAGCTGAATGCACAGATCAGAAAGATGTTTCACCGAATGATTCTGTGTAGTTTATATTTGAAGACATTCCTTTTTCCACTATTACCCTCTTAGCGCTCCGAATCTCCACTTGCATTTTCTACAAAAAGAGTGTTTCATAACTGCTCAATCAAAAATATGTTTTATCTCTGTTAACTGAATTTACAGATCAGAAATAAGTTTCACAGAATGCATCTGTGTAGTTTTTATTTGAAGATATTCTTTTTCCCAATGTAGGCCTCTTAGCGCTTAGCATGTCCAATTGCAGTTTCTACAGAAAGAGTGTTTCAGAACGGCTCAATCCAAAGTAAGGTTCAACTCTGTTAGTTGAATGCACAGAACAGAAAGAATTTTCACAGAATGCTACTGTGTAGTTTATATTTGAATATATTCCTTTTTCCACTATTAGCCTCTTAGCGCTCCGAATGTCCACTTGCATTTTCTACAGAAAGAGTGTTCAGAACTGCGCAATCAAAAGTATGGTTTAACTCTGTTAGCTTAATGAACATATCAGAAATAAGTTTCACACAATGCTTCTGTGTAGTTTTTATTTGAAGATATTATTTTTCCCAATAGAGGCCTCTTAGCGCTCAGAATGTCCAATTGCAGTTTCTACAGAAAGAGTGTTTCAGAAAGGCTCAATCAAAAGTAAGGTTCAACTCTGTTAGTTGAATGCACAGAACAGAAAGAAGTTTCATACAATGCTTCTGTGTAGTTTATATTTGAACATATTCTTTTTTCCAGTATTACTCACTTAGCGCTACGAATGTCCAGTTGCATTTTCTACAGACAGAGTGTTTCAAAACTGCTCAATCAAAAGTATGGTTTAACTCTGTTAGCTGAATGCTCAGATCAGAAAGAAGTTTCACCGAATGATTCTGTGTAGTTTATATTTGAAGACATTCCTTTTTCCACTATTACCCTCTTAGCGCTCCGAATCTCCACTTGCATTTTCTACAAAAAGAGTATTTCATAACTGCTCAATCAAAAATATGTTTTATCTCTGTTAACTGAATTTACAGATCAGAAATAAGTTTCAAAGAATGCATCTGTGTAGTTTTTATTTGAAGATATTCTTTTTCCCAATGTAGGCCTCTTAGCGCTTTGCATGTCCAATTGCAGTTTCTACAGAAAGAGTGTTTCAGAACGGCTCAATCAAAAGTAAGGTTCAACTCTGTTAGTTGAATGCACAGAACAGAAAGAATTTTCACAGAATGCTACTGTGTACTTTAT
This sequence comes from Symphalangus syndactylus, assembly GCF_028878055.3. NCBI lineage: Eukaryota > Metazoa > Chordata > Mammalia > Primates > Hylobatidae > Symphalangus > Symphalangus syndactylus. The sequence goes on from NC_072439.2 coordinate 415,139, forward strand.
ATTTGAATATATTCCTTTTTCCACTATTACCGTCTTAGCGCTCCGAATGTCCACTTGCATTTTCTACAGAAAGAGTGTTCAGAACTGCGCAATCAAAAGTATGGTTTAACTCTGTTAGCTTAATGAATATATCAGAAATAAGTTTCACACAATGCTTCTGTGTAGTTTTTATTTGAAGATATTATTTTTCCCAATAGAGGCCTCTTAGCGCTCAGAATGTCCAAATGCAGTTTCTACAGAAAGAGTGTTTCAGAAAGACTCAATCAAAAGTAAGGTTCAACTCTGTTAGTTGAATGCACAGAACAGAAAGAAGTTTCATACAATGCTTCTGTGTAGTTTATATTTGAACATATTCTTTTTTCCAGTATTACCCACTTAGCGCTACGAATGTCCAGTTGCATTTTCTACAGACAGAGTGTTTCAAAACTGCTCAATCAAAAGTATGGTTTAAATCTGTTAGCTGAATGCTCAGATCAGAAAGAAGTTTCACAGAATGCTTCTGTGTAGTTTATATTTGAATATATTCCTTTTTCCACTACTACTCTCTTAGCGCTCCAAATGTCCAGTTGCATTTTCTACAGAAAGAGTGTTCAGATCTGCTCAATCAAAAGTATGGTTTAACTCTGTTAGCTGAATGCACAGATCAGAAAGAAGTTTCACAGAATGATTCTGTGTAGTTTATATTTGGGGACATTCCTTTTTCCACTATTACCCTCTTAGCGCTCCGAATCTCCACTTGCATTTTCTACAGAAAGAGTGTTTCAGAACGGCTCAATCAAAACTAAGGTTCAACTCTTTTAGTTGAACAAACAGAACAGAAAGAAGTTTCACACAATTCTTCTGTGTAGTTTTTATTTGTAGACATTCTTTTTCCCAATATAGGCCTCTTAGCGCTCAGAATGTCCAATTGCAGTTTCTACAGAAAGAGTGTTTCAGAACGGCTCAATCAAAAGTAAGGTTCAACTCTGTTAGTTGAATGCACAGAACAGAAAGAAGTTTCATACAATGCTTCTGTGTAGTTTATATTTGAACATATTCTTTTTTCCACTATTACCCACTTAGCGCTACGAATGTCCAGTTGCATTTTCTACAGACAGAGTGTTTCAAAACTGCTCAATCAAAAGTATGGTTTAACTCTGTTAGCTGAATGCTCAGATCAGAAAGAAGTTTCACAGAATGCTTCTGTGTAGTTTATATTTGAATATATTCCTTTTTCCACTACTACGCTCTTAGCGCTCCAAATGTCCAGTTGCATTTTCTACAGAAAGAGTGTTCAGATCTGCTCAATCAAAAGTATGATTTAACTCTGTTAGCTGAATGCACAGATCAGAAAGAAGTTTCACCGAATGATTCTGTGTAGTTTATATTTGAAGACATTCCTTTTTCCACTATTACCCTCTTAGCGCTCCGAATCTCCACTTGCATTTTCTACAAAAAGAGTGTTTCATAACTGCTCAATCAAAAATATGTTTTATCTCTGTTAACTGAATTTACAGATCAGAAATAAGTTTCACAGAATGCATCTGTGTAGTTTTTATTTGAAGATATTCTTTTTCCCAATGTAGGCCTCTTAGCGCTTAGCATGTCCAATTGCAGTTTCTACAGAAAGAGTGTTTCAGAACGGCTCAATCCAAAGTAAGGTTCAACTCTGTTAGTTGAATGCACAGAACAGAAAGAATTTTCACAGAATGCTACTGTGTAGTTTATATTTGAATATATTCCTTTTTCCACTATTACCCTCTTAGCGCTCCGAATGTCCACTTGCATTTTCTACAGAAAGAGTGTTCAGAACTGCGCAATCAAAAGTATGGTTTAACTCTGTTAGCTTAATGAACATATCAGAAATAAGTTTCACACAATGCTTCTGTGTAGTTTTTATTTGAAGATATTATTTTTCCCAATAGAGGCCTCTTAGCGCTCAGAATGTCCAATTGCAGTTTCTACAGAAAGAGTGTTTCAGAAAGGCTCAATCAAAAGTAAGGTTCAACTCTGTTAGTTGAATGCACAGAACAGAAAGAAGTTTCATACAATGCTTCTGTGTAGTTTATATTTGAACATATTCTTTTTTCCAGTATTACTCACTTAGCGCTACGAATGTCCAGTTGCATTTTCTACAGACAGAGTGTTTCAGAACTGCTCAATCAAAAGTATGGTTTAACTCTGTTAGCTGAATGCTCAGATCAGAAAGAAGTTTCACCGAATGATTCTGTGTAGTTTATATTTGAAGACATTCCTTTTTCCACTATTACCCTCTTAGCGCTCCGAATCTCCACTTGCATTTTCTACAAAAAGAGTGTTTCATAACTGCTCAATCAAAAATATGTTTTATCTCTGTTAACTGAATTTACAGATCAGAAATAAGTTTCACAGAATGCATCTGTGTAGTTTTTATTTGAAGATATTCTTTTTCCCAATGTAGGCCTCTTAGCGCTTTGCATGTCCAATTGCAGTTTCTACAGAAAGAGTGTTTCAGAACGGCTCAATCAAAAGTAAGGTTCAACTCTGTTAGTTGAATGCACAGAACAGAAAGAATTTTCACAGAATGCTACTGTGTACTTTATATTTGAATATATTCCTTTTTCCACTATTACCGTCTTAGCGCTCCGAATGTCCACTTGCATTTTCTACAGAAAGAGTGTTCAGAACTGCGCAATCAAAAGTATGGTTTAACTCTGTTAGCTTAATGAACATATCAGAAATAAGTTTCACACAATGCTTCTGTGTAGTTTTTATTTGAAGATATTATTTTTCCCAATAGATGCCTCTTAGCGCTCAGAATGTCCAAATGCAGTTTCTACAGAAAGAGTGTTTCAGAAAGGCTCAATCAAAAGTAAGGTTCAACTCTGTTAGTTGAATGCACAGAACAGAAAGAAGTTTCATACAATGCTTCTGTGTAGTTTATATTTGAACATATTCTTTTTTCCAGGATTACCCACTTAGCGCTACGAATGTCCAGTTGCATTTTCTACAGACAGAGTGTTTCAAAACTGCTCAATCAAAAGTATGGTTTAACTCTGTTAGCTGAATGCTCAGATCAGAAAGAAGTTTCACAGAATGCTTCTGTGTAGTTTATATTTGAATATATTCCTTTTTCCACTACTACTCTCTTAGCGCTCCAAATGTCCAGTTGCATTTTCTACAGAAAGAGTGTTCAGATCTGCTCAATCAAAAGTATGGTTTAACTCTGTTAGCTGAATGCACAGATCAGAAAGAAGTTTCACAGAATGATTCTGTGTAGTTTATATTTGGGGACATTCCTTTTTCCACTATTACCCTCTTAGCGCTCCGAATCTCCACTTGCATTTTCTACAGAAAGAGTGTTTCAGAACGGCTCAATCAAAACTAAGGTTCAACTCTTTTAGTTGAACAAACAGAACAGAAAGAAGTTTCACACAATTCTTCTGTGTAGTTTTTATTTGTAGACATTCTTTTTCCCAATATAGGCCTCTTAGCGCTCAGAATGTCCAATTGCAGTTTCTACAGAAAGAGTGTTTCAGAACGGCTCAATCAAAAGTAAGGTTCAACTCTGTTAGTTGAATGCACAGAACAGAAAGAAGTTTCATACAATGCTTCTGTGTAGTTTATATTTGAACATATTCTTTTTTCCACTATTACCCACTTAGCGCTACGAATGTCCAGTTGCATTTTCTACAGACAGAGTGTTTCAAAACTGCTCAATCAAAAGTATGGTTTAACTCTGTTAGCTGAATGCTCAGATCAGAAAGAAGTTTCACAGAATGCTTCTGTGTAGTTTATATTTGAATATATTCCTTTTTCCACTACTACGCTCTTAGCGCTCCAAATGTCCAGTTGCATTTTCTACAGAAAGAGTGTTCAGATCTGCTCAATCAAAAGTATGATTTAACTCTGTTAGCTGAATGCACAGATCAGAAAGAAGTTTCACCGAATGATTCTGTGTAGTTTATATTTGAAGACATTCCTTTTTCCACTATTACCCTCTTAGCGCTCCGAATCTCCACTTGCATTTTCTACAAAAAGAGTGTTTCATAACTGCTCAATCAAAAATATGTTTTATCTCTGTTAACTGAATTTACAGATCAGAAATAAGTTTCACAGAATGCATCTGTGTAGTTTTTATTTGAAGATATTCTTTTTCCCAATGTAGGCCTCTTAGCGCTTAGCATGTCCAATTGCAGTTTCTACAGAAAGAGTGTTTCAGAACGGCTCAATCCAAAGTAAGGTTCAACTCTGTTAGTTGAATGCACAGAACAGAAAGAATTTTCACAGAATGCTACTGTGTAGTTTATATTTGAATATATTCCTTTTTCCACTATTACCCTCTTAGCGCTCCGAATGTCCACTTGCATTTTCTACAGAAAGAGTGTTCAGAACTGCGCAATCAAAAGTATGGTTTAACTCTGTTAGCTTAATGAACATATCAGAAATAAGTTTCACACAATGCTTCTGTGTAGTTTTTATTTGAAGATATTATTTTTCCCAATAGAGGCCTCTTAGCGCTCAGAATGTCCAATTGCAGTTTCTACAGAAAGAGTGTTTCAGAAAGGCTCAATCAAAAGTAAGGTTCAACTCTGTTAGTTGAATGCACAGAACAGAAAGAAGTTTCATACAATGCTTCTGTGTAGTTTATATTTGAACATATTCTTTTTTCCAGTATTACCCACTTAGCGCTACGAATGTCCAGTTGCATTTTCTACAGACAGAGTGTTTCAAAACTGCTCAATCAAAAGTATGGTTTAACTCTGTTAGCTGAATGCTCAGATCAGAAAGAAGTTTCACAGAATGCTTCTGTGTAGTTTATATTTGAATATATTCCTTTTTCCACTACTACGCACTTAGCGCTCCAAATGTCCAGTTGCATTTTCTACAGAAAGAGGGTTCAGATCTGCTCAATCAAAAGTATGGTTTAACTCTGTTAGCTGAATGCACAGATCAGAAAGAAGTTTCACAGAATGATTCTGTGTAGTTTATATTTGGAGACATTCCTTTTTCCACTATTACCCTCTTAGCGCTCCGAATCTCCACTTGCATTTTCTACAGAAAGAGTGTTTCAGAACGGCTCAATCAAAACTAAGGTTCAACTCTTTTAGTTGAACAAACAGAACAGAAAGAAGTTTCACACAATTCTTCTGTGTAGTTTTTATTTGTAGACATTCTTTTTCCCAATATAGGCCTCTTAGCGCTCAGAATGTCCAATTGCAGTTTCTACAGAAAGAGTGTTTCAGAACGGCTCAATCAAAAGTAAGGTTCAACTCTGTTAGTTGAATGCACAGAACAGAAAGAAGTTTCATACAATGCTTCTGTGTAGTTTATATTTGAACATATTCTTTTTTCCACTATTACCCACTTAGCGCTACGAATGTCCAGTTGCATTTTCTACAGACAGAGTGTTTCAAAACTGCTCAATCCAAAGTATGGTTTAACTCTGTTAGCTGAATGCTCAGATCAGAAAGAAGTTTCACAGAATGCTTCTGTGTAGTTTATATTTGAATATATTCCTTTTTCCACTACTACGCTCTTAGCGCTCCAAATGTCCAGTTGCATTTTCTACAGAAAGAGTGTTCAGATCTGCTCAATCAAAAGTATGGTTTAACTCTGTTAGCTGAATGCACAGAGCAGAAAGATGTTTCAAAGAATGATTCTGTGTAGTTTATATTTGAAGACATTCCTTTTTCCACTATTACCCTCTTAGCGCTCCGAATCTCCACTTGCATTTTCTACAAAAAGAGTGTTTCATAACTGCTCAATCAAAAATATGTTTTATCTCTGTTAACTGAATTTACAGATCAGAAATAAGTTTCACAGAATGCATCTGTGTAGTTTTTATTTGAAGATATTCTTTTTCCCAATGTAGGCCTCTTAGCGCTTAGCATGTCCAATTGCAGTTTCTACAGAAAGAGTGTTTCAGAACGGCTCAATCCAAAGTAAGGTTCAACTCTGTTAGTTGAATGCACAGAACAGAAAGAATTTTCACAGAATGCTACTGTGTAGTTTATATTTGAATATATTCCTTTTTCCACTATTACCCTCTTAGCGCTCCGAATGTCCACTTGCATTTTCTACAGAAAGAGTGTTCAGAACTGCGCAATCAAAAGTATGGTTTAACTCTGTTAGCTTAATGAACATATCAGAAATAAGTTTCACACAATGCTTCTGTGTAGTTTTTATTTGAAGATATTATTTTTCCCAATAGAGGCCTCTTAGCGCTCAGAATGTCCAATTGCAGTTTCTACAGAAAGAGTGTTTCAGAAAGGCTCAATCAAAAGTAAGGTTCAACTCTGTTAGTTGAATGCACAGAACAGAAATAAGTTTCATACAATGCTTCTGTGTAGTTTATATTTGAACATATTCTTTTTTCCAGTATTACCCACTTAGCGCTACGAATGTCCAGTTGCATTTTCTACAGACAGAGTGTTTCAAAACTGCTCAATCAAAAGTATGTTTTAACTCTGTTAGCTGAATGCTCAGATCAGAAAGAAGTTTCACAGAATGCTTCTGTGTAGTTTATATTTGAATATATTCCTTTTTCCACTACTACTCTCTTAGCGCTCCATATGTCCAGTTGCATTTTCTACAGAAAGAGTGTTCAGATCTGCTCAATCAAAAGTATGGTTTAACTGTGTTAGCTGAATGCACAGATCAGAAAGAAGTTTCACAGAATGATTCTGTGTAGTTTATATTTGGAGACATTCCTTTTTCCACTATTACCCTCTTAGCGCTCCGAATATCCACTTGCATTTTCTACAGAAAGAGTGTTTCAGAACGGCTCAATCAAAACTAAGGTTCAACTCTTTTAGTTGAACAAACAGAACAGAAAGAAGTTTCACACAATTCTTCTGTGTAGTTTTTATTTGTAGACATTCTTTTTCCCAATATAGTTCTCTTAGCGCTCAGAATGTCCAATTGCAGTTTCTACAGAAAGAGTGTTTCAGAACGGCTCAATCAAAAGTAAGGTTCAACTCTGTTAGTTGAATGCACAGAACAGAAAGAAGTTTCATACAATGCTTCTGTGTAGTTTATATTTGAACATATTCTTTTTTCCACTATTACCCACTTAGCGCTACGAATGTCCAGTTGCATTTTCTACAGACAGAGTGTTTCAAAACTGCTCAATCAAAAGTATGGTTTAACTCTGTTAGCTGAATGCTCAGATCAGAAAGAAGTTTCACAGAATGCTTCTGTGTAGTTTATATTTGAATATATTCCTTTTTCCACTACTACGCTCTTAGCGCTCCAAATGTCCAGTTGCATTTTCTACAGAAAGAGTGTTCAGATCTGCTAAATCAAAAGTATGGTTTAACTCTGTTAGCTGAATGCACAGATCAGAAAGAAGTTTCACCGAATGATTCTGTGTAGTTTATATTTGAAGACATTCCTTTTTCCACTATTACCCTCTTAGCGCTCCGAATCTCCACTTGCATTTTCTACAAAAAGAGTGTTTCATAACTGCTCAATCAAAAATATGTTTTATCTCTGTTAACTGAATTTACAGATCAGAAATAAGTTTCACAGAATGCATCTGTGTAGTTTTTATTTGAAGATATTCTTTTTCCCAATGTAGGCCTCTTAGCGCTTAGCATGTCCAATTGCAGTTTCTACAGAAAGAGTGTTTCAGAACGGCTCAATCCAAAGTAAGGTTCAACTCTGTTAGTTGAATGCACAGAACAGAAAGAATTTTCACAGAATGCTACTGTGTAGTTTATATTTGAATATATTCCTTTTTCCACTATTACCCTCTTAGCGCTCCGAATGTCCACTTGCATTTTCTACAGAAAGAGTGTTCAGAACTGCGCAATCAAAAGTATGGTTTAACTCTGTTAGCTTAATGAACATATCAGAAATAAGTTTCACACAATGCTTCTGTGTAGTTTTTATTTGAAGATATTATTTTTCCCAATAGAGGCCTCTTAGCGCTCAGAATGTCCAATTGCAGTTTCTACAGAAAGAGTGTTTCAGAAAGGCTCAATCAAAAGTAAGGTTCAACTCTGTTAGTTGAATGCACAGAACAGAAAGAAGTTTCATACAATGCTTCTGTGTAGTTTATATTTGAACATATTCTTTTTTCCAGTATTACCCACTTAGCGCTACGAATGTCCAGTTGCATTTTCTACAGACAGAGTGTTTCAAAACTGCTCAATCAAAAGTATGGTTTAACTCTGTTAGCTGAATGCTCAGATCAGAAAGAAGTTTCACAGAATGCTTCTGTGTAGTTTATATTTGAATATATTCCTTTTTCCACTACTACTCTCTTAGCGCTCCAAATGTCCAGTTGCATTTTCTACAGAAAGAGTGTTCAGATCTGCTCAATCAAAAGTATGGTTTAACTCTGTTAGCTGAATGCACAGATCAGAAAGAAGTTTCACAGAATGATTCTGTGTAGTTTATATTTGGAGACATTCCTTTTTCCACTATTACCCTCTTAGCGCTCCGAATCTCCACTTGCATTTTCTACAGAAAGAGTGTTTCAGAACGGCTCAATCAAAACTAAGGTTCAACTCTTTTAGTTGAACAAACAGAACAGAAAGAAGTTTCACACAATTCTTCTGTGTAGTTTTTATTTGTAGACATTCTTTTTCCCAATATAGGCCTCTTAGCGCTCAGAATGTCCAATTGCAGTTTCTACAGAAAGAGTGTTTCAGAACGGCTCAATCAAAAGTAAGGTTCAACTCTGTTAGTTGAATGCACAGAACAGAAAGAAGTTTCATACAATGCTTCTGTGTAGTTTATATTTGAACATATTCTTTTTTCCACTATTACCCACTTAGCGCTATGAATGTCCAGTTGCATTTTCTACAGACAGAGTGTTTCAAAACTGCTCAATCCAAAGTATGGTTTAACTCTGTTAGCTGAATGCTCAGATCAGAAAGAAGTTTCACAGAATGCTTCTGTGTAGTTTATATTTGAATATATTCCTTTTTCCACTACTACGCTCTTAGCGCTCCAAATGTCCAGTTGCATTTTCTACAGAAATAGTGTTCAGATCTGCTCAATCAAAAGTATGGTTTAACTCTGTTAGCTGAATGCACAGATCTGAAAGAAGTTTCACAGAATGATTCTGTGTAGTTTATATTTGAAGACATTCCTTTTTCCACTATTACCCTCTTAGCGCTCCGAATCTCCACTTGCATTTTCTACAAAAAGAGTGTTTCATAACTGCTCAATCAAAAATATGTTTTATCTCTGTTAACTGAATTTACAGATCAGAAATAAGTTTCACAGAATGCATCTGTGTAGTTTTTATTTGAAGATATTCTTTTTCCCAATGTAGGCCTCTTAGCGCTTAGCATGTCCAATTGCAGTTTCTACAGAAAGAGTGTTTCAGAACGGCTCAATCCAAAGTAAGGTTCAACTCTGTTAGTTGAATGCACAGAACAGAAAGAATTTTCACAGAATGCTACTGTGTAGTTTATATTTGAATATATTCCTTTTTCCACTATTACCCTCTTAGCGCTCCGAATGTCCACTTGCATTTTCTACAGAAAGAGTGTTCAGAACTGCGCAATCAAAAGTATGGTTTAACTCTGTTAGCTTAATGAACATATCAGAAATAAGTTTCACACAATGCTTCTGTGTAGTTTTTATTTGAAGATATTATTTTTCCCAATAGAGGCCTCTTAGCGCTCAGAATGTCCAATTGCAGTTTCTACAGAAAGAGTGTTTCAGAAAGGCTCAATCAAAAGTAAGGTTCAACTCTGTTAGTTGAATGCACAGAACAGAAAGAAGTTTCATACAATGCTTCTGTGTAGTTTATATTTGAACATATTCTTTTTTCCAGTATTACCCACTTAGCGCTACGAATGTCCAGTTGCATTTTCTACAGACAGAGTGTTTCAAAACTGCTCAATCAAAAGTATGGTTTAACTCTGTTAGCTGAATGCTCAGATCAGAAAGAAGTTTCACAGAATGCTTCTGTGTAGTTTATATTTGAATATATTCCTTTTTCCACTACTACTCTCTTAGCGCTCCAAATGTCCAGTTGCATTTTCTACAGAAAGAGTGTTCAGATCTGCTCAATCAAAAGTATGGTTTAACTCTGTTAGCTGAATGCACAGATCAGAAAGAAGTTTCACAGAATGATTCTGTGTAGTTTATATTTGGAGACATTCCTTTTTCCACTATTACCCTCTTAGCGCTCCGAATCTCCACTTGCATTTTCTACAGAAAGAGTGTTTCAGAACGGCTCAATCAAAACTAAGGTTCAACTCTTTTAGTTGAACAAACAGAACAGAAAGAAGTTTCACACAATTCTTCTGTGTAGTTTTTATTTGTAGACATTCTTTTTCCCAATATAGGCCTCTTAGCGCTCAGAATGTCCAATTGCAGTTTCTACAGAAAGAGTGTTTCAGAACGGCTCAATCAAAAGTAAGGTTCAACTCTGTTAGTTGAATGCACAGAACAGAAAGAAGTTTCATACAATGCTTCTGTGTAGTTTATATTTGAACATATTCTTTTTTCCACTATTACCCACTTAGCGCTACAAATGTCCAGTTGCATTTTCTACAGACAGAGTGTTTCAAAACTGCTCAATCAAAAGTATGGTTTAACTCTGTTAGCTGAATGCTCAGATCAGAAAGAAGTTTCACAGAATGCTTCTGTGTAGTTTATATTTGAATATATTCCTTTTTCCACTACTACGCTCTTAGCGCTCCAAATGTCCAGTTGCATTTTCTACAGAAAGAGTGTTCAGATCTGCTCAATCAAAAGTATGGTTTAACTCTGTTAGCTGAATGCACAGATCAGAAAGAAGTTTCACCGAATGATTCTGTGTAGTTTATATTTGAAGACATTCCTGTTTCCACTATTACCCTCTTAGCGCTCCGAATCTCCACTTGCATTTTCTACAAAAAGAGTGTTTCATAACTGCTCAATCAAAAATATGTTTTATCTCTGTTAACTGAATTTACAGATCAGAAATAAGTTTCACAGAATGCATCTGTGTAGTTTTTATTTGAAGATATTCTTTTTCCCAATGTAGGCCTCTTAGCGCTTAGCATGTCCAATTGCAGTTTCTACAGAAAGAGTGTTTCAGAACGGCTCAATCCAAAGTAAGGTTCAACTCTGTTAGTTGAATGCACAGAACAGAAAGATTTTTCACAGAATGCTACTGTGTAGTTTATATTTGAATATATTCCTTTTTCCACTATTACCCTCTTAGCGCTCCGAATGTCCACTTGCATTTTCTACAGAATGAGTGTTCAGAACTGCGCAATCAAAAGTATGGTTTAACTCTGTTAGCTTAATGAACATATCAGAAATAAGTTTCACACAATGCTTCTGTGTAGTTTTTATTTGAAGATATTATTTTTCCCAATAGAGGCCTCTTAGCGCTCAGAATGTCCAATTGCAGTTTCTACAGAAGGAGTGTTTCAGAAAGGCTCAATCAAAAGTAAGGTTCAACTCTGTTAGTTGAATGCACAGAACAGAAAGAAGTTTCATACAATGCTTCTGTGTAGTTTATATTTGAACATATTCTTTTTTCCAGTATTACCCACTTAGCGCTACGAATGTCCAGTTGCATTTTCTACAGACAGAGTGTTTCAAAACTGCTCAATCAAAAGTATGGTTTAACTCTGTTAGCTGAATGCTCAGATCAGAAAGAAGTTTCACAGAATGCTTCTGTGTAGTTTATATTTGAATATATTCCTTTTTCCACTACTACTCTCTTAGCGCTCCAAATGTCCAGTTGCATTTTCTACAGAAAGAGTGTTCAGATCTGCTCAATCAAAAGTATGGTTTAACTCTGTTAGCTGAATGCACAGATCAGAAAGAAGTTTCACAGAATGATTCTGTGTAGTTTATATTTGGAGACATTCCTTTTTCCACTATTACCCTCTTAGCGCTCCGAATCTCCACTTGCATTTTCTACAGAAAGAGTGTTTCAGAACGGCTCAATCAAAACTAAGGTTCAACTCTTTTAGTTGAACAAACAGAACAGAAAGAAGTTTCACACAATTCTTCTGTGTAGTTTTTATTTGTAGACATTCTTTTTCCCAATATAGGCCTCTTAGCGCTCAGAATGTCCAATTGCAGTTTCTACAGAAAGAGTGTTTCAGAACGGCTCAATCAAAAGTAAGGTTCAACTCTGTTAGTTGAATGCACAGAACAGAAAGAAGTTTCATACAATGCTTCTGTGTAGTTTATATTTGAACATATTCTTTTTTCCACTATTACCCACTTAGCGCTACGAATGTCCAGTTGCATTTTCTACAGACAGAGTGTTTCAAAACTGCTCAATCCAAAGTATGGTTTAACTCTGTTAGCTGAATGCTCAGATCAGAAAGAAGTTTCACAGAATGCTTCTGTGTAGTTTATATTTGAATATATTCCTTTTTCCACTACTACGCTCTTAGCGCTCCAAATGTCCAGTTGCATTTTCTACAGAAATTGTGTTCAGATCTGCTCAATCAAAAGTATGGTTTAACTCTGTTAGCTGAATGCACAGATCAGAAAGAAGTTTCACAGAATGATTCTGTGTAGTTTATATTTGAAGACATTCCTTTTTCCACTATTACCCTCTTAGCGCTCCGAATCTCCACTTGCATTTTCTACAAAAAGAGTGTTTCATAACTGCTCAATCAAAAATATGTTTTATCTCTGTTAACTGAATTTACAGATCAGAAATAAGTTTCACAGAATGCATCTGTGTAGTTTTTATTTGAAGATATTCTTTTTCCCAATGTAGGCCTCTTAGCGCTTAGCATGTCCAATTGCAGTTTCTACAGAAAGAGTGTTTCAGAACGGCTCAATCAAAAGTAAGGTTCAACTCTGTTAGTTGAATGCACAGAACAGAAAGAATTTTCACAGAATGCTACTGTGTAGTTTATATTTGAATATATTCCTTTTTCCACTATTACCCTCTTAGCGCTCCGAATGTCCACTTGCATTTTCTACAGAAAGAGTGTTCAGAACTGCGCAATCAAAAGTATGGTTTAACTCTGTTAGCTTAATGAACATATCAGAAATAAGTTTCACACAATGCTTCTGTGTAGTTTTTATTTGAAGATATTATTTTTCCCAATAGAGGCCTCTTAGCGCTCAGAATGTCCAATTGCAGTTTCTACAGAAAGAGTGTTTCAGAAAGGCTCAATCAAAAGTAAGGTTCAACTCTGTTAGTTGAATGCACAGAACAGAAAGAAGTTTCATACAATGCTTCTGTGTAGTTTATATTTGAACATATTCTTTTTTCCAGTATTACCCACTTAGCGCTACGAATGTCCAGTTGCATTATCTACAGACAGAGTGTTTCAAAACTGCTCAATCAAAAGTATGGTTTAACTCTTTTAGCTGAATGCTCAGATCAGAAAGAAGTTTCACCGAATGATTCTGTGTAGTTTATATTTGAAGACATTCCTTTTTCCACTATTACCCTCTTAGCGCTCCGAATCTCCACTTGCATTTTCTACAAAAAGAGTGTTTCATAACTGCTCAATCAAAAATATGTTTTATCTCTGTTAACTGAATTTACAGATCAGAAATAAGTTTCACAGAATGCATCTGTGTAGTTTTTATTTGAAGATATTCTTTTTCCCAATGTAGGCCTCTTAGCGCTTTGCATGTCCAATTGCAGTTTCTACAGAAAGAGTGTTTCAGAACGGCTCAATCAAAAGTAAGGTTCAACTCTGTTAGTTGAATGCACAGAACAGAAAGAAGTTTCATACAATGCTTCTGTGTAGTTTATATTTGAACATATTCTTTTTTCCAGTATTACCCACTTAGCGCTACGAATGTCCAGTTGCATTTTCTACAGACAGAGTGTTTCAAAACTGCTCAATCAAAAGTATGGTTTAACTCTGTTAGCTGAATGCTCAGATCAGAAAGAAGTTTCACAGAATGCTTCTGTGTAGTTTATATTTGAATATATTCCTTTTTCCACTACTACTCTCTTAGCGCTCCAAATGTCCAGTTGCATTTTCTACAGAAAGAGTGTTCAGATCTGCTCAATCAAAAGTATGGTTTAACTCTGTTAGCTGAATGCACAGATCAGAAAGAAGTTTCACAGAATGATTCTGTGTAGTTTATATTTGGAGACATTCCTTTTTCCACTATTACCCTCTTAGCGCTCCGAATCTCCACTTGCATTTTCTACAGAAAGAGTGTTTCAGAACGGCTCAATCAAAACTAAGGTTCAACTCTTTTAGTTGAACAAACAGAACAGAAAGAAGTTTCACACAATTCTTCTGTGTAGTTTTTATTTGTAGACATTCTTTTTCCCAATATAGGCCTCTTAGCGCTCAGAATGTCCAATTGCAGTTTCTACAGAAAGAGTGTTTCAGAACGGCTCAATCAAAAGTAAGGTTCAACTCTGTTAGTTGAATGCACAGAACAGAAAGAAGTTTCATACAATGCTTCTGTGTAGTTTATATTTGAACATATTCTTTTTTCCACTATTACCCACTTAGCGCTACAAATGTCCAGTTGCATTTTCTACAGACAGAGTGTTTCAAAACTGCTCAATCAAAAGTATGGTTTAACTCTGTTAGCTGAATGCTCAGATCAGAAAGAAGTTTCACAGAATGCTTCTGTGTAGTTTATATTTGAATATATTCCTTTTTCCACTACTACGCTCTTAGCGCTCCAAATGTCCAGTTGCATTTTCTACAGAAAGAGTGTTCAGATCTGCTCAATCAAAAGTATGGTTTAACTCTGTTAGCTGAATGCACAGATCAGAAAGAAGTTTCACCGAATGATTCTGTGTAGTTTATATTTGAAGACATTCCTGTTTCCACTATTACCCTCTTAGCGCTCCGAATCTCCACTTGCATTTTCTACAAAAAGAGTGTTTCATAACTGCTCAATCAAAAATATGTTTTATCTCTGTTAACTGAATTTACAGATCAGAAATAAGTTTCACAGAATGCATCTGTGTAGTTTTTATTTGAAGATATTCTTTTTCCCAATGTAGGCCTCTTAGCGCTTAGCATGTCCAATTGCAGTTTCTACAGAAAGAGTGTTTCAGAACGGCTCAATCCAAAGTAAGGTTCAACTCTGTTAGTTGAATGCACAGAACAGAAAGATTTTTCACAGAATGCTACTGTGTAGTTTATATTTGAATATATTCCTTTTTCCACTATTACCCTCTTAGCGCTCCGAATGTCCACTTGCATTTTCTACAGAAAGAGTGTTCAGAACTGCGCAATCAAAAGTATGGTTTAACTCTGTTAGCTTAATGAACATATCAGAAATAAGTTTCACACAATGCTTCTGTGTAGTTTTTATTTGAAGATATTATTTTTCCCAATAGAGGCCTCTTAGCGCTCAGAATGTCCAATTGCAGTTTCTACAGAAAGAGTGTTTCAGAAAGGCTCAATCAAAAGTAAGGTTCAACTCTGTTAGTTGAATGCACAGAACAGAAAGAAGTTTCATACAATGCTTCTGTGTAGTTTATATTTGAACATATTCTTTTTTCCACTATTACCCACTTAGCGCTACGAATGTCCAGTTGCATTTTCTACAGACAGAGTGTTTCAAAACTGCTCAATCAAAAGTATGGTTTAACTCTGTTAGCTGAATGCTCAGATCAGAAAGAAGTTTCACAGAATGCTTCTGTGTAGTTTATATTTGAATATATTCCTTTTTCCACTACTACTCTCTTAGCGCTCCAAATGTCCAGTTGCATTTTCTACAGAAAGAGTGTTCAGATCTGCTCAATCAAAAGTATGGTTTAACTCTGTTAGCTGAATGCACAGATCAGAAAGAAGTTTCACAGAATGATTCTGTGTAGTTTATATTTGGAGACATTCCTTTTTCCACTATTACCCTCTTAGCGCTCCGAATCTCCACTTGCATTTTCTACAGAAAGAGTGTTTCAGAACGGCTCAATCAAAACTAAGGTTCAACTCTTTTAGTTGAACAAACAGAACAGAAAGAAGTTTCACACAATTCTTCTGTGTAGTTTTTATTTGTAGACATTCTTTTTCCCAATATAGGCCTCTTAGCGCTCAGAATGTCCAATTGCAGTTTCTACAGAAAGAGTGTTTCAGAACGGCTCAATCAAAAGTAAGGTTCAACTCTGTTAGTTGAATGCACAGAACAGAAAGAAGTTTCATACAATGCTTCTGTGTAGTTTATATTTGAACATATTCTTTTTTCCACTATTACCCACTTAGCGCTACGAATGTCCAGTTGCATTTTCTACAGACAGAGTGTTTCAAAACTGCTCAATCAAAAGTATGGTTTAACTCTGTTAGCTGAATGCTCAGATCAGAAAGAAGTTTCACAGAATGCTTCTGTGTAGTTTATATTTGAATATATTCCTTTTTCCACTACTACGCTCTTAGCGCTCCAAATGTCCAGTTGCATTTTCTACAGAAAGAGTGTTCAGATCTGCTCAATCAAAAGTATGGTTTAACTCTGTTAGCTGAATGCACAGATCAGAAAGAAGTTTCACCGAATGATTCTGTGTAGTTTATATTTGAAGACATTCCTGTTTCCACTATTACCCTCTTAGCGCTCCGAATCTCCACTTGCATTTTCTACAAAAAGAGTGTTTCATAACTGCTCAATCAAAAATATGTTTTATCTCTGTTAACTGAATTTACAGATCAGAAATAAGTTTCACAGAATGCATCTGTGTAGTTTTTATTTGAAGATATTCTTTTTCCCAATGTAGGCCTCTTAGCGCTTAGCATGTCCAATTGCAGTTTCTACAGAAAGAGTGTTTCAGAACGGCTCAATCCAAAGTAAGGTTCAACTCTGTTAGTTGAATGCACAGAACAGAAAGATTTTTCACAGAATGCTACTGTGTAGTTTATATTTGAATATATTCCTTTTTCCACTATTACCCTCTTAGCGCTCCGAATGTCCACTTGCATTTTCTACAGAATGAGTGTTCAGAACTGCGCAATCAAAAGTATGGTTTAACTCTGTTAGCTTAATGAACATATCAGAAATAAGTTTCACACAATGCTTCTGTGTAGTTTTTATTTGAAGATATTATTTTTCCCAATAGAGGCCTCTTAGCGCTCAGAATGTCCAATTGCAGTTTCTACAGAAAGAGTGTTTCAGAAAGGCTCAATCAAAAGTAAGGTTCAACTCTGTTAGTTGAATGCACAGAACAGAAAGAAGTTTCATACAATGCTTCTGTGTAGTTTATATTTGAACATATTCTTTTTTCCAGTATTACCCACTTAGCGCTACGAATGTCCAGTTGCATTTTCTACAGACAGAGTGTTTCAAAACTGCTCAATCAAAAGTATGGTTTAACTCTGTTAGCTGAATGCTCAGATCAGAAAGAAGTTTCACAGAATGCTTCTGTGTAGTTTATATTTGAATATATTCCTTTTTCCACTACTACTCTCTTAGCGCTCCAAATGTCCAGTTGCATTTTCTACAGAAAGAGTGTTCAGATCTGCTCAATCAAAAGTATGGTTTAACTCTGTTAGCTGAATGCACAGATCAGAAAGAAGTTTCACAGAATGATTCTGTGTAGTTTATATTTGGAGACATTCCTTTTTCCACTATTACCCTCTTAGCGCTCCGAATCTCCACTTGCATTTTCTACAGAAAGAGTGTTTCAGAACGGCTCAATCAAAACTAAGGTTCAACTCTTTTAGTTGAACAAACAGAACAGAAAGAAGTTTCACACAATTCTTCTGTGTAGTTTTTATTTGTAGACATTCTTTTTCCCAATATAGGCCTCTTAGCGCTCAGAATGTCCAATTGCAGTTTCTACAGAAAGAGTGTTTCAGAACGGCTCAATCAAAAGTAAGGTTCAACTCTGTTAGTTGAATGCACAGAACAGAAAGAAGTTTCATACAATGCTTCTGTGTAGTTTATATTTGAACATATTCTTTTTTCCACTATTACCCACTTAGCGCTACGAATGTCCAGTTGCATTTTCTACAGACAGAGTGTTTCAAAACTGCTCAATCCAAAGTATGGTTTAACTCTGTTAGCTGAATGCTCAGATCAGAAAGAAGTTTCACAGAATGCTTCTGTGTAGTTTATATTTGAATATATTCCTTTTTCCACTACTACGCTCTTAGCGCTCCAAATGTCCAGTTGCATTTTCTACAGAAATTGTGTTCAGATCTGCTCAATCAAAAGTATGGTTTAACTCTGTTAGCTGAATGCACAGATCAGAAAGAAGTTTCACAGAATGATTCTGTGTAGTTTATATTTGAAGACATTCCTTTTTCCACTATTACCCTCTTAGTGCTCGGAATCTCCACTTGCATTTTCTACAAAAAGAGTGTTTCATAACTGCTCAATCAAAAATATGTTTTATCTCTGTTAACTGAATTTACAGATCAGAAATAAGTTTCACAGAATGCATCTGTGTAGTTTTTATTTGAAGATATTCTTTTTCCCAATGTAGGCCTCTTAGCGCTTAGCATGTCCAATTGCAGTTTCTACAGAAAGAGTGTTTCAGAACGGCTCAATCAAAAGTAAGGTTCAACTCTGTTAGTTGAATGCACAGAACAGAAAGAATTTTCACAGAATGCTACTGTGTAGTTTATATTTGAATATATTCCTTTTTCCACTATTACCCTCTTAGCGCTCCGAATGTCCACTTGCATTTTCTACAGAAAGAGTGTTCAGAACTGCGCAATCAAAAGTATGGTTTAACTCTGTTAGCTTAATGAACATATCAGAAATAAGTTTCACACAATGCTTCTGTGTAGTTTTTATTTGAAGATATTATTTTTCCCAATAGAGGCCTCTTAGCGCTCAGAATGTCCAATTGCAGTTTCTACAGAAAGAGTGTTTCAGAAAGGCTCAATCAAAAGTAAGGTTCAACTCTGTTAGTTGAATGCACAGAACAGAAAGAAGTTTCATACAATGCTTCTGTGTAGTTTATATTTGAACATATTCTTTTTTCCAGTATTACCCACTTAGCGCTACGAATGTCCAGTTGCATTATCTACAGACAGAGTGTTTCAAAACTGCTCAATCAAAAGTATGGTTTAACTCTTTTAGCTGAATGCTCAGATCAGAAAGAAGTTTCACCGAATGATTCTGTGTAGTTTATATTTGAAGACATTCCTTTTTCCACTATTACCCTCTTAGCGCTCCGAATCTCCACTTGCATTTTCTACAAAAAGAGTGTTTCATAACTGCTCAATCAAAAATATGTTTTATCTCTGTTAACTGAATTTACAGATCAGAAATAAGTTTCACAGAATGCATCTGTGTAGTTTTTATTTGAAGATATTCTTTTTCCCAATGTAGGCCTCTTAGCGCTTTGCATGTCCAATTGCAGTTTCTACAGAAAGAGTGTTTCAGAACGGCTCAATCAAAAGTAAGGTTCAACTCTGTTAGTTGAATGCACAGAACAGAAAGAATTTTCACAGAATGCTACTGTGTAGTTTATATTTGAATATATTCCTTTTTCCACTATTACCCTCTTAGCGCTCCGAATGTCCACTTGCATTTTCTACAGAAAGAGTGTTCAGAACTGCGCAATCAAAAGTATGGTTTAACTCTGTTAGCTTAATGAACATATCAGAAATAAGTTTCACACAATGCTTCTGTGTAGTTTTTATTTGAAGATATTATTTTTCCCAATAGAGGCCTCTTAGCGCTCAGAATGTCCAATTGCAGTTTCTACAGAAAGAGTGTTTCAGAAAGGCTCAATCAAAAGTAAGGTTCAACTCTGTTAGTTGAATGCACAGAACAGAAAGAAGTTTCATACAATGCTTCTGTGTAGTTTATATTTGAACATATTCTTTTTTCCAGTATTACCCACTTAGCGCTACGAATGTCCAGTTGCATTTTCTACAGACAGAGTGTTTCAAAACTGCTCAATCAAAAGTATGGTTTAACTCTGTTAGCTGAATGCTCAGATCAGAAAGAAGTTTCACAGAATGCTTCTGTGTAGTTTATATTTGAATATATTCCTTTTTCCACTACTACTCTCTTAGCGCTCCAAATGTCCAGTTGCATTTTCTACAGAAAGAGGGTTCAGATCTGCTCAATCAAAAGTATGGTTTAACTCTGTTAGCTGAATGCACAGATCAGAAAGAAGTTTCACAGAATGATTCTGTGTAGTTTATATTTGGAGACATTCCTTTTTCCACTATTACCCTCTTAGCGCTCCGAATCTCCACTTGCATTTTCTACAGAAAGAGTGTTTCAGAACGGCTCAATCAAAACTAAGGTTCAACTCTTTTAGTTGAACAAACAGAACAGAAAGAAGTTTCACACAATTCTTCTGTGTAGTTTTTATTTGTAGACATTCTTTTTCCCAATATAGGCCTCTTAGCGCTCAGAATGTCCAATTGCAGTTTCTACAGAAAGAGTGTTTCAGAACGGCTCAATCAAAAGTAAGGTTCAACTCTGTTAGTTGAATGCACAGAACAGAAAGAAGTTTCATACAATGCTTCTGTGTAGTTTATATTTGAACATATTCTTTTTTCCACTATTACCCACTTAGCGCTACGAATGTCCAGTTGCATTTTCTACAGACAGAGTGTTTCAAAACTGCTCAATCCAAAGTATGGTTTAACTCTGTTAGCTGAATGCTCAGATCAGAAAGAAGTTTCACAGAATGCTTCTGTGTAGTTTATATTTGAATATATTCCTTTTTCCACTACTACGCTCTTAGCGCTCCAAATGTCCAGTTGCATTTTCTACAGAAATAGTGTTCAGATCTGCTCAATCAAAAGTATGGTTTAACTCTGTTAGCTGAATGCACAGATCAGAAAGAAGTTTCACAGAATGATTCTGTGTAGTTTATATTTGAAGACATTCCTTTTTCCACTATTACCCTCTTAGCGCTCCGAATCTCCACTTGCATTTTCTACAAAAAGAGTGTTTCATAACTGCTCAATCAAAAATATGTTTTATCTCTGTTAACTGAATTTACAGATCAGAAATAAGTTTCACAGAATGCATCTGTGTAGTTTTTATTTGAAGATATTCTTTTTCCCAATGTAGGCCTCTTAGCGCTTAGCATGTCCAATTGCAGTTTCTACAGAAAGAGTGTTTCAGAACGGCTCAATCAAAAGTAAGGTTCAACTCTGTTAGTTGAATGCACAGAACAGAAAGAATTTTCACAGAATGCTACTGTGTAGTTTATATTTGAATATATTCCTTTTTCCACTATTACCCTCTTAGCGCTCCGAATGTCCACTTGCATTTTCTACAGAAAGAGTGTTCAGAACTGCGCAATCAAAAGTATGGTTTAACTCTGTTAGCTTAATGAACATATCAGAAATAAGTTTCACACAATGCTTCTGTGTAGTTTTTATTTGAAGATATTATTTTTCCCAATAGAGGCCTCTTAGCGCTCAGAATGTCCAATTGCAGTTTCTACAGAAAGAGTGTTTCAGAAAGGCTCAATCAAAAGTAAGGTTCAACTCTGTTAGTTGAATGCACAGAACAGAAAGAAGTTTCATACAATGCTTCTGTGTAGTTTATATTTGAACATATTCTTTTTTCCAGTATTACCCACTTAGCGCTACGAATGTCCAGTTGCATTATCTACAGACAGAGTGTTTCAAAACTGCTCAATCAAAAGTATGGTTTAACCCTTTTAGCTGAATGCTCAGATCAGAAAGAAGTTTCACCGAATGATTCTGTGTAGTTTATATTTGAAGACATTCCTTTTTCCACTATTACCCTCTTAGCGCTCCGAATCTCCACTTGCATTTTCTACAAAAAGAGTGTTTCATAACTGCTCAATCAAAAATATGTTTTATCTCTGTTAACTGAATTTACAGATCAGAAATAAGTTTCACAGAATGCATCTGTGTAGTTTTTATTTGAAGATATTCTTTTTCCCAATGTAGGCCTCTTAGCGCTTTGCATGTCCAATTGCAGTTTCTACAGAAAGAGTGTTTCAGAACGGCTCAATCAAAAGTAAGGTTCAACTCTGTTAGTTGAATGCACAGAACAGAAAGAATTTTCACAGAATGCTACTGTGTAGTTTATATTTGAATATATTCCTTTTTCCACTATTACCGTCTTAGCGCTCCGAATGTCCACTTGTATTTTCTACAGAAAGAGTGTTCAGAACTGCGCAATCAAAAGTATGGTTTAACTCTGTTAGCTTAATGAACATATCAGAAATAAGTTTCACACAATGCTTCTGTGTTGTTTTTATTTGAAGATATTATTTTTCCCAATAGAGGCCTCTTAGCGCTCAGAATGTCCAATTGCAGTTTCTACAGAAAGAGTGTTTCAGAAAGGCTCAATCAAAAGTAAGGTTCAACTCTGTTAGTTGAATGCACAGAACAGAAAGAAGTTTCATACAATGCTTCTGTGTAGTTTATATTTGAACATATTCTTTTTTCCAGTATTACCCACTTAGCGCTACGAATGTCCAGTTGCATTTTCTACAGACAGAGTGTTTCAAAACTGCTCAATCAAAAGTATGGTTTAACTCTGTTAGCTGAATGCTCAGATCAGAAAGAAGTTTCACAGAATGCTTCTGTGTAGTTTATATTTGAATATATTCCTTTTTCCACTACTACTCTCTTAGCGCTCCAAATGTCCAGTTGCATTTTCTACAGAAAGAGTGTTCAGATCTGCTCAATCAAAAGTATGGTTTAACTCTGTTAGCTGAATGCACAGATCAGAAAGAAGTTTCACAGAATGATTCTGTGTAGTTTATATTTGGAGACATTCCTTTTTCCACTATTACCCTCTTAGCGCTCCGAATCTCCACTTGCATTTTCTACAGAAAGAGTGTTTCAGAACGGCTCAATCAAAACTATGGTTCAACTCTTTTAGTTGAACAAACAGAACAGAAAGATGTTTCACACAATTCTTCTGTGTAGTTTTTATTTGTAGACATTCTTTTTCCCAATATAGGTCTCTTAGCGCTCAGAATGTCCAATTGCAGTTTCTACAGAAAGAGTGTTTCAGAACGGCTCAATCAAAAGTAAGTTTCAACTCTGTTAGTTGAATGCACAGAACAGAAAGTAGTTTCATACAATGCTTCTGTGTAGTTTATATTTGAACATATTCTTTTTTCCACTATTACCCACTTAGCGCTACGAATGTCCAGTTGCATTTTCTACAGACAGAGTGTTTCAAAACTGCTCAATCAAAAGTATGGTTTAACTCTGTTAGCTGAATGCTCAGATCAGAAAGAAGTTTCACAGAATGCTTCTGTGTAGTTTATATTTGAATATATTCCTTTTTCCACTACTACTCTCTTAGCGCTCCAAATGTCCAGTTGCATTTTCTACAGAAAGAGTGTTCAGATCTGCTCAATCAAAAGTATGGTTTAACTCTGTTAGCTGAATGCACAGATCAGAAAGAAGTTTCACAGAATGATTCCGTGTAGTTTATATTTGGAGACATTCCTTTTTCCACTATGACCCTCTTAGCGCTCCGAATCTCCACTTGCATTTTCTACAGAAAGAGTGTTTCAGAACTGCTCAATCAAAACTATGGTTCAAATCTTTTAGTTGAACAAACAGAACAGAAAGAAGTTTCACACAATTCTTCTGTGTAGTTTTTATTTGTAGACATTCTTTTTCCCAATATAGGTCACTTAGCGCTCAGAATGTCCAATTGCAGTTTCTACAGAAAGAGTGTTTCAGAAAGGCTCAATCAAAAGTAAGGTTCAACTCTGTTAGTTGAATGCACAGAACAGAAAGAAGTTTCATACAATGCTTCTGTGTAGTTTATATTTGAACATATTCTTTTTTCCACTATTACCCACTTAGCGCTACGAATGTCCAGTTGCATTTTCTACAGACAGAGTGTTTCAAAACTGCTCAATCAAAAGTATGGTTTAACTCTGTTAGCTGAATGCTCAGATCAGAAAGAAGTTTCACAGAATGCTTCTGTGTAGTTTATATTTGAATATATTCCTTTTTCCACTACTACTCTCTTAGCGCTCCAAATGTCCAGTTGCATTTTCTACAGAAAGAGTGTTCAGATCTGCTCAATCAAAAGTATGGTTTAACTCTGTTAGCTGAATGCACAGATCAGAAAGAAGTTTCACAGAATGATTCTGTGTAGTTTATATTTGGAGACATTCCTTTTTCCACTATTACCCTCTTAGCGCTCCGAATCTCCACTTGCATTTTCTACAGAAAGAGTGTTTCAGAACGGCTCAATCAAAACTAAGGTTCAACTCTTTTAGTTGAACAAACAGAACAGAAAGAAGTTTCACACAATTCTTCTGTGTAGTTTTTATTTGTAGACATTCTTTTTCCCAATATAGGCCTCTTAGCGCTCAGAATGTCCAACTGCAGTTTCTACAGAAAGAGTGTTTCAGAACGGCTCAATCAAAAGTAAGGTTCAACTCTGTTAGTTGAATGCACAGAACAGAAAGAATTTTCACAGAATGCTACTGTGTAGTTTATATTTGAATATATTCCTTTTTCCACTATTACCCTCTTAGCGCTCCGAATCTCCACTTGCATTTTCTACAAAAAGAGTGTTTCATAACTGCTCAATCAAAAATATGTTTTATCTCTGTTAACTGAATTTACAGATCAGAAATAAGTTTCACAGAATGCATCTGTGTAGTTTTTATTTGAAGATATTCTTTTTCCCAATGTAGGCCTCTTAGCGCTTAGCATGTCCAATTGCAGTTTCTACAGAAAGAGTGTTTCAGAACGGCTCAATCCAAAGTAAGGTTCAACTCTGTTAGTTGAATGCACAGAACAGAAAGAATTTTCACAGAATGCTACTGTGTAGTTTATATTTGAATATATTCCTTTTTCCACTATTACCCTCTTAGCGCTCCGAATGTCCACTTGCATTTTCTACAGAAAGAGTGTTCAGAACTGCGCAATCAAAAGTATGGTTTAACTCTGTTAGCTTAATGAACATATCAGAAATAAGTTTCACACAATGCTTCTGTGTAGTTTTTATTTGAAGATATTATTTTTCCCAATAGAGGCCTCTTAGCGCTCAGAATGTCCAATTGCAGTTTCTACAGAAAGAGTGTTTCAGAAAGGCTCAATCAAAAGTAAGGTTCAACTCTGTTAGTTGAATGCACAGAACAGAAAGAAGTTTCACAGAATGCTTCTGTGTAGTTTATATTTGAATATATTCCTTTTTCCACTACTACGCTCTTAGCGCTCCAAATGTCCAGTTGCATTTTCTACAGAAAGAGTGTTCAGATCTGCTCAATCAAAAGTATGGTTTAACTCTGTTAGCTGAATGCTCAGATCAGAAAGAAGTTTCACAGAATGCTTCTGTGTAGTTTATATTTGGATATATTCCTTTTTCCACTACTACTCTCTTAGCGCTCCAAATGTCCAGTTGCATTTTCTACAGAAAGAGTGTTCAGATCTGCTCAATCAAAAGTATGGTTTAACTCTGTTAGCTGAATGCACAGATCAGAAAGAAGTTTCACAGAATGATTCTGTGTAGTTTATATTTGGAGACATTCCTTTTTCCACTATTACCCTCTTAGCGCTCCGAATCTCCACTTGCATTTTCTACAGAAAGAGTGTTTCAGAACGGCTCAATCAAAACTATGGTTCAACTCTTTTAGTTGAACAAACAGAACAGAAAGATGTTTCACACAATTCTTCTGTGTAGTTTTTATTTGTAGACATTCTTTTTCCCAATATAGGTCTCTTAGCGCTCAGAATGTCCAATTGCAGTTTCTACAGAAAGAGTGTTTCAGAACGGCTCAATCAAAAGTAAGGTTCAACTCTGTTAGTTGAATGCACAGAACAGAAAGTAGTTTCATACAATGCTTCTGTGTAGTTTATATTTGAACATATTCTTTTTTCCACTATTACCCACTTAGCGCTACGAATGTCCAGTTGCATTTTCTACAGACAGAGTGTTTCAAAACTGCTCAATCAAAAGTATGGTTTAACTCTGTTAGCTGAATGCTCAGATCAGAAAGAAGTTTCACAGAATGCTTCTGTGTAGTTTATATTTGAATATATTCCTTTTTCCACTACTACGCTCTTAGCGCTCCAAATGTCCAGTTGCATTTTCTACAGAAAGAGTGTTCAGATCTGCTCAATCAAAAGTATGGTTTAACTCTGTTAGCTGAATGCACAGATCAGAAAGAAGTTTCACCGAATGATTCTGTGTAGTTTATATTTGAAGACATTCCTTTTTCCACTATTACCCTCTTAGCGCTCCGAATCTCCACTTGCATTTTCTACAAAAAGAGTGTTTCATAACTGCTCAATCAAAAATATGTTTTATCTCTGTTAACTGAATTTACAGATCAGAAATAAGTTCACAGAATGCATCTGTGTAGTTTTTATTTGAAGATATTCTTTTTCCCAATGTAGGCCTCTTAGCGCTTAGCATGTCCAATTGCAGTTTCTACAGAAAGAGTGTTTCAGAACGGCTCAATCAAAAGTAAGGTTCAACTGTGTTAGTTGAATGCACAGAACAGAAAGAATTTTCACAGAATGCTACTGTGTAGTTTATATTTGAATATATTCCTTTTTCCACTATTACCCTGTTAGCGCTCCGAATGTCCACTTGAATTTCTACAGAAAGAGTGTTCAGAACTGCGCAATCAAAAGTATGGTTTAACTCTGTTAGTTTAATGAACATATCAGAAATAAGTTTCACACAATGCTTCTGTGTAGTTTGTATTTGAAGATATTATTTTTCCCAATAGAGGCCTCTTAGCGCTCAGAATGTCCAATTGCAGTTTCTACAGAAAGAGTGTTTCAGAAAGGCTCAATCAAAAGTAAGGTTCAACTCTGTTAGTTGAATGCACAGAACAGAAAGAAGTTTCATACAATGCTTCTGTGTAGTTTATATTTGAACATATTCTTTTTTCCAGTATTACCCACTTAGCGCTACGAATGTCCAGTTGCATTTTCTACAGACAGAGTGTTTCAAAACTGCTCAATCAAAAGTATGGTTTAACTCTGTTAGCTGAATGCTCAGATCAGAAAGAAGTTTCACAGAATGCTTCTGTGTAGTTTATATTTGAATATATTCCTTTTTCCACTACTACTCTCTTAGCGCTCCAAATGTCCAGTTGCATTTTCTACAGAAAGAGTGTTCAGATCTGCTCAATCAAAAGTATGGTTTAACTCTGTTAGCTGAATGCACAGATCAGAAAGATGTTTCACAGAATGATTCCGTGTAGTTTATATTTGGAGACATTCCTTTTTCCACTATGACCCTCTTAGCGCTCCGAATCTCCACTTGCATTTTCTACAGAAAGAGTGTTTCAGAACGGCTCAATCAAAACTATGGTTCAAATCTTTTAGTTGAACAAACAGAACAGAAAGAAGTTTCACACAATTCTTCTGTGTAGTTTTTATTTGTAGACATTCTTTTTCCCAATATATGTCTCTTAGCGCTCAGAATGTCCAATTGCAGTTTCTACAGAAAGAGTGTTTCAGAACGGCTCAATCAAAAGTAAGGTTCAACTCTGTTAGTTGAATGCACAGAACAGAAAGTAGTTTCATACAATGCTTCTGTGTAGTTTATATTTGAACATATTCTTTTTTCCAGTATTACCCACTTAGCGCTACGAATGTCCAGTTGCATTTTCTACAGACAGAGTGTTTCAAAACTGCTCAATCAAAAGTATGGTTTAACTCTGTTAGCTGAATGCTCAGATCAGAAAGCAGTTTCACAGAATGCTTCTGTGTAGTTTATATTTGAATATATTCCTTTTTCCACTACTACTCTCTTAGCGCTCCAAATGTCCAGTTGCATTTTCTACAGAAAGAGTGTTCAGATCTGCTCAATCAAAAGTATGGTTTAACTCTGTTAGCTGAATGCACAGATCAGAAAGAAGTTTCACAGAATGATTCTGTGTAGTTTATATTTGGAGACATTCCTTTTTCCACTATTACCCTCTTAGCGCTCCGAATCTCCACTTGCATTTTCTACAGAAAGAGTGTTTCAGAACGGCTCAATCAAAACTAAGGTTCAACTCTTTTAGTTGAACAAACAGAACAGAAAGAAGTTTCACACAATTCTTCTGTGTAGTTTTTATTTGTAGACATTCTTTTTCCCAATATAGGCCTCTTAGCGCTCAGAATGTCCAATTGCAGTTTCTACAGAAAGAGTGTTTCAGAACGGCTCAATCAAAAGTAAGGTTCAACTCTGTTAGTTGAATGCACAGAACAGAAACAAGTTTCATACAATGCTTCAGTGTAGTTTATATTTGAACATATTCTTTTTTCCACTATTACCCACTTAGCGCTACGAATGTCCAGTTGCATTTTCTACAGACAGAGTGTTTCAAAACTGCTCAATCAAAAGTATGGTTTAACTCTGTTAGCTGAATGCTCAGATCAAAAGAAGTTTCACAGAATGCTTCTGTGTAGTTTATATTTGAATATATTCCTTTTTCCACTACTACGCTCTTAGCGCTCCAAATGTCCAGTTGCATTTTCTACAGAAAGAGTGTTCAGATCTGCTCAATCAAAAGTATGGTTTAACTCTGTTAGCTGAATGCACAGATCAGAAAGAAGTTTCACCGAATGATTCTGTGTAGTTTATATTTGAAGACATTCCTTTTTCCACTATTACCCTCTTAGCGCTCCGAATCTCCACTTGCATTTTCTACAAAAAGAGTGTTTCTTAACTGCTCAATCAAAAATATGTTTTATCTCTGTTAACTGAATTTACAGATCAGAAATAAGTTTCACAGAATGCATCTGTGTAGTTTTTATTTGAAGATATTCTTTTTCCCAATGTAGGCCTCTTAGCGCTTAGCATGTCCAATTGCAGTTTCTACAGAAAGAGTGTTTCAGAACGGCTCAATCAAAAGTAAGGTTCAACTCTGTTAGTTGAATGCACAGAACAGAAAGAATTTTCACAGAATGCTACTGTGTAGTTTATATTTGAATATATTCCTTTTTCCACTATTACCCTCTTAGCGCTCCGAATGTCCACTTGCATTTTCTACAGAAAGAGTGTTCAGAACTGCGCAATCAAAAGTATGGTTTAACTCTGTTAGCTTAATGAACATATCAGAAATAAGTTTCACACAATGCTTCTGTGTAGTTTTTATTTGAAGATATTATTTTTCCCAATAGAGGCCTCTTAGCGCTCAGAATGTCCAATTGCAGTTTCTACAGAAAGAGTGTTTCAGAAAGGCTCAATCAAAAGTAAGGTTCAACTCTGTTAGTTGAATGCACAGAACAGAAAGAAGTTTCATACAATGCTTCTGTGTAGTTTATATTTGAACATATTCTTTTTTCCAGTATTACCCACTTAGCGCTACGAATGTCCAGTTGCATTTTCTACAGACAGAGTGTTTCAAAACTGCTCAATCAAAAGTATGGTTTAACTCTGTTAGCTGAATGCTCAGATCAGAAAGAAGTTTCACAGAATGCTTCTGTGTAGTTTATATTTGAATATATTCCTTTTTCCACTACTACTCTCTTAGCGCTCCAAATGTCCAGTTGCATTTTCTACAGAAAGAGTGTTCAGATCTGCTCAATCAAAAGTATGGTTTAACTCTGTTAGCTGAATGCACAGATCAGAAAGATGTTTCACAGAATGATTCCGTGTAGTTTATATTTGGAGACATTCCTTTTTCCACTATGACCCTCTTAGCGCTCCGAATCTCCACTTGCATTTTCTACAGAAAGAGTGTTTCAGAACGGCTCAATCAAAACTATGGTTCAAATCTTTTAGTTGAACAAACAGAACAGAAAGAAGTTTCACACAATTCTTCTGTGTAGTTTTTATTTGTAGACATTCTTTTTCCCAATATATGTCTCTTAGCGCTCAGAATGTCCAATTGCAGTTTCTACAGAAAGAGTGTTTCAGAACGGCTCAATCAAAAGTAAGGTTCAACTCTGTTAGTTGAATGCACAGAACAGAAAGTAGTTTCATACAATGCTTCTGTGTAGTTTATATTTGAACATATTCTTTTTTCCAGTATTACCCACTTAGCGCTACGAATGTCCAGTTGCATTTTCTACAGACAGAGTGTTTCAAAACTGCTCAATCAAAAGTATGGTTTAACTCTGTTAGCTGAATGCTCAGATCAGAAAGAAGTTTCACAGAATGCTTCTGTGTAGTTTATATTTGAATATATTCCTTTTTCCACTACTACTCTCTTAGCGCTCCAAATGTCCAGTTGCATTTTCTACAGAAAGAGTGTTCAGATCTGCTCAATCAAAAGTATGGTTTAACTCTGTTAGCTGAATGCACAGATCAGAAAGAAGTTTCACAGAATGATTCTGTGTAGTTTATATTTGGAGACATTCCTTTTTCCACTATTACCCTCTTAGCGCTCCGAATCTCCACTTGCATTTTCTACAGAAAGAGTGTTTCAGAACGGCTCAATCAAAACTAAGGTTCAACTCTTTTAGTTGAACAAACAGAACAGAAAGAAGTTTCACACAATTCTTCTGTGTAGTTTTTATTTGTAGACATTCTTTTTCCCAATATAGGCCTCTTAGCGCTCAGAATGTCCAATTGCAGTTTCTACAGAAAGAGTGTTTCAGAACGGCTCAATCAAAAGTAAGGTTCAACTCTGTTAGTTGAATGCACAGAACAGAAACAAGTTTCATACAATGCTTCAGTGTAGTTTATATTTGAACATATTCTTTTTTCCACTATTACCCACTTAGCGCTACGAATGTCCAGTTGCATTTTCTACAGACAGAGTGTTTCAAAACTGCTCAATCAAAAGTATGGTTTAACTCTGTTAGCTGAATGCTCAGATCAAAAGAAGTTTCACAGAATGCTTCTGTGTAGTTTATATTTGAATATATTCCTTTTTCCACTACTACGCTCTTAGCGCTCCAAATGTCCAGTTGCATTTTCTACAGAAAGAGTGTTCAGATCTGCTCAATCAAAAGTATGGTTTAACTCTGTTAGCTGAATGCACAGATCAGAAAGAAGTTTCACCGAATGATTCTGTGTAGTTTATATTTGAAGACATTCCTTTTTCCACTATTACCCTCTTAGCGCTCCGAATCTCCACTTGCATTTTCTACAAAAAGAGTGTTTCTTAACTGCTCAATCAAAAATATGTTTTATCTCTGTTAACTGAATTTACAGATCAGAAATAAGTTTCGCAGAATGCATCTGTGTAGTTTTTATTTGAAGATATTCTTTTTCCCAATGTAGGCCTCTTAGCGCTTAGCATGTCCAATTGTAGTTTCTTCAGAAAGAGTGTTTCAGAACGGCTCAATCAAAAGTAAGGTTCAACTCTGTTAGTTGAATGCACAGAACAGAAAGAATTTTCACAGAATGCTACTGTGTAGTTTATATTTGAATATATTCCTTTTTCCACTATTACCCTCTTAGCGCTCCGAATGTCCACTTGCATTTTCTACAGAAAGAGTGTTCAGAACTGCGCAATCAAAAGTATGGTTTAACTCTGTTAGCTTAATGAACATATCAGAAATAAGTTTCACACAATGCTTCTGTGTAGTTTTTATTTGAAGATATTATTTTTCCCAATAGAGGCCTCTTAGCGCTCAGAATGTCCAATTGCAGTTTCTACAGAAAGAGTGTTTCAGAAAGGCTCAATCAAAAGTAAGGTTCAACTCTGTTAGTTGAATGCACAGAACAGAAAGAAGTTTCATACAATGCTTCTGTGTAGTTTATATTTGAACATA
The DNA here is from genome assembly GCF_028878055.3 of Symphalangus syndactylus. NCBI lineage: Eukaryota > Metazoa > Chordata > Mammalia > Primates > Hylobatidae > Symphalangus > Symphalangus syndactylus. Next base: position 446,557 of record NC_072439.2, read on the forward strand.
TTCTTTTTTCCAGTATTACCCACTTAGCGCTACGAATGTCCAGTTGCATTTTCTACAGACAGAGTGTTTCAAAACTGCTCAATCAAAAGTATGGTTTAACTCTGTTAGCTGAATGCTCAGATCAGAAAGAAGTTTCACAGAATGCTTCTGTGTAGTTTATATTTGAATATATTCCTTTTTCCACTACTACTCTCTTAGCGCTCCAAATGTCCATTTGCATTTTCTACAGAAAGAGTGTTCAGATCTGCTCAATCAAAAGTATGGTTTAACTCTGTTAGCTGAATGCACAGATCAGAAAGAAGTTTCACAGAATGATTCTGTGTAGTTTATATTTGGAGACATTCCTTTTTCCACTATTACCCTCTTAGCGCTCCGAATCTCCACTTGCATTTTCTACAGAAAGAGTGTTTCAGAACGGCTCAATCAAAACTAAGGTTCAAATCTTTTAGTTGAACAAACAGAACAGAAAGAAGTTTCACACAATTCTTCTGTGTAGTTTTTATTTGTAGACATTCTTTTTCCCAATATAGGCCTCTTAGCGCTCAGAATGTCCAATTGCAGTTTCTACAGAAAGAGTGTTTCAGAACGGCTCAATCAAAAGTAAGGTTCAACTCTGTTAGTTGAATGCATAGAACAGAAACAAGTTTCATACAATGCTTCTGTGTAGTTTATATTTGAACATATTCTTTTTTCCACTATTACCCACTTAGCGCTACGAATGTCCAGTTGCATTTTCTACAGACAGAGTGTTTCAAAACTGCTCAATCAAAAGTATGGTTTAACTCTGTTAGCTGAATGCTCAGATCAGAAAGATGTTTCACAGAATGCTTCTGTGTAGTTTATATTTGAATATATTCCTTTTTCCACTACTACGCTCTTAGCGCTCCAAATGTCCAGTTGCATTTTCTACAGAAAGAGTGTTCAGATCTGCTCAATCAAATTATGGTTTAACTCTGTTAGCTGAATGCACAGATCAGAAAGAAATTTCACCGAATGATTCTGTGTAGTTTATATTTGAAGACATTCCTTTTTCCACTATTACCCTCTTAGCGCTCCGAATCTCCACTTGCATTTTCTACAAAAAGAGTGTTTCATAACTGCTCAATCAAAAATATGTTTTATCTCTGTTAACTGAATTTACAGATCAGAAATAAGTTTCACAGAATGCATCTGTGTAGTTTTTATTTGAAGATATTCTTTTTCCCAATGTAGGCCTCTTAGCGCTTAGCATGTCCAATTGCAGTTTCTATAGAAAGAGTGTTTCAGAACGGCTCAATCAAAAGTAAGGTTCAACTCTGTTAGTTGAATGCACAGAACAGAAAGAATTTTCACAGAATGCTACTGTGTAGTTTATATTTGAATATATTCCTTTTTCCACTATTACCCTCTTAGCGCTCCGAATGTCCACTTGCATTTTCTACAGAAAGAGTGTTCAGAACTGCGTAATTAAAAGTATGGTTTAACTCTGTTAGCTTAATGAACATATCAGAAATAAGTTTCACACAATGCTTCTGTGTAGTTTTTATTTGAAGATATTATTTTTCCCAATATAGGCCTCTTAGCGCTCAGAATGTCCAATTGCAGTTTCTACAGAAAGAATGTTTCAGAAAGGCTCAATCAAATGTAAGGTTCAACTCTGTTAGTTGAATGCACAGAACAGAAAGAAGTTTCATACAATGCTTCTGTGTAGTTTATATTTGAACATATTCTTTTTTCCACTATTACCCACTTAGCGCTACGAATGTCCAGTTGCATTTTCTACAGACAGAGTGTTTCAAAACTGCTCAATCAAAAGTATGGTTTAACTCTGTTAGCTGAATGCTCAGATCAGAAAGAAGTTTCACAGAATGCTTCTGTTTAGTTTATATTTGAATATATTCCTTTTTCCACTACTACGCTCTTAGCGCTCCAAATGTCCAGTTGCATTTTCTACAGAAAGAGTGTTCAGATCTGCTCAATCAAAAGTATGGTTTAACTCTGTTAGCTGAATGCACAGATCAGAAAGAAGTTTCACCGAATGATTCTGTGTAGTTTATATTTGAAGACATTCCTTTTTCCACTATTACCCTCTTAGCGCTCCGAATCTCCACTTGCATTTTCTACAAAAAGAGTGTTTCATAGCTGCTCAATCAAAAATATGTTTTATCTCTGTTAACTGAATTTACAGATCAGAAATAAGTTTCACAGAATGCATCTGTGTAGTTTTTATTTGAAGATATTCTTTTTCCCAATTTAGGCCTCTTAGCGCTTAGTATGTCCAATTGCAGTTTGTACAGAAAGAGTGTTTCAGAACGGCTCAATCAAAAGTAAGCTTCAACTCTGTTAGTTGAATGCACAGAACAGAAAGAATTTTCACAGAATTCTACTGTGTAGTTTATATTTGAATATATTCCTTTTTCCACTATTACCCTCTTAAGGATCCGAATGTTCACTTGCATTTTCTACAGAAAGAGTGTTCAGAACTGGGCAATCAAAAGTATGGTTTAACACTTTTAGCTTAATGAACATATCAGAAATAAGTTTCACACAATGCTTCTGGGTAGTTTTTATTCGAAGATATTATTTTTCCCAATATAGGCCTCTTAGCGCTCAGAATGTCCAATTGCAGTTTCTACAGAAAGAGTGTTTCAGAAAGGCTCAATCAAAAGTAAGGTTCAAATCTGTTAGTTGAATGCACAGAACAGAAAGAAGTTTCATACAATGCTTCTGTGTAGTTTATATTTGAACATATTCTTTTTTCCACTATTACCCACTTAGCGCTACGAATGTCCAGTTGCATTTTCTACAGACAGAGTGTTTCAAAACTGCACAATCAAAAGTATGGTTTAACTGTGTTAGCTGAATGCTCAGATCAGAAAGAAGTTTCACAGAATGCTTCTGCGTAGTTTATATTTGAATATATTCCTTTTTCCACTACTACTCTCTTAGCGCTCCAAATGTCCAGTTGCATTTTCTACAGAAAGAGTGTTCAGATCTGCTCAATCAAAAGTATGTTTTAACACTGTTAGCTGAATGCACAGATCAGAAAGAAGTTTCACAGAATGATTCTGTGTAATTTATATTTGGAGACATTCCTTTTTCCACTATTACCCTCTTAGCGCTCCGAATCTCCACTTGCATTTTCTACAGAAAGAGTGTTTCAGAACGGCTCAATCAAAACTAAGGTTCAACTCTTTTAGTTGAACAAACAGAACAGAAAGAAGTTTCACACAATTCTTCTGTGTAGTTTTTATTTGTAGACATTCTTTTTCCCAATATAGGCCTCTTAGCGCTCAGAATGTCCAATTGCAGTTTCTACAGAAAGAGTGTTTCAGAACGGCTCAATCAAAAGTAAGGTTCAACTCTGTTTGTTGAATGCACAGAACAGAAAGAAGTTTCATACAATGCTTCTGTGTAGTTTATATTGAACATATTCTTTTTTCCACTATTACCCACTTAGCGCTACGAATGTCCAGTTGCATTTTCTACAGACAGAGTGTTTCCAAACTGCTCAATCAAAAGTATGGTTTAACTCTGTTAGCTGAATGCTCAGATCAGAAAGAAGTTTCACAGAATGCTTCTGTGTAGTTTATATTTGAATATATTCCTTTTTCCACTACTACGCTCTTAGCGCTCCAAATGTCCAGTTGCATTTTCTACAGAAAGAGTGTTCAGATCTGCTCAATCAAAAGTATGGTTTAACTCTGTTAGCTGAATGCTCAGATCAGAAAGAAGTTTCACAGAATGCTTCTCTGTAATTTATATTTGAATATATTCCTTTTTCCACTACTACGCTCTTAGCGCTCCAAATGTCCAGTTGCATTTTCTACAGAAAGAGTGTTCAGATCTGCTCAATCAAAAGTATGGTTTAACACTGTTAGCTGAATGCACAGATCAGAAAGAAGTTTCACCGAATGATTCTGTGTAGTTTATATTTGAAGACATTCCTTTTTCCACTATTACCCTCTTAGCGCTGCGAATCTCCACTTGCATTTTCTACAAAAAGTGTGTTTCATAAGTGCTCAATCGAAAATATGTTTTATCTCTGTTAACTGAATTTACAGATCAGAAATAAGTTTCACAGAATGCATCTGTGTAGTTTTTATTTGAAGATATTTTTTTCCCAATGTAGGCCTCTTAGCGCTTAGCATGTCCAATTGCAGTTTCTACAGAAAGAGTGTTTCAGAACGGCTCAATCAAAAGTAAGGTTCAACTCTGATAGTTGAATGCACAGAACAGAAAGAATTTTCACAGAATGCTACTGTGTAGTTTATATTTGAATATATTCCTTTTTCCACTACTACGCTCTTAGCGCTCAAAATGTCCAGTTGCATTTTCTACAGAAAGAGTGTTCAGATCTGCTCAATCAAAAGTATGGTTTAACTCTGTTAGCTGAATGCACAGATCAGAAAGAAGTTTCACCGAATGATTCTGTGTAGTTTATATTTGAAGACATTCCTTTTTCCACTATTACCCTCTTAGCGCTCCGAATCTCCACTTGCATTTTCTACAAAAAGAGTGTTTCATAACTGCTCAATCAAAAATATGTTTTATCTCTGTTAACTGAATTTACAGATCAGAAATAATTTTCACAGAATGCATCTGTGTAGTTTTTATTTGAAGATATTTTTTTCCCAATGTAGGCCTCTTAGCGCTTAGCATGTCCAATTGCAGTTTCTACAGAAAGAGTGTTTCAGAACGGCTCAATCAAAAGTAAGGTTCAACTCTGATAGTTGAATGCACAGAACAGAAAGAATTTTCACAGAATGCTACTGTGTAGTTTATACTTGAATATATTCCTTTTTCCACTATTACCCTCTTAGCGCTCCGAATGTCCACTTGCATTTTCCACAGAAAGAGTGTTCAGAACTGCGCAATCAAAAGTATGGTTTAACTCTTTTAGCTTAATGAACATATCAGAAATAAGTTTCACACAATGCTTCTGTGTAGTTTTAATTTGAAGATATTATTTTACCCAATAGAGGCCTCTTAGCGCTCATAATGTCCAATTGCAGTTTCTACAGAAAGAGTGTTTCAGAAAGGCTCAATCAAAAGTAAGGTTCAACTCTGTTACTTGAATGCACGGAACAGAAAGAAGTTTCATACAATGCTTCTGTGTAGTTTATACTTGAACATATTCTTTTTGCCACTATTACCCACTTAGCGCTACGAATGTCCCGTTGCATTTTCTACAGACAGAGTGTTTCAAAACTGCTCAATCAAAAGTATGGTTTAACTCTGTTAGCTGAATGCTCAGATCAGAAAGAAGTTTCACAGAATGCTTCTGTGTAGTTTATATTTGAATATATTCCTTTTTCCACTACTACTCTCTTAGCGCTCCAAATGTCCAGTTGCATTTTCTACAGAAAGAGTGTTCAGATCTGCTCAATCAAAAGTATGGTTTAACTCTGTTAGCTGAATGCACAGATCAGAAAGAAGTTTCACAGAATGATTCTGTGTAGTTTATATTTGGAGACATTCCTTTTTTCACTATTACCCTCTTAGCGCTCCGAAACTCCACTTGCATTTTCTACAGAAAGAGTGTTTCAGAACGGCTCAATCAAAACTAAGGTTCAACTCTTTTAGTTGAACAAACAGAACAGAAAGAAGTTTCACACAATTCTTCTGTGTAGTTTTTATTTGTAGACATTCTTTTTCCCAATATAGGCCTCTTAGCGCTCAGAATGTCCAATTGCAGTTTCTACAGAAAGAGTGTTTCAGAACGGCTCAATCAAAAGTAAGGTTCAACTCTGTTAGTTGAATGCACAGAACAGAAAGAAGTTTCATACAATGCTTCTGTGTAGTTTATATTTGAACATATTCTTTTTTCCACTATTACCCACTTAGCGCTACGAATGTCCAGTTGCATTTTCTACAGACAGAGTGTTTCAAAACTGCTCAATCAAAAGTATGGTTTAACTCTGTTAGCTGAATGCTCAGATCAGAAAGAAGTTTCACAGAATGCTTCTGTGTAGTTTATATTTGAATATATTCCTTTTTCCACTACTACGCTCTTAGCGCTCCAAATGTCCAGTTGCATTTTCTACAGAAAGAGTGTTCAGATCTGCTCAATCAAAAGTATGGTTTAACTCTGTTAGCTGAATGCACAGATCAGAAAGAAGTTTCACCGAATGATTCTGTGTAGTTTATATTTGAAGACATTCCTTTTTCCACAATTACCCTCTTAGCGCTCCGAATCTCCACTTGCATTTTCTACAAAAAGAGTGTTTCATAACTGCTCAATCAAAAATATGTTTTATCTCTGTTAGCTGAATTTACAGAGCAGAAATAAGTTTCACAGAATGCATCTGTGTAGTTTTTATTTGAAGATATTCTTTTTCCCAATGTAGGCCTCTTAGCGCTTAGCATGTCCAATTGCAGTTTCTACAGAAAGAGTGTTTCAGAACGGCTCAATCAAAAGTAAGGTTCAACTCTGTTAGTTGAATGCACAGAACAGAAATAATTTTCACAGAATGCTACTGTGTAGTTTATATTTGAATATATTCCTTTTTCCACTATTCCCCTATTAGCGCTCCGAATGTCCACTTGCATTTTCTACAGAAAGAGTGTTCAGAACTGCGCAATCAAAAGTATGGTTTAACTCTGTTAGCTTAATGAACATATCAGAAATATGTTTCACACAATGCTTCTGTGTAGTTTTTATTTGAAGATATTATTTTTCCCAATAGAGTCCTCTTAGCGCTCAGAATGTCCAATTGCAGTTTCTACAGAAAGAGTGTTTCAGAAAGGCTCAATCAAAGTAAGGTTCAACTCTGTTAGTTGAATGCACAGAACAGAAAGAAGTTTCATACAATGCTTCTGTGTAGTTTATATTTGAACATATTCTTTTTTCCACTATTACCCACTTAGCGCTACGAATGTCCAGTTGCATTTTCTACAGACAGAGTGTTTCAAAACTGCTCAATCAAAAGTATGGTTTAACTCTGTTAGCTGAATGCTCAGATCAGAAAGAAGTTTCACAGAATGCTTCTGTGTAGTTTATATTTGAATATATTCCTTTTTCCACTACTACTCTCTTAGCGCTCCAAATGTCCAGTTGCATTTTCTACAGAAAGAGAGTTCAGATCTGCTCAATCAAAAGTATGGTTTAACTCTGTTAGCTGAATGCACAGATCAGAAAGAAGTTTCACAGAATGATTCTGTGTAGTTTATATTTGGAGACATTCCTTTTTCCACTATTAACCTCTTAGCGCTCCGAATCTCCACTTGCATTTTCTACAGAAAGTGTGTTTCAGAACGGCTCAATCAAAACTAAGTTTCAACTCTTTTAGTTGAACAAACAGAACAGAAAGAAGTTTCACACAATTCTTCTGTGTAGTTTTTATTTGTAGACATTCTTTTTCCCAATATAGGCCTCTTAGCGCTCAGAATGTCCAATTGCAGTTTCTACAGAAAGAGTGTTTCAGAACGGCTCAATCAAAAGTAAGGTTCAACTCTGTTAGTTGAATGCACAGAACAGAAAGAAGTTTCATACAATGCTTCTGTGTAGTTTATATTTGAACATATTCTTTTTTCCACTATTACCCACTTAGCGCTACGAATGTCCAGTTGCATTTTCTACAGACAGAGTGTTTCAAAACCGCTCAATCAAAAGTATGGTTTAACTCTGCTAGCTGAATGCTCAGATCAGAAAGAAGTTTCACAGAATGCTTCTGTGTAGTTTATATTTGAATATATTCCTTTTTCCACTACTACGCTCTTAGCGCTCCAAATGTCCAGTTGCATTTTCTACAGAAAGAGTGTTCAGATCTGCTCAATCAAAAGTATGGTTTAACTCTGTTAGCTGAATGCACAGATCAGAAAGAAGTTTCACCGAATGATTCTGTGTAGTTTATATTTGAAGACATTCCTTTTTCCACTATTACCCTCTTAGCGCTCCGAATCTCCACTTGCATTTTCTACAAAAAGAGTGTTTCATAACTGCTCAATCAAAAATATGTTTTATCTCTGTTAACTGAATTTACAGATCAGAAATAAGTTTCACAGAATGCATCTGTGTAGTTTTTATTTGAAGATATTTTTTTCCCAATGTAGGCCTCTTAGCGCTTAGCATGTCCAATTGCAGTTTCTACAGAAAGAGTGTTTCAGAACGGCTCAATCAAAAGTAAGGTTCAACTCTGATAGTTGAATGCACAGAACAGAAAGAATTTTCACAGAATGCTACTGTGTAGTTTATACTTGAATATATTCCTTTTTCCACTATTACCCTCTTAGCGCTCCGAATGTCCACTTGCATTTTCCACAGAAAGAGTGTTCAGAACTGCGCAATCAAAAGTATGGTTTAACTCTTTTAGCTTAATGAACATATCAGAAATAAGTTTCACACAATGCTTCTGTGTAGTTTTTATTTGAAGATATTATTTTACCCAATAGAGGCCTCTTAGCGCTCATAATGTCCAATTGCAGTTTCTACAGAAAGAGTGTTTCAGAAAGGCTCAATCAAAAGTAAGGTTCAACTCTGTTACTTTAATGCACGGAACAGAAAGAAGTTTCATACAATGCTTCTGTGTAGTTTATATTTGAACATATTCTTTTTTCCACTATTACCCACTTAGCGCTACGAATGTCCAGTTGCATTTTCTACAGACAGAGTGTTTCAAAACTGCTCAATCAAAAGTATGGTTTAAGTCTGTTAGCTGAATGCTCAGATCAGAAAGAAGTTTCACAGAATGCTTCTGTGTAGTTTATATTTGAATATATTCCTTTTTCCAATACTACTCTCTTAGCGCTCCAAATGTCCAGTTGCATTTTCTACAGAAAGAGTGTTCAGATCTGCTCAATCAAAAGTATGGTTTAACTCTGTTAGCTGAATGCACAGATCAGAAAGAAGTTTCACAGAATGATTCTGTGTAGTTTATATTTGGAGACATTCCTTTTTCCACTATTACCCTCTTAGCGCTCCGAATCTCCACTTGCATTTTCTACAGAAAGAGTGTTTCAGAACGGCTCAATCAAAACTAAGTTTCAACTCTTTTAGTTGAACAAACAGAACAGAAAGAAGTTTCACACAATTCTTCTGTGTAGTTTTTATTTGTAGACATTCTTTTTCCCAATATAGGCCTCTTAGCGCTCAGAATGTCCAATTGCAGTTTCTACAGAAAGAGTGTTTCAGAAAGGCTCAATCAAAAGTAAGGTTCAACTCTGTTACTTGAATGCACGGAACAGAAAGAAGTTTCATACAATGCTTCTGTGTAGTTTATATTTGAACATATTCTTTTTTCCACTATTACCCACTTAGCGCTACGAATGTCCAGTTGCATTTTCTACAGACAGAGTGTTCCAAAACTGCTCAATCAAAAGTATGGTTTAACTCTGTTAGCTGAATGCTCAGATCAGAAAGAAGTTTCACAGAATGCTTCTGTGTAGTTTATATTTGAATATATTCCTTTTTCCACTACTACTCTCTTAGCGCTCCAAATGTCCAGTTGCATTTTCTACAGAAAGAGTGTTCAGATCTGCTCAATCAAAAGTATGGTTTAACTCTGTTAGCTGAATGCACAGATCAGAAAGAAGTTTCACAGAATGATTCTGTGTAGTTTATATTTGGAGACATTCCTTTTTCCACTATTACCCTCTTAGCGCTCCGAATCTCCACTTGCATTTTCTACAGAAAGAGTGTTTCAGAACGGCTCAATCAAAACTAATTTCAACTCTTTTAGTTGAACAAACAGAAGAGAAAGAAGTTTCACACAATTCTTCTGTGTAGATTTTATTTGTAGACATTCTTTTTCCCAATATAGGCCTCTTAGCGCTCAGAATGTCCAATTGCAGTTTCTACAGAAAGAGTGTTTCAGAACGGCTCAATCAAAAGTAAGGTTCAACTCTGTTAGTTGAATGCACAGAACAGAAAGAAGTTTCATACAATGCTTCTGTGTAGTTTATATTTGAACATATTCTTTTTTCCACTATTACCCACTTAGCGCTACGAATGTCCAGTTGCATTTTCTACAGACAGAGTGTTTCAAAACTGCTCAATCAAAAGTATGGTTTAACTCTGTTAGCTGAATGCTCAGAACAGAAAGAAGTTTCACAGAATGCTTCTGTGTAGTTTATATTTGAATATATTCCTTTTTCCACTACTACTCTCTTAGCGCTCCAAATGTCCAGTTGCATTTTCTACAGAAAAGTGTTCAGATCTGCTCAATCAAAAGTATGGTTTAACTCTGTTAGCTGAATGCACAGAACAGAAAGAATTTTCACAGAATGCTACTGTGTAGTTTATATTTGAATATATTCCTTTTTCCACTATTACCCTCTTAGCGCTCCGAATGTCCACTTGCATTTTCTACAAAAAGAGTGTTCAGAACTGCGCAATCAAAAGTATGGTTTAACTGTGTTAGCTTAATGAACATATCAGAAATAAGTTTCACACAATGCTTCTGTGTAGTTTTTATTTGAAGATATTATTTTTCCCAATATAGGCCTCTTAGCGCTCAGAATGTCCAATTGCAGTTTCTACAGAAAGAGTGGTTCAGAAAGGCTCAATCAAAAGTAAGGTTCAACTCTGTTAGTTGAATGCACAGAACAGAAAGAAGTTTCATACAATGCTTCTGTGTAGTTTATATTTGAACATATTCTTTTTTCCACTATTACCCACTTAGCGCTACGAATGTCCAGTTGCATTTTCTACAGACAGAGTGTTTCAAAACTGCTCAATCAAAAGTATGGTTTAACTCTGTTAGCTGAATGCTCAGATCAGAAAGAAGTTTCACAGAATGCTTCTGTGTAGTTTATATTTGAATATATTCCTTTTTCCACTACTACTCTCTTAGCGCTCCAAATGTCCAGTTGCATTTTCTACAGAAAGAGTGTTCAGATCTGCTCAATCAAAAGTATGGTTTAACTCTGTTAGCTGAATGCACAGATCAGAAAGAAGTTTCACAGAATGATTCTGTGTAGTTTATATTTGGAGACATTCCTTTTTCCACTATTACCCTCTTAGCGCTCCGAATCTCCACTTGCATTTTCTACAGAAAGAGTGTTTCAGAACGGCTCAATCAAAACTAAGGTTCAACTCTTTTAGTTGAACAAACAGAACAGAAAGAAGTTTCACACAATTCTTCTGTGTAGTTTTTATTTGTAGACATTCTTTTTCCCAATATAGGCCTCTTAGCGCTCAGAATGTCCAATTGCAGTTTCTACAGAAAGAGTGTTTCAGAACGGCTCAATCAAAAGTAAGGTTCAACTCTGTTAGTTGAATGCACAGAACAGAAACAAGTTTCATACAATGCTTCAGTGTAGTTTATATTTGAACATATTCTTTTTTCCACTATTACCCACTTAGCGCTACGAATGTCCAGTTGCATTTTCTACAGACAGAGTGTTTCAAAACTGCTCAATCAAAAGTATGGTTTAACTCTGTTAGCTGAATGCTCAGATCAAAAGAAGTTTCACAGAATGCTTCTGTGTAGTTTATATTTGAATATATTCCTTTTTCCACTACTACGCTCTTAGCGCTCCAAATGTCCAGTTGCATTTTCTACAGAAAGAGTGTTCAGATCTGCTCAATCAAAAGTATGGTTTAACTCTGTTAGCTGAATGCACAGATCAGAAAGAAGTTTCACCGAATGATTCTGTGTAGTTTATATTTGAAGACATTCCTTTTTCCACTATTACCCTCTTAGCGCTCCGAATCTCCACTTGCATTTTCTACAAAAAGAGTGTTTCTTAACTGCTCAATCAAAAATATGTTTTATCTCTGTTAACTGAATTTACAGATCAGAAATAAGTTTCGCAGAATGCATCTGTGTAGTTTTTATTTGAAGATATTCTTTTTCCCAATGTAGGCCTCTTAGCGCTTAGCATGTCCAATTGTAGTTTCTTCAGAAAGAGTGTTTCAGAACGGCTCAATCAAAAGTAAGGTTCAACTCTGTTAGTTGAATGCACAGAACAGAAAGAATTTTCACAGAATGCTACTGTGTAGTTTATATTTGAATATATTCCTTTTTCCACTATTACCCTCTTAGCGCTCCGAATGTCCACTTGCATTTTCTACAGAAAGAGTGTTCAGAACTGCGCAATCAAAAGTATGGTTTAACTCTGTTAGCTTAATGAACATATCAGAAATAAGTTTCACACAATGCTTCTGTGTAGTTTTTATTTGAAGATATTATTTTTCCCAATAGAGGCCTCTTAGCGCTCAGAATGTCCAATTGCAGTTTCTACAGAAAGAGTGTTTCAGAAAGGCTCAATCAAAAGTAAGGTTCAACTCTGTTAGTTGAATGCACAGAACAGAAAGAAGTTTCATACAATGCTTCTGTGTAGTTTATATTTGAACATATTCTTTTTTCCAGTATTACCCACTTAGCGCTACGAATGTCCAGTTGCATTTTCTACAGACAGAGTGTTTCAAAACTGCTCAATCAAAAGTATGGTTTAACTCTGTTAGCTGAATGCTCAGATCAGAAAGAAGTTTCACAGAATGCTTCTGTGTAGTTTATATTTGAATATATTCCTTTTTCCACTACTACTCTCTTAGCGCTCCAAATGTCCATTTGCATTTTCTACAGAAAGAGTGTTCAGATCTGCTCAATCAAAAGTATGGTTTAACTCTGTTAGCTGAATGCACAGATCAGAAAGAAGTTTCACAGAATGATTCTGTGTAGTTTATATTTGGAGACATTCCTTTTTCCACTATTACCCTCTTAGCGCTCCGAATCTCCACTTGCATTTTCTACAGAAAGAGTGTTTCAGAACGGCTCAATCAAAACTAAGGTTCAAATCTTTTAGTTGAACAAACAGAACAGAAAGAAGTTTCACACAATTCTTCTGTGTAGTTTTTATTTGTAGACATTCTTTTTCCCAATATAGGCCTCTTAGCGCTCAGAATGTCCAATTGCAGTTTCTACAGAAAGAGTGTTTCAGAACGGCTCAATCAAAAGTAAGGTTCAACTCTGTTAGTTGAATGCATAGAACAGAAACAAGTTTCATACAATGCTTCTGTGTAGTTTATATTTGAACATATTCTTTTTTCCACTATTACCCACTTAGCGCTACGAATGTCCAGTTGCATTTTCTACAGACAGAGTGTTTCAAAACTGCTCAATCAAAAGTATGGTTTAACTCTGTTAGCTGAATGCTCAGATCAGAAAGATGTTTCACAGAATGCTTCTGTGTAGTTTATATTTGAATATATTCCTTTTTCCACTACTACGCTCTTAGCGCTCCAAATGTCCAGTTGCATTTTCTACAGAAAGAGTGTTCAGATCTGCTCAATCAAATTATGGTTTAACTCTGTTAGCTGAATGCACAGATCAGAAAGAAATTTCACCGAATGATTCTGTGTAGTTTATATTTGAAGACATTCCTTTTTCCACTATTACCCTCTTAGCGCTCCGAATCTCCACTTGCATTTTCTACAAAAAGAGTGTTTCATAACTGCTCAATCAAAAATATGTTTTATCTCTGTTAACTGAATTTACAGATCAGAAATAAGTTTCACAGAATGCATCTGTGTAGTTTTTATTTGAAGATATTCTTTTTCCCAATGTAGGCCTCTTAGCGCTTAGCATGTCCAATTGCAGTTTCTATAGAAAGAGTGTTTCAGAACGGCTCAATCAAAAGTAAGGTTCAACTCTGTTAGTTGAATGCACAGAACAGAAAGAATTTTCACAGAATGCTACTGTGTAGTTTATATTTGAATATATTCCTTTTTCCACTATTACCCTCTTAGCGCTCCGAATGTCCACTTGCATTTTCTACAGAAAGAGTGTTCAGAACTGCGTAATTAAAAGTATGGTTTAACTCTGTTAGCTTAATGAACATATCAGAAATAAGTTTCACACAATGCTTCTGTGTAGTTTTTATTTGAAGATATTATTTTTCCCAATATAGGCCTCTTAGCGCTCAGAATGTCCAATTGCAGTTTCTACAGAAAGAATGTTTCAGAAAGGCTCAATCAAATGTAAGGTTCAACTCTGTTAGTTGAATGCACAGAACAGAAAGAAGTTTCATACAATGCTTCTGTGTAGTTTATATTTGAACATATTCTTTTTTCCACTATTACCCACTTAGCGCTACGAATGTCCAGTTGCATTTTCTACAGACAGAGTGTTTCAAAACTGCTCAATCAAAAGTATGGTTTAACTCTGTTAGCTGAATGCTCAGATCAGAAAGAAGTTTCACAGAATGCTTCTGTTTAGTTTATATTTGAATATATTCCTTTTTCCACTACTACGCTCTTAGCGCTCCAAATGTCCAGTTGCATTTTCTACAGAAAGAGTGTTCAGATCTGCTCAATCAAAAGTATGGTTTAACTCTGTTAGCTGAATGCACAGATCAGAAAGAAGTTTCACCGAATGATTCTGTGTAGTTTATATTTGAAGACATTCCTTTTTCCACTATTACCCTCTTAGCGCTCCGAATCTCCACTTGCATTTTCTACAAAAAGAGTGTTTCATAGCTGCTCAATCAAAAATATGTTTTATCTCTGTTAACTGAATTTACAGATCAGAAATAAGTTTCACAGAATGCATCTGTGTAGTTTTTATTTGAAGATATTCTTTTTCCCAATTTAGGCCTCTTAGCGCTTAGTATGTCCAATTGCAGTTTGTACAGAAAGAGTGTTTCAGAACGGCTCAATCAAAAGTAAGCTTCAACTCTGTTAGTTGAATGCACAGAACAGAAAGAATTTTCACAGAATTCTACTGTGTAGTTTATATTTGAATATATTCCTTTTTCCACTATTACCCTCTTAAGGATCCGAATGTTCACTTGCATTTTCTACAGAAAGAGTGTTCAGAACTGGGCAATCAAAAGTATGGTTTAACACTTTTAGCTTAATGAACATATCAGAAATAAGTTTCACACAATGCTTCTGGGTAGTTTTTATTCGAAGATATTATTTTTCCCAATATAGGCCTCTTAGCGCTCAGAATGTCCAATTGCAGTTTCTACAGAAAGAGTGTTTCAGAAAGGCTCAATCAAAAGTAAGGTTCAACTCTGTTAGTTGAATGCACAGAACAGAAAGAAGTTTCATACAATGCTTCTGTGTAGTTTATATTTGAACATATTCTTTTTTCCACTATTACCCACTTAGCGCTACGAATGTCCAGTTGCATTTTCTACAGACAGAGTGTTTCAAAACTGCACAATCAAAAGTATGGTTTAACTCTGTTAGCTGAATGCTCAGATCAGAAAGAAGTTTCACAGAATGCTTCTGCGTAGTTTATATTTGAATATATTCCTTTTTCCACTACTACTCTCTTAGCGCTCCAAATGTCCAGTTGCATTTTCTACAGAAAGAGTGTTCAGATCTGCTCAATCAAAAGTATGTTTTAACACTGTTAGCTGAATGCACAGATCAGAAAGAAGTTTCACAGAATGATTCTGTGTAATTTATATTTGGAGACATTCCTTTTTCCACTATTACCCTCTTAGCGCTCCGAATCTCCACTTGCATTTTCTACAGAAAGAGTGTTTCAGAACGGCTCAATCAAAACTAAGGTTCAACTCTTTTAGTTGAACAAACAGAACAGAAAGAAGTTTCACACAATTCTTCTGTGTAGTTTTTATTTGTAGACATTCTTTTTCCCAATATAGGCCTCTTAGCGCTCAGAATGTCCAATTGCAGTTTCTACAGAAAGAGTGTTTCAGAACGGCTCAATCAAAAGTAAGGTTCAACTCTGTTTGTTGAATGCACAGAACAGAAAGAAGTTTCATACAATGCTTCTGTGTAGTTTATATTGAACATATTCTTTTTTCCACTATTACCCACTTAGCGCTACGAATGTCCAGTTGCATTTTCTACAGACAGAGTGTTTCCAAACTGCTCAATCAAAAGTATGGTTTAACTCTGTTAGCTGAATGCTCAGATCAGAAAGAAGTTTCACAGAATGCTTCTGTGTAGTTTATATTTGAATATATTCCTTTTTCCACTACTACGCTCTTAGCGCTCCAAATGTCCAGTTGCATTTTCTACAGAAAGAGTGTTCAGATCTGCTCAATCAAAAGTATGGTTTAACTCTGTTAGCTGAATGCTCAGATCAGAAAGAAGTTTCACAGAATGCTTCTCTGTAATTTATATTTGAATATATTCCTTTTTCCACTACTACGCTCTTAGCGCTCCAAATGTCCAGTTGCATTTTCTACAGAAAGAGTGTTCAGATCTGCTCAATCAAAAGTATGGTTTAACACTGTTAGCTGAATGCACAGATCAGAAAGAAGTTTCACCGAATGATTCTGTGTAGTTTATATTTGAAGACATTCCTTTTTCCACTATTACCCTCTTAGCGCTGCGAATCTCCACTTGCATTTTCTACAAAAAGTGTGTTTCATAAGTGCTCAATCGAAAATATGTTTTATCTCTGTTAACTGAATTTACAGATCAGAAATAAGTTTCACAGAATGCATCTGTGTAGTTTTTATTTGAAGATATTTTTTTCCCAATGTAGGCCTCTTAGCGCTTAGCATGTCCAATTGCAGTTTCTACAGAAAGAGTGTTTCAGAACGGCTCAATCAAAAGTAAGGTTCAACTCTGATAGTTGAATGCACAGAACAGAAAGAATTTTCACAGAATGCTACTGTGTAGTTTATATTTGAATATATTCCTTTTTCCACTACTACGCTCTTAGCGCTCAAAATGTCCAGTTGCATTTTCTACAGAAAGAGTGTTCAGATCTGCTCAATCAAAAGTATGGTTTAACTCTGTTAGCTGAATGCACAGATCAGAAAGAAGTTTCACCGAATGATTCTGTGTAGTTTATATTTGAAGACATTCCTTTTTCCACTATTACCCTCTTAGCGCTCCGAATCTCCACTTGCATTTTCTACAAAAAGAGTGTTTCATAACTGCTCAATCAAAAATATGTTTTATCTCTGTTAACTGAATTTACAGATCAGAAATAATTTTCACAGAATGCATCTGTGTAGTTTTTATTTGAAGATATTTTTTTCCCAATGTAGGCCTCTTAGCGCTTAGCATGTCCAATTGCAGTTTCTACAGAAAGAGTGTTTCAGAACGGCTCAATCAAAAGTAAGGTTCAACTCTGATAGTTGAATGCACAGAACAGAAAGAATTTTCACAGAATGCTACTGTGTAGTTTATACTTGAATATATTCCTTTTTCCACTATTACCCTCTTAGCGCTCCGAATGTCCACTTGCATTTTCCACAGAAAGAGTGTTCAGAACTGCGCAATCAAAAGTATGGTTTAACTCTTTTAGCTTAATGAACATATCAGAAATAAGTTTCACACAATGCTTCTGTGTAGTTTTAATTTGAAGATATTATTTTACCCAATAGAGGCCTCTTAGCGCTCATAATGTCCAATTGCAGTTTCTACAGAAAGAGTGTTTCAGAAAGGCTCAATCAAAAGTAAGGTTCAACTCTGTTACTTGAATGCACGGAACAGAAAGAAGTTTCATACAATGCTTCTGTGTAGTTTATACTTGAACATATTCTTTTTGCCACTATTACCCACTTAGCGCTACGAATGTCCCGTTGCATTTTCTACAGACAGAGTGTTTCAAAACTGCTCAATCAAAAGTATGGTTTAACTCTGTTAGCTGAATGCTCAGATCAGAAAGAAGTTTCACAGAATGCTTCTGTGTAGTTTATATTTGAATATATTCCTTTTTCCACTACTACTCTCTTAGCGCTCCAAATGTCCAGTTGCATTTTCTACAGAAAGAGTGTTCAGATCTGCTCAATCAAAAGTATGGTTTAACTCTGTTAGCTGAATGCACAGATCAGAAAGAAGTTTCACAGAATGATTCTGTGTAGTTTATATTTGGAGACATTCCTTTTTTCACTATTACCCTCTTAGCGCTCCGAAACTCCACTTGCATTTTCTACAGAAAGAGTGTTTCAGAACGGCTCAATCAAAACTAAGGTTCAACTCTTTTAGTTGAACAAACAGAACAGAAAGAAGTTTCACACAATTCTTCTGTGTAGTTTTTATTTGTAGACATTCTTTTTCCCAATATAGGCCTCTTAGCGCTCAGAATGTCCAATTGCAGTTTCTACAGAAAGAGTGTTTCAGAACGGCTCAATCAAAAGTAAGGTTCAACTCTGTTAGTTGAATGCACAGAACAGAAAGAAGTTTCATACAATGCTTCTGTGTAGTTTATATTTGAACATATTCTTTTTTCCACTATTACCCACTTAGCGCTACGAATGTCCAGTTGCATTTTCTACAGACAGAGTGTTTCAAAACTGCTCAATCAAAAGTATGGTTTAACTCTGTTAGCTGAATGCTCAGATCAGAAAGAAGTTTCACAGAATGCTTCTGTGTAGTTTATATTTGAATATATTCCTTTTTCCACTACTACGCTCTTAGCGCTCCAAATGTCCAGTTGCATTTTCTACAGAAAGAGTGTTGAGATCTGCTCAATCAAAAGTATGGTTTAACTCTGTTAGCTGAATGCACAGATCAGAAAGAAGTTTCACCGAATGATTCTGTGTAGTTTATATTTGAAGACATTCCTTTTTCCACAATTACCCTCTTAGCGCTCCGAATCTCCACTTGCATTTTCTACAAAAAGAGTGTTTCATAACTGCTCAATCAAAAATATGTTTTATCTCTGTTAGCTGAATTTACAGATCAGAAATAAGTTTCACAGAATGCATCTGTGTAGTTTTTATTTGAAGATATTCTTTTTCCCAATGTAGGCCTCTTAGCGCTTAGCATGTCCAATTGCAGTTTCTACAGAAAGAGTGTTTCAGAACGGCTCAATCAAAAGTAAGGTTCAACTCTGTTAGTTGAATGCACAGAACAGAAATAATTTTCACAGAATGCTACTGTGTAGTTTATATTTGAATATATTCCTTTTTCCACTATTCCCCTATTAGCGCTCCGAATGTCCACTTGCATTTTCTACAGAAAGAGTGTTCAGAACTGCGCAATCAAAAGTATGGTTTAACTCTGTTAGCTTAATGAACATATCAGAAATATGTTTCACACAATGCTTCTGTGTAGTTTTTATTTGAAGATATTATTTTTCCCAATAGAGTCCTCTTAGCGCTCAGAATGTCCAATTGCAGTTTCTACAGAAAGAGTGTTTCAGAAAGGCTCAATCAAAGTAAGGTTCAACTCTGTTAGTTGAATGCACAGAACAGAAAGAAGTTTCATACAATGCTTCTGTGTAGTTTATATTTGAACATATTCTTTTTTCCACTATTACCCACTTAGCGCTACGAATGTCCAGTTGCATTTTCTACAGACAGAGTGTTTCAAAACTGCTCAATCAAAAGTATGGTTTAACTCTGTTAGCTGAATGCTCAGATCAGAAAGAAGTTTCACAGAATGCTTCTGTGTAGTTTATATTTGAATATATTCCTTTTTCCACTACTACTCTCTTAGCGCTCCAAATGTCCAGTTGCATTTTCTACAGAAAGAGAGTTCAGATCTGCTCAATCAAAAGTATGGTTTAACTCTGTTAGCTGAATGCACAGATCAGAAAGAAGTTTCACAGAATGATTCTGTGTAGTTTATATTTGGAGACATTCCTTTTTCCACTATTAACCTCTTAGCGCTCCGAATCTCCACTTGCATTTTCTACAGAAAGTGTGTTTCAGAACGGCTCAATCAAAACTAAGTTTCAACTCTTTTAGTTGAACAAACAGAACAGAAAGAAGTTTCACACAATTCTTCTGTGTAGTTTTTATTTGTAGACATTCTTTTTCCCAATATAGGCCTCTTAGCGCTCAGAATGTCCAATTGCAGTTTCTACAGAAAGAGTGTTTCAGAACGGCTCAATCAAAAGTAAGGTTCAACTCTGTTAGTTGAATGCACAGAACAGAAAGAAGTTTCATACAATGCTTCTGTGTAGTTTATATTTGAACATATTCTTTTTTCCACTATTACCCACTTAGCGCTACGAATGTCCAGTTGCATTTTCTACAGACAGAGTGTTTCAAAACCGCTCAATCAAAAGTATGGTTTAACTCTGCTAGCTGAATGCTCAGATCAGAAAGAAGTTTCACAGAATGCTTCTGTGTAGTTTATATTTGAATATATTCCTTTTTCCACTACTACGCTCTTAGCGCTCCAAATGTCCAGTTGCATTTTCTACAGAAAGAGTGTTCAGATCTGCTCAATCAAAAGTATGGTTTAACTCTGTTAGCTGAATGCACAGATCAGAAAGAAGTTTCACCGAATGATTCTGTGTAGTTTATATTTGAAGACATTCCTTTTTCCACTATTACCCTCTTAGCGCTCCGAATCTCCACTTGCATTTTCTACAAAAAGAGTGTTTCATAACTGCTCAATCAAAAATATGTTTTATCTCTGTTAACTGAATTTACAGATCAGAAATAAGTTTCACAGAATGCATCTGTGTAGTTTTTATTTGAAGATATTTTTTTCCCAATGTAGGCCTCTTAGCGCTTAGCATGTCCAATTGCAGTTTCTACAGAAAGAGTGTTTCAGAACGGCTCAATCAAAAGTAAGGTTCAACTCTGATAGTTGAATGCACAGAACAGAAAGAATTTTCACAGAATGCTACTGTGTAGTTTATACTTGAATATATTCCTTTTTCCACTATTACCCTCTTAGCGCTCCGAATGTCCACTTGCATTTTCCACAGAAAGAGTGTTCAGAACTGCGCAATCAAAAGTATGGTTTAACTCTTTTAGCTTAATGAACATATCAGAAATAAGTTTCACACAATGCTTCTGTGTAGTTTTTATTTGAAGATATTATTTTACCCAATAGAGGCCTCTTAGCGCTCATAATGTCCAATTGCAGTTTCTACAGAAAGAGTGTTTCAGAAAGGCTCAATCAAAAGTAAGGTTCAACTCTGTTACTTGAATGCACGGAACAGAAATAAGTTTCATACAATGCTTCTGTGTAGTTTATATTTGAACATATTCTTTTTTCCACTATTACCCACTTAGCGCTACGAATGTCCAGTTGCATTTTCTACAGACAGAGTGTTTCAAAACTGCTCAATCAAAAGTATGGTTTAAGTCTGTTAGCTGAATGCTCAGATCAGAAAGAAGTTTCACAGAATGCTTCTGTGTAGTTTATATTTGAATATATTCCTTTTTCCAATACTACTCTCTTAGCGCTCCAAATGTCCAGTTGCATTTTCTACAGAAAGAGTGTTCAGATCTGCTCAATCAAAAGTATGGTTTAACTCTGTTAGCTGAATGCACAGATCAGAAAGAAGTTTCACAGAATGATTCTGTGTAGTTTATATTTGGAGACATTCCTTTTTCCACTATTACCCTCTTAGCGCTCCGAATCTCCACTTGCATTTTCTACAGAAAGAGTGTTTCAGAACGGCTCAATCAAAACTAAGTTTCAACTCTTTTAGTTGAACAAACAGAACAGAAAGAAGTTTCACACAATTCTTCTGTGTAGTTTTTATTTGTAGACATTCTTTTTCCCAATATAGGCCTCTTAGCGCTCAGAATGTCCAATTGCAGTTTCTACAGAAAGAGTGTTTCAGAAAGGCTCAATCAAAAGTAAGGTTCAACTCTGTTACTTGAATGCACGGAACAGAAAGAAGTTTCATACAATGCTTCTGTGTAGTTTATATTTGAACATATTCTTTTTTCCACTATTACCCACTTAGCGCTACGAATGTCCAGTTGCATTTTCTACAGACAGAGTGTTCCAAAACTGCTCAATCAAAAGTATGGTTTAACTCTGTTAGCTGAATGCTCAGATCAGAAAGAAGTTTCACAGAATGCTTCTGTGTAGTTTATATTTGAATATATTCCTTTTTCCACTACTACTCTCTTAGCGCTCCAAATGTCCAGTTGCATTTTCTACAGAAAGAGTGTTCAGATCTGCTCAATCAAAAGTATGGTTTAACTCTGTTAGCTGAATGCACAGATCAGAAAGAAGTTTCACAGAATGATTCTGTGTAGTTTATATTTGGAGACATTCCTTTTTCCACTATTACCCTCTTAGCGCTCCGAATCTCCACTTGCATTTTCTACAGAAAGAGTGTTTCAGAAAGGCTCAATCAAAAGTAAGGTTCAACTCTGTTACTTGAATGCACGGAACAGAAAGAAGTTTCATACAATGCTTCTGTGTAGTTTATATTTGAACATATTCTTTTTTCCACTATTACCCACTTAGCGCTACGAATGTCCAGTTGCATTTTCTACAGACAGAGTGTTTCAAAACTGCTCAATCAAAAGTATGGTTTAACTCTGTTAGCTGAATGCTCAGATCAGAAAGAAGTTTCACAGAATGCTTCTGTGTAGTTTATATTTGAATATATTCCTTTTTCCACTACTACTCTCTTAGCGCTCCAAATGTCCAGTTGCATTTTCTACAGAAAGAGTGTTCAGATCTGCTCAATCAAAAGTATGGTTTAACTCTGTTAGCTGAATGCACAGATCAGAAAGAAGTTTCACAGAATGATTCTGTGTAGTTTATATTTGGAGACATTCCTTTTTCCACTATTACCCTCTTCGCGCTCCGAATCTCCACTTGCATTTTCTACAGAAAGAGTGTTTCAGAACGGCTCAATCAAAACTAAGTTTCAACTCTTTTAGTTGAACAAACAGAACAGAAAGAAGTTTCACACAATTCTTCTGTGTAGTTTTTATTTGTAGACATTCTTTTTCCCAATATAGGCCTCTTAGCGCTCAGAATGTCCAATTGCAGTTTCTACAGAAAGAGTGTTTCAGAACGGCTCAATCAAAAGTAAGGTTCAACTCTGTTAGTTGAATGCACAGAACAGAAAGAATTTTCACAGAATGCTACTGTGTAGTTTATATTTGAATATATTCCTTTTTCCACTATTCCCCTATTAGCGCTCCGAATGTCCACTTGCATTTTCTACAGAAAGAGTGTTCAGAACTGCGCAATCAAAAGTATGGTTTAACTCTGTTAGCTTAATGAACCTATCAGAAATATGTTTCACACAATGCTTCTGTGTAGTTTTTATTTGAAGATATTATTTTTCCCAATAGAGGCCTCTTAGCGCTCAGAATGTCCAATTGCAGTTTCTACAGAAAGAGTGTTTCAGAAAGGCTCAATCAAAGTAAGGTTCAACTCTGTTAGTTGAATGCACAGAACAGAAAGAAGTTTCATACAATGCTTCTGTGTAGTTTATATTTGAACATATTCTTTTTTCCACTATTACCCACTTAGCGCTACGAATGTCCAGTTGCATTTTCTACAGACAGAGTGTTTCAAAACTGCTCAATCAAAAGTATGGTTTAACTCTGTTAGCTGAATTCTCAGATCAGAAAGAAGTTTCACAGAATGCTTCTGTGTAGTTTATATTTGAATATATTCCTTTTTCCACTACTACTCTCTTAGCGCTCCAAATGTCCAGTTGCATTTTCTACAGAAAGAGTGTTCAGATCTGCTCAATCATAAGTATGGTTTAACTCTGTTAGATGAATGCACAGATCAGAAAGAAGTTTCACAGAATGATTCTGTGTAGTTTATATTTGGAGACATTCCTTTTTCCACTATTACCCTCTTAGCGCTCCGAATCTCCACTTGCATTTTCTACAGAAAGAGTGTTTCAGAACGTCTCAATCAAAACTAAGGTTCAACTCTTTTAGTTGAACAAACAGAACAGAAAGAAGTTTCACACAATTCTTCTGTGTAGTTTTTATTTGTAGACATTCTTTTTCCCAATATAGGCCTCTTAGCGCTCAGAATGTCCAATTGCAGTTTCTACAGAAAGAGTGTTTCAGAACGGCTCAATCAAAAGTAAGGTTCAACTCTGTTAGTTGAATGCACAGAACAGAAAGAAGTTTCATACAATGCTTCTGTGTAGTTTATATTTGAACATATTCTTTTTTCCACTATTACCCACTTAGCGCTACGAATGTCCAGTTGCAATTTCTACAGACAGAGTGTTTCAAAACTGCTCAATCAAAAGTATGGTTTAACTCTGTTAGCTGAATGCTCAGATCAGAAAGAAGTTTCACAGAATGCTTCTGTGTAGTTTATATTTGAATATATTCCTTTTTCCACTACTACGCTCTTAGCGCTCCAAATGTCCATTTGCATTTTCTACAGAAAGAGTGTTCAGATCTGCTCAATCAAAAGTATGGTTTAACTCTGTTAGCTGAATGCACAGATCAGAAAGAAGTTTCACCGAATGATTCTGTGTAGTTTATATTTGAAGACATTCCTTTTTCCACTATTAACCTCTTAGCGCTCCGAATCTCCACTTGCATTTTCTACAAAAAGAGTGTTTCATAACTGCTCAATCAAAAATATGTTTTATCTCTGTTAACTGAATTTACAGATCAGAAATAAGTTTCACAGAATGCATCTGTGTAGTTTTTATTTGAAGATATTTTTTTCCCAATGTAGGCCTCTTAGCGCTTAGCATGTCCAATTGCAGTTTCTACAGAAAGAGTGTTTCAGAACGGCTCAATCAATAGTAAGGTTCAACTCTGATAGTTGAATGCACAGAACAGAAAGAATTTTCACAGAATGCTACTGTGTAGTTTATATTTGAATATATTCCTTTTTCCACTATTACCCTCTTAGCGCTCCGAATGTCCACTTGCATTTTCCACAGAAAGAGTGTTCAGAACTGCGCAATCAAAAGTATGGTTTAACTCTTTTAGCTTAATGAACATATCAGAAATAAGTTTCACACAATGCTTCTGTGTAGTTTTTATTTGAAGATATTATTTTACCCAATAGAGGCCTCTTAGCGCTCATAATGTCCAATTGCAGTTTCTACAGAAAGAGTGTTTCAGAAAGGCTCAATCAAAAGTAAGGTTCAACTCTGTTACTTGAATGCACGGAACAGAAAGAAGTTTCATACAATGCTTCTGTGTAGTTTATATTTGAACATATTCTTTTTTCCACTATTACCCACTTAGCGCTACGAATGTCCAGTTGCATTTTCTACAGACAGAGTGTTTCAAAACTGCTCAATCAAAAGTATGGTTTAACTCTGTTAGCTGAATGCTCAGATCAGAAAGAAGTTTCACAGAATGCTTCTGTGTAGTTTATATTTGAATATATTCCTTTTTCCACTACTACTCTCTTAGCGCTCCAAATGTCCAGTTGCATTTTCTACAGAAAGAGTGTTCAGATCTGCTCAATCAAAAGTATGGTTTAACTCTGTTAGCTGAATGCACATATCAGAAAGAAGTTTCACAGAATGATTCTGTGTAGTTTATATTTGTAGACATTCCTTTTTCCACTATTACCCTCTTCGCGCTCCGAATCTCCACTTGCATTTTCTACAGAAAGAGTGTTTCAGAACGGCTCAATCAAAACTAAGTTTCAACTCTTTTAGTTGAACAAACAGAACAGAAAGAAGTTTCACACAATTCTTCTGTGTAGTTTTTATTTGTAGACATTCTTTTTCCCAATATAGGCCTCTTAGCGCTCAGAATGTCCAATTGCAGTTTCTACAGAAAGAGTGTTTCAGAACGGCTCAATCAAAAGTAAGGTTCAACTCTGTTAGTTGAATGCACAGAACAGAAAGAAGTTTCATACAATGCTTCTGTGTAGTTTCTATTTGAACATATTCTTTTTTCCACTATTACCCACTTAGCGCTACGAATGTCCAGTTGCATTTTCTACAGACAGAGTGTTTCAAAACTGCTCAATCAAAAGTATGGTTTAACTCTGTTAGCTGAATGCTCAGATCAGAAAGAAGTTTCACAGAATGCTTCTGTGTAGTTTATATTTGAATATATTTCTTTTTCGACTACTACGCTCTTAGCGCTCCAAATGTCCAGTTGCATTTTCTACAGAAAGCGTGTTCAGATCTGCTCAATCAAAATTATGGTTTAACTCTGTTAGCTGAATGCACAGATCAGAAAGAAGTTTCACCGAATGATTCTGTGTAGTTTATATTTGAAGACATTCCTTTTTCCACTATTACCCTCTTAGCGCTCCGAATCTCCACTTGCATTTTCTACAAAAAGAGTGTTTCATAACTGCTCAATCAAAAATATGTTTTATCTCTGTTAACTGAATTTACAGATCAGAAATAAGTTTCACAGAATGCATCTGTGTAGTTTTTATTTGAAGATATTCTTTTTCCCAATGTAGGCCTCTTAGCACTTAGCATGCCCAATTGCAGTTTCTACAGAAAGAGTGTTTCAGAACGGCTCAATCAAAAGTAAGGTTCAACTCTGTTAGTTGAATGCACAGAACAGAAAGAATTTTCACAGAATGCTACTGTGTAGTTTATATTTGAAAATATTCCTTTTTCCACTATTACCCTCTTAGCGCTCCGAATGTCCACTTGCATTTTCTACAGAAAGAGTGTTCAGAACTGCGCAATCAAAAGTATGGTTTAACTCTGTTAGCTTAATGAACATATCAGAAATAAGTTTCACACAATGCTTCTGTGTAGTTTTTATTTGAAGATATTATTTTTCCCAATATAGGCCTCTTAGCGCTCAGAATGTCCAATTGCAGTTTCTACAGAAAGAGTGTTTCAGAAAGGCTCAATCAAAAGTAAGGTTCAACTCTGTTAGTTGAATGCACAGAACAGAAAGAAGT
This sequence comes from Symphalangus syndactylus, assembly GCF_028878055.3. NCBI lineage: Eukaryota > Metazoa > Chordata > Mammalia > Primates > Hylobatidae > Symphalangus > Symphalangus syndactylus. The sequence goes on from NC_072439.2 coordinate 472,958, forward strand.
TTCATACAATGCTTCTGTGTAGTTTATATTTGAACATATTCTTTTTTGCACTATTACCCACTTAGCGCTACGAATGTCCAGTTGCATTTTCTACAGACAGAGTGTTTCAAAACTGCTCAATCAAATGTATGGTTTAACTCTGTTAGCTGAATGCTCAGATCAGAAAGAAGTTTCACAGAATGCTTCTGTGTAGTTTATATTTGAATATATTCCTTTTTCCACTACTACTCTCTTAGCGCTCCAAATGTCCAGTTGCATTTTCTACAGAAAGAGTGTTCAGATCTGCTCAATCAAAAGTATGGTTTAACTCTGTTAGCTGAATGCACAGATCAGAAAGAAGTTTCACAGAATGATTCTGTGTAGTTTATATTTGGAGACATTCCTTTTTCCACTATTACCCTCTTAGCGCTCCGAATCTCCACTTGCATTTTCTACAGAAAGAGTGTTTCAGAACGGCTCAATCAAAACTAAGGTTCAACTCTTTTAGTTGAACAAACAGAACAGAAAGAAGTTTCACACAATTCTTCTGTGTAGTTTTTATTTGTAGACATTCTTTTTCCCAATATAGGCCTCTTAGCGCTCAGAATGTCCAATTGCAGTTTCTACAGAAAGAGTGTTTCAGAAAGGCTCAATCAAAAGTAAGGTTCAACTCTGTTAGTTGAATGCACAGAACAGAAAGAAGTTTCATACAATGCTTCTGTGTAGTTTATATTTGAACATATTCTTTTTTCCACTATTACCCACTTAGCGCTACGAATGTCCAGTTGCATTTTCTACAGACAGCGTGTTTCAAAACTGCTCAATCAAAAGTATGGTTTAACTCTGTTAGCTGAATGCTCAGATCAGAAAGAAGTTTCACAGAATGCTTCTGTGTAGTTTATATTTGAATATATTCCTTTTTCCACTACTTCGCTCTTAGCGCTCCAAATGTCCAGTTGCATTTTCTACAGAAAGAGTGTTCAGATCTGCTCAATCAAAAGTATGGTTTAACTCTGTTAGCTGAATGCACAGATCAGAAAGAAGTTTCACCGAATGATTCTGTGTAGTTTATATTTGAAGACATTCCTTTTTCCACTATTACCCTCTTAGCGCTCCGAATCTCAACTTGCATTTTCTACAAAAAGAGTGTTTCCTTACTTCTCAATCAAAAATATGTTTTATCTCTGTTAACTGAATTTACAGATCAGAAATAAGTTTCACAGAATGCATCTGTGTAGTTTTTATTTGAAGATATTCTTTTTCCCAATGTAGGCCTCTTAGCGCTTAGCATGCCCAATTGCAGTTTCTACAGAAAGAGTGTTTCAGAACGGCTCAATCAAAAGTAAGGTTCAACTCTGTTAGTTGAATGCACAGAACAGAAAGAATTTTCACAGAATGCTACTGTGTAGTTTATATTTGAATATATACCTTTTTCCACTATTACCCTCTTAGCGCTCCGAATGTCCACTTGCATTTTCTACAGAAAGAGTGTTCAGAACTGCGCAATCAAACGTATGGTTTAACTCTGTTAGCTTAATGAACATATCAGAAATAAGTTTCACACAATGCTTCTGTGTAGTTTTTATTTGAAGGTATTTTTTTTCCCAATATAGGCCTCTTAGCGCTCAGAATGTCCAATTGCAGTTTCTACAGAAAGAGTGTCTCAGAAAGGCTCAATCAAAAGTAAGGTTCAACTCTGTTAGTTGAATGCACAGATCAGAAAGAAGTTTCATACAATGCTTCTGTGTAGTTTATATTTGAACATATTCTTTTTTCCACTATTACCCACTTAGCGCTACGAATGTCCAGTTGCATTTTCTACAGACAGAGTGTTTCAAAACTGCTCAATCAAAAGTATGGTTTAACTCGGTTAGCTGAATGCTCAGATCAGAAAGAAGTTTCACAGAATGCTTCTGTGTAGTTTATATTTGAATATATTCATTTTTCCACTACTACTCTCTTAGCGCTCCAAATGTCCAGTTGCATTTTCTACAGAAAGAGTGTTCAGATCTGCTCAATCAAAAGTATGGTTTAACTCTGTTAGCTGAATGCACAGATCAGAAAGAAGTTTCACAGAATGATTCTGTGTAGTTTATATTTGGAGACATTCCTTTTTCCACTATTACCCTCTTAGCGCTCCGAATCTCCACTTGCATTTTCTACAGAAAGAGTGTTTCAGAACTGCACAATCAAAAGTATGGTTTAACTCTTTTAGCTAAATGAACATATCAGAAATAAGTTTCACACAATTCTTCTGTGTAGTTTTTATTTGTAGACATTCTTTTTCCCAATATAGGCCTCTTAGCGCTCAGAATGTCCAAATGCAGTTACTACAGAAAGAGTGTTTCAGAACGGCTCAATCAAAAGTAAGGTTCAACTCTGTTAGTTGAATGCACAGAACAGAAAGAAGTTTCATACAATGCTTCTGTGAAGTTTATATTGAACATATTCTTTTTTCCACTATTACCCACTTAGCGCTACGAATGTCCAGTTGCATTTTCTACAGACAGAGTGTTTCAAAACTGCTCAATCCAAAGTATGGTTTAACTCTGTTAGCTGAACGCTCAGATCAGAAAGAAGTTTCACAGAATGCTTCTGTGTAGTTTATATTTGAATATATTTCTTTTTCCACTACTACGCTCTTAGCGCTCCAAATGTCCAGTTGCATTTTCTACAGAAAGAGTGTTCAGATCTGCTCAATCAAAAGTATGGTTTAACTCTGTTAGCTGAATGCACAGATCAGAAAGAGGTTTCACTGCATGATTCTGTGTAGTTTATATTTGAAGACATTCCTTTTTCCACTATTACCCTCTTAGCGCTCCGAATCTCCACTTGCATTTTCTACAGAAAGAGTGTTTCAGAACGGCTCAATCAAAACTAAGGTTCAACTCTTTTAGTTGAACAAACAGAACAGAAAGAAGTTTCACACAATTCTTCTGTGTAGTTTTTATTTGTAGACATTCTTTTTCCCAATATAGGCCTCTTAGCGCTCAGAATGTCCAATTGCAGTTTCTACAGAAAGAGTGTTTCAGAACGGCTCTATCAAAAGTAAGGTTCAACTCTGTTAGTTGAATGCACAGAACAGAAAGAAGTTTCATACAATGCTTCTGTGTAGTTTATATTTGAACATATTCTTTTTTCCACTATTACCCACTTAGCGCTACGAATGTCCAGTTGCATTTTCTACAGACAGAGTGTTTCAAAACTGCTCAATCAAAAGTATGGTTTAACTCTGTTAGCTGAATCCTCAGATCAGAAAGAAGTTTCACAGAATGCTTCTGTGTAGTTTATATTTGAATATATTCCTTTTTCCACTACTTCGCTCTTAGCGCTCCAAATGTCCAGTTGCATTTTCTACAGAAAGAGTGTTCAGATCTGCTCAATCAAAATTAGGGTTTAACTCTGTTAGCTGAATGCACAGATCAGAAAGAAATTTCACCGAATGATTCTGTGTAGTTTATATTTGAAGACATTCCTTTTTCCACTATTACCCTCTTAGCGCTCCGAATCTCCACTTGCATTTTCTACAAAAAGAGTGTTTCATAACTGCTCAATCAAAAATATGTTTTATCTCTGTTAACTGAATTTACAGATCAGAAATAACTTTCACAGAATGCATCTGTGTAGTTTTTATTTGAAGATATTCTTTTCCCAATGTAGGCCTCTTAGCGCTTAGCATGCCCAATTGCAGTTTCTACAGAAAGAGTGTTTCAGAACGGCTCAATCAAAAGTAAGGTTCAACTCTGTTAGTTGAATGCACAGAACAGAAAGAATTTTCACAGAATGCTACTGTGTAGTTTATATTTGAATATATTCCTTTTTCCACTATTACCCTCTTAGTGCTCCGAATGTCCACTTGCATTTTGTACAGAAAGAGTGTTCAGAACTGCGCAATCAAAAGTATGGTTTAACTCTGTTAGCTTAATGAACATATCAGAAATAAGTTTCACACAATGCTTCTGTGTAGTTTTTATTGAAGATATTATTTTTCCCAATATAGGCCTCTTAGCGCTCAGAATGTCCAATTGCAGTTTCTACAGAAAGAGTGTTTCAGAAAGGCTCAATCAAAAGTAAGGTTCAACTCTGTTAGTTGAATGCACAGAACAGAAAGAAGTTTCATACAATGCTTCTGTGTAGTTTATATTTGAACATATTCTTTTTTCCACTATTACCCACTTAGCGCTACGAATGTCCAGTTGCATTTTCTACAGACAGAGTGTTTCAAAACTGCTCAATCAAAAGTATGGTTTAACTCTGTTAGCTGAATGCTCAGATCAGAAAGAAGTTTCACAGAATGCTTCTGTGTAGTTTATATTTGAATATATTCCTTTTTCCACTACTACTCTCTTAGCGCTCCAAATGTCCAGTTGCATTTTCTACAGAAAGTGTGTTCAGATCTGCTCAATCAAAAGTATGGTTTAACTCTGTTAGCTGAATGCACAGATCAGAAAGAAGTTTCACAGAATGATTCTGTGTAGTTTATATTTGGAGACATTCCTTTTTCCACTATTACCCTCTTAGTGCTCCGAATCTCCACTTGCATTTTCTACAGAAAGAGTGTTTCAGAACGGCTGAATCAAAACTAAGGTTCAACTCATTTAGTTGAACAAACAGAACAGAAAGAAGTTTCACACAATTCTTCTGTGTAGTTTTTATTTGTAGACATTCTTTTTCCCAATATAGGCCTCTTAGCGCTCATAATGTCCAATTGCAGTTTCTACAGAAAGAGTGTTTCAGAACGGCTCAATCAAAAGTAAGGTTCAACTCTGTTAGTTGAATGCACAGAACAGAAATATATTTCATACAATGCTTCTGTGTAGTTTATATTTGAACATATTCTTTTTTCCACTATTACCCAGTTAGCGCTACGAATGTCCAGTTGCATTTTCTGCAGACAGAGTGTTTCAAAACTGCTCAATCAAAAGTATGGTTTAACTCTGTTAGCTGAATGCTCAGATCAGAAAGAAGTTTCACAGAATGCTTCTGTGTAGTTTATATTTGAATATATTCCTTTTTCCACTACTACGCTCTTAGCGCTCCAAATGTCCAGTTGCATTTTCTACAGAAAGAGTGTTTCATAACTGCTCAATCAAAAATATATTTTATCTCTGTTAACTGAATTTACAGATCAGAAATAAGTTTCACAGAATGCATCTGTGTAGTTTTTATTTGAAGATATTCTTTTTCCCAATGTAGGCCTCTTAGCGCTTAGCATGTCCAATTGCAGTTTCTACAGAAAGAGTGTTTCAGAACGGCTCAATCAAAAGTAAGGTTCAACTCTGTTAGTTGAATGCACAGAACAAAAAGAATTTTCACAGAATGCTACTGTGTAGTTTATATTAGAATATATTCCTTTTTCCACTATTACCCTCTTAGCGCTCCGAATGTCCACTTGCATTTTCTACAGAAAGAGTGTTCAGAACTGCGCAATCAAAAGTATGGTTTAACTCTGTTAGCTTAATGAACATATCAGAAATAAGTTTCACACAATGCTTCTGTGTAGTTTTTATTTGAAGATATTATTTTTCCGAATATACGCCTCTTAGCGCTCAGAATGTCCAATTGCAGTTTCTACAGAAAGAGTGTTTCAGAACGGCTCAATCAAAAGTAAGGTTCAACTCTGTTAGTTGAATGCACAGAACAGAAAGAAGTTTCATACAATGCTTCTGTGTAGTTTCTATATGAACATATTCTTTTTTCCACTATTACCCACTTAGCGCTACGAATGTCCAGTTGCATTTTCTACAGACAGAGAGTTTCAAAACTGCTCAATCAAAAGTATGGTTTAACTCTGTTAGCTGAATGCTCAGATCAGAAAGAAGTTTCACAGAATGCTTCTGTGTAGTTTATATTTGAATATATTCCTTTTTCCACTACTACGCTCTTAGCGCTCCAAATGTCCAGTTGCATTTTCTACAGAAAGAGTGTTCAGATCTGCTCAATCAAAAGTATGGTTTAACTCTGTTAGCTGAATGCACAGATCAGAAAGAAGTTTCACCGAATGATTCTGTGTAGTTTATATTTGAAGACATTCCTTTTTCCACTATTACCCTCTTAGCGCTCCGAATCTCCACTTGCATTTTCTACAAAAAGTGTGTTTCATAACTGCTCTATCAAAAATATGTTTTATCTCTGTTAACTGAATTTACAGATCAGAAATAAGTTTCACAGAATGCATCTGTGTAGTTTTTATTTGAAGTTATTCTTTTTCCCAATGTAGGCCTCTTAGCGCTTAGCATGTCCAATTGCATTTTCTACAGAAAGAGTGTTTCAGAACGGCTCAATCAAAAGTAAGGTTCAACTCTGTTAGTTGAATGTACAGAACAGAAAGAATTTTCACAGAATGCTACTGTGTAGTTTATATTTGAATATATTCCTTTTTCCACTATTACCCTCTTAGCGCTCCGAATGTCCACTTGCATTTTCTACAGAAAGAGTGTTCAGAACTGCGCAATCAAAAGTATGGTTTAACTCTGTTAGCTTAATGAACATATGAGAAATAAGTTTCACACAATGCTTCTGTGTAGTTTTTATTTGAAGATATTATTTTTCCCAATATAGGCCTCTTAGTGCTCAGAATGTCCAATTGCAGTTTCTACAGAAAGAGTGTTTCAGAAAGGCTCAATCAAAAGTAAGGTTTAACTCTGTTAGTTGAATGCACAGAACAGAAAGAAGTTTCATACAATGCTTCTGTGTAGTTTATATTTGAACATATTCTTTTTTCCACTATTACCCACTTAGCGCTACGAATGTCCAGTTGCATTTTCTACAGACAGAGTGTTTCAAAACTGCTCAATCAAAAGTATGGTTTAACTCTGTTAGCTGAATGCTCAGATCAGAAAGAAGTTTCACAGAATGCTTCTGTGTAGTTTATATTTGAATATATTCCTTTTTCCACTACTACGCTCTTAGCGCTCCAAATGTCCAGTTGCATTTTCTACAGAAAGAGTGTTCAGATCTGCTCAATCAAAAGTATGGTTTAACTCTGTTAGCTGAATGCACAGATCAGAAAGAAGTTTCACCGAATGATTCTGTGTAGTTTATATTTGAAGACATTCCTTTTTCCACTATTACCCTCTTAGCGCTCCGAATCTCCACTTGCATTTTCTACAAAAAGAGTGTCTCATAACTGATCAATCAAAAATATGTTTTATCTCTGTTAACTGAATTTACAGATCAGAAATAAGTTTCACAGAATGCATCTGTGTAGTTTTTATTTGAAGATATTCTTTTTCCCAATGTAGACCTCTTAGCGCTTAGCATGTCCAATTGCAGTTTCTACAGAAAGAGTGTTTCAGAACGGCTCAATCAAAAGTAAGGTTCAACTCTGTTAGTTGAATGCACAGAACAGAAAGAATTTTCACAGAATGCTACTGTGTAGTTTATATTTGAATATATTAATTTTTCCACTATTACCCTCTTAGCGCTCCGAATGTCCACTTGCATTTTCTACAGAAAGAGTGTTCAGAACTGCGCAATCAAAAGTATGGTTTAACTCTGTTAGCTTAATGAACATATCAGAAATAAGTTTCACACAATGCTTCTGTGTAGTTTTTATTTGAAGATATTATTTTTCCCAATATAGGCCTCTTAGCGCTCAGAATGTCCAATTGCAGTTTCTACAGAAAGAGTGTTTCAGAAAGGCACAATCAAAAGTAAGGTTCAACTCTGTTAGTTGAATGCACAGAACAGAAAGAAGTTTCATACAATGCTTCTGTGTAGTTTATATTTGAACATATTCTTTTTTCCACTATTACCGACTTAGCGCTACAAATGTCCAGTTGCATTTTCTACAGACAGAGTGTTTCAAAACTGCTCAATCAAAAGTATGGTTTAATTCTGTTAGCTGAATGCTCAGATCAGAAAGAAGTTTCACAGAATGCTTCTGTGTAGTTTATATTTGAATATATTCCTTTTTCCACTACTACTCTCTTAGCGCTCGAAAAGTCCAGTTGCATTTTCTACAGAAAGAGTGTTCAGATCTGCTCAATCAAAATTATGGTTTAACTCTGTTAGCTGAATGCACAGATCAGAAAGAAGTTTCACAAAATGATTCTGTGTAGTTTATATTTGGAGACATTCCTTTCTCCACTATTACCCTCTTAGCACTCCGAATCTCCACTTGCATTTTCTACAGAAAGAGTGTTTCAGAACGGCTCAATCAAAACTAAGGTTCAACTCTTTTAGTTGAACAAACAGAACAGAAAGAAGTTTCACACAATCCTTCTGTGTACTTTTTATTTGTAGACATTCTTTTTCCCAATATAGGCCTCTTAGCGCTCAGAATGTCCAATTGCAGTTTCTACAGAAAGAGTGTTTCAGAACGGCTCAATCAAAAGTAAGGTTCAACTCTGTTAGTTGAATGCACAGAACAGAAAGTAGTTTCATACAATGCTTCTGTGTAGTTTATATTTGAACATATTCTTTTTTCCACTATTACCCACTTAGCGCTACGAATGTCCAGTTGCATTTTCTACAGACAGAGTGTTTCAAAACTGCTCAATCAAAAGTATGGTTTAACTCTCTTAGCTGAATGCTCAGATCAGAAAGAAGTTTCACAGAATGCTTCTGTGTAGTTTATATTTGAATATATTCCTTTTTCCACTACTACGCTCTTAGCGCTCCAAATGTCCAGTTGCATTTTCTACAGAAAGAGTGTTCAGATCTGCTCAATCAAAAGTATGGTTTAACTCTGTTAGCTGAATGCACAGATCAGAAAGAAGTTTCACCGAATGATTCTGTGTAGTTTATATTTGAAGATATTCCTTTTTCCACTATTACCCTCTTAGCGCTCCGAATCTCCACTTGCATTTTCTACAAAAAGAGTGTTTCATAACTGTTCAATCAAAAATATGTTTTATCTCTGTGAACTGAATTTACAGATCAGAAATAAGTTTCACAGAATGCATCTGTGTAGTTTTTATTTGAAGATATTCTTTTTCCCAATGTAGGCCTCTTAGCGCTTAGCATGTCCAATTGCAGTTTCTACAGAAAGAGTATTCAGAACGGCTCAATCAAAAGTAAGGTTCAACTCTGTTAGTTGAATGCACAGAACAAAAAGTATTTTCACAGAATCCTACTGTGTAGTTTATATTTGAATATATTCCTTTTTCAACTATTACCATCTTAGCGCTCCGAATGTCCACTTGCATTTTCTGCAGAAAGAGTGTTCAGAACTGCGCAATCAAAAGTATGGTTTAACTCTGTTAGCTTAATGAACATATCAGAAATAAGTTTCACACAATGCTTCTGGGTAGTTTTTATTTGAAGATATTATTTTTCCCAATATAGGCCTCTTAGCGCTCAGAATGTCCAATTGCAGTTTCTACAGAAAGAGTGTTTCAGAAAGGCTCAATCAAAAGTAAGGTTCAACTCTGTTAGTTGAATGCACAGAACAGAAAGAAGTTTCATACAATGCTTCTGTGTAGTTTATATTTGAGCATATTCTTTTTTCCACTATTACCCACTTAGCGCTACGAATGTCCAGTTGCATTTTCTACAGACAGAGTGTTTCAAAACTGCTCAATCAAAAGTATGGTTTAACTCTGTTAGCTGAATGCTCAGATCAGAAAGAAGTTTCACAGAATGCTTCTGTGTAGTTTATATTTGAATATATTCCTTTTTCCACTACTACTCTCTTAGCGATCCAAATGTCCAGTTGCATTTTCTACAGAAAGAGTGTTCAGATCTGCTCAATCAAAAGTATGGTTTAACTCTCTTAGCTAAATGCACAGATCAGAAAGAAGTTTCACAGAATGATTCTGTGTAGTTTATATTTGTAGACATTCCTTTTTCCACTATTACCCTCTTAGCGCTCCGAATCTCCACTTGCATTTTCTACAGAAAGAGTGTTTCAGAACGGCTCAATCAAAACTAAGGTTCAACTCTTTTAGTTGAACAAACAGAACAGAAAGAAGTTTCACACAATTCTTCTGTGCAGTTTTTATTTGTAGACATTCTTTTTCCCAATATAGTCCTCTTAGCGCTCAGAATGTTCAATTGCAGTTTCTACAGAAAGAGAGTTTCAGAACGGCTCAATCAAAAGTAAGGTTCAACTCTGTTAGTTGAATGCACAGAACAGAAAGAAGTTTCATACAATGCTTCTGTGTAGTTTATATTTGAACATATTCTTTTTTCCACTATTACCCACTTAGCGCTACGAATGTCCAGTTGCATTTTCTACAGACAGAGTGTTTCAAAACTGCTCAATCAAAAGTATGGTTTAACTCTGTTAGCTGAATGCTCAGATCAGAAAGAAGTTTCACAGAATGCTTCTGTGTAGTTTATATTTGAATATATTCCTTTTTCCACTACTACGCTCTTAGCGCTCCAAATGTCCAGTTGCATTTTCTACAGAAAGAGTGTTCAGATCTGCTCAATCAAAAGTATGGTTTAACCCTGTTAGCTGAATGCACAGATCAGAAAGAAGTTTCACCCAATGATTCTGTGTAGTTTATATTTGAAGACATTCCTTTTTCCACTATTACCCTCTAGCGTTCCGAATCTCCACTTGCATTTTCTACAAAAAGAGTGTTTCATAACTGCTCAATCAAAAATATGTTTTATCTCTGTTAACTGAATTTACAGATCAGAAATAAGTTTCACAGAATGCATCTGTGTAGTTTTTATTTGAAGATATTCTTTTTCCCAATGTAGGCCTCTTAGCGCTTAGCATGTCCAATTGCAGTTTCTACAGAAAGAGTGTTTCAGAACGGCTCAATCAAAAGTAAGGTTCAAATCTGTTAGTTGAATGCACAGAACAGAAAGAATTTTCACAGCATGCTACTGTGTAGTTTATATTTGAATATATTCCTTTTTCCACTATTACCCTCTTAGCGCTCCGAATGTCCACTTGCATTTTCTACAGAAAGAGTGTTCAGAACTGCGCAATCAAAAGTATGGTTTAACTCTGTTAGCTTAATGAACATATCAGACATAAGTTTCACACAATGCTTCTGTGTAGTTTTTATTTGAAGATATTATTTTTCCCAATATAGGACTCTTAGTGCTCAGAAAGTCCAATTGCAGTTTCTACAGAAAGAGTGTTTCAGAACGCCTCAATCAACAGTAAGGTTCAACTCTGTTAGTTGAATGCACAGAACAGAAAGAAGTTTCATAGAATGCTTCTGTGTAGTTTATATTTGATCATATTCTTTTTTCCACTATTACCCACTTAGCGCTACGAATGTCCAGTTGCGTTTTCTACAGACAGAGTGTTTCAAAACTGCTCAATCAAAAGTATGGTTTAACTCTGTTAGCTGAATGCTCAGATCAGAAAGAAGTTTCACAGAATGCTTCTGTGTAGTTTATATTTGAATATATTCCTTTTTCCACTACTACACTCTTAGCGCTCCAAATGTCCAGTTGCATTTTCTACAGAAAGAGTGTTCAGATCTGCTCAATCAGAAGTATGGTTTAACTCTGTTAGCTGAATGCACAGATCAGAAAGAAGTTTCACCGAATGATTCTGTGTAGTTTATATTTGAAGACATTCCTTTTTCCACTATTACCCTCTTATCGCTCCGAATCTCCACTTGCATTTTCTACAGAAAGAGTGTTTCAGAACGGCTCAATCAAAACTAAGGTTCAACTCTTTTAGTTGAACAAACAGAACAGAAAGAAGTTTCACACAATTCTTCTTTGTAGTTTTTATTTGTAGACATTCTTTTTCCCAATATAGGCCTCTTAGCGCTCAGAATGTCCAATTGCAGTTTCTACAGAAAGAGTGTTTCAGAAAGGCTCAATCAAAAGTAAGGTTCAACTCTGTTAGTTGAATGCACAGAACAGAAAGAAGTTTCATACAATGCTTCTGTGTAGTTTATATTTGAACATATTCTTTTTTCCACTATTACCCACTTAGCGCTACGAATGTCCAGTTGCATTTTCTACAGACAGAGTGTTTCAAAACTGCTCAATCAAAAGTATGGTTTAACTCTGTTAGCTGAATGCTCAGATCAGAAAGAAGTTTCACAGAATGCTTCTGTGTAGTTTATATTTGAATATATTCCTTTTTCCACTACTACTCTCTTAGCGCTCCAAATGTCCAGTTGCATTTTCTACAGAAAGTGTGTTCAGATCTGCTCAATCAAAAGTATGGTTTAACTCTGTTAGCTGAATGCACAGATCAGAAAGAAGTTTCACAGAATGATTCTGTGTAGTTTATATTTGGAGACATTCCTTTTTCCACTATTACCCTCTTAGCGCTCCGAATCTCCACTTGCATTTTCTACAGAAAGAGTGTTTCAGAACGGCTGAATCAAAACTAAGGTTCAACTCATTTAGTTGAACAAACAGAACAGAAAGAAGTTTCACACAATTCTTCTGTGTAGTTTTTATTTGTAGACATTCTTTTTCCCAATATAGGCCTCTTAGCGCTCATAATGTCCAATTGCAGTTTCTACAGAAAGAGTGTTTCAGAACGGCTCAATCAAAAGTAAGGTTCAACTCTGTTAGTTGAATGCACAGAACAGAAAGATATTTCATACAATGCTTCTGTGTAGTTTATATTTGAACATATTCTTTTTTCCACTATTACCCAGTTAGCGCTACGAATGTCCAGTTGCATTTTCTGCAGACAGAGTGTTTCAAAACTGCTCAATCAAAAGTATGGTTTAACTCTGTTAGCTGAATGCTCAGATCAGAAAGAAGTTTCACAGAATGCTTCTGTGTAGTTTATATTTGAATATATTCCTTTTTCCACTACTACGCTCTTAGCGCTCCAAATGTCCAGTTGCATTTTCTACAGAAAGAGTGTTTCATAACTGCTCAATCAAAAATATATTTTATCTCTGTTAACTGAATTTACAGATCAGAAATAAGTTTCACAGAATGCATCTGTGTAGTTTTTATTTGAAGATATTCTTTTTCCCAATGTAGGCCTCTTAGCGCTTAGCATGTCCAATTGCAGTTTCTACAGAAAGAGTGTTTCAGAACGGCTCAATCAAAAGTAAGGTTCAACTCTGTTAGTTGAATGCACAGAACAGAAAGAATTTTCACAGAATGCTACTGTGTAGTTTATATTTGAATATATTCCTTTTTCCACTATTACCCTCTTAGCGCTCCGAATGTCCACTTGCATTTTCTACAGAAAGAGTGTTCAGAACTGCGCAATCAAAAGTATGGTTTAACTCTGTTAGCTTAATGAACATATCAGAAATAAGTTTCACACAATGCTTCTGTGTAGTTTTTATTTGAAGATATTATTTTTCCGAATATACGCCTCTTAGCGCTCAGAATGTCCAATTGCAGTTTCTACAGAAAGAGTGTTTCAGAACGGCTCAATCAAAAGTAAGGTTCAACTCTGTTAGTTGAATGCACAGAACAGAAAGAAGTTTCATACAATGCTTCTGTGTAGTTTCTATTTGAACATATTCTTTTTTCCACTATTACCCACTTAGCGCTACGAATGTCCAGTTGCATTTTCTACAGACAGAGTGTTTCAAAACTGCTCAATCAAAAGTATGGTTTAACTCTGTTAGCTGAATGCTCAGATCAGAAAGAAGTTTCACAGAATGCTTCTGTGTAGTTTATATTTGAATATATTCCTTTTTCCACTACTACGCTCTTAGCGCTCCAAATGTCCAGTTGCATTTTCTACAGAAAGAGTGTTCAGATCTGCTCAATCAAAAGTATGGTTTAACTCTGTTAGCTGAATGAACAGATCAGAAAGAAGTTTCACCGAATGATTCTGTGTAGTTTATATTTGAAGACATTCCTTTTTCCACTATTACCCTCTTAGCGCTCCGAATCTCCACTTGCATTTTCTACAAAAAGTGTGTTTCATAACTGCTCAATCAAAAATATGTTTTATCTCTGTTAACTGAATTTACAGATCAGAAATAAGTTTCACAGAATGCATCTGTGTAGTTTTTATTTGAAGTTATTCTTTTTCCCAATGTAGGCCTCTTAGCGCTTAGCATGTCCAATTGCATTTTCTACAGAAAGAGTGTTTCAGAACGGCTCAATCAAAAGTAAGGTTCAACTCTGTTAGTTGAATGTACAGAACAGAAAGAATTTTCACAGAATGCTACTGTGTAGTTTATATTTGAATATATTCCTTTTTCCACTATTACCCTCTTAGCGCTCCGAATGTCCACTTGCATTTTCTACAGAAAGAGTGTTCAGAACTGCGCAATCAAAAGTATGGTTTAACTCTGTTAGCTTAATGAACATATGAGAAATAAGTTTCACACAATGCTTCTGTGTAGTTTTTATTTGAAGATATTATTTTTCCCAATATAGGCCTCTTAGTGCTCAGAATGTCCAATTGCAGTTTCTACAGAAAGAGTGTTTCAGAACGGCTCAATCAAAAGTAAGGTTTAACTCTGTTAGTTGAATGCACAGAACAGAAAGAAGTTTCATACAATGCTTCTGTGTAGTTTATATTTGAACATATTCTTTTTTCCACTATTACCCACTTAGCGCTACGAATGTCCAGTTGCATTTTCTACAGACAGAGTGTTTCAAAACTGCTCAATCAAAAGTATGGTTTAACTCTGTTAGCTGAATGCTCAGATCAGAAAGAAGTTTCACAGAATGCTTCTGTGTAGTTTATATTTGAATATATTCCTTTTTCCACTACTACGCTCTTAGCGCTCCAAATGTCCAGTTGCATTTTCTACAGAAAGAGTGTTCAGATCTGCTCAATCAAAAGTATGGTTTAACTCTGTTAGCTGAATGCACAGATCAGAAAGAAGTTTCACCGAATGATTCTGTGTAGTTTATATTTGAAGACATTCCTTTTTCCACTATTACCCTCTTAGCGCTCCGAATCTCCACTTGCATTTTCTACAAAAAGAGTGTCTCATAACTGCTCAATCAAAAATATGTTTTATCTCTGTTAACTGAATTTACAGATCAGAAATAAGTTTCACAGAATGCATCTGTGTAGTTTTTATTTGAAGATATTCTTTTTCCCAATGTAGACCTCTTAGCGCTTAGCATGTCCAATTGCAGTTTCTACAGAAAGAGTGTTTCAGAACGGCTCAATCAAAAGTAAGGTTCAACTCTGTTAGTTGAATGCACAGAACAGAAAGAATTTTCACAGAATGCTACTGTGTAGTTTATATTTGAATATATTAATTTTTCCACTATTACCCTCTTAGCGCTCCGAATGTCCACTTGCATTTTCTACAGAAAGAGTGTTCAGAACTGCGCAATCAAAAGTATGGTTTAACTCTGTTAGCTTAATGAACATATCAGAAATAAGTTTCACACAATGCTTCTGTGTAGTTTTTATTTGAAGATATTATTTTTCCCAATATAGGCCTCTTAGCGCTCAGAATGTCCAATTGCAGTTTCTACAGAAAGAGTGTTTCAGAAAGGCACAATCAAAAGTAAGGTTCAACTCTGTTAGTTGAATGCACAGAACAGAAAGAAGTTTCATACAATGCTTCTGTGTAGTTTATATTTGAACATATTCTTTTTTCCACTATTACCGACTTAGCGCTACAAATGTCCAGTTGCATTTTCTACAGACAGAGTGTTTCAAAACTGCTCAATCAAAAGTATGGTTTAATTCTGTTAGCTGAATGCTCAGATCAGAAAGAAGTTTCACAGAATGCTTCTGTGTAGTTTATATTTGAATATATTCCTTTTTCCACTACTACTCTCTTAGCGCTCGAAAAGTCCAGTTGCATTTTCTACAGAAAGAGTGTTCAGATCTGCTCAATCAAAATTATGGTTTAACTCTGTTAGCTGAATGCACAGATCAGAAAGAAGTTTCACAAAATGATTCTGTGTAGTTTATATTTGGAGACATTCCTTTCTCCACTATTACCCTCTTAGCACTCCGAATCTCCACTTGCATTTTCTACAGAAAGAGTGTTTCAGAACGGCTCAATCAAAACTAAGGTTCAACTCTTTTAGTTGAACAAACAGAACAGAAAGAAGTTTCACACAATCCTTCTGTGTACTTTTTATTTGTAGACATTCTTTTTCCCAATATAGGCCTCTTAGCGCTCAGAATGTCCAATTGCAGTTTCTACAGAAAGAGTGTTTCAGAACGGCTCAATCAAAAGTAAGGTTCAACTCTGTTAGTTGAATGCACAGAACAGAAAGTAGTTTCATACAATGCTTCTGTGTAGTTTATATTTGAACATATTCTTTTTTCCACTATTACCCACTTAGCGCTACGAATGTCCAGTTGCATTTTCTACAGACAGAGTGTTTCAAAACTGCTCAATCAAAAGTATGGTTTAACTCTCTTAGCTGAATGCTCAGATCAGAAAGAAGTTTCACAGAATGCTTCTGTGTAGTTTATATTTGAATATATTCCTTTTTCCACTACTACGCTCTTAGCGCTCCAAATGTCCAGTTGCATTTTCTACAGAAAGAGTGTTCAGATCTGCTCAATCAAAAGTATGGTTTAACTCTGTTAGCTGAATGCACAGATCAGAAAGAAGTTTCACCGAATGATTCTGTGTAGTTTATATTTGAAGATATTCCTTTTTCCACTATTACCCTCTTAGCGCTCCGAATCTCCACTTGCATTTTCTACAAAAAGAGTGTTTCATAACTGTTCAATCAAAAATATGTTTTATCTCTGTGAACTGAATTTACAGATCAGAAATAAGTTTCACAGAATGCATCTGTGTAGTTTTTATTTGAAGATATTCTTTTTCCCAATGTAGGCCTCTTAGCGCTTAGCATGTCCAATTGCAGTTTCTACAGAAAGAGTATTCAGAACGGCTCAATCAAAAGTAAGGTTCAACTCTGTTAGTTGAATGCACAGAACAAAAAGTATTTTCACAGAATCCTACTGTGTAGTTTATATTTGAATATATTCCTTTTTCAACTATTACCATCTTAGCGCTCCGAATGTCCACTTGCATTTTCTGCAGAAAGAGTGTTCAGAACTGCGCAATCAAAAGTATGGTTTAACTCTGTTAGCTTAATGAACATATCAGAAATAAGTTTCACACAATGCTTCTGGGTAGTTTTTATTTGAAGATATTATTTTTCCCAATATAGGCCTCTTAGCGCTCAGAATGTCCAATTGCAGTTTCTACAGAAAGAGTGTTTCAGAAAGGCTCAATCAAAAGTAAGGTTCAACTCTGTTAGTTGAATGCACAGAACAGAAAGAAGTTTCATACAATGCTTCTGTGTAGTTTATATTTGAGCATATTCTTTTTTCCACTATTACCCACTTAGCGCTACGAATGTCCAGTTGCATTTTCTACAGACAGAGTGTTTCAAAACTGCTCAATCAAAAGTATGGTTTAACTCTGTTAGCTGAATGCTCAGATCAGAAAGAAGTTTCACAGAATGCTTCTGTGTAGTTTATATTTGAATATATTCCTTTTTCCACTACTACTCTCTTAGCGATCCAAATGTCCAGTTGCATTTTCTACAGAAAGAGTGTTCAGATCTGCTCAATCAAAAGTATGGTTTAACTCTCTTAGCTAAATGCACAGATCAGAAAGAAGTTTCACAGAATGATTCTGTGTAGTTTATATTTGTAGACATTCCTTTTTCCACTATTACCCTCTTAGCGCTCCGAATCTCCACTTGCATTTTCTACAGAAAGAGTGTTTCAGAACGGCTCAATCAAAACTAAGTTTCAACTCTTTTAGTTGAACAAACAGAACAGAAAGAAGTTTCACACAATTCTTCTGTGCAGTTTTTATTTGTAGACATTCTTTTTCCCAATATAGTCCTCTTAGCGCTCAGAATGTTCAATTGCAGTTTCTACAGAAAGAGAGTTTCAGAACGGCTCAATCAAAAGTAAGGTTCAACTCTGTTAGTTGAATGCACAGAACAGAAAGAAGTTTCATACAATGCTTCTGTGTAGTTTATATTTGAACATATTCTTTTTTCCACTATTACCCACTTAGCGCTACGAATGTCCAGTTGCATTTTCTACAGACAGAGTGTTTCAAAACTGCTCAATCAAAAGTATGGTTTAACTCTGTTAGCTGAATGCTCAGATCAGAAAGAAGTTTCACAGAATGCTTCTGTGTAGTTTATATTTGAATATATTCCTTTTTCCTCTACTACGCTCTTAGCGCTCCAAATGTCCAGTTGCATTTTCTACAGAAAGAGTGTTCAGATCTGCTCAATCAAAAGTATGGTTTAACCCTGTTAGCTGAATGCACAGATCAGAAAGAAGTTTCACCCAATGATTCTGTGTAGTTTATATTTGAAGACATTCCTTTTTCCACTATTACCCTCTAGCGTTCCGAATCTCCACTTGCATTTTCTACAAAAAGAGTGTTTCATAACTGCTCAATCAAAAATATGTTTTATCTCTGTTAACTGAATTTACAGATCAGAAATAAGTTTCACAGAATGCATCTGTGTAGTTTTTATTTGAAGATATTCTTTTTCCCAATGTAGGCCTCTTAGCGCTTAGCATGTCCAATTGCAGTTTCTACAGAAAGAGTGTTTCAGAACGGCTCAATCAAAAGTAAGGTTCAAATCTGTTAGTTGAATGCACAGAACAGAAAGAATTTTCACAGCATGCTACTGTGTAGTTTATATTTGAATATATTCCTTTTTCCACTATTACCCTCTTAGCGCTCCGAATGTCCACTTGCATTTTCTACAGAAAGAGTGTTCAGAACTGCGCAATCAAAAGTATGGTTTAACTCTGTTAGCTTAATGAACATATCAGACATAAGTTTCACACAATGCTTCTGTGTAGTTTTTATTTGAAGATATTATTTTTCCCAATATAGGACTCTTAGTGCTCAGAAAGTCCAATTGCAGTTTCTACAGAAAGAGTGTTTCAGAACGCCTCAATCAACAGTAAGGTTCAACTCTGTTAGTTGAATGCACAGAACAGAAAGAAGTTTCATAGAATGCTTCTGTGTAGTTTATATTTGATCATATTCTTTTTTCCACTATTACCCACTTAGCGCTACGAATGTCCAGTTGCGTTTTCTACAGACAGAGTGTTTCAAAACTGCTCAATCAAAAGTATGGTTTAACTCTGTTAGCTGAATGCTCAGATCAGAAAGAAGTTTCACAGAATGCTTCTGTGTAGTTTATATTTGAATATATTCCTTTTTCCACTACTACACTCTTAGCGCTCCAAATGTCCAGTTGCATTTTCTACAGAAAGAGTGTTCAGATCTGCTCAATCAGAAGTATGGTTTAACTCTGTTAGCTGAATGCACAGATCAGAAAGAAGTTTCACCGAATGATTCTGTGTAGTTTATATTTGAAGACATTCCTTTTTCCACTATTACCCTCTTAGCGCTCCGAATCTCCACTTGCATTTTCTACAAAAAGAGTGTTTCATAACTGCTCAATCAAAAATATGTTTTATCTCTGTTAACTGAATTTACAGATCAGAAATCAGTTTCACAGAATGCATCTGTGTAGTTTTTATTTGAAGATATTCTTTTTCCCAATGTAGGCCTCTTAGCGCTTAGCATGTCCAATTGCAGTTTCTACAGAAAGAGTGTTTCAGAACGGCTCAATCAAAAGTAAGGCTCAACTCTGTTAGTTGAATGCACAGAACAGAAAGAATTTTCACAGAATGATACTGTGTAGTTTATATTTGAATATATTCCTTTTTCCACTATTACCCTCTTAGCCCTCCGAATGTCCACTTGCATTTTCTACAGAAAGAGTGTTCAGAACTGCGCAATCAAAAGTATGGTTTAACTCTGTTAGCTTAATGAACATATCAGAAATAAGTTTCACACAATGCTTCTGTGTAGTTTTTATTTGAAGATATTATTTTTCCCAATATAGGCCTCTTAGCGCTCAGAATGTCCAATTGCAGTTTCTACAGAAAGAGTTTTTCAGAAAGGCTCAATCAAAAGTAAGGTTGAACTCTGTTAGTTGAATGCACACAACAGAAAGTAGTTTCATACAATGCTTCTGTGTAGTTTATATTTGAACATATTCTTTTTTCCACTATTACCCACTTAGCGCTACGAATGTCCAGTTGCATTTTCTACAGACAGAGTGTTTCAAAACTGCTCAATCAAAAGTATGGTTTAACTCTGTTAGCTGAATGCTCAGATCAGAAAGAAGTTTCACAGAATGCTTCTGTGTAGTTTATATTTGAATATATTCCTTTTTCCACTACTACTCTCTTAGCGCTCCAAATGTCCAGTTGCATTTTCTACAGAAAGAGTGTTCAGATCTGCTCAATCAAAAGTATGGTTTAACTCTGTTAGCTGAATGCACAGATCAGAAAGAAGTTTCACAGAATGATTCTGTGTAGTTTATATTTGGAGACATTCCTTTTTCCCCTATTACCCTCTTAGCGCTCCGAATCTCCACTTGCATTTTCTACAGAAAGAGTGTTTCAGAACGGCTCAATCAAAACTAAGGTTCAGCTCTTTTAGTTGAACAAACAGAACAGAAAGAAGTTTCACACAATTCTTCTGTGTAGTTTTTATTTGTAGACATTCTTTTTCCCAATATAGGCCTCTTAGCGCTCAGAATGTCCAATTGCAGTTTCTACAGAAAGAGTGTTTCAGAACGGCTCAATCAAAAGTAAGGTTCAACTCTGTTAGTTGAATGCACAGAACAGAAAGAAGTTTCATACAATGCTTCTGTGTAGTTTATATTTGAACATATTCTTTTTTCCACTATTACCCACTTAGCGCTACGAATGTCCAGTTGCATTTTCTACAGACAGAGTGTTTCAAAACTGCTCAATCAAAAGTATGGTTTAACTCTGTTAGCTGAATGCTCAGATCAGAAAGAAGTTTCACAGAATGCTTCTGTGTAGTTTATATTTGAATATATTCCTTTTTCCACTACTACGCTCTTAGCGCTCCAAATGTCCAGTTGCATTTTCTACAGAAAGAGTGTTCAGATCTGCTCAATCAAATGTATGGTTTAACTCTGTTAGCTGAATGCACAGATCAGAAAGAAGTTTCACCGAATGATTCTGTGTAGTTTATATTTGAAGACATTCCTTTTTCCACTATTACCCTCTAGCGTTCCGAATCTCCACTTGCATTTTCTACAAAAAGAGTGTTTCATAACTGCTCAATCAAAAATATGTTTTATCTCTGTTAACTGAATTTACAGATCAGAAATAAGTTTCACAGAATGCATCTGTGTAGTTTTTATTTGAAGATATTCTTTTTCCCAATGTAGGCCTCTTAGCGCTTAGCATGTCCAATTGCAGTTTCTACAGAAAGAGTGTTTCAGAACGGCTCAATCAAAAGTAAGGTTCAAATCTGATAGTTGAATGCACAGAACAGAAAGAATTTTCACAGAATGCTACTGTGTAGTTTATATTTGAATATATTCCTTTTTCCACTATTACCATCTTAGCGCTCCGAAAGTCCACTTGCATTTTCTGCAGAAAGAGTGTTCAGAACTGCGCAATCAAAAGTATGGTTTAACTCTGTTAGCTTAATGAACATATCTTAAATAAGTTTCACACAATGCTTCTGTGTAGTTTTTATTTGAAGATATTTTTTTTCCCAATATAGGCCTCTTAGCGCTGAGAATGTCCAATTGCAGTTTCTACAGAAAGAGTGTTTCAGAAAGGCTCAATCAAAAGTAAGGTTCAACTCTGTTAGTTGAATGCACAGAACAGAAAGAAGTTTCATACAATGCTTTTGTGTAGTTTATATTTGAAAATATTCTTTTTTCCACTATTACCCACTTAGCGCTACGAATGTCCAGTTGCATTTTCTACAGACAGAGTGTTTCAAAACTGCTCTATCAAAAGTATGGTTTAACTCTGTTAGCTGAATGCTCAGATCAGAAAGAAGTTTCACAGAATGCTTCTGTGTAGTTTATATTTGAATATATTCCTTTTTCCACTACTACTCTCTTAGCGCTCCAAATGTCCAGTTGCATTTTCAACAGAAAGAGTGTTCAGATCTGCTCAATCAAAAGTATGGTTTAACTCTGTTAGCTGAATGCACAGATCAGAAAGAAGTTTCACAAAATGATTCTGTGTAGTTTATATTTGGAGACATTCCTTTCTCCACTATTACCCTCTTAGCGCTCCGAATCTCCACTTGCATTTTCTACAGAAAGAGTTTTTCAGAACGGCTCAATCAAAACTAAGGTTCAACTCTTTTAGTTGAACAAACAGAGCAGAAAGGATTTTCACACAATTCTTCTGTGTAGTTTTTATTTGTAGACATTCTTTTTCCCAATATAGGCCTCTTAGCGCTCAGAATGTCCAATTGCAGTTTCTACAGAAAGAGTGTTTCAGAACGGCTCAATCAAAAGTAAGGTTCAACTCTGTTAGTTGAATGCACAGAACAGAAAGAAGTTTCATACAATGCTTCTGTGTAGTTTATATTTGAACATATTCTTTTTTCCACTATTACCCACTTAGCGCTACGAATGTCCAGTTGCATTTTCTACAGACAGAGTGTTTCAAAACTGCTCAATCAAAAGTATGGTTTAACTCTGTTAGCTGAATGCTCAGATCAGAAAGAAGTTTCACAGAATGCTTCTGTGTAGTTTATATTTGAATATATTCCTTTTTCCACTACTACGCTCTTAGCGCTCCAAATGTCCAGTTGCATTTTCTACAGAAAGAGTGTTCAGATCTGCTCAATCAAAAGTATGGTTTAACTCTGTTAGCTGAATGCACAGATCAGAAAGAAGTTTCACCGAATGATTCTGTGTAGTTTATATTTGAAGACATTCCTTTTTCCACTATTACTCTCTTAGCGCTCCGAATCTCCACTTGCATTTTCTACAAAAAGAGTGTTTCATAACTGCTCAATCAAAAATATGTTTTATCTCTGTTAACTGAATTTACAGATCAGAAATAAGTTTCACAGAATGCATCTGTGTAGTTTTTATTTGAAGATATTCTTTTTCCCAATGTAGGCCTCTTAACGCGTAGCATGTCCAATTGCAGTTTCTACAGAAGGAGTGTTTCAGAACGGCTCAATCAAAAGTAAGGTTCAACTCTGTTAGTTGAATGCACAGAACAGAAAGAATTTTCACAGAATGCTACTGTGTAGTTTATATTTGAATATATACCTTTTTCCACTATTACCCTCTTAGCGCTCCGAATGTCCACTTGCATTTTCTACAGAAAGAGTGTTCAGAACTGCGCAATCAAAAGTATGGTTTAACTCTGTTAGCTTAATCAACATATCAGAAATAAGTTTCACACAATGCTTCTGTGTAGTTTTTATTTGAAGATATTATTTTTCCCAATATAGTCCTCTTAGCGCTCAGAATGTCCAATTGCAGTTTCTACAGAAAGAGTGTTTCAGAAAGGCTCAATCAATAGTAAGGTTCAACTCTGTTAGTTGAATGCACAGAACAGAAAGAAGTTTCATACAATGCTTCTGTGTAGTTTATATTTGAACATATTCTTTTTTCCACTATTACCCACTTAGCGCTACGAATGTCCAGTTGCATTTTCTACAGACAGAGTGTTTCAAAACTGCTCAATCAAAAGTATGGTTTAACTCTGTTAGCTGAATGCTCAGATCAGAAAGAAGTTTCACAGAATGCTTCTGTGTAGTTTATATTTGAATATATTCCTTTTTCCACTACTACTCTCTTAGCGCTCCAAAAGTTCAGTTGCATTTTCTACAGAAAGAGTGTTCAGATCTGCTCAATCAAAAGTATGGTTTAACTCTGTTAGCTGAATGCACAGATCAGAAAGAAGTTTCACAAAATGATTCTGTGTAGTTTATATTTGGAGACATTCCTTTCTCCACTGTTACCCTCTTAGCGCTCCGAATCTCCACTTGCATTTTCTACAGAAAGAGTTTTTCAGAACGGCTCAATCAAAACTAAGGTTCAACTCTTTTAGTTGAACAAACAGAGCAGAAAGGATTTTCACACAATTCTTCTGTGTAGTTTTTATTTGTAGACATTCTTTTTCCCAATATAGGCCTCTTAGCGCTCAGAATGTCCAATTGCAGTTTCTACAGAAAGAGTGTTTCAGAACGGCTCAATCAAAAGTAAGGTTCAACTCTGTTAGTTGAATGCACAGAACAGAAAGAAGTTTCATACAATGCTTCTGTGTAGTTTATATTTGAACATATTCTTTTTTCCACTATTACCCACTTAGCGCTACGAATGTCCAGTTGCATTTTCTACAGACAGAGTGTTTCAAAACTGCTCAATCAAAAGTATGGTTTAACTCTGTTAGCTGAATGCTCAGATCAGAAAGAAGTTTCACAGAATGCTTCTGTGTAGTTTATATTTGAATATATTCCTTTTTCCACTACTACGCTCTTAGCGCTCCAAATGTCCAGTTGCATTTTCTACAGAAAGAGTGTTCAGATCTGCTCAATCAAAAGTATGGTTTAACTCTGTTAGCTGAATGCACAGATCAGAAAGAAGTTTCACCGAATGATTCTGTGTAGTTTATATTTGAAGACATTCCTTTTTCCACTATTACTCTCTTAGCGCTCCGAATCTCCACTTGCATTTTCTACAAAAAGAGTGTTTCATAACTGCTCAATCAAAAATATGTTTTATCTCTGTTAACTGAATTTACAGATCAGAAATAAGTTTCACAGAATGCATCTGTGTAGTTTTTATTTGAAGATATTCTTTTTCCCAATGTAGGCCTCTTAGCGCGTAGCATGTCCAATTGCAGTTTCTACAGAAAGAGTGTTTCAGAACGGCTCAATCAAAAGTAAGGTTCAAATCTGTAAGCTGAATGCACAGAACAGAAAGAATTTTCACAGAATGCTACTGTGTAGTTTATATTTGAATATATTCCTTTTTCCACTATTACCCTCTTAGCGCTCCGAATGTCCACTTGCATTTTCTACAGAAAGAGTGTTCAGAACTGCGCAATCAAAAGTATGGTTTAACTCTGTTAGCTTAATGAACATATCAGAAATAAGTTTCACACAATGCTTCTGTGTAGTTTTTATTTGAAGATATTATTTTTCCCAATATAGTCCTCTTAGCGCTCAGAATGTCCAATTGCAGTTTCTACAGAAAGAGTGTTTCAGAACGGCTCAATCAAAAGTAAGGTTCAACTCTGTTAGTTGAATGCACAGAACAGAAAGAAGTTTCATACAATGCTTCTGTGTAGTTTATATTTGAATATATTCTTTTTTCCACTATTACCCACTTAGCGCTACGAATGTCCAGTTGCATTTTCTACAGACAGAGTGTTTCAAAACTGCTCAATCAAAAGTATGGTTTAACTCTGTTAGCTGAATGCTCAGATCAGAAAGAAGTTTCACAGAATGCTTCTGTGTAGTTTATTTTTGAATATATTCCTTTTTCCACTACTACGCTCTTAGCGCTCCAAATGTCCAGTTGCATTATCTACAGAAAGAGTGTTCAGATCTGCTCAATCAAAAGTATGGTTTAACTCTGTTAGCTGAATGCACAGATCAGAAAGAAGTTTCACCGAATGATTCTGTGTAGTTTATATTTGAAGACATTCCTTTTTCCACTATTACTCTCTTAGCGCTCCGAATCTCCACTTGCATTTTCTACAAAAAGAGTGTTTCATAACTGCTCAATCAAAAATATGTTTTATCTCTGTTAACTGAATTTACAGATCAGAAATAAGTTTCACAGAATGCATCTGTGTAGTTTTTATTTGAAGATATTCTTTTTCCCAATGTAGGCCTCTTAACGCGTAGCATGTCCAATTGCAGTTTCTACAGAAAGAGTGTTTCAGAACGGCTCAATCAAAAGTAAGGTTCAACTCTGTTAGTTGAATGCACAGAACAGAAAGAATTTTCACAGAATGCTACTGTGTAGTTTATATTTGAATATATACCTTTTTCCACTATTACCCTCTTAGCGCTCCGAATGTCCACTTGCATTTTCTACAGAAAGAGTGTTCAGAACTGCGCAATCAAAAGTATGGTTTAACTCTGTTAGCTTAATCAACATATCAGAAATAAGTTTCACACAATGCTTCTGTGTAGTTTTTATTTGAAGATATTATTTTTCCCAATATAGTCCTCTTAGCACTCAGAATGTCCAATTGCAGTTTCTACAGAAAGAGTGTTTCAGAAAGGCTCAATCAAAAGTAAGGTTCAACTCTGTTAGTTGAATGCACAGAACAGAAAGAAGTTTCATACAATGCTTCTGTGTAGTTTATATTTGAACATATTCTTTTTTCCACTATTACCCACTTAGCGCTACGAATGTCCAGTTGCATTTTCTACAGACAGAGTGTTTCAAAACTGCTCAATCAAAAGTATGGTTTAACTCTGTTAGCTGAATGCTCAGATTAGAAAGAAGTTTCACAGAATGCTTCTGTGTAGTTTATATTTGAATATATTCCTTTTTCCACTACTACTCTCTTAGCGCTCCAAAAGTTCAGTTGCATTTTCTACAGAAAGAGTGTTCAGATCTGCTCAATCAAAAGTATGGTTTAACTCTGTTAGCTGAATGCACAGATCAGAAAGAAGTTTCACAAAATGATTCTGTGTAGTTTATATTTGGAGACATTCCTTTCTCCACTATTACCCTCTTAGCGCTCCGAATCTCCACTTGCATTTTCTACAGAAAGAGTTTTTCAGAACGGCTCAATCAAAACTAAGGTTCAACTCTTTTAGTTGAACAAACAGAGCAGAAAGGATTTTCACACAATTCTTCTGTGTAGTTTTTATTTGTAGACATTCTTTTTCCCAATATAGGCCTCTTAGCGCTCAGAATGTCCAATTGCAGTTTCTACAGAAAGAGTGTTTCAGAACGGCTCAATCAAAAGTAAGGTTCAACTCTGTTAGTTGAATGCACAGAACAGAAAGAAGTTTCATACAATGCTTCTGTGTAGTTTATATTTGAACATATTCTTTTTTCCACTATTACCCACTTAGCGCTACGAATGTCCAGTTGCATTTTCTACAGACAGAGTGTTTCAAAACTGCTCAATCAAAAGTATGGTTTAACTCTGTTAGCTGAATGCTCAGATCAGAAAGAAGTTTCACAGAATGCTTCTGTGTAGTTTATATTTGAATATATTCCTTTTTCCACTACTACGCTCTTAGCGCTCCAAATGTCCAGTTGCATTTTCTACAGAAAGAGTGTTCAGATCTGCTCAATCAAAAGTATGGTTTAACTCTGTTAGCTGAATGCACAGATCAGAAAGAAGTTTCACCGAATGATTCTGTGTAGTTTATATTTGAAGACATTCCTTTTTCCACTATTACTCTCTTAGCGCTCCGAATCTCCACTTGCATTTTCTACAAAAAGAGTGTTTCATAACTGCTCAATCAAAAATATGTTTTATCTCTGTTAACTGAATTTACAGATCAGAAATAAGTTTCACAGAATGCATCTGTGTAGTTTTTATTTGAAGATATTCTTTTTCCCAATGTAGGCCTCTTAGCGCGTAGCATGTCCAATTGCAGTTTCTACAGAAAGAGTGTTTCAGAACGGCTCAATCAAAAGTAAGGTTCAAATCTGTAAGCTGAATGCACAGAACAGAAAGAATTTTCACAGAATGCTACTGTGTAGTTTATATTTGAATATATTCCTTTTTCCACTATTACCCTCTTAGCACTCCGAATGTCCACTTGCATTTTCTACAGAAAGAGTGTTCAGAACTGCGCAATCAAAAGTATGGTTTAACTCTGTTAGCTTAATGAACATATCAGAAATAAGTTTCACACAATGCTTCTGTGTAGTTTTTATTTGAAGATATTATTTTTCCCAATATAGTCCTCTTAGCGCTCAGAATGTCCAATTGCAGTTTCTACAGAAAGAGTGTTTCAGAACGGCTCAATCAAAAGTAAGGTTCAACTCTGTTAGTTGAATGCACAGAACAGAAAGAAGTTTCATACAATGCTTCTGTGTAGTTTATATTTGAATATATTCTTTTTTCCACTATTACCCACTTAGCGCTACGAATGTCCAGTTGCATTTTCTACAGACAGAGTGTTTCAAAACTGCTCAATCAAAAGTATGGTTTAACTCTGTTAGCTGAATGCTCAGATCAGAAAGAAGTTTCACAGAATGCTTCTGTGTAGTTTATATTTGAATATATTCCTTTTTCCACTACTACTCTCTTAGCGCTCCAAAAGTCCAGTTGCATTTTCTACAGAAAGAGTGTTCAGATCTGCTCAATCAAAAGTATGGTTTAACTCTGTTAGCTGAATGCACAGATCAGAAAGAAGTTTCACAAAATGTTTCTGTGTAGTTTATATTTGGAGACATTCCTTTCTCCACTATTACCCTCTTAGCGCTCCGAATCTCCACTTGCATTTTCTACAGAAAGAGTGTTTCAGAACGGCTCAATCAAAACTAAGGTTCAACTCTTTTAGTTGAACAAACAGAACAGAAAGGATTTTCACACAATTCTTCTGTGTAGTTTTTATTTGTAGACATTCTTTTTCCCAATATAGGCCTCTTAGCGCTCAGAATGTCCAATTGCAGTTTCTACAGAAAGAGTGTTTCAGAACGGCTCAATCAAAAGTAAGGTTCAACTCTGTTAGTTGAATGCACAGAACAGAAAGAAGTTTCATACAATGCTTCTGTGTAGTTTATATTTGAACATATTCTTTTTTCCACTATTACCCACTTAGCGCTACGAATGTCCATTTGCATTTTCTACAGACAGAGTGTTTCAAAACTGCTCAATCAAAAGTATGGTTTAACTCTGTTAGCTGAATGCTCAGATCAGAAAGAAGTTTCACAGAATGCTTCTGTGCAGTTTATATTTGAATATATTCCTTTTTCCACTACTACGCTCTTAGCGCTCCAAATGTCCAGTTGCATTTTCTACAGAAAGAGTGTTCAGATCTGCTCAATCAAAAGTATGGTTTAACTCTGTTAGCTGAATGCACAGATCAGAAAGAAGTTTCACCGAATGATTCTGTGTAGTTTATGTTTGAAACCATTCCTTTTTCCACTATTACCCTCTTAGCGCTCCGAATCTCCACTTGCATTTTCTACAAAAAGAGTGTTTCATAACGGCTCAATCAAAAATATGTTTTATCTCTGTTAACTGAATTTACAGATCAGAAATAAGTTTCACAGAATGCATCTGTGTAGTTTTTATTTGAAGATATTCTTTTTCCCAATGTAGGCCTCTTAGCGCTTAGCATGTCCAATTGCAGTTTCTACAGAAAGAGTGTTTCTGAACGGCTCAATCAAAAGTAAGGTTCAACTCTGTTAGTTGAAAGCACAGAACAGAAAGAATTTTCACAGAATGCTACTGTGTAGTTTATATTTGAATATATTCCTTTTTCCACTATTACCCTCTTAGCGCTCCGAATGTCCACTTGCATTTTCTACAGAAAGAGTGTTCAGAACTGCGCAATCAAAAGTATGGTTTAACTCTGTTAGCTTAATGAACATATCAGAAATAAGTTTCACACAATGCTTCTGTGTAGTTTTTATTTGAAGATATTATTTTTCCCAATATAGGCCTCTTAGCGCTCAGAATGTCCAATTGCAGTTTCTACAGAAAGAGTGTTTCAGAAAGGCTCAATCAAAAGTAAGGTTCAACTCTGTTAGTTGAATGCACAGAACAGAAAGAAGTTTCATACAATGCTTCTGTGTAGTTTATATTTGAACATATTCTTTTTTCCACTATTACCCACTTAGCGCTACGAATGTCCAGTTGCATTTTCTACAGACAGAGTGTTTCAAAACTGCTCAATCAAAAGTATGGTTTAACTCTGTTAGCTGAATGCTCAGATCAGAAAGAAGTTTCACAGAATGCTTCTGTGTAGTTTATATTTGAATATATTCCTTTTTCCACTACTACGCTCTTAGCGCTCCAAATGTCCAGTTGCATTTTCTACAGAAAGAGTGTTCAGATCTGCTCAATCAAAAGTATGGTTTAACTCTGTTAGCTGAATGCACAGATCAGAAAGAAGTTTCACCGAATGATTCTGTGTAGTTTATATTTGAAGACATTCCTTTTTCCACTATTACCCTCTTAGCGCTCCGAATCTCCACTTGCATTTTCTACAAAAAGAGTGTTTCATAACTGCTCAATCAAAAATATGTTTTATCTCTGTTAACTGAATTTACAGATCAGAAATAAGTTTCACAGAATGCATCTCTGTAGTTTTTATTTGAAGATATATTTTTCCCAATGTAGGCCTCTTAGCGCTTAGCATGTCCAATTGCAGTTTCTACAGAAAGAGTGTTTCAGAACGGCTCAATCAAAAGTAAGGTTCAACTCTGTTAGTTGAATGCACAGAACAGAAAGAATTTTCACAGAATGCTACTGTGTAGTTTATATTTGGATATATTCCTTTTTCCACTATTACCCTCTTAGCGCTCCGAATGTCCACTTGCATTTTCTACAGAAAGAGTGTTCAGAACTGCGCAATCAAAAGTATGGTTTAACTCTGTTAGCTTAATGAACATATCAGAAATAAGTTTCACACAATGCTTCTGTGTAGTTTTTATTTGAAGATATTATTTTTCCCAATATAGGCCTCTTAGCGCTCAGAATGACCAATTGCAGTTTCTACAGAAAGAGTGTTTCAGAAAGGCTCAATCAAAAGTAAGGTTCAACTCTGTTAATTGAATGCACAGAACAGAAAGAAGTTTCATACAATGCTTCTGTGTAGTTTATATTTGAACATATTCTTTTTTCCACTATTACCCACTTAGCGCTACGAATGTCCAGTTGCATTTTCTACAGACAGAGTGTTTCAAAACTGCTCAATCAAAAGTATGGTTTAACTCTGTTAGCTGAATGCTCAGATCAGAAAGAAGTTTCACAGAATGCTTCTGTGTAGTTTATATTTGAATATATTCCTTTTTCCACTACTACTGTCTTAGCGCTCCAAATGTCCAGTTGCATTTTCTACAGAAAGAGTGTTCAGATCTGCTCAATCAAAAGTATGGTTTAACTCTGTTAGCTGAATGCACAGATCAGAAAGAAGTTTCACAGAATGATTCTGTGTAGTTTATATTTGGAGACATTCCTTTTTCCACTATTACCCTCTTAGCGCTCCGAATCTCCACTTGCATTTTCTACAGAAAGAGTGTTTCAGAACGGCTCAATCAAAACTAAGGTTCAACTCTTTTAGTTGAACAAACAGAACAGAAAGAAGTTTCACACAATTCTTCTGTGTAGTTTTTATTTGTAGAAATTCTTTTTCCCAATATAGGCCTCTTAGCGCTCAGAATGTCCAATTGCAGTTTCTACAGAAAGAGTGTTTCAGAACGGCTCAATCAAAAGTAAGGTTCAACTCTGTTAGTTGAATGCACAGAACAGAAAGAAGTTTCATACAATGCTTCTGTGTAGTTTATATTTGAACATATTCTTTTTTCCACTATTACCCACTTAGCGCTACGAATGTCCAGTTGCATTTTCTACAGACAGAGTGTTTCAAAACTGCTCAATCAAAAGTATGGTTTAACTCTGTTAGCTGAATGCTCAGATCAGAAAGAAGTTTCACAGAATGCTTCTGTGTAGTTTATATTTGAATATATTCCTTTTTCCACTACTACGCTCTTAGCGCTCCAAATGTCCAGTTGCATTTTCTACAGAAAGAGTGTTCAGATCTGCTCAATCAAAAGTATGGTTTAACTCTGTTAGCTGAATGCACAGATCAGAAAGAAGTTTCACCGAATGATTCTGTGTAGTTTATATTTGAAGACATTCCTTTTTCCACTATTACCCTCTTAGCGCTCCGAATCTCCACTTGCATTTTCTACAAAAAGAGTGTTTCATAACTGCTCAATCAAAAATATGTTTTATCTCTGTTAACTGAATTTACAGATCAGAAATAAGTTTCACAGAATGCATCTGTGTAGTTTTTATTTGAAGATATTCTTTTTCCCAATGTAGGCCTCTTAGCGCTTAGCATGTCCAATTGCAGTTTGTACAGAAAGAGTGTTTCAGAACGGCTCAATCAAAAGTAAGGTTCAACTCTGTTAGTTGAATGCACAGAACAGAAAGAATTTTCACAGAATGCTACTGTGTAGTTTATATTTGAATATATTCCTTTTTCCACTATTACCCTCTTAGCGCTCCGAATGTCCACTTGCATTTTCTACAGAAAGAGTGTTCAGAACTGCGCAATCAAAAGTATGGTTTAACTCTGCTAGCTTAATGAACATATCAGAAATAAGTTTCACACAATGCTTCTGTGTAGTTTTTATTTGAAGATATTA
This sequence comes from Symphalangus syndactylus, assembly GCF_028878055.3. Classification (NCBI taxonomy): domain Eukaryota; kingdom Metazoa; phylum Chordata; class Mammalia; order Primates; family Hylobatidae; genus Symphalangus; species Symphalangus syndactylus. The sequence continues at coordinate 504,911 of NC_072439.2, forward strand.
TTTTTCCCAATATAGTCCTCTTAGCGCTCAGAATGTCCAATTGCAGTTTCTACAGAAAGAGTGTTTCAGAAAGGCTCAATCAAAAGTAAGGTTCAACTCTGTTAGTTGAATGCACAGAACAGAAAGGAGTTTCATACAATGCTTCTGTGTAGTTTATATTTGAACATATTCTTTTTTCCACTATTACCCACTTAGCGCTACGAATGTCCAGTTGCATTTTCTACAGACAGAGTGTTTCAAAACTGCTCAATCAAAAGTATGGTTTAACTCTGTTAGCTGAATGCTCAGATCAGAAAGAAGTTTCACAGAATGCTTCTGTGTAGTTTATATTTGAATATATTCCTTTTTCCACTACTACGCTCTTAGCGCTCCAAATGTCCAGTTGCATTTTCTACAGAAAGAGTGTTCAGATCTGCTCAATCAAAAGTATGGTTTAACTCTGTTAGCTGAATGCACAGATCAGAAAGAAGTTTCACCGAATGATTCTGTGTAGTTTATATTTGAAGACATTCCTTTTTCCACTATTACCCTCTTAGCGCTCCGAATCTCCACTTGCATTTTCTACAGAAAGAGTGTTTCAGAACGGCTCAATCAAAACTAAGGTTCAACTCTTTTAGTTGAACAAACAGAACAGAAAGAAGTTTCACACAATTCTTCTGTGTAGTTTTTATTTGTAGAAATTCTTTTTCCCAATATAGGCCTCTTAGCGCTCAGAATGTCCAATTGCAGTTTCTACAGAAAGAGTGTTTCAGAAAGGCTCAATCAAAAGTAAGGTTCAACTCTGTTAGTTGAATGCACAGAACAGAAAGAAATTTCATACAATGCTTCTGTGTAGTTTATATTTGAACATATTCTTTTTTCCACTATTACCCACTTAGCACTACGAATGTCCAGTTGCATTTTCTACAGACAGAGTGTTTCAAAACTGCTCAATCAAAAGTATGGTTTAACTCTGTTAGCTGAATGCTCAGATCAGAAAGAAGTTTCACAGAATGCTTCTGTGTAGTTTATATTTGAATATATTCCTTTTTCCACTACTACGTTCTTAGCGCTCCAAATGTCCAGTTGCATTTTCTACAGAAAGAGTGTTCAGATCTGCTCAATCAAAAGTATGGTTTAACTCTGTTAGCTGAATGCACAGATCAGAAAGAAGTTTCACCGAATGATTCTGTGTAGTTTATATTTGAAGACATTCCTTTTTCCACTATTACCCTCTTAGCGCTCCGAATCTCCACTTGCATTTTCTACAAAAAGAGTGTTTCATAACTGCTCAATCAAAAATATGTTTTATCTCTGTTAACTGAATTTACAGATCAGAAATAAGTTTCACAGAATGCATCTGTGTAGTTTTTATTTGAAGATATTCTTTTTCCCAATGTAGGCCTCTTAGCGCTTAGCATGTCCAATTGCAGTTTCTACAGAAAGAGTGTTTCAGAACGGCTCAATCAAAAGTAAGGTTCAACTCTGTTAGTTGAATGCACAGAACAGAAAGAATTTTCACAGAATGCTACTGTGTAGTTTATATTTGAATATATTCCTTTTTGCACTATTACCCTCTTAGCGCTCCGAATGTCCACTTGCATTTTCTACAGAAAGAGTGTTCAGAACTGCGCAATCAAAAGTATGGTTTAACTCTGCTAGCTTAATGAACATATCAGAAATAAGTTTCACACAATGCTTCTGTGTAGTTTTTATTTGAAGATATTATTTTTCCCAATATAGTCCTCTTAGCGCTCAGAATGTCCAATTGCAGTTTCTACAGAAAGAGTGTTTCAGAAAGGCTCAATCAAAAGTAAGGTTCAACTCTGTTAGTTGAATGCACAGAACAGAAAGAAGTTTCATACAATGCTTCTGTGTAGTTTATATTTGAACATATTCTTTTTTCCACTATTACCCACTTAGCGCTACGAATGTCCAGTTGCATTTTCTACAGACAGAGTGTTTCAAAACTGCTCAATCAAAAGTATGGTTTAACTCTGTTAGCTGAATGCTCAGATCAGAAAGAAGTTTCACAGAATGCTTCTGTGTAGTTTATATTTGAATATATTCCTTTTTCCACTACTACGCTCTTAGCGCTCCAAATGTCCAGTTGCATTTTCTACAGAAAGAGTGTTCAGATCTGCTCAATCAAAAGTATGGTTTAACTCTGTTAGCTGAATGCACAGATCAGAAAGAAGTTTCACCGAATGATTCTGTGTAGTTTATATTTGAAGACATTCCTTTTTCCACTATTACCCTCTTAGCGCTCCGAATCTCCACTTGCATTTTCTACAAAAAGAGTGTTTCATAACTGCTCAATCAAAAATATGTTTTATCTCTGTTAACTGAATTTACAGATCAGAAATAAGTTTCACAGAATGCCTCTGTGTAGTTTTTATTTGAAGATATATTTTTCCCAATGTAGGCCTCTTAGCGCTTAGCATGTCCAATTGCAGTTTCTACAGAAAGAGTGTTTCAGAACGGCTCAATCAAAAGTAAGGTTCAACTCTGTTAGTTGAATGCACAGAACAGAAAGAATTTTCACAGAATGCTACAGTGTAGTTTATATTTGAATATATTCCTTTTTCCACTATTACCCTCTTAGCGCTCCGAATGTCCACTTGCATTTTCTACAGAAAGAGTGTTCAGAACTGCGCAATCAAAAGTATGGTTTAACTCTGTTAGCTTAATGAACATATCAGAAATAAGTTTCACACAATGCTTCTGTGTAGTTTTTATTTGAAGATATTATTTTTCCCAATATAGGCCTCTTAGCGCTCAGAATGACCAATTGCAGTTTCTACAGAAAGAGTGTTTCAGAAAGGCTCAATCAAAAGTAAGGTTCAACTCTGTTAATTGAATGCACAGAACAGAAAGAAGTTTCATACAATGCTTCTGTGTAGTTTATATTTGAACATATTCTTTTTTCCACTATTACCCACTTAGCGCTACGAATGTCCAGTTGCATTTTCTACAGACAGAGTGTTTCAAAACTGCTCAATCAAAAGTATGGTTTAACTCTGTTAGCTGAATGCTCAGATCAGAAAGAAGTTTCACAGAATGCTTCTGTGTAGTTTATATTTGAATATATTCCTTTTTCCACTACTACTGTCTTAGCGCTCCAAATGTCCAGTTGCATTTTCTACAGAAAGAGTGTTCAGATCTGCTCAATCAAAAGTATGGTTTAACTCTGTTAGCTGAATGCACAGATCAGAAAGAAGTTTCACAGAATGATTCTGTGTAGTTTATATATGGAGACATTCCTTTTTCCACTATTACCCTCTTAGCGCTCCGAATCTCCACTTGCATTTTCTACAGAAAGAGTGTTTCAGAACGGCTCAATCAAAACTAAGGTTCAACTCTTTTAGTTGAACAAACAGAACAGAAAGAAGTTTCACACAATTCTTCTGTGTAGTTTTTATTTGTAGAAATTCTTTTTCCCAATATAGGCCTCTTAGCGCTCAGAATGTCCAATTGCAGTTTCTACAAAAAGAGTGTTTCAGAAAGGCTCAATCAAAAGTAAGGTTCAACTCTGTTAGTTGAATGCACAGAACAGAAAGGAGTTTCATACAATGCTTCTGTGTAGTTTATATTTGAACATATTCTTTTTTCCACTATTACCCACTTAGCGCTACGAATGTCCAGTTGCATTTTCTACAGACAGAGTGTTTCAAAACTGCTCAATCAAAAGTATGGTTTAACTCTGTTAGCTGAATGCTCAGATCAGAAAGAAGTTTCACAGAATGCTTCTGTGTAGTTTATATTTGAATATATTCCTTTTTCCACTACTACGCTCTTAGCGCTCCAAATGTCCAGTTGCATTTTCTACAGAAAGAGTGTTCAGATCTGCTCAATCAAAAGTATGGTTTAACTCTGTTAGCTGAATGCACAGATCAGAAAGAAGTTTCACCGAATGATTCTGTGTAGTTTATATTTGAAGACATTCCTTTTTCCACTATTACCCTCTTAGCGCTCCGAATCTCCACTTGCATTTTCTACAGAAAGAGTGTTTCAGAACGGCTCAATCAAAACTAAGGTTCAACTCTTTTAGTTGAACAAACAGAACAGAAAGAAGTTTCACACAATTCTTCTGTGTAGTTTTTATTTGTAGAAATTCTTTTTCCCAATATAGGCCTCTTAGCGCTCAGAATGTCCAATTGCAGTTTCTACAGAAAGAGTGTTTCAGAACGGCTCAATCAAAAGTAAGGTTCAACTCTGTTAGTTGAATGCACAGAACAGAAAGAAATTTCATACAATGCTTCTGTGTAGTTTATATTTGAACATATTTTTTTCCACTATTACCCACTTAGCGCTACGAATGTCCAGTTGCATTTTCTACAGACAGAGTGTTTCAAAACTGCTCAATCAAAAGTATGGTTTAACCCTGTTAGCTGAATGCTCAGATCAGAAAGAAGTTTCACAGAATGATTCTGTGTAGTTTATATTTGGAGACATTCCTTTTTCCACTATTACCCTCTTAGCGCTCCGAATCTCCACTTGCATTTTCTACAGAAAGAGTGTTTCAGAACGGCTCAATCAAAACTAAGGTTCAACTCTTTTAGTTGAACAAACAGAACAGAAAGAAGTTTCACACAATTCTTCTGTGTAGTTTTTATTTGTAGACATTCTTTTTCCCCATATAGGCCTCCTAGCGCTCAGAATGTCCAATTGCAGTTTCTACAGAAAGAGTGTTTCAGAACGGCTCAATCAAAAGTAAGGTTCAACTCTGTTAGTTGAATGCACAGAACAGAAAGAAGTTTCATACAATGCTTCTGTGTAGTTTATATTTGAACATATTCTTTTTTCCACTATTACCCACTTAGCGCTACGAATGTCCAGTTGCATTTTCTACAGACAGAGTGTTTCAAAACTGCTCAATCAAAAGTATGGTTTAACTCTGTTAGCTGAATGCTCAGATGAGAAAGAAGTTTCACAGAATGCTTCTGTGTATTTTATATTTGAATATATTCCTTTTTCCACTACTACGCTCTTAGCGCTCCAAATGTCCAGTTGCATTTTCTACAGAAAGAGTGTTCAGATCTGCTCAATCAAAAGTATGGTTTAACTCTGTTAGCTGAATGCACAGATCAGAAAGAAGTTTCACCGAATGATTCTGTGTAGTTTATATTTGAAGACATTCCTTTTTCCACTATTACTCTCTTAGCGCTCCGAATCTCCACTTGCATTTTCTACAAAAAGAGTGTTTCATAACTGCTCAATCAAAAATATGTTTTATCTCTGTTAACTGAATTTACAGATCAGAAATAAGTTTCACAGAATGCATCTGTGTAGTTTTTATTTGAAGATATTCTTTTTCCCAATGTAGGCCTCTTAGCGCGTAGCATGTCCAATTGCAGTTTCTACAGAAAGAGTGTTTCAGAACGGCTCAATCAAAAGTAAGGTTCAAATCTGTAAGCTGAATGCACAGAACAGAAAGAATTTTCACAGAATGCTACTGTGTAGTTTAAATTTGAATATATTCCTTTTTCCACTATTACCCTCTTAGCGCTCCGAATGTCCACTTGCATTTTCTACAGAAAGAGTGTTCAGAACTGCGCAATCAAAAGTATGGTTTAACTCTGTTAGCTTAATGAACATATCAGAAATAAGTTTCACACAATGCTTCTGTGTAGTTTTTATTTGAAGATATTATTTTTCCCAATATAGTCCTCTTAGCGCTCAGAATGTCCAATTGCAGTTTCTACAGAAAGAGTGTTTCAGAACGGCTCAATCAAAAGTAAGGTTCAACTCTGTTAGTTGAATGCACAGAACAGAAAGAAGTTTCATACAATGCTTCTGTGTAGTTTATATTTGAATATATTCTTTTTTCCACTATTACCCACTTAGCGCTACGAATGTCCAGTTGCATTTTCTACAGACAGAGTGTTTCAAAACTGCTCAATCAAAAGTATGGTTTAACTCTGTTAGCTGAATGCTCAGATCAGAAAGAAGTTTCACAGAATGCTTCTGTGTAGTTTATATTTGAATATATTCCTTTTTCCACTACTACTCTCTTAGCGCTCCAAAAGTCCAGTTGCATTTTCTACAGAAAGAGTGTTCAGATCTGCTCAATCAAAAGTATGGTTTAACTCTGTTAGCTGAATGCACAGATCAGAAAGAAGTTTCACAAAATGTTTCTGTGTAGTTTATATTTGGAGACATTCCTTTCTCCACTATTACCCTCTTAGCGCTCCGAATCTCCACTTGCATTTTCTACAGAAAGAGTGTTTCAGAACGGCTCAATCAAAACTAAGGTTCAACTCTTTTAGTTGAACAAACAGAACAGAAAGGATTTTCACACAATTCTTCTGTGTAGTTTTTATTTGTAGACATTCTTTTTCCCAATATAGGCCTCTTAGCGCTCAGAATGTCCAATTGCAGTTTCTACAGAAAGAGTGTTTCAGAACGGCTCAATCAAAAGTAAGGTTCAACTCTGTTAGTTGAATGCACAGAACAGAAAGAAGTTTCATACAATGCTTCTGTGTAGTTTATATTTGAACATATTCTTTTTTCCACTATTACCCACTTAGCGCTACGAATGTCCAGTTGCATTTTCTACAGACAGAGTGTTTCAAAACTGCTCAATCAAAAGTATGGTTTAACTCTGTTAGCTGAATGCTCAGATCAGAAAGAAGTTTCACAGAATGCTTCTGTGCAGTTTATATTTGAATATATTCCTTTTTCCACTACTACGCTCTTAGCGCTCCAAATGTCCAGTTGCATTTTCTACAGAAAGAGTGTTCAGATCTGCTCAATCAAAAGTATGGTTTAACTCTGTTAGCTGAATGCACAGATCAGAAAGATGTTTCACCGAATGATTCTGTGTAGTTTATATTTGAAACCATTCCTTTTTCCACTATTACCCTCTTAGCGCTCCGAATCTCCACTTGCATTTTCTACAAAAAGAGTGTTTCATAACGGCTCAATCAAAAATATGTTTTATCTCTGTTAACTGAATTTACAGATCAGAAATAAGTTTCACAGAATGGATCTGTGTAGTTTTTATTTGAAGATATTCTTTTTCCCAATGTAGGCCTCTTAGCGCTTAGCATGTCCAATTGCAGTTTCTACAGAAAGAGTGTTTCTGAACAGCTCAATCAAAAGTAAGGTTCAACTCTGTTAGTTGAAAGCACAGAACAGAAAGAATTTTCACAGAATGCTACTGTGTAGTTTATATTTGAATATATTCCTTTTTCCACTATTACCCTCTTAGCGCTCCGAATGTCCACTTGCATTTTCTACAGAAAGAGTGTTCAGAACTGCGCAATCAAAAGTATGGTTTAACTCTGTTAGCTTAATGAACATATCAGAAATAAGTTTCACACAATGCTTCTGTGTAGTTTTTATTTGAAGATATTATTTTTCCCAATATAGGCCTCTTAGCGCTCAGAATGTCCAATTGCAGTTTCTACAGAAAGAGTGTTTCAGAAAGGCTCAATCAAAAGTAAGGTTCAACTCTGTTAGTTGAATGCACAGAACAGAAAGAAGTTTCATACAATGGTTCTGTGTAGTTTATATTTGAACATATTCTTTTTTCCACTATTACCCACTTAGCGCTACGAATGTCCAGTTGCATTTTCTACAGACAGAGTGTTTCAAAACTGCTCAATCAAAAGTATGGTTTAACTCTGTTAGCTGAATGCTCAGATCAGAAAGAAGTTTCACAGAATGCTTCTGTGTAGTTTATATTTGAATATATTCCTTTTTCCACTACTACGCTCTTAGCGCTCCAAATGTCCAGTTGCATTTTCTACAGAAAGAGTGTTCAGATCTGCTCAATCAAAAGTATGGTTTAACTCTGTTAGCTGAATGCACAGATCAGAAAGAAGTTTCACCGAATGATTCTGTGTAGTTTATATTTGAAGACATTCCTTTTTCCACTATTACCCTCTTAGCGCTCCGAATCTCCACTTGCATTTTCTACAAAAAGTGTGTTTCATAACTGCTCAATCAAAAATATGTTTTATCTCTGTTAACTGAATTTACAGATCAGAAATAAGTTTCACAGAATGCATCTCTGTAGTTTTTATTTGAAGATATATTTTTCCCAATGTAGGCCTCTTAGCGCTTAGCATGTCCAATTGCAGTTTCTACAGAAAGAGTGTTTCAGAACGGCTCAATCAAAAGTAAGGTTCAACTCTGTTAGTTGAATGCACAGAACAGAAAGAATTTTCACAGAATGCTACTGTGTAGTTTATATTTGGATATATTCCTTTTTCCACTATTACCCTCTTAGCGCTCCGAATGTCCACTTGCATTTTCTACAGAAAGAGTGTTCAGAACTGCGCAATCAAAAGTATGGTTTAACTCTGTTAGCTTAATGAACATATCAGAAATAAGTTTCACACAATGCTTCTGTGTAGTTTTTATTTGAAGATATTATTTTTCCCAATATAGGCCTCTTAGCGCTCAGAATGTCCAATTGCAGTTTCTACAGAAAGAGTGTTTCAGAAAGGCTCAATCAAAAGTAAGGTTCAACTCTGTTAGTTGAATGCACAGAACAGAAAGAAGTTTCATACAATGCTTCTGTGTAGTTTATATTTGAACATATTCTTTTTTCCACTATTACCCACTTAGCGCTACGAATGTCCAGTTGCATTTTCTACAGACAGAGTGTTTCAAAACTGCTCAATCAAAAGTATGGTTTAACTCTGTTAGCTGAATGCTCAGATCAGAAAGAAGTTTCACAGAATGCTTCTGTGCAGTTTATATTTGAATATATTCCTTTTTCCACTACTACGCTCTTAGCGCTCCAAATGTCCAGTTGCATTTTCTACAGAAAGAGTGTTCAGATCTGCTCAATCAAAAGTATGGTTTAACTCTGTTAGCTGAATGCACAGATCAGAAAGATGTTTCACCGAATGATTCTGTGTAGTTTATATTTGAAACCATTCCTTTTTCCACTATTACCCTCTTAGCGCTCCGAATCTCCACTTGCATTTTCTACAAAAAGAGTGTTTCATAACGGCTCAATCAAAAATATGTTTTATCTCTGTTAACTGAATTTACAGATCAGAAATAAGTTTCACAGAATGGATCTGTGTAGTTTTTATTTGAAGATATTCTTTTTCCCAATGTAGGCCTCTTAGCGCTTAGCATGTCCAATTGCAGTTTCTACAGAAAGAGTGTTTCTGAACAGCTCAATCAAAAGTAAGGTTCAACTCTGTTAGTTGAAAGCACAGAACAGAAAGAATTTTCACAGAATGCTACTGTGTAGTTTATATTTGAATATATTCCTTTTTCCACTATTACCCTCTTAGCGCTCCGAATGTCCACTTGCATTTTCTACAGAAAGAGTGTTCAGAACTGCGCAATCAAAAGTATGGTTTAACTCTGTTAGCTTAATGAACATATCAGAAATAAGTTTCACACAATGCTTCTGTGTAGTTTTTATTTGAAGATATTATTTTTCCCAATATAGGCCTCTTAGCGCTCAGAATGTCCAATTGCAGTTTCTACAGAAAGAGTGTTTCAGAAAGGCTCAATCAAAAGTAAGGTTCAACTCTGTTAGTTGAATGCACAGAACAGAAAGAAGTTTCATACAATGCTTCTGTGTAGTTTATATTTGAACATATTCTTTTTTCCACTATTACCCACTTAGCGCTACGAATGTCCAGTTGCATTTTCTACAGACAGAGTGTTTCAAAACTGCTCAATCAAAAGTATGGTTTAACTCTGTTAGCTGAATGCTCAGATCAGAAAGAAGTTTCACAGAATGCTTCTGTGTAGTTTATATTTGAATATATTCCTTTTTCCACTACTACGCTCTTAGCGCTCCAAATGTCCAGTTGCATTTTCTACAGAAAGAGTGTTCAGATCTGCTCAATCAAAAGTATGGTTTAACTCTGTTAGCTGAATGCACAGATCAGAAAGAAGTTTCACCGAATGATTCTGTGTAGTTTATATTTGAAGACATTCCTTTTTCCACTATTACCCTCTTAGCGCTCCGAATCTCCACTTGCATTTTCTACAAAAAGTGTGTTTCATAACTGCTCAATCAAAAATATGTTTTATCTCTGTTAACTGAATTTACAGATCAGAAATAAGTTTCACAGAATGCATCTCTGTAGTTTTTATTTGAAGATATATTTTTCCCAATGTAGGCCTCTTAGCGCTTAGCATGTCCAATTGCAGTTTCTACAGAAAGAGTGTTTCAGAACGGCTCAATCAAAAGTAAGGTTCAACTCTGTTAGTTGAATGCACAGAACAGAAAGAATTTTCACAGAATGCTACTGTGTAGTTTATATTTGGATATATTCCTTTTTCCACTATTACCCTCTTAGCGCTCCGAATGTCCACTTGCATTTTCTACAGAAAGAGTGTTCAGAACTGCGCAATCAAAAGTATGGTTTAACTCTGTTAGCTTAATGAACATATCAGAAATAAGTTTCACACAATGCTTCTGTGTAGTTTTTATTTGAAGATATTATTTTTCCCAATATAGGCCTCTTAGCGCTCAGAATGACCAATTGCAGTTTCTACAGAAAGAGTGTTTCAGAAAGGCTCAATCAAAAGTAAGGTTCAACTCTGTTAATTGAATGCACAGAACAGAAAGAAGTTTCATACAATGCTTCTGTGTAGTTTATATTTGAACATATTCTTTTTTCCACTATTACCCACTTAGCGCTACGAATGTCCAGTTGCATTTTCTACAGACAGAGTGTTTCAAAACTGCTCAATCAAAAGTATGGTTTAACTCTGTTAGCTGAATGCTCAGATCAGAAAGAAGTTTCACAGAATGCTTCTGTGTAGTTTATATTTGAATATATTCCTTTTTCCACTACTACTGTCTTAGCGCTCCAAATGTCCAGTTGCATTTTCTACAGAAAGAGTGTTCAGATCTGCTCAATCAAAAGTATGGTTTAACTCTGTTAGCTGAATGCACAGATCAGAAAGAAGTTTCACAGAATGATTCTGTGTAGTTTATATTTGGAGACATTCCTTTTTCCACTATTACCCTCTTAGCGCTCCGAATCTCCACTTGCATTTTCTACAGAAAGAGTGTTTCAGAACGGCTCAATCAAAACTAAGGTTCAACTCTTTTAGTTGAACAAACAGAACAGAAAGAAGTTTCACACAATTCTTCTGTGTAGTTTTTATTTGTAGAAATTCTTTTTCCCAATATAGGCCTCTTAGCGCTCAGAATGTCCAATTGCAGTTTCTACAGAAAGAGTGTTTCAGAACGGCTCAATCAAAAGTAAGGTTCAACTCTGTTAGTTGAATGCACAGAACAGAAAGAAGTTTCATACAATGCTTCTGTGTAGTTTATATTTGAACATATTCTTTTTTCCACTATTACCCACTTAGCGCTACGAATGTCCAGTTGCATTTTCTACAGACAGAGTGTTTCAAAACTGCTCAATCAAAAGTATGGTTTAACTCTGTTAGCTGAATGCTCAGATCAGAAAGAAGTTTCACAGAATGCTTCTGTGTAGTTTATATTTGAATATATTCCTTTTTCCACTACTACGCTCTTAGCGCTCCAAATGTCCAGTTGCATTTTCTACAGAAAGAGTGTTCAGATCTGCTCAATCAAAAGTATGGTTTAACTCTGTTAGCTGAATGCACAGATCAGAAAGAAGTTTCACCGAATGATTCTGTGTAGTTTATATTTGAAGACATTCCTTTTTCCACTATTACCCTCTTAGCGCTCCGAATCTCCACTTGCATTTTCTACAAAAAGAGTGTTTCATAACTGCTCAATCAAAAATATGTTTTATCTCTGTTAACTGAATTTACAGATCAGAAATAAGTTTCACAGAATGCATCTGTGTAGTTTTTATTTGAAGATATTCTTTTTCCCAATGTAGGCCTCTTAGCGCTTAGCATGTCCAATTGCAGTTTGTACAGAAAGAGTGTTTCAGAACGGCTCAATCTAAAGTAAGGTTCAACTCTGTTAGTTGAATGCACAGAACAGAAAGAATTTTCACAGAATGCTACTGTGTAGTTTATATTTGAATATATTCCTTTTTCCACTATTACCCTCTTAGCGCTCCGAATGTCCACTTGCATTTTCTACAGAAAGAGTGTTCAGAACTGCGCAATCAAAAGTATGGTTTAACTCTGCTAGCTTAATGAACATATCAGAAATAAGTTTCACACAATGCTTCTGTGTAGTTTTTATTTGAAGATATTATTTTTCCCAATATAGTCCTCTTAGCGCTCAGAATGTCCAATTGCAGTTTCTACAGAAAGAGTGTTTCAGAAAGGCTCAATCAAAAGTAAGGTTCAACTCTGTTAGTTGAATGCACAGAACAGAAAGGAGTTTCATACAATGCTTCTGTGTAGTTTATATTTGAACATATTCTTTTTTCCACTATTACCCACTTAGCGCTACGAATGTCCAGTTGCATTTTCTACAGACAGAGTGTTTCAAAACTGCTCAATCAAAAGTATGGTTTAACTCTGTTAGCTGAATGCTCAGATCAGAAAGAAGTTTCACAGAATGCTTCTGTGTAGTTTATATTTGAATATATTCCTTTTTCCACTACTACGCTCTTAGCGCTCCAAATGTCCAGTTGCATTTTCTACAGAAAGAGTGTTCAGATCTGCTCAATCAAAAGTATGGTTTAACTCTGTTAGCTGAATGCACAGATCAGAAAGAAGTTTCACCGAATGATTCTGTGTAGTTTATATTTGAAGACATTCCTTTTTCCACTATTACCCTCTTAGCGCTCCGAATCTCCACTTGCATTTTCTACAGAAAGAGTGTTTCAGAACGGCTCAATCAAAACTAAGTTTCAACTCTTTTAGTTGAACAAACAGAACAGAAAGAAGTTTCACACAATTCTTCTGTGTAGTTTTATTTGTAGAAATTCTTTTTCCCAATATAGGCCTCTTAGCGCTCAGAATGTCCAATTGCAGTTTCTACAGAAAGAGTGTTTCAGAAAGGCTCAATCAAAAGTAAGGTTCAACTCTGTTAGTTGAATGCACAGAACAGAAAGAAATTTCATACAATGCTTCTGTGTAGTTTATATTTGAACATATTCTTTTTTCCACTATTACCCACTTAGCGCTACGAATGTCCAGTTGCATTTTCTACAGACAGAGTGTTTCAAAACTGCTCAATCAAAAGTATGGTTTAACTCTGTTAGCTGAATGCTCAGATCAGAAAGAAGTTTCACAGAATGCTTCTGTGTAGTTTATATTTGAATATATTCCTTTTTCCACTACTACGTTCTTAGCGCTCCAAATGTCCAGTTGCATTTTCTACAGAAAGAGTGTTCAGATCTGCTCAATCAAAAGTATGGTTTAACTCTGTTAGCTGAATGCACAGATCAGAAAGAAGTTTCACCGAATGATTCTGTGTAGTTTATATTTGAAGACATTCCTTTTTCCACTATTACCCTCTTAGCGCTCCGAATCTCCACTTGCATTTTCTACAAAAAGAGTGTTTCATAACTGCTCAATCAAAAATATGTTTTATCTCTGTTAACTGAATTTACAGATCAGAAATAAGTTTCACAGAATGCATCTGTGTAGTTTTTATTTGAAGATATTCTTTTTCCCAATGTAGGCCTCTTAGCGCTTAGCATGTCCAATTGCAGTTTCTACAGAAAGAGTGTTTCAGAACGGCTCAATCAAAAGTAAGGTTCAACTCTGTTAGTTGAATGCACAGAACAGAAAGAATTTTCACAGAATGCTACTGTGTAGTTTATATTTGAATATATTCCTTTTTGCACTATTACCCTCTTAGCGCTCCGAATGTCCACTTGCATTTTCTACAGAAAGAGTGTTCAGAACTGCGCAATCAAAAGTATGGTTTAACTCTGCTAGCTTAATGAACATATCAGAAATAAGTTTCACACAATGCTTCTGTGTAGTTTTTATTTGAAGATATTATTTTTCCCAATATAGTCCTCTTAGCGCTCAGAATGTCCAATTGCAGTTTCTACAGAAAGAGTGTTTCAGAAAGGCTCAATCAAAAGTAAGGTTCAACTCTGTTAGTTGAATGCACAGAACAGAAAGAAGTTTCATACAATGCTTCTGTGTAGTTTATATTTGAACATATTCTTTTTTCCACTATTACCCACTTAGCGCTACGAATGTCCAGTTGCATTTTCTACAGACAGAGTGTTTCAAAACTGCTCAATCAAAAGTATGGTTTAACTCTGTTAGCTGAATGCTCAGATCACAAAGAAGTTTCACAGAATGCTTCTGTGTAGTTTATATTTGAATATATTCCTTTTTCCACTACTACGCTCTTAGCGCTCCAAATGTCCAGTTGCATTTTCTACAGAAAGAGTGTTCAGATCTGCTCAATCAAAAGTATGGTTTAACTCTGTTAGCTGAATGCACAGATCAGAAAGAAGTTTCACCGAATGATTCTGTGTAGTTTATATTTGAAGACATTCCTTTTTCCACTATTACCCTCTTAGCGCTCCGAATCTCCACTTGCATTTTCTACAAAAAGAGTGTTTCATAACTGCTCAATCAAAAATATGTTTTATCTCTGTTAACTGAATTTACAGATCAGAAATAAGTTTCACAGAATGCCTCTGTGTAGTTTTTATTTGAAGATATATTTTTCCCAATGTAGGCCTCTTAGCGCTTAGCATGTCCAATTGCAGTTTCTACAGAAAGAGTGTTTCAGAACGGCTCAATCAAAAGTAAGGTTCAACTCTGTTAGTTGAATGCACAGAACAGAAAGAATTTTCACAGAATGCTACAGTGTAGTTTATATTTGAATATATTCCTTTTTCCACTATTACCCTCTTAGCGCTCCGAATGTCCACTTGCATTTTCTACAGAAAGAGTGTTCAGAACTGCGCAATCAAAAGTATGGTTTAACTCTGTTAGCTTAATGAACATATCAGAAATAAGTTTCACACAATGCTTCTGTGTAGTTTTTATTTGAAGATATTATTTTTCCCAATATAGGCCTCTTAGCGCTCAGAATGACCAATTGCAGTTTCTACAGAAAGAGTGTTTCAGAAAGGCTCAATCAAAAGTAAGGTTCAACTCTGTTAATTGAATGCACAGAACAGAAAGAAGTTTCATACAATGCTTCTGTGTAGTTTATATTTGAACATATTCTTTTTTCCACTATTACCCACTTAGCGCTACGAATGTCCAGTTGCATTTTCTACAGACAGAGTGTTTCAAAACTGCTCAATCAAAAGTATGGTTTAACTCTGTTAGCTGAATGCTCAGATCAGAAAGAAGTTTCACAGAATGCTTCTGTGTAGTTTATATTTGAATATATTCCTTTTTCCACTACTACTGTCTTAGCGCTCCAAATGTCCAGTTGCATTTTCTACAGAAAGAGTGTTCAGATCTGCTCAATCAAAAGTATGGTTTAACTCTGTTAGCTGAATGCACAGATCAGAAAGAAGTTTCACAGAATGATTCTGTGTAGTTTATATATGGAGACATTCCTTTTTCCACTATTACCCTCTTAGCGCTCCGAATCTCCACTTGCATTTTCTACAGAAAGAGTGTTTCAGAACGGCTCAATCAAAACTAAGGTTCAACTCTTTTAGTTGAACAAACAGAACAGAAAGAAGTTTCACACAATTCTTCTGTGTAGTTTTTATTTGTAGAAATTCTTTTTCCCAATATAGGCCTCTTAGCGCTCAGAATGTCCAATTGCAGTTTCTACAAAAAGAGTGTTTCAGAAAGGCTCAATCAAAAGTAAGGTTCAACTCTGTTAGTTGAATGCACAGAACAGAAAGGAGTTTCATACAATGCTTCTGTGTAGTTTATATTTGAACATATTCTTTTTTCCACTATTACCCACTTAGCGCTACGAATGTCCAGTTGCATTTTCTACAGACAGAGTGTTTCAAAACTGCTCAATCAAAAGTATGGTTTAACTCTGTTAGCTGAATGCTCAGATCAGAAAGAAGTTTCACAGAATGCTTCTGTGTAGTTTATATTTGAATATATTCCTTTTTCCACTACTACGCTCTTAGCGCTCCAAATGTCCAGTTGCATTTTCTACAGAAAGAGTGTTCAGATCTGCTCAATCAAAAGTATGGTTTAACTCTGTTAGCTGAATGCACAGATCAGAAAGAAGTTTCACCGAATGATTCTGTGTAGTTTATATTTGAAGACATTCCTTTTTCCACTATTACCCTCTTAGCGCTCCGAATCTCCACTTGCATTTTCTACAGAAAGAGTGTTTCAGAACGGCTCAATCAAAACTAAGGTTCAACTCTTTTAGTTGAACAAACAGAACAGAAAGAAGTTTCACACAATTCTTCTGTGTAGTTTTTATTTGTAGAAATTCTTTTTCCCAATATAGGCCTCTTAGCGCTCAGAATGTCCAATTGCAGTTTCTACAGAAAGAGTGTTTCAGAACGGCTCAATCAAAAGTAAGGTTCAACTCTGTTAGTTGAATGCGCAGAACAGAAAGTAATTTCATACAATGCTTCTGTGTAGTTCATATTTGAACATATTTTTTTCCACTATTACCCACTTAGCGCTACGAATGTCCAGTTGCATTTTCTACAGACAGAGTGTTTCAAAACTGCTCAATCAAAAGTTTGGTTTAACCCTGTTAGCTGAATGCTCAGATCAGAAAGAAGTTTCACAGAATGATTCTGTGTAGTTTATATTTGGAGACATTCCTTTTTCCACTATTACCCTCTTAGCGCTCCGAATCTCCACTTGCATTTTCTACAGAAAGAGTGTTTCAGAACGGCTCAATCAAAACTAAGGTTCAACTCTTTTAGTTGAACAAACAGAACAGAAAGAAGTTTCACACAATTCTTCTGTGTAGTTTTTATTTGTAGACATTCTTTTTCCCCATATAGGCCTCCTAGCGCTCAGAATGTCCAATTGCAGTTTCTACAGAAAGAGTGTTTCAGAACGGCTCAATCAAAAGTAAGGTTCAACTCTGTTAGTTGAATGCACAGAACAGAAAGAAGTTTCATACAATGCTTCTGTGTAGTTTATATTTGAACATATTCTTTTTTCCACTATTACCCACTTAGCGCTACGAATGTCCAGTTGCATTTTCTACAGACAGAGTGTTTCAAAACTGCTCAATCAAAAGTATGGTTTAACTTTGTTAGCTGAATGCTCAGATCAGAAAGAAGTTTCACAGAATGCTTCTGTGTAGTTTATATTTGAATATATTCCTTTTTCCACTACTACGGTCTTAGCGCTCCAAATGTCCAGTTGCATTTTCAACAGAAAGAGTGTTCAGATCTGCTCAATCAAAAGTATGGTTTAACTCTGTTAGCTGAATGCACAGATCAGAAAGAAGTTTCACCGAATGATTCTGTTTAGTTTATATTTGAAGACATTCCTTTTTCCACTATTACCCTCTTAGCGCTCCGAATCTCCACTTGCATTTTCTACAAAAAGAGTGTTTCATAACTGCTCAATCAAAAATATGTTTTATCTCTGTTAACTGAATTTACAGATCAGAAATAAGTTTCACAGAATGCATCTGTGTAGTTTTTATTTGAAGATATTCTTTTTCCCAATGTAGGCCTCTTAGCGCTTAGCATGTCCAATTGCAGTTTCTACAGAAAGAGTGTTTCAGAACGGCTCAATCAAAAGTAAGGTTCAACTCTGTTAGTTGAATGCACAGAACAGAAAGAATTTTCACAGAATGCTACTGTGTAGTTTATATTTGAATATATTACTTTTTCCACTATTACCCTCTTAGCGCTCCGAATGTCCACTTGCATTTTCTACAGAAAGAGTGTTCAGAACTGCGCAATCAAAAGTATGGTTTAACTCTGTTAGCTTAATGAACATATCAGAAATAAGTTTCACACAATGCTTCTGTGTAGTTTTTATTTGAAGATATTATTTTTCCCAATATAGGCCTCTTAGCGCTCAGAATGTCCAATTGCAGTTTCTACAGAAAGAGTGTTTCAGAAAGGCTCAATCAAAAGTAAGGTTCAACTCTGTTAGTTGAATGCACAGAACAGAAAGAAGTTTCATACAATGCTTCTGTGTAGTTTATATTTGAACATATTCTTTTTTCCACTATTACCCACTTAGCGCTACGAATGTCCAGTTGCATTTTCTACAGACAGAGTGTTTCAAAACTGCTCAATCAAAAGTATGGTTTAACTCTGTTAGCTGAATGCTCAGATCAGAAAGAAGTTCCACAGAATGTTTCTGTGTAGTTTATATTTGAATGTATTCCTTTTTCCACTACTACTCTCTTAGCGCTCCAAATGTCCAGTTGCATTTTCTACAGAAAGAGTGTTCAGATCTGCTCAATCAAAAGTATGGTTTAACTCTGTTAGCTGAATGCACAGATCAGAAAGAAGTTTCACAGAATGATTCTGTGTAGTTTATATTTGGAGACATTCCTTTTTCCACTATTACCCTCTTAGCGCTCCGAATCTCCACTTGCATTTTCTACGGAAAGAGTGTTTCAGAACGGCTCAATCAAAACTAAGGTTCAACTCTTTTAGTTGAACAAACAGAACAGAAAGAAGTTTCACACAATTCTTCTGTGTAGTTTTTATTTGTAGACATTCTTTTTCCCCATATAGGCCTCCTAGCGCTCAGAATGTCCAATTGCAGTTTCTACAGAAAGAGTGTTTCAGAACGGCTCAATCAAAAGTAAGGTTCAACTCTGTTAGTTGAATGCACAGAACAGAAAGAAGTTTCATACAATGCTTCTGTGTAGTTTATATTTGAACATATTCTTTTTTCCACTATTACCCACTTAGCGCTACGAATGTCCAGTTGCATTTTCTACAGACAGAGTGTTTCAAAACTGCTCAATCAAAAGTATGGTTTAACTCTGTTAGCTGAATACTCAGATCAGAAAGAAGTTTCACAGAATGCTTCTGTGTAGTTTATATTTGAATATATTCCTTTTTCCACTACTACGGTCTTAGCGCTCCAAATGTCCACTTGCATTTTCTAGAGAAAGAGTGTTCAGATCTGCTCAATCAAAAGTATGGTTTAACTCTGTTAGCTGAATGCACAGATCAGAAAGAAGTTTCACCGAATGATTCTGTGTAGTTTATATTTGAAGACATTCCTTTTTCCACTATTACCCTCTTAGCGCTCCGAATCTCCACTTGCATTTTCTACAAAAAGAGTGTTTCATAACTGCTCAATCAAAAATATGTTTTATCTCTGTTAACTGAATTTACAGATCAGAAATAAGTTTCACAGAATGCATCTGTGTAGTTTTTATTTGAAGATATTCTTTTTCCCAATGTAGGCCTCTTAGCGCTTAGCATGTCCAATTGCAGTTTCTACAGAAAGAGTGTTTCAGAAGGGCCCAATCAAAAGTAAGGTTCAACTCTGTTGGTTGAATGCACAGAACAGAAAGAATTTTCACAGAATGCTACTGTGTAGTTTATATTTGAATATACTCTTTTTTCCACTATTACCCTCTTAGCACTCCGAATGTCCACTTGCATTTTCTACAGAAAGAGTGTTCAGAACTGCGCAATCAAAAGTATGGATTAACTCTGTTAGCTTAATGAACATATCAGAAATAAGTTTCACACAATGCTTCTGTGTAGTTTTTATTTGAAGATATTATTTTTCCCAATAGAGGCCTCTTAGCACTCAGAATGTCCAATTGCAGTTTCTACAGAAAGAGTGTTTCAGAAAGGCTCAATCAAAATTAAGGTTCAACTCTGTTAGTTGAATGCACAGAACAGAAAGAAGTTTCATACAATGCTTCTGTGTATTTTATATTTGAACATATTCTTTTTTCCACTATTACCCACTTAGCGCTACGAATGTATAGTTGAATTTTCTACAGACAGAGTGTTTCAAAACTGCTCAATCAAAAGTATGGTTTAACTCTGTTAGCTGAATGCTCAGATCAGAAAGAAGTTTCACAGAATGCTTCTGTGTAGTTTATATTTGAATATATTCCTTTTTCCACTACTACGCTCTTAGCGCTCCAAATGTCCAGTTGCATTTTCTACAGAAAGAGTGTTCAGATCTGCTCAATCAAAAGTATGGTTTAACTCTGTTAGCTGAATGCACAGATCAGAAGGAAGTTTCACCGAATTATTCTGTGTAGTTTATATATGAATACATTCCTTTTTCAACTATTACCCTCTTAGCGCTCCAAATCTCCACTTGCATTTTCTACAAAAAGAGTGTTTCATAACTGCTCAATCAAAAATATGTTTTATCTCTGTTAACTGAATTTACAGATCAGAAATAAGTTTCACAGAATGCATCTGTGTAGTTTTTATTTGAAGATATTCTTTTTCCCAATGTAGGCCTCTTAGCGCTTAGCATGTCCAATTGCAGTTTCTACAGAAAGAGTGTTTCAGAACGGCTCAATCAAAAGTATGGTTCAACTCTGTTAGTTGAATGCACAGAACAGAAAGAATTTTCACAGAATGCTACTGTGTAGTTTATATTTGTATATACTCTTTTTTCCACTATTACCCTCTTAGCGCTCCGAATGTCCACTTGCATTTTCTACAGAAAGAGTGTTCTGAACTGCGCAATCAAAAGTATGATTTAACTCTGTTAGCTTAATGAATATATCAGAAATAAGTTTCACACAATGCTTCTGTGTAGTTTTTATTTGAAGATATTATTTTTCCCAATAGAGGCCTCTTAGCGCTCAGAATGTCCAATTGCAGTTTCTACAGAAAGAGTGTTTCAGAAAGGCTCAATCAAAAGTAAGGTTCAACTCTGTTAGTTGAATGCACAGAACAGAAAGGAGTTTCATACAATGCTTCTGTGTAGTTTATATTTGAACATATTCTTTTTTCCACTATTACCCACTTAGCGCTACGAATGTCCAGTTTCATTTTCTACAGACAGAGTGTTTCAAAACTGCTCAATCAAAAGTATGGTTTAACTCTGTTAGCTGAATGCTCAGATCAGAAAGAAGTTTCACAGAATGCTTCTGTGTAGTTTATATTTGAATATATTCCTTTTTCCACTACTACGCTCTTAGCGCTCCAAATGTCCAGTTGCATTTTCTACAGAAAGAGTGTTCAGATCTGCTCAATCAAAAGTATGGTTTAACTCTGTTAGCTGAATGCACAGATCAGAAGGAAGTTTCACCGAATGATTCTGTGTAGTTTATATATGAAGACATTCCTTTTTCCACTATTACCTTCTTAGCGCTCCGAATCTCCACTTGCATTTTCTACAAAAAGAGTGTTTCATAACTGCTCAATCGAAAATATGTTTTATCTCTGTTAACTGAATTTACACTTCAGAAATAAGTTTCACAGAATGCATCTGTGTAGTTTTTATTTGAAGATATTCTTTTCCCCAATGTAGACCTCTTAGCGCTTAGCATGTCCAATTGCAGTTTCTACAGAAACAGTGTTTCAGAACGGCACAATCAAAAGTAAGGTTCAACTCTGTTAGTTGAATTCACAGAACAGAAAGAATTTTCACAGAAAGCTACTGTGTAGTTTATATTTGAATATATTCTTTTTTCCACTATTACCATCTTAGCGCTCCGAATGTCCACTTGCATTTTCTACAGAAAGAGTGTTCAGAACTGCGCAATCAAAAGTATGGTTTAACTCTGTTAGCTTAATGAACATATCAGAAATAAGTTTCACGCAATGCTTCTGTGTAGTTTTTATTTGAAGATGTTCTTTTTCCCAATAGAGGCCTCTTAGCGCTCAGAATGTCCAATTGCAGTTTCTACAGAAAGAGTGTTTCAGAAAGGCTCAATCAAAAGTAAGGTTCAACTCTGTTAGTTGAATACACAGAACAGAAAGAAGTTTCATACAATGCTTCTGTGTAGTTTATATTTGAACATATTCTTTTTTCCACTATTACCCACTTAGCGCTACGAATGTCCAGTTGCATTTTCTACAGACAGAGTGTTTCAAAACTGCTCAATCAAAAGTATGGTTTAACTCTGTTAGCTGAATGCTCAGATCAGAAAGAAGTTTCACAGAATGCTTCTGTGTAGTTTATATTTGAATATATTCCTTTTTCCACTACTACTCTCTTAGCGCTCCAAATGTCCAGTTGCATTTTCTACAGAAAGAGTGTTCAGATCTGCTCAATCAAAAGTATGGTTTAACTCTGTTAGCTGAATGCACAGATCAGAAAGAAGTTTCACAGAATGATTCTGTGTAGTTTATATTTGGGACATTCCTTTTTCCACTATTACCCTCTTAGCGCTCCGAATCTCCACTTGCATTTTCTACAGAAAGAGTGTTTCAGAACGGCTCAATCAAAACTAAGGTTCAACTCTTTTAGTTGAACAAACAGAACAGAAAGAAGTTTCACACAATTCTTCTGTGTAGTTGTTATTGGTAGACATTCTTTTTCCCTATATAGGCCTCCTAGCGCTCAGAATGTCCAATTGAAATTTCTACAGAAAGAGTGTTTCAGAACGGCTCAATCAAAAGTAAGGTTCAACTCTGTTAGTTGAATGCACAGAACAGAAAGAAGTTTCATACAATGTTTCTGTGTAGTTTATATTTGAACATATTCTTTTTTCCACTATTACCCACTTAGCGCTACGAATGTCCAGTTGCATTTTCTACAGACAGAGTGTTTCAAAACTGCTCAATCAAAAGTATGGTTTAACTCTCTTAGCTGAATGCTCAGATCAGAAAGAAGTTTCACAGAATGCTTCTGTGTAGTTTATATTTGAATATATTCCTTTTTCCACTACTACGCTCTTAGCGCTCCAAATGTCCAGTTGCATTTTCTACAGAAAGAGTGTTCAGATCTGCTCAATCAAAAGTATGGTTTAACTCTGTTAGCTGAATGCACAGATCAGAAAGAAGTTTCACCGAATGATTCTGTGTAGTTTATATTTGAAGACATTCCTTTTTCCACTATTACCCTCTTAGCGCTCCGAATCTCCACTTGCATTTTCTACAGAAAGAGTGTTTCAGAACGGCTCAATCAAAACTAAGGTTCAACTCTTTTAGTTGAACAAACAGAACAGAAAGAAGTTTCACACAATTCTTCTGTGTAGTTTTTATTTGTAGAAATTCTTTTTCCCAATATATTCCTCTTAGCGCTCAGAATGTCCAATTGCAGTTTCTACAGAAAGAGTGTTTCAGAACGGCTCAATCAAAAGTAAGGTTCAACTCTGTTAGTTGAATGCACAGAACAGAAAGAAATTTCATACAATGCTTCTGTGTAGTTTATATTTGAACATATTCTTTTTTCCACTATTACCCACTTAGCGCTACGAATGTCCAGTTGCATTTTCTACAGACAGAGTGTTTCAAAACTGCTCAATCAAAAGTATGGTTTAACTCTGTTAGCTGAATGCTCAGATCAGAAAGAAGTTTCACAGAATGCTTCTGTGTAGTTTATATTTGAATATATTCCTTTTTCCACTACTACGCTCTTAGCGCTCCAAATGTCCAGTTGCATTTTCTACAGAAAGAGTGTTCAGATCTGCTCAATCAAAAGTATGGTTTAACTCTGTTAGCTGAATGCACAGATCAGAAAGAAGTTTCACCGAATGATTCTGTGTAGTTTATATTTGAAGACATTCCTTTTTCCACTATTACCCTCTTAGCGCTCCGAATCTCTACTTGCATTTTCTACAAAAAGAGTGTTTCATAACTGCTCAATCAAAAATATGTTTTATCTCTGTTAACTGAATTTACAGATCAGAAATCAGTTTCACAGAATGCATCTGTGTAGTTTTTATTTGAAGATATTCTTTTTCCCAATGTAGGCCTCTTAGCGCTTAGCATGTCCAATTGCAGTTTCTACAGAAAGAGTGTTTCAGAACGGCTCAATCCAAAGTAAGGTTCAACTCTGTTAGTTGAATGCACAGAACAGAAAGAATTTTCACAGAATGCTACTGTGTAGTTTATATTTGAATATATTCCTTTTTCCACTATTACCCTCTTAGCGCTCCGAATGTCCACTTGCATTTTCTACAGAAAGAGTGTTCAGAACTGCGCAATCAAAAGTATGGTTTAACTCTGTTAGCTTAATGAACATATCAGAAATAAGTTTCACACAATGCTTCTGTGTAGTTTTTATTTGAAGATATTATTTTTCCCAATAGAGGCCTCTTAGCGCTCAGAATGTCCAATTGCAGTTTCTACAGAAAGAGTGTTTCAGAAAGGCTCAATCAAATGTAAGGTTCAACTCTGTTAGTTGAATGCACAGAACAGAAAGAAGTTTCATACAATGCTTCTGTGTAGTTTATATTTGAACATATTCTTTTTTCCACTATTACCCACTTAGCGCTACGAATGTCCAGTTGCATTTTCTACAGACAGAGTGTTTCAAAACTGCTCAATCAAAAGTATGGTTTAACTCTGTTAGCTGAATGCTCAGATCAGAAAGAAGTTTCACAGAATGCTTCTGTGTAGTTTATATTTGAATATATTCCTTTTTCCACTACTACTCTCTTAGCGCTCCAAATGTCCAGTTGCATTTTCTACAGAAAGAGTGTTCAGATCTGCTCAATCAAAAGTATGGTTTAACTCTGTTAGCTGAATGCACAGATCAGAAAGAAGTTTCACAGAATGATTCTGTGTAGTTTATATTTGGAGACATTCCTTTTTCCACTATTACCCTCATAGCGCTCCGAATCTCCACTTGCATTTTCTACAGAAAGAGTGTTTCAGAACGGCTCAATCAAAACTAAGGTTCAACTCTTTTAGTTGAACAAACAGAACAGAAAGAAGTTTCACACAATTCTTCTGTGTAGTTTTTATTTGTAGACATTTTTTTTTCCAATATAAGCCTCGTAGCGCTCAGAATGTCCAATTGCAGTTTCTAGAGAAAGAGTGTTTCAGAACGGCTCAATCAAAAGTAAGGTTCAACTCTGTTAGTTGAATGCACAGAACAGAAAGAAGTTTCATACAATGCTTCTGTGTAGTTTATATTTGAACATATTCTTTTTTCCACTATTACCCACTTAGCGCTACGAATGTCCAGTTGCATTTTCTACAGACAGAGTGTTTCAAAACTGCTCAATCAAAAGTATGGTTTAACTCTGTTAGCTGAATGCTCAGATCAGTAAGAAGTTTCACAGAATGCTTCTGTATAGTTTATATTTGAATATATTCCTTTTTCCACTATTACCCACTTAGCGCTCCAAATGTCCAGTTGCATTTTCTACAGAAAGAGTGTTCAGATCTGCTCAATCAAAAGTATGGTTTAACTCTGTTAGCTGAATGCACAGATCAGAAAGAAGTTTCACCGAATGATTCTGTGTAGTTTATATTTGAAGATATTCCTTTTTCCACTATTACCCACTTAGCGCTCCGAATCTCCACTTGCATTTTCTACAGCAAGAGTGTTTCATAACTGCTCAATCAAAAATATGTTTTATCTCTGTTAACTGAATTTACAGATCAGAAATAAGTTTCACAGAATGCATCTTTGTAGTTTTTATTTGAAGATATTCTTTTTCCCAATGTAGGCCTCTTAGCGCTTAGCATGTCCAATTGCAGTTTCTACAGAAAGAGTGTTTCAGAACGGCTCAATCTAAAGTAAGGTTCAACTCTGTTAGTTGAATGCACAGAACAGAAAGTATTTTCACAGAATGCTACTGTGTAGTTTATATTTGAATATATTCCTTTTTCCACTATTACCCTCTTAGCGCTCCGAATGTCCACTTGCATGTTCTACAGAAAGAGTGTTCAGAACTGCGCAATCAAAAGTATGGATTAACTCTGTTAGCTTAATGAACATATCAGAAATAAGTTTCACACAATGCTTCTGTGTAGTTTTTATTTGAAGATATTATTTTCCCAATAGAGGCCTCTTAGCGCTCAGAATGTCCAATTGCAGTTTCTACAGAAAGAGTGTTTCAGAAAGGCTCAATCAAAAGTAAGGTTCAACTCTGTTAGTTGAATGCACAGAACAGAAAGCAGTTTCATACAATGCTTCTGTGTAGTTTATATTTGAACATATTCTTTTATCCACTATTACCCACTTAGCGCTACGAATGTCCAGTTGCATTTTCTACAGACAGAGTGTTTCAAAACTGCTCAATCAAAAGTATGGTTTAACTCTGTTAGCTGAATGCTCAGATCAGAAAGAAGTTTCACAGAATGCTTCTGTGTAGTTTATATTTGAATATATTCCTTTTTCCACTACTACTCCCTTAGCGCTCCAAATGTCCAGTTGCATTTTCTACAGAAAGAGTGTTCAGATCTGCTCAATCAAAAGTATGGTTTAACTCTGTTAGCTGAATGCACAGATCAGAAAGAAGTTTCACAGAATGATTCTGTGTAGTTTATATTTGGAGACATTCCTTTTTCCACTATTACCCTCTTAGCGCTCCGAATCTCCACTTGCATTTTCTACAGAAAGAGTGTTTCAGAACGGCTCAATCAAAACTAAGGTTCAACTCTTTTAATTGAACAAACAGAACAGAAGGAAGTTTCACACAATTCTTCTGTGTAGTTTTTATTTGTAGACATTCTTTTTCCCAATATAGGCCTCTTAGCGCTCAAAATGTCCAATTGCAGTTTCTACAGAAAGAGTGTTTCAGAACGGCTCAATCAAAAGTAAGGTTCAACTCTGTTAGTTGAATGCACAGAAAAGAAAGAAGTTTTATACAATTCTTCTGTGTAGTTTATATTTGAACATATTCTTTTTTCCACTATTACCCACTTAGCGCTACGAATGTCCAGTTGCATTTTCTACAGACAGAGTGTTTCAAAACTGCTCAATCAAAAGTATGGTTTAACTCTGTTAGCTGAATGCTCAGATCAGAAAGAAGTTTCACAGAATGCTTCTGTGTAGTTTATATTTGAATATATTCCTTTTTCCACTACTACGCTCTTAGCGCTCCAAATGTCCAGTTGCATTTTCTACAGAAAGAGTGTTCAGATCTGCTCAATCAAAAGTATGGTTTAACTCTGTTAGCTGAATGCACAGATCAGAAAGAAGTTTCACCGAATGATTCTGTGTAGTTTATATTTGAAGACATTCCTTTTTCCACTATTACCCTCTTAGCGCTCCGAATCTCCACTTGCATTTTCTACAAAAAGAGTGTTTCATAACTGCTCAATGAAAAATATGTTTTATCTCTGTTAACTGAATTTACAGATCAGAAATAAGTTTCACAGAATGCATCTGTGTAGTTTTTATTTGAAGATATTCTTTTTCCCAATGTAGGCCTCTTAGCGCTTAGCATGTCCAATTGCAGTTTCTACAGAAAGAGTGTTTCAGAACGGCTCAATCAAAAGTAAGGTTCAACTCTGTTAGTTGAATGCACAGAACAGAAAGAATTTTCACAGAATGCTACTGTGTAGTTTATATTTGAATATATTCCTTTTTCCACTATTACCCTCTTAGCGCTCCGAATGTCCACTTGCATTTTCTACAGAAAGAGTGTTCAGAACTGCGCAATCAAAAGTATGGTTTAACTCTGTTAGCTTAATGAACATATCAGAAATAAGTTTCACACAATGCTTCTGTGTAGTTTTTATTTGAAGATATTATTTTTCCCAATAGAGGCCTCTTAGCGCTCAGAATGTCCAATTGCAGTTTCTACAGAAAGAGTGTTTCAGAAAGGCTCAATCAAAAGTAAGGTTCAACTCTGTTAGTTGAATGCACAGAACAGAAAGAAGTTTCATACAATGCTTCTGTGTAGTTTATATTTGAACATATTCTTCTTTCCACTATTACCCACTTAGCGCTACGAATGTCCAGTTGCATTTTCTACAGACAGAGTGTTTCAAAACTGCTCAATCAAAAGTATGGTTTAACTCTGTTAGCTGAATGCTCAGATCAGAAAGAAGTTTCACAGAATGCTTCTGTGTAGTTTATATTTGAATATATTCCTTTTTCCACTACTACTCTCTTAGCGCTCCAAATGTCCAGTTGCATTTTCTACAGAAAGAGTGTTCAGATCTGCTCAATCAAAAGTATGGATTAACTCTGTTAGCTGAATGCACAGATCAGAAAGAAGTTTCACAGAATGATTCTGTGTAGTTTATATTTGGAGACATTCCTTTTTCCACTATTACCCTCATAGCGCTCCGAATCTCCACTTGCATTTTCTACAGAAAGAGTGTTTCAGAACGGCTCAATCAAAACTAAGGTTCAACTCTTTTAGTTGAACAAACAGAACAGAAAGAAGTTTCACACAATTCTTCTGTGTAGTTTTTATTTGTAGACATTCTTTTTCCCAATATAGGCCTCCTAGCGCTCAGAATGTCCAATTGCAGTTTCTACAGAAAGAGTGTTTCAGAACGGCTCAATCAAAAGTAAGGTTCAACTCTGTTAGTTGAATGCACAGAACAGAAAGAA
The DNA here is from genome assembly GCF_028878055.3 of Symphalangus syndactylus. Classification (NCBI taxonomy): domain Eukaryota; kingdom Metazoa; phylum Chordata; class Mammalia; order Primates; family Hylobatidae; genus Symphalangus; species Symphalangus syndactylus. Next base: position 533,024 of record NC_072439.2, read on the forward strand.
GTTTCATACAATGCTTCTGTGTAGTTTATATTTGAACATATTCTTTTTTCCACTATTACCCACTTAGCGCTACGAATGTCCTGTTGCATTTTCTACAGACAGAGTGTTTCAAAACTGCTCAGTCAAAAGTATGGTTTAACTCTGTTAGCTGAATGCTCAGATCAGAAAGAAGTTTCACAGAATGCTTCTGTGTAGTTTATATTTGAATATATTCCTTTTTCCACTACTACGCTCTTAGCGCTCCAAATGTCCAGTTGCATTTTCTACAGAAAGAGTGTTTAGATCTGCTCAATCAAAAGTATGGTTTAACTCTGTTAGCTGAATGCACAGATCAGAAAGAAGTTTCACCGAATGATTCTGTGTAGTTTATATTTGAAGACATTCCTTTTTCCACTATTACCCACTTAGCGCTCCGAATCTCCACTTGCATTTTCTACAAAAAGAGTGTTTCATAACTGCTCAATCAAAAATATGTTTTATCTCTGTTAACTGAATTTACAGATCAGAAATAAGTTTCACAGAATGCATCTGTGTAGTTTTTATTTGAAGATATTCTTTTTCCCAATGTAGGTCTCTTAGCGCTTAGCATGTCCAATTGCAGTTTCTACAGAAAGAGTGTTTCAGAACGGCTCAATCAAAAGTAAGGTTCAACTCTGTTAGTTGAATGCACAGAACAGAAAGAATTTTCACAGAATGCTACTGTGTAGTTTATATTTGAATATATTCCTTTTTCCACTATTACCCTCTTAGCGCTCCGAATGTCCACTTGCATTTTCTACAGAAAGAGTGTTCAGAACTGCGCAATCAAAAGTATGGTTTAACTCTGTTAGCTTAATGAACATATCAGAAATAAGTTTCACACAATGCTTCTGTGTAGTTTTTATTTGTAGACATTCTTTTTCCCAATATAGGCCTCTTAGCGCTCAAAATGTCCAATTGCAGTTTCTACAGAAAGAGTGTTTCAGAACGGCTCAATCAAAAGTAAGGTTCAACTCTGTTAGTTGAATGCACAGAACAGAAAGAAGTTTCATACAATGCTTCTGTGTAGTTTATATTTGAACATATTCTTTTTTCCACTATTACCCACTTAGCGCTACGAATGTCCAGTTGCATTTTCTACAGACAGAGTGTTTCAAAACTGCTCAATCAAAAGTATGGTTTAACTCTGTTAGCTGAATGCTCAGATCAGAAAGAAGTTTCACAGAATGCTTCCGTGTAGTTTATATTTGAATATATTTCTTTTTCCACTACTACGCTCTTAGCGCTCCAAATGTCCAGTTGCATTTTCTACAGAAAGAGTGTTTAGATCTGCTCAATCAAAAGTATGGTTTAACTCTGTTAGCTGAATGCACAGATCAGAAAGAAGTTTCACCGAATGATTCTGTGTAGTTTATATTTGAAGACATTCCTTTTTCCACTATTACCCACTTAGCGCTCCGAATCTCCACTTGCATTTTCTACAAAAAGAGTGTTTCATAACTGCTCAATCAAAAATATGTTTTATCTCTGTTAACTGAATTTACAGATCAGAAATAAGTTTCACAGAATGCATCTGTGTAGTTTTTATTTGAAGATATTCTTTTTCCCAATGTAGGCCTCTTAGCGCTTAGCATGTCCAATTGCAGTTTCTACAGAAAGAGTGTTTCAGAACGGCTCAATCAAAAGTAAGGTTCAACTCTGTTAGTTGAATGCACAGAACAGAAAGAATTTTCACAGAATGCTACTGTGTAGTTTATATTTGAATATATTCCTTTTTCCACTATTACCCTCTTAGCGCTCCGAATGTCCACTTGCATTTTCTACAGAAAGAGTGTTCAGAAATGCGCAATCAAAAGTATGGTTTAACTCTGTTAGCTTAATGAACATATCAGAAATAAGTTTCACACAATGCTTCTGTGTAGTTTTTATTTGAAGATATTATTTTTCCCAATAGATGCCTCTTAGCGCTCAGAATGTCCAATTGCAGTTTCTACAGAAAGAGTGTTTCAGAAAGGCTCAATCAAAAGTAAGGTTCAACTCTGTTAGTTGAATGCACAGAACAGAAAGAAGTTTCATACAATGCTTCTGTGTAGTTTATATTTGAACATATTCTTTTTTCCACTATTACCCACTTAGCGCTACGAATGTCCAGTTGCATTTTCTACAGACAGAGTGTTTCAAAACTGCCCAATCAAAAGTATGGTTTAACTCTGTTAGCTGAATGCTCAGATCAGAAAGAAGTTTCACAGAATGCTTCTGTGTAGTTTATATTTGAATATATTCCTTTTTCCACTACTACTCTCTTAGCGCTCCAAATGTCCAGTTGCATTTTCTACAGAAAGAGTGTTCAGATCTGCTCAATCAAAAGTATGGTTTAACTCTGTTAGCTGAATGCACAGATCAGAAAGAAGTTTCACAGAATGATTCTGTGTAGTTTATATTTGGAGACATTCCTTTTTCCACTATTACCCTCATAGCGCTCCGAATCTCCACTTGCATTTTCTACAGAAAGAGTGTTTCAGAACGGCTCAATCAAAACTAAGGTTCAACTCTTTTAGTTGAACAAACAGAACAGAAAGAAGTTTCACACAATTCTTCTGTGTAGTTTTTATTTGTAGACATTTTTTTTCCCAATATAAGCCTCCTAGCGCTCAGAATGTCCAATTGCAGTTTCTACAGAAAGAGTGTTTCAGAACGGCTCAATCAAAAGTAAGGTTCAACTCTGTTAGTTGAATGCACAGAACAGAAAGAAGTTTCATACAATGCTTCTGTGTAGTTTATATTTGAACATATTCTTTTTTCCACTATTACCCACTTAGCGCTACGAATGTCCAGTTGCATTTTCTACAGACAGAGTGTTTCAAAACTGCTCAATCAAAGTATGGTTTAACTCTGTTAGCTGAATGCTCAGATCAGTAAGAAGTTTCACAGAATGCTTCTGTATAGTTTATATTTGAATATATTCCTTTTTCCACTATTACCCACTTAGCGCTCAAAATGTCCAGTTGCATTTTCTACAGAAAGAGTGTTCAGATCTGCTCAATCAAAAGTATGGTTTAACTCTGTTAGCTGAATGCACAGATCAGAAAGAAGTTTCACCGAATGATTCTGTGTAGTTTGTATTTGAAGATATTCCTTTTTCCACTATTACTCACTTAGCGCTCCGAATCTCCACTTGCATTTTCTACAGAAAGAGTGTTTCATAACTGCTCAATCAAAAATATGTTTTATCTCTGTTAACTGAATTTACAGATCAGAAATAAGTTTCACAGAATGCATCTTTGTAGTTTTTATTTGAAGATATTCTTTTTCCCAATGTAGGCCTCTTAGCGCTTAGCATGTCCAATTGCAGTTTCTACAGAAAGAGTGTTTCAGAACGGCTCAATCTAAAGTAAGGTTCAACTCTGTTAGTTGAATGCACAGAACAGAAAGAATTTTCACAGAATGCTACTGTGTAGTTTATATTTGAATATATTCCTTTTTCCACTATTACCCTCTTAGCGCTCCGAATGTCCACTTGCATTTTCTACAGAAAGAGTGTTCAGAACTGCGCAATCAAAAGTATGGATTAACTCTGTTAGCTTAATGAACATATCAGAAATAAGTTTCACACAATGCTTCTGTGTAGTTTTTATTTGAAGATATTATTTTCCCAATAGAGGCCTCTTAGCGCTCAGAATGTCCAATTGCAGTTTCTACAGAAAGAGTGTTTCAGAAAGGCTCAATCAAATGTAAGGTTCAACTCTGTTAGTTGAATGCACAGAACAGAAAGCAGTTTCATACAATGCTTCTGTGTAGTTTATATTTGAACATATTCTTTTATCCACTATTACCCACTTAGCGCTACGAATGTCCAGTTGCATTTTCTACAGACAGAGTGTTTCAAAACTGCTCAATCAAAAGTATGGTTTAACTCTGTTAGCTGAATGCTCAGATCAGAAAGAAGTTTCACAGAATGCTTCTGTGTAGTTTATATTTGAATATATTCCTTTTTCCACTACTACTCCCTTAGCGCTCCAAATGTCCAGTTGCATTTTCTACAGAAAGAGTGTTCAGATCTGCTCAATCAAAAGTATGGTTTAACTCTGTTAGCTGAATGCACAGATCAGAAAGAAGTTTCACAGAATGATTCTGTGTAGTTTATATTTGGAGACATTCCTTTTTCCACTATTACCCTCTTAGCGCTCCGAATCTCCACTTGCATTTTCTACAGAAAGAGTGTTTCAGAACGGCTCAATCAAAACTAAGGTTCAACTCTTTTAATTGAACAAACAGAACAGAAGGAAGTTTCACACAATTCTTCTGTGTAGTTTTTATTTGTAGACATTCTTTTTCCCAATATAGGCCTCTTAGCGCTCAAAATGTCCAATTGCAGTTTCTACAGAAAGAGTGTTTCAGAACGGCTCAATCAAAAGTAAGGTTCAACTCTGTTAGTTGAATCCACAGAACAGAAAGAAGTTTCATACAATTCTTCTGTGTAGTTTATATTTGAACATATTCTTTTTTCCACTATTACCCACTTAGCGCTACGAATGTCCAGTTGCATTTTCTACAGACAGAGTGTTTCAAAACTGCTCAATCAAAAGTATGGTTTAACTCTGTTAGCTGAATGCTCAGATCAGAAAGAAGTTTCACAGAATGCTTTTGTGTAGTTTATATTTGAATATATTCCTTTTTCCACTACTACGCTCTTAGCGCTCCAAATGTCCAGTTGCATTTTCTACAGAAAGAGTGTTCAGATCTGCTCAATCAAAAGTATGGTTTAACTCTGTTAGCTGAATGCACAGATCAGAAAGAAGTTTCACCGAATGATTCTGTGTAGTTTATATTTGAAGACATTCCTTTTTCCACTATTACCCTCTTAGCGCTCCGAATCTCCACTTGCATTTTCTACAAAAAGAGTGTTTCATAACTGCTCAATGAAAAATATGTTTTATCTCTGTTAACTGAATTTACAGATCAGAAATAAGTTTCACAGAATGCATCTGTGTAGTTTTTATTTGAAGATATTCTTTTTCCCAATGTAGGCCTCTTAGCGCTTAGCATGTCCAATTGCAGTTTCTACAGAAAGAGTGTTTCAGAACGGCTCAATCAAAAGTAAGGTTCAACTCTGTTAGTTGAATGCACAGAACAGAAAGAATTTTCACAGAATGCTACTGTGTAGTTTATATTTGAATATATTCCTTTTTCCACTATTAACCTCTTAGCGCTCCGAATGTCCACTTGCATTTTCTACAGAAAGAGTGTTCAGAACTGCGCAATCAAAAGTATGGTTTAACTCTGTTAGCTTAATGAACATATCAGAAATAAGTTTCACACAATGCTTATGTGTAGTTTTTATTTGAAGATATTATTTTTCCCAATAGAGGCCTCTTAGCGCTCAGAATGTCCAATTGCAGTTTCTACAGAAAGAGTGTTTCAGAAAGGCTCAATCAAAAGTAAGGTTCAACTCTGTTAGTTGAATGCACAGAACAGAAAGAAGTTTCATACAATGCTTCTGTGTAGTTTATATTTGAACATATTCTTTTTTCCACTATTACCCACTTAGCGCTACGAATGTCCAGTTGCATTTTCTACAGACAGAGTGTTTCAAAACTGCTCAATCAAAAGTATGGTTTAACTCTGTTAGCTGAATGCTCAGATCAGAGAGAAGTTTCACAGAATGCTTCTGTGTAGTTTATATTTGAATATATTCCTTTTTCCACTACTACTCTCTTAGCGCTCCAAATGTCCAGTTGCATTTTCTACAGAAAGAGTGTTCAGATCTGCTCAATCAAAAGTATGGGGCCGAGCGCGGTGGCTCACGCTTGTAATCCCAGCACTTTGGGAGGCCGAGGCGGGCGGATCACGAGGTCAGGAGATCGAGACCACGGTGAAACCCCGTCTCTACTAAAAATACAAAAAATTAGCCGGGCGTGGTGGCGGGCGCCTGTAGTCCCAGCTACTCGGAGAGGCTGAGGCAGGAGAATGGCGTGAACCCAGGAGGCGGAGCTTGCAGTGAGCCGAGATTGCGCCACTGCACTCCAGCCTGGGCGACAGAGCGAGACTCCGTCTCAAAAAAAAAAAAAAAAAAAAAAAAAAAAAAAAAAAAAAAAAAGTATGGTTTAACTCTGTTAGCTGAATGCACAGATCAGAAAGAAGTTTCACAGAATGATTCTGTGTAGTTTATATTTGGAGACATTCCTTTTTCCACTATTACCCTCTTAGCGCTCCGAATCTCCACTTGCATTTTCTACAGAAAGAGTGTTTCAGAACGGCTCAATCAAAACTAAGGTTCAACTCTTTTAGTTGAACAAACAGAACAGAAAGAAGTTTCACACAATTCTTCCGTGTAGTTTTTATTTGTAGACATTCTTTTTCCCAATATAGGCCTCCTAGCGCTCAGAATGTCCAATTGCAGTTTCTACAGAAAGAGTGTTTCAGAACGGCTCAATCAAAAGTAAGGTTCAACTCTGTTATTTGAATGCACAGAACAGAAAGAAGTTTCATACAATGCTTCTGTGTAGTTTATATTTGAACATATTCTTTTTTCCACTATTACCCACTTAGCGCTACGAATGTCCAGTTGCATTTTCTACAGACAGAGTGTTTCAAAACTGCTCAATCAAAAGTATGGTTTAACTCTGTTAGCTGAATGCTCAGATCAGAAAGAAGTTTCACAGAATGCTTCTGTGTAGTTTATATTTGAATATATTCCTTTTTCCACTATTACCCACTTAGCGCTCCAAATGTCCAGTTGCATTTTCTACAGAAAGAGTGTTCAGATCTGCTCAATCAAAAGTATGGTTTAACTCTGTTAGCTGAATGCACAGATCAGAAAGAAGTTTCACCGAATGATTCTGTGTAGTTTATATTTGAAGATATTCCTTTTTCCACTATTACCCTCTTAGCGCTCCGAATCTCCACTTGCATTTTCTACAGAAAGAGTGTTTCATAACTGCTCAATCAAAAATATGTTTTATCTCTGTTAACGGAATTTACAGATCAGAAATAAGTTTCACAGAATGCATCTTTGTAGTTTTTATTTGAAGATATTCTTTTTCCCAATGTAGGCCTCTTAGCGCTTAGGATGTCCAATTGCAGTTTCTACAGAAAGAGTGTTTCAGAACGGCTCAATCAAAAGTAAGGTTCAACTCTGTTAGTTGAATGCACAGAACAGAAAGAATTTTCACAGAATGCTACTGTGTAGTTCATATTTGAATATATTCCTTTTTCCACTATTACCCTCTTAGCGCTCCGAATGTCCACTTGCATTTTCTACAGAAAGAGTGTTCAGAACTGCGCAATCAAAAGTATGGTTTAACTCTGTTAGCTTAATGAACATATCAGAAATAAGTTTCACACAATGCTTCTGTGTAGTTTTTATTTGAAGATATTATTTTCCCAATAGAGGCCTCTTAGCGCTCAGAATGTCCAATTGCAGTTTCTACAGAAAGAGTGTTTCAGAAAGGCTCAATCAAAAGTAAGGTTCAACTCTGTTAGTTGAATGCACAGAACAGAAAGAAGTTTCATACAATGCTTCTGTGTAGTTTATATTTGAACATATTCTTTTTTCCACTATTACCCACTTAGCGCTACGAATGTCCAGTTGCATTTTCTACAGACAGAGTGTTTCAAAACTGCTCAGTCAAAAGTATGGTTTAACTCTGTTAGCTGAATGCTCAGATCAGAAAGAAGTTTCACAGAATGCTTCTGTGTAGTTTATGTTTGAATATATTCCTTTTTCCACTACTACTCTCTTAGCGCTCCAAATGTCCAGTTGCATTTTCTACAGAAAGAGTGTTCAGATCTGCTCAATCAAAAGTATGGTTTAACTCTGTTAGCTGAATGCACAGATCAGAAAGAAGTTTCACAGAATGATTCTGTGTAGTTTATATTTGGAGACATTCCTTTTTCCACTATTACCCTCTTAGCGCTCCGAATCACCACTTGCATTTTCTACAGAAAGAGTGTTTCAGAACGGCTCAATCAAAACTAAGGTTCAACTCTTTTAGTTGAACAAACAGAACAGAAAGAAGTTTCACACAATTCCTCTGTGTAGTTTTTATTTGTAGACATTCCTTTTCCCCAATATAGGCCTCCTAGCGCTCAGAATGTCCAATTGCAGTTCCTACAGAAAGAGTGTTTCAGAACGGCTCAATCAAAAGTAAGGTTCAACTCTGTTAGTTGAATGCACAGAACAGAAAGAAGTTTCATACAATGCTTCTGTGTAGTTTATATTTGAACATATTCTTTTTTCCACTATTACCCACTTAGCGCTACGAATGTCCAGTTGCATTTTCTACAGACAGAGTGTTTCAAAACTGCTCAATCAAAAGTATGGTTTAACTCTGTTACCTGAATGCTCAGATCAGAAAGAAGTTTCACCGAATGATTCTGTGTAGTTTATATTTGAAGACATTCCTTTTTCCACTATTACCCACTTAGCGCTCCGAATCTCCACTTGCATTTTCTACAAAAAGAGTGTTTCATAACTGCTCAATCAAAAATATGTTTTATCTCTGTTAACTGAATTTACAGATCAGAAATAAGTTTCACAGAATGCATCTGTGTAGTTTTTATTTGAAGATATTCTTTTTCCCAATGTAGGCCTCTTAGCGCTTAGCATGTCCAATTGCAGTTTCTACAGAAAGAGTGTTTCAGAACGGCTCAATCAAAAGTAAGGTTCAACTCTGTTAGTTGAATGCACAGAACAGAAAGAATTTTCACAGAATGCTACTGTGTAGTTTATATTTGAATATATTCCTTTTTCCACTATTACCCTCTTAGCGCTCCGAATGTCCACTTGCATTTTCTACAGAAAGAGTGTTCAGAAATGCGCAATCAAAAGTATGGTTTAACTCTGTTAGCTTAATGAACATATCAGAAATAAGTTTCACACAATGCTTCTGTGTAGTTTTTATTTGAAGATATTATTTTTCCCAATAGAGGCCTCTTAGCGCTCAGAATGTCCAATTGCAGTTTCTACAGAAAGAGTGTTTCAGAAAGGCTCAATCAAAAGTAAGGTTCAACTCTGTTAGTTGAATGCACAGAACAGAAAGAAGTTTCATACAATGCTTCTGTGTAGTTTATATTTGAACATATTCTTTTTTCCACTATTACCCACTTAGCGCTACGAATGTCCAGTTGCATTTTCTACAGACAGAGTGTTTCAAAACTGCCCAATCAAAAGTATGGTTTAACTCTGTTAGCTGAATGCTCAGATCAGAAAGAAGTTTCACAGAATGCTTCTGTGTAGTTTATATTTGAATATATTCCTTTTTCCACTACTACTCTCTTAGCGCTCCAAATGTCCAGTTGCATTTTCTACAGAAAGAGTGTTCAGATCTGCTCAATCAAAAGTATGGTTTAACTCTGTTAGCTGAATGCACAGATCAGAAAGAAGTTTCACAGAATGATTCTGTGTAGTTTATATTTGGAGACATTCCTTTTTCCATTATTACCCTCATAGCGCTCCGAATCTCCACTTGCATTTTCTACAGAAAGAGTGTTTCAGAACGGCTCAATCAAAACTAAGGTTCAACTCTTTTAGTTGAACAAACAGAACAGAAAGAAGTTTCACACAATTCTTCTGTGTAGTTTTTATTTGTAGACATTTTTTTCCCCAATATAAGCCTCCTAGCGCTCAGAATGTCCAATTGCAGTTTCTACAGAAAGAGTGTTTCAGAACGGCTCAATCAAAAGTAAGGTTCAACTCTGTTAGTTGAATGCACAGAACAGAAAGAAGTTTCATACAATGCTTCTGTGTAGTTTATATTTGAACATATTCTTTTTTCCACTATTACCCACTTAGCGCTACGAATGTCCAGTTGCATTTTCTACAGACAGAGTGTTTCAAAACTGCTCAATCAAAAGTATGGTTTAACTCAGTTAGCTGAATGCTCAGATCAGTAAGAAGTTTCACAGAATGCTTCTGTATAGTTTATATTTGAATATATTCCTTTTTCCACTATTACCCACTTAGCGCTCAAAATGTCCAGTTGCATTTTCTACAGAAAGAGTGTTCAGATCTGCTCAATCAAAAGTATGGTTTAACTCTGTTAGCTGAATGCACAGATCAGAAAGAAGTTTCACCGAATGATTCTGTGTAGTTTATATTTGAAGATATTCCTTTTTCCACTATTACTCACTTAGCGCTCCGAATCTCCACTTGCATTTTCTACAGAAAGAGTGTTTCATAACTGCTCAATCAAAAATATGTTTTATCTCTGTTAACTGAATTTACAGATCAGAAATAAGTTTCACAGAATGCATCTTTGTAGTTTTTATTTGAAGATATTCTTTTTCCCAATGTAGGCCTCTTAGCGCTTAGCATGTCCAATTGCAGTTTCTACAGAAAGAGTGTTTCAGAACGGCTCAATCTAAAGTAAGGTTCAACTCTGTTAGTTGAATGCACAGAACAGAAAGAATTTTCACAGAATGCTACTGTGTAGTTTATATTTGAATATATTCCTTTTTCCACTATTAACCTCTTAGCGCTCCGAATGTCCACTTGCATTTTCTACAGAAAGAGTGTTCAGAACTGCGCAATCAAAAGTATGGATTAACTCTGTTAGCTTAATGAACATATCAGAAATAAGTTTCACACAATGCTTCTGTGTAGTTTTTATTTGAAGATATTATTTTCCCAATAGAGGCCTCTTAGCGCTCAGAATGTCCAATTGCAGTTTCTACAGAAAGAGTGTTTCAGAAAGGCTCAATCAAATGTAAGGTTCAACTCTGTTAGTTGAATGCACAGAACAGAAAGCAGTTTCATACAATGCTTCTGTGTAGTTTATATTTGAACATATTCTTTTATCCACTATTACCCACTTAGCGCTACGAATGTCCAGTTGCATTTTCTACAGACAGAGTGTTTCAAAACTGCTCAATCAAAAGTATGGTTTAACTCTGTTAGCTGAATGCTCAGATCAGAAAGAAGTTTCACAGAATGCTTCTGTGTAGTTTATATTTGAATATATTCCTTTTTCCACTACTACTCCCTTAGCGCTCCAAATGTCCAGTTGCATTTTCTACAGAAAGAGTGTTCAGATCTGCTCAATCAAAAGTATGGTTTAACTCTGTTAGCTGAATGCACAGATCAGAAAGAAGTTTCACAGAATGATTCTGTGTAGTTTATATTTGGAGACATTCCTTTTTCCACTATTACCCTCTTAGCGCTCCGAATCTCCACTTGCATTTTCTACAGAAAGAGTGTTTCAGAACGGCTCAATCAAAACTAAGGTTCAACTCTTTTAATTGAACAAACAGAACAGAAGGAAGTTTCACACAATTCTTCTGTGTAGTTTTTATTTGTAGACATTCTTTTTCCCAATATAGGCCTCTTAGCGCTCAAAATGTCCAATTGCAGTTTCTACAGAAAGAGTGTTTCAGAACGGCTCAATCAAAAGTAAGGTTCAACTCTGTTAGTTGAATCCACAGAACAGAAAGAAGTTTCATACAATTCTTCTGTGTAGTTTATATTTGAACATATTCTTTTTTCCACTATTACCCACTTAGCGCTACGAATGTCCAGTTGCATTTTCTACAGACAGAGTGTTTCAAAACTGCTCAATCAAAAGTATGGTTTAACTCTGTTAGCTGAATGCTCAGATCAGAAAGAAGTTTCACAGAATGCTTCTGTGTAGTTTATATTTGTATATATTCCTTTTTCCACTACTACGCTCTTAGCGCTCCAAATGTCCAGTTGCATTTTCTACAGAAAGAGTGTTCAGATCTGCTCAATCAAAAGTATGGTTTAACTCTGTTAGCTGAATGCACAGATCAGAAAGAAGTTTCACCGAATGATTCTGTGTAGTTTATATTTGAAGACATTCCTTTTTCCACTATTACCCTCTTAGCGCTCCGAATCTCCACTTGCATTTTCTACAAAAAGAGTGTTTCATAACTGCTCAATGAAAAATATGTTTTATCTCTGTTAACTGAATTTACAGATCAGAAATAAGTTTCACAGAATGCATCTGTGTAGTTTTTATTTGAAGATATTCTTTTTCCCAATGTAGGCCTCTTAGCGCTTAGCATGTCCAATTGCAGTTTCTACAGAAAGAGTGTTTCAGAACGGCTCAATCTAAAGTAAGGTTCAACTCTGTTAGTTGAATGCACAGAACAGAAAGAATTTTCACAGAAAGCTACTGTGTAGTTTATATTTGAATATATTCCTTTTTCCACTATTACCCTCTTAGCGCTCCGAATGTCCACTTGCATTTTCTACAGAAAGAGTGTTCAGAACTGCGCAATCAAAAGTATGGATTAACTCTGTTAGCTTAATGAACATATCAGAAATAAGTTTCACACAATGCTTCTGTGTAGTTTTTATTTGAAGATATTATTTTCCCAATAGAGGCCTCTTAGCGCTCAGAATGTCCAATTGCAGTTTCTACAGAAAGAGTGTTTCAGAAAGGCTCAATCAAATGTAAGGTTCAACTCTGTTAGTTGAATGCACAGAACAGAAAGCAGTTTCATACAATGCTTCTGTGTAGTTTATATTTGAACATATTCTTTTATCCACTATTACCCACTTAGCGCTACGAATGTCCAGTTGCATTTTCTACAGACAGAGTGTTTCAAAACTGCTCAATCAAAAGTATGGTTTAACTCTGTTAGCTGAATGCTCAGATCAGAAAGAAGTTTCACAGAATGCTTCTGTGTAGTTTATATTTGAATATATTCCTTTTTCCACTACTACTCCCTTAGCGCTCCAAATGTCCAGTTGCATTTTCTACAGAAAGAGTGTTCAGATCTGCTCAATCAAAAGTATGGTTTAACTCTGTTAGCTGAATGCACAGATCAGAAAGAAGTTTCACAGAATGATTCTGTGTAGTTTATATTTGGAGACATTCCTTTTTCCACTATTACCCTCTTAGCGCTCCGAATCTCCACTTGCATTTTCTACAGAAAGAGTGTTTCAGAACGGCTCAATCAAAACTAAGGTTCAACTCTTTTAATTGAACAAACAGAACAGAAGGAAGTTTCACACAATTCTTCTGTGTAGTTTTTATTTGTAGACATTCTTTTTCCCAATATAGGCCTCTTAGCGCTCAAAATGTCCAATTGCAGTTTCTACAGAAAGAGTGTTTCAGAACGGCTCAATCAAAAGTAAGGTTCAACTCTGTTAGTTGAATCCACAGAACAGAAAGAAGTTTCATACAATTCTTCTGTGTAGTTTATATTTGAACATATTCTTTTTTCCACTATTACCCACTTAGCGCTACGAATGTCCAGTTGCATTTTCTACAGACAGAGTGTTTCAAAACTGCTCAATCAAAAGTATGGTTTAACTCTGTTAGCTGAATGCTCAGATCAGAAAGAAGTTTCACAGAATGCTTCTGTGTAGTTTATATTTGAATATATTCCTTTTTCCACTACTACGCTCTTAGCGCTCCAAATGTCCAGTTGCATTTTCTACAGAAAGAGTGTTCAGATCTGCTCAATCAAAAGTATGGTTTAACTCTGTTAGCTGAATGCACAGATCAGAAAGAAGTTTCACCGAATGATTCTGTGTAGTTTATATTTCAAGACATTCCTTTTTCCACTATTACCCTCTTAGCGCTCCGAATCTCCACTTGCATTTTCTACAAAAAGTGTGTTTCATAACTGCTCAATGAAAAATATGTTTTATCTCTGTTAACTGAATTTACAGATCAGAAATAAGTTTCACAGAATGCATCTGTGTAGTTTTTATTTGAAGATATTCTTTTTCCCAATGTAGGCCTCTTAGCGCTTAGCATGTCCAATTGCAGTTTCTACAGAAAGAGTGTTTCAGAACGGCTCAATCAAAAGTAAGGTTCAACTCTGTTAGTTGAATGCACAGAACAGAAAGAATTTTCACAGAATGCTACTGTGTAGTTTATATTTGAATATATTCCTTTTTCCACTATTAACCTCTTAGCGCTCCGAATGTCCACTTGCATTTTCTACAGAAAGAGTGTTCAGAACTGCGCAATCAAAAGTATGGTTTAACTCTGTTAGCTTAATGAACATATCAGAAATAAGTTTCACACAATGCTTATGTGTAGTTTTTATTTGAAGATATTATTTTTCCCAATAGAGGCCTCTTAGCGCTCAGAATGTCCAATTGCAGTTTCTACAGAAAGAGTGTTTCAGAAAGGCTCAATCAAAAGTAAGGTTCAACTCTGTTAGTTGAATGCACAGAACAGAAAGAAGTTTCATACAATGCTTCTGTGTAGTTTATATTTGAACATATTCTTTTTTCCACTATTACCCACTTAGCGCTACGAATGTCCAGTTGCATTTTCTACAGACAGAGTGTTTCAAAACTGCTCAATCAAAAGTATGGTTTAACTCTGTTAGCTGAATGCTCAGATCAGAGAGAAGTTTCACAGAATGCTTCTGTGTAGTTTATATTTGAATATATTCCTTTTTCCACTACTACTCTCTTAGCGCTCCAAATGTCCAGTTGCATTTTCTACAGAAAGAGTGTTCAGATCTGCTCAATCAAAAGTATGGGGCCGAGCGCGGTGGCTCACGCTTGTAATCCCAGCACTTTGGGAGGCCGAGGCGGGCGGATCACGAGGTCAGGAGATCGAGACCACGGTGAAACCCCGTCTCTACTAAAAATACAAAAAATTAGCCGGGCGTGGTGGCGGGCGCCTGTAGTCCCAGCTACTCGGAGAGGCTGAGGCAGGAGAATGACGTGAACCCAGGAGGCGGAGCTTGCAGTGAGCCGAGATTGCGCCACTGCACTCCAGCCTCGGCGACAGAGCGAGACTCCGTCTCAAAAAAAAAAAAAAAAAAAAAAAAAAAAAAAAAAAAAAAAGTATGGTTTAACTCTGTTAGCTGAATGCACAGATCAGAAAGAAGTTTCACAGAATGATTCTGTGTAGTTTATATTTGGAGACATTCCTTTTTCCACTATTACCCTCTTAGCGCTCCGAATCTCCACTTGCATTTTCTACAGAAAGAGTGTTTCAGAACGGCTCAATCAAAACTAAGGTTCAACTCTTTTAGTTGAACAAACAGAACAGAAAGAAGTTTCACACAATTCTTCCGTGTAGTTTTTATTTGTAGACATTCTTTTTCCCAATATAGGCCTCCTAGCGCTCAGAATGTCCAATTGCAGTTTCTACAGAAAGAGTGTTTCAGAACGGCTCAATCAAAAGTAAGGTTCAACTCTGTTATTTGAATGCACAGAACAGAAAGAAGTTTCATACAATGCTTCTGTGTAGTTTATATTTGAACATATTCTTTTTTCCACTATTACCCACTTAGCGCTACGAATGTCCAGTTGCATTTTCTACAGACAGAGTGTTTCAAAACTGCTCAATCAAAAGTATGGTTTAACTCTGTTAGCTGAATGCTCAGATCAGAAAGAAGTTTCACAGAATGCTTCTGTGTAGTTTATATTTGAATATATTCCTTTTTCCACTATTACCCACTTAGCGCTCCAAATGTCCAGTTGCATTTTCTACAGAAAGAGTGTTCAGATCTGCTCAATCAAAAGTATGGTTTAACTCTGTTAGCTGAATGCACAGATCAGAAAGAAGTTTCACCGAATGATTCTGTGTAGTTTATATTTGAAGATATTCCTTTTTCCACTATTACCCTCTTAGCGCTCCGAATCTCCACTTGCATTTTCTACAGAAAGAGTGTTTCATAACTGCTCAATCAAAAATATGTTTTATCTCTGTTAACGGAATTTACAGATCAGAAATAAGTTTCACAGAATGCATCTTTGTAGTTTTTATTTGAAGATATTCTTTTTCCCAATGTAGGCCTCTTAGCGCTTAGGATGTCCAATTGCAGTTTCTACAGAAAGAGTGTTTCAGAACGGCTCAATCAAAAGTAAGGTTCAACTCTGTTAGTTGAATGCACAGAACAGAAAGAATTTTCACAGAATGCTACTGTGTAGTTTATATTTGAATATATTCCTTTTTCCACTATTACCCTCTTAGCGCTCCGAATGTCCACTTGCATTTTCTACAGAAAGAGTGTTCAGAACTGCGCAATCAAAAGTATGGTTTAACTCTGTTAGCTTAATGAACATATCAGAAATAAGTTTCACACAATGCTTCTGTGTAGTTTTTATTTGAAGATATTATTTTCCCAATAGAGGCCTCTTAGCGCTCAGAATGTCCAATTGCAGTTTCTACAGAAAGAGTGTTTCAGAAAGGCTCAATCAAAAGTAAGGTTCAACTCTGTTAGTTGAATGCACAGAACAGAAAGAAGTTTCATACAATGCTTCTGTGTAGTTTATATTTGAACATATTCTTTTTTCCACTATTACCCACTTAGCGCTACGAATGTCCAGTTGCATTTTCTACAGACAGAGTGTTTCAAAACTGCTCAGTCAAAAGTATGGTTTAACTCTGTTAGCTGAATGCTCAGATCAGAAAGAAGTTTCACAGAATGCTTCTGTGTAGTTTATGTTTGAATATATTCCTTTTTCCACTACTACTCTCTTAGCGCTCCAAATGTCCAGTTGCATTTTCTACAGAAAGAGTGTTCAGATCTGCTCAATCAAAAGTATGGTTTAACTCTGTTAGCTGAATGCACAGATCAGAAAGAAGTTTCACAGAATGATTCTGTGTAGTTTATATTTGGAGACATTCCTTTTTCCACTATTACCCTCTTAGCGCTCCGAATCACCACTTGCATTTTCTACAGAAAGAGTGTTTCAGAACGGCTCAATCAAAACTAAGGTTCAACTCTTTTAGTTGAACAAACAGAACAGAAAGAAGTTTCACACAATTCCTCTGTGTAGTTTTTATTTGTAGACATTCCTTTTCCCCAATATAGGCCTCCTAGCGCTCAGAATGTCCAATTGCAGTTCCTACAGAAAGAGTGTTTCAGAACGGCTCAATCAAAAGTAAGGTTCAACTCTGTTAGTTGAATGCACAGAACAGAAAGAAGTTTCATACAATGCTTCTGTGTAGTTTATATTTGAACATATTCTTTTTTCCACTATTACCCACTTAGCGCTACGAATGTCCAGTTGCATTTTCTACAGAGAGAGTGTTTCAAAACTGCTCAATCAAAAGTATGGTTTAACTCTGTTACCTGAATGCTCAGATCAGAAAGAAGTTTCACCGAATGATTCTGTGTAGTTTATATTTGAAGACATTCCTTTTTCCAATTTTACCCTCTTAGCGCTCCGAATCTCCACTTGCATTTTCTACAAAAAGAGTGTTTCATAACTGCTCAATCAAAAATATGTTTTATCTCTGTTAACTGAATTTACAGATCAGAAATAAGTTTCACAGAATGCATCTTTGTAGTTTTTATTTGAAGATATTCTTTTTCCCAATGTAGGCCTCTTAGCGCTTAGCATGTCCAATTGCAGTTTCTACAGAAAGAGTGTTTCAGAACGGCTCAATCAAAAGTAAGGTTCAACTCTGTTAGTTGAATGCACAGAACAGAAAGAATTTTCACAGAATGCTACTGTGTAGTTTATATTTGAATATATTCCTTTTTCCACTATTACCCTCTTAGCGCTCCGAATGTCCACTTGCATTTTCTACAGAAAGAGTGTTCAGAACTGCGCAATCAAAAGTATGGTTTAACTCTGTTAGCTTAATGAACATATCAGAAATAAGTTTCACACAATGCTTCTGTGTAGTTTTTATTTGAAGATATTATTTTCCCAATAGAGGCCTCTTAGCGCGCAGAATGTCCAATTGCAGTTTCTACAGAAAGAGTGTTTCAGAAAGGCTCAATCAAAAGTAAGGTTCAACTCTGTTAGTTGAATACACAGAACAGAAAGATGTTTCATACAATGCTTCTGTGTAGTTTATATTTGAACATATTCTTTTTTCCACTATTACCCACTTAGCGCTACGAATGTCCAGTTGCATTTTCTACAGACAGAGTGTTTCAAAACTGCTCAATCAAAAGTATGGTTTAACTCGGTTAGCTGAATGCTCAGATCAGAAAGAAGTTTCACAGAATGCTTCTGTGTAGTTTATATTTGAATATATTCCTTTTTCCACTACTACTCTCTTAGCGCTCCAAATGTCCAGTTGCATTTTCTACAGAAAGAGTGTTCAGATCTGCTCAATCAAAAGTATGGTTTAACTCTGTTAGCTGAATGCACAGATCAGAAAGAAGTTTCACAGAATGATTCTGTGTAGTTTATATTTGGAGACATTCCTTTTTCCACTATTACCCTCTTAGCGTTCCGAATCTCCACTTGCATTTTCTACAGAAAGAGTGTTTCAGAACGGCTCAATCAAAACTAAGGTTCAACTCTTTTAGTTGAACAAACAAAACAGAAAGAAGTTTCACACAATTCTTCTGTGTAGTTTTTATTTGTAGACATTTTTTTTCCCAATATAGGCCTCCTAGCGCTCATAATGTCCAATTGCAGTTTCTACAGAAAGAGTGTTTCAGAACGGCTCAATAAAAAGTAAGGTTCAACTCTGTTAGTTGAATGCACAGAACAGAAAGTATTTTCACAGAATGCTACTGTGTAGTTTATATTTGAATATATTCCTTTTTCCACTATTACCCTCTTAGCGCTCCGAATGTCCACTTGCATTTTCTACAGAAAGAGTGTTCAGAACTGCGCAATCAAAAGTATGGTTTAACTCTGTTAGCTTAATGAACATATCAGAAATAAGTTTCACACAATGCTTCTGTGTAGTTTTTATTTGAAGATATTATTTTTCCCAATAGAGGCCTCTTAGCGCTCAGAATGTCCAATTGCAGTTTCTACAGAAAGAGTGTTTCAGAAAGGCTCAATCAAAAGTAAGGTACAACTCTGTTAGTTGAATGCACAGAACAGAAAGAAGTTTCATACAATGCTTCTGTGTAGTTTATATTTGAACATATTATTTTTTCCACTATTACCCACTTAGCGCTACGAATGTCCAGTTGCATTTTCTACAGACAGAGTGTTTCAAAACTGCTCAATCAAAAGTATGGTTTAACTCTGTTAGCTGAATGCTCAGATCAGAAAGAAGTTTCACAGAATGCTTCTGTGTAGTTTATGTTTGAATATATTCCTTTTTCCACTACTACTCTCTTAGCGCTCCAAATGTCCAGTTGCATTTTCTACAGAAGGAGTGTTCAGTTCTGCTCAATCAAAAGTATGGTTTAACTCTTTTAGCTGAATGCACAGATCAGAAAGAAGTTTCACAGAATGATTCTGTGTAGTTTATATTTGGAGACATTCCTTTTTCCACTATTACCCTCTTAGCCCTCCGAATCTCCACTTGCATTTTCTACAGAAAGAGTGTTTCAGAACGGCTCAATCAAAACTAAGGTTCAACTCTTTTAGTTGAACAAACAGAACAGAAAGAAGTTTCACACAATTCTTCTGTGTAGTTTTTATTTGTAGACATTCTTTTTCCCAATATAGGCCTCCTAGCGCTCAGAATGTCCAATTGCAGTTTCTACAGAAAGAGTGTTTCAGAATGGCTCAATCAAAATTAAGGTTCAACTCTGTTAGTTGAATGCACAGAACAGAAAGAAGTTTCATACAATGCTTCGGTGTAGTTTATATTTGAACATATTCTTTTTTCCACTATTACCCACTTAGCGCTACGAATGTCCAGTTGCATTTTCTACAGACAGAGTGTTTCAAAACTGCTCAATCAAAAGTATGGTTTAACTCTGTTAGCTGAATGCTCAGATCAGAAAGAAGTTTCAAAGAATGCTTCTGTGTAGTTTATATTTGAATATATTCCTTTTTCCACTACTACGCTCTTAGAGCTCCAAATGTCCAGTTGCATTTTCTACAGAAAGAGTGTTCAGATATGCTCAATCAAAAGTATGGTTTAACTCTGTTAGCTGAATGCACAGATCAGAAAGAAGTTTCACCGAATGATTCTGTGTAGTTTATATTTGAAGACATTCCTTTTTCCACTATTACCCTCTTAGCGCTCCGAATATCCACTTGCATTTTCTACAAAAAGAGTGTTTCATAACTGCTCAATCAAAAATATGTTTTATCTCTGTTAACTGAATTTACAGATCAGAAATAAGTTTCACAGAATGCATCTGTGTAGTTTTTATTTGAAGATATTCTTTTTCCCAATGTAGGCCTCTTAGCGCTTAGCATGTCCAATTGCAGTTTCTACAGAAAGAGTGTTTCAGAACGGCTCAATCAAAAGTAAGGTTCAACTCTGTTAGTTGAATGCACAGAACAGAAAGAATTTTCACAGAATGCTACTGTGTAGTTTACATTTGAATATATTCCTTTTTCCACTATTACACTCTTAGCGCTCCGAATGTCCGCTTGCATTTTCTACAGAAAGAGTGTTCAGAACTGCGCAATCAAAAGTATGGTTTAACTCTGTTAGCTTAATGAACATATCAGAAATAAGTTTCACACAATGCTTCTGTGTAGTTTTTATTTGAAGACATTATTTTTCCCAATAGAGGCCTCTTAGCGCTCAGAATGTCCAATTGCAGTTTCTACAGAAAGAGTGTTTCAGAAAGGCTCAATCAAAAGTAAGGTTCAACTCTGTTAGTTGAATGCACAGAACAGAAAGAAGTTTCATACAATGCTTCTGTGTAGTTTATATTTGAACATATTCTTTTTTCCACTATTACCCACTTAGCGCTACGAATGTCCAGTTGCATTTTCTACAGACAGAGTGTTTCAAAACTGCTCAATCAAAAGTATGGTTTAACTCTGTTAGCTGAATGCTCAGATCAGAAAGAAGTTTCACAGAATGCTTCTGTGTAGTTTATATTTGAATATATTCCTTTTTCCACTACTACTCTCTTAGCGCTCCAAATGTCCAGTTGCATTTTCTACAGAAAGAGTGTTCAGATCTGCTCAATCAAAAGTATGGTTTAACTCTGTTAGCTGAATGCACAGATCAGAAAGAAGTTTCACAGAATGATTCTGTGTAGTTTATATTTGGAGACATTCCTTTTTCCACTATGACCCTCTTAGCGCTCCGAATCTCCACTTGCATTTTCTACAGAAAGAGTGTTTCAGAACGGCTCAATCAAAACTAAGGTTCAACTCTTTTAGTTGAACAAACAGAACAGAAAGAAGTTTCACACAATTCTTCTGTGTAGTTTTTATTTGTAGACATTCTTTTTCCCAATATAGGCCTCCTAGCGCTCAGAATGTCCAATTGCAGTTTCTACAGAAAGAGTGTTTCAGAACGGCTCAATCAAAAGTAAGGTTCAACTCTGTTAGTTGAATGCACAGAACAGAAAGAAGTTTCATACAATGCTTCTGTGTAGTTTATATTTGAACATATTCTTTTTTCCACTATTACCCACTTACCGCTACGAATGTCCAGTTGCATTTTCTACAGACAGAGTGTTTCAAAACTGCTCAATCAAAAGTATGGTTTAACTCTGTTACCTGAATGCTCAGATCGGAAAGAAGTTTCACAGAATGCTTCTGTGTAGTTTATATTTGAATATATTCCTTTTTCCACATCTACGCTCTTAGCGCTCAAAATGTCCAGTTGCATTTTCTACAGAAAGAGTGTTCAGATCTGCTCAATCAAAAGTATGGTTTAACTCTGTTAGCTGAATGCACAGATCAGAAAGAAGTTTCACCGAATGTTTCTTTGTAGTTTATATTTGAAGACATTCCTTTTTCCACTATTACCCACTTAGCGCTCCGAATCTCCACTTGCATTTTCTACAAAAAGAGTGTTTCATAACTGCTCAATCAAAAATATGTTTTATCTCTGTTAACTGAATTTACAGATCAGAAATAAGTTTCACAGAATGCATCTGTGTAGTTTTTATTTGAAGATATTCTTTTTCCCAATGTAGGCCTCTTAGCGCTTAGCATGTCCAATTGCAGTTTCTACAGAAAGAGTGTTTCAGAATGGCTCAATCAAAAGTAAGGTTCAACTCTGTTAGTTGAATGCACAGAACAGAAAGAATTTTCACAGAATGCTACTGTGTAGTTTATATTTGAATATATTCCTTTTTCCACTATTACCCTCTTAGCGCTCCGAATGTCCACTTGCATTTTCTACAGAAAGAGTGTTCAGAACTGCGCAATCAAAACTATGGTTTAACTCTGTTAGCTTAATGAACATATCAGAAATAAGTTTCACACAATGCTTCTGTGTAGTTTTTATTTGAAGATATTATTTTTCCCAATAGAGGCGTCTTAGCGCTCAGAATGTCCAATTGCAGATTCTACAGAAAGAGAGTTTCAGAAAGGCTCAATCAAAAGTAAGGTTCAACTCTGTTAGTTGAATGCACAGAACAGAAAGAAGTTTCATACAATGCTTCTGTGTAGTTTATATTTGAACATATTCTTTTTTCCACTATTACCCACTTAGCGCTACGAATGTCCAGTTGCATTTTCTACAGACAGAGTGTTTCAAAACTGCTCAGTCAAAAGTATGGTTTAACTCTGTTAGCTGAATGCTCAGATCAGAAAGAAGTTTCACAGAATGCTTCTGTGTAGTTTATGTTTGAATATATTCCTTTTTCCACTACTACTCTCTTAGCGCTCCAAATGTCCAGTTGCATTTTCTACAGAAAGAGTGTTCAGATCTGCTCAATCAAAAGTATGGTTTAACTCTGTTAGCTGAATGCACAGATCAGAAAGAAGTTTCACAGAATGATTCTGTGTAGTTTATATTTGGAGACATTCCTTTTTCCACTATTACCCTCTTAGCGCTCCGAATCTCCACTTGCATTTTCTACAGAAAGAGTGTTTCAGAACGGCTCAATCAAAACTAAGGTTCAACTCTTTTAGTTGAACAAACAGAACAGAAAGAAGTTTCACACAATTCCTCTGTGTAGTTTTTATTTGTAGACATTCCTTTTCCCCAATATAGGCCTCCTAGCGCTCAGAATGTCCAATTGCAGTTCCTACAGAAAGAGTGTTTCAGAACGGCTCAATCAAAAGTAAGGTTCAACTATGTTAGTTGAATGCACAGAACAGAAAGGAGTTTCATACAATGCTTCTGTGTAGTTTATATTTGAACATATTCTTTTTTCCACTATTACCCACTTAGCGCTACGAATGTCCAGTTGCATTTTCTACAGACAGAGTGTTTCAAAACTGCTCAATCAAAAGTATGGTTTAACTCTGTTACCTGAATGCTCAGATCAGAAAGAAGTTTCACCGAATGATTCTGTGTAGTTTATATTTGAAGACATTCCTTTTTCCAATATTACCCTCTTAGCGCTCCGAATCTCCACTTGCATTTTCTACAAAAAGA
This sequence comes from Symphalangus syndactylus, assembly GCF_028878055.3. Classification (NCBI taxonomy): domain Eukaryota; kingdom Metazoa; phylum Chordata; class Mammalia; order Primates; family Hylobatidae; genus Symphalangus; species Symphalangus syndactylus. The sequence goes on from NC_072439.2 coordinate 556,120, forward strand.
GTGTTTCATAACTGCTCAATCAAAAATATGTTTTATCTCTGTTAACTGAATTTACAGATCAGAAATAAGTTTCACAGAATGCATCTTTGTAGTTTTTATTTGAAGATATTCTTTTTCCCAATGTAGGCCTCTTAGCGCTTAGCATGTCCAATTGCAGTTTCTACAGAAAGAGTGTTTCAGAACGGCTCAATCAAAAGTAAGGTTCAACTCTGTTAGTTGAAAGCACAGAACAGAAAGAATTTTCACAGAATGCTACTGTGTAGTTTATATTTGAATATATTCCTTTTTCCACTATTACCCTCTTAGCGCTCCGAATGTCCACTTGCATTTTCTACAGAAAGAGTGTTCAGAACTGCGCAATCAAAAGTATGGTTTAACTCTGTTAGCTTAATGAACATATCAGAAATAAGTTTCACACAATGCTTCTGTGTAGTTTTTATTTGAAGATATTATTTTCCCAATAGAGGCCTCTTAGCGCTCAGAATGTCCAATTGCAGTTTCTACAGAAAGAGTGTTTCAGAAAGGCTCAATCAAAAGTAAGGTTCAACTCTGTTAGTTGAATACACAGAACAGAACGATGTTTCATACAATGCTTCTGTGTAGTTTATATTTGAACATATTCTTTTTTCCACTATTACCCACTTAGCGCTACGAATGTCCAGTTGCATTTTCTACAGACAGAGTGTTTCAAAACTGCTCAATCAAAAGTATGGTTTAACTCGGTTAGCTGAATGCTCAGATCAGAAAGAAGTTTCACAGAATGCTTCTGTGTAGTTTATATTTGAATATATTCCTTTTTCCACTACTACTCTCTTAGCGCTCCAAATGTCCAGTTGCATTTTCTACAGAAAGAGTGTTCAGATCTGCTCAATCAAAAGTATGGTTTAACTCTGTTAGCTGAATGCACAGATCAGAAAGAAGTTTCACAGAATGATTCTGTGTAGTTTATATTTGGAGACATTCCTTTTTCCACTATTACCCTCTTAGCGTTCCGAATCTCCACTTGCATTTTCTACAGAAAGAGTGTTTCAGAACGGCTCAATCAAAACTAAGGTTCAACTCTTTTAGTTGAACAAACAAAACAGAAAGAAGTTTCACACAATTCTTCTGTGTAGTTTTTATTTGTAGACATTCTTTTTCCCAATATAGGCCTCCTAGCGCTCAGAATGTCCAATTGCAGTTTCTACAGAAAGAGTGTTTCAGAACGGCTCAATCAAAAGTAAGGTTCAACTCTGTTAGTTGAATGCACAGAACAGAAAGTATTTTCACAGAATGCTACTGTGTAGTTTATATTTGAATATATTCCTTTTTCCACTATTACCCTCTTAGCGCTCCGAATGTCCACTTGCATTTTCTACAGAAAGAGAGTTCAGAACTGCGCAATCAAAAGTATGGTTTAACTCTGTTAGCTTAATGAACATATCAGAAATAAGTTTCACACAATGCTTCTGTGTAGTTTTTATTTGAAGATATTATTTTTCCCAATATAGGCCTCTTAGCGCTCAGAATGTCCAATTGCCGTTTCTACAGAAAGAGTGTTTCAGAAAGGCTCAATCAAAAGTAAGGTTCAACTCTGTTAGTTGAATGCACAGAACAGAAAGAAGTTTCATACAATGCTTCTGTGTAGTTTATATTTGAACATATTCTTTTTTCCACTATTACCCACTTAGCGCTACGAATGTCCAGTTGCATTTTCTACAGACAGAGTGTTTCAAAACTGCTCAATCAAAAGTATGGTTTAACTCTGTTAGCTGAATGCTCAGATCAGAAAGAAGTTTCACAGAATGATTCTGTGTAGTTTATATTTGAATATATTCCTTTTTCCACTACTACTCTCTTAGCGCTCCAAATGTCCAGTTGCATTTTCTACAGAAAGAGTGTTCAGATCTGCTCAATCAAAAGTATGGTTTAACTCTGTTAGCTGAATGCACAGATCAGAAAGAAGTTTCACAGAATGATTCTGTGTAGTTTATATTTGGAGACATTCCTTTTTCCACTATTACCCTCTTAGCGCTCCGAATCTCCACTTGCATTTTCTACAGAAAGTGTGTTTCAGAACGGCTCAATCAAAACTAAGGTTCAACTCTTTTAGTTGAACAAACAGAACAGAAAGAAGTTTCACACAATTCTTCTGTGTAGTTTTTATTTGTAGACATTCTTTTTCCCAATATAGGCCTCTTAGCTCTCAGAATGTCCAATTGCAGTTTCTACAGAAAGAGTGTTTCAGAACGGCTCAATCAAAAGTAAGGTTCATCTCTGTTAGTTGAATGCACAGAACAGAAAGAAGTTTCATACAATGCTTCTGTGTAGTTTATATTTGAACATATTCTTTTTTCCACTATTACCCACTTAGCGCTACGAATGTCCAGTTGCATTTTCTACAGACAGAGTGTTTCAAAACTGCTCAATCAAAAGTATGGTTTAACTCTGTTAGCTGAATGCTCAGATCAGAAAGAAGTTTCACAGAATGCTTCTGTGTAGTTTATATTTGAATATATTCCTTTTTCCACTACTACGCTCTTAGCGCTCCAAATGTCCAGTTGCATTTTCTACAGAAAGAGTGTTCAGATCTGCTCAATCAAAAGTATGGTTTAACTCTGTTAGCTGAATGCACAGATCAGAAAGAGGTTTCACCGAATGATTCTGTGTAGTTTATATTTGAAGACATTCCTTTTTCCACTATTACCCTCTTAGCGCTCCGAATCTCCACTTGCATTTTCTACAAAAAGAGTGTTTCATAACTGCTCAATCAAAAATATGTTTTATCTCTGTTAACTGAATTTACAGATCAGAAATAAGTTTCACAGAATGCATCTGTGTAGTTTTTATTTGAAGATATTCTTTTTCCCAATGTAGGCCTCTTAGCGCTTAGCATGTCCAATTGCAGTTTCTACAGAAAGAGTGTTTCAGAACGGCTCAATCAAAAGTAAGGTTCAACTCTGTTAGTTGAATGCACAGAACAGAAAGAATTTTCACAGAATGCTACTGTGTAGTTTATATTTGAATATATTCTTTTTCCACTATTACCCTCTTAGCGCTCCGAATGTCCACTTGCATTTTCTACAGAAAGAGAGTTCAGATCTGCTCAATCAAAAGTATGGTTTAACTCTGTTAGCTGAATGCACAGATCAGAAAGAAGTTTCACACAATGCTTCTGTGTAGTTTATATTCGGAGACATTCCTTTTTCCACTATTACCCTCTTAGCGCTCCGAATCTCCACTTGCATTTTCTACAGAAAGTGTGTTTCAGAACGGCTCAATCAAAACTAAGGTCCAACTCTTTTAGTTGAACAAACAGAACAGAAAGATGTTTCACACAATTCTTCTGTGTAGTTTTTATTTGTAGACATTTTTTTTCCCAATATAGGCCTCTTAGCGCTCAGAATGTCCAATTGCAGTTTCTACAGAAAGAGTGTTTCAGAACGGCTCAATCAAAAGTAAGGTTCAACTCTGTTAGTTGAATGCACAGAACAGAAAGAAGTTTCATACAATGCTTCTGTGTAGTTTATATTTGAACATATTCTTTTTTCCACTATTACCCACTTAGCGCTACGAATGTCCAGTTGCATTTTCTACAGACAGAGTGTTTCAAAACTGCTCAATCAAAAGTATGGTTTAACTCTGCTGGCTGAATGCTCAGATCAGAAAGAAGTTTCACAGAATGCTTCTGTGTAGTTTATATTTGAATATATTCCTTTTTCCACTACTACGCTCTTAGCGCTCCAAATGTGCAGTTGCATTTTCTACAGAAAGAGTGTTCAGATCTGCTCAATCAAAAGTATGGTTTAACTCTGTTAGCTGAATGCACAGATCAGAAAGAGGTTTCACCGAATGATTCTGTGTAGTTTATATTTGAAGACATTCCTTTTTCCACTATTACCCACTTAGCGCTCCGAATCTCCACTTGCATTTTCTACAAAAAGAGTGTTTCATAACTGCTCAATCAAAAATATGTTTTATCTCTGTTAACTGAATTTACAGATCAGAAATAAGTTTCACAGAATGCATCTGTGTAGTTTTTATTTGAAGATATTCTTTTTCAAAATGTAGGCCTCTTAGCGCTTAGCATGTCCAATTGCAGTTTCTACAGAAAGAGTGTTTCAGAACGGCTCAATCAAAAGTAAGGTTCAACTCTGTTAGTTGAATGCACAGAACAGAAAGTATTTTCACAGAATGCTACTGTGTAGTTTATATTTGAATATATTCCTTTTTCCACTATTACCCTCTTAGCGCTCCGAATGTCCACTTGCATTTTCTACAGAAAGAGAGTTCAGAACTGCGCAATCAAAAGTATGGTTTAACTCTGTTAGCTTAATGAACATATCAGAAATAAGTTTCACACAATGCTTCTGTGTAGTTTTTATTTGAAGATATTATTTTTCCCAATATAAGCCTCTTAGCACTCAGAATGTCCAATTGCAGTTTCTACAGAAAGAGTGTTTCAGAAAGGCTCAATCCAAAGTAAGGTTCAACTCTGTTAGTTGAATGCAGAGAACAGAAAGAAGTTTCATACAATGCTTCTGTGTAGTTTATATTTGAACATATTCTTTTTTCCACTACTACCCACTTAGCGCTACGAATGTCCAGTTGCATTTTCTACAGACAGAGTGTTTCAAAACTGCTCAATCAAAAGTATGGTTTAACTCTGTTAGCTGAATGCACAGATCAGAAAGAAGTTTCACAGAATGCTTCTGTGTAGTTTATATTTGAATATATTCCTTTTTCCAGTATTACTCTCTTAGCGCTCCAAATGTCCAGTTGCATTTTCTACAGAAAGAGTGTTCAGATCTGCTCAATCAAAAGTATGGTTTAACTCTGTTAGCTGAATGCACAGATCAGAAAGAAGTTTCACAGAATGATTCTGTGTAGTTTATATTTGGAGACATTCCTTTTTCCACTATTACCCTCTTAGCGCTCCGAATCTCCACTTCCATTTTCTACAGAAAGTGTGTTTCAGAACGGCTCAATCAAAACTAAGGTTCAACTCTTTTAGTTGAACAAACAGAACAGAAAGAAGTTTCACACAATTCTTCTGTGTAGTTTTTATTTGTAGACATTCTTTTTCCCAATATAGGCCTCTCAGCGCTCAGAATGTCCAATTGCAGTTTCTACAGAAAGAGTGTTTCAGAACGGCTCAATCAAAAGTAAGGTTCAACTCTGTTAGTTGAATGCACAGAACAGAAAGAAGTTTCATACAATGCTTCTGTGTAGTTTATATTTGAACATATTCTTTTTTCCACTATTACCCACTTAGCGCTACGAATGTCCAGTTGCATTTACTACAGACAGAGTGTTTCAAAACTGCTCAATCAAAAGTATGGTTTAACTCTGTTAGCTGAATGCTCAGATCAGAAAGAAGTTTCACAGAATGCTTCTGTGTAGTTTATATTTGAATATATTCCTTTTTCCACTACTACGCTCTTAGCGCTCCAAATGTCCAGTTGCATTTTCTACAGAAAGAGTGTTCAGATCTGCTCAATCAAAAGTATGGTTTAACTCTGTTAGCTGAATGCACAGATCAGAAAGAAGTTTCACCGAATGATTCTGTGTAGTTTATATTTGAAGACATTCTTTTTTCCACTATTACCCTCTTAGCGCTCCGAATCTCCACTTGCATTTTCTACAAAAAGAGTGTTTCATAACTGCTCAATCAAAAATATGTTTATCTCTGTTAACTGAATTTACAGATCAGAAATAAGTTTCACAGAATCCATCTGTGTAGTTTTTATTTGAATATATTCTTTTTCCCAATGTAGGCCTCTTAGCGCTTAGTATGTCCAATTGCAGTTTCTACAGAAAGAGTGTTTCAGAACGGCTCAATCAAAACTAAGGTTCAACTCTGTTAGTTGAATGCACAGAACAGAAAGAATTTTCACAGAATGCTACTGTGTAGTTTATATTTGAATATATTCCTTTTTCCACTATTACCCTCTTAGCGCTCCGAATCTCCATTGCATTTTCTACAGAAAGAGTGTTTCAGAACGGCTCAATCAAAACTAAGGTTCAACTCTTTTAGTTGAACAAACAGAACAGAAAGAAGTTTCACACAATTCTTCTGTGTAGTTTTTATTTGTAGACATTCTTTTTCCCAATATAGGCCTCTTAACGCTCAGAATGTCCAATTGCAATTTCTACAGAAAGAGTGTTTCAGAACGGCTCAATCAAAAGTAAGGTTCAACTCTGTTAGTTGAATGCACAGAACAGAAAGAAGTTTCATACAATGCTTCTGTGTAGTTTATATTTGAACATATTCTTTTTTCCACTATTACCCACTTAGCGCTACGAATGTCCAGTTGCATTTTCTACAGACAGAGTGTTTCAAAACTGCTCAATCAAAAGTATGGTTTAACTCTGTTAGCTGAATGCTCAGATCAGAAAGAAGTTTCACAGAATGTTTCTGTGTAGTTTATATTTGAATATATTCCTTTTTCCACTACTACGCTCTTACCGCTCCAAATGTCCAGTTGCATTTTCTACAGAAAGAGTGTTCAGATCTGCTCAATCAAAAGTATGGTTTAACTCTGTTAGCTGAATGCACAGATCAGAAAGAAGTTTCACCGAATGATTCTGTGTAGTTTATATTTGAAGACATTCCTTTTTCCACTATTACCCACTTAGCGCTCCGAATCTCCACTTGCATTTTCTACAAAAAGAGTGTTTCATAACTGCTCAATCAAAAATATGTTTTATCTCTGTTAACTGAATTTACAGATCAGAAATAAGTTTCACAGAATGCATCTGTGTAGTTTTTATTTGAAGATATTCTTTTTCAAAATGTAGGCCTCTTAGCGCTTAGCATGTCCAATTGCAGTTTCTACAGAAAGAGTGTTTCAGAACGGCTCAATCAAAAGTAAGGTTCAACTCTGTTAGTTGAATGCACAGAACAGGAAGAATTTTCACAGAATGCTACTGTGTAGTTTATATTTGAATATATTCCTTTTTCCACTATTACCCTCTTAGCGCTCCGAATGTCCACTTGCATTTTCTACAGAAAGAGAGTTCAGAACTGCGCAATCAAAACTATGGTTTAACTCTGTTAGCTTAATGAACATATCAGAAATAAGTTTCACACAATGCTTCTGTGTAGTTTTTATTTGAAGATATTATTTTTCCCAATATAGGCCTCTTAGCGCTCAGAATGTCCAATTGCAGTTTCTACAGAAAGAGTGTTTCAGAAAGGCTCAATCAAAAGTAAGGTTCAACTCTGTTAGTTGAATGCAGAGAACAGAAAGATGTTTCATACAATGTTTCTGTGTAGTTTATATTTGAACATATTCTTTTTTCCACTATTACCCACTTAGCGCTACGAATGTCCAGTTGCATTTTCTACAGACAGAGTGTTTCAAAACTGCTCAATCAAAAGTATGGTTTAACTCTGTTAGCTGAATGCTCAGATCAGAAAGAAGTTTCACAGAATGATTCTGTGTAGTTTATATTTCAATATATTCCTTTTTCCACTACTACTCTCTTAGCGCTCCAAATGTCCAGTTACATTTTCTACAGAAAGAGTGTTCAGATCTGCTCAATCAAAAGTATGGTTTAACTCTGTTAGCTGAATGCACAGATCAGAAAGAAGTTTCACAGAATGATTCTGTGTAGTTTATATTTGGAGACATTCCTTTTTCCACTATTACCCTCTTAGCGCTCCAAATCTCCACTTGCATTTTCTACAGAAAGTGTGTTTCAGAACGGCTCAATCAAAACTAAGGTACAACTCTTTTAGTTGAACAAACAGAACAGAAAGAAGTTTCACACAATTCTTCTGTGTAGTTTTTATTTGTAGACATTCTTTTTCCCAATATAGGCCTCTTAGCGCTCAGAATGTCCAATTGCAGTTTCTACAGAAAGAGTGTTTCAGAACGGCTCAATCAAAAGTAAGGTTCAACTCTGTTAGTTGAATGCACAGAACAGAAAGAAGTTTCATACAATGCTTCTGTGTAGTTTATATTTGAACATATTCTTTTTTCCACTATTACCCACTTAGCGCTACGAATGTCCAGTTGCATTTTCTACAGACAGAGTGTTTCAAAACTGCTCAATCAAAAGTATGGTTTAACTCTGTTAGTTGAATGCTCAGATCAGAAAGAAGTTTCACAGAATGCTTCTGTGTAGTTTATATTTGAATATATTCCTTTTTCCACTACTACGCTCTTAGCGCTCCAAATGTCCAGTTGCATTTTCTACAGAAAGAGTGTTCAGATCTGCTCAATCAAAAGTATGGTTTAACTCTGTTAGCTGAATGCACAGATCAGAAAGAAGTTTCACCGAATGATTCTGTGTAGTTTATATTTGAAGACATTCCTTTTTCCACTATTACCCACTTAGCGCTCCGAATCTCCACTTGCATTTTCTACAAAAAGAGTGTTTCATGACTGCTCAACCAAAAATATGTTTTATCTCTGTTAACTGAATTTACAGATCAGAAATAAGTTTCACAGAATGCATCTGTGTAGTTTTTATTTGAAGATATTCTTTTTCAAAATGTAGGCCTCTTAGCGCTTAGCATGTCCAATTGCAGTTTCTACAGAAAGAGTGTTTCAGAACGGCTCAATCAAAAGTAAGGTTCAACTCTGTTAGTTGAATGCACAGAACAGGAAGAATTTTCACAGAATGCTACTGTGTAGTTTATATTTGAATATATTCCTTTTTCCACTATTACCCTCTTAGCGCTCCGAATGTCCACTTGCATTTTCTACAGAAAGAGAGTTCAGAACTGCGCAATCAAAACTATGGTTTAACTCTGTTAGCTTAATGAACATATCAGAAATAAGTTTCACACAATGCTTCTGTGTAGTTTTTATTTGAAGATATTATTTTTCCCAATATAGGCCTCTTAGCGCTCAGAATGTCCAATTGCAGTTTCTACAGAAAGAGTGTTTCAGAAAGGCTCAATCAAAAGTAAGGTTCAACTCTGTTAGTTGAATGCAGAGAACAGAAAGGTGTTTCATACAATGTTTCTGTGTAGTTTATATTTGAACATATTCTTTTTTCCACTATTACCCACTTAGCGCTACGAATGTCCAGTTGCATTTTCTACAGACAGAGTGTTTCAAAACTGCTCAATCAAAAGTATGGTTTAACTCTGTTAGCTGAATGCTCAGATCAGAAAGAAGTTTCACAGAATGATTCTGTGTAGTTTATATTTCAATATATTCCTTTTTCCACTACTACTCTCTTAGCGCTCCAAATGTCCAGTTACATTTTCTACAGAAAGAGTGTTCAGATCTGCTCAATCAAAAGTATGGTTTAACTCTGTTAGCTGAATGCACAGATCAGAAAGAAGTTTCACAGAATGATTCTGTGTAGTTTATATTTGGAGACATTCCTTTTTCCACTATTACCCTCTTAGCGCTCCGAATCTCCACTTGCATTTTCTACAGAAAGTGTGTTTCAGAACGGCTCAATCAAAACTAAGGTACAACTCTTTTAGTTGAACAAACAGAACAGAAAGAAGTTTCACACAATTCTTCTGTGTAGTTTTTATTTGTAGACATTCTTTTTCCCAATATAGGCCTCTTAGCGCTCAGAATGTCCAATTGCAGTTTCTACAGAAAGAGTGTTTCAGAACGGCTCAATCAAAAGTAAGGTTCAACTCTGTTAGTTGAATGCACAGAACAGAAAGAAGTTTCATACAATGCTTCTGTGTAGTTTATATTTGAACATATTCTTTTTTCCACTATTACCCACTTAGCGCTACGAATGTCCAGTTGCATTTTCTACAGACAGAGTGTTTCAAAACTGCTCAATCAAAAGTATGGTTTAACTCTGTTAGCTGAATGCTCAGATCAGAAAGAAGTTTCACAGAATGCTTCTGTGTAGTTTATATTTGAATATATTCCTTTTTCCACTACTACGCTCTTAGCGCTCCAAATGTCCAGTTGCATTTTCTACAGAAAGAGTGTTCAGATCTGCTCAATCAAAAGTATGGTTTAACTCTGTTAGCTGAATGCACAGATCAGAAAGAAGTTTCACCGAATGATTCTGTGTAGTTTATATTTGAAGACATTCCTTTTTCCACTATTACCCACTTAGCGCTCCGAATCTCCACTTGCATTTTCTAAAAAAAGAGTGTTTCATAACTGCTCAATCAAAAATATGTTTTATCTCTGTTAACTGAATTTACAGATCAGAAATAAGTTTCACAGAATGCATCTGTGTAGTTTTTATTTGAAGATATTCTTTTTCAAAATGTAGGCCTCTTAGCGCTTAGCATGTCCAATTGCAGTTTCTACAGAAAGAGTGTTTCAGAACGGCTCAATCAAAAGTAAGGTTTAATTCTGTTAGTTGAATGCACAGAACAGAAAGTATTTTCACAGAATGCTACTGTGTAGTTTATATTTGAATATATTCCTTTTTCCACTATTACCCTCTTAGCGCTCCGAATGTCCACTTGCATTTTCTACAGAAAGAGTGTTCAGAACTGCGCAATCAAAAGTATGGTTTAACTCTGTTAGCTTAATGAACATATCAGAAATAAGTTTCACACAATGCTTCTGTGTAGTTTTTATTTGAAGATATTATTTTTCCCAATATAGGCCTCTTAGCGCTCAGAATGTCCAATTGCAGTTTCTACAGAAAGAGTGTTTCAGAAAGGCTCAATCAAAAGTAAGGTTCAAATCTGTTAGTTGAATGCAGAGAACAGAAAGAAGTTTCATACAATGCTTCTGTGTAGTTTATATTTGAACATATTCTTTTTTCCACTACTACCCACTTAGCGCTACGAATGTCCAGTTGCATTTTCTACAGACAGAGTGTTTCAAAACTGCTCAATCAAAAGTATGGTTTAACTCTGTTAGCTGAATGCACAGATCAGAAAGAAGTTTCACAGAATGCTTCTGTGTAGTTTATATTTGAATATATTCCTTTTTCCAGTATTACTCTCTTAGCGCTCCAAATGTCCAGTTGCATTTTCTACAGAAAGAGTGTTCAGATCTGCTCAATCAAAAGTATGGTTTAACTCTGTTAGCTGAATGCACAGATCAGAAAGAAGTTTCACAGAATGATTCTGTGTAGTTTATATTTGGAGACATTCCTTTTTCCACTATTACCCTCTTAGCGCTCCGAATCTCCACTTCCATTTTCTACAGAAAGTGTGTTTCAGAACGGCTCAATCAAAACTAAGGTTCAACTCTTTTAGTTGAACAAACAGAACATAAAGAAATTTCACACAATTCTTCAGTGTAGTTTTTATTTGTAGACATTCTTTTTCTCAATATAGGCCTCTTAGCGCTCAGAATGTCCAATTGCAGTTTCTACAGAAAGAGTGTTTCAGAACGGCTCAATCAAAAGTAAGGTTCAACTCTGTTAGTTGAATGCACAGAACAGAAAGAAGTTTCATACAATGCTTCTGTGTAGTTTATATTTGAACATATTCTTTTTTCCACTATTACCCACTTAGCGCTACGAATGTCCAGTTGCATTTTCTACAGACAGAGTGTTTCAAAACTGCTCAATCAAAAGTATGGTTTAACTCTGTTAGCTGAATGCTCAGATCAGAAAGAAGTTTCACAGAATGCTTCTGTGTAGTTTATATTTGAATATATTCCTTTTTCCACTACTACGCTCTTACCGCTCCAAATGTCCAGTTGCATTTTCTACAGAAAGAGTGTTCAGATCTGCTCAATCAAAAGTATGGTTTAACTCTGTTAGCTGAATGCACAGATCAGAAAGAAGTTTCACCGAATGATTCTGTGTAGTTTATATTTGAAGACATTCCTTTTTCCACTATTACCCACTTAGCGCTCCGAATCTCCACTTGCATTTTCTACAAAAAGAGTGTTTCATAACTGCTCAATCAAAAATATGTTTTATCTCTGTTAACTGAATTTACAGATCAGAAATAAGTTTCACAGAATGCATCTGTGTAGTTTTTATTTGAAGATATTCTTTTTCAAAATGTAGGCCTCTTAGCGCTTAGCATGTCCAATTGCAGTTTCTACAGAAAGAGTGTTTCAGAACGGCTCAATCAAAAGTAAGGTTCAACTCTGTTAGTTGAATGCACAGAACAGGAAGAATTTTCACAGAATGCTACTGTGTAGTTTATATTTGAATATATTCCTTTTTCCACTGTTATCCTCTTAGCGCTCCGAATGTCCACTTGCATTTTCTACAGAAAGAGAGTTCAGAACTGCGCAATCAAAAGTATGGTTTAACTCTGTTAGCTTAATGAAAATATCAGAAATAAGTTTCACACAATGCTTCTGTGTAGTTTTTATTTGAAGATATTATTTTTCCCAATATAGGCCTCTTAGCGCTCAGAATGTCCAATTGCAGTTTCTACAGAAAGAGTGTTTCAGAAAGGCTCAATCAAAAGTAAGGTTCAACTCTGTTAGTTGAATGCAGAGAACAGAAAGAAGTTTCATACAATGCTTCTGTGTAGTTTACATTTGAACATATTCTTTTTTCCACTATTACCCACTTAGCGCTACGAATGTCCAGTTGCATTTTCTACAGACAGAGTGTTTCAAAACTGCTCAATCAAAAGTATGGTTTAACTCTGTTAGCTGAATGCTCAGATCAGAAAGAAGTTTCACAGAATGATTCTGTGTAGTTTATATTTCAATATATTCCTTTTTCCACTACTACTCTCTTAGCGCTCCAAATGTCCAGTTGCATTTTCTACAGAAAGAGTGTTCAGATCTGCTCAATCAAAAGTATGGTTTAACTCTGTTAGCTGAATGCACAGATCAGAAAGAAGTTTCACAGAATGATTCTGTGTAGTTTATATTTGGAGACATTCCTTTTTCCACTATTACCCTCTTAGCGCTCCGAATCTCCACTTGCATTTTCTACAGAAAGTGTGTTTCAGAACGGCTCAATCAAAACTAAGGTACAACTCTTTTAGTTGAACAAACAGAACAGTAAGAAGTTTCACACAATTCTTCTGTGTAGTTTTTATTTGTAGACATTCTTTTTCCCAATATAGGCCTCTTAGCGCTCAGAATGTCCAATTGCAGTTTCTACAGAAAGAGTGTTTCAGAACGGCTCAATCAAAAGTAAGGTTCAACTCTGTTAGTTGAATGCACAGAACAGAAAGAAGTTTCATACAATGCTTCTGTGTAGTTTATATTTGAACATATTCTTTTTTCCACTATTACCCACTTAGCGCTACGAATGTCCAGTTGCATTTTCTACAGACAGAGTGTTTCAAAACTGCTCAATCAAAAGTATGGTTTAACTCTGTTAGCTGAATGCTCAGATCAGAAAGAAGTTTCACAGAATGCTTCTGTGTAGTTTATATTTGAATATATTCCTTTTTCCACTACTACGCTCTTAGCGCTCCAAATGTCCAGTTGCATTTTCTACAGAAAGAGTGTTCAGATCTGCTCAATCAAAAGTATGGTTTAACTCTGTTAGCTGAATGCACAGATCAGAAAGAAGTTTCACCGAATGATTCTGTGTAGTTTATATTTGAAGACATTCCTTTTTCCACTATTACCCACTTAGCGCTCCGAATCTCCACTTGCATTTTCTAAAAAAAGAGTGTTTCATAACTGCTCAATCAAAAATATGTTTTATCTCTGTTAACTGAATTTACAGATCAGAAATAAGTTTCACAGAAGGCATCTGTGTAGTTTTTATTTGAAGATATTCTTTTTCAAAATGTAGGCCTCTTAGCGCTTAGCATGTCCAATTGCATTTTCTACAGAAAGAGTGTTTCAGAACGGCTCAATCAAAAGTAAGGTTTAACTCTGTTAGTTGAATGCACAGAACAGAAAGTATTTTCACAGAATGCTACTGTGTAGTTTATATTTGAATATATTCCTTTTTCCACTATTACCCTCTTAGCGCTCCGAATGTCCACTTGCATTTTCTACAGAAAGAGAGTTCAGAACTGCGCAATCAAAAGTATGGTTTAACTCTGTTAGCTTAATGAACATATCAGAAATAAGTTTCACACAATGCTTCTGTGTAGTTTATATTTGGAGACATTCCTTTTTCCACTATTACCCTCTTAGCGCTCCGAATCTCCACTTGCATTTTCTACAGAAAGAGTGTTTCAGAACGGCTCAATCAAAACTAAGGTTCAACTCTTTTAGTTGAACAAACAGAACAGAAAGAAGTTTCACACAATTCTTCTGTGTAGTTTTTATTTGTAGACATTCTTTTTCCCAATATAGGCCTCTTAGCACTCAGAATGTCCAATTGCAGTTTCTACAGAAAGAGTGTTTCAGAACGGCTCAATCAAAAGTAAGGTTCAACTCTGTTAGTTCAATGCACAGAACAGAAAGAAGTTTCATACAATGCTTCTGTGTAGTTTATATTTGAACATATTCTTTTTTCCACTATTACCCACTTAGCGCTACGAATGTCCAGTTGCATTTACTACAGACAGAGTGTTTCAAAACTGCTCAATCAAAAGTATGGTTTAACTCTGTTAGCTGAATGCTCAGATCAGAAAGAAGTTTCACAGAATGCTTCTGTGTAGTTTATATTTGAATATATTCCTTTTTCCACTACTATGCTCTTAGCGCTCCAAATGTCCAGTTACATTTTCTACAGAAAGAGTGTTCAGATCTGCTCAATCAAAAGTATGGTTTAACTCTGTTAGCTGAATGCACAGATCAGAAAGAAGTTTCACCGAATGATTCTGTGTAGTTTATATTTGAAGACATTCCTTTTTCCACTATTACCCTCTTAGCGCTCCGAATCTCCACTTGCATTTTCTACAACAAGAGTGTTTCATAACTGCTCAATCAAAAATATGTTTATCTCTGTTAACTGAATTTACAGATCAGAAATAAGTTTCACAGAATCCATCTGTGTACTTTTTATTTGAATATATTCTTTTTCCCAATGTAGGCCTCTTAGCGCTTAGCATGTCCAATTGCAGTTTCTACAGAAAGAGTGTTTCAGAACGGCTCAATCAAAACTAAGGTTCAACTCTGTTAGTTGAATGCACAGAACATAAAGAATTTTCACAGAATGCTACTGTGTAGTTTATATTTGAATATATTCCTTTTTCCACTATTACCCTCTTAGCGCTCCGAATCTCCATTGCATTTTCTACAGAAATAGTGTTTCAGAACGGCTCAATGAAAACTAAGGTTCAACTCTTTTAGTTGAACAAACAGAACAGAAAGAAGTTTCACACAATTCTTCTGTGTAGTTTTTATTTGTAGACATTCTTTTTCCCAATATAGGCCTCTTAGCGGTCAGAATGTCCAATTGCAGTTTCTACAGAAAGAGTGTTTCAGAACGGCTCAATCAAAAGTAAGGTTCAACTCTGTTAGTTGAATGCACAGAACAGAAAGAAGTTTCATACAATGCTTCTTTGTAGTTTATATTTGAACATATTCTTTTTTCCACTATTACCCACTTAGCGCTACGAATGTCCAGTTGCATTTTCTACAGAGTGTTTCAAAACTGCTCAATCAAAAGTATGGTTTAACTCTGTTAGCTGAATGCTCAGATCAGAAAGAAGTTTCACAGAATGCTTCTGTGTAGTTTATATTTGAATATATTCCTTTTTCCACTACTACGCTCTTAGCGCTCCAAATGTCCAGTTGCATTTTCTACAGAAAGAGTGTTCAGATCTGCTCAATCAAAAGTATGGTTTAACTCTGTTAGCTGAATGCACAGATCAGAAAGAAGTTTCACCGAATGATTCTGTGTAGTTTATATTTGAAGACATTCCTTTTTCCACTATTACCCTCTTAGCGCTCCGAATCTCCACTTGCATTTTCTACAAAAAGCGTGTTTCATAACTGCTCAATCAAAAATATGTTTTATCTCTGTTAACTGAATTTACAGATCAGAAATAAGTTTCACAGAATGCATCTGTGTAGTTTTTATTTGAAGATATTCTTTTTCCCAATGTATGCCTCTTAGCGTTTAGCATGTCCAATTGCAGTTTCTACAGAAAGAGTGTTTCAGAACGGCTCAATCAAAAGTAAGGTTCAACTCTGTTAGCTGAATGCACAGAACAGAAAGAATTTTCACAGAATGCTACTGTGTAGTTTATATTTGAATATACTCCTTTTTCCACTATTACCCTCTTAGCGCTCCGAATCTCTATTGCATTTTCTACAGAAAGAGTGTTTCAGAACGGCTCAATCAAAACTAAGGTTCAACTCTTTTAGTTGAACAAACAGAACAGAAAGAAGTTTCACACAATTCTTCTGTGTAGTTTTTATTTGTAGACATTCTTTTTCCCAATATAGGCCTCTTAGCGCTCAGAATGTCCAATTGCAGTTTCTACAGATAGAGTGTTTCAGAACGGCTCAATCAAAAGTAAGGTTCAACTCTGTTAGTTGAATGCACAGAACAGAAAAAGTTTCATACAATGCTTCTGTGTAGTTTATATTTGAACATATTCTTTTTTCCACTATTACCCACTTAGCGCTACGAATGTCCAGTTGCATTTTCTACAGACAGAGTGTTTCAAAACTGCTCAATCAAAAGTATGGTTTAACTCTGTTAGCTGAATGCTCAGATCAGAAAGAAGTTTCACAGAATGCTTCTGTGTAGTTTATATTTGAATATATTCCTTTTTCCACTACTACGCTCTTAGCGCTCCAAATGTCCAGTTGCATTTTCTACAGAAAGAGTGTTCAGATCTGCTCAATCAAAAGTATGGTTTAACTCTGTTAGCTGAATGCACAGATCAGAAAGTAGTTTCACCGAATGATTCTGTGTAGTTTATATTTGAAGACATTCCTTTTTCCACTATTACCCACTTAGCGCTCCGAATCTCCACTTGCATTTTCTACAAAAAGCGTGTTTCATAACTGCTCAATCAAAAATATGTTTTATCTCTGTTAACTGAATTTACAGATCAAAAATAAGTTTCACAGAATGCATCTGTGTAGTTTTTATTTGAAGATATTCTTTTTCCCAATGTAGGCCTCTTAGCGCTTAGCATGTCCAATTGCAGTTTCTACAGAAAGAGTGTTTCAGAACGGCTCAATCAAAAGTAAGGTTCAACTCTTTTAGCTGAATGCACAGAACAGAAAGAATTTTCACAGAATGCTACTGTGTAGTTTATATTTGAATATATTCCTTTTTCCACTATTACCCTCTTAGCGCTCCGAATCTCCATTGCATTTTCTACAGAAAGAGTGTTTCAGAACGGCTCAATCAAAACTAAGGTTCAACTCTTTTAGTTGAACAAACAGAACAGAAAGAAGTTTCACACAATTCTTCTGTGTAGTTTTTATTTGTAGACATTCTTTTTCCCAATATAGGCTTCTTAGCGCTCAGAATGTCCAATTGCAGTTTCTACAGAAAGAGTGTTTCAGAACGGCTCAATCAAAAGTAAGGTTCAACTCTGTTAGTTGAATGCACAGAACAGAAAGAAGTTTCATACAATGCTTCTGTGTAGTTTATATTTGAACATATTCTTTTTTCCACTATTACCCACTTAGCGCTACGAATGTCCAGTTGCATTTTCTACAGACAGAGTGTTTCAAAACTGCTCAATCAAAAGTATGGTTTAACTCTGTTAGCTGAATGCTCAGATCAGAAAGAAGTTTCACAGAATGCTTCTGTGTAGTTTATATTTGAATATATTCCTTTTTCCACTACTACGCTCTTAGCGCTCCAAATGTCCAGTTGCATTTTCTACAGAAAGAGTGTTCTGATCTGCTCAATCAAAAGTATGGTTTAACTCTGTTAGCTGAATGCACAGATCAGAAAGAAGTTTCACCGAATGATTCTGTGTAGTTTATATTTGAAGACATTCCTTTTTCCACTATTACCCTCTTAGCGCTCCGAATCTCCACTTGCATTTTCTTCAAAAAGAGTGTTTCATAACTGCTCAATCAAAAATATGTTTTATCTCTGTTAACTGAATTTACAGATCAGAAATAAGTTTCACAGAATGCATCTGTGTAGTTTTTATTTGAAGATATTCTTTTTCCCAATGTAGGCCTCTTAGCGCTTAGCATGTCCAATTGCAGTTTCTACAGAAAGAGTGTTTCAGAACGGCTCAATCAAAAGTAAGGTTCAACTCTGTTAGTTGAATGCACAGAACAGAAAGAATTTTCACAGAATGCTACTGTGTAGTTTATATTTGAATATATTCCTTTTTCCACTATTACCCTCTTAGCGCTCCGAATGTCCACTTGCATTTTCTACAGAAAGAGTGTTCAGAACTGTGCAATCAAAAGTATGGTTTAACTCTGTTAGCTTAATGAACATATCAGAAATAAGTTTCACACAATGCTTCTGTGTAGTTTTTATTTGAAGATATTTTTTTTCCCATTATAGGCCTCTTAGCGCTCAGAATGTCCAATTGCAGTTCCTACAGAAAGAGTGTTTCAGAAAGGCTCAATCAAAAGTAAGGTTCAACTCTGTTAGTTGAATGCACAGAACAGAAAGAAGTTTCATACAATGCTTCTGTGTAGTTTATATTTGAACATATTCTTTTTTCCACTATTACCCACTTAGAGCTACGAATGTCCAGTTGCATTTTCTACAGACAGAGTGTTTCAAAACTGCTCAATCAAAAGTATGGTTTAACTCTGTTAGCTGAATGCTCAGATCAGAAAGAAGTTTCACAGAATGCTTCTGTGTAGTTTATATTTGAATATATTCCTTTTTCCACTACTACGCTCTTAGCGCTCCAAATGTCCAGTTGCATTTTCTACAGAAAGAGTGTTCAGATCTGCTCAATCAAAAGTATGGTTTAACTCTGTTAGCTGAATGCACAGATCAGAAAGAAGTTTCACAGAATGATTCTGTGTAGTTTATATTTGGAGACATTCCATTTTCCACTATTACCCTCTTAGCGCTCCGAATCTCCACTTGCATTTTCTACAGAAAGTGTGTTTCAGAACGGCTCAATCAAAACTAAGGTTCAACTCTTTTAGTTGAACAAACAGAACAGAAAGAAGTTTCACACAATTCTGCTGTGTAGTTTTCATTTGTAGACATTCTTTTTCCCAATATAGGCCTCTTAGCGCTCAGAATGTCCAATTGCAGTTTCTACAGAAAGAGTGTTTCAGAACGGCTCAATCAAAAGTAAGGTTCAACTCTGTTAGTTGCATGCACAGAACAGAAAGAAGTTTCATACAATGCTTCTGTGTAGTTTATATTTGAACATATTCTTTTTTCCACTATTACCCACTTAGCGCTACCAATGTCCAGTTGCATTTTCTACAGACAGAGTGTTTCAAAACTGCTCAATCAAAAGTATGGTTTAACTCTGTTAGCTGAATGCTCAGATCAGAAAGCAGTTTCACAGAATGCTTCTGTGTAGTTTATATTTGAATATATTCCTTTTTCCACTACTACGCTCTTAGCGCTCCAAATGTCCAGTTGCATTTTCAACAGAAAGAGTGTTCAGATCTGCTCAATCAAAAGTATGGTTTAACTCTGTTAGCTGAATGCACAGATCAGAAAGAAATTTCACCGAATGATTCTGTGTAGTTTATATTTGAAGACATTCCTTTTTCCACTATTACCCTCTTAGCGCTCCGAATCTCCACTTGCATTTTCTACAAAGAGAGTGTTTCATAACTGCTCAATCAAAAATATGTTTTATCTCTGTTAACTGAATTTACAGATCAGAAATAAGTTTCACAGAATGCATCTGTGTAGTTTTTATTTGAAGATATTCTTTTTCCCAATGTAGGCCTCTTAGCGCTTAGCATGTCCAATTGCAGTTTCTACAGAAAGAGTGTTTCAGAACGGCTCAATCAAAAGTAAGGTTCGACTCTGTTAGTTGAATGCACAGAACATAAAGAATTTTCACAGAATGCTACTGTGTAGTTTATATTTGAATATATTCCTTTTTCCACTATTACCCTCTTAGCGCTCCGAATGTCCACTTGCATTTTCTACAGAAAGAGTGTTTCAGAACGGCTCAATCAAAACTAAGGTTCAACTCTTTTAGTTGAACAAACAGAACAGAAAGAGGTTTCACACAATTCTTCTGTGTAGTTTTTATTTGTAGACATTCTTTTTCCCAATATAGGCCTCTTAGCGCTCAGAATGTCCAATTGCAGTTTCTACAGAAAGAGTGTTTCAGAACGGCTCAATCAAAAGTAAGGTTCAACTCTGTTAGTTGAATGCACAGAACAGAAAGAAGTTTCATACAATGCTTTTGTGTAGTTTATATTTGAACATATTCTTTTTTCCACTATTACCCACTTAGCGCTACGAATGTCCAGTTGCATTTTCTACAGACAGAGTGTTTCAAAACTGCTAAATCAAAATTATGGTTTCACTCTGTTAGCTGAATGCTCAGATCAGAAAGAAGTTTCACAGAATGCTTCTGTGTAGTTTATATTTGAATATATTCCTTTTTCCACTACTACGCTCTTAGCGCTCCAAATGTCCAGTTGCATTTTCTACAGAAAGAGTGTTCAGATCTGCTCAATCAAAAGTATGGTTTAACTCTGTTAGCTGAATGCACAGATCAGAAAGAAGTTTCACCGAATGATTCTGTGTAGTTTATATTTGAAGACATTCCTTTTTCCACTATTTCCCTCTTAGCGCTCCGAATCTCCACTTGCATTTTCTACAAATAGAGTTTTTCATAACTGCTCAATCAAAAATATGTTTTATCTCTGTTAACTGAATTTACAGATCAGAAATAAGTTTCACAGAATGCATCTGTGTAGTTTTTATTTGAAGATATTCTTTTTTCCAATGTAGGCCTCTTAGCGCTTAGCATGTCCAATTGCAGTTTCTACAGAAAGAGTGTTTCAGAACGGCTCAATCAAAAGTAAGGTTCAACTCTTTTAGCTGAATGCACAGAACAGAAAGAGTTTTCACAGAATGCTACTGTGTAGTTTCTATTTGAATATATTCCTTTTTCCACTATTACCCTCTTTGCGCTCCGAATGTCCACTTGCATTTTCTACAGAAAGAGTGTTCAGAACTGCGCAATCAAAAGTATGGTTTAACTCTGTTAGCTTAATGAACATATCAGAAATAAGTTTCACACAATGCTTCTGTGTAGTTTTTATTTGAAGATATTATTTTTCCCAATATAGGCCTCTTAGCACTCAGAATGTCCAATTGCAGTTTCTACAGAAAGAGTGTTTCAGAAAGGCTCAGTCAAAAGTAAGGTTCAAGTCTGTTAGTTGAATGCACAGAACAGAAAGAAGTTACATACAATGCTTCTGTGTAGTTTATATTTGAACATATTCTTTTTTCCCCTATTACCCACTTAGCGCTACGAATGTCCAGTTGCATTTTCTACAGACAGAGTGTTTCAAAACTGCTCCATCAAAAGTATGGTTTAACTCTGTTAGCTGAATGCTCAGATCAGAAAGAAGTTTCACAGAATGCTTCTGTGTAGTTTATATTTGAATATGTTCCTTTTTCCACTACTAATCTCTTAGCGCTCCAAATGTCCAGTTGCATTTTCTACAGAAAGAGTGTTCAGATCTGCTCAATCAAAAGTATGGTTTAACTCTGTTAGCTGAATGCACAGATCAGAAAGAAGTTTCACCAAATGATTCTGTGTAGTTTATATTTGAAGACATTCCTTTTTCCACTATTACCCTCTTAGCGCTCCGAATCTCCACTTGCATTTTCTACAAAAAGAGTGTTTCATAACTGCTCAATCAAAAATATGTTTTATCTCTGTTAACTGAATTTACAGATCAGAAATAAGTTTCACAGAATGCATCTGTGTATTTTTTATTTGAAGATATTCTTTTTCCCAATGTAGGCCTCTTAGCGCTTAGCATGTCCAATTGCAGTTTCTACAGAAAGAGTGTTTCAGAACGGCTCAATCAAAAGTAAGGTTCAACTCTGTTAGTTGAATGCACAGAACAGAAAGAATTTTCACAGAATGATACTGTGTAGTTTATATTTTTTAATATATTCCTTTTTCCACTATTACCCTCTTAGCGCTCCGAATGTCCACTTGCATTTTCTACAGAAAGAGTGTTCAGAACTGCGCAATCAAAAGTATGGTTTAACTCTGTTAGCTTAATGAACATATCAGAAATAAGTTTCACACAATGCTTCTGTATAGTTTTTATTTGAAGATATTATTTTTCCCATTATAGGCCTCTTAGCGCTCAGAATGTCCAATTGCAGTTTCTACAGAAAGAGTGTTTCAGAAAGGCTCAATCAAAAGTAAGGTTCAACTCTGTTAGTTGAATGCACAGAACAGAAAGAAGTTTCATACAATGCTTCTGTGTAGTTTATATTTGAACATATTCTTTTTTCCACTATTACCCACTTAGCGCTACGAATGTCCAGTTGCATTTTCTACAGACAGAGTGTTTCAAAACTGCTCAATCAAAAGTATGGTTTAACTCTGTTAGCTGAATGCTCAGATCAGAAAGAAGTTTCACAGAATGCTTCTGTGTAGTTTATATTTGAATATATTCCTTTTTCCACTACTACGCTCTTAGCGCTCCAAATGTCCAGTTGCATTTTCTACAGAAAGAGTGTTCAAATCTGCTCAATCAAAAGTAAGGTTTAACTCTGTTAGCTGAATGCACAGATCAGAAAGAATTTTCACCGAATGATTCTGTGTAGTTTATATATGAAGACATTCCTTTTTCCACTATTACCCTCTTAGCGCTCCGAATCTCCACTTGCATTTTCTACAAAAAGCGTGTTTCATAACTGCTCAATCAAAAATATGTTTTATCTCTGTTAACTGAATTTACAGATCAGAAATAAGTTTCACAGAATGCATCTGTGTAGTTTTTATTTGAAGATATTCTTTTTCCCAATGTAGGCCTCTTAGCGCTTAGCATGTCCAATTGCAGTTTCTACAGAAAGAGTGTTTCAGAACGGCTCAATCAAAAGTAAGGTTCAACTCTGTTAGCTGAATGCACAGAACAGAAAGAATTTTCACAGAATGCAACTGTGTAGTTTATATTTGAATATATTCCTTTTTCCACTATTACCATCTTAGCGCTCCGAATCTCCATTGCATTTTCTACAGAAAGAGTGTTTCAGAACGGCTCAATCAAAACTAAGGTTCAACTCTTTTAGTTGAACAAACAGAACAGAAAGAAGTTTCACACAATTCTTCTGTGTAGTTTTTATTTGTAGACATTCTTTTTCCCAATATAGGCTTCTTAGCGCTCAGAATGTCCAATTGCAGTTTCTACAGAAAGAGTGTTTCAGAACGGCTCAATCAAAAGTAAGGTTCAACTCTGTTAGTTGAATGCACAGAACAGAAAGAAGTTTCATACAATGCTTCTGTGTAGTTTATATTTGAACATATTCTTTTTTCCACTATTACCCACTTAGCGCTACGAATGTCCAGTTGCATTTTCTACAAACAGAGTGTTTCAAAACTGCTCAATCAAAAGTATGGTTTAACTCTGTTAGCTGAATGCTCAGATCAGAAAGAAGTTTCACAGAATGCTTCTGTGTAGTTTATATTTGAATATATTCCTTTTTCCACTACTACGCTCTTAGCGCTCCAAATGTACAGTTGCATTTTATACAGAAAGAGTGTTCAGATCTGCTCAATCAAAAGTATGGTTTAACTCTGTTAGCTGAATGCACAGATCAGAAAGAAGTTTCACCGAATGATTCTGTGTAGTTTATATTTGAAGACATTCCTTTTTCCACTATTACCCTCTTAGCGCTCCCAATCTCCACTTGCATTTTCTACAAAAAGAGTGTTTCATAACTGCTCAATCAAAAATATGTTTTATCTCTGTTAATTGAATTTACAGATCAGAAATAAGTTTCACAGAATGCATCTGTGTAGTTTTTATTTGAAGATATTCTTTTTCCCAATGTAGGCCTCTTAGCGCTTAGCATGTCCAATTGCAGTTTCTACAGAAAGAGTGTTTCAGAACGGCTCAATCAAAAGTAAGGTTCAACTCTGTTAGTTTAATGCACAGAACAGAAAGAATTTTCACAGAATGCTACTGTGTAGTTTATATTTGAATATATTCCTTTTTCCACTATTACCCTCTTAGCGCTCCGAATGTCCACTCGCATTTTCTACAGAAAGAGTTTTCAGAACTGCGCAATCAAAAGTATGGTTTAACTCTGTTAGCTTAATGAACATATCAGAAATAAGTTTCACACAATGCTTCTGTGTAGTTTTTATTTGAAGATATTATTTTTCCCATTATAGGCCTCTTAGCGCTCAGAATGTCCAATTGCAGTTCCTACAGAAAGAGTGTTTCAGAAAGGCTCAATCAAAAGTAAGGTTCAACTCTGTTAGTTGAATGCACAGAACAGAAAGAAGTTTCATACAATGCTTCTGTGTAGTTTATATTTGAACATATTCTTTTTTCCACTATTACCCACTTAGCGCTACGAATGTCCAGTTGCATTTTCTACAGACAGAGTGTTTCAAAACTGCTCAATCAAAAGTATGGTTTAACTCTGTTAGCTGAATGCTCAGATCAGAAAGAAGTTTCACAGAATGCTTCTGTGTAGTTTATATTTGAATATATTCCTTTTTCCACTACTACGCCCTTAGCGCTCCAAATGTCCAGTTGCATTTTCTACAGAAAGAGTGTTCAGATCTGCTCAATCAAAAGTATGGTTTAACTCTGTTAGCTGAATGCACAGATCAGAAAGAAGTTTCACAGAATGATTCTGTGTAGTTTATATTTGGAGACATTCCTTTTTCCACTATTACCATCTTAGCGCTCCGAATCTCCACTTGCATTTTCTACAGAAAGTGTGTTTCAGAACGGCTCAATCAAAACTAAGGTTCAACTCTTTTAGTTGAACAAACAGAACAGAAAGAAGTTTCACACAATTCTTCTGTGTAGTTTTCATTTGTAGACATTCTTTTTCCCAATATAGGCCTCTTAGCGCTCAGAATGTCCAATTGCAGTTTCTACAGAAAGAGTGTTTCAGAACGGCTCAATCAAAAGTAAGGTTCAACTCTGTTAGTTGCATGCACAGAACCGAAAGAAGTTTCATACAATGCTTCTGTGTAGTTTATATTTGAACATATTCTTTTTTCCACTATTACCCACTTAGCGCTACGAATGTCCAGTTGCATTTTCTACAGACACAGTGTTTCAAAACTGCTCAATCAAAAGTATGGTTTAACTCTGTTAGCTGAATGCTCAGATCAGAAAGCAGTTTCACAGAATGCTTCTGTGTCGTTTATATTTGAATATATTCCTTTTTCCACTACTACGCTCTTAGCGCTCCAAATGTCCAGTTGCATTTTCAACAGAAAGAGTGTTCAGATCTGCTCAATCAAAAGTATGGTTTAACTCTGTTAGCTGAATGCACAGATCAGAAAGAAGTTTCACCGAATGATTCTGTGTAGTTTATATTTGAAGACATTCCTTTTTCCACTATTACCCTCTTAGCGCTCCGAATCTCCACTTGCATTTTCTACAAAAAGAGTGTTTCATAACTGCTCAATCAAAAATATGTTTTATCTCTGTTAACTGAATTTACAGATCAGAAATAAGTTTCACAGAATGCATCTGTGTAGTTTTTATTTGAAGATATTCTTTTTCCCAATGTAGGCCTCTTAGCGCTTAGCATGTCCAATTGCAGTTTCTACAGAAAGAGTGTTTCAGAACGGCTCAATCAAAAGTAAGGTTCGACTCTGTTAGTTGAATGCACAGAACATAAAGAATTTTCACAGAATGCTACTGTGTAGTTTATATTTGAATATATTCCTTTTTCCACTATTACCCTCTTAGCGCTCCGAATGTCCACTTGCATTTTCTACAGAAAGAGTGTTTCAGAACGGCTCAATCAAAACTAAGGTTCAACTCTTTTAGTTGAACAAACAGAACAGAAAGTGGTTTCACACAATTCTTCTGTGTAGTTTTTATTTGTAGACATTCTTTTTCCCAATATAGGCCTCTTAGCGCTCAGAATGTCCAATTGCAGTTTCTACAGAAAGAGTGTTTCAGAACGGCTCAATCAAAAGTAAGGTTCAACTCTGTTAGTTGAATGCACAGAACAGAAAGAAGTTTCATACAATGCTTCTGTGTAGTTTATATTTGAACATATTCTTTTTTCCACTATTACCCACTTAGCGCTAAGAATGTCCAGTTGCATTTTCTACAGACAGAGTGTTTCAAAACTGCTAAATCAAAAGTATGGTTTCACTCTGTTAGCTGAATGCTCAGATCAGAAAGAAGTTTCACAGAATGCTTCTGTGTAGTTTATATTTGAATATATTAGTTTTTCCACTACTACGCTCTTAGCGCTCCAAATGTCCAGTTGCATTTTCTACAGAAAGAGTGTTCAGATCTGCTCAATCAAAAGTATGGTTTAACTCTGTTAGCTGAATGCACAGATCAGAAAGAAGTTTCACCGAATGATTCTGTGTAGTTTATATTTGAAGACATTCCTTTTTCCACTATTACCCTCTTAGCGCTCCGAATCTCCACTTGCATTTTCTACAAATAGAGTGTTTCATAACTGCTCAATCAAAAATATGTTTTATCTCTGTTAACTGAATTTACAGATCAGAAATAAGTTTCACAGAATGCATCTGTGTAGTTTTTATTTGAAGATATTCTTTTTTCCAATGTAGGCCTCTTAGCGCCTAGCATGTCCAATTGCAGTTTCTACAGAAAGAGTGTTTCAGAACGGCTCAATCAAAAGTAAGGTTCAACTCTGTTAGCTGAATGCACAGAACAGAAAGAGTTTTCACAGAATGCTACTGTGTAGTTTCTATTTGAATATATTCCTTTTTCCACTATTACCCTCTTTGCGCTCCGAATGTCCACTTGCATTTTCTACAGAAAGAGTGTTCAGAACTGCGCAATCAAAAGTATGGTTTAACTCTGTTAGCTTAATGAACATATCAGAAATAAGTTTCACACAATGCTTCTGTGTAGTTTTTATTTGAAGATATTATTTTTCCCAATATAGGCCTCTTAGCGCTCAGAATGTCCAATTGCAGTTTCTACAGAAAGAGTGTTTCAGAAAGGCTCAGTCAAAAGTAAGGTTCAACTCTGTTAGTTGAATGCACAGAACAGAAAGAAGTTACATACAATGCTTCTGTGTAGTTTATATTTGAACATATTCTTTTTTCCCCTATTACCCACTTAGCGCTACGAATGTCCAGTTGCATTTTCTACAGACAGAGTGTTTCAAAACTGCTCAATCAAAAGTATGGTTTATCTCTGTTAGCTGAATGCTCAGATCAGAAAGAAGTTTCACAGAATGCTTCTGTGTAGTTTATATTTGAATATGTTCCTTTTTCCACTACTACTCTCTTAGCGCTCCAAATGTCCAGTTGCATTTTCTACAGAAAGAGTGTTCAGATCTGCTCAATCAAAAGTATGGTTTAACTCTGTTAGCTGAATGCACAGATCAGAAAGAAGTTTCACAGAATGATTCTGTGTAGTTTATATTTGGAGACATTCCTTTTTCCACTATTACCTTCTTAGCGCTCCGAATCTCCACTTGCATTTTCTACAGAAAGAGTGTTTCAGAACGGCTCAATCAAAACTAAGGTTCAACTCTTTTAGTTGAACAATCAGAACAGAAATTAGTTTCACACAATTCTTCTGTGTAGTTTTTATTTGTAGACATTCTTTTTCCCAATATAGGCCTCTTAGCGCTCAGAATGTCCAATTGCAGTTTCTACAGAAAGAGTGTTTCAGAACGGCTCAATCAAAAGTAAGGTTCAACTCTGTTAGTTGAATGCACAGAACAGAAAGAAGTTTCATACAATGCTTCTGTGTAGTTTATATTTGAACATATTCTTTTTTCACTATTACCCACTTAGTGCTACGAATGTCCAGTTGCATTTTCTACAGACAGAGTGTTTCAAAACTGCTCAATCAAAAGTATGGTTTAACTCTGTTAGCTGAATGCTCAGATCAGAAAGAAGTTTCACAGAATGCTTCTGTGTAGTTTATATTTGAATATATTCCTTTTTCCACTACTACGCTCTTAGCGCTCCAAATGTCCAGTTGCATTTTCAACAGAAAGAGTGTTCAGATCTGCTCAATCAAAAGTATGGTTTAACTCTGTTAGCTGAATGCACAGATCAGAAAGAAGTTTCACCGAATGATTCTGTGTAGTTTATATTTGAAGACATTACTTTTTCCACTATTACCCTCTTAGCGCTCCGAATCTCCACTTGCATTTTCTGCAGAAAGAGTGTTCAGAACTGCGCAATCAAAAGTATGGTTTAACTCTGTTAGCTTAATGAACATATCAGAAATAAGTTTCACACAATGCTTCTGTGTAGTTTTTATTTGTAGCCATTCTTTTTCCCAATATAGGCCTCTTAGCGCTCAGAATGTCCAATTGCAGTTTCTACAGAAAGAGTGTTTCAGAACGGCTCAATCAAAAGTAAGGTTCAACTCTGTTAGTTGAATGCACAGAACAGAAAAACTTTCATACAATGCTTCTGTGTAGTTTATATTTGAACATATGCTTTTTTCCACTATTACCCACTTAGCGCTACGAATGTCCAGTTGCATTTTCTACAGACAGAGTGTTTCAAAACTGCTCAATCAAAATTATGGTTTAACTCTGTTAGCTGAATGCTCAGATCAGAAAGAAGTTTCACAGAATGCTTCTGTGTATTTTATATTTGAATATATTCCTTTTTCCACTACTACTCTCTTAGCGCTCCAAATGTCCAGTTGCATTTTCTACAGAAAGAGTGTTCAGATCTGCTCAATCAAAAGTATGGTTTAACTCTGTTAGCTGAATGCACAGATCAGAAAGAAGTTTCACAGAATGATTCTGTGTAGTTTATATTAGGAGACATTCCTTTTTCCACTAATACTCTCTTAGCGCTCCGAATCTCCACTTGCATTTTCTACAGAAAGAGTTTTTCAGAACGGCTCAATCAAAACTAAGGTTCAACTCTTTTAGTTGAACAAACAGAACAGAAAGAAGTTTCACACAATTCTTCTGTGTTGTTTTTATTTGTAGACATTCTTTTTCCCAATATAGGCCTCTTAGCGCTCAGAATGTCCAATTGCAGTTTCTACAGAAAGAGTGTTTCAGAACGGCTCAATCAAAAGTAAGGTTCAACTCTGTTAGTTGAATGCACAGAACAGAAAGAAGTTTCATACAATGCTTCTGTGTAGTTTATATTTGAACATATTCTTTTTTCCACTATTACCCACTTAGCGCTACGAATGTCCAGTTGCATTTTCTACAGACAGAGTGTTTCAAAACTGCTCAATCAAAAGTATGGTTTAACTCTGTTAGCTGAATGCTCAGATCAGAAAGAAGTTTCACAGAATGCTTCTGTGTAGTTTATATTTGAATATATTCCTTTTTCCACTACTACGCTCTTAGCGCTCCAAATGTCCAGTTGCATTTTCAACAGAAAGAGTGTTCAGATCTGCTCAATCAAAAGTATGGTTTAACTCTGTTAGCTGAATGCACAGATCAGAAAGAAGTTTCACCGAATGATTCTGTGTAGTTTATATTTGAAGACATTCCTTTTTCCACTATTACCCTCTTAGCGCTCCGAATCTCCACTTGCATTTTCTACAAAAAGAGTGTTTCATAACTGCTCAATCAAAAATATGTTTTATCTCTGTTAACTGAATTTACAGATCAGAAATAAGTTTCACAGAATGCATCTGTGCAGTTTTTATTTGAAGATATTCTTTTTCCCAATGTAGGCCTCTTAGCGCTTAGCATGTCCAATTGCAGTTTCTACAGAAAGAGTGTTTCAGAACGGCTCAATCAAAAGTAAGGTTCAACTCTGTTAGTTGAATGCACAGAACAGAAAGAATTTTCACAGAATGCTACTGTGTAGTTTATATTTGAATATATTCCTTTTTCCACTATTAACCTCTTAGCGCTCCGAATGTCCACTTGCATTTTCTACAGAAGGAGTGTTCAGAACTGCGCAATCAAAAGTATGGTTTAACTCTGTTAGCTTAATGAACATATCAGAAATAAGTTTCACACAATGCTTCTGTGTAGTTTTTATTTGAAGATATCATTTTTCCCAATATAGGCCTCTTAGCGCTCAGAATGTCCAATTGCAGTTTCTACAGAAAGAGTGTTTCAGAAAGGCTCAGTCAAATGTAAGGTTCAACTCTGTTAGTTGAATGCACAGAACAGCAAGAAGTTTCATACAATGCTTCTGTGTAGTTTATATTTGAACATATTATTTTTCCACTATTACCCACTTAGCGCTACGAATGTCCAGTTGCATTTTCTACAGACAGGGTGTTTCAAAACTGCTCAATCAAAAGTATGGTTTAACTCTGTTAGCTGAATGCTCAGATCAGAAAGAAGTTTCACAGAATGCTTCTGTGTAGTTTATATTTGAATATATTCCTTTTTCCACTACTACTCTCTTAGCGCTCCAAATGTCCAGTTGCATTTTCTACAGAAAGAGTGTTCAGATCTGCTCAATCAAAAGTATGGTTTAACTCTGTTAGCTGAATGCACAGATCAGAAAGAAGTTTCACAGAATGATTCTGTGTAGTTTGTATTTGGAGACATTCCTTTTTCCACTATTACCCCCTTAGCGCTCCGAATATCCACTTGCATTTTCTACAGAAAGAGTGTTTCAGAACGGCTCAATCAAAATTAAGGTTCAACTCTTTTAGTTGAACAAACAGAACAGAAAGAAGTTTCACACAATTCTTCTGTGTAGTTTTTATTTGTAGACATTCTTTTTCCCAATATAGGCCTCTTAGCGCTCAGAATGTCCAATTGCAGTTTCTACAGACAGAGTGTTTCAGAACGGCTCAATCAAAAGTAAGGTTCAACTCTGTTAGTTGAATGCACAGAAGAGAAAGAAGTTTCATACCATGCTTCTGTGTAGTTTATATTTGAACATATTCTCTTTTCCACTATTACCCACTTAGCGCTACGAATGTCCAGTTGCATTTTATACAGACAGAGTTTTTCAAAAGTGCTCAATCAAAAGTATGGTTTAACTGTGTTAGCTGTATGCTCAGATCAGAAAGAAGTTTCACAGAATGCTTCTGTGTAGTTTATATTTGAATATATTCCTTTTTCCACTACTACGCTCTTAGCGCTCCAAATGTCCAGTTGCATTTTCAACAGAAAGAGTGTTCAGATCTGCTCAATCAAAAGTATGGTTTAACTCTGTTAGCTTAATGAACATATCAGAAATAAGTTTCACACAATGCTTCTGTGTAGTTTTTATTTGAAGATATTATTTTTCCCAATATAGGCCTCTTAGCGCTCAGAATGTCCAATTGCAGTTTCTACAGAAAGAGTGTTTCAGAAAGGCTCAATCAAATGTAAGGTTCAACTCTGTTAGTTGAATGCACAGAACAGCAAGAAGTTTCATACAATGCTTCTGTGTAGTTTATATTTGAACATATTATTTTTCCACTATTACCCACTTAGCGCTACGAATGTCCAGTTGCATTTTCTACAGACAGAGTGTTTCAAAACTGCTCAATCATAAGTATGGTTTAACTCTGTTAGCTGAATGCTCAGATCAGAAAGAAGTTTCACAGAATGCTTCTGTGTAGTTTATATTTGAATATATTCCTTTTTCCACTACTACGCTCTTAGCGCTCCAAATGTCCAGTTGCATTTTCAACAGAAAGAGTGTTCAGATCTGCTCAATCAAAAGTATGGTTTAACTCTGTTAGCTGAATGCACAGATCAGAAAGAAGTTTCACCGAATGATTCTGTGTAGTTTATATTTGAAGACATTCCTTTTTCTACTATTACCCTCTTAGCGCTCCGAATCTCCACTTGCATTTTCTACAAAAAGAGTGTTTCATAACTGCTCAATCAAAAATATGTTTTATCTCTTTTAACTGAATTTACAGATCAGAAATAAGTTTCACAGAATGCATCTGTGTAGTTTTTATTTGAAGATATTATTTTTCCCAATGTAGGCCTCTTAGCGCTTAGCATGTCCAATTGCAGTTTCTACAGAAAGAGTGTTTCAGAACGACTCAATCAAAAGTAAGGTTCAACTCTGTTAGTTGAATGCACAGAACAGAAAGAATTTTCACAGAATGCTACTGTGTAGTTTATATTTGAATATATTCCTTTTTCCACTATTACCCTCTTAGCGCTCCGAATGTCCACTTGCATTTTCTACAGAAAGAGTGTTCAGAACTGCGCAATCAAAAGTATGGTTTAACTCTGTTAGCTTAATGAACATATCAGAAATAAGTTTCACACAATGCTTCTGTGTAGTTTTTATTTGAAGATATTATTTTTCCCAATATAGGCCTCTTAGCGCTCAGAATGTCCAATTGCAGTTTTAACAGAAAGAGTGTTTCAGAACGGCTCAATCAAAAGTAAGGTTCAACTCTGTTAGTTGAATGCACAGAACAGAAAGAAGTTTCATACAATGCTTCTGTGTAGTTTATATTTGAACATATTCTTTTTTCCACTATTACCCACTTAGCGCTACGAATATCCAGTTGCATTTTCTACAGACAGAGTGTTTCAAAACTGCTCAATCAAAAGTATGGTTTAACTCTGTTAGCTGAATGCTCAGATCAGAAAGAAGTTTCACAGAATGCTTCTGTGTAGTTTATATTTGAATATATTCCTTTTTCCACTACTAAACTGTTAGCGCTCCAAATGTCCACTTGCATTTTCAACAGAAAGAGTGTTCAGATCTGCTCAATCAAAAGTATGGTTTAACTCTGTTAGCTGAATGCACAGATCAGAAAGAAGTTTCACCGAATGATTCTGTGTAGTTTATATTTGAAGACATTCCTTTTTCCACTATTACCCTCTTAGCGCTCCGAATCTCCACTTGCATTTTCTACAAAAGAGTGTTTCATAACTGCTCAGTAAAAAATATGTTTTATCTCTCTTAACTGAATTTACAGATCAGAAATAAGTTTCACAGAATGCATCTGTGTAGTTTTTATTTGAAGATATTCTTTTTCCCAATGTAGGCCTCTTAGCGCTTAGCATGTCCAATTGCAGTTTCTACAGAAAGAGTGTTTCAGAACGGCTCAATCTAAAGTAAGGTTCAACTCTGTTAGTTGAATGCACAGAACAGAAAGAATTTTCACAGAATGCTACTGTGTAGTTTATATTTGAATATATTCCTTTTTCCACTATTACCCTCTTAGCGCTCCGAATGTCCACTTGCATTTTCTACAGAAAGAGTGTTCAGAACTGCGCAATCAAAAGTATGGTTTAACTCTGTTAGCTTAATGAACATATCAGAAATAAGTTTCACAAAATGCTTCTGTTTAGTTTTTATTTGAAGATATTATTTTTCCCAATATAGGCCTCTTAGCGCTCAGAATGTCCAATTGCAGTTTCTACAGAAAGAGTGTTTCAGAAAGGCTCAATCAAAAGTAAGGTTCAACTCTGTTAGTTGAATGCACAGAACAGAAAGTAGTTTCATACAATGCTTCTGTGTAGTTTATATTTGAACATATTCTTTTTTCCACTATTACCCACTTAGCGCTATGAATGTCCAGTTGCATTTTCTACAGACAGAGTGTTTCAAAACTGCTCAATCAAAAGTATGGTTTAACTCTGTTAGCTGAATGCTCAGATCAGAAAGAAGTTTCACAGAATGCTTCTGTGTAGTTTATATTTGAATATAATCCTTTTTCCACTACTACTCTCTTAGCGCTCCAAATGTCCAGTTGCATTTTCTACAGAAAGAGTGTTCAGATCTGCTCAACCAAAAGTATGGTTTAACTCTGTTAGCTGAATGCACAGATCAGAAAGAAGTTTCACAGAATGATTCTGTGTAGTTTATATTAGGAGACATTCCTTTTTCCACTATTACCCTCTTAGCGCTCCGAATCTCCACTTGCATTTTCTACAGAAAGAGTGTTTCAGAACGGCTCAATCAAAACTAAGGTTCAACTCTTTTAGTTGAACAAACAGAACAGAAAGAAGTTTCACACAATTCTTCTGTGTAGTTTTTATTTGTAGACATTATTTTTCCCAATATAGGCCTCTTAGCACTCAGAATGTCCAATTGCAGTTTCTACAGAAAGAGTGTTTCAGAACGGCTCAATCAAAAGTAAGGTTCAACTCTGTTAGTTGAATGCACAGAACAGAAAGAAGTTTCATACAATGCTTCTGTGTAGTTTATGTTTGAACATATTCTTTTTTCCACTATTACCCACTTAGCGCTACGAATGTCCAGTTGCATTTTCTACAGACAGAGTGTTTCAAAACTGCTCAATCAAAAGTATGGTTTAACTCTGTTAGCTGAATGCTCAGATCAGAAAGAAGTTTCACAGAATGCTTCTGTGTAGTTTATATTTGAATATATTCCTTTTTCCACTACTACGCTCTTAGCGCTCCAAATGTCCAGTTGCATTTTCTACAGAAAGAGTGTTCAGATCTGCTCAATCAAAAGTATGGTTTAACTCTGTTAGCTGAATGCACAGATCAGAAAGAAGTTTCACCGAATGATTCTGTGTAGTTTATATTTGAAGACATTCCTTTTTCCACTGTTACCCTCTTAGCGCTCCGAATCTCCACTTGCATTTTCTACAAAAAGAGTGTTTCATAACTGCTCAATCAAAAATATGTTTTATATCTGTTAACTGAATTTACAGATCAGAAATATGTTTCACAGAATGCATCTGTGTAGTTTTTATTTGAAGATATTCTTTTTCCCAATGTAGGCCTCTTAGCGCTTAGCATGTCAAATTGCAGTTTCTACAGAAAGAGTGTTTCAGAACGGCTCAATCAAAAGTAAGGTTCAACTCTGTTAGTTGAATGCACAGAACAGAAAGAATTTTCACAGAATGCTACTGTGTAGTTTATATTTGAATATATTCCTTTTTCCACTATTACCCTCTTAGCGCTCCGAATGTCCACTTGCATTTTCTACAGAAAGAGTGTTCAGAACTGCGCAATCAAAAGTATGGTTTAACTCTGTTAGCTTAATGAACATATCAGAAATAAGTTTCACACAATGCTTCTGTGTAGTTTTTATTTGAAGATATCATTTTTCCCAATATAGGCCTCTTAGCGCTCAGAATGTCCAATTGCAGTTTCTACAGAAAGAGTGTTTCAGAAAGGCTCAGTCAAAAGTAAGGTTCAACTCTGTTAGTTGAATGCACAGAACAGAAAGAAGTTTCATAGAATGCTTCTGTGTAGTTTATATTTGAACATATTCTTTTTTCCCCTATTACCCACTTAGCGCTACGAATGTCCAGTTGCATTTTCTACAGACAGAGTGTTTCAAAACTGCTCAATCAAAAGTATGGTTTAATTCTGTTAGCTGAATGCGCAGATCAGAAAGAAGTTTCACAGAATGCTTCTGTGTAGTTTATATTTGAATATATTCCTTTTTCCACTACTACTCTCTTAGCGCTCCAAATGTCCAGTTGCATTTTCTACAGAAAGAGTGTTCAGATCTGCTCAATCAAAAGTATGGTTTAACACTGTTAGCTGAATGCACAGATCAGAAAGAAGTTTCACAGAATGATTCTGTGTAGTTTATATTTGGAGACATTCCTTTTTCCACTATTACCCTCTTAGCGCTCCGAATCTCCACTTGCATTTTCTACAGAAAGAGTGTTTCAGAACGGCTCAATCAAAACTAAGGTTCAAATCTTTTAGTTGAACAAACAGAACAGAAAGAAGTTTCACACAATTCTTCGGTGTAGTTTTTATTTGTAGACATTCTTTTTCCCAATATAGGCCTCTTAGCGCTCAGAATGTCCAATTGCAGTTTCTACAGAAAGAGTGTTTCAGAACGGCTCAATCAAAAGTAAGGTTCAACTCTGTTAGTTGAATGCACAGAACAGAAAGAAGTTTCATACAATGCTTCTGTGTAGTTTATATTTGAACATATTCTTTTTTCCACTGTTACCCACTTAGCGCTACGAATGTCCAGTTGCATTTTCTACAGACAGAGTGTTTCAAAACTGCTCAATCAAAAGTATGGTTTAACTCTGTTAGCTGAATGCTCAGATCAGAAAGAAGTTTCACAGAATGCTTCTGTGTAGTTTATATTTGAATATATTACTTTTTCCACTACTACGCTCTTAGCGCTCAAAATGTCCAGTTGCATTTTCTACAGAAAGAGTGTTCAGATCTGCTCAATCAAAAGTATGGTTTAACTCTGTTAGCTGAATGCACAGATCAGAAAGAAGTTTCACCGAATGATTCTGTGTAGTTTATATTTGAAGACATTCCTTTTTCCACTATTACCCTCTTAGCGCTCCGAATCTCCACTTGCATTTTCTACAAAAAGAGTGTTTCATAACTGCTCAATCAAAAATATGTTTTATCTCTGTTAACTGAATTTACAGATCAGAAATAAGTTTCACAGAATGCATCTGTGTAGTTTTTATTTGAAGATATTCTTTTTCCCAATGTAGGCCTCTTAGCGCTTAGCATGTCCAATTGCAGTTTCTACGGAAAGAGTGTTTCAGAACGGCTCAATCAAAAGTAAGGTTCAACTCTGTTAGTTGAATGCACAGAACAGAAAGAATTTTCACAGAATGCTACTGTGTAGTTTATATTTGAATATATTCCTTTTTCCACTATTACCCTCTTAGCGCTCCGAATGTCCACTTGCATTTTCTACAGAAAGAGTGTTCAGAACTGCGCAATCAAAAGTATGGTTTAACTCTGTTAGCTTAATGAACATATCAGAAATAAGTTTTACACAATGCTTCTGTGTAGTTTTTATTTGAAGATATTAATTTTCCCAATATAGGCCTCTTAGCGCTCAGAATGTCCAATTGCAGTTTCTACAGAAAGAGTGTTTCAGAAAGGCTCAATCAAATGTAAGGTTCAACTCTGTTAGTTGAATGCATAGAACAGCAAGAAGTTTCATACAATGCTTCTGTGTAGTTTATATTTGAACATATTCTTTTTTCCACTATTACCCACTTAGCGCTACGAATGTCCAGTTGCATTTTCTACAGACAGAGTGTTTCAAATCTGCTCAATCATAAGTATGGTTTAACTCTGTTAGCTGAATGCTCAGATCAGAAAGAAGTTTCACAGAATGCTTCTGTGTAGTTTATATTTGAATATATTCCTTTTTCCACTACTTCTCTCTTAGCGCTCCAAATGTCCAGTTGCATTTTCTACAGAAAGAGTGTTCAGATCTGCTCAATCAAAAGTATGGTTTAAATCTGTTAGCTGAATGCACAGATCAGAAAGAAGTTTCACAGAATGATTCTGTGTAGTTTATATATGGAGACATTCCTTTTTCCACTATTACCCTCTTAGCGCTCCGAATCTCCACTTGCATTTTCTACAGAAAGTGTGTTTCAGAACGGCTCAATCAACATTAAGGTTCAACACTTTTAGTTGAACAAACAGAACAGAAAGAAGTTTCACACAATTCTTCTGTGTAGTTTTTATTTGTAGACATTCTTTTTCCCAATATAGGCCTCTTAGCGCTCAGAATGTCCAATTGCAGTTTCTACAGAAAGAGTGTTTCAGAACGGCTCAATCAAAAGTAAGGTTCAACTCTGTTAGTTGAATGCACAGAACAGAATGAAGTTTCATACAATGCTTCTGTGTAGTTTATATTTGAACATATTTTCTTTTCCACTATTACCCACTTAGCGCTACGAATGTCCAGTTGCATTTTCTACAGACAGAGTGTTTCAAAACTGCTCAATCAAAAGTATGGTTTAACTCTGTTAGCTGTATGCTCAGATCAGAAAGTAGTTTCACAGAATGCTTCTGTGTAGTTTATATTTGAATATATTCCTTTTTCCACTACTATGCTCTTAGCGCTCCAAATGTCCAGTTGCATTTTCAACAGAAAGAGTGTTCAGATCTGCTCAATCAAAAGTATGGTTTAACTCTGTTAGCTGAATGCACATATCAGAAAGAAGTTTCACTGAATGATTCTGTGTAGTTTATATTTGAAGACATTCCTTTTTCCACTATTACCTTCTTAGCGCTCCGAATCTCCACTTGCATTTTCTACAAAAAGAGTGTTTCATAACTGCTCAATCAAAAATATGTTTTATCTCTGTTAACTGAATTTACAGATCAGAAATAAGTTTCACAGAATGCATCTGTGTAGTTTTTATTTGAAGCTATTCTTTTTCCCAATGTAGGCCTCTTAGCTCTTAGCATGTCCAATTGCAGTTTCTACAGAAAGAGTGTTTCAGAACGGCTCAATCAAAAGTAAGGTTCAACTCTGTTAGTTGAATGCACAGAACAGAAAGAATTTTCACAGAATGCTACTGTGTAGTTTATATTTGAATATATTCCTTTTTCCACTACTACGCTCTTAGCGCTCCAAATGTCCAGTTGCATTTTCAACAGAAAGAGTGTTCAGATCTGCTCAATCAAAAGTATGGTTTAACTCTGTTAGCTTAATGAACATATCAGAAATAAGTTTCACACAATGCTTCTGTGTAGTTTTTATTTGAAGATATTATTTTTCCCAATATAGGCCTCTTAGCACTCAGAATGTCCAATTGCAGTTTCTACAGAAAGAGTGTTTCAGAAAGGCTCAATCAAATGTAAGGTTCAACTCTGTTAGTTGAATGCACAGAACAGCAAGAAGTTTCATACAATGCTTCTGTGTAGTTTATATTTGAACATAATATTTTTCCACTATTACCCACTTAGCGCTACGAATGTCCAGTTGCATTTTCTACAGACAGAGTGTTTCAAAACTGCTCAATCATAAGTATGGTTTAACTCTGTTAGCTGAATGCTCAGATCAGAAAGAAGTTTCACAGAATGCTTCTGTGTAGTTTATATTTGAATATATTCCTTTTTCCACTACTACGCTCTTAGCGCTCCAAATGTCCAGTTGCATTTTCAACAGAAAGAGTGTTCAGATCTGCTCAATCAAAAGTATGGTTTAACTCTGTTAGCTGAATGCACAGATCAGAAAGAAGTTTCACCGAATGATTCTGTGTAGTTTATATTTGAAGACATTCCTTTTTCTACTATTACCCTCTTAGCGCTCCGAATCTCCACTTGCATTTTCTACAAAAAGAGTGTTTCATAACTGCTCAATCAAAAATATGTTTTATCTCTGTTAACTGAATTTACAGATCAGAAATAAGTTTCACAGAATGCATCTGTGTAGTTTTTATTTGAAGATATTATTTTTCCCAATGTAGGCCTCTTAGCGCTTAGCATGTCCAATTGCAGTTTCTACAGAAAGAGTGTTTCAGAACGACTCAATCAAAAGTAAGGTTCAACTCTGTTAGTTGAATGCACAGAACAGAAAGAATTTTCACAGAATGCTACTGTGTAGTTTATATTTGAATATATTCCTTTTTCCACTATTACCCTCTTAGCGCTCCGAATGTCCACTTGCATTTTCTACAGAAAGAGTGTTCAGAACTGCGCAATCAAAAGTATGGTTTAACTCTGTTAGCTTAATGAACATATCAGAAATAAGTTTCACACAATGCTTCTGTGTAGTTTTTATTTGAAGATATTATTTTTCCCAATATAGGCCTCTTAGCGCTCAGAATGTCCAATTGCAGTTTTAACAGAAAGAGTGTTGAAGAACGGCTCAATCAAA
Source organism: Symphalangus syndactylus (assembly GCF_028878055.3). Taxonomy (NCBI): domain Eukaryota; kingdom Metazoa; phylum Chordata; class Mammalia; order Primates; family Hylobatidae; genus Symphalangus; species Symphalangus syndactylus. The sequence goes on from NC_072439.2 coordinate 595,391, forward strand.
AGTAAGGTTCAACTCTGTTAGTTGAATGCACAGAACAGAAAGAAGTTTCATACAATGCTTCTGTGTAGTTTATATTTGAACATATTCTTTTTTCCACTATTACACACTTAGCGCTACGAATGTCCCGTTGCATTTTCTACAGACAGAGTGTTTCAAAACTGCTCAATCAAAAGTATGGTTTAACTCTGTTAGCTGAATGCTCAGATCAGAAAGAAGTTTCACAGAATGCTTCTGTGTAGTTTATATTTGAATATATTCCTTTTTCCACTACTACACTCTTAGCGCTCCAAATGTCCACTTGCATTTTCAACAGAAAGAGTGTTCAGATCTGCTCAATCAAAAGTATGGTTTAACTCTGTTAGCTGAATGCACAGATCAGAAAGAAGTTTCACCGAATGATTCTGTGTAGTTTATATTTGAAGACATTCCTTTTTCTACTATTACCCTCTTAGCGCTCCGAATCTCCACTTGCATTTTCTACAAAAGAGTGTTTCATAACTGCTCAGTAAAAAATATGTTTTATCTCTCTTAACTGAATTTACAGATCAGAAATAAGTTTCACAGAATGCATCTGTGTAGTTTTTATTTGAAGATATTCTTTTTCCCAATGTAGGCCTCTTAGCGCTTAGCATGTCCAATTGCAGTTTCTACAGAAAGAGTGTTTCAGAACGGCTCAATCTATAGTAAGGTTCAACTCTGTTACTTGAATGCACAGAACAGAAAGAATTTTCACAGAATGCTACTGTGTAGTTTATATTTGAATATATTCCTTTTTCCACTATTACCCTCTTAGCGCTCCGAATGTCCACTTGCATTTTCTACAGAAAGAGTGTTCAGAACTGCGCAATCAAAAGTATGGTTTAACTCTGTTAGCTTAATGAACATATCAGAAATAAGTTTCACAAAATGCTTCTGTTTAGTTTTTATTTGAAGATATTATTTTTCCCAATATAGGCCTCTTAGCGCTCAGAATGTCCAATTGCAGTTTCTACAGAAAGAGTGTTTCAGAAAGGCTCAATCAAAAGTAAGGTTCAACTCTGTTAGTTGAATGCACAGAACAGAAAGAAGTTTCATACAATGCTTCTGTGTAGTTTATATTTGAACATATTCTTTTTTCCACTATTACCCACTTAGCGCTACGAATGTCCAGTTGCATTTTCTACAGACAGAGTGTTTCAAAACTGCTCAATCAAAAGTATGGTTTAACTCTGTTAGCTGAATGCTCAGATCAGAAAGAAGTTTCACAAAATGCTTCTGTGTAGTTTATATTTGAATATATTCCTTTTTCCACTACTACTCTCTTAGCGCTCCAAATGTCCAGTTGCATTTTCTACAGAAAGAGTGTTCAGATCTGCTCAACCAAAAGTATGGTTTAACTCTGTTAGCTGAATGCACAGATCAGAAAGAAGTTTCACAGAATGATTCTGTGTAGTTTATATTAGGAGACATTCCTTTTTCCACTATTACCCTCTTAGCGCTCCGAATCTCCACTTGCATTTTCTACAGAAAGAGTGTTTCAGAACGGCTCAATCAAAACTAAGGTTCAACTCTTTTAGTTGAACAAACAGAACAGAAAGAAGTTTCACACAATTCTTCTGTGTAGTTTTTATTTGTAGACATTCTTTTTCCCAATATAGGCCTCTTAGCACTCAGAATGTCCAATTGCAGTTTCTACAGAAAGAGTGTTTCAGAACGGCTCAATCAAAAGTAAGGTTCAACTCTGTTAGTTGAATGCACAGAACAGAAAGAAGTTTCATACAATGCTTCTGTGTAGTTTATGTTTGAACATATTCTTTTTTCCACTATTACCCACTTAGCGCTACGAATGTCCAGTTGCATTTTCTACAGACAGAGTGTTTCAAAACTGCTCAATCAAAAGTATGGTTTAACTCTGTTAGCTGAATGCTCAGATCAGAAAGAAGTTTCACAGAATGCTTCTGTGTAGTTTATATTTGAATATATTCCTTTTTCCACTACTACGCTCTTAGCGCTCCAAATGTCCAGTTGCATTTTCTACAGAAAGAGTGTTCAGATCTGCTCAATCAAAAGTATGGTTTAACACTGTTAGCTGAATGCACAGATCAGAAAGAAGTTTCACCGAATGATTCTGTGTAGTTTATATTTGAAGACATACCTTTTTCCACTGTTACCCTCTTAGCGCTCCGAATCTCCACTTGCATTTTCTACAAAAAGAGTGTTTCATAACTGCTCAATCAAAAATATGTTTTATATCTGTTAACTGAATTTACAGATCAGAAATATGTTTCACAGAATGCATCTGTGTAGTTTTTATTTGAAGATATTCTTTTTCCCAATGTAGGCCTCTTAGCGCTTAGCATGTCCAATTGCAGTTTCTACAGAAAGAGTGTTTCAGAATGGCTCAATCAAAAGTAAGGTTCAACTCTGTTAGTTGAATGCACAGAACAGAAAGAATTTTCACAGAATGCTACTGTGTAGTTTATATTTGAATATATTCCTTTTTCCACTATTACCCTCTTAGCGCTCCGAATGTCCACTTGCATTTTCTACAGAAAGAGTGTTCAGAACTGCGCAATCAAAAGTATGGTTTAACTCTGTTAGCTTAATGAACATATCAGAAATAAGTTTCACACAATGCTTCTGTGTAGTTTTTATTTGAAGATATCATTTTTCCCAATATAGGCCTCTTAGCGCTCAGAATGTCCAATTGCAGTTTCTACAGAAAGAGTGTTTCAGAAAGGCTCAGTCAAAAGTAAGGTTCAACTCTGTTAGTTGAATGCACAGAACAGAAAGAAGTTTCATAGAATGCTTCTGTGTAGTTTATATTTGAACATATTCTTTTTTCCCCTATTACCCACTTAGCGCTACGAATGTCCAGTTGCATTTTCTACAGACAGAGTGTTTCAAAAATGCTCAATCAAAAGTATGGTTTAACTCTGTTAGCTGAATGCTCAGATCAGAAAGAAGTTTCACAGAATGCTTCTGTGTAGTTTATATTTGAATATATTCCTTTTTCCACTACTACGCTCTTAGCGCTAAAAATGTCCAGTTGCATTTTCAACAGAAAGAGTGTTCAGATCTGCTCAATCAAAAGTATGGTTTAACTCTGTTAGCTGAATGCACAGATCAGAAAGAAGTTTCACCGAATGATTCTGTGTAGTTTATATTTGAAGACATTCCTTTTTCCACTATTACCCTCTTAGCGCTCCGAATCTCCACTTGCATTTTCTACAAAAAGAGTGTTTCATAACTGCTCAATCAAAAATATGTTTTATATCTGTTAACTGAATTTACAGATCAGAAATATGTTTCACAGAATGCATCTGTGTAGTTTTTCTTTGAAGATATTCTTTTTCCCAATGTAGGCCTCTTAGCGCTTAGCATGTCCAATTGCAGTTTCTACAGAAAGAGTGTTTCAGAACGGCTCAATCAAAAGTAAGGTTCAACTCTGTTAGTTGAATGCACAGAACAGAAAGAATTTTCACAGAATGCTACTGTGTAGTTTATATTTGAATATATTCCTTTTTCCACTATTACCCTCTTAGCGCTCCGAATCTCCACTTGCATTTTCTACAAAAAGAGTGTTTCATAACTGCTCAATCAAAAATATGTTTTATCTCTGTTAACTGAATTTACAGATCAGAAATAAGTTTCACAGAATGCATCTGTGTAGTTTTTATTTGAAGATATTCTTTTTCCCAATGTAGGCCTCTTAGCGCTTAGCATGTCCAATTGCAGTTTCTACAGAAAGAGTGTTTCAGAACGGCTCAATGAAAAGTAAGGTTCAAATCTGTTAGTTGAATGCACAGAACAGAAAGAATTTTCACAGAATGCTACTGTGTAGTTTATATTTGAATATATTCCTTTTTCCACTATTACCCTCTTAGCGCTCCGAATGTCCACTTGCATTTTCTACAGAAAGAGTGTTCAGAACTGCGCAATCAAAAGTATGGTTTAACTCTGTTAGCTTAATGAACATATCAGAAATAAGTTTCACACAATGCTTCTGTGTAGTTTTTATTTGAAGATATTATTTTTCCCAATATAGGCCTCTTAGCGCTCAGAATGTCCAATTGCAGTTTCTACAGAAAGAGTGTTTCAGAAAGGCTCAATCAAATGTAAGGTTCAACTCTGTTAGTTGAATGCACAGAACAGCAAGAAGTTTCATACAATGCTTCTGTGTAGTTTATATTTGAACATATTCTTTTTTCCACTATTACCCACTTAGCGCTACGAATGTCCAGTTGCATTTTCTACAGACAGAGTGTTTCAAATCTGCTCAATCATAAGTATGGTTTAACTCTGTTAGCTGAATGCTCAGATCAGAAAGAAGTTTCACAGAATGCTTCTGTGTAGTTTATATTTGAATATATTCCTTTTTCCACTACTTCTCTCTTAGCGCTCCAAATGTCCAGTTGCATTTTCTACAGAAAGAGTGTTCAGATCTGCTCAATCAAAAGTATGGTTTAAATCCGTTAGCTGAATGCACAGATCAGAAAGAAGTTTCACAGAATGATTCTGCGTAGTTTATATATGGAGACATTCCTTTTTCCACTATTACCCTCTTAGCGCTCCGAATCTCCACTTGCATTTTCTACAGAAAGTGTGTTTCAGAACGGCTCAATCAACATTAAGGTTCAACTCTTTTAGTTGAACAAACAGAACAGAAAGAAGTTTCACACAATTCTTCTGTGTAGTTTTTATTTGTAGACATTCTTTTTCCCAATATAGGCCTCTTAGCGCTCAGAATGTCCAATTGCAGTTTCTACAGAAAGAGTGTTTCAGAACGGCTCAATCAAAAGTAAGGTTCAACTCTGTTAGTTGAATGCACAGAACAGAAAGAAGTTTCATACAATGCTTCTGTGTAGTTTATATTTGAACATATTTTCTTTTCCACTATTACCCACTTAGCGCTACGAATGTCCAGTTGCATTTTCTACAGGCAGAGTGTTTCAAAACTGCTCAATCAAAAGTATGGTTTAACTCTGTTAGCTGTATGCTCAGATCAGAAAGAAGTTTCACAGAATGCTTCTGTGTAGTTTATATTTGAATATATTCCTTTTTCCACTACTACGCTCTTAGCGCTCCAAATGTCCAGTTGCATTTTCAACAGAAAGTGTGTTCAGATCTGCTCAATCAAAAGTATGGTTTAACTCTGTTAGCTGAATGCACATATCAGAAAGAAGTTTCACTGAATGATTCTGTGTAGTTTATATTTGAAGACATTCCTTTTTCCACTATTACCTTCTTAGCGCTCCGAATCTCCACTTGCATTTTCTACCAAAAGAGTGTTTCATAACTGCTCAATCAAAAATATGTTTTATCTCTGTTAACTGAATTTACAGATCAGAAATAAGTTTCACAGAATGCATCTGTGTAGTTTTTATTTGAAGATATTCTTTTTCCCAATGTAGGCCTCTTAGCTCTTAGCATGTCCAATTGCAGTTTCTACAGAAAGAGTGTTTCAGAACGGCTCAATCAAAAGTAAGGTTCAACTCTGTTAGTTGAATGCACAGAACAGAAAGAATTTTCACAGAATGCTACTGTGTAGTTTATATTTGAATATATTCCTTTTTCCACTATTACCCTCTTAGCGCTCCGAATGTCCACTAGCATTTTCTACAGAAAGAGTGTTCAGAACTGCGCAATCAAAAGTATGGTTTAACTCTGTTAGCTTAATGAACATATCAGAAATAAGTTTCACACAATGCTTCTGTGTAGTTTTTATTTGAAGATATTATTTTTCCCAATATAGGCCTCTTAGCGCTCAGAATGTCCAATTGCAGTTTCTACAGAAAGAGTGTTTCAGAAAGGCTCAATCAAAAGTAAGGTTCAACTCTGTTAGTTGAATGCACAGAACAGAAAGAAGTTTCATACAATGCTTCTGTGTAGTTTATATTTGAACATATTCTTTTTTCCACTATTACCCACTTAGCGCTACGAATGTCCAGTTGCATTTTCTACAGACAGAGTGTTTCAAAACTGCTCAATCAAAAGTATGGTTTAACTCTGTTAGCTGAATGCTCAGATCAGAAAGAAGTTTCACAGAATGCTTCTGTGTAGTTTATATTTGAATATATTCCTTTTTCCACTACTACGCTCTTAGCGCTAAAAATGTCCAGTTGCATTTTCAACAGAAAGAGTGTTCAGATCTGCTCAATCAAAAGTATGGTTTAACTCTGTTAGCTGAATGCACAGATCAGAAAGAAGTTTCACCGAATGATTCTGTGTAGTTTATATTTGAAGACATTCCTTTTTCCACTATTACCCTCTTAGCGCTCCGAATCTCCACTTGCATTTTCTACAAAAAGAGTGTTTCATAACTGCTCAATCAAAAATATGTTTTATATCTGTTAACTGAATTTACAGATCAGAAATATGTTTCACAGAATGCATCTGTGTAGTTTTTCTTTGAAGATATTCTTTTTCCCAATGTAGGCCTCTTAGCGCTTAGCATGTCCAATTGCAGTTTCTACAGAAAGAGTGTTTCAGAACGGCTCAATCAAAAGTAAGGTTCAACTCTGTTAGTTGAATGCACAGAACAGAAAGAATTTTCACAGAATGCTACTGTGTAGTTTATATTTGAATATATTCCTTTTTCCACTATTACCCTCTTAGCGCTCCGAATGTCCACTTGCATTTTCTACAGAAAGAGTGTTCAGAACTGCGCAATCAAAAGTATGGTTTAACTCTGTTAGCTTAATGAACATATCAGAAATAAGTTTCACACAATGCTTCTGTGTAGTTTTTATTTGAAGATATTATTTTTCCCAATATAGGCCTCTTAGCGCTCAGAATGTCCAATTGCAGTTTCTACAGAAAGAGTGTTTCAGAAAGGCTCAATCAAATGTAAGGTTCAACTCTGTTAGTTGAATGCACAGAACAGCAAGAAGTTTCACACAATGCTTCTGTGTAGTTTATATTTGAACATATTCTTTTTTCCACTATTACCCACTTAGCGCTACGAATGTCCAGTTGCATTTTCTACAGACAGAGTGTTTCAAATCTGCTCAATCATAAGTATGGTTTAACTCTGTTAGCTGAATGCTCAGATCAGAAAGAAGTTTCACAGAATGCTTCTGTGTAGTTTATATTTGAATATATTCCTTTTTCCACAACTTCTCTCTTAGCGCTCCAAATGTCCAGTTGCATTTTCTACAGAAAGAGTGTTCAGATCTGCTCAATCAAAAGTATGGTTTAAATCTGTTAGCTGAATGCACAGATCAGAAAGAAGTTTCACAGAATGATTCTGTGTAGTTTATATATGGAGACATTCCTTTTTCCACTATTACCCTCTTAGCGCTCCGAATCTCCACTTGCATTTTCTACAGAAAGTGTGTTTCAGAACGGCTCAATCAACATTAAGGTTCAACTCTTTTAGTTCAACAAACAGAACAGAAAGAAGTTTCACACAATTCTTCTGTGTAGTTTTTATTTGTAGACATTCTTTTTCCCAATATAGGCCTCTTAGCGCTCAGAATGTCCAATTGCAGTTTCTACAGAAAGAGTGTTTCAGAACGGCTCAATCAAAAGTAAGGTTCAACTCTGTTAGTTGAATGCACAGAACAGAAAGAAGTTTCATACAATGCTTCTGTGTAGTTTATATTTGAACATATTTTCTTTTCCACTATTACCCACTTAGCGCTACGAATGTCCAGTTGCATTTTCTACAGACAGATTTTTTCAAAACTGCTCAATCAAAAGTATGGTTTAACTCTGTTAGCTGTATGCTCAGATCAGAAAGAAGTTTCACAGAATGCTTCTGTGTAGTTTATATTTGAATATATTCCTTTTTCCACTACTACGCTCTTAGCGCTCCAAATGTCCAGTTGCATTTTCAACAGAAAGTGTGTTCAGATCTGCTCAATCAAAAGTATGGTTTAACTCTGTTAGCTGAATGCACATATCAGAAAGAAGTTTCACTGAATGATTCTGTGTAGTTTATATTTGAAGACATTCCTTTTTCCACTATTACCTTCTTAGCGCTCCGAATCTCCACTTGCATTTTCTACAAAAAGAGTGTTTCATAACTGCTCAATCAAAAATATGTTTTATCTATGTTAACTGAATTTACAGATCAGAAATAAGTTTCACAGAATGCATCTGTGTAGTTTTTATTTGAAGATATTCTTTTTCCCAATGTAGGCCTCTTAGCTCTTAGCATGTCCAATTGCAGTTTCTACAGAAAGAGTGTTTCAGAACGGCTCAATCAAAAGTAAGGTTCAACTCTGTTAGTTGAATGCACAGAACAGAAAGAATTTTCACAGTATGCTACTGTGTAGTTTATATTTGAATATATTCCTTTTTCCACTATTACCCTCTTAGCGCTCCGAATGTCCACTAGCATTTTCTACAGAAAGAGTGTTCAGAACTGCGCAATCAAAAGTATGGTTTAACTCTGTTAGCTTAATGAACATATCAGAAATAAGTTTCACACAATGCTTCTGTGTAGTTTTTATTTGAAGATATTATTTTTCCCAATATAGGCCTCTTAGCGCTCAGAATGTCCAATTGCAGTTTCTACAGAAAGAGTGTTTCAGAAAGGCTCAATCAAAAGTAAGGTTCAACTCTGTTAGTTGAATGCACAGAACAGAAAGAAGTTTCATACAATGCTTCTGTGTAGTTTATATTTGAACATATTCTTTTTTCCACTATTACCCACTTAGCGCTACGAATGTCCAGTTGCATTTTCTACAGACAGAGTGTTTCAAAACTGCTCAATCAAAAGTATGGTTTAACTCTGTTAGCTGAATGCTCAGATCAGAAAGAAGTTTCACAGAATGCTTCTGTGTAGTTTATATTTGAATATATTCCTTTTTCCACTACTACGCTCTTAGCGCTAAAAATGTCCAGTTGCATTTTCAACAGAAAGAGTGTTCAGATCTGCTCAATCAAAAGTATGGTTTAACTCTGTTAGCTGAATGCACAGATCAGAAAGAAGTTTCACCGAATGATTCTGTGTAGTTTATATTTGAAGACATTCCTTTTTCCACTATTACCCTCTTAGCGCTCCGAATCTCCACTTGCATTTTCTACAAAAAGAGTGTTTCATAACTGCTCAATCAAAAATATGTTTTATCTCTGTTAACTGAATTTACAGATCAGAAATAAGTTTCACAGAATGCATCTGTGTAGTTTTTATTTGAAGATATTCTTTTTCCCAATGTAGGCCTCTTAGCGCTTAGCCTGTCCAATTGCAGTTTCTACAGAAAGAGTGTTTCAGAACGGCTCAATCAAAAGTAAGGTTCAATTCTGTTAGTTGAATGCACAGAACAGAAAGAATTTTCACAGAATGCTACTGTGTAGTTTATATTTGTATATATTCCTATTTCCACTATTACCCTCTTAGCGCTCCGAATGTCCACTTGCATTTTCTACAGAAAGAGTGTTCAGAACTGCGCAATCAAAAGTATGGTTTAACTCTGTTAGCTTAATGAACATATCAGAAATAAGTTTCACACAATGCTTCTGTGTAGTTTTTATTTGAAGATATTATTTTTCCCAATATAGGCCTCTTAGCGCTCAGAATGACCAATTGCAGTTTCTACAGAAAGAGTGTTTCAGAAAGGCTCAATCAAATGTAAGGTTCAACTCTGTTAGTTGAATGCACAGAACAGCAAGAAGTTTCATACAATGCTTCTGTGTAGTTTATATTTGAACATATTCTTTTTTCCACTATTACCCACTTAGCGCTACGAATGTCCAGTTGCATTTTCTACAGACAGAGTGTTTCAAAACTACTCAATCATAAGTATGGTTTAACTCTGTTAGCTGAATGCTCAGATCAGAAAGAAGTTTCACAGACTGTTTCTGTGTAGTTTATATTTGAATATATTCCTTTTTCCACTACTACTCTCGTAGCGCTCCAAATGTCCAGTTGCATTTTCTACAGAAAGAGTGTTCAGATCTGCTCAATCAAAAGTATGGTTTAACTCTGTTAGCTTAATGAACATATCAGAAATAAGTTTCACACAATGCTTCTGTGTAGTTTTTATTTGAAGATATTATTTTTCCCAATATAGGCCTCTTAGCACTCAGAATGTCCAATTGCAGTTTCTACAGAAAGAGTGTTTCAGAAAGGCTCAATCAAATGTAAGGTTCAACTCTGTTAGTTGAATGCACAGAACAGCAAGAAGTTTCATACAATGCTTCTGTGTAGTTTATATTTGAACATATTATTTTTCCACTATTACCCACTTAGCGCTACGAATGTCCAGTTGCATTTTCTACAGACAGAGTGTTTCAAAACTGCTCAATCATAAGTATGGTTTAACTCCGTTAGCTGAATGCTCAGATCAGAAAGAAGTTTCACAGAATGCTTCTGTGTAGTTTATATTTGAATATATTCCTTTTTCCACTACTACGCTCTTAGCGCTCCAAATGTCCAGTTGCATTTTCAACAGAAAGAGTGTTCAGATCTGCTCAATCAAAAGTATGGTTTAACTCTGTTAGCTGAATGCACAGATCAGAAAGAAGTTTCACCGAATGATTCTGTGTAGTTTATATTTGAAGACATTCCTTTTTCTACTATTACCCTCTTAGCGCTCCGAATCTCCACTTGCATTTTCTACAAAAAGAGTGTTTCATAACTGCTCAATCAAAAATATGTTTTATCTCTGTTAACTGAATTTACAGATCAGAAATAAGTTTCACAGAATGCATCTGTGTAGTTTTTATTTGAAGATATTATTTTTCCCAATGTAGGCCTCTTAGCGCTTAGCATGTCCAATTGCAGTTTCTACAGAAAGAGTGTTTCAGAACGACTCAATCAAAAGTAAGGTTCAACTCTGTTAGTTGAATGCACAGAACAGAAAGAATTTTCACAGAATGCTACTGTGTAGTTTATATTTGAATATATTCCTTTTTCCACTATTACCCTCTTAGCGCTCCGAATGTCCACTTGCATTTTCTACAGAAAGAGTGTTCAGAACTGCGCAATCAAAAGTATGGTTTAACTCTGTTAGCTTAATGAACATATCAGAAATAAGTTTCACACAATGCTTCTGTGTAGTTTTTATTTGAAGATATTATTTTTCCCAATATAGGCCTCTTAGCGCTCAGAATGTCCAATTGCAGTTTTAACAGAAAGAGTGTTGAAGAACGGCTCAATCAAAAGTAAGGTTCAACTCTGTTAGTTGAATGCACAGAACAGAAAGAAGTTTCATACAATGCTTCTGTGTAGTTTATATTTGAACATATTCTTTTTTCCACTATTACCCACTTAGCGCTACGAATGTCCAGTTGCATTTTCTACAGACAGAGTGTTTCAAAACTGCTCAATCAAAAGTATGGTTTAACTCTGTTAGCTGAATGCTCAGATCAGAAAGAAGTTTCACAGAATGCTTCTGTGTAGTTTATATTTGAATATATTCCTTTTTCCACTACTACACTCTTAGCGCTCCAAATGTCCACTTGCATTTTCAACAGAAAGAGTGTTCAGATCTGCTCAATCAAAAGTATGGTTTAACTCTGTTAGCTGAATGCACAGATCAGAAAGAAGTTTCACCGAATGATTCTGTGTAGTTTATATTTGAAGACATTCCTTTTTCCACTATTACCCTCTTAGCGCTCCGAATCTCCACTTGCATTTTCTACAAAAGAGTGTTTCATAACTGCTCAGTAAAAAATATGTTTTATCTCTCTTAACTGAATTTACAGATCAGAAATAAGTTTCACAGAATGCATCTGTGTAGTTTTTATTTGAAGATATTCTTTTTCCCAATGTAGGCCTCTTAGCGCTTAGCATGTCCAATTGCAGTTTCTACAGAAAGAGTGTTTCAGAACGGCTCAATCTAAAGTAAGGTTCAACTCTGTTACTTGAATGCACAGAACAGAAAGAATTTTCACAGAATGCTACTGTGTAGTTTATATTTGAATATATTCCTTTTTCCACTATTACCCTCTTAGCGCTCCGAATGTCCACTTGCATTTTCTACAGAAAGAGTGTTCAGAACTGCGCAATCAAAAGTATGGTTTAACTCTGTTAGCTTAATGAACATATCTGAAATAAGTTTCACAAAATGCTTCTGTTTAGTTTTTATTTGAAGATATTATTTTTCCCAATATAGGCCTCTTAGCGCTCAGAATGTCCAATTGCAGTTTCTACAGAAAGAGTGTTTCAGAAAGGCTCAATCAAAAGTAAGGTTCAACTCTGTTAGTTGAATGCACAGAACAGAAAGAAGTTTCATACAATGCTTCTGTGTAGTTTATATTTGAACATATTCTTTTTTCCACTATTACCCACTTAGCGCTACGAATGTCCAGTTGCATTTTCTACAGACAGAGTGTTTCAAAACTGCTCAATCAAAAGTATGGTTTAACTCTGTTAGCTGAATGCTCAGATCAGAAAGAAGTTTCACAGAATGCTTCTGTGTAGTTTATATTTGAATATATTCCTTTTTCCACTACTACTCTCTTAGCGCTCCAAATGTCCAGTTGCATTTTCTACAGAAAGAGTGTTCAGATCTGCTCAACCAAAAGTATGGTTTAACTCTGTTAGCTGAATGCACAGATCAGAAAGAAGTTTCACAGAATGATTCTGTGTAGTTTATATTAGGAGACATTCCTTTTTCCACTATTACCCTCTTAGCGCTCCGAATCTCCACTTGCATTTTCTACAGAAAGAGTGTTTCAGAACGGCTCAATCAAAACTAAGGTTCAACTCTTTTAGTTGAACAAACAGAACAGAAAGAAGTTTCACACAATTCTTCTGTGTAGTTTTTATTTGTAGACATTCTTTTTCCCAATATAGGCCTCTTAGCACTCAGAATGTCCAATTGCAGTTTCTACAGAAAGAGTGTTTCAGAACGGCTCAATCAAAAGTAAGGTTCAACTCTGTTAGTTGAATGCACAGAACAGAAAGAAGTTTCATACAATGCTTCTGTGTAGTTTATGTTTGAACATATTCTTTTTTCCACTATTACCCACTTAGCGCTACGAATGTCCAGTTGCATTTTCTACAGACAGAGTGTTTCAAAACTGCTCAATCAAAAGTATGGTTTAACTCTGTTAGCTGAATGCTCAGATCAGAAAGAAGTTTCACAGAATGCTTCTGTGTAGTTTATATTTGAATATATTCCTTTTTCCACTACTACGCTCTTAGCGCTCCAAATGTCCAGTTGCATTTTCTACAGAAAGAGTGTTCAGATCTGCTCAATCAAAAGTATGGTTTAACTCTGTTAGCTGAATGCACAGATCAGAAAGAAGTTTCACCGAATGATTCTGTGTAGTTTATATTTGAAGACATACCTTTTTCCACTGTTACCCTCTTAGCGCTCCGAATCTCCACTTGCATTTTCTACAAAAAGAGTGTTTCATAACTGCTCAATCAAAAATATGTTTTATATCTGTTAACTGAATTTACAGATCAGAAATATGTTTCACAGAATGCATCTGTGTAGTTTTTATTTGAAGATATTCTTTTTCCCAATGTAGGCCTCTTAGCGCTTAGCATGTCCAATTGCAGTTTCTACAGAAAGAGTGTTTCAGAATGGCTCAATCAAAAGTAAGGTTCAACTCTGTTAGTTGAATGCACAGAACAGAAAGAATTTTCACAGAATGCTACTGTGTAGTTTATATTTGAATATATTCCTTTTTCCACTATTACCCTCTTAGCGCTCCGAATGTCCACTTGCATTTTCTACAGAAAGAGTGTTCAGAACTGCGCAATCAAAAGTATGGTTTAACTCTGTTAGCTTAATGAACATATCAGAAATAAGTTTCACACAATGCTTCTGTGTAGTTTTTATTTGAAGATATCATTTTTCCCAATATAGGCCTCTTAGCGCTCAGAATGTCCAATTGCAGTTTCTACAGAAAGAGTGTTTCAGAAAGGCTCAGTCAAAAGTAAGGTTCAACTCTGTTAGTTGAATGCACAGAACAGAAAGAAGTTTCATAGAATGCTTCTGTGTAGTTTATATTTGAACATATTCTTTTTTCCCCTATTACCCACTTAGCGCTACGAATGTCCAGTTGCATTTTCTACAGACAGAGTGTTTCAAAACTGCTCAATCAAAAGTATGGTTTAACTCTGTTAGCTGAATGCTCAGATCAGAAAGAAGTTTCACAGAATGCTTCTGTGTAGTTTATATTTGAATATATTCCTTTTTCCACTACTACTCTCTTAGCGCTCCAAATGTCCAGTTGCATTTTCTACAGAAAGAGTGTTCAGATCTGCTCAATCAAAAGTATGGTTTAACACTGTTAGCTGAATGCACAGATCAGAAAGAAGTTTCACAGAATGATTCTGTGTAGTTTATATTTGGAGACATAACTTTTTCCACTATTACCCTCTTAGCGCTCCGAATCTCCACTTGCATTTTCTACAGAAAGAGTGTTTCAGAACGGCTCAATCAAAACTAAGGTTCAAATCTTTTAGTTGAACAAACAGAACAGAAAGAAGTTTCACACAATTCTTCTGTGTAGTTTTTATTTGTAGACATTCTTTTTCCCAATATAGGCCTCTTAGCGCTCAGAATGTCCAATTGCAGTTTCTACAGAAAGAGTGTTTCAGAACGGCTCAATCAAAAGTAAGGTTCAACTCTGTTAGTTGAATGCACAGAACAGAAAGAAGTTTCATACAATGCTTCTGTGTAGTTTATATTTGAACATATTCTTTTTTCCACTGTTACCCACTTAGCGCTACGAATGTCCAGTTGCATTTTCTACAGACAGAGTGTTTCAAAACTGCTCAATCAAAAGTATGGTTTAACTCTGTTAGCTGAATGCTCAGATCAGAAAGAAGTTTCACAGAATGCTTCTGTGTAGTTTATATTTGAATATATTACTTTTTCCACTACTACGCTCTTAGCGCTCAAAATGTCCAGTTGCATTTTCTACAGAAAGAGTGTTCAGATCTGCTCAATCAAAAGTATGGTTTAACTCTGTTAGCTGAATGCACAGATCAGAAAGAAGTTTCACCGAATGATTCTGTGTAGTTTATATTTGAAGACATTCCTTTTTCCACTATTACCCTCTTAGCGCTCCGAATCTCCACTTGCATTTTCTACAAAAAGAGTGTTTCATAACTGCTCAATCAAAAATATGTTTTATCTCTGTTAACTGAATTTACAGATCAGAAATAAGTTTCACAGAATGCATCTGTGTAGTTTTTATTTGAAGATATTCTTTTTCCCAATGTAGGCCTCTTAGCGCTTAGCATGTCCAATTGCAGTTTCTACAGAAAGAGTGTTTCAGAACGGCTCAATCAAAAGTAAGGTTCAACTCTGTTAGTTGAATGCACAGAACAGAAAGAATTTTCACAGAATGCTACTGTGTAGTTTATATTTGAATATATTCCTTTTTCCACTATTACCCTCTTAGCGCTCCGAATGTCCACTTGCATTTTCTACAGAAAGAGTGTTCAGAACTGCGCAATCAAAAGTATGGTTTAACTCTGTTAGCTTAATGAACATATCAGAAATAAGTTTCACACAATGCTTCTGTGTAGTTTTTATTTGAAGATATTATTTTTCCCAATATAGGCCTCTTAGCGCTCAGAATGTCCAATTGCAGTTTCTACAGAAAGAGTGTTTCAGAAAGGCTCAATCAAATGTAAGGTTCAACTCTGTTAGTTGAATGCACAGAACAGCAAGAAGTTTCATACAATGCTTCTGTGTAGTTTATATTTGAACATATTCTTTTTTCCACTATTACCCACTTAGCGCTACGAATGTCCAGTTGCATTTTCTACAGACAGAGTGTTTCAAATCTGCTCAATCATAAGTATGGTTTAACTCTGTTAGCTGAATGCTCAGATCAGAAAGAAGTTTCACAGAATGCTTCTGTGTAGTTTATATTTGAATATATTCCTTTTTCCACTACTTCTCTCTTAGCGCTCCAAATGTCCAGTTGCATTTTCTACAGAAAGAGTGTTCAGATCTGCTCAATCAAAAGTATGGTTTAAATCTGTTAGCTGAATGCACAGATCAGAAAGAAGTTTCACAGAATGATTCTGTGTAGTTTATATATGGAGACATTCCTTTTTCCACTATTACCCTCTTAGCGCTCCGAATCTCCACTTGCATTTTCTACAGAAAGTGTGTTTCAGAACGGCTCAATCAACATTAAGGTTCAACTCTTTTAGTTGAACAAACAGAACAGAAAGAAGTTTCACACAATTCTTCTGTGTAGTTTTTATTTGTAGACATTCTTTTTCCCAATATAGGCCTCTTAGCGCTCAGAATGTCCAATTGCAGTTTCTACAGAAAGAGTGTTTCAGAACGGCTCAATCAAAAGTAAGGTTCAACTCTGTTAGTTGAATGCACAGAACAGAAAGAAGTTTCATACAATGCTTCTGTGTAGTTTATATTTGAACATATTTTCTTTTCCACTATTACCCACTTAGCGCTACGAATGTCCAGTTGCATTTTCTACAGGCAGAGTGTTTCAAAACTGCTCAATCAAAAGTATGGTTTAACTCTGTTAGCTGTATGCTCAGATCAGAAAGAAGTTTCACAGAATGCTTCTGTGTAGTTTATATTTGAATATATTCCTTTTTCCACTACTACGCTCTTAGCGCTCCAAATGTCCAGTTGCATTTTCAACAGAAAGTGTGTTCAGATCTGCTCAATCAAAAGTATGGTTTAACTCTGTTAGCTGAATGCACATATCAGAAAGAAGTTTCACTGAATGATTCTGTGTAGTTTATATTTGAAGACATTCCTTTTTCCACTATTACCTTCTTAGCGCTCCGAATCTCCACTTGCATTTTCTACAAAAAGAGTGTTTCATAACTGCTCAATCAAAAATATGTTTTATCTCTGTTAACTGAATTTACAGATCAGAAATAAGTTTCACAGAATGCATCTGTGTAGTTTTTATTTGAAGATATTCTTTTTCCCAATGTAGGCCTCTTAGCTCTTAGCATGTCCAATTGCAGTTTCTACAGAAAGAGTGTTTCAGAACGGCTCAATCAAAAGTAAGGTTCAACTCTGTTAGTTGAATGCACAGAACAGAAAGCATTTTCACAGAATGCTACTGTGTAGTTTATATTTGAATATATTCCTTTTTCCACTATTACCCTCTTAGCGCTCCGAATGTCCACTAGCATTTTCTACAGAAAGAGTGTTCAGAACTGCGCAATCAAAAGTATGGTTTAACTCTGTTAGCTTAATGAACATATCAGAAATAAGTTTCACACAATGCTTCTGTGTAGTTTTTATTTGAAGATATTATTTTTCCCAATATAGGCCTCTTAGCGCTCAGAATGTCCAATTGCAGTTTCTACAGAAAGAGTGTTTCAGAAAGGCTCAATCAAAAGTAAGGTTCAACTCTGTTAGTTGAATGCACAGAACAGAAAGAAGTTTCATACAATGCTTCTGTGTAGTTTATATTTGAACATATTCTTTTTTCCACTATTACCCACTTAGCGCTACGAATGTCCAGTTGCATTTTCTACAGACAGAGTGTTTCAAAACTGCTCAATCAAAAGTATGGTTTAA
The DNA here is from genome assembly GCF_028878055.3 of Symphalangus syndactylus. Taxonomy (NCBI): domain Eukaryota; kingdom Metazoa; phylum Chordata; class Mammalia; order Primates; family Hylobatidae; genus Symphalangus; species Symphalangus syndactylus. Next base: position 612,811 of record NC_072439.2, read on the forward strand.
CTCTGTTAGCTGAATGCTCAGATCAGAAAGAAGTTTCACAGAATGCTTCTGTGTAGTTTATATTTGAATATATTCCTTTTTCCACTACTACGCTCTTAGCGCTAAAAATGTCCAGTTGCATTTTCAACAGAAAGAGTGTTCAGATCTGCTCAATCAAAAGTATGGTTTAACTCTGTTAGCTGAATGCACAGATCAGAAAGAAGTTTCACCGAATGATTCTGTGTAGTTTATATTTGAAGACATTCCTTTTTCCACTATTACCCTCTTAGCGCTCCGAATCTCCACTTGCATTTTCTACAAAAAGAGTGTTTCATAACTGCTCAATCAAAAATATGTTTTATATCTGTTAACTGAATTTACAGATCAGAAATATGTTTCACAGAATGCATCTGTGTAGTTTTTCTTTGAAGATATTCTTTTTCCCAATGTAGGCCTCTTAGCGCTTAGCATGTCCAATTGCAGTTTCTACAGAAAGAGTGTTTCAGAACGGCTCAATCAAAAGTAAGGTTCAACTCTGTTAGTTGAATGCACAGAACAGAAAGAATTTTCACAGAATGCTACTGTGTAGTTTATATTTGAATATATTCCTTTTTCCACTATTACCCTCTTAGCGCTCCGAATGTCCACTTGCATTTTCTACAGAAAGAGTGTTCAGAACTGCGCAATCAAAAGTATGGTTTAACTCTGTTAGCTTAATGAACATATCAGAAATAAGTTTCACACAATGCTTCTGTGTAGTTTTTATTTGAAGATATTATTTTTCCCAATATAGGCCTCTTAGCGCTCAGAATGTCCAATTGCAGTTTCTACAGAAAGAGTGTTTCAGAAAGGCTCAATCAAATGTAAGGTTCAACTCTGTTAGTTGAATGCACAGAACAGCAAGAAGTTTCATACAATGCTTCTGTGTAGTTTATATTTGAACATATTCTTTTTTCCACTATTACCCACTTAGCGCTACGAATGTCCAGTTGCATTTTCTACAGACAGAGTGTTTCAAATCTGCTCAATCATAAGTATGGTTTAACTCTGTTAGCTGAATGCTCAGATCAGAAAGAAGTTTCACAGAATGCTTCTGTGTAGTTTATATTTGAATATATTCCTTTTTCCACTACTTCTCTCTTAGCGCTCCAAATGTCCAGTTGCATTTTCTACAGAAAGAGTGTTCAGATCTGCTCAATCAAAAGTATGGTTTAAATCTGTTAGCTGAATGCACAGATCAGAAAGAAGTTTCACAGAATGATTCTGTGTAGTTTATATATGGAGACATTCCTTTTTCCACTATTACCCTCTTAGCGCTCCGAATCTCCACTTGCATTTTCTACAGAAAGTGTGTTTCAGAACGGCTCAATCAACATTAAGGTTCAACTCTTTTAGTTGAACAAACAGAACAGAAAGAAGTTTCACACAATTCTTCTGTGTAGTTTTTATTTGTAGACATTCTTTTTCCCAATATAGGCCTCTTAGCGCTCAGAATGTCCAATTGCAGTTTCTACAGAAAGAGTGTTTCAGAACGGCTCAATCAAAAGTAAGGTTCAACTCTGTTAGTTGAATGCACAGAACAGAAAGAAGTTTCATACAATGCTTCTGTGTAGTTTATATTTGAACATATTTTCTTTTCCACTATTACCCACTTAGCGCTACGAATGTCCAGTTGCATTTTCTACAGACAGAGTGTTTCAAAACTGCTCAATCAAAAGTATGGTTTAACTCTGTTAGCTGTATGCTCAGATCAGAAAGAAGTTTCACAGAATGCTTCTGTGTAGTTTATATTTGAATATATTCCTTTTTCCACTACTACGCTCTTAGCGCTCCAAATGTCCAGTTGCATTTTCAACAGAAAGTGTGTTCAGATCTGCTCAATCAAAAGTATGGTTTAACTCTGTTAGCTGAATGCACATATCAGAAAGAAGTTTCACTGAAGGATTCTGTGTAGTTTATATTTGAAGACATTCCTTTTTCCACTATTACCTTCTTAGCGCTCCGAATCTCCACTTGCATTTTCTACAAAAAGAGTGTTTCATAACTGCTCAATCAAAAATATGTTTTATCTATGTTAACTGAATTTACAGATCAGAAATAAGTTTCACAGAATGCATCTGTGTAGTTTTTATTTGAAGATATTCTTTTTCCCAATGTAGGCCTCTTAGCTCTTAGCATGTCCAATTGCAGTTTCTACAGAAAGAGTGTTTCAGAACGGCTCAATCAAAAGTAAGGTTCAACTCTGTTAGTTGAATGCACAGAACAGAAAGCATTTTCACAGAATGCTACTGTGTAGTTTATATTTGAATATATTCCTTTTTCCACTATTACCCTCTTAGCGCTCCGAATGTCCACTAGCATTTTCTACAGAAAGAGTGTTCAGAACTGCGCAATCAAAAGTATGGTTTAACTCTGTTAGCTTAATGAACATATCAGAAATAAGTTTCACACAATGCTTCTGTGTAGTTTTTATTTGAAGATATTATTTTTCCCAATATAGGCCTCTTAGCGCTCAGAATGTCCAATTGCAGTTTCTACAGAAAGAGTGTTTCAGAAAGGCTCAATCAAAAGTAAGGTTCAACTCTGTTAGTTGAATGCACAGAACAGAAAGAAGTTTCATACAATGCTTCTGTGTAGTTTATATTTGAACATATTCTTTTTTCCACTATTACCCACTTAGCGCTACGAATGTCCAGTTGCATTTTCTACAGACAGAGTGTTTCAAAACTACTCAATCATAAGTATGGTTTAACTCTGTTAGCTGAATGCTCAGATCAGAAAGAAGTTTCACAGACTGTTTCTGTGTAGTTTATATTTGAATATATTCCTTTTTCCACTACTACTCTCGTAGCGCTCCAAATGTCCAGTTGCATTTTCTACAGAAAGAGTGTTCAGATCTGCTCAATCAAAAGTATGGTTTAACTCTGTTAGCTGAATGCACAGATCAGAAGGAAGTTTCACAGAATGATTCTGTGTAGTTTATATATGGAGACATTCCTTTTTCCACTATTACCCTCTTAGCGCTACGAATCTCCACTTGCATTTTCTACAGAAAGAGTGTTTCAGAACGGCTCAATCAAAATTAAGATTCAACTCTTTTAGTTGAACAAACAGAACAGAAAGTAGTTTCACACAATTATTCTGTGTAGTTTTTATTTGTAGACATTCTTTTTCCCAATATAGGCCTCTTAGCGCTCAGAATGTCCAATTGCAGTTTCTACAGAAAGAGTGTTTCAGAAAGGCTCAATCAAAAGTAAGGTTCAACTCTGTTAGTTGAATGCACAGAACAGAAAGAAGTTTCATACAATGCTTCTGTGTAGTTTATATTTGAACATATTCTTTTTTCCACTATTACCCACTTAGCGCTACGAATGTCCAGTTGCATTTTCTACAGACAGAGTGTTTCAAAACTGCTCAATCAAAAGTATGGTTTAACTCTGTTAGCTGAATACTCAGATCAGAAAGAAGTTTCACAGAATGCTTCTGTGTAGTTTATATTTGAATATATTCCTTTTTCCACTACTACGATCTTAGCGCTCCAAATGTCCAGTTGCATTTTCAACAGAAAGAGTGTTCAGATCTGCTCAATCAAAAGTATGGTTTAACTCTGTTAGCTGAATGCACAGATCAGAAAGAAGTTTCACCGAATGATTCTGTGTAGTTTATATTTGAAGACATTCCTTTTTCCACTATTACCCTCTTAGCGCTCCGAATCTCCACTTGCATTTTCTACAAAAAGAGTGTTTCTTAACTGCTCAATCAAAAATATGTTTTATCTCTGTTAACTGAATTTACAGATCTGAAATAAGTTTCACAGAATGCATCTGTGTAGTTTTTATTTGAAGATATTCTTTTTCCCAATGTAGGCCTCTTAGCGCTTAGCCTGTCCAATTGCAGTTTCTACAGAAAGAGTGTTTCAGAACGGCTCAATCAAAAGTAAGGTTCAACTCTGTTAGTTGAATGCACAGAACAGAAAGAATTTTCACAGAATGCTACTGTGTAGTTTATATTTGAATATATTCCTTTTTCCACTATTACCCTCTTAGCGTTCCGAATGTCCACTTGCATTTTCTACAGAAAGAGTGTTCAGAACTGCGCAATCAAAAGTATGGTTTAACTCTGTTAGCTGTATGCTCAGATCAGAAAGAAGTTTCACAGAATGCTTCTGTGTAGTTTATATTTGAATATATTCCTTTTTCCACTACTACGCTCTTAGCGCTCCAAATGTCCAGTTGCATTTTCAACAGAAAGAGTGTTCAGATCTGCTCAATCAAAAGTATGGTTTAACTCTGTTAGCTGAATGCACAGATCAGAAAGAAGTTTCACCGAATGATTCTGTGTAGTTTATATTTGAAGACATTCCTTTTTCCACTATTACCCTCTTAGCGCTCCGAATCTCCACTTGCATTTTCTACAAAAAGAGTGTTTCATAACTGCTCAATCAAAAATATGTTTTATCTCTGTTAACTGAATTTACAGATCAGAAATAAGTTTCACAGAATGCATCTGTGTAGTTTTTATTTGAAGATATTCTTTTTCACAATGTAGGCCTCTTAGCGCTTAGCATGTCCAATTGCAATTTCTACAGAAAGAGTGTTTCAGAACGGCTCAATCAAAAGTAAGGTTCAACTCTGTTAGTTGAATGCACAGAACAGAAAGAATTTTCACAGAATGCTACTGTGTAGTTTATATTTGAATATATTCCTTTTTCCACTATTACCCTCTTAGCGCTCCGAATCTCCACTTGCATTTTCTACAGAAAGAGTGTTCAGAACTGCGCAATCAAAAGTATGGTTTAACTCTGTTAGCTTAATGAACATATCAGAAATAAGTTTCACAAAGTGCTTCTGTGTAGTTTTTATTTGAAGATATCATTTTTCCCAATATAGGCCTCTTAGCGCTCAGAATGTCCAATTGCAGTTTCTACAGAAAGAGTGTTTCAGAAAGGCTCAGTCAAATGTAAGGTTCAACTCTGTTAGTTGAATGCACAGAACAGCAAGAAGTTTCATACAATGCTTCTGTGTAGTTTATATTTGAACATATTATTTTTCCACTATTACCCACTTAGCGCTACGAATGTCCAGTTGCATTTTCTACAGACAGGGTGTTTCAAAACTGCTCAATCATAAGTATGGTTTAACTCTGTTAGCTGAATGCTCAGATCAGAAAGAAGTTTCACAGAATGCTTCTGTGTAGTTTATATTGGAATATATTCCTTTTTCCACTACTACTCTCTTAGCGCTCCAAATGTCCAGTTGCATTTTCTACAGAAAGAGTGTTCAGATCTGCTCAATCAAAAGTATGGTTTAACTCTGTTAGCTGAATGCACAGATCAGGAAGAAGTTTCACAGAATGATTCTGTGTAGTTTATATTTGGAGACATTCCTTTTTCCACTAATACTCTCTTAGCGCTCCGAATCTCCACTTGCATTTTCTACAGAAAGAGTGTTTCAGAACGGCTCAATCAAAATTAAGGTTCAACTCTTTTAGTTGAACAAACAGAACAGAAAGTAGTTTCACACAATTATTCTGTGTAGTTTTTATTTGTAGACATTCTTTTTCCCAATATAGGCCTCTTAGCGCTCAGAATGTCCAATTGCAGTTTCTACAGACAGAGTGTTTCAGAACGGCTCAATCAAAAGTAAGGTTCAACTCTGTTAGTTGAATGCACAGAAGAGAAAGAAGTTTCATACAATGCTTCTGTGTAGTTTATATTTGAACATATTCTCTTTTCCACTATTACCCACTTAGCGCTACGAATGTCCAGTTGCATTTTCTACAGACAGAGTTTTTCAAAACTGCTCAATCAAAAGTATGGTTTAACTGTGTTAGCTGTATGCTCAGATCAGAAAGAAGTTTCACAGAATGCTTCTGTGTAGTTTATATTTGAATATATTCCTTTTTCCACTACTACGCTCTTAGCGCTCCGAATGTCCACTTGCATTTTCTACAGAAAGAGTGTTCAGAACTGCGCAATCAAAAGTATGGTTTAACTCTGTTAGCTTAATGAACATATCAGAAATAAGTTTCACAAAATGCTTCTGTGTAGTTTTTATTTGAAGATATCATTTTTCCCAATATAGGCCTCTTAGCGCTCAGAATGTCCAATTGCAGTTTCTACAGAAAGAGTGTTTCAGAAAGGCTCAGTCAAATGTAAGGTTCAACTCTGTTAGTTGAATGCACATAACAGCAAGTAGTTTCATACAATGCTTCTGTGTAGTTTATATTTGAACATATTATTTTTCCACTATTACCCACTTAGCGCTACGAATGTCCAGTTGCATTTTCTACAGACAGGGTGTTTCAAAACTGCTCAATCATAAGTATGGTTTAACTCTGTTAGCTGAATGCTCAGATCAGAAAGAAGTTTCACAGAATGCTTCTGTGTAGTTTATATTTGAATATATTCCTTTTTCCACTACTACTCTCTTAGCGCTCCAAATGTCCAGTTGCATTTTCTACAGAAAGAGTGTTCAGATCTGCTCAATCAAAATATGGTTTAACTCTGTTAGCTGAATGCACAGATCAGGAAGAAGTTTCACAGAATGATTCTGTGTAGTTTATATTTGGAGACATTCCTTTTTCCACTAATACTCTCTTAGCGCTCCGAATCTCCACTTGCATTTTCTACAGAAAGAGTGTTTCAGAACGGCTCAATCAAAATTAAGGTTCAACTCTTTTAGTTGAACAAACAGAACAGAAAGAAGTTTCACACAATTATTCTGTGTAGTTTTTATTTGTAGACATTCTTTTTCCCAATATAGGCCTCTTAGCGCTCAGAATGTCCAATTGCAGTTTCTACAGACAGAGTGTTTCAGAACGGCTCAATCAAAAGTAAGGTTCAACTCTGTTAGTTGAATGCACAGAAGAGAAAGAAGTTTCATACAATGCTTCTGTGTAGTTTATATTTGAACATATTCTCTTTTCCACTATTACCCACTTAGCGCTACGAATGTCCAGTTGCGTTTTCTACAGACAGAGTTTTTCAAAACTGCTCAATCAAAAGTATGGTTTAACTGTGTTAGCTGTATGCTCAGATCAGAAAGAAGTTTCACAGAATGCTTCTGTGTAGTTTATATTTGAATATATTCCTTTTTCCACTACTACGCTCTTAGCGCTCCAAATGTCCAGTTGCATTTTCAACAGAAAGAGTGTTCAGATCTGCTCAATCAAAAGTATGGTTTAACTCTGTTAGCTTAATGAACATATCAGAAATAAGTTTCACACAATGCTTCTGTGTAGTTTTTATTTGAAGATATTATTTTTCCCAATATAGACCTCTTAGCTCTCAGAATGTCCAATTGCAGTTTCTACAGAAAGAGTGTTTCAGAAAGGCTCAATCAAATGTAAGGTTCAACTCTGTTAGTTGAATGCACAGAACAGAAAGAAGTTTCATACAATGCTTCTGTGTAGTTTATATTTGAACATATTATTTTTCCACTATTACCCACTTAGCGCTACGAATGTCCAGTTGCATTTTCTACAGACAGAGTGTTTCAAAACTGCTCAGTCATAAGTATGGTTTAACTCTGTTAGCTGAATGCTCAGATCAGAAAGAAGTTTCACAGAATGCTTCTGTGTAGTTTATATTTGAATATATTCCTTTTTCCACTACTACGCTCTTAGCGCTCCAAATGTCCAGTTGCATTTTCAACAGAAAGAGTGTTCAGATCTGCTCAATCAAAAGTATGGTTTAACTCTGTTAGCTGAATGCACAGATCAGAAAGAAGTTTCACCGAATGATTCTGTGTAGTTTTTATTTGAAGACATTCCTTTTTCTACTATTACCCTCTTAGCGCTCCGAATCTCCACTTGCATTTTCTACAAAAAGTGTGTTTCATAACTGCTCAATCAAAAATATGTTTTATCTCTGTTAACTGAATTTACAGATCAGAAATAAGTTTCACAGAATGCATCTGTGTAGTTTTCATTTGAAGATATTCTTTTTCCCAATGTAGGCCTCTTAGCGCTTAGCATGTCCAATTGCAGTTTCTACAGAAAGAGTGTTTCAGAACGGCTCAATCAAAAGTAAGGTTCAACTCTGTTAGTTGAATGCACAGAACAGAAAGAATTTTCACAGAATGCTACTGTGTAGTTTATATTTGAATATATTCCTTTTTCCACTATTACCCTCTTAGCGCTCCGAATGTCCACTTGCATTTTCTACAGAAAGAGTGTTCAGAACTGCGCAATCAAAAGTATGGTTTAACTCTGTTAGCTTAATGAACATATCAGAAATAAGTTTCACACAATGCTTCTGTGTAGTTTTTATTTGAAGATATTATTTTTCCCAATATAGGCCTCTTAGCGCTCAGAATGTCCAATTGCAGTTTTAACAGAAAGAGTGTTTCAGAAAGGCTCAATCAAAAGTAAGGTTCAACTCTGTTAGTTGAATGCACAGAACAGAAAGAAGTTTCATACAATGCTTCTGTGTAGTTTATATTTGAACATATTCTTTTTTCCACTATTACCCACTTAGCGCTACGAATGTCCAGTTGCATTTTCTACAGACAGAGTGTTTCAAAACTGCTCAATCAAAAGTATGGTTTAACTCTGTTAGATGAATGCTCAGATCAGAAAGAAGTTTCACAGAATGCTTCTGTGTAGTTTATATTTGAATATATTCCTTTTTCCACTACTACACTCTTAGCGCTCCAAATGTCCAGTTGCATTTTCAACAGAAAGAGTGTTCAGATCTGCTCAATCAAAAGTATGGTTTAACTCTGTTAGCTGAATGCACAGATCAGAAAGAAGTTTCACCGAATGATTCTGTGTAGTTTATATTTGAAGACATTCCTTTTTCCACTATTACCCTCTTAGCGCTCCGAATCTCCACTTGCATTTTCTACAAAAGAGTGTTTCATAACTGCTCAGTAAAAAATATGTTTTATCTCTCTTAACTGAATTTACAGATCAGAAATAAGTTTCACAGAATGCATCTGTGTAGTTTTTATTTGAAGATATTCTTTTTCCCAATGTAGGCCTCTTAGCGCTTAGCATGTCCAATTGCAGTTTCTACAGAAAGAGTGTTTCAGAACGGCTCAATCTAAAGTAAGGTTCAACTCTGTTAGTTGAATGCACAGAACAGAAAGAATTTTCACAGAATGCTACTGTGTAGTTTATATTTGAATATATTCCTTTTTCCACTATTACCCTCTTAGCGCTCCGAATGTCCACTTGCATTTTCTACAGAAAGAGTGTTCAGAACTGCGCAATCAAAAGTATGGTTTAACTCTGTTAGCTTAATGAACATATCAGAAATAAGTTTCACAAAATGCTTCTGTTTAATTTTTATTTGAAGATATTATTTTTCCCAATATAGGCCTCTTAGCGCTCAGAATGTCCAATTGCAGTTACTACAGAAAGAGTGCTTCAGAAAGGCTCAATCAAAAGTAAGGTTCAACTCTGTTAGTTGAATGCACAGAACAGAAAGAAGTTTCATACAATGCTTCTGTGTAGTTTATATTTGAACATATTCTTTTTTCCACTATTACCCACTTAGCGCTACGAATGTCCAGTTGCATTTTCTACAGACAGAGTGTTTCAAAACTGCTCAATCAAAAGTATGGTTTAACTCTGTTAGCTGAATGCTCAGATCAGAAAGAAGTTTCACAGAATGCTTCTGTGTAGTTTATATTTGAATATATTCCTTTTTCCACTACTACTCTCTTAGCGCTCCAAATGTCCAGTTGCATTTTCTACAGAAAGAGTGTTCAGATCTGCTCAACCAAAAGTATGGTTTAACTCTGTTAGCTGAATGCACAGATCAGAAAGAAGTTTCACCGAATGATTCTGTGTAGTTTATATTTGAAGACATTCCTTTTTCTACTATTACCCTCTTAGCGCTCCGAATCTCCACTTGCATTTTCTACAAAAAGTGTGTTTCATAACTGCTCAATCAAAAATATGTTTTATCTCTGTTAACTGAATTTACAGATCAGAAATAAGTTTCACAGAATGCATCTGTGTAGTTTTCATTTGAAGATATTCTTTTTCCCAATGTAGGCCTCTTAGCGCTTAGCATGTCCAATTGCAGTTTCTACAGAAAGAGTGTTTCAGAACGGCTCAATCAAAAGTAAGGTTCAACTCTGTTAGTTGAATGCACAGAACAGAAAGAATTTTCACAGAATGCTACTGTGTAGTTTATATTTGAATATATTCCTTTTTCCACTATTACCCTCTTAGCGCTCCGAATGTCCACTTGCATTTTCTACAGAAAGAGTGTTCAGAACTGCGCAATCAAAAGTATGGTTTAACTCTGTTAGCTTAATGAACATATCAGAAATAAGTTTCACACAATGCTTCTGTGTAGTTTTTATTTGAAGATATTATTTTTCCCAATATAGGCCTCTTAGCGCTCAGAATGTCCAATTGCAGTTTTAACAGAAAGAGTGTTTCAGAAAGGCTCAATCAAAAGTAAGGTTCAACTCTGTTAGTTGAATGCACAGAACAGAAAGAAGTTTCATACAATGCTTCTGTGTAGTTTATATTTGAACATATTCTTTTTTCCACTATTACCCACTTAGCGCTACGAATGTCCAGTTGCATTTTCTACAGACAGAGTGTTTCAAAACTGCTCAATCAAAAGTATGGTTTAACTCTGTTAGATGAATGCTCAGATCAGAAAGAAGTTTCACAGAATGCTTCTGTGTAGTTTATATTTGAATATATTCCTTTTTCCACTACTACACTCTTAGCGCTCCAAATGTCCAGTTGCATTTTCAACAGAAAGAGTGTTCAGATCTGCTCAATCAAAAGTATGGTTTAACTCTGTTAGCTGAATGCACAGATCAGAAAGAAGTTTCACCGAATGATTCTGTGTAGTTTATATTTGAAGACATTCCTTTTTCCACTATTAAACTCTTAGCGCTCCGAATCTCCACTTGCATTTTCTACAAAAGAGTGTTTCATAACTGCTCAGTAAAAAATATGTTTTATCTCTCTTAACTGAATTTACAGATCAGAAATAAGTTTCACAGAATGCATCTGTGTAGTTTTTATTTGAAGATATTCTTTTTCCCAATGTAGGCCTCTTAGCGCTTAGCATGTCCAATTGCAGTTTCTACAGAAAGAGTGTTTCAGAACGGCTCAATCTAAAGTAAGGTTCAACTCTGTTAGTTGAATGCACAGAACAGAAAGAATTTTCACAGAATGCTACTGTGTAGTTTATATTTGAATATATTCCTTTTTCCACTATTACCCTCTTAGCGCTCCGAATGTCCACTTGCATTTTCTACAGAAAGAGTGTTCAGAACTGCGCAATCAAAAGTATGGTTTAACTCTGTTAGCTTAATGAACATATCAGAAATAAGTTTCACAAAATGCTTCTGTTTAGTTTTTATTTGAAGATATTATTTTTCCCAATATAGGCCTCTTAGCGCTCAGAATGTCCAATTGCAGTTACTACAGAAAGAGTGCTTCAGAAAGGCTCAATCAAAAGTAAGGTTCAACTCTGTTAGTTGAATGCACAGAACAGAAAGAAGTTTCATACAATGCTTCTGTGTAGTTTATATTTGAACATATTCTTTTTTCCACTATTACCCACTTAGCGCTACGAATGTCCAGTTGCATTTTCTACAGACAGAGTGTTTCAAAACTGCTCAATCAAAAGTATGGTTTAACTCTGTTAGCTGAATGCTCAGATCAGAAAGAAGTTTCACAGAATGCTTCTGTGTAGTTTATATTTGAATATATTCCTTTTTCCACTACTACTCTCTTAGCGCTCCAAATGTCCAGTTGCATTTTCTACAGAAAGAGTGTTCAGATCTGCTCAACAAAAAGTATGGTTTAACTCTGTTAGCTGAATGCACAGATCAGAAAGAAGTTTCACCGAATGATTCTGTGTAGTTTATATTTGAAGACATTCCTTTTTCTACTATTACCCTCTTAGCGCTCCGAATCTCCACTTGCATTTTCTACAAAAACAGTGTTTCATAACTGCTCAATCAAAAATATGTTTTATCTCTGTTAACTGAATTTACAGATCAGAAATAAGTTTCACAGAATGCATCTGTGTAGTTTTTATTTGAAGATATTCTTTTTCCCAATGTAGGCCTCTTAGCGCTTAGCATGTCCAATTGCAGTTTCTACAGAAAGAGTGTCTCAGAACGGCTCAATCAAAAGTAAGGTTCAACTCTGTTATTTGAATGCACAGAACAGAAAGAATTTTCACAGAATGCTACTGTGTAGTTTATATTTGAATATATTCCTTTTTCCACTATTACCCTCTTAGCGCTCCGAATGTCCACTTGCATTTTCTACAGAAAGAGTGTTCAGAACTGCGCAATCAAAAGTATGGTTTAACTTTGTTAGCTTAATGAACATATCAGAAATAAGTTTCACACAATGCTTCTGTGTAGTTTTTATTTGAAGATATTATTTTTCCCAATATAGGCCTCTTAGCGCTCAGAATGTCCAATTGCAGTTTTAACAGAAAGAGTGTTTCAGAAAGGCTCAATCAATGTAAGGTTCAACTCTGTTAGTTGAATGCACAGAACAGAAAGAAGTTTCATACAATGCTTCTGTGTAGTTTATATTTGAACATATTCTTTTTTCCACTATTACCCACTTAGCGCTACGAATGTCCAGTTGCATTTTCTACAGACAGAGTGTTTCAAAACTGCTCAATCAAAAGTATGGTTTAACTCTGTTAGCTGAATGCTCAGATCAGAAAGAAGTTTCACAGAATGCTTCTGTGTAGTTTATATTTGAATATATTCCTTTTTCCACTACTACACTCTTAGCGCTCCAAATGTCCAGTTGCATTTTCAACAGAAAGAGTGTTCAGATCTGCTCAATCAAAAGTATGGTTTAACTCTGTTAGCTGAATGCACAGATCAGAAAGAAGTTTCACCGAATGATTCTGTGTAGTTTATATTTGAAGACATTCCTTTTTCCACTATTACCCTCTTAGCGCTCCGAATCTCCACTTGCATTTTCTACATAAGAGTGTTTCATAACTGCTCAGTAAAAAATATGTTTTATCTCTCTTAACTGAATTTACAGATCAGAAATAAGTTTCACAGAATGCATCTGTGTAGTTTTTATTTGAAGATATTCTTTTTCCCAATGTAGGCCTCTTAGCGCTTAGCATGTCCAATTGCAGTTTCTACAGAAAGAGTGTTTCAGAACGGCTCAATCTAAAGTAAGGTTCAACTCTGTTAGTTGAATGCACAGAACAGAAAGAATTTTCACAGAATGCTATTGTGTAGTTTATATTTGAATATATTCCTTTTTCCACTATTACCCTCTTAGCGCTCCGAATGTCCACTTGCATTTTCTACAGAAAGAGTGTTCAGAACTGCGCAATCAAAAGTATGGTTTAACTCTGTTAGCTTAATGAACATATCAGAAATAAGTTTCACAAAATGCTTCTGTTTAGTTTTTATTTGAAGATATTATTTTTCCCAATATAGGCCTCTTAGCGCTCAGAATGTCCAATTGCAGTTTCTACAGAAAGAGTGTTTCAGAAAGGCTCAATCAAAAGTAAGGTTCAACTCTGTTAGTTGAATGCACAGAACAGAAAGAAGTTTCATACAATGATTCTGTGTAGTTTATATTTGAACATATTCTTTTTTCCACTATTACCCACTTAGCGCTACGAATGTCCAGTTGCATTTTCTACAGACAGAGTGTTTCAAAACTGCTCAATCAAAAGTATGGTTTAACTCTGTTAGCTGAATGCTCAGATCAGAAAGAAGTTTCACAGAATGCTTCTGTGTAGTTTATATTTGAATATATTCCTTTTTCCACTACTACGCTCTTAGCGCTCCAAATGTCCAGTTGCATTTTCTACAGAAAGAGTGTTCAGATCTGCTCAATCAAAAGTACGGTTTAACTCTGTTAGCTGAATGCACAGATCAGAAAGAAGTTTCACCGAATGATTCTGTGTAGTTTATATTTGAAGACATTCCTTTTTCCACTGTTACCCTCTTAGCGCTCCGAATCTCCACTTGCATTTTCTACAAAAAGAGTGTTTCATAACTGCTCAATCAAAAATAAGTTTTATATCTGTTAACTGAATTTACAGATCAGAAATATGTTTCACAGAATGCATCTGTGTAGTTTTTATTTGAAGATATTCTTTTTCCCAATGTAGGCCTCTTAGCGCTTAGCATGTCCAATTGCAGTTTCTACAGAAAGAGTGTTTCAGAACGGCTCAATCAAAAGTAAGGTTCAACTCTGTTAGTTGAATGCACAGAACAGAAAGAATTTTCACAGAATGCTACTGTGTAGTTTATATTTGAATATATTCCTTTTTCCACTATTACCCTCTTAGCGCTCCGAATGTCCACTTGCATTTTCTACAGAAAGAGTGTTCAGAACTGCGCAATCAAAAGTATGGTTTAACTCTGTTAGCTTAATGAACATATCAGAAATAAGTTTCACACAATGCTTCTGTGTAGTTTTTATTTGAAGATATTATTTTTCCCAATATAGGCCTCTTAGCGCTCAGAATGTCCAATTGCAGTTTCTACAGAAAGAGTGTTTCAGAAAGGCTCAGTCAAAAGTAAGGTTCAACTCTGTTAGTTGAATGCACAGAACAGAAAGAAGTTTCATACAATGCTTCTGTGTAGTTTATATTTGAACATATTCTTTTTTCCCCTATTACCCACTTAGCGCTACGAATGTCCAGTTGCATTTTCTACAGACAGAGTGTTTGAAAACTGCTCAATCAAAAGTATGGTTTAACTCTGTTACCTGAATGCTCACATCAGAAAGAAGTTTCACAGAATGCTTCTGTGTAGTTTATATTTGAATATATTCCTTTTTCCACTACTACTCTCTTAGCGCTCCAAATGTCCAGTTGCATTTTCTACAGAAAGAGTGTTCAGATTTGCTCAATCAAAAGTATGGTTTAACTCTGTTAGCTGAATGCACAGATCAGAAAGAACTTTCACAGAATGATTCTGTGTAGTTTATATTTGGAGACATTCCTTTTTCCACTATTACCTTCTTAGCGCTCCGAATCTCCACTTGCATTTTCTACAGAAAGTGTGTTTCAGAACGGCTCAATCAAAACTAAGGTTCAACTCTTTTAGTTGAACAATCAGAACAGAAAGTAGTTTCACACAATTCTTCTGTGTAGTTTTTATTTGTAGACATTCTTTTTCCCAATATAGGCCTCTTAGCGCTCAGAATGTCCAATTGCAGTTTCTACAGAAAGAGTGTTTCAGAACGGCTCAATCAAAAGTAAGGTTCAACTCTGTTAGTTGAATGCACAGAACAGAAAGAAGTTTCATACAATGCTTCTGTGTAGTTTATATTTGAACATATTCTTTTTTCCACTATTACCCACTTAGCGCTACGAATGTCCAGTTGCATTTTCTACAGACAGAGTGTTTCAAAACTGCTCAATCAAAAGTATGGTTTAACTCTGTTAGCTGAATGCTCAGATCAGAAAGAAGTTTCACAGAATGCTTCTGTGTAGTTTATATTTGAATATATTCCTTTTTCCACTACTACGCTCTTAGCGCTCCAAATGTCCAGTTGCATTTTCAACAGAAAGAGTGTTCAGATCTGCTCAATCAAAAGTATGCTTTAACTCTGTTAGCTGAATGCACAGATCAGAAAGAAGTTTCACCGAATGATTCTGTGTAGTTTATATTTGAAGACATTCCTTTTTCCACTATTACCCTCTTAGCGCTCCGAATCTCCACTTGCATTTTCTACAAAAAGAGTGTTTCATAACTGCTCAATCAAAAATATGTTTTATCTCTGTTAACTGAATTTACAGATCAGAAATAAGTTTCACAGAATGCATCTGTGTAGTTTTTATTTGAAGATATTATTTTTCCCAATGTAGGCCTCTTAGCGCTTAGCATGTCCAATTGCAGTTTCTACAGAAAGAGTGTTTCAGAACGGCTCAATCAAAAGTAAGGTTCAACTCTGTTAGTTGAATGCACAGAACAGAAAGAATTTTCACAGAATGCTACTGTGTAGTTTATATTTGAATATATTCCTTTTTCCACTATTACCCTCTTAGCGCTCCGAATGTCCACTTGCATTTTCTACAGAAAGAGTGTTCAGAACTGCGCAATCAAAAGTATGGTTTAACTCTGTTAGCTTAATGAACATATCAGAAATAAGTTTCACACAATGCTTCTGTGTAGTTTTTATTTGAAGATATCATTTTTCCCAATATAGGCCTCTTAGCGCTCAGAATGTCCAATTGCAGTTTCTACAGAAAGAGTGTTTCAGAAAGGCTCAGTCAAAAGTAAGGTTCAACTCTGTTAGTTGAATGCACAGAACAGAAAGAAGTTTCATACAATGCTTCTGTGTAGTTTATATTTGAACATATTCTTTTTTCCCCTATTACCCACTTAGCGCTACGAATGTCCAGTTGCATTTTCTTCAGACAGAGTGTTTCAAAACTGCTCAATCAAAAGTATGGTTTAACTCTGTTAGCTGAATGCTCAGATCAGAAAGAAGTTTCACAGAATGCTTCTGTGTTGTTTATATTTGAATATATTCCTTTTTCCACTGCTACTCTCTTAGCGCTCCAAATGTCCAGTTGCATTTTCAACAGAAAGAGTGTTCAGATCTGCTCAATCAAAAGTATGGTTTAACTCTGTTAGCTGAATGCACAGATCAGAAAGAAGTTTCACCGAATGATTCTGTGTAGTTTATATTTGAAGACATTCCTTTTTCCACTATTACCCTCTTAGCGCTCCGAATCTCAACTTGCATTTTCTACAAAAAGAGTGTTTCATAACTGCTCAATCAAAAATATGTTTTATCTCTGTTAACTGAATTTACAGATCAGAAATAAGTTTCACAGAATGCATCTGTGTAGTTTTTATTTGAAGATATTCTTTTTCCCAATGTAGGCCTCGTAGCGCTTAGCATGTCCAATTGCAGTTTCTACAGAAAGAGTGTTTCAGAACGGCTCAATCAAAAGTAAGGTTCAACTCTGTTAGTTGAATGCACAGAACAGAAAGTATTTTCACAGAATGCTACTGTGTAGTTTATATTTGAATATATTCCTTTTTCCACTATTACCCTCTTAGCGCTCCAAATGTCCACTTGCATTTTCTACAGAAAGAGTGTTCAGAACTGCGCAATCAAAAGTATGGTTTAACTCTGTTAGCTTAATGAACATATCAGAAATAAGTTTCACACAATGCTTCTGTGTAGTTTTTATTTGAAGATATTATTTTTCCCAATATAGGCCTCTTAGCGCTCAGAATGTCCAATTGCAGATTCTACAGAAAGAGTGTTTCAGAAAGGCTCAATCAAAAGTAAGGTTCAACTCTGTTAGTTGAATGCACAGAACAGAAAGAAGTTTCATACAATGCTTCTGTGTAGTTTATATTTGAACATATTCTTTTTTCCACTATTACCCACTTAGCGCTACGAATGTCCAGTTGCATTTCCTACAAACAGAGTGTTTCAAAACTGCTCAGTCAAAATTATGGTTTAACTCTGTTAGCTGAATGCTCAGATCAGAAAGAAGTTTCACAGAATGCTTCTGTGTAGTTTATATTTGAATATATTCCTTTTTCCACTACTACTCTCTTAGCGCTCCAAATGTCCAGTTGCATTTTCTACAGAAAGAGTGTTCAGATCTGCTCAATCAAAAGTATGGTTTAACACTGTTAGCTGAATGCACAGATCAGAAAGAAGTTTCACAGAATGATTCTGTGTAGTTTATATTTGGAGACATTCCTTTTTCCACTATTACCCTCTTAGCGCTCCGAATCTCCACTTGCATTTTCTACAGAAAGAGTGTTTCAGAACGGCTCAATCAAAACTAAGGTTCAAATCTTTTAGTTGAACAAACAGAACAGAAAGTAGTTTCACACAATTCTTCTGTGTAGTTTTTATTTGTAGACATTCTTTTTCCCAATATAGGCCTCTTAGCGCTCAGAATGTCCAATTGCAGTTTCTACAGAAAGAGTGTTTCAGAACGGCTCAATCAAAAGTAAGGTTCAACTCTGTTAGTTGAATGCACAGAACAGAAAGAAGTTTCATACAATGCTTCTGTGTAGTTTATATTTGAACATATTCTTTTTTCCACTATTAACCACTTAGCGCTACGAATGTCCAGTTGCATTTTCTACAGACAGAGTGTTTCAAAACTGCTCAATCAAAAGTATGGTTTAACTCTGTTAGCTGAATGCTCAGATCAGAAAGAAGTTTCACAGAATGCTTCTGTGTAGTTTATATTTGAATATATTCCTTTTTCCACTACTACGCTCTTAGCGCTCAAAATGTCCAGTTGCATTTTCTACAGAAAGAGTGTTCAGATCTGCTCAATCAAAAGTATGGTTTAACTCTGTTAGGTGAATGCACAGATCAGAAAGAAGTTTCACCGAATGATTCTGTGTAGTTTATATTTGAAGACATTCCTTTTTCCACTATTACCCTCTTAGCGCTCCGAATCTCCACTTGCATTTTCTAGAAAAAGAGTGTTTCATAACTGCTCAATCAAAAATATGTTTTATCTCTGTTAAGTGAATTTACAGATCAGAAATAAGTTTCACAGAATGCATCTGTGTAGTTTTTATTTGAAGATATTCTTTTTCCCAATGTAGGCCTCTTAGCGCTTAGCATGTCCAATTGCAGTTTCTACAGAAAGAGTGTTTCAGAACGGCTCAATCAAAAGTAAGGTTCAACTCTGTTAGTTGAATGCACAGAACAGAAAGAATTTTCACAGAATGCTACTGTGTAGTTTATATTTGAATATATTCCTTTTTCCACTATTACCCTCTTAGCGCTCCGAATGTCCACTTGCATTTTCTACAGAAAGAGTGTTCAGAACTGCGCAATCAAAAGTATGGTTTAACTCTGTTAGCTTAATGAACATATCAGAAATAAGTTTCACACAATGCTTCTGTGTAGTTTTTATTTGAAGATATTATTTTTCCCAATATAGGCCTCTTAGCGCTCAGAATGTCCAATTGCAGTTTCTACAGAAAGAGTGTTTCAGAAAGGCTCAATCAAATGTAAGGTTCAACTCTGTTAGTTGAATGCACAGAACAGCAAGAAGTTTCATACAATGCTTCTGTGTAGTTTATATTTGAACATATTCTTTTTTCCACTATTACCCACTTAGCGCTACGAATGTCCAGTTGCATTTTCTACAGACAGAGTGTTTCAAATCTGCTCAATCATAAGTATGGTTTAACTCTGTTAGCTGAATGCTCAGATCAGAAAGAAGTTTCACAGAATGCTTCTGTGTAGTTTATATTTGAATATATTCCTTTTTCCACTACTTCTCTCTTAGCGCTCCAAATGTCCAGTTGCATTTTCTACAGAAAGAGTGTTCAGATCTGCTCAATCAAAAGTATGGTTTAAATCTGTTAGCTGAATGCACAGATCAGAAAGAAGTTTCACAGAATGATTCTGTGTAGTTTATATATGGAGACATTCCTTTTTCCACTATTACCCTCTTAGCGCTCCGAATCTCCACTTGCATTTTCTACAGAAAGTGTGTTACAGAACGGCTCAATCAACATTAAGGTTCAACTCTTTTAGTTGAACAAACAGAACAGAAAGAAGTTTCACACAATTCTTCTGTGTAGTTTTTATTTGTAGACATTCTTTTTCCCAATATAGGCCTCTTAGCGCTCAGAATGTCCAATTGCAGTTTCTACAGAAAGAGTGTTTCAGAACGGCTCAATCAAAAGTAAGGTTCAACTCTGTTAGTTGAATGCACAGAACAGAAAGAAGTTTCATACAATGCTTCTGTGTAGTTTATATTTGAACATATTTTCTTTTCCACTATTATCCACTTAGCGCTACGAATGTCCAGTTGCATTTTCTACAGACAGAGTGTTTCAAAACTGCTCAATCAAAGGTATGGTTTAACTCTGTTAGCTGTATGCTCAGATCAGAAAGAAGTTTCACAGAATGCTTCTGTGTAGTTTATATTTGAATATATTCCTTTTTCCACTACTACGCTCTTAGCGCTCCAAATGTCCAGTTGCATTTTCAACAGAAAGTGTGTTCAGATCTGCTCAATCAAAAGTATGGTTTAACTCTGTTTGCTGAATGCACAGATCAGAAAGAAGTTTCACCGTATGATTCTGTGTAGTTTATATTTGAAGACATTCCTTTTTCCACTATTACCCTCTTAGCGCTCCGAATCTCCACTTGCATTTTCTACAAAAAGAGTGTTTCATAACTGCTCAATCAAAAATATGTTTTATCTCTGTTAACTGAATTTACAGATCAGAAATAAGTTTCACAGAATGCATCTGTGTAGTTTTTATTTGAAGATATTCTTTTTCCCAATGTAGGCCTCTTAGCTCTTAGCATGTCCAATTGCAGTTTCTACAGAAAGAGTGTTTCAGAACGGCTCAATCAAAAGTAAGGTTCAACTCTGTTAGTTGAATGCACAGAACAGAAAGAATTTTCACAGAATGCTACTGTGTAGTTTATATTTGAATATATTCCTTTTTCCAATATTACCCTCTTAGCGCTCCGAATGTCCACTAGCATTTTCTACAGAAAGAGTGTTCAGAACTGCGCAATCAAAAGTATGGTTTAACTCTGTTAGCTTAATGAACATATCAGAAATAAGTTTCACACAATGCTTCTGTGTAGTTTTTATTTGAAGATATTATTTTTCCCAATATAGGCCTCTTAGCGCTCAGAATGTCCAATTGCAGTTTCTACAGAAAGAGTGTTTCAGAAAGGCTCAATCAAAAGTAAGGTTCAACTCTGTTAGTTGAATGCACAGAACAGAAAGAAGTTTCATACAATGCTTCTGTGTAGTTTATATTTGAACATATTCTTTTTCCACTATTACCCACTTAGCGCTACGAATGTCCAGTTGCATTTTCTACAGACAGAGTGTTTCAAATCTGCTCAATCATAAGTATGGTTTAACTCTGTTAGCTGAATGCTCAGATCAGAAAGAAGTTTCACAGAATGCTTCTGTGTAGTTTATATTTGTATATATTCCTTTTTCCACTACTTCTCTCTTAGCGCTCCAAATGTCCAGTTGCATTTTCTACAGAAAGAGTGTTCAGATCTGCTCAATCAAAAGTATGGTTTAAATCTGTTAGCTGAATGCACAGATCAGAAAGAAGTTTCACAGAATGATTCTGTGTAGTTTATATATGGAGACATTCCTTTTTCCACTATTACCCTCTTAGCGCTCCGAATCTCCACTTGCATTTTCTACAGAAAGTGTGTTTCAGAACGGCTCAATCAACATTAAGGTTCAACTCTTTTAGTTGAACAAACACAACAGAAAGAAGTTTCACACAATTCTTCTGTGTAGTTTTTATTTGTAGACATTCATTTTCCCAATATAGGCCTCTTAGCGCTCAGAATGTCCAATTGCAGTTTCTACAGAAAGAGTGTTTCAGAACGGCTCAATCAAAAGTAAGGTTCAACTCTGTTAGTTGAATGCACAGAACAGAAAGAAGTTTCATACAATGCTTCTGTGTAGTTTATATTTGAACATATTTTCTTTTCCACTATTGTCCACTTAGCGCTATGAATGTCCAGTTGCATTTTCTACAGACAGAGTGTTTCAAAACTGCTCAATCAAAAGTATGGTTTAACTCTGTTAGCTGTATGCTCAGATCAGAAAGAAGTTTCACAGAATGCTTCTGTGTAGTTTATATTTGAATATATTCCTTTTTCCACTACTACGCTCTTAGCGCTCCAAATGTCCAGTTGCATTTTCAACAGAAAGTGTGTTCAGATCTGCTCAATCAAAAGTATGGTTTAACTCTGTTAGCTGAATGCACAGATCAGAAAGAAGTTTCACCGTATGATTCTGTGTAGTTTATATTTGAAGACATTCCTTTTTCCACTATTACCCTCTTAGCGCTCCGAATCTCCACTTGCATTTTCTACAAAAAGAGTGTTTCATAACTGCTCAATCAAAAATATGTTTTATCTCTGTTAACTGAATTTACAGAACAGAAATAAGTTTCACAGAATGCATCTGTGTAGTTTTTATTTGAAGATATACTTTTTCCCAATGTAGGCCTCTTAGCTCTTAGCATGTCCAATTGCAGTTTCTACAGAAAGAGTGTTTCAGAACGGCTCAATCAAAAGTAAGGTTCAACTCTGTTAGTTGAATGCACAGAACAGAAAGAATTTTCACAGAATGCTACTGTGTAGTTTATATTTGAATATATTCCTTTTTCCAATATTACCCTCTTAGCGCTCCGAATGTCCACTAGCATTTTCTACAGAAAGAGTGTTCAGAACTGCGCAATCAAAAGTATGGTTTAACTCTGTTAGCTTAATGAACATATCAGAAATAAGTTTCACACAATGCTTCTGTGTAGTTTTTATTTGAAGATATTATTTTTCCCAATATAGGCCTCTTAGCGCTCAGAATGTCCAATTGCAGTTTTAACAGAAAGAGTGTTTCAGAAAGGCTCAATCAAAAGTAAGGTTCAACTCTGTTAGTTGAATGCACAGAACAGAAAGAAGTTTCATACAATGCTTCTGTGTAGTTTATATTTGAACATATTCTTTTTTCCACTATTACCCACTTAGCGCTACGAATGTCCAGTTGCATTTTCTACAGACAGAGTGTTTCAAAACTGCTCAATCAAAAGTATGGTTTAACTCTGTTAGATGAATGCTCAGATCAGAAAGAAGTTTCACAGAATGCTTCTGTGTAGTTTATATTTGAATATATTCCTTTTTCCACTACTACACTCTTAGCGCTCCAAATGTCCAGTTGCATTTTCAACAGAAAGAGTGTTCAGATCTGCTCAATCAAAAGTATGGTTTAACTCTGTTAGCTGAATGCACAGATCAGAAAGAAGTTTCACCGAATGATTCTGTGTAGTTTATATTTGAAGACATTCCTTTTTCCACTATTACCCTCTTAGCGCTCCGAATCTCCACTTGCATTTTCTACAAAAGAGTGTTTCATAACTGCTCAGTAAAAAATATGTTTTATCTCTCTTAACTGAATTTACAGATCAGAAATAAGTTTCACAGAATGCATCTGTGTAGTTTTTATTTGAAGATATTCTTTTTCCCAATGTAGGCCTCTTAGCGCTTAGCATGTCCAATTGCAGTTTCTACAGAAAGAGTGTTTCAGAACGGCTCAATCTAAAGTAAGGTTCAACTCTGTTAGTTGAATGCACAGAACAGAAAGAATTTTCACAGAATGCTACTGTGTAGTTTATATTTGAATATATTCCTTTTTCCACTATTACCCTCTTAGCGCTCCGAATGTCCACTTGCATTTTCTACAGAAAGAGTGTTCAGAACTGCGCAATCAAAAGTATGGTTTAACTCTGTTAGCTTAATGAACATATCAGAAATAAGTTTCACAAAATGCTTCTGTTTAATTTTTATTTGAAGATATTATTTTTCCCAATATAGGCCTCTTAGCGCTCAGAATGTCCAATTGCAGTTACTACAGAAAGAGTGCTTCAGAAAGGCTCAATCAAAAGTAAGGTTCAACTCTGTTAGTTGAATGCACAGAACAGAAAGAAGTTTCATACAATGCTTCTGTGTAGTTTATATTTGAACATATTCTTTTTTCCACTATTACCCACTTAGCGCTACGAATGTCCAGTTGCATTTTCTACAGACAGAGTGTTTCAAAACTGCTCAATCAAAAGTATGGTTTAACTCTGTTAGCTGAATGCTCAGATCAGAAAGAAGTTTCACAGAATGCTTCTGTGTAGTTTATATTTGAATATATTCCTTTTTCCACTACTACTCTCTTAGCGCTCCAAATGTCCAGTTGCATTTTCTACAGAAAGAGTGTTCAGATCTGCTCAACCAAAAGTATGGTTTAACTCTGTTAGCTGAATGCACAGATCAGAAAGAAGTTTCACCGAATGATTCTGTGTAGTTTATATTTGAAGACATTCCTTTTTCTACTATTACCCTCTTAGCGCTCCGAATCTCCACTTGCATTTTCTACAAAAAGTGTGTTTCATAACTGCTCAATCAAAAATATGTTTTATCTCTGTTAACTGAATTTACAGATCAGAAATAAGTTTCACAGAATGCATCTGTGTAGTTTTCATTTGAAGATATTCTTTTTCCCAATGTAGGCCTCTTAGCGCTTAGCATGTCCAATTGCAGTTTCTACAGAAAGAGTGTTTCAGAACGGCTCAATCAAAAGTAAGGTTCAACTCTGTTAGTTGAATGCACAGAACAGAAAGAATTTTCACAGAATGCTACTGTGTAGTTTATATTTGAATATATTCCTTTTTCCACTATTACCCTCTTAGCGCTCCGAATGTCCACTTGCATTTTCTACAGAAAGAGTGTTCAGAACTGCGCAATCAAAAGTATGGTTTAACTCTGTTAGCTTAATGAACATATCAGAAATAAGTTTCACACAATGCTTCTGTGTAGTTTTTATTTGAAGATATTATTTTTCCCAATATAGGCCTCTTAGCGCTCAGAATGTCCAATTGCAGTTTTAACAGAAAGAGTGTTTCAGAAAGGCTCAATCAAAAGTAAGGTTCAACTCTGTTAGTTGAATGCACAGAACAGAAAGAAGTTTCATACAATGCTTCTGTGTAGTTTATATTTGAACATATTCTTTTTTCCACTATTACCCACTTAGCGCTACGAATGTCCAGTTGCATTTTCTACAGACAGAGTGTTTCAAAACTGCTCAATCAAAAGTATGGTTTAACTCTGTTAGATGAATGCTCAGATCAGAAAGAAGTTTCACAGAATGCTTCTGTGTAGTTTATATTTGAATATATTCCTTTTTCCACTACTACACTCTTAGCGCTCCAAATGTCCAGTTGCATTTTCAACAGAAAGAGTGTTCAGATCTGCTCAATCAAAAGTATGGTTTAACTCTGTTAGCTGAATGCACAGATCAGAAAGAAGTTTCACCGAATGATTCTGTGTAGTTTATATTTGAAGACATTCCTTTTTCCACTATTAAACTCTTAGCGCTCCGAATCTCCACTTGCATTTTCTACAAAAGAGTGTTTCATAACTGCTCAGTAAAAAATATGTTTTATCTCTCTTAACTGAATTTACAGATCAGAAATAAGTTTCACAGAATGCATCTGTGTAGTTTTTATTTGAAGATATTCTTTTTCCCAATGTAGGCCTCTTAGCGCTTAGCATGTCCAATTGCAGTTTCTACAGAAAGAGTGTTTCAGAACGGCTCAATCTAAAGTAAGGTTCAACTCTGTTAGTTGAATGCACAGAACAGAAAGAATTTTCACAGAATGCTACTGTGTAGTTTATATTTGAATATATTCCTTTTTCCACTATTACCCTCTTAGCGCTCCGAATGTCCACTTGCATTTTCTACAGAAAGAGTGTTCAGAACTGCGCAATCAAAAGTATGGTTTAACTCTGTTAGCTTAATGAACATATCAGAAATAAGTTTCACAAAATGCTTCTGTTTAGTTTTTATTTGAAGATATTATTTTTCCCAATATAGGCCTCTTAGCGCTCAGAATGTCCAATTGCAGTTACTACAGAAAGAGTGCTTCAGAAAGGCTCAATCAAAAGTAAGGTTCAACTCTGTTAGTTGAATGCACAGAACAGAAAGAAGTTTCATACAATGCTTCTGTGTAGTTTATATTTGAACATATTCTTTTTTCCACTATTACCCACTTAGCGCTACGAATGTCCAGTTGCATTTTCTACAGACAGAGTGTTTCAAAACTGCTCAATCAAAAGTATGGTTTAACTCTGTTAGCTGAATGCTCAGATCAGAAAGAAGTTTCACAGAATGCTTCTGTGTAGTTTATATTTGAATATATTCCTTTTTCCACTACTACTCTCTTAGCGCTCCAAATGTCCAGTTGCATTTTCTACAGAAAGAGTGTTCAGATCTGCTCAACCAAAAGTATGGTTTAACTCTGTTAGCTGAATGCACAGATCAGAAAGAAGTTTCACCGAATGATTCTGTGTAGTTTATATTTGAAGACATTCCTTTTTCTACTATTACCCTCTTAGCGCTCCGAATCTCCACTTGCATTTTCTACAAAAACAGTGTTTCATAACTGCTCAATCAAAAATATGTTTTATCTCTGTTAACTGAATTTACAGATCAGAAATAAGTTTCACAGAATGCATCTGTGTAGTTTTTATTTGAAGATATTCTTTTTCCCAATGTAGGCCTCTTAGCGCTTAGCATGTCCAATTGCAGTTTCTACAGAAAGAGTGTCTCAGAACGGCTCAATCAAAAGTAAGGTTCAACTCTGTTATTTGAATGCACAGAACAGAAAGAATTTTCACAGAATGCTACTGTGTAGTTTATATTTGAATATATTCCTTTTTCCACTATTACCCTCTTAGCGCTCCGAATGTCCACTTGCATTTTCTACAGAAAGAGTGTTCAGAACTGCGCAATCAAAAGTATGGTTTAACTTTGTTAGCTTAATGAACATATCAGAAATAAGTTTCACACAATGCTTCTGTGTAGTTTTTATTTGAAGATATTATTTTTCCCAATATAGGCCTCTTAGCGCTCAGAATGTCCAATTGCAGTTTTAACAGAAAGAGTGTTTCAGAAAGGCTCAATCAATGTAAGGTTCAACTCTGTTAGTTGAATGCACAGAACAGAAAGAAGTTTCATACAATGCTTCTGTGTAGTTTATATTTGAACATATTCTTTTTTCCACTATTACCCACTTAGCGCTACGAATGTCCAGTTGCATTTTCTACAGACAGAGTGTTTCAAAACTGCTCAATCAAAAGTATGGTTTAACTCTGTTAGCTGAATGCTCAGATCAGAAAGAAGTTTCACAGAATGCTTCTGTGTAGTTTATATTTGAATATATTCCTTTTTCCACTACTACACTCTTAGCGCTCCAAATGTCCAGTTGCATTTTCAACAGAAAGAGTGTTCAGATCTGCTCAATCAAAAGTATGGTTTAACTCTGTTAGCTGAATGCACAGATCAGAAAGAAGTTTCACCGAATGATTCTGTGTAGTTTATATTTGAAGACATTCCTTTTTCCACTATTACCCTCTTAGCGCTCCGAATCTCCACTTGCATTTTCTACATAAGAGTGTTTCATAACTGCTCAGTAAAAAATATGTTTTATCTCTCTTAACTGAATTTACAGATCAGAAATAAGTTTCACAGAATGCATCTGTGTAGTTTTTATTTGAAGATATTCTTTTTCCCAATGTAGGCCTCTTAGCGCTTAGCATGTCCAATTGCAGTTTCTACAGAAAGAGTGTTTCAGAACGGCTCAATCTAAAGTAAGGTTCAACTCTGTTAGTTGAATGCACAGAACAGAAAGAATTTTCACAGAATGCTATTGTGTAGTTTATATTTGAATATATTCCTTTTTCCACTATTACCCTCTTAGCGCTCCGAATGTCCACTTGCATTTTCTACAGAAAGAGTGTTCAGAACTGCGCAATCAAAAGTATGGTTTAACTCTGTTAGCTTAATGAACATATCAGAAATAAGTTTCACAAAATGCTTCTGTTTAGTTTTTATTTGAAGATATTATTTTTCCCAATATAGGCCTCTTAGCGCTCAGAATGTCCAATTGCAGTTTCTACAGAAAGAGTGTTTCAGAAAGGCTCAATCAAAAGTAAGGTTCAACTCTGTTAGTTGAATGCACAGAACAGAAAGAAGTTTCATACAATGATTCTGTGTAGTTTATATTTGAACATATTCTTTTTTCCACTATTACCCACTTAGCGCTACGAATGTCCAGTTGCATTTTCTACAGACAGAGTGTTTCAAAACTGCTCAATCAAAAGTATGGTTTAACTCTGTTAGCTGAATGCTCAGATCAGAAAGAAGTTTCACAGAATGCTTCTGTGTAGTTTATATTTGAATATATTCCTTTTTCCACTACTACGCTCTTAGCGCTCCAAATGTCCAGTTGCATTTTCTACAGAAAGAGTGTTCAGATCTGCTCAATCAAAAGTACGGTTTAACTCTGTTAGCTGAATGCACAGATCAGAAAGAAGTTTCACCGAATGATTCTGTGTAGTTTATATTTGAAGACATTCCTTTTTCCACTGTTACCCTCTTAGCGCTCCGAATCTCCACTTGCATTTTCTACAAAAAGAGTGTTTCATAACTGCTCAATCAAAAATAAGTTTTATATCTGTTAACTGAATTTACAGATCAGAAATATGTTTCACAGAATGCATCTGTGTAGTTTTTATTTGAAGATATTCTTTTTCCCAATGTAGGCCTCTTAGCGCTTAGCATGTCCAATTGCAGTTTCTACAGAAAGAGTGTTTCAGAACGGCTCAATCAAAAGTAAGGTTCAACTCTGTTAGTTGAATGCACAGAACAGAAAGAATTTTCACAGAATGCTACTGTGTAGTTTATATTTGAATATATTCCTTTTTCCACTATTACCCTCTTAGCGCTCCGAATGTCCACTTGCATTTTCTACAGAAAGAGTGTTCAGAACTGCGCAATCAAAAGTATGGTTTAACTCTGTTAGCTTAATGAACATATCAGAAATAAGTTTCACACAATGCTTCTGTGTAGTTTTTATTTGAAGATATTATTTTTCCCAATATAGGCCTCTTAGCGCTCAGAATGTCCAATTGCAGTTTCTACAGAAAGAGTGTTTCAGAAAGGCTCAGTCAAAAGTAAGGTTCAACTCTGTTAGTTGAATGCACAGAACAGAAAGAAGTTTCATACAATGCTTCTGTGTAGTTTATATTTGAACATATTCTTTTTTCCCCTATTACCCACTTAGCGCTACGAATGTCCAGTTGCATTTTCTACAGACAGAGTGTTTGAAAACTGCTCAATCAAAAGTATGGTTTAACTCTGTTACCTGAATGCTCACATCAGAAAGAAGTTTCACAGAATGCTTCTGTGTAGTTTATATTTGAATATATTCCTTTTTCCACTACTACTCTCTTAGCGCTCCAAATGTCCAGTTGCATTTTCTACAGAAAGAGTGTTCAGATTTGCTCAATCAAAAGTATGGTTTAACTCTGTTAGCTGAATGCACAGATCAGAAAGAACTTTCACAGAATGATTCTGTGTAGTTTATATTTGGAGACATTCCTTTTTCCACTATTACCTTCTTAGCGCTCCGAATCTCCACTTGCATTTTCTACAGAAAGTGTGTTTCAGAACGGCTCAATCAAAACTAAGGTTCAACTCTTTTAGTTGAACAATCAGAACAGAAAGTAGTTTCACACAATTCTTCTGTGTAGTTTTTATTTGTAGACATTCTTTTTCCCAATATAGGCCTCTTAGCGCTCAGAATGTCCAATTGCAGTTTCTACAGAAAGAGTGTTTCAGAACGGCTCAATCAAAAGTAAGGTTCAACTCTGTTAGTTGAATGCACAGAACAGAAAGAAGTTTCATACAATGCTTCTGTGTAGTTTATATTTGAACATATTCTTTTTTCCACTATTACCCACTTAGCGCTACGAATGTCCAGTTGCATTTTCTACAGACAGAGTGTTTCAAAACTGCTCAATCAAAAGTATGGTTTAACTCTGTTAGCTGAATGCTCAGATCAGAAAGAAGTTTCACAGAATGCTTCTGTGTAGTTTATATTTGAATATATTCCTTTTTCCACTACTACGCTCTTAGCGCTCCAAATGTCCAGTTGCATTTTCAACAGAAAGAGTGTTCAGATCTGCTCAATCAAAAGTATGCTTTAACTCTGTTAGCTGAATGCACAGATCAGAAAGAAGTTTCACCGAATGATTCTGTGTAGTTTATATTTGAAGACATTCCTTTTTCCACTATTACCCTCTTAGCGCTCCGAATCTCCACTTGCATTTTCTACAAAAAGAGTGTTTCATAACTGCTCAATCAAAAATATGTTTTATCTCTGTTAACTGAATTTACAGATCAGAAATAAGTTTCACAGAATGCATCTGTGTAGTTTTTATTTGAAGATATTATTTTTCCCAATGTAGGCCTCTTAGCGCTTAGCATGTCCAATTGCAGTTTCTACAGAAAGAGTGTTTCAGAACGGCTCAATCAAAAGTAAGGTTCAACTCTGTTAGTTGAATGCACAGAACAGAAAGAATTTTCACAGAATGCTACTGTGTAGTTTATATTTGAATATATTCCTTTTTCCACTATTACCCTCTTAGCGCTCCGAATGTCCACTTGCATTTTCTACAGAAAGAGTGTTCAGAACTGCGCAATCAAAAGTATGGTTTAACTCTGTTAGCTTAATGAACATATCAGAAATAAGTTTCACACAATGCTTCTGTGTAGTTTTTATTTGAAGATATCATTTTTCCCAATATAGGCCTCTTAGCGCTCAGAATGTCCAATTGCAGTTTCTACAGAAAGAGTGTTTCAGAAAGGCTCAGTCAAAAGTAAGGTTCAACTCTGTTAGTTGAATGCACAGAACAGAAAGAAGTTTCATACAATGCTTCTGTGTAGTTTATATTTGAACATATTCTTTTTTCCCCTATTACCCACTTAGCGCTACGAATGTCCAGTTGCATTTTCTTCAGACAGAGTGTTTCAAAACTGCTCAATCAAAAGTATGGTTTAACTCTGTTAGCTGAATGCTCAGATCAGAAAGAAGTTTCACAGAATGCTTCTGTGTTGTTTATATTTGAATATATTCCTTTTTCCACTGCTACTCTCTTAGCGCTCCAAATGTCCAGTTGCATTTTCAACAGAAAGAGTGTTCAGATCTGCTCAATCAAAAGTATGGTTTAACTCTGTTAGCTGAATGCACAGATCAGAAAGAAGTTTCACCGAATGATTCTGTGTAGTTTATATTTGAAGACATTCCTTTTTCCACTATTACCCTCTTAGCGCTCCGAATCTCAACTTGCATTTTCTACAAAAAGAGTGTTTCATAACTGCTCAATCAAAAATATGTTTTATCTCTGTTAACTGAATTTACAGATCAGAAATAAGTTTCACAGAATGCATCTGTGTAGTTTTTATTTGAAGATATTCTTTTTCCCAATGTAGGCCTCGTAGCGCTTAGCATGTCCAATTGCAGTTTCTACAGAAAGAGTGTTTCAGAACGGCTCAATCAAAAGTAAGGTTCAACTCTGTTAGTTGAATGCACAGAACAGAAAGTATTTTCACAGAATGCTACTGTGTAGTTTATATTTGAATATATTCCTTTTTCCACTATTACCCTCTTAGCGCTCCAAATGTCCACTTGCATTTTCTACAGAAAGAGTGTTCAGAACTGCGCAATCAAAAGTATGGTTTAACTCTGTTAGCTTAATGAACATATCAGAAATAAGTTTCACACAATGCTTCTGTGTAGTTTTTATTTGAAGATATTATTTTTCCCAATATAGGCCTCTTAGCGCTCAGAATGTCCAATTGCAGATTCTACAGAAAGAGTGTTTCAGAAAGGCTCAATCAAAAGTAAGGTTCAACTCTGTTAGTTGAATGCACAGAACAGAAAGAAGTTTCATACAATGCTTCTGTGTAGTTTATATTTGAACATATTCTTTTTTCCACTATTACCCACTTAGCGCTACGAATGTCCAGTTGCATTTCCTACAAACAGAGTGTTTCAAAACTGCTCAGTCAAAATTATGGTTTAACTCTGTTAGCTGAATGCTCAGATCAGAAAGAAGTTTCACAGAATGCTTCTGTGTAGTTTATATTTGAATATATTCCTTTTTCCACTACTACTCTCTTAGCGCTCCAAATGTCCAGTTGCATTTTCTACAGAAAGAGTGTTCAGATCTGCTCAATCAAAAGTATGGTTTAACACTGTTAGCTGAATGCACAGATCAGAAAGAAGTTTCACAGAATGATTCTGTGTAGTTTATATTTGGAGACATTCCTTTTTCCACTATTACCCTCTTAGCGCTCCGAATCTCCACTTGCATTTTCTACAGAAAGAGTGTTTCAGAACGGCTCAATCAAAACTAAGGTTCAAATCTTTTAGTTGAACAAACAGAACAGAAAGTAGTTTCACACAATTCTTCTGTGTAGTTTTTATTTGTAGACATTCTTTTTCCCAATATAGGCCTCTTAGCGCTCAGAATGTCCAATTGCAGTTTCTACAGAAAGAGTGTTTCAGAACGGCTCAATCAAAAGTAAGGTTCAACTCTGTTAGTTGAATGCACAGAACAGAAAGAAGTTTCATACAATGCTTCTGTGTAGTTTATATTTGAACATATTCTTTTTTCCACTATTAACCACTTAGCGCTACGAATGTCCAGTTGCATTTTCTACAGACAGAGTGTTTCAAAACTGCTCAATCAAAAGTATGGTTTAACTCTGTTAGCTGAATGCTCAGATCAGAAAGAAGTTTCACAGAATGCTTCTGTGTAGTTTATATTTGAATATATTCCTTTTTCCACTACTACGCTCTTAGCGCTCAAAATGTCCAGTTGCATTTTCTACAGAAAGAGTGTTCAGATCTGCTCAATCAAAAGTATGGTTTAACTCTGTTAGGTGAATGCACAGATCAGAAAGAAGTTTCACCGAATGATTCTGTGTAGTTTATATTTGAAGACATTCCTTTTTCCACTATTACCCTCTTAGCGCTCCGAATCTCCACTTGCATTTTCTAGAAAAAGAGTGTTTCATAACTGCTCAATCAAAAATATGTTTTATCTCTGTTAAGTGAATTTACAGATCAGAAATAAGTTTCACAGAATGCATCTGTGTAGTTTTTATTTGAAGATATTCTTTTTCCCAATGTAGGCCTCTTAGCGCTTAGCATGTCCAATTGCAGTTTCTACAGAAAGAGTGTTTCAGAACGGCTCAATCAAAAGTAAGGTTCAACTCTGTTAGTTGAATGCACAGAACAGAAAGAATTTTCACAGAATGCTACTGTGTAGTTTATATTTGAATATATTCCTTTTTCCACTATTACCCTCTTAGCGCTCCGAATGTCCACTTGCATTTTCTACAGAAAGAGTGTTCAGAACTGCGCAATCAAAAGTATGGTTTAACTCTGTTAGCTTAATGAACATATCAGAAATAAGTTTCACACAATGCTTCTGTGTAGTTTTTATTTGAAGATATTATTTTTCCCAATATAGGCCTCTTAGCGCTCAGAATGTCCAATTGCAGTTTCTACAGAAAGAGTGTTTCAGAAAGGCTCAATCAAATGTAAGGTTCAACTCTGTTAGTTGAATGCACAGAACAGCAAGAAGTTTCATACAATGCTTCTGTGTAGTTTATATTTGAACATATTCTTTTTTCCACTATTACCCACTTAGCGCTACGAATGTCCAGTTGCATTTTCTACAGACAGAGTGTTTCAAATCTGCTCAATCATAAGTATGGTTTAACTCTGTTAGCTGAATGCTCAGATCAGAAAGAAGTTTCACAGAATGCTTCTGTGTAGTTTATATTTGAATATATTCCTTTTTCCACTACTTCTCTCTTAGCGCTCCAAATGTCCAGTTGCATTTTCTACAGAAAGAGTGTTCAGATCTGCTCAATCAAAAGTATGGTTTAAATCTGTTAGCTGAATGCACAGATCAGAAAGAAGTTTCACAGAATGATTCTGTGTAGTTTATATATGGAGACATTCCTTTTTCCACTATTACCCTCTTAGCGCTCCGAATCTCCACTTGCATTTTCTACAGAAAGTGTGTTACAGAACGGCTCAATCAACATTAAGGTTCAACTCTTTTAGTTGAACAAACAGAACAGAAAGAAGTTTCACACAATTCTTCTGTGTAGTTTTTATTTGTAGACATTCTTTTTCCCAATATAGGCCTCTTAGCGCTCAGAATGTCCAATTGCAGTTTCTACAGAAAGAGTGTTTCAGAACGGCTCAATCAAAAGTAAGGTTCAACTCTGTTAGTTGAATGCACAGAACAGAAAGAAGTTTCATACAATGCTTCTGTGTAGTTTATATTTGAACATATTTTCTTTTCCACTATTATCCACTTAGCGCTACGAATGTCCAGTTGCATTTTCTACAGACAGAGTGTTTCAAAACTGCTCAACCAAAAGTATGGTTTAACTCTGTTAGCTGTATGCTCAGATCAGAAAGAAGTTTCACAGAATGCTTCTGTGTAGTTTATATTTGAATATATTCCTTTTTCCACTACTACGCTCTTAGCGCTCCAAATGTCCAGTTGCATTTTCAACAGAAAGTGTGTTCAGATCTGCTCAATCAAAAGTATGGTTTAACTCTGTTTGCTGAATGCACAGATCAGAAAGAAGTTTCACCGTATGATTCTGTGTAGTTTATATTTGAAGACATTCCTTTTTCCACTATTACCCTCTTAGCGCTCCGAATCTCCACTTGCATTTTCTACAAAAAGAGTGTTTCATAACTGCTCAATCAAAAATATGTTTTATCTCTGTTAACTGAATTTACAGATCAGAAATAAGTTTCACAGAATGCATCTGTGTAGTTTTTATTTGAAGATATTCTTTTTCCCAATGTAGGCCTCTTAGCTCTTAGCATGTCCAATTGCAGTTTCTACAGAAAGAGTGTTTCAGAACGGCTCAATCAAAAGTAAGGTTCAACTCTGTTAGTTGAATGCACAGAACAGAAAGAATTTTCACAGAATGCTACTGTGTAGTTTATATTTGAATATATTCCTTTTTCCAATATTACCCTCTTAGCGCTCCGAATGTCCACTAGCATTTTCTACAGAAAGAGTGTTCAGAACTGCGCAATCAAAAGTATGGTTTAACTCTGTTAGCTTAATGAACATATCAGAAATAAGTTTCACACAATGCTTCTGTGTAGTTTTTATTTGAAGATATTATTTTTCCCAATATAGGCCTCTTAGCGCTCAGAATGTCCAATTGCAGTTTCTACAGAAAGAGTGTTTCAGAAAGGCTCAATCAAAAGTAAGGTTCAACTCTGTTAGTTGAATGCACAGAACAGAAAGAAGTTTCATACAATGCTTCTGTGTAGTTTATATTTGAACATATTCTTTTTCCACTATTACCCACTTAGCGCTACGAATGTCCAGTTGCATTTTCTACAGACAGAGTGTTTCAAATCTGCTCAATCATAAGTATGGTTTAACTCTGTTAGCTGAATGCTCAGATCAGAAAGAAGTTTCACAGAATGCTTCTGTGTAGTTTATATTTGAATATATTCCTTTTTCCACTACTTCTCTCTTAGCGCTCCAAATGTCCAGTTGCATTTTCTACAGAAAGAGTGTTCAGATCTGCTCAATCAAAAGTATGGTTTAAATCTGTTAGCTGAATGCACAGATCAGAAAGAAGTTTCACAGAATGATTCTGTGTAGTTTATATATGGAGACATTCCTTTTTCCACTATTACCCTCTTAGCGCTCCGAATCTCCACTTGCATTTTCTACAGAAAGTGTGTTTCAGAACGGCTCAATCAACATTAAGGTTCAACTCTTTTAGTTGAACAAACACAACAGAAAGAAGTTTCACACAATTCTTCTGTGTAGTTTTTATTTGTAGACATTCATTTTCCCAATATAGGCCTCTTAGCGCTCAGAATGTCCAATTG
This sequence comes from Symphalangus syndactylus, assembly GCF_028878055.3. Lineage (NCBI taxonomy): Eukaryota > Metazoa > Chordata > Mammalia > Primates > Hylobatidae > Symphalangus > Symphalangus syndactylus. Next base: position 648,075 of record NC_072439.2, read on the forward strand.
CAGTTTCTACAGAAAGAGTGTTTCAGAACGGCTCAATCAAAAGTAAGGTTCAACTCTGTTAGTTGAATGCACAGAACAGAAAGAAGTTTCATACAATGCTTCTGTGTAGTTTATATTTGAACATATTTTCTTTTCCACTATTGTCCACTTAGCGCTATGAATGTCCAGTTGCATTTTCTACAGACAGAGTGTTTCAAAACTGCTCAATCAAAAGTATGGTTTAACTCTGTTAGCTGTATGCTCAGATCAGAAAGAAGTTTCACAGAATGCTTCTGTGTAGTTTATATTTGAATATATTCCTTTTTCCACTACTACGCTCTTAGCGCTCCAAATGTCCAGTTGCATTTTCAACAGAAAGTGTGTTCAGATCTGCTCAATCAAAAGTATGGTTTAACTCTGTTAGCTGAATGCACAGATCAGAAAGAAGTTTCACCGTATGATTCTGTGTAGTTTATATTTGAAGACATTCCTTTTTCCACTATTACCCTCTTAGCGCTCCGAATCTCCACTTGCATTTTCTACAAAAAGAGTGTTTCATAACTGCTCAATCAAAAATATGTTTTATCTCTGTTAACTGAATTTACAGAACAGAAATAAGTTTCACAGAATGCATCTGTGTAGTTTTTATTTGAAGATATACTTTTTCCCAATGTAGGCCTCTTAGCTCTTAGCATGTCCAATTGCAGTTTCTACAGAAAGAGTGTTTCAGAACGGCTCAATCAAAAGTAAGGTTCAACTCTGTTAGTTGAATGCACAGAACAGAAAGAATTTTCACAGAATGCTACTGTGTAGTTTATATTTGAATATATTCCTTTTTCCAATATTACCCTCTTAGCGCTCCGAATGTCCACTAGCATTTTCTACAGAAAGAGTGTTCAGAACTGCGCAATCAAAAGTATGGTTTAACTCTGTTAGCTTAATGAACATATCAGAAATAAGTTTCACACAATGCTTCTGTGTAGTTTTTATTTCAAGATATTATTTTTCCCAATATAGGCCTCTTAGCGCTCAGAATGTCCAATTGCAGTTTCTACAGAAAGAGTGTTTCAGAAAGGCTCAATCAAAAGTAAGGTTCAACTCTGTTAGTTGAATGCACAGAACAGAAAGAAGTTTCATACAATGCTTCTGTGTAGTTTATATTTGAACATATTCTTTTTCCACTATTACCCACTTAGCGCTACGAATGTCCAGTTGCATTTTCTACAGACAGAGTGTTTCAAATCTGCTCAATCATAAGTATGGTTTAACTCTGTTAGCTGAATGCTCAGATCAGAAAGAAGTTTCACAGAATGCTTCTGTGTAGTTTATATTTGAATATATTCCTTTTTCCACTACTTCTCTCTTAGCGCTCCAAATGTCCAGTTGCATTTTCTACAGAAAGAGTGTTCAGATCTGCTCAATCAAAAGTATGGTTTAAATCTGTTAGCTGAATGCACAGATCAGAAAGAAGTTTCACAGAATGATTCTGTGTAGTTTATATATGGAGACATTCCTTTTTCCACTATTACCCTCTTAGCGCTCCGAATCTCCACTTGCATTTTCTACAGAAAGTGTGTTTCAGAATGGCTCAATCAACATTAAGGTTCAACTCTTTTAGTTGAACAAACAGAACAGAAAGAAGTTTCACACAATTCTTCTGTGTAGTTTTTATTTGTAGACATTCTTTTTCCCAATATAGGCCTCTTAGCGCTCAGAATGTCCAATTGCAGTTTCTACAGAAAGAGTGTTTCAGAACGGCTCAATCAAAAGTAAGGTTCAACTCTGTTAGTTGAATGCACAGAACAGAAAGAAGTTTCATACAATGCTTCTGTGTAGTTTATATTTGAACATATTTTCTTTTCCACTATTATCCACTTAGCGCTACGAATGTAAAGTTGCATTTTCTACAGACAGAGTGTTTCAAAACTGCTCAATCAAAAGTATGGTTTAACTCTGTTAGCTGTATGCTCAGATCAGAAAGAAGTTTCACAGAATGCTTCTGTGTTGTTTATATTTGAATATATTCCTTTTTCCACTACTACGCTCTTAGCGCTCCAAATGTCCAGTTGCATTTTCAACAGAAAGTGTGTTCAGATCTGCTCAATCAAAAGTATGGTTTAACTCTGTTAGCTGAATGCACAGATCAGAAAGAAGTTTCACCGTATGATTCTGTGTAGTTTATATTTGAAGACATTCCTTTTTCCACTATTACCCTCTTAGCGCTCCGAATCTCCACTTGCATTTTCTACAAAAAGAGTGTTTCATAACTGCTCAATCAAAAATATGTTTTATCTCTGTTAACTGAATTTACAGATCAGAAATAAGTTTCACAGAATGCATCTGTGTAGTTTTTATTTGAAGATATTCTTTTTCCCAATGTAGGCCTCTTAGCTCTTAGCATGTCCAATTGCAGTTTCTACAGAAAAAGTGTTTCAGAACGGCTCAATCAAAAGTAAGGTTCAACTCTGTTAGTTGAATGCACAGAACAGAAAGACTTTTCACAGAATGCTACTGTGTAGTTTATATTTGAATATATTCCTTTTTCCAATATTACCCTCTTAGCGCTCCGAATGTCCACTAGCATTTTCTACAGAAAGAGTGTTCAGAACTGCGCAATCAAAAGTATGGTTTAACTCTGTTAGCTTAATGAACATATCAGAAATAAGTTTCACACAATGCTTCTGTGTAGTTTTTATTTGAAGATATTATTTTTCCCAATATAGGCCTCTTAGCGCTCAGAATGTCCAATTGCAGTTTCTACAGAAAGAGTGTTTCAGAAAGGCTCAATCAAAAGTAAGGTTCAACTCTGTTAGTTGAATGCACAGAACAGAAAGAAGTTTCATACAATGCTTCTGTGTAGTTTATATTTGAACATATTCTTTTTCCACTATTACCCACTTAGCGCTACGAATGTCCAGTTGCATTTTCTACAGACAGAGTGTTTCAAATCTGCTCAATCATAAGTATGGTTTAACTCTGTTAGCTGAATGCTCAGATCAGAAAGAAGTTTCACAGAATGCTTCTGTGTAGTTTATATTTGAATATATTCCTTTTTCCACTACTTCTCTCTTAGCGCTCCAAATGTCCAGTTGCATTATCTACAGAAAGAGTGTTCAGATCTGCTCAATCAAAAGTATGGTTTAAATCTGTTAGCTGAATGCACAGATCAGAAAGAAGTTTCACAGAATGATTCTGTGTAGTTTATATATGGAGACATTCCTTTTTCCACTATTACCCTCTTAGCGCTCCGAATCTCCACTTGCATTTTCTACAGAAAGTGTGTTTCAGAACGGCTCAATCAACATTAAGGTTCAACTCTTTTAGTTGAACAAACAGAACAGAAAGAAGTTTCACACAATTCTTCTGTGTAGTTTTTATTTGTAGACATTCTTTTTCCCAATATAGGCCTCTTAGCGCTCAGAATGTCCAATTGCAGTTTCTACAGAAAGAGTGTTTCAGAACGGCTCAATCAAAAGTAAGGTTCAACTCTGTTAGTTGAATGCACAGAACAGAAAGAAGTTTCATACAATGCTTCTGTGTAGTTTATATTTGAACATATTTTCTTTTCCACTATTATCCACTTAGCGCTACGAATGTCCAGTTGCATTTTCTACAGACAGAGTGTTTCAAAACTGCTCAATCAAAAGTATGGTTTAACTCTGTTAGCTGTATGCTCAGATCAGAAAGAAGTTTCACAGAATGCTTCTGTGTAGTTTATATTTGAATATATTCCTTTTTCCACTACTACGCTCTTAGCGCTCCAAATGTCCAGTTGCATTTTCAACAGAAAGTGTGTTCAGATCTGCTCAATCAAAAGTATGGTTTAACTCTGTTAGCTGAATGCACCGATCAGAAAGAAGTTTCACCGTATGATTCTGTGTAGTTTATATTTGAAGACATTCCTTTTTCCACTATTACCCTCTTAGCGCTCCGAATCTCCACTTGCATTTTCTACAAAAAGAGTGTTTCATAACTGCTCAATCAAAAATATGTTTTATCTCTGTTAACTGAATTTACAGATCAGAAATAAGTTTCACAGAATGCATCTGTGTAGTTTTTATTTGAAGATATTCTTTTTCCCAATGTAGGCCTCTTAGCTCTTAGCATGTCCAATTGCAGTTTCTACAGAAAGAGTGTTTCAGAACGGCTCAATCAAAAGTAAGGTTCAACTCTGTTAGTTGAATGCACAGAACAGAAAGAATTTTCACAGAATGCTACTGTGTAGTTTATATTTGAATATATTCCTTTTTCCAATATTACCCTCTTAGCGCTCCGAATGTCCACTAGCATTTTCTACAGAAAGAGTGTTCAGAACTGCGCAATCAAAAGTATGGTTTAACTCTGTTAGCTTAATGAACATATCAGAAATAAGTTTCACACAATGCTTCTGTGTAGTTTTTATTTGAAGATATTATTTTTCCCAATATAGGCCTCTTAGCGCTCAGAATGTCCAATTGCAGTTTCTACAGAAAGAGTGTTTCAGAAAGGCTCAATCAAAAGTAAGGTTCAACTCTGTTAGTTGAATGCACAGAACAGAAAGAAGTTTCATACAATGCTTCTGTGTAGTTTATATTTGAACATATTCTTTTTTCCACTATTACCCACTTAACGCTACGAATGTCCAGTTGCATTTTCTACAGACAGAGTGTTTCAAAACTGCTCAATCAAAAGTATGGTTTAACTCTGTTAGCTGAATGCTCAGATCAGAAAGAAGTTTCACAGAATGCTTCTGTGTAGTTTATATTTGAATATATTCCTTTTTCCACTACTACGCTCTTAGCGCTAAAAATGTCCAGTTGCATTTTCAACAGAAAGAGTGTTCAGATCTGCTCAATCAAAAGTATGGTTTAACTCTGTTAGCTGAATGCACAGATCAGAATGAAGTTTCACCGAATGATTCTGTGTAGTTTATATTTGAAGACATTCCTTTTTCCACTATTACCCTCTTAGCGCTCCGAATCTCCACTTGCATTTTCTACAAAAAGAGTGTTTCATAACTGCTCAATCAAAAATATGTTTTATCTCTGTTAACTGAATTTACAGATCAGAAATAAGTTTCACAGAATGCATCTGTGTAGTTTTTATTTGAAGATATCCTTTTTCCCAATGTAGGCCTCTTAGCGCTTAGCCTGTCCAATTGCAGTTTCTACAGAAAGAGTGTTTCAGAACGGCTCAATCAAAAGTAAGGTTCAATTCTGTTAGTTGAATGCACAGAACAGAAAGAATTTTCACAGAATGCTACTGTGTAGTTTATATTTGAATATATTCCTATTTCCACTATTACCCTCTTAGCGCTCCGAATGTCCACTTGCATTTTCTACAGAAAGAGTGTTCAGAACTGCGCAATCAAAAGTATGGTTTAACTCTGTTAGCTTAATGAACATATCAGAAATAAGTTTCACACAATGCTTCTGTGTAGTTTTTATTTGAAGATATTATTTTTCCCAATATAGGCCTCTTAGCGCTCAGAATGTCCAATTGCAGTTTCTACAGAAAGAGTGTTTCAGAAAGGCTCAATCAAATGTAAGGTTCAACTCTGTTAGTTGAATGCACAGAACAGCAAGAAGTTTCATACAATGCTTCTGTGTAGTTTATATTTGAACATATTCTTTTTTCCACTATTACCCACTTAGCGCTACGAATGTCCAGTTGCATTTTCTACAGACAGAGTGTTTCAAAACTGCTCAATCATAAGTATGGTTTAACTCTGTTAGCTGAATGCTCAGATCAGAAAGAAGTTTCACAGACTGTTTCTGTGTAGTTTATATTTGAATATATTCCTTTTTCCACTACTACTCTCTTAGCGCTCCAAATGTCCAGTTGCATTTTCTACAGAAAGAGTGTTCAGATCTGCTCAATCAAAAGTATGGTTTAACTCTGTTAGCTGAATGCACAGATCAGAAAGAAGTTTCACAGAATGATTCTGTGTAGTTTATATTTGGAGACATTCCTTTTTCCACTATTACCCTCTTAGCGCTCCGAATCTCCACTTGCATTTTCTACAGAAAGAGTGTTTCAGAACGGCTCAATCAAAACTAAGGTTCAACTCTTTTAGTTGAACAAACAGAACAGAAAGAAGTTTCACACAATTCTTCTGTGTAGTTTTTATTTGTAGACATTCTTTTTCCCAATATAGGCCTCTTAGCGCTCAGAATGTCCAATTGCAGTTTCTACAGAAAGAGTGTTTCAGAACGGCTCAATCAAAAGTAAGGTTCAACTCTGTTAGTTGAATGCACAGAACAGAAAGAAGTTTCATACAATGCTTCTGTGTAGTTTATATTTGAACATATTCTTTTTTCCACTATCACCCACTTAGCGCTACGAATGTCCAGTTGCATTTTCTACAGACAGAGTGTTTCAAAACTGCTCAATCAAAAGTATGGTTTAACTCTGTTAGCTGAATGCTCAGATCAGAAAGAAGTTTCACAGAATGCTTCTGTGTAGTTTATATTTGAATATATTCCTTTTTCCACTACTACGCTCTTAGCGCTCCAAATGTCCAGTTGCATTTTCTACAGAAAGAGTGTTCAGATCTGCTCAATCAAAAGTATGGTTTAACTCTGTTAGCTGATTGCACAGATCAGAAAGAAGTTTCACCGAATGATTCTGTGTAGTTTATATTTGAAGACATTCCTTTTTCCACTATTACCCTCTTAGCGCTCCGAATCTCCACTTGCATTTTCTACAAAAAGAGTGTTTCATAACTGCTCAATCAAAAATATGTTTTATCTCTGTTAACTGAATTTACAGATCAGAAATAAGTTTCACAGAATGCATCTGTGTAGTTTTTATTTGAAGATATTCTTTTTCCCACTGTAGGCCTCTTAGCGCTTAGCCTGTCCAATTGCAGTTTCTACAGAAAGAGTGTTTCAGAACGGCTCAATCAAAAGTAAGGTTCAATTCTGTTAGTTGAATGCACAGAACAGAAAGAATTTTCACAGAATGCTACTGTGTAGTTTATATTTGAATATATTCCTATTTCCACTATTACCCTCTTAGCGCTCCAAATGTCCACTTGCATTTTCTACAGAAAGAGTGTTCAGAACTGCGCAATCAAAAGTATGGTTTAACTCTGTTAGCTTAATGAACATATCAGAAATAAGTTTCACACAATGCTTCTGTGTAGTTTTTATTTGAAGATATTATTTTTCCCAATATAGGCCTCTTAGCGCTCAGAATGTCCAATTGCAGTTTCTACAGAAAGAGTGTTTCAGAAAGGCTCAATCAAAAGTAAGGTTCAACTCTGTTAGTTGAATGCACAGAACAGAAAGAAGTTTCATACAATGCTTCTGTGTAGTTTATATTTGAACATATTCTTTTTTCCACTATTACCCACTTAGCGCTACGAATGTCCAGTTGCATTTTCTACAGACAGAGTGTTTCAAAACTGCTCAATCAAAATTATGGTTTAACTCTGTTAGCTGAATGCTCAGATCAGAAAGAAGTTTCACAGAATGCTTCTGTGTAGTTTATATTTGAATATATTCCTTTTTCCACTACTACTCTCTTAGCGCTCCAAATGTCCAGTTGCATTTTCAACAGAAAGAGTGTTCAGATCTGCTCAATCAAAAGTATGGTTTAACTCTGTTAGCTGAATGCACAGATCAGAAAGAAGTTTCACAGAATGATTCTGTGTAGTTTATATTTGGAGACATTCCTTTTTCCACTATTACCCTCTTAGCGCTCCGAATCTCCACTTGCATTTTCTACAGAAAGAGTGTTTCAGAACGGCTCAATCAAAACTAAGGTTCAACTCTTTTAGTTGAACAAACAGAACAGAAAGAAGTTTCACACAATTCTTCTGTGTAGTTTTTATTTGTAGACATTCTTTTTCCCAATATAGGCCTCTTAGCGCTCAGAATGTCCAATTGCCGTTTCTACAGAAAGAGTGTTTCAGAACGGCTCAATCAAAAGTAAGGTTCAACTCTGTTAGTTGAATGCACAGAACAGAAAGAAGTTTCATACAATGCTTCTGTGTAGTTTATATTTGAACATATTCTTTTTTCCACTATCACCCACTTAGCGCTACGAATGTCCAGTTGCATTTTCTACAGACAGAGTGTTTCAAAACTGCTCAATCAAAAGTATGGTTTAACTCTGTTAGCTGAATGCTCAGATCAGAAAGAAGTTTCACAGAATGCTTCTGTGTAGTTTATATTTGAATATATTCCTTTTTCCACTACTACGCTCTTAGCACTCCAAATGTCCAGTTGCATTTTCAACAGAAAGAGTGTTCAGATCTGCTCAATCAAAAGTATGGTTTAACTCTGTTAGCTGAATGCACAGATCAGAAAGAAGTTTCACCGAATGATTCTGTGTAGTTTATATTTGAAGACATTCCTTTTTCCACTATTACCCTCTTAGCGCTCCGAATCTCCACTTGCATTTTCTACAGAAAGAGTGTTTCATAACTGCTCAATCAAAAATATGTTTTATATCTGTTAACTGAATTTACAGATCAGAAATATGTTTCACAGAATGCATCTGTGTAGTTTTTATTTGAAGATATTCTTTTTCCCAATGTAGGCCTCTTAGCGCTTAGCATGTCCAATTGCAGTTACTACAGAAACAGTGTTTCAGAACGGCTCAATCAAAAGTAAGGTTCAACTCTGTTAGTTGAATGCACAGAACAGAAAGAATTTTCACAGAATGCTACTGTGTAGTTTATATTTGAATATATTCCTTTTTCCACTATTACCCTCTTAGCGCTCCGAATGTCCACTTGCATTTTCTACAGAAAGAGTGTTCAGAACTGCGCAATCAAAAGTATGGTTTAACTCTGTTAGCTTAATGAACATATCAGAAATAAGTTTCACACAATGCTTCTGTGTAGTTTTTATTTGAAGATATTATTTTTCCCAATAGAGGCCTCTTAGCGCTCAGAATGTCCAATTGCAGTTTCTACAGAAAGAGTGTTTCAGAAAGGCTCAATCAAAAGTAAGGTTCAACTCTGTTAGTTGAATGCACACAACAGAAAGAAGTTTCATACAATGCTTCTGTGTAGTTTATATTTGAACATATTCTTTTTTCCACTATTACCCACTTAGCGCTACGAATGTCCAGTTGCATTTTCTACAGACAGAGTGTTTCAAAACTGCTCAATCAAAAGTATGGTTTAACTCTGTTAGCTGAATGCTCAGATCAGAAAGAAGTTTCACAGAATGCTTCTGTGTAGTTTATATATGAATATATTCCTTTTTCCACTACTACTCTCTTAGCGCTCCAAATGTCCAGTTGCATTTTCTACAGAAAGAGTGTTCAGATCTGCTCAATCAAAAGTATGGTTTAACTCTGTTAGCTGAATGCAGAGATCAGAAAGAAGTTTCACAGAATGATTCTGTGTAGTTTATATTTGGAGACATTCCTTTTTCCACTATTACCCTCTTAGCGCTCCGAATCTCCACTTGCATTTTCTACAGAAAGAGTGTTTCAGAACGGCTCAATCAAAACTAAGGTTCAACTCTTTTAGTTGAACAAACAGAACAGAAAGAAGTTTCACACAATTCTTCTGTGTAGTTTTTATTTGTAGACATTCTTTTTCCCAATATAGGCTTCGTAGCGCTCAGAATGTCCAATTGCAGTTTCTACAGAAAGAGTGTTTCAGAACGGCTCAATCAAAAGTAAGGTTCAACTCTGTTAGTTGAATGCACAGAACAGAAAGAAGTTTCATACAATGCTTCTGTGTAGTTTATATTTGAACATATTCTTTTTTCCACTATTACCCACTTAGCGCTACGAATGTCCAGTTGCATTTTGTACAGACAGAGTGTTTCAAAACTGCTCAATCAAAAGTATGGTTTAACTCTGTTAGCTGAATGCTCAGATCAGAAAGAAGTTTCACAGAATGCTTCTGTGTAGTTTATATTTGAATATATTCCTTTTTCCACTACTACGCTCTTAGCACTCCAAATGTCCAGTTGCATTTTCAACAGAAAGAGTGTTCAGATCTGCTCAATCAAAAGTATGGTTTAACTCTGTTAGCTGAATGCACAGATCAGAAAGAAGTTTCACCGAATGATTCTGTGTAGTTTATATTTGAAGACATTCCTTTTTCCACTATTACCCTCTTAGCGCTCCGAATCTCCACTTGCATTTTCTACAGAAAGAGTGTTTCATAACTGCTCAATCAAAAATATGTTTTATATCTGTTAACTGAATTTACAGATCAGAAATATGTTTCACAGAATGCATCTGTGTAGTTTTTATTTGAAGATATTCTTTTTCCCAATGTAGGCCTCTTAGCGCTTAGCATGTCCAATTGCAGTTACTACAGAAACAGTGTTTCAGAACGGCTCAATCAAAAGTAAGGTTCAACTCTGTTAGTTGAATGCACAGAACAGAAAGAATTTTCACAGAATGCTACTGTGTAGTTTATATTTGAATATATTCCTTTTTCCACTATTACCCTCTTAGCGCTCCGAATGTCCACTTGCATTTTCTACAGAAAGAGTGTTCAGAACTGCGCAATCAAAAGTATGGTTTAACTCTGTTAGCTTAATGAACATATCAGAAATAAGTTTCACACAATGCTTCTGTGTAGTTTTTATTTGAAGATATTATTTTTCCCAATAGAGGCCTCTTAGCGCTCAGAATGTCCAATTGCAGTTTCTACAGAAAGAGTGTTTCAGAAAGGCTCAATCAAAAGTAAGGTTCAACTCTGTTAGTTGAATGCACAGAACAGAAAGAAGTTTCATACAATGCTTCTGTGTAGTTTATATTTGAACATATTCTTTTTTCCACTATTACCCACTTAGCGCTACGAATGTCCAGTTGCATTTTCTACAGACAGAGTGTTTCAAAACTGCTCAATCAAAAGTATGGTTTAACTCTGTTAGCTGAATGCTCAGATCAGAAAGAAGTTTCACAGAATGCTTCTGTGTAGTTTATATATGAATATATTCCTTTTTCCACTACTACTCTCTTAGCGCTCCAAATGTCCAGTTGCATTTTCTACAGAAAGAGTGTTCAGATCTGCTCAATCAAAAGTATGGTTTAACTCTGTTAGCTGAATGCAGAGATCAGAAAGAAGTTTCACAGAATGATTCTGTGTAGTTTATATTTGGAGACATTCCTTTTTCCACTATTACCCTCTTAGCGCTCCGAATCTCCACTTGCATTTTCTACAGAAAGAGTGTTTCAGAACGGCTCAATCAAAACTAAGGTTCAACTCTTTTAGTTGAACAAACAGAACAGAAAGAAGTTTCACACAATTCTTCTGTGTAGTTTTTATTTGTAGACATTCTTTTTCCCAATATAGGCTTCGTAGCGCTCAGAATGTCCAATTGCAGTTTCTACAGAAAGAGTGTTTCAGAACGGCTCAATCAAAAGTAAGGTTCAACTCTGTTAGTTGAATGCACAGAACAGAAAGAAGTTTCATACAATGCTTCTGTGTAGTTTATATTTGAACATATTCTTTTTTCCACTATTACCCACTTAGCGCTACGAATGTCCAGTTGCATTTTGTACAGACAGAGTGTTTCAAAACTGCTCAATCAAAAGTATGGTTTAACTCTGTTAGCTGAATGCTCAGATCAGAAAGAAGTTTCACAGAATGCTTCTGTGTAGTTTATATTTGAATATATTCCTTTTTCCACTACTACGCTCTTAGCGCTCCAAATGTCCAGTTGCATTTTCTACAGAAAGTGTGTTCAGATCTGCTCAATCAAAACTATGGTTTAACTCTGTTAGCTGAATGCACAGATCAGAAAGAAGTTTCACCGAATGATTCTGTGTAGTTTATATTTGAAGACATTCCTTTTTCCACTGTTACCCTCTTAGCGCTCCGAATCTCCACTTGCATTTTCTACAAAAAGAGTGTTTCATAACTGCTCAATCAAAAATATGTTTTATATCTGTTAACTGAATTTACAGATCAGAAATAAGTTTCACAGAATGCATCTGTGTATTTTTTATTTGAAGATATTCTTTTTCCCAATGTAGGCCTCTTAGCGCTTAGCATGTCCAATTGCAGTTACTACAGAAAGAGTGTTTCAGAACGGCTCAATCAAAAGTAAGGTTCAACTCTGTTAGTTGAATGCACAGAACAGAAAGAATTTTCACAAAATGCTACTGTGTAGTTTATATTTGAATATATTCCTTTTTCCACTATTACCCTCTTAGCGCTCCGAATGTCCACTTGCATTTTCTACAGAAAGAGTGTTCAGAACTGCGCAATCAAAAGTATGGTTTAACTCTGTTAGCTTAATGAACATATCAGAAATAAGTTTCACACAATGCTTCTGTGTAGTTTTTATTTGAAGATATTATTTTTCCCAATAGAGGCCTCTTAGCGCTCAGAATGTCCAATTGCAGTTTCTACAGAAAGAGTGTTTCAGAAAGGCTCAATCAAAAGTAAGATTCAACTCTGTTAGTTGAATGCACAGAACAGAAAGAAGTTTCATACAATGCTTCTGTGTAGTTTATATTTGAACATATTCTTTTTTCCACTATTACCCACTTAGCGCTACGAATGTCCAGTTGCATTTTCTACAAACAGAGTGTTTCAAAACTGCTCAATCAAAAGTATGGTTTAAATCTGTTAGCTGAATGCTCAGATCAGAAAGAAGTTTCACAGAATGCTTCTGTGTAGTTTATATTTGAATATATTCCTTTTTCCACTACTACGCTCTTAGCGCTCCAAATGTCCAGTTGCATTTTCAACAGAAAGAGTGTTCAGATCTGCTCAATCAAAAGTATGGTTTAACTCTGTTAGCTGAATGCACAGATCAGAAAGAAGTTTCACCGAATGATTCTGTGTAGTTTATATTTGAAGACATTCCTTTTTCCACTATTACCCTCTTAGCGCTCCGAATCTCCACTTGCATTTTCTACAGAAAGAGTGTTTCATAACTGCTCAATCAAAAATATGTTTTATATCTGTTAACTGAATTTACAGATCAGAAATATGTTTCACAGAATGCATCTGTGTAGTTTTTATTTGAAGATATTCTTTTTCCCAATGTAGGCCTCTTAGCGCTTAGCATGTCCAATTGCAGTTACTACAGAAAGAGTGTTTCAGAACGGCTCAATCAAAAGTAAGGTTCAACTCTGTTAGTTGAATGCACAGAACAGAAAGAATTTTCACAGAATGCTACTGTGTAGTTTATATTTGAATATATTCCTTTTTCCACTATTACCCTCTTAGCGCTCCGAATGTCCACTTGCATTTTCTACAGAAAGAGTGTTCAGAACTGCGCAATCAAAAGTATGGTTTAACTCTGTTAGCTTAATGAACATATCAGAAATAAGTTTCACACAATGCTTCTGTGTAGTTTTTATTTGAAGATATTATTTTTCCCAATAGAGGCCTCTTAGCGCTCAGAATGTCCAATTGCAGTTTCTACAGAAAGAGTGTTTCAGAAAGGCTCAATCAAAAGTAAGGTTCAACTCTGTTAGTTGAATGCACAGAACAGAAAGAAGTTTCATACAATGCTTCTGTGTAGTTTATATTTGAACATATTCTTTTTTCCACTATTACCCACTTAGCGCTACGAATGTCCAGTTGCATTTTCTACAGACAGAGTGTTTCAAAACTGCTCAATCAAAAGTATGGTTTAAATCTGTTAGCTGAATGCTCAGATCAGAAAGAAGTTTCACAGAATGCTTCTGTGTAGTTTATATTTGAATATATTCCTTTTTCCACTACTACTCTCTTAGCGCTCCAAATGTCCAGTTGCATTTTCTACAGAAAGAGTGTTCAGATCTGCTCAATCAAAAGTATGGTTTAACTCTGTTAGCTGAATGCACAGATCAGAAAGAAGTTTCACAGAATGATTCTGTGTAGTTTATATTTGGAGACATTCCTTTTTCCACTATTACCCTCTTAGCGCTCCGAATCTCCACTTGCATTTTCTACAGAAAGAGTGTTTCAGAACGGCTCAATCAAAACTAAGGTTCAACTCTTTTAGTTGAACAAACAGAACAGAAAGAAGTTTCACACAATTCTTCTGTGTAGTTTTTATTTGTAGACATTCTTTTTCCCAATATAGGCCTCTTAGCGCTCAGAATGTCCAATTGCAGTTTCTACAGAAAGAGTGTTTCAGAACGGCCCAATCAAAAGTAAGGTTCAACTCTGTTAGTTGAATGCACAGAACAGAAAGAAGTTTCATACAATGCTTCTTTGTAGTTTATATTTGAACATATACTTTTTTCCACAATTACCCGCTTAGCGCTACGAATGTCCAGTTGCATTTTCTACAGACAGAGTGTTTCAAAACTGTTCAATCAAAAGTATGGTTTAACTCTGTTAGCTGAATGCTCAGATCAGAAAGAAGTTTCACAGAATGCTTCTGTGTAGTTTATATTTGAATATATTCCTTTTTCCACTACTACGCTCTTAGCGCTGCAAATGTCCAGTTGCATTTTCAACAGAAAGAGTGTTCAGATCTGCTCAATCAAAAGTATGGTTTAACTCTGTTAGCTGAATGCACAGATCAGAAAGAAGTTTCACCGAATGATTCTGTGTAGTTTATATTTGAAGACATTCCTTTTTCCACTATTACCCTCTTAGCGCTCCGAATCTCCACTTGCATTTTCTACAGAAAGAGTGTTTCAGAACGGCTCAATCAAAACTAAGGTTCAACTCTTTTAGTTGAACAAACAGAACAGACAGAAGTTTCACACAATTCTTCTGTGTAGTTTTTATTTGTAGACATTCTTTTTCCCAATATAGGCCTCTTAGCGCTCAGAATGTCCAATTGCAGTTTCTACAGAAAGAGTGTTTCAGAACGGCTCAATCAAAAGTAAGGTTCAACTCTGTTAGTTGAATGCACAGAACAGAAAGAAGTTTCATAAAATGCTTCTGTGTAGTTTATATTTGAATATATTCTTTTTTCCACTATTACCCACTTAGCGCTACGAATTTCCAGTTGCATTTTCTACAGACAGAGTGTTTCAAAACTGCTCAATCAAAAGTATGGTTTAACTCTGTTAGCTGAATGCTCAGATCAGAAAGAAGTTTCACAGAATGCTTCTGTGTAGTTTATATTTGAATATATTCCTTTTTCCACTACTACGCTCTTAGCGCTCCAAATGTCCAGTTGCATTTTCTACAGAAAGAGTGTTCAGATCTGCTCAATCAAAAGTATGGTTTAACTCTGTTAGCTGAATGCACAGATCAGAAAGAAGTTTCACCGAATGATTCTGTGTAGTTTATATTTGAAGACATTCCTTTTTCCACTGTTACCCTCTTAGCGCTCCGAATCTCCACTTGCATTTTCTACAAAAAGAGTGTTTCATAACTGCTCAATCAAAAATATGTTTTATATCTGTTAACTGAATTTACAGATCAGAAATAAGTTTCACAGAATGCATCTGTGTATTTTTTATTTGAAGATATTCTTTTTCCCAATGTAGGCCTCTTAGCGCTTAGCATGTCCAATTGCAGTTACTACAGAAAGAGTGTTTCAGAACGGCTCAATCAAAAGTAAGGTTCAACTCTGTTAGTTGAATGCACAGAACAGAAAGAATTTTCACAAAATGCTACTGTGTAGTTTATATTTGAATATATTCCTTTTTCCACTATTACCCTCTTAGCGCTCCGAATGTCCACTTGCATTTTCTACAGAAAGAGTGTTCAGAACTGCGCAATCAAAAGTATGGTTTAACTCTGTTAGCTTAATGAACATATCAGAAATATGTTTCACACAATGCTTCTGTGTAGTTTTTATTTGAAGATATTATTTTTCCCAATAGAGGCCTCTTAGCGCTCAGAATGTCCAATTGCAGTTTCTACAGAAAGAGTGTTTCAGAAAGGCTCAATCAAAAGTAAGGTTCAACTCTGTTAGTTGAATGCACAGAACAGAAAGAAGTTTCATACAATGCTTCTGTGTAGTTTATATTTGAACATATTCTTTTTTCCACTATTACCCACTTAGCGCTACGAATGTCCAGTTGCATTTTCTACAAACAGAGTGTTTCAAAACTGCTCAATCAAAAGTATGGTTTAAATCTGTTAGCTGAATGCTCAGATCAGAAAGAAGTTTCACAGAATGCTTCTGTGTAGTTTATATTTGAATATATTCCTTTTTCCACTACTACTCTCTTAGCGCTCCAAATGTCCAGTTGCATTTTCTACAGAAAGAGTGTTCAGATCTGCTCAATCAAAAGTATGGTTTAACTCTGTTAGCTGAATGCACAGATCAGAAAGGAGTTTCACAGAATGATTCTGTGTAGTTTATATTTGGAGACATTCCTTTTTCCACTATTACCCTCTTAGCGCTCCGAATCTCCACTTGCATTTTCTACAGAAAGAGTGTTTCAGAACGGCTCAATCAAAACTAAGGTTCAACTCTTTTAGTTGAACAAACAGAACAGAAAGAAGTTTCACACAATTCTTCTGTGTAGTTTTTATTTGTAGACATTCTTTTTCCCAATATAGGCCTCTTAGCGCTCAGAATGTCCAATTGCAGTTTCTACAGAAAGAGTGTTTCAGAACGGCCCAATCAAAAGTAAGGTTCAACTCTGTTAGTTGAATGCACAGAACAGAAAGAAGTTTCATACAATGCTTCTGTGTAGTTTATATTTGAACATATACTTTTTTCCACAATTACCCGCTTAGCGCTACGAATGTCCAGTTGCATTTTCTACAGACAGAGTGTTTCAAAACTGTTCAATCAAAAGTATGGTTTAACTCTGTTAGCTGAATGCTCAGATCAGAAAGAAGTTTCACAGAATGCTTCTGTGTAGTTTATATTTGAATATATTCCTTTTTCCACTACTACGCTCTTAGCGCTGCAAATGTCCAGTTGCATTTTCAACAGAAAGAGTGTTCAGATCTGCTCAATCAAAAGTATGGTTTAACTCTGTTAGCTGAATGCACAGATCAGAAAGAAGTTTCACCGAATGATTCTGTGTAGTTTATATTTGAAGACATTCCTTTTTCCACTATTACCCTCTTAGCGCTCCGAATCTCCACTTGCATTTTCTACAGAAAGAGTGTTTCAGAACGGCTCAATCAAAACTAAGGTTCAACTCTTTTAGTTGAACAAACAGAACAGACAGAAGTTTCACACAATTCTTCTGTGTAGTTTTTATTTGTAGACATTCTTTTTCCCAATATAGGCCTCTTAGCGCTCAGAATGTCCAATTGCAGTTTCTACAGAAAGAGTGTTTCAGAACGGCCCAATCAAAAGTAAGGTTCAACTCTGTTAGTTGAATGCACAGAACAGAAAGAAGTTTCATACAATGCTTCTTTGTAGTTTATATTTGAACATATACTTTTTTCCACAATTACCCGCTTAGCGCTACGAATGTCCAGTTGCATTTTCTACAGACAGAGTGTTTCAAAACTGTTCAATCAAAAGTATGGTTTAACTCTGTTAGCTGAATGCTCAGATCAGAAAGAAGTTTCACAGAATGCTTCTGTGTAGTTTATATTTGAATATATTCCTTTTTCCACTACTACGCTCTTAGCGCTGCAAATGTCCAGTTGCATTTTCAACAGAAAGAGTGTTCAGATCTGCTCAATCAAAAGTATGGTTTAACTCTGTTAGCTGAATGCACAGATCAGAAAGAAGTTTCACCGAATGATTCTGTGTAGTTTATATTTGAAGACATTCCTTTTTCCACTATTACCCTCTTAGCGCTCCGAATCTCCACTTGCATTTTCTACAGAAAGAGTGTTTCAGAACGGCTCAATCAAAACTAAGGTTCAACTCTTTTAGTTGAACAAACAGAACAGACAGAAGTTTCACACAATTCTTCTGTGTAGTTTTTATTTGTAGACATTCTTTTTCCCAATATAGGCCTCTTAGCGCTCAGAATGTCCAATTGCAGTTTCTACAGAAAGAGTGTTTCAGAACGGCTCAATCAAAAGTAAGGTTCAACTCTGTTAGTTGAATGCACAGAACAGAAAGAAGTTTCATAAAATGCTTCTGTGTAGTTTATATTTGAATATATTCTTTTTTCCACTATTACCCACTTAGCGCTACGAATTTCCAGTTGCATTTTCTACAGACAGAGTGTTTCAAAACTGCTCAATCAAAAGTATGGTTTAACTCTGTTAGCTGAATGCTCAGATCAGAAAGAAGTTTCACAGAATGCTTCTGTGTAGTTTATATTTGAATATATTCCTTTTTCCACTACTACGCTCTTAGCGCTCCAAATGTCCAGTTGCATTTTCTACAGAAAGAGTGTTCAGATCTGCTCAATCAAAAGTATGGTTTAACTCTGTTAGCTGAATGCACAGATCAGAAAGAAGTTTCACCGAATGATTCTGTGTAGTTTATATTTGAAGACATTCCTTTTTCCACTGTTACCCTCTTAGCGCTCCGAATCTCCACTTGCATTTTCTACAAAAAGAGTGTTTCATAACTGCTCAATCAAAAATATGTTTTATATCTGTTAACTGAATTTACAGATCAGAAATAAGTTTCACAGAATGCATCTGTGTATTTTTTATTTGAAGATATTCTTTTTCCCAATGTAGGCCTCTTAGCGCTTAGCATGTCCAATTGCAGTTACTACAGAAAGAGTGTTTCAGAACGGCTCAATCAAAAGTAAGGTTCAACTCTGTTAGTTGAATGCACAGAACAGAAAGAATTTTCACAAAATGCTACTGTGTAGTTTATATTTGAATATATTCCTTTTTCCACTATTACCCTCTTAGCGCTCCGAATGTCCACTTGCATTTTCTACAGAAAGAGTGTTCAGAACTGCGCAATCAAAAGTATGGTTTAACTCTGTTAGCTTAATGAACATATCAGAAATATGTTTCACACAATGCTTCTGTGTAGTTTTTATTTGAAGATATTATTTTTCCCAATAGAGGCCTCTTAGCGCTCAGAATGTCCAATTGCAGTTTCTACAGAAAGAGTGTTTCAGAAAGGCTCAATCAAAAGTAAGGTTCAACTCTGTTAGTTGAATGCACAGAACAGAAAGAAGTTTCATACAATGCTTCTGTGTAGTTTATATTTGAACATATTCTTTTTTCCACTATTACCCACTTAGCGCTACGAATGTCCAGTTGCATTTTCTACAAACAGAGTGTTTCAAAACTGCTCAATCAAAAGTATGGTTTAAATCTGTTAGCTGAATGCTCAGATCAGAAAGAAGTTTCACAGAATGCTTCTGTGTAGTTTATATTTGAATATATTCCTTTTTCCACTACTACTCTCTTAGCGCTCCAAATGTCCAGTTGCATTTTCTACAGAAAGAGTGTTCAGATCTGCTCAATCAAAAGTATGGTTTAACTCTGTTAGCTGAATGCACAGATCAGAAAGGAGTTTCACAGAATGATTCTGTGTAGTTTATATTTGGAGACATTCCTTTTTCCACTATTACCCTCTTAGCGCTCCGAATCTCCACTTGCATTTTCTACAGAAAGAGTGTTTCAGAACGGCTCAATCAAAACTAAGGTTCAACTCTTTTAGTTGAACAAACAGAACAGAAAGAAGTTTCACACAATTCTTCTGTGTAGTTTTTATTTGTAGACATTCTTTTTCCCAATATAGGCCTCTTAGCGCTCAGAATGTCCAATTGCAGTTTCTACAGAAAGAGTGTTTCAGAACGGCCCAATCAAAAGTAAGGTTCAACTCTGTTAGTTGAATGCACAGAACAGAAAGAAGTTTCATACAATGCTTCTGTGTAGTTTATATTTGAACATATACTTTTTTCCACAATTACCCGCTTAGCGCTACGAATGTCCAGTTGCATTTTCTACAGACAGAGTGTTTCAAAACTGTTCAATCAAAAGTATGGTTTAACTCTGTTAGCTGAATGCTCAGATCAGAAAGAAGTTTCACAGAATGCTTCTGTGTAGTTTATATTTGAATATATTCCTTTTTCCACTACTACGCTCTTAGCGCTGCAAATGTCCAGTTGCATTTTCAACAGAAAGAGTGTTCAGATCTGCTCAATCAAAAGTATGGTTTAACTCTGTTAGCTGAATGCACAGATCAGAAAGAAGTTTCACCGAATGATTCTGTGTAGTTTATATTTGAAGACATTCCTTTTTCCACTATTACCCTCTTAGCGCTCCGAATCTCCACTTGCATTTTCTACAGAAAGAGTGTTTCAG
Organism: Symphalangus syndactylus; assembly: GCF_028878055.3. Taxonomy (NCBI): domain Eukaryota; kingdom Metazoa; phylum Chordata; class Mammalia; order Primates; family Hylobatidae; genus Symphalangus; species Symphalangus syndactylus. The sequence goes on from NC_072439.2 coordinate 668,071, forward strand.
AACGGCTCAATCAAAACTAAGGTTCAACTCTTTTAGTTGAACAAACAGAACAGACAGAAGTTTCACACAATTCTTCTGTGTAGTTTTTATTTGTAGACATTCTTTTTCCCAATATAGGCCTCTTAGCGCTCAGAATGTCCAATTGCAGTTTCTACAGAAAGAGTGTTTCAGAACGGCTCAATCAAAAGTAAGGTTCAACTCTGTTAGTTGAATGCACAGAACAGAAAGAAGTTTCATAAAATGCTTCTGTGTAGTTTATATTTGAATATATTCTTTTTTCCACTATTACCCACTTAGCGCTACGAATTTCCAGTTGCATTTTCTACAGACAGAGTGTTTCAAAACTGCTCAATCAAAAGTATGGTTTAACTCTGTTAGCTGAATGCTCAGATCAGAAAGAAGTTTCACAGAATGCTTCTGTGTAGTTTATATTTGAATATATTCCTTTTTCCACTACTACGCTCTTAGCGCTCCAAATGTCCAGTTGCATTTTCTACAGAAAGAGTGTTCAGATCTGCTCAATCAAAAGTGTGGTTTAACTCTGTTAGCTGAATGCACAGATCAGAAAGAAGTTTCACCGAATGATTCTGTGTAGTTTATATTTGAAGACATTCCTTTTTCCACTGTTACCCTCTTAGCGCTCCGAATCTCCACTTGCATTTTCTACAAAAAGAGTGTTTCATAACTGCTCAATCAAAAATATGTTTTATATCTGTTAACTGAATTTACAGATCAGAAATAAGTTTCACAGAATGCATCTGTGTAGTTTTTATTTGAAGATATTCTTTTTCCCAATGTAGGCCTCTTAGCGCTTAGCATGTCCAATTGCAGTTACTACAGAAAGAGTGTTTCAGAACGGCTCAATCAAAAGTAAGGTTCAACTCTGTTAGTTGAATGCACAGAACAGAAAGAATTTTCACAGAATGCTACTGTGTAGTTTATATTTGAATATATTCCTTTTTCCACTATTACCCTCTTAGCGCTCCGAATGTCCACTTGCATTTTCTACAGAAAGAGTGTTCAGAACTGCGCAATCAAAAGTATGGTTTAACTCTGTTAGCTTAATGAACATATCAGAAATAAGTTTCACACAATGCTTCTGTGTAATTTTTATTTGAAGATATTATTTTTCCCAATAGAGGCCTCTTAGCCCTCAGAATGTCCAATTGCAGTTTCTACAGAAAGAGTGTTTCAGAAAGGCTCAATCAAAAGTAAGGTTCAACTCTGTTAGTTGAATGCACAGAACAGAAAGAAGTTTCATACAATGCTTCTGTGTAGTTTATATTTGAACATATTCTTTTTTCCACTATTACCCACTTAGCGCTACGAATGTCCAGTTGCATTTTCTACAGACAGAGTGTTTCAAAACTGCTCAATCAAAAGTATGGTTTAACTCTGTTACCTGAATGCTCAGATCAGAAAGAAGTTTCACAGAATGCTTCTGTGTAGTTTATATATGAATATATTCCTTTTTCCACTACTACTCTCTTAGCGCTCCAAATGTCCAGTTGCATTTTCTACAGAAAGAGTGTTCAGATCTGCTCGATCAAAAGTATGATTTAACTCTGTTAGCTGAATGCACAGATCAGAAAGAAGTTTCACAGAATGATTCTGTGTAGTTTATATTTGGAGACATTCCTTTTTCCACTATTACCCTCTTAGCGCTCCGAATCTCCACTTGCATTTTCTACAGAAAGAGTGTTTCAGAACGGCTCAATCAAAACTAAGGTTCAACTCTTTTAGTTGAACAAACAGAACAGAAAGAAGTTTCACACAATTCTTCTGTGTAGTTTTTATTTGTAGACATAGTTTTTCCCAATATAGGCCTCCTAGCGCTCAGAATGTCCAATTGCAGTTTCTACAGAAAGAGTGTTTCAGAACGGCTCAATCAAAAGTAAGGTTCAACTCTGTTAGTTGAATGCACAGAACAGAAAGAACTTTCATACAATGCTTCTGTGTAGTTTATATTTGAACATATTCTTTTTTCCACTATTACCCACTTAGCGCTACGAATGTCCAGTTGCATTTTGTACAGACAGAGTGTTTTAAAACTGCTCAATCAAAAGTATGGTTTAACTCTGTTAGCTGAATGCTCAGATCAGAAAGAAGTTTCACAGAATGCTTCTGTGTAGTTTATATTTGAATATATTCCTTTTTCCACTACTACGCTCTTAGCGCTCCAAATGTCCAGTTGCATTGTCTACAGAAAGAGTGTTCAGATCTGCTCAATCAAAAGTATGGTTTAACTCTGTTAGCTGAATGCACAGATCAGAAAGAAGTTTCACCGAATGATTCTGTGTAGTTTATATTTGAAGACATTCCTTTTTCCACTGTTACCCTCTTAGCGCTCCGAATCTCCACTTGCATTTTCTACAAAAAGAGTGTTTCATAACTGCTCAATCAAAAATATGTTTTATATCTGTTAACTGAATTTACAGATCAGAAATAAGTTTCACAGAATGCATCTGTGTAGTTTTTATTTGAAGATATTCTTTTTCCCAATGTAGGCCTCTTAGCGCTTAGCATGTCCAATTGCAGTTACTACAGAAAGAGTGTTTCAGAACGGCTCAATCAAAAGTAAGGTTCAACTCTGTTAGTTGAATGCACAGAACAGAAAGAATTTTCACAGAATGCTACTGTGTAGTTTATATTTGAATATATTCCTTTTTCCACTATTACCCTCTTAGCGCTCCGAATGTCCACTTGCATTTTCTACAGAAAGAGTGTTCAGAACTGCGCAATCAAAAGTATGGTTTAACTCTGTTAGCTTAATGAACATATCAGAAATAAGTTTCACACAATGCTTCTGTGTAGTTTTTATTTGAAGATATTATTTTTCCCAATAGAGGCCTCTTAGCGCTCAGAATCTCCAATTGCAGTTTCTACAGAAAGAGTGTTTCAGAAAGGCTCCATCAAAAGTAAGGTTCAACTCTGTTAGTTGAATGCACAGAACAGAAAGAAGTTTCATACAATGCTTCTGTGTAGTTTATATTTGAACATATTCTTTTTTCCACTATTACCCACTTAGCGCTACGAATGTCCAGTTGCATTTTCTACAGACAGAGTGTTTCAAAACTGCTCAATCAAAAGTATGGTTTAACTCTGTTAGCTGAATGCTCAGATCAGAAAGAAGTTTCACAGAATGCTTCTGTGTAGTTTATATTTGAATATATTCCTTTTTCCACTACTACTCTCTTAGCGCTCCAAATGTCCAGTTGCATTTTCTACAGAAAGAGTGTTCAGATCTGCTCAATCAAAAGTATGGTTTAACTCTGTTAGCTGAATGCACAGATCAGAAAGAAGTTTCACAGAATGATTCTGTGTAGTTTATATTTGAAGACATTCCTTTTTCCACTATTACCCTCTTAGCGCTCCGAATCTCCACTTGCATTTTCTACAGAAAGAGTGTTTCAGAACGGCTCAATCAAAACTAATGTTCAACTCTTTTAGTTGAACAAACAGAACAGAAAGAAGTTTCACACAATTCTTCTGTGTAGTTTTTATTTGTAGACATTCTTTTTCCCAATATAGGCCTCTTAGCGCTCAGAATGTCCAATTGCAGTTTCTACAGAAAGAGTGTTTCAGAACGGCTCAATCAAAAGTAAGGTTCAACTCTGTTAGTTGAATGCACAGAACAGAAAGAAGTTTCATACAATGCTTCTGTGTAGTTTATATTTGAACATATTCTTTTTTCCAGTATTACCCACTTAGCGCTACGAATGTCCTGTTGCATTTTCTACAGACAGAGTGTTTCAAAACTGCTCAATCAAAAGTATGGTTTAACTCTGTTAGCTGAATGCTCAGATCAGAAAGAAGTTTCACAGAATGCTTCTGTGTAGTTTATATTTGAATATATTCCTTTTTCCACTACTACGCTCTCAGCGCTCCAAATGTCCAGTTGCATTTTCTACAGAAAGAGTGTTCAGATCTGCTCAATCAAAAATATGGTTTAACTCTGTTAGCTGAATGCACAGATCAGAAAGAAGTTTCACCGAATGATTCTGTGTAGTTTATATTTGAAGACATTCCTTTTTCCACTGTTATCCTCTTAGCGCTCCGAATCTCCACTTGCATTTTCTACAAAAAGAGTGTTTCATAACTGCTCAATCAAAAATATGTTTTATATCTGTTAACTGAATTTACAGATCAGAAATAAGTTTCACAGAATGCATCTGTGTAGTTTTTATTTGAAGATATTCTTTTTCCCAATGTAGGCCTCTTAGCGCTTAGCATGTCCAATTGCAGTTACTAAAGAAAGAGTGTTTCAGAACGGCTCAATCAAAAGTAAGGTTCAACTCTGTTAGTTGAATGCACAGAACAGAAAGAATTTTCACAGAATGCTACTGTGTAGTTTATATTTGAATATATTCCTTTTTCCACTATTACCCTCTTAGCGCTCCGAATGTCCACTTGCATTTTCTACAGAAAGAGTGTTCAGAACTGCGCAATCAAAAGTATGGTTTAACTCTGTTAGCTTAATGAACATATCAGAAATAAGTTTCACACAATGCTTCTGTGTAGTTTTTATTTGAAGATATTATTTTTCCCAATAGAGGCCTCTTAGCGCTCAGAATGTCCAATTGCAGTTTCTACAGAAAGAGTGTTTCAGAAAGGCTCAATCAAAAGTAAGGTTCAACTCTGTTAGTTGAATGCACAGAACAGAAAGAAGTTTCATACAATGCTTCTGTGTAGTTTATATTTGAACATATTCTTTTTTCCACTATTACCCACTTAGCGCTACGAATGTCCAGTTGCATTTTCTACAGACAGAGTGTTTCAAAACTGCTCAATCAAAAGTATGGTTTAACTCTGTTAGCTGAATGCTCAGATCAGAATGAAGTTTCACAGAATGCTTCTGTGTAGTTTATATTTGAATATATTCCTTTTTCCACTACTACTCTCTTAGCGCTCCAAATGTCCAGTTGCATTTTCTACAGAAAGAGTGTTCAGATCTGCTCAATCAAAAGTATGGTTTAACTCTGTTAGCTGAATGCACAGAACAGAAAGAAGTTTCACAGAATGATTCTGTGTAGTTTATATTTGGAGACATTCCTTTTTCCACTATTACCCTCTTAGCGCTCCGAATCTCCACTTGCATTTTCTACAGAAAGAGTGTTTCAGAACGGCTCAATCAAAACTAAGGTTCAACTCTTTTAGTTGAACAAACAGAACAGAAAGAAGTTTCACACAATCCTTCTGTGTAGTTTTTATTTGTAGACATTCTCTTTCCCAATATAGGCCTCTTAGCGCTCAGAATGTCCAATTGCAGTTTCTACAGAAAGAGTGTTTCAGAACGGCTCAATCAAAAGTAAGGTTCAACTCTGTTAGTTGAATGCACAGAACAGAAAGAAGTTTCATACAATGCTTCTGTGTAGTTTATATTTGAACATATTCTTTTTTCCACTATTACCCACTTAGCGCTACGAATGTCCGGTTGCATTTTCTACAGACAGAGTGTTTCAAAACTGCTCAATCAAAAGTATGGTTTAACTCTGTTAGCTGAATGCTCAGATCAGAAAGAAGTTTCACAGAATGCTTCTGTGTAGTTTATATTTGAATATATTCCTTTTTCCACTACTACGCTCTTAGCGCTCCAAATGTCCAGTTGCATTTTCTACAGAAAGAGTGTTCAGATCTGCTCAATCAAAAGTATGGTTTAACTCTGTTAGCTGAATGCACAGATCAGAAAGAAGTTTCACCGAATGATTCTGTGTAGTTTATATTTGAAGACATTCCTTTTTCCTCTGTTACCCTCTTAGCGCTCCGAATCTCCACTTGCATTTTCTACAAAAAGTGTGTTTCATAACTGCTCAATCAAAAATATGTTTTATATCTGTTAACTGAATTTACAGATCAGAAATAAGTTTCACAGAATGCATCTGTGTAGTTTTTATTTGAAGATATTCTTTTTCCCAATGTAGGCCTCTTAGCGCTTAGCATTTCCAATTGCAGTTACTACAGAAAGAGTGTTTCAGAACGGCTCAATCAAAAGTAAGGTTCAACTCTGTTAGTTGAATGCACAGAACAGAAAGAATTTTCACAGAATGCTACTGTGTAGTTTATATTTGAATATAGTCCTTTTTCCACTATTACCCTCTTAGCGCTCCGAATGTCCACTTGCATTTTCTACAGAAAGAGTGTTCAGAACTGCGCAATCAAAAGTATGGTTTAACTCTGTTAGCTTAATGAACATATCAGAAATAAGTTTCACACAATGCTTCTGTGTAGTTTTTATTTGAAGATATTATTTTTCCCAATAGAGGCCTCTTAGCGCTCAGAATGTCCAATTGCAGTTTCTACAGAAAGAGTGTTTCAGAAAGGCTCAATCAAAAGTAAGGTTCAACTCTGTTAGTTGAATGCACAGAACAGAAAGAAGTTTCATACAATGCTTCTGTGTAGTTTATATTTGAACATATTCTTTTTTCCACTATTACCCACTTAGCGCTACGAATGTCCAGTTGCATTTTCTACAGACAGAGTGTTTCAAAACTGCTCAATCAAAAGTATGGTTTAACTCTGTTAGCTGAATGCTCAGATCAGAAAGAAGTTTCACAGAATGCTTCTGTGTAGTTTATATTTGAATATATTCCTTTTTCCACTACTACTCTCTTAGCGCTCCAAATGTCCAGTTGCATTTTCTACAGAAAGAGTGTTCAGATCTGCTCAATCAAAAGTATGGTTTAACTCTGTTAGCTGAATGCACAGATCAGAAAGAAGTTTCACAGAATGATTCTGTGTAGTTTATATTTGGAGACATTCCTTTTTCCACTATTACCCTCTTAGCGCTCCGAATCTCCACTTGCATTTTCTACAGAAAGAGTGTTTCAGAACGGCTCAATCAAAACTAAGGTTCAACTCTTTAGTTGAACAAACAGAACAGAAAGAAGTTTCACACAATTCTTCTGTGTAGTTTTTATTTGTAGACATTCTTTTTCCCAATATAGGCCTCTTAGCGCTCAGAATGTCCAATTGCAGTTTCTACAGAAAGAGTGTTTCAGAACGGCTCAATCAAAAGTAAGGTTCAACTCTGTTAGTTGAATGCACAGAACAGAAAGAAGTTTCATACAATGCTTCTGTGTAGTTTATATTTGAACATATTCTTTTTTCCACTATTACCCACTTAGCGCTACGAATGTCCAGTTGCATTTTCTACAGACAGAGTGTTTCAAAACTCCTCAATCAAAAGTATGGTTTAACTCTGTTAGCTGAATGCTCAGATCAGAAAGAAGTTTCACAGAATGCTTCTGTGTAGTTTATATTTGAATATATTCCTTTTTCCACTACTACGCTCTTACCGCTCCAAATGTCCAGTTGAATTTTCAAAAGAAAGAGTGTTCAGATCTGCTCAATCAAAAGTATGGTTTAACTCTGTTAGCTGAATGCACAGATCAGAAAGAAGTTTCACCGAATGATTCTGTGTAGTTTATATTTGAAGACATTCCTTTTTCCACTATTACCCTCTTAGCGCTCCGAATCTCCACTTGCATTTTCTACAAAAAGAGTGTTTCATAACTGCTCAATCAAAAATATGTTTTATCTCTGTTAACTGAATTTACAGATCAGAAATAAGTTTCACAGAGTGCATCTGTGTAGTTTTTATTTGAAGATATTCTTTTTCCCAATGTAGGCCTCTTAGCGCTTAGCATGTCCAATGCAGTTTCTACAGAAAGAGTGTTTCAGAACGGCTCAATCAAAAGTAAGGTTCAACTCTGTTAGTTGAATGCACAGAACAGAAAGAATTTTCACAGAATGCTACTGTGTAGTTTATATTTGAATATATTCCTTTTTCCACTATTACCCTCTTAGGGCTCCGAATGTCCACTTGCATTTTCTACAGAAAGAGTGTTCAGAACTGCGCAATCAAAAGTATGGTTTAACTCTGTTAGCTTAATGAACATATCAGAAATAAGTTTCAGACAATGCTTCTGTGTAGTTTTTATTTGAAGATATTATTTTTCCCAATAGAGGCCTCTTAGCGCTCAGAATGTCCAATTGCAGTTTCTACAGAAAGAGTGTTTCAGAAAGGCTCAATCCAAAGTAAGGTTCAACTCTGTTAGTTGAATGCACAGAACAGAAAGAAGTTTCATACAATGCTTCTGTGTAGTTTATATTTGAACATATTCTTTTTTCCACTATTACCCACTTAGCGCTACGAATGTCCAGTTGCATTTTCTACAGACAGAGTGTTTCAAAACTGCTCAATCAAAAGTATGGTTTAACTCTGTTAGCTGAATGCTCAGATCAGAAATAAGTTTCACAGAATGCTTCTGTGTAGTTTATATTTGAATATATTCCTTTTTCCACTACTACGCTCTTAGCGCTCCAAATGTCCAGTTGCATTTTCTACAGAAAGAGTGTTCAGATCTGCTCAATCAAAAGTATGGTTTAACTCTGTTAGCTGAATGCACAGATCAGAAAGAAGTTTCACCGAATGATTCTGTGTAGTTTATATTTGAAGACATTCCTTTTTCCACTGTTACCCTCTTAGCGCTCCGAATCTCCACTTGCATTTTCTACAAAAAGAGTGTTTCATAACTGCTCAATCGAAAATATGTTTTATATCTGTTAACTGAATTTACAGATCAGAAATAAGTTTCACAGAATGCATCTGTGTAGTTTTTATTTGAAGATATTCTTTTCCCCAATGTAGGCCTCTTAGCGCTTAGCATGTCCAATTGCAGTTACTACAGAAAGAGTGTTTCAGAACAGCTCAATCAAAAGTAAGGTTCAACTCTGTTAGTTGAATGCACAGAACAGAAAGAATTTTCACAGAATGCTACTGTGTAGTTTATATTTGAATATATTCCTTTTTCCACTATTACCCTCTTAGCGCTCCGAATGTCCACTTGCATTTTCTACAGAAAGAGTGTTCAGAACTGCGCAATCAAAAGTATGATTTAACTCTGTTAGCTTAATGAACATATCAGAAATAAGTTTCAAACAATGCTTCTGTGTAGTTTTTATTTGAAGATATTATTTTTCCCAATAGAGGCCTCTTAGCGCTCAGAATGTCCAAGTGCAGTTTCTACAGAAAGAGTGTTTCAGAAAGGCTCAATCAAAAGTAAGGTTCAACTCTGTTAGTTGAATGCACAGAACAGAAAGTTGTTTCATACAATGCTTCTGTGTAGTTTATATTTGAACATATTCTTTTTTCCACTATTACCCACTTAGCGCTACGAATGTCCAGTTGCATTTTCTACAGACAGAGTGTTTCAAAACTGCTCAATCAAAATTATGGTTTAAATCTGTTAGCTGAATGCTCAGATCAGAAAGAAGTTTCACAGAATGCTTCTGTGTAGTTTATATTTGAATATATTCTTTTTTCCACTACTACTCTCTTAGCGCTCCAAATGTCCAGTTGCATTTTCTACAGAAAGAGTGTTCAGATCTGCTCAATCAAAAGTATGGTTTAACTCTGTTAGCTGAATGCACAGATCAGAAAGAAGTTTCACAGAATGATTCTGTGTAGTTTATATTTGGAGACATTCCTTTTTCCACTATTACCCTCTTAGCGCTCCGAATCTCCACTTGCATTTTCTACAGAAAGTGTGTTTCAGAACGGCTCAATCAAAACTAAGGTTCAACTCTTTTAGTTGAACAAACAGAACAGAAAGAAGTTTCACACAATTCTTCTGTGTAGTTTTTATTTGTAGACATTCTTTTTCCCAATATAGGCCTCTTAGCGCTCAGAATGTCCAATTGCAGTTTCTACAGAAAGAGTGTTTCAGAACGGCTCAATCAAAAGTAAGGTTCAACTCTGTTAGTTGAATGCACAGAACAGAAAGAAGTTTCATACAATGCTTCTGTGTAGTTTATATTTGAACATATACTTTTTTCCACTATTACCCACTTAGCGCTACGAATGTCCAGTTGCATTTTCTACAGACAGAGTGTTTCAAAACTGTTCAATCAAAAGTATGGTTTAAATCTGTTAGCTGAATGCTCAGATCAGAAAGAAGTTTCACAGAATGCTTCTGTGTAGTTTATATTTGAATATATTCCTTTTTCCACTACTACGCTCTTAGCGCTCCAAATGTCCAGTTGCATTTTCAACAGAAAGAGTGTTCAGATCTGCTCAATCAAAAGTATGGTTTAACTCTGTTAGCTGAATGCACAGATCAGAAAGAAGTTTCACCGAATGATTCTGTGTAGTTTATATTTGAAGACATTCCTTTTTCCACTATTACCCTCTTAGCGCTCCGAATCTCCACTTGCATTTTCTACAGAAAGAGTGTTTCAGAACGGCTCAATCAAAACTAAGGTTCAACTCTTTTAGTTGAACAAACAGAACAGAAAGAAGTTTCACTCAATTCTTCTGTGTAGTTTTTATTTGTAGACATTCTTTTTCCCAATATAGGCCTCTTAGCGCTCAGAATGTCCAATTGCAGTTTCTACAGAAAGAGTGTTTCAGAACGGCTCAATCAAAAGTAAGGTTCAACTCTGTTAGTTGAATGCACAGAACAGAAAGAAGTTTCATACAATGCTTCTGTGTAGTTTATATTTGAACATATTCTTTTTTCCACTATTACCCACTTAGCGCTACGAATGTCCAGTTGCATTTTCTACAGACAGAGTGTTTCAAAACTGCTCAATCAAAAGTATGGTTTAACTCTGTTAGCTGAATGCTCAGATCAGAAAGAAGTTTCACAGAATGCTTCTGTGTAGTTTATATTTGAATATATTCCTTTTTCCACTACTACGCTCTTAGCGCTCCAAATGTCCAGTTGCATTTTCTACAGAAAGTGTGTTCAGATCTGCTCAATCAAAAGTATGGTTTAACTCTGTTAGCTGAATGCACAGATCAGAAAGAAGTTTCACCGAATGATTCTGTGTAGTTTATATTTGAAGACATTCCTTTTTCCACTGTTACCCTCTTAGCGCTCCGAATCTCCACTTGCATTTTCTACAAAAAGAGTGTTTCATAACTGCTCAATCAAAAATATGTTTTATATCTGTTAACTGAATTTACAGATCAGAAATAAGTTTCACAGAATGCATCTGTGTAGTTTTTATTTGAAGATATTCTTTTTCCCAATGTAGGCCTCTTAGCGCTTAACATGTCCAATTGCAGTTTCTACAGAAAGAGTGTTTCAGAACGGCTCAATCAAAAGTAAGGTTCAACTCTGTTAGTTGAATGCACAGAACAGAAAGAATTTTCACAGAATGCTACTGTGTAGTTTATATTTGAATATATTCCTTTTTCCACTATTACCCTCTTAGCGCTCCGAATGTCCACTTGCATTTTCTACAGAAAGAGTGTTCAGAACTGCGCAATCAAAAGTATGGTTTAACTCTGTTAGCTTAATGAACATATCAGAAATAAGTTTCACACAATGCTTCTGTGTAGTTTTTATTTGAAGATATTATTTTTCCCAATAGAGGCCTCTTAGCGCTCAGAATCTCCAATTGCAGTTTCTACAGAAAGAGTGTTTCAGAAAGGCTCAATCAAAAGTAAGGTTCAACTCTGTTAGTTGAATGAACAGAACAGAAAGAAGTTTCATACAATGCTTCTGTGTAGTTTATATTTGAACATATTCTTTTTTCCACTATTACCCACTTAGCGCTACGAATGTCCAGTTGCATTTTCTACAGACAGAGTGTTTCAAAACTGCTCAATCAAAAGTATGGTTTAACTCTGTTAGCTGAATGCTCAGATCAGAAAGAAGTTTCACAGAATGCTTCTGTGTAGTTTATATTTGAATATATTCCTTTTTCCACTACTACTCTCTTAGCGCTCCAAATGTCCAGTTGCATTTTCTACAGAAAGAGTGTTCAGATCTGCTCAATCAAAAGTATGGTTTAACTCTGTTAGCTGAATGCACAGATCAGAAAGAAGTTTCACAGAATGATTCTGTGTAGTTTATATTTGGAGACATTCCTTTTTCCACTATTACCCTCTTAGCGCTCCGAATCTCCACTTGCATTTTCTACAGAAAGAGTGTTTCAGAACGGCTCAATCAAAACTAAGGTTCAACTCTTTAGTTGAACAAACAGAACAGAAAGAAGTTTCACACAATTCTTCTGTGTAGTTTTTATTTGTAGACATTCTTTTTCCCAATATAGGCCTCTTAGCGCTCAGAATGTCCAATTGCAGTTTCTACAGAAAGAGTGTTTCAGAACGGCTCAATCAAAAGTAAGGTTCAACTCTGTTAGTTGAATGCACAGAACAGAAAGAAGTTTCATACAATGCTTCTGTGTAGTTTATATTTGAACATATTCTTTTTTCCACTATTACCCACTTAGCGCTACGAATGTCCAGTTGCATTTTCTACAGACAGAGTGTTTCAAAACTCCTCAATCAAAAGTATGGTTTAACTCTGTTAGCTGAATGCTCAGATCAGAAAGAAGTTTCACAGAATGCTTCTGTGTAGTTTATATTTGAATATATTCCTTTTTCCACTACTACGCTCTTACCGCTCCAAATGTCCAGTTGAATTTTCAAAAGAAAGAGTGTTCAGATCTGCTCAATCAAAAGTATGGTTTAACTCTGTTAGCTGAATGCACAGATCAGAAAGAAGTTTCACCGAATGATTCTGTGTAGTTTATATTTGAAGACATTCCTTTTTCCACTATTACCCTCTTAGCGCTCCGAATCTCCACTTGCATTTTCTACAAAAAGAGTGTTTCATAACTGCTCAATCAAAAATATGTTTTATCTCTGTTAACTGAATTTACAGATCAGAAATAAGTTTCACAGAGTGCATCTGTGTAGTTTTTATTTGAAGATATTCTTTTTCCCAATGTAGGCCTCTTAGCGCTTAGCATGTCCAATGCAGTTTCTACAGAAAGAGTGTTTCAGAACGGCTCAATCAAAAGTAAGGTTCAACTCTGTTAGTTGAATGCACAGAACAGAAAGAATTTTCACAGAATGCTACTGTGTAGTTTATATTTGAATATATTCCTTTTTCCACTATTACCCTCTTAGGGCTCCGAATGTCCACTTGCATTTTCTACAGAAAGAGTGTTCAGAACTGCGCAATCAAAAGTATGGTTTAACTCTGTTAGCTTAATGAACATATCAGAAATAAGTTTCAGACAATGCTTCTGTGTAGTTTTTATTTGAAGATATTATTTTTCCCAATAGAGGCCTCTTAGCGCTCAGAATGTCCAATTGCAGTTTCTACAGAAAGAGTGTTTCAGAAAGGCTCAATCCAAAGTAAGGTTCAACTCTGTTAGTTGAATGCACAGAACAGAAAGAAGTTTCATACAATGCTTCTGTGTAGTTTATATTTGAACATATTCTTTTTTCCACTATTACCCACTTAGCGCTACGAATGTCCAGTTGCATTTTCTACAGACAGAGTGTTTCAAAACTGCTCAATCAAAAGTATGGTTTAACTCTGTTAGCTGAATGCTCAGATCAGAAATAAGTTTCACAGAATGCTTCTGTGTAGTTTATATTTGAATATATTCCTTTTTCCACTACTACGCTCTTAGCGCTCCAAATGTCCAGTTGCATTTTCTACAGAAAGAGTGTTCAGATCTGCTCAATCAAAAGTATGGTTTAACTCTGTTAGCTGAATGCACAGATCAGAAAGAAGTTTCACCGAATGATTCTGTGTAGTTTATATTTGAAGACATTCCTTTTTCCACTGTTACCCTCTTAGCGCTCCGAATCTCCACTTGCATTTTCTACAAAAAGAGTGTTTCATAACTGCTCAATCGAAAATATGTTTTATATCTGTTAACTGAATTTACAGATCAGAAATAAGTTTCACAGAATGCATCTGTGTAGTTTTTATTTGAAGATATTCTTTTTCCCAATGTAGGCCTCTTAGCGCTTAGCATGTCCAATTGCAGTTACTACAGAAAGAGTGTTTCAGAAAAGCTCAATCAAAAGTAAGGTTCAACTCTGTTAGTTGAATGCACAGAACAGAAAGAATTTTCACAGAATGCTACTGTGTAGTTTATATTTGAATATATTCCTTTTTCCACTATTACCCTCTTAGCGCTCCGAATGTCCACTTGCATTTTCTACAGAAAGAGTGTTCAGAACTGCGCAATCAAAAGTATGATTTAACTCTGTTAGCTTAATGAACATATCAGAAATAAGTTTCAAACAATGCTTCTGTGTAGTTTTTATTTGAAGATATTATTTTTCCCAATAGAGGCCTCTTAGCGCTCAGAATGTCCAATTGCAGTTTCTACAGAAAGAGTGTTTCAGAAAGGCTCAATCAAAAGTAAGGTTCAACTCTGTTAGTTGAATGCACAGAACAGAAAGTTGTTTCATACAATGCTTCTGTGTAGTTTATATTTGAACATATTCTTTTTTCCACTATTACCCACTTAGCGCTACGAATGTCCAGTTGCATTTTCTACAGACAGAGTGTTTCAAAACTGCTCAATCAAAATTATGGTTTAAATCTGTTAGCTGAATGCTCAGATCAGAAAGAAGTTTCACAGAATGCTTCTGTGTAGTTTATATTTGAATATATTCTTTTTTCCACTACTACTCTCTTAGCGCTCCAAATGTCCAGTTGCATTTTCTACAGAAAGAGTGTTCAGATCTGCTCAATCAAAAGTATGGTTTAACTCTGTTAGCTGAATGCACAGATCAGAAAGAAGTTTCACAGAATGATTCTGTGTAGTTTATATTTGGAGACATTCCTTTTTCCACTATTACCCTCTTAGCGCTCCGAATCTCCACTTGCATTTTCTACAGAAAGTGTGTTTCAGAACGGCTCAATCAAAACTAAGGTTCAACTCTTTTAGTTGAACAAACAGAACAGAAAGAAGTTTCACACAATTCTTCTGTGTAGTTTTTATTTGTAGACATTCTTTTTCCCAATATAGGCCTCTTAGCGCTCAGAATGTCCAATTGCAGTTTCTACAGAAAGAGTGTTTCAGAACGGCTCAATCAAAAGTAAGGTTCAACTCTGTTAGTTGAATGCACAGAACAGAAAGAAGTTTCATACAATGCTTCTGTGTAGTTTATATTTGAACATATACTTTTTTCCACTATTACCCACTTAGCGCTACGAATGTCCAGTTGCATTTTCTACAGACAGAGTGTTTCAAAACTGTTCAATCAAAAGTATGGTTTAAATCTGTTAGCTGAATGCTCAGATCAGAAAGAAGTTTCACAGAATGCTTCTGTGTAGTTTATATTTGAATATATTCCTTTTTCCACTACTACGCTCTTAGCGCTCCAAATGTCCAGTTGCATTTTCAACAGAAAGAGTGTTCAGATCTGCTCAATCAAAAGTATGGTTTAACTCTGTTAGCTGAATGCACAGATCAGAAAGAAGTTTCACCGAATGATTCTGTGTAGTTTATATTTGAAGACATTCCTTTTTCCACTATTACCCTCTTAGCGCTCCGAATCTCCACTTGCATTTTCTACAGAAAGAGTGTTTCAGAACGGCTCAATCAAAACTAAGGTTCAACTCTTTTAGTTGAACAAACAGAACAGAAAGAAGTTTCACTCAATTCTTCTGTGTAGTTTTTATTTGTAGACATTCTTTTTCCCAATATAGGCCTCTTAGCGCTCAGAATGTCCAATTGCAGTTTCTACAGAAAGAGTGTTTCAGAACGTCTCAATCAAAAGTAAGGTTCAACTCTGTTAGTTGAATGCACAGAACAGAAAGAAGTTTCATACAATGCTTCTGTGTAGTTTATATTTGAACATATTCTTTTTTCCACTATTACCCACTTAGCGCTACGAATGTCCAGTTGCATTTTCTACAGACAGAGTGTTTCAAAACTGCTCAATCAAAAGTATGGTTTAACTCTGTTAGCTGAATGCTCAGATCAGAAAGAAGTTTCACAGAATGCTTCTGTGTAGTTTATATTTGAATATATTCCTTTTTCCACTACTACGCTCTTAGCGCTCCAAATGTCCAGTTGCATTTTCTACAGAAAGTGTGTTCAGATCTGCTCAATCAAAAGTATGGTTTAACTCTGTTAGCTGAATGCACAGATCAGAAAGAAGTTTCACCGAATGATTCTGTGTAGTTTATATTTGAAGACATTCCTTTTTCCACTGTTACCCTCTTAGCGCTCCGAATCTCCACTTGCATTTTCTACAAAAAGAGTGTTTCATAACTGCTCAGTCAAAAATATGTTTTATATCTGTTAACTGAATTTACAGATCAGAAATAAGTTTCACAGAATGCATCTGTGTAGTTTTTATTTGAAGATATTCTTTTTCCCAATGTAGGCCTCTTAGCGCTTAACATGTCCAATTGCAGTTTCTACAGAAAGAGTGTTTCAGAACGGCTCAATCAAAAGTAAGGTTCAACTCTGTTAGTTGAATGCACAGAACAGAAAGTATTTTCACAGAATGCTACTGTGTAGTTTATATTTGAATATATTCCTTTTTCCACTATTACCCTCTTAGCGCTCCGAATGTCCACTTGCATTTTCTACAGAAAGAGTGTTCAGAACTGCGCAATCAAAAGTATGGTTTAACTCTGTTAGCTTAATGAACATATCAGAAATAAGTTTCACACAATGCTTCTGTGTAGTTTTTATTTGAAGATATTATTTTTCCCAATAGAGGCCTCTTAGCGCTCAGAATCTCCAATTGCAGTTTCTACAGAAAGAGTGTTTCAGAAAGGCTCAATCAAAAGTAAGGTTCAACTCTGTTAGTTGAATGAACAGAACAGAAAGAAGTTTCATACAATGCTTCTGTGTAGTTTATATTTGAACATATTCTTTTTTCCACTATTACCCACTTAGCGCTACGAATGTCCAGTTGCATTTTCTACAGACAGAGTGTTTCAAAACTGCTCAATCAAAAGTATGGTTTAACTCTGTTAGCTGAATGCTCAGATCAGAAAGAAGTTTCACAGAATGCTTCTGTGTAGTTTATATTTGAATATATTCCTTTTTCCACTACTACTCTCTTAGCGCTCCAAATGTCCAGTTGCATTTTCTACAGAAAGAGTGTTCAGATCTGCTCAATAAAAAGTATGGTTTAACTCTGTTAGCTGAATGCACAGATCAGAAAGAAGTTTCACAGAATGATTCTGTGTAGTTTATATTTGGAGACATTCCTTTTTCCACTATTACCCTCTTAGCGCTCCGAATCTCCACTTGCATTTTCTACAGAAAGAGTGTTTCAGAACGGCTCAATCAAAACTAAGGTTCAACTCTTTTAGTTGAACAAACAGAACAGAAAGAAGTTTCACACAATTCTTCTGTGTAGTTTTTATTTGAAGACATTCTTTTTCCCAATATAGGCCTCTTAGCGCTCAGAATGTCCAATTGCAGTTTCTACAGAAAGAGTGTTTCAGAACGGCTCAATCAAAAGTAAGGTTCAACTCTGTTAGTTGAATGCACAGAACAGAAAGAACTTTCATACAATGCTTCTGTGTAGTTTATATTTGAACATATTCTTTTTTCCACTATTACCCACTTAGCGCTACGAATGTCCAGTTGCATTTTCTACAGACAGAGTGTTTCAAAACTGCTCAATCAAAAGTATGGTTTAACTCTGTTAGCTGAATGCTCAGATCAGAAAGAAGTTTCACAGAATGCTTCTGTGTAGTTTATATTTGAATATATTCCTTTTTCCACTACTACGCTCTTAGCGCTCCAAATGTCCAGTTGCATTTTCTACAGAAAGAGTGTTCAGATCTGCTCAATCAAAAGTATGGTTTAACTCTGTTAGCTGAATGCACAGATCAGAAAGAAGTTTCACCGAATGATTCTGTGTAGTTTATATTTGAAGACATTCCTTTTTCCACTGTTACCCTCTTAGCGCTCCGAATCTCCACTTGCATTTTCTACAAAAAGAGTGTTTCATAACTGCTCAATCAAAAATATGTTTTATATCTGTTAACTGAATTTACAGATCAGAAATAAGTTTCACAGAATGCATCTGTGTAGTTTTTATTTGAAGATATTCTTTTTCCCAATGTAGGCCTCTTAGCGCTTAGCATGTCCAATTGCAGTTACTACAGAAAGAGTGTTTCAGAACGGCTCAATCAAAAGTAAGGTTCAACTATGTTAGTTGAATGCACAGAACAGAAAGAATTTTCACAGAATGCTACTGTGTAGTTTATATTTGAATATATTCCTTTTTCCACTATTACCCTCTTAGCGCTCAGAATGTCCACTTGCATTTTCTACAGAAAGAGTGTTCAGAACTGCGCAATCAAAGTATGGTTTAACTCTGTTAGCTTAATGAACATATCAGAAATAAGTTTCACACAATTCTTCTGTGTAGTTTTTATTTGTAGACATTCTTTTTCCCAATATAGGCCTCTTAGCGCTCAGAATGTCCAATTGCAGTTTCTACAGAAAGAGTGTTTCAGAACGGCTCAATCAAAAGTAAGGTTCAACTCTGTTAGTTGAATGCACAGAACAGAAAGAAGTTTCATACAATGCTTCTGTGTAGTTTATATTTGAACATATACTTTTTTCCACTATTACCCACTTAGCGCTACGAATGTCCAGTTGCATTTTCTACAGACAGAGTGTTTCAAAACTGTTCAATCAAAAGTATGGTTTAAATCTGTTAGCTGAATGCTCAGATCAGAAAGAAGTTTCACAGAATGCTTCTGTGTAGTTTATATTTGAATATATTCCTTTTTCCACTACTACGCTCTTAGCGCTCCAAATGTCCAGTTGCATTTTCAACAGAAAGAGTGTTCAGATCTGCTCAATCAAAAGTATGGTTTAACTCTATTAGCTGAATGCACAGATCAGAAAGAAGTTTCACCGAATGATTCTGTGTAGTTTATATTTGAAGACATTCCTTTTTCCACTATTACCCTCTTAGCGCTCCGAATCTCCACTTGCATTTTCTACAGAAAGAGTGTTTCATAACTGCTCAATCAAAAATATGTTTTATAACTGTTAACTGAATTTACAGATCAGAAATAAGTTTCACAGAATGCATCTGTGTAGTTTTTATTTGAAGATATTCTTTTTCCCAATGTAGGCCTCTTAGCGCTTAGCATGTCCAATTGCAGTTACTAAAGAAAGAGTGTTTCAGAACGGCTCAATCAAAAGTAAGGTTCAACTCTGTTAGTTGAATGCACAGAACAGAAAGAATTTTCACAGAATGCTACTGTGTAGTTTATATTTGAATATATTCCTTTTTCCACTATTACCCTCTTAGCGCTCCGAATGTCCACTTGCATTTTCTACAGAAAGAGTGTTCAGAACTGCGCAATCAAAGTATGGTTTAACTCTGTTAGCTTAATGAACATATCAGAAATAAGTTTCACACAATTCTTCTGTGTAGTTTTTATTTGTAGACATTCTTTTTCCCAATATAGGCCTCTTAGCGCTCAGAATGTCCAATTGCAGTTTCTACAGAAAGAGTGTTTCAGAACGGCTCAATCAAAAGTAAGGTTCAACTCTGTTAGTTGAATGCACAGAACAGAAAGAAGTTTCATACAATGCTTCTGTGTAGTTTATATTTGAACATATACTTTTTTCCACTATTACCCACTTAGCGCTACGAATGTCCAGTTGCATTTTCTACAGACAGAGTGTTTCAAAACTGTTCAATCAAAAGTATGGTTTAAATCTGTTAGCTGAATGCTCAGATCAGAAAGAAGTTTCACAGAATGCTTCTGTGTAGTTTATATTTGAATATATTCCTTTTTCCACTACTACGCTCTTAGCGCTCCAAATGTCCAGTTGCATTTTCAACAGAAAGAGTGTTCAGATCTGCTCAATCAAAAGTATGGTTTAACTCTATTAGCTGAATGCACAGATCAGAAAGAAGTTTCACCGAATGATTCTGTGTAGTTTATATTTGAAGACATTCCTTTTTCCACTATTACCCTCTTAGCGCTCCGAATCTCCACTTGCATTTTCTACAGAAAGAGTGTTTCAGAACGGCTCAATCAAAACTAAGGTTCAACTCTTTTAGTTGAACAAACAGAACAGAAAAAAGTTTCACTCAATTCTTCTGTGTAGTTTTTATTTGTAGACATTCTTTTTCCCAATATAGGCCTCTTAGCGCTCAGAATGTCCAATTGCAGTTTCTACAGAAAGAGTGTTTCAGAACGGCTCAATCAAAAGTAAGGTTCAACTCTGTTAGTTGAATGCACAGAACAGAAAGAAGTTTCATACAATGCTTCTGTGTAGTTTATATTTGAACATATTCTTTTTTCCACTATTACCCACTTAGCGCTACGAATGTCCAGTTGCATTTTCTACAGACAGAGTGTTTCAAAACTGCTCAATCAAAAGTATGGTTTAACTCTGTTAGCTGAATGCTCAGATCAGAAAGAAGTTTCACAGAATGCTTCTGTGTAGTTTATATTTGAATATATTCCTTTTTCCACTACTACGCTCTTAGCGCTCCAAATGTCCAGTTGCATTTTCTACAGAAAGAGTGTTCAGATCTGCTCAATCAAAAGTATGGTTTAACTCTGTTAGCTGAATGCACAGATCAGAAAGAAGTTTCACCGAATGATTCTGTGTAGTTTATATTTGAAGACATTCCTTTTTCCACTGTTACCCTCTTAGCGCTCCGAATCTCCACTTGCATTTTCTACAAAAAGAGTGTTTCATAACTGCTCAATCAAAAATATGTTTTATAACTGTTAACTGAATTTACAGATCAGAAATAAGTTTCACAGAATGCATCTGTGTAGTTTTTATTTGAAGATATTCTTTTTCCCAATGTAGGCCTCTTAGCGCTTAGCATGTCCAATTGCAGTTACTAAAGAAAGAGTGTTTCAGAACGGCTCAATCAAAAGTAAGGTTCAACTCTGTTAGTTGAATGCACAGAACAGAAAGAATTTTCACAGAATGCTACTGTGTAGTTTATATTTGAATATATTCCTTTTTCCACTATTACCCTCTTAGCGCTCCGAATGTACACTTGCATTTTCTACAGAAAGAGTGTTCAGAACTGCGCAATCAAAAGTATGGTTTAACTCTGTTAGCTTAATGAAGATATCAGAAATAAGTTTCACACAATGCTTCTGTGTAGTTTTTATTTGAAGATATTATTTTTCCCAATAGAGGCCTCTTAGCGCTCAGAATGTCCAATTGCAGTTTCTACAGAAAGAGTGTTTCAGAAAGGCTCAATCAAAAGTAAGGTTCAACTCTGTTAGTTGAATGAACAGAACAGAAAGAAGTTTCATACAATGCTTCTGTTTAGTTTATATTTGAACATATTATTTTTTCCACTATTACCCACTTAGCGCTACGAATGTCCAGTTGCATTTTCTACAGACAGAGTGTTTCAAAACTGCTCAATCAAAAGTATGGTTTAACTCTGTTAGCTGAATGCTCAGATCAGAAAGAAGTTTCACAGAATGCTTCTGTGTAGTTTATATTTGAATATATTCCTTTTTCCACTACTACTCTCTTAGCGCTCCAAATGTCCAGTTGCATTTTCTACAGAAAGAGTGTTCAGATCTGCTCAATCAAAAGTATGGTTTAACTCTGTTAGCTGAATGCACAGATCAGAAAGAAGTTTCACAGAATGATTCTGTGTAGTTTATATTTGGAGACATTCCTTTTTCCACTATTACCCTCTTAGCGCTCCGAATCTCCACTTGCATTTTCTACAGAAAGAGTGTTTCAGAACGGCTCAATCAAAACTAAGGTTCAACTCTTTTAGTTGAACAAACAGAACAGAAAGAAGTTTCACACAATTCTTCTGTGTAGTTTTTATTTGTAGATATTCTTTTTCCCAATATAGGCCTCTTAGCGCTCAGAATGTCCAATTGCAGTTTCTACAGAAAGAGTGTTTCAGAACGGCTCAATCAAAAGTAAGGTTCAACTCTGTTAGTTGAATGCACAGAACAGAAAGAAGTTTCATACAATGCTTCTGTGTAGTTTATATTTGAACATATTCTTTTTTCCACTATTACCCACTTAGCGCTACGAATGTCCAGTTGCATTTTCTACAGACAGAGTGTTTCAAAACTGCTCAATCAAAAGTATGGTTTAACTCTGTTAGCTGAATGCTCAGATCAGAAAGAAGTTTCACAGAATGCTTCTGTGTAGTTTATATTTGAATATATTCCTTTTTCAACTACTACGCTCTTAGCGCTCCAAATGTCCAGTTGCATTTTCTACAGAAAGAGTGTTCAGATCTGCTCAATCAAAAGTATGTTTTAACTCTGTTAGCTGAATGCACAGATCAGAAAGAAGTTTCACCGAATGATTCTGTGTAGTTTATATTTGAAGACATTCCTTTTTCCACTGTTACCCTCTTAGCGCTCCGAATCTCCACTTGCATTTTCTACAAAAAGAGTGTTTCATAACTGCTCAATCAAAAATATGTTTTATATCTGTTAACTGAATTTACAGATCAGAAATAAGTTTCACAGAATGCATCTGTGTAGTTTTTATTTGAAGATATTCTTTTTCCCAATGTAGGCCTCTTAGCGCTTAGCATGTCCAATTGCAGTTACTACAGAAAGAGTGTTTCAGAACGGCTCAATCAAAAGTAAGGTTCAACTCTGTTAGTTGAATGCACAGAACAGAAAGAATTTTCACAGAATGCTACTGTGTAGTTTATATTTGAATATATTCCTTTTTCCACTATTACCCTCTTAGCGCTCCGAATGTCCACTTGCATTTTCTACAGAAAGAGTGTTCAGAACTGCGCAATCAAAAGTATGGTTTAACTCTGTTAGCTTAATGAAGATATCAGAAATAAGTTTCACACAATGCTTCTGTGTAGTTTTTATTTGAAGATATTATTTTTCCCAATAGAGGCCTCTTAGCGCTCAGAATGTCCAATTGCAGTTTCTACAGAAAGAGTGTTTCAGAAAGGCTCAATCAAATGTAAGGTTCAACTCTGTTAGTTGAATGCACAGAACAGAAAGAAGTTTCATACAATGCTTCTGTGTAGTTTATATTTGAACATATTCTTTTTTCCACTATTACCCACTTAGCGCTACGAATGTCCAGTTGCATTTTCTACAGACAGAGTGTTTCAAAACTGCTCAATCAAAAGTATGGTTTAACTCTGTTAGCTGAATGCTCAGATCAGAAAGAAGTTTCACAGAATGCTTCTGTGTAGTTTATATTTGAATATATTCCTTTTTCCACTACTACTCTCTTAGCGCTCCAAATGTCCAGTTGCATTTTCTACAGAAAGAGTGTTCAGATCTGCTCAATCAAAAGTATGGTTTAACTCTGTTAGCTGAATGCACAGATCAGAAAGAAGTTTCACAGAATGATTCTGTGTAGTTTATATTTGGAGACATTCCTTTTTCCACTATTACCCTCTTAGCGCTCCGAATCTCCACTTGCATTTTCTACAGAAAGAGTGTTTCAGAACGGCTCAATCAAAACTAAGGTTCAACTCTTTTAGTTGAACAAACAGAACAGAAAGAAGTTTCACACAATTCTTCTGTGTAGTTTTTATTTGTAGACATTCTTTTTCCCAATATAGGCCTCTTAGCGCTCAGAATGTCCAATTGCAGTTTCTACAGAAAGAGTGTTTCAGAACGGCTCAATCAAAAGTAAGGTTCAACTCTGTTAGTTGAATGCACAGAACAGAAAGAAGTTTCATACAATGCTTCTGTGTAGTTTATATTTGAACATATTCTTTTTTCCACTATTACCCACTTAGCGCTACGAATGTCCAGTTGCATTTTCTACAGACAGAGTGTTTCAAAACTGCTCAATCAAAAGTATGGTTTAACTCTGTTAGCTGAATGCTCAGATCAGAAAGAAGTTTCACAGAATGCTTCTGTGTAGTTTATATTTGAATATATTCCTTTTTCCACTACTACGCTCTTAGCGCTCCAAATGTCCAGTTGCATTTTCTACAGAAAGAGTGTTCAGATCTGCTCAATCAAAAGTATGGTTTAACTCTGTTAGCTGAATGCACAGATCAGAAAGAAGTTTCACCGAATGATTCTGTGTAGTTTATATTTGAAGACATTCCTTTTTCCACTGTTACCCTCTTAGCGCTCCGAATCTCCACTTGCATTTTCTACAAAAAGAGTGTTTCATAACTGCTCAATCAAAAATATGTTTTATATCTGTTAACTGAATTTACAGATCAGAAATAAGTTTCACAGAATGCATCTGTGTAGTTTTTATTTGAAGATATTCTTTTTCCCAATGTAGGCCTCTTAGCGCTTAGCATGTCCAATTGCAGTTACTACAGAAAGAGTGTTTCAGAACGGCTCAATCAAAAGTAAGGTTCAACTCTGTTAGTTGAATGCACAGAACAGAAAGAATTTTCACAGAATGCTACTGTGTAGTTTATATTTGAATATATTCCTTTTTCCACTATTACCCTCTTAGCGCTCCGAATGTCCACTTGCATTTTCTACAGAAAGAGTGTTCAGAACTGCGCAATCAAAAGTATGGTTTAACTCTGTTAGCTTAATGAAGATATCAGAAATAAGTTTCACACAATGCTTCTGTGTAGTTTTTATTTGAAGATATTATTTTTCCCAATAGAGGCCTCTTAGCGCTCAGAATGTCCAATTGCAGTTTCTACAGAAAGAGTGTTTCAGAAAGGCTCAATCAAATGTAAGGTTCAACTCTGTTAGTTGAATGCACAGAACAGAAAGAAGTTTCATACAATGCTTCTGTGTAGTTTATATTTGAACATATTCTTTTTTCCACTATTACCCACTTAGCACTACGAATGTCCAGTTGCATTTTCTACAGACAGAGTGTTTCAAAACTGCTCAATCAAAAGTATGGTTTAACTCTGTTAGCTGAATGCTCAGATCAGAAAGAAGTTTCACAGAATGCTTCTGTGTAGTTTATATTTGAATATATTCCTTTTTCCACTACTACTCTCTTAGCGCTCCAAATGTCCAGTTGCATTTTCTACAGAAAGAGTGTTCAGATCTGCTCAATCAAAAGTATGGTTTAACTCTGTTAGCTGAATGCACAGATCAGAAAGAAGTTTCACAGAATGATTCTGTGTAGTTTATATTTGAAGACATTCCTTTTTCCACTATTACCCTCTTAGCGCTCCGAATCTCCACTTGCATTTTCTACAGAAAGAGTGTTTCAGAACGGCTCAATCAAAACTAAGGTTCAACCCTTTTAGTTGAACAAACAGAACAGAAAGATGTTTCACACAATTCTTCTGTGTAGTTTTTATTTGTAGACATTCTTTTTCCCAATATAGGCCTCTTAGCGCTCAGAATGTCCAATTGCAGTTTCTACAGAAAGAGTGTTTCAGAATGGCTCAATCAAAAGTAAGGTTCAACTCTGTTAGTTGAATGCACAGAACAGAAAGAAGTTTCATACAATGCTTCTGTGTAGTTTATATTTGAACATATACTTTTTTCCACTATTACCCACTTAGCGCTACGAATGTCCAGTTGCATTTTCTACAGACAGAGTGTTTCAAAACTGTTCAATCAAAAGTATGGTTTAAATCTGTTAGCTGAATGCTCAGATCAGAAAGAAGTTTCACAGAATGCTTCTGTGTAGTTTATATTTGAATATATTCCTTTTTCCACTACTACGCTCTTAGCGCTCCAAATGTCCAGTTGCATTTTCAACAGAAAGAGTGTTCAGATCTGCTCAATCAAAAGTATGGTTTAACTCTGTTAGCTGAATGCACAGATCAGAAAGAAGTTTCACCGAATGATTCTGTGTAGTTTATATTTGAAGACATTCCTTTTTCCACTATTACCCTCTTAGCGCTCCGAATCTCCACTTGCATTTTCTACAGAAAGAGTGTTTCAGAACGGCTCAATCAAAACTAAGGTTCAACTCTTTTAGTTGAACAAACAGAACAGAAAGAAGTTTCACTCAATTCTTCTGTGTAGTTTTTATTTGTAGACATTCTTTTTCCCAATATAGGCCTCTTAGCGCTCAGAATGTCCAATTGCAGTTTCTACAGAAAGAGTGTTTCAGAACGGCTCAATCAAAAGTAAGGTTCAACTCTGTTAGTTGAATGCACAGAACAGAAAGAAGTTTCATACAATGCTTCTGTGTAGTTTATATTTGAACATATTCTTTTTTCCACTATTACCCACTTAGCGCTACGAATGTCCAGTTGCATTTTCTACAGACAGAGTGTTTCAAAACTGCTCAATCAAAAGTATGGTTTAACTCTGTTAGCTGAATGCTCAGATCAGAAAGAAGTTTCACAGAATGCTTCTGTGTAGTTTATATTTGAATATATTCCTTTTTCCACTACTACGCTCTTAGCGCTCCAAATGTCCAGTTGCATTTTCTACAGAAAGAGTGTTCAGATCTGCTCAATCAAAAGTATGGTTTAACTCTGTTAGCTGAATGCACAGATCAGAAAGAAGTTTCACCGAATGATTCTGTGTAGTTTATATTTGAAGACATTCCTTTTTCCACTGTTACCCTCTTAGCGCTCCGAATCTCCACTTGCATTTTCTACAAAAAGAGTGTTTCATAACTGCTCAATCAAAAATATGTTTTATATCTGTTAACTGAATTTACAGATCAGAAATAAGTTTCACAGAATGCATCTGTGTAGTTTTTATTTGAAGATATTCTTTTTCCCAATGTAGGCCTCTTAGCGCTTAGCATGTCCAATTGCAGTTACTACAGAAAGAGTGTTTCAGAACGGCTCAATCAAAAGTAAGGTTCAACTCTGTTAGTTGAATGCACAGAACAGAAAGAATTTTCACAGAATGCTACTGTGTAGTTTATATTTGAATATATTCCTTTTTCCACTATTACCCTCTTAGCGCTCCGAATGTCCACTTGCATTTTCTACAGAAAGAGTGTTCAGAACTGCGCAATCAAAAGTATGGTTTAACTCTGTTAGCTTAATGAAGATATCAGAAATAAGTTTCACACAATGCTTCTGTGTAGTTTTTATTTGAAGATATTATTTTTCCCAATAGAGGCCTCTTAGCGCTCAGAATGTCCAATTGCAGTTTCTACAGAAAGAGTGTTTCAGAAAGGCTCAATCAAATGTAAGGTTCAACTCTGTTAGTTGAATGCACAGAACAGAAAGAAGTTTCATACAATGCTTCTGTGTAGTTTATATTTGAACATATTCTTTTTTCCACTATTACCCACTTAGCACTACGAATGTCCAGTTGCATTTTCTACAGACAGAGTGTTTCAAAACTGCTCAATCAAAAGTATGGTTTAACTCTGTTAGCTGAATGCTCAGATCAGAAAGAAGTTTCACAGAATGCTTCTGTGTAGTTTATATTTGAATATATTCCTTTTTCCACTACTACTCTCTTAGCGCTCCAAATGTCCAGTTGCATTTTCTACAGAAAGAGTGTTCAGATCTGCTCAATCAAAAGTATGGTTTAACTCTGTTAGCTGAATGCACAGATCAGAAAGAAGTTTCACAGAATGATTCTGTGTAGTTTATATTTGAAGACATTCCTTTTTCCACTATTACCCTCTTAGCGCTCCGAATCTCCACTTGCATTTTCTACAGAAAGAGTGTTTCAGAACGGCTCAATCAAAACTAAGGTTCAACCCTTTTAGTTGAACAAACAGAACAGAAAGATGTTTCACACAATTCTTCTGTGTAGTTTTTATTTGTAGACATTCTTTTTCCCAATATAGGCCTCTTAGCGCTCAGAATGTCCAATTGCAGTTTCTACAGAAAGAGTGTTTCAGAATGGCTCAATCAAAAGTAAGGTTCAACTCTGTTAGTTGAATGCACAGAACAGAAAGAAGTTTCATACAATGCTTCTGTGTAGTTTATATTTGAACATATACTTTTTTCCACTATTACCCACTTAGCGCTACGAATGTCCAGTTGCATTTTCTACAGACAGAGTGTTTCAAAACTGTTCAATCAAAAGTATGGTTTAAATCTGTTAGCTGAATGCTCAGATCAGAAAGAAGTTTCACAGAATGCTTCTGTGTAGTTTATATTTGAATATATTCCTTTTTCCACTACTACGCTCTTAGCGCTCCAAATGTCCAGTTGCATTTTCAACAGAAAGAGTGTTCAGATCTGCTCAATCAAAAGTATGGTTTAACTCTGTTAGCTGAATGCACAGATCAGAAAGAAGTTTCACCGAATGATTCTGTGTAGTTTATATTTGAAGACATTCCTTTTTCCACTATTACCCTCTTAGCGCTCCGAATCTCCACTTGCATTTTCTACAGAAAGAGTGTTTCAGAACGGCTCAATCAAAACTAAGGTTCAACTCTTTTAGTTGAACAAACAGAACAGAAAGAAGTTTCACTCAATTCTTCTGTGTAGTTTTTATTTGTAGACATTCTTTTTCCCAATATAGGCCTCTTAGCGCTCAGAATGTCCAATTGCAGTTTCTACAGAAAGAGTGTTTCAGAACGGCTCAATCAAAAGTAAGGTTCAACTCTGTTAGTTGAATGCACAGAACAGAAAGAAGTTTCATACAATGCTTCTGTGTAGTTTATATTTGAACATATTCTTTTTTCCACTATTACCCACTTAGCGCTACGAATGTCCAGTTGCATTTTCTACAGACAGAGTGTTTCAAAACTGCTCAATCAAAAGTATGGTTTAACTCTGTTAGCTGAATGCTCAGATCAGAAAGAAGTTTCACAGAATGCTTCTGTGTAGTTTATATTTGAATATATTCCTTTTTCCACTACTACGCTCTTAGCGCTCCAAATGTCCAGTTGCATTTTCTACAGAAAGAGTGTTCAGATCTGCTCAATCAAAAGTATGGTTTAACTCTGTTAGCTGAATGCACAGATCAGAAAGAAGTTTCACCGAATGATTCTGTGTAGTTTATATTTGAAGACATTCCTTTTTCCACTGTTACCCTCTTATCGCTCCGAATCTCCACTTGCATTTTCTACAAAAAGAGTGTTTCATAACTGCTCAATCAAAAATATGTTTTATAACTGTTAACTGAATTTACAGATCAGAAATAAGTTTCACAGAATGCATCTGTGTAGTTTTTATTTGAAGATATTCTTTTTCCCAATGTAGGCCTCTTAGCGCTTAGCATGTCCAATTGCAGTTACTAAAGAAAGAGTGTTTCAGAACGGCTCAATCAAAAGTAAGGTTCAACTCTGTTAGTTGAATGCACAGAACAGAAAGAATTTTCACAGAATGCTACTGTGTAGTTTATATTTGAATATATTCCTTTTTCCACTATTACCCTCTTAGCGCTCCGAATGTACACTTGCATTTTCTACAGAAAGAGTGTTCAGAACTGCGCAATCAAAAGTATGGTTTAACTCTGTTAGCTTAATGAACATATCAGAAATAAGTTTCACACAATGCTTCTGTGTAGTTTTTATTTGAAGATATTATTTTTCCCAATAGAGGCCTCTTAGCGCTCAGAATGTCCAATTGCAGTTTCTACAGAAAGAGTGTTTCAGAAAGGCTCAATCAAAAGTAAGGTTCAACTCTGTTAGTTGAATGAACAGAACAGAAAGAAGTTTCATACAATGCTTCTGTTTAGTTTATATTTGAACATATTATTTTTTCCACTATTACCCACTTAGCGCTACGAATGTCCAGTTGCATTTTCTACAGACAGAGTGTTTCAAAACTGCTCAATCAAAAGTATGGTTTAACTCTGTTAGCTGAATGCTCAGATCAGAAAGAAGTTTCACAGAATGCTTCTGTGTAGTTTATATTTGAATATATTCCTTTTTCCACTACTACTCTCTTAGCGCTCCAAATGTCCAGTTGCATTTTCTACAGAAAGAGTGTTCAGATCTGCTCAATCAAAAGTATGGTTTAACTCTGTTAGCTGAATGCACAGATCAGAAAGAAGTTTCACAGAATGATTCTGTGTAGTTTATATTTGGAGACATTCCTTTTTCCACTATTACCCTCTTAGCGCTCCGAATCTCCACTTGCATTTTCTACAGAAAGAGTGTTTCAGAACGGCTCAATAAAAACTAAGGTTCAACTCTTTTAGTTGAACAAACAGAACAGAAAGAAGTTTCACACAATTCTTCTGTGTAGTTTTTATTTGTAGACATTCTTTTTCCCAATATAGGCCTCTTAGCGCTCAGAATGTCCAATTGCAGTTTCTACAGAAAGAGTGTTTCAGAACGGCTCAATCAAAAGTAAGGTTCAACTCTGTTAGTTGAATGCACAGAACAGAAAGAAGTTTCATACAATGCTTCTGTGTAGTTTATATTTGAACATATTCTTTTTTCCACTATTACCCACTTAGCGCTACGAATGTCCAGTTGCATTTTCTACAGACAGAGTGTTTCAAAACTGCTCAATCAAAAGTATGGTTTAACTCTGTTAGCTGAATGCTCAGATCAGAAAGAAGTTTCACAGAATGCTTCTGTGTAGTTTATATTTGAATATATTCCTTTTTCCACTACTACGCTCTTAGCGCTCCAAATGTCCAGTTGCATTTTCTACAGAAAGAGTGTTCAGATCTGCTCAATCAAAAGTATGGTTTAACTCTGTTAGCTGAATGCACAGATCAGAAAGAAGTTTCACCGAATGATTCTGTGTAGTTTATATTTGAAGACATTCCTTTTTCCACTGTTACCCTCTTAGCGCTCCGAATCTCCACTTGCATTTTCTACAAAAAGAGTGTTTCATAACTGCTCAATCAAAAATATGTTTTATATCTGTTAACTGAATTTACAGATCAGAAATAAGTTTCACAGAATGCATCTGTGTAGTTTTTATTTGAAGATATTCTTTTTCCCAATGTAGGCCTCTTAGCGCTTAGCATGTCCAATTGCAGTTACTACAGAAAGAGTGTTTCAGAATGGCTCAATCAAAAGTAAGGTTCAACTCTGTTAGTTGAATGCACAGAACAGAAAGAATTTTCACAGAATGCTACTGTGTAGTTTATATTTGAATATATTCCTTTTTCCACTATTACCCTCTTAGCGCTCCGAATGTCCACTTGCATTTTCTACAGAAAGAGTGTTCAGAACTGCGCAATCAAAAGTATGGTTTAACTCTGTTAGCTTAATGAAGATATCAGAAATAAGTTTCACACAATGCTTCTGTGTAGTTTTTATTTGAAGATATTATTTTTCCCAATAGAGGCCTCTTAGCGCTCAGAATGTCCAATTGCAGTTTCTACAGAAAGAGTGTTTCAGAAAGGCTCAATCAAATGTAAGGTTCAACTCTGTTAGTTGAATGCACAGAACAGAAAGAAGTTTCATACAATGCTTCTGTGTAGTTTATATTTGAACATATTCTTTTTTCCACTATTACCCACTTAGCGCTACGAATGTCCAGTTGCATTTTCTACAGACAGAGTGTTTCAAAACTGCTCAATCAAAAGTATGGTTTAAGTCTGTTAGCTGAATGCTCAGATCAGAAAGAAGTTTCACAGAATGCTTCTGTGTAGTTTATATTTGAATATATTCCTTTTTCCACTACTACTCTCTTAGCGCTCCAAATGTCCAGTTGCATTTTCTACAGAAAGAGTGTTCAGATCTGCTCAATCAAAAGTATGGTTTAACTCTGTTAGCTGAATGCACAGATCAGAAAGAAGTTTCACAGAATGATTCTGTGTAGTTTATATTTGAAGACATTCCTTTTTCCACTATTACCCTCTTAGCGCTCCGAATCTCCACTTGCATTTTCTACAGAAAGAGTGTTTCAGAACGGCTCAATCAAAACTAAGGTTCAACTCTTTTAGTTGAACAAACAGAACAGAAAGATGTTTCACACAATTCTTCTGTGTAGTTTTTATTTGTAGACATTCTTTTTCCCAATATAGGCCTCTTAGCGCTCAGAATGTCCAATTGCAGTTTCTACAGAAAGAGTGTTTCAGAATGGCTCAATCAAAAGTAAGGTTCAACTCTGTTAGTTGAATGCACAGAACAGAAAGAAGTTTCATACAATGCTTCTGTGTAGTTTATATTTGAACATATTCTTTTTTCCACTATTACCCACTTAGCGCTACGAATGTCCAGTTGCATTTTCTACAGACAGAGTGTTTCAAAACTGCTCAATCAAAAGTATGGTTTAACTCTGTTAGCTGAATGCTCAGATCAGAAAGAAGTTTCACAGAATGCTTCTGTGTAGTTTATATTTGAATATATTACTTTTTCCACTACTACGCTCTTAGCGCTCCAAATGTCCAGTTGCATTTTCAACAGAAAGAGTGTTCAGATCTGCTCAATCAAAAGTATGGTTTAACTCTGTTAGCTGAATGCACAGATCAGAAAGAAGTTTCACCGAATGATTCTGTGTAGTTTATATTTGAAGACATTCCTTTTTCCACTATTACCCTCTTAGCGCTCCGAATCTCCACTTGCATTTTCTACAGAAAGAGTGTTTCAGAACGGCTCAATCAAAACTAAGGTTCAACTCTTTTAGTTGAACAAACAGAACAGAAAGAAGTTTCACTCAATTCTTCTGTGTAGTTTTTATTTGTAGACATTCTTTTTCCCAATATAGGCCTCTTAGCGCTCAGAATGTCCAATTGCAGTTTCTACAGAAAGAGTGTTTCAGAACGGCTCAATCAAAAGTAAGGTTCAACTCTGTTAGTTGAATGCACAGAACAGAAAGAAGTTTCATACAATGCTTCTGTGTAGTTTATATTTGAACATATTCTTTTTTCCACTATTACCCACTTAGCGCTACGAATGTCCAGTTGCATTTTCTACAGACAGAGTGTTTCAAAACTGCTCAATCAAAAGTATGGTTTAACTCTGTTAGCTGAATGCTCAGATCAGAAAGAAGTTTCACAGAATGCTTCTGTGTAGTTTATATTTGAATATATTCCTTTTTCCACTACTACGCTCTTAGCGCTCCAAATGTCCAGTTGCATTTTCTACAGAAAGAGTGTTCAGATCTGCTCAATCAAAAGTATGGTTTAACTCTGTTAGCTGAATGCACAGATCAGAAAGAAGTTTCACCGAATGATTCTGTGTAGTTTATATTTGAAGACATTCCTTTTTCCACTGTTACCCTCTTAGCGCTCCGAATCTCCACTTGCATTTTCTACAAAAAGAGTGTTTCATAACTGCTCAATCAAAAATATGTTTTATAACTGTTAACTGAATTTACAGATCAGAAATAAGTTTCACAGAATGCATCTGTGTAGTTTTTATTTGAAGATATTCTTTTTCCCAATGTAGGCCTCTTAGCGCTTAGCATGTCCAATTGCAGTTACTAAAGAAAGAGTGTTTCAGAACGGCTCAATCAAAAGTAAGGTTCAACTCTGTTAGTTGAATGCACAGAACAGAAAGAATTTTCACAGAATGCTACTGTGTAGTTTATATTTGAATATATTCCTTTTTCCACTATTACCCTCTTAGCGCTCCGAATGTACACTTGCATTTTCTACAGAAAGAGTGTTCAGAACTGCGCAATCAAAAGTATGGTTTAACTCTGTTAGCTTAATGAACATATCAGAAATAAGTTTCCCACAATGCTTCTGTGTAGTTTTTATTTGAAGATATTATTTTTCCCAATAGAGACCTCTTAGCGCTCAGAATGTCCAATTGCAGTTTCTACAGAAAGAGTGTTTCAGAAAGGCTCAATCAAAAGTAAGGTTCAACTCTGTTAGTTGAATGAACAGAACAGAAAGAAGTTTCATACAATGCTTCTGTTTAGTTTATATTTGAACATATTATTTTTTCCACTATTACCCACTTAGCGCTACGAATGTCCAGTTGCATTTTCTACAGACAGAGTGTTTCAAAACTGCTCAATCAAAAGTATGGTTTAACTCTGTTAGCTGAATGCTCAGATCAGAAAGAAGTTTCACAGAATGCTTCTGTGTAGTTTATATTTGAATATATTCCTTTTTCCACTACTACTCTCTTAGCGCTCCAAATGTCCAGTTGCATTTTCTACAGAAAGAGTGTTCAGATCTGCTCAATCAAAAGTATGTTTTAACTCTGTTAGCTGAATGCACAGATCAGAAAGAAGTTTCACAGAATGATTCTGTGTAGTTTATATTTGGAGACATTCCTTTTTCCACTATTACCCTCTTAGCGCTCCGAATCTCCACTTGCATTTTCTACAGAAAGAGTGTTTCAGAACGGCTCAATCAAAACTAAGGTTCAACTCTTTTAGTTGAACAAACAGAACAGAAAGAAGTTTCACACAATTCTTCTGTGTAGTTTTTATTTGTAGACATTCTTTTTCCCAATATAGGCCTCTTAGCGCTCAGAATGTCCAATTGCAGTTTCTACAGAAAGAGTGTTTCAGAACGGCTCAATCAAAAGTAAGGTTCAACTCTGTTAGTTGAATGCACAGAACAGAAAGAAGTTTCATACAATGCTTCTGTGTAGTTTATATTTGAACATATTCTTTTTTCCACTATTACCCACTTAGCGCTACGAATGTCCAGTTGCATTTTCTACAGACAGAGTGTTTCAAAACTGCTCAATCAAAAGTATGGTTTAACTCTGTTAGCTGAATGCTCAGATCAGAAAGAAGTTTCACAGAATGCTTCTGTGTAGTTTATATTTGAATATATTCCTTTTTCCACTACTACGCTCTTAGCGCTCCAAATGTCCAGTTGCATTTTCTACAGAAAGAGTGTTCAGATCTGCTCAATCAAAAGTATGGTTTAACTCTGTTAGCTGAATGCACAGATCAGAAAGAAGTTTCACCGAATGATTCTGTGTAGTTTATATTTGAAGACATTCCTTTTTCCACTGTTACCCTCTTAGCGCTCCGAATCTCCACTTGCATTTTCTACAAAAAGAGTGTTTCATAACTGCTCAATCAAAAATATGTTTTATATCTGTTAACTGAATTTACAGATCAGAAATAAGTTTCACAGAATGCATCTGTGTAGTTTTTATTTGAAGATATTCTTTTTCCCAATGTAGGCCTCTTAGCGCTTAGCATGTCCAATTGCAGTTACTACAGAAAGAGTGTTTCAGAACGGCTCAATCAAAAGTAAGGTTCAACTCTGTTAGTTGAATGCACAGAACAGAAAGAATTTTCACAGAATGCTACTGTGTAGTTTATATTTGAATATATTCCTTTTTCCACTATTACCCTCTTAGCGCTCCGAATGTCCACTTGCATTTTCTACAGAAAGAGTGTTCAGAACTGCGCAATCAAAAGTATGGTTTAACTCTGTTAGCTTAATGAAGATATCAGAAATAAGTTTCACACAATGCTTCTGTGTAGTTTTTATTTGAAGATATTATTTTTCCCAATAGAGGCCTCTTAGCGCTCAGAATGTCCAATTGCAGTTTCTACAGAAAGAGTGTTTCAGAAAGGCTCAATCAAATGTAAGGTTCAACTCTGTTAGTTGAATGCACAGAACAGAAAGAAATTTCATACAATGCTTCTGTGTAGTTTATATTTGAACATATTCTTTTTTCCACTATTACCCACTTAGCGCTACGAATGTCCAGTTGCATTTTCTACAGACAGAGTGTTTCAAAACTGCTCAATCAAAAGTATGGTTTAACTCTGTTAGCTGAATGCTCAGATCAGAAAGAAGTTTCACAGAATGCTTCTGTGTAGTTTATATTTGAATATATTCCTTTTTCCACTACTACTCTCTTAGCGCTCCAAATGTCCAGTTGCATTTTCTACAGAAAGAGTGTTCAGATCTGCTCAATCAAAAGTATGGTTTAACTCTGTTAGCTGAATGCACAGATCAGAAAGAAGTTTCACAGAATGATTCTGTGTAGTTTATATTTGAAGACATTCCTTTTTCCACTATTACCCTCTTAGCGCTCCGAATCTCCACTTGCATTTTCTACAGAAAGAGTGTTTCAGAACGGCTCAATCAAAACTAAGGTTCAACTCTTTTAGTTGAACAAACAGAACAGAAAGATGTTTCACACAATTCTTCTGTGTAGTTTTTATTTGTAGACATTCTTTTTCCCAATATAGGCCTCTTAGCGCTCAGAATGTCCAATTGCAGTTTCTACAGAAAGAGTGTTTCAGAATGGCTCAATCAAAAGTAAGGTTCAACTCTGTTAGTTGAATGCACAGAACAGAAAGAAGTTTCATACAATGCTTCTGTGTAGTTTATATTTGAACATATTCTTTTTTCCACTATTACCCACTTAGCGCTACGAATGTCCAGTTGCATTTTCTACAGACAGAGTGTTTCAAAACTGCTCAATCAAAAGTATGGTTTAACTCTGTTAGCTGAATGCTCAGATCAGAAAGAAGTTTCACAGAATGCTTCTGTGTAGTTTATATTTGAATATATTACTTTTTCCACTACTACTCTCTTAGCGCTCCAAATGTCCAGTTGCATTTTCTACAGAAAGAGTGTTCAGATCTGCTCAATCAAAAGTATGGTTTAACTCTGTTAGCTGAATGCACAGATCTGAAAGAAGTTTCACAGAATGATTCTGTGTAGTTTATATTTGGAGACATTCCTTTTTCCACTATTACCCTCTTAGCGCTCCGAATCTCCACTTGCATTTTCTACAGAAAGAGTGTGTCAGAACGGCTCAATCAAAACTAAGGTTCAACTCTTTTAGTTGAACAAACAGAACAGAAAGAAGTTTCACACAATTCTTCTGTGTAGTTTTTATTTGTAGACATTCTTTTTCCCAATATAGGCCTCTTAGCGCTCAGAATGTCCAATTGCAGTTTCTACAGAAAGAGTGTTTCAGAACGGCTCAATCAAAAGTAAGGTTCAACTCTGTTAGTTGAATGCACAGAACAGAAAGAATTTTCACAGAATGCTACTGTGTAGTTTATATTTGAATATATTCCTTTTTCCACTATTACCCTCTTAGCGCTCCGAATGTCCACTTGCATTTTCTACAGAAAGAGTGTTCAGAACTGCGCAATCAAAAGTATGGTTTAACTCTGTTAGCTTAATGAACATATCAGAAATAAGTTTCACACAATGCTTCTGTGTAGTTTTTATTTGAAGATATTATTTTTCCCAATAGAGGCCTCTTAGCGCTCAGAATCTCCAATTGCAGTTTCTACAGAAAGAGTGTTTCAGAAAGGCTCAATCAAAAGTAAGGTTCAACTCTGTTAGTTGAATGAACAGAACAGAAAGAAGTTTCATACAATGCTTCTGTGTAGTTTATATTTGAACATATTCTTTTTTCCACTATTACCCACTTAGCGCTACGAATGTCCAGTTGCATTTTCTACAGACAGAGTGTTTCAAAACTGGTCAATCAAAAGTATGGTTTAACTCTGTTAGCTGAATGCTCAGATCAGAAAGAAGTTTCACAGAATGCTTCTGTGTAGTTTATATTTGAATATATTCCTTTTTCCACTACTACTCTCTTAGCGCTCCAAATGTCCAGTTGCATTTTCTACAGAAAGAGTGTTCAGATCTGCTCAATCAAAAGTATGGTTTAACTCTGTTAGCTGAATGCACAGATCAGAAAGAAGTTTCACAGAATGATTCTGTGTAGTTTATATTTGGAGACATTCCTTTTTCCACTATTACCCTCTTAGCGCTCCGAATCTCCACTTGCATTTTCTACAGAAAGAGTGTTTCAGAACGGCTCAATCAAAACTAAGGTTCAACTCTTTTAGTTGAACAAACAGAACAGAAAGAAGTTTCACACAATTCTTCTGTGTAGTTTTTATTTGTAGACATTCTTTTTCCCAATATAGGCCTCTTAGCGCTCAGAATGTCCAATTGCAGTTTCTACAGAAAGAGTGTTTCAGAACGGCTCAATCAAAAGTAAGGTTCAACTCTGTTAGTTGAATGCACAGAACAGAAAGAAGTTTCATACAATGCTTCTGTGTAGTTTATATTTGAACATATTCTTTTTTCCACTATTACCCACTTAGCGCTACGAATGTCCAGTTGCATTTTCTACAGACAGAGTGTTTCAAAACTGCTCAATCAAAAGTATGGTTTAACTCTGTTAGCTGAATGCTCAGATCAGAAAGAAGTTTCACAGAATGCTTCTGTGTAGTTTATATTTGAATATATTCCTTTTTCCACTACTACGCTCTTAGCGCTCCAAATGTCCAGTTGCATTTTCTACAGAAAGAGTGTTCAGATCTGCTCAATCAAAAGTATGGTTTAACTCTGTTAGCTGAATGCACAGATCAGAAAGAAGTTTCACCGAATGATTCTGTGTAGTTTATATTTGAAGACATTCCTTTTTCCACTGTTACCCTCTTAGCGCTCCGAATCTCCACTTGCATTTTCTACAAAAAGAGTGTTTCATAACTGCTCAATCAAAAATATGTTTTATATCTGTTAACTGAATTTACAGATCAGAAATAAGTTTCACAGAATGCATCTGTGTAGTTTTTATTTGAAGATATTCTTTTTCCCAATGTAGGCCTCTTAGCGCTTAGCATGTCCAATTGCAGTTACTACAGAAAGAGTGTTTCAGAACGGCTCAATCAAAAGTAAGGTTCAACTCTGTTAGTTGAATGCACAGAACAGAAAGAATTTTCACAGAATGCTACTGTGTAGTTTATATTTGAATATATTCCTTTTTCCACTATTACCCTCTTAGCGCTCCGAATGTCCACTTGAATTTTCTACAGAAAGAGTGTTCAGAACTGCGCAATCAAAAGTATGGTTTAACTCTGTTAGCTTAATGAAGATATCAGAAATAAGTTTCACACAATGCTTCTGTGTAGTTTTTATTTGAAGATATTATTTTTCCCAATAGAGGCCTCTTAGCGCTCAGAATGTCCAATTGCAGTTTCTACAGAAAGAGTGTTTCAGAAAGGCTCAATCAAATGTAAGGTTCAACTCTGTTAGTTGAATGCACAGAACAGAAAGAAGTTTCATACAATGCTTCTGTGTAGTTTATATTTGAACATATTCTTTTTTCCACTATTACCCACTTAGCGCTACGAATGTCCAGTTGCATTTTCTACAGACAGAGTGTTTCAAAACTGCTCAATCAAAAGTATGGTTTAACTCTGTTAGCTGAATGCTCAGATCAGAAAGAAGTTTCACAGAATGCTTCTGTGTAGTTTATATTTGAATATATTTCTTTTTCCACTACTACTCTCTTAGCGCTCCAAATGTCCAGTTGCATTTTCTACAGAAAGAGTGTTCAGATCTGCTCAATCAAAAGTATGGTTTAACTCTGTTAGCTGAATGCACAGATCAGAAAGAAGTTTCACAGAATGATTCTGTGTAGTTTATATTTGAAGACATTCCTTTTTCCACTATTAACCTCTTAGCGCTCCGAATCTCCACTTGCATTTTCTACAGAAAGAGTGTTTCAGAACGGCTCAATCAAAACTAAGGTTCAACTCTTTTAGTTGAACAAACAGAACAGAAAGATGTTTCACACAATTCTTCTGTGTAGTTTTTATTTGTAGACATTCTTTTTCCCAATATAGGCCTCTTAGCGCTCAGAATGTCCAATTGCAGTTTCTACAGAAAGAGTGTTTCAGAATGGCTCAATCAAAAGTAAGGTTCAACTCTGTTAGTTGAATGCACAGAACAGAAAGAAGTTTCATACAATGCTTCTGTGTAGTTTATATTTGAACATATTCTTTTTTCCACTATTACCCACTTAGCGCTACGAATGTCCAGTTGCATTTTCTACAGACAGAGTGTTTCAAAACTGCTCAATCAAAAGTATGGTTTAACTCTGTTAGCTGAATGCTCAGATCAGAAAGAAGTTTCACAGAATGCTTCTGTGTAGTTTATATTTGAATATATTACTTTTTCCACTACTACTCTCTTAGCGCTCCAAATGTCCAGTTGCATTTTCTACAGAAAGAGTGTTCAGATCTGCTCAATCAAAAGTATGTTTTAACTCTGTTAGCTGAATGCACAGATCAGAAAGAAGTTTCACAGAATGATTCTGTGTAGTTTATATTTGGAGACATTCCTTTTTCCACTATTACCCTCTTAGCGCTCCGAATCTCCACTTGCATTTTCTACAGAAAGAGTGTGTCAGAACGGCTCAATCAAAACTAAGGTTCAACTCTTTTAGTTGAACAAACAGAACAGAAAGAAGTTTCACACAATTCTTCTGTGTAGTTTTTATTTGTAGACATTCTTTTTCCCAATATAGGCCTCTTAGCGCTCAGAATGTCCAATTGCAGTTTCTACAGAAAGAGTGTTTCAGAACGGCTCAATCAAAAGTAAGGTTCAACTCTGTTAGTTGAATGCACAGAACAGAAAGAAGTTTCATACAATGCTTCTGTGTAGTTTATATTTGAACATATTCTTTTTTCCACTATTACCCACTTAGCGCTACGAATGTCCAGTTGCATTTTCTACAGACAGAGTGTTTCAAAACTGCTCAATCAAAAGTATGGTTTAACTCTGTTAGCTGAATGCTCAGATCAGAAAGAAGTTTCACAGAATGCTTCTGTGTAGTTTATATTTGAATATATTCCTTTTTCCACCACTACGCTCTTAGCGCTCCAAATGTCCAGTTGCATTTTCTACAGAAAGAGTGTTCAGATCTGCTCAATCAAAAGTATGGTTTAACTCTGTTAGCTGAATGCACAGATCAGAAAGAAGTTTCACCGAATGATTCTGTGTAGTTTATATTTGAAGACATTCCTTTTTCCACTGTTACCCTCTTAGCGCTCCGAATCTCCACTTGCATTTTCTACAAAAAGAGTGTTTCATAACTGCTCAATCAAAAATATGTTTTATATCTGTTAACTGAATTTACAGATCAGAAATAAGTTTCACAGAATGCATCTGTGTAGTTTTTATATGAAGATATTCTTTTTCCCAATGTAGGCCTCTTAGCGCTTAGCATGTCCAATTGCAGTTACTACAGAAAGAGTGTTTCAGAACGGCTCAATCAAAAGTAAGGTTCAACTCTGTTAGTTGAATGCACAGAACAGAAAGAATTTTCACAGAATGCTACTGTGTAGTTTATATTTGAATATATTCCTTTTTCCACTATTACCCTCTTAGCGCTCCGAATGTCCACTTGCATTTTCTACAGAAAGAGTGTTCAGAACTGCGCAATCAAAAGTATGGTTTAACTCTGTTAGCTTAATGAACATATCAGAAATAAGTTTCACACAATGCTTCTGTGTAGTTTTTATTTGAAGATATTATTTTTCCCAATAGAGGCCTCTTAGCGCTCAGAATGTCCAATTGCAGTTTCTACAGAAAGAGTGTTTCAGAAAGGCTCAATCAAAAGTAAGGTTCAACTCTGTTAGTTGAATGCACAGAACAGAAAGAAGTTTCATACAATGCTTCTGTGTAGTTTATATTTGAACATATTCTTTTTTCCACTATTACCCACTTAGCGCTACGAATGTCCAGTTGCATTTTCTACAGAAAGAGTGTTTCAGAACGGCTCAATCAAAACTAAGGTTCAACTCTTTTAGTTGAACAAACAGAACAGAAAGAAGTTTCACACAATTCTTCTGTGTAGTTTTTATTTGTAGACATTCTTTTTCCCAATATAGGCCTCTTAGCGCTCAGAATGTCCAATTGCAGTTTCTACAGAAAGAGTGTTTCAGAACGGCTCAATCAAAAGTAAGGTTCAACTCTGTTAGTTGAATGCACAGAACAGAAAGAAGTTTCATACAATGCTTCTGTGTAGTTTATATTTGAACATATTCTTTTTTCCACTATTACCCACTTAGCGCTACGAATGTCCAGTTGCATTTTCTACAGACAGAGTGTTTCAAAACTGCTCAATCAAAAGTATGGTTTAACTCTGTTAGCTGAATGCTCAGATCAGAAAGAAGTTTCACAGAATGCTTCTGTGTAGTTTATATTTGAATATATTCCTTTTTCCACTACTACACTCTTAGCGCTCCAAATGTCCAGTTGCATTTTCTACAGAAAGAGTGTTCAGATCTGCTCAATCAAAAGTATGGTTTAACTCTGTTAGCTGAATGCACAGATCAGAAAGAAGTTTCACCGAATGATTCTGTGTAGTTTATATTTGAAGACATTCCTTTTTCCACTGTTATCCTCTTAGCGCTCCGAATCTCCACTTGCATTTTCTACAAAAAGAGTGTTTCATAACTGCTCAATCAAAAATATGTTTTATATCTGTTAACTGAATTTGCAGATCAGAAATAAGTTTCACAGAATGCATCTGTGTAGTTTTTATTTGAAGATATTCTTTTTCCCAATGTAGGCCTCTTAGCACTTAGCATGTCCAATTGCAGTTACTAAAGAAAGAGTGTTTCAGAACGGCTCAATCAAAAGTAAGGTTCAACTCTGTTAGTTGAATGCACAGAACAGAAAGAATTTTCACAGAATGCTACTGTGTAGTTTATATTTGAATATATTCCTTTTTCCACTATTACCCTCTTAGCGCTCCGAATGTCCACTTGCATTTTCTACAGAAAGAGTGTTCAGAACTGCGCAATCAAAAGTATGTTTTAACTCTGTTAACTTAATGAACATATCAGAAAT
Organism: Symphalangus syndactylus; assembly: GCF_028878055.3. Lineage (NCBI taxonomy): Eukaryota > Metazoa > Chordata > Mammalia > Primates > Hylobatidae > Symphalangus > Symphalangus syndactylus. The sequence goes on from NC_072439.2 coordinate 710,115, forward strand.
AAGTTTCACACAATGCTTCTGTGTAGTTTTTATTTGAAGATATTATTTTTCCCAATAGAGGCTTCTTAGCGCTCAGAATGTCCAATTGCAGTTTCTACAGAAAGAGTGTATCAGAAAGGCTCAATCAAAAGTAAGGTTCAACTCTGTTAGTTGAATGCACAGAACAGAAAGAAGTTTCATACAATGCTTCTGTGTAGTTTATATTTGAACATATTCTTTTTTCCACTATTACCCACTTAGCGCTACGAATGTCCAGTTGCATTTTCTACAGACAGAGTGTTTCAAAACTGCTCAATCAAAAGTATGGTTTAACTCTGTTAGCTGAATGCTCAGATCAGAAAGAAGTTTCACAGAATGCTTCTGTGTAGTTTATATTTGAATATATTCCTTTTTCCACTACTACTCTCTTAGCGCTCCAAATGTCCAGTTGCATTTTCTACAGAAAGAGTGTTCAGATCTGCTCAATCAAAAGTATGGTTTAACTCTGTTAGCTGAATGCACAGATCAGAAAGAAGTTTCACAGAATTATTCTGTGTAGTTTATATTTGGAGACATTCCTTTTTCCACTATTACCCTCTTAGCGCTCCGAATCTCCACTTGCATTTTCTACAGAAAGAGTGTTTCAGAACGGCTCAATCAAAACTAAGGTTCAACTCTTTTAGTTGAACAAACAGAACAGAAAGAAGTTTCACACAATTCTTCTGTGTAGTTTTTATTTGTAGACATTCTTTTTCCCAATATAGGCCTCTTAGCGCTCAGAATGTCCAATTGCAGTTTCTACAGAAAGAGTGTTTCAGAACGGCTCAATCAAAAGTAAGGTTCAACTCTGTTAGTTGAATGCACAGAACAGAAAGAAGTTTCATACAATGCTTCTGTGTAGTTTATATTTGAACATATTCTTTTTTCCACTATTACCCACTTAGCGCTACGAATGTCCAGTTGCATTTTCTACAGACAGAGTGTTTCAAAACTGCTCAATCAAAAGTATGGTTTAACTCTGTTAGCTGAATGCTCAGATCAGAAAGAAGTTTCACAGAATGCTTCTGTGTAGTTTATATTTGAATATATTCCTTTTTCCACTACTACGCTCTTAGCGCTCCAAATGTCCAGTTGCATTTTCTACAGAAAGAGTGTTCAGATCTGCTCAATCAAAAGTATGGTTTAACTCTGTTAGCTGAATGCACAGATCAGAAAGAAGTTTCACCGAATGATTCTGTGTAGTTTATATTTGAAGACATTCCTTTTTCCACTGTTACCCTCTTAGCGCTCCGAATCTCCACTTGCATTTTCTACAAAAAGAGTGTTTCATAACTGCTCAATCAAAAATATGTTTTATATCTGTTAACTGAATTTACAGATCAGAAATAAGTTTCACAGAATGCATCTGTGTAGTTTTTATTTGAAGATATTCTTTTTCCCAATGTAGGCCTCTTAGCGCTTAGCATGTCCAATTGCAGTTACTACAGAAAGAGTGTTTCAGAACGGCTCAATCAAAAGTAAGGTTCAACTCTGTTAGTTGAATGCACAGAACAGAAAGAATTTTCACAGAATGCTACTGTGTAGTTTATATTTGAATATATTCCTTTTTCCACTATTACCCTCTTAGCGCTCCGAATGTCCACTTGCATTTTCTACAGAAAGAGTGTTCAGAACTGCGCAATCAAATGTATGGTTTAACTCTGTTAGCTTAATGAACATATCAGAAATAAGTTTCACACAATGCTTCTGTGTAGTTTTTATTTGAAGATATTATTTTTCCCAATAGAGGCCTCTTAGCGCTCAGAATGTCCAATTGCAGTTTCTACAGAAAGAGTGTTTCAGAAAGGCTCAATCAAATGTAAGGTTCAACTCTGTTAGTTGAATGCACAGAACAGAAAGAAGTTTCATACAATGCTTCTGTGTAGTTTATATTTGAACATATTCTTTTTTCCACTATTACCCACTTAGCGCTACGAATGTCCAGTTGCATTTTCTACAGACAGAGTGTTTCAAAACTGCTCAATCAAAAGTATGGTTTAACTCTGTTAGCTGAATGCTCAGATCAGAAAGAAGTTTCACAGAATGCTTCTGTGTAGTTTATATTTGAATATATTCCTTTTTCCACTACTACTCTCTTAGCGCTCCAAATGTCCAGTTGCATTTTCAACAGAAAGAGTGTTCAGATCTGCTCAATCAAAGGTATGGTTTAACTCTGTTAGCTGAATGCACAGATCAGAAAGAAGTTTCACAGAATGATTCTGTGTAGTTTATATTTGGAGACATTCCTTTTTCCACTATTACCCTCTTAGCGCTCCGAATCTCCAATTGCATTTTCTACAGAAAGAGTGTTTCAGAACGGCTCAATCAAAACTAAGGTTCAACTCTTTTAGTTGAACAAACAGAACAGAAAGAAGTTTCACACAATTCTTCTGTGTAGTTTTTATTTGTAGACATTCTTTTTCCCAATATAGGCCTCTTAGCGCTCAGAATGTCCAATTGCAGTTTCTACAGAAAGAGTGTTTCAGAACGGCTCAATCAAAAGTAAGGTTCAACTCTGTTAGTTGAATGCACAGAACAGAAAGAAGTTTCATACAATGCTTCTGTGTAGTTTATATTTGAACATACACTTTTTTCCACTATTACCCACTTAGCGCTACGAATGTCCAGTTGCATTTTCTACAGACAGAGTGTTTCAAAACTGTTCAATCAAAAGTATGGTTTAAATCTGTTAGCTGAATGCTCAGATCAGAAAGAAGTTTCACAGAATGCTTCTGTGTAGTTTATATTTGAATATATTCCTTTTTCCACTACTACGCTCTTAGCGCTCCAAATGTCCAGTTGCATTTTCAACAGAAAGAGTGTTCAGATCTGCTCAATCAAAAGTATGGTTTAACTCTGTTAGCTGAATGCACAGATCAGAAAGAAGTTTCACCGAATGATTCTGTGTAGTTTATATTTGAAGACATTCCTTTTTCCACTATTACCCTCTTAGCGCTCCGAATCTCCACTTGCATTTTCTACAGAAAGAGTGTTTCAGAACGGCTCAATCAAAACTAAGGTTCAACTCTTTTAGTTGAACAAACAGAACAGAAAGAAGTTTCACTCAATTCTTCTGTGTAGTTTTTATTTGTAGACATTCTTTTTCCCAATATAGGCCTCTTAGCGCTCAGAATGTCCAATTGCAGTTTCTACAGAAAGAGTGTTTCAGAACGGCTCAATCAAAAGTAAGGTTCAACTCTGTTAGTTGAATGCACAGAACAGAAAGAAGTTTCATACAATGCTTCTGTGTAGTTTATATTTGAACATATTCTTTTTTCCACTATTACCCACTTAGCGCTACGAATGTCCAGTTGCATTTTCTACAGACAGAGTGTTTCAAAACTGCTCAATCAAAGGTATGGTTTAACTCTGTTAGCTGAATGCTCAGATCAGAAAGATGTTTCACAGAATGCTTCTGTGTAGTTTATATTTGAATATATTCCTTTTTCCACTACTACGCTCTTAGCGCTCCAAATGTCCAGTTGCATTTTCTACAGAAAGAGTGTTCAGATCTGCTCAATCAAAAGTATGGTTTAACTCTGTTAGCTGAATGCACAGATCAGAAAGAAGTTTCACCGAATGATTCTGTGTAGTTTATATTTGAAGACATTCCTTTTTCCACTGTTACCCTCTTAGCGCTCCGAATCTCCACTTGCATTTTCTACAAAAAGAGTGTTTCATAACTGCTCAATCAAAAATATGTTTTATATCTGTTAACTGAATTTACAGATCAGAAATAAGTTTCACAGAATGCATCTGTGTAGTTTTTATTTGAAGATATTCTTTTTCCCAATGTAGGCCTCTTAGCGCTTAGCATGTCCAATTGCAGTTACTAAAGAAAGAGTGTTTCAGAACGGCTCAATCAAAAGTAAGGTTCAACTCTGTTAGTTGAATGCACAGAACAGAAAGAATTTTCACAGAATGCTACTGTGTAGTTTATATTTGAATATATTCCTTTTTCCACTATTACCCTCTTAGCGCTCCGAATGTCCACTTGCATTTTCTACAGAAAGAGTGTTCAGAACTGCGCAATCAAAAGTATGGTTTAACTCTGTTAGCTTAATGAACATATCAGAAATAAGTTTCACACAATGCTTCTGTGTAGTTTTTATTTGAAGATATTATTTTTCCCAATAGAGGCCTCTTAGCGCTCAGAATGTCCAATTGCAGTTTCTACAGAAAGAGTGTTTCAGAAAGGCTCAATCAAAAGTAAGGTTCAACTCTGTTAGTTGAATGAACAGAACAGAAAGAAGTTTCATACAATGCTTCTGTGTAGTTTATATTTGAACATATTCTTTTTTCCACTATTACCCACTTAGCGCTACGAATGTCCAGTTGCATTTTCTACAGACAGAGTGTTTCAAAACTGCTCAATCAAAAGTATAGTTTAACTCTGTTAGCTGAATGCTCAGATCAGAAAGAAGTTTCACAGAATGCTTCTGTGTAGTTTATATTTGAATATATTCCTTTTTCCACTACTACTCTCTTAGCGCTCCAAATGTCCAGTTGCATTTTCTACAGAAAGAGTGTTCAGATCTGCTCAATCAAAAGTATGGTTTAACTCTGTTAGCTGAATGCACAGATCAGAAAGAAGTTTCACAGAATGATTCTGTGTAGTTTATATTTGGAGACATTCCTTTTTCCACTATTACCCTCTTAGCGCTCCGAATCTCCACTTGCATTTTCTACAGAAAGAGTGTTTCAGAACGGCTCAATCAAAACTAAGGTTCAACTCTTTTAGTTGAACAAACAGAACAGAAAAAAGTTTCACACAATTCTTCTGTGTAGTTTTTATTTGTAGACATTCTTTTTCCCAATATAGGCCTCTTAGCGCTCAGAATGTCCAATTGCAGTTTCTACAGAAAGAGTGTTTCAGAACGGCTCAATCAAAAGTAAGGTTCAACTCTGTTAGTTGAATGCACAGAACAGAAAGAAGTTTCATACAATGCTTCTGTGTAGTTTATATTTGAACATATTCTTTTTTCCACTATTACCCACTTAGCGCTACGAATGTCCAGTTGCATTTTCTACAGACAGAGTGTTTCAAAACTGCTCAATCAATAGTATGGTTTAACTCTGTTAGCTGAATGCTCAGATCAGAAAGAAGTTTCACAGAATGCTTCTGTGTAGTTTATATTTGAATATATTCCTTTTTCCACCACTACGCTCTTAGCGCTCCAAATGTCCAGTTGCATTTTCTACAGAAAGAGTGTTCAGATCTGCTCAATCAAAAGTATGGTTTAACTCTGTTAGCTGAATGCACAGATCAGAAAGAAGTTTCACCGAATGATTCTGTGTAGTTTATATTTGAAGACATTCCTTTTTCCACTGTTACCCTCTTAGCGCTCCGAATCTCCACTTGCATTTTCTACAAAAAGAGTGTTTCATAACTGCTCAATCAAAAATATGTTTTATATCTGTTAACTGAATTTACAGATCAGAAATAAGTTTCACAGAATGCATCTGTGTAGTTTTTATTTGAAGATATTCTTTTTCCCAATGTAGGCCTCTTAGCGCTTAGCATGTCCAATTGCAGTTACTACAGAAAGAGTGTTTCAGAACGGCTCAATCAAAAGTAAGGTTCAACTCTGTTAGTTGAATGCACAGAACAGAAAGAATTTTCACAGAATGCTACTGTGTAGTTTATATTTGAATATATTCCTTTTTCCAGTATTACCCTCTTAGCGCTCCGAATGTCCACTTGCATTTTCTACAGAAAGAGTGTTCAGAACTGCGCAATCAAAAGTATGGTTTAACTCTGTTAGCTTAATGAACATATCAGAAATAAGTTTCACACAATGCTTCTGTGTAGTTTTTATTTGAAGATATTATTTTTCCCAATAGAGTCCTCTTAGCGCTCAGAATGTCCAATTGCAGTTTCTACAGAAAGAGTGTTTCAGAAAGGCTCAATCAAAAGTAAGGTTCAACTCTGTTAGTTGAATGCACAGAACAGAAAGTAGTTTCATACAATGCTTCTGTGTAGTTTATATTTGAACATATTTTTTTCCACTATTACCCACTTAGCGCTACGAATGTCCAGTTGCATTTTGTACAGACAGAGTGTTTCAAAACTGCTCAATCAAAAGTATGGTTTAACTCTGTTAGCTGAATGCTCAGATCAGAAAGAAGTTTCACAGAATGCTTCTGTGTAGTTTATATTTGAATATATTACTTTTTCCACTACTACTCTCTTAGCGCTCCAAATGTCCAGTTGCATTTTCTACAGAAAGAGTGTTCAGATCTGCTCAATCAAAAGTATGGTTTAACTCTGTTAGCTGAATGCACAGATCAGAAAGAAGTTTCACAGAATGATTCTGTGTAGTTTATATTTGGAGACATTCCTTTTTCCACTATTACCCTCTTAGCGCTCCGAATCTCCACTTGCATTTTCTACAGAAAGAGTGTGTCAGAACGGCTCAATCAAAACTAAGGTTCAACTCTTTTAGTTGAACAAACAGAACAGAAAGAAGTTTCACACAATTCTTCTGTGTAGTTTTTATTTGTAGACATTCTTTTTCCCAATATAGGCCTCTTAGCGCTCAGAATGTCCAATTGCAGTTTCTACAGAAAGAGTGTTTCAGAACGGCTCAATCAAAAGTAAGGTTCAACTCTGTTAGTTGAATGCACAGAACAGAAAGAAGTTTCATACAATGCTTCTGTGTAGTTTATATTTGAACATATTCTTTTTTCCACTATTACCCACTTAGCGCTACGAATGTCCAGTTGCATTTTCTACAGACAGAGTGTTTCAAAACTGCTCAATCAAAAGTATGGTTTAACTCTGTTAGCTGAATGCTCAGATCAGAAAGAAGTTTCACAGAATGCTTCTGTGTAGTTTATATTTGAATATATTCCTTTTTCCACTACTACGCTCTTAGCGCTCCAAATGTCCAGTTGCATTTTCTACAGAAAGAGTGTTCAGATCTGCTCAATCAAAAGTATGGTTTAACTCTGTTAGCTGAATGCACAGATCAGAAAGAAGTTTCACCGAATGGTTCTGTGTAGTTTATATTTGAAGACATTCCTTTTTCCACTGTTACCCTCTTAGCGCTCCGAATCTCCACTTGCATTTTCTACAAAAAGAGTGTTTCATAACTGCTCAATCAAAAATATGTTTTATATCTGTTAACTGAATTTACAGATCAGAAATAAGTTTCACAGAATGCATCTGTGTAGTTTTTATTTGAAGATATTCTTTTTCCCAATGTAGGCCTCTTAGCGCTTAGCATGTCCAATTGCAGTTACTACAGAAAGAGTGTTTCAGAACGGCTCAATCAAAAGTAAGGTTCAACTCTGTTAGTTGAATGCACAGAACAGAAAGAATTTTCACAGAATGCTACTGTGTAGTTTATATTTGAATATATTCCTTTTTCCACTATTACCCTCTTAGCGCTCCGAATGTCCACTTGCATTTTCTACAGAAAGAGTGTTCAGAACTGCGCAATCAAAAGTATGGTTTAACTCTGTTAGCTTAATGAACATATCAGAAATAAGTTTCACACAATGCTTCTGTGTAGTTTTTATTTGAAGATATTATTTTTCCCAATAGAGGCCTCTTAGCGCTCAGAATGTCCAATTGCAGTTTCTACAGAAAGAGTGTTTCAGAAAGGCTCAATCAAAAGTAAGGTTCAACTCTGTTAGTTGAATGCACAGAACAGAAAGAAATTTCATACAATGCTTCTGTGTAGTTTATATTTGAACATATTTTTTTCCACTATTACCCACTTAGCGCTACGAATGTCCAGTTGCATTTTCTACAGACAGAGTGTTTCAAAACTGCTCAATCAAAAGTATGGTTTAACTCTGTTAGCTGAATGCTCAGATCAGAAAGAAGTTTCACAGAATGCTTCTGTGTAGTTTATATTTGAATATATTACTTTTTCCACTACTACTCTCTTAGCGCTCCAAATGTCCAGTTGCATTTTCTACAGAAAGAGTGTTCAGATCTGCTCAATCAAAAGTATGGTTTAACTCTGTTAGCTGAATGCACAGATCAGAAAGAAGTTTCACAGAATGATTCTGTGTAGTTTATATTTGGAGACATTCCTTTTTCCACTATTACCCTCTTAGCGCTCCGAATCTCCACTTGCATTTTCTACAGAAAGAGTGTGTCAGAACGGCTCAATCAAAACTAAGGTTCAACTCTTTTAGTTGAACAAACAGAACAGAAAGAAGTTTCACACAATTCTTCTGTGTAGTTTTTATTTGTAGACATTCTTTTTCCCAATATAGGCCTCTTAGCGCTCAGAATGTCCAATTGCAGTTTCTACAGAAAGAGTGTTTCAGAACGGCTCAATCAAAAGTAAGGTTCATCTCTGTTAGTTGAATGCACAGAACAGCAAGAAGTTTCATACAATGCTTCTGTGTAGTTTATATTTGAACATATTCTTTTTTCCACTATTACCCACTTAGCGCTACGAATGTCCAGTTGCATTTTCTACAGACAGAGTGTTTCAAAACTGCTCAATCAAAAGTATGGTTTAACTCTGTTAGCTGAATGCTCAGATCAGAAAGAAGTTTCACAGAATGCTTCTGTGTAGTTTATATTTGAATATATTCCTTTTTCCACTACTACGCTCTTAGCGCTCCAAATGTCCAGTTGCATTTTCTACAGAAAGAGTGTTCAGATCTGCTCAATCAAAAGTGTGGTTTAACTCTGTTAGCTGAATGCACAGATCAGAAAGAAGTTTCACCGGATGATTCTGTGTAGTTTATATTTGAAGACATTCCTTTTTCCACTGTTACCCTCTTAGCGCTCCGAATCTCCACTTGCATTTTCTACAAAAAGAGTGTTTCATAACTGCTCAATCAAAAATATGTTTTATATCTGTTAACTGAATTTACAGATCAGAAATAAGTTTCACAGAATGCATCTGTGTAGTTTTTATTTGAAGATATTCTTTTTCCCAATGTAGGCCTCTTAGCGCTTAGCATGTCCAATTGCAGTTACTAAAGAAAGAGTGTTTCAGAACGGCTCAATCAAAAGTAAGGTTCAACTCTGTTAGTTGAATGCACAGAACAGAAAGAATTTTCACAGAATGCTACTGTGTAGTTTATATTTGAATATATTCCTTTTTCCACTATTACCCTCTTAGCGCTCCGAATGTCCACTTGCATTTTCTACAGAAAGAGTGTTCAGAACTGCGCAATCAAAAGTATGGTTTAACTCTGTTAGCTTAATGAACATATCAGAAATAAGTTTCACACAATGCTTCTGTGTAGTTTTTATTTGAAGATATTATTTTTCCCAATAGAGGCCTCTTAGCGCTCAGAATGTCCAATTGCAGTTTCTACAGAAAGAGTGTTTCAGAAAGGCTCAATCAAAAGTAAGGTTCAACTCTGTTAGTTGAATGAACAGAACAGAAAGAAGTTTCATACAATGCTTCTGTGTAGTTTATATTTGAACATATTCTTTTTTCCACTATTACCCACTTAGCGCTACGAATGTCCAGTTGCATTTTCTACAGACAGAGTGTTTCAAAACTGCTCAATCAAAAGTATAGTTTAACTCTGTTAGCTGAATGCTCAGATCAGAAAGAAGTTTCACAGAATGCTTCTGTGTAGTTTATATTTGAATATATTCCTTTTTCCACTACTACTCTCTTAGCGCTCCAAATGTCCAGTTGCATTTTCTACAGAAAGAGTGTTCAGATCTGCTCAATCAAAAGTATGGTTTAACTCTGTTAGCTGAATGCACAGATCAGAAATAAGTTTCACAGAATGATTCTGTGTAGTTTATATTTGGAGACATTCCTTTTTCCACTATTACCCTCTTAGCGCTCAGAATGTCCACTTGCATTTTCTACAGAAAGAGTGTTCAGAACTGCGCAATCAAAAGTATGGTTTAACTCTGTTAGCTTAATGAACATATCAGAAATAAGTTTCACACAATGCTTCTGTGTAGTTTTTATTTGAAGATATTATTTTTCCCAATAGAGGCCTCTTAGCGCTCAGAATGTCCAATTGCAGTTTCTACAGAAAGAGTGTTTCAGAAAGGCTCAATCAAAAGTAAGGTTCAACTCTGTTAGTTGAATGCACAGAACAGAAAGAAGTTTCATACAATGCTTCTGTGTAGTTTATATTTGAACATATTTTTTTCCACTATTACCCACTTAGCGCTACGAATGTCCAGTTGCATTTTCTACAGACAGAGTGTTTCAAAACTGCTCAATCAAAAGTATGGTTTAACTCTGTTAGCTGAATGCTCAGATCAGAAAGAAGTTTCACAGAATGCTTCTGTGTAGTTTATATTTGAATATATTACTTTTTCCACTACTACTCTCTTAGCGCTCCAAATGTCCAGTTGCATTTTCTACAGAAAGAGTGTTCAGATCTGCTCAATCAAAAGTATGGTTTAACTCTGTTAGCTGAATGCACAGATCAGAAAGAAGTTTCACAGAATGATTCTGTGTAGTTTATATTTGGAGACATTCCTTTTTCCACTATTACCCTCTTAGCGCTCCGAATCTCCACTTGCATTTTCTACAGAAAGAGTGTGTCAGAACGGCTCAATCAAAACTAAGGTTCAACTCTTTTAGTTGAACAAACAGAACAGAAAGAAGTTTCACACAATTCTTCTGTGTAGTTTTTATTTGTAGACATTCTTTTTCCCAATATAGGCCTCTTAGCGCTCAGAATGTCCAATTGCAGTTTCTACAGAAAGAGTGTTTCAGAACGGCTCAATCAAAAGTAAGGTTCATCTCTGTTAGTTGAATGCACAGAACAGCAAGAAGTTTCATACAATGCTTCTGTGTAGTTTATATTTGAACATATTCTTTTTTCCACTATTACCCACTTAGCGCTACGAATGTCCAGTTGCATTTTCTACAGACAGAGTGTTTCAAAACTGCTCAATCAAAAGTATGGTTTAACTCTGTTAGCTGAATGCTCAGATCAGAAAGAAGTTTCACAGAATGCTTCTGTGTAGTTTATATTTGAATATATTCCTTTTTCCACTACTACGCTCTTAGCGCTCCAAATGTCCAGTTGCATTTTCTACAGAAAGAGTGTTCAGATCTGCTCAATCAAAAGTATGGTTTAACTCTGTTAGCTGAATGCACAGATCAGAAAGAAGTTTCACCGGATGATTCTGTGTAGTTTATATTTGAAGACATTCCTTTTTCCACTGTTACCCTCTTAGCGCTCCGAATCTCCACTTGCATTTTCTACAAAAAGAGTGTTTCATAACTGCTCAATCAAAAATATGTTTTATATCTGTTAACTGAATTTACAGATCAGAAATAAGTTTCACAGAATGCATCTGTGTAGTTTTTATTTGAAGATATTCTTTTTCCCAATGTAGGCCTCTTAGCGCTTAGCATGTCCAATTGCAGTTACTAAAGAAAGAGTGTTTCAGAACGGCTCAATCAAAAGTAAGGTTCAACTCTGTTAGTTGAATGCACAGAACAGAAAGAATTTTCACAGAATGCTACTGTGTAGTTTATATTTGAATATATTCCTTTTTCCACTATTACCCTCTTAGCGCTCCGAATGTCCACTTGCATTTTCTACAGAAAGAGTGTTCAGAACTGCGCAATCAAAAGTATGGTTTAACTCTGTTAGCTTAATGAACATATCAGAAATAAGTTTCACACAATGCTTCTGTGTAGTTTTTATTTGAAGATATTATTTTTCCCAATAGAGGCCTCTTAGCGCTCAGAATGTCCAATTGCAGTTTCTACAGAAAGAGTGTTTCAGAAAGGCTCAATCAAAAGTAAGGTTCAACTCTGTTAGTTGAATGAACAGAACAGAAAGAAGTTTCATACAATGCTTCTGTGTAGTTTATATTTGAACATATTCTTTTTTCCACTATTACCCACTTAGCGCTACGAATGTCCAGTTGCATTTTCTACAGACAGAGTGTTTCAAAACTGCTCAATCAAAAGTATAGTTTAACTCTGTTAGCTGAATGCTCAGATCAGAAAGAAGTTTCACAGAATGCTTCTGTGTAGTTTATATTTGAATATATTCCTTTTTCCACTACTACTCTCTTAGCGCTCCAAATGTCCAGTTGCATTTTCTACAGAAAGAGTGTTCAGATCTGCTCAATCAAAAGTATGGTTTAACTCTGTTAGCTGAATGCACAGATCAGAAATAAGTTTCACAGAATGATTCTGTGTAGTTTATATTTGGAGACATTCCTTTTTCCACTATTACCCTCTTAGCGCTCCGAATCTCCACTTGCATTTTCTACAGAAAGAGTGTTTCAGAACGGCTCAATCAAAACTAAGGTTCAACTCTTTTAGTTGAACAAACAGAACAGAAAGAAGTTTCACACAATTCTTCTGTGTAGTTTTTATTTGTAGACATTCTTTTTCCCAATATAGGCCTCTTAGCGCTCAGAATGTCCAATTGCAGTTTCTACAGAAAGAGTGTTTCAGAACGGCTCAATCAAAAGTAAGGTTCAACTCTGTTAGTTGAATGCACAGAACAGAAAGAAGTTTCATACAATGCTTCTGTGTAGTTTATATTTGAACATATTCTTTTTTCCACTATTACCCACTTAGCGCTACGAATGTCCAGTTGCATTTTCTACAGACAGAGTGTTTCAAAACTGCTCAATCAAAAGTATGGTTTAACTCTGTTAGCTGAATGCTCAGATCAGAAAGAAGTTTCACAGAATGCTTCTGTGTAGTTTATATTTGAATATATTACTTTTTCCACTACTACTCTCTTAGCGCTCCAAATGTCCAGTTGCATTTTCTACAGAAAGAGTGTTCAGATCTGCTCAATCAAAAGTATGGTTTAACACTGTTAGCTGAATGCACAGATCAGAAAGAAGTTTCACAGAATGATTCTGTGTAGTTTATATTTGGAGACATTCCTTTTTCCACTATTACCCTCTTAGCGCTCCGAATCTCCACTTGCATTTTCTACAGAAAGAGTGTGTCAGAACGGCTCAATCAAAACTAAGGTTCAACTCTTTTAGTTGAACAAACAGAACAGAAAGAAGTTTCACACAATTCTTCTGTGTAGTTTTTATTTGTAGACATTCTTTTTCCCAATATAGGCCTCTTAGCGCTCAGAATGTCCAATTGCAGTTTCTACAGAAAGAGTGTTTCAGAACGGCTCAATCAAAAGTAAGGTTCAACTCTGTTAGTTGAATGCACAGAACAGAAAGAAGTTTCATACAATGCTTCTGTGTAGTTTATATTTGAACATATTCTTTTTTCCACTATTACCCACTTAGCGCTACGAATGTCCAGTTGCATTTTCTACAGACAGAGTGTTTCAAAACTGCTCAATCAAAAGTATGGTTTAATTCTGTTAGCTGAATGCTCAGATCAGAAAGAAGTTTCACAGAATGCTTCTGTGTAGTTTATATTTGAATATATTCCTTTTTCCACTACTACGCTCTTAGCGCTCCAAATGTCCAGTTGCATTTTCTACAGAAAGAGTGTTCAGATCTGCTCAATCAAAAGTATGGTTTAACTCTGTTAGCTGAATGCACAGATCAGAAAGAAGTTTCACCGAATGGTTCTGTGTAGTTTATATTTGAAGACATTCCTTTTTCCACTGTTACCCTCTTAGCGCTCCGAATCTCCACTTGCATTTTCTACAAAAAGAGTGTTTCATAACTGCTCAATCAAAAATATGTTTTATATCTGTTAACTGAATTTACAGATCAGAAATAAGTTTCACAGAATGCATCTGTGTAGTTTTTATTTGAAGATATTCTTTTTCCCAATGTAGGCCTCTTAGCGCTTAGCATGTCCAATTGCAGTTACTACAGAAAGAGTGTTTCAGAACGGCTCAATCAAAAGTAAGGTTCAACTCTGTTAGTTGAATGCACAGAACAGAAAGAATTTTCACAGAATGCTACTGTGTAGTTTATATTTGAATATATTCCTTTTTCCACTATTACCCTCTTAGCGCTCCGAATGTCCACTTGCATTTTCTACAGAAAGAGTGTTCAGAACTGCGCAATCAAAAGTATGGTTTAACTCTGTTAGCTTAATGAACATATCAGAAATAAGTTTCACACAATGCTTCTGTGTAGTTTTTATTTGAAGATATTATTTTTCCCAATAGAGGCCTCTTAGCGCTCAGAATGTCCAATTGCAGTTTCTACAGAAAGAGTGTTTCAGAAAGGCTCAATCAAAAGTAAGGTTCAACTCTGTTAGTTGAATGCACAGAACAGAAAGAAGTTTCATACAATGCTTCTGTGTAGTTTATATTTGAACATATTTTTTTCCACTATTACCCACTTAGCGCTACGAATGTCCAGTTGCATTTTCTACAGACAGAGTGTTTCAAAACTGCTCAATCAAAAGTATGGTTTAACTCTGTTAGCTGAATGCTCAGATCAGAAAGAAGTTTCACAGAATGCTTCTGTGTAGTTTATATTTGAATATATTACCTTTTCCACTACTACTCTCTTAGCGCTCCAAATGTCCAGTTGCATTTTCTACAGAAAGAGTGTTCAGATCTGCTCAATCAAAAGTATGGTTTAACTCTGTTAGCTGAATGCACAGATCAGAAAGAAGTTTCACAGAATGATTCTGTGTAGTTTATATTTGGAGACATTCCTTTTTCCACTATTACACTCTTAGCGCTCCGAATCTCCACTTGCATTTTCTACAGAAAGAGTGTGTCAGAACGGCTCAATCAAAACTAAGGTTCAACTCTTTTAGTTGAACAAACAGAACAGAAAGAAGTTTCACACAATTCTTCTGTGTAGTTTTTATTTGTAGACATTCTTTTTCCCAATATAGGCCTCTTAGCGCTCAGAATGTCCAATTGCAGTTTCTACAGAAAGAGTGTTTCAGAACGGCTCAATCAAAAGTAAGGTTCATCTCTGTTAGTTGAATGCACAGAACAGCAAGAAGTTTCATACAATGCTTCTGTGTAGTTTATATTTGAACATATTCTTTTTTCCACTATTACCCACTTAGCGCTACGAATGTCCAGTTGCATTTTCTACAGACAGAGTGTTTCAAAACTGCTCAATCAAAAGTATGGTTTAACTCTGTTAGCTGAATGCTCAGATCAGAAAGAAGTTTCACAGAATGCTTCTGTGTAGTTTATATTTGAATATATTAATTTTTCCACTACTACGCTCTTAGCGCTCCAAATGTCCAGTTGCATTTTCTACAGAAAGAGTGTTCAGATCTGCTCAATCAAAAGTATGGTTTAACTCTGTTAGCTGAATGCACAGATCAGAAAGAAGTTTCACCGAATGATTCTGTGTAGTTTATATTTGAAGACATTCCTTTTTCCACTGTTACCCTCTTAGCGCTCCGAATCTCCACTTGCATTTTCTACAAAAAGAGTGTTTCATAACTGCTCAATCAAAAATATGTTTTATATCTGTTAACTGAATTTACAGATCAGAAATAAGTTTCACAGAATGCATCTGTGTAGTTTTTATTTGAAGATATTCTTTTTCCCAATGTAGGCCTCTTAGCGCTTAGCATGTCCAACTGCAGTTACTAAAGAAAGAGTGTTTCAGAACGGCTCAATCAAAAGTAAGGTTCAACTCTGTTAGTTGAATGCACAGAACAGAAAGAATTTTCACAGAATGCTACTGTGTAGTTTATATTTGAATATATTCCTTTTTCCACTATTACCCTCTTAGCGCTCCGAATGTCCACTTGCATTTTCTACAGAAAGAGTGTTCAGAACTGCGCAATCAAAAGTATGGTTTAACTCTGTTAGCTTAATGAACATATCAGAAATAAGTTTCACACAATGCTTCTGTGTAGTTTTTATTTGAAGATATTATTTTTCCCAATAGAGGCCTCTTAGTGCTCAGAATGTCCAATTGCAGTTTCTACAGAAAGAGTGTTTCAGAAAGGCTCAATCAAAAGTAAGGTTCAACTCTGTTAGTTGAATGCACAGAACAGAAAGAAGTTTCATACAATGCTTCTGTGTAGTTTATATTTGAACATATTCTTTTTTCCACTATTACCCACTTAGCGCTACGAATGTCCAGTTGCATTTTCTACACACAGAGTGTTTCAAAACTGCTCAATCAAAAGTATGGTTTAACTCTGTTAGCTGAATGCTCAGATCAGAAAGAAGTTTCACAGAATGCTTCTGTGTAGTTTATATTTGAATATATTCCTTTTTCCACTACTACTCTCTTAGCGCTCCAAATGTCCAGTTGCATTTTCTACAGAAAGAGTGTTCAGATCTGCTCAATCAAAAGTATGGTTTAACTCTGTTAGCTGAATGCACAGATCAGAAAGAAGTTTCACAGAATGATTCTGTGTAGTTTATATTTGAAGACATTCCTTTTTCCACTATTACCCTCTTAGCGCTCCGAATCTCCACTTGCATTTTCTACAGAAAGAGTGTTTCAGAACGGCTCAATCAAAACTAAGGTTCAACACTTTTAGTTGAACAAACAGAACAGAAAGAAGTTTCACACAATTCTTCTGTGTAGTTTTTATTTGTAGACATTCTT
The DNA here is from genome assembly GCF_028878055.3 of Symphalangus syndactylus. Classification (NCBI taxonomy): domain Eukaryota; kingdom Metazoa; phylum Chordata; class Mammalia; order Primates; family Hylobatidae; genus Symphalangus; species Symphalangus syndactylus. The sequence continues at coordinate 726,541 of NC_072439.2, forward strand.
TTTCCCAATATAGGCCTCTTAGCGCTCAGAATGTCCAATTGCAGTTTCTACAGAAAGAGTGTTTCAGAACGGCTCAATCAAAAGTAAGGTTCAACTCTGTTAGTTGAATGCACAGAACAGAAAGAAGTTTCATACAATGCTTCTGTGTAGTTTATATTTGAACATATTCTTTTTTCCACTATTACCCACTTAGCGCTACGAATGTCCAGTTGCATTTTCTACAGACAGAGTGTTTCAAAACTGCTCAATCAAAAGTATGGTTTAACTCTGTTAGCTGAATGCTCAGATCAGAAAGAAGTTTCACAGAATGCTTCTGTGTAGTTTATATTTGAATATATTCCTTTTTCCACTACTACTCTCTTAGCGCTCCAAATGTCCAGTTGCATTTTCTACAGAAAGAGTGTTCAGATCTGCTCAATCAAAAGTATGGTTTAACTCTGTTAGCTGAATGCACAGATCAGAAAGAAGTTTCACAGAATGATTCTGTGTAGTTTATATTTGGAGACATTCCTTTTTCCACTATTACCCTCTTAGCGCTCCGAATCTCCACTTGCATTTTCTACAGAAAGAGTGTTTCAGAACGGCTCAATCAAAACTAAGGTTCAACTCTTTTAGTTGAACAAACAGAACAGAAAGAAGTTTCACACAATTCTTCTGTGTAGTTTTTATTTGTAGACATTCTTTTTCCCAATATAGGCCTCTTAGCGCTCAGAATGTCCAATTGCAGTTTCTACAGAAAGAGTGTTTCAGAACGGCTCAATCAAAAGTAAGGTTCAACTCTGTTAGTTGAATGCACAGAACAGAAAGAAGTTTCATACAATGCTTCTGTGTAGTTTATATTTGAACATATTCTTTTTTCCACTATTACCCACTTAGCGCTACGAATGTCCAGTTGCATTTTCTACAGACAGAGTGTTTCAAAACTGCTCAATCAAAAGTATGGTTTAACTCTGTTAGCTGAATGCTCAGATCAGAAAGAAGTTTCACAGAATGCTTCTGTGTAGTTTATATTTGAATATATTCCTTTTTCCACTACTACGCTCTTAGCGCTCCAAATGTCCAGTTGCATTTTCTACAGAGAGAGTGTTCAGATCTGCTCAATCAAAAGTATGGTTTAACTCTGTTAGCTGAATGCACAGATCAGAAAGAAGTTTCACCGAATGATTCTGTGTAGTTTATATTTGAAGACATTCCTTTTTCCACTGTTACCCTCTTAGCGCTCCGAATCTCCACTTGCATTTTCTACAAAAAGAGTGTTTCATAACTGCTCAATCAAAAATATGTTTTATATCTGTTACCTGAATTTACAGATCAGAAATAAGTTTCACAGAATGCATCTGTGTAGTTTTTATTTGAAGATATTCTTTTTCCCAATGTAGGCCTCTTAGCGCTTAGCATGTCCAACTGCAGTTACTAAAGAAAGAGTGTTTCAGAACGGCTCAATCAAAAGTAAGGTTCAACTCTGTTAGTTGAATGCACAGAACAGAAAGAATTTTCACAGAATGCTACTGTGTAGTTTATATTTGAATATATTCCTTTTTCCACTATTACCCTCTTAGCGCTCCGAATGTCCACTTGCATTTTCTACAGAAAGAGTGTTCAGAACTGCGCAATCAAAAGTATGGTTTAACTCTGTTAGCTTAATGAACATATCAGAAATAAGTTTCACACAATGCTTCTGTGTAGTTTTTATTTGAAGATATTATTTTTCCCAATAGAGGCCTCTTAGTGCTCAGAATGTCCAATTGCAGTTTCTACAGAAAGAGTGTTTCAGAAAGGCTGAATCAAAAGTAAGGTTCAATTCTGTTAGTTGAATGCACAGAACAGAAAGAAGTTTCATACAATGCTTCTGTGTAGTTTATATTTGAACATATTCTTTTTTCCACTATTACCCACTTAGCGCTACGAATGTCCAGTTGCATTTTCTACACACAGAGTGTTTCAAAACTGCTCAATCAAAAGTATGGTTTAACTCTGTTAGCTGAATGCTCAGATCAGAAAGAAGTTTCACAGAATGCTTCTGTGTAGTTTATATTTGAATATATTCCTTTTTCCACTACTACTCTCTTAGCGCTCCAAATGTCCAGTTGCATTTTCTACAGAAAGAGTGTTCAGATCTGCTCAATCAAAAGTATGGTTTAACTCTGTTAGCTGAATGCACAGATCAGAAAGAAGTTTCACAGAATGATTCTGTGTAGTTTATATTTGAAGACATTCCTTTTTCCACTATTACCCTCTTAGCGCTCCGAATCTCCACTTGCATTTTCTACAGAAAGAGTGTTTCAGAACGGCTCAATCAAAACTAAGGTTCAACACTTTTAGTTGAACAAACAGAACAGAAAGAAGTTTCACACAATTCTTCTGTGTAGTTTTTATTTGTAGACATTCTTTTTCCCAATATAGGCCTCTTAGCGCTCAGAATGTCCAATTGCAGTTTCTACAGAAAGAGTGTTTCAGAACGGCTCAATCAAAAGTAAGGTTCAACTCTGTTAGTTGAATGCACAGAACAGAAAGAAGTTTCATACAATGCTTCTGTGTAGTTTATATTTGAACATATTCTTTTTTCCACTATTACCCACTTAGCGCTACGAATGTCCAGTTGCATTTTCTACAGACAGAGTGTTTCAAAACTGCTCAATCAAAAGTATGGTTTAACTCTGTTAGCTGAATGCTCAGATCAGAAAGAAGTTTCACAGAATGCTTCTGTGTAGTTTATATTTGAATATATTCCTTTTTCCACTACTACTCTCTTAGCGCTCCAAATGTCCAGTTGCATTTTCTACAGAAAGAGTGTTCAGATCTGCTCAATCAAAAGTATGGTTTAACTCTGTTAGCTGAATGCACAGATCAGAAAGAAGTTTCACAGAATGATTCTGTGTAGTTTATATTTGGAGACATTCCTTTTTCCACTATTACCCTCTTAGCGCTCCGAATCTCCACTTGCATTTTCTACAGAAAGAGTGTTTCAGAACGGCTCAATCAAAACTAAGGTTCAACTCTTTTAGTTGAACAAACAGAACAGAAAGAAGTTTCACACAATTCTTCTGTGTAGTTTTTATTTGTAGACATTCTTTTTCCCAATATAGGCCTCTTAGCGCTCAGAATGTCCAATTGCAGTTTCTACAGAAAGAGTGTTTCAGAACGGCTCAATCAAAAGTAAGGTTCAACTCTGTTAGTTGAATGCACAGAACAGAAAGAAGTTTCATACAATGCTTCTGTGTAGTTTATATTTGAACATATTCTTTTTTCCACTATTACCCACTTAGCGCTACGAATGTCCAGTTGCATTTTCTACAGACAGAGTGTTTCAAAACTGCTCAATCAAAAGTATGGTTTAACTCTGTTAGCTGAATGCTCAGATCAGAAAGAAGTTTCACAGAATGCTTCTGTGTAGTTTATATTTGAATATATTCCTTTTTCCACTACTACGCTCTTAGCGCTCCAAATGTCCAGTTGCATTTTCTACAGAAAGAGTGTTCAGATCTGCTCAATCAAAAGTATGGTTTAACTCTGTTAGCTGAATGCACAGATCAGAAAGAAGTTTCACCGAATGATTCTGTGTAGTTTATATTTGAAGACATTCCTTTTTCCACTGTTACCCTCTTAGCGCTCCGAATCTCCACTTGCATTTTCTACAAAAAGAGTGTTTCATAACTGCTCAATCAAAAATATGTTTTATATCTGTTAACTGAATTTACAGATCAGAAATAAGTTTCACAGAATGCATCTGTGTAGTTTTTATTTGAAGATATTCTTTTTCCCAATGTAGGCCTCTTAGCGCTTAGCATGTCCAATTGCAGTTACTACAGAAAGAGTGTTTCAGAACGGCTCAATCAAAAGTAAGGTTCAACTCTGTTAGTTGAATGCACAGAACAGAAAGAATTTTCACAGAATGCTACTGTGTAGTTTATATTTGAATATATTCCTTTTTCCACTATTACCCTCTTAGCGCTCCGAATGTCCACTTGCATTTTCTACAGAAAGAGTGTTCAGAACTGCGCAATCAAAAGTATGGTTTAACTCTGTTAGCTTAATGAACATATCAGAAATAAGTTTCACACAATGCTTCTGTGTAGTTTTTATTTGAAGATATTATTTTTCCCAATAGAGGCCTCTTAGCGCTCAGAATGTCCAATTGCAGTTTCTACAGAAAGAGTGTTTCAGAAAGGCTCAATCAAAAGTAAGGTTCAACTCTGTTAGTTGAATGCACAGAACAGAAAGAAGTTTCATACAATGCTTCTGTGTAGTTTATATTTGAACATATTTTTTTCCACTATTACCCACTTAGCGCTACGAATGTCCAGTTGCATTTTCTTCAGACAGAGTGTTTCAAAACTGCTCAATCAAAAGTATGGTTTAACTCTGTTAGCTGAATGCTCAGATCAGAAAGAAGTTTCACAGAATGTTTCTGTGTAGTTTATATTTGAATATATTACTTTTTCCACTACTACTCTCTTAGCGCTCCAAATGTCCAGTTGCATTTTCTACAGAAAGAGTGTTCAGATCTGCTCAATCAAAAGTATGGTTTAACTCTGTTAGCTGAATGCACAGATCAGAAAGAAGTTTCACAGAATGATTCTGTGTAGTTTATATTTGGAGACATTCCTTTTTCCACTATTACCCTCTTAGCGCTCCGAATCTCCACTTGCATTTTCTACAGAAAGAGTGTGTCAGAACGGCTCAATCAAAACTAAGGTTCAACTCTTTTAGTTGAACAAACAGAACAGAAAGAAGTTTCACACAATTCTTCTGTGTAGTTTTTATTTGTAGACATTCTTTTTCCCAATATAGGCCTCTTAGCGCTCAGAATGTCCAATTGCAGTTTCTACAGAAAGAGTGTTTCAGAACGGCTCAATCAAAAGTAAGGTTCAACTCTGTTAGTTGAATGCACAGAACAGCAAGAAGTTTCATACAATGCTTCTGTGTAGTTTATATTTGAACATATTCTTTTTTCCACTATTACCCACTTAGCGCTACGAATGTCCAGTTGCATTTTCTACAGACAGAGTGTTTCAAAACTGCTCAATCAAAAGTATGGTTTAACTCTGTTAGCTGAATGCTCAGATCAGAAAGAAGTTTCACAGAATGCTTCTGTGTAGTTTATATTTGAATATATTCCTTTTTCCACTACTACGCTCTTAGCGCTCCAAATGTCCAGTTGCATTTTCTACAGAAAGAGTGTTCAGATCTGCTCAATCAAAAGTATGGTTTAACTCTGTTAGCTGAATGCACAGATCAGAAAGAAGTTTCACCGAATGATTCTGTGTAGTTTATATTTGAAGACATTCCTTTTTCCACTGTTACCCTCTTAGCGCTCCGAATCTCCACTTGCATTTTCTACAAAAAGAGTGTTTCATAACTGCTCAATCAAAAATATGTTTTATATCTGTTAACTGAATTTACAGATCAGAAATAAGTTTCACAGAATGCATCTTTGTAGTTTTTATATGAAGATATTATTTTTCCCAATGTAGGCCTCTTAGCGCTTAGCATGTCCAATTGCAGTTACTACAGAAAGAGTGTTTCAGAACGGCTCAATCAAAAGTAAGGTTCAACTCTGTTAGTTGAATGCACAGAACAGAAAGAATTTTCACAGAATGCTACTGTGTAGTTTATATTTGAATATATTCCTTTTTCCACTATTACCCTCTTAGCGCTCCGAATGTCCACTTGCATTTTCTACAGAAAGAGTGTTCAGAACTGCGCAATCAAAAGTATGGTTTAACTCTGTTAGCTTAATGAACATATCAGAAATAAGTTTCACACAATGCTTCTGTGTAGTTTTTATTTGAAGATATTATTTTTCCCAATAGAGGCCTCTTAGCGCTCAGAATGTCCAATTGCAGTTTCTACAGAAAGAGTGTTTCAGAAAGGCTGAATCAAAAGTAAGGTTCAACTCTGTTAGTTGAATGCACAGAACAGAAAGAAGTTTCATACAATGCTTCTGTGTAGTTTATATTTGAACATATTCTTTTTTCCACTATTACCCACTTAGCGCTACGAATGTCCAGTTGCATTTTCTACAGACAGAGTGTTTCAAAACTGCTCAATCAAAAGTATGGTTTAACTCTGTTAGCTGAATGCTCAGATCAGAAAGAAGTTTCACAGAATGCTTCTGTGTAGTTTATATTTGAATATATTCCTTTTTCCACTACTACTCTCTTAGCGCTCCAAATGTCCAGTTGCATTTTCTACAGAAAGAGTGTTCAGATCTGCTCAATCAAAAGTATGGTTTAACTCTGTTAGCTGAATGCACAGATCAGAAAGAAGTTTCACAGAATGATTCTGTGTAGTTTATATTTGAAGACATTCCTTTTTCCACTATTACCCTCTTAGCGCTCCGAATCTCCACTTGCATTTTCTACAGAAAGAGTGTTTCAGAACGGCTCAATCAAAACTAAGGTTCAACTCTTTTAGTTGAACAAACAGAACAGAAAGAAGTTTCACACAATTCTTCTGTGTAGTTTTTATTTGTAGACATTCTTTTTCCCAATATAGGCCTCTTAGCGCTCAGAATGTCCAATTGCAGTTTCTACAGAAAGAGTGTTTCAGAACGGCTCAATCAAAAGTAAGGTTCAACTCTGTTAGTTGAATGCACAGAACAGAAAGAAGTTTCATACAATGCTTCTGTGTAGTTTATATTTGAACATATTCTTTTTTCCACTATTACCCACTTAGCGCTACGAATGTCCAGTTGCATTTTCTACAGACAGAGTGTTTCAAAACTGCTCAATCAAAAGTATGGTTTAACTCTGTTAGCTGAATGCTCAGATCAGAAAGAAGTTTCACAGAATGCTTCTGTGTAGTTTATATTTGAATATATTCCTTTTTCCACTACTACGCTCTTAGCGCTCCAAATGTCCAGTTGCATTTTCTACAGAAAGAGTGTTCAGATCTGCTCAATCAAAAGTATGGTTTAACTCTGTTAGCTGAATGCACAGATCAGAAAGAAGTTTCACCGAATGATTCTGTGTAGTTTATATTTGAAGACATTCCTTTTTCCACTGTTATCCTCTTAGCGCTCCGAATCTCCACTTGCATTTTCTACAAAAAGAGTGTTTCATAACTGCTCAATCAAAAATATGTTTTATATCTGTTTACTGAATTTACAGATCAGAAATAAGTTTCACAGAATGCATCTGTGTAGTTTTTATTTGAAGATATTCTTTTTCCCAATGTAGGCCTCTTAGCACTTAGCATGTCCAATTGCAGTTACTAAAGAAAGAGTGTTTCAGAACGGCTCAATCAAAAGTAAGGTTCAACTCTGTTAGTTGAATGCACAGAACAGAAAGAATTTTCACAGAATGCTACTGTGTAGTTTATATTTGAATATATTCCTTTTTCCACTATTACCCTCTTAGCGCTCCGAATGTCCACTTGCATTTTCTACAGAAAGAGTGTTCAGAACTGCGCAATCAAAAGTATGGTTTAACTCTGTTAACTTAATGAACATATCAGAAATAAGTTTCACACAATGCTTCTGTGTAGTTTTTATTTGAAGATATTATTTTTCCCAATAGAGGCCTCTTAGCGCTCAGAATGTCCAATTGCAGTTTCTACAGAAAGAGTGTTTCAGAAAGGCTCAATCAAAAGTAAGGTTCAACTCGGTTAGTTGAATGCACAGAACAGAAAAAAGTTTCATACAATGCTTCTGTGTAGTTTATATTTGAACATATATTTTTTTCCACTATTACCCACTTAGCGCTACGAATGTCCAGTTGCATTTTCTACAGACAGAGTGTTTCAAAACTGCTCAATCAAAAGTATGGTTTAACTCTGTTAGCTGAATGCTCAGATCAGAAAGAAGTTTCACAGAATGCTTCTGTGTAGTTTATATTTGAATATATTCCTTTTTCCACTTCTACTCTCTTAGCGCTCCAAATGTCCAGTTGCATTTTCTACAGAAAGAGTGTTCAGATCTGCTCAATCAAAAGTATGTTTTAACTCTGTTAGCTGAATGCACAGATCAGAAAGAAGTTTCACAGAATGATTCTGTGTAGTTTATATTTGGAGACATTCCTTTTTCCACTATTACCCTCTTAGCGCTCCGAATCTCCACTTGCATTTTCTACAGAAAGAGTGTTTCAGAACGGCTCAATCAAAACTAAGGTTCAACTCTTTTAGTTGAACAAACAGAACAGAAAGAAGTTTCACACAATTCTTCTGTGTAGTTTTTATTTGTAGACATTCTTTTTCCCAATATAGGCCTCTTAGCGCTCAGAATGTCCAATTGCAGTTTCTACAGAAAGAGTGTTTCAGAACGGCTCAATCAAAAGTAAGGTTCAACTCTGTTAGTTGAATGCACAGAACAGAAAGAAGTTTCATACAATGCTTCTGTGTAGTTTATATTTGAACATATACTTTTTTCCACTATTACCCACTTAGCGCTACGAATGTCCAGTTGCATTTTCTACAGACAGAGTGTTTCAAAACTGTTCAATCAAAAGTATGGTTTAACTCTGTTAGCTGAAAGCTCAGATCAGAAAGAAGTTTCACAGAATGCTTCTGTGTAGTTTATATTTGAATATATTCCTTTTTCCACTACTACGCTCTTAGCGCTTCAAATGTCCAGTTGCATTTTCAACAGAAAGAGTGTTCAGATCTGCTCAATCAAAAGTATGGTTTAACTCTGTTAGCTGAATGCACAGATCAGAAAGAAGTTTCACCGAATGATTCTGTGTAGTTTATATTTGAAGACATTCCTTTTTCCACTATTACCCTCTTAGCGCTCCGAATCTCCACTTGCATTTTCTACAGAAAGAGTGTTTCAGAACGGCTCAATCAAAACTAAGGTTCAACTCCTTTAGTTGAACAAACAGAACAGAAAGAAGTTTCACACAATTCTTCTGTGTAGTTTTTATTTGTAGACATTCTTTTTCCCAATATAGGCCTCTTAGCGCTCAGAATGTCCAATTGCAGTTTCTACAGAAAGAGTGTTTCAGAACGGCTCAATCAAAAGTAAGGTTCAACTCTGTTAGTTGAATGCACAGAACAGAAAGAAGTTTCATACAATGCTTCTGTGTAGTTTATATTTGAACATATTCTTTTTTCCACTATTACCCACTTAGTGCTACGAATGTCCAGTTGCATTTTCTACAGACAGAGTGTTTCAAAACTGCTCAATCAAAAGTATGGTTTAACTCTGTTAGCTGAATGCTCAGATCAGAAAGAAGTTTCACAGAATGCTTCTGTGTAGTTTATATTTGAATATATTCCTTTTTCCACTACTACGCTCTTAGCGCTCCAAATGTCCAGTTGCATTTTCTACAGAAAGAGTGTTCAGATCTGCTCAATCAAAAGTATGGTTTAACTCTGTTAGCTGAATGCACAGATCAGAAAGAAGTTTCACCGAATGATTCTGTGTAGTTTATATTTGAAGACATTCCTTTTTCCACTGTTACCCTCTTAGCGCTCCGAATCTCCACTTGCATTTTCTACAAAAAGAGTGTTTCATAACTGCTCAATCAAAAATATGTTTTATATCTGTTAACTGAATTTACAGATCAGAAATAAGTTTCACAGAATGCATCTGTGTAGTTTTTATTTGAAGATATTCTTTTTCCCAATGTAGGCCTCTTAGCGCTTAGCATGTCCAATTGCAGTTACTACAGAAAGAGTGTTTCAGAACGGCTCAATGAAAAGTAAGGTTCAAATCTGTTAGTTGAATGCACAGAACAGAAAGAATTTTCACAGAATGCCACTGTGTAGTTTATATTTTAATATATTCCTTTTTCCACTATTACCCTCTTAGCGCTCCGAATGTCCACTTGCATTTTCTACAGAAAGAGTGTTCAGAACTGCGCAATCAAAAGTATGGTTTAACTCTGTTAGCTTAATGAACATATCAGAAATAAGTTTCACACAATGCTTCTGTGTAGTTTTTATTTGAAGATATTATTTTTCCCAATAGAGGCCTCTTAGCGCTCAGAATGTCCAATTGCAGTTTCTACAGAAAGAGTGTTTCAGAAAGGCTCAATCAAAAGTAAGGTTCAACTCTGTTAGTTGAATGCACAGAACAGAAAGAAGTTTCATACAATGCTTCTGTGTAGTTTATATTTGAACATATTCTTTTTTCCACTATTACCCACTTAGCGCTACGAATGTCCAGTTGCATTTTCTACAGACAGAGTGTTTCAAAACTGCTCAATCAAAAGTATGGTTTAACTCTGTTAGCTGAATGCTCAGATCAGAAAGACGTTTCACAGAATGCTTCTGTGTAGTTCATATGTGAATATATTCCTTTTTCCACTACTACTATCTTAGCGCTCCAAATGTCCAGTTGCATTTTCTACAGAAAGAGTGTTCAGATCTGCTCAATCAAAAGTATGGTTTAACTCTGTTAGCTGAATGCAGAGATCAGAAAGAAGTTTCACAGAATGATTCTGTGTAGTTTATATTTGGAGACATTCCTTTTTCCACTATTACCCTCTTAGCGCTCCGAATCTCCACTTGCATTTTCTACAGAAAGAGTGTTTCAGAACGGCTCAATCAATACTAAGGTTCAACTCTTTTAGTTGAACAAACAGAACAGAAAGAAGTTTCACACAATTCTTCTGTGTAGTTTTTATTTGTAGACATTCTTTTTCCCAATATAGGCCTCTTAAAGCTCAGAATGTCCAATTGCAGTTTCTACAGAAAGAGTGTTTCAGAACGGCTCAATTAAAAGTAAGGTTCAACTCTGTTAGTTGAATGCACAGAACAGAAAGAAGTTTCATACAATGCTTCTGTGTAGTTTATATTTGAACATATTCTTTTTTCCACTATTACCCACTTAGCGCTACGAATGTCCAGTTGCATTTTCTACAGACAGAGTGTTTCAAAACTGCTCAATCAAAAGTATGGTTTAACTCTGTTAGCTGTATGCTCAGATCAGAAAGAAGTTTCACAGAATGCTTCTGTGTAGTTTATATTTGAATATATTCCTTTTTCCACTACTACGCTCTTAGCGCTCCAAATGTCCAGTTGCATTTTCTACAGAAAGAGTGTTCAGATCTGCTCAATCAAAAGTATGATTTAACTCTGTTAGCTGAATGCACAGATCAGAAAGAATTTTCACCGAATGATTCTGTGTAGTTTATATTTGAAGACATTCATTTTTCCACTATTACCCTCTTAGCGCTCCGAATCTCCACTTGCATTTTCTACAAAAAGAGTGTTTCATAACTGCTCAATCAAAAATATGTTTTATCTCTGTTAACTGAAATTACACATCAGAAATAAGTTTCACAGAATGCATCTGTGTAGTTTTTATTTGAAGATATTCTTTTTCCCAATGTAGGCCTCTTAGCGCTTAGCATGTCCAATTGCAGTTTCTACAGAAAGAGTGTTTCAGAACGGCTCAATCAAAAGTAAGGTTCAACTCTGTTAGTTGAATGCACAGAACAGAAAGAATTTTCACAGAATGCTACTGTGTAGTTTATATTTGAATATATTCCTTTTTCCACTATTACCCTCTTAGCGCTCCGAATGTCCACTTGCATTTTCTACAGAAAGAGTGTTCAGAACTGCGCAATCAAAAGTATGGTTTAACTCTGTTAGCTTAATGAACATATCAGAAATAAGTTTCACACAATGCTTCTGTGTAGTTTTTATTTGAAGATATTATTTTTCCCAATAGAGTCCTCTTAGCGCTCAGAATGTCCAATTGCAGTTTCTACAGAAAGAGTGTTTCAGAAAGGCTCAATCAAAAGTAAGGTTCAACTCTGTTAGTTGAATGCACAGAACAGAAAGAAGTTTCATACAATGCTTCTGTGTAGTTTATATTTGAAAATATTCTTTTTTCCACTATTACCCACTTAGCGCTACGAATGTCCAGTTGCATTTTCTACAGACAGAGTGTTTCAAAACTGCTCAATCATAAGTATGGTTTAACTCTGTTAGCTGAATGCTCAGATCAGAAAGAAGTTTCACAGAATGCTTCTGTGTAGTTTATATTTGAATATATTCCTTTTTCCACTACTACTCTCTTAGCGCTCCAAATGTCCAGTTGCATTTTCTACAGAAAGAGTGTTCAGATCTGCTCAATCAAAAGTATGGTTTAACTCTGTTAGCTGAATGCACAGATCAGAAAGAAGTTTCACAGAATGATTCTGTGTAGTTTATATTTGGAGACATTCCTTTTTCCACTATTACCCTCTTAGCGCTCCGAATCTCCACTTGCGTTTTCTACAGAAAGAGTGTTTCAGAACGGCTCAATCAAAACTAATTTTCAACTCTTTTAGTTGAACAAACAGAACAGAAAGAAGTTTCACACAATTCTTCTGTGTAGTTTTTATTTGTAGACATTCTTTTTCCCAATATAGGCCTCTTAAAGCTCAGAATGTCCAATTGCAGTTTCTACAGAAAGAGTGCTTCAGAACGGCTCAATTAAAAGTAAGGTTCAACTCTGTTAGTTGAATGCACAGAACAGAAAGAAGTTTCATACAATGCTTCTGTGTAGTTTATATTTGAACATATTCTTTTTTCCACTATTACCCACTTAGCGCTACGAATGTCCAGTTGCATTTTCTACAGACAGAGTGTTTCAAAACTGCTCAATCAAAAGTATGGTTTAACTCTGTTAGCTGTATGCTCAGATCAGAAAGAAGTTTCACAGAATGCTTCTGTGTAGTTTATATTTGAATATATTCCTTTTTCCACTACTACGCTCTTAGCGCTCCAAATGTCCAGTTGCATTTTCAACAGAAAGAGTGTTCAGATGTGCTCAATCAAAAGTATGGTTTAACTCTGTTAGCTGAATGCACAGATCAGAAAGAAGTTTCACCGAATGATTCTGTGTAGTTTATACTTGAAGACATTCCTTTTTCCACTATTACCCTCTTAGCGCTCCGAATCTCCACTTGCATTTTCTACAAAAAGAGTGTTTCATAACTGCTCAATCAAAAATATGTTTTATCTCTGTTAACTGAATTTACAGATCAGAAATAAGTTTCACAGAATGCATCTGTGTAGTTTTTATTTGAAGATATTCTTTTTCCTAATGTAGGCCTCTTAGCGCTTAGCATGTCCAATTCCAGTTTCTACACAAAGAGTGTTTCAGAACGGCTCAATCAAAAGTAAGGTTCAACTCTGTTAGTTGAATGCACAGAACAGAAAGAATTTTCACAGAATGCTACTGTGTAGTTTATATTTGAATATATTCCTTTTTCCACTATTACCCTCTTAGCGCTCCGAATGTCCACTTGCATTTTCTACAGAAAGAGTGTTCAGAACTGCGCAATCAAAAGTATGGTTTAACTCTGTTAGCTTAATGAACATATCAGAAATAAGTTTCACACAATGCTTCTGTGTAGTTTTTATTTGAAGATATTATTTTTCCCAATATAGGCCTCTTAGCGCTCACAATGTCCAATTGCAGTTTCTACAGAAAGAGTGTTTCAGAAAGACTCAATCAAAAGTAAGGTTCAACTCTGTTAGTTGAATGCACAGAACAGAAAGAAGTTTCATACAATGCTTCTGTGTAGTTTATATTTGAACATATTCTTTTTTCCACTATTACCCACTTAGCGCTACGAATGTCCAGTTGCATTTTCTACAGACAGAGTGTTTCAAATCTGCTCAATCAAAAGTATGGTTTAAATCTGTTAGCTGAATGCTCAGATCAGAAAGAAGTTTCACAGAATGCTTCTGTGTAGTTTATATTTGTATATATTCCTTTTTCCACTACTACGCTCTTAGCGCTCCAAATGTCCAGTTGCATTTTCAACAGAAAGAGTGTTCAGATCTGCTCAATCAAAAGTATGGTTTAACTCTGTTAGCTGAATGCACAGATCAGAAAGAAGTTTCACCGAATGATTCTGTGTAGTTTATATTTGAAGACATTCCTTTTTCCACTATTACCCTCTTAGCGCTCCGAATCTCCACTTGCATTTTCTAAAAAAAGAGTGTTTCATAACTGCTCAATCAAAAATATGTTTTATCTCTGTTAACTGAATTTACAGATCAGAAATAAGTTTCACAGAATGCATCTGTGTAGTTTTTATTTGAAGATATTCTTTTTCCCAATGTAGGCCTCTTAGCGCTTAGCATGTCCAATTGCAGTTTCTACAGAAAGAGTGTTTCAGAACGGCTCAATCAAAAGTAAGGTTCAACTCTGTTAGTTGAATGCACAGAACAGAAAGAATTTTCACAGAATGCTACTGTGTAGTTTATATTTGAATATATTCCTTTTTCCACTATTACCCTCTTAGCGCTCCGAATGTCCACTTGCATTTTCTACAGAAAGAGTGTTCAGAACTGCGCAATCAAAAGTATGGTTTAACTCTGTTAGCTTAATGAACATATCAGAAATAAGTTTCACACAATGCTTCTGTGTAGTTTTTATTTGAAGATATTATTTTTCCCAATATAGGCCTCTTAGCGCTCAGAATGTCCAATTGCAGTTTCTACAGAAAGAGTGTTTCAGAAAGGCTCAATCAAAAGTAAGGTTCAACTCTGTTAGTTGAATGCACAGAACAGAAAGAAGTTTCATACAATGCTTCTGTGAAGTTTATATTTGAAAATATTCTTTTTTCCACTATTACCCACTTAGCGCTACGAATGTCCAGTTGCATTTTCTACAGACAGAGTGTTTCAAAACTGCTCAATCATAAGTATGGTTTAACTCTGTTAGCTGAATGCTCAGATCAGAAAGAAGTTTCACAGAATGCTCCTGTGTAGTTTATATTTGAATATATTCCTTTTTCCACTACTACTCTCTTAGCGCTCCAAATGTCCAGTTGCATTTTCTACAGAAAGAGTGTTCAGATCTGCTCAATCAAAAGTATGGTTTAACTCTGTTAGCTGAATGCACAGATCAGAAAGAAGTTTCACCGAATGATTCTGTGTAGTTTATATTTGAAGACATTCCTTTTTCCACTATTACCCCCTTAGCGCTCCGAATCTCCACTTGCATTTTCTACAAAAAGAGTGTTTCATAACTGCTCAATCAAAAATATGTTTTATCTCTGTTAACTGAATTTACAGATCAGAAATATGTTTCACAGAATGCATCTGTGTAGTTTTTATTTGAAGATATTCTTTTTCCCAATGTAGGCCTCTTAGCGCTTAGCATGTCCAATTGCAGTTTCTACAGAAACAGTGTTTCAGAATGGCTCAATCAAAAGTAAGGTTCAACTCTGTTAGTTGAATGCACAGAACAGAAAGAATTTTCACAGAATGCTACTGTGTAGTTTATATTTGAATATATTCCTTTTTCCACTATTACACTCTTAGCGCTCCGAATGTCCACTTGCATTTTCTACAGAAAGAGTGTTCAGAACTGCGCAATCAAAAGTATGGTTTAACTCTGTTAGCTTAATGAACATATCAGAAATAAGTTTCACACAATGCTTCTGTGTAGTTTTTATTTGAAGATATTATTTTTCCCAATATAGGCCTCTTAGCGCTCAGAATGTCCAATTCAGTTTCTACAGAAAGAGTGTTTCAGAAAGGCTCAATCAAAAGTAAGGTTCAACTCTGTTAGTTGAATGCACAGAACAGAAAGAAGTTTCATACAATGCTTCTGTGTAGTTTATATTTGAACATATTCTTTTTTCCACTATTACCCACTTGGCGCTACGAATGTCCAGTTGCATTTTCTACAGACAGAGTGTTTCAAAACTGCTCAATCAAAAGTATGGTTTAAATCTTTTAGCTGAATGCTCAGATCAGAAAGAAGTTTCACAGAATGATTCTGTGTAGTTTATATTTGGAGACATTCCTTTTTCCACTATTACCCTCTTAGCGCTCCGAATCTCCACTTGCATTTTCTACAGAAAGAGTGTTTCAGAACGGCTCAATTAAAACTAAGGTTCAACTCTTTTAGTTGAACAAACAGAACAGAAAGAAGTTTCACACAATTCTTCTGTGTAGTTTTTATTTGTAGACATTCTTTTTCCCAATATAGGCCTCTTAAGGCTCATAATGTCCAATTGCAGTTTCTACAGAAAGAGTGTTTCAGAACGGCTCAATCAAAAGTAAGGTTCAACTCTGTTAGTTGAATGCACAGAACAGAAAGAAGTTTCATACAATGCTTCTGTGTAGTTTATATTTGAACATATTCTTTTTTCCACTATTACCCACTTAGCGCTACGAATGTCCAGTTGCATTTTCTACAGACAGAGTGTTTCAAAACTGCTCAATCAAAAGTATGGTTTAACTCTGTTAGCTGTATGCTCAGATCAGAAAGAAGTTTCACAGAATGCTTCTGTGTAGTTTATATTTGAATATATTCCTTTTTCCACTACTACGCTCTTAGCGCTCCAAATGTCCAGTTGCATTTTCAACAGAAAGAGTGTTCAGATCTGCTCAATCAAAAGTATGGTTTAACTCTGTTAGCTGAATGCACAGATCAGAAAGAAGTTTCACCGAATGATTCTGTGTAGTTTATATTTGAAGACATTCCTTTTTCCACTATTACC
The DNA here is from genome assembly GCF_028878055.3 of Symphalangus syndactylus. Lineage (NCBI taxonomy): Eukaryota > Metazoa > Chordata > Mammalia > Primates > Hylobatidae > Symphalangus > Symphalangus syndactylus. The sequence goes on from NC_072439.2 coordinate 742,941, forward strand.
CTCTTAGCGCTCCGAATCTCCACTTGCATTTTCTACAGAAAGAGTGTTTCAGAACGGCTCAATCAAAACTAAGGTTCAACTCTTTTAGTTGAACAATCAGAACAGAAAGTAGTTTCACACAATTCTTCTGTGTAGTTTTTATTTGTAGACATTCTTTTTCCCAATATAGGCCTCTTAGCGCTCAGAATGTCCAATTGCAGTTTCTACAGAAAGAGTGTTTCAGAACGGCTCAATCAAAATTAAGGTTCAACTCTGTTAGTTGAATGCACAGAACAGAAAGAAGTTTCATACAATGGTTCTGTGTAGTTTATATTTGAACATATTCTTTTTTCCACTATTACCCACTTAGCGCTACGAATGTCCAGTTGCATTTTCTACAGACAGAGAGTTTCAAAACTGCTCAATAAAAGGTATGGTTTTACTCTGTTAGCTGTATGCTCAGATCAGAAAGAAGTTTCACAGAAGGCTTCTGTGTAGTTTATATTTGCATATATTCCTTTTTCCACTACTACGCTCTTAGCGCTCCAAATGTCCAGTTGCATTTTCAACAGAAAGAGTGTTCAGATGTGCTCAATCAAAAGTATGGTTTAACTCTGTTAGCTGAATGCACAGATCAGAAGGAACTTTCACCGAATGATTCTGTGTAGTTTATATTTGAAGACATTCCTTTTTCCACTATTACCCTCTTAGCGCTCCGAATCTCCACTTGCATTTTCTACAAAAAGAGTGTTTCATAACTGCTCAATCAAAAATATGTTTTATCTCTGTTAACTGAATTTACAGATCAGAAATAAGTTTCACAGAATGCATCTGTGTAGTTTTTATTTGAAGATATTCTTTTTCCTAATGTAGGCCTCTTAGCGCTTAGCATGTCCAATTGCAGTTTCTACACAAAGAGTGTTTCAGAACGGCTCAATCAAAAGTAAGGTTCAACTCTGTTAGTTGAATGCACAGAACAGAAAGAATTTTCACAGAATGCTACTGTGTAGTTTATATTTGAATATATTCCTTTTTCCACTATTACCCTCTTAGCGCTCCGAATATCCACTTGCATTTTCTACAGAAAGAGTGTTCAGAACTGCGCAATCAAAAGTATGGTTTAACTCTGTTAGCTTAATGAACATATCAGAAATAAGTTTCACACAATGCTTCTGTGTAGTTTTTATTTGAAGATATTATTTTTCCCAATATAGGCCTCTTAGCGTTCAGAATGTCCAATTGCAGTTTCTACAGAAAGAGTGTTTCAGAAAGGCTCAATCAAAAGTAAGGTTCAACTCTGTTAGTTGAATGCACAGAACAGAAAGAAGTTTCATACAATGCTTCTGTGTAGTTTATATTTGACAATATTCTTTTTTCCACTATTACCCACTTAGCGCTACGAATGTCCAGTTGCATTTTCTACAGACAGAGTGTTTCAAAACTGCTCAATCATAAGTATGGTTTAACTCTGTTAGCTGAATGCTCAGATCAGAAAGAAGTTTCACAGAATGCTTCTGTGTAGTTTATATTTGAATATATTTCTTTTTCCACTACTACTCTCTTAGCGCTCCAAATGTCCAGTTTCATTTTCTTCAGAAAGAGTGTTCAGATCTGCTCAATCAAAAGTATGGTTTAACTCTGTTAGCTGAATGCACAGATCAGAAAGAAGTTTCACAGAATGATTCTGTGTAGTTTATATTTGGAGACATTCCATTTTCCACTATTACCCTCTTAGCGCTCCGAATCTCCACTTGCATTTTCTACAGAAAGAGTGTTTCAGAACGGCTCAATCAAAACTAAGGTTCAACTCTTTTAGTTGAACAAACAGAACAGAAAGTAGTTTCACACAATTCTTCTGTGTAGTTTTTATTTGTAGACATTCTTTTTCCCAATATAGGCCTCTTAGCGCTCAGAATGTCCAATTGCAGTTTCTACAGAAAGAGTGTTTCAGAACGGCTCAATCAAAAGTAAGGTTCAACTCTGTTAGTTGAATGCACAGAACAGAAAGTAGTTTCATACAATGTTTCTGTGTAGTTTATATTTGAACATATTCTTTTTTCCACTATTACCCACTTAGCGCTACGAATGTCCAGTTGCATTTTCTACAGACAGAGTGTTTCAAAACTGCTCAATCATAAGTATGGTTTAACTCTGTTAGCTGAATGCTCAGATCAGAAAGAAGTTTCACAGAATGCTTCTGTGTAGTTTATATTTGAATATATTCCTTTTTCCACTACTACTCTCTTAGCGCTCCAAATGTCCAGTTGCATTTTCTACAGAAAGAGTGTTCAGATCTGCTCAATCAAAAGTATGGTTTAACTCTGTTAGCTGAATGCACAGATCAGAAAGAAGTTTCACAGAATGATTCTGTGTAGTTTATATTTGGAGACATTAATTTTTCCACTATTACCCTCTTAGCGCTCCGAATCTCCACTTGCATTTTCTACAGAAAGTGTGTTTCAGAACGGCTCAATCAAAACTAAGGTTCAACTCTTTTAGTTGAACAATCAGAACAGAAAGTAGTTTCACACAATTCTTCTGTGTAGTTTTTATTTGTAGACATTCTTTTTCCCAATATAGGCCTCTTAGCGCTCAGAATGTCCAATTGCAGTTTCTACAGAAAGAGTGTTTCAGAACGGCTCAATCAAAATTAAGGTTCAACTCTGTTAGTTGAATGCACAGAACAGAAAGAAGTTTCATACAATGGTTCTGTGTAGTTTATATTTGAACATATTCTTTTTTCCACTATTACCCACTTAGCGCTACGAATGTCCAGTTGCATTTTCTACAGACAGAGAGTTTCAAAACTGCTCAATAAAAGGTATGGTTTAACTCTGTTAGCTGTATGCTCAGATCAGAAAGAAGTTTCACAGAAGGCTTCTGTGTAGTTTATATTTGCATATATTCCTTTTTCCACTACTACGCTCTTAGCGCTCCAAATGTCCAGTTGCATTTTCAACAGAAAGAGTGTTCAGATGTGCTCAATCAAAAGTATGGTTTAACTCTGTTAGCTGAATGCACAGATCAGAAGGAACTTTCACCGAATGATTCTGTGTAGTTTATATTTGAAGACATTCCTTTTTCCACTATTACCCTCTTAGCGCTCCGAATCTCCACTTGCATTTTCTACAAAAAGAGTGTTCCATAACTGCTCAATCAAAAATATGTTTTATCTCTGTTAACTGAATTTACAGATCAGAAATAAGTTTCACAGAATGCATCTGTGTAGTTTTTATTTGAAGATATTCTTTTTCCTAATGTAGGCCTCTTAGCGCTTAGCATGTCCAATTGCAGTTTCTACACAAAGAGTGTTTCAGAACGGCTCAATCAAAAGTAAGGTTCAACTCTGTTAGTTGAATGCACAGAACAGAAAGAATTTTCACAGAATGCTACTGTGTAGTTTATATTTGAATATATTCCTTTTTCCACTATTACCCTCTTAGCGCTCCGAATATCCACTTGCATTTTCTACAGAAAGAGTGTTCAGAACTGCGCAATCAAAAGTATGGTTTAACTCTGTTAGCTTAATGAACATATCAGAAATAAGTTTCACACAATGCTTCTGTGTAGTTTTTATTTGAAGATATTATTTTTCCCAATATAGGCCTCTTAGCGCTCAGAATGTCCAATTGCAGTTTCTACAGAAAGAGTGTTTCAGAAAGGCTCAATCAAAAGTAAGGTTCAACTCTGTTAGTTGAATGCACAGAACAGAAAGAAGTTTCATACAATGCTTCTGTGTAGTTTATATTTGAAAATATTCTTTTTTCCACTATTACCCACTTAGCGCTACGAATGTCCAGTTGCATTTTCTACAGACAGAGTGTTTCAAAACTGCTCAATCATAAGTATGGTTTAACTCTGTTAGCTGAATGCTCAGATCAGAAAGAAGTTTCACAGAATGCTTCTGTGTAGTTTATATTTGAATATATTCCTTTTTCCACTACTACTCTCTTAGCGCTCCAAATGTCCAGTTTCATTTTCTTCAGAAAGAGTGTTCAGATCTGCTCAATCAAAAGTATGGTTTAACTCTGTTAGCTGAATGCACAGATCAGAAAGAAGTTTCACAGAATGATTCTGTGTAGTTTATATTTGGAGACATTCCTTTTTCCACTATTACCCTCTTAGCGCTCCGAATCTCCACTTGCATTTTCTACAGAAAGAGTGTTTCAGAACGGCTCAATCAAAACTAAGGTTCAACTCTTTTAGTTGAACAAACAGAACAGAAAGTAGTTTCACACAATTCTTCTGTGTAGTTTTTATTTGTAGACATTCTTTTTCCCAATATAGGCCTCTTAGCGCTCAGAATGTCCAATTGCAGTTTCTACAGAAAGAGTGTTTCAGAACGGCTCAATCAAAAGTAAGGTTCAACTCTGTTAGTTGAATGCACAGAACAGAAAGAAGTTTCATACAATGTTTCTGTGTAGTTTATATTTGAACATATTCTTTTTTCCACTATTACCCACTTAGCGCTACGAATGTCCAGTTGCATTTTCTACAGACAGAGAGTTTCAAAACTGCTCAATAAAAAGTATGGTTTAACTCTGTTAGCTGTATGCTCAGATCAGAAAGAAGTTTCACAGAATGCTTCTGTGTAGTTTATATTTGCATATATTCCTTTTTCCACTACTACGCTCTTAGCGCTCCAAATGTCCAGTTGCATTTTCAACAGAAATAGTGTTCAGATGTGCTCAATCAAATGTATGGTTTAACTCTGTTAGCTGAATGCACAGATCAGAAAGAAGTTTCACCGAATGATTCTGTGTAGTTTATATTTGAAGACATTCCTTTTTCCACTATTACCCTCTTAGCGCTCCGAATCTCCACTTGCATTTTCTACAAAAAGAGTGTTTCATAACTGCTCAATCAAAAATATGTTTTATCTCTGTTAACTGAATTTACAGATCAGAAATAAGTTTCACAGAATGCATCTGTGTAGTTTTTATTTGAAGATATTCTTTTTCCTAATGTAGGACTCCTAGCGCTTAGCATGTCCAATTGCAGTTTCTACACAAAGAGTGTTTCAGAACGGCTCAATCAAAAGTAAGGTTCAACTCTGTTAGTTGAATGCACAGAACAGAAAAAATTTTCACAGAATGCTACTGTGTAGTTTATATTTGAATATATTCCTTTTTCCACTATTACCCTCTTAGCGCTCCGAATGTCCACTTGCATTTTCTACAGAAAGAGTGTTCAGAACTGCGCAATCAAAAGTATGGTTTAACTCTGTTAGCTTAATGAACATATCAGAAATAAGTTTCACACAATGCTTCTCTGTAGTTTTTATTTGAAGATATTTTTTTTCCCAATATAGGCCTCTTAGCGCTCAGAATGTCCAATTGCAGTTTCTACAGAAAGAGTGTTTCAGAAAGGCTCAATCAAAAGTAAGGTTCAACTCTGTTAGTTGAATGCACAGAACAGAAAGAAATTTCATACAATGCTTCTGTGTAGTTTATATTTGAACATATTCTTTTTTCCACTATTACCCACTTAGCGCTATGAATGTCCAGTTGCATTTTCTACAGACAGAGTGTTTCAAAACTGCTCAATCATAAGTATGGTTTAACTCTGTTAGCTGAATGCTCAGATCAGAAAGAAGTTTCACAGAATGCTTCTGTGTAGTTTATATTTGAATATATTCCTTTTTCCACTACTACTCTCTTAGCGCTCCAAATATCCAGTTGCATTTTCTACAGAAAGAGTGTTCAGATCTGCTCAATCAAAAGTATGGTTTAACTCTGTTAGCTGAATGCACAGATCAGAAAGAAGTTTCACAGAATGATTCTGTGTAGTTTATATTTGGAGACATTCCTTTTTCCACTATTACCCTCTTAGCGCTCCGAATATCCACTTGCATTTTCTACAGAAAGAGTGTTTCAGAACGGCTCAATCAAAACTAAGGTTCAACTCTTTTAGTTGAACAAACAGAACAGAAAGTAGTTTCACACAATTCTTCTGTGTAGTTTTTATTTGTAGACATTCTTTTTCCCAATATAGGCCTCTTAGCGCTCAGAATGTCCAATTGCAGTTTCTACAGAAAGAGTGTTTCAGAACGTCTCAATCAAAAGTAAGGTTCAACTCTCTTAGTTGAATGCACAGAACAGAAAGAAGTTTCATACAATGCTTCTGTGTAGTTTATATTTGAACATATTCTTTTTTCCACTATTACCCACTTAGCGCTACGAATGTCCAGTTGCATTTTCTACAGACAGAGAGTTTCAAAACTGCTCAATCAAAAGTATTGTTTAACTCTGTTAGCTGTATGCTCAGATCAGAAAGAAGTTTCACAGAATGCTTCTGTGTAGTTTATATTTGCATATATTCCTTTTTCCACTACTACGCTCTTAGCGCTCCAAATGTCCAGTTGCATTTTCTACAGAAAGAGTGTTCAGATCTGCTCAATCAAAAGTATGGTTTAACTCTGTTAGCTGAATGCACAGATCAGAAAGAAGTTTCACAGAATGATTCTGTGTAGTTTATATTTGGAGACATTCCTTTTTCCACTATTACCCTCTTAGCGCTCCGAATCTCCACTTGCATTTTCTACAGAAAGAGTGTTTCAGAACGGCTCAATCAAAACTAAGGTTCAACTCTTTTAGTTGAACAAACAGAACAGAAAGTAGTTTCACACAATTCTTCTGTGTAGTTTTTATTTGTAGACATTCTTTTTCCCAATATAGGCCTCTTAGCGCTCAGAATGTCCAATTGCAGTTTCTACAGAAAGAGTGTTTCAGAACGGCTCAATCAAAAGTAAGGTTCAACTCTGTTAGTTGAATGCACAGAACAGAAAGAAGTTTCATACAATGCTTCTGTGTAGTTTATATTTGAACATATTCTTTTTTCCACTATTACCCACTTAGCGCTACGAATGTCCAGTTGCATTTTCTACAGACAGAGAGTTTCGAAACTGCTCAATCAAAAGTATGGTTTAACTCTGTTAGCTGTATGCTCAGATCAGAAAGAAGTTTCACAGAATGCTTCTGTGTAGTTTATATTTGCATATATTCCTTTTTCCACTACTACGCTCTTAGCGCTCCAAATGTCCAGTTGCATTTTCAACAGAAAGAGTATTCAGATGTGCTCAATCAAAAGTATGGTTTAACTCTGTTAGCTGAATGCACAGATCAGAAAGAAGTTTCACCGAATGATTCTGTGTAGTTTATATTTGAAGACATTCCTTTTTCCACTATTACCCTCTTAGCGCTCCGAATCTCCACTTGCATTTTCTACAAAAAGAGTTTTTCATAACTGCTCAATCAAAAATATGTTTTATCTCTGTTAACTGAATTTACAGATCAGAAATAAGTTTCACAGAATGCATCTGTGTAGTTTTTATTTGAAGATATTCTTTTTCCTAATGTAGGCCTCTTAGCGCTTAGCATGTCCAATTGCAGTTTCTACACAAAGAATGTGTCAGAACGGCTCAATCAAAAGTAAGGTTCAACTCTGTTAGTTGAATGCACAGAACAGAAAGAATTTTCACAGAATGCTACTGTGTAGTTTATATTTGAATATATTCCTTTTTCCACTATTACCCTCTTAGCGCTCCGAATGTCCACTTGCATTTTCTACAGAAAGAGTGTTCAGAACTGCGCAATCAAAAGTATGGTTTAACTCTGTTAGCTTAATGAACATATCAGAAATAAGTTTCACACAATGCTTCTGTGTAGTTTTTATTTGAAGATATTATTTTTCCCAATATAGGCCTCTTAGCGCTCTGAATGTCCAATTGCAGTTTCTACAGAAAGAGTGTTTCAGAAAGGCTCAATCAAAAGTAAGGTTCAACTCTGTTAGTTGAATGCACAGAACAGAAAGAAGTTTCATACAATGCTTCTGTGTAGTTTATATTTGAACATATTCTTTTTTCCACTATTACCCACTTAGCGCTACGAATGTCCAGTTGCATTTCCTACGGACAGAGTGTTTCAAAACTGCTCAATCATAAGTATGGTTTAACTCTGTTAGCTGAATGCTCAGATCAGAAAGAAGTTTCACAGAATGCTTCTGTGTAGTTTATATTTGAATATATTCCTTTTTCCACTACTACTCTCTTAGCGCTCCAAATGTCCAGTTGCATTTCCTACAGAAAGAGTGTTCAGATCTGCTCAATCAAAAGTATGGTTTAACTCTGTTAGCTGAATGCACAGATCAGAAAGAAGTTTCACAGAATGATTCTGTGTAGTTTATATTTGGAGACATTCCTTTTTCCACTATTACCATCTTAGCGCTCCGAATCTCCACTTGCATTTTCTACAGAAAGAGTGTTTAAGAACGGCTCAATCAAAACTAAGGTTCAACTCTTTTAGTTGAACAAACAGAACAGAAAGTAGTTTCACACAATTCTTCTGTGTAGTTTTTATTTGTAGACATTCTTTTTCCCAATATAGGCCTCTTAGCGCTCAGAATGTCCAATTGCAGTTTCTACAGAAAGAGTGTTTCAGAACGGCTCAATCAAAAGTAAGGTTCAACTCTGTTAGTTGAATGCACAGAACAGAAAGAAGTTTCATACAATGCTTCTGTGTAGTTTATATTTGAACATATTCTTTTTTCCACTATTACCCACTTAGCGCTAGGAATGTCCAGTTGCATTTTCTACAGACAGAGAGTTTCAAAACTGCTCAATCGAAAGTATGGTTTAACTCTGTTAGCTGTATGCTCAGATCAGAAAGAAGTTTCACAGAATGCTTCTGTGTAGTTTATATTTGCATATATTCCTTTTTCCACTACTACGCTCTTAGCGCTCCAAATGTCCAGTTGCATTTTCAACAGAAAGAGTGTTCAGATGTGCTCAATCAAAATATGGTTTAACTCTGTTAGCTGAATGCACAGATCAGAAAGAAGTTTCACCGAATGATTCTGTGTAGTTTATATTTGAAGACATTCCTTTTTCCACTATTACCCTCTTAGCGCTCCGAATCTCCACTTGCATTTTCTACAAAAAGAGTGTTTCATAACTGCTCAATCAAAAATATGTTTTATCTCTGTTAACTGAATTTACAGATCAGAAATAAGTTTCACAGAATGCATCTGTGTAGTTTTTATTTGAAGATATTCTTTTTCCTAATGTAGGCCTCTTAGCGCTTAGCATGTCCAATTGCAGTTTCTACACAAAGAGTGTTTCAGAACGGCTCAATCAAAAGTAAGGTTCAACTCTGTTAGTTGAATGCACAGAACAGAAAGGATTTTCACAGAATGCTACTGTGTAGTTTATATTTGAATATATTCCTTTTTCCACTATTACCCTCTTAGCGCTCCGAATGTCCACTTGCATTTTCTACAGAAAGAGTGTTCAGAACTGCGCAATCAAAAGTATGGTTTAACTCTGTTAGCTTAATGAACATATCAGAAATAAGTTTCACACAATGCTTCTGTGTAGTTTTTATTTGAAGATATTATTTTTCCCAATAGAGGCCTCTTAGCGCTCAGAATGTCCAATTGCAGTTTCTACAGAAAGAGTGTTTCAGAAAGGCTCAATCAAAAGTAAGGTTCAACTCTGTTAGTTGAATGCACAGAACAGAAAGAAGTTTCATACAATGCTTCTGTGTAGTTTATATTTGAAAATATTCTTTTTTCCACTATTACCCACTTAGCGCTACGAATGTCCAGTTGCATTTTCTACAGACAGAGTGTTTCAAAACTGCTCAATCATAAGTATGGTTTAACTCTGTTAGCTGAATGCTCAGATCAGAAAGAAGTTTCACAGAATGCTTCTGTGTAGTTTATATTTGAATATATTCCTTTTTCCACTACTACTCTCTTAGCGCTCCAAATGTCCAGTTGCATTTTCTACAGAAAGAGTGTTCAGAGCTGCTCAATCAAAAGTATGGTTTAACTCTGTTAGCTGAATGCACAGATAAGAAAGAAGTTTCACAGAATGATTCTGTGTAGTTTATATTTGGAGACATTCCTTTTTCCACTATTACCCTCTTAGCGCTCCGAATCTCCACTTGCATTTTCTACAGAAAGAGTGTTTCAGAACGGCTCAATCAAAACTAAGGTTCAACTCTTTTAGTTGAACAAACAGAACAGAAAGTAGTTTCACACAATTCTTCTGTGTAGTTTTTATTTGTAGACATTCTTTTTCCCAATATAGGCCTCTTAGCACTCAGAATGTCCAATTGCAGTTTCTACAGAAAGAGTGTTTCAGAACGGCTCAATCAAAAGTAAGGTTCAACTCTGTTAGTTGAATGCACAGAACAGAAAGTAGTTTCATACAATGCTTCTGTGTAGTTTATATTTGAACATATTCTTTTTTCCACTATTACCCACTTAGCGCTACGAATGTCCAGTTGCATTTTCTACAGACAGAGAGTTTCAAAACTGCTCAATCAAAAGTATGGTTTAACTCTGTTAGCTGTATGCTCAGATCAGAAAGAAGTTTCACAGAATGCTTCTGTGTAGTTTATATTTGCATATATTCCTTTTTCCACTACTACGCTCTTAGCGCTCCAAATGTCCAGTTGCATTTTCAACAGAAAGAGTGTTCAGATGTGCTCAATCAAAAGTATGGTTTAACTCTGTTAGCTGAATGCACAGATCAGAAAGAAGTTTCACCGAATGATTCTGTGTAGTTTATATTTGAAGACATTCCTTTTTCCACTATTACCCTCTTAGCGCTCCGAATCTCCACTTGCATTTTCTACAAAAAGAGTGTTTCATAACTGCTCAATCAAAAATATGTTTTATCTCTGTTAACTGAATTTACAGATCAGAAATAAGTTTCACAGAATGCATCTGTGTAGTTTTTATTTGAAGATATTCTTTTTCCTAATGTAGGCCTCTTAGCGCTTAGCATGTCCAATTGCAGTTTCTACACAAAGAGTGTTTCAGAACGGCTCAATCAAAAGTAAGGTTCAACTCTGTTAGTTGAATGCACAGAACAGAAAGAATTTTCACAGAATGCTACTGTGTAGTTTATATTTGCATATATTCCTTTTTCCACTATTACCCTCGTAGCGCTCCGAATGTCCACTTGCATTTTCTACAGAAAGAGTGTTGAGAACTGCGCAATCAAAAGTATGGTTTAACTCTGTTAGCTTAATGAACATATCAGAAATAAGTTTCACACAATGCTTCTGTGTAGTTTTTATTTGAAGATATTATTTTTCCCAATAGAGTCCTCTTAGCGCTCAGAATGTCCAATTGCAGTTTCTACAGAAAGAGTGTTTCAGAAAGGCTCAATCAAATGTAAGGTTCAAATCTGTTGGTTGAATGCACAGAACAGAAAGAAGTTTCATACAATGCTTCTGTGTAGTTTATATTTGAACATATTCTTTTTTCCACTATTACCCTCTTAGCGCTACGAATGTCCAATTGCATTTTCTACAGACAGAGTGTTTCAAAACTGCTCAATCATAAGTATGGTTTAACTCTGTTAGCTGAATGCTCAGATAAGAAAGAAGTTTCACAGAATGCTTCTGTGTAGTTTATATTTGAATATATTCCTTTTTCCACTACTACTCTCTTAGCGCTCCAAATGTCCAGTTGCATTTTCTACAGAAAGAGTGTTCAGATCTGCTCAATCAAAAGTATGGTTTAACTCTGTTAGCTGAATGCACAGATCAGAAAGAAGTTTGACAGAATGATTCTGTGTAGTTTATATTTGGAGACATTCCTTTTTCCACTATTACCCTCTTAGCGCTCCGAATCTCCACTTGCATTTTCTACAGAAAGAGTGTTTCAGAACGGCTCAATCAAAACTAAGGTTCAACTCTTTTAGTTGAACAAACAGAACAGAAAGTAGTTTCACACAATTCTTCTGTGTAGTTTTTATTTGTAGACATTCTTTTTCCCAATATAGGCCTCTTAGCGCTCAGAATGTCCAATTGCAGTTTCTACAGAAAGAGTGTTTCAGAACGGCTCAATCAAAAGTAAGGTTCAACTCTGTTAGTTGAATGCACAGAACAGAAAGAAGTTTCATACAATGCTTCTGTGTAGTTTATATTTGAACATATTCTTTTTTCCACTATTACCCACTTAGCGCTACGAATGTCCAGTTGCATTTTCTACAGACAGAGAGTTTCAAAACTGCTCAATCAAAAGTATGGTTTAACTCTGTTAGCTGTATGCTCAGATCAGAAAGAAGTTTCACAGAATGCTTCTGTGTAGTTTATATTTGCATATATTCCTTTTTCCACTACTACGCTCTTAGCGCTCCAAATGTCCAGTTGCATTTTCAACAGAAAGAGTGTTCAGATGTGCTCAATCAAAAGTATGGTTTAACTCTGTTAGCTGAATGCACAGATCAGAAAGAAGTTTCACCGAATGATTCTGTGTAGTTTATATTTGAAGACATTCCTTTTTCCACTATTACCCTCTTAGCGCTCCGAATCTCCACTTGCATTTTCTACAAAAAGAGTGTTTCATAACTGCTCAATCAAAAATATGTTTTATCTCTGTTAACTGAATTTACAGATCAGAAATAAGTTTCACAGAATGCATCTGTGTAGTTTTTATTTGAAGATATTCTTTTTCCTAATGTAGGCCTCTTAGCGCTTAGCATGTCCAATTGCAGTTTCTACACAAAGAGTGTTACAGAACGGCTCAATCAAAAGTAAGGTTCAACTCTGTTAGTTGAATGCACAGAACAGAAAGAATTTTCACAGAATGCTACTGTGTAGTTTATATTTGAATATATTCCTTTTTCCACTATTACCCTCGTAGCGCTCCGAATGTCCACTTGCATTTTCTACAGAAAGAGTGTTGAGAACTGCGCAATCAAAAGTATGGTTTAACTCTGTTAGCTTAATGAATATATCAGAAATAAGTTTCACACAATGCTTCTGTGTAGTTTTTATTTGAAGATATTATTTTTCCCAATAGAGTCCTCTTAGCGCTCAGAATGTCCAATTGCAGTTTCTACAGAAAGAGTGTTTCAGAAAGGCTCAATCAAAAGTAAGGTTCAACTCTGTTAGTTGAATGCACAGAACAGAAAGAAGTTTCATACAATGCTTCTGTGTAGTTTATATTTGAACATATTCTTTTTTCCACTATTACCCACTTAGCGCTACGAATGTCCAATTGCATTTTCTACAGACAGAGTGTTTCAAAACTGCTCAATCATAAGTATGGTTTAACTCTGTTAGCTGAATGCTCAGATCAGAAAGAAGTTTCACAGAATGCTTCTGTGTAGTTTATATTTGAATATATTCCTTTTTCCACTACTACTCTCTTAGCGCTCCAAATGTCCAGTTGCATTTTCTACAGAAAGAGTGTTCAGATCTGCTCAATCAAAAGTATGGTTTAACTCTGTTAGCTGAATGCACAGATCAGAAAGAAGTTTGACAGAATGATTCTGTGTAGTTTATATTTGGAGACATTCCTTTTTCCACTATTACCCTCTTAGCGCTCCGAATCTCCACTTGCATTTTCTACAGAAGGAGTGTTTCAGAACGGCTCAATCAAAACTAAGGTTCAACTCTTTTAGTTGAACAAACAGAACAGAAAGTAGTTTCACACAATTCTTCTGTGTAGTTTTTATTTGTAGACATTCTTTTCCCAATATAGGCCTCTTAGCGCTCAGAATGTCCAATTGCAGTTTCTACAGAAAGAGTGTTTCAGAACGGCTCAATCAAAAGTAAGGTTCAACTCTGTTAGTTGAATGCACAGAACAGAAAGAAGTTTCATACAATGCTTCTGTGTAGTTTATATTTGAACATATTCTTTTTTCCACTATTACCCACTTAGCGCTACGAATGTCCAGTTGCATTTTCTACAGACAGAGAGTTTCAAAACTGCTCAATCAAAAGTATGGTTTAACTCTGTTAGCTGTATGCTCAGATCAGAAAGAAGTTTCACAGAATGCTTCTGTGTAGTTTATATTTGCATATATTCCTTTTTCCACTACTACGCTCTTAGCGCTCCAAATGTCCAGTTGCATTTTCAACAGAAAGAGTGTTCAGATGTGCTCAATCAAAAGTATGGTTTAACTCTGTTAGCTGAATGCACAGATCAGAAACAAGTTTCACCGAATGATTCTGTGTAGTTTATATTTGAAGACATTCCTTTTTCCACTATTACCCTCTTAGCGCTCCGAATCTCCACTTGCATTTTCTACAAAAAGAGTGTTTCATAACTGCTCAATCAAAAATATGTTTTATCTCTGTTAACTGAATTTACAGATCAGAAATAAGTTTCACAGAATGCATCTGTGTAGTTTTTATTTGAAGATATTCTTTTTCCTAATGTAGGCCTCTTAGCGCTTAGCATGTCCAATTGCAGTTTCTACACAAAGAGTGTTTCAGAACGGCTCAATCAAAAGTAAGGTTCAACTCTGTTAGTTGAATGCACAGAACAGAAAGAATTTTCACAGAATGCTACTGTGTAGTTTATATTTGAATATATTCCTTTTACCACTATTACCCTCTTAGCGCTCCGAATGTCCACTTGCATTTTCTACAGAAAGAGTGTTCAGAACTGCGCAATCAAAAGTATGGTTTAACTCTGTTAGCTTAATGAACATATCAGAAATAAGTTTCACACAATGCTTCTGTGTAGTTTTTATTTGAAGATATTATTTTTCCCAATAGAGTCCTCTTAGCGCTCAGAATGTCCAATTGCAGTTTCTACAGAAAGAGTGTTTCAGAAAGGCTCAATCAAAAGTAAGGTTCAACTCTGTTAGTTGAATGCACAGAACAGAAAGAAGTTTCATACAATGCTTCTGTGTAGTTTATATTTGAACATATTCTTTTTTCCACTATTACCCACTTAGCGCTACGAATGTCCAGTTGCATTTTCTACAGACAGAGTGTTTCAAAACTGCTCAATCATAAGTATGGTTTAACTCTGTTAGCTGAATGCTCAGATCAGAAAGAAGTTTCACAGAATGCTTCTCTGTAGTTTATATTTGAATATATTCCTTTTTCCACTACTACTCTCTTAGCGCTCCAAATGTGCAGTTGCATTTTCTACAGAAAGAGTGTTCAGATCTGCTCAATCAAAAGTATGGTTTAACTCTGTTAGCTGAATGCACAGATCAGAAAGAAGTTTCACAGAATGATTCTGTGTAGTTTATATTTGGAGACATTCCTTTTTCCACTATTACCCTCTTAGCGCTCCGAATCTCCACTTGCATTTTCTACAGAAAGAGTGTTTCAGAACGGCTCAATCAAAACTAAGGTTCAACTCTTTTAGTTGAACAAACAGAACGGAAAGTAGTTTCACACAATTCTTCTGTGTAGTTTTTATTTGTAGACATTCTTTTTCCCAATATAGGCCTCTTAGCGCTCAGAATGTCCAATTGCAGTTTCTACAGAAAGAGTGTTCAGAACTGCGCAATCAAAAGTATGGTTTAACTCTGTTAGCTTAATGAACATATCAGAAATAAGTTTCACACAATGCTTCTGTGTAGTTTTTATTTGAAGATATTATTTTTCCCAATATAGGCCTCTTAGCGCTCAGAATGTCCAATTGCAGTTTCTACAGAAAGAGTGTTTCAGAAAGGCTCAATCAAAAGTAAGGTTCAACTCTGTTAGTTGAATGCACAGAACAGAAAGTAGTTTCATACAATGCTTCTGTGTAGTTTATATTTGAAAATATTCTTTTTTCCACTAATACCCACTTAGCGCTACGAATGTCCAGTTGCATTTTCTACAGACAGAGTGTTTCAAAACTGCTCAATCATAAGTATGGTTTAACTCTGTTAGCTGAATGCTCAGATCAGAAAGAAGTTTCACAGAATGCTTCTGTGTAGTTTATATTTGAATATATTCCTTTTTCCACTACTACGCTCTTAGCGCTCCAAATGTCCAGTTGCATTTTCAACAGAAAGAGTGTTCAGATGTGCTCAATCAAAAGTATGATTTAACTCTGTTAGCTGAATGCACAGATCAGAAAGAAGTTTCACCGAATGATTCTGTGTAGTTTATATTTGAAGACATTCCTTTTTCCACTATTACCCTCTTAGCGCTCCGAATCTCCACTTGCATTTTCTACAAAAAGAGTGTTTCATAACTGCTCAATCAAAAATATGTTTTATCTCTGTTAACTGAATTTACAGATCAGAAATAAGTTTCACAGAATGCATCTGTGTAGTTTTTATTTGAAGATATTCTTTTTCCTAATGTAGGCCTCTTAGCGCTTAGCATGTCCAATTGCAGTTTCTACACAAAGAGTGTTTCAGAACGGCTCAATCAAAAGTAAGGTTCAACTCTGTTAGTTGAATGCACAGAACAGAAAGAATTTTCACAGAATGCTACTGTGTAGTTTATATTTGAATATATTCCTTTTTCCACTCTTACCCTCCTAGCGCTCTGAATGTCCACTTACATTTTCTACAGAAAGAGTGTTGAGAACTGCGCAATCAAAAGTATGGTTTAACTCTGTTAGCTTAATGAACATATCAGAAATAAGTTTCACACAATGCTTCTGTGTAGTTTTTATTTGAAGATATTATTTTTCCCAATAGAGTCCTCTTAGCGCTCAGAATGTCCAATTGCAGTTTCTACAGAAAGAGTGTTTCAGAAAGGCTCAATCAAATGTAAGGCTCAAATCTGTTGGTTGAATGCACAGAACAGAAAGAAGTTTCATACAATGCTTCTGTGTAGTTTATATTTGAACATATTCTTTTTTCCACTATTACCCTCTTAGCGCTACGAATGTCCAATTGCATTTTCTACAGACAGAGTGTTTCAAAACTGCTCAATCATAAGTATGGTTTAACTCTGTTAGCTGAATGCTCAGATAAGAAAGAAGTTTCACGGAATGCTTCTGTGTAGTTTATATTTGAATATATTCCTTTTTCCACTACTACTCTCTTAGCGCTCCAAATGTCCAGTTGCATTTTCTACAGAAAGAGTGTTCAGATCTGCTCAATCAAAAGTATGGTTTAACTCTGTTAGCTGAATGCACAGATCAGAAAGAAGTTTGACAGAATGATTCTGTGTAGTTTATATTTGGAGACATTCCTTTTTCCACTATTACCCTCTTAGCGCTCCGAATCTCCACTTGCATTTTCTACAGAAAGAGTGTTTCAGAACGGCTCAATCAAAACTAAGGTTCAACTCTTTTAGTTGAACAAACAGAACAGAAAGTAGTTTCACACAATTCTTCTGTGTAGTTTTTATTTGTAGACATTCTTTTTCCCAATATAGGCCTCTTAGCGCTCAGAATGTCCAATTGCAGTTTTTACAGAAAGAGTGTTTCAGAACGGCTCAATCAAAAGTAAGGTTCAACTCTGTTAGTTGAATGCACAGAACAGAAAGAAGTTTCATACAATGCTTCTGTGTAGTTTATATTTGAACATATTCTTTTTTCCACTATTACCAACTTAGCGCTACGAATGTCCAGTTGCATTTTCTACAGACAGAGAGTTTCAAAACTGCTCAATCAAAAGTATGGTTTAACTCTGTTAGCTGTATGCTCAGATAAGAAAGAAGTTTCACAGAATGCTTCTGTGTAGTTTATATTTGCATATATTCCTTTTTCCACTACTAAGCTCTTAGCGCTCCAAATGTCCAGTTGCATTTTCAACAGAAAGAGTGTTCAGATGTGCTCAATCAAAAGTATGGTTTAACTCTGTTAGCTGAATGCACAGATCAGAAAGAAGTTTCACCGAATGATTCTGTGTAGTTTATATTTGAAGACATTCCTTTTTCCACTATTACCCTCTTAGCGCTCCGAATCTCCACTTGCATTTTCTACAAAAAGAGTGTTTCATAACTGCTCAATCAAAAATATGTTTTATCTCTGTTAACTGAATTTACAGATCAGAAATAAGTTTCACAGAATGCATCTGTGTAGTTTTTATTTGAAGATATTCTTTTTCCTAATGTAGGCCTCTTAGCGCTTAGCATGTCCAATTGCATTTTCTACACAAAGAGTGTTTCAGAACGGCTCAATCAAAAGTAAGGTTCAACTCTGTTAGTTGAATGCACAGAACAGAAAGAATTTTCACAGAATGCTACTGTGTAGTTTATATTTGAATATATTCCTTTTTCCACTATTACCCTCTTAGCGCTCCGAATGTCCACTTGCATTTTCTACAGAAAGAGTGTTCAGAACTGCGCAATCAAAAGTATGGTTTAACTCTGTTAGCTTAATGAACATATCAGAAATAAGTTTCACACAATGATTCTGTGTAGTTTTTATTTGAAGATATTATTTTTCCCAATATAGGCCTCTTAGCGCTCAGAATGTCCAATTGCAGTTTCTACAGAAAGAGTGTTTCAGAACGGCTCAATCAAAAGTAAGGTTCAACTCTGTTAGTTGAATGCACAGAACAGAAAGAAGTTTCATACAATGCTTCTGTGTAGTTTATATTTGAACATATTCTTTTTTCCACTATTACCCACTTAGCGCTACGAATGTCCAGTTGCATTTTCTACAGACAGAGAGTTTCAAAACTGCTCAATCAAAAGTATGGTTTAACTCTGTTAGCTGTATGCTCAGATCAGAAAGAAGTTTCACAGAATGCTTCTGTGTAGTTTATATTTGCATATATTCCTTTTTCCACTACTACGCTCTTAGCGCTCCAAATGTCCAGTTGCATTTTCAACAGAAAGAGTGTTCAGATGTGCTCAATCAAAAGTATGGTTTAACTCTGTTAGCTGAATGCACAGATCAGAAAGAAGTTTCACCGAATGATTCTGTGTAGTTTATATTTGAAGACATTCCTTTTTCCACTATTACCCTCTTAGCGCTCCGAATCTCCACTTGCATTTTCTACAAAAAGAGTGTTTCATAACTGCTCAATCAAAAATATGTTTTATCTCTGTTAACTGAATTTACAGATCAGAAATAAGTTTCACAGAATGCATCTGTGTAGTTTTTATTTGAAGATATTCTTTTTCCTAATGTAGGCCTCTTAGCGCTTAGCATGTCCAATTGCAGTTTCTACACAAAGAGTGTTTCAGAACGGCTCAATCAAAAGTAAGGTTCAACTCTGTTAGTTGAATGCACAGAACAGAAAGAATTTTCACAGAATGCTACTGTGTAGTTTATATTTGAATATATTCCTTTTACCACTATTACCCTCTTAGCGCTCCGAATGTCCACTTGCATTTTCTACAGAAAGAGTGTTCAGAACTGCGCAATCAAAAGTATGGTTTAACTCTGTTAGCTTAATGAACATATCAGAAATAAGTTTCACACAATGCTTCTGTGTAGTTTTTATTTGAAGATATTATTTTTCCCAATAGAGGCCTCTTAGCGCTCAGAATGTCCAATTGCAGTTTCTACAGAAAGAGTGTTTCAGAAAGGCTCAATCAAAAGTAAGGTTCAACTCTGTTAGTTGAATGCACAGAACAGAAAGAAGTTTCATACAATGCTTCTGTGTAGTTTATATTTGAACATATTCTTTTTTCCACTATTACCCACTTAGCGCTACGAATGTCCAGTTGCATTTTCTACAGACAGAGTGTTTCAAAACTGCTCAATCATAAGTATGGTTTAACTCTGTTAGCTGAATGCTCAGATCAGAAAGAAGTTTCACAGAATGCTTCTGTGTAGTTTATATTTGAATATATTACTTTTTCCACTACTACTCTCTTAGCGCTCCAAATGTGCAGTTGCATTTTCTACAGAAAGAGTGTTCAGATCTGCTCAATAAAAAGTATGGTTTAACTCTGTTAGCTGAATGCACAGATCAGAAAGAAGTTTCACAGAATGATTCTGTGTAGTTTATATTTGGAGACATTCCTTTTTCCACTATTACCCTCTTAGCGCTCCGAATCTCCACTTGCATTTTCTACAGAAAGAGTGTTTCAGAACGGCTCAATCAAAACTAAGGTTCAACTCTTTTAGTTGAACAAACAGAACGGAAAGTAGTTTCACACAATTCTTCTGTGTAGTTTTTATTTGTAGACATTCTTTTTCCCAATATAGGCCTCTTAGCGCTCAGAATGTCCAATTGCAGTTTCTACAGAAAGAGTGTTTCCGAACGGCTCAATCAAAAGTAAGGTTCAACTCTGTTAGTTGAATGCACAGAACAGAAAAAAGTTTCATACAATGCTTCTGTGTAGTTTATATTTGAACATATTCTTTTTTCCACTATTACCCACTTAGCGCTACGAATGTCCAGTTGCATTTTCTACAGACAGAGAGTTTCAAAACTGCTCAATCAAAAGTATGGTTTAACTCTGTTAGCTGTATGCTCAGATCAGAAAGAATTTTCACAGAATGCTTCTGTGTAGTTTATATTTGCATATATTCCTTTTTCCACTACTACGCTCTTAGCGCTCCAAATGTCCAGTTGCATTTTCAACAGAAAGAGTGTTCAGATGTGCTCAATCAAAAGTATGGTTTAACTCTGTTAGCTGAATGCACAGATCAGAAAGAAGTTTCACCGAATGATTCTGTGTAGTTTATATTTGATGACATTCCTTTTTCCACTATTACCTTCTTAGCGCTCCGAATCTCCCCTTGCATTTTCTACAAAAAGAGTGTTTCATAACTGCTCAATCAAAAATATGTTTTATCTCTGTTAACTGAATTTACAGATCAGAAATAAGTTTCACAGAATGCATCTGTGTAGTTTTTATTTGAAGATATTCTTTTTCCTAATGTAGGCCTCTTAGCGCTTAGCATGTCCAATTGCAGTTTCTACACAAAGAGTGTTTCAGAACGGCTCAATCAAATGTAAGGTTCAACTCTGTTAGTTGAATGCACAGAACAGAAAGAATTTTCACAGAATGCTACTGTGTAGTTTATATTTGAATATATTCCTTTTTCCACTATTACCCTCTTAGCGCTCCGAATGTCCACTTGCATTTTCTACAGAAAGAGTGTTCAGAACTGCGCAATCAAAAGTATGGTTTAACTCTGTTAGCTTAATGAACATATCAGAAATAAGTTTCCCACAATGCTTCTGTGTAGTTTTTATTTGAAGATATTATTTTTCCCAATAGAGGCCTCTTAGCGCTCAGAATGTCCAATTGCAGTTTCTACAGAAAGAGTGTTTCAGAAAGGCTCAATCAAAAGTAAGGTTCAACTCTGTTAGTTGAATGCACAGAACAGAAAGAAGTTTCATACAATGCTTCTGTGTAGTTTATATTTGAACATATTCTTTTTTCCACTATTACCCACTTAGCGCTACGAATGTCCAGTTGCATTTTCTACAGACAGAGTGTTTCAAAACTGCTCAATCATAAGTATGGTTTAACTCTGTTAGCTGAATGCTCAGATCAGAAAGAAGTTTCACAGAATGCTTCTGTGTAGTTTATATTTGAATATATTCCTTTTTCCACTACTACTCTCTTAGTGCTCCAAATGTGCAGTTGCATTTTCTACAGAAAGAGTGTTCAGATCTGCTCAATAAAAAGTATGGTTTAACTCTGTTAGCTGAATGCACAGATCAGAAAGAAGTTTCACAGAATGATTCTGTGTAGTTTATATTTGGAGACATTCCTTTTTCCACTATTACCCTCTTAGCGCTCCGAATCTCCACTTGCATTTTCTACAGAAAGAGTGTTTCAGAACGGCTCAATCAAAACTAAGGTTCAACTCTTTTAGTTGAACAAACAGAACGGAAAGTAGTTTCACACAATTCTTCTGTGTAGTTTTTATTTGTAGACATTCTTTTTCCCAATATAGGCCTCTTAGCGCTCAGAATGTCCAATTGCAGTTTCTACAGAAAGAGTGTTTCAGAACGGCTCAATCAAAAGTAAGGTTCAACTCTGTTAGTTGAATGCACAGAACAGAAAAAAGTTTCATACAATGCTTCTGTGTAGTTTATATTTGAACATATTCTTTTTTCCACTATTACCCACTTAGCGCTACGAATGTCCAGTTGCATTTTCTACAGACAGAGAGTTTCAAAACTGCTCAATCAAAAGTATGGTTTAACTCTGTTAGCTGTATGCTCAGATCAGAAAGAATTTTCACAGAATGCTTCTGTGTAGTTTATATTTGCATATATTCCTTTTTCCACTACTACGCTCTTAGCGCTCCAAATGTCCAGTTGCATTTTCAACAGAAAGAGTGTTCAGATCTGCTCAATCAAAAGTATGGTTTAACTCTGTTAGCTGAATGCACAGATCAGAAAGAAGTTTCACCGAATGATTCTGTGTAGTTTATATTTGATGACATTCCTTTTTCCACTATTACCTTCTTAGCGCTCCGAATCTCCCCTTGCATTTTCTACAAAAAGAGTGTTTCATAACTGCTCAATCAAAAATATGTTTTATCTCTGTTAACTGAATTTACAGATCAGAAATAAGTTTCACAGAATGCATCTGTGTAGTTTTTATTTGAAGATATTCTTTTTCCTAATGTAGGCCTCTTAGCGCTTAGCATGTCCAATTGCAGTTTCTACACAAAGAGTGTTTCAGAACGGCTCAATCAAATGTAAGGTTCAACTCTGTTAGTTGAATGCACAGAACAGAAAGAATTTTCACAGAATGCTACTGTGCAGTTTATATTTGAATATATTCCTTTTTCCACTATTACCCTCTTAGCGCTCCGAATGTCCACTTGCATTTTCTACAGAAAGAGTGTTGAGAACTGCGCAATCAAAAGTATGGTTTAACTCTGTTAGCTTAATGAACATATCAGAAATAAGTTTCACACAATGCTTCCGTGTAGTTTTTATTTGAAGATATTATTTTTCCCAATAGAGGCCTCTTAGCGCTCAGAATGTCCAATTGCAGTTTCTACAGAAAGAGTGTTTCAGAAAGGCTCAATCAAAAGTAAGGTTCAACTCTGTTAGTTGAATGCACAGAACAGAAAGAAGTTTAATACAATGCTTCTGTGTAGTTTATATTTGAACATATTCTTTTTTCCACTATTACCCACTTAGCGCTACGAATGTCCAATTGCATTTTCTACAGACAGAGTGTTTCAAAACTGCTCAATCAAAACTATGGTTTAACTCTGTTAGCTGAATGCTCAGATCAGAAAGAAGTTTCACATAATGCTTCTGTGTAGTTTATATTTGAATATATTACTTTTTCCACTACTAATCTATTAGCGCTCCAAATGTCCAGTTGCATTTTCTACAGAAAGAGTGTTCAGATCACCTCAATCAAAAGTATGGTTTAATTCTGTTAGCTGAATGCACAGATCAGAAAGAAGTTTCACAGAATGATTCTGTGTAGTTTATATTTGGAGACATTCCTTTTTCCACTATTACCCTCTTAGCGCTCCGAATCTCCACTTGCATTTTCTACAGAAAGAGTGTTTCAGAACGGCTCAATCAAAACTAAGGTTCAACGCTTTTAGTTGAACAAACAGAACAGAAAGAAGTTTCACACAATTCTTCTGTGTAGTTTTTATTTGTAGACATTCTTTTTCCCAATATAGGCCTCTTAGCGCTCAGAATGTCCAATTGCAGTTTCTACAGAAAGAGTGTTTCAGAACGGCTCAATCAAAAGTAATTTTCAACTCTGTTAGTTGAATGCACAGAACAGAAAGAAGTTTCATACAATGCTTCTGTGTAGTTTATATTTGAACATATTCTTTTTTCCACTATTACCCTCTTAGCGCTCCGAATCTCCACTTGCATTTTCTACAAAAAGAGTGTTTCATAACTGCTCAATCAAAAATATGTTTTATCTCTGTTAACTGAATTTACAGATCAGAAATAAGTTTCACAGAATGCATCTGTGTAGTTTTTATTTGAAGATATTCTTTTTCCCAATGTAGGCCTCTTAGCGCTTAGCATGTCCAATTGCAGTTTCTACAGAAAGAGTGTTTCAGAACGGCTCAATCAAAAGTAAGGTTCAACTCTGTTAGTTGAATGCACAGAACAGAAAGAATTTTCACAGAATGCTACTGTGTAGTTTATTTATGAATATATTCCTTTTTCCACTATTACCCTCTTAGCGCTCCGAATGTCCACTTCCATTTTCTACAGAAAGAGTGTTCAGAACTGCGCAATCAAAACTAAGGTTCAACTCTTTTAGTTGAACAAACAGAACAGAAAGAAGTTTCACACAATTCTTCTGTGTAGTTTTTATTTGTAGACATTCTTTTTCCCAATATAGGCCTCTTAGCGCTCAGAATGTCCAATTGCAGTTTCTACAGAAAGAGTGTTTCAGAACGGCTCAATCAAAAGTAAGGTTCAACTCTGTTAGTTGAATGCACAGAACAGAAAGAAGTTTCATACAATGCTTCTGTGTAGTTTATATTTGAACATATTCTTTTTTCCACTATTACCCACTTAGCGCTACGAATGTCCAGTTGCATTTTCTACAGACAGAGTGTTTCAAAACTGCTCAATCATAAGTATGGTTTAACTCTGTTAGCTGAATGCTCAGATCAGAAAGAAGTTTCACAGAATGCTTCTGTGTAGTTTATATTTGAATGTATTCCTTTTTCCACTACTACTCTCTTAGCGCTCCAAATGTCCAGTTGCATTTTCTACAGAAAGAGTATTCAGATCTGCTCAATCAAAAGTATGGTTTAACTCTGTTAGCTGAATGCACAGATCAGAAAGAAGTGTCACAGAATGATTCTGTGTAGTTTATATTTGGAGACATTCCTTTTTCCACTATTACCCACTTAGCGCTCCGAATCTCCACTTGCATTTTCTACAGAAAGAGTGTTTCAGAACGGCTCAATCAAAACTAAGATTCAACTCTTTTAGTTGAACAAACAGAACAGAAAGAAGTTTCACACAATTCTTCTGTGTAGTTTTTATTTGTAGACATTCTTTTTCCCAATATAGGCCTCTTAGGGCTCAGAATGTCCAATTGCAGTTTCTACAGAAAGAGTGTTTCAGAACGGCTCAATCAAAAGTAAGGTTAAACTCTGTTAGTTGAATGCACAGAACAGAAAGAAGTTTCATACAATGCTTCTGTGTAGTTTATATTTGAACATATTCTTTTTTCCACTATTACCCACTTAGCGCTACGAATGTCCAGTTGCATTTTCTACAGACAGAGTGTTTCAAAACTGCTCAATCAAAAGTATGGTTTAACTCTGTTAGCTGAATGCTCAGATCAGAAAGAAGTTTCACAGAATGCATCTGTGTAGTTTTTATTTGAAGATATTCTTTTTCCTAATGTAGGCCTCTTAGCGCATAGCATGTCCAATTGCAGTTTCTACACAAAGAGTGTTTCAGAACGGCTCAATCAAAAGTAAGGTTCAACTCTGTTAGTTGAATGCACAGAACAGAAAGAATTTTCACAGAATGCTACTGTGTAGTTTATATTTGAATATATTCCTTTTTCCACTATTACCCTCGTAGCGCTCCGAATGTCCACCTGCATTTTCTACAGAAATAGTGTTCAGAACTGCGCAATCAAAAGTATGGTTTAACTCTGTTAGCTTAATGAACATATCAGAAATAAGTTTCACACAATGCTTCTGTGTAGTTTTTATTTGAAGATATTATTTTTCCCAATAGAGTCCTCTTAGCGCTCAGAATGTCCAATTGCAGTTTCTACAGAAAGAGTGTTTCAGAAAGGCTCAATCAAATGTAAGGTTCAACTCTGTTAGTTGAATGCACAGAACAGAAAGAAGTTTCATACAATGCTTCTGTGTAGTTTATATTTCAACATATTCTTTTTTCCACTATTACCCACTTAGCGCTACGAATGTCCAGTTGCATTTTCCACAGACAGAGAGTTTCAAAACTGCTCAATCAAAAGTATGGTTTAACTCTGTTAGCTGTATGCTCAGATCAGAAAGAAGTTTCACAGAATGCTTCTGTGTAGTTTATATTTGCATATATTCCTTTTTCCACTACTACTCTCTTAGCGCTCCAAATGTCCAGTTGCATTTTCAACAGTAAGAGTGTTCAGATGTGCTCAATCAAAAGTATGGTTTAACTCTGTTAGCTGAATGCACAGATCAGAAAGAAGTTTCACCGAATGATTCTGTGTAGTTTATATTTGAAGACATTCCTTTTTCCACTATTACCATCTTAGCGCTCCGAATCTGCACTTGCATTTTCTCCAAAAAGAGTGTTTCATAACTGCTCAATCAAAAATATGTTTTATCTCTGTTAACTGAATTTACAGATTAGAAATAAGTTTCACAGAATGCATCTGTGTAGTTTTTATTTGAAGATATTCTTTTTCCTAATGTAGGCCTCTTAGCGCTTAGCATGTCCATTTGCAGTTTCTACACAAAGAGTGTTTCAGAACAGCTCAATCAAAAGTAAGGTTCAACTCTGTTTGTTGAATGCACAGAACAGAAAGAATTTTCACAGAATGCTAATGTGTAGTTTATATTTGAATATATTCCTTTTTCCACTATTACCCTCTTAGCGCTCCGAATGTCCACTTGCATTTTCTACAGAAAGAGTGTTCAGAACTGCGCAATCAAAACTATGGTTTAACTCTGTTAGCTTAATGAACATATCAGAAATAAGTTTCACACAATGCTTCTGTGTAGTTTTTATTTGAGGATATTATTTTTCCCAATAGAGGCCTCTTAGCGCTCAGAATGTCCAATTGCAGTTTCTACAGAAAGAGTGTTTCAGAAAGGCTCAATCAAAAGTAAGGTTCAACTCTGTTAGTTGAATGCACAGAACAGAAAGAAGTTTCATACAATGCTTCTGTGTAGTTTATATTTGAACATATTCTTTTTTCCACTATTACCCACTTAGCGCTACGAATGTCCAGTTGCATTTTCTACAGACAGAGTGTTTCAAAACTGCTCAATCATAAGTATGGTTTAACTCTGTTAGCTGAATGCTCAGATCAGAAAGAAGTTTCACAGAATGCTTCTGTGTAGTTTATATTTGAATATATTACTTTTTCCACTACTACTCTCTTAGCGCTCCAAATGTCCAGTTGCATTTTCTACAGAAAGAGTGTTCAGATCTGCTCAATCAAAAGTATGGTTTAACTCTGTTAGCTGAATGCACAGATCAGAAAGAAGTTTCACAGAATGATTCTGTGTAGTTTATATTTGGAGACATTCCTTTTTCCACTATTACCCTCTTAGCGCTCCGAATCTCCACTTGCATTTTCTACAGAAAGAGTGTTTCAGAACGGCTCAATCAAAACTAAGGTTCAACTCTTTTAGTTGAACAAACAGAACAGAAAGTAGTTTCACACAATTCTTCTGTGTAGTTTTTATTTGTAGACATTCTTTTTCCCAATATAGGCCTCTTAGCGCTCAGAATGTCCAATTGCAGTTTCTACAGAAAGAGTGTTTCAGAACGGCTCAATCAAAAGTAAGGTTCAACTCTGTTAGTAGAATGCACAGAACAGAAAGAAGTTTCATACAATGCTTCTGTGTAGTTTATATTTGAACATATTCTCTTTTCCACTATTACCCACTTAGCGCTACGAATGTCCAGTTGCATTTTCTACAGACAGAGTGTTTCAAAACTGCTCAATCAAAAGTATGGTTTAACTCTGTTAGCTGTATGCTCAGATCAGAAAGAAGTTTCACAGAATGCTTCTGTGTAGTTTATATTTGAATATATTCCTTTTTCCACTACTACGCTCTTAGCGCTCCAAATGTCCAGTTGCATTTTCAACAGAAAGAGTGTTCAGATCTGCTCAATCAAATGTATGGTTTAACTCTGTTAGCTGAATGCACAGATCAGAAAGAAGTTTCACCGAATGATTCTGTGTAGTTTATATTTGAAGACATTCCTTTTTCCACTATTACCCCCTTAGCGCTCCGAAGCTCCACTTGCATTTTCTACAAAAAGAGTGTTTCATAACTGCTAAATCAAAAATATGTTTTATCTCTGTTAACTGAATTTACAGATCAGAAATAAGTTTCACAGAATGCATCTGTGTAGTTTTTATTGGAAGACATTCTTTTTCCCAATGTAGGCCTCTTAGCGCTTAGCATGTCCAATTGCAGTTTCTACAGAAACAGTGTTTCAGAACGGCTCAATCAAAAGTAAGGTTCAACACTGTTAGTTGAATGCACAGAACAGAAAGAATTTTCACAGAATGCTACTGTGTAGTTTATATTTGTATATATTCCTTTTTCCACTATTACCCTCTTAGCGCTCCGAATGTCCACTTGCATTTTCTACAGAAAGAGTGTTCAGAACTGCGCAATCAAAAGTATGGTTTAACTCTGTTAGCTTAATGAACATATCAGAAATAAGTTTCACACAATGCTTCTGTGTAATTTTTATTTGAAGATATTATTTTTCCCAATAGAGGCCTCTTAGCGCTCAGAATGTCCAATTGCAGTTTCTACAGAAAGAGTGTTTCAGAAAGGCTCAATCAAAAGTAAGGTTCAACTCTGTTAGTTGAATGCACAGAACAGAAAGTAGTTTCATACAATGCTTCTGTGTAGTTTATATTTGAACATATTCTTTTTTCCACTATTACCCACTTAGCGCTACGAATGTCCAGTTGCATTTTCCACAGACAGAGTGTTTCAAAACTGCTCAATCAAAAGTATGGTTTAACTCTGTTAGCTGAATGCTCAGTTCAGAAAGAAGTTTCACATAATGCTTCTGTGTAGTTTATATTTGAATATATTCCTTTTTCCACTACTACTCTCTTAGCGCTCCAAATGTCCAGTTGCATTTTCTACAGAAAGAGTGTTCAGATCTGCTCAATCAAAAGTATGGTTTAACTCTGTTAGCTGAATGCACAGATCAGAAAGAAGTTTCACAGAATGATTCTGTGTAGTTTATATTTGGAGACATTCCTTTTT
This sequence comes from Symphalangus syndactylus, assembly GCF_028878055.3. NCBI lineage: Eukaryota > Metazoa > Chordata > Mammalia > Primates > Hylobatidae > Symphalangus > Symphalangus syndactylus. The sequence goes on from NC_072439.2 coordinate 771,435, forward strand.
CCACTATTACCCTCTTAGCGCTCGGAATCTCCACTTGCATTTTCTACAGAAAGAGTGTTTCAGAACGGCTCAATCAAAACTAAGGTTCAACTCTTTTAGTTGAACAAACAGAACAGAAAGAAGTTTCACACAATTCTTCTGTGTAGTTTTTATTTGTAGACATTCTTTTTCCCAATATAGGCCTCTTAGCGCTCAGAATGTCCAATTGCAGTTTCTACAGAAAGAGTGTTTCAGAACGGCTCAATCAAAAGTAAGGTTCAACTCTGTTAGTTGAATGCACAGAACAGAAAGAAGTTTCATACAATGCTTCTGTGTAGTTTATATTTGAACATATTCTTTTTTCCACTATTACCCACTTAGCACTACGAATGTCCAGTTGCATTTTCTACAGACAGAGTGTTTCAAAACTGCTCAATCAAAAGTATGGTTTAACTCTGTTAGCTGTATGCTCAGATCAGAAAGAAGTTTCACAGAATGCTTCTGTGTAGTTTATATTTGAATATATTCCTTTTTCCACTACTACGCTCTTAGCGCTCCAAATGTCCAGTTGCATTTTCAACAGAAAGAGTGTTCAGATCTGCTCAATCAAATGTATGGTTTAACTCTGTTAGCTGAATGCACAGATCAGAAAGAAGTTTCACCGAATGATTCTGTGTAGTTTATATTTGAAGACATTCCTTTTTCCACTATTACCCCCTTAGCGCTCCGAAGCTCCACTTGCATTTTCTACAAAAAGAGTGTTTCATAACTGCTCAATCAAAAATATGTTTTATCTCTGTTAACTGAATTTACAGATCAGAAATAAGTTTCACAGAATGCATCTGTGTAGTTTTTATTGGAAGACATTCTTTTTCCCAATGTAGGCCTCTTAGCGCTTAGCATGTCCAATTGCAGTTTCTACAGAAACAGTGTTTCAGAACGGCTCAATCAAAAGGTTCAACACTGTTAGTTGAATGCACAGAACAGAAAGAATTTTCACAGAATGCTACTGTGTAGTTTATATTTGTATATATTCCTTTTTCCACTATTACCCTCTTAGCGCTCCGAATGTCCACTTGCATTTTCTACAGAAAGAGTGTTCAGAACTGCGCAATCAAAAGTATGGTTTAACTCTGTTAGCTTAATGAACATATCAGAAATAAGTTTCACACAATGCTTCTGTGTAATTTTTATTTGAAGATATTATTTTTCCCAATAGAGGCCTCTTAGCGCTCAGAATGTCCAATTGCAGTTTCTACAGAAAGAGTGTTTCAGAAAGGCTCAATCAAAAGTAAGGTTCAACTCTGTTAGTTGAATGCACAGAACAGAAAGTAGTTTCATACAATGCTTCTGTGTAGTTTATATTTGAACATATTCTTTTTTCCACTATTACCCACTTAGCGCTACGAATGTCCAGTTGCATTTTCCACAGACAGAGTGTTTCAAAACTGCTCAATCAAAAGTATGGTTTAACTCTGTTAGCTGAATGCTCAGTTCAGAAAGAAGTTTCACATAATGCTTCTGTGTAGTTTATATTTGAATATATTCCTTTTTCCACTACTACTCTCTTAGCGCTCCAAATGTCCAGTTGCATTTTCTACAGAAAGAGTGTTCAGATCTGCTCAATCAAAAGTATGGTTTAACTCTGTTAGCTGAATGCACAGATCAGAAAGAAATTTCACAGAATGATTCTGTGTAGTTTATATTTGGAGACATTCCTTTTTCCACTATAACCCTCTTAGCGCTCGGAATCTCCACTTGCATTTTCTACAGAAAGAGTGTTTCAGAACGGCTCAATCAAAACTAAGGTTCAACTCTTTTAGTTGAACAAACAGAACAGAAAGAAGTTTCACACAATTCTTCTGTGTAGTTTTTATTTGTAGACATTCTTTTTCCCAATATAGGCCTCTTAGCGCTCAGAATGTCCAATTGCAGTTTCTACAGAAAGAGTGTTTCAGAACGGCTCAATCAAAAGTAAGGTTCAACTCTGTTAGTTGAATGCACAGAACAGAAAGAAGTTTCATACAATGCTTCTGTGTAGTTTATATTTGAACATATTCTTTTTTCCACTATTACCCACTTAGCGCTACGAATGTCCAGTTGCATTTTCTACAGACAGAGTGTTTCAAAACTGCTCAATCAAAAGTATGGTTTAACTCTGTTAGCTGAATGCTCAGATCAGAAAGAAGTTTCACAGAATGCTTCTGTGTAGTTTATATTAGAATATATTCCTTTTTCCACTACTACGCTCTTAGCGCTCCAAATGTCCAGTTGCATTTTCAACAGAAAGAGTGTTCAGATCTGCTCAATCAAAAGTATGGTTTAACTCTGTTAGCTGAATGCACAGATCAGAAAGAAGTTTCACCGAATGATTCTGTGTAGTTTATATTTGAAGACATTCCTTTTTCCACTATTACCCACTTAGCGCTCCGAATCTCCACTTGCATTTTCTACAAAAAGAGTGTTTCATAACTGCTCAATCAAAAATATGTTTTATCTCTGTTAACTGAATTTACAGATCAGAAATAAGTTTCACAGAATGCATCTTTGTAGTTTTTATTTGAAGATATTCTTTTTCCCAATGTAGGCCTCTTAGCGCTTAGCATGTCCAATTGCAGTTTCTACAGAAACAGTGTTTCAGAACGGCTCAATCAAAAGTAAGGTTCAACAATGTTAGTTGAATGCACAGAACAGAAAGAATTTTCACAGAATGCTACTGTGTAGTTTATATTTGTATATATTCCTTTTTCCACTATTACCCTCTTAGCGCTCCGAATGTCCACTTGCATTTTCTACAGAAAGAGTGTTCAGAACTGCGCAATCAAAAGTATGGTTTAACTCTGTTAGCTTAATGAACATATCAGAAATAAGTTTCACACAATGCTTCTGTGTAATTTTTATTTGAAGATATTATTTTTCCCAATAGAGGCCTCTTAGCGCTCAGAATGTCCAATTGCAGTTTCTACAGAAAGAGTGTTTCAGAAAGGCTCAATCAAAAGTAAGGTTCAACTCTGTTAGTTGAATGCACAGAACAGAAAGTAGTTTCATACAATGCTTCTGTGTAGTTTATATTTGAACATATTCTTTTTTCCACTATTACCCACTTAGCGCTACGAATGTCCAGTTGCATTTCCCACAGACAGAGTGTTTCAAAACTGCTCAATCAAAAGTATGGTTTAACTCTGTTAGCTGAATGCTCAGTTCAGAAAGAAGTTTCACAGAATGCTTCTGTGTAGTTTATATTTGAATATATTCCTTTTTCCACTACTACTCTCTTAGCGCTCCAAATGTCCAGTTGCATTTTCTACAGAAAGAGTGTTCAGATCTGCTCAATCAAAAGTATGGTTTAACTCTGTTAGCTGAATGCACAGATCAGAAAGAAGTTTCACAGAATGATTCTGTGTAGTTTATATTTGGAGACATTCCTTTTTCCACTATTACCCTCTTAGCGCTCGGAATCTCCACTTGCATTTTCTACAGAAAGATTGTTTCAGAACGGCTCAATCAAAACTAAGGTTCAACTCTTTTAGTTGAACAAACAGAACAGAAAGATGTTTCACACAATTCTTCTGTGTAGTTTTTATTTGTAGACATTCTTTTTCCCAATATAGGCCTCTTAGCGCTCAGAATGTCCAATTGCAGTTTCTACAGAAAGAGTGTTTCAGAACGGCTCAATCAAAAGTAAGGTTCAACTCTGTTAGTTGAATGCACAGAACAGAAAGAAGTTTCATACAATGCTTCTGTGTAGTTTATATTTGAACATATTCTTTTTTCCACTATTACCCACTTAGCGCTACGAATGTCCAGTTGCATTTTCTACAGACAGAGTGTTTCAAAACTGCTCAATCATAAGTATGGTTTAACTCTGTTAGCTGAATGCTCAGATCAGAAAGAAGTTTCACAGAATGCTTCTGTGTAGTTTATATTTGAATGTATTCCTTTTTCCACTACTACTCTCTTAGCGCTCCAAATGTCCAGTTGCATTTTCTACAGAAAGAGTATTCAGATCTGCTCAATCAAAAGTATGGTTTAACTCTGTTAGCTGAATGCACAGATCAGAAAGAAGTTTCACAGAATGATTCTGTGTAGTTTATATTTGGAGACATTCCTTTTTCCACTATTACCCACTTAGCGCTCCGAATCTCCACTTGCATTTTCTACAGAAAGAGTGTTTCAGAACGGCTCAATCAAAACTAAGATTCAACTCTTTTAGTTGAACAAACAGAACAGAAAGAAGTTTCACACAATTCTTCTGTGTAGTTTTTATTTGTAGACATTCTTTTTCCCAATATAGGCCTCTTAGGGCTCAGAATGTCCAATTGCAGTTTCTACAGAAAGAGTGTTTCAGAACGGCTCAATCAAAAGTAAGGTTCAACTCTGTTAGTTGAATGCACAGAACAGAAAGAAGTTTCATACAATGCTTCTGTGTAGTTTATATTTGAATATATTCTTTTTTCCACTATTACCCACTTAGCGCTACGAATGTCCAGTTGCATTTTCTACAGACAGAGTGTTTCAAAACTGCTCAATCAAAAGTATGGTTTAACTCTGTTAGCTGAATGCTCAGATCAGAAAGAAGTTTCACAGAATGCTTCTGTGTAGTTTATATTTGAATATATTCCTTTTTCCACTACTACGCTCCTAGCGCTCCAAATGTCCAGTTGCATTTTCTACAGAAAGAGTGTTCAGATCTGCTCAATCAAAAGTATGGTTTAACTCTGTTAGCTGAATGCACAGATCAGAAAGTAGTTTCACCGAATGATTCTGTGTAGTTTATATTTGAAGACATTCCTTTTTCCACTATTACCCTCTTAGCGCTCCGAATCTCCACTTGCATTTTCTACAAAAAGAGTGTTTCATAACTGCTCAATCAAAAATATGTTTTATCTCTGTTAACTGAATTTACAGATCAGAAATAAGTTTCACAGAATGCATCTGTGTAGTTTTATTTGAAGATATTCTTTTTCCCAATGTAGGCCTCTTAGCGCTTAGCATGTCCAATTTCACTTTCTACAGAAAGAGTGTTTCAGAACGGCTCAATCAAAAGTAAGGTTCAACTCTGTTAGTTGAATGCACAGATCAGAAAGAAGTTTCACAGAATGATTCTGTGTAGTTTATATTTGGAGACATTCCTTTTTCCACTATTAACCTCTTAGCGCTCCGAATCTCCACTTGCATTTTCTACAGAAAGAGTGTTTCAGAACGGCTCAATCAAAACTAAGGTTCAACTCTTTTAGTTGAACAAACAGAACAGAAAGAAGTTTCACACAATTCTTCTGTTTAGTTTTTAATTGTAGACATTCTTTTTCCCAATATAGGCCTCTTAGCGCTCAGAATGTCCAATTGCAGTTTCTACAGAAAGAGTGTTTCAGAACGGCTCAATCAAAAGTAAGGTTCAACTCTGTTAGTTGAATGCACAGAACAGAAAGAAGTTTCATACAATGCTTCTGTGTAGTTCATATTTGAACATATGCTTTTTACCACTATTACCCACTTAGCGCTACGAATGTCCAGTTGCATTTTCTACAGACAGAGTGTTTCCAAACTGCTCAATCAAAAGTATGGTTTAACTCTGTTAGCTGAATGCTCAGATCAGAAAGCAGTTTCACAGAATGCTTCTGTGTAGTTTATATTTGAATATATTCCTTTTTCCACTACTACGCTCTTAGCGCTCCAAATGTCCAGTTGCATTTTCTACAGAAAGGGTGTTCAGATCTGCTCAATCAAAAGTATGGTTTAACTCTGTTAGCTGAATGCACAGATCAGAAAGAAGTTTCACCGAATGATTCTGTGTAGTTTATATTTGAAGACATTCCTTTTTCCACTATTACCCACTTAGCGCTCCGAATCTCCACTTTCATTTTCTACAAAAAGAGTGTTTCATAACTGCTCAATCAAAAATATGTTTTATCTCTGTTAACTGAATTTACAGATCAGAAATAAGTTTCACACAATGCATCTGTGTAGTTTTTATTTGAAGATATTCTTTTTCCCAATGTAGGCCTCTTAGCGCTTAGCATGTCCAATTGCAGTTTCTACAGAAAGAGTGTTTCAGAACGGCTCAATCAAAAGTAAGGTTCAACTCTGCTAGTTGAATGCACAGAACAGAAAGAATTTTCACAGAATGCTACTGTGTAGTTTATATTTGAATATATTCCTTTCTCCACTATTACCCTCTTAGCGCTCCGAATGTCCACTTGCATTTTCTACAGAAAGAGTGTTCAGAACTGCGCAATCAAAAGTATGGTTTAACTCTGTTAGCTTAATGAACATATCAGAAATAAGTTTCACACAATGCTTCTGTGTAGTTTTTATTTGAAGATGTTATTTTTCCCAATAGAGGCCTCTTAGCGCTCAGAATGTCCAATTGCAGTTTCTACAGAAAGAGTGTTTCAGAAAGGCTCAATCAAATGTAAGGTTCAACTCTGTTAGTTGAATGCACAGAACACAAAGAAGTTTCATACAATGATTCTGTGTAGTTTATATTTGAACATATACTTTTTTCCACTATTACCCACTTAGCGCTACGAATGTCCAGTTGCATTTTCTACAGACAGAGTGTTTCAAAACTGCTCAATCAAAAGTATGGTTTAACTCTGTTAGCTGAATGCTCAGATCAGAAAGAAGTTTCACAGAATGCTTCTTTGTAGTTTATATTTGAATATATTCCTTTTTCCACTACTACTCTCTTAGCGCTCCAAATGTCCAGTTGCATTTTCTACAGAAAGAGTGTTCAGATCTGCTCATTCAAAAGTATGGTTTAACTCTGTTAGCTGAATGCACAGATCAGAAAGAAGTTTCACAGAATGATTCTGTGTAGTTTATATTTGGAGACATTCCTTTTTCCACTATTACCCTCTTAGCGCTCCGAATCTCCACTTGCATTTTCTACAGAAAGAGTGTTTTAGAACGGCTCAAACAAAACTAAGGTTCAACTCTTTTAGTTGAACAAACAGAAAAGAAAGAAGTTTCACACAATTCTTCTGTGTAGTTTTTATTTGTAGACATTCTTTTTCCCAATATAGGCCTCTTAGCGCTCAGAATGTCCAATTGCAGTTTCTACAGAAAGAGTGTTTCAGAACGGCTCAATCGAAAGTAAGGTTCAACTCTGTTAGTTGAATGCACAGAACAGAAAGAAGTTTCATACAATGCTTCTGTGTAGAATATATTTGAACATATTCTTTTTTCCACTACTACGCTCTTAGCGCTCCAAATGTCCAGTTGCATTTTCAACAGAAAGAGTGTTCAGATGTGCTCAATCAAAAGTATGGTTTAACTCTGTTAGCTGAATGCACAGATCAGAAAGAAGTTTCACCGAATGATTCTGTGTAGTTTATATTTGATGACATTCCTTTTTCCACTATTACCTTCTTAGCGCTCCGAATCTCCCCTTGCATTTTCTACAAAAAGAGTGTTTCATAACTGCTCAATCAAAAATATGTTTTATCTCTGTTAACTGAATTTACAGATCAGAAATAAGTTTCACAGAATGCATCTGTGTAGTTTTTATTTGAAGATATTCTTTTTCCTAATGTAGGCCTCTTAGCGCTTAGCATGTCCAATTGCAGTTTCTACACAAAGAGTGTTTCAGAACGGCTCAATCAAATGTAAGGTTCAACTCTGTTAGTTGAATGCACAGAACAGAAAGAATTTTCACAGAATGCTACTGTGTAGTTTATATTTGAATATATTCCTTTTTCCACTATTACCCTCTTAGCGCTCCGAATGTCCACTTGCATTTTCTACAGAAAGAGTGTTGAGAACTGCGCAATCAAAAGTATGGTTTAACTCTGTTAGCTTAATGAACATATCAGAAATAAGTTTCACACAATGCTTCTGTGTAGTTTTTATTTGAAGATATTATTTTTCCCAATAGAGGCCTCTTAGCGCTCAGAATGTCCAATTGCAGTTTCTACAGAAAGAGTGTTTCAGAAAGGCTCAATCAAAAGTAAGGTTCAACTCTGTTAGTTGAATGCACAGAACAGAAAGAAGTTTCATACAATGCTTCTGTGTAGTTTATATTTGAACATATTCTTTTTTCCACTATTACCCACTTAGCGCTACGAATGTCCAGTTGCATTTTCTACAGACAGAGTGTTTCAAAACTGCTCAATCATAAGTATGGTTTAACTCTGTTAGCTGAATGCTCAGATCAGAAAGAAGTTTCACAGAATGCTTCTGTGTAGTTTATATTTGAATATATTCCTTTTTCCACTACTACTCTCTTAGCGCTCCAAATGTGCAGTTGCATTTTCTACAGAAAGAGTGTTCAGATCTGCTCAATAAAAAGTATGGTTTAACTCTGTTAGCTGAATGCACAGATCAGAAAGAAGTTTCACAGAATGATTCTGTGTAGTTTATATTTGGAGACATTCCTTTTTCCACTATTACCCTCTTAGCGCTCCGAATCTCCACTTGCATTTTCTACAGAAAGAGTGTTTCAGAACGGCTCAATCAAAACTAAGGTTCAACTCTTTTAGTTGAACAAACAGAACGGAAAGTAGTTTCACACAATTCTTCTGTGTAGTTTTTATTTGTAGACATTCTTTTTCCCAATATAGGCCTCTTAGCGCTCAGAATGTCCAATTGCAGTTTCTACAGAAAGAGTGTTTCAGAACGGCTCAATCAAAAGTAAGGTTCAACTCTGTTAGTTGAATGCACAGAACAGAAAAAAGTTTCATACAATGCTTCTGTGTAGTTTATATTTGAACATATTCTTTTTTCCACTATTACCCACTTAGCGCTACGAATGTCCAGTTGCATTTTCTACAGACAGAGAGTTTCAAAACTGCTCAATCAAAAGTATGGTTTAACTCTGTTAGCTGTATGCTCAGATCAGAAAGAATTTTCACAGAATGCTTCTGTGTAGTTTATATTTGCATATATTCCTTTTTCCACTACTACGCTCTTAGCGCTCCAAATGTCCAGTTACATTTTCAACAGAAAGAGTGTTCAGATGTGCTCAATCAAAAGTATGGTTTAACTCTGTTAGCTGAATGCACAGATCAGAAAGAAGTTTCACCGAATGATTCTGTGTAGTTTATATTTGATGACATTCCTTTTTCCACTATTACCTTCTTAGCGCTCCGAATCTCCCCTTGCATTTTCTACAAAAAGAGTGTTTCATAACTGCTCAATCAAAAATATGTTTTATCTCTGTTAACTGAATTTACAGATCAGAAATAAGTTTCACAGAATGCATCTGTGTAGTTTTTATTTGAAGATATTCTTTTTCCTAATGTAGGCCTCTTAGCGCTTAGCATGTCCAATTGCAGTTCCTACACAAAGAGTGTTTCAGAACGGCTCAATCAAATGTAAGGTTCAACTCTGTTAGTTGAATGCACAGAACAGAAAGAATTTTCACAGAATGCTACTGTGTAGTTTATATTTGAATATATTCCTTTTTCCACTATTACTCTCTTAGCGCTCCGAATGTCCACTTGCATTTTCTACAGAAAGAGTGTTGAGAACTGCGCAATCAAAAGTATGGTTTAACTCTGTTAGCTTAATGAACATATCAGAAATAAGTTTCACACAATGCTTCCGTGTAGTTTTTATTTGAAGATATTATTTTTCCCAATAGAGGCCTCTTAGCGCTCAGAATGTCCAATTGCAGTTTCTACAGAAAGAGTGTTTCAGAAAGGCTCAATCAAAAGTAAGGTTCAACTCTGTTAGTTGAATGCACAGAACAGAAAGAAGTTTAATACAATGCTTCTGTGTAGTTTATATTTGAACATATTCTTTTTTCCACTATTACCCACTTAGCGCTACGAATGTCCAATTGCATTTTCTACAGACAGAGTGTTTCAAAACTGCTCAATCAAAACTATGGTTTAACTCTGTTAGCTGAATGCTCAGATCAGAAAGAAGTTTCACATAATGCTTCTGTGTAGTTTATATTTGAATATATTACTTTTTCCACTACTAATCTATTAGCGCTCCAAATGTCCAGTTGCATTTTCTACAGAAAGAGTGTTCAGATCACCTCAATCAAAAGTATGGTTTAATTCTGTTAGCTGAATGCACAGATCAGAAAGAAGTTTCACAGAATGATTCTGTGTAGTTTATATTTGGAGACATTCCTTTTTCCACTATTACCCTCTTAGCGCTCCGAATCTCCACTTGCATTTTCTACAGAAAGAGTGTTTCAGAACGGCTCAATCAAAACTAAGGTTCAACGCTTTTAGTTGAACAAACAGAACAGAAAGAAGTTTCACACAATTCTTCTGTGTAGTTTTTATTTGTAGACATTCTTTTTCCCAATATAGGCCTCTTAGCGCTCAGAATGTCCAATTGCAGTTTCTACAGAAAGAGTGTTTCAGAACGGCTCAATCAAAAGTAATTTTCAACTCTGTTAGTTGAATGCACAGAACAGAAAGAAGTTTCATACAATGCTTCTGTGTAGTTTATATTTGAACATATTCTTTTTTCCACTATTACCCTCTTAGCGCTCCGAATCTCCACTTGCATTTTCTACAAAAAGAGTGTTTCATAACTGCTCAATCAAAAATATGTTTTATCTCTGTTAACTGAATTTACAGATCAGAAATAAGTTTCACAGAATGCATCTGTGTAGTTTTTATTTGAAGATATTCTTTTTCCCAATATAGGCCTCTTAGCGCTTAGCATGTCCAATTGCAGTTTCTACAGAAAGAGTGTTTCAGAACGGCTCAATCAAAAGTAAGGTTCAACTCTGTTAGTTGAATGCACAGAACAGAAAGAATTTTCACAGAATGCTACTGTGTAGTTTATTTATGAATATATTCCTTTTTCCACTATTACCCTCTTAGCGCTCCGAATGTCCACTTCCATTTTCTACAGAAAGAGTGTTCAGAACTGCGCAATCAAAACTAAGGTTCAACTCTTTTAGTTGAACAAACAGAACAGAAAGAAGTTTCACACAATTCTTCTGTGTAGTTTTTATTTGTAGACATTCTTTTTCCCAATATAGGCCTCTTAGCGCTCAGAATGTCCAATTGCAGTTTCTACAGAAAGAGTGTTTCAGAACGGCTCAATCAAAAGTAAGGTTCAACTCTGTTAGTTGAATGCACAGAACAGAAAGAAGTTTCATACAATGCTTCTGTGTAGTTTATATTTGAACATATTCTTTTTTCCACTATTACCCACTTAGCGCTACGAATGTCCAGTTGCATTTTCTACAGACAGAGTGTTTCAAAACTGCTCAATCATAAGTATGGTTTAACTCTGTTAGCTGAATGCTCAGATCAGAAAGAAGTTTCACAGAATGCTTCTGTGTAGTTTATATTTGAATGTATTCCTTTTTCCACTACTACTCTCTTAGCGCTCCAAATGTCCAGTTGCATTTTCTACAGAAAGAGTATTCAGATCTGCTCAATCAAAAGTATGGTTTAACTCTGTTAGCTGAATGCACAGATCAGAAAGAAGTTTCACAGAATGATTCTGTGTAGTTTATATTTGGAGACATTCCTTTTTCCACTATTACCCACTTAGCGCTCCGAATCTCCACTTGCATTTTCTACAGAAAGAGTGTTTCAGAACGGCTCAATCAAAACGAAGTTTCAACTCTTTTAGTTGAACAAACAGAACAGAAAGAAGTTTCACACAATTCTTCTGTGTAGTTTTTATTTGTAGACATTCTTTTTCCCAATATAGGCCTCTTAGGGCTCAGAATGTCCAATTGCAGTTTCTACAGAAAGAGTGTTTCAGAACGGCTCAATCAAAAGTAAGGTTCAACTCTGTTAGTTGAATGCACAGAACAGAAAGAAGTTTCATACAATGCTTCTGTGTAGTTTATATTTGAACATATTCTTTTTTCCACTATTACCCACTTAGCGCTACGAATGTCCAGTTGCATTTTCTACAGACAGAGTGTTTCAAAACTGCTCAATCAAAAGTATGGTTTAACTCTGTTAGCTGAATGCTCAGATCAGAAAGAAGTTTCACAGAATGCATCTGTGTAGTTTTTATTTGAAGATATTCTTTTTCCTAATGTAGGCCTCTTAGCGCTTAGCATGTCCAATTGCAGTTTCTACACAAAGAGTGTTTCAGAACGGCTCAATCAAAAGTAAGGTTCAACTCTGTTAGTTGAATGCACAGAACAGAAAGAATTTTCACAGAATGCTACTGTGTAGTTTATATTTGAATATATTCCTTTTTCCACTATTACCCTCGTAGCGCTCCGAATGTCCACCTGCATTTTCTACAGAAATAGTGTTCAGAACTGCGCAATCAAAAGTATGGTTTAACTCTGTTAGCTTAATGAACATATCAGAAATAAGTTTCACACAATGCTTCTTTGTAGTTTTTATTTGAAGATATTATTTTTCCCAATAGAGTCCTCTTAGCGCTCAGAATGTCCAATTGCAGTTTCTACAGAAAGAGTGTTTCAGAAAGGCTCAATCAAATGTAAGGTTCAACTCTGTTAGTTAAATGCACAGAACAGAAAGAAGTTTCATGCAATGCTTCTGTGTAGTTTATATTTCAACATATTCTTTTTTCCACTATTACCCACTTAGCGCTACGAATGTCCAGTTGCATTTTCCACAGACAGAGAGTTTCAAAACTGCTCAATCAAAAGTATGGTTTAACTCTGTTAGCTGTATGCTCAGATCAGAAAGAAGTTTCACAGAATGCTTCTGTGTAGTTTATATTTGCATATATTCCTTTTTCCACTACTACTCTCTTAGCGCTCCAAATGTCCAGTTGCATTTTCAACAGTAAGAGTGTTCAGATGTGCTCAATCAAAAGTATGGTTTAACTCTGTTAGCTGAATGCACAGATCAGAAAGAAGTTTCACCGAATGATTCTGTGTAGTTTATATTTGAAGACATTCCTTTTTCCACTATTACCATCTTAGCGCTCCGAATCTGCACTTGCATTTTCTCCAAAAAGAGTGTTTCATAACTGCTCAATCAAAAATATGTTTTATCTGTGTTAACTGAATTTACAGATCAGAAATAAGTTTCACAGAATGCATCTGTGTAGTTTTTATTTGAAGATATTCTTTTTCCTAATGTAGGCCTCTTAGCGCTTAGCATGTCCATTTGCAGTTTCTACACAAAGAGTGTTTCAGAACAGCTCAATCAAAAGTAAGGTTCAACTCTGTTAGTTGAATGCACAGAACAGAAAGAATTTTCACAGAATGCTAATGTGTAGTTTATATTTGAATATATTCCTTTTTCCACTATTACCCTCTTAGCGCTCCGAATGTCCACTTGCATTTTCTACAGAAAGAGTGTTCAGAACTGCGCAATCAAAACTATGGTTTAACTCTGTTAGCTTAATGAACATATCAGAAATAAGTTTCACACAATGCTTCTGTGTAGTTTTTATTTGAGGATATTATTTTTCCCAATAGAGGCCTCTTAGCGCTCAGAATGTCCAATTGCAGTTTCTACAGAAAGAGTGTTTCAGAAAGGCTCAATCAAAAGTAAGGTTCAACTCTGTTAGTTGAATGCACAGAACAGAAAGAAGTTTCATACAATGCTTCTGTGTAGTTTATATTTGAACATATTCTTTTTTCCACTATTACCCACTTAGCGCTACGAATGTCCAGTTGCATTTTCTACAGACAGAGTGTTTCAAAACTGCTCAATCATAAGTATGGTTTAACTCTGTTAGCTGAATGCTCAGATCAGAAAGAAGTTTCACAGAATGCTTCTGTGTAGTTTATATTTGAATATATTACTTTTTCCACTACTACTCTCTTAGCGCTCCAAATGTCCAGTTGCATTTTCTACAGAAAGAGTGTTCAGATCTGCTCAATCAAAAGTATGGTTTAACTCTGTTAGCTGAATGCACAGATCAGAAAGAAGTTTCACAGAATGATTCTGTGTAGTTTATATTTGGAGACATTCCTTTTTCCACTATTACCCTCTTAGCGCTCCGAATCTCCACTTGCATTTTCTACAGAAAGAGTGTTTCAGAACGGCTCAATCAAAACTAAGGTTCAACTCTTTTAGTTGAACAAACAGAACAGAAAGTAGTTTCACACAATTCTTCTGTGTAGTTTTTATTTGTAGACATTCTTTTTCCCAATATAGGCCTCTTAGCGCTCAGAATGTCCAATTGCAGTTTCTACAGAAAGAGTGTTTCAGAACGGCTCAATCAAAAGTAAGGTTCAACTCTGTTAGTAGAATGCACAGAACAGAAAGAAGTTTCATACAATGCTTCTGTGTAGTTTATATTTGAACATATTCTCTTTTCCACTATTACCCACTTAGCGCTACGAATGTCCAGTTGCATTTTCTACAGACAGAGTGTTTCAAAACTGCTCAATCAAAAGTATGGTTTAACTCTGTTAGCTGTATGCTCAGATCAGAAAGAAGTTTCACAGAATGCTTCTGTGTAGTTTATATTTGAATATATTCCTTTTTCCACTACTACGCTCTTAGCGCTCCAAATGTCCAGTTGCATTTTCAACAGAAAGAGTGTTCAGATCTGCTCAATCAAATGTATGGTTTAACTCTGTTAGCTGAATGCACAGATCAGAAAGAAGTTTCACCGAATGATTCTGTGTAGTTTATATTTGAAGACATTCCTTTTTCCACTATTACCCCCTTAGCGCTCCGAAGCTCCACTTGCATTTTCTACAAAAAGAGTGTTTCATAACTGCTAAATCAAAAATATGTTTTATCTCTGTTAACTGAATTTACAGATCAGAAATAAGTTTCACAGAATGCATCTGTGTAGTTTTTATTGGAAGACATTCTTTTTCCCAATGTAGGCCTCTTAGCGCTTAGCATGTCCAATTGCAGTTTCTACAGAAACAGTGTTTCAGAACGGCTCAATCAAAAGTAAGGTTCAACACTGTTAGTTGAATGCACAGAACAGAAAGAATTTTCACAGAATGCTACTGTGTAGTTTATATTTGTATATATTCCTTTTTCCACTATTACCCTCTTAGCGCTCCGAATGTCCACTTGCATTTTCTACAGAAAGAGTGTTCAGAACTGCGCAATCAAAAGTATGGTTTAACTCTGTTAGCTTAATGAACATATCAGAAATAAGTTTCACACAATGCTTCTGTGTAATTTTTATTTGAAGATATTATTTTTCCCAATAGAGGCCTCTTAGCGCTCAGAATGTCCAATTGCAGTTTCTACAGAAAGAGTGTTTCAGAAAGGCTCAATCAAAAGTAAGGTTCAACTCTGTTAGTTGAATGCACAGAACAGAAAGTAGTTTCATACAATGCTTCTGTGTAGTTTATATTTGAACATATTCTTTTTTCCACTATTACCCACTTAGCGCTACGAATGTCCAGTTGCATTTTCCACAGACAGAGTGTTTCAAAACTGCTCAATCAAAAGTATGGTTTAACTCTGTTAGCTGAATGCTCAGTTCAGAAAGAAGTTTCACATAATGCTTCTGTGTAGTTTATATTTGAATATATTCCTTTTTCCACTACTACTCTCTTAGCGCTCCAAATGTCCAGTTGCATTTTCTACAGAAAGAGTGTTCAGATCTGCTCAATCAAAAGTATGGTTTAACTCTGTTAGCTGAATGCACAGATCAGAAAGAAGTTTCACAGAATGATTCTGTGTAGTTTATATTTGGAGACATTCCTTTTTCCACTATTACCCTCTTAGCGCTCGGAATCTCCACTTGCATTTTCTACAGAAAGAGTGTTTCAGAACGGCTCAATCAAAACTAAGGTTCAACTCTTTTAGTTGAACAAACAGAACAGAAAGAAGTTTCACACAATTCTTCTGTGTAGTTTTTATTTGTAGACATTCTTTTTCCCAATATAGGCCTCTTAGCGCTCAGAATGTCCAATTGCAGTTTCTACAGAAAGAGTGTTTCAGAACGGCTCAATCAAAAGTAAGGTTCAACTCTGTTAGTTGAATGCACAGAACAGAAAGAAGTTTCATACAATGCTTCTGTGTAGTTTATATTTGAACATATTCTTTTTTCCACTATTACCCACTTAGCACTACGAATGTCCAGTTGCATTTTCTACAGACAGAGTGTTTCAAAACTGCTCAATCAAAAGTATGGTTTAACTCTGTTAGCTGTATGCTCAGATCAGAAAGAAGTTTCACAGAATGCTTCTGTGTAGTTTATATTTGAATATATTCCTTTTTCCACTAC
The DNA here is from genome assembly GCF_028878055.3 of Symphalangus syndactylus. NCBI lineage: Eukaryota > Metazoa > Chordata > Mammalia > Primates > Hylobatidae > Symphalangus > Symphalangus syndactylus. Next base: position 787,485 of record NC_072439.2, read on the forward strand.
TACGCTCTTAGCGCTCCAAATGTCCAGTTGCATTTTCAACAGAAAGAGTGTTCAGATCTGCTCAATCAAATGTATGGTTTAACTCTGTTAGCTGAATGCACAGATCAGAAAGAAGTTTCACCGAATGATTCTGTGTAGTTTATATTTGAAGACATTCCTTTTTCCACTATTACCCCCTTAGCGCTCCGAAGCTCCACTTGCATTTTCTACAAAAAGAGTGTTTCATAACTGCTCAATCAAAAATATGTTTTATCTCTGTTAACTGAATTTACAGATCAGAAATAAGTTTCACAGAATGCATCTGTGTAGTTTTTATTGGAAGACATTCTTTTTCCCAATGTAGGCCTCTTAGCGCTTAGCATGTCCAATTGCAGTTTCTACAGAAACAGTGTTTCAGAACGGCTCAATCAAAAGGTTCAACACTGTTAGTTGAATGCACAGAACAGAAAGAATTTTCACAGAATGCTACTGTGTAGTTTATATTTGTATATATTCCTTTTTCCACTATTACCCTCTTAGCGCTCCGAATGTCCACTTGCATTTTCTACAGAAAGAGTGTTCAGAACTGCGCAATCAAAAGTATGGTTTAACTCTGTTAGCTTAATGAACATATCAGAAATAAGTTTCACACAATGCTTCTGTGTAATTTTTATTTGAAGATATTATTTTTCCCAATAGAGGCCTCTTAGCGCTCAGAATGTCCAATTGCAGTTTCTACAGAAAGAGTGTTTCAGAAAGGCTCAATCAAAAGTAAGGTTCAACTCTGTTAGTTGAATGCACAGAACAGAAAGTAGTTTCATACAATGCTTCTGTGTAGTTTATATTTGAACATATTCTTTTTTCCACTATTACCCACTTAGCGCTACGAATGTCCAGTTGCATTTTCCACAGACAGAGTGTTTCAAAACTGCTCAATCAAAAGTATGGTTTAACTCTGTTAGCTGAATGCTCAGTTCAGAAAGAAGTTTCACATAATGCTTCTGTGTAGTTTATATTTGAATATATTCCTTTTTCCACTACTACTCTCTTAGCGCTCCAAATGTCCAGTTGCATTTTCTACAGAAAGAGTGTTCAGATCTGCTCAATCAAAAGTATGGTTTAACTCTGTTAGCTGAATGCACAGATCAGAAAGAAATTTCACAGAATGATTCTGTGTAGTTTATATTTGGAGACATTCCTTTTTCCACTATTACCCTCTTAGCGCTCGGAATCTCCACTTGCATTTTCTACAGAAAGAGTGTTTCAGAACGGCTCAATCAAAACTAAGGTTCAACTCTTTTAGTTGAACAAACAGAACAGAAAGAAGTTTCACACAATTCTTCTGTGTAGTTTTTATTTGTAGACATTCTTTTTCCCAATATAGGCCTCTTAGCGCTCAGAATGTCCAATTGCAGTTTCTACAGAAAGAGTGTTTCAGAACGGCTCAATCAAAAGTAAGGTTCAACTCTGTTAGTTGAATGCACAGAACAGAAAGAAGTTTCATACAATGCTTCTGTGTAGTTTATATTTGAACATATTCATTTTTCCACTATTACCCACTTAGCGCTACGAATGTCCAGTTGCATTTTCTACAGACAGAGTGTTTCAAAACTGCTCAATCAAAAGTATGGTTTAACTCTGTTAGCTGAATGCTCAGATCAGAAAGAAGTTTCACAGAATGCTTCTGTGTAGTTTATATTAGAATATATTCCTTTTTCCACTACTACGCTCTTAGCGCTCCAAATGTCCAGTTGCATTTTCAACAGAAAGAGTGTTCAGATCTGCTCAATCAAAAGTATGGTTTAACTCTGTTAGCTGAATGCACAGATCAGAAAGAAGTTTCACCGAATGATTCTGTGTAGTTTATATTTGAAGACATTCCTTTTTCCACTATTACCCACTTAGCGCTCCGAATCTCCACTTGCATTTTCTACAAAAAGAGTGTTTCATAACTGCTCAATCAAAAATATGTTTTATCTCTGTTAACTGAATTTACAGATCAGAAATAAGTTTCACAGAATGCATCTTTGTAGTTTTTATTTGAAGATATTCTTTTTCCCAATGTAGGCCTCTTAGCGCTTAGCATGTCCAATTGCAGTTTCTACAGAAACAGTGTTTCAGAACGGCTCAATCAAAAGTAAGGTTCAACAATGTTAGTTGAATGCACAGAACAGAAAGAATTTTCACAGAATGCTACTGTGTAGTTTATATTTGTATATATTCCTTTTTCCACTATTACCCTCTTAGCGCTCCGAATGTCCACTTGCATTTTCTACAGAAAGAGTGTTCAGAACTGCGCAATCAAAAGTATGGTTTAACTCTGTTAGCTTAATGAACATATCAGAAATAAGTTTCACACAATGCTTCTGTGTAATTTTTATTTGAAGATATTATTTTTCCCAATAGAGGCCTCTTAGCGCTCAGAATGTCCAATTGCAGTTTCTACAGAAAGAGTGTTTCAGAAAGGCTCAATCAAAAGTAAGGTTCAACTCTGTTAGTTGAATGCACAGAACAGAAAGTAGTTTCATACAATGCTTCTGTGTAGTTTATATTTGAACATATTCTTTTTTCCACTATTACCCACTTAGCGCTACGAATGTCCAGTTGCATTTCCCACAGACAGAGTGTTTCAAAACTGCTCAATCAAAAGTATGGTTTAACTCTGTTAGCTGAATGCTCAGTTCAGAAAGAAGTTTCACAGAATGCTTCTGTGTAGTTTATATTTGAATATATTCCTTTTTCCACTACTACTCTCTTAGCGCTCCAAATGTCCAGTTGCATTTTCTACAGAAAGAGTGTTCAGATCTGCTTAATCAAAAGTATGGTTTAACTCTGTTAGCTGAATGCACAGATCAGAAAGAAGTTTCACAGAATGATTCTGTGTAGTTTATATTTGGAGACATTCCTTTTTCCACTATTACCCTCTTAGCGCTCGGAATCTCCACTTGCATTTTCTACAGAAAGATTGTTTCAGAACGGCTCAATCAAAACTAAGGTTCAACTCTTTTAGTTGAACAAACAGAACAGAAAGAAGTTTCACACAATTCTTCTGTGTAGTTTTTATTTGTAGACATTCTTTTTCCCAATATAGGCCTCTTAGCGCTCAGAATGTCCAATTGCAGTTTCTACAGAAAGAGTGTTTCAGAACGGCTCAATCAAAAGTAAGGTTCAACTCTGTTAGTTGAATGCACAGAACAGAAAGAAGTTTCATACAATGCTTCTGTGTAGTTTATATTTGAACACATTCTTTTTTCCACTATTACCCACTTAGCGCTACGAATGTCCAGTTGCATTTTCTACAGACAGAGTGTTTCAAAACTGCTCAATCATAAGTATGGTTTAACTCTGTTAGCTGAATGCTCAGATCAGAAAGAAGTTTCACAGAATGCTTCTGTGTAGTTTATATTTGAATGTATTCCTTTTTCCACTACTACTCTCTTAGCGCTCCAAATGTCCAGTTGCATTTTCTACAGAAAGAGTATTCAGATCTGCTCAATCAAAAGTATGGTTTAACTCTGTTAGCTGAATGCACAGATCAGAAAGAAGTTTCACAGAATGATTCTGTGTAGTTTATATTTGGAGACATTCCTTTTTCCACTATTACCCACTTAGCGCTCCGAATCTCCACTTGCATTTTCTACAGAAAGAGTGTTTCAGAACGGCTCAATCAAAACTAAGATTCAACTCTTTTAGTTGAACAAACAGAACAGAAAGAAGTTTCACACAATTCTTCTGTGTAGTTTTTATTTGTAGACATTCTTTTTCCCAATATAGGCCTCTTAGGGCTCAGAATGTCCAATTGCAGTTTCTACAGAAAGAGTGTTTCAGAACGGCTCAATCAAAAGTAAGGTTCAACTCTGTTAGTTGAATGCACAGAACAGAAAGAAGTTTCATACAATGCTTCTGTGTAGTTTATATTTGAACATATTCTTTTTTCCACTATTACCCACTTAGCGCTACGAATGTCCAGTTGCATTTTCTACAGACAGAGTGTTTCAAAACTGCTCAATCAAAAGTATGGTTTAACTCTGTTAGCTGAATGCTCAGATCAGAAAGAAGTTTCACAGAATGCTTCTGTGTAGTTTATATTTGAATATATTCCTTTTTCCACTACTACGCTCCTAGCGCTCCAAATGTCCAGTTGCATTTTCTACAGAAAGAGTGTTCAGATCTGCTCAATCAAAAGTATGGTTTAACTCTGTTAGCTGAATGCACAGATCAGAAAGTAGTTTCACCGAATGATTCTGTGTAGTTTATATTTGAAGACATTCCTTTTTCCACTATTACCCTCTTAGCGCTCCGAATCTCCACTTGCATTTTCTACAAAAAGAGTGTTTCATAACTGCTCAATCAAAAATATGTTTTATCTCTGTTAACTGAATTTACAGATCAGAAATAAGTTTCACAGAATGCATCTGTGTAGTTTTATTTGAAGATATTCTTTTTCCCAATGTAGGCCTCTTAGCGCTTAGCATGTCCAATTTCACTTTCTACAGAAAGAGTGTTTCAGAACGGCTCAATCAAAAGTAAGGTTCAACTCTGTTAGTTGAATGCACAGATCAGAAAGAAGTTTCACAGAATGATTCTGTGTAGTTTATATTTGGAGACATTCCTTTTTCCACTATTAACCTCTTAGCGCTCCGAATCTCCACTTGCATTTTCTACAGAAAGAGTGTTTCAGAACGGCTCAATCAAAACTAAGGTTCAACTCTTTTAGTTGAACAAACAGAACAGAAAGAAGTTTCACACAATTCTTCTGTTTAGTTTTTAATTGTAGACATTCTTTTTCCCAATATAGGCCTCTTAGCGCTCAGAATGTCCAATTGCAGTTTCTACAGAAAGAGTGTTTCAGAACGGCTCAATCAAAAGTAAGGTTCAACTCTGTTAGTTGAATGCACAGAACAGAAAGAAGTTTCATACAATGCTTCTGTGTAGTTCATATTTGAACATATGCTTTTTACCACTATTACCCACTTAGCGCTACGAATGTCCAGTTGCATTTTCTACAGACAGAGTGTTTCCAAACTGCTCAATCAAAAGTATGGTTTAACTCTGTTAGCTGAATGCTCAGATCAGAAAGCAGTTTCACAGAATGCTTCTGTGTAGTTTATATTTGAATATATTCCTTTTTCCACTACTACGCTCTTAGCGCTCCAAATGTCCAGTTGCATTTTCTACAGAAAGGGTGTTCAGATCTGCTCAATCAAAAGTATGGTTTAACTCTGTTAGCTGAATGCACAGATCAGAAAGAAGTTTCACCGAATGATTCTGTGTAGTTTATATTTGAAGACATTCCTTTTTCCACTATTACCCACTTAGCGCTCCGAATCTCCACTTTCATTTTCTACAAAAAGAGTGTTTCATAACTGCTCAATCAAAAATATGTTTTATCTCTGTTAACTGAATTTACAGATCAGAAATAAGTTTCACACAATGCATCTGTGTAGTTTTTATTTGAAGATATTCTTTTTCCCAATGTAGGCCTCTTAGCGCTTAGCATGTCCAATTGCAGTTTCTACAGAAAGAGTGTTTCAGAACGGCTCAATCAAAAGTAAGGTTCAACTCTGCTAGTTGAATGCACAGAACAGAAAGAATTTTCACAGAATGCTACTGTGTAGTTTATATTTGAATATATTCCTTTCTCCACTATTACCCTCTTAGCGCTCCGAATGTCCACTTGCATTTTCTACAGAAAGAGTGTTCAGAACTGCGCAATCAAAAGTATGGTTTAACTCTGTTAGCTTAATGAACATATCAGAAATAAGTTTCACACAATGCTTCTGTGTAGTTTTTATTTGAAGATGTTATTTTTCCCAATAGAGGCCTCTTAGCGCTCAGAATGTCCAATTGCAGTTTCTACAGAAAGAGTGTTTCAGAAAGGCTCAATCAAATGTAAGGTTCAACTCTGTTAGTTGAATGCACAGAACACAAAGAAGTTTCATACAATGATTCTGTGTAGTTTATATTTGAACATATACTTTTTTCCACTATTACCCACTTAGCGCTACGAATGTCCAGTTGCATTTTCTACAGACAGAGTGTTTCAAAACTGCTCAATCAAAAGTATGGTTTAACTCTGTTAGCTGAATGCTCAGATCAGAAAGAAGTTTCACAGAATGCTTCTTTGTAGTTTATATTTGAATATATTCCTTTTTCCACTACTACTCTCTTAGCGCTCCAAATGTCCAGTTGCATTTTCTACAGAAAGAGTGTTCAGATCTGCTCATTCAAAAGTATGGTTTAACTCTGTTAGCTGAATGCACAGATCAGAAAGAAGTTTCACAGAATGATTCTGTGTAGTTTATATTTGGAGACATTCCTTTTTCCACTATTACCCTCTTAGCGCTCCGAATCTCCACTTGCATTTTCTACAGAAAGAGTGTTTTAGAACGGCTCAAACAAAACTAAGGTTCAACTCTTTTAGTTGAACAAACAGAAAAGAAAGAAGTTTCACACAATTCTTCTGTGTAGTTTTTATTTGTAGACATTCTTTTTCCCAATATAGGCCTCTTAGCGCTCAGAATGTCCAATTGCAGTTTCTACAGAAAGAGTGTTTCAGAACGGCTCAATCGAAAGTAAGGTTCAACTCTGTTAGTTGAATGCACAGAACAGAAAGAAGTTTCATACAATGCTTCTGTGTAGAATATATTTGAACATATTCTTTTTTCCACTATTACCCACTTACTGCTACGAATGTCCAGTTGCACTTTCTACAGACAGAGTGTTTCAAAACTGCTCAATCAAAAGTATGGTTTAACTCTGTTAGCTGAATGCTCAGATCAGAAAGAAGTTTCACAGAATGCCTCTGTGTAGTTTATATTTGAATATATTCCTTTTTCCACTACTACGCTCTTAGCGCTCCAAATGTCCAGTTGCATTTTCTACAGAAAGAGTGTTCAGATCTGCTCAATCAAAAGTATGGTTTAACTCTGTTAGCTGAATGCACAGATCAGAAAGAAGTTTCACCGAATGTTTCTGTGTAGTTTATATTTGAAGACATTCCTTTTTCCACTATTACCCTCTTAGCACTCCGAATCTCCACTTGCATTTTCTACAAAAAGAGTTTTTCATAACTGCTCAATCAAAAATATGTTTTATCTCTGTTAACTGAATTTACAGATCAGAAATAAGTTTCACAGAATGCATCTGTGTAGTTTTTATTTGAAGATATTCTTTTTCCCAATGTAGGTCTCTTAGTGCTTAGCATGTCCAATTGCAGTTTCTACAGAAAGAGTGTTTCAGAACGGCTCAATCAAAAGTAAGGTTCAACTCTGTTAGTTGAATGCACAGAACAGAAAGTAATTTCATACAATGCTTCTGTGTAGTTTATATTTGAACATATTCTTTTTTCCACTAATACCCACTTGGCGCTACGAATGTCCAGTTGCATTTTCTACAGACAGAGTGTTTCAAAACTGCTCAATCATAAGTATGGTTTAACTCTGTTAGCTGAATTCTCAGATCAGAAAGAAGTTTCACAGAATGCTTCTGTGTAGTTTATATTTGAATATATCACTTTTTCCACTACTACTCTCTTAGCGCTCCAAATGTCCAGTTGCATTTTCTACAGAAAGAGTGTTCAGATCTGCTCAATCAAAAGTATGGTTTTACTCTGTTAGCTGAATGCACAGATCAGAAAGAAGTTTCACAGAATTATTCTGTGTAGTTTATATTTGGAGACATTCCTTTTTCCACTATTACCCTCTTAGCGCTCCGAATCTCCACTTGCATTTTCTACAGAAAGAGTGTTTCAGAACGGCTCAATCAAAACTAAAGTTCAACTCTTTTAGTTGAACAAACAGAACAGAAAGAAGTTTCACACAATTCTTCTGTGTAGTTTTTATTTGTAGACATTCTTTTTCCCAATATAGGCCTCTTAGCGCTCAGAATGTCCAATTGCAGTTTCTACAGAAAGAGTGTTTCAGAACGGCTCAATCAAAAGTAAGGTTCAACTCTGTTAGTTGAATGCACAGAACAGAAAGAAGTTTCATACAATGCTTCTGTGTAGTTTATATTTGAACATATTCTTTTTTCCACTATTACCCACTTAGCGCTACGAATGTCCAGTGGCATTTTCTACAGACAGAGTGTTTCAAAACTGCTCAATCAAAAGTATGGTTTAACTCTTTTAGCTGAATTCTCAGATCAGAAAGAAGTTTCACAGAATGCTTCTGTGTAGTTTATATTTGAATATATTCCTTTTTCCACTACTATGCTCTTAGCGCTCCAAATGTCCAGTTGCATTTTCTACAGAAAGAGTGTTCAGATCTGCTCAAACAAAAGTATGGTTTAACTCTGTTAGCTGAATGCACAGATCAGAAAGAAGTTTCACAGAATGATTCTGTGTAGTTTACATTTGGAGACATTCCTTTTTCCACTATTACCCTCTTAGCGCTCCGAATCTCCACTTGCATTTTCTACAGAAAGAGTGTTTCAGAACGGCTCAATCAAAACTAAGGTTCAACTCTTTTAGTTGAACAAACAGAACAGAAAGAAGTTTCACAGAATGCATCTGTGTAGTTTTTATTTGAAGATATTCTTTTTCCCAATGTAGGCCTCTTAGCGCTTAGCATGTCCAATTGCAGTTTCTACAGAAAGAGTGTTTCCGAACGGCTCAATTAAAAGTAAGGTTCAACTCTGTTAGTTGAATGCACAGAACAGAACGTATTTTCACAGAATGCTACTGTGTAGTTTATATTTTAATATATTCCTTTTTCCACTATTACCCTCTTAGCGCTCCGAATGTCCACTTGCATTTTCTACAGAAAGAGTGTTCAGAACTGCGCAATCAAAAGTATGGTTTAACTCTGTTAGCTTAATGAACATATCAGAAATAAGTTTCACACAATGCTTCTGTGTAGTTTTTATTTGAAGATATTATTTTTCCCAATAGAGGCCTCTTAGCGCTCAGAATGTCCAATTGCAGTTTCTAAAGAAAGAGTGTTTCAGAAAGGCTCAATCAAAAGTAAGGTTCAACTCTGTGAGTTGAATGCACAGAACAGAAAGTAGTTTCATACAATGCTTCTGTGTAGTTTATATTTCAACATATTCTTTTTTCCACTATTACCAACTTGGCGCTACGAGTGTCCAGTTGCATTTTCTACAGACAGAGTGTTTCAAACCTGCTCAATCAAAAGTATGGTTTAACTCTGTTAGCTGAATGCTCAGATCAGAAAGAAGTTTCACAGAATGCTTCTGTGTAGTTTATATTTGAATATATCCCTTTTTCCACTACTACTCTCTTAGCGCTCCAAATGTCCAGTTGCATTTTCTACAGAAAGAGTGTTCAGATCTGCTCAATCAAAAGTATGCTTTTAATCTGTTACCTGAATGCACAGATCAGAAAGAAGTTTCACAGAATGATTCTGTGTAGTTTATATTTGGAGACATTCCTTTTTCCACTATTACCCTCTTAGCGCTCCGAATCTCCACTTGCATTTTCTACAGAAAGAGTGTTTCAGAACGGCTCAATCAAAACTAAGTTTCAACACTTTTAGTTGAACAAACAGAACAGAAAGAAGTTTCACACAATTCTTCTGTGTAGTTTTTATTTGTAGACATTCTTTTTCCCAATATAGGCCTCTTAGCGCTCAGAATGTCCAATTGCAGTTTCTACAGAAAGAGTGTTTCAGAACGGCTCAATCAAAGGTAAGGTTCAACTCTGTTAGTTGAATGCACAGAACAGAAAGAAGTTTCATACAATGCTTCTGTGTATTTTATATTTGAACATATTCTTTTTTCCACTATTACCCACTTAGCGCTACGAATGTCCAGTTGCATTTTCTACAGACAGAGTGTTTCAAAACTGCTCAATCAAAAGTATGGTTTAACTCTGTTAGCTGAATGCTCAGATCAGAAAGAAGTTTCACAGAATGCTTCTGTGTAGTTTATATTTGAATATATTCCTTTTTCCACTACTACGCTCTTAGCGCTCCAAATGTCCAGTTGCATTTTCTACAGAAAGAGTGTTCAGATCTGCTCAATCAAAAGTATGGTTTAACTCTGTTAGCTGAATGCACAGATCAGAAAGAAGTTTCACAGAATGATTCTGTGTAGTTTATATTTGAAGACATTCCTTTTTCCACTATTACCCTCTTAGCGCTCCGAATGTCCACTTGCATTTTCTACAGAAAGAGTGTTCAGAACTGCGCAATCAAAAGTATGGTTTAACTCTGTTAGCTTAATGAACATATCAGAAATAAGTTTCACACAATGCTTCTGTGTAGTTTTTATTTGAAGATATTATTTTTCCCAATAGAGGCCTCTTAGCGCTCAGAATGTCCAATTGCAGTTTCTACAGAAAGAGTGTTTCAGAAAGGCTCAATCAAAAGTAAGGTTCAACTCTGTTAGTTGAATGCACAGAACAGAAAGTAGTTTCATACAATGCTTCTGTGTAGTTTATATTTGAACATATTCTTTTTTCCACTATTACCCACTTAGCGCTAAGAATGTCCAGTTGCATTTTCTACAGACAGAGTGTTTCAAATCTGCTCAATCAAAAGTATGGTTTAAATCTGTTAGCTGAATGCTCAGATCAGAAAGAAGTTTCACAGAATGCTTCTGCGTAGTTTATATTTGAATATATTCCTTTTTCCACTACTACGCTCTTAGCGCTCCAAATGTCCAGTTGCATTTTCAACAGAAAGAGTGTTCAGATCTGCTCAATCAAAAGTATGGTTTAACTCTGTTAGCTGAATGCACAGATCAGAAAGAAGTTTCACCGAATGATTCTGTGTAGTTTATATTTGAAGACATTCCTTTTTCCACTATTACCCTCTTAGCGCTCGGAATCTCCACTTGCATTTTCTACAAAAAGAGTGTTTCATAACTGCTCAATCAAAAATATGTTTTATCTCCGTTAACTGAATTTACAGATCAGAAATAAGTTTCACAGAATGCATCTGTGTAGTTTTTATTTGAAGATATTATTTTTCCCAATGTAGGCCTCTTAGCGCTTAGCATGTCCAATTGCAGTTTCTACAGAAAGAGTGTTTCAGAACGGCTCAATCAAAAGTAATGTTCAACTCTGTTAGTTGAATGCACAGAACAGAAAGAATTTTCACAGAATGCTACTGTGTAGTTTATATTTGAACATATTCTTTTTTCCACTATTACCCACTTAGCGCTACTAATGTCCAGTTGCATTTTCTACAGACACAGTGTTTCAAAACTGCTCAATCAAAAGTATGGTTTAACTCTGTTAGCTGAATGCTCAGATCAGAAAGAAGTTTCACAGAATGCTTCTGTGTAGTTTATATTTGAATATATTCCTTTTTCCACTACTACTCTCTTAGCGCTCCAAATGTCCAGTTGCATTTTCTACAGAAAGAGTGTTCAGATCTGCTCAATCAAAAGTATGGTTTAACTCTGTTAGCTGAATGCACAGATCAGAAAGAAGTTTCACAGAATGATTCTGTGTAGTTTATATTTGGAGACATTCCTTTTTCCACTATTACCCTCTTAGCGCTCCGAATCTCCACTTGCATTTTCTACAGAAAGAGTGTTTCAGAACGGCTCAATCAAAACTAAGGTTCAACTCTTTTAGTTGAACAAACAGAACAGAAAGAAGTTTCACACAATTCTTCTGTGTAGCTTTTATTTGTAGACATTCTTTTTCCCAATATAGGCCTCTTAGCGCTCAGAATGTCCAATTGCAGTTTCTACAGAAAGAGTGTTTCAGAACGGCTCAATCAAAAGTAAGGTTCAACTCTGTTAGTAGAATGCACAGAACAGAAAGAAGTTTCATACAATGCTTCTGTATAGTTCATATTTGAACATATTCTTTTTTCCACTATTACCCACTTAGCGCTCCAAATGTCCAGTTGCATTTTCTACAGAAAGAGTGTTCAGATCTGCTCAATCAAAAGTATGGTTTAACTCTGTTAGCTGAATGCACAGATCAGAAAGAAATTTCACCGAATGATTCTGTGTAGTTTATATTTGAAGACATTCGTTTTTCCACTATTACCCACTTAGCGCTCCGAATCTCCACTTGCATTTTCTACAAAAAGAGTGTTTCATAACTGCTCAATCAAAAATATGTTTTATCTCTGTTAACTGAATTTACAGATCAGAAATAAGTTTCACAGAATGCATCTGTGTAGTTTTTATTTGAATATATTCTTTTTCCCAATGTAGGCCTCTTAGCGCTTAGCATGTCCAATTGCAGTTTCTACAGAAAGAGTGTTTCAGAACGGCTCAATCAAAAGTAAGGTTCAACTCTGTTAGTTGAATGCACAGAACAGAAAGAATTTTCACAGAATGCTACTGTGTAGTTTATATTTGAATATATTCCTTTCTCCACTATTACCCTCTTAGCGCTCCGAATGTCCACTTGCATTTTCTACAGAAAGAGTGTTCAGAACTGCGCAATCAAAAGTATGGTTTATCTCTGTTAGCTTAATGAATATATCAGAAATAAGTTTCACACAATGCTTCTGTGTAGTTTTTATTTGAAGATATTATTTTTCCCAATAGAGGCCTCTTAGCGCTCAGAATGTCCAATTGCAGTTTCTACAGAAAGAGTGTTTCAGAAAGGCTCAATCAAAAGTAAGGTTCAACTCTGTTAGTTGAATGCACAGAACAGAAAGAAGTTTCATACAATGCTTCTGTGTAGTTTATATTTGAACATATTCTTTTTTCCACTATTACCCACTTAGCGCTACGAATGTCCAGTTGCATTTTCTACAGACAGAGTGTTTCAAAACTGCTCAATTAAAAGTATGGTTTAACTCTGTTAGCTGAATGCTCAGATCAGAAAGAAGTTTCACAAAATGCTTCTGTGTAGTTTATATTTGAATATATTCCTTTTTCCACTACTACTCTCTTAGTGCTCCAAATGTCCAGTTGCATTTTCTACAGAAAGAGTGTTCAGATCTGCTCAATCTAAAGTATGGTTTAACTCTGTTAGCTGAATGCACAGATCAGAAAGAAGTTTCACAGAATGATTCTGTGTAGTTTATACTTGGAGACATTCCTTTTTCCACTATTACGCTCTTAGCGCACCGAATCTCCACTTGCATTTTCTACAGAAAGAGTGTTTCAGAACGGCTCAAACAAAACTAAGGTTCAACTCTTTTAGTTGAACAAACAGAACAGAAAGAAGTTTCACACAATTCTTCTGTGTAGTTTTTATTTGTAGACATTCTTTTTCCCAATATAGGCCTCTTAGCGCTCAGAATGTCCAATTGCAGTTTCTACAGAAAGAGTGTTTCAGAACGGCTCAATCAAAAGTAAGCTTCAACTCTGTTAGTTGAAAGTACAGAACAGAAAGTATTTTCATACAATGCTTCTGTGTAGTTTATATTTGAACATATTCTTTTTTTCTCTATTACCCACTTAGCGCTACGAATGTCCAGTTGCATTTTCTACAGACAGAGTGTTTCAAAACTGCTCAATCAAAAGTATGGTTTAACTCTGTTAGCTGAATGCTCAGATCAGAAAGAAGTTTCGCAGAATGCTTCTGTGTAGTTTATATTTGAATATATTCCTTTTTCCACTACTACGCTCTTAGCGCTCCAAATGTCCAGTTGCATTTTCTACAGAAAGAGTGTTCAGATCTGCTCAATCAAAAGTATGGTTTAACTCTGTTAGCTGAATGCACAGATCAGAAAGAAGTTTCACCGAATGATTCTGTGTAGTTTATATTTGAAGACTTTACTTTTCCACTATTACCCTCTTAGCGCTCCGAATCTCCACTTGCATTTTCTACAAAAAGAGTGTTTCATAACTGCTCAATCAAATATATGTTTTATCTCTGTTAACTGAATTTACAGATCAGAAATAGGTTTCACAGAATGCATCTGTGTAGTTTTTATTTGAAGATATTCTTTTTCCCAATGTAGGCCTCTTAGCGCTTAGCATGTCCAATTGCAGTTTCTACAGAAAGAGTGTTTCAGAACGGCTCAATCAAAAGTAAGGTTCAACTCTGTTAGTTGAATGCACAGAACAGAAAGAATTTTCACAGAATGCTACTCTGTAGTTTATATTTGAATATATTCCTTTCTCCACTATTACACTCTTAGCGCTCTGAATGTCCACTTGCATTTTCTACAGAAAGAGTGTTCAGAACTGCGCAATCAAAAGTATGGTTTAACTCTGTTAGCTTAATGAATATATCAGAAATAAGTTTCACACAATGCTTATGTGTAGTTTTTATTTGAAGATATTATTTTTCCCAATATAGGCATCTTAGCGCTCAGAATGTCCAATTGCAGTTTCTACAGAAAGAGTGTTTCAGAACGGCTCAATCAAAAGTAAGGTTCAACTCTGTTAGTTGAATGCACAGAACAGAAAGTAATTTCATACAATGCTTCTGTGTAGTTTATATTTGAACATATTCTTTTTTCCACTATTACCCACTTAGCGCTACGAATGTCCAGTGGCATTTTCTACAGACAGAGTGTTTCAAAACTGCTCAATCAAAAGTATGGTTTAACTCTCTTAGCTGAATTCTCAGATCAGAAAGAAGTTTCACAGAATGCTTCTGTGTAGTTTATATTTGAATATATTCCTTTTTCCACTACTATGCTCTTAGCGCTCCAAATGTCCAGTTGCATTTTCTACAGAAAGAGTGTTCAGATCTGCTCAAACAAAAGTATGGTTTAACTCTGTTAGCTGAATGCACAGATCAGAAAGAAGTTTCACCGAATGATTCTGTGTAGTTTATATTTGAAGACATTCCTTTTTCCACTATTACCCTCTTAGCGCTCCGAATCTCCACTTGCATTTTCTACAGAAAGAGTGTTTCAGAACGGCTCAATCAAAACTAAGGTTCAACTCTTTTAGTTGAACAAACAGAACAGAAAGAAGTTTCACAGAATGCATCTGTGTAGTTTTTATTTGAAGATATTCTTTTTCCCAATGTAGGCCTCTTAGCGCTTAGCATGTCCAATTGCAGTTTCTACAGAAAGAGTGTTTCCGAACGGCTCAATTAAAAGTAAGGTTCAACTCTGTTAGTTGAATGCACAGAACAGAACGTATTTTCACAGAATGCTACTGTGTAGTTTATATTTTAATATATTCCTTTTTCCACTATTACCCTCTTAGCGCTCCGAATGTCCACTTGCATTTTCTACAGAAAGAGTGTTCAGAACTGCGCAATCAAAAGTATGGTTTAACTCTGTTAGCTTAATGAACATATCAGAAATAAGTTTCACACAATGCTTCTGTGTAGTTTTTATTTGAAGATATTATTTTTCCCAATAGAGGCCTCTTAGCGCTCAGAATGTCCAATTGCAGTTTCTACAGAAAGAGTGTTTCAGAAAAACTCAATCAAAAGTAAGGTTCAACTCTGTTAGTTGAATGCACAGAACAGAAAGTAGTTTCATACAATGCTTCTGTGTAGTTTATATTTCAACATATTCTTTTTTCCACTATTACCAACTTGGCGCTACGAGTGTCCAGTTGCATTTTCTACAGACAGAGTGTTTCAAAACTGCTCAATCAAAAGTATGGTTTAACTCTGTTAGCTGAATGCTCAGATCAGAAAGAAGTTTCACAGAATGCTTCTGTGTTGTTTATATTTGAATATATCCCTTTTTCCACTACTACTCTCTTAGCGCTCCAAATGTCCAGTTGCATTTTCTACAGAAAGAGTGTTCAGATCTGCTCAATCAAAAGTATGCTTTTAATCTGTTACCTGAATGCACAGATCTGAAAGAAGTTTCACAGAATGATTCTGTGTAGTTTATATTTGGAGACATTCCTTTTTCCACTATTACCCTCTTAGCGCTCCGAATCTCCACTTGCATTTTCTACAGAAAGAGTGTTTCAGAACGGCTCAATCAAAACTAAGTTTCAACACTTTTAGTTGAACAAACAGAACAGAAAGAAGTTTCACACAATTCTTCTGTGTAGTTTTTATTTGTAGACATTCTTTTTCCCAATATAGGCCTCTTAGCGCTCAGAATGTCCAATTGCAGTTTCTACAGAAAGAGTGTTTCAGAACGGCTCAATCAAAAGTAAGGTTCAACTCTGTTAGTTGAATGCACAGAACAGAAAGAAGTTTCATACAATGCTTCTGTGTATTTTATATTTGAACATATTCTTTTTTCCTCTATTACCCACTTAGCGCTACGAATGTCCAGTTGCATTTTCTACAGACAGAGTGTTTCAAAACTGCTCAATCAAAAGTATGGTTTAACTCTGTTAGCTGAATGCTCAGATCAGAAAGAAGTTTCACAGAATGCTTCTGTGTAGTTTATATTTGAATATATTCCTTTTTCCACTACTACGCTCTTAGCGCTCCAAATGTCCAGTTGCATTTTCTACAGAAAGAGTGTTCAGATCTGCTCAATCAAAAGTATGGTTTAACTCTGTTAGCTGAATGCACAGATCAGAAAGAAGTTTCACAGAATGATTCTGTGTAGTTTATATTTGAAGACATTCCTTTTTCCACTATTACCCTCTTAGCGCTCCGAATGTCCACTTGCATTTTCTACAGAAAGAGTGTTCAGAACTGCGCAATCAAAAGTATGGTTTAACTCTGTTAGCTTAATGAACATATCAGAAATAAGTTTCACACAATGCTTCTGTGTAGTTTTTATTTGAAGATATTATTTTTCCCAATATAGGCCTCTTAGCGCTCAGAATGTCCAATTGCAGTTTCTACAGAAAGAGTGTTTCAGAAAGGCTCAATCAAAAGTAAGGTTCAACTCTGTTAGTTGAATGCACAGAACAGAAAGTAGTTTCATACAATGCTTCTGTGTAGTTTATATTTGAACATATTCTTTTTTCCACTATTACCCACTTAGCGCTAAGAATGTCCAGTTGCATTTTCTACAGACAGAGTGTTTCAAATCTGCTCAATCAAAAGTATGGTTTAAATCTGTTAGCTGAATGCTCAGATCAGAAAAAAGTTTCACAGAATGCTTCTGCGTAGTTTATATTTGAATATATTCCTTTTTCCACTACTACGCTCTTAGCGCTCCAAATGTCCAGTTGCATTTTCAACAGAAAGAGTGTTCAGATCTGCTCAATCAAAAGTATGGTTTAACTCTGTTAGCTGAATGCACAGATCAGAAAGAAGTTTCACCGAATGATTCTGTGTAGTTTATATTTGAAGACATTCCTTTTTCCACTATTACCCTCTTAGCGCTCCGAATCTCCACTTGCATTTTCTACAAAAGGGTGTTTCATAACTGCTCAATCAAAAATATGTTTTATCTCTGTTAACTGAATTTACAGATCAGAAATAAGTTTCACAGAATGCATCTGTGTAGTTTTTATTTGAAGATATTATTTTTCCCAATGTAGGCCTCTTAGCGCTTAGCATGTCCAATTGCAGTTTCTACAGAAAGAGTGTTTCAGAACGGCTCAATCAAAAGTAAGGTTCAACTCTGTTAGTTGAATGCACAGAACAGAAAGAATTTTCACAGAATGCTACTGTGTAGTTTATATTTGAATATATTCCTTTTTCCACTATTACCCTCTTAGCGCTCCGAATGTCCACTTGCATTTTCTACAGAAAGAGTGTTCAGAACTGCGCAATCAAAAGTATGGTTTAACTCTGTTAGCTTAATGAACATATCAGAAATAAGTTTCACACAATGCTTCTGTGTAGTTTTTATTTGAAGATATTATTTTTCCCAATATAGGCCTCTTAGCGCTCAGAATGTCCAATTGCAGTTTCTACAGAAAGAGTGTTTCAGAAAGGCTCAATCAAAAGTAAGGTTCAACTCTGTTATTTGAATGCACAGAACAGAAAGAAGTTTCATACAATGCTTCTGTGTAGTTTATATTTGAACATATTCTTTTTTCCACTATTACCCACTTAGCGCTACGAATGTCCAGTTGCATTTTCTACAGACACAGTGTTTCAAAACTGCTCAATCAAAAGTATGGTTTAAATCTGTTAGCTGAATGCTCAGATCAGAAAGAAGTTTCACAGAATGCTTCTGTGTAGTTTATATTTGAATATATTACTTTTTCCACTACTACTCTCTTAGCGCTCCAAATGTCCAGTTGCATTTTCTACAGAAAGAGTGTTCAGATCTCCTCAATCAAAAGTATGGTTTAACTCTGTTAGCTGAATGCACAGATCAGAAAGAAGTTTCACAGAATGATTCTGTGTAGTTTATATTTGGAGACATTCCTTTTTCCACCATTACCCTCTTAGCGCTCCGAATGTCCACTTGCATTTTCTACAGAAAGAGTGTTCAGAACTGCGCAATCAAAAGTATGGTTTAACTCTGTTAGCTTAATGAACATATCAGAAATAAGTTTCACACAATGCTTCTGTGTAGTTTTTATTTGAAGATATTATTTTTCCCAATAGAGGCCTCTTAGCGCTCAGAATGTCCAATTGCAGTTTCTACAGAAAGAGTGTTTCAGAAAAACTCAATCAAAAGTAAGGTTCAACTCTGTTAGTTGAATGCACAGAACAGAAAGTAGTTTCATACAATGCTTCTGTGTAGTTTATATTTCAACATATTCTTTTTTCCACTATTACCAACTTGGCGCTACGAGTGTCCAGTTGCATTTTCTACAGACAGAGTGTTTCAAAACTGCTCAATCAAAAGTATGGTTTAACTCTGTTAGCTGAATGCTCAGATCAGAAAGAAGTTTCACAGAATGCTTCTGTGTAGTTTATATTTGAATATATCCCTTTTTCCACTACTACTCTCTTAGCGCTCCAAATGTCCAGTTGCATTTTCTACAGAAAGAGTGTTCAGATCTGCTCAATCAAAAGTATGCTTTTAATCTGTTACCTGAATGCACAGATCTGAAAGAAGTTTCACAGAATGATTCTGTGTAGTTTATATTTGGAGACATTCCTTTTTCCACTATTACCCTCTTAGCGCTCCGAATCTCCACTTGCATTTTCTACAGAAAGAGTGTTTCAGAACGGCTCAATCAAAACTAAGTTTCAACACTTTTAGTTGAACAAACAGAACAGAAAGAAGTTTCACACAATTCTTCTGTGTAGTTTTTATTTGTAGACATTCTTTTTCCCAATATAGGCCTCTTAGCGCTCAGAATGTCCAATTGCAGTTTCTACAGAAAGAGTGTTTCAGAACGGCTCAATCAAAAGTAAGGTTCAACTCTGTTAGTTGAATGCACAGAACAGAAAGAAGTTTCATACAATGCTTCTGTGTATTTTATATTTGAACATATTCTTTTTTCCTCTATTACCCACTTAGCGCTACGAATGTCCAGTTGCATTTTCTACAGACAGAGTGTTTCAAAACTGCTCAATCAAAAGTATGGTTTAACTCTGTTAGCTGAATGCTCAGATCAGAAAGAAGTTTCACAGAATGCTTCTGTGTAGTTTATATTTGAATATATTCCTTTTTCCACTACTACGCTCTTAGCGCTCCAAATGTCCAGTTGCATTTTCTACAGAAAGAGTGTTCAGATCTGCTCAATCAAAAGTATGGTTTAACTCTGTTAGCTGAATGCACAGATCAGAAAGAAGTTTCACAGAATGATTCTGTGTAGTTTATATTTGAAGACATTCCTTTTTCCACTATTACCCTCTTAGCGCTCCGAATGTCCACTTGCATTTTCTACAGAAAGAGTGTTCAGAACTGCGCAATCAAAAGTATGGTTTAACTCTGTTAGCTTAATGAACATATCAGAAATAAGTTTCACACAATGCTTCTGTGTAGTTTTTATTTGAAGATATTATTTTTCCCAATATATGCCTCTTAGCGCTCAGAATGTCCAATTGCAGTTTCTACAGAAAGAGTGTTTCAGAAAGGCTCAATCAAAAGTAAGGTTCAACTCTGTTAGTTGAATGCACAGAACAGAAAGTAGTTTCATACAATGCTTCTGTGTAGTTTATATTTGAACATATTCTTTTTTCCACTATTACCCACTTAGCGCTAAGAATGTCCAGTTGCATTTTCTACAGACAGAGTGTTTCAAATCTGCTCAATCAAAAGTATGGTTTAAATCTGTTAGCTGAATGTCAGATCAGAAAAAAGTTTCACAGAATGCTTCTGCGTAGTTTATATTTGAATATATTCCTTTTTCCACTACTACGCTCTTAGCGCTCCAAATGTCCAGTTGCATTTTCAACAGAAAGAGTGTTCAGATCTGCTCAATCAAAAGTATGGTTTAACTCTGTTAGCTGAATGCACAGATCAGAAAGAAGTTTCACCGAATGATTCTGTGTAGTTTATATTTGAAGACATTCCTTTTTCCACTATTACCCTCTTAGCGCTCCGAATCTCCACTTGCATTTTCTACAAAAGGGTGTTTCATAACTGCTCAATCAAAAATATGTTTTATCTCTGTTAACTGAATTTACAGATCAGAAATAAGTTTCACAGAATGCATCTGTGTAGTTTTTATTTGAAGATATTATTTTTCCCAATGTAGGCCTCTTAGCGCTTAGCATGTCCAATTGCAGTTTCTACAGAAAGAGTGTTTCAGAACGGCTCAATCAAAAGTAAGGTTCAACTCTGTTAGTTGAATGCACAGAACAGAAAGAATTTTCACAGAATGCTACTGTGTAGTTTATATTTGAATATATTCCTTTTTCCACTATTACCCTCTTAGCGCTCCGAATGTCCACTTGCATTTTCTACAGAAAGAGTGTTCAGAACTGCGCAATCAAAAGTATGGTTTAACTCTGTTAGCTTAATGAACATATCAGAAATAAGTTTCACACAATGCTTCTGTGTAGTTTTTATTTGAAGATATTATTTTTCCCAATATAGGCCTCTTAGCGCTCAGAATGTCCTATTGCAGTTTCTACAGAAAGAGTGTTTCAGAAAGGCTCAATCAAAAGTAAGGTTCAACTCTGTTATTTGAATGCACAGAACAGAAAGAAGTTTCATACAATGCTTCTGTGTAGTTTATATTTGAACATATTCTTTTTTCCACTATTACCCACTTAGCGCTACGAATGTCAAGTTGCATTTTCTACAGACACAGTGTTTCAAAACTGCTCAATCAAATGTATGGTTTAAATCTGTTAGCTGAATGCTCAGATCAGAAAGAAGTTTCACAGAATGCTTCTGTGTAGTTTATATTTGAATATATTACATTTTCCACTACTACTCTCTTAGCGCTCCAAATGTCCAGTTGCATTTTCTACAGAAAGAGTGTTCAGATCTCCTCAATCAAAAGTATGGTTTAACTCTGTTAGCTGAATGCACAGATCAGAAAGAAGTTTCACAGAATGATTCTGTGTAGTTTATATTTGGAGACATAACTTTTTCCACCATTACCCTCTTAGCGCTCCGAATCTCCACTTGCATTTTCTACAGAAAGATTGTTTCAGAACGGCTCAATCAAAACTAAGGTTCAACTCTTTTAGTTGAACAAACAGAACAGAAAGAAGTTTCACACAATTCTTCTGTGTAGTTTTTATTTGTAGACATTCTTTTTCCCAATATAGGCCTCTTAGCGCTCAGAATGTCCAATTGCAGTTTCTACAGAAAGAGTGTTTCAGAACGGCTCAATAATAGTAAGGTTCAACTCTGTTAGTTGAATGCACAGAACAGAAAGAAGTTTCATACAATGCTTCTGTGTAGTTTATATTTGAACATATTCTTTTTTCCACTATTACCCACTTAGCGCTACGAATGTCCAGTTGCATTTTCTACAGACAGAGTGTTTCAAAACTGCTCAATCAAAAGTATGGTTTAACTCTGTTAGCTGAATGCTCAGATCAGAAAGAAGTTTCGCAGAATGCTTCTGTGTAGTTTATATTTGAATATATTCCTTTTTCCACTACTACGCTCTTAGCGCTCCAAATGTACAGTTGCATTTTCTACAGAAAGAGTGTTCAGATCTGCTCAATCAAAAGTATGGTTTAACTCTGTTAGCTGAATGCACAGATCAGAAAGAAGTTTCACCGAATGATTCTGTGTAGTTTATATTTGAAGACATTCCTTTTTCCACTATTACCCTCTTAGCGCTCCGAATCTCCACTTGCATTTTCTACAAAAAGAGTGTTTCATAACTGCTCAATCAAATATATGTTTTATCTCTGTTAACTGAATTTACAGATCAGAAATAGGTTTCACAGAATGCATCTGTGTAGTTTTTATTTGAAGATATTCTTTTTCCCAATGTAGGCCTCTTAGCGCTTAGCCTGTCCAATTGCAGTTTCTACAGAAAGAGTGTTTCAGAACGGCTCAATCAAAAGTAAGGTTCAACTCTGTTAGTTGAATGCACAGAACAGAAAGAATTTTCACAGAATGCTACTGTGTAGTTTATATTTGAATATATTCCTTTCTCCACTATTACCCTCTTAGCGCTCCGAATGTCCACTTGAATTTTCTACAGAAAGAGTGTTCAGAACTGCGCAATCAAAAGTATGGTTTAACTCTGTTAGCTTAATGAACATATCAGAAATAAGTTTCACACAATGCTTATGTGTAGTTTTTATTTGAAGATATTATTTTTCCCAATAGAGGCCTCTTAGCGCTCAGAATGTCCAATTGCAGTTTCTACAGAAAGAGTGTTTCAGAAAGGCTCAATCAAAAGTAAGGTTCAACTCTGTTAGTTGAATGCACAGAACAGAAAGTAATTTCATACAATGCTTCTGTGTAGTTTATATTTGAACATATTCTTTTTTCCACTATTACCCACTTGGCGCTACGAATGTCCAGTTGCATTTTCTACAGACAGAGTGTTTCAAAACTGCTCAATCAAAAGTATGGTTTAACTCTGTTAGCTGAATGCTCAGATCAGAAAGAAGTTTCACAGAATGCTTCTGTGTAGTTTATATTTGAATATATCCCTTTTTCCACTACTACTCTCTTAGGGCTCCAAATGTCCAGTTGCATTTTCTACAGAAAGAGTGTTCAGATCTACTCAATCAAAAGTATGGTTTTACTCTGTTAGCTGAATGCACAGATCAGAAAGAAGTTTCACAGAATTATTCTGTGTAGTTTATATTTGGAGACATTCCTTTTTCCACTATTACCCTCTTAGCGCTCCGAATCTCCACTTGCATTTTCTACAGAAAGAGTGTTTCAGAACGGCTCAATCAAAACTAAGGTTCAACTCTTTTAGTTGAACAAACAGAACAGAAAGAAGTTTCACACAATTCTTCTGTGTAGTTTTTATTTGTAGACATTCTTTTTCCCAATATAGGCCTCTTAGCGCTCAGAATGTCCAATTGCAGTTTCTACAGAAAGAGTGTTTCAGAACGGCTCAATCAAAAGTAAGGTTCAACTCTGTTAGTTGAATGCACAGAACAGAAAGAAGTTTCATACAATGCTTCTGTGTAGTTTATATTTGAACATATTCTTTTTTCCACTATTACCCACTTAGCGCTACGAATGTCCAGTTGCATTTTCTACAGACAGAGTGTTTCAAAACTGCTCAATCAAAAGTATGGTTTAACTCTGTTAGCTGTATGCTCAGATCAGAAAGAAGTTTCACAGAATGCTTCTGTGTAGTTTATATTTGAATATATTTCTTTTTCCACTACTACGCTCTTAGCGCTCCAAATGTCCAGTTGCATTTTCAACATAAAGAGTGTTCAGATCTGCTCAATCAAAACAATGGTTTAACTCTGTTAGCTGAATGCACAGATCAGAAAGAAGTTTCACCGAATGATTCTGTGTAGTTTATATTTGAAGACATTCCTTTTTCCACTATTACCCTCTTAGCTCTCCGAATCTCCACTTGCATTTTCTACGAAAAGAGTGTTTCATAACTGCTCAATCAAAAATATGTTTTATCTCTGTTAACTGAATTTACAGATCAGAAATAAGTTTCACAGAATGCATCTGTATAGTTTTTATTTGAAGATATTCTTTTTCCCAATGTAGGCCTCTTAGCGCTTAGCATGTCCAATTGCAGTTTCTACAGAGAGAGTGTTTCAGAACGGCTCAATCAAAAGTAAGGTTCAACTCTGTTAGTTGAATGCACAGAACAGAAAGAATTTTCACAGAATGCTACTGTGTAGTTTATATTTGAATATATTCCTTTTTCCACTATTACCCTCTTAGCGCTCCGAATGTCCACTTGCATTTTCTACAGAAAGAGTGTTCAGAACTACGCAATCAAAAGTATGGTTTAACTCTGTTAACTTAATGAACATATCAGAAATAAGTTTCACACAATGCTTCTGTGTAGTTTTTATTTGAAGATATTATTTTTCCCAATAGAGGCCTCTAAGCGCTCAGAATGTCCAATTGCAATTTCTGCAGAGAGAGTGTTTCAGAAAGGCTCAATCAAAAGTAATGTTCAACTCTGTTAGTTGAATGCACAGAACAGAAAGAAGTTTCATACAATGCTTCTGTGTAGTTTATATTTGAATATATTCATTTTCTACTATTACCCACTTAGCGCTACGAATGTCCAGTTGCATTTTCTACAGACAGAGTGTTTCAAAACTGCTCAATCAAAAGTATGGTTTAACTCTGTTAGCTGAATGCTCAGATCAGAAAGAAGTTTCACAGAATGCTTCTGTGTAGTTTATATTTGAATATATTCCTTATTCCACTACTACTCTCTTAGCGCTCCAAATGTCCAGTTGCATTTTGTACAGAAAGAGTGTTCAGATCTGCTCAATCAAAAGTATGGTTTAACTCTGTTAGCTGAATGCACAGATCAGAAAGAAGTTTCACAGAATGATTCTGTGTAGTTTATATTTGGAGACATTCCTTTTTCCACTATTACCCTCTTAGCGCTCCGAATCTCCACTTGAATTTTCTACAGAAAGAGTGTTTCAGAACGGCTCAATCAAAACTAAGGTTCAACTCTTTTAGTTGAACAAACAGAACAGAAAGAAGTTTCACACAATTCTTCTGTGTAGTTTTTATTTGTAGACATTCTTTTTCCCAATATAGGCCTCTTAGCGCTCAGAATGTCCAATTGCAGTTTCTACAGAAAGAGTGTTTCAGAACGGCTCAATCAAAAGTAAGGTTCAACTCTGTTAGTTGAATGCACAGAACAGAAAGAAGTTTCATACAATGCTTCTGTGTAGTTCATATTTGAACATATTCTTTTTTCCACTATTACCCACTTAGCGCTACGAATGTCCAGTTGCATTTTCTACAGACAGAGTGTTTCAAAACTGCTCAATCAAAAGTATGGTTTAACTCTGTTAGCTGAATGCTCAGATCAGAAAGAAGTTTCACAGAATGCTTCTGTGTAGTTTATATTTGAATATATTCCTTTTTCCACTACTACGCTCTTAGCGCTCCAAATGTCCAGTTGCATTTTCTACAGAAAGAGTGTTCAGATCTGCTCAATCAAAAGTATGGTTTAACTCTGTTAGCTGAATGCACAGATCAGAAAGAAGTTTCACCGAATGATTCTGTGTAGTTTATATTTGAAGACATTCTTTTTTCCACTATTACCCACTTAGCGCTCCGAATCTCCACTTGCATTTTCTACAAAAAGAGTGTTTCATAACTGCTCAAACAAAAATATGTTTTATCTCTGTTAACTGAATTTACAGATCAGAAATAAGTTTCACAGAATGCATCTGTGTAGTTTTTATTTGAAGATATTCTTTTTCCCAATGTAGGCCTCTTAGCGCTTAGCATGTCCAATTGCAGTTTCTACAGAACGAGTGTTTCAGAACGGCTCAATCAAAAGTAAGGTTCAACTCTCTTAGTTGAATGCACAGAACAGAAAGAATTTTCACAGAATGCTACTGTGTAGTTTATATTTGAATATATTCCTTTTTCCACTATTACCCTCTTAGCGCTCCGAATGTGCACTTGCATTTTCTACAGAAAGAGTGTTCAGAACTGCGCAATCAAAAGTATGGTTTAACTCTGTTAGCTTAATGAACATATCAGAAATAAGTTTCACACAATGCTTCTGTGTAGTTTTTATTTGAAGATATTATTTTTCCCAATAGAGGCCTCTTCGCGCTCAGAATGTCCAATTGCAGTTTCTACAGAAAGAGTGTTTCAGAAAGGCTCAATCAAAAGTAAGGTTCAACTCTGTTAGTTGAATGCACAGAACAGAAAGAAGTTTCATACAATGCTTCTGTGTAGTTTATATTTGAACATATTCTTTTTTCCACTCTTACCCACTTAGCGCTACGAATGTCCAGATGCATTTTCTACAGACAGAGTGTTTCAAAACTGCTCAATCAAAAGTATGGTTTACCTCTGTTAGCTGAATGCTCAGATCAGAAAGAAGTTTCACAGAATGCTTCTGTGTAGTTTATATTTGAATATATTCCTTTTTCCACTAATACTCTCTTAGCGCTCCAAATGTCCAGTTGCATTTTCTACAGAAAGAGTGTTCAGATCTGCTCAATCAAAAGTATGGTTTAACTCTGTTAGCTGAATGCACAGATCAGAAATAAGTTTCACAGAATGATTCTGTGTAGTTTATATTTGAAGACATTCCTTTTTCCACTATTACCCTCTTAGCGCTCCGAATCTCCACTTGCATTTTCTACAGAAAGAGTGTTTCAGAACGGCTCAATCAAAACTAAGGTTCATCTCTTTTAGTTGAACAAACATAACAGAAAGAAGTTTCACACAATTCTTCTGTGTAGTTTTTATTTGTAGACATTCTTTTTCCCAATATAGGCCTCTTAGC
This sequence comes from Symphalangus syndactylus, assembly GCF_028878055.3. Lineage (NCBI taxonomy): Eukaryota > Metazoa > Chordata > Mammalia > Primates > Hylobatidae > Symphalangus > Symphalangus syndactylus. The sequence goes on from NC_072439.2 coordinate 813,942, forward strand.
GCTCAGAATGTCCAATTGCAGTTTCTACAGAAAGAGTGTTTCAGAACGGCTCAATCAAAAGTAAGGTTCAACTCTGTTAGTTGAATGCACAGAACAGAAAGAAGTTTCATACAATGCTTCTGTGTAGTTCATATTTGAACATATTCTTTTTTCCACTATTACCCACTTAGCGCTACGAATGTCCAGTTGCATTTTCTACAGACAGAGTGTTTCAAAACTGCTCAATCAAAAGTATGGTTTAACTCTGTTAGCTGAATGCTCAGATCAGAAAGAAGTTTCACAGAATGCTTCTGTGAAGTTTATATTTGAATATATTCCTTTTTCCACTACTACGCTCTTAGCGCTCCAAATGTCCAGTTGCATTTTCAACACAAAGAGTGTTCAGATCTGCTCAATCAAAATATGGTTTAACTCTGTTAGCTGAATGCACAGATCAGAAAGAAGTTTCACCGAATGATTCTGTGTAGTTTATATTTGAAGACATTCCTTTTTCCACTATTACCCTCTTAGCGCTCCGAATCTCCACTTGCATTTTCTACAAAAAGAGTGTTTCATAACTGCTCAATCAAAAATATGTTTTATCTCTGTTAACTGAATTTACAGATCAGAAATAAGTTTCACAGAATGCATCTGTGTAGTTTTTATTTGAAGATATTCTTTTTCCCAATGTAGGCCTCTTAGCGCTTAGCATGTCCAATTGCAGTTTCTACAGAAAGAGTGTTTCAGAACGGCTCAACCAAAAGTAAGGTTCAACTCTGTTAGTTGAATGCACAGAACAGAAAGAAGTTTCATACAATGCTTCTGTGTAGTTCATATTTGAACATATTCTTTTTTCCACTATTACCCACTTAGCGCTACGAATGTCCAGTTGCATTTTCTACAGAAAGAGTGTTCAGATCTGCTCAATCAAAAGTATGGTTTAACTCTGTTAGCTGAATGCACAGATCAGAAAGCAGTTTCACAGAATGACTCTGTGTAGTTTATATTTGAAGACATTCCTTTTTCCACTATTACCCTCTTAGCGCTCCGAATCTCCACTTGCATTTTCTACAGAAAGAGTGTTTCAGAACGGCTCAATCAAAACTAAGGTTCAACTCTTTTAGTTGAACAAACAGAACAGAAAGAAGTTTCACACAATTCTTCTGTGTAGTTTTTATTTGTAGACATTCTTTTTCCCAATATAGGCCTCTTAGCACTCAGAATGTCCAATTGCAGTTTCTACAGAAAGAGTGTTTCAGAACGGCTCAACCAAAAGTAAGGTTCAACTCTGTTAGTTGAATGCACAGAACAGAAAGAAGTTTCATACAATGCTTCTGTGTAGTTCATATTTGAACATATTCTTTTTTCCACTATTACCCACTTAGCGCTACGAATGTCCAGTTGCATTTTCTACAGACAGAGTGTTTCAAAACTGCTCAATCAAAAGTATGGTTTAACTCTGTTAGCTGAATGCTCAGATCAGAAAGAAGTTTCACAGAATGCTTCTGTGAAGTTTATATTTGAATATATTCCTTTTTCCACTACTACGCTCTTAGCGCTCCAAATGTACAGTTGCATTTTCAACAGAAAGAGTGTTCAGATCTGCTCAATCAAAAGTATGGTTTAACTCTGTTAGCTGAATGCACAGATCAGAAAGAAGTTTCACAGAATGATTCTGTGTAGTTTATATTTGAAGACATTCCTTTTTCCACTATTACCCTCTTAGCGCTCCGAATCTCCACTTGCATTTTCTACAAAAAGAGTGTTTCATAACTGCTCAATCAAAAATATGTTTTATCTCTGTTAACTGAATTTACAGATCAGAAATAAGTTTCACAGAATGCATCTGTGTAGTTTTTATTTGAAGATATTCTTTTTCCCAATGTAGGCCTCTTAGCGCTTAGCATGTCCAATTGCAGTTTCTACAGAAAGAGTGTTTCAGAACGGCTCAATCAAAAGTAAGGTTCAATTCTGTTAGTTGAATGCACAGAAAAGAAAGAATTTTCACAGAATGCTACTGTGTAGTTTATATTTGAATATATTCCTTTTTCCACTATTACCCTCTTAGCGCTCCGAATGTCCACTTGCATTTTCTACAGAAAGAGTGTTCAGAACTGCGCAATCAAAAGTATGGTTTAACTCTGTTAGCTTAATGAACATATCATAAATAAGTTTCACACAATGCTTCTGTGTAGTTTTTATTTGAAGATATTATTTTTCCCAATAGAGGCCTCTTAGCGCTCAGAATGTCCAATTGCAGTTTCTACAGAAAGAGTGTTTCAGAAAGGCTCAATCAAAAGTAAGGTTCAACTCTGTTAGTTGAATGCACAGAACAGAAAGAAGTTTCATACAATGCCTCTGTGCAGTTTATATTTGAAAATATTCTTTTTTCCACTATTACCCACTTAGCGCTACGAATGTCCAGTTGCATTTTCTACAGACAGAGTGTTTCAAAACTGCTCAATCAAAAGTATGGTTTAACTCTGTTAGCTGAATGCTCAGATCAGAAAGAAGTTTCACAGAATGCTTCTGTGTAGTTTATATTTGAATATATTCCTTTTTCCACTACTACGCTCTTAGCGCTCCAAATGTCCAGTTGCATTTTCTAAAGAAAGTGTGTTCAGATCTGCTCAATCAAAAGTATGGTTTAACTCTGTTAGCTGAATGCACAGATCAGAAAGAAGTTTCACCGAATGATTCTGTGTAGTTTATATTTGAAGACATTAATTTTTCCACTATTACCCTCTTAGCGCTCCGAATCTCCACTTGCATTTTCTACAAAAAGAGTGTTTCATAACTGCTCAATCAAAAATATGTTTTATCTCTGTTAACTGAATTTACAGATCAGAAATAAGTTTCACAGAATGCATCTGTGTAGTTTTTATTTGAAGATATTCTTTTTCCCAATGTAGGCCTCTTAGCGCTTAGCATGTCCAATTGCAGTTTCTACAGAAAGAGTGTTTCAGAACGGCTCAATCAAAAGTAAGGTTCAACTCTGTTAGTTGAATGCACAGAACAGAAAGAAGTTTCATACAATGCTTCTGTGTAGTTTATATTTGAACATATTCTTTTTTCCACTATTACCCACTTAGCGCTACGAATGTCCAGTTGCATTTTCTACAGACAGAGTGTTTCAAAACTGCTCAATTAAAAGTATGGTTTAACTCTGTTAGCTGAATGCTCAGATCAGAAAGAAGTTTCACAAAATGCTTCTGTGTAGTTTATATTTGAATATATTCCTTTTTCCACTACTACTCTCTTAGTGCTCCAAATGTCCAGTTGCATTTTCTACAGAAAGAGTGTTCAGATCTGCTCAATCTAAAGTATGGTTTAACTCTGTTAGCTGAATGCACAGATCAGAAAGATGTTTCACAGAATGATTCTGTGTAGTTTATACTTGGAGACATTCCTTTTTCCACTATTACGCTCTTAGCGCACCGAATCTCCACTTGCATTTTCTACAGAAAGAGTGTTTCAGAACGGCTCAAACAAAACTAAGGTTCAACTCTTTTAGTTGAACAAACAGAACAGAAAGAAGTTTCACACAATTCTTCTGTGTAGTTTTTATTTGTAGACATTCTTTTTCCCAATATAGGCCTCTTAGCGCTCAGAATGTCCAATTGCAGTTTCTACAGAAAGAGTGTTTCAGAACGGCTCAATCAAAAGTAAGCTTCAACTCTGTTAGTTGAAAGTACAGAACAGAAAGTATTTTCATACAATGCTTCTGTGTAGTTTATATTTGAACATATTCTTTTTTCCTCTATTACCCACTTAGCGCTACGAATGTCCAGTTGCATTTTCTACAGACAGAGTGTTTCAAAACTGCTCAATCAAAAGTATGGTTTAACTCTGTTAGCTGAATGCTCAGATCAGAAAGAAGTTTCACAGAATGCTTCTGTGTAGTTTATATTTGAATATATTCCTTTTTCCACTACTACGCTCTTAGCGCTCCAAATGTCCAGTTGCATTTTCTACAGAAAGAGTGTTCAGATCTGCTCAATCAAAAGTATGGTTTAACTCTGTTAGCTGCATGCACAGATCAGAAAGAAGTTTCACCGAATGATTCTGTGTAGTTTATATTTGAAGACATTCCTTTTTCCACTATTACCCTCTTAGCGCTCCGAATCTCCACTTGCATTTTCTACAAAAAGAGTGTTTCATAACTGCTCAATCAAAAATATGTTTTATCTCTGTTAACTGAATTTACAGATCAGAAATACGTTTCACAGAATGCATCTGTGTAGTTTTTATTTGAAGATATTCTTTTTCCCAATGTAGGCCTCTTAGCGCTTAGCATGTCCAATTGCAGTTTCTACAGAAAGAGTGTTTCAGTACGGCTCAATCAAAAGTAAGGTTCAACTCTGTTAGTTGAATGCACAGAACAGAAAGAATTTTCACAGAATGCTACTGTGTAGTTTATATTTGAATATATTCCTTTCTCCACTATTACCCTCTTAGCGCTCCGAATGTTCACTTGCATTTTCTACAGAAAGAGTGTTCAGAACTGCGCAATCAAAAGTATGGTTTAACTCTGTTAGCTTAATGAACATATCAGAAATAAGTTTCACACAATGCTTCTGTGTAGTTTTTATTTGAAGATATTATTTTTCCCAATATAGGCCTCTTAGCGCTCAGAATGTCCAATTGCAGTTTCTACAGAAAGAGTGTTTCAGAAAGGCTCAATCAAAAGTAAGGTTCAACTCTGTTAGTTGAATGCACAGAACAGAAAGAAATTTCATACAATGCTTCTGTGTAGTTTATATTTGAAGATATTCTTTTTTCCACTATTACCCACTTGGCGCTACGAATGTCCAGTTGCATTTTCTACAGACAGAGTGTTTCAAAACTGCTCAATCAAAAGTATGGTTTAACTCTGTTAGCTGAATGCTCAGATCAGAAAGAAGTTTCACAGTATGCCTCTGTGTAGTTTATATTTGAATATATTCCTTTTTCCACTACTACACTCTTAGCGCTCCAAATGTCCAGTTGCATTTTCTACAGAAAGAGTGTTCAGATCTGCTCAATCAAAAGTATGGTTTAACTCTGTTAGCTGAATGCACAGATCAGAAAGAAGTTTCACAGAATGATTCTGTGTAGTTTATATTTGGAGACATTCCTTTTTCCACTATTACCTTCTTAGCGCTCCGAATATCCACTTGCATTTTCTACAGAAAGAGTGTTTCAGAACGGCTCAATCAAAACTAAGGTTCAACTCTTTTAGTTGAACAAACAGAACAGAAAGAAGTTTCACACAATTCTTCTGTGTAGTTTTTATTTGTAGACATTCTTTTTCCGAATGTAGGCCTCTTAGCGCTGAGAATGTCCAATTGCAGTTTCTACAGAAAGAGTGTTTCAGAACGGCTCAATCAAAAGTAAGGTTCAACTCTGTTAGTTGAATGCACAGAACAGAAAGAAGTTTCATACAATGCTTCTGTGTAGTTTATATTTGAACATATTCTTTTTTCCACTATTACCCTCTTAGCGCTCCGAATGTCCACTTGCATTTTCTACAGAAAGAGTGATCAGAACTGCGCAATCAAAAGTATGGTTTAACTCTGTTAGCTTAATGAACATATCAGAAATAAGTTTCCCACAATGCTTCTGTGTAGTTTTTATTTGAAGATATTATTTTTCCCAATAGAGGCCTCTTAGCGCTCAGAATGTCAAATTGCAGTTTCTACAGAAAGAGTGTTTCAGAAAGGCTCAATCAAAAGTAAGGTTCAACTCTGTTAGTTGAATGCACAGAACAGAAAGAAGTTTCATACAATGCTTCTGTGTAGTTTATATTTGAACATATTCTTTTTTCCACTATTACCCACTTAGCGCTACGAATGTCCAGTTGCATTTTCTACAGACAGAATGTTTCAAAACTGCTCAATCAAAAGTATGGTTTAACTCTGTTAGCTGAATGCTCAGATCAGAAAGAAGTTTCACAGAATGCTTCTCTCTAGTTTATATTTGAATATATTCCTTTTTCCACTACTACTCTCTTAGCGCTCCAAATGTCCTGTTGCATTTTCTACAGAAAGAGTGTTCAGATCTGCTCAATCAAAAGTATGGTTTAACTCTGTTAGCTGAATGCACAGATCAGAAATAAGTTTCACAGAATGATTCTGTGTAGTTTATATTTGGAGACATTCCTTTTTCCACTATTACCCTCTTAGCGCTCCGAATCTCCACTTGCATTTTCTACAGAAAGAGTGTTTCAGAACGGCTCAATCAAAACTAAGGTTCAACTCTTTTAGTTGAACAAACAGAACAGAAAGAAGTTTCACACAATTCTTCTGTGTAGTTTTTATTTGTAGACATTCTTTTTCCCAATATAGGCCTCTTAGCGCTCAGAATGTCCAATTGCAGTTTCTACAGAAAGAGTGTTTCAGAACGGCTCAATCAAAAGTAAGGTTCAACTCTGTTAGTTGAATGCACAGAACAGAAAGAAGTTTCATACAATGCTTCTGTGTAGTTCATATTTGAATATATTCTTTTTTCCACTATTACCCACTTAGCGCTACGAATGTCAAGTTGCATTTTCTACAGACAGAGTGTTTCAAAACTGCTCAATCAAAAGCATGGTTTAACTCTGTTAGCTGAATGCTCAGATCAGAAAGAAGTTTCACAGAATGCTTCTGTGTAGTTTATATTTGAATATATTCCTTTTTCCACTACTACGCTCTTAGCGCTCCAAATGTCCAGTTGCATTTTCTACAGAAAGAGTGTTCAGATCTGCTCAATCAAAAGTATGGTTTAACTCTGTTAGCTGAATGCACAGATCAGAAAGAAATTTCACCGAATGATTCTGTGTAGTTTATATTTGAAGACATTCCTTTTTCCACTATTACCCCCTTAGCGCTCCGAATCTCCACTTGCATTTTCTACAAAAAGAGTGTTTCATAACTGCTCAATCAAAAATATGTTTTATCTCTGTTAACTGAATTTACAGATCAGAAATAAGTTTCACAGAATGCATCTGTGTAGTTTTTATTTGAAGATATTCTTTTTCCCAATGTAGGCCTCTTAGCGCTTAGCATGTCCAATTGTAGTTTCTACAGAAAGAGTGTTTCAGAACGGCTCAATCAAATGTAAGGTTCAACTCTGTTAGTTGAATGCACAGAACAGAAAGAATTTTCACAGAATGCTACTGTGTAGTTTATATTTGAATATATTCCTTTTTCCACTATTACCCTCTTAGCGCTCCGAATGTCCACTTGCATTTTCTACAGAAAGAGTGTTCAGAACTGCGCAATCAAAAGTATGGTTTAACTCTGTTAGCTTAATGAACATATCAGAAATAAGTTTCACACAATGCTTCTGTGTAGTTTTTATTTGAAGATATTATTTTTCCCAATATAGGCCTCTTCGCGCTCAGAATGTCCAATTGCAGTTTCTACAGAAAGAGTGTTTCAGAAAGGCTCAATCAAAAGTAAGGTTCAACTCTGTTAGTTGAATGCACAGAACAGAAAGAAGTTTCATACAATGCTTCTGTGTAGTTTATATTTGAACATATTCTTTTTTCCACTATTACCCACTTAGCGCTACGAATGTCCAGTTGCATTTTCTACAGACAGAGTGTTTCAAAACTGCTCGATCAAAAGTATGGTTTAACTCTGTTAGCTGAATGCTCAGATCAGAAAGAAGTTTCACAGAATGCTTCTGTGTAGTTTATATTTGAATATATTCCTTTTTCCACTACTACTCTCTTAGCGCTCCAAATGTCCAGTTGCATTTTCTACCGAAAGAGTGTTCAGATCTGCTCAATCAAAAGTATGGTTTAACTCTGTTAGCTGAATGCACAGATCAGAAAGAAGTTTCACAGAATGATTCTGTGTAATTTATATTTGGAGACATTCCTTTTTCCACTATTACCCTCTTAGCGCTCCGAATCTCCACTTGCATTTTCTACAGAAAGAGTGTTTCAGAACGGCTCAATCAAAACTAAGGTTCAACTCTTTTAGTTGAACAAACAGAACAGAAAGAAGTTTCACACAATTCTTCTGTGTAGTTTTTATTTGTAGACATTCTTTTTCCCAATATAGGCCTCTTAGCGCTCAGAATGTCCAATTGCAGTTTCTACAGAAAGAGTGTTTCAGAACGGCTCAATCAAAAGTAAGGTTCAACTCTGTTAGTTGAATGCACAGAACAGAAAGAAGTTTCATACAATGCTTCTGTGTAGTTCATATTTGAACATATTCTTTTTTCCACTATAACCCACTTAGCGCTACGAATGTCCAGTTGCATTTTCTACAGACAGAGTGTTTCAAAACTGCTCAATCAAAAGTATGGTTTAACTCTGTTAGCTGAATGCTCAGATCAGAAAGAAGTTTCACAGAATGCTTCTGTGTAGTTTATATTTGAATATATTCCTTTTTCCACTACAACGCTCTTAGCGCTCCAAATGTCCAGTTGCATTTTCTACAGAAAGAGTGTTCAGATCTGCTCAATCAAAAGTATGGTTTAACTCTGTTAGCTGAATGCACAGATCAGAAAGAAGTTTCACCGAATGATTCTGTGTAGTTTACATTTGAAGACATTCCTTTTTCCACTATTACCCTCTTAGCGCTCCGAATCTCCACTTGCATTTTCTACAAAAAGAGTGTTTCATAACTGCTCAATCAAAAATATGTTTTATCTCTGTTAACTGAATTTACAGATCAGAAATAAGTTTCACAGAATGCATCTGTGTAGTTTTTATTTGAAGATATTTTTTTCCCAATGTAGGCCTCTTAGCGCTTAGCATGTCCAATTGCAGTTTCTACAGAAAGAGTGTTTCAGAACGGCTCAATCAAAAGTAACGTTCAACTCTGTTAGTGGAATGCACAGAACAGAAAGAATTTTCACAGAATGCTACTGTGTAGTTTATATTTGAATATATTCCTTTTTCCACTACTACCCTCTTAGCGCTCCGAATGTCCACTTGCATTTTCTACAGAAAGAGTGTTCAGAACTGCGCAATCAAAAGTATGGTTTAACTCTGTTAGCTTAATGAACATATCAGAAATAAGTTTCACACAATGCTTCTGTGTAGTTTTTACTTGAAGATATTATTTTTCCCAATATAGGCCTCTTAGCGCTCAGAATGTCCAATTGCAGTTCCTACAGAAAGAGTGTTTCAGAAAGGCTCAATCAAAAGTAAGGTTCAACTCTGTTAGTTGAATGCACAGAACAGAAAGAAGTTTCATACAATGCTTCTGTGTAGTTTATATTTGAACATATTCTTTTTTCCACTATTACCCACTTAGCGCTACGAATGTCCAGTTGCATTTTCTACAGACAGAGTGTTTCAAAACTGCTCAATCAAAAGTATGGTTTAACTCTGTTAGCTGAATGCTCAGATCAGAAAGAAGTTTCACAGAATGCTTCTGTGTAGTTTATATTTGAATATATTCCTTTTTCCACTACTACTCTCTTAGCGCTCCAAATGTCCAGTTGCATTTTGTACAGAAAGAGTGTTCAGATCTGCTCAATCAAAAGTATGGTTTAACTCTGTTAGCTGAATGCACAGATCAGAAAGAAGTTTCACAGAATGATTCTGTGTAGTTTATATTTGGAGACATTCCTTTTTCCACTATTACCCTCTTAGCGCTCCGAATCTCCACTTGCATTTTCTACAGAAAGAGTGTTTCAGAACGGCTCAATCAAAACTAAGGTTCAACTCTTTTAGTTGAACAAACAGAACAGAAAGAAGTTTCACACAATTCTTCTGTGTAGCTTTTATTTGTAGACATTCTTTTTCCCAATATAGGCCTCTTAGCGCTCAGAATGTCCAATTGCAGTTTCTACAGAAAGAGTGTTTCAGAACGGCTCAATCAAAAGTAAGGTTCAACTCTGTTAGTAGAATGCACAGAACAGAAAGAAGTTTCATACAATGCTTCTGTGTAGTTCATATTTGAACATATTCTTTTTTCCACTATTACCCACTTAGCGCTACGAATGTCCAGTTGCATTTTCTACAGACAGAGTGTTTCAAAACTGCTCAATCAAAAGCATGGTTTAAATCTGTTAGCTGAATGCTCAGATAAGAAAGAAGTTTCACAGAATGCTTCTGTGTAGTTTATATTTGAATATATTCCTTTTTCCACTACTACGCTCTTAGCGCTCCAAATGTCCAGTTGCATTTTCTACAGAAAGAGTGTTCAGATCTGCTCAATCAAAAGTATGGTTTAACTCTGTTAGCTGAATGCACAGATCAGAAAGAAATTTCACCGAATGATTCTGTGTAGTTTATATTTGAAGACATTCTTTTTTCCACTATTACCCACTTAGCGCTCCGAATCTCCACTTGCATTTTCTACAAAAAGAGTGTTTCATAACTGCTCAATCAAAAATATGTTTTATCTCTGTTAACTGAATTTACAGATCAGAAATAAGTTTCACAGAATGCATCTGTGTAGTTTTTATTTGAATATATTCTTTTTCCCAATGTAGGCCTCTTAGCGCTTAGCATGTCCAATTGCAGTTTCTACAGAAAGAGTGTTTCAGAACGGCTCAATCAAAAGTAAGGTTCAACTCTGTTAGTTGAATGCACAGAACAGAAAGAATTTTCACAGAATGCTACTGTGTAGTTTATATTTGAATATATTCCTTTCTCCACTATTACCCTCTTAGCGCTCCGAATGTCCACTTGCATTTTCTACAGAAAGAGTGTTCAGAACTGCGCAATCAAAAGTATGGTTTATCTCTGTTAGCTTAATGAATATATCAGAAATAAGTTTCACACAATGCTTCTGTGTAGTTTTTATTTGAAGATATTATTTTTCCCAATAGAGGCCTCTTAGCGCTCAGAATGTCCAATTGCAGTTTCTACAGAAAGAGTGTTTCAGAAAGGCTCAATCAAAAGTAAGGTTCAACTCTGTTAGTTGAATGCACAGAACAGAAAGAAGTTTCATACAATGCTTCTGTGTAGTTTATATTTGAACATATTCTTTTTTCCACTATTACCCACTTAGCGCTACGAATGTCCAGTTGCATTTTCTACAGACAGAGTGTTTCAAAACTGCTCAATTAAAAGTATGGTTTAACTCTGTTAGCTGAATGCTCAGAGCAGAAAGAAGTTTCACAAAATGCTTCTGTGTAGTTTATATTTGAATATATTCCTTTTTCCACTACTACTCTCTTAGTGCTCCAAATGTCCAGTTGCATTTTCTACAGAAAGAGTGTTCAGATCTGCTCAATCTAAAGTATGGTTTAACTCTGTTAGCTGAATGCACAGATCAGAAAGAAGTTTCACAGAATGATTCTGTGTAGTTTATACTTGGAGACATTCCTTTTTCCACTATTACGCTCTTAGCGCACCGAATCTCCACTTGCATTTTCTACAGAAAGAGTGTTTCAGAACGGCTCAAACAAAACTAAGGTTCAACTCTTTTAGTTGAACAAACAGAACAGAAAGAAGTTTCACACAATTCTTCTGTGTAGTTTTTATTTGTAGACATTCTTTTTCCCAATATAGGCCTCTTAGCGCTCAGAATGTCCAATTGCAGTTTCTACAGAAAGAGTGTTTCAGAACGGCTCAATCAAAAGTAAGCTTCAACTCTGTTAGTTGAAAGTACAGAACAGAAAGTATTTTCATACAATGCTTCTGTGTAGTTTATATTTGAACATATTCTTTTTTCCTCTATTACCCACTTAGCGCTACGAATGTCCAGTTGCATTTTCTACAGACAGAGTGTTTCAAAACTGCTCAATCAAAAGTATGGTTTAACTCTGTTAGCTGAATGCTCAGATCAGAAAGAAGTTTCACAGAATGCTTCTGCGTAGTTTATATTTGAATATATTCCTTTTTCCACTACTACGCTCTTAGCGCTCCAAATGTCCAGTTGCATTTTCTACAGAAAGAGTGTTCAGATCTGCTCAATCAAAAGTATGGTTTAACTCTGTTAGCTGAATGCACAGATCAGAAAGAAATTTCACCGAATGATTCTGTGTAGTTTATATTTGAAGACATTCCTTTTTCCACTATTACCCCCTTAGCGCTCCGAATCTCCACTTGCATTTTCTACAAAAAGAGTGTTTCATAACTGCTCAATCAAAAATATGTTTTATCTCTGTTAACTGAATTTACAGATCAGAAATAAGTTTCACAGAATGCATCTGTGTAGTTTTTATTTGAAGATATTCTTTTTCCCAATGTAGGCCTCTTAGCGCTTAGCATGTCCAATTGTAGTTTCTACAGAAAGAGTGTTTCAGAACGGCTCAATCAAATGTAAGGTTCAACTCTGTTAGTTGAATGCACAGAACAGAAAGAATTTTCACAGAATGCTACTGTGTAGTTTATATTTGAATATATTCCTTTTTCCACTATTACCCTCTTAGCGCTCCGAATGTCCACTTGCATTTTCTACAGAAAGAGTGTTCAGAACTGCGCAATCAAAAGTATGGTTTAACTCTGTTAGCTTAATGAACATATCAGAAATAAGTTTCACACAATGCTTCTGTGTAGTTTTTATTTGAAGATATTATTTTTCCCAATAGAGGCCTCTTCGCGCTCAGAATGTCCAATTGCAGTTTCTACAGAAAGAGTGTTTCAGAAAGGCTCAATCAAAAGTAAGGTTCAACTCTGTTAGTTGAATGCACAGAACAGAAAGAAGTTTCATACAATGCTTCTGTGTAGTTTATATTTGAACATATTCTTTTTTCCACTCTTACCCACTTAGCGCTACGAATGTCCAGATGCATTTTCTACAGACAGAGTGTTTCAAAACTGCTCAATCAAAAGTATGGTTTACCTCTGTTAGCTGAATGCTCAGATCAGAAAGAAGTTTCACAGAATGCTTCTGTGTAGTTTATATTTGAATATATTCCTTTTTCCACTAATACTCTCTTAGCGCTCCAAATGTCCAGTTGCATTTTCTACAGAAAGAGTGTTCAGATCTGCTCAATCAAAAGTATGGTTTAACTCTGTTAGCTGAATGCACAGATCAGAAATAAGTTTCACAGAATGATTCTGTGTAGTTTATATTTGAAGACATTCCTTTTTCCACTATTACCCTCTTAGCGCTCCGAATCTCCACTTGCATTTTCTACAGAAAGAGTGTTTCAGAACGGCTCAATCAAAACTAAGGTTCATCTCTTTTAGTTGAACAAACATAACAGAAAGAAGTTTCACACAATTCTTCTGTGTAGTTTTTATTTGTAGACATTCTTTTTCCCAATATAGGCCTCTTAGCGCTCAGAATGTCCAATTGCAGTTTCTACAGAAAGAGTGTTTCAGAACGGCTCAATCAAAAGTAAGGTTCAACTCTGTTAGTTGAATGCACAGAACAGAAAGAAGTTTCATACAATGCTTCTGTGTAGTTCATATTTGAACATATTCTTTTTTCCACTATTACCCACTTAGCGCTACGAATGTCCAGTTGCATTTTCTACAGACAGAGTGTTTCAAAACTGCTCAATCAAAAGTATGGTTTAACTCTGTTAGCTGAATGCTCAGATCAGAAAGAAGTTTCACAGAATGCTTCTGTGAAGTTTATATTTGAATATATTCCTTTTTCCACTACTACGCTCTTAGCGCTCCAAATGTCCAGTTGCATTTTCAACACAAAGAGTGTTCAGATCTGCTCAATCAAAAGTATGGTTTAACTCTGTTAGCTGAATGCACAGATCAGAAAGAAGTTTCACCGAATGATTCTGTGTAGTTTATATTTGAAGACATTCCTTTTTCCACTATTACCCTCTTAGCGCTCCGAATCTCCACTTGCATTTTCTACAAAAAGAGTGTTTCATAACTGCTCAATCAAAAATATGTTTTATCTCTGTTAACTGAATTTACAGATCAGAAATAAGTTTCACAGAATGCATCTGTGTAGTTTTTATTTGAAGATATTCTTTTTCCCAATGTAGGCCTCTTAGCGCTTAGCATGTCCAATTGCAGTTTCTACAGAAAGAGTGTTTCAGAACGGCTCAATCAAAAGTAAGGTTCAATTCTGTTAGTTGAATGCACAGAACAGAAAGAATTTTCACAGAATGCTACTGTGTAGTTTATATTTGAATATATTCCTTTTTCCACTATTACCCTCTTAGCGCTCCGAATGTGCACTTGCATTTTCTACAGAAAGAGTGTTCAGAACTGCGCAATCAAAAGTATGGTTTAACTCTGTTAGCTTAATGAACATATCAGAAATAAGTTTCACACAATGCTTCTGTGTAGTTTTTATTTGAAGATATTATTTTCCCCAATAGATGCCTCTTCGCGCTCAGAATGTCCAATTGCAGTTTCTACAGAAAGAGTGTTTCAGGAAGGCTCAATCAAAAGTAAGGTTCAACTCTGTTAGTTGAATGCACAGAACAGAAAGAAGTTTCATACAATGTTTCTGTGTAGTTTATATTTGAACATATTCTTTTTTCCACTATTACCCACTTAGCGCTACGAATGTCCAGATGCATTTTCTACAGACAGAGTGTTTCAAAACTGCTCAATCAAAAGTATGGTTTACCTCTGTTAGCTGAATGCTCAGATCAGAAAGAAGTTTCACAGAATGCTTCTGTGTAGTTTATATTTGAATATATTCCTTTTTCCACTACTACTCTCTTAGCGCTCCAAATGTCCAGTTGCATTTTCTACAGAAAGAGTGTTCAGATCTGCTCAATCAAAAGTATGGTTTAACTCTGTTAGCTGAATGCACAGATCAGAAAGAAGTTTCACAGAATGACTCTGTGTAGTTTATATTTGAAGACATTCCTTTTTCCACTATTACCCTCTTAGCGCTCCGAATCTCCACTTGCATTTTCTACAGAAAGAGTGTTTCAGAACGGCTCAATCAAAACTAAGGTTCAACTCTTTTAGTTGAACAAACAGAACAGAAAGAAGTTTCACACAATTCTTCTGTGTAGTTTTTATTTGTAGACATTCTTTTTCCCAATATAGGCCTCTTAGCACTCAGAATGTCCAATTGCAGTTTCTACAGAAAGAGTGTTTCAGAATGGCTCAACCAAAAGTAAGGTTCAACTCTGTTAGTTGAATGCACAGAACAGAAAGAAGTTTCATACAATGCTTCTGTGTAGTTCATATTTGAACATATTCTTTTTTCCACTATTACCCACTTAGCGCTACGAATGTCCAGTTGCATTTTCTACAGACAGAGTGTTTCAAAACTGCTCAATCAAAAGTATGGTTTAACTCTGTTAGCTGAATGCTCAGATCAGAAAGAAGTTTCACAGAATGCTTCTGTGAAGTTTATATTTGAATATATTCCTTTTTCCACTACTACGCTCTTAGCGCTCCAAATGTCCAGTTGCATTTTCAACAGAAAGAGTGTTCAGATCTGCTCAATCAAAAGTATGGTTTAACTCTGTTAGCTGAATGCACAGATCAGAAAGAAGTTTCACAGAATGATTCTTTGTAGTTTATATTTGAAGACATTCCTTTTTCCACTATTACCCTCTTAGCGCTCCGAATCTCCACTTGCATTTTCTACAAAAAGAGTGTTTCATAACTGCTCAATCAAAAATATGTTTCATCTCTGTTAACTGAATTTACAGATCAGAAATAAGTTTCACAGAATGCATCTGTGTAGTTTTTATTTGAAGATATTCTTTTTCCCAATGTAGGCCTCTTAGCGCTTAGCATGTCCAATTGCAGTTTCTACAGAAAGAGTGTTTCAGAACGGCTCAATCAAAAGTAAGGTTCAATTCTGTTAGTTGAATGCACAGAAAAGAAAGAATTTTCACAGAATGCTACTGTGTAGTTTATATTTGAATATATTCCTTTTTCCACTATTACCCTCTTAGCGCTCCGAATGTCCACTTGCATTTTCTACAGAAAGAGTGTTCAGAACTGCGCAATCAAAAGTATGGTTTAACTCTGTTAGCTTAATGAACATATCAGAAATAAGTTTCACACAATGCTTCTGTGTACTTTTTATTTGTAGACATTCTTTTTCCCAATATAGGCCTCTTAGCGCTCAGAATGTCCAATTGCAGTTTCTACAGAAAGAGAGTTTCAGAAAGGCTCAATCAAAAGTAAGGTTCAACTCTGTTAGTTGAATGCACAGAACAGAAAGAAGTTTCATACAATGCTTCTGTGTAGTTTATATTTGAAAATATTCTTTTTTCCACTATTACCCACTTAGCGCTACGAATGTCCAGTTGCATTTTCTACAGAGAGAGTGTTTCAAAACTGCTCAATCAAAAGTATGGTTTAACTCTGTTAGCTGAATGCTCAGATCAGAAAGAAGTTTCACAGAATGCTTCTGTGTAGTTTATATTTGAATATATTCCTTTTTCCACTACTACGCTCTTAGCGCTCCAAATGTCCAGTTGCATTTTCTACAGAAAGAGTGTTCAGATCTGCTCAATCAAAAGTATGGTTTAACTCTGTTAGCTGAATGCACAGATCAGAAAGAAGTTTCACCGAATGATTCTGTGTAGTTTATATTTGAAGACATTCCTTTTTCCACTATTACCCACTTAGCGCTCCGAATCTCCAATTGCATTTTCTACAAAAAGAGTGTTTCATAACTGCTCAAACAAAAATATGTTTTATCTCTGTTAACTGAATTTACAGATGAGAAATAAGTTTCACAGAATGCATCTGTGTAGTTTTTATTTGAAGATATTCTTTTTCCCAATGTAGGCCTCTTAGCGCTTAGCATGTCCAATTGCAGTTTCTACAGAACGAGTGTTTCAGAACGGCTCAATCAAAAGTAAGGTTCAACTCTCTTAGTTGAATGCACAGAACAGAAAGAATTTTCACAGAATGCTACTGTGTAGTTTATATTTGAATATATTCCTTTTTCCACTATTACACTCTTAGCGCTCCGAATGTGCACTTGCATTTTTTACAGAAAGAGTGTTCAGAACTTCGCAATCAAAAGTATGGTTTAACTCTGTTAGCTTAATGAACATATCAGAAATAAGTTTCACAAAATGCTTCTGTGTAGTTTTCATTTGAAGATATTATTTTTCCCAATAGAGGCCTCTTTGCGCTCAGAATGTCCAATTGCAGATACTACAGAAAGAGTGTTTCAGAAAGGCTCAATCAAAAGTAAGGTTCAACTCTGTTAGTTGAATGCACAGAACAGAAAGAAGTTTCATACAATGCTTCTGTGTAGTTTATATTTGAACATATTCTTTTTTCCACTATTACCCACTTAGCGCTACGAATGTCCAGTTGCATTTTCTACAGACAGAGTGTTTCAAAACTGCTCAATCAAAAGTATGGTTTACCTCTGTTAGCTGAATGCTCAGATCAGAAAGAAGTTTCACAGAATGCTTCTGTGTAGTTTATATTTGAATATATTCCTTTTTCCACTACTACTCTCTTAGCGCTCCAAATGTCCAGTTGAATTTTCTACAGAAAGAGTGTTCAGATCTGCTCAATCAAAAGTATGGTTTAACTCTGTTAGCTGAATGCACAGATCAGAAAGAAGTTTCACAGAATGATTCTGTGTAGTTTATATTTGGAGACATTCCTTTTTCCACTATTACCCTCTTAGTGCTCCGAATCTCCACTTGCATTTTCTACAGAAAGAGTGTTTCAGAACGGCTCAATCAAAACTAAGGTTCAACTCTTTTAGTTGAACAAACAGAACAGAAAGAAGTTTCACACAATTCTTCTGTGTAGTTTTTATTTGTAGATATTCTTTTTCCCAATATAGGCCTCTTAGCGCTCAGAATGTCCAATTGCAGTTTCTACAGAAAGATCTTTCCAGAACGGCTCAACCAAAAGTAAGGTTCAACTCTGTTAGTTGAATGGACAGAACAGAAAGAAGTTTCATACAATGCTTCTGTGTAGTTCATATTTGAACATATTCTTTTTTCCACTATTACCCACTTAGCGCTACGAATGTCCAGTTGCATTTTCTACAGACAGAGTGTTTCAAAACTGCTCAATCAAAAGTATGGTTTAACTCTGTTAGCTGAATGCTCAGATCAGAAAGAAGTTTCACAGAATGCTTCTGTGAAGTTTATATTTGAATATATTCCTTTTTCCACTACTTCGCCCTTAGCGCTCCAAATGTCCAGTTGCATTTTCAACAGAAAGAGTGTTCAGATCTGCTCAATCAAAAGTATGGTTTAACTCTGTTAGCTGAATGCACAGATCAGAAAGAAGTTTCACAGAATGATTCTGTGTAGTTTATATTTGAAGACATTCCTTTTTCCACTATTACCCCCTTAGCGCTCCGAATCTCCACTTGCATTTTCTACAAAAAGAGTGTTTCATAACTGCTCAATCAAAAATATGTTTTATCTCTGTTAACTGAATTTACAGATCAGAAATAAGTTTCACAGAATGCATCTGTGTAGTTTTTATTTGAAGATATTCTTTTTCCCAATGTAGGCCTCTTAGCGCTTAGCATGTCCAATTGCAGTTTCTACAGAAAGAGTGTTTCAGAACGGCTCAATCAAAAGTAAGGTTCAACTCTGTTAGTTGAATGCACAGAACAGAAAGAATTTTCACAGAATGCTACTGTGTAGTTTATATTTGAATATATTCCTTTTTCCACTATTACCCTCTTAGCGCTCCGAATGTCCACTTGCATTTTCTACAGAAAGAGTGTTCAGAACTGCGCAATCAAAAGTATGGTTTAACTCTGTTAGCTTAATGAACATATCATAAATAAGTTTCACACAATGCTTCTGTGTAGTTTTTATTTGAAGATATTATTTTTCCCAATAGAGGCCTCTTAGCGCTCAGAATGTCCAATTGCAGTTTCTACAGAAAGAGTGTTTCAGAAAGGCTCAATCAAAAGTAAGGTTCAACTCTGTTAGTTGAATGCACAGAACAGAAAGAAGTTTCATACAATGCCTCTGTGCAGTTTATATTTGAAAATATTCTTTTTTCCACTATTACCCACTTAGCGCTACGAATGTCCAGTTGCATTTTCTACAGACAGAGTGTTTCAAAACTGCTCAATCAAAAGTATGGTTTAACTCTGTTAGCTGAATGCTCAGATCAGAAAGAAGTTTCACAGAATGCTTCTGTGTAGTTTATATTTGAATATATTCCTTTTTCCACTACTACGCTCTTAGCGCTCCAAATGTCCAGTTGCATTTTCTAAAGAAAGTGTGTTCAGATCTGCTCAATCAAAAGTATGGTTTAACTCTGTTAGCTGAATGCACAGATCAGAAAGAAGTTTCACCGAATGATTCTGTGTAGTTTATATTTGAAGACATTAATTTTTCCACTATTACCCTCTTAGCGCTCCGAATCTCCACTTGCATTTTCTACAAAAAGAGTGTTTCATAACTGCTCAATCAAAAATATGTTTTATCTCTGTTAACTGAATTTACAGATCAGAAATAAGTTTCACAGAATGCATCTGTGTAGTTTTTATTTGAAGATATTCTTTTTCCCAATGTAGGCCTCTTAGCGCTTAGCATGTCCAATTGCAGTTACTAAAGAAAGAGTGTTTCAGAACGGCTCAATCAAAAGTAAGGTTCAACTCTGTTAGTTGAATGCACAGAACAGAAAGAATTTTCACAGAATGCTACTGTGTGGTTTATATTTGAATATATTCCTTTTTCCACTATTACCCTCTTAGCGCTCCGAATGTCCACTTGCATTTTCTACAGAAAGAGTGTTCAGAACTGCGCAATCAAAAGTATGGTTTAACTCTGTTAGCTTAATGAACATATCAGAAATAAGTTTCACACAATGCTTCTGTGTAGTTTTTATTTGAAGATATTATTTTTCCCAATAGAGGCCTCTTAGCGCTCAGAATGTCCAATTGCAGTTTCTACAGAAAGAGTGTTTCAGAAAGGCTCAATCAAAAGTAAGGTTCAACTCTGTTAGTTGAATGCACAGAACAGAAAGAAGTTTCATACAATGCTTCTGTGTAGTTTATATTTGAACATATTCTTTTTTCCACTATTACCCACTTAGCGCTACGAATGTCCAGTTGCATTTTCTACAGACAGAGTGTTTCAAAACTGCTCAATTAAAAGTATGGTTTAACTCTGTTAGCTGAATGCTCAGATCAGAAAGAAGTTTCACAAAATGCTTCTGTGTAGTTTATATTTGAATATATTCCTTTTTCCACTACTACTCTCTTAGTGCTCCAAATGTCCAGTTGCATTTTCTACAGAAAGAGTGTTCAGATCTGCTCAATCTAAAGTATGGTTTAACTCTGTTAGCTGAATGCACAGATCAGAAAGAAGTTTCACAGAATGATTCTGTGTAGTTTATATTTGGAGACATTCCTTTTTCCACTATTACGCTCTTAGCGCACCGAATCTCCACTTGCATTTTCTACAGAAAGAGTGTTTCAGAACGGCTCAAACAAAACTAAGGTTCAACTCTTTTAGTTGAACAAACAGAACAGAAAGAAGTTTCACACAATTCTTCTGTGTAGTTTTTATTTGTAGACATTCTTTTTCCCAATATAGGCCTCTTAGCGCTCAGAATGTCCAATTGCAGTTTCTACAGAAAGAGTGTTTCAGAACGGCTCAATCAAAAGTAAGCTTCAACTCTGTTAGTTGAAAGTACAGAACAGAAAGTATTTTCATACAATGCTTCTGTGTAGTTTATATTTGAACATATTCTTTTTTCCTCTATTACCCACTTAGCGCTACGAATGTCCAGTTGCATTTTCTACAGACAGAGTGTTTCAAAACTGCTCAATCAAAAGTATGGTTTAACTCTGTTAGCTGAATGCTCAGATCAGAAAGAAGTTTCACAGAATGCTTCTGTGTAGTTTATATTTGAATATATTCCTTTTTCCACTACTACGCTCTTAGCGCTCCAAATGTCCAGTTGCATTTTCTACAGAAAGAGTGTTCAGATCTGCTCAATCAAAAGTATGGTTTAACTCTGTTAGCTGCATGCACAGATCAGAAAGAAGTTTCACCGAATGATTCTGTGTAGTTTATATTTGAAGACATTCCTTTTTCCACTATTACCCTCTTAGCGCTCCGAATCTCCACTTGCATTTTCTACAAAAAGAGTGTTTCATAACTGCTCAATCAAAAATATGTTTTATCTCTGTTAACTGAATTTACAGATCAGAAATAAGTTTCACAGAATGCATCTGTGTAGTTTTTATTTGAAGATATTCTTTTTCCCAATGTAGGCCTCTTAGCGCTTAGCATGTCCAATTGCAGTTTCTACAGAAAGAGTGTTTCAGTACGGCTCAATCAAAAGTAAGGTTCAACTCTGTTAGTTGAATGCACAGAACAGAAAGAATTTTCACAGAATGCTACTGTGTAGTTTATATTTGAATATATTCCTTTCTCCACTATTACCCTCTTAGCGCTCCGAATGTCCACTTGCATTTTCTACAGAAAGAGTGTTCAGAACTGCGCAATCAAAAGTATGGTTTAACTCTGTTAGCTTAATGAACATATCATAAATAAGTTTCACACAATGCTTCTGTGTAGTTTTTATTTGAAGATATTATTTTTCCCAATAGAGGCCTCTTAGCGCTCAGAATGTCCAATTGCAGTTTCTACAGAAAGAGTGTTTCAGAAAGGCTCAATCAAAAGTAAGGTTCAACTCTGTTAGTTGAATGCACAGAAGAGAAAGAAGTTTCATACAATGCCTCTGTGTAGTTTATATTTGAAAATATTCTTTTTTCCACTATTACCCACTTAGCGCTACGAATGTCCAGTTGCATTTTCTACAGACAGAGTGTTTCAAAACTGCTCAATCAAAAGTATGGTTTAACTCTGTTAGCTGAATGCTCAGATCAGAAAGAAGTTTCACAGATTGCTTCTGTGTAGTTTATATTTGAATATATTCCTTTTTCCTCTACTACGCTCTTAGCGCTCCAAATGTCCAGTTGCATTTTCTACAGAAAGTGTGTTCAGATCTGCTCAATCAAAAGTATGGTTTAACTCTGTTAGCTGAATGCACAGATCAGAAAGAAGTTTCACCGAATGATTCTGTGTAGTTTATATTTGAAGACATTCCTTTTTCCACTATTACCCTCTTAGCGCTCCGAATCTCCACTTGCATTTTCTACAAAAAGAGTGTTTCATAACTGCTCAATCAAAAATATGTTTTATCTCTGTTAACTGAATTTACAGATCAGAAATAAGTTTCACAGAATGCATCTGTGTAGTTTTTATTTGAAGATATTCTTTTTCCCAATGTAGGCCTCTTAGCGCTTAACATGTCCAATTGCAGTTACTAAAGAAAGAGTGTTTCAGAACGGCTCAATCAAAAGTAAGGTTCAACTCTGTTAGTTGAATGCACAGAACAGAAAGAATTTTCACAGAATGCTACTGTGTAGTTTATATTTGAATATATTCCTTTTTCCACTATTACCCTCTTAGCGCTCCGAATGTCCACTTGCATTTTCTACAGAAAGAGTGTTCAGAACTGCGCAATCAAAAGTATGGTTTAACTCTGTTAGCTTAATGAACATATCAGAAATAAGTTTCACACAATGCTTCTGTGTACTTTTTATTTGTAGACATTCTTTTTCCCAATATAGGCCTCTTAGCGCTCAGAATGTCCAATTGCAGTTTCTACAGAAAGAGAGTTTCAGAAAGGCTCAATCAAAAGTAAGGTTCAACTCTGTTAGTTGAATGCACAGAACAGAAAGAAGTTTCATACAATGCTTCTGTGTAGTTTATATTTGAAAATATTCTTTTTTCCACTATTACCCACTTAGCGCTACGAATGTCCAGTTGCATTTTCTACAGAGAGAGTGTTTCAAAACTGCTCAATCAAAAGTATGGTTTAACTCTGTTAGCTGAATGCTCAGATCAGAAAGAAGTTTCACAGAATGCTTCTGTGTAGTTTATATTTGAATATATTCCTTTTTCCACTACTACGCTCTTAGCGCTCCAAATGTCCAGTTGCATTTTCTACAGAAAGAGTGTTCAGATCTGCTCAATCAAAAGTATGGTTTAACTCTGTTAGCTGAATGCACAGATCAGAAAGAAGTTTCACCGAATGATTCTGTGTAGTTTATATTTGAAGACATTCCTTTTTCCACTATTACCCACTTAGCGCTCCGAATCTCCAATTGCATTTTCTACAAAAAGAGTGTTTCATAACTGCTCAAACAAAAATATGTTTTATCTCTGTTAACTGAATTTACAGATGAGAAATAAGTTTCACAGAATGCATCTGTGTAGTTTTTATTTGAAGATATTCTTTTTCCCAATGTAGGCCTCTTAGCGCTTAGCATGTCCAATTGCAGTTTCTACAGAACGAGTGTTTCAGAACGGCTCAATCAAAAGTAAGGTTCAACTCTCTTAGTTGAATGCACAGAACAGAAAGAATTTTCACAGAATGCTACTGTGTAGTTTATATTTGAATATATTCCTTTTTCCACTATTACACTCTTAGCGCTCCGAATGTGCACTTGCATTTTTTACAGAAAGAGTGTTCAGAACTTCGCAATCAAAAGTATGGTTTAACTCTGTTAGCTTAATGAACATATCAGAAATAAGTTTCACAAAATGCTTCTGTGTAGTTTTCATTTGAAGATATTATTTTTCCCAATAGAGGCCTCTTTGCGCTCAGAATGTCCAATTGCAGATACTACAGAAAGAGTGTTTCAGAAAGGCTCAATCAAAAGTAAGGTTCAACTCTGTTAGTTGAATGCACAGAACAGAAAGAAGTTTCATACAATGCTTCTGTGTAGTTTATATTTGAACATATTCTTTTTTCCACTATTACCCACTTAGCGCTACGAATGTCCAGTTGCATTTTCTACAGACAGAGTGTTTCAAAACTGCTCAATCAAAAGTATGGTTTACCTCTGTTAGCTGAATGCTCAGATCAGAAAGAAGTTTCACAGAATGCTTCTGTGTAGTTTATATTTGAATATATTCCTTTTTCCACTACTACTCTCTTAGCGCTCCAAATGTCCAGTTGAATTTTCTACAGAAAGAGTGTTCAGATCTGCTCAATCAAAAGTATGGTTTAACTCTGTTAGCTGAATGCACAGATCAGAAAGAAGTTTCACAGAATGATTCTGTGTAGTTTATATTTGGAGACATTCCTTTTTCCACTATTACCCTCTTAGTGCTCCGAATCTCCACTTGCATTTTCTACAGAAAGAGTGTTTCAGAACGGCTCAATCAAAACTAAGGTTCAACTCTTTTAGTTGAACAAACAGAACAGAAAGAAGTTTCACACAATTCTTCTGTGTAGTTTTTATTTGTAGATATTCTTTTTCCCAATATAGGCCTCTTAGCGCTCAGAATGTCCAATTGCAGTTTCTACAGAAAGATCTTTCCAGAACGGCTCAACCAAAAGTAAGGTTCAACTCTGTTAGTTGAATGGACAGAACAGAAAGAAGTTTCATACAATGCTTCTGTGTAGTTCATATTTGAACATATTCTTTTTTCCACTATTACCCACTTAGCGCTACGAATGTCCAGTTGCATTTTCTACAGACAGAGTGTTTCAAAACTGCTCAATCAAAAGTATGGTTTAACTCTGTTAGCTGAATGCTCAGATCAGAAAGAAGTTTCACAGAATGCTTCTGTGAAGTTTATATTTGAATATATTCCTTTTTCCACTACTTCGCCCTTAGCGCTCCAAATGTCCAGTTGCATTTTCAACAGAAAGAGTGTTCAGATCTGCTCAATCAAAAGTATGGTTTAACTCTGTTAGCTGAATGCACAGATCAGAAAGAAGTTTCACCGAATGATTCTGTGTAGTTTATATTTGAAGACATTCCTTTTTCCACTATTACCCCCTTAGCGCTCCGAATCTCCACTTGCATTTTCTACAAAAAGAGTGTTTCATAACTGCTCAATCAAAAATATGTTTTATCTCTGTTAACTGAATTTACAGATCAGAAATAAGTTTCACAGAATGCATCTGTGTAGTTTTTATTTGAAGATATTCTTTTTCCCAATGTAGGCCTCTTAGCGCTTAGCATGTCCAATTGCAGTTTCTACAGAAAGAGTGTTTCAGAACGGCTCAATCAAAAGTAAGGTTCAACTCTGTTAGTTGAATGCACAGAACAGAAAGAATTTTCACAGAATGCTACTGTGTAGTTTATATTTGAATATATTCCTTTTTCCACTATTACCCTCTTAGCGCTCCGAATGTCCACTTGCATTTTCTACAGAAAGAGTGTTCAGAACTGCGCAATCAAAAGTATGGTTTAACTCTGTTAGCTTAATGAACATATCATAAATAAGTTTCACACAATGCTTCTGTGTAGTTTTTATTTGAAGATATTATTTTTCCCAATAGAGGCCTCTTAGCGCTCAGAATGTCCAATTGCAGTTTCTACAGAAAGAGTGTTTCAGAAAGGCTCAATCAAAAGTAAGGTTCAACTCTGTTAGTTGAATGCACAGAACAGAAAGAAGTTTCATACAATGCCTCTGTGCAGTTTATATTTGAAAATATTCTTTTTTCCACTATTACCCACTTAGCGCTACGAATGTCCAGTTGCATTTTCTACAGACAGAGTGTTTCAAAACTGCTCAATCAAAAGTATGGTTTAACTCTGTTAGCTGAATGCTCAGATCAGAAAGAAGTTTCACAGAATGCTTCTGTGTAGTTTATATTTGAATATATTCCTTTTTCCACTACTACGCTCTTAGCGCTCCAAATGTCCAGTTGCATTTTCTAAAGAAAGTGTGTTCAGATCTGCTCAATCAAAAGTATGGTTTAACTCTGTTAGCTGAATGCACAGATCAGAAAGAAGTTTCACCGAATGATTCTGTGTAGTTTATATTTGAAGACATTAATTTTTCCACTATTACCCTCTTAGCGCTCCGAATCTCCACTTGCATTTTCTACAAAAAGAGTGTTTCATAACTGCTCAATCAAAAATATGTTTTATCTCTGTTAACTGAATTTACAGATCAGAAATAAGTTTCACAGAATGCATCTGTGTAGTTTTTATTTGAAGATATTCTTTTTCCCAATGTAGGCCTCTTAGCGCTTAGCATGTCCAATTGCAGTTACTAAAGAAAGAGTGTTTCAGAACGGCTCAATCAAAAGTAAGGTTCAACTCTGTTAGTTGAATGCACAGAACAGAAAGAATTTTCACAGAATGCTACTGTGTGGTTTATATTTGAATATATTCCTTTTTCCACTATTACCCTCTTAGCGCTCCGAATGTCCACTTGCATTTTCTACAGAAAGAGTGTTCAGAACTGCGCAATCAAAAGTATGGTTTAACTCTGTTAGCTTAATGAACATATCAGAAATAAGTTTCACACAATGCTTCTGTGTAGTTTTTATTTGAAGATATTATTTTTCCCAATAGAGGCCTCTTAGCGCTCAGAATGTCCAATTGCAGTTTCTACAGAAAGAGTGTTTCAGAAAGGCTCAATCAAAAGTAAGGTTCAACTCTGTTAGTTGAATGCACAGAACAGAAAGAAGTTTCATACAATGCTTCTGTGTAGTTTATATTTGAACATATTCTTTTTTCCACTATTACCCACTTAGCGCTACGAATGTCCAGTTGCATTTTCTACAGACAGAGTGTTTCAAAACTGCTCAATTAAAAGTATGGTTTAACTCTGTTAGCTGAATGCTCAGATCAGAAAGAAGTTTCACAAAATGCTTCTGTGTAGTTTATATTTGAATATATTCCTTTTTCCACTACTACTCTCTTAGTGCTCCAAATGTCCAGTTGCATTTTCTACAGAAAGAGTGTTCAGATCTGCTCAATCTAAAGTATGGTTTAACTCTGTTAGCTGAATGCACAGATCAGAAAGAAGTTTCACAGAATGATTCTGTGTAGTTTATACTTGGAGACATTCCTTTTTCCACTATTACGCTCTTAGCGCACCGAATCTCCACTTGCATTTTCTACAGAAAGAGTGTTTCAGAACGGCTCAAACAAAACTAAGGTTCAACTTTTTAGTTGAACAAACAGAACAGAAAGAAGTTTCACACAATTCTTCTGTGTAGTTTTTATTTGTAGACATTCTTTTTCCCAATATAGGCCTCTTAGCGCTCAGAATGTCCAATTGCAGTTTCTACAGAAAGAGTGTTTCAGAACGGCTCAATCAAAAGTAAGCTTCAACTCTGTTAGTTGAAAGTACAGAACAGAAAGTATTTTCATACAATGCTTCTGTGTAGTTTATATTTGAACATATTCTTTTTTCCTCTATTACCCACTTAGCGCTACGAATGTCCAGTTGCATTTTCTACAGACAGAGTGTTTCAAAACTGCTCAATCAAAAGTATGGTTTAACTCTGTTAGCTGAATGCTCAGATCAGAAAGAAGTTTCACAGAATGCTTCTGTGTAGTTTATATTTGAATATATTCCTTTTTCCACTACTACGCTCTTAGCGCTCCAAATGTCCAGTTGCATTTTCTACAGAAAGAGTGTTCAGATCTGCTCAATCAAAAGTATGGTTTAACTCTGTTAGCTGCATGCACAGATCAGAAAGAAGTTTCACCGAATGATTCTGTGTAGTTTATATTTGAAGACATTCCTTTTTCCACTATTACCCTCTTAGCGCTCCGAATCTCCACTTGCATTTTCTACAAAAAGAGTGTTTCATAACTGCTCAATCAAAAATATGTTTTATCTCTGTTAACTGAATTTACAGATCAGAAATAAGTTTCACAGAATGCATCTGTGTAGTTTTTATTTGAAGATATTCTTTTTCCCAATGTAGGCCTCTTAGCGCTTAGCATGTCCAATTGCAGTTTCTACAGAAAGAGTGTTTCAGTACGGCTCAATCAAAAGTAAGGTTCAACTCTGTTAGTTGAATGCACAGAACAGAAAGAATTTTCACAGAATGCTACTGTGTAGTTTATATTTGAATATATTCCTTTCTCCACTATTACCCTCTTAGCGCTCCGAATGTCCACTTGCATTTTCTACAGAAAGAGTGTTCAGAACTGCGCAATCAAAAGTATGGTTTAACTCTGTTAGCTTAATGAACATATCATAAATAAGTTTCACACAATGCTTCTGTGTAGTTTTTATTTGAAGATATTATTTTTCCCAATAGAGGCCTCTTAGCGCTCAGAATGTCCAATTGCAGTTTCTACAGAAAGAGTGTTTCAGAAAGGCTCAATCAAAAGTAAGGTTCAACTCTGTTAGTTGAATGCACAGAAGAGAAAGAAGTTTCATACAATGCCTCTGTGTAGTTTATATTTGAAAATATTCTTTTTTCCACTATTACCCACTTAGCGCTACGAATGTCCAGTTGCATTTTCTACAGACAGAGTGTTTCAAAACTGCTCAATCAAAAGTATGGTTTAACTCTGTTAGCTGAATGCTCAGATCAGAAAGAAGTTTCACAGATTGCTTCTGTGTAGTTTATATTTGAATATATTCCTTTTTCCTCTACTACGCTCTTAGCGCTCCAAATGTCCAGTTGCATTTTCTACAGAAAGTGTGTTCAGATCTGCTCAATCAAAAGTATGGTTTAACTCTGTTAGCTGAATGCACAGATCAGAAAGAAGTTTCACCGAATGATTCTGTGTAGTTTATATTTGAAGACATTCCTTTTTCCACTATTACCCTCTTAGCGCTCCGAATCTCCACTTGCATTTTCTACAAAAAGAGTGTTTCATAACTGCTCAATCAAAAATATGTTTTATCTCTGTTAACTGAATTTACAGATCAGAAATAAGTTTCACAGAATGCATCTGTGTAGTTTTTATTTGAAGATATTCTTTTTCCCAATGTAGGCCTCTTAGCGCTTAACATGTCCAATTGCAGTTACTAAAGAAAGAGTGTTTCAGAACGGCTCAATCAAAAGTAAGGTTCAACTCTGTTAGTTGAATGCACAGAACAGAAAGAATTTTCACAGAATGCTACTGTGTGGTTTATATTTGAATATATTCCTTTTTCCACTATTACCCTCTTAGCGCTCCGAATGTCCACTTGCATTTTCTACAGAAAGAGTGTTCAGAACTGCGCAATCAAAAGTATGGTTTAACTCTGTTAGCTTAATGAACATATCAGAAATAAGTTTCACACAATGCTTCTGTGTAGTTTTTATTTGAAGATATTATTTTTCCCAATAGAGGCCTCTTAGCGCTCAGAATGTCCAATTGCAGTTTCTACAGAAAGAGTGTTTCAGAAAGGCTCAATCAAAAGTAAGGTTCAACTCTGTTAGTTGAATGCACAGAACAGAAAGAAGTTTCATACAATGCTTCTGTGTAGTTTATATTTGAACATATTCTTTTTTCCACTATTACCCACTTAGCGCTACGAATGTCCAGTTGCATTTTCTACAGACAGAGTGTTTCAAAACTGCTCAATTAAAAGTATGGTTTAACTCTGTTAGCTGAATGCTCAGATCAGAAAGAAGTTTCACAAAATGCTTCTGTGTAGTTTATATTTGAATATATTCCTTTTTCCACTACTACTCTCTTAGTGCTCCAAATGTCCAGTTGCATTTTCTACAGAAAGAGTGTTCAGATCTGCTCAATCTAAAGTATGGTTTAACTCTGTTAGCTGAATGCACAGATCAGAAAGATGTTTCACAGAATGATTCTGTGTAGTTTATACTTGGAGACATTCCTTTTTCCACTATTACGCTCTTAGCGCACCGAATCTCCACTTGCATTTTCTACAGAAAGAGTGTTTCAGAACGGCTCAAACAAAACTAAGGTTCAACTCTTTTAGTTGAACAAACAGAACAGAAAGAAGTTTCACACAATTCTTCTGTGTAGTTTTTATTTGTAGACATTCTTTTTCCCAATATAGGCCTCTTAGCGCTCAGAATGTCCAATTGCAGTTTCTACAGAAAGAGTGTTTCAGAACGGCTCAATCAAAAGTAAGCTTCAACTCTGTTAGTTGAAAGTACAGAACAGAAAGTATTTTCATACAATGCTTCTGTGTAGTTTATATTTGAACATATTCTTTTTTCCTCTATTACCCACTTAGCGCTACGAATGTCCAGTTGCATTTTCTACAGACAGAGTGTTTCAAAACTGCTCAATCAAAAGTATGGTTTAACTCTGTTAGCTGAATGCTCAGATCAGAAAGAAGTTTCACAGAATGCTTCTGTGTAGTTTATATTTGAATATATTCCTTTTTCCACTACTACGCTCTTAGCGCTCCAAATGTCCAGTTGCATTTTCTACAGAAAGAGTGTTCAGATCTGCTCAATCAAAAGTATGGTTTAACTCTGTTAGCTGCATGCACAGATCAGAAAGAAGTTTCACCGAATGATTCTGTGTAGTTTATATTTGAAGACATTCCTTTTTCCACTATTACCCTCTTAGCGCTCCGAATCTCCACTTGCATTTTCTACAAAAAGAGTGTTTCATAACTGCTCAATCAAAAATATGTTTTATCTCTGTTAACTGAATTTACAGATCAGAAATAAGTTTCACAGAATGCATCTGTGTAGTTTTTATTTGAAGATATTCTTTTTCCCAATGTAGGCCTCTTAGCGCTTAGCATGTCCAATTGCAGTTTCTACAGAAAGAGTGTTTCAGTACGGCTCAATCAAAAGTAAGGTTCAACTCTGTTAGTTGAATGCACAGAACAGAAAGAATTTTCACAGAATGCTACTGTGTAGTTTATATTTGAATATATTCCTTTCTCCACTATTACCCTCTTAGCGCTCCGAATGTCCACTTGCATTTTCTACAGAAAGAGTGTTCAGAACTGCGCAATCAAAAGTATGGTTTAACTCTGTTAGCTTAATGAACATATCAGAAATAAGTTTCACACAATGCTTCTGTGTAGTTTTTATTTGAAGATATTATTTTTCCCAATATAGGCCTCTTAGCGCTCAGAATGTCCAATTGCAGTTTCTACAGAAAGAGTGTTTCAGAAAGGCTCAATCAAAAGTAAGGTTCAACTCTGTTAGTTGAATGCACAGAACAGAAAGAAATTTCATACAATGCTTCTGTGTAGTTTATATTTGAAGATATTCTTTTTTCCACTATTACCCACTTGGCGCTACGAATGTCCAGTTGCATTTTCTACAGACAGAGTGTTTCAAAACTGCTCAATCAAAAGTATGGTTTAACTCTGTTAGCTGAATGCTCAGATCAGAAAGAAGTTTCACAGTATGCCTCTGTGTAGTTTATATTTGAATATATTCCTTTTTCCACTACTACACTCTTAGCGCTCCAAATGTCCAGTTGCATTTTCTACAGAAAGAGTGTTCAGATCTGCTCAATCAAAAGTATGGTTTAACTCTGTTAGCTGAATGCACAGATCAGAAAGAAGTTTCACAGAATGATTCTGTGTAGTTTATATTTGGAGACATTCCTTTTTCCACTATTACCCTCTTAGCGCTCCGAATATCCACTTGCATTTTCTACAGAAAGAGTGTTTCAGAACGGCTCAATCAAAACTAAGGTTCAACTCTTTTAGTTGAACAAACAGAACAGAAAGAAGTTTCACACAATTCTTCTGTGTAGTTTTTATTTGTAGACATTCTTTTTCCGAATGTAGGCCTCTTAGCGCTGAGAATGTCCAATTGCAGTTTCTACAGAAAGAGTGTTTCAGAACGGCTCAATCAAAAGTAAGGTTCAACTCTGTTAGTTGAATGCACAGAACAGAAAGAAGTTTCATACAATGCTTCTGTGTAGTTTATATTTGAACATATTCTTTTTTCCACTATTACCCTCTTAGCGCTCCGAATGTCCACTTGCATTTTCTACAGAAAGAGTGATCAGAACTGCGCAATCAAAAGTATGGTTTAACTCTGTTAGCTTAATGAACATATCAGAAATAAGTTTCCCACAATGCTTCTGTGTAGTTTTTATTTGAAGATATTATTTTTCCCAATAGAGGCCTCTTAGCGCTCAGAATGTCAAATTGCAGTTTCTACAGAAAGAGTGTTTCAGAAAGGCTCAATCAAAAGTAAGGTTCAACTCTGTTAGTTGAATGCACAGAACAGAAAGAAGTTTCATACAATGCTTCTGTGTAGTTTATATTTGAACATATTCTTTTTTCCACTATTACCCACTTAGCGCTACGAATGTCCAGTTGCATTTTCTACAGACAGAATGTTTCAAAACTGCTCAATCAAAAGTATGGTTTAACTCTGTTAGCTGAATGCTCAGATCAGAAAGAAGTTTCACAGAATGCTTCTCTCTAGTTTATATTTGAATATATTCCTTTTTCCACTACTACTCTCTTAGCGCTCCAAATGTCCTGTTGCATTTTCTACAGAAAGAGTGTTCAGATCTGCTCAATCAAAAGTATGGTTTAACTCTGTTAGCTGAATGCACAGATCAGAAATAAGTTTCACAGAATGATTCTGTGTAGTTTATATTTGGAGACATTCCTTTTTCCACTATTACCCTCTTAGCGCTCCGAATCTCCACTTGCATTTTCTACAGAAAGAGTGTTTCAGAACGGCTCAATCAAAACTAAGGTTCAACTCTTTTAGTTGAACAAACAGAACAGAAAGAAGTTTCACACAATTCTTCTGTGTAGTTTTTATTTGTAGACATTCTTTTTCCCAATATAGGCCTCTTAGCGCTCAGAATGTCCAATTGCAGTTTCTACAGAAAGAGTGTTTCAGAACGGCTCAATCAAAAGTAAGGTTCAACTCTGTTAGTTGAATGCACAGAACAGAAAGAAGTTTCATACAATGCTTCTGTGTAGTTCATATTTGAATATATTCTTTTTTCCACTATTACCCACTTAGCGCTACGAATGTCAAGTTGCATTTTCTACAGACAGAGTGTTTCAAAACTGCTCAATCAAAAGCATGGTTTAACTCTGTTAGCTGAATGCTCAGATCAGAAAGAAGTTTCACAGAATGCTTCTGTGTAGTTTATATTTGAATATATTCCTTTTTCCACTACTACGCTCTTAGCGCTCCAAATGTCCAGTTGCATTTTCTACAGAAAGAGTGTTCAGATCTGCTCAATCAAAAGTATGGTTTAACTCTGTTAGCTGAATGCACAGATCAGAAAGAAATTTCACCGAATGATTCTGTGTAGTTTATATTTGAAGACATTCCTTTTTCCACTATTACCCCCTTAGCGCTCCGAATCTCCACTTGCATTTTCTACAAAAAGAGTGTTTCATAACTGCTCAATCAAAAATATGTTTTATCTCTGTTAACTGAATTTACAGATCAGAAATAAGTTTCACAGAATGCATCTGTGTAGTTTTTATTTGAAGATATTCTTTTTCCCAATGTAGGCCTCTTAGCGCTTAGCATGTCCAATTGTAGTTTCTACAGAAAGAGTGTTTCAGAACGGCTCAATCAAATGTAAGGTTCAACTCTGTTAGTTGAATGCACAGAACAGAAAGAATTTTCACAGAATGCTACTGTGTAGTTTATATTTGAATATATTCCTTTTTCCACTATTACCCTCTTAGCGCTCCGAATGTCCACTTGCATTTTCTACAGAAAGAGTGTTCAGAACTGCGCAATCAAAAGTATGGTTTAACTCTGTTAGCTTAATGAACATATCAGAAATAAGTTTCACACAATGCTTCTGTGTAGTTTTTATTTGAAGATATTATTTTTCCCAATATAGGCCTCTTCGCGCTCAGAATGTCCAATTGCAGTTTCTACAGAAAGAGTGTTTCAGAAAGGCTCAATCAAAAGTAAGGTTCAACTCTGTTAGTTGAATGCACAGAACAGAAAGAAGTTTCATACAATGCTTCTGTGTAGTTTATATTTGAACATATTCTTTTTTCCACTATTACCCACTTAGCGCTACGAATGTCCAGTTGCATTTTCTACAGACAGAGTGTTTCAAAACTGCTCGATCAAAAGTATGGTTTAACTCTGTTAGCTGAATGCTCAGATCAGAAAGAAGTTTCACAGAATGCTTCTGTGTAGTTTATATTTGAATATATTCCTTTTTCCACTACTACTCTCTTAGCGCTCCAAATGTCCAGTTGCATTTTCTACCGAAAGAGTGTTCAGATCTGCTCAATCAAAAGTATGGTTTAACTCTGTTAGCTGAATGCACAGATCAGAAAGAAGTTTCACAGAATGATTCTGTGTAATTTATATTTGGAGACATTCCTTTTTCCACTATTACCCTCTTAGCGCTCCGAATCTCCACTTGATTTTCTACAGAAAGAGTGTTTCAGAACGGCTCAATCAAAACTAAGGTTCAACTCTTTTAGTTGAACAAACAGAACAGAAAGAAGTTTCACACAATTCTTCTGTGTAGTTTTTATTTGTAGACATTCTTTTTCCCAATATAGGCCTCTTAGCGCTCAGAATGTCCAATTGCAGTTTCTACAGAAAGAGTGTTTCAGAACGGCTCAATCAAAAGTAAGGTTCAACTCTGTTAGTTGAATGCACAGAACAGAAAGAAGTTTCATACAATGCTTCTGTGTAGTTCATATTTGAACATATTCTTTTTTCCACTATAACCCACTTAGCGCTACGAAAGTCCAGTTGCATTTTCTACAGACAGAGTGTTTCAAAACTGCTCAATCAAAAGTATGGTTTAACTCTCTTAGCTGAATGCTCAGATCAGAAAGAAGTTTCACAGAATGCTTCTGTGTAGTTTATATTTGAATATATTCCTTTTTCCACTACAACGCTCTTAGCGCTCCAAATGTCCAGTTGCATTTTCTACAGAAAGAGTGTTCAGATCTGCTCAATCAAAAGTATGGTTTAACTCTGTTAGCTGAATGCACAGATCAGAAAGAAGTTTCACCGAATGATTCTGTGTAGTTTACATTTGAAGACATTCCTTTTTCCACTATTACCCTCTTAGCGCTCCGAATCTCCACTTGCATTTTCTACAAAAAGAGTGTTTCATAACTGCTCAATCAAAAATATGTTTTATCTCTGTTAACTGAATTTACAGATCAGAAATAAGTTTCACAGAATGCATCTGTGTAGTTTTTATTTGAAGATATTTTTTTCCCAATGTAGGCCTCTTAGCGCTTAGCATGTCCAATTGCAGTTTCTACAGAAAGAGTGTTTCAGAACGGCTCAATCAAAAGTAACGTTCAACTCTGTTAGTGGAATGCACAGAACAGAAAGAATTTTCACAGAATGCTACTGTGTAGTTTATATTTGAATATATTCCTTTTTCCACTACTACCCTCTTAGCGCTCCGAATGTCCACTTGCATTTTCTACAGAAAGAGTGTTCAGAACTGCGCAATCAAAAGTATGGTTTAACTCTGTTAGCTTAATGAACATATCAGAAATAAGTTTCACACAATGCTTCTGTGCAGTTTTTACTTGAAGATATTATTTTTCCCAATATAGGCCTCTTAGCGCTCAGAATGTCCAATTGCAGTTCCTACAGAAAGAGTGTTTCAGAAAGGCTCAATCAAAAGTAAGGTTCAACTCTGTTAGTTGAATGCACAGAACAGAAAGAAGTTTCATACAATGCTTCTGTGTAGTTTATATTTGAACATATTCTTTTTTCCACTATTACCCACTTAGCGCTACGAATGTCCAGTTGCATTTTCTACAGACAGAGTGTTTCAAAACTGCTCAATCAAAAGTATGGTTTAACTCTGTTAGCTGAATGCTCAGATCAGAAAGAAGTTTCACAGAATGCTTCTGTGTAGTTTATATTTGAATATATTCCTTTTTCCACTACTACTCTCTTAGCGCTCCAAATGTCCAGTTGCATTTTGTACAGAAAGAGTGTTCAGATCTGCTCAATCAAAAGTATGGTTTAACTCTGTTAGCTGAATGCACAGATCAGAAAGAAGTTTCACAGAATGATTCTGTGTAGTTTATATTTGGAGACATTCCTTTTTCCACTATTACCCTCTTAGCGCTCCGAATCTCCACTTGCATTTTCTACAGAAAGAGTGTTTCAGAACGGCTCAATCAAAACTAAGGTTCAACTCTTTTAGTTGAACAAACAGAACAGAAAGAAGTTTCACACAATTATTCTGTGTAGCTTTTATTTGTAGACATTCTTTTTCCCAATATAGGCCTCTTAGCGCTCAGAATGTCCAATTGCAGTTTCTACAGAAAGAGTGTTTCAGAACGGCTCAATCAAAAGTAAGGTTCAACTCTGTTAGTAGAATGCACAGAACAGAAAGAAGTTTCATACAATGCTTCTGTGTAGTTCATATTTGAACATATTCTTTTTTCCACTATTACCCACTTAGCGCTCCAAATGTCCAGTTGCATTTTCTACAGAAAGAGTGTTCAGATCTGCTCAATCAAAAGTATGGTTTAACTCTGTTAGCTGAATGCACAGATCAGAAAGAAATTTCACCGAATGATTCTGTGTAGTTTATATTTGAAGACATTCGTTTTTCCACTATTACCCACTTAGCGCTCCGAATCTCCACTTGCATTTTCTACAAAAAGAGTGTTTCATAACTGCTCAATCAAAAATATGTTTTATCTCTGTTAACTGAATTTACAGATCAGAAATAAGTTTCACAGAATGCATCTGTGTAGTTTTTATTTGAATATATTCTTTTTCCCAATGTAGGCCTCTTAGCGCTTAGCATGTCCAATTGCAGTTTCTACAGAAAGAGTGTTTCAGAACGGCTCAATCAAAAGTAAGGTTCAACTCTGTTAGTTGAATGCACAGAACAGAAAGAATTTTCACAGAATGCTACTGTGTAGTTTATATTTGAATATATTCCTTTCTCCACTATTACCCTCTTAGCGCTCCGAATGTCCACTTGCATTTTCTACAGAAAGAGTGTTCAGAACTGCGCAATCAAAAGTATGGTTTATCTCTGTTAGCTTAATGAATATATCAGAAATAAGTTTCACACAATGCTTCTGTGTAGTTTTTATTTGAAGATATTTTTTTTCCCAATAGAGGCCTCTTAGCGCTCAGAATGTCCAATTGCAGTTTCTACAGAAAGAGTGTTTCAGAAAGGCTCAATCAAAAGTAAGGTTCAACTCTGTTAGTTGAATGCACAGAACAGAAAGAAGTTTCATACAATGCTTCTGTGTAGTTTATATTTGAACATATTCTTTTTTCCACTATTACCCAGTTAGCGCTACGAATGTCCAGTTGCATTTTCTACAGACAGAGTGTTTC
This sequence comes from Symphalangus syndactylus, assembly GCF_028878055.3. NCBI lineage: Eukaryota > Metazoa > Chordata > Mammalia > Primates > Hylobatidae > Symphalangus > Symphalangus syndactylus. The sequence goes on from NC_072439.2 coordinate 850,678, forward strand.
AAAACTGCTCAATTAAAAGTATGGTTTAACTCTGTTAGCTGAATGCTCAGATCAGAAAGAAGTTTCACAAAATGCTTCTGTGTAGTTTATATTTGAATATATTCCTTTTTCCACTACTACTCTCTTAGTGCTCCAAATGTCCAGTTGCATTTTCTACAGAAAGAGTGTTCAGATCTGCTCAATCTAAAGTATGGTTTAACTCTGTTAGCTGAATGCACAGATCAGAAAGAAGTTTCACAGAATGATTCTGTGTAGTTTATACTTGGAGACATTCCTTTTTCCACTATTACGCTCTTAGCGCACCGAATCTCCACTTGCATTTTCTACAGAAAGAGTGTTTCAGAACGGCTCAAACAAAACTAAGGTTCAACTCTTTTAGTTGAACAAACAGAACAGAAAGAAGTTTCACACAATTCTTCTGTGTAGTTTTTATTTGTAGACATTCTTTTTCCCAATATAGGCCTCTTAGCGCTCAGAATGTCCAATTGCAGTTTCTACAGAAAGAGTGTTTCAGAACGGCTCAATCAAAAGTAAGCTTCAACTCTGTTAGTTGAAAGTACAGAACAGAAAGTATTTTCATACAATGCTTCTGTGTAGTTTATATTTGAACATATTCTTTTTTTCTCTATTACCCACTTAGCGCTACGAATGTCCAGTTGCATTTTCTACAGACAGAGTGTTTCAAAACTGCTCAATCAAAAGTATGGTTTAACTCTGTTAGCTGAATGCTCAGATCAGAAAGAAGTTTCACAGAATGCTTCTGTGTAGTTTATATTTGAATATATTCCTTTTTCCACTACTACGCTCTTAGCGCTCCAAATGTCCAGTTGCATTTTCTACAGAAAGAGTGTTCAGATCTGCTCAATCAAAAGTATGGTTTAACTCTGTTAGCTGCATGCACAGATCAGAAAGAAGTTTCACCGAATGATTCTGTGTAGTTTATATTTGAAGACATTCCTTTTTCCACTATTACCCTCTTAGCGCTCCGAATCTCCACTTGCATTTTCTACAAAAAGAGTGTTTCATAACTGCTCAATCAAAAATATGTTTTATCTCTGTTAACTGAATTTACAGATCAGAAATAAGTTTCACAGAATGCATCTGTGTAGTTTTTATTTGAAGATATTCTTTTTCCCAATGTAGGCCTCTTAGCGCTTAGCATGTCCAATTGCAGTTTCTACAGAAAGAGTGTTTCAGTACGGCTCAATCAAAAGTAAGGTTCAACTCTGTTAGTTGAATGCACAGAACAGAAAGAATTTTCACAGAATGCTACTGTGTAGTTTATATTTGAATATATTCCTTTCTCCACTATTACCCTCTTAGCGCTCCGAATGTCCACTTGCATTTTCTACAGAAAGAGTGTTCAGAACTGCGCAATCAAAAGTATGGTTTAACTCTGTTAGCTTAACGAACATATCATAAATAAGTTTCACACAATGCTTCTGTGTAGTTTTTATTTGAAGATATTATTTTTCCCAATAGAGGCCTCTTAGCGCTCAGAATGTCCAATTGCAGTTTCTACAGAAAGAGTGTTTCAGAAAGGCTCAATCAAAAGTAAGGTTCAACTCTGTTAGTTGAATGCACAGAAGAGAAAGAAGTTTCATACAATGCCTCTGTGTAGTTTATATTTGAAAATATTCTTTTTTCCACTATTACCCACTTAGCGCTACGAATGTCCAGTTGCATTTTCTACAGACAGAGTGTTTCAAAACTGCTCAATCAAAAGTATGGTTTAACTCTGTTAGCTGAATGCTCAGATCAGAAAGAAGTTTCACAGATTGCTTCTGTGTAGTTTATATTTGAATATATTCCTTTTTCCTCTACTACGCTCTTAGCGCTCCAAATGTCCAGTTGCATTTTCTACAGAAAGTGTGTTCAGATCTGCTCAATCAAAAGTATGGTTTAACTCTGTTAGCTGAATGCACAGATCAGAAAGAAGTTTCACCGAATGATTCTGTGTAGTTTACATTTGAAGACATTCCTTTTTCCACTATTACCCTCTTAGCGCTCCGAATCTCCACTTGCATTTTCTACAAAAAGAGTGTTTCATAACTGCTCAATCAAAAATATGTTTATCTCTGTTAACTGAATTTACAGATCAGAAATAAGTTTCACAGAATGCATCTGTGTAGTTTTTATTTGAAGATATTGTTTTTCCCAATGTAGGCCTCTTAGCGCTTAACATGTCCAATTGCAGTTACTAAAGAAAGAGTGTTTCAGAACGGCTCAATCAAAAGTAAGGTTCAACTCTGTTAGTTGAATGCACAGAACAGAAAGAATTTTCACAGAATGCTACTGTGTGGTTTATATTTGAATATATTCCTTTTTCCACTATTACCCTCTTAGCGCTCCGAATGTCCACTTGCATTTTCTACAGAAAGAGTGTTCAGAACTGCGCAATCAAAAGTATGGTTTAACTCTGTTAGCTTAATGAACATATCAGAAATAAGTTTCACACAATGCTTCTGTGTAGTTTTTATTTGAAGATATTATTTTTCCCAATAGAGGCCTCTTAGCGCTCAGAATGTCCAATTGCAGTTTCTACAGAAAGAGTGTTTCAGAAAGGCTCAATCAAAAGTAAGGTTCAACTCTGTTAGTTGAATGCACAGAACAGAAAGAAGTTTCATACAATGCTTCTGTGTAGTTTATATTTGAACATATTCTTTTTTCCACTATTACCCACTTAGCGCTACGAATGTCCAGTTGCATTTTCTACAGACAGAGTGTTTCAAAACTGCTCAATTAAAAGTATGGTTTAACTCTGTTAGCTGAATGCTCAGATCAGAAAGAAGTTTCACAAAATGCTTCTGTGTAGTTTATATTTGAATATATTCCTTTTTCCACTACTACTCTCTTAGTGCTCCAAATGTCCAGTTGCATTTTCTACAGAAAGAGTGTTCAGATCTGCTCAATCTAAAGTATGGTTTAACTCTGTTAGCTGAATGCACAGATCAGAAAGAAGTTTCACAGAATGATTCTGTGTAGTTTATACTTGGAGACATTCCTTTTTCCACTATTACGCTCTTAGCGCACCGAATCTCCACTTGCATTTTCTACAGAAAGAGTGTTTCAGAACGGCTCAAACAAAACTAAGGTTCAACTCTTTTAGTTGAACAAACAGAACAGAAAGAAGTTTCACACAATTCTTCTGTGTAGTTTTTATTTGTAGACATTCTTTTTCCCAATATAGGCCTCTTAGCGCTCAGAATGTCCAATTGCAGTTTCTACAGAAAGAGTGTTTCAGAACGGCTCAATCAAAAGTAAGCTTCAACTCTGTTAGTTGAAAGTACAGAACAGAAAGTATTTTCATACAATGCTTCTGTGTAGTTTATATTTGAACATATTCTTTTTTCCTCTATTACCCACTTAGCGCTACGAATGTCCAGTTGCATTTTCTACAGACAGAGTGTTTCAAAACTGCTCAATCAAAAGTATGGTTTAACTCTGTTAGCTGAATGCTCAGATCAGAAAGAAGTTTCACAGAATGCTTCTGTGTAGTTTATATTTGAATATATTCCTTTTTCCACTACTACGCTCTTAGCGCTCCAAATGTCCAGTTGCATTTTCTACAGAAAGAGTGTTCAGATCTGCTCAATCAAAAGTATGGTTTAACTCTGTTAGCTGCATGCACATATCAGAAAGAAGTTTCACCGAATGATTCTGTGTAGTTTATATTTGAAGACATTCCTTTTTCCACTATTACCCTCTTAGCGCTCCGAATCTCCACTTGCATTTTCTACAAAAAGAGTGTTTCATAACTGCTCAATCAAAAATATGTTTTATCTCTGTTAACTGAATTTACAGATCAGAAATAAGTTTCACAGAATGCATCTGTGTAGTTTTTATTTGAAGATATTCTTTTTCCCAATGTAGGCCTCTTAGCGCTTAGCATGTCCAATTGCAGTTTCTACAGAAAGAGTGTTTCAGTACGGCTCAATCAAAAGTAAGGTTCAACTCTGTTAGTTGAATGCACAGAACAGAAAGAATTTTCACAGAATGCTACTGTGTAGTTTATATTTGAATATATTCCTTTCTCCACTATTACCCTCTTAGCGCTCCGAATGTCCACTTGCATTTTCTACAGAAAGAGTGTTCAGAACTGCGCAATCAAAAGTATGGTTTAACTCTGTTAGCTTAATGAACATATCAGAAATAAGTTTCACACAATGCTTCTGTGTAGTTTTTATTTGAAGATATTATTTTTCCCAATATAGGCCTCTTAGCGCTCAGAATGTCCAATTGCAGTTTCTACAGAAAGAGTGTTTCAGAAAGGCTCAATCAAAAGTAAGGTTCAACTCTGTTAGTTGAATGCACAGAACAGAAAGAAATTTCATACAATGCTTCTGTGTAGTTTATATTTGAAGATATTCTTTTTTCCACTATTACCCACTTGGCGCTACGAATGTCCAGTTGCATTTTCTACAGACAGAGTGTTTCAAAACTGCTCAATCAAAAGTATGGTTTAACTCTGTTAGCTGAATGCTCAGATCAGAAAGAAGTTTCACAGTATGCCTCTGTGTAGTTTATATTTGAATATATTCCTTTTTCCACTACTACACTCTTAGCGCTATAAATGTCCAGTTGCATTTTCTACAGAAAGAGTGTTCAGATCTGCTCAATCAAAAGTATGGTTTAACTCTGTTAGCTGAATGCACAGATCAGAAAGAAGTTTCACAGAATGATTCTGTGTAGTTTATATTTGGAGACATTCCTTTTTCCACTATTACCCTCTTAGCGCTCCGAATCTCCACTTGCATTTTCTACAGAAAGAGTGTTTCAGAACGGCTCAATCAAAACTAAGGTTCAACTCTTTTAGTTGAACAAACAGAACAGAAAGAAGTTTCACACAATTCTTCTGTGTAGTTTTTATTTGTAGACATTCTTTTTCCGAATGTAGGCCTCTTAGCGCTGAGAATGTCCAATTGCAGTTTCTACAGAAAGAGTGTTTCAGAACGGCTCAATCAAAAGTAAGGTTCAACTCTGTTAGTTGAATGCACAGAACAGAAAGAAGTTTCATACAATGCTTCTGTGTAGTTTATATTTGAACATATTCTTTTTTCCACTATTACCCTCTTAGCGCTCCGAATGTCCACTTGCATTTTCTACAGACAGAGTGTTTCAAAACTGCTCAATCAAAATTATGGTTTAACTCTGTTAGCTGAATGCTCAGATCAGAAAGAAGTTTCACAGAATGCTTCTGTGTAGTTTATATTTGAATATATTCCTTTTTCCACAACTACTCTCTTAGCGCTCCAAATGTCCAGTTGCATTTTCTACAGAAAGAGTGTTCAGATCTGCTCAATCAAAAGTATGGTTTAACTCTGTTAGCTGAATGCACAGATCAGAAAGAAGTTTCACAGAATGATTCTGTGTAGTTTATATTTGGAGACATTCCTTTTTCCACTATTACCCTCTTAGCGCTCCGAATCTCCACTTGCATTTTCTACAGAAAGAGTGTTTCAGAACGGCTCCATCAAAACTAAGTTTCAACTCTTTTAGTTGAACAAACAGAACAGAAAGAAGTTTCACACAATTCTTCTGTGTAGTTTTTATTTGTAGACGTTCTTTTTCCCAATATAGGCCCCTTAGCGCTCAGAATGTCCAATTGCAGTTTCTACAGAAAGAGTGTTTCAGAACGGCTCAATCAAAAGTAAGGTTCAACTCCGTTAGTTGAATGCACAGAACAAAAAGAAGTTTCATACAATGCTTCTGTGTGGTTTATATTTGAATATATTCTTTTTTCCACTATTACCCACTTAGCGCTACGAATGTCCAGTTGCATTTTCTACAGACAGAGTGTTTCAAAACTGCTCAATCAAAAGTATGGTTTCACTCTGTTAGCTGAATGCTCAGATCAGAAAGAAGTTTCACAGAATGCTTCTGTGTAGTTTATATTTGAATATATTCCTTTTTCCACTGCTTTGCTCTTAGCGCTCCAATTGTCCAGTTGCATTTTCTACAGAAAGAGTGTTCAGATCTGCTCAATCAAAAGTATGGTTTAACTCTGTTAGCTGAATGCACAGATCAGAAGGAAGTTTCACCGAATGATTCTGTGTAGTTTATATTTGAAGACATTCCTTTTTCCACTATTACCCTCTTAGCGCTCCGAATCTCCACTTGCATTTTCTACAAAAAGAGTGTTTCATAACTGCTCAATCAAAAATATGTTTTATCTCTGTTAACTGAATTTACAGATCAGAAATAAGTTTCACAGAATGCATCTGTGTAGTTTTTATTTGAAGATATTCTTTTTCCCAATGTAGGCCTCTTAGCGCTTAGCCTGTCCAATTGCAGTTTCTACAGAAAGAGTGTTTCAGAACGGCTCAATCAAAAGTAAGGTTCAACTCTGTTAGTTGAATGCACAGAACAGAAAGAATTTTCACAGAATGCTACTGTGTGGTTTATATTTGAATATATTCCTTTTTCCACTATTACCCTCTTAGCGCTCCGAATGTCCACTTGCATTTTCTACAGAAAGAGTGTTCAGAACTGCGCAATCAAAAGTATGGTTTAACTCTGTTAGCTTAATGAACATATCAGAAATAAGTTTCACACAATGCTTCTGTGTAGTTTTTATTTGAAGATATTATTTTTCCCAATAGAGGCCTCTTAGCGCTCAGAATGTCCAATTGCAGTTTCTACAGAAAGAGAGTTTCAGAAAGGCTCAATCAAAAGTAAGGTTCAACTCTGTTAGTTGAATGCACAGAACAGAAAGAAGTTTCATACAATGCTTCTGTGTAGTTTATATTTGAACATATTCTTTTTTCCACTATTACCCACTTAGCGCTACGAATGTCCAGTTGCATTTTCTACAGACAGAGTGTTTCAAAACTGCTCAATTAAAAGTATGGTTTAACTCTGTTAGCTGAATGCTCAGAGCAGAAAGAAGTTTCACAAAATGCTTCTGTGTAGTTTATATTTGAATATATTCCTTTTTCCACTACTACTCTCTTAGTGCTCCAAATGTCCAGTTGCATTTTCTACAGAAAGAGTGTTCAGATCTGCTCAATCTAAAGTATGGTTTAACTCTGTTAGCTGAATGCACAGATCAGAAAGAAGTTTCACAGAATGATTCTGTGTAGTTTATACTTGGAGACATTCCTTTTTCCACTATTACGCTCTTAGCGCACCGAATCTCCACTTGCATTTTCTACAGAAAGAGTGTTTCAGAACGGCTCAAACAAAACTAAGGTTCAACTCTTTTAGTTGAACAAACAGAACAGAAAGAAGTTTCACACAATTCTTCTGTGTAGTTTTTATTTGTAGACATTCTTTTTCCCAATATAGGCCTCTTAGCGCTCAGAATGTCCAATTGCAGTTTCTACAGAAAGAGTGTTTCAGAACGGCTCAATCAAAAGTAAGCTTCAACTCTGTTAGTTGAAAGTACAGAACAGAAAGTATTTTCATACAATGCTTCTGTGTAGTTTATATTTGAACATATTCTTTTTTCCTCTATTACCCACTTAGCGCTACGAATGTCCAGTTGCATTTTCTACAGACAGAGTGTTTCAAAACTGCTCAATCAAAAGTATGGTTTAACTCTGTTAGCTGAATGCTCAGATCAGAAAGAAGTTTCACAGAATGCTTCTGTGTAGTTTATATTTGAATATATTCCTTTTTCCACTACTACGCTCTTAGCGCTCCAAATGTCCAGTTGCATTTTCTACAGAAAGAGTGTTCAGATCTGCTCAATCAAAAGTATGGTTTAACTCTGTTAGCTGCATGCACAGATCAGAAAGAAGTTTCACCGAATGATTCTGTGTAGTTTATATTTGAAGACATTCCTTTTTCCACTATTACCCTCTTAGCGCTCCGAATCTCCACTTGCATTTTCTACAAAAAGAGTGTTTCATAACTGCTCAATCAAAAATATGTTTTATCTCTGTTAACTGAATTTACAGATCAGAAATAAGTTTCACAGAATGCATCTGTGTAGTTTTTATTTGAAGATACTCTTTTTCCCAATGTAGGCCTCTTAGCGCTTAGCATGTCCAATTGCAGTTTCTACAGAAAGAGTGTTTCAGAACGGCTCAATCAAAAGTAAGGTTCAATTCTGTTAGTTGAATGCACAGAACAGAAAGAATTTTCACAGAATGCTACTGTGTAGTTTATATTTGAATATATTCCTTTTTCCACTATTACCCTCTTAGCGCTCCGAATGTCCACTTGCATTTTCTACAGAAAGAGTGTTCAGAACTGCACAATCAAAAGTATGGTTTAACTCTGTTAGCTTAATGAACATATCAGAAATAAGTTTCACACAATGCTTCTGTGTAGTTTTTATTTGAAGATATTATTTTTCCCAATAGAGGCCTCTTAGCGCTCAGAATGTCCAATTGCAGTTTCTACAGAAAGAGTGTTTCAGAAAGGCTCAATCAAAAGTAAGGTTCAACTCTGTTAGTTGAATGCACAGAACAGAAAGAAGTTTCATACAATGCTTCTGTGTAGTTTATATTTGAACATATTCTTTTTTCCACTATTACCCACTTGGCGCTACGAATGTCCAGTTGCATTTTCTACAGACAGAGTGTTTCAAAACTGCTCAATCAAAAGTATGGTTTAACTCTGTTAGCTGAATGCTCAGATCAGAAAGAAGTTTCACAGAATGCTTCTGTGTAGTTTATATTTGAATATATTCCTTTTTCCACTACTACGCTCTTAGCGCTCCAAATGTCCAGTTGCATTTTCTACAGAAAGAGTGTTCAGATCTGCTCAATAAAAAGTATGGTTTAACTCTGTTAGCTGAATGCACAGATCAGAAAGAAGTTTCACAGAATGATTCTGTGTAGTTTATTTTTGGAGACATTCCTTTTTCCACTATTACCCTCTTAGCGCTCCGAAACTCCACTTGCATTTTCTACAGAAAGAGTGTTTCAGAACTGCTCAATGAAAACTAAGGTTCAACCCTTTTAGTTGAACAAACAGAACAGAAAGAAGTTTCACACAATTCTTCTGTGTAGTTTTTATTTGTAGACATTCTTTTTCCCAATATAGGCCTCTTAGCGCTCAGAATGTCCAATTGCAGTTTCTACAGAAAGAGTGTTTCAGAACGGCTCAATCAAAAGTAAGGTTCAACTCTGTTAGTTGAATGCACAGAACAGAAAGAATTTTCACAGAATGCTACTGTGTGGTTTATATTTGAATATATTCCTTTTTCCACTATTACCCTCTTAGCGCTCCGAATGTCCACTTGCATTTTCTACAGAAAGAGGGTTCAGAACTGCGCAATCAAAAGTATGGTTTAACTCTGTTAGCTTAATTAACATATCAGAAATAAGTTTCACACAATGCTTCTGTGTAGTTTTTATTTGAAGATATTATTTTTCCCAATAGAGGCCTCTTAGCGCTCAGAATGTCCAATTGCAGTTTCTACAGAAAGAGTGTTTCAGAAAGGCTCAATCAAAAGTAAGGTTCAACTCTGTTAGTTGAATGCACAGAACAGAAAGAAGTTTCATACAATGCTTCTGTGTAGTTTATATTTGAACATATTCTTTTTTCCACTATTACCCACTTAGCGCTACGAATGTCCAGTTGCATTTTCTACAGACAGAGTGTTTCAAAACTGCTCAATTAAAAGTATGGTTTAACTCTGTTAGCTGAATGCTCAGATCAGAAAGAAGTTTCACAAAATGCTTCTGTGTAGTTTATATTTGAATATATTCCTTTTTCCACTACTACTCTCTTAGTGCTCCAAATGTCCAGTTGCATTTTCTACAGAAAGAGTGTTCAGATCTGCTCAATCTAAAGTATGGTTTAACTCTGTTAGCTGAATGCACAGATCAGAAAGAAGTTTCACAGAATGATTCTGTGTAGTTTATACTTGGAGACATTCCTTTTTCCACTATTACGCTCTTAGCGCACCGAATCTCCACTTGCATTTTCTACAGAAAGATTGTTTCAGAACGGCTCAAACAAAACTAAGGTTCAACTCTTTTAGTTGAACAAACAGAACAGAAAGAAGTTTCACACAATTCTTCTGTGTAGTTTTTATTTGTAGACATTCTTTTTCCCAATATAGGCCTCTTAGCGCTCAGAATGTCCAATTGCAGTTTCTACAGAAAGAGTGTTTCAGAACGGCTCAATCAAAAGTAAGCTTCAACTCTGTTAGTTGAAAGTACAGAACAGAAAGTATTTTCATACAATGCTTCTGTGTAGTTTATATTTGAACATATTCTTTTTTCCTCTATTACCCACTTAGCGCTACGAATGTCCAGTTGCATTTTCTACAGACAGAGTGTTTCAAAACTGCTCAATCAAAAGTATGGTTTAACTCTGTTAGCTGAATGCTCAGATCAGAAAGAAGTTTCACAGAATGCTTCTGTGTAGTTTATATTTGAATATATTCCTTTTTCCACTACTACGCTCTTAGCGCTCCAAATGTCCAGTTGCATTTTCTACAGAAAGAGTGTTCAGATCTGCTCAATCAAAAGTATGGTTTAACTCTGTTAGCTGCATGCACAGATCAGAAAGAAGTTTCACCGAATGATTCTGTGTAGTTTATATTTGAAGACATTCCTTTTTCCACTATTACCCTCTTAGCGCTCCGAATCTCCACTTGCATTTTCTACAAAAAGAGTGTTTCATAACTGCTCAATCAAAAATATGTTTTATCTCTGTTAACTGAATTTACAGATCAGAAATAAGTTTCACAGAATGCATCTGTGTAGTTTTTATTTGAAGATATTCTTTTTCCCAATGTAGGCCTCTTAGCGCTTAGCATGTCCAATTGCAGTTTCTACAGAAAGAGTGTTTCAGTACGGCTCAATCAAAAGTAAGGTTCAACTCTGTTAGTTGAATGCACAGAACAGAAAGAATTTTCACAGAATGCTACTGTGTAGTATATATTTGAATATATTCCTTTCTCCACTACTACCCTCTTAGCGCTCCGAATGTCCACTTGCATTTTCTACAGAAAGAGTGTTCAGAACTGCGCAATCAAAAGTATGGTTTAACTCTGTTAGCTTAATGAACATATCAGAAATAAGTTTCACACAATGCTTCTGTGTAGTTTTTATTTGAAGATATTATTTTTCCCAATATAGGCCTCTTAGCGCTCAGAATGTCCAATTGCAGTTTCTACAGAAAGAGTGTTTCAGAAAGGCTCAATCAAAAGTAAGGTTCAACTCTGTTAGTTGAATGCACAGAACAGAAAGAAATTTCATACAATGCTTCTGTGTAGTTTATATTTGAAGATATTCTTTTTTCCACTATTACCCACTTGGCGCTACGAATGTCCAGTTGCATTTTCTACAGACAGAGTGTTTCAAAACTGCTCAATCAAAAGTATGGTTTAACTCTGTTAGCTGAATGCTCAGATCAGAAAGAAGTTTCACAGTATGCCTCTGTGTAGTTTATATTTGAATATATTCCTTTTTCCACTACTACACTCTTAGCGCTCCAAATGTCCAGTTGCATTTTCTACAGAAAGAGTGTTCAGATCTGCTCAATCAAAAGTATGGTTTAACTCTGTTAGCTGAATGCACAGATCAGAAAGAAGTTTCACAGAATGATTCTGTGTAGTTTATATTTGGAGACATTTCTTTTTCCACTATTACCCTCTTAGCGCTCCGAATCTCCACTTGCATTTTCTACAGAAAGAGTGTTTCAGAACGGCTCAATCAAAACTAAGGTTCAACTCTTTTAGTTGAACAAACAGAACAGAAAGAAGTTTCACACAATTCTTCTGTGTAGTTTTTATTTGTAGACATTCTTTTTCCGAATGTAGGCCTCTTAGCGCTGAGAATGTCCAATTGCAGTTTCTACAGAAAGAGTGTTTCAGAACGGCTCAATCAAAAGTAAGGTTCAACTCTGTTAGTTGAATGCACAGAACAGAAAGAAGTTTCATACAATGCTTCTGTGTAGTTTATATTTGAACATATTCTTTTTTCCACTATTACCCTCTTAGCGCTCCGAATGTCCACTTGCATTTTCTACAGAAAGAGTGATCAGAACTGCGCAATCAAAAGTATGGTTTAACTCTGTTAGCTTAATGAACATATCAGAAATAAGTTTCCCACAATGCTTCTGTGTAGTTTTTATTTGAAGATATTATTTTTCCCAATAGAGGCCTCTTAGCGCTCAGAATGTCAAATTGCAGTTTCTACAGAAAGAGTGTTTCAGAAAGGCTCAATCAAAAGTAAGGTTCAACTCTGTTAGTTGAATGCACAGAACAGAAAGAAGTTTCATACAATGCTTCTGTGTAGTTTATATTTGAACATATTCTTTTTTCCACTATTACCCACTTAGCGCTACGAATGTCCAGTTGCATTTTCTACAGACAGAATGTTTCAAAACTGCTCAATCAAAAGTATGGTTTAACTCTGTTAGCTGAATGCTCAGATCAGAAAGAAGTTTCACAGAATGCTTCTCTCTAGTTTATATTTGAATATATTCCTTTTTCCACTACTACTCTCTTAGCGCTCCAAATGTCCTGTTGCATTTTCTACAGAAAGAGTGTTCAGATCTGCTCAATCAAAAGTATGGTTTAACTCTGTTAGCTGAATGCACAGATCAGAAATAAGTTTCACAGAATGATTCTGTGTAGTTTATATTTGGAGACATTCCTTTTTCCACTATTACCCTCTTAGCGCTCCGAATCTCCACTTGCATTTTCTACAGAAAGAGTGTTTCAGAACGGCTCAATCAAAACTAAGGTTCAACTCTTTTAGTTGAACAAACAGAACAGAAAGAAGTTTCACACAATTCTTCTGTGTAGTTTTTATTTGTAGACATTCTTTTTCCCAATATAGGCCTCTTAGCGCTCAGAATGTCCAATTGCAGTTTCTACAGAAAGAGTGTTTCAGAACGGCTCAATCAAAAGTAAGGTTCAACTCTGTTAGTTGAATGCACAGAACAGAAAGAAGTTTCATACAATGCTTCTGTGTAGTTCATATTTGAACATATTCTTTTTTCCACTATTACCCACTTAGCGCTACGAATGTCAAGTTGCATTTTCTACAGACAGAGTGTTTCAAAACTGCTCAATCAAAAGCATGGTTTAACTCTGTTAGCTGAATGCTCAGATCAGAAAGAAGTTTCACAGAATGCTTCTGTGTAGTTTATATTTGAATATATTCCTTTTTCCACTACTACGCTCTTAGCGCTCCAAATGTCCAGTTGCATTTTCTACAGAAAGAGTGTTCAGATCTGCTCAATCAAAAGTATGGTTTAACTCTGTTAGCTGAATGCACAGATCAGAAAGAAATTTCACCGAATGATTCTGTGTAGTTTATATTTGAAGACATTCCTTTTTCCACTATTACCCCCTTAGCGCTCCGAATCTCCACTTGCATTTTCTACAAAAAGAGTGTTTCATAACTGCTCAATCAAAAATATGTTTTATCTCTGTTAACTGAATTTACAGATCAGAAATAAGTTTCACAGAATGCATCTGTGTAGTTTTTATTTGAAGATATTCTTTTTCCCAATGTAGGCCTCTTAGCGCTTAGCATGTCCAATTGTAGTTTCTACAGAAAGAGTGTTTCAGAACGGCTCAATCAAATGTAAGGTTCAACTCTGTTAGTTGAATGCACAGAACAGAAAGAATTTTCACAGAATGCTACTGTGTAGTTTATATTTGAATATATTCCTTTTTCCACTATTACCCTCTTAGCGCTCCGAATGTCCACTTCAATTTTCTACAGAAAGAGTGTTCAGAACTGCGCAATCAAAAGTATGGTTTAACTCTGTTAGCTTAATGAACATATCAGAAATAAGTTTCACACAATGCTTCTGTGTAGTTTTTATTTGAAGATATTATTTTTCCCAATATAGGCCTCTTCGCGCTCAGAATGTCCAATTGCATTTTCTACAGAAAGAGTGTTTCAGAAAGGCTCAATCAAAAGTAAGGTTCAACTCTGTTAGTTGAATGCACAGAACAGAAAGAAGTTTCATACAATGCTTCTGTGTAGTTTATATTTGAACATATTCTTTTTTCCACTATTACCCACTTAGCGCTACGAATGTCCAGTTGCATTTTCTACAGACAGAGTGTTTCAAAACTGCTCGATCAAAAGTATGGTTTAACTCTGTTAGCTGAATGCTCAGATCAGAAAGAAGTTTCACAGAATGCTTCTGTGTAGTTTATATATGAATATATTCCTTTTTCCACTACTACTCTCTTAGCGCTCCAAATGTCCAGTTGCATTTTCTACAGAAAGAGTGTTCAGATCTGCTCAATCAAAAGTATGGTTTAACTCTGTTAGCTGAATGCACAGATCAGAAAGAAGTTTCACAGAATGATTCTGTGTAATTTATATTTGGAGACATTCCTTTTTCCACTATTACCCTCTTAGCGCTCCGAATCTCCACTTGCATTTTCTACAGAAAGAGTGTTTCAGAACGGCTCAATCAAAACTAAGGTTCAACTCTTTTAGTTGAACAAACAGAACAGAAAGAAGTTTCACACAATTCTTCTGTGTAGTTTTTATTTGTAGACATTCTTTTTCCCAATATAGGCCTCTTAGCGCTCAGAATGTCCAATTGCAGTTTCTACAGAAAGAGTGTTTCAGAACGGCTCAATCAAAAGTAAGGTTCAACTCTGTTAGTTGAATGCACAGAACAGAAAGAAGTTTCATACAATGCTTCTGTGTAGTTCATATTTGAACATATTCTTTTTTCCACTATAACCCACTTAGCGCTACGAATGTCCAGTTGCATTTTCTACAGACAGAGTGTTTCAAAACTGCTCAATCAAAAGTATGGTTTAACTCTGTTAGCTGAATGCTCAGATCAGAAAGAAGTTTCACAGCATGCTTCTGTGTAGTTTATATTTGAATATATTCCTTTTTCCACTACAACGCTCTTAGCGCTCCAAATGTCCAGTTGCATTTTCTACAGAAAGAGTGTTCAGATCTGCTCAATCAAAAGTATGGTTTAACTCTGTTAGCTGAATGCACAGATCAGAAAGAAGTTTCACCGAATGATTCTGTGTAGTTTACATTTGAAGACATTCCTTTTTCCACTATTACCCTCTTAGCGCTCCGAATCTCCACTTGCATTTTCTACAAAAAGAGTGTTTCATAACTGCTCAATCAAAAATATGTTTTATCTCTGTTAACTGAATTTACAGATCAGAAATAAGTTTCACAGAATGCATCTGTGTAGTTTTTATTTGAAGATATTTTTTTCCCAATGTAGGCCTCTTAGCGCTTAGCATGTCCAATTGCAGTTTCTACAGAAAGAGTGTTTCAGAACGGCTCAATCAAAAGTAACGTTCAACTCTGTTAGTGGAATGCACAGAACAGAAAGAATTTTCACAGAATGCTACTGTGTAGTTTATATTTGAATATATTCCTTTTTCCACTACTACCCTCTTAGCGCTCCGAATGTCCACTTGCATTTTCTACAGAAAGAGTGTTCAGAACTGCGCAATCAAAAGTATGGTTTAACTCTGTTAGCTTAATGAACATATCAGAAATAAGTTTCACACAATGCTTCTGTGTAGTTTTTACTTGAAGATATTATTTTTCCCAATATAGGCCTCTTAGCGCTCAGAATGTCCAATTGCAGTTCCTACAGAAAGAGTGTTTCAGAAAGGCTCAATCAAAAGTAAGGTTCAACTCTGTTAGTTGAATGCACAGAACAGAAAGAAGTTTCATACAATGCTTCTGTGTAGTTTATATTTGAACATATTCTTTTTTCCACTATTACCCACTTAGCGCTACGAATGTCCAGTTGCATTTTCTACAGACAGAGTGTTTCAAAACTGCTCAATCAAAAGTATGGTTTAACTCTGTTAGCTGAATGCTCAGATCAGAAAGAAGTTTCACAGAATGCTTCTGTGTAGTTTATATTTGAATATATTCCTTTTTCCACTACTACTCTCTTAGCGCTCCAAATGTCCAGTTGCATTTTGTACAGAAAGAGTGTTCAGATCTGCTCAATCAAAAGTATGGTTTAACTCTGTTAGCTGAATGCACAGATCAGAAAGAAGTTTCACAGAATGATTCTGTGTAGTTTATATTTGGAGACATTCCTTTTTCCACTATTACCCTCTTAGCGCTCCGAATCTCCACTTGCATTTTCTACAGAAAGAGTGTTTCAGAACGGCTCAATCAAAACTAAGGTTCAACTCTTTTAGTTGAACAAACAGAACAGAAAGAAGTTTCACACAATTCTTCTGTGTAGCTTTTATTTGTAGACATTCTTTTTCCCAATATAGGCCTCTTAGCGCTCAGAATGTCCAATTGCAGTTTCTACAGAAAGAGTGTTTCAGAACGGCTCAATCAAAAGTAAGGTTCAACTCTGTTAGTAGAATGCACAGAACAGAAAGAAGTTTCATACAATGCTTCTGTGTAGTTCATATTTGAACATATTCTTTTTTCCACTATTACCCACTTAGCGCTACGAATGTCCAGTTGCATTTTCTACAGACAGAGTGTTTCAAAACTGCTCAATCAAAAGCATGGTTTAAATCTGTTAGCTGAATGCTCAGATAAGAAAGAAGTTACACAGAATGCTTCTGTGTAGTTTATATTTGAATATATTCCTTTTTCCACTACTACGCTCTTAGCGCTCCAAATGTCCAGTTGCATTTTCTACAGAAAGAGTGTTCAGATCTGCTCAATCAAAAGTATGGTTTAACTCTGTTAGCTGAATGCACAGATCAGAAAGAAATTTCACCGAATGATTCTGTGTAGTTTATATTTGAAGACATTCGTTTTTCCACTATTACCCACTTAGCGCTCCGAATCTCCACTTGCATTTTCTACAAAAAGAGTGTTTCATAACTGCTCAATCAAAAATATGTTTTATCTCTGTTAACTGAATTTACAGATCAGAAATAAGTTTCACAGAATGCATCTGTGTAGTTTTTATTTGAATATATTCTTTTTCCCAATGTAGGCCTCTTAGCGCTTAGCATGTCCAATTGCAGTTTCTACAGAAAGAGTGTTTCAGAACGGCTCAATCAAAAGTAAGGTTCAACTCTGTTAGTTGAATGCACAGAACAGAAAGAATTTTCACAGAATGCTACTGTGTAGTTTATATTTGAATATATTCCTTTCTCCACTATTACCCTCTTAGCGCTCCGAATGTCCACTTGCATTTTCTACAGAAAGAGTGTTCAGAACTGCGCAATCAAAAGTATGGTTTATCTCTGTTAGCTTAATGAATATATCAAAAATAAGTTTCACACAATGCTTCTGTGTAGTTTTTATTTGAAGATATTATTTTTCCCAATAGAGGCCTCTTAGCGCTCAGAATGTCCAATTGCAGTTTCTACAGAAAGAGTGTTTCAGAAAGGCTCAATCAAACGTAAGGTTCAACTCTGTTAGTTGAATGCACAGAACAGAAAGAAGTTTCATACAATGCTTCTGTGTAGTTTATATTTGAACATATTCTTTTTTCCACTATTACCCACTTAGCGCTACGAATGTCCAGTTGCATTTTCTACAGACAGAGTGTTTCAAAACTGCTCAATCAAAAGTATGGTTTAAATCTGTTAGCTGAATGCTCAGATCAGAAAGAAGTTTCACAGAATGCTTCTGTGTAGTTTATATTTGAATATATTCCTTTTTCCACTACTACTCTCTTAGCGCTCCAAATGTCCAGTTGCATTTTCTACAGAAAGAGAGTTCAGATCTGCTCAATCAAAAGTATGTTTTAACTCTGTTAGCTGAATGCACAGATCAGAAAGAAGTTTCACAGAATGATTCTGTGTAGTTTATATTTGGAGACATTCCTTTTTCCACTATTACCCTCTTAGCGCTCCGAATCTCCACTTGCATTTTCTACAGAAAGAGTGTTTCAGAACGGCTCAATCAAAACAAATGTTCAACTCTTTTAGTTGAACAAACAGAACAGAAAGAAGTTTCACACAATTCTTCTGTGTAGTTTTTATTTGTAGACATTCATTTTAACAATATAGGCCTCTTAGCGCTCAGAATGTCCAATTGCAGTTTCTACAGAAAGAATGTTTCAGAACGGCTCAATCAAAAGTAAGGTTCAACTCTGTTAGTTGAATGCACAGAACAGAAAGAAGTTTCATACAATGCTTCTGTGTAGTTTATATTTGAACATATTCTTTTTTCCACTATTACCCACTTAGCGCTACGAATGTCCAGTTGCATTTTCTACAGACAGAGTGTTTCAAAACTGCTCAATCAAAAGTATGGTTTAACTCTGTTAGCTGAATGCTCAGATCAGAAAGAAGTTTCACAGAATGCTTCTGTGTAGTTTATATTTGAATATATTCCTTTTTCCACTATTACGCTCTTAGCGCTCCAAATGTCCAGTTGCATTTTCTACAGATAGAGTGTTCAGATCTGCTCAATCAAAAGTATGGTTTAACTCTGTTAGCTGAATGCACAGATCAGAAAGAAGTTTCACCGAATGATTCTGTGTAGTTTATATTTGAAGACATTCCTTTTTCCACTATTACCCTCTTAGCGCTCCGAATCTCCACTTGCATTTTCTACAAAAAGAGTGTTTCATAACTGCTCAATCAAAAATATGTTTTATCTCTGTTAACTGAATTTACAGATCAGAAATAAGTTTCACAGAATGCATCTGTGTAGTTTTTATTTGAAGATAATCTTTTTCCCAATGTAGGCCTCTTAGCGCTTAGCATGTCCAATTGCAGTTTCTACAGAAAGAGTGTTTCAGAACGGCTCAATCAAAAGTAAGGTTCAACTCTGTTAGTTGAATGCACAGAACAGAAAGAATTTTCACAGAATGCTACTGTGTAGTTTATATTTGAATATATTCCTTTTTCCACTATTACCCTCTTAGCGCTCCGAATGTCCACTTGCATTTTCTACAGAAAGAGTGTTCAGAACTGCGCAATCAAAAGTATGGTTTAACTCTGTTAGCTTAATGAACATATCAGAAATAAGTTTCACACAATGCTTCTGTGTAGTTTTTATTTGAAGATATTATTTTTCCCAATAGAGGCCTCTTAGCGCTCAGAATGTCCAATTGCAGTTTCTACAGAAAGAGTGTTTCAGAAAGGCTCAATCAAAAGTAAGGTTCAACTCTGTTAGTTGAATGCACAGAACAGAAAGAAGTTTCATACAATGCTTCTGTGTAGTTTATATTTGAACATATTCTTTTTTCCACTATTACCCACTTAGCGCTACGAATGTCCAGTTGCATTTTCTACAGACAGAGTGTTTCAAAACTGCTCAATCAAAAGTATGGTTTAACTCTGTTAGCTGAATGCTCAGATCAGAAAGAAGTTTCACAGAATGCTTCTGTGTAGTTTATATTTGAATATATTCCTTTTTCCACTACTACGCTCTTAGCGCTCCAAATGTCCAGTTGCATTTTCTACAGAAAGAGTGTTCAGATCTGCTCAATCAAAAGTATGGTTTAACTCTCTTAGCAGAATGCACATATCAGAAAGAAGTTTCACCGAATGATTCTGTGTAGTTTATATTTGAAGACATTCCTTTTTCCACTATTACCCTGTTAGCGCTCCGAATCTCCACTTGCATTTTCTACAAAAAGAGTGTTTCATAACTGCTCAATCAAAAATATGTTTTATCTCTGTTAACTGAATTTACAGATCAGAAATAAGTTTCACAGAATGCATCTGTGTAGTTTTTATTTGAAGATATTCTTTTTCCCAATGTAGGCCTCTTAGCGCTTAGCATGTCCACTTGCAGTTTCTACAGAAAGAGTGTTTCAGAACGGCTCAATCAAAAGTAAGGTTCAACTCTGTTAGTTGAATGCACAGAACAGAAAGAAGTTTCATACAATGCTTCTGTGTAGTTTATATTTGAACATATTCTTTTTTCCACTATTACCCACTTAGCGGAACGAATGTCCAGTTGCATGTTCTACAGACAGAGTGTTTCAAAACTGCTCAATCAAAAGTATGGTTTAACTCTGTTAGCTGAATGCTCAGATCAGAAAGAAGTTTCACAGAATGCTTCTGTGTAGTTTATATTTGAATATATTCCTTTTTCCACAACTACTCTCTTAGCGCTCCAAATGTCCAGTTGCATTTTCTACAGAAAGAGTGTTCAGATCTGCTCAATCAAAAGTATGGTTTAACTCTGTTAGCTGAATGCACAGATCAGAAAGAAGTTTCACAGAATGATTCTGTGTAGTTTATATTTGGAGACATTCCTTTTTCCACTATTACCCTCTTAGCGCTCCGAATCTCCACTTGCATTTTCTACAGAAAGAGTGTTTCAGAACGGCTCCATCAAAACTAAGTTTCAACTCTTTTAGTTGAACAAACAGAACAGAAAGAAGTTTCACACAATTCTTCTGTGTAGTTTTTATTTGTAGACATTCTTTTTCCCAATATAGGCCCCTTAGCGCTCAGAATGTCCAATTGCAGTTTCTACAGAAAGAGTGTTTCAGAACGGCTCAATCAAAAGTAAGGTTCAACTCCGTTAGTTGAATGCACAGAACAAAAAGTAGTTTCATACAATGCTTCTGTGTGGTTTATATTTGAACATATTCTTTTTTCCACTATTACCCACTTAGCGCTACGAATGTCCAGTTGCATTTTCTACAGACAGAGTGTTTCAAAACTGCTCAATCAAAAGTATGGTTTCACTCTGTTAGCTGAATGCTCAGATCAGAAAGAAGTTTCACAGAATGCTTCTGTGTAGTTTATATTTGAATATATTCCTTTTTCCACTGCTTTGCTCTTAGCGCTCCAATTGTCCAGTTGCATTTTCTACAGAAAGAGTGTTCAGATCTGCTCAATCAAAAGTATGGTTTAACTCTGTTAGCTGAATGCACAGATCAGAAGGAAGTTTCACCGAATGATTCTGTGTAGTTTATATTTGAAGACATTACTTTTTCCACTATTACCCTCTTAGCGCTCCGAATCTCCACTTGCATTTTCTACAAAAAGAGTGTTTCATAACTGCTCAATCAAAAATATGTTTTATCTCTGTTAACTGAATTTACAGATCAGAAATAAGTTTCACAGAATGCATCTGTGTAGTTTTTATTTGAAGATATTCTTTTTCCCAATGTAGGCCTCTTAGCGCTTAGCATGTCCAATTGCAGTTTCTACAGAAAGAGTATTTCAGAACGGCTCAATCAAAAGTAAGGTTCAACTCTGTTAGTTGAATGCACAGAACAGAAAGAATTTTCACAGAATGCTACTGTGTAGTTTATATTTGAATATATTCCTTTTTCCACTATTACCCTCTTAGCGCTCCGAATGTCCACTTGCATTTTCTACAGAAAGAGTGTTCAGAACTGCACAATCAAAAGTATGGTTTAACTCTGTTAGCTTAATGAACATATCAGAAATAAGTTTCACACAATGCTTCTGTGTAGTTTTTATTTGAAGATATTATTTTTCCCAATAGAGGCCTCTTAGCGCTCAGAATGTCCAATTGCAGTTTCTACAGAAAGAGTGTTTCAGAAAGGCTCAATCAAAAGTAAGGTTCAACTCTGTTAGTTGAATGCACAGAACAGAAAGAAGTTTCATACAATGCTTCTGTGTAGTTTATATTTGAACATATTCTTTTTTCCACTATTACCCACTTGGCGCTACGAATGTCCAGTTGCATTTTCTACAGACAGAGTGTTTCAAAACTGCTCAATCAAAAGTATGGTTTAACTCTGTTAGCTGAATGCTCAGATCAGAAAGAAGTTTCACAGAATGCTTCTGTGTAGTTTATATTTGAATATATTCCTTTTTCCACTACTACGCTCTTAGCGCTCCAAATGTCCAGTTGCATTTTCTACAGAAAGAGTGTTCAGATCTGCTCAATAAAAAGTATGGTTTAACTCTGTTAGCTGAATGCACAGATCAGAAAGAAGTTTCACAGAATGATTCTGTGTAGTTTATATTTGGAGACATTCCTTTTTCCACTATTACCCTCTTAGCGCTCCGAAACTCCACTTGCATTTTCTACAGAAAGAGTGTTTCAGAAAGGCTCAATGAAAACTAAGGTTCAACTCTTTTAGTTGAACAAACAGAACAGAAAGAAGTTTCACACAATTCTTCTGTGTAGTTTTTATTTGTAGACATTCTTTTTCCCAATATAGGCCTCTTAGCGCTCAGAATGTCCAATTGCAGTTTCTACAGAAAGAGTGTTTCAGAACGGCTCAATCAAAAGTATGGTTCAACTCTGTTAGTTGAATGCACAGAACAGAAAGAAGTTTCATACAATGCTTCTGTGTAGTTTATATTTGAACATATTCTTTTTTCCACTATTACCCACTTAGCGCTACGAATGTCCAGTTGCATTTTCTACAGACAGAGTGTTTCAAAACTGCTCAATCAAAAGTATGGTTTAACTCTGTTAGCTGAATGCTCAGATCAGAAAGAAGTTTCACAGAATGCTTCTGTGTATTTTATATTTGAATATATTCCTTTTTCAACTACTACGCTCTTAGCGCTCCAAATGTCCAGTTGCATTTTCTACAGAAAGAGTGTTCAGATCTGCACAATCAAAAGTATGATTTAACTCTATTAGCTGAATGCACAGATCAGAAAGAACTTTCACCGAATGATTCTGTGTAGTTTATATTTGAAGACATTCCTTTTTCCACTATTACCCTCTTAGCGCTCCGAATCTCCACTTGCATTTTCTACAAAAAGAGTGTTTCATAACTGCTCAATCAAAAATATGTTTTATCTCTGTTAACTGAATTTACAGATCAGAAATAAGTTTCACAGAATGCATCTGTGTAGTTTTTATTTGAAGATATTCTTTTTCCCAATGTAGGCCTCTTAGCGCTTAGCATGTCCAATTGCAGTTTCTACAGAAAGAGTGTTTCAGAACGGCTCAATCAAAAGTAAGGTTCAACTCTGTTAGTTGAATGCACAGAACAGAAAGAATTTTCACAGAATGCTACTGTGTAGTTTATATTTGAATATATTCCTTTTTCCACTATTACCCTCTTAGCGCTCCGAATGTCCACTTGCATTTTCTACAGAAAGAGTGTTCAGAACTGCACAATCAAAAGTATGGTTTAACTCTGTTAGCTTAATGAACATATCAGAAATAAGTTTCACACAATGCTTCTGTGTAGTTTTTATTTGAAGATATTATTTTTCCCAATAGAGGCCTCTTAGCGCTCAGAATGTCCAATTGCAGTTTCTACAGAAAGAGTGTTTCAGAAAGGCTCAATCAAAAGTAAGGTTCAACTCTGTTAGTTGAATGCACAGAACAGAAAGAAGTTTCATACAATGCTTCTGTGTAGTTTATATTTGAACATATTCTTTTTTCCACTATTACCCACTTGGCGCTACGAATGTCCAGTTGCATTTTCTACAGACAGAGTGTTTCAAAACTGCTCAATCAAAAGTATGGTTTAACTCTGTTAGCTGAATGCTCAGATCAGAAAGAAGTTTCACAGAATGCTTCTGTGTAGTTTATATTTGAATATATTCCTTTTTCCACTACTACGCTCTTAGCGCTCCAAATGTCCAGTTGCATTTTCTACAGAAAGAGTGTTCAGATCTGCTCAATAAAAAGTATGGTTTAACTCTGTTAGCTGAATGCACAGATCAGAAAGAAGTTTCACAGAATGATTCTGTGTAGTTTATTTTTGGAGACATTCCTTTTTCCACTATTACCCTCTTAGCGCTCCGAAACTCCACTTGCATTTTCTACAGAAAGAGTGTTTCAGAACTGCTCAATGAAAACTAAGGTTCAACTCTTTTAGTTGAACAAACAGAACAGAAAGAAGTTTCACACAATTCTTCTGTGTAGTTTTTATTTGTAGACATTCTTTTTCCCAATATAGGCCTCTTAGCGCTCAGAATGTCCAATTGCAGTTTCTACAGAGAGAGTGTTTCAGAACGGCTCAATCAAAAGTATGGTTCAACTCTGTTAGTTGTATGCACAGAACAGAAAGAAGTTTCATACAATGCTTCTGTGTAGTTTATATTTGAACATATTCTTTTTTCCACTATTACCCACTTAGCGCTACGAATGTCCAGTTGCATTTTCTACAGACAGAGTGTTTCAAAACTGCTCAATCAAAAGTATGGTTTAACTCTGTTAGCTGAATGCTCAGATCAGAAAGAAGTTTCACAGAATGCTTCTGTGTAGTTTATATTTGAATATATTACTTTTTCCACTACTACGCTCTTAGTGCTCCAAATGTCCAGTTGCATTTTCTACAGAAAGAGTGTTCAGATCTGCACAATCAAAAGTATGGTTTAACTCTGTTAGCTGAATGCACAGATCAGAAAGAACTTTCACCGAATGATTCTGTGTAGTTTATATTTGAAGACATTCCTTTTTCCACTATTACCCACTTAGCGCTCCGAATCTCCACTTGCATTTTCTACAAAAAGAGTGTTTCATAACTGCTCAATCAAAAATATGTTTTATCTCTGTTAACTGAATTTACAGATCAGAAATAAGTTTCACAGAATGCATCTGTGTAGTTTTTATTTGAAGATATTCTTTTTCCCAATGTAGGCCTCTTAGCGCTTAGCATGTCCAATTGCAGTTTCTACAGAAAGAGTGTTTCAGAACGGCTCAATCAAAAGTAAGGTTCAACTCTGTTAGTTGAATGCACAGAACAGAAAGAATTTTCACAGAATGCTACTGTGTAGTTTATATTTGAATATATTCCTTTTTCCACTATTACCCTCTTAGCGCTCCGAATGTCCACTTGCATTTTCTACAGAAAGAGTGTTCAGAACTGCACAATCAAAAGTATGGTTTAACTCTGTTAGCTTAATGAACATATCAGAAATAAGTTTCACACAATGCTTCTGTGTAGTTTTTATTTGAAGATATTATTTTTCCCAATAGAGGCCTCTTAGCGCTCAGAATGTCCAATTGCAGTTTCTACAGAAAGAGTGTTTCAGAAAGGCTCAATCAAAAGTAAGGTTCAACTCTGTTAGTTGAATGCACAGAACAGAAAGAAGTTTCATACAATGCTTCTGTGTAGTTTATATTTGAACATATTCTTTTTTCCACTATTACCCACTTGGCGCTACGAATGTCCAGTTGCATTTTCTACAGACAGAGTGTTTCAAAACTGCTCAATCAAAAGTATGGTTTAACTCTGTTAGCTGAATGCTCAGATCAGAAAGAAGTTTCACAGAATGCTTCTGTGTAGTTTATATTTGAATATATTCCTTTTTCCACTACTACGCACTTAGCGCTCCAAATGTCCAGTTGCATTTTCTACAGAAAGAGTGTTCAGATCTGCTCAATAAAAAGTATGGTTTAACTGTGTTAGCTGAATGCACAGATCAGAAAGAAGTTTCACCGAATGATTCTGTGTAGTTTATATTTGAAGACATTCCTTTTTCCAATATTACCCTCTTAGCGCTCCGAATCTCCACTTGCATTTTCTACAAAAAGAGTGTTTCATAACTGCTCAATCAAAAATATGTTTTATCTCTGTTAACTGAATTTACAGATCAGAAATAAGTTTCACAGAATGCATCTGTGTAGTTTTTATTTGAAGATATTCTTTTTCCCAATGTAGGCCTCTTAGCGCTTAGCATGTCCAATTGCAGTTTCTACAGAAAGAGTGTTTCAGAACGGCTCAATCAAAAGTAAGGTTCAACTCTGTTAGTTGAATGCACAGAACAGAAAGAATTTTCACAGAATGCTACTGTGTAGTTTATATTTGAATATATTCCTTTTTCCACTATTACCCTCTTAGCGCTCCGAATGTCCACTTGCATTTTCTACAGAAAGAGTGTTCAGAACTGCACAATCAAAAGTATGGTTTAACTCTGTTAGCTTAATGAACATATCAGAAATAAGTTTCACACAATGCTTCTGTGTAGTTTTTATTTGAAGATATTATTTTTCCCAATAGAGGCCTCTTAGCGCTCAGAATGTCCAATTGCAGTTTCTACAGAAAGAGTGTTTCAGAAAGGCTCAATCAAAAGTAAGGTTCAACTCTGTTAGTTGAATGCACAGAACAGAAAGAAGTTTCATACAATGCTTCTGTGTAGTTTATATTTGAACATATTCTTTTTTCCACTATTACCCACTTGGCGCTACGAATGTCCAGTTGCATTTTCTACAGACAGAGTGTTTCAAAACTGCTCAATCAAAAGTATGGTTTAACTCTGTTAGCTGAATGCTCAGATCAGAAAGAAGTTTCACAGAATGCTTCTGTGTAGTTTATATTTGAATATATTCCTTTTTCCACTACTACGCTCTTAGCGCTCCAAATGTCCAGTTGCATTTTCTACAGAAAGAGTGTTCAGATCTGCTCAATAAAAAGTATGGTTTAACTCTGTTAGCTGAATGCACAGATCAGAAAGAAGTTTCACAGAATGATTCTGTGTAGTTTATTTTTGGAGACATTCCTTTTTCCACTATTACCCTCTTAGCGCTCCGAAACTCCACTTGCATTTTCTACAGAAAGAGTGTTTCAGAACTGCTCAATGAAAACTAAGGTTCAACTCTTTTAGTTGAACAAACAGAACAGAAAGAAGTTTCACACAATTCTTCTGTGTAGTTTTTATTTGTAGACATTCTTTTTCCCAATATAGGCCTCTTAGCGCTCAGAATGTCCAATTGCAGTTTCTACAGAGAGAGTGTTTCAGAACGGCTCAATCAAAAGTATGGTTCAACTCTGTTAGTTGTATGCACAGAACAGAAAGAAGTTTCATACAATGCTTCTGTGTAGTTTATATTTGAACATATTCTTTTTTCCACTATTACCCACTTAGCGCTACGAATGTCCAGTTGCATTTTCTACAGACAGAGTGTTTCAAAACTGCTCAATCAAAAGTATGGTTTAACTCTGTTAGCTGAATGCTCAGATCAGAAAGAAGTTTCACAGAATGCTTCTGTGTAGTTTATATTTGAATATATTACTTTTTCCACTACTACGCTCTTAGTGCTCCAAATGTCCAGTTGCATTTTCTACAGAAAGAGTGTTCAGATCTGCACAATCAAAAGTATGGTTTAACTCTGTTAGCTGAATGCACAGATCAGAAAGAACTTTCACCGAATGATTCTGTGTAGTTTATATTTGAAGACATTCCTTTTTCCACTATTACCCACTTAGCGCTCCGAATCTCCACTTGCATTTTCTACAAAAAGAGTGTTTCATAACTGCTCAATCAAAAATATGTTTTATCTCTGTTAACTGAATTTACAGATCAGAAATAAGTTTCACAGAATGCATCTGTGTAGTTTTTATTTGAAGATATTCTTTTTCCCAATGTAGGCCTCTTAGCGCTTAGCATGTCCAATTGCAGTTTCTACAGAAAGAGTGTTTCAGAACGGCTCAATCAAAAGTAAGGTTCAACTCTGTTAGTTGAATGCACAGAACAGAAAGAATTTTCACAGAATGCTACTGTGTAGTTTATATTTGAATATATTCCTTTTTCCACTATTACCCTCTTAGCGCTCCGAATGTCCACTTGCATTTTCTACAGAAAGAGTGTTCAGAACTGCACAATCAAAAGTATGGTTTAACTCTGTTAGCTTAATGAACATATCAGAAATAAGTTTCACACAATGCTTCTGTGTAGTTTTTATTTGAAGATATTATTTTTCCCAATAGAGGCCTCTTAGCGCTCAGAATGTCCAATTGCAGTTTCTACAGAAAGAGTGTTTCAGAAAGGCTCAATCAAAAGTAAGGTTCAACTCTGTTAGTTGAATGCACAGAACAGAAAGAAGTTTCATACAATGCTTCTGTGTAGTTTATATTTGAACATATTCTTTTTTCCACTATTACCCACTTGGCGCTACGAATGTCCAGTTGCATTTTCTACAGACAGAGTGTTTCAAAACTGCTCAATCAAAAGTATGGTTTAACTCTGTTAGCTGAATGCTCAGATCAGAAAGAAGTTTCACAGAATGCTTCTGTGTAGTTTATATTTGAATATATTCCTTTTTCCACTACTACGCACTTAGCGCTCCAAATGTCCAGTTGCATTTTCTACAGAAAGAGTGTTCAGATCTGCTCAATAAAAAGTATGGTTTAACTGTGTTAGCTGAATGCACAGATCAGAAAGAAGTTTCACCGAATGATTCTGTGTAGTTTATATTTGAAGACATTCCTTTTTCCAATATTACCCTCTTAGCGCTCCGAATCTCCACTTGCATTTTCTACAAAAAGAGTGTTTCATAACTGCTCAATCAAAAATATGTTTTATCTCTGTTAACTGAATTTAAAGATCAGAAATAAGTTTCACAGAATGCATCTGTGTAGTTTTTATTTGAAGATATTCTTTTTCCCAATGTAGGCCTCTTAGCGCTTAGCATGTCCAATTGCAGTTTCTACAGAAAGAGTGTTTCAGAACGGCTCAATCAAAAGTAAGGTTCAACTCTGTTAGTTGAATGCACAGAACAGAAAGAATTTTCACAGAATGCTACTGTGTAGTTTATATTTGAATATATTCCTTTCTCCACTATTACCCTCTTAGCGCTCCGAATGTCCACTTGCATTTTCTACAGAAAGAGTGTTCAGAACTGCGCAATCAAAAGTATGGTTTAACTCTGTTAGCTTAATGAACATATCAGAAATAAGTTTCACACAATGCTTCTGTGTAGTTTTTATTTGAAGATATAATTTTTCCCAATATAGGCCTCTTAGCGCTCAGAATGTCCAATTGCAGTTTCCACAGAAAGAGTGTTTCAGAAAGGCTCAATCAAAAGTAAGGTTCAACTCTGTTAGTTGAATGCGCAGAACAGAAAGAAATTTCATACAATGCTTCTGTGTAGTTTATATTTGAAGATATTCTTTTTTCCACTATTACCCACTTGGCGCTACGAATGTCCAGTTGCATTTTCTACAGACAGAGTGTTTCAAAACTGCTCAATCAAAAGTATGGTTTAACTCTGTTAGCTGAATGCTCAGATCAGAAAGAAGTTTCACAGAATGCTTCTGTGTAGTTTATATTTGAATATATTCCTTTTTCCACTACTACTCTCTTAGAGCTCCAAATGTCCAGTTGCATTTTCTACAGAAAGAGTGTTCAGATCTGCTCAATCAAAAGTATGGTTTAACTCTGTTAGCTGAATGCACAGATCAGAAAGAAGTTTCACAGAATGATTCTGTGTAGTTTATATTTGGAGACATTCCTTTTTCCACTATTACCCTCTTAGCGCTCCGAAACTCCACTTGCATTTTCTACAGAAAGAGTGTTTCAGAACGGCTCAATCAAAACTAAGGTTCAAATCTTTTAGTTGAACAAACAGAACAGAAAAAAGTTTCACACAATTCTTCTGTGTAGTTTTTATTTGTAGACATTCTTTTTCCCAATATAGGCCTCTTAGCGCTCAGAATGTCCAATTGCAGTTTCTACAGAAAGAGTGTTTCAGAACGGCTCAATGAAAGTATGGTTCAACTCTGTTAGTTGAATGCACAGAACAGAAAGAAGTTTCATACAATGCTTCTGTGTAGTTTATATTTGAACATATTCTTTTTTCCACTATTACCCACTTGGCGCTACGAATGTCCAGTTGCATTTTCTACAGACAGAGTGTTTCAAAACTGCTCAATCAAAAGTATGGTTTAACTCTGTTAGCTGAATACTCAGATCAGAAAGAAGTTTCACAGAATGCTTCTGTGTAGTTTATATTTGAATATATTCCTTTTTCCACTACTACGGTCTTAGCGCTCCAAATGTCCAGTTGCATTTTCTACAGAAAGAGTGTTCAGATCTGCTCAATCAAAAGTATGGTTTAACTCTGTTAGCTGAATGCACAGATCAGAAAGAAATTTCAAAGAATGTTTCTGTGTAGTTTATATTTGAAGACATTCCTTTTTCCACTATTACCCTCTTAGCGCTCCGAATCTCCACTTGCATTTTCTACAAAAAGAGTGTTTCATAACTGCTCAATCAAAAATATGTTTTATCTCTGTTAACTGAATTTACAGATCAGAAATAAGTTTCACAGAATGCATCTGTGTAGTTTTTATTTGAAGATATTCTTTTTTCCAATGTAGGCCTCTTAGCGCTTAGCATGTCCAATTGCAGTTTCTACAGAAAGAGTTTTTCAGAACGCCTCAATCAAAAGTAAGGTTCAACTCTGTTAGTTGAATGCACAGAACAGAAAGAATTTTCACAGAATGCTACTGTGTAGTTTATATTTGAATATATTCCTTTCTCCACTATTACCCTCTTAGCGCTACGAATGTCCACTTGCATTTTCTACAGAAAGAGTGTTCAGAACTGCGCAATCAAAAGTATGGTTTAACTCTGTTAGCTTAATGAACATATCAGAAATAAGTTTCACACAATGCTTCTGTGTAGTTTTTATTTGAAGATATTATTTTTCCCAATATAGGCCTCTTAGCGCTCAGAATGTCCAATTG
This sequence comes from Symphalangus syndactylus, assembly GCF_028878055.3. Classification (NCBI taxonomy): domain Eukaryota; kingdom Metazoa; phylum Chordata; class Mammalia; order Primates; family Hylobatidae; genus Symphalangus; species Symphalangus syndactylus. The sequence continues at coordinate 880,864 of NC_072439.2, forward strand.
CAGTTTCTACAGAAAGAGTGTTTCAGAAAGGCTCAATCAAAACTAAGGTTCAACTCTGTTAGTTGAATGCACAGAACAGAAAGAAATTTCAAACAATGCTTCTGTGTAGTTTATATTTGAACATATTCTTTTTTCCACTATTACCCACTTGGCGCTACGAATATCCAGTTGCATTTTCTACAGACAGAGTGTTTCAAAACTGCTCAATCAAAAGTATGGTTTAACTCTGTTAGCTGAATGCTCAGATCAGAAAGAAGTTTCACAGAATGCTTCTGTGTAGTTTATATTTGAATATATTCCTTTTTCCACTACTACTCACTTAGCGCTCCAAATGTCCAGTTGCATTTTCTACAGAAAGAGTGTTCAGATCTGCTCAATCAAAAGTATGGTTTAACTCTGTTAGCTGAATGCACAGATCAGAAAGAAGTTTCACAGAATGATTCTGTGTAGTTTATATTTGGAGACATTCCTTTTTCCACTATTACCCTCTTAGCGCTCTGAATCTCCACTTGCATTTTCTACAGAAAGAGTGTTTCAGAACGGCTCAATCAAAACTAAAGTGCAACTCTTTTAGTTGAACAAACAGAACAGAAAGAAGTTTCACACAATTCTTCTGTGTAGTTTTTATTTGTAGACATTCTTTTTCCCAATATAGGCCTCTTAGCGCTCAGAATGTCCAATTGCAGTTTCTACAGAAAGAGTGTTTCAGAACGGCTCAATCAAAAGTAAGGTTCAACTCTGTTAGTTGAATGCACAGAACAGAAAGAAGTTTCATACAATGCTTCTGTGTAGTTTATATTTGAACATATTCTTTTTTCCACTATTACCCACTTGGCGCTACGAATGTCCAGTTGCATTTTCTACAGACAGAGTGTTTCAAAACTGCTCAATCAAAAGTATGGTTTAACTCTGTTAGCTGAATTCTCAGATCAGAAAGAAGTTTCACAGAATGCTTCTGTGTAGTTTATATTTGAATATATTCCTTTTTCCACTACTACGGTCTTAGCGCTCCAAATGTCCAGTTGCATTTTCTACAGAAAGAGTGTTCAGATCTGCTCAATCAAAAGTATGGTTTAACTCTGTTAGCTGAATGCACAGATCAGAAAGAAGTTTCACCGAATGATTCTGTGTAGTTTATATTTGAAGACATTCCTTTTTCCAATATTACCCTCTTAGCGCTCCGAATCTCCACTTGCATTTTCTACAAAAAGAGTGTTTCATAACTGCTCAATCAAAAATATGTTTTATCTCTGTTAACTGAATTTACAGATCAGAAATAAGTTTCACAGAATGCATCTGTGTAGTTTTTATTTGAAGATATTCTTTTTCCCAATGTAGGCCTCTTAGCGCTTAGCATGTCCAATTGCAGTTTCTACAGAAAGAGTGTTTCAGAACGGCTCAATCAAAAGTAAGGTTCAACTCTGTTAGTTGAATGCACAGAACAGAAAGAATTTTCACAGAATGCTACTGTGTAGTTTATATTTGAATATATTCCTTTCTCCACTATTACCCTCTTAGCGCTCCGAATGTCCACTTGCATTTTCTACAGAAAGAGTGTTCAGAACTGCGCAATCAAAAGTATGGATTAACTCTGTTAGCTTAATGAACATATCAGAAATAAGTTTCACACAATGCTTCTGTGTAGTTTTTATTTGAAGATATTATTTTTCCCAATATAGGCCTCTTAGCGCTCAGAATGTCCAATTGCAGTTTCTACAGAAAGAGTGTTTCAGAAAGGCTCAATCAAAAGTAAGGTTCAACTGTGTTAGTTGAATGCGCAGAACAGAAAGAAATTTCATACAATGCTTCTGTGTAGTTTATATTTGAAGATATTCTTTTTTCCACTATTACCCACTTGGCGCTACGAATGTCCAGTTGCATTTTCTACAGACAAAGTGTTTCAAAACTGCTCAATCAAAAGTATGGTTTAACTCTGTTAGCTGAATGCTCAGATCAGAAAGAAGTTTCACAGAATGCTTCTGTGTAGTTTATATTTGAATATATTCCTTTTTCCACTACTACTCTCTTAGCGCTCCAAATGTCCAGTTGCATTTTCTACAGAAAGAGTGTTCAGATCTGCTCAATCAAAAGTATGGTTTAACTCTGTTAGCTGAATGCACAGATCAGAAAGAAGTTTCACAGAATGATTCTGTGTAGTTTATATTTGGAGACATTCCTTTTTCCACTATTACCCTCTTAGCGCTCCGAAACTCCACTTGCATTTTCTACAGAAAGAGTGTTTCAGAACGGCTCAATCAAAACTAATGTTCAACTCTTTTAGTTGAACAAACAGAACAGAAAGAAGTTTCACACAATTCTTCTGTGTAGTTTTTATTTGTAGACATTCTTTTTCCCAATATAGGCCCCTTAGCGCTCAGAATGTCCAATTGCAGTTTCTACAGAAAGAGTGTTTCAGAACGGCTCAATCAAAAGTAAGGTTCAACTCCGTTAGTTGAATGCACAGAACAAAAAGAAGTTTCATACAATGCTTCTGTGTGGTTTATATTTGAACATATTCTTTTTTCCACTATTACCCACTTAGCGCTACGAATGTCCAGTTGCATTTTCTACAGACAGAGTGTTTCAAAACTGCTCAATCAAAAGTATGGTTTCACTCTGTTAGCTGAATGCTCAGATCAGAAAGAAGTTTCACAGAATGCTTCTGTGTAGTTTATATTTGAATATATTCCTTTTTCCACTGCTATGCTCTTAGCGCTCCAATTGTCCAGTTGCATTTTCTACAGAAAGAGTGTTCAGATCTGCTCAATCAAAAGTATGGTTTAACTCTGTTAGCTGAATGCACAGATCAGAAAGAAGTTTCACCGAATGATTCTGTGTAGTTTATATTTGAAGACATTCCTTTTTCCAATATTACCCTCTTACCGCTCCGAATCTCCACTTGCATTTTCTACAAAAAGAGTGTTTCATAACTGCTCAATCAAAAATATGTTTTATCTCTGTTAACTGAATTTACAGATCAGAAATAAGTTTCACAGAATGCATCTGTGTAGTTTTTATTTGAAGATATTCTTTTTCCCAATGTAGGCCTCTTAGCGCTTAGCATGTCCAATTGCAGTTTCTACAGAAAGAGTGTTTCAGAACGGCTCAATCAAAAGTAAGGTTCAACTCTGTTAGTTGAATGCACAGAACAGAAAGAATTTTCACAGAATGCTACTGTGTAGTTTATATTTGAATATATTCCTTTCTCCACTATTACCCTCTTAGCGCTCCGAATGTCCACTTGCATTTTCTACAGAAAGAGTGTTCAGAACTGCGCCATCAAAAGTATGGTTTAACTCTGTTAGCTTAATGAACATATCAGAAATAAGTTTCACACAATGCTTCTGTGTAGTTTTTATTTGAAGATATTATTTTTCCCAATATAGGCCTCTTAGCGCTCAGATTGTCCAATTGCAGTTTCTACAGAAAGAGTGTTTCAGAAAGGCTCAATCAAAAGTAAGGTTCAACTCTGTTAGTTGAATGCGCAGAACAGAAAGAAATTTCATACAATGCTTCTGTGTAGTTTATATTTGAAGATATTCTTTTTTCCACTATTACCCACTTGGCGCTACGAATGTCCAGTTGCATTTTCTACAGACAGAGTGTTTCAAAACTGCTCAATCAAAAGTATGGTTTAACTCTGTTAGCTGAATGCTCAGATCAGAAAGAAGTTTCACAGAATGCTTCTGTGTAGTTTATATTTGAATATATTCCTTTTTCCACTACTACTCTCTTAGCGCTCCAAATGTCCAGTTGCATTTTCTACAGAAAGAGTGTTCAGATCTGCTCAATCAAAAGTATGGTTTAACTCTGTTAGCTGAATGCACAGATCAGAAAGAAGTTTCACAGAATGATTCTGTGTAGTTTATATTTGGAGACATTCCTTTTTCCACTATTACCCTCTTAGCGCTCCGAAACTCCACTTGCACTTTCTACAGAAAGAGTGTTTCAGAACGGCTCAATGAAAACTAAGGTTCAACTCTTTTAGTTGAACAAACAGAACAGAAAGAAGTTTCACACAATTCTTCTGTGTAGTTTTTATTTGTAGACATTCTTTTTCCCAATATAGGCCTCTTAGCGCTCAGAATGTCCAATTGCAGTTTCTACAGAAAGAGTGTTTCAGAACGGCTCAATCAAAAGTATGGTTCAACTCTGTTAGTTGAATGCACCGAACAGAAAGAAGTTTCATACAATGCTTCTGTGTAGTTTATATTTGAACATATTCTTTTTTCCACTATTACCCACTTAGCGCCACGAATGTCCAGTTGCATTTTCTACAGACAGAGTGTTTCAAAACTGCTCATTCAAAAGTATGGTTTAACTCTGTTAGCTGAATGCTCAGATCAGAAAGAAGTTTCACAGAATGCTTCTGTGTAGTTTATATTTGAATATATTCCTTTTTCCACTACTACGCTCTAAGCGCTCCAAATGTCCAGTTGCGTTTTCTACAGAAAGAGTGTTCAGATCTGCACATTCAAAAGTATGGTTTAACTCTGTTAGCTGAATGCACAGATCAGAAAAACTTTCACCGAATGATTCTGTGTAGTTTATATTTGAAGACATTCCTTTTTCCACTATTACCCTCTTAGCGCTCCGAATCTCCACTTGCATTTTCTACAAAAAGAGTGTTTCATAACTGCTCAATCAAAAATATGTTTTATCTCTGTTAACTGAATTTACAGATCAGAAATAAGTTTCACAGAATGCATCTGTGTAGTTTTTATTTGAAGATATTCTTTTTTCCAATGTAGGCCTCTTAGCGCTTAGCATGTCCAATTGCAGTTTCTACAGAAAGAGTTTTTCAGAACGCCTCAATCAAAAGTAAGGTTCAACTCTGTTAGTTGAATGCACAGAACAGAAAGAATTTTCACAGAATGCTACTGTGTAGTTTATATTTGAATATATTCCTTTCTCCACTATTACCCTCTTAGCGCTACGAATGTCCACTTGCATTTTCTACAGAAAGAGTGTTCAGAACTGCGCAATCAAAAGTATGGTTTAACTCTGTTAGCTTAATGAACATATCAGAAATAAGTTTCACACAATGCTTCTGTGTAGTTTTTATTTGAAGATATTATTTTTCCCAATATAGGCCTCTTAGCGCTCAGAATGTCCAATTGCAGTTTCTACAGAAAGAGTGTTTCAGAAAGGCTCAATCAAAACTAAGGTTCAACTCTGTTAGTTGAATGCACAGAACAGAAAGAAATTTCAAACAATGCTTCTGTGTAGTTTATATTTGAACATATTCTTTTTTCCACTATTACCCACTTGGCGCTACGAATATCCAGTTGCATTTTCTACAGACAGAGTGTTTCAAAACTGCTCAATCAAAAGTATGGTTTAACTCTGTTAGCTGAATGCTCAGATCAGAAAGAAGTTTCACAGAATGCTTCTGTGTAGTTTATATTTGAATATATTCCTTTTTCCACTACTACTCACTTAGCGCTCCAAATGTCCAGTTGCATTTTCTACAGAAAGAGTGTTCAGATCTGCTCAATCAAAAGTATGGTTTAACTCTGTTAGCTGAATGCACAGATCAGGAAGAAGTTTCACAGAATGATTCTGTGTAGTTTATATTTGGAGACATTCCTTTTTCCACTATTACCCTCTTAGCGCTCTGAATCTCCACTTGCATTTTCTACAGAAAGAGTGTTTCAGAACGGCTCAATCAAAACTAAAGTGCAACTCTTTTAGTTGAACAAACAGAACAGAAAGAAGTTTCACACAATTCTTCTGTGTAGTTTTTATTTGTAGACATTCTTTTTCCCAATATAGGCCTCTTAGCGCTCAGAATGTCCAATTGCAGTTTCTACAGAAAGAGTGTTTCAGAACGGCTCAATCAAAAGTAAGGTTCAACTCTGTTAGTTGAATGCACAGAACAGAAAGAAGTTTCATACAATGCTTCTGTGTAGTTTATATTTGAACATATTCTTTTTTCCACTATTACCCACTTGGCGCTACGAATGTCCAGTTGCATTTTCTACAGACAGAGTGTTTCAAAACTGCTCAATCAAAAGTATGGTTTAACTCTGTTAGCTGAATTCTCAGATCAGAAAGAAGTTTCACAGAATGCTTCTGTGTAGTTTATATTTGAATATATTCCTTTTTCCACTACTACGGTCTTAGCGCTCCAAATGTCCAGTTGCATTTTCTACAGAAAGAGTGTTCAGATCTGCTCAATCAAAAGTATGGTTTAACTCTGTTAGCTGAATGCACAGATCAGAAAGAAGTTTCACCGAATGATTCTGTGTAGTTTATATTTGAAGACATTCCTTTTTCCAATATTACCCTCTTAGCGCTCCGAATCTCCACTTGCATTTTCTACAAAAAGAGTGTTTCATAACTGCTCAATCAAAAATATGTTTTATCTCTGTTAACTGAATTTACAGATCAGAAATAAGTTTCACAGAATGCATCTGTGTAGTTTTTATTTGAAGATATTCTTTTTCCCAATGTAGGCCTCTTAGCGCTTAGCATGTCCAATTGCAGTTTCTACAGAAAGAGTGTTTCAGAACGGCTCAATCAAAAGTAAGGTTCAACTCTGTTAGTTGAATGCACAGAACAGAAAGAATTTTCACAGAATGCTACTGTGTAGTTTATATTTGAATATATTCCTTTCTCCACTATTACCCTCTTAGCGCTCCGAATGTCCACTTGCATTTTCTACAGAAAGAGTGTTCAGAACTGCGCAATCAAAAGTATGGTTTAACTCTGTTAGCTTAATGAACATATCAGAAATAAGTTTCACACAATGCTTCTGTGTAGTTTTTATTTGAAGATATTATTTTTCCCAATATAGGCCTCTTAGCGCTCAGAATGTCCAATTGCAGTTTCTACAGAAAGAGTGTTTCAGAAAGGCTCAATCAAAAGTAAGGTTCAACTCTGTTAGTTGAATGCGCAGAACAGAAAGAAATTTCATACAATGCTTCTGTGTAGTTTATATTTGAAGATATTCTTTTTTCCACTATTACCCACTTGGCGCTACGAATGTCCAGTTGCATTTTCTACAGACAAAGTGTTTCAAAACTGCTCAATCAAAAGTATGGTTTAACTCTGTTAGCTGAATGCTCAGATCAGAAAGAAGTTTCACAGAATGCTTCTGTGTAGTTTATATTTGAATATATTCCTTTTTCCACTACTACTCTCTTAGCGCTCCAAATGTCCAGTTGCATTTTCTACAGAAAGAGTGTTCAGATCTGCTCAATCAAAAGTATGGTTTAACTCTGTTAGCTGAATGCACAGATCAGAAAGAAGTTTCACAGAATGATTCTGTGTAGTTTATATTTGGAGACATTCCTTTTTCCACTATTACCCTCTTAGCGCTCCGAAACTCCACTTGCATTTTCTACAGAAAGAGTGTTTCAGAACGGCTCAATCAAAACTAATGTTCAACTCTTTTAGTTGAACAAACAGAACAGAAAGAAGTTTCACACAATTCTTCTGTGTAGTTTTTATTTGTAGACATTCTTTTTCCCAATATAGGCCCCTTAGCGCTCAGAATGTCCAATTGCAGTTTCTACAGAAAGAGTGTTTCAGAACGGCTCAATCAAAAGTAAGGTTCAACTCCGTTAGTTGAATGCACAGAACAAAAAGAAGTTTCATACAATGCTTCTGTGTGGTTTATATTTGAACATATTCTTTTTTCCACTATTACCCACTTAGCGCTACGAATGTCCAGTTGCATTTTCTACAGACAGAGTGTTTCAAAACTGCTCAATCAAAAGTATGGTTTCACTCTGTTAGCTGAATGCTCAGATCAGAAAGAAGTTTCACAGAATGCTTCTGTGTAGTTTATATTTGAATATATTCCTTTTTCCACTGCTATGCTCTTAGCGCTCCAATTGTCCAGTTGCATTTTCTACAGAAAGAGTGTTCAGATCTGCTCAATCAAAAGTATGGTTTAACTCTGTTAGCTGAATGCACAGATCAGAAAGAAGTTTCACCGAATGATTCTGTGTAGTTTATATTTGAAGACATTCCTTTTTCCAATATTACCCTCTTACCGCTCCGAATCTCCACTTGCATTTTCTACAAAAAGAGTGTTTCATAACTGCTCAATCAAAAATATGTTTTATCTCTGTTAACTGAATTTACAGATCAGAAATAAGTTTCACAGAATGCATCTGTGTAGTTTTTATTTGAAGATATTCTTTTTCCCAATGTAGGCCTCTTAGCGCTTAGCATGTCCAATTGCAGTTTCTACAGAAAGAGTGTTTCAGAACGGCTCAATCAAAAGTAAGGTTCAACTCTGTTAGTTGAATGCACAGAACAGAAAGAATTTTCACAGAATGCTACTGTGTAGTTTATATTTGAATATATTCCTTTCTCCACTATTACCCTCTTAGCGCTCCGAATGTCCACTTGCATTTTCTACAGAAAGAGTGTTCAGAACTGCGCCATCAAAAGTATGGTTTAACTCTGTTAGCTTAATGAACATATCAGAAATAAGTTTCACACAATGCTTCTGTGTAGTTTTTATTTGAAGATATTATTTTTCCCAATATAGGCCTCTTAGCGCTCAGATTGTCCAATTGCAGTTTCTACAGAAAGAGTGTTTCAGAAAGGCTCAATCAAAAGTAAGGTTCAACTCTGTTAGTTGAATGCGCAGAACAGAAAGAAATTTCATACAATGCTTCTGTGTAGTTTATATTTGAAGATATTCTTTTTTCCACTATTACCCACTTGGCGCTACGAATGTCCAGTTGCATTTTCTACAGACAGAGTGTTTCAAAACTGCTCAATCAAAAGTATGGTTTAACTCTGTTAGCTGAATGCTCAGATCAGAAAGAAGTTTCACAGAATGCTTCTGTGTAGTTTATATTTGAATATATTCCTTTTTCCACTACTACTCTCTTAGCGCTCCAAATGTCCAGTTGCATTTTCTACAGAAAGAGTGTTCAGATCTGCTCAATCAAAAGTATGGTTTAACTCTGTTAGCTGAATGCACAGATCAGAAAGAAGTTTCACAGAATGATTCTGTGTAGTTTATATTTGGAGACATTCCTTTTTCCACTATTACCCTCTTAGCGCTCCGAAACTCCACTTGCACTTTCTACAGAAAGAGTGTTTCAGAACGGCTCAATGAAAACTAAGGTTCAACTCTTTTAGTTGAACAAACAGAACAGAAAGAAGTTTCACACAATTCTTCTGTGTAGTTTTTATTTGTAGACATTCTTTTTCCCAATATAGGCCTCTTAGCGCTCAGAATGTCCAATTGCAGTTTCTACAGAAAGAGTGTTTCAGAACGGCTCAATCAAAAGTATGGTTCAACTCTGTTAGTTGAATGCACCGAACAGAAAGAAGTTTCATACAATGCTTCTGTGTAGTTTATATTTGAACATATTCTTTTTTCCACTATTACCCACTTAGCGCCACGAATGTCCAGTTGCATTTTCTACAGACAGAGTGTTTCAAAACTGCTCATTCAAAAGTATGGTTTAACTCTGTTAGCTGAATGCTCAGATCAGAAAGAAGTTTCACAGAATGCTTCTGTGTAGTTTATATTTGAATATATTCCTTTTTCCACTACTACGCTCTAAGCGCTCCAAATGTCCAGTTGCGTTTTCTACAGAAAGAGTGTTCAGATCTGCACATTCAAAAGTATGGTTTAACTCTGTTAGCTGAATGCACAGATCAGAAAAACTTTCACCGAATGATTCTGTGTAGTTTATATTTGAAGACATTCCTTTTTCCACTATTACCCTCTTAGCGCTCCGAATCTCCACTTGCATTTTCTACAAAAAGAGTGTTTCATAACTGCTCAATCAAAAATATGTTTTATCTCTGTTAACTGAATTTACAGATCAGAAATAAGTTTCACAGAATGCATCTGTGTAGTTTTTATTTGAAGATATTCTTTTTCCCAATGTAGGCCTCTTAGCGCTTAGCATGTCCAATTGCAGTTTCTACAGAAAGAGTGTTTCAGAACGGCTCAATCAAAAGTAAGGTTCAACTCTGTTAGTTGAATGCACAGAACAGAAAGAATTTTCACAGAATGCTACTGTGTAGTTTATATTTGAATATATTCCTTTTTCCACTATTACCCTCTTAGCGCTCCGAATGTCCACTTGCATTTTCTACAGAAAGAGTGTTCAGAACTGCACAATCAAAAGTATGGTTTAACTCTGTTAGCTGAATGCACAGATCAGAAAGAAGTTTCACCGAATGATTCTGTGTAGTTTATATTTGAAGACATTCCTTTTTCCAATATTACCCTCTTACCGCTCCGAATCTCCACTTGCATTTTCTACAAAAAGAGTGTTTCATAACTGCTCAATCAAAAATATGTTTTATCTCTGTTAACTGAATTTACAGATCAGAAATAAGTTTCACAGAATGCATCTGTGTAGTTTTTATTTGAAGATATTCTTTTTCCCAATGTAGGCCTCTTAGCGCTTAGCATGTCCAATTGCAGTTTCTACAGAAAGAGTGTTTCAGAACGGCTCAATCAAAAGTAAGGTTCAACTCTGTTAGTTGAATGCACAGAACAGAAAGAATTTTCACAGAATGCTACTGTGTAGTTTATATTTGAATATATTCCTTTCTCCACTATTACCCTCTTAGCGCTCCGAATGTCCACTTGCATTTTCTACAGAAAGAGTGTTCAGAACTGCGCCATCAAAAGTATGGTTTAACTCTGTTAGCTTAATGAACATATCAGAAATAAGTTTCACACAATGCTTCTGTGTAGTTTTTATTTGAAGATATTATTTTTCCCAATATAGGCCTCTTAGCGCTCAGATTGTCCAATTGCAGTTTCTACAGAAAGAGTGTTTCAGAAAGGCTCAATCAAAAGTAAGGTTCAACTCTGTTAGTTGAATGCGCAGAACAGAAAGAAATTTCATACAATGCTTCTGTGTAGTTTATATTTGAAGATATTCTTTTTTCCACTATTACCCACTTGGCGCTACGAATGTCCAGTTGCATTTTCTACAGACAGAGTGTTTCAAAACTGCTCAATCAAAAGTATGGTTTAACTCTGTTAGCTGAATGCTCAGATCAGAAAGAAGTTTCACAGAATGCTTCTGTGTAGTTTATATTTGAATATATTCCTTTTTCCACTACTACTCTCTTAGCGCTCCAAATGTCCAGTTGCATTTTCTACAGAAAGAGTGTTCAGATCTGCTCAATCAAAAGTATGGTTTAACTCTGTTAGCTGAATGCACAGATCAGAAAGAAGTTTCACAGAATGATTCTGTGTAGTTTATATTTGGAGACATTCCTTTTTCCACTATTACCCTCTTAGCGCTCCGAAACTCCACTTGCACTTTCTACAGAAAGAGTGTTTCAGAACGGCTCAATGAAAACTAAGGTTCAACTCTTTTAGTTGAACAAACAGAACAGAAAGAAGTTTCACACAATTCTTCTGTGTAGTTTTTATTTGTAGACATTCTTTTTCCCAATATAGGCCTCTTAGCGCTCAGAATGTCCAATTGCAGTTTCTACAGAAAGAGTGTTTCAGAACGGCTCAATCAAAAGTATGGTTCAACTCTGTTAGTTGAATGCACCGAACAGAAAGAAGTTTCATACAATGCTTCTGTGTAGTTTATATTTGAACATATTCTTTTTTCCACTATTACCCACTTAGCGCCACGAATGTCCAGTTGCATTTTCTACAGACAGAGTGTTTCAAAACTGCTCATTCAAAAGTATGGTTTAACTCTGTTAGCTGAATGCTCAGATCAGAAAGAAGTTTCACAGAATGCTTCTGTGTAGTTTATATTTGAATATATTCCTTTTTCCACTACTACGCTCTAAGCGCTCCAAATGTCCAGTTGCGTTTTCTACAGAAAGAGTGTTCAGATCTGCACATTCAAAAGTATGGTTTAACTCTGTTAGCTGAATGCACAGATCAGAAAAACTTTCACCGAATGATTCTGTGTAGTTTATATTTGAAGACATTCCTTTTTCCACTATTACCCTCTTAGCGCTCCGAATCTCCACTTGCATTTTCTACAAAAAGAGTGTTTCATAACTGCTCAATCAAAAATATGTTTTATCTCTGTTAACTGAATTTACAGATCAGAAATAAGTTTCACAGAATGCATCTGTGTAGTTTTTATTTGAAGATATTCTTTTTCCCAATGTAGGCCTCTTAGCGCTTAGCATGTCCAATTGCAGTTTCTACAGAAAGAGTGTTTCAGAACGGCTCAATCAAAAGTAAGGTTCAACTCTGTTAGTTGAATGCACAGAACAGAAAGAATTTTCACAGAATGCTACTGTGTAGTTTATATTTGAATATATTCCTTTTTCCACTATTACCCTCTTAGCGCTCCGAATGTCCACTTGCATTTTCTACAGAAAGAGTGTTCAGAACTGCACAATCAAAAGTATGGTTTAACTCTGTTAGCTTAATGAACATATCAGAAATAAGTTTCACACAATGCTTCTGTGTAGTTTTTATTTGAAGATATTATTTTTCCCAATAGAGGCCTCTTAGCGCTCAGAATGTCCAATTGCAGTTTCTACAGAAAGAGTGTTTCAGAAAGGCTCAATCAAAAGTAAGGTTCAACTCTGTTAGTTGAATGCACAGAACAGAAAGAAGTTTCATACAATGCTTCTGTGTAGTTTATATTTGAACATATTCTTTTTTCCACTATTACCCACTTGGCGCTACGAATGTCCAGTTGCATTTTCTACAGACAGAGTGTTTCAAAACTGCTCAATCAAAAGTATGGTTTAACTCTGTTAGCTGAATGCTCAGATCAGAAAGAAGTTTCACAGAATGCTTCTGTGTAGTTTATATTTGAATATATTCCTTTTTCCACTACTACTCTCTTAGCGCTCCAAATGTCCAGTTGCATTTTCTACAGAAAGAGTGTTCAGATCTGCTCAATCAAAAGTATGGTTTAACTCTGTTAGCTGAATGCACAGATCAGAAAGAAGTTTCACAGAATGATTCTGTGTAGTTTATATTTGGAGACATTCCTTTTTCCACTATTACCCTCTTAGCGCTCCGAAACTCCACTTGCACTTTCTACAGAAAGAGTGTTTCAGAACGGCTCAATGAAAACTAAGGTTCAACTCTTTTAGTTGAACAAACAGAACAGAAAGAAGTTTCACACAATTCTTCTGTGTAGTTTTTATTTGTAGACATTCTTTTTCCCAATATAGGCCTCTTAGCGCTCAGAATGTCCAATTGCAGTTTCTACAGAAAGAGTGTTTCAGAACGGCTCAATCAAAAGTATGGTTCAACTCTGTTAGTTGAATGCACCGAACAGAAAGAAGTTTCATACAATGCTTCTGTGTAGTTTATATTTGAACATATTCTTTTTTCCACTATTACCCACTTAGCGCCACGAATGTCCAGTTGCATTTTCTACAGACAGAGTGTTTCAAAACTGCTCATTCAAAAGTATGGTTTAACTCTGTTAGCTGAATGCTCAGATCAGAAAGAAGTTTCACAGAATGCTTCTGTGTAGTTTATATTTGAATATATTCCTTTTTCCACTACTACGCTCTAAGCGCTCCAAATGTCCAGTTGCGTTTTCTACAGAAAGAGTGTTCAGATCTGCACATTCAAAAGTATGGTTTAACTCTGTTAGCTGAATGCACAGATCAGAAAAACTTTCACCGAATGATTCTGTGTAGTTTATATTTGAAGACATTCCTTTTTCCACTATTACCCTCTTAGCGCTCCGAATCTCCACTTGCATTTTCTACAAAAAGAGTGTTTCATAACTGCTCAATCAAAAATATGTTTTATCTCTGTTAACTGAATTTACAGATCAGAAATAAGTTTCACAGAATGCATCTGTGTAGTTTTTATTTGAAGATATTCTTTTTCCCAATGTAGGCCTCTTAGCGCTTAGCATGTCCAATTGCAGTTTCTACAGAAAGAGTGTTTCATAACGGCTCAATCAAAAGTAAGGTTCAACTCTGTTAGTTGAATGCACAGAACAGAAAGAATTTTCACAGAATGCTACTGTGTAGTTTATATTTGAATATATTCCTTTTTCCACTATTACCCTCTTAGCGCTCCGAATGTCCACTTGCATTTTCTACAGAAAGAGTGTTCAGAACTGCACAATCAAAAGTATGGTTTAACTCTGTTAGCTTAATGAACATATCAGAAATAAGTTTCACACAATGCTTCTGTGTAGTTTTTATTTGAAGATATTATTTTTCCCAATAGAGGCCTCTTAGCGCTCAGAATGTCCAATTGCAGTTTCTACAGAAAGAGTGTTTCAGAAAGGCTCAATCAAAAGTAAGGTTCAACTCTGTTAGTTGAATGCACAGAACAGAAAGAAGTTTCATACAATGCTTCTGTGTAGTTTATATTTGAACATATTCTTTTTTCCACTATTACCCACTTGGCGCTACGAATGTCCAGTTGCATTTTCTACAGACAGAGTGTTTCAAAACTGCTCAATCAAAAGTATGGTTTAACTCTGTTAGCTGAATGCTCAGATCAGAAAGAAGTTTCACAGAATGCTTCTGTGTAGTTTATATTTGAATATATTCCTTTTTCCACTACTACGCTCTTAGCGCTCCAAATGTCCAGTTGCATTTTCTACAGAAAGAGTGTTCAGATCTGCTCAATAAAAAGTATGGTTTAACTCTGTTAGCTGAATGCACAGATCAGAAAGAAGTTTCACCGAATGATTCTGTGTAGTTTATATTTGGAGACATTCCTTTTTCCACTATTACCCTCTTAGCGCTCCGAAACTCCACTTGCATTTTCTACAGAAAGAGTGTTTCAGAAAGGCTCAATGAAAACTAAGGTTCAACTCTTTTAGTTGAACAAACAGAACAGAAAGAAGTTTCACACAATTCTTCTGTGTAGTTTTTATTTGTAGACATTCTTTTTCCCAATATAGGCCTCTTAGCGCTCAGAATGTCCAATTGCAGTTTCTACAGAAAGAGTGTTTCAGAACGGCTCAATCAAAAGTATGGTTCAACTCTGTTAGTTGAATGCACCGAACAGAAAGAAGTTTCATACAATGCTTCTGTGTAGTTTATATTTGAACATATTCTTTTTTCCACTATTACCCACTTAGCGCCACGAATGTCCAGTTGCATTTTCTACAGACAGAGTGTTTCAAAACTGCTCATTCAAAAGTATGGTTTAACTCTGTTAGCTGAATGCTCAGATCAGAAAGAAGTTTCACAGAATGCTTCTGTGTAGTTTATATTTGAATATATTCCTTTTTCCACTACTACGCTCTAAGCGCTCCAAATGTCCAGTTGCGTTTTCTACAGAAAGAGTGTTCAGATCTGCACATTCAAAAGTATGGTTTAACTCTGTTAGCTGAATGCACAGATCAGAAAAACTTTCACCGAATGATTCTGTGTAGTTTATATTTGAAGACATTCCTTTTTCCACTATTACCCTCTTAGCGCTCCGAATCTCCACTTGCATTTTCTACAAAAAGAGTGTTTCATAACTGCTCAATCAAAAATATGTTTTATCTCTGTTAACTGAATTTACAGATCAGAAATAAGTTTCACAGAATGCATCTGTGTAGTTTTTATTTGAAGATATTCTTTTTCCCAATGTAGGCCTCTTAGCGCTTAGCATGTCCAATTGCAGTTTCTACAGAAAGAGTGTTTCAGAACGGCTCAATCAAAAGTAAGGTTCAACTCTGTTAGTTGAATGCACAGAACAGAAAGAATTTTCACAGAATGCTACTGTGTAGTTTATATTTGAATATATTCCTTTTTCCACTATTACCCTCTTAGCGCTCCGAATGTCCACTTGCATTTTCTACAGAAAGAGTGTTCAGAACTGCACAATCAAAAGTATGGTTTAACTCTGTTAGCTTAATGAACATATCAGAAATAAGTTTCACACAATGCTTCTGTGTAGTTTTTATTTGAAGATATTATTTTTCCCAATAGAGGCCTCTTAGCGCTCAGAATGTCCAATTGCAGTTTCTACAGAAAGAGTGTTTCAGAAAGGCTCAATCAAAAGTAAGGTTCAACTCTGTTAGTTGAATGCACAGAACAGAAAGAAGTTTCATACAATGCTTCTGTGTAGTTTATATTTGAACATATTCTTTTTCCACTATTACCCACTTGGCGCTACGAATGTCCAGTTGCATTTTCTACAGACAGAGTGTTTCAAAACTGCTCAATCAAAAGTATGGTTTAACTCTGTTAGCTGAATGCTCAGATCAGAAAGAAGTTTCACAGAATGCTTCTGTGTAGTTTATATTTGAATATATTCCTTTTTCCACTACTACGCTCTTAGCGCTCCAAATGTCCAGTTGCATTTTCTACAGAAAGAGTGTTCAGATCTGCTCAATAAAAAGTATGGTTTAACTCTGTTAGCTGAATGCACAGATCAGAAAGAAGTTTCACCGAATGATTCTGTGTAGTTTATATTTGGAGACATTCCTTTTTCCACTATTACCCTCTTAGCGCTCCGAAACTCCACTTGCATTTTCTACAGAAAGAGTGTTTCAGAAAGGCTCAATGAAAACTAAGGTTCAACTCTTTTAGTTGAACAAACAGAACAGAAAGAAGTTTCACACAATTCTTCTGTGTAGTTTTTATTTGTAGACATTCTTTTTCCCAATATAGGCCTCTTAGCGCTCAGAATGTCCAATTGCAGTTTCTACAGAAAGAGTGTTTCAGAACGGCTCAATCAAAAGTATGGTTCAACTCTGTTAGTTGAATGCACCGAACAGAAAGAAGTTTCATACAATGCTTCTGTGTAGTTTATATTTGAACATATTCTTTTTTCCACTATTACCCACTTAGCGCTACGAATGTCCAGTTGCATTTTCTACAGACAGAGTGTTTCAAAACTGCTCAATCAAAAGTATGGTTTAACTCTGTTAGCTGAATGCTCAGATCAGAAAGAAGTTTCACAGAATGCTTCTGTGTAGTTTATATTTGAATATATTCCTTTTTCCACTACTACGCTCTAAGCGCTCCAAATGTCCAGTTGCGTTTTCTACAGAAAGAGTGTTCAGATCTGCACAATCAAAAGTATGGTTTAACTCTGTTAGCTGAATGCACAGATCAGAAAAACTTTCACCGAATGATTCTGTGTAGTTTATATTTGAAGACATTCCTTTTTCCACTATTACCCTCTTAGCGCTCCGAATCTCCACTTGCATTTTCTACAAAAAGAGTGTTTCATAACTGCTCAATCAAAAATATGTTTTATCTCTGTTAACTGAATTTACAGATCAGAAATAAGTTTCACAGAATGCATCTGTGTAGTTTTTATTTGAAGATATTCATTTTCCCAATGTAGGCCTCTTAGCGCTTAGCATGTCCAATTGCAGTTTCTACAGAAAGAGTGTTTCAGAACGGCTCAATCAAAAGTAAGGTTCAACTCTGTTAGTTGAATGCACAGAACAGAAAGATTTTTCACAGAATGCTACTGTGTAGTTTATATTTGAATATATTCCTTTTTCCACTATTACCCTCTTAGCGCTCCGAATGTCCACTTGCATTTTCTACAGAAAGAGTGTTCAGAACTGCACAATCAAAAGTATGGTTTAACTCTGTTAGCTTAATGAACATATCAGAAATAAGTTTCACACAATGCTTCTGTGTAGTTTTTATTTGAAGATATTATTTTTCCCAATAGAGGCCTCTTAGCGCTCAGAATGTCCAATTGCAGTTTCTACAGAAAGAGTGTTTCAGAAAGGCTCAATCAAAAGTAAGGTTCAACTCTGTTAGTTGAATGCACAGAACAGAAAGAAGTTTCATACAATGCTTCTGTGTAGTTTATATTTGAACATATTCTTTTTTCCACTATTACCCACTTGGCGCTACGAATGTCCAGTTGCATTTTCTACAGACAGAGTGTTTCAAAACTGCTCAATCAAAAGTATGGTTTAACTCTGTTAGCTGAATGCTCAGATCAGAAAGAAGTTTCACAGAATGCTTCTGTGTAGTTTATATTTGAATATATTCCTTTTTCCACTACTACGCTCTTAGCGCTCCAAATGTCCAGTTGCATTTTCTACAGAAAGAGTGTTCAGATCTGCTCAATAAAAAGTATGGTTTAACTCTGTTAGCTGAATGCACAGATCAGAAAGAAGTTTCACAGAATGATTCTGTGTAGTTTATATTTGGAGACATTCCTTTTTCCACTATTACCCTCTTAGCGCTCCGAAACTCCACTTGCATTTTCTACAGAAAGAGTGTTTCAGAAAGGCTCAATGAAAACTAAGGTTCAACTCTTTTAGTTGAACAAACAGAACAGAAAGAAGTTTCACACAATTCTTCTGTGTAGTTTTTATTTGTAGACATTCTTTTTCCCAATATAGGCCTCTTAGCGCTCAGAATGTCCAATTGCAGTTTCTACAGAAAGAGTGTTTCAGAACGGCTCAATCAAAAGTATGGTTCAACTCTGTTAGTTGAATGCACAGAACAGAAAGAAGTTTCATACAATGCTTCTGTGTAGTTTATATTTGAACATATTCTTTTTTCCACTATTACCCACTTAGCGCTACGAATGTCCAGTTGCATTTTCTACAGACAGAGTGTTTCAAAACTGCTCAATCAAAAGTATGGTTTAACTCTGTTAGCTGAATGCTCAGATCAGAAAGAAGTTTCACAGAATGCTTCTGTGTATTTTATATTTGAATATATTCCTTTTTCAACTACTACGCTCTTAGCGCTCCAAATGTCCAGTTGCATTTTCTACAGAAAGAGTGTTCAGATCTGCACAATCAAAAGTATGATTTAACTCTATTAGCTGAATGCACAGATCAGAAAGAACTTACACCGAATGATTCTGTGTAGTTTATATTTGAAGACATTCCTTTTTCCACTATTACCCTCTTAGCGCTCCGAATCTCCACTTGCATTTTCTACAAAAAGAGTGTTTCATAACTGCTCAATCAAAAATATGTTTTATCTCTGTTAACTGAATTTACAGATCAGAAATAAGTTTCACAGAATGCATCTGTGTAGTTTTTATTTGAAGATATTCTTTTTCCCAATGTAGGCCTCTTAGCGCTTAGCATGTCCAATTGCAGTTTCTACAGAAAGAGTGTTTCAGAACGGCTCAATCAAAAGTAAGGTTCAACTCTGTTAGTTGAATGCACAGAACAGAAAGAATTTTCACAGAATGCTACTGTGTAGTTTATATTTGAATATATTCCTTTTTCCACTATTACCCTCTTAGCGCTCCGAATGTCCACTTGCATTTTCTACAGAAAGAGTGTTCAGAACTGCACAATCAAAAGTATGGTTTAACTCTGTTAGCTTAATGAACATATCAGAAATAAGTTTCACACAATGCTTCTGTGTAGTTTTTATTTGAAGATATTATTTTTCCCAATAGAGGCCTCTTAGCGCTCAGAATGTCCAATTGCAGTTTCTACAGAAAGAGTGTTTCAGAAAGGCTCAATCAAAAGTAAGGTTCAACTCTGTTAGTTGAATGCACAGAACAGAAAGAAGTTTCATACAATGCTTCTGTGTAGTTTATATTTGAACATATTCTTTTTTCCACTATTACCCACTTGGCGCTACGAATGTCCAGTTGCATTTTCTACAGACAGAGTGTTTCAAAACTGCTCAATCAAAAGTATGGTTTAACTCTGTTAGCTGAATGCTCAGATCAGAAAGAAGTTTCACAGAATGCTTCTGTGTAGTTTATATTTGAAAATATTCCTTTTTCCACTACTACGCTCTTAGCGCTCCAAATGTCCAGTTGCATTTTCTACAGAAAGAGTGTTCAGATCTGCTCAATAAAAAGTATGGTTTAACTCTGTTAGCTGAATGCACAGATCAGAAAGAAGTTTCACAGAATGATTCTGTGTAGTTTATATTTGGAGACATTCCTTTTTCCACTATTACCCTCTTAGCGCTCCGAAACTCCACTTGCATTTTCTACAGAAAGAGTGTTTCAGAACTGCTCAATGAAAACTAAGGTTCAACTCTTTTAGTTGAACAAACAGAACAGAAAGAAGTTTCACACAATTCTTCTGTGTAGTTTT
Source organism: Symphalangus syndactylus (assembly GCF_028878055.3). Taxonomy (NCBI): domain Eukaryota; kingdom Metazoa; phylum Chordata; class Mammalia; order Primates; family Hylobatidae; genus Symphalangus; species Symphalangus syndactylus. The sequence goes on from NC_072439.2 coordinate 900,771, forward strand.
TATTTGTAGACATTCTTTTTCCCAATATAGGCCTCTTAGCGCTCAGAATGTCCAATTGCAGTTTCTACAGAAAGAGTGTTTCAGAACGGCTCAATCAAAAGTATGGTTCAACTCTGTTAGTTGTATGCACAGAACAGAAAGAAGTTTCATACAATGCTTCTGTGTAGTTTATATTTGAACATATTCTTTTTTCCACTATTACCCACTTAGCGCTACGAATGTCCAGTTGCATTTTCTACAGACAGAGTGTTTCAAAACTGCTCAATCAAAAGTATGGTTTAACTCTGTTAGCTGAATGCTCAGATCAGAAAGAAGTTTCACAGAATGCTTCTGTGTAGTTTATATTTGAATATATTCCTTTTTCCACTACTACGCTCTTAGTGCTCCAAATGTCCAGTTGCATTTTCTACAGAAAGAGTGTTCAGATCTGCACAATCAAAAGTATGGTTTAACTCTGTTAGCTGAATGCACAGATCAGAAAGAACTTTCACCGAATGATTCTGTGTAGTTTATATTTGAAGACATTCCTTTTTCCACTATTACCCTCTTAGCGCTCCGAATCTCCACTTGCATTTTCTACAAAAAGAGTGTTTCATAACTGCTCAATCAAAAATATGTTTTATCTCTGTTAACTGAATTTACAGATCAGAAATAAGTTTCACAGAATGCATCTGTGTAGTTTTTATTTGAAGATATTCTTTTTCCCAATGTAGGCCTCTTAGCGCTTAGCATGTCCAATTGCAGTTTCTACAGAAAGAGTGTTTCAGAACGGCTCAATCAAAAGTAAGGTTCAACTCTGTTAGTTGAATGCACCGAACAGAAAGAATTTTCACAGAATGCTACTGTGTAGTTTATATTTGAATATATTCCTTTTTCCACTATTACCCTCATAGCGCTCCGAATGTCCACTTGCATTTTCTACAGAAAGAGTGTTCAGAACTGCACAATCAAAAGTATGGTTTAACTCTGTTAGCTTAATGAACATATCAGAAATAAGTTTCACACAATGCTTCTGTGTAGTTTTTATTTGAAGATATTATTTTTCCCAATAGAGGCCTCTTAGCGCTCAGAATGTCCAATTGCAGTTTCTACAGAAAGAGTGTTTCAGAAAGGCTCAATCAAAAGTAAGGTTCAACTCTGTTAGTTGAATGCACAGAACAGAAAGAAGTTTCATACAATGCTTCTGTGTAGTTTATATTTGAACATATTCTTTTTTCCACTATTACCCACTTGGCGCTACGAATGTCCAGTTGCATTTTCTACAGACAGAGTGTTTCAAAACTGCTCAATCAAAGTATGGTTTAACTCTGTTAGCTGAATGCTCAGATCAGAAAGAAGTTTCACAGAATGCTTCTGTGTAGTTTATATTTGAATATATTCCTTTTTCCACTACTACTCTCTTAGCGCTCCAAATGTCCAGTTGCATTTTCTACAGAAAGAGTGTTCAGATCTGCTCAATCAAAAGTATGGTTTAACTCTGTTAGCTGAATGCACAGATCAGAAAGAAATTTCAAAGAATGTTTCTGTGTAGTTTATATTTGAAGACATTCCTTTTTCCACTATTACCCTCTTAGCGCTCCGAATCTCCACTTGCATTTTCTACAAAAAGAGTGTTTCATAACTGCTCAATCAAAAATATGTTTTATCTCTGTTAACTGAATTTACAGATCAGAAATAAGTTTCACAGAATGCATCTGTGTAGTTTTTATTTGAAGATATTCTTTTTCCCAATGTAGGCCTCTTAGCGCTTAGCATGTCCAATTGCAGTTTCTACAGAAAGAGTTTTTCAGAACGCCTCAATCAAAAGTAAGGTTCAACTCTGTTAGTTGAATGCACAGAACAGAAAGAATTTTCACAGAATGCTACTGTGTAGTTTATATTTGAATATATTCCTTTCTCCACTATTACCCTCTTAGCGCTACGAATGTCCACTTGCATTTTCTACAGAAAGAGTGTTCAGAACTGCGCAATCAAAAGTATGGTTTAACTCTGTTAGCTTAATGAACATATCAGAAATAAGTTTCACACAATACTTCTGTGTAGTTTTTATTTGAAGATATTATTTTTCCCAATATAGGCCTCTTAGCGCTCAGAATGTCCAATTGCAGTTTCTACAGAAAGAGTGTTTCAGAAAGGCTCAATCAAAACTAAGGTTCAAATCTGTTAGTTGAATGCACAGAACAGAAAGAAATTTCAAACAATGCTTCTGTGTAGTTTATATTTGAACATATTCTTTTTTCCACTATTACCCACTTGGCGCTACGAATGTCCAGTTGCATTTTCTACAGACAGAGTGTTTCAAAACTGCTCAATCAAAAGTATGGTTTAACTCTGTTAGCTGAATGCTCAGATCAGAAAGAAGTTTCACAGAATGCTTCTGTGTAGTTTATATTTGAATATATTCCTTTTTCCACTACTACTCACTTAGCGCTCCAAATGTCCAGTTGCATTTTCTACAGAAAGAGTGTTCAGATCTCCTCAATCAAAAGTATGGTTTAACTCTGTTAGCTGAATGCACAGATCAGAAAGAAGTTTCACAGAATGATTCTGTGTAGTTTATATTTGGAGACATTCCTTTTTCCACTATTACCCTCTTAGCGCTCTGAATCTCCACTTGCATTTTCTACAGAAAGAGTGTTTCAGAACGGCTCAATCAAAACTAAAGTTCAACTCTTTTAGTTGAACAAACAGAACAGAAAGAAGTTTCACACAATTCTTCTGTGTAGTTTTTATTTGTAGAAATTCTTTTTCCCAATATAGGCCTCTTAGCGCTCAGAATGTCCAATTGCAGTTTCTACAGAAAGAGTGTTTCAGAACGGCTCAATCAAAAGTAAGGTTCAACTCTGTTAGTTGAATGCACAGAACAGAAAGAAGTTTCATACAATGCTTCTGTGTAGTTCATATTTGAACATATTCTTTTTTCCACTATTACCCACTTGGCGCTACGAATGTCCAGTTGCATTTTCTACAGACAGAGTGTTTCAAAACTGCTCAATCAAAAGTATGGTTTAACTCTGTTAGCTGAATTCTCAGATCAGAAAGAAGTTTCACAGAATGCTTCTGTGTAGTTTATATTTGAATATATTCCTTTTTCCACTACTACGGTCTTAGCGCTCCAAATGTCCAGTTGCATATTCTACAGAAAGAGTGTTCAGATCTGCTCAATCAAAAGTATGGTTTAACTCTGTTAGCTGAATGCACAGATCAGAAAGAAGTTTCACCGAATGATTCTGTGTAGTTTATATTTGAAGACATTCCTTTTTCCAATATTACCCTCTTAGCGCTCCGAATCTCCACTTGCATTTTCTACAAAAAGAGTGTTTCATAACTGCTCAATCAAAAATATGTTTTATCTCTGTTAACTGAATTTACAGATCAGAAATAAGTTTCACAGAATGCATCTGTGTAGTTTTTATTTGAAGATATTCTTTTTCCCAATGTAGGCCTCTTAGCGCTTAGCATGTCCAATTGCAGTTTCTACAGAAAGAGTGTTTCAGAACGGCTCAATCAAAAGTAAGGTTCAACTCTGTTAGTTGAATGCACAGAACAGAAAGAATTTTCACAGAATGCTACTGTGTAGTTTATATTTGAATATATTCCTTTCTCCACTATTACCCTCTTAGCGCTCCGAATGTCCACTTGCATTTTCTACAGAAAGAGTGTTCAGAACTGCGCAATCAAAAGTATGGTTTAACTCTGTTAGCTTAATGAACATATCAGAAATAAGTTTCACACAATGCTTCTGTGTAGTTTTTATTTGAAGATATTATTTTTCCCAATATAGGCCTCTTAGCGCTCAGAATGTCCAATTGCAGTTTCTACAGAAAGAGTGTTTCAGAAAGGCTCAATCAAAAGTAAGGTTCAACTCTGTTAGTTGAATGCGCAGAACAGAAAGAAATTTCATAAAATGCTTCTGTGTAGTTTATATTTGAAGATATTCTTTTTTCCACTATTACCCACTTGGCGCTACGAATGTCCAGTTGCATTTTCTACAGACAGAGTGTTTCAAAACTGCTCAATCAAAAGTATGGTTTAACTCTGTTAGCTGAATGCTCAGATCAGAAAGAAGTTTCACAGAATGCTTCTGTGTAGTTTATATTTGAATATATTCCTTTTTCCACTACTACTCTCTTAGCGCTCCAAATGTCCAGTTGCATTTTCTACAGAAAGAGTGTTCAGATCTGCTCAATCAAAAGTATGGTTTAACTCTGTTAGCTGAATGCACAGATCAGAAAGAAGTTTCACAGAATGATTCTGTGTAGTTTATATTTGGAGACATTCCTTTTTCCACTATTACCCTCTTAGCACTCCGAAACTCCACTTGCATTTTCTACAGAAAGAGTGTTTCAGAACGGCTCAATCAAAACTAATGTTCAACTCTTTTAGTTGAACAAACCGAACAGAAAGAAGTTTCACACAATTCTTCTGTGTAGTTTTTATTTGTAGACATTCTTTTTCCCAATATAGGCCTCTTAGCGCTCAGAATGTCCAATTGCAGTTTCTACAGAAAGAGTGTTTCAGAACGGCTCAATGAAAGTATGGTTCAACTCTGTTAGTTGAATGCACAGAACAGAAAGAAGTTTCATACAATGCTTCTGTGTAGTTTATATTTGAACATATTCTTTTTTCCACTATTACCCACTTGGCGCTACGAATGTCCAGTTGCATTTTCTACAGACAGAGTGCTTCAAAACTGCTCAATCAAAAGTATGGTTTAACTCTGTTAGCTGAATACTCAGATCAGAAAGAAGTTTCACAGAATGCTTCTGTGTAGTTTATATTTGAATATATTCCTTTTTCCACTACTACGGTCTTAGCGCTCCAAATGTCCAGTTGCATTTTCTACAGAAAGAGTGTTCAGATCTGCTCAATCAAAAGTATGGTTTAACTCTGTTAGCTGAATGCACAGATCAGAAAGAAATTTCAAAGAATGTTTCTGTGTAGTTTATATTTGAAGACATTCCTTTTTCCACTATTACCCTCTTAGCGCTCCGAATCTCCACTTGCATTTTCTACAAAAAGAGTGTTTCATAACTGCTCAATCAAAAATATGTTTTATCTCTGTTAACTGAATTTACAGATCAGAAATAAGTTTCACAGAATGCATCTGTGTAGTTTTTATTTGAAGATATTCTTTTTCCCAATGTAGGCCTCTTAGCGCTTAGCATGTCCAATTGCAGTTTCTACAGAAAGAGTGTTTCAGAACGCCTCAATCAAAAGTAAGGTTCAACTCTGTTAGTTGAATGCACAGAACAGAAAGAATTTTCACAGAATGCTACTGTGTAGTTTATATTTGAATATATTCCTTTCTCCACTAGTACCCTCTTAGCGCTACGAATGTCCACTTGCATTTTCTACAGAAAGAGTGTTCAGAACTGCGCAATCAAAAGTATGGTTTAACTCTGTTAGCTTAATGAACATATCAGAAATAAGTTTCACACAATGCTTCTGTGTAGTTTTTATTTGAAGATATTATTTTTCCCAATATAGGCCTCTTAGCGCTCAGAATGTCCAATTGCAGTTTCTACAGAAAGAGTGTTTCAGAAAGGCTCAATCAAAACTAAGGTTCAACTCTGTTAGTTGAATGCACAGAACAGAAAGAAATTTCAAACAATGCTTCTGTGTAGTTTATATTTGAACATATTCTTTTTTCCACTATTACCCACTTAGCGCTACGAATGTCCAGTTGCATTTTCTACAGACAGCGTGTTTCAAAACTGCTCAATCAAAAGTATGGTTTAACACTGTTAGCTGAATGCTCAGATCAGAAAGAAGTTTCACAGAATGCTTCTTTGTAGTTTATATTTGAATATATTCCTTTTTCCACTACTATGCTCTTAGCGCTCCAAATGTCCAGTTGCATTTTCTACAGAAAGAGTGTTCAGATCTGCTCAATCAAAAGTATGGTTTAACTCTGTTAGCTGAATGCACAGATCAGAAAGAAGTTTCACCGAATTATTCTGTGTAGTTTATATTTGAAGACATTCCTTTTTCCAATATTACCCTCTTAGCGCTCCGAATCTCCACTTGCATTTTCTACAAAAAGAGTGTTTCATAACTGCTCAATCAAAAATATGTTTTATCTCTGTTAACTGAATTTACAGATCAGAAATAAGTTTCACAGAATGCATCTGTGTAGTTTTTATTTGAAGATATTCTTTTTCCCAATGTAGGCCTCTTAGCGCTTAGCATGTCCAATTGCAGTTTCTACAGAAAGAGTGTTTCAGAACGGCTCAATCAAAAGTAAGGTTCAACTCTGTTAGTTGAATGCACAGAACAGAAAGAATTTTCACAGAATGCTACTGTGTAGTTTATATTTGAATATATTCCTTTCTCCACTATTACCTCTTAGCGCTCCGAAAGTCCACTTGCATTTTCTACAGAAAGAGTGTTCAGAACTGCGCAATCAAAAGTATGGTTTAACTCTGTTAGCTTAATGAACATATCAGAAATAAGTTTCACACAATGCTTCTGTGTAGTTTTTATTTGAAGATATTATTTTTCCCAATATAGGCCTCTTAGCGCTCAGAATGTCCAATTGCAGTTTCTACAGAAAGAGTGTTTCAGAAAGGCTCAATCAAAAGTAAGGTTCAACTCTGTTAGTTGAATGCGCAGAACAGAAAGAAATTTCATACAATGCTTCTGTGTAGTTTATATTTGAAGATATTCTTTTTTCCACTATTACCCACTTGGCGCTACGAATGTCCAGTTGCATTTTCTACAGACAGAGAGTTTCAAAACTGCTCAATCAAAAGTATGGTTTAACTCTGTTAGCTGAATGCTCAGATCAGAAAGAAGTTTCACAGAATGCTTCTGTGTAGTTTATATTTGAATATATTCCTTTTTCCACTACTACTCTCTTAGCGCTCCAAATGTCCAGTTGCATTTTCTACAGAAAGAGTGTTCAGATCTGCTCAATCAAAAGTATGGTTTAACTCTGTTAGCTGAATGCACAGATCAGAAAGAAGTTTCACAGAATGATTCTGTGTAGTTTATATTTGGAGACATTCCTTTTTCCACTATTACCCTCTTAGCGCTCCGAAACTCCACTTGCATTTTCTACAGAAAGAGTGTTTCAGAACGGCTCAATCAAAACTAAGGTTCAACTCTTTTAGTTGAACAAACAGAACAGAAAGAAGTTTCACACAATTCTTCTGTGTAGTTTTTATTTGTAGACATTCTTTTTCCCAATATAGGCCTCTTAGCGCTCAGAATGTCCAATTGCAGTTTCTACAGAAAGAGTGTTTCAGAACGGCTCAATGAAAGTATGGTTCAACTCTGTTAGTTGAATGCACAGAACAGAAAGAAGTTTCATACAATGCTTCTGTGTAGTTTATATTTGAACATATTCTTTTTTCCACTATTACCCACTTAGCGCTACGAATGTCCAGTTGCATTTTCTACAGACAGAGTGTTTCAAAACTGCTCAATCAAAAGTATGGTTTAACTCTGTTAGCTGAATGCTCAGATCAGAAAGAAGTTTCACAGAATGCTTCTGTGTAGTTTATATTTGTATATATTCCTTTTTCCACTACTACGCTCTTAGCGCTCCAAATGTCCAGTTGCATTTTCTACAGAAAGAGTGTTCAGATCTGCACAATCAAAAGTATGGTTTAACTCTGTTAGCTGAATGCACAGATCAGAAAGAAGTTTCACCGAATGATTCTGTGTAGTTTATATTTGAAGACATTCCTTTTTCCACTATTACCCTCTTAGCGCTCCGAATCTCCACTTGCATTTTCTACAAAAAGAGTGTTTCATAACTGCTCAATCAAAAATATGTTTTATCTCTGTTAACTGAATTTACAGATCAGAAATAAGTTTCACAGAATGCATCTGTGTACTTTTTATTTGAAGATATTCTTTTTCCCAATGTAGGCCTCTTAGCGCTTAGCATGTCCAATTGCAGTTTCTACAGAAAGAGTGTTTCAGAACGGCTCAATCAAAAGTAAGGTTCAACTCTGTTAGTTGAATGCACAGAACAGAAAGAATTTTCACAGAATGCTACTGTGTAGTTTATATTTGAATATATTCCTTTCTCCACTATTACCCTCTTAGCGCTACGAATGTCCACTTGCATTTCCTACAGAAAGAGTGTTCAGAACTGCGCAATCAAAAGTATGGTTTAAGTCTGTTAGCTTAATGAACATATCAGAAATAAGTTTCACACAATGCTTCTGTGTAGTTTTTATTTGAAGATATTATTTTTCCCAATATAGGCCTCTTAGCGCTCAGAATGTCCAATTGCAGTTTCTACAGAAAGAGTGTTTCAGAAAGGCTCAATCAAAACTAAGGTTCAACTCTGTTAGTTGAATGCACAGAACAGAAAGAAATTTCAAACAATGCTTCTGTGTAGTTTATATTTGAACATATTCTTTTTTCCACTATTACCCACTTGGCGCTACGAATGTCCAGTTGCATTTTCTACAGACAGAGTGTTTCAAAACTGCTCAATCAAAAGTATGTTTTAACTCTGTTAGCTGAATGCTCAGATCAGAAAGAAGTTTCACAGAATGCTTCTGTGTAGTTTATATTTGAATATATTCCTTTTTCCACTACTACGCCCTTAGCGCTCCAAATGTCCAGTTGCATTTTCTACAGAAAGAGTGTTCAGATCTGCTCAATCAAAAGTATGGTTTAACTCTGTTAGCTGAATGCACAGATCAGAAAGAAGTTTCACCGAATGATTCTGTGTAGTATATATTTGAAGACATTCATTTTCCACTGTTACGCACTTAGCGCTCCGAATCTCCACTTGCATTTTCTACAAAAAGAGTGTTTCATAACTGCTCAATCAAAAATATGTTTTATCTCTGTTAACTGAATTTACAGATCAGAAATAAGTTTCACAGAATGCATCTGTGTAGTTTTTATTTGAAGATATTCTTTTTCCCAATATAGGCCTCTTAGCGCTTAGCATGTCCAATTGCAGTTTCTACAGAAAGAGTGTTTCAGAACGGCTCAATCAAAAGTAAGGTTCAACTCTGTTAGTTGAATGCACAGAACAGAAAGAATTTTCACAGAATGCTACTGTGTAGTTTATATTTGAATATATTCCTTTTTCCACTATTACCCTCTTAGCGCTCCGAATGTGCACTTGCATTTTCTACAGAAAGAGTGTTCAGAACTGCGCAATCAAAAGTATGGTTTAACTCTGTTAGCTTAATGAATATATCAGTAATAAGTTTCACACAATGCTTCTGTGTAATTTTTATTTGAAGATATTATTTTTCCCAATAGAGGCCTCTTAGCGCTCAGAATGTCCAATTGCAGTTTCTACAGAAAGAGTGTTTCAGAAAGGCTCAATCAAATGTAAGGTTCAACTCTGTTAGTTGAATGCACAGAACAGAAAGTAGTTTCATACAATGCTTCTGTGTAGTTTATATTTGAACATATACTTTTTTCCACTATTACCCACTTAGCGCTACGAATGTCCAGTTGCATTTTCTACAGACAGAGTGTTTCAAAACTGCTCAATCAAAAGTATTGTTTAACTCTGTTAGCTGAATGCTCAGATCAGAAAGAAGTTTCACAGAATGCTTCTGTGTAGTTTATATTTGAATATATTCCTTTTTCCACTACTACTCTCTTAGCGCTCCAAATGTCCTGTTGCATTTTCTACAGAAAGAGTGTTCAGATCTGCTCAATCAAAAGTATGGTTTAACTCTGTTAGCTGAATGCACAGATCAGAAAGAAGTTTCACAGAATGATTCTGTGTAGTTTATATATGGAGACATTCCTTTTTCCACTATTACCCACTTAGCGCTCCGAATCTCCACTTGCATTTTCTACAGAAAGAGTGTTTCAGAACGGCTCAATCAAAACTAAGTTTCAACTCTTTTAGTTGAACAAACAGAACAGAAAGATGTTTCACACAATTCTTCTGTGTAGTTTTTATTTGTAGACATTCTTTTTCCCAATATAGGCCTCTTAACGCTCAGAATGTCCAATTGCAGTTTCTACAGAAAGAGTGTTTCAGAACGGCTCAATCAAAAGTAAGGTTCAACTCTGTTAGTTGAATGCACAGAACAGAAAGAAGTTTCATACAATGCTTCTGTGTAGTTTATATTTGAACATATTCTTTTTTCCACTATTACCCACTTAGGGCTACGAATGTCTAGTTGCATTTTCTACAGACAGAGTGTTTCAAAACTGCTCAATCAAAAGTATGGTTTAACTCTGTTAGCTGAATGCTCAGATCAGAAAGAAGTTTCACAGAATGCTTCTGTGTAGTTTATATTTGAATATATTCCTTTTTCCACTACTACGCTATTAGCGCTCCAAATGTCCAGTTGCATTTTCTACAGAAAGAGTGTTCAGATCTGCTCAATCAAAAGTATGGTTTAACGCTGTTAGCTGAATGCACAGATCAGAAAGAATTTTCACCGAATGATTCTGTGTAGTTTATATTTGAAGACATTCCTTTTTCCACTATTACCCTCTTAGCGCTCCGAATCTCCACTTGCATTTTCTACAAAAAGAGTGTTTCATAACTGCTCAATCAAAAATATGTTTTATCTCTGTTAACTGAATTTACAGATCAGAAATAAGTTTCACAGAATGCATCTGTGTAGTTTTTATTTGAAGATATTCTTTTTCCCAATGTAGGCCTCTTAGCGCTTAGCATGTCCAATTGCAGTTTCTACAGAAAGAGTGTTTCAGAACGCCTCAATCAAAAGTAAGGTTCAACTCTGTTAGTTGAATGCACAGAACAGAAAGAATTTTCACAGAATGCTACTGTGTAGTTTATATTTGAATATATTCCTTTCTCCACTATTACCCTCTTAGCGCTACGAATGTCCACTTGCATTTTCTACAGAAAGAGTGTTCAGAACTGCGCAATCAAAAGTATGGTTTAACTCTGTTAGCTTAATGAACATATCAGAAATAAGTTTCACACAATGCTTCTGTGTAGTTTTTATTTGAAGATATTATTTTTCCCAATATAGGCCTCTTAGCGCTCAGAATGTCCAATTGCAGTTTCTACAGAAAGAGTGTTTCAGAAAGGCTCAATCAAAACTAAGGTTCAACTCTGTTAGTTGAATGCACAGAACAGAAAGAAATTTCAAACAATGCTTCTGTGTAGTTTATATTTGAACATATTCTTTTTTCCACTATTACCCACTTAGCGCTACGAATGTCCAGTTGCATTTTCTACAGGCAGAGTGTTTCAAAACTGCTCAATCAAAAGTATGGTTTAACACTGTTAGCTGAATGCTCAGATCAGAAAGAAGTTTCACAGAATGCTTCTTTGTAGTTTATATTTGAATATATTCCTTTTTCCACTACTATGCTCTTAGCGCTCCAAATGTCCAGGTGCATTTTCTACAGAAAGAGTGTTCAGATCTGCTCAATCAAAAGTATGGTTTAACTCTGTTAGCTGAATGCACAGATCAGAAAGAAGTTTCACCGAATGATTCTGTGTAGTTTATATTTGAAGACATTCCTTTTTCCAATATTACCCTCTTAGCGCTCCGAATCTCCACTTGCATTTTCTACAAAAAGAGTGTTTCATAACTGCTCAATCAAAAATATGTTTTATCTCTGTTAACTGAATTTACAGATCAGAAATAAGTTTCACAGAATGCATCTGTGTAGTTTTTATTTGAAGATATTCTTTTTCCCAATGTAGGCCTCTTAGCGCTTAGCATGTCCAATTGCAGTTTCTACAGAAAGAGTGTTTCAGAACGGCTCAATCAAAAGTAAGGTTCAACTCTGTTAGTTGAATGCACAGAACAGAAAGAATTTTCACAGAATGCTACTGTGTAGTTTATATTTGAATATATTCCTTTCTCCACTATTACCCTCTTAGCGCTCCGAATGTCCACTTGCATTTTCTACAGAAAGAGTGTTCAGAACTGCGCAATCAAAAGTATGGTTTAACTCTGTTAGCTTAATGAACATATCAGAAATAAGTTTCACCCAATGCTTCTGTGTAGTTTTTATTTGAAGATATTATTTTTCCCAATATAGGCCTCTTAGCGCTCAGAATGTCCAATTGCAGTTTCTACAGAAAGAGTGTTTCAGAAAGGCTCAATCAAAAGTAAGGTTCAACTCTGTTAGTTGAATGCGCAGAACAGAAAGAAATTTCATACAATGCTTCTGTGTAGTTTATATTTGAAGATATTCTTTTTTCCACTATTACCCACTTGGCGCTACGAATGTCCAGTTGCATTTTCTACAGACAGAGAGTTTCAAAACTGCTCAATCAAAAGTATGGTTTAACTCTGTTAGCTGAATGCTCAGATCAGAAAGAAGTTTCACAGAATGCTTCTGTGTAGTTTATATTTGAATATATTCCTTTTTCCACTACTACTCTCTTAGCGCTCCAAATGTCCAGTTGCATTTTCTACAGAAAGAGTGTTCAGATCTGCTCAATCAAAAGTATGGTTTAACTCTGTTAGCTGAATGCACAGATCAGAAAGAAGTTTCACAGAATGATTCTGTGTAGTTTATATTTGGAGACATTCCTTTTTCCACTATTACCCTCTTAGCGCTCCGAAACTCCACTTGCATTTTCTACAGAAAGAGTGTTTCAGAACGGCTCAATCAAAACTAAGGTTCAACTCTTTTAGTTGAACAAACAGAACAGAAAGAAGTTTCACACAATTCTTCTGTGTAGTTTTTATTTGTAGACATTCTTTTTCCCAATATAGGCCTCTTAGCGCTCAGAATGTCCAATTGCAGTTTCTACAGAAAGAGTGTTTCAGAACGGCTCAATGAAAGTATGGTTCAACTCTGTTAGTTGAATGCACAGAACAGAAAGAAGTTTCATACAATGCTTCTGTGTAGTTTATATTTGAACATATTCTTTTTTCCACTATTACCCACTTAGCGCTACGAATGTCCAGTTGCATTTTCTACAGACAGAGTGTTTCAAAACTGCTCAATCAAAAGTATGGTTTAACTCTGTTAGCTGAATGCTCAGATCAGAAAGAAGTTTCACAGAATGCTTCTGTGTAGTTTATATTTGTATATATTCCTTTTTCCACTACTACGCTCTTAGCGCTCCAAATGTCCAGTTGCATTTTCTACAGAAAGAGTGTTCAGATCTGCACAATCAAAAGTATGGTTTAACTCTGTTAGCTGAATGCACAGATCAGAAAGAAGTTTCACCGAATGATTCTGTGTAGTTTATATTTGAAGACATTCCTTTTTCCACTATTACCCTCTTAGCGCTCCGAATCTCCACTTGCATTTTCTACAAAAAGAGTGTTTCATAACTGCTCAATCAAAAATATGTTTTATCTCTGTTAACTGAATTTGCAGATCAGAAATAAGTTTCACAGAATGCATCTGAGTAGTTTTTATTTGAAGATATTCTTTTTCCCAATGTAGGCCTCTTAGCACTTAGCATGTCCAATTGCAGTTTCTACAGAAAGAGTGTTTCAGAACGGCTCAATCAAAAGTAAGGTTCAACTCTGTTAGTTGAATGCACAGAACAGAAAGTATTTTCACAGAATTCTACTGTGTAGTTTATATTTGAATATATTCCTTTTTCCACTATTACCCTCTTAGCGCTCCGAATGTCCACTTGCATTTTCTACAGAAAGAGTGTTCAGAACTGCACAATCAAAAGTATGGTTTAACTCTGTTAGCTTAATGAACATATCAGAAATAAGTTTCACACAATGCTTCTGTGTAGTTTTTATTTGAAGATATTATTTTTCCCAATAGAGGCCTCTTAGCGCTCAGAATGTCCAATTGCAGTTTCTACAGAAAGAGTGTTTCAGAAAGGCTCAATCAAAAGTAAGGTTCAACTCTGTTAGTTGAATGCACAGAACAGAAAGAAGTTTCATACAATGCTTCTGTGTAGTTTATATTTGAACATATTCTTTTTTCCACTATTACCCACTTGGCGCTACGAATGTCCAGTTGCATTTTCTACAGACAGAGTGTTTCAAAACTGCTCAATCAAATGTATGGTTTAACTCTGTTAGCTGAATGCTCAGATCAGAAAGAAGTTTCACAGAATGCTTCTGTGTAGTTTATATTTGAATATATTCCTTTTTCCACTACTACGCTCTTAGCGCTCCAAATGTCCAGTTGCATTTTCTACAGAAAGAGTGTTCAGATCTGCTCAATCAAAAGTATGGTTTAACTGTGTTAGCTGAATGCACAGATCAGAAAGAAGTTTCACCGAATGATTCTGTGTAGTTTATATTTGAAGACATTCCTTTTTCCACTATTACCCTCTTAGCGCTCCGAATCTCCATTTGCATTTTCTACAAAAAGAGTGTTTCATAACTGCTCAATCAAAAATATGTTTTATCTCTGTTAACTGAATTTACAGATCAGAAATAAGTTTCACAGAATGCATCTGTGTACTTTTTATTTGAAGATATTCTTTTTCCCAATGTAGGCCTCTTAGCGCTTAGCATGTCCAATTGCAGTTTCTACAGAAAGAGTGTTTCAGAACGGCTCAATCAAAAGTAAGGTTCAACTCTGTTAGTTGAATGCACAGAACAGAAAGAATTTTCACAGAATGCTACTGTGTAGTTTATATTTGAATATATTCCTTTCTCCACTATTACCCTCTTAGCGCTACGAATGTCCACTTGCATTTTCTACAGAAAGAGTGTTCAGAACTGCGCAATCAAAAGTATGGTTTAAGTCTGTTAGCTTAATGAACATATCAGAAATAAGTTTCACACAATGCTTCTGTGTAGTTTTTATTTGAAGATATTATTTTTCCCAATATAGGCCTCTTAGCGCTCAGAATGTCCAATTGCAGTTTCTACAGAAAGAGTGTTTCAGAAAGGCTCAATCAAAACTAAGGTTCAACTCTGTTAGTTGAATGCACAGAACAGAAAGAAATTTCAAACAATGCTTCTGTGTAGTTTATATTTGAACATATTCTTTTTTCCACTATTACCCACTTGGCGCTACGAATGTCCAGTTGCATTTTCTACAGACAGAGTGTTTCAAAACTGCTCAATCAAAAGTATGTTTTAACTCTGTTAGCTGAATGCTCAGATCAGAAAGAAGTTTCACAGAATGCTTCTGTGTAGTTTATATTTGAATATATTCCTTTTTCCACTACTACTCTCTTAGCGCTCAAAGGTCCAGTTGCATTTTCTACAGAAAGAGTGTTCAGATCTGCTCAATCAAAAGTATGGTTTAACTCTGTTAGCTGAATGCACAGATCAGAAAGAAGTTTCACAGAATGATTCTGTGTAGTTTATATTTGGAGACATTCCTTTTTCCACTATTACCCTCTTAGCGCTCTGAATCTCCACTTGAAATTTCTACAGAAAGTGTGTTTCAGAACGGCTCAATCAAAACTAAAGTTCAACTCTTTTAGTTGAACAAACAGAACAGAAAGAAGTTTCACACAATTCTTCTGTGTAGTTTTTATTTGTAGACATTCTTTTTCCCAATATAGGCCTCTTAGCGCTCAGAATGTCCAATTGCAGTTTCTACAGAAAGAGTGTTTCAGAAAGGCTCAATCAAAAGTAAGGTTCAACCCTGTTAGTTGAATGCACAGAACAGAAAGAAGTTTCATACAATGCTTCTGTGTAGTTTATATTTGAACATATTCTTTTTTCCACTATTACCCACTTAGCGCTACGAATGTCCTGTTGCATTTTCTACAGACAGAGTGTTTCAAAACTGCTCAATCAAAAGTATGGTTTAACTCTGTTAGCTGAATGCTCAGATCAGAAAGAAGTTTCACAGAATGCTTCTGTGTAGTTTATATTTGAATATATTCCTTTTTCCACTACTACGCTCTTAGCGCTCCAAATGTCCAGTTGCATTTTCTACAGAAAGAGTGTTCAGATCTGCTCAATCAAAAGTATGGTTTAACTCTGTTAGCTGAATGCACAGATCAGAAAGATGTTTCACCGAATGATTCTGTGTAGTTTATATTTGAAGACATTCCTTTTTCCACTATTACCCTCTTAGCGCTCCGAATCTCCACTTGTATTTTCTACAAAAAGAGTGTTTCATAACTGCTCAATCAAAAATATGTTTTATCTCTGTTAACTGAATTTACAGATCAGAAATAAGTTTCACAGAATGCATCTGTGTAGTTTTCATTTGAAGATATTATTTTTCCCAATAGAGGCCTCTTAGCGCTCAGAATGTCCAATTGCAGTTTCAACAGAAAGAGTGTTTCAGAAAGGCTCAATCAAAAGTAAGGTTCAACTCTGTTAGTTGAATGCACAGAACAGAAAGAAGTTTCATACAATGCTTCTGTGTAGTTTATATTTGAACATATTCTTTTTTCCACTATTACCCTCTTAGCGCTACGAATGTCCAGTTGCATTTTCTACAGACAGAGTGTTTCAAAACTGCTCAATCAAAAGTATGGTTAAACTCTGTTAGCTGAATGCACAGATCAGAAAGAAGTTTCACAGAATGATTCTGTGTAGTTTATATTTGTAGACATTCCTTTTTCCACTATTACCCTCTTAGCGCTCCGAATCTCCCCTTGCATTTTCTACAGAAAGAGTGTTTCAGAACGGCTCAATCAAAACTAAGGTTCAACTCTTTTAGTTGAACAAACAGAACAGAAAGAAGTTTCACACAATTCTTCTGTGTAGTTTTTATTTGTAGACATTCTTTTTCCCAATATAGGCCTCTTAGCGCTCAGAATGTCCAATTGCAGTTTCTACAGAAAGAGTGTTTCAGAACGGCTCAATCAAAAGTAAGCTTCAACTCTGTTAGTTGAATGCACAGAACAGAAAGAAGTTTCATACAATGCTTCTGTGTAGTTTATATTTGAACATATTCTTTTTTCCTCTATTACCCAATTAGCGCTACGAATGTCCAGTTGCATTTTCTCCAGACAGAGTGTTTCAAAACTGCTCAATCAAAAGTATGGTTTAACTCTGTTAGCTGAATGCTCAGATCAGAAAGAAGTTTCACAGAATGCTTCTGTGTAGTTTATATTTGAATATATTCCTTTTTCCACTACAACGCTCTTAGCGCTCCAAATGTCCAGTTGCATTTTCTACAGAAAGAGTGTTCAGATCTGCTCAATCAAAAGTATGGTTTAACACTGTTAGCTGAATGCACAGATCAGAAAGAAGTTTCACCGAATGATTCTGTGTAGTTTATATTTGAAGACATTCCTTTTTCCACTATTACCCTCTTAGCGCTCCGAATCTCCACTTGCATTTTCTACAAAAAGAGTGCTTCATAACTGCTCAATCAAAAATATGTTTTATCTCTGTTAACTGAATTTACAGATCAGAAATAAGTTTCACAGAATGCATCTGTGTAGTTTTTATTTGAAGATATTCTTTTTCCCAATGTAGGCCTCTTAGCGCTTAACATGTCCAATTGCAGTTTCTACAGAAAGAGTGTTTCAGAACGGCTAAATCAAAAGTAAGGTTCAACTCTGTTAGTTGAATGCACAGAACAGAAAGAATTTTCACTGAATGCTACTGTGTACTTTATATTTGAATATATTCCTTTTTCCACTATTACCCTCTTAGCGCTCCGAATGTCCACTTGCATTTTCTACAGAAAGAGTGTTCAGAACTGCGCAATCAAAAGTATGGTTTAACTCTGTTAGCTTAATGAACATATCAGAAATAAGTTTCGCACAATGCTTCTGTGTAGTTTTTATTTGAAGATATTATTTTTCCCAATAGAGGCCTCTTGGCGCTCAGAATGTCCAATTGCAGTTTCTACGGAAAGAGTGTTTCAGAAAGGCTCAATCAAAAGTAAGGTTCAACTCTGTTAGTTGAATGCACAGAACAGAAAGAAGTTTCATACAATGCTTCTGTGTAGTTTATATTTGAACATATTCTTTTTTCCACTATTACCCACTTGGCGCTACGAATGTCCAGTTGCATTTTCTACAGACAGAGTGTTTCAAAACTGCTCAATCAAAAGTATGGTTTAACTCTCTTAGCTGAATGCTCAGATCAGAAAGAAGTTTCACAGAATGCTTCTGTGTAGTTTATATTTGAAGACATTCCTTTTTCCACTATTACCCTCTTAGCGTTCCGAATCTCCACTTGCATTTTCTACAAAAAGAGTGTTTCATAACTGCTCAATCAAAAATATGTTTTATCTCTGTTAACTGAATTTACAGATCAGAAATAAGTTTCACAGAATGCATCTGTGTAGTTTTTATTTGAAGATATTCTTTTTCCCAATGTAGGCCTCTTAGCGCTTAGCATGTCCAATTGCAGTTTCTACAGAAAGAGTGTTTCAGAACGGCTCAATCAAAAGTAAGGTTCAACTCTGTTAGTTGAATGCACAGAACAGAAAGAATTTTCACAGAATGCTACTGTGTAGTTTTTATTTGAATATATTCCTTTTTCCACTATAACCCTCTTAGCGCTCCGAAAGTCCACTTGCATTTTCTACAGAAAGAGTGTTCAGAACTGCACAATCAAAAGTATGGTTTAACTCTGTTAGCTTAATGAACATATCAGAAATAAGTTTCACACAATGCTTCTGTGTAGTTTTTATTTGAAGATATTATTTTTCCCAATAGAGGCCTCTTAGCGCTCAGAATGTCCAATTGCAGTTTCTACAGAAAGAGTGTTTCAGAAAGGCTCAATCAAAAGTAAGGTTCAACTCTGCTAGTTGAATGCACAGAACAGAAAGAAGTTTCATACAATGCTTCTGTGTAGTTTATATTTGAACATATTATTTTTTCCACTATTACCCACTTAGCGCTACGAATGTCCAGTTGCATTTTCTACAGACAGAGTGTTTCAAAACTGCTCAATCAAAAGTATGGTTTAACTCTGTTAGCTGAATGCTCAGATCAGAAAGAAGTTTCACAGAATGCTTTGTGTAGTTTATATTTGAATATATTCCTTTTTCCACTACTATTCTCTTAGCGCTCCAAATGTCCAGTTGCATTTTCTACAGAAAGAGTGTTCAGATCTGCTCAATCAAAAGTATGGTTTAACTCTGTTAGCTGAATGCAGAGATCAGAAAGAAGTTTCACAGAATGATTCTGTGTAGTTTATATTTGGAGACATTCCTTTTTCCACTATTACCCTCTTAGCGCTCCGAATCTCCACTTGCATTTTCTACAGAAAGAGTGTTTCAGAACGGCTCAATCAAAACTAAGTTTCAACTCTTTTAGTTGAACAAACAGAAGAGAAAGAAGTTTCACACAATTCTTCTGTGTAGTTTTTATTTGTAGACATTCTTTTTCCCAATATAGGCCTCTTTGCGCTCAGAATGTCCAATTGCAGTTTCTACAGAAAGAGTGTTTCAGAACGGCTCAATCAAAAGTAAGGTTCAACTCTGTTAGTTGAATGCACAGAACAGAAAGAAGTTTCATACAATGCTTCTGTGTAGTTTATATTTGAACATATTCTTTTTTCCACTATTACCCACTTAGCGCTACGAATGTCCAGTTGCATTTTCTACAGACAGAGTGTTTCAAAACTGCTCAATCAAAAGTATGGTTTAATTCTGTTAGCTGAATGCTCAGATCAGAAAGAAGTTTCACAGAAGGCTTCTGTGTAGTTTATATTTGAATATATTCCTTTTTCCACTACTACGCTCTTAGCGCTCCAAATGTCCAGTTGCATTTTCTACAGAAAGAGTGTTCAGATCTGCTCAATCAAAAGTATGGTTTAACTCTGTTAGCTGAATGCACAGATCAGAAAGAAGTTTCACCGAATGATTCTGTGTAGTTTATATTTGAAGACATTCCTTTTTCCACTATTACCCTCTTAGCGCTCCGAATCTCCACTTGTATTTTCTACAAAAAGAGTGTTTCATAACTGCTCAATCAAAAATATGTTTTATCTCTGTTAACTGAATTTACAGATCAGAAATAAGTTTCACAGAATGCATCTGTGTAGTTTTCATTTGAAGATATTATTTTTCCCAATATAGGCCTCTTAGCGCTCAGAATGTCCAATTGCAGTTTCAACAGAAAGAGTGTTTCAGAAAGGCTCAATCAAAAGTAAGGTTCAACTCTGTTAGTTGAATGCACAGAACAGAAAGAAGTTTCATACAATGCTTCTGTGTAGTTTATATTTGAACATATTCTTTTTTCCACTATTACCCACTTAGCGCTACGAATGTCCAGTTGCATTTTCTACAGACAGAGTGTTTCAAAACTGCTCAATCAAAAGTATGGTTAAACTCTGTTAGCTGAATGCACAGATCAGAAAGAAGTTTCACAGAATGATTCTGTGTAGTTTATATTTGTAGACATTCCTTTTTCCACTATTACCCTCTTAGCGCTCCGAATCTCCACTTGCATTTTCTACAGAAAGAGTGTTTCAGAACGGCTCAATCAAAACTAAGGTTCAACTCTTTTAGTTGAACAAACAGAACAGAAAGATGTTTCACACAATTCTTCTGTGTAGTTTTTATTTGTAGACATTCTTTTTCCCAATATAGGCCTCTTAGCGCTCAGAATGTCCAATTGCAGTTTCTACAGAAAGAGTGTTTCAGAACGGCTCAATCAAAAGTAAGGTTCAACTCTGTTAGTTGAATGCACAGAACAGAAAGAAGTTTCATACAATGCTTCTGTGTAGTTTATATTTGAACATATTCTTTTTTCCTCTATTACCCAATTAGCGCTACGAATGTCCAGTTGCATTTTCTACAGACAGAGTGTTTCAAAACTGCTCAATCAAAAGTATGGTTTAAATCTGTTAGCTGAATGCTCAGATCAGAAAGAAGTTTCACAGAATGCTTCTGTGTAGTTTATATTTGAATATATTCCTTTTTCCACTACCACGCTCTTAGCGCTCCAAATGTCCAGTTGCATTTTCTACAGAAAGAGTGTTCAGATCTGCTCAATCAAAAGTATGGTTTAACTCTGTTAGCTGAATGCACAGATCAGAAAGAAGTTTCACCGAATGATTCTGTGTAGTTTATATTTGAAGACATTCCTTTTTCCACTATTACCCTCTTAGCGCTCCGAATCTCCACTTGCATTTTCTACAAAAAGAGTGCTTCATAACTGCTGAATCAAAAATATGTTTTATCTCTGTTAACTGAATTTACAGATCAGAAATAAGTTTCACAGAATGCATCTGTGTAGTTTTTATTTGAAGATATTCTTTTTCCCAATGTAGGCCTCTTAGCGCTTAGCATGTCCAATTGCAGTTTCTACAGAAAGAGTGTTTCAGAACGGCTAAATCAAAAGCAAGGTTCAACTCTGTTAGTTGAATGCACAGAACAGAAAGAATTTTCACTGAATGCTACTGTGTAGTTTATATTTGAATATATTCCTTTTTCCACTATTACCCTCTTAGCGCTCCGAATGTCCACTTGCATTTTCTACAGAAAGAGTGTTCAGAACTGCGCAATCAAAAGTATGGTTTAACTCTGTTAACTTAATGAACATATCAGAAATAAGTTTCACACAATGCTTCTGTGTTGTTTTTATTTGAAGATATTATTTTTCCCAATAGAGGCCTCTTAGCGCTCAGAATGTCCAATTGCAGTTTCTACGGAAAGAGTGTTTCAGAAAGGCTCAATCAAAAGTAAGGTTCAACTCTGTTAGTTGAATGCACAGAACAGAAAGAAGTTTCATACAATGATTCTCTGTAGTTTATATTTGAACATATTCTTTTTTCCACTGTTACCCACTTGGCTCTACGAATGTCCAGTTGCATTTTCTACAGACAGAGTGTTTCAAAACTGCTCAATCAAAAGTATGGTTTAACTCTGTTAGCTGAATGCTCAGATCAGAAAGAAGTTTCACAGAATGCTTCTGTGTAGTTTATATTTGAAGACATTCCTTTTTCCACTATTACCCTCTTAGCGCTCGGAATCTCCACTTTCATTTTCTACAAAAGGGTGTTTCATAACTGCTCAATCAAAAATATGTTTTATCTCTGTTAACTGAATTTACAGATCAGAAATAAGTTTCACAGAATGCATCTGTGTAGTTTTTATTTGAAGATATTCTTTTTCCCAATGTAGGCCTCTTAGCGCTTAGCATGTCCAATTGCAGTTTCTACAGAAAGAGTGTTTCAGAACGGCTCAATCAAAAGTAAGGTTCAACTCTGTTAGTTGAATGCACAGAACAGAAAGAATTTTCACAGAATGCTACTGTGTAGTTTATATTTGAATATATTCCTTTTTCCACTATTAACCTCTTAGCGCTCCGAATGTCCACTTGCATTTTCTACAGAAAGAGTGTTCAGAACTGTGCAATCAAAAGTATGGTATAACTCTGTTAGCTTAATGAACATATCAGAAATAAGTTTCACACAATGCTTCTGTGTAGTTTTTATTTGAAGATATTATTTTTCCCAATAGAGGCCTCTTAGCGCTCAGAATGTCCAATTGCAGTTTCTACAGAAAGAGTGTTTCAGAAAGGCTCAATCAAAAGTAAGGTTCAACTCTGCTAGTTGAATGCACAGAACAGAAAGAAGTTTCATACAATGCTTCTGTGTAGTTTATATTTGAACATATTCTTTTTTCCACTATTACCCACTTAGCGCTACGAATGTCCAGTTGCATTTTCTACAGACAGAGTGTTTCAAAACTGCTCAATCAAAAGTATGGTTTAACTCTGTTAGCTGAATGCTCAGATCAGAAAGAAGTTTCACAGAATGCTTCTGTGTAGTTTATATTTGAATATATTCCTTTTTCCACTACTATTCTCTTAGCGCTCCAAATGTCCAGTTGCATTTTCAACAGAAAGAGTGTTCAGATCTGCTCAATCAAAAGTATGGTTTAACTCTGTTAGCTGAATGCACTGATCAGAAAGAAGTTTCACAGAATGATTCTGTGTAGTTTATATTTGGAGACATTCCTTTTTCCACTATTACCCTCTTAGCGCTCCGAATCTCCACTTGCATTTTCTACAGAAAGAGTGTTTCAGAACGGCTCAATCAAAACTAAGTTTCAACTCTTTTAGTTGAACAAACAGAACAGAAAGAAGTTTCACACAATTCTTCTGTGTAGTTTTTATTTGTAGACATTCTTTTTCCCAATATAGGCCTCTTTGCGCTCAGAATGTCCAATTGCAGTTTCTACAGAAAGAGTGTTTCAGAACGGCTCAATCAAAAGTAAGGTTCAACTCTGTTAGTTGAATGCACAGAACAGAAAGAAGTTTCACAGAATGCTTCTGTGTAGTTTATATTTGAACATATTCTTTTTTCCACTATTACCCACTTAGCGCTACGAATGTCCAGTTGCATTTTCTACAGACAGAGTGTTTCAAAACTCCTCAATCAAAAGTATGGTTTAATTCTGTTAGCTGAATGCTCAGATCAGAAAGAAGTTTCACAGAAGGCTTCTGTGTAGTTTATATTTGAATATATTCCTTTTTCCACTACTACGCTCTTAGCGCTCCAAATGTCCAGTTGCATTTTCTACAGAAAGAGTGTTCAGATCTGCTCAATCAAAAGTATGGTTTAACTCTGTTAGCTGAATGCACAGATCAGAAAGAAGTTTCACCGAATGATTCTGTGTAGTTTATATTTGAAGACATTCCTTTTTCCACTATTACCCTCTTAGCGCTCCGAATCTCCACTTGTATTTTATACAAAAAGAGTGTTTCATAACTGCTCAATCAAAAATATGTTTTATCTCTGTTAACTGAATTTACAGATCAGAAATAAGTTTCACAGAATGCATCTGTGTAGTTTTCATTTGAAGATATTATTTTTCCCAATAGAGGCCTCTTAGCGCTCAGAATGTCCAATTGCAGTTTCAACAGAAAGAGTGTTTCAGAAAGGCTCAATCAAAAGTAAGGTTCAACTCTGTTAGTTGAATGCACAGAACAGAAAGAAGTTTCATACAATGCTTCTGTGTAGTTTATATTTGAACATATTCTTTTTTCCACTATTACCCACTTAGCGCTACGAATGTCCAGTTGCATTTTCTACAGACAGAGTGTTTCAAAACTGCTCAATCAAAAGTATGGTTAAACTCTGTTAGCTGAATGCACAGATCAGAAAGAAGTTTCACAGAATGATTCTGTGTAGTTTATATTTGTAGACATTCCTTTTTCCACTATTACCCTCTTAGCGCTCCGAATCTCCACTTGCATTTTCCACAGAAAGAGTGTTTCAGAACGGCTCAATCAAAACTAAGGTTCAACTCTTTTAGTTGAACAAACAGAACAGAAAGATGTTTCACACAATTCTTCTGTGTAGTTTTTATTTGTAGACATTCTTTTTCCCAATATAGGCCTCTTAGCGCTCAGAATGTCCAATTGCAGTTTCTACAGAAAGAGTGTTTCAGAACGGCTCAATCAAAAGTAAGGTTCAACTCTGTTAGTTGAATGCACAGAACAGAAAGAAGTTTCATACAATGCTTCTGTGTAGTTTATATTTGAACATATTCTTTTTTCCTCTATTACCCAATTAGCGCTACGAATGTCCAGTTGCATTTTCTACAGACAAAGTGTTTCAAAACTGCTCAATCAAAAGTATGGTTTAACTCTGTTAGCTGAATGCTCAGATCAGAAAGAAGTTTCACAGAATGCTTCTGTGTAGTTTATATTTGAATATATTCCTTTTTCCACTACCACGCTCTTAGCGCTCCAAATGTCCAGTTGCATTTTCTACAGAAAGAGTGTTCAGATCTGCTCAATCAAAAGTATGGTTTAACTCTGTTAGCTGAATGCACAGATCAGAAAGAAGTTTCACCGAATGATTCTGTGTAGTTTATATTTGAAGACATTCCTTTTTCCACTATTACCCTCTTAGCGCTCCGAATCTCCACTTGCATTTTCTACAAAAAGAGTGCTTCATAACTGCTGAACCAAAAATATGTTTTATCTCTGTTAACTGAATTTACAGATCAGAAATAAGTTTCACAGAATGCATCTGTGTAGTTTTTATTTGAAGATATTCTTTTTCCCAATGTAGGCCTCTTAGCGCTTAGCATGTCCAATTGCAGTTTCTACAGAAAGAGTGTTTCAGAACGGCTAAATCAAAAGTAAGGTTCAACTCTGTTAGTTGAATGCACAGAACAGAAAGAATTTTCACTGAATGCTACTGTGTAGTTTATATTTGAATATATTCCTTTTTCCACTATTACCCTCTTAGCGCTCCGAATGTCCACTTGCATTTTCTACAGAAAGAATGTTCAGAACTGCGCAATCAAAAGTATGGTTTAACTCTGTTAACTTAATGAACATATCAGAAATAAGTTTCACACAATGCTTCTGTGTAGTTTTTATTTGAAGATATTATTTTTCCCAATAGAGGCCTCTTAGCGCTCAGAATGTCCAATTGCAGTTTCTACGGAAAGAGTGTTTCAGAAAGGCTCAATCAAAAGTAAGGTTCAACTCTGTTAGTTGAATGCACAGAACAGAAAGAAGTTTCATACAATGCTTCTGTGTAGTTTATATTTGAACATATTCTTTTTTCCACTATTACCCACTTGGCGCTACGAATGTCCAGTTGCATTTTCTACAGACAGAGTGTTTCAAAACTGCTCAATCAAAAGTATGGTTTAACTCTGTTAGCTGAATGCTCAGATCAGAAAGTAGTTTCACAGAATGCTTCTGTGTAGTTTATATTTGAAGACATTCCTTTTTCCACTATTACCCTCTTAGCGCTCCGAATCTCCACTTGCATTTTCTACAAAAAGAGTGTTTCATAACTGCTCAATCAAAAATATGTTTTATCTCTGTTAACTGAATTTACAGATCAGAAATAAGTTTCACAGAATGCATCTGTGTAGTTTTTATTTGAAGATATTCTTTTTCCCAATGTAGGCCTCTTAGCGCTTAGCATGTCCAATTGCAGTTTCTACAGAAAGAGTGTTTCAGAACGGCTCAATCAAAAGTAAGGTTCAACTCTGTTAGTTGAATGCACAGAACAGAAAGAATTTTCACAGAATGCTACTGTGTAGTTTATATTTGAATATATTCCTTTTTCCACTATTAACCTCTTAGCGCTCCGAATGTCCACTTGCATTTTCTACAGAAAGAGTGTTCAGAACTGTGCAATCAAAAGTATGGTTTAACTCTGTTAGCTTAATGAACGTATCAGAAATAAGTTTCACACAATGCTTCTGTGTAGTTTTTATTTGAAGATATTATTTTTCCCAATAGAGGCCTCTTAGCGCTCAGAATGTCCAATTGCAGTTTCTACAGAAAGAGTGTTTCAGAAAGGCTCAATCAAAAGTAAGGTTCAACTCTGCTAGTTGAATGCACAGAACAGAAAGAAGTTTCATACAATGCTTCTGTGTAGTTTATATTTGAACATATTCTTTTTTCCACTATTACCCACTTAGCGCTACGAATGTCCAGTTGCATTTTCTACAGACAGAGTGTTTCAAAACTGCTCAATCTAAAGTATGGTTTAACTCTGTTAGCTGAATGCTCAGATCAGAAAGAAGTTTCACAGAATGCTTCTGTGTAGTTTATATTTGAATATATTCCTTTTTCCACTACTATTCTCTTAGCGCTCCAAATGTCCAGTTGCATTTTCTACAGAAAGAGTGTTCAGATCTGCTCAATCAAAAGTATGGTTTAACTCTGTTAGCTGAATGCACAGATCAGAAAGAAGTTTCACAGAATGATTCTGTGTAGTTTATATTTGGAGACATTCCTTTTTCCACTATTACCCTCTTAGCGCTCCGAATCTCCACTTGCATTTTCTACAGAAAGAGTGTTTCAGAACGGCTCAATCAAAACTAAGTTTCAACTCTTTTAGTTGAACAAACAGAACAGAAAGAAGTTTCACACAATTCTTCTGTGTAGTTTTTATTTGTAGACATTCTTTTTCCCAATATAGGCCTCTTTGCGCTCAGAATGTCCAATTGCAGTTTCTACAGAAAGAGTGTTTCAGAACGGCTCAATCAAAAGTAAGGTTCAACTCTGTTAGTTGAATGCACAGAACAGAAAGGAGTTTCATACAATGCTTCTGTGTAGTTTATATTTGAACATATTCTTTTTTCCACTATTACCCACTTAGCGCTACGAATGTCCAGTTGCATTTTCTACAGACAGAGTGTTTCAAAACTGCTCAATCAAAAGTATGGTTTAATTCTGTTAGCTGAATGCTCAGATCAGAAAGAAGTTTCACAGAATGCTTCTGTGTAGTTTATATTTGAATATATTCCTTTTTCCACTACTACGCTCTTAGCGCTCCAAATGTCCAGTTGCATTTTCTACAGAAAGAGTGTTCAGATCTGCTCAATCAAAAGTATGGTTTAACTCTGTTAGCTGAATGCACAGATCAGAAAGAAGTTTCACCGAATGATTCTGTGTAGTTTATATTTGAAGACATTCCTTTTTCCACTATTACCCTCTTAGCGCTCCGAATCTCCACTTTCATTTTCTACAAAAAGAGTGTTTCATAACTGCTCAATCAAAAATATGTTTTATCTCTGTTAACTGAATTTAGAGATCAGAAATAAGTTTCACAGAATGCATCTGTGTAGTTTTTATTTGAAGATATTCTTTTTCCCAATGTAGGCCTCTTAGCGCTTAGCATGTCCAATTGCAGTTTCTACAGAAAGAGTGTTTCAGAATGGCTCAATCAAAAGTAAGGTTCAACTCTGTTAGTTGAATGCACAGAACAGAAAGAATTTTCACCGAATGCTACTGTGTAGTTTATATTTGAATATATTCCTTTTTCCAATATTACCCTCTTAGCGCTACGAATGTCCACTTGCATTTTCTACAGAAAGAGGGTTCAGCACTGCGCAATCAAAAGTATGGTTTAACTCTGTTAGCTTAATGAACATATCAGAAATAAGTTTCACACAATGCTTCTGTGTAGTTTTTATTTGAAGATATTATTTTTCCCAATATAGGCCTCTTAGCGCTCAGAATGTCCAATTGCAGTTTCTACAGAAAGAGTGTTTCAGAAAGGCTCAATCAAAAGTAAGGTTCAACTCTGTTAGTTGAATGCACAGAACAGAAAGAAGTTTCATACAATGCTTCTGTGTAGTTTATATTTGAACATATTCTTTTTTCCACTATTACCCACTTAGCACTACGAATGTCCAGTTGCATTTTCTACAGACAGAGTGTTTCAAAACTGCTCAATCAAAAGTATGGTTTAACTCTGTTAGCTGAATGCTCAGATCAGAAAGAAGTTTCACAGAATGCTTCTGTGTAGTTTATATTTGAATATATTCCTTTTTCTACTACTACGCTCTTAGCGCTCCAAATGTCCAGTTGCATTTTCTACAGAAAGAGTGTTCAGATCTGCTCAATCAAAAGTATGGTTTAACTCTGTTAGCTGAATGCACAGATCAGAAAGAAGTTTCACAGAATGATTCTGTGTAGTTTATATTTGGAGACATTCCTTTTTCCACTATTACCCTCTTAGCGCTCCGAATCTCCACTTGCATTTTCTACAGAAAGAGTGTTTCAGTACGGCTCAATCAAAACTAAGGTTCAACTCTTTTAGTTGAACAAACAGAACAGAAAGAAGTTTCACACAATTTTTCTGTGTAGTTTTTATTTGTAGACATTCTTTTTCCCAATATAGGCCTCTTAGCGCTCAGAATGTCCAATTGCAGTTTCTACAGAAAGAGTGTTTCAGAAAGGCTCAATCAAAAGTAAGGTTCAACTCTGTGAGTTGAATGCACAGAACAGAAAGAAGTTTCATACAATGCTTCTGTGTAGTTTATATTTGAACATATTCTTTTTTCCACTATTACCCACTTAGCGCTACGAATGTCCAGTTGCATTTTCTACAGACAGAGTGTTTCAAAACTGCTCAATCAAAAGTATGGTTTAACTCTGTTAGCTGAATGCTCAGATCAGAAAGAAGTTTCACAGAATGCTTCTGTGTAGTTTATATTTGAATATATATCTTTTTCCACTACTACGCTCTTAGCGCTCCAAATGTCCAGTTGCATTTTCTACAGAAAGAATGTTCAGATCTGCTCAATCGAAAGTATGGTTTAACTCTGTTAGCTGAATGCACAGATCAGAGAGAAGTTTCACCGAATGATTCTGTGTAGTTTATATTTGAAGACATTCCTTTTTCCACTATTACCCTCTTAGCGCTCCGAATCTCCACTTGCATTTTCTACAAAAAGAGTGTTTCATAACTGCTCAATCCAAAACTTGTTTTATCTCTGTTAACTGAATTTACAGATCAGAAATAAGTTTCACAGAATGCATCTGTGTAGTTTTTATTTGAAGATATTCTTTTTCCCAATGTAGGCCTCTTAGCGCTTAGCATGTCCAATTGCAGTTTCTACAGAAAGAGTGTTTCAGAACGGCTCAATCAAAAGTAAGGTTCAACTCTGTTAGTTGAATGCACAGAACAGAAAGAATTTTCACAGAATGCTACTGTGTAGTTTATAATTGAATATATTCCTTTTTCCACTATTACCCTCTTAGCGCTCCGAATGTCCACTTGCATTTTCTACAGAAAGAGTGTTCAGAACTGCGCAATCAAAAGTATGGTTTAACTCTGTTAGCTTAACGAACATATCAGAAATAAGTTTCACACAATGCTTCTGTGTAGTTTTTATTTGAAGATATTATTTTTCCCAATAGAGGCCTCATAGCGCTCAGAATGTCCAATTGCAGTTTCTACAGAAAGAGTGTTTCAGAAAGGCTCAATCAAAAGTAAGGTTCAACTCTGTTTGTTGAATGCACAGAACAGAAAGGAGTTTCATACAATGCTTCTGTGTAGTTTATATTTGAACATATTCTTTTTTCCACTATTACCCACTTAGCGCTACGAATGTCCAGTTGCATTTTCTACAGACAGAGTGTTTCAAAACTGCTCAATCAAAAGTATGGTTTAACTCTGTTAGCTGAATGCTCAGATCAGAAAGAAGTTTCACAGAATGCTTCTGTGTAGTTTATATTTGAATATATTCCTTTTTCCACTACTACTCTCTTAGCGCTCCAAATGTCCAGTTGCATTTTCTACAGAAAGAGTGTTCAGATCTGCTCAATCAAAGTATGGTTTAACTCGGTTAGCTGAATGCACAGATCAAAAAGAAGTTTCACAGAATGATTCTGTGTAGTTTATATTTGGAGACATTCCTTTTTCCACTATTACCCTCTTAGCGCTCCGAATCTCCACTTGCATTTTCTACAGAAAGAGTGTTTCAGAACGGCTCAATCAAAACTAAAGTTCAACTTTTTAGTTGAACAAAAAGAACAGAAAGAAGTTTCACACAATTCTTCTGTGTAGTTTTTATTTGTAGACATTCTTTTTCCCAATATATGCCTCTTTGCGCTCAGAATGTCCAATTGCAGTTTCTACAGAAAGAGTGTTTCAGAACGGCTCAATCAAAAGTAAGGTTCAACTCTGTTAGTTGAATGCACAGAATAGAAAGAAGTTTCATACAATGCTTCTGTGTAGTTTATATTTGAACTTATTCTTTTTTCCACTATTACACACTTAGCGCTACGAATGTCCAGTTGCATTTTCTACAGACAGAGTGTTTCAAAACTGCTCAATCAAAAGTATGGTTTAACTCTGTTAGCTGAATGCTCAGATCAGAAAGAAGTTTCACAGAATGCTTCTGTGTAGTTTATATTTGAATATATTCCTTTTTCGACTACTACTCTCTTAGCGCTCCAAATGTCCAGTTGCATTTTCTACAGAAAGAGTGTTCAGATCTGCTCAATCAAAAGTATGGTTTAACTCTGTTAGCTGAATGCACAGATCAGAAAGAAGTTTCACAGAATGATTCTGTGTAGTTTATATTTGGAGACATTCCTTTTTCCACTATTACCTTCTTAGCGCTCCGAATCTCCACTTGCATTTTCTACAGAAAGAGTGTTTCAGAACGCCTCAATCAAAACTAAGGTTCAACTCTTTTAGTTGAACAAACAGAACAGAAAGAAGTTTCACACAATTCTTCTGTGTAGTTTTTATTTGTAGACATTCTTTTTCCCAATATAGGCCTCTTAGCGCTCAGAATGTCCAATTGCAGTTTCTACAGAAAGAGTGTTTCAGAACGGCTCAATCAAAAGTAAGGTTGAACTCTGTTAGTTGAATGCACAGAACAGAAAGAAGTTTCATACAATGCTTCTGTGTAGTTTATATTTGAACATATTCTTTTTTCCACTATTACCCACTTAGCGCTGCGAATGTCCAGTTGCATTTTCTACAGACAGAGTGTTTCAAAACTGCTCAATCAAAAGTATGGTTTAACTCCGTTAGCTGAATGCTCAGATCAGAAAGAAGTTTCACAGAATGCTTCTGTGTAGTTTATATTTGAATATATTCCTTTTTCCACTACTACGCTCTTAGCGCTCCAAATGTCCAGTTGCATTTTCTACAGAAAGAGTGTTCAGATCTGCTCAATCAAAGGTATGGTTTAACTCTGTCAGCTGAATGCACAGATCAGAAAGAAGTTTCACCGAATGATTCTGTGTAGTTTATATTTGAAGACATTCCTTTTTCCACTATTACCCTCTTAGCGCTCCGAATCTCCACTTGCATTTTCTACAAAAGGAGTGTTTCATAACTGCTCAATCAAAAATATGTTTTATCTCTGTTAACTGAATTTACAGATCAGAAATAAGTTTCACACAATGCATCTGTGTAGTTTTTATTTGAAGATATACTTTTTCCCAATGTAGGCCTCTTAGCGCTTAGCATGTCCAATTGCAGTTTCTACAGAAAGAGTGTTTCAGAACGGCTCAATCAAAAGTAAGGTTCAACTCTGTTAGTTGAATGCACAGAACAGAAAGAATTTTCACAGAATGCTACTGTGTAGTTTATATTTGAATATATTCCTTTTTCCACTATTACCCTCTTAGCGCTCCGAATGTCCACTTGCATTTTCTACAGAAAGAGTGTTCAGAACTGCGCAATCAAAAGTATGGTTTAACTCTGTTAGCTTAATGAACATATCAGAAATAAGTTTCACACAATGCTTCTGTGTAGTTTTTATTTGAAGATATTATTTTTCCCAATAGAGGCCTCTTAGCGCTCAGAATGTCCAATTGCAGTTTCTACAGAAAGAGTGTTTCAGAAAGGCTCAATCAAAAGTAAGGTTCAACTCTGTTAGTTGAATGCACAGAACAGAAAGAAGTTTCATACAATGCTTCTGTGTAGTTTATATTTGAACATATTCTTTTTTCCACTATTACCCACTTAGCGCTACGAATGTCCAGTTGCATTTTCTACAGACAGAGTGTTTCAAAACTGCTCAATCAAATGTATGGTTTAACTCTGTTAGCTGAATGCTCAGATCAGAAAGAAGTTTCACAGAATGCTTCTGTGTAGTTTATATTTGAATATATTCCTTTTTCCACTACTACGCTCTTAGCGCTCCAAATGTCCAGTTGCATTTTCTACAGAAAGAGTGTTCAGATCTGCTCAATCAAAAGTATGGTTTAACTCTGTTAGCTGAATGCACAGATCAGAAAGAAGTTTCACCGAATGATTCTGTGTAGTTTATATTTGAAGACATTCCTTTTTCCACTAATACCCTCTTAGCGCTCCGAATCTCCACTTGCATTTTCTACAAAAAGAGTGTTTCATAACTGCTCAACCAAAAATTTGTTTTATCTCTGTTAACTGAATTTACAGATCAGAAATAAGTTTCACAGAATGCATCTGTGTAGTTTTTATTTGAAGATATTCTTTTTCCCAATGTAGGCCTCTTAGCGCTTAGCATGTCCAATTGCAGTTTCTACAGAAAGAGTGTTTCAGAACGGCTCAATCAAAAGTAAGGTTCAACTCTGATACTTGAATGCACAGAACAGAAAGAATTTTCACAGAATGCTACTGTGTAGTTTATATTTGAATATATTCCTTTTTCCACTATTACCCTCTTAGCGCTCCGAATGTCCACTTGCATTTTCTACAGAAAGAGTGTTCTGAACTGCGCAATCAAAAGCATGGTTTAACTCTGATAGCTTAATGAACATATCAGAAATATGTTTCACACAATGCTTCTGTGTAGTTTTTATTTGAAGATATTATTTTTCCCAATAGAGGCCTCTTAGCGCTCAGAATGTCCAATTGCAGTTTCTACAGAAAGAGTGTTTCAGAAAGGCTCAATCAAAAGTAAGGTTCAACTCTGTTAGTTGAATGCACAGAACAGAAAGAAGTTTCATACAATTCTTCTGTGTAGTTTATATTTGAATATATTCTTTTTTCCACTATTACCCACTTAGCGCTACGAATGTCCAGTTGCATTTTCTACAGACAGAGTGTTTCAAAACTGCTCAATCAAAAGTATGGTTTAACTCTGTTAGCTGAATGCTCAGATCAGAAAGAAGTTTCACAGAATGCTTCTGTGTAGTTTTTATTTGAATATATTCCTTTTTCCACTACTACGCTCTTAGCGCTCCAAATGTCCAGTTGCATTTTCTACAGAAAGAGTGTTCAGATCTGCTCAATCAAAAGTATGGTTTAACTCTGTTAGCTGAATGCACAGATCAGAGAGAAGTTTCACCGAATGATTCTGTGTAGTTTATATTTGAAGACATTCCTTTTTCCACTATTACCCTCTTAGCGCTCCGAATCTCCACTTGCATTTTCTACAAAAAGACTGTTTCATAACTGCTCAATCAAAAACATGTTTTATCTCTGTTAACTGAATTTACATATCAGAAATAAGTTTCACAGAATGCATCTGTGTAGTTTTTATTTGAAGATATTCTTTTTCCCAATGTAGGCCTCTTAGCGCTTAGCATGTCCAATTGCAGTTTCTACAGAAAGAGTGTTTCAGAACGGCTCAATCAAAAGTAAGGTTCAACTCTGTTAGTTGAATGCACAGAACAGAAAGAATTTTCACAGAATGCTACTGTGTAGTTTATATTTGAATATATTCCTTTTTCCACTATTACCCTCTTAGCGCTTCGAATGTCCACTTGCATTTTCTACAGAAAGAGTGTTCAGAACTGCGCAATCAAAAGTATGGTTTAACTCTGTTAGCTTAATGAACATATCAGAAATATGTTTCACACAATGCTTCTGTGTAGTTTTTATTTGAAGATATTATTTTTCCCAATAGAGGCCTCTTAGCGCTCAGAATGTCCAATTGCAGTTTCTACAGAAAGAGTGTTTCAGAAAGGCTCAATCAAAAGTAAGGTTCAACTCTGTTAGTTGAATGCACAGATCAAAAAGAAGTTTCACAGAATGATTCTGTGTAGTTTATATTTGGAGACATTCCTTTTTCCACTATTACCCTCTTAGCGCTCCGAATCTCCACTTGCATTTTCTACAGAAAGAGTGTTTCAGAACGGCTCAATCAAAACTAAGGTTCAACTCTTTTAGTTGAACAAAATGAACAGAAAGAAGTTTCACACAATTCTTCTGTGTAGTTTTTATTTGTAGACATTCTTTTTCCCAATATATGCCTCTTTGCGCTCAGAATGTCCAATTGCAGTTTCTACAGAAAGAGTGTTTCAGAACGGCTCAATCAAAAGTAAGGTTCAACTCTGTTAGTTGAATGCACAGAATAGAAAGAAGTTTCATACAATGCTTCTGTGTAGTTTATATTTGAACATATTCTTTTTTCCACTATTGCCCACTTAGCGCTACGAATGTCCAGTTGCATTTTCTACAGACAGAGTGTTTCAAAACTGCTCAATCAAAAGTATGGTTTAACTCTGTTAGCTGAATGCTCAGATCAGAAAGAAGTTTCACAGAATGCTTCTGTGTAGTTTATATTTGAATATATTCCTTTTTCCACTACTAGTCTCTTAGCGCTCCAAATGTCCAGTTGCATTTTCTACAGAAAGAGTGTTCAGATCTGCTCAATCAAAAGTATGGTTTAACTCTGTTAGCTGAATGCACAGATCAGAAAGAAGTTTCACAGAATGATTCTGTGTAGTTTATATTTGGAGACATTCCTTTTTCCACTATTACCCTCTTAGCGCTCCGAATCTCCACTTGCATTTTCTACAGAAAGTGTGTTTCAGAACGGCTCAATCAAAACTAAGGTTCAACTCTTTTAGTTGAACAAACAGAACAGAAAGAAGTTTCACACAATTCTTCTGTGTAGTTTTTATTTGTAGACATTCTTTTTCCCAATATAGGCCTCTTAGCGCTCAGAATGTCCAATTGCAGTTTCTACATAAAGAGTGTTTCAGAACGGCTCAATCAAAAGTAAGGTTGAACTCTGTTAGTTGAATGCACAGAACAGAAAGAAGTTTCATACAATGCTTCTGTGTAGTTTATATCTGAACATATTCTTTTTTCCACTATTACCCACTTAGCGCTACGAATGTCCAGTTGCATTTTCTACAGACAGAGTGTTTCAAAACTGTTCAATCAAAAGTATGGTTTAACTGTGTTAGCTGAATGATCAGATCAGAAAGAAGTTTCACAGAATGCTTCTGTGTAGTTTGTATTTGAATATATTCCTTTTTCCACTACTACGCTCTTAGCGCTCCAAATGTCCAGTTGCATTTTCTACAGAAAGAGTGTTCAGATCTGCTCAATCAAAAGTATGGTTTAACTCTGTTAGCTGAATGCACAGATCAGAAAGAAGTTTCACCGAATGATTCTGTGTTGTTTATATTTGAAGACATTCCTTTTTCCACTATTACCCTCTTAGCGCTCCGAATCTCCACTTGTATTTGCTACAAAAAGAGTGTTTCAGACTGCTCAATCAAAAATATGTTTTATCTCTGTTAACTGAATTTACAGATCAGAAATAAGTTTCACAGAATGCATCTGTGTAGTTTTTATTTGAAGATATTCTTTTTCCCAAAGTAGGCCTCTTAGCGCTTAGCATGTCCAATTGCAGTTTCTACAGAAAGAGTGTTTCAGAACGGCTCAATCAAAAGTAAGGGTCAACTCTGTTAGTTGAATGCACAGAACAGAAAGAATTTTCACAGACTGCTACTGTGTAGTTTATATTTGAATATAGTCCTTTTTCCACTATTACCCTCTTAGCGCTCCGAATGTCCACTTGCATTTTCTACAGAAAGAGGGTTCAGCACTGCGCAATCAAAAGTATGGTTTAACTCTGTTAGCTTAATGAACATATCAGAAATAAGTTTCACACAATGCTTCTGTGTAGTTTTTATTTGAAGATATTATTTTTCCCAATAGAGGCCTCTTAGCGCTCAGAATGTCCAATTGCAGTTTCTACAGAAAGAGTGTTTCAGAAAGGCTCAATCAAAAGTAAGGTTCAACTCTGTTAGTTGAATGCACAGAACAGAAAGTAGTTTCATACAATGCTTCTGTGTAGTTTATATTTGAACATATTCTTTTTTCCACTATTACCCACTTAGCGCTACGAATGTCCAGTTGCATTTTCTACAGACAGAGTGTTTCAAAACTGCTCAATCAAAAGTATGGTTTAACTCTGTTAGCTGAATTCTCAGATCAGAAAGAAGTTTCACAGAATGCTTCTGTGTAGTTTATATTTGAATATATTCCTTTTTCCACTACTACTCTCTTAGCGCTCCAAATGTCCAGTTGCATTTTCTACAGAAAGAGTGTTCAGATCTGCTCAATCAAAAGTATGGTTTAACTCTCTTAGCTGAATGCACAGATCAGAAAGAAGTTTCACAGAATGATTCTGTGTAGTTTATATTTGGATACATTCGTCTTTCCACTATTACCCTCTTAGCGCTCCGAACCTCCACTTGCATTTTCTACAGAAAGAGTGTTTCAGAACGGCTCAATCAAAACTAAGGTTCAACTCTTTTAGTTGAACAAACAGAACAGAAAGAAGTTTCACACAATTCTTCTGTGTAGTTTTTATTTGTAGACATTCTTTTTCCCAATATAGGCCTCTTAGCGCTCAGAATGTCCAATTGCAGTTTCTACAGAAAGAGTGTTTCAGAACGGCTCAATCAAAAGTAAGGTTCAACTCTGTTAGTTGAATGCACAGAACAGAAAGTAGTTTCATACAATGCTTCTGTGTAGTTATATTTGAACATATTCTTTTTTCCACTATTACCCACTTAGCGCTACGAATGTCCAGCTGCATTTTCTACAGACAGAGTGTTTCAAAACTGCTCAATCAAAAGTATGGTTTAACTCTGTTAGCTGAATGCTCAGATCAGAAAGAAGTTTCACAGAATGCTTCTGTGTAGTTTATATTTGAATATATTCCTTTTTCCACTACTACGCTCTTAGCGCTCCAAATGTCCAGTTGCATTTTCTACAGAAAGAGTGTTCAGATCTGCTCTATCAAAAGTATGGTTTAACTCTGTTAGCTGAATGCACAGATCAGAAAGAAGTTTCACCGAATGATTCTGTGTAGTTTATATTTGAAGACATTCCTTTTTCCACTATTACCAACTTAGCGCTCCGAATCTCCACTTGCATTTTCTACAAAAAGAGTGTTTCATAACTGCTCAATCAAAAATATGTTTTATATCTGTTAACTGAATTTACATATCAGAAATAAGTTTCACAGAATGCATCTGTGTAGTTTTTATTTGAATATATTCTTTTTCCCAATGTAGGCCTCTTAGCGCTTAGCATGTCCAATTGCAGTTTCTACAGAAAGAGTGTTTCAGAACGGCTCAATCAAAAGTAAGGTTCAACTCTGTTAGTTGAATGCACAGAACAGAAAGAATTTTCACAGAATGCTACTGTGTAGTTTATATTTGAATACATTCCTTTTTCCACTATTACCCTCTTAGCGCTCCGAATGTCCACTTGCATTTTCTACAGAAAGAGGGTTCAGCACTGCGCAATCAAAAGTATGGTTTAACTCTGTTAGCTTAATGAACATATCAGAAATAAGTTTCACACAATGCTTCTGTGTAGTTTTTATTTGAAGATATTATTTTTCCCTATAGAGGCCTCTTAGCGCTCAGAATGTCCAATTGCAGTTTCTACAGAAAGAGTGTTTCAGAAAGGCTCAATCAAAAGTAAGGTTCAACTCTGTTAGTTGAATGCACAGAACAGAAAGAAGTTTCATACAATGCTTCTGTGTAGTTTATATTTGAACATATTCTTTTTTCCACTATTACCCACTTAGCGCTACGAATGTCCAGTTGCATTTTCTACAGACAGAGTGTTTCAAAACTGCTCAATCAAAAGTACGGTTTAACTCTGTTAGCTGAATGCTCAGATCAGAAAGAAGTTTCACAGAATGCTTCCGTGTAGTTTATATTTGAATATATTCCTTTTTCCACTACTACTCTCTTAGCGCTCCAAATGTCCAGTTGCATTTTCTACAGAAAGAGTGTTCAGATCTGCTCAATCAAAAGTATGGTTTAACTCTGTTAGCTGAAAGCACAGATCAGAAAGAAGTTTCACAGAATGATTCTATGTAGTTTATATTTGGAGACATTCCTTTTTCCACTATTACCCTCTTAGCGCTCCGAATCTCCACGTGCATTTTCTACAGAAAGAGTGTTTCAGAACGGCTCAATCAAAACTAAGGTTCAACTCTTTTAGTTGAACAAACAGAACAGAAAGAAGTTTCACACAATTCTTCTGTGTAGTTTTTATTTGTAGACATTCTTTTTCCCAATATAGGCCTCTTAGCGCTCAGAATGTCCAATTGCAGTTTATACAGAAAGAGTGTTTCAGAACGGCTCAATCAAAAGTAAGGTTCAACTCTGTTAGTTGAATGCACAGAACAGAAAGAAGATTCATACAATGCTTCTGTGTAGTTTATATTTGAACATATTCTTTTTTCCACTATTACCCACATAGCGCTACGAATGTCCAGTTGCATTTTCTACAGACAGAGTGTTTCAAAACTGCTCAATCAAAAGTACGGTTTAACTCTGTTAGCTGAATGCTCAGATCAGAAAGAAGTTTCACAGAATGCTTCTGTGTAGTTTATATTTGAATATATTCCTTTTTCCACTACTAATCTCTTAGCGCTCCAAATGTCCAGTTGCATTTTCTACAGAAAGAGTGTTCAGAACGGCTCAATCAAAAGTATGGTTTAACTCTGTTAGCTGAATGCACAGATCAGAAAGAAGTTTCACAGAATGATTCTGTGTAGTTTATATTTGGAGACATTCCTTTTTCCACTATTAGCCTCTTAGCGCTCCGAATCTCCACTTGCATTTTCTACAGAAAGAGTGTTTCAGAACGGCTCAATCAAAACTAAGGTTCAACTCTTTTAGTTGAACAAACAGAACAGAAAGTAGTTTCACAAAATTCTTCTGTGTAGTTTTTATTTGTAGACATTCTTTTTCCCAATATAGGCCTCTTTGCGCTCAGAATGTCCAATTGCATTTTCTACAGAAAGAGTGTTTCAGAACGGCTCAATCAAAAGTAAGGTTCAACTCTGTTAGTTGAATGCACAGAACAGAAAGAATTTTCACAGAATGCTACTGTGTAGTTTATATTTGAATATATTCCTTTTTCCACTATTACCCTCTTAGCGCTCCGAATGTCTACTTGCATTTTCTACAGAAAGAGTGTTCAGAACTGCGCAATCAAAAGTATGGTTTAACTCTGTTAGCTTAATGAACATATCAGAAATAAGTTTCACACAATGCTTCTGTGTAGTTTTTATTTGAAGATATTATTTTTCCCAATAGAGGCCTCTTAGCGCTCAGAATGTCCAATTGCAGTTTCTACAGAAAGAGTGTTTCAGAAAGGCTCAATCAAAAGTAAGGTTCAACTCTGTTAGTTGAATGCACAGAACAGAAAGAAGTTTCATACAATGCTTCTGTGTAGTTTATATTTGAACATATTCTTTTTTCCACTATTACCCACTTAGCGCTACGAATCTCCAGTTGCATTTTCTACAGACAGAGTTTTTCAAAACTGCTCAATCAAAATTATGGTTTAACTCTGTTAGCTGAATGCTCAGATCAGAAAGAAGTTTCACAGAATGCTTCTGTGTAGTTTATATTTGAATATATTCCTTTTTCCACTACTACGCTCTTAGCGCTCCAAATGTCCAGTTGCATTTTCTACAGAAAGAGTGTTCAGATCTGCTCAATCAAAAGTATGGTTTAACTCTGTTATCTGAATGCACAGATCAGAAAGAAGTTTCACCGAATGATTCTGTGTAGTTTATATTTGAAGACATTCCTTTTTCCACTATTACCCTCTTAGCGCTCCGAATCTCCACTTGTATTTTCTACAAAAAGAGTGTTTCATAACTGCTCAATCAAAAATATGTTTTATCTCTGTTAACTGAATTTACAGATCAGAAATAAGTTTCACAGAATGCATCTGTGTAGTTTTTATTTGAAGAAATTCTTTTTCCCAAAGTAGGCCTCTTAGCTCTTAGCATGTCCAATTGCAGTTTCTACAGAAAGAGTGTTTCAGAACGGCTCAATCAAAAGTAAGGTTCAACTCTGTTAGTTGAATGCACAGAACAGAAAGAATTTGCACAGAATGCTACTGTGTAGTTTATATTTGAATATAGTCCTTTTTCCACTATTACCCTCTTAGCGCTCCGAATGTCCACTTGCATTTTCTACAGAAAGAGGGTTCAGCACTGCGCAATCAAAAGTATTGTTTAACTCTGTTAGCTTAATGAACATATCAGAAATAAGTTTCACACAATGCTTCTGTGTAGTTTTTATTTGAAGATATTATTTTTCCCTATAGAGGCCTCTTAGCGCTCAGAATGTCCAATTGCAGTTTCTACAGAAAGAGTGTTTCAGAAAGGCTCAATCAAAAGTAAGGTTCAACTCTGTTAGTTGAATGCACAGAACAGAAAGAAGTTTCATACAATGCTTCTGTGTAGTTTATATTTGAACATATTCTTTTTTCCACTATTACCCACTTAGCGCTACGAATGTCCAGTTTTATTTTCTACAGACAGAGTGTTTCAAAACTGCTCAATCAAAAGTATGGTTTAACTCTGTTAGCTGAATGCTCAGATCAGAAAGAAGTTTCACAGAATGCTTCTGTGTAGTTTATATTTGAATATATTCCTTTTTCCACTACTACTCTCTTAGCGCTCCAAATGTCCAGTTGCATTTTCTACAGAAAGAGTGTTCAGATCTGCTCAATCAAAAGTATGGTTTAACTCTGTTAGCTGAATGCACAGATCAGAAAGAAGTTTCACAGAATGATTCTGTGTAGTTTATATTTGGAGACATTCCTTTTTCCACTATTACCCTCTTAGCGCTCCGAATCTCCACTTGCATTTTCTACAGAAAGAGTGTTTCAGAACGGCTCAATCAAAACTAAGGTTCAACTCTTTTAGTTGAACAAACAGAACAGAAAGTAGTTTCACACAA
Source organism: Symphalangus syndactylus (assembly GCF_028878055.3). NCBI lineage: Eukaryota > Metazoa > Chordata > Mammalia > Primates > Hylobatidae > Symphalangus > Symphalangus syndactylus. The sequence goes on from NC_072439.2 coordinate 941,713, forward strand.
TTCTTCTGTGTAGTTTTATTTGTAGACATTCTTTTTCCCAATATAGGCCTCTTTGCGCTCAGAATGTCCAATTGCATTTTCTACAGAAAGAGTGTTTCAGAACGGCTCAATCAAAAGTAAGGTTCAACTCTGTTAGTTGAATGCACAGAACAGAAAGAAGTTTCATACAATGCTTCTGTGTAGTTTATATTTGAACATATTCTTTTTTCCACTATTACCCACTTAGCGCTACGAATGTCCAGTTGCATTTTCTACAGACAGAGTGTTTCAAAACTGCTCAATCAAAGTATGGTTTAACTGTGTTAGCTGAATGCTCAGATCAGAAAGAAGTTTCACAGAATGCTTCTGTGTAGTTTATATTTGAATATATTCCTTTTTCCACTACTACTCTCTTAGCGCTCCAAATGTCCAGTTGCATTTTCTACAGAAAGAGTGTTCAGATCTGCTCAATCAAAAGTATGGTTTAACTCTGTTAGCTGAATGCACAGATCAGAAAGAAGTTTCACCGAATGATTCTGTGTAGTATATATTTGAAGACATTCCTTTTTCCACTATTACCCTCTTAGCGCTCGGAATCTCCACTTGCATTTTCTACAAAAAGAGTGTTTCATAACTGCTCAATCAAAAATATGTTTTATCTCTGTTAACTGAATTTACAGATCAGAAATAACTTTCACAGAATGCATCTGTGTAGTTTTTATTTGAAGATATTCTTTTTCCCAATGTAGGCCTCTTAGCGCTTAGCATGTCCAATTGCAGTTTCTACAGAAAGAGTGTTTCAGAACGGCTCAATCAAAAGTAAGGTTCAACTCTGTTAGTTGAATGCACAGAAAAGAAAGAATTTTCACAGAATGCTACTGTGTAGTTTATATTTGAATATATTCCTTTTTCCACTATTACCCTCTTAGCGCTCCGAATGTCCACTTGCATTTTCTACAGAAAGAGTGTTCAGAACTGCGCAATCAAAAGTATGGTTTAACTCTGTTAGCTTAATGAACATATCAGAAATAAGATTCACACAATGCTTCTGTGTAGTTTTTATTTGAAGATATTATTTTTCCCCATATAGGCCTCTTAGCGCTCAGAATGTCCAATTGCAGTTTCTACAGAAAGAGTGGTTCAGAAAGGCTCAATCAAAAGTAAGGTTCAACTCTGTTAGTTGAATGCACAGAACAGAAAGAAGTTTCATACAATGCTTCTGTGTAGTTTATATTTGAACATATTCTTTTTTCCACTATTACCCACTTAGCGCTACGAATGTCCAGTTGCATTTTCTACAGACAGAGTGTTTCAAAACTGCTCAATCAAAAGTATGGTTTAACTCTGTTAGCTGAATGCTCAGATCAGAAAGTAGTTTCACAGAATGCTTCTGTGTAGTTTATATTTGAATATATTCCTTTTTCCACTACTACGCTCTTAGCGCTCCAAATGTCCAGTTGCATTTTCTACAGAAAGAGTGTTCAGATCTGCTCAATCAAAAGTATGGTTTAACTCTGTTAGCTGAATGCACAGATCAGAAAGAAGTTTCACCGAATGATTCTGTGTAGTTTATATTTGAAGACATTCCTTTTTCCACTATTACCCTCTTAGCGCTCCGAATCTCCACTTGTATTTTCTACAAAAAGAGTGTTTCATAACTGCTCAATCAAAAATATGTTTTATCTCTGTTAACTGAATTTACAGAACAGAAATAAGTTTCACAGAATGCATCTGTGTAGTTTTTATTTGAAGATATTCTTTTTCCCAAAGTAGCCCTCTTAGCGCTTAGCATGTCCAATTGCAGTTTCTACAGAAAGAGTGTTTCAGAACGGCTGAATCAAAAGTAAGGCTCAACTCTGTTAGTTGAATGCACAGAACAGAAAGAATTTTCACAGAATGCTACTGTGTAGTTTATATTTGAATATATTCCTTTTTCTACTATTACCCTCTTAGCGCTCCGAATGTCCACTTGCATTTTCTACAGAAAGAGGGTTCAGCACTGCGCAATCAAAAGTATGGTTTAACTCTGTTAGCTTAATGAACATATCAGAAATAAGTTTCACACAATGCTTCTGTGTAGTTTTTATTTGAAGATATTATTTTTCCCAATAGAGGCCTCTTAGCGCTCAGAATGTCCAATTGCAGTTTCTACAGAAAGAGTGTTTCAGAAAGGCTCAATCAAAAGTAAGGTTCAACTCTGTTAGTTGAATGCACAGAACAGAAAGAAGTTTCATACAATGCTTCTGTGTAGTTTATATTTGAACATATTCTTTTTTCCACTATTACCCACTTAGCGCTACGAATGTCCAGTTGCATTTTCTACAGACAGAGTGTTTCAAAACTGCTCAATCAAAAGTATGGTTTAACTCTGTTAGCTGAATGCTCAGATCAGAAAGAAGTTTCACAGAATGCTTCTGTGTAGTTTATATTTGAATAAATTCCTTTTTCCACTACTACTCTCTTAGCGCTCGAAATGTCCAGTTGCATTTTCTACAGAAAGAGTGTTCAGATCTGCTCAATCAAAAGTATGGTTTAACTCTGTTAGCTGAATGCACAGATCAGAAAGAAGTTTCACAGAATGATTCTGTGTAGTTTATATTTGGAGACATTCCTTTTTCCACTATTACCCTCTTAGCGCTCCGAATCTCCACTTGCATTTTCTACAGAAAGAGTGTTTCAGAACGGCTCAATCAAAACTAAGGTTCAACTCTTTTAGTTGAACAAACAGAACAGAAAGAAGTTTCACACAATTCTTCTGTGTTGTTTTTATTTGTAGACATTCTTTTTCCCAATATAGGCCTCTTAGCGCTCAGAATGTCCAATTGCAGTTTCTACAGAAAGAGTGTTTCAGAACGGCTCAATCAAAAGTAAGGTTGAAATCTGTTAGTTGAATGCACAGAACAGAAAGAAGTTTCATACAATGCTTCTGTGTAGTTTATATTTGAATATATTCTTTTTTCCACTATTACCCACTTAGCGCTACGAATGTCCAGTTGCATTTTCTGCAGACAGAGTGTTTCAAAACTGCTCAATCAAAAGTATGGTTTAACTCTGTTAGCTGAATGCTCAGATCAGAAAGAAGTTTCACAGAATGCTTCTGTGTAGTTTATATTTGAATATATTCCTTTTTCCACTACTACGCTCTTAGCGCTCCAAATGTCCAGTTGCATTTTCTACAGAAAGAGTGTTCAGATCTGCTCAATCAAAAGTATGGTTTAACTCTGTTAACTGAATGCACAGATCAGAAAGAAGTTTCACCGAATGATTCTGTGTAGTTTATATTTGAAGACATTCCTTTTTCCACTATTACCCTCTTAGCGCTCCGAATCTCCACTTGTATTTTCTACAAAAAGAGTGTTTCATAACTGCTCAATCAAAAATATGTTTTATCTCTGTTAACTGAATTTACAGATCAGAAATAAGTTTCACAGAATGCATCTGTGTAGTTTATATTTGAAGATATTCTTTTTCCCAAAGTAGGCCTCTTAGCGCTTAGCATGTCCAATTGCAGTTTCTACAGAAAGAGTGTTTCAGAACGGCTCAATCAAAAGTAAGGTTCAACTCTGTTAGTTGAATGCACAGAACAGAAAGAATTTTCACAGAATGCTACTGTGTAGTTTATATTTGAATATAGTCCTTTTTCCACTATTACCCTCTTAGCGCTCCGAATGTCCACTTGCATTTTCTACAGAAAGAGGGTTCAGCACTGCGCAATCAAAAGTATGGTTTAACTCTGTTATCTTAATGAACATATCAGAAATAAGTTTCACAAAATGCTTCTGTGTAGTTTTTATTTGAAGATATTATTTTTCCCAATAGAGGCCTCTTAGCGCTCAGAATGTCCAATTGCAGTTTCTACAGAAAGAGTGTTTCAGAAAGGCTCAATCAAAAGTAAGGTTCAACTCTGTTAGTTGAATGCACAGAACAGAAAGAAGTTTCATACAATGCTTCTGTGTAGTTTATATTTGAACATATTCTTTTTTCCACTATTACCCACTTAGCGCTACGAATGTCCAGTTGCATTTTCTACAGACAGAGTGTTTCAAAACTGCTCAATCAAAAGTATGGTTTAACTCTGTTAGCTGAATGCTCAGATCAGAAAGAAGTTTCACAGAATGCTTCTGTGTAGTTGATATTTGAATATATTCCTTTTTCCACTACTACTCTCTTAGCGCTCCAAATGTCCAGTTGCATTTTCTACAGAAAGAGTGTTCAGATCTGCTCAATCAAAAGTATGGTTTAACTCTGTTAGCTGAATGCACAGATCAGAAAGAAGTTTCACAGAATGATTCTGTGTAGTTTATATATGGAGACATTCCTTTTTCCACTATTACCCTCTTAGCGCTCCGAATCTCCACTTGCATTTTCTACAGAAAGAGTGTTTCAGAACGGCTCAATCAAAACTAAGGTTCAACTCTTTTAGTTGAACAAACAGAACAGAAAGAAGTTTCACACAATTCTTCTGTGTAGTTTTTATTTGTAGACATTCTTTTTCCCAATATAGGCCTCTTAGCGCTCAGAATGTCCAATTGCAGTTTCTACAGAAAGAGTGTTTCAGAACGGCTCAATCAAAAGTAAGGTTCAACTCTGTTAGTTGAATGCACAGAACAGAAATAAGTTTCATACAATGCTTCTGTGTAGTTTATATTTGAACATATTCTGTTTTCCACTATTACCCACTTAGCGCTACGAATGTCCAGTTGCATTTTCTACAGACAGAGTGTTTCAAAACTGCTCAATCAAAAGTATGGTTTAACTCTGTTAGCTGAATGCTCAGATCAGAAAGAAGTTTCACAGAATGCTTCTGTGTAGTTTATATTTGAATATATTCCTTTTTCCACTACTACGCTCTTAGCGCTCCAAATGTCCAGTTGCATTTTCTACAGAAAGAGTGTTCAGATCTGCTCAATCAAAAGTATGGTTTAACTCTGTTAGCTGAATGCACAGATCAGAAAGAACTTTCACCGAATGATTCTGTGTAGTTTATATTTGAAGACATTCCTTTTTCCACTATTACCCTCTTAGCGCTCCGAATCTCCACTTGCATTTTCTACAAAAAGAGTGTTTCATAACTGCTCAATCAAAAATATGTTTTATCTCTGTTAACTGAATTTACAGATCAGAAATAAGTTTCACAGAATGCATCTGTGTAGTTTTTATTTGAAGATATTCTTTTTCCCAATGTAGGCCTCTTAGCGCTTAGCATGTCCAATTGCAGTTTCTACAGAAAGAGTGTTTCAGAACGGCTCAATCAAAAGTAAGGTTCAACTCTGTTAGTTGAATGCACAGAACAGAAAGTATTTTCACAGAATGCTACTGTGTAGTTTATATTTGAATATATTCCTTTTTCCACTATTACCCTCTTAGCGCTCCGAATGTCCACTTGCATTTTCTGCAGAAAGAGTGTTCAGAACTGCGCAATCAAAAGTATGGTTTAACTCTGTTAGCTTAATGAACATATCAGAAATAAGTTTCACACAATGCTTCTGTGTAGTTTTTATTTGAAGATATGGTTTTTCCAAATATAGGCCTCTTAGCGCTCAGAATATCCAATTGCAGTTTCTACAGAAAGAGCGTTTCAGAAAGGCTCAATCAAAAGTAAGGTTCAACTCTGTTAATTGAATGCACAGAACAGAAAGAAGTTTCATACAATGCTTCTGTGTAGTTTATATTTGAAGATATACTTTTTTCCACTATTACCCACTTAGCGCTACGAATGTGCAGTTGCATTTTCTACAGACAGAGTGTTTCAAAACTGCTCAATCAAAAGTATGGTTTAACTCTGTTAGCTGAATGCTCAGATCAGAAAGAAGTTTCACAGAATGCTTCTGTGTAGTTTATATTTGAATATATTCCTTTTTCCACTACTACTCTCTTAGCGCTCCAAATGTACAGTTGCATTTTCTACAGAAAGAGAGTTCAGATCTGCTCAATCAAAAGTATGGTTTAATTCTGTTAGCTGAATGCACAGATCAGAAAGAAGTTTCACAGAATGATTCTGTGTAGTTTATATTTGGAGACATTCCTTTTTCCACTATTACCCTCTTAGCGCTCCGAATCTCCACTTGCATTTTCTACAGAAAGAGTGTTTCAGAACTGCTCAATCAAAACTAAGGTTCAACACTTTTAGTTGAACAAACAGAACAGAAAGAAGTTTCACACAATTCTTCTGTGTAGTTTTTATTTGTAGACATTCTTTTTACCAATATAGGCCTCTTAGCGCTCAGAATGTCCAATTGCAGTTTCTACAGAAAGAGTGTTTCAGAACGGCTCAATCAAAATAAGGTTCAACTCTGTTAGTTGAATGCACAGAACAGAAAGAAATTTCATACAATGCTTCTGTGTAGTTTATATTTGAACATATTCTTTTTTCCACTATTACCCACTTAGCTCTACGAATGTCCAGTTGCATTTTCTACAGACAGAGTGTTTCAAAACTGCTCAATCAAAAGTATGGTTTAACTCTGTTAGCTGAATGCTCAGATCAGAAAGAAGTTTCACAGAATGCTTCTGTGTAGTTTATATTTGAATATATTCCTTTTTCCACTACTACGCTCTTAGCGCTCCAAATGTCCAGTTGCATTTTCTACAGAAAGAGTGTTCAGATCTGCTCAATCAAAAGTATGGATTAACTCTGTTAGCTGAATGCACAGATCAGAAAGAAGTTTCACTGAATGATTCTGTGTAGTTTATATTTGAAGACATTCCTTTTTCCACTATTACCATCTTAGCGCTCCGAATCTCCACTTGCATTTTCTACAAAAAGAGTGTTTCATAACTGCTCAATCAAAAATATATTTTATCTCTGTTAACTGAATTTACAGATCAGAAATAAGTTTCACAGAATGCATCTGGGTAGTTTTTATTTGAAGATATTCTTTTTCCCAATGTAGGCCTCTTGGCGCTTAGCATGTCCAATTGCAGTTTCTACAGAAAGAGTGTTTCAGAACGGCTCAATCAAAAGTAAGGTTCAACTCTGTTAGTTGAATGCACAGAACAGAAAGAATTTTCACAGAATGCTACTGTGTAGTTTATATTTGAATATATTCCTTTTTCCACTATTACCCTCTTAGCGCTCCGAATGTCCACTTGCATTTTCTACAGAAAGAGTGTTCAGAACTGCGCAATCAAAAGTATGGTTTAACTCTGTTAGCTTAATGAACATATCAGAAATAAGTTTCACACAATGTTTCTGTGTAGTTTTTATTTGAAGATATTATTTTTCCCAATATAGGCCTCTTAGTGCTCAGAATGTCCAATTGCAGTTTCTACAGAAAGAGTGTTTCAGAACGGCTCAATCAAAAGTAAGGTTCAACTCTGTTAGTTGAATGCACAGAACAGAAAGAAGTTTCATACAATGCTTCTGTGTAGTTTATATTTGAACATATTCTTTTTTCCACTATTACCCACTTAGCGCAACGAATGTCCAGTTGCATTTTCTACAGACAGAGTGTTTCAAAACTGCTCAATCGAAAGTATGGTTTAACTCTGTTAGGTGAATGCTCAGATCAGAAAGAAGTTTCACAGAATGCTTCTGTGTAGTTTATATTTGAATATATTCCTTTTTCCACTACTACTCTCTTAGCGCTCCAAATGTCCAGTTGCATTTTCTACAGAAAGAGTGTTCAGATCTGCTCAATCAGAAGTATGGTTTAACTCTGTTAGCTGAATGCACAGATCAGAAAGAAGTTTCACCGAATGATTCTGTGTAGTTTATATTTGAAGACATTCCTTTTTCCACTATTACCCTCTTAGCGCTCCGAATCTCCACTTGCATTTTCTACAAAAAGAGTGTTTCATAACTGCTGAATCAAAAATATGTTTTATCTCTGTTAACTGAATTTACAGATCAGAAATAAGTTTCACAGAATGCACCTGTGTAGTTTTTATTTGAAGATATTATTTTTCCCAATGTAGGCCTCTTAGCGCTTAGCATGTCCAATTGCAGTTTCTACAGAAAGAGTGTTTCAGAACGGCTCAATCAAAAGTAAGTTTCAACTCTGTTAGTTGAATGCACAGAACAGAAAGAATTTTCACAGAATGCTACTGTGTAGTTTATATTTGAATATATTCCTTTTTCCACTATTACCCTCTTAGCGCTCAGAATGTCCACTTGCATTTTCTACAGAAAGAGTGTTCAGAACTGCGCAATCAAAAGTATGGTTTAACTCTGTTAGCTTAATGAACATATCAGAAATAAGTTTCACACAATGCTTCTGTGTTGTTTTTATTTGAAGATATTATTTTTCCCAATATAGGCCTCTTAGCGCTCTGAATGTCCAATTGCAGTTTCTACAGAAAGAGTGTTTCAGAAAGGCTCAATCAAAAGTAAGGTTCAACTCTGTTAGTTGAATGCACAGAACAGAAAGAAGTTTCATACAATGCTTCTGTGTAGTTTATATTTTACATATTCTTTTTTCCACTATTACCCACTTAGCGCTACGAATGTCCAGTTGCATTTTCTACAGACAGAGTGTTTCAAAACTGCTCAATCAAAAGTATGGTTTAACTCTGTTAGCTGAATGCTCAGATCAGAAAGAAGTTTCACAGAATGCTTCTGTGTAGTTTATATTTGAATATATTCCTTTTTCCACTACTACTCTCTTAGCGCTCCAAAAGTCCAGTTGCATTTTCTACAGAAAGAGTGTTCAGATCTGCTCAATCAAAAGTATGGTTTAACTCTGTTAGCTGAATGCACAGATCAGAAAGAAGTTTCACAGAATGATTCTGTGTAGTTTATATTTGGAGACATTCCTTTTTCCACTATTACCCTCTTAGCGCTCCGAATCTCCACTTGCATTTTCTACAGAAAGAGTGTTTCAGAACGGCTCAATCAAAACTAAGGTTCAAAACTTTTAGTTGAACAAACAGAACAGAAAGAAGTTTCACACAATTCTTCTGTGTAGTTTTTATTTGTAGACATTCTTTTTCCCAATATAGGCCTCTTAGCGCTCAGAATGTCCAATTGCAGTTTCTACAGAAAGAGTGTTTCAGAACGGCTCAATCAAAAGTAAGGTTCAACTCTGTTAGTTGAATGCACAGAACAGAAAGGAATTTCATACAATGCTTCTGTGTAGTTTATATTTGAACATATTCTTTTTTCCACTATTACCCACTTAGCGCTACGAATGTCCAGTTGCATTTTTTACAGACAGAGTGTTTCAAAACTGCTCAATCAAAAGTATGGTTTAACTCTGTTAGCTGAATGCTCAGATCAGAAAGAAGTTTCACAGAATGCTTCTGTGTAGTTTATATTTGAATATATTGCTTTTTCCACTACTACGCTCTTAGCGCTCCAAATGTCCAGTTGCATTATCTACAGAAAGAGTGTTCAGATCTGCTCAATCAAAAGTATGGTTTAACTCTGTTAGCTGAATGCAGAGATCAGAAAGAAGTTTCACCGAATGATTCTGTGTAGTTTATATTTGAAGACATTCCTTTTTCCACTATTACCCTCTTAGCGCTCCGAATCTCCACTTGCATTTTCTACAAAAAGAGTGTTTCATAACTGCTCAATCAAAAATATGTTTTATCTCTGTTAACTGAATTTACAGATCAGAAATAAGTTTCACAGAATGCATCTGTGTAGTTTTTATTTGAAGATATTCTTTTTCCCAATGTAGGCCTCTTAGCGCTTAGCATGTCCAATTGCAGTTTCTACAGAAAGAGTGTTTCAGAACGGCTCAATCAAAAGTAAGTTTCAATTCTGTTAGTTGAATGCACAGAACAGAAAGAATTTTCACAGAATGCTACTGTGTAGTTTATATTTGAATATATTCCTTTTTCCACTATTACCCTCTTAGCGCTCAGAATGTCCACTTGCATTTTCTACAGAAAGAGTGTTCAGAACTGCGCAATCAAAAGTATGGTTTAACTCTGTTAGCTTAATGAACATATCAGAAATAAGTTTCACACAATGCTTCTGTGTAGTTTTTATTTGAAGATATTACTTTTCCCAATATAGGCCTCTTAGCGCTCTGAATGTCCAATTGCAGTTTCTACAGAAAGAGTGTTTCAGAAAGGCTCAATCAAAAGTAAGGTTCAACTCTGCTAGTTGAATGCACAGAACAGAAAGAAGTTTCATATAATGCTTCTGTGTAGTTTATATTTGAACATATTCTTTTTTCCACTATTACCCACTTAGCGCTACGAATGTCCAGTTGCATATTCTACAGACAGAGTGTTTCAAAACTGCTCAATCAAAAGTATGGTTAAACTCTGTTAGCTGAATGCACAGATCAGAAAGAAGTTTCACAGAATGATTCTGTGTAGTTTATATTTGTAGACATTCCTTTTTCCACTATTACCCTCTTAGCGCTCCGAATCTCCACTTGCATTTTCTACAGAAAGAGTGTTTCAGAACGGCTCAATCAAAACTAAGGTTCAACTCTTTTAGTTGAACAAACAGAACAGAAAGAAGTTTCACACAATTCTTCTGTGTAGTTTTTATTTGTAGACATTCTTTTTCCCAATATAGGCCTCTTAGCGCTCAGAATGTCCAATTGCAGTTTCTACAGAAAGAGTGTTTCAGAACGGCTCAATCAAAAGTAAGGTTCAACTCTGTTAGTTGAATGCACAGAACAGAAAGAAGTTTCATACAATGCTTTTGTGTAGTTTATATTTGAACATATTCTTTTTTCCTCTATTACCCAATTAGCGCTACGAATGTCCAGTTGCATTTTCTACAGACAGAGTGTTTCAAAACTGCTCAATCAAAAGTATGGTTTAACTCTGTTAGCTGAATGCTCAGATCAGAAAGAAGTTTCACAGAATGCTTCTGTGTAGTTTATATTTGAATATATTCCTTTTTCCACTACCACGCTCTTAGCGCTCCAAATGTCCAGTTGCATTTTCTACAGAAAGAGTGTTCAGATCTGCTCAATCAAAAGTATGGTTTAACTCTGTTAGCTGAATGCACAGATCAGAAAGAAGTTTCACCGAATGATTCTGTGTAGTTTATATTTGAAGACATTCCTTTTTCCACTATTACCCTCTTAGCGCTCCGAATCTCCACTTGCATTTTCTACAAAAAGATTGTTTCATAACTGCTGAATCAAAAATATGTTTTATCTCTGTTAACTGAATTTACAGATCAGAAATAAGTTTCACAGAATGCATCTGTGTAGTTTTTATTTCAAGATATTCTTTTTCCCAATGTAGGCCTCTTAGCGCTTAGCATGTCCAATTGCAGTTTCTACAGAAAGAGTGTTTCAGAACGGCTCAATCAAAAGTAAGGTTCAACTCTGTTAGTTGAATGCACAGAACAGAAAGAATTTTCACTGAATGCTACTGTGTAGTTTATATTTGAATATATTCCTTTTTCCACTATTACCCTCTTAGCGCTCCGAATGTACACTTGCATTTTCTACAGAAAGAGTGTTCAGAACTGCGCAATCAAAAGTATGGTTTAACTCTGTTTGCTTAATGAACATATCAGAAATAAGTTTCACACAATGCTTCTGTGTAGTTTTTATTTGAAGATATTATTTTTCCCAATAGAGGCCTCTTAGCGCTCAGAATGTCCAATTGCAGTTTCTACGGAAAGAGTGTTTCAGAAAGGCTCAAACAAAAGTAAGGTTCAACTCTGTTAGTTGAATGCACAGAACAGAAAGAAGTTTCATACAATGCTTCTGTGTAGTTTATAGTTGAACATATTCTTCTTTCCACTATTACCCACTTGGCGCTACGAATGTCCAGTTACATTTTCTACAGACAGAGTGTTTCAAAACTGCTCAATCAAAAGTATGGTTTAACTCTGTTAGCTGAATGCTCAGATCAGAAAGAAGTTTCACAGAATGCTTCTGTGTAGTTTATATTTGAATATATTCCTTTTTTCATTACTACTCTCTTAGCGCTCCAAATGTCCAGTTGCATTTTCTACAGAAAGAGTGTTCAGATCTGCTCAATCAAAAGTATGGTTTAACTCTGTTAGCTGAATGCACAGATCAGAAAGAAGTTTCACAGAATGATTCTGTGTAGTTTATATTTGGAGACATTCCTTTTTCCACTATTACCCTCTTAGCGCTCCAAATCTCCACTTGCATTTTCTACAGAAAGAGTGTTTCAGAACGGCTCAATCAAAACTAAGGTTCAACTGTTTTAGTTGAACAAACAGAACAGAAAGAAGTTTCACACAATTCTTCTGTGTAGTTTTTATTTGTAGACATTCTTTTTCCCAATATAGGCCTCTTAGCGCTCAGAATGTCCAATTGCAGTTTCTACAGAAAGAGTGTTTCAGAACGGCTCAATCAAAAGTAAGGTTCAACTCAGTTAGTTGAATGCACAGAACAGAAAGAAGTTTCATACAATGATTCTGTGTAGTTTATATTTGAACATATTCTTTTTTCCACTATTACCCACTTAGCGCTACGAATGTCCAGTTGCATTTTCTACAGACAGAGTGTTTCAAAACTGCTCAATCAAAAGTACGGTTTAACTCTGTTAGCTGAATGCTCAGATCAGAAAGAGGTTTCACAGAATGCTTCTGTGTAGTTTATATTTGAATATATTCCTTTTTCCACTACTACGCTCTTAGCGCTCCAAATGTCCAGTTGCATTTTCTACAGAAAGAGTGTTCAGATCTGCTCAATCAAAAGTATGGTTTAACTCTGTTAGCTGAATGCACAGATCAGAAAGAAGTTTCACCGAATGATTCTGTGTAGTTTATATTTGAAGACATTCCTTTTTCCACTATTACCTTCTTAGCGCTCCGAATCTCCACTTGCATTTTCTACAAAAAGAGTGTTTCATAACTGCTCAATCAAAAATATGTTTTATCTCTGTTAACTGAATTTACAGATCAGAAATAAGTTTCACAGAATGCATCTGTGTAGTTTTTATTTGAAGATATTCTTTTTCCCAATGTAGGCCTCTTAGCGCTTAGCATGTCCAATTGCAGTTTCTACAGAAAGAGTGTTTCAGAACGGCTCAATCAAAAGTAAGGTTCAACTCTGTTAGTTGAATGCACAGAACAGAAAGAATTTTCACAGAATGCTACTGTGTAGTTTATATTTGAATATATTCCTTTTTCCACTATTACCCTCTTAGCGCTCCGAATGTCCACTTGCATTTTCTACAGAAAGAGTGTTCAGAACTGCGCAATCAAAAGTATGGTTTAACTCTGTTAGCTCAATGAACATATCAGAAATAAGTTTCACACAATGCTTCTGTGTAGTTTTTATTTGAAGATATTATTTTTCCCAATAGAGGCCTCTTAGCGCTCAGAATGTCCAATTGCAGTTTCTACAGAAAGAGTGTTTCAGAAAGGCTCAATCAAAAGTAAGGTTCAACTCTGTTAGTTGAATGCACAGAACAGAAAGAAGTTTCATACAATGCTTCTGTGTAGTTTATATTTGAACATATTCTTTTTTCCACTATTACCCACTTAGCGCTACGAATGTCCAGTTGCATTTTCTACAGACAGAGTGTTTCAAAACTGCTCAATCAAAAGTATGGTTTAACTCTGTTAGCTGAATGCTCAGATCAGAATGTAGTTTCACAGAATGCTTCTGTGTAGTTTATATTTGAATATATTCCTTTTTCCACTACTACTCTCTTAGCGCTCCAAATGTCCAGTTGCATTTTCTACAGAAAGAGTGTTCAGATCTGCTCAATCAAAAGTATGGTTTAACTCTGTTAGCTGAATGCACAGATCAGAAAGAAGTTTCACAGAATGATTCTGTGTAGTTTATATTTGGAGACATTCCTTTTTCCACTATTACCCTCTTAGCGCTCCGAATCTCCACTTGCATTTTCTACAGAAAGAGTGTTTCAGAACGGCTCAATCAAAAATATGTTTTATCTCTGTTAACTGAATTTACAGATCAGAAATAAGTTTCACAGAATGCATCTGTGTAGTTTTTATTTGAAGATATTCTTTTTCCCAATGTAGGCCTCTTAGCGCTTAGCATGTCCAATTGCAGTTTCTACAGAAAGAGTGTTTCAGAACGGCTCAATCAAAAGTAAGGTTCAACTCTGTTAGTTGAATGCACAGAACAGAAAGAATTTTCACAGAATGCTACTGTGTAGTTTATATTTGAATATATTCCTTTTTCCACTATTACCCTCTTAGCGCTCCGAATGTACACTTGCATTTTCTACAGAAAGAGTGTTCAGAACTGCGCAATCAAAAGTATGGTTTAACTCTGTTTGCTTAATGAACATATCAGAAATAAGTTTCACACAATGCTTCTGTGTAGTTTTTATTTGAAGATATTATTTTTCCCAATAGAGGCCTCTTAGCGCTCAGAATGTCCAATTGCAGTTTCTACGGAAAGAGTGTTTCAGAAAGGCTCAAACAAAAGTAAGGTTCAACTCTGTTAGTTGAATGCACAGAACAGAAAGAAGTTTCATACAATGCTTCTGTGTAGTTTATAGTTGAACATATTCTTCTTTCCACTATTACCCACTTGGCGCTACGAATGTCCAGTTGCATTTTCTACAGACAGAGTGTTTCAAAACTGCTCAATCAAAAGTATGGTTTAACTCTGTTAGCTGAATGCTCAGATCAGAAAGAAGTTTCACAGAATGCTTCTGTGTAGTTTATATTTGAATATATTCCTTTTTTCATTACTACTCTCTTAGCGCTCCAAATGTCCAGTTGCATTTTCTACAGAAAGAGTGTTCAGATCTGCTCAATCAAAAGTATGCTTTAACTCTGTTAGCTGAATGCACAGATCAGAAAGAAGTTTCACAGAATGATTCTGTGTAGTTTATATTTGGAGACATTCCTTTTTCCACTATTACCCTCTTAGCGCTGCGAATCTCCACTTGCATTTTCTACAGAAAGAGTGTTTCAGAACGGCTCAATCAAAACTATGGTTCAACTCTTTTAGTTGAACAAACAGAACAGAAAGAAGTTTCACACAATTCTTCTGTGTAGTTTTTATTTGTAGACATTCTTTTTCCCAATATAGGCCTCTTAGCGCTCAGAATGTCCAATTGCAGTTTCTACAGAAAGAGTGTTTCAGAACGGCTCAATCAAAAGTAAGGTTCAACGCTGTTAGTTGAATGCACAGAACAGAAAGAAGTTTCATACAATGCTTCTGTGTAGTTTATATTTGAACATATTCTTTTTTCCACTATTACCCACTTGGCGCTACGAATGTCCAGTTGCATTTTCTACAGACAGAGTGTTTCAAAACTGCTCAATCAAAAGTATGGTTTAACTCTGTTAGCTGAATGCTCAGATCAGAAAGAAGTTTAACAGAATGCTTCTGTGCAGTTTATATTTGAATATATTCCTTTTTCCACTACTACGCTCTTAGCGCTCCAAATGTCCAGTTGCATTTTCTACAGAAAGAGTGTTCAGATCTGCTCAATCAAAAGTATGCTTTAACTCTGTTAGCTGAATGCACAGATCAGAAAGAAGTTTCACAGAATGATTCTGTGTAGTTTATATTTGGAGACATTCCTTTATCCACTATTACCCTCTTAGCGCTCCGAATCTCCACTTGCATTTTCTACAGAAAGAGTGTTTCAGAACGGCTCAATCAAAACTAAGGTTCAACTCTTTTAGTTGAACAAACAGAACAGAAAGAAGTTTCACACAATTCTTCTGTGTAGTTTTTATTTGTAGACATTCTTTTTCCCAATATAGGCCTCTTAGCGCTCAGAATGTCCAATTGCAGTTTCTACAGAAAGAGTGTTTCAGAAAGGCTCAATCAAAAGTAAGGTTCAACTCAGTTAGTTGAATGCACAGAACAGAAAGAAGTTTCATACAATGCTTCTGTGTAGTTTATATTTGAACATATTCTTTTTTCCACTATTACCCACTTAGCGCTACGAATGTCCAGTTGCATTTTCTACAGACAGAGTGTTTCAAAACTGCTCAATCAAAAGTACGGTTTAACTCTGTTAGCTGAATGCTCAGATCAGAAAGAGGTTTCACAGAATGCTTCTGTGTAGTTTATATTTGAATATATTCCTTTTTCCACTACTACGCTCTTAGCGCTCCAAATGTCCAGTTGCATTTTCTACAGAAAGAGTGTTCAGATCTGCTCAATCAAAAGTATGGTTTAACGCTGTTAGCTGAATGCACAGATCAGAAAGAAGTTTCACCGAATGATTCTGTGTAGTTTATATTTGAAGACATTCCTTTTTCCACTATTACCTTCTTAGCGCTCCGAATCTCCACTTGCATTTTCTACAAAAAGAGTGTTTCATAACTGCTCAATCAAAAATATGTTTTATCTCTGTTAACTGAATTTACATATCAGAAATAAGTTTCACAGAATGCATCTGTGTAGTTTTTATTTGAAGATATTCTTTTTCCCAATGTAGGCCTCTTAGCGCTTAGCATGTCCAATTGCAGTTTCTACAGAAAGAGTGTTTCAGAACGGCTCAATCAAAAGTAAGGTTCAACTCTGTTAGTTGAATGCACAGAACAGAAAGAATTTTCACAGAATGCTACTGTGTAGTTTATATTTGAATATATTCCTTTTTCCACTATTACCCTCTTAGCGCTCCGAATGTCCACTTGCATTTTCTACAGAAAGAGTGTTCAGAACTGCGCAATCAAAAGTATGGTTTAACTCTGTTAGCTTAATGAACATATCAGAAATAAGTTTCACACAATGCTTCTGTGTAGTTTTTATTTGAAGATATGATTTTTCCCAATAGAGGCCTCTTAGCGCTCAGAATGTCCAATTGCAGTTTCTACAGAAAGAGTGTTTCAGAAAGGCTCAATCAAAAGTAAGGTTCAACTCTGTTAGTTGAATGCACAGAACAGAAAGAAGTTTCATACAATGCTTCTGTGTAGTTTATATTTGAACATATTCTTTTTTCCACTATTACCCACTTAGCGCTACGAATGTCCAGTTGCATTTTCTACAGACAGAGTGTTTCAAAACTGCTCAATCAAAAGTATGGTTTAACTCTGTTAGCTGAATGCTCAGATCAGAAAGTAGTTTCACAGAATGCTTCTGTGTAGTTTATATTTGAATATATTCCTTTTTCCACTACTACTCTCTTAGCGCTCCAAATGTCCAGTTGCATTTTCTACAGAAAGAGTGTTCAGATCTGCTCAATCAAAAGTATGGTTTAACTCTGTTAGCTGAATGCACAGATCAGAAAGAAGTTTCACAGAATGATTCTGTGTAGTTTATATTTGGAGACATTCCTTTTTCCACTATTACCCTCTTAGCGCTGCGAATCTCCACTTGCATTTTCTACAGAAAGAGTGTTTCAGAACGGCTCAATCAAAACTATGGTTCAACTCTTTTAGTTGAACAAACAGAACAGAAAGAAGTTTCACACAATTCTTCTGTGTAGTTTTTATTTGTAGACATTCTTTTTCCCAATATAGGCCTCTTAGCGCTCAGAATGTCCAATTGCAGTTTCTACAGAAAGAGTGTTTCAGAACGGCTCAATCAAAAGTAAGGTTCAACGCTGTTAGTTGAATGCACAGAACAGAAAGAAGTTTCATACAATGCTTTTGTGTAGTTTATATTTGAACATATTCTTTTTTCCTCTATTACCCAATTAGCGCTACGAATGTCCAGTTGCATTTTCTACAGACAGAGTGTTTCAAAACTGCTCAATCAAAAGTATGGTTTAACTCTGTTAGCTGAATGCTCAGATCAGAAAGAAGTTTCACAGAATGCTTCTGTGTAGTTTATATTTGAATATATTCCTTTTTCCACTACCACGCTCTTAGCGCTCCAAATGTCCAGTTGCATTTTCTACAGAAAGAGTGTTCAGATCTGCTCAATCAAAAGTATGGTTTAACTCTGTTAGCTGAATGCACAGATCAGAAAGAAGTTTCACCGAATGATTCTGTGTAGTTTATATTTGAAGACATTCCTTTTTCCACTATTACCCTCTTAGCGCTCCGAATCTCCACTTGCATTTTCTACATAAAGAGTGTTTCATAACTGCTGAATCAAAAATATGTTTTATCTCTGTTAACTGAATTTACAGATCAGAAATAAGTTTCACAGAATGCATCTGTGTAGTTTTTATTTGAAGGTATTCTTTTTCCCAATGTAGGCCTCTTAGCGCTTAGCATGTCCAATTGCAGTTTCTACAGAAAGAGTGTTTCAGAACGGCTCAATCAAAAGTAAGGTTCAACTCTGTTAGTTGAATGCACAGAACAGAAAGAATTTTCACAGAATGCTACTGTGTAGTTTATATTTGAATATATTCCTTTTTCCACTATTACCCTCTTAGCGCTCCGAATGTACACTTGCATTTTCTACAGAAAGAGTGTTCAGAACTGCGCAATCAAAAGTATGGTTTAACTCTGTTTGCTTAATGAACATATCAGAAATAAGTTTCACACAATGCTTCTGTGTAGTTTTTATTTGAAGATATTATTTTTCCCAATAGAGGCCTCTTAGCGCTCAGAATGTCCAATTGCAGTTTCTACGGAAAGAGTGTTTCAGAAAGGCTCAAACAAAAGTAAGGTTCAACTCTGTTAGTTGAATGCACAGAACAGAAAGAAGTTTCATACAATGCTTCTGTGTAGTTTATAGTTGAACATATTCTTCTTTCCACTATTACCCACTTGGCGCTACGAATGTCCAGTTTCATTTTCTACAGACAGAGTGTTTCAAAACTGCTCAATCAAAAGTATGGTTTAACTCTGTTAGCTGAATGCTCAGATCAGAAAGAAGTTTCACCGAATGATTCTGTGTAGTTTATATTTGAAGACATTCCTTTTTCCACTATTACCCTCTTAGCGCTCCGAATCTCCACTTGCATTTTCTACAAAAAGAGTGTTTCATAACTGCTCAATCAAAAATATGTTTTATCTCTGTTAACTGAATTTACAGATCAGAAATAAGTTTCACAGAATGCATCTGTGTAGTTTTTATTTGAAGATATTCTTTTTCCCAATGTAGGCCTCTTAGCGCTTAGCATGTCCAATTGCAGTTTCTACAGAAAGAGTGTTTCAGAACGGCTCAATCAATAGTAAGGTTCAAATCTGTTAGTTGAATGCACAGAACAGAAAGAATTTTCACAGAATGCTACTGTGTAGTTTATATTTGAATATATTCCTTTTTCCACTATTACCCTCTTAGCGCTCCGAATGTCCACTTGCATTTTCTACAGAAAGAGTGTTCAGAACTGCGCAATCAAAAGTATGGTTTAACTCTGTTAGCTTAATGAACATATCAGAAATAAGTTTCACACAATGCTTCTGTGTAGTTTTTATTTGAAGATATTATTTTTCCCAATAGAGGCCTCTTAGCGCTCAGAATGTCCAATTGCAGTTTCTACAGAAAGAGTGTTTCAGAAAGGCTCAATCAAAAGTAAGGTTCAACTCTGTTAGTTGAATGCACAGAACAGAAAGAAGTTTCATACAATGCTTCTGTGTAGTTTATATTTGAACATATTCTTTTTTCCACTATTACCCACTTAGCGCTACGAATGTCCAGTTGCATTTTCTACAGACAGAGTGTTTCAAAACTGCTCAATCAAAAGTATGGTTTAACTCTGTTAGCTGAATGCTCAGATCAGAAAGTAGTTTCACAGAATGCTTCTGTGTAGTTTATATTTGAATATATTCCTTTTTCCACTACTACTCTCTTAGCGCTCCAAATGTCCAGTTGCATTTTCTACAGAAAGAGTGTTCAGATCTGCTCAATCAAAAGTATGCTTTAACTCTGTTAGCTGAATGCACAGATCAGAAAAAATTTTCACAGAATGATTCTGTGTAGTTTATATTTGGAGACATTCCTTTTTCCACTATTACCCTCTTAGCGCTCCGAATCTCCACTTGCATTTTCTACAGAAAGAGTGTTTCAGAACGGCTCAATCAAAACTAAGGTTCAACTCTTTTAGTTGAACAAACAGAACAGAAAGAAGTTTCACACAATTCTTCTGTGTAGTTTTTATTTGTAGACATTCTTTTTCCCAATATAGGCCTCTTAGCGCTCAGAATGTCCAATTGCAGTTTCTACAGAAAGAGTGTTTCAGAACGGCTCAATCAAAAGTAAGGTTCAACTCAGTTAGTTGAATGCACAGAACAGAAAGAAGTTTCATACAATGCTTCTGTGTAGTTTATATTTGAACATATTCTTTTTTCCACTATTACCCACTTAGCGCTACGAATGTCCAGTTGCATTTTCTACAGACAGAGTGTTTCAAAACTGCTCAATCAAAAGTATGGTTTAACTCTGTTAGCTGAATGCTCAGATCAGAAAGAGGTTTCACAGAATGCTTCTGTGTAGTTTATATTTGAATATATTCCTTTTTCCACTACTACGCTCTTAGCGCTCCAAATGTCCAGTTGCATTTTCTACAGAAAGAGTGTTCAGATCTGCTCAATCAAAAGTATGGTTTAACTCTGTTAGCTGAATGCACAGATCAGAAAGAAGTTTCACCGAATGATTCTGTGTAGTTTATATTTGAAGACATTCCTTTTTCCACTATTACCCACTTAGCGCTCCGAATCTCCACTTGCATTTTCTACAAAAAGAGTGTTTCATAACTGCTCAATCAAAAATATGTTTTATCTCTGTTAACTGAATTTACAGATCAGAAATAAGTTTCACAGAATGCATCTGTGTAGTTTTTATTTGAAGATATTCTTTTTCCCAATGTAGGCCTCTTAGCGCTTAGCATGTCCAATTGCAGTTTCTACAGAAAGAGTGTTTCAGAACGGCTCAATCAATAGTAAGGTTCAAATCTGTTAGTTGAATGCACAGAACAGAAAGAATTTTCACAGAATGCTACTGTGTAGTTTATATTTGAATATATTCCTTTTTCCACTATTACCCTCTTAGCGCTCCGAATGTCCACTTGCATTTTCTACAGAAAGAGTGTTCAGAACTGCGCAATCAAAAGTATGGTTTAACTCTGTTAGCTTAATGAACATATCAGAAATAAGTTTCACACAATGCTTCTGTGTAGTTTTTATTTGAAGATATTCTTTTTCCCAATAGAGGCCTCTTAGCGCTCAGAATGTCCAATTGCAGTTTCTACAGAAAGAGTGTTTCAGAAAGGCTCAATCAAAAGTAAGGTTCAACTCTGTTAGTTGAATGCACAGAACAGAAAGAAGTTTCATACAATGCTTCTGTGTAGTTTATATTTGAACATATTCTTTTTTCCACTATTACCCACTTAGCGCTACGAATGTCCAGTTGCATTTTCTACAGACAGAGTGTTTCAAAACTGCTCAATCAAAAGTATGGTTTAACTCTGTTAGCTGAATGCTCAGATCAGAAAGTAGTTTCACAGAATGCTTCTGTGTAGTTTATATTTGAATATATTCCTTTTTCCACTACTACTCTCTTAGCGCTCCAAATGTCCAGTTGCATTTTCTACAGAAAGAGTGTTCAGATCTGCTCAATCAAAAGTATGGTTTAACTCTGTTAGCTGAATGCACAGATCAGAAAGAAGTTTCACCGAATGATTCTGTGTAGTTTATATTTGAAGACATTCCTTTTTCCACTATTACCCTCTTAGCGCTCCGAATCTCCACTTGCATTTTCTACAAAAAGAGTGTTTCATAACTGCTGAATCAAAAATATGTTTTATCTCTGTTAACTGAATTTACAGATCAGAAATAAGTTTCACAGAATGCATCTGTGTAGTTTTTATTTGAAGATATTCTTTTTCCCAATGTAGGCCTCTTAGCGCTTAGCATGTCCAATTGCAGTTTCTACAGAAAGAGTGTTTCAGAACGGCTCAATCAAAAGTAAGGTTCAACTCTGTTAGTTGAATGCACAGAACAGAAAGAATTTTCACAGAATGCTACTGTGTAGTTTATATTTGAATATATTCCTTTTTCCACTATTACCCTCTTAGCGCTCCGAATGTACACTTGCATTTTCTACAGAAAGAGTGTTCAGAACTGCGCAATCAAAAGTATGGTTTAACTCTGTTTGCTTAATGAACATATCAGAAATAAGTTTCACACAATGCTTCTGTGTAGTTTTTATTTGAAGATATTATTTTTCCCAATAGAGGCCTCTTAGCGCTCAGAATGTCCAATTGCAGTTTCTACGGAAAGAGTGTTTCAGAAAGGCTCAAACAAAAGTAAGGTTCAACTCTGTTAGTTGAATGCACAGAACAGAAAGAAGTTTCATACAATGCTTCTGTGTAGTTTATAGTTGAACATATTCTTCTTTCCACTATTACCCACTTGGCGCTACGAATGTCCAGTTTCATTTTCTACAGACAGAGTGTTTCAAAACTGCTCAATCAAAAGTATGGTTTAACTCTGTTAGCTGAATGCTCAGATCAGAAAGAAGTTTCACAGAATGCTTCTGTGTAGTTTATATTTGAATATATTCCTTTTTTCATTACTACTCTCTTAGCGCTCCAAATGTCCAGTTGCATTTTCTACAGAAAGAGTTTTCAGATCTGCTCAATCAAAAGTATGGTTTAACTCTGTTAGCTGAATGCACAGATCAGAAAGAAGTTTCACAGAATGATTCTGTGTAGTTTATATTTGGAGACATTCCTTTTTCCACTATTACCCTCTTAGCGCTGCGAATCTCCACTTGCATTTTCTACAGAAAGAGTGTTTCAGAACGGCACAATCAAAACTATTTTTCAACTCTTTTAGTTGAACAAACAGAACAGAAAGAAGTTTCACACAATTCTTCTGTGTAGTATTTATTTGTAGACATTCTTTTTCCCAATATAGGCCTCTTAGCGCTCAGAATGTCCAATTGCAGTTTCTACAGAAAGAGTGTTTCAGAACGGCTCAATCAAAAGTAAGGTTCAACTCTGTTAGTTGAATGCACAGAACAGAAAGAAGTTTCATACAATGCTTCTGTGTAGTTTATATTTGAACATATTCTTTTTTCCACTATTACCCACTTGGCGCTACGAATGTCCAGTTGCATTTTCTACAGACAGAGTGTTTCAAAACTGCTCAATCAAAAGTATGGTTTAACTCTGTTAGCTGAATGCTCAGATCAGAAAGAAGTTTAACAGAATGCTTCTGTGTAGTTTATATTTGAATATATTCCTTTTTCCACTACTACGCTCTTAGCGCTCCAAATGTCCAGTTGCATTTTCTACAGAAAGAGTGTTCAGATCTGCTCAATCAAAAGTATGCTTTAACTCTGTTAGCTGAATGCACAGATCAGAAAGAAGTTTCACAGAATGATTCTGTGTAGTTTATATTTGGAGACATTCCTTTTTCCACTATTACCCTCTTAGTGCTCCGAATCTCCACTTGCATTTTCTACAGAAAGAGTGTTTCAGAACGGCTCAATCAAAACTAAGGTTCAACTCTTTTAGTTGAACAAACAGAACAGAAAGAAGTTTCACACAATTCTTCTGTGTAGTTTTTATTTGTAGACATTCTTTTTCCCAATATAGGCCTCTTAGCGCTCAGAATGTCCAATTGCAGTTTCTACAGAAAGAGTGTTTCAGAACGACTCAATCAAAAGTAAGGTTCAACTCAGTTAGTTGAATGCACAGAACAGAAAGAAGTTTCATACAATGCTTCTGTGTAGTTTATATTTGAACATATTCTTTTTTCCACTATTACCCACTTAGCGCTACGAATGTCCAGTTGCATTTTCTACAGACAGAGTGTTTCAAAACTGCTCAATCAAAAGTATGGTTTAACTCTGTTAGCTGAATGCTCAGATCAGAAAGAGGTTTCACAGAATGCTTCTGTGTAGTTTATATTTGAATATATTCCTTTTTCCACTACTACGCTCTTAGCGCTCCAAATGTCCAGTTGCATTTTCTACAGAAAGAGTGTTCAGATCTGCTCAATCAAAAGTATGGTTTAACTCTGTTAGCTGAATGCACAGATCAGAAAGAAGTTTCACCGAATGATTCTGTGTAGTTTATATTTGAAGACATTCCTTTTTCCACTATTACCCTCTTAGCGCTCCGAATCTCCACTTGCATTTTCTACAAAAAGAGTGTTTCATAACTGCTCAATCAAAAATATGTTTTATCTCTGTTAACTGAATTTACAGATCAGAAATAAGTTTCACAGAATGCATCTGTGTAGTTTTTATTTGAAGATATTCTTTTTCCCAATGTAGGCCTCTTAGCGCTTAGCATGTCCAATTGCAGTTTCTACAGAAAGAGTGTTTCAGAACGGCTCAATCAATAGTAAGGTTCAAATCTGTTAGTTGAATGCACAGAACAGAAAGAATTTTCACAGAATGCTACTGTGTAGTTTATATTTGAATATATTCCTTTTTCCACTATTACCCTCTTAGCGCTCCGAATGTCCACTTGCATTTTCTACAGAAAGAGTGTTCAGAACTGCGCAATCAAAAGTATGGTTTAACTCTGTTAGCTTAATGAACATATCAGAAATAAGTTTCACACAATGCTTCTGTGTAGTTTTTATTTGAAGATATTATTTTTCCCAATAGAGGCCTCTTAGCGCTCAGAATGTCCCATTGCAGTTTCTACAGAAAGAGTGTTTCAGAAAGGCTCAATCAAAAGTAAGGTTCAACTCTGTTAGTTGAATGCACAGAACAGAAAGAAGTTTCATACAATGCTTCTGTGTAGTTTATATTTGAACATATTCTTTTTTCCACTATTACCCACTTAGCGCTACGAATGTCCAGTTGCATTTTCTACAGACAGAGTGTTTCAAAACTGCTCAATCAAAAGTATGGTTTAACTCTGTTAGCTGAATGCTCAGATCAGAAAGTAGTTTCACAGAATGCTTCTGTGTAGTTTATATTTGAATATATTCCTTTTTCCACTACTACTCTCTTAGCGCTCCAAATGTCCAGTTGCATTTTCTACAGAAAGAGTGTTCAGATCTGCTCAATCAAAAGTATGCTTTAACTCTGTTAGCTGAATGCACAGATCAGAAAAAATTTTCACAGAATGATTCTGTGTAGTTTATATTTGGAGACATTCCTTTTTCCACTATTACCCTCTTAGCGCTCCGAATCTCCACTTGCATTTTCTACAGAAAGAGTGTTTCAGAACGGCTCAATCAAAACTAAGGTTCAACTCTTTTAGTTGAACAAACAGAACAGAAAGAAGTTTCACACAATTCTTCTGTGTAGTTTTTATTTGTAGACATTCTTTTTCCCAATATAGGCCTCTTAGCGCTCAGAATGTCCAATTGCAGTTTCTACAGAAAGAGTGTTTCAGAACGGCTCAATCAAAAGTAAGGTTCAACTCAGTTAGTTGAATGCACAGAACAGAAAGAAGTTTCATACAATGCTTCTGTGTAGTTTATATTTGAACATATTCTTTTTTCCACTATTACCCACTTAGCGCTACGAATGTCCAGTTGCATTTTCTACAGACAGAGTGTTTCAAAACTGCTCAATCAAAAGTATGGTTTAACTCTGTTAGCTGAATGCTCAGATCAGAAAGAGGTTTCACAGAATGCTTCTGTGTAGTTTATATTTGAATATATTCCTTTTTCCACTACTACGCTCTTAGCGCTCCAAATGTCCAGTTGCATTTTCTACAGAAAGAGTGTTCAGATCTGCTCAATCAAAAGTATGGTTTAACTCTGTTAGCTGAATGCACAGATCAGAAAGAAGTTTCACCGAATGATTCTGTGTAGTTTATATTTGAAGACATTCCTTTTTCCACTATTACCCACTTAGCGCTCCGAATCTCCACTTGCATTTTCTACAAAAAGAGTGTTTCATAACTGCTCAATCAAAAATATGTTTTATCTCTGTTAACTGAATTTACAGATCAGAAATAAGTTTCACAGAATGCATCTGTGTAGTTTTTATTTGAAGATATTCTTTTTCCCAATGTAGGCCTCTTAGCGCTTAGCATGTCCAATTGCAGTTTCTACAGAAAGAGTGTTTCAGAACGGCTCAATCAATAGTAAGGTTCAAATCTGTTAGTTGAATGCACAGAACAGAAAGAATTTTCACAGAATGCTACTGTGTAGTTTATATTTGAATATATTCCTTTTTCCACTATTACCCTCTTAGCGCTCCGAATGTCCACTTGCATTTTCTACAGAAAGAGTGTTCAGAACTGCGCAATCAAAAGTATGGTTTAACTCTGTTAGCTTAATGAACATATCAGAAATAAGTTTCACACAATGCTTCTGTGTAGTTTTTATTTGAAGATATTATTTTTCCCAATAGAGGCCTCTTAGCGCTCAGAATGTCCAATTGCAGTTTCTACAGAAAGAGTGTTTCAGAAAGGCTCAATCAAAAGTAAGGTTCAACTCTGTTAGTTGAATGCACAGAACAGAAAGAAGTTTCATACAATGCTTCTGTGTAGTTTATATTTGAACATATTCTTTTTTCCACTATTACCCACTTAGCGCTACGAATGTCCAGTTGCATTTTCTACAGACAGAGTGTTTCAAAACTGCTCAATCAAAAGTATGGTTTAACTCTGTTAGCTGAATGCTCAGATCAGAAAGTAGTTTCACAGAATGCTTCTGTGTAGTTTATATTTGAATATATTCCTTTTTCCACTACTACTCTCTTAGCGCTCCAAATGTCCAGTTGCATT
This sequence comes from Symphalangus syndactylus, assembly GCF_028878055.3. Lineage (NCBI taxonomy): Eukaryota > Metazoa > Chordata > Mammalia > Primates > Hylobatidae > Symphalangus > Symphalangus syndactylus. Next base: position 968,077 of record NC_072439.2, read on the forward strand.
TTCTACAGAAAGAGTGTTCAGATCTGCTCAATCAAAAGTATGCTTTAACTCTGTTAGCTGAATGCACAGATCAGAAAAAATTTTCACAGAATGATTCTGTGTAGTTTATATTTGGAGACATTCCTTTTTCCACTATTACCCTCTTAGCGCTCCGAATCTCCACTTGCATTTTCTACAGAAAGAGTGTTTCAGAACGGCTCAATCAAAACTAAGGTTCAACTCTTTTAGTTGAACAAACAGAACAGAAAGAAGTTTCACACAATTCTTCTGTGTAGTTTTTATTTGTAGACATTCTTTTTCCCAATATAGGCCTCTTAGCGCTCAGAATGTCCAATTGCAGTTTCTACAGAAAGAGTGTTTCAGAACGGCTCAATCAAAAGTAAGGTTCAACTCAGTTAGTTGAATGCACAGAACAGAAAGAAGTTTCATACAATGCTTCTGTGTAGTTTATATTTGAACATATTCTTTTTTCCACTATTACCCACTTAGCGCTACGAATGTCCAGTTGCATTTTCTACAGACAGAGTGTTTCAAAACTGCTCAATCAAAAGTATGGTTTAACTCTGTTAGCTGAATGCTCAGATCAGAAAGAGGTTTCACAGAATGCTTCTGTGTAGTTTATATTTGAATATATTCCTTTTTCCACTACTACGCTCTTAGCGCTCCAAATGTCCAGTTGCATTTTCTACAGAAAGAGTGTTCAGATCTGCTCAATCAAAAGTATGGTTTAACTCTGTTAGCTGAATGCACAGATCAGAAAGAAGTTTCACCGAATGATTCTGTGTAGTTTATATTTGAAGACATTCCTTTTTCCACTATTACCCTCTTAGCGCTCTGAATCTCCACTTGCATTTTCTACAAAGAGTGTGTTTCATAACTGCTCAATCAAAAATATGTTTTATCTCTGTTAACTGAATTTACAGATCAGAAATAAGTTTCACAGAATGCATCTGTGTAGTTTTTATTTGAAGATATTCTTTTTCCCAATGTAGGCCTCTTAGCGCTTAGCATGTCCAATTGCAGTTTCTACAGAAAGAGTGTTTCAGAACGGCTCAATCAAAAGTAAGGTTCAACTCTGTTAGTTGAATGCACAGAACAGAAAGAATTTTCACAGAATGCTACTGTGTAGTTTATATTTGAATATATTCCTTTTTCCACTATTACCCTCTTAGCGCTCCGAATGTCCACTTGCATTTTCTACAGAAAGAGTGTTCAGAACTGCGCAATCAAAAGCATGGTTTAACTCTGTTAGCTTAATGAACATATCAGAAATAAGTTTCACAAAATGCTTCTGTGTAGTTTTTATTTGAAGATATTATTTTTCCCAATAGAGGCCTCTTAGCGCTCAGAATGTCCAATTGCAGTTTCTACAGAAAGAGTGTTTCAGAAAGGCTCAATCAAAAGTAAGGTTCAACTCTGTTAGTTGAATGCACAGAACAGAAAGAAGTTTCATACAATGCTTCTGTGTAGTTTATATTTGAACATATTCTTTTTTCCACTATTACCCACTTAGCGCTACGAATGTCCAGTTGCATTTTCTACAGACAGAGTGTTTCAAAACTGCTCAATCAAAAGTATGGTTTAACTCTGTTAGCTGAATGCTCAGATCAGAAAGTAGTTTCACAGAATGCTTCTGTGTAGTTTATATTTGAATATATCCCTTTTTCCACTACTACGCTCTTAGCGCTCCAAATGTCCAGTTGCATTTTCTACAGAAAGAGTGTTCAGATCTGCTCAATCAAAAGTATGCTTTAACTCTGTTAGCTGAATGCGCAGATCAGAAAGAAGTTTCACAGAATGATTCTGTGTAGTTTATATTTGGAGACATTCCTTTTTCCACTATTACCCTCTTAGCGCTCCGAATCTCCACTTGCATTTTCTACAGAAAGAGTGTTTCAGAACGGCTCAATCAAAACTAAGGTTCAACTCCTTTAGTTGAACAAACAGAACAGAAAGAAGTTTCACACAATTCTTCTGTGTAGTTTTTATTTGTAGACATTCTTTTTCCCAATATAGGCCTCTTAGCGCTCAGAATGTCCAATTGCAGTTTCTACAGAAAGAGTGTTTCAGAACTGCTCAATCAAAAGTAAGGTTCAACTCTGTTAGTTGAATGCACAGAACGGAAAGAAGTTTCATACAATGCTTCTGTGTAGTTTATATTTGAACATATTCTTTTTTCCACTATTACCCTCTTAGCGCTACGAATGTCCAGTTGCATTTTCTACAGACAGAGTGTTTCAAAACTGCTCAATCAAAAGTATGGTTTAACTCTGTTAGCTGAATGCTCAGATCAGAAAGAAGTTTCACAGAATTCTTCTGTGTAGTTTATATTTGAATATATTCCTTTTTCCACTACTACGCTCTTAGCGCTCCAAATGTCCAGTTGCATTTTCTACAGAAAGAGTGTTCAGATCTGCTCAATCAAAAGTATGGTTTAACTCTGTTAGCTGAATGCACAGATCAGAAAGAAGTTTCACTGAATGATTCTGTGTAGTTTATATTTGAAGACATTCCTTTTTCCACTATTACCCTCTTAGCGCTCCGAATCTCCACTTGCATTTTCTACAAAAAGAGTGTTTCATAACTGCTCAATCAAAAATATGTTTTATCTCTGTTAACTGAATTTACAGATCAGAAATAAGTTTCACAGAATGCATCTGTGTAGTTTTTATTTGAAGATATTCTTTTTCCCAATGTAGGCCTCTTAGCGCTTAGCATGTCCAATTGCAGTTTCTACAGAAAGAGTGTTTCAGAACGGCTCAATCAAAAGTATGCTTTAACTCTGTTAGCTGAATGCACAGATCAGAAAAAATTTTCACAGAATGATTCTGTGTAGTTTATATTTGGAGACATTCCTTTTTCCACTATTACCCTCTTAGCGCTCCGAATCTCCACTTGCATTTTCTACAGAAAGAGTGTTTCAGAACGGCTCAATCAAAACTAAGGTTCAACTCTTTTAGTCGAACAAACAGAACAGAAAGAAGTTTCACACAATTCTTCTGTGTAGTTTTTATTTGTAGACATTCTTTTTCCCAATATAGGCCTCTTAGCGCTCAGAATGTCCAATTGCAGTTTCTACAGAAAGAGTGTTTCAGAATGGCTCAATCAAAAGTAAGGTTCAACTCAGTTAGTTGAATGCACAGAACAGAAAGAAGTTTCATACAATGCTTCTGTGTAGTTTATATTTGAACATATTCTTTTTTCCACTATTACCCACTTAGCGCTACGAATGTCCAGTTGCATTTTCTACAGACAGAGTGTTTCAAAACTCCTCAATCAAAAGTATGGTTTAACTCTGTTAGCTGAATGCTCAGATCAGAAAGAGGTTTCACAGAATGCTTCTGTGTAGTTTATATTTGAATATATTCCTTTTTCCACTACTACGCTCTTAGCGCTCCAAATGTCCAGTTGCATTTTCTACAGAAAGAGTGTTCAGATCTGCTCAATCAAAAGTATGGTTTAACTCTGTTAGCTGAATGCACAGATCAGAAAGAAGTTTCACCGAATGATTCTGTGTAGTTTATATTTGAAGACATTCCTTTTTCCACTATTACACTCTTAGCGCTCTGAATCTCCACTTGCATTTTCTACAAAAAGAGTGTTTCATAACTGCTCAATCAAAAATATGTTTTATCTCTGTTAACTGAATTTACAGATCAGAAATAAGTTTCACAGAATGCATCTGTGTAGTTTTTATTTGAAGATATTCTTTTTCCCAATGTAGGCCTCTTAGCGCTTAGCATGTCCAATTGCAGTTTCTACAGAAAGAGTGTTTCAGAACGGCTCAATCAAAAGTAAGGTTCAACTCTGTTAGTTGAATGCACAGAACAGAAAGAATTTTCACAGAATGCTACTGTGTAGTTTATATTTGAATATATTCCTTTTTCCACTATTACCCTCTTAGCGCTCCGAATGTCCACTTGCATTTTCTACAGAAAGAGTGTTCAGAACTGCGCAATCAAAAGCATGGTTTAACTCTGTTAGCTTAATGAACATATCAGAAATAAGTTTCACAAAATGCTTCTGTGTAGTTTTTATTTGAAGATATTATTTTTCCCAATAGAGGCCTCTTAGCGCTCAGAATGTCCAATTGCAGTTTCTACAGAAAGAGTGTTTCAGAAAGGCTCAATCAAAAGTAAGGTTCAACTCTGTTAGTTGAATGCACAGAACAGAAAGAAGTTTCATACAATGCTTCTGTGTAGTTTATATTTGAACATATTCTTTTTTCCACTATTACCCACTTAGCGCTACGAATGTCCAGTTGCATTTTCTACAGACAGAGTGTTTCAAAACTGCTCAATCAAAAGTATGGTTTAACTCTGTTAGCTGAATGCTCAGATCAGAAAGTAGTTTCACAGAATGCTTCTGTGTAGTTTATATTTGAATATATCCCTTTTTCCACTACTACTCTCTTAGCGCTCCAAATGTCCAGTTGCATTTTCTACAGAAAGAGTGTTCAGATCTGCTCAATCAAAAGTATGCTTTAACTCTGTTAGCTGAATGCGCAGATCAGAAAGAAGTTTCACAGAATGATTCTGTGTAGTTTATATTTGGAGACATTCCTTTTTCCACTATTACCCTCTTAGCGCTCCGAATCTCCACTTGCATTTTCTACAGAAAGAGTGTTTCAGAACGGCTCAATCAAAACTAAGGTTCAACTCCTTTAGTTGAACAAACAGAACAGAAAGAAGTTTCACACAATTCTTCTGTGTAGTTTTTATTTGTAGACATTCTTTTTCCCAATATAGGCCTCTTAGCGCTCAGAATGTCCAATTGCAGTTTCTACAGAAAGAGTGTTTCAGAACTGCTCAATCAAAAGTAAGGTTCAACTCTGTTAGTTGAATGCACAGAACGGAAAGAAGTTTCATACAATGCTTCTGTGTAGTTTATATTTGAACATATTCTTTTTTCCACTATTACCCTCTTAGCGCTACGAATGTCCAGTTGCATTTTCTACAGACAGAGTGTTTCAAAACTGCTCAATCAAAAGTATGGTTTAACTCTGTTAGCTGAATGCTCAGATCAGAAAGAAGTTTCACAGAATTCTTCTGTGTAGTTTATATTTGAATATATTCCTTTTTCCACTACTACGCTCTTAGCGCTCCAAATGTCCAGTTGCATTTTCTACAGAAAGAGTGTTCAGATCTGCTCAATCAAAAGTATGGTTTAACTCTGTTAGCTGAATGCACAGATCAGAAAGAATTTTCACTGAATGATTCTGTGTAGTTTATATTTGAAGACATTCCTTTTTCCACTATTACCCTCTTAGCGCTCCGAATCTCCACTTGCATTTTCTACAAAAAGAGTGTTTCATAACTGCTCAATCAAAAATATGTTTTATCTCTGTTAACTGAATTTACAGATCAGAAATAAGTTTCACAGAATGCATCTGTGTAGTTTTTATTTGAAGATATTCTTTTTCCCAATGTAGGCCTCTTAGCGCTTAGCATGTCCAATTGCAGTTTCTACAGAAAGAGTGTTTCAGAACGGCTCAATCAAAAGTAAGGTTCAACTCTGTTAGTTGAATGCACAGAACAGAAAGAATTTTCACAGAATGCTACTGTGTAGTTTATATTTGAATATATTCCTTTTTCCACTATTACCCTCTTAGCGCTCCGAATGTCCACTTGCATTTTCTACAGAAAGAGTGTTCAGAACTGCGCAATCAAAAGTATGGTTTAACTCTGTTAGCTTAATGAACATATCAGAAATAAGTTTCACACAATTCTTCGGTGTAGTTTTTATTTGAAGATATTATTTTTCCCAATAGAGGCCTCTTAGCGCTCAGAATGTCCAATTGCAGTTTCTACAGAAAGAGTGTTTCAGAAAGGCTCAATCAAAAGTAAGGTTCAACTCTGTTAGTTGAATGCACAGAACAGAAAGAAGTTTCATACAATGCTTCTGTGTAGTTTATATTTGAACATATTCTTTTTTCCACTATTACCCACTTAGCGCTACGAATGTCCAGTTGCATTTTCTACAGACAGAGTGTTTCAAAACTGCTCAATCAAATGTATGGTTTAACTCTGTTAGCTGAATGCTCAGATCAGAAAGAAGTTTCACAGAATGCTTCTGTGTAGTTTATATATGAATATATTCCTTTTTCCACTACTACGCTCTTAGCGCTCCAAATGTCCAGTTGCATTTTCTACAGAAAGAGTGTTCAGATCTGCTCAATCAAAAGTATGGTTTAACTCTGTTAGCTGAATGCACAGATCAGAGAGAAGTTTCACCGAATGATTCTGTGTAGTTTATATTTGAAGACATTCCTTTTTCCACTATTACCCCCTTAGCGCTCCGAATCTCCACTTGCATTTTCTACAGAAAGAGTGTTTCATAACTGCTCAATCAAAAACATGTTTTATCTCTGTTAACTGAATTTACAGATCAGAAATAAGTTTCACAGAATGCATCTGTGTAGTTTTTATTTGAAGATATTCTTTTTCCCAATGTAGGCCTCTTAGCGCTTAGCATGTCCAATTGCAGTTTCTACAGAAAGAGTGTTTCAGAACGGCTCAATCAAAAGTAAGGTTCAACTCTGTTAGTTGAATGCACAGAACAGAAAGAATTTTCACAGAATGCTACTGTGCAGTTTATATTTGAATATATTCCTTTTTCCACTATTACCCTCTTATCGCTCCGAATGTCCACTTGCATTTTCTACAGAAAGAGTGTTCAGAACTGCGCAATCAAAAGTGTGGTTTAACTCTGTTAGCTTAATGAACATATCAGAAATAAGTTTCACACAATCCTTCTGTGTAGTTTTTATTTGAAGATATTATTTCTCCCAATAGAGGCCTCTTAGCGCTCAGAATGTCCAATTGCAGTTTCTACAGAAAGAGTGTTTCAGAAAGGCTCAATCAAAAGTAAGGTTCAACTCTGTTAGTTGAATGCACAGAACAGAAAGAAGTTTCATACAATGCTTCTGTGTAGTTTATATTTGAACATATTCTTTTATCCACTATTACGCACTTAGCGCTACGAATGTCCAGTTGCATTTTCTACAGACAGAGTGTTTCAAAACTGCTCAATCAAAAGTATGGCTTAACTCTGTTAGCTGAATGCTCAGATCAGAAAGAAGTTTCACAGAATGCTTCTGTGTAGTTTATATTTGAATATATTCCTTTTTCCACTACTACTCTCTTAGCGCTCCAAATGTCCAGTTGCATTTTCTACAGAAAGAGTGTTCAGATCTGCTCAATCAAAAGTATGGTTTAACTCTGTTAGCTGAATGCACAGATCAGAAAGAAGTTTCACAGAATGATTCTGTGTAGTTTATATTTGGAGACATTCTTTTTCCACTATTACCCTCTTAGCGCTCCGAATCTCCACTTGCATTTTCTACAGAAAGAGTGTTTCAGAACGGCTCAATCAAAACTAAGGTTCAACTCTTTTAGTTGAACAAACAGAACAGAAAGAAGTTTCACACAATTCTTCTGTGTAGTTTTTATTTGTAGACATTCTTTTTCCCAATATAGGCCTCTTAGCGCTCAGAATGTCCAATTGCAGTTTCTACAGAAAGAGTGTTTCAGAACGGCTCAATCAAAAGTAAGGTTCAACTCTGTTAGTTGAATGCACAGAACAGAAAGAAGTTTCATACAATGCTTCTGTGTAGTTTATATTTGAACATATTCTTTTTTCCACTATTACCCACTTAGCGCTACGAATGTCCAGTTGCATTTTCTACAGACAGAGTGTTTCAAAACTCCTCAATCAAAAGTATGGTTTAACTCTGTTAGCTGAATGCTCAGATCAGAAAGAAGTTTCACAGAATGCTTCTGTGTAGTTTATATTTGAATATATTCCTTTTTCCACTACTACGCTCTTAGCGCTCCAAATGTCCAGTTGCATTTTCTACAGAAAGAGTGTTCAGATCTGCTCAATCAAAAGTATGGTTTAACTCTGTTAGCTGAATGCACAGATCAGAAAGAAGTTTCACCGAATGATTCTGTGTAGTTTATATTTGAAGACATTCCTTTTTCCACTATTACCCTCTTAGCGCTCCGAATCTCCACTTGTATTTTCTACAAAAAGAGTGTTTCATAACTGCTCAATCAAAAATATGTTTTATCTCTGTTAACTGAATTTACAGATCAGAAATAAGTTTCACAGAATGCATCTGTGTAGTTTTTATTTGAAGATATTCTTTTTCCCAATGTAGGCCTCTTAGCGCTTAGCATGTCCAATTGCAGTTTCTACAGAAAGAGTGTTTCAGAACGGCTCAATCAAAAGTAAGGTTCAACTCTGTTAGTTGAATGCACAGAACAGAAAGAATTTTCACAGAATGCTACTGTGTAGTTTATATTTGAATATATTCCTTTTTCCACTATTACCCTCTTAGCGCTCCGAATGTCCACTTGCATTTTCTACAGAAAGAGTGTTCAGAACTGCGCAATCAAAAGTATGGTTTAACTCTGTTAGCTTAATGAACATATCAGAAATAAGTTTCACACAATGCTTCGGTGTAGTTTTTATTTGAAGATATTATTTTTCCCAATAGAGGCCTCTTAGCGCTCAGAATGTCCAATTGCAGTTTCTACAGAAAGAGTGTTTCAGAAAGGCTCAATCAAAAGTAAGGTTCAACTCTGTTAGTTGAATGCACAGAACAGAAAGAAGTTTCATACAATGCTTCTGTGTAGTTTATATTTGAACATATTGTTTTTTCCACTATTACCCACTTAGCGCTACGAATGTCCAGTTGCATTTTCTACAGACAGAGTGTTTCAAAACTGCTCAATCAAATGTATGGTTTAACTCTGTTAGCTGAATGCTCAGATCAGAAAGAAGTTTCACAGAATGCTTCTGTGTAGTTTATATATGAATATATTCCTTTTTCCACTACTACGCTCTTAGCGCTCCAAATGTCCAGTTGCATTTTCTACAGAAAGAGTGTTCAGATCTGCTCAATCAAAAGTATGGTTTAACTCTGTTAGCTGAATGCACAGATCAGAGAGAAGTTTCACCGAATGATTCTGTGTAGTTTATATTTGAAGACATTCCTTTTTCCACTATTACCCCCTTAGCGCTCCGAATCTCCACTTGCATTTTCTACAGAAAGAGTGTTTCATAACTGCTCAATCAAAAACATGTTTTATCTCTGTTAACTGAATTTACAGTTCAGAAATAAGTTTCACAGAATGCATCTGTGTAGTTTTTATTTGAAGATATTCTTTTTCCCAATGTAGGCCTCTTAGCGCTTAGCATGTCCAATTGCAGTTTCTACAGAAAGAGTGTTTCAGAACGGCTCAATCAAAAGTAAGGTTCAACTCTGTTAGTTGAATGCACAGAACAGAAAGAATTTTCACAGAATGCTACTGTGCAGTTTATATTTGAATATATTCCTTTTTCCACTATTACCCTCTTATCGCTCCGAATGTCCACTTGCATTTTCTACAGAAAGAGTGTTCAGAACTGCGCAATCAAAAGTATGGTTTAACTCTGTTAGCTTAATGAACATATCAGAAATAAGTTTCACACAATCCTTCTGTGTAGTTTTTATTTGAAGATATTATTTCTCCCAATAGAGGCCTCTTAGCGCTCAGAATGTCCAATTGCAGTTTCTACAGAAAGAGTGTTTCAGAAAGGCTCAATCAAAAGTAAGGTTCAACTCTGTTAGTTGAATGCACAGAACAGAAAGAAGTTTCATACAATGCTTCTGTGTAGTTTATATTTGAACATATTCTTTTATCCACTATTACCCACTTAGCGCTACGAATGTCCAGTTGCATTTTCTACAGACAGAGTGTTTCAAAACTGCTCAATCAAAAGTATGGCTTAACTCTGTTAGCTGAATGCTCAGATCAGAAAGAAGTTTCACAGAATGCTTCTGTGTAGTTTATATTTGAATATATTCCTTTTTCCACTACTACTCTCTTAGCGCTCCAAATGTCCAGTTGCATTTTCTACGGAAAGAGTGTTCAGATCTGCTCAATCAAAAGTATGGTTTAACTCTGTTAGCTGAATGCACAGATCAGAAAGAAGTTTCACAGAATGATTCTGTGTAGTTTATATTTGGAGACATTCTTTTTCCACTATTACCCTCTTAGCGCTCCGAATCTCCACTTGCATTTTCTACAGAAAGAGTGTTTCAGAACGGCTCAATCAAAACTAAGGTTCAACTCTTTTAGTTGAACAAACAGAACAGAAAGAAGTTTCACACAATTCTTCTGTGTAGTTTTTATTTGTAGACATTCTTTTTCCCAATATAGGCCTCTTAGCGCTCAGAATGTCCAATTGCAGTTTCTACAGAAAGAGTGTTTCAGAACGGCTCAATCAAAAGTAAGGTTCAACTCTGTTAGTTGAATGCACAGAACAGAAAGAAGTTTCATACAATGCTTCTGTGTAGTTTATATTTGAACATATTCTTTTTTCCACTATTACCCACTTAGCGCTACGAATGTCCAGTTGCATTTTCTACAGACACAGTGTTTCAAAACTCCTCAATCAAAAGTATGGTTTAACTCTGTTAGCTGAATGCTCAGATCAGAAAGAAGTTTCACAGAATGCTTCTGTGTAGTTTATATTTGAATATATTCCTTTTTCCACTACTACGCTCTTAGCGCTCCAAATGTCCAGTTGCATTTTCTACAGAAAGAGTGTTCAGATCTGCTCAATCAAAAGTATGGTTTAACTCTGTTAGCTGAATGCACAGATCAGAAAGAAGTTTCACCGAATGATTCTGTGTAGTTTATATTTGAAGACATTCCTTTTTCCACTATTACCCTCTTAGCGCTCCGAATCTCCACTTGTATTTTCTACAAAAAGAGTGTTTCATAACTGCTCAATCAAAAATATGTTTTATCTCTGTTAACTGAATTTACAGATCAGAAATAAGTTTCACAGAATGCATCTGTGTAGTTTTTATTTGAAGATATTCTTTTTCCCAATGTAGGCCTCTTAGCGCTTAGCATGTCCAATTGCAGTTTCTACAGAAAGAGTGTTTCAGAACGGCTCAATCAAAAGTAAGGTTCAACTCTGTTAGTTGAATGCACAGAACAGAAAGAATTTTCACAGAATGCTACTGTGTAGTTTATATTTGAATATATTCCTTTTTCCACTATTACCCTCTTAGCGCTCCGAATGTCCACTTGCATTTTCTACAGAAAGAGTGTTCAGAACTGCGCAATCAAAAGTATGGTTTAACTCTGTTAGCTTAATGAACATATCAGAAATAAGTTTCACACAATGCTTCGGTGTAGTTTTTATTTGAAGATATTATTTTTCCCAATAGAGGCCTCTTAGCGCTCAGAATGTCCAATTGCAGTTTCTACAGAAAGAGTGTTTCAGAAAGGCTCAATCAAAAGTAAGGTTCAACTCTGTTAGTTGAATGCACAGAACAGAAAGAAGTTTCATACAATGCTTCTGTGTAGTTTATATTTGAACATATTCTTTTTTCCACTATTACCCACTTAGCGCTACGAATGTCCAGTTGCATTTTCTACAGACAGAGTGTTTCAAAACTGCTCAATCAAATGTATGGTTTAACTCTGTTAGCTGAATGCTCAGATCAGAAAGAAGTTTCACAGAATGCTTCTGTGTAGTTTATATATGAATATATTCCTTTTTCCACTACTACGCTCTTAGCGCTCCAAATGTCCAGTTGCATTTTCTACAGAAAGAGTGTTCAGATCTGCTCAATCAAAAGTATGGTTTAACTCTGTTAGCTGAATGCACAGATCAGAGAGAAGTTTCACCGAATGATTCTGTGTAGTTTATATTTGAAGACATTCCTTTTTCCACTATTACCCCCTTAGCGCTCCGAATCTCCACTTGCATTTTCTACAGAAAGAGTGTTTCATAACTGCTCAATCAAAAACATGTTTTATCTCTGTTAACTGAATTTACAGATCAGAAATAAGTTTCACAGAATGCATCTGTGTAGTTTTTATTTGAAGATATTCTTTTTCCCAATGTAGGCCTCTTAGCGCTTAGCATGTCCAATTGCAGTTTCTACAGAAAGAGTGTTTCAGAACGGCTCAATCAAAAGTAAGGTTCAACTCTGTTAGTTGAATGCACAGAACAGAAAGAATTTTCACAGAATGCTACTGTGCAGTTTATATTTGAATATATTCCTTTTTCCACTATTACCCTCTTATCGCTCCGAATGTCCACTTGCATTTTCTACAGAAAGAGTGTTCAGAACTGCGCAATCAAAAGTATGGTTTAACTCTGTTAGCTTAATGAACATATCAGAAATAAGTTTCACACAATCCTTCTGTGTAGTTTTTATTTGAAGATATTATTTCTCCCAATAGAGGCCTCTTAGCGCTCAGAATGTCCAATTGCAGTTTCTACAGAAAGAGTGTTTCAGAAAGGCTCAATCAAAAGTAAGGTTCAACTCTGTTAGTTGAATGCACAGAACAGAAAGAAGTTTCATACAATGCTTCTGTGTAGTTTATATTTGAACATATTCTTTTATCCACTATTACCCACTTATCGCTACGAATGTCCAGTTGCATTTTCTACAGACAGAGTGTTTCAAAACTGCTCAATCAAAAGTATGTCTTAACTCTGTTAGCTGAATGCTCAGATCAGAAAGAAGTTTCACAGAATGCTTCTGTGTAGTTTATATTTGAATATATTCCTTTTTCCACTACTACTCTCTTAGCGCTCCAAATGTCCAGTTGCATTTTCTACAGCAAGAGTGTTCAGATCTGCTCAATCAAAAGTATGGTTTAACTCTGTTAGCTGAATGCACAGATCAGAAAGAAGTTTCACAGAATGATTCTGTGTAGTTTATATTTGGAGACATTCTTTTTCCACTATTACCCTCTTAGCGCTCCGAATCTCCACTTGCATTTTCTACAGAAAGAGTGTTTCAGAACGGCTCAATCAAAACTAAGGTTCAACTCTTTTAGTTGAACAAACAGAACAGAAAGAAGTTTCACACAATTCTTCTGTGTAGTTTTTATTTGTAGACATTCTTTTTCCCAATATAGGCCTCTTAGCGCTCAGAATGTCCAATTGCAGTTTCTACAGAAAGAGTGTTTCAGAACGGCTCAATCAAAAGTAAGGTTCAACTCTGTTAGTTGAATGCACAGAACAGAAAGAAGTTTCATACAATGCTTCTGTGTAGTTTATATTTGAACATATTCTTTTTTCCACTATTACCCACTTAGCGCTACGAATGTCCAGTTGCATTTTCTACAGACAGAGTGTTTCAAAACTCCTCAATCAAAAGTATGGTTTAACTCTGTTAGCTGAATGCTCAGATCAGAAAGAAGTTTCACAGAATGCTTCTGTGTAGTTTATATTTGAATATATTCCTTTTTCCACTACTACGCTCTTAGCGCTCCAAATGTCCAGTTGCATTTTCTACAGAAAGAGTGTTCAGATCTGCTCAATCAAAAGTATGGTTTAACTCTGTTAGCTGAATGCACAGATCAGAAAGAAGTTTCACCGAATGATTCTGTGTAGTTTATATTTGAAGACATTCCTTTTTCCACTATTACCCTCTTAGCGCTCCGAATCTCCACTTGTATTTTCTACAAAAAGAGTGTTTCATAACTGCTCAATCAAAAATATGTTTTATCTCTGTTAACTGAATTTACAGATCAGAAATAAGTTTCACAGAATGCATCTGTGTAGTTTTTATTTGAAGATATTCTTTTTCCCAATGTAGGCCTCTTAGCGCTTAGCATGTCCAATTGCAGTTTCTACAGAAAGAGTGTTTCAGAACGGCTCAATCAAAAGTAAGGTTCAACTCTGTTAGTTGAATGCACAGAACAGAAAGAATTTTCACAGAATGCTACTGTGTAGTTTATATTTGAATATATTCCTTTTTCCACTATTACCCTCTTAGCGCTCCGAATGTCCACTTGCATTTTCTACAGAAAGAGTGTTCAGAACTGCGCAATCAAAAGTATGGTTTAACTCTGTTAGCTTAATGAACATATCAGAAATAAGTTTCACACAATGCTTCGGTGTAGTTTTTATTTGAAGATATTATTTTTCCCAATAGAGGCCTCTTAGCGCTCAGAATGTCCAATTGCAGTTTCTACAGAAAGAGTGTTTCAGAAAGGCTCAATCAAAAGTAAGGTTCAACTCTGTTAGTTGAATGCACAGAACAGAAAGAAGTTTCATACAATGCTTCTGTGTAGTTTATATTTGAACATATTCTTTTTTCCACTATTACCCACTTAGCGCTACGAATGTCCAGTTGCATTTTCTACAGACAGAGTGTTTCAAAACTGCTCAATCAAATGTATGGTTTAACTCTGTTAGCTGAATGCTCAGATCAGAAAGAAGTTTCACAGAATGCTTCTGTGTAGTTTATATATGAATATATTCCTTTTTCCACTACTACGCTCTTAGCGCTCCAAATGTCCAGTTGCATTTTCTACAGAAAGAGTGTTCAGATCTGCTCAATCAAAAGTATGGTTTAACTCTGTTAGCTGAATGCACAGATCAGAGAGAAGTTTCACCGAATGATTCTGTGTAGTTTATATTTGAAGACATTCCTTTTTCCACTATTACCCCCTTAGCGCTCCGAATCTCCACTTGCATTTTCTACAGAAAGAGTGTTTCATAACTGCTCAATCAAAAACATGTTTTATCTCTGTTAACTGAATTTACAGATCAGAAATAAGTTTCACAGAATGCATCTGTGTAGTTTTTATTTGAAGATATTCTTTTTCCCAATGTAGGCCTCTTAGCGCTTAGCATGTACAATTGCAGTTTCTACAGAAAGTGTGTTTCAGAACGGCTCAATCAAAAGTAAGGTTCAACTCTGTTAGTTGAATGCACAGAACAGAAAGAATTTTCACAGAATGCTACTGTGCAGTTTATATTTGAATATATTCCTTTTTCCACTATTACCCTCTTATCGCTCCGAATGTCCACTTGCATTTTCTACAGAAAGAGTGTTCAGAACTGCGCAATCAAAAGTATGGTTTAACTCTGTTAGCTTAATGAACATATCAGAAATAAGTTTCACACAATCCTTCTGTGTACTTTTTATTTGAAGATATTATTTCTCCCAATAGAGGCCTCTTAGCGCTCAGAATGTCCAATTGCAGTTTCTACAGAAAGAGTGTTTCAGAAAGGCTCAATCAAAAGTAAGGTTCAACTCTGTTAGTTGAATGCACAGAACAGAAAGAAGTTTCATACAATGCTTCTGTGTAGTTTATATTTGAACATATTCTTTTATCCACTATTACCCACTTAGCGCTACGAATGTCCAGTTGCATTTTCTACAGACAGAGTGTTTCAAAACTGCTCAATCAAAAGTATGGCTTAACTCTGTTAGCTGAATGCTCAGATCAGAAAGAAGTTTCACAGAATGCTTCTGTGTAGTTTATATTTGAATATATTCCTTTTTCCACTACTACTCTCTTAGCGCTCCAAATGTCCAGTTGCATTTTCTACAGAAAGAGTGTTCAGATCTGCTCAATCAAAAGTATGGTTTAACTCTGTTAGCTGAATGCACAGATCAGAAAGAAGTTTCACAGAATGATTCTGTGTAGTTTATATTTGGAGACATTCTTTTTCCACTATTACCCTCTTAGCGCTCCGAATCTCCACTTGCATTTTCTACAGAAAGAGTGTTTCAGAACGGCTCAATCAAAACTAAGGTTCAACTCTTTTAGTTGAACAAACAGAACAGAAAGAAGTTTCACACAATTCTTCTGTGTAGTTTTTATTTGTAGACATTCTTTTTCCCAATATAGGCCTCTTAGCGCTCAGAATGTCCAATTGCAGTTTCTACAGAAAGAGTGTTTCAGAACGGCTCAATCAAAAGTAAGGTTCAACTCTGTTAGTTGAATGCACAGAACAGAAAGAAGTTTCATACAATGCTTCTGTGTAGTTTATATTTGAACATATTCTTTTTTCCACTATTACCCACTTAGCGCTACGAATGTCCAGTTGCATTTTCTACAGACAGAGTGTTTCAAAACTCCTCAATCAAAAGTATGGTTTAACTCTGTTAGCTGAATGCTCAGATCAGAAAGAAGTTTCACAGAATGCTTCTGTGTAGTTTATATTTGAATATATTCCTTTTTCCACTACTACGCTCTTAGCGCTCCAAATGTCCAGTTGCATTTTCTACAGAAAGAGTGTTCAGATCTGCTCAATCAAAAGTATGGTTTAACTCTGTTAGCTGAATGCACAGATCAGAAAGAAGTTTCACCGAATGATTCTGTGTAGTTTATATTTGAAGACATTCCTTTTTCCACTATTACCCTCTTAGCGCTCCGAATCTCCACTTGTATTTTCTACAAAAAGAGTGTTTCATAACTGCTCAATCAAAAATATGTTTTATCTCTGTTAACTGAATTTACAGATCAGAAATAAGTTTCACAGAATGCATCTGTGTAGTTTTTATTTGAAGATATTCTTTTTCCCAATGTAGGCCTCTTAGCGCTTAGCATGTCCAATTGCAGTTTCTACAGAAAGAGTGTTTCAGAACGGCTCAATCAAAAGTAAGGTTCAACTCTGTTAGTTGAATGCACAGAACAGAAAGAATTTTCACAGAATGCTACTGTGTAGTTTATATTTGAATATATTCCTTTTTCCACTATTACCCTCTTAGCGCTCCGAATGTCCACTTGCATTTTCTACAGAAAGAGTGTTCAGAACTGCGCAATCAAAAGTATGGTTTAACTCTGTTAGCTTAATGAACATATCAGAAATAAGTTTCACACAATGCTTCGGTGTAGTTTTTATTTGAAGATATTATTTTTCCCAATAGAGGCCTCTTAGCGCTCAGAATGTCCAATTGCAGTTTCTACAGAAAGAGTGTTTCAGAAAGGCTCAATCAAAAGTAAGGTTCAACTCTGTTAGTTGAATGCACAGAACAGAAAGAAGTTTCATACAATGCTTCTGTGTAGTTTATATTTGAACATATTCTTTTTTCCACTATTACCCACTTAGCGCTACGAATGTACAGTTGCATTTTCTACAGACAGAGTGTTTCAAAACTGCTCAATCAAATGTATGGTTTAACTCTGTTAGCTGAATGCTCAGATCAGAAAGAAGTTTCACAGAATGCTTCTGTGTAGTTTATATATGAATATATTCCTTTTTCCACTACTACGCTCTTAGCGCTCCAAATGTCCAGTTGCATTTTCTACAGAAAGAGTGTTCAGATCTGCTCAATCAAAAGTATGGTTTAACTCTGTTAGCTGAATGCACAGATCAGAGAGAAGTTTCACCGAATGATTCTGTGTAGTTTATATTTGAAGACATTCCTTTTTCCACTATTACCCCCTTAGCGCTCCGAATCTCCACTTGCATTTTCTACAGAAAGAGTGTTTCATAACTGCTCAATCAAAAACATGTTTTATCTCTGTTAACTGAATTTACAGATCAGAAATAAGTTTCACAGAATGCATCTGTGTAGTTTTTATTTGAAGATATTCTTTTTCCCAATGTAGGCCTCTTAGCGCTTAGCATGTCCAATTGCAGTTTCTACAGAAAGAGTGTTTCAGAACGGCTCAATCAAAAGTAAGGTTCAACTCTGTTAGTTGAATGCACAGAACAGAAAGAATTTTCACAGAATGCTACTGTGCAGTTTATATTTGAATATATTCCTTTTTCCACTATTACCCTCTTATCGCTCCGAATGTCCACTTGCATTTTCTACAGAAAGAGTGTTCAGAACTGCGCAATCAAAAGTATGGTTTAACTCTGTTAGCTTAATGAACATATCAGAAATAAGTTTCACACAATCCTTCTGTGTAGTTTTTATTTGAAGATATTATTTCTCCCAATAGAGGCCTCTTAGCGCTCAGAATGTCCAATTGCAGTTTCTACAGAAAGAGTGTTTCAGAAAGGCTCAATCAAAAGTAAGGTTCAACTCTGTTAGTTGAATGCACAGAACAGAAAGAAGTTTCATACAATGCTTCTGTGTAGTTTATATTTGAACATATTCTTTTATCCACTATTACCCACTTAGCGCTACGAATGTCCAGTTGCATTTTCTACAGACAGAGTGTTTCAAAACTGCTCAATCAAAAGTATGGCTTAACTCTGTTAGCTGAATGCTCAGATCAGAAAGATGTTTCACAGAATGCTTCTGTGTAGTTTATATTTGAATATATTCCTTTTTCCACTACTACTCTCTTAGCGCTCCAAATGTCCAGTTGCATTTTCTACAGAAAGAGTGTTCAGATCTGCTCAATCAAAAGTATGGTTTAACTCTGTTAGCTGAATGCACAGATCAGAAAGAAGTTTCACAGAATGATTCTGTGTAGTTTATATTTGGAGACATTCTTTTTCCACTATTACCCTCTTAGCGCTCCGAATCTCCACTTGCATTTTCTACAGAAAGAGTGTTTCAGAACGGCTCAATCAAAACTAAGGTTCAACTCTTTTAGTTGAACAAACAGAACAGAAAGAAGTTTCACACAATTCTTCTGTGTAGTTTTTATTTGTAGACATTCTTTTTCCCAATATAGGCCTCTTAGCGCTCAGAATGTCCAATTGCAGTTTCTACAGAAAGAGTGTTTCAGAACGGCTCAATCAAAAGTAAGGTTCAACTCTGTTAGTTGAATGCACAGAACAGAAAGAAGTTTCATACAATGCTTCTGTGTAGTTTATATTTGAACATATTCTTTTTTCCACTATTACCCACTTAGCGCTACGAATGTCCAGTTGCATTTTCTACAGACAGAGTGTTTCAAAACTCCTCAATCAAAAGTATGGTTTAACTCTGTTAGCTGAATGCTCAGATCAGAAAGAAGTTTCACAGAATGCTTCTGTGTAGTTTATATTTGAATATATTCCTTTTTCCACTACTACGCTCTTAGCGCTCCAAATGTCCAGTTGCATTTTCTACAGAAAGAGTGTTCAGATCTGCTCAATCAAAAGTATGGTTTAACTCTGTTAGCTGAATGCACAGATCAGAAAGAAGTTTCACCGAATGATTCTGTGTAGTTTATATTTGAAGACATTCCTTTTTCCACTATTACCCTCTTAGCGCTCCGAATCTCCACTTGTATTTTCTACAAAAAGAGTGTTTCATAACTGCTCAATCAAAAATATGTTTTATCTCTGTTAACTGAATTTACAGATCAGAAATAAGTTTCACAGAATGCATCTGTGTAGTTTTTATTTGAAGATATTCTTTTTCCCAATGTAGGCCTCTTAGCGCTTAGCATGTCCAATTGCAGTTTCTACAGAAAGAGTGTTTCAGAACGGCTCAATCAAAAGTAAGGTTCAACTCTGTTAGTTGAATGCACAGAACAGAAAGAATTTTCACAGAATGCTACTGTGTAGTTTATATTTGAATATATTCCTTTTTCCACTATTACCCTCTTAGCGCTCCGAATGTCCACTTGCATTTTCTACAGAAAGAGTGTTCAGAACTGCGCAATCAAAAGTATGGTTTAACTCTGTTAGCTTAATGAACATATCAGAAATAAGTTTCACACAATGCTTCGGTGTAGTTTTTATTTGAAGATATTATTTTTCCCAATAGAGGCCTCTTAGCGCTCAGAATGTCCAATTGCAGTTTCTACAGAAAGAGTGTTTCAGAAAGGCTCAATCAAAAGTAAGGTTCAACTCTGTTAGTTGAATGCACAGAACAGAAAGAAGTTTCATACAATGCTTCTGTGTAGTTTATATTTGAACATATTGTTTTTTCCACTATTACCCACTTAGCGCTACGAATGTCCAGTTGCATTTTCTACAGACAGAGTGTTTCAAAACTGCTCAATCAAATGTATGGTTTAACTCTGTTAGCTGAATGCTCAGATCAGAAAGAAGTTTCACAGAATGCTTCTGTGTAGTTTATATATGAATATATTCCTTTTTCCACTACTACGCTCTTAGCGCTCCAAATGTCCAGTTGCATTTTCTACAGAAAGAGTGTTCAGATCTGCTCAATCAAAAGTATGGTTTAACTCTGTTAGCTGAATGCACAGATCAGAGAGAAGTTTCACCGAATGATTCTGTGTAGTTTATATTTGAAGACATTCCTTTTTCCACTATTACCCCCTTAGCGCTACGAATCTCCACTTGCATTTTCTACAGAAAGAGTGTTTCATAACTGCTCAATCAAAAACATGTTTTATCTCTGTTAACTGAATTTACAGATCAGAAATAAGTTTCACAGAATGCATCTGTGTAGTTTTTATTTGAAGATATTCTTTTTCCCAATGTAGGCCTCTTAGCGCTTAGCATGTCCAATTGCAGTTTCTACAGAAAGAGTGTTTCAGAACGGCTCAATCAAAAGTAAGGTTCAACTCTGTTAGTTGAATGCACAGAACAGAAAGAATTTTCACAGAATGCTACTGTGCAGTTTATATTTGAATATATTCCTTTTTCCACTATTACCCTCTTATCGCTCCGAATGTCCACTTGCATTTTCTACAGAAAGAGTGTTCAGAACTGCGCAATCAAAAGTATGGTTTAACTCTGTTAGCTTAATGAACATATCAGAAATAAGTTTCACACAATCCTTCTGTGTAGTTTTTATTTGAAGATATTATTTCTCCCAATAGAGGCCTCTTAGCGCTCAGAATGTCCAATTGCAGTTTCTACAGAAAGAGTGTTTCAGAAAGGCTCAATCAAAAGTAAGGTTCAACTCTGTTAGTTGAATGCACAGAACAGAAAGAAGTTTCATACAATGCTTCTGTGTAGTTTATATTTGAACATATTCTTTTATCCACTATTACCCACTTAGCGCTACGAATGTCCAGTTGCATTTTCTACAGACAGAGTGTTTCAAAACTGCTCAATCAAAAGTATGGCTTAACTCTGTTAGCTGAATGCTCAGATCAGAAAGAAGTTTCACAGAATGCTTCTGTGTAGTTTATATTTGAATATATTCCTTTTTCCACTACTACTCTCTTAGCGCTCCAAATGTCCAGTTGCATTTTCTACAGAAAGGGTGTTCAGATCTGCTCAATCAAAAGTATGGTTTAACTCTGTTAGCTGAATGCACAGATCAGAAAGAAGTTTCACAGAATGATTCTGTGTAGTTTATATTTGGAGACATTCTTTTTCCACTATTACCCTCTTAGCGCTCCGAATCTCCACTTGCATTTTCTACAGAAAGAGTGTTTCAGAACGGCTCAATCAAAACTAAGGTTCAACTCTTTTAGTTGAACAAACAGAACAGAAAGAAGTTTCACACAATTCTTCTGTGTAGTTTTTATTTGTAGACATTCTTTTTCCCAATATAGGCCTCTTAGCGCTCAGAATGTCCAATTGCAGTTTCTACAGAAAGAGTGTTTCAGAACGGCTCAATCAAAAGTAAGGTTCAACTCTGTTAGTTGAATGCACAGAACAGAAAGAAGTTTCATACAATGCTTCTGTGTAGTTTATATTTGAACATATTCTTTTTTCCACTATTACCCACTTAGCGCTACGAATGTCCAGTTGCATTTTCTACAGACAGAGTGTTTCAAAACTCCTCAATCAAAAGTATGGTTTAACTCTGTTAGCTGAATGCTCAGATCAGAAAGAAGTTTCACAGAATGCTTCTGTGTAGTTTATATTTGAATATATTCCTTTTTCCACTACTACGCTCTTAGCGCTCCAAATGTCCAGTTGCATTTTCTACAGAAAGAGTGTTCAGATCTGCTCAATCAAAAGTATGGTTTAACTCTGTTAGCTGAATGCACAGATCAGAAAGAAGTTTCACCGAATGATTCTGTGTAGTTTATATTTGAAGACATTCCTTTTTCCACTATTACCCTCTTAGCGCTCCGAATCTCCACTTGTATTTTCTACAAAAAGAGTGTTTCATAACTGCTCAATCAAAAATATGTTTTATCTCTGTTAACTGAATTTACAGATCAGAAATAAGTTTCACAGAATGCATCTGTGTAGTTTTTATTTGAAGATATTCTTTTTCCCAATGTAGGCCTCTTAGCGCTTAGCATGTCCAATTGCAGTTTCTACAGAAAGAGTGTTTCAGAACGGCTCAATCAAAAGTAAGGTTCAACTCTGTTAGTTGAATGCACAGAACAGAAAGAATTTTCACAGAATGCTACTGTGTAGTTTATATTTGAATATATTCCTTTTTCCACTATTACCCTCTTAGCGCTCCGAATGTCCACTTGCATTTTCTACAGAAAGAGTGTTCAGAACTGCGCAATCAAAAGTATGGTTTAACTCTGTTAGCTTAATGAACATATCAGAAATAAGTTTCACACAATGCTTCGGTGTAGTTTTTATTTGAAGATATTATTTTTCCCAATAGAGGCCTCTTAGCGCTCAGAATGTCCAATTGCAGTTTCTACAGAAAGAGTGTTTCAGAAAGGCTCAATCAAAAGTAAGGTTCAACTCTGTTAGTTGAATGCACAGAACAGAAAGAAGTTTCATACAATGCTTCTGTGTAGTTTATATTTGAACATATTGTTTTTTCCACTATTACCCACTTAGCGCTACGAATGTCCAGTTGCATTTTCTACAGACAGAGTGTTTCAAAACTGCTCAATCAAATGTATGGTTTAACTCTGTTAGCTGAATGCTCAGATCAGAAAGAAGTTTCACAGAATGCTTCTGTGTAGTTTATATATGAATATATTCCTTTTTCCACTACTACGCTCTTAGCGCTCCAAATGTCCAGTTGCATTTTCTACAGAAAGAGTGTTCAGATCTGCTCAATCAAAAGTATGGTTTAACTCTGTTAGCTGAATGCACAGATCAGAGAGAAGTTTCACCGAATGATTCTGTGTAGTTTATATTTGAAGACATTCCTTTTTCCACTATTACCCCCTTAGCGCTACGAATCTCCACTTGCATTTTCTACAGAAAGAGTGTTTCATAACTGCTCAATCAAAAACATGTTTTATCTCTGTTAACTGAATTTACAGATCAGAAATAAGTTTCACAGAATGCATCTGTGTAGTTTTTATTTGAAGATATTCTTTTTCCCAATGTAGGCCTCTTAGCGCTTAGCATGTCCAATTGCAGTTTCTACAGAAAGAGTGTTTCAGAACGGCTCAATCAAAAGTAAGGTTCAACTCTGTTAGTTGAATGCACAGAACAGAAAGAATTTTCACAGAATGCTACTGTGCAGTTTATATTTGAATATATTCCTTTTTCCACTATTACCCTCTTATCGCTCCGAATGTCCACTTGCATTTTCTACAGAAAGAGTGTTCAGAACTGCGCAATCAAAAGTATGGTTTAACTCTGTTAGCTTAATGAACATATCAGAAATAAGTTTCACACAATCCTTCTGTGTAGTTTTTATTTGAAGATATTATTTCTCCCAATAGAGGCCTCTTAGCGCTCAGAATGTCCAATTGCAGTTTCTACAGAAAGAGTGTTTCAGAAAGGCTCAATCAAAAGTAAGGTTCAACTCTGTTAGTTGAATGCACAGAACAGAAAGAAGTTTCATACAATGCTTCTGTGTAGTTTATATTTGAACATATTCTTTTATCCACTATTACCCACTTAGCGCTACGAATGTCCAGTTGCATTTTCTACAGACAGAGTGTTTCAAAACTGCTCAATCAAAAGTATGGCTTAACTCTGTTAGCTGAATGCTCAGATCAGAAAGAAGTTTCACAGAATGCTTCTGTGTAGTTTATATTTGAATATATTCCTTTTTCCACTACTACTCTCTTAGCGCTCCAAATGTCCAGTTGCATTTTCTACAGAAAGGGTGTTCAGATCTGCTCAATCAAAAGTATGGTTTAACTCTGTTAGCTGAATGCACAGATCAGAAAGAAGTTTCACAGAATGATTCTGTGTAGTTTATATTTGGAGACATTCTTTTTCCACTATTACCCTCTTAGCGCTCCGAATCTCCACTTGCATTTTCTACAGAAAGAGTGTTTCAGAACGGCTCAATCAAAACTAAGGTTCAACTCTTTTAGTTGAACAAACAGAACAGAAAGAAGTTTCACACAATTCTTCTGTGTAGTTTTTATTTGTAGACATTCTTTTTCCCAATATAGGCCTCTTAGCGCTCAGAATGTCCAATTGCAGTTTCTACAGAAAGAGTGTTTCAGAACGGCTCAATCAAAAGTAAGGTTCAACTCTGTTAGTTGAATGCACAGAACAGAAAGAAGTTTCATACAATGCTTCTGTGTAGTTTATATTTGAACATATTCTTTTTTCCACTATTACCCACTTAGCGCTACGAATGTCCAGTTGCATTTTCTACAGACAGAGTGTTTCAAAACTCCTCAATCAAAAGTATGGTTTAACTCTGTTAGCTGAATGCTCAGATCAGAAAGAAGTTTCACAGAATGCTTCTGTGTAGTTTATATTTGAATATATTCCTTTTTCCACTACTACGCTCTTAGCGCTCCAAATGTCCAGTTGCATTTTCTACAGAAAGAGTGTTCAGATCTGCTCAATCAAAAGTATGGTTTAACTCTGTTAGCTGAATGCACAGATCAGAAAGAAGTTTCACCGAATGATTCTGTGTAGTTTATATTTGAAGACATTCCTTTTTCCACTATTACCCTCTTAGCGCTCCGAATCTCCACTTGTATTTTCTACAAAAAGAGTGTTTCATAACTGCTCAATCAAAAATATGTTTTATCTCTGTTAACTGAATTTACAGATCAGAAATAAGTTTCACAGAATGCATCTGTGTAGTTTTTATTTGAAGATATTCTTTTTCCCAATGTAGGCCTCTTAGCGCTTAGCATGTCCAATTGCAGTTTCTACAGAAAGAGTGTTTCAGAACGGCTCAATCAAAAGTAAGGTTCAACTCTGTTAGTTGAATGCACAGAACAGAAAGAATTTTCACAGAATGCTACTGTGTAGTTTATATTTGAATATATTCCTTTTTCCACTATTACCCTCTTAGCGCTCCGAATGTCCACTTGCATTTTCTACAGAAAGAGTGTTCAGAACTGCGCAATCAAAAGTATGGTTTAACTCTGTTAGCTTAATGAACATATCAGAAATAAGTTTCACACAATGCTTCGGTGTAGTTTTTATTTGAAGATATCATTTTTCCCAATAGAGGCCTCTTAGCGCTCAGAATGTCCAATTGCAGTTTCTACAGAAAGAGTGTTTCAGAAAGGCTCAATCAAAAGTAAGGTTCAACTCTGTTAGTTGAATGCACAGAACAGAAAGAAGTTTCATACAATGCTTCTGTGTAGTTTATATTTGAACATATTGTTTTTTCCACTATTACCCACTTAGCGCTACGAATGTCCAGTTGCATTTTCTACAGACAGAGTGTTTCAAAACTGCTCAATCAAATGTATGGTTTAACTCTGTTAGCTGAATGCTCAGATCAGAAAGAAGTTTCACAGAATGCTTCTGTGTAGTTTATATATGAATATATTCCTTTTTCCACTACTACGCTCTTAGCGCTCCAAATGTCCAGTTGCATTTTCTACAGAAAGAGTGTTCAGATCTGCTCAATCAAAAGTATGGTTTAACTCTGTTAGCTGAATGCACAGATCAGAGAGAAGTTTCACCGAATGATTCTGTGTAGTTTATATTTGAAGACATTCCTTTTTCCACTATTACCCCCTTAGCGCTCCGAATCTCCACTTGCATTTTCTACAGAAAGAGTGTTTCATAACTGCTCAATCAAAAACATGTTTTATCTCTGTTAACTGAATTTACAGATCAGAAATAAGTTTCACAGAATGCATCTGTGTAGTTTTTATTTGAAGATATTCTTTTTCCCAATGTAGGCCTCTTAGCGCTTAGCATGTCCAATTGCAGTTTCTACAGAAAGAGTGTTTCAGAACGGCTCAATCAAAAGTAAGGTTCAACTCTGTTAGTTGAATGCACAGAACAGAAAGAATTTTCACAGAATGCTACTGTGCAGTTTATATTTGAATATATTCCTTTTTCCACTATTACCCTCTTATCGCTCCGAATGTCCACTTGCATTTTCTACAGAAAGAGTGTTCAGAACTGCGCAATCAAAAGTATGGTTTAACTCTGTTAGCTTAATGAACATATCAGAAATAAGTTTCACACAATCCTTCTGTGTAGTTTTTATTTGAAGATATTATTTCTCCCAATAGAGGCCTCTTAGCGCTCAGAATGTCCAATTGCAGTTTCTACAGAAAGAGTGTTTCAGAAAGGCTCAATCAAAAGTAAGGTTCAACTCTGTTAGTTGAATGCACAGAACAGAAAGAAGTTTCATACAATGCTTCTGTGTAGTTTATATTTGAACATATTCTTTTATCCACTATTACCCACTTAGCGCTACGAATGTCCAGTTGCATTTTCTACAGACAGAGTGTTTCAAAACTGCTCAATCAAAAGTATGGCTTAACTCTGTTAGCTGAATGCTCAGATCAGAAAGAAGTTTCACAGAATGCTTCTGTGTAGTTTATATTTGAATATATTCCTTTTTCCACTACTACTCTCTTAGCGCTCCAAATGTCCAGTTGCATTTTCTACAGAAAGAGTGTTCAGATCTGCTCAATCAAAAGTATGGTTTAACTCTGTTAGCTGAATGCACAGATCAGAAAGAAGTTTCACAGAATGATTCTGTGTAGTTTATATTTGGAGACATTCTTTTTCCACTATTACCCTCTTAGCGCTCCGAATCTCCACTTGCATTTTCTACAGAAAGAGTGTTTCAGAACGGCTCAATCAAAACTAAGGTTCAACTCTTTTAGTTGAACAAACAGAACAGAAAGAAGTTTCACACAATTCTTCTGTGTAGTTTTTATTTGTAGACATTCTTTTTCCCAATATAGGCCTCTTAGCGCTCAGAATGTCCAATTGCAGTTTCTACAGAAAGAGTGTTTCAGAACGGCTCAATCAAAAGTAAGGTTCAACTCTGTTAGTTGAATGCACAGAACAGAAAGAAGTTTCATACAATGCTTCTGTGTAGTTTATATTTGAACATATTCTTTTTTCCACTATTACCCACTTAGCGCTACGAATGTCCAGTTGCATTTTCTACAGACAGAGTGTTTCAAAACTCCTCAATCAAAAGTATGGTTTAACTCTGTTAGCTGAATGCTCAGATCAGAAAGAAGTTTCACAGAATGCTTCTGTGTAGTTTATATTTGAATATATTCCTTTTTCCACTACTACGCTCTTAGCGCTCCAAATGTCCAGTTGCATTTTCTACAGAAAGAGTGTTCAGATCTGCTCAATCAAAAGTATGGTTTAACTCTGTTAGCTGAATGCACAGATCAGAAAGAAGTTTCACCGAATGATTCTGTGTAGTTTATATTTGAAGACATTCCTTTTTCCACTATTACCCTCTTAGCGCTCCGAATCTCCACTTGTATTTTCTACAAAAAGAGTGTTTCATAACTGCTCAATCAAAAATATGTTTTATCTCTGTTAACTGAATTTACAGATCAGAAATAAGTTTCACAGAATGCATCTGTGTAGTTTTTATTTGAAGATATTCTTTTTCCCAATGTAGGCCTCTTAGCGCTTAGCATGTCCAATTGCAGTTTCTACAGAAAGAGTGTTTCAGAACGGCTCAATCAAAAGTAAGGTTCAACTCTGTTAGTTGAATGCACAGAACAGAAAGAATTTTCACAGAATGCTACTGTGTAGTTTATATTTGAATATATTCCTTTTTCCACTATTACCCTCTTAGCGCTCCGAATGTCCACTTGCATTTTCTACAGAAAGAGTGTTCAGAACTGCGCAATCAAAAGTATGGTTTAACTCTGTTAGCTTAATGAACATATCAGAAATAAGTTTCACACAATGCTTCGGTGTAGTTTTTATTTGAAGATATTATTTTTCCCAATAGAGGCCTCTTAGCGCTCAGAATGTCCAATTGCAGTTTCTACAGAAAGAGTGTTTCAGAAAGGCTCAATCAAAAGTAAGGTTCAACTCTGTTAGTTGAATGCACAGAACAGAAAGAAGTTTCATACAATGCTTGTGTGTAGTTTATATTTGAACATATTCTTTTTTCCACTATTACCCACTTAGCGCTACGAATGTCCAGTTGCATTTTCTACAGACAGAGTGTTTCAAAACTGCTCAATCAAATGTATGGTTTAACTCTGTTAGCTGAATGCTCAGATCAGAAAGAAGTTTCACAGAATGCTTCTGTGTAGTTTATATATGAATATATTCCTTTTTCCACTACTACGCTCTTAGCGCTCCAAATGTCCAGTTGCATTTTCTACAGAAAGAGTGTTCAGATCTGCTCAATCAAAAGTATGGTTTAACTCTGTTAGCTGAATGCACAGATCAGAGAGAAGTTTCACCGAATGATTCTGTGTAGTTTATATTTGAAGACATTCCTTTTTCCACTATTACCCCCTTAGCGCTACGAATCTCCACTTGCATTTTCTACAGAAAGAGTGTTTCATAACTGCTCAATCAAAAACATGTTTTATCTCTGTTAACTGAATTTACAGATCAGAAATAAGTTTCACAGAATGCATCTGTGTAGTTTTTATTTGAAGATATTCTTTTTCCCAATGTAGGCCTCTTAGCGCTTAGCATGTCCAATTGCAGTTTCTACAGAAAGAGTGTTTCAGAACGGCTCAATCAAAAGTAAGGTTCAACCCTGTTAGTTGAATGCACAGAACAGAAAGAATTTTCACAGAATGCTACTGTGCAGTTTATATTTGAATATATTCCTTTTTCCACTATTACCCTCTTATCGCTCCGAATGTCCACTTGCATTTTCTACAGAAAGAGTGTTCAGAACTGCGCAATCAAAAGTATGGTTTAACTCTGTTAGCTTAATGAACATATCAGAAATAAGTTTCACACAATCCTTCTGTGTAGTTTTTATTTGAAGATATTATTTCTCCCAATAGAGGCCTCTTAGCGCTCAGAATGTCCAATTGCAGTTTCTACAGAAAGAGTGTTTCAGAAAGGCTCAATCAAAACTAAGGTTCAACTCTGTTAGTTGAATGCACAGAACAGAAAGAAGTTTCATACAATGCTTCTGTGTAGTTTATATTTGAACATATTCTTTTATCCACTATTACCCACTTAGCGCTACGAATGTCCAGTTGCATTTTCTACAGACAGAGTGTTTCAAAACTGCTCAATCAAAAGTATGGCTTAACTCTGTTAGCTGAATGCTCAGATCAGAAAGAAGTTTCACAGAATGCTTCTGTGTAGTTTATATTTGAATATATTCCTTTTTCCACTACTACTCTCTTAGCGCTCCAAATGTCCAGTTGCATTTTCTACAGAAAGAGTGTTCAGATCTGCTCAATCAAAAGTATGGTTTAACTCTGTTAGCTGAATGCACAGATCAGAAAGAAGTTTCACAGAATGATTCTGTGTAGTTTATATTTGGAGACATTCTTTTTCCACTATTACCCACTTAGCGCTCCGAATCTCCACTTGCATTTTCTACAGAAAGAGTGTTTCAGAACGGCTCAATCAAAACTAAGGTTCAACTCTTTTAGTTGAACAAACAGAACAGAAAGAAGTTTCACACAATTCTTCTGTGTAGTTTTTATTTGTAGACATTCTTTTTCCCAATATAGGCCTCTTAGCGCTCAGAATGTCCAATTGCAGTTTCTACAGAAAGAGTGTTTCAGAACGGCTCAATCAAAAGTAAGGTTCAACTCTGTTAGTTGAATGCACAGAACAGAAAGAAGTTTCATACAATGCTTCTGTGTAGTTTATATTTGAACATATTCTTTTTTCCACTATTACCCACTTAGCGCTACGAATGTCCAGTTGCATTTTCTACAGACAGAGTGTTTCAAAACTCCTCAATCAAAAGTATGGTTTAACTCTGTTAGCTGAATGCTCAGATCAGAAAGAAGTTTCACAGAATGCTTCTGTGTAGTTTATATTTGAATATATTCCTTTTTCCACTACTACGCTCTTAGCGCTCCAAATGTCCAGTTGCATTTTCTACAGAAAGAGTGTTCAGATCTGCTCAATCAAAAGTATGGTTTAACTCTGTTAGCTGAATGCACAGATCAGAAAGAAGTTTCACCGAATGATTCTGTGTAGTTTATATTTGAAGACATTCCTTTTTCCACTATTACCCTCTTAGCGCTCCGAATCTCCACTTGTATTTTCTACAAAAAGAGTGTTTCATAACTGCTCAATCAAAAATATGTTTTATCTCTGTTAACTGAATTTACAGATCAGAAATAAGTTTCACAGAATGCATCTGTGTAGTTTTTATTTGAAGATATTCTTTTTCCCAATGTAGGCCTCTTAGCGCTTAGCATGTCCAATTGCAGTTTCTACAGAAAGAGTGTTTCAGAACGGCTCAATCAAAAGTAAGGTTCAACTCTGTTAGTTGAATGCACAGAACAGAAAGAATTTTCACAGAATGCTACTGTGTAGTTTATATTTGAATATATTCCTTTTTCCACTATTACCCTCTTAGCGCTCCGAATGTCCACTTGCATTTTCTACAGAAAGAGTGTTCAGAACTGCGCAATCAAAAGTATGGTTTAACTCTGTTAGCTTAATGAACATATCAGAAATAAGTTTCACACAATGCTTCGGTGTAGTTTTTATTTGAAGATATTATTTTTCCCAATAGAGGCCTCTTAGCGCTCAGAATGTCCAATTGCAGTTTCTACAGAAAGAGTGTTTCAGAAAGGCTCAATCAAAAGTAAGGTTCAACTCTGTTAGTTGAATGCACAGAACAGAAAGAAGTTTCATACAATGCTTCTGTGTAGTTTATATTTGAACATATTGTTTTTTCCACTATTACCCACTTAGCGCTACGAATGTCCAGTTGCATTTTCTACAGACAGAGTGTTTCAAAACTGCTCAATCAAATGTATGGTTTAACTCTGTTAGCTGAATGCTCAGATAAGAAAGAAGTTTCACAGAATGCTTCTGTGTAGTTTATATATGAATATATTCCTTTTTCCACTACTACGCTCTTAGCGCTCCAAATGTCCAGTTGCATTTTCTACAGAAAGAGTGTTCAGATCTGCTCAATCAAAAGTATGGTTTAACTCTGTTAGCTGAATGCACAGATCAGAGAGAAGTTTCACCGAATGATTCTGTGTAGTTTATATTTGAAGACATTCCTTTTTCCACTATTACCCCCTTAGCGCTACGAATCTCCACTTGCATTTTCTACAGAAAGAGTGTTTCATAACTGCTCAATCAAAAACATGTTTTATCTCTGTTAACTGAATTTACAGATCAGAAATAAGTTTCACAGAATGCATCTGTGTAGTTTTTATTTGAAGATATTCTTTTTCCCAATGTAGGCCTCTTAGCGCTTAGCATGTCCAATTGCAGTTTCTACAGAAAGAGTGTTTCAGAACGGCTCAATCAAAAGTAAGGTTCAACTCTGTTAGTTGAATGCACAGAACAGAAAGAATTTTCACAGAATGCTACTGTGCAGTTTATATTTGAATATATTCCTTTTTCCACTATTACCCTCTTATCGCTCCGAATGTCCACTTGCATTTTCTACAGAAAGAGTGTTCAGAACTGCGCAATCAAAAGTATGGTTTAACTCTGTTAGCTTAATGAACATATCAGAAATAAGTTTCACACAATCCTTCTGTGTAGTTTTTATTTGAAGATATTATTTCTCCCAATAGAGGCCTCTTAGCGCTCAGAATGTCCAATTGCAGTTTCTACAGAAAGAGTGTTTCAGAAAGGCTCAATCAAAAGTAAGGTTCAACTCTGTTAGTTGAATGCACAGAACAGAAAGAAGTTTCATACAATGCTTCTGTGTAGTTTATATTTGAACATATTCTTTTATCCACTATTACCCACTTAGCGCTACGAATGTCCAGTTGCATTTTCTACAGACAGAGTGTTTCAAAACTGCTCAATCAAAAGTATGGCTTAACTCTGTTAGCTGAATGCTCAGATCAGAAAGAAGTTTCACAGAATGCTTCTGTGTAGTTTATATTTGAATATATTCCTTTTTCCACTACTACTCTCTTAGCGCTCCAAATGTCCAGTTGCATTTTCTACAGAAAGAGTGTTCAGATCTGCTCAATCAAAAGTATGGTTTAACTCTGTTAGCTGAATGCACAGATCAGAAAGAAGTTTCACAGAATGATTCTGTGTAGTTTATATTTGGAGACATTCTTTTTCCACTATTACCCTCTTAGCGCTCCGAATCTCCACTTGCATTTTCTACAGAAAGAGTGTTTCAGAACGGCTCAATCAAAACTAAGGTTCAACTCTTTTAGTTGAACAAACAGAACAGAAAGAAGTTTCACACAATTCTTCTGTGTAGTTTTTATTTGTAGACATTCTTTTTCCCAATATAGGCCTCTTAGCGCTCAGAATGTCCAATTGCAGTTTCTACAGAAAGAGTGTTTCAGAACGGCTCAATCAAAAGTAACGTTCAACTCTGTTAGTTGAATGCACAGAACAGAAAGAAGTTTCATACAATGCTTCTGTGTAGTTTATATTTGAACATATTCTTTTTTCCACTATTACCCACTTAGCGCTACGAATGTCCAGTTGCATTTTCTACAGACAGAGTGTTTCAAAACTCCTCAATCAAAAGTATGGTTTAACTCTGTTAGCTGAATGCTCAGATCAGAAAGAAGTTTCACAGAATGCTTCTGTGTAGTTTATATTTGAATATATTCCTTTTTCCACTACTACGCTCTTAGCGCTCCAAATGTCCAGTTGCATTTTCTACAGAAAGAGTGTTCAGATCTGCTCAATCAAAAGTATGGTTTAACTCTGTTAGCTGAATGCACAGATCAGAAAGAAGTTTCACCGAATGATTCTGTGTAGTTTATATTTGAAGACATTCCTTTTTCCACTATTACCCTCTTAGCGCTCCGAATCTCCACTTGTATTTTCTACAAAAAGAGTGTTTCATAACTGCTCAATCAAAAATATGTTTTATCTCTGTTAACTGAATTTACAGATCAGAAATAAGTTTCACAGAATGCATCTGTGTAGTTTTTATTTGAAGATATTCTTTTTCCCAATGTAGGCCTCTTAGCGCTTAGCATGTCCAATTGCAGTTTCTACAGAAAGAGTGTTTCAGAACGGCTCAATCAAAAGTAAGGTTCAACTCTGTTAGTTGAATGCACAGAACAGAAAGAATTTTCACAGAATGCTACTGTGTAGTTTATATTTGAATATATTCCTTTTTCCACTATTACCCTCTTAGCGCTCCGAATGTCCACTTGCATTTTCTACAGAAAGAGTGTTCAGAACTGCGCAATCAAAAGTATGGTTTAACTCTGTTAGCTTAATGAACATATCAGAAATAAGTTTCACACAATGCTTCGGTGTAGTTTTTATTTGAAGATATTATTTTTCCCAATAGAGGCCTCTTAGCGCTCAGAATGTCCAATTGCAGTTTCTACAGAAAGAGTGTTTCAGAAAGGCTCAATCAAAAGTAAGGTTCAACTCTGTTAGTTGAATGCACAGAACAGAAAGAAGTTTCATACAATGCTTCTGTGTAGTTTATATTTGAACATATTGTTTTTTCCACTATTACCCACTTAGCGCTACGAATGTCCAGTTGCATTTTCTACAGACAGAGTGTTTCAAAACTGCTCAATCAAATGTATGGTTTAACTCTGTTAGCTGAATGCTCAGATCAGAAAGAAGTTTCACAGAATGCTTCTGTGTAGTTTATATATGAATATATTCCTTTTTCCACTACTACGCTCTTAGCGCTCCAAATGTCCAGTTGCATTTTCTACAGAAAGAGTGTTCAGATCTGCTCAATCAAAAGTATGGTTTAACTCTGTTAGCTGAATGCACAGATCAGAGAGAAGTTTCACCGAATGATTCTGTGTAGTTTATATTTGAAGACATTCCTTTTTCCACTATTACCCCCTTAGCGCTACGAATCTCCACTTGCATTTTCTACAGAAAGAGTGTTTCATAACTGCTCAATCAAAAACATGTTTTATCTCTGTTAACTGAATTTACAGATCAGAAATAAGTTTCACAGAATGCATCTGTGTAGTTTTTATTTGAAGATATTCTTTTTCCCAATGTAGGCCTCTTAGCGCTTAGCATGTCCAATTGCAGTTTCTACAGAAAGAGTGTTTCAGAACGGCTCAATCAAAAGTAAGGTTCAACTCTGTTAGTTGAATGCACAGAACAGAAAGAATTTTCACAGAATGCTACTGTGCAGTTTATATTTGAATATATTCCTTTTTCCACTATTACCCTCTTATCGCTCCGAATGTCCACTTGCATTTTCTACAGAAAGAGTGTTCAGAACTGCGCAATCAAAAGTATGGTTTAACTCTGTTAGCTTAATGAACATATCAGAAATAAGTTTCACACAATCCTTCTGTGTAGTTTTTATTTGAAGATATTATTTCTCCCAATAGAGGCCTCTTAGCGCTCAGAATGTCCAATTGCAGTTTCTACAGAAAGAGTGTTTCAGAAAGGCTCAATCAAAAGTAAGGTTCAACTCTGTTAGTTGAATGCACAGAACAGAAAGAAGTTTCATACAATGCTTCTGTGTAGTTTATATTTGAACATATTCTTTTATCCACTATTACCCACTTAGCGCTACGAATGTCCAGTTGCATTTTCTACAGACAGAGTGTTTCAAAACTGCTCAATCAAAAGTATGGCTTAACTCTGTTAGCTGAATGCTCAGATCAGAAAGAAGTTTCACAGAATGCTTCTGTGTAGTTTATATTTGAATATATTCCTTTTTCCACTACTACTCTCTTAGCGCTCCAAATGTCCAGTTGCATTTTCTACAGAAAGAGTGTTCAGATCTGCTCAATCAAAAGTATGGTTTAACTCTGTTAGCTGAATGCACAGATCAGAAAGAAGTTTCACAGAATGATTCTGTGTAGTTTATATTTGGAGACATTCTTTTTCCACTATTACCCTCTTAGCGCTCCGAATCTCCACTTGCATTTTCTACAGAAAGAGTGTTTCAGAACGGCTCAATCAAAACTAAGGTTCAACTCTTTTAGTTGAACAAACAGAACAGAAAGAAGTTTCACACAATTCTTCTGTGTAGTTTTTATTTGTAGACATTCTTTTTCCCAATATAGGCCTCTTAGCGCTCAGAATGTCCAATTGCAGTTTCTACAGAAAGAGTGTTTCAGAACGGCTCAATCAAAAGTAAGGTTCAACTCTGTTAGTTGAATGCACAGAACAGAAAGAAGTTTCATACAATGCTTCTGTGTAGTTTATATTTGAACATATTCTTTTTTCCACTATTACCCACTTAGCGCTACGAATGTCCAGTTGCATTTTCTACAGACAGAGTGTTTCAAAACTCCTCAATCAAAAGTATGGTTTAACTCTGTTAGCTGAATGCTCAGATCAGAAAGAAGATTCACAGAATGCTTCTGTGTAGTTTATATTTGAATATATTCCTTTTTCCACTACTACGCTCTTAGCGCTCCAAATGTCCAGTTGCATTTTCTACAGAAAGAGTGTTCAGATCTGCTCAATCAAAAGTATGGTTTAACTCTGTTAGCTGAATGCACAGATCAGAAAGAAGTTTCACCGAATGATTCTGTGTAGTTTATATTTGAAGACATTCCTTTTTCCACTATTACCCTCTTAGCGCTCCGAATCTCCACTTGTATTTTCTACAAAAAGAGTGTTTCATAACTGCTCAATCAAAAATATGTTTTATCTCTGTTAACTGAATTTACAGATCAGAAATAAGTTTCACAGAATGCATCTGTGTAGTTTTTATTTGAAGATATTCTTTTTCCCAATGTAGGCCTCTTAGCGCTTAGCATGTCCAATTGCAGTTTCTACAGAAAGAGTGTTTCAGAACGGCTCAATCAAAAGTAAGGTTCAACTCTGTTAGTTGAATGCACAGAACAGAAAGAATTTTCACAGAATGCTACTGTGTAGTTTATATTTGAATATATTCCTTTTTCCACTATTACCCTCTTAGCGCTCCGAATGTCCACTTGCATTTTCTACAGAAAGAGTGTTCAGAACTGCGCAATCAAAAGTATGGTTTAACACTGTTAGCTTAATGAACATATCAGAAATAAGTTTCACACAATGCTTCGGTGTAGTTTTTATTTGAAGATATTATTTTTCCCAATAGAGGCCTCTTAGCGCTCAGAATGTCCAATTGCAGTTTCTACAGAAAGAGTGTTTCAGAAAGGCTCAATCAAAAGTAAGGTTCAACTCTGTTAGTTGAATGCACAGAACAGAAAGAAGTTTCATACAATGCTTCTGTGTAGTTTATATTTGAACATATTCTTTTTTCCACTATTACCCACTTAGCGCTACGAATGTCCAGTTGCATTTTCTACAGACAGAGTGTTTCAAAACTGCTCAATCAAATGTATGGTTTAACTCTGTTAGCTGAATGCTCAGATCAGAAAGAAGTTTCACAGAATGCTTCTGTGTAGTTTATATATGAATATATTCCTTTTTCCACTACTACGCTCTTAGCGCTCCAAATGTCCAGTTGCATTTTCTACAGAAAGAGTGTTCAGATCTGCTCAATCAAAAGTATGGTTTAACTCTGTTAGCTGAATGCACAGATCAGAGAGAAGTTTCACCGAATGATTCTGTGTAGTTTATATTTGAAGACATTCCTTTTTCCACTATTACCCCCTTAGCGCTCCGAATCTCCACTTGCATTTTCTACAGAAAGAGTGTTTCATAACTGCTCAATCAAAAACATGTTTTATCTCTGTTAACTGAATTTACAGATCAGAAATAAGTTTCACAGAATGCATCTGTGTAGTTTTTATTTGAAGATATTCTTTTTCCCAATGTAGGCCTCTTAGCGCTTAGCATGTCCAATTGCAGTTTCTACAGAAAGAGTGTTTCAGAACGGCTCAATCAAAAGTAAGGTTCAACTCTGTTAGTTGAATGCACAGAACAGAAAGAATTTTCACAGAATGCTACTGTGCAGTTTATATTTGAATATATTCCTTTTTCCACTATTACCCTCTTATCGCTCCGAATGTCCACTTGCATTTTCTACAGAAAGAGTGTTCAGAACTGCGCAATCAAAAGTATGGTTTAACTCTGTTAGCTTAATGAACATATCAGAAATAAGTTTCACACAATCCTTCTGTGTAGTTTTTATTTGAAGATATTATTTCTCCCAATAGAGGCCTCTTAGCGCTCAGAATGTCCAATTGCAGTTTCTACAGAAAGAGTGTTTCAGAAAGGCTCAATCAAAAGTAAGGTTCAACTCTGTTAGTTGAATGCACAGAACAGAAAGAAGTTTCATACAATGCTTCTGTGTAGTTTATATTTGAACATATTCTTTTATCCACTATTACCCACTTAGCGCTACGAATGTCCAGTTGCATTATCTACAGACAGAGTGTTTCAAAACTGCTCAATCAAAAGTATGGCTTAACTCTGTTAGCTGAATGCTCAGATCAGAAAGAAGTTTCACAGAATGCTTCTGTGTAGTTTATATTTGAATATATTCCTTTTTCCACTACTACTCTCTTAGCGCTCCAAATGTCCAGTTGCATTTTCTACAGAAAGAGTGTTCAGATCTGCTCAATCAAAAGTATGGTTTAACTCTGTTAGCTGAATGCACAGATCAGAAAGAAGTTTCACAGAATGATTCTGTGTAGTTTATATTTGGAGACATTCTTTTTCCACTATTACCCTCTTAGCGCTCCGAATCTCCACTTGCATTTTCTACAGAAAGAGTGTTTCAGAACGGCTCAATCAAAACTAAGGTTCAACACTTTTAGTTGAACAAACAGAACAGAAAGAAGTTTCACACAATTCTTCTGTGTAGTTTTTATTTGTAGACATTCTTTTTCCCAATATAGGCCTCTTAGCGCTCAGAATGTCCAATTGCAGTTTCTACAGAAAGAGTGTTTCAGAACGGCTCAATCAAAAGTAAGGTTCAACTCTGTTAGTTGAATGCACAGAACAGAAAGAAGTTTCATACAATGCTTCTGTGTAGTTTATATTTGAACATATTCTTTTTTCCACTATTACCCACTTAGCGCTACGAATGTCCAGTTGCATTTTCTACAGACAGAGTGTTTCAAAACTCCTCAATCAAAAGTATGGTTTAACTCTGTTAGCTGAATGCTCAGATCAGAAAGAAGTTTCACAGAATGCTTCTGTGTAGTTTATATTTGAATATATTCCTTTTTCCACTACTACGCTCTTAGCGCTCCAAATGTCCAGTTGCATTTTCTACAGAAAGAGTGTTCAGATCTGCTCAATCAAAAGTATGGTTTAACTCTGTTAGCTGAATGTACAGATCAGAAAGAAGTTTCACCGAATGATTCTGTGTAGTTTATATTTGAAGACATTCCTTTTTCCACTATTACCCTCTTAGCGCTCCGTATCTCCACTTGTATTTTCTACAAAAAGAGTGTTTCATAACTGCTCAATCAAAAATATGTTTTATCTCTGTTAACTGAATTTACAGATCAGAAATAAGTTTCACAGAATGCATCTGTGTAGTTTTTATTTGAAGATATTCTTTTTCCCAATGTAGGCCTCTTAGCGCTTAGCATGTCCAATTGCAGTTTCTACAGAAAGAGTGTTTCAGAACGGCTCAATCAAAAGTAAGGTTCAACTCTGTTAGTTGAATGCACAGAACAGAAAGAATTTTCACAGAATGCTACTGTGTAGTTTATATTTGAATAGATTCCTTTTTCCACTATTACCCTCTTAGCGCTCCGAATGTCCACTTGCATTTTCTACAGAAAGAGTGTTCAGAACTGCGCAATCAAAAGTATGGTTTAACTCTGTTAGCTTAATGAACATATCAGAAATAAGTTTCACACAATGCTTCGGTGTAGTTTTTATTTGAAGATATTATTTTTCCCAATAGAGGCCTCTTAGCGCTCAGAATGTCCAATTGCAGTTTCTACAGAAAGAGTGTTTCAGAAAGGCTCAATCAAAAGTAAGGTTCAACTCTGTTAGTTGAATGCACAGAACAGAAAGAAGTTTCATACAATGCTTCTGTGTAGTTTATATTTGAACATATTCTTTTTTCCACTATTACCCACTTAGCGCTACGAATGTCCAGTTGCATTTTCTACAGACAGAGTGTTTCAAAACTGCTCAATCAAATGTATGGTTTAACTCTGTTAGCTGAATGCTCAGATCAGAAAGAAGTTTCACAGAATGCTTCTGTGTAGTTTATATATGAATATATTCCTTTTTCCACTACTACGCTCTTAGCGCTCCAAATGTCCAGTTGCATTTTCTACAGAAAGAGTGTTCAGATCTGCTCAATCAAAAGTATGGTTTAACTCTGTTAGCTGAATGCACAGATCAGAGAGAAGTTTCACCGAATGATTCTGTGTAGTTTATATTTGAAGACATTCCTTTTTCCACTATTACCCCCTTAGCGCTCCGAATCTCCACTTGCATTTTCTACAGAAAGAGTGTTTCATAACTGCTCAATCAAAAACATGTTTTATCTCTGTTAACTGAATTTACAGATCAGAAATAAGTTTCACAGAATGCATCTGTGTAGTTTTTATTTGAAGATATTCTTTTTCCCAATGTAGGCCTCTTAGCGCTTAGCATGTCCAATTGCAGTTTTTACAGAAAGAGTGTTTCAGAACGGCTCAATCAAAAGTAAGGTTCAACTCTGTTAGTTGAATGCACAGAACAGAAAGAATTTTCACAGAATGCTACTGTGCAGTTTATATTTGAATATATTCCTTTTTCCACTATTACCCTCTTATCGCTCCGAATGTCCACTTGCATTTTCTACAGAAAGAGTGTTCAGAACTGCGCAATCAAAAGTATGGTTTAACTCTGTTAGCTTAATGAACATATCAGAAATAAGTTTCACACAATCCTTCTGTGTAGTTTTTATTTGAAGATATTATTTCTCCCAATAGAGGCCTCTTAGCGCTCAGAATGTCCAATTGCAGTTTCTACAGAAAGAGTGTTTCAGAAAGGCTCAATCAAAAGTAAGGTTCAACTCTGTTAGTTGAATGCACAGAACAGAAAGAAGTTTCATACAATGCTTCTGTGTAGTTTATATTTGAACATATTCTTTTATCCACTATTACCCACTTAGCGCTACGAATGTCCAGTTGCATTTTCTACAGACAGAGTGTTTCAAAACTGCTCAATCAAAAGTATGGCTTAACTCTGTTAGCTGAATGCTCAGATCAGAAAGAAGTTTCACAGAATGCTTCTGTGTAGTTTATATTTGAATATATTCCTTTTTCCACTACTACTCTCTTAGCCCTCCAAATGTCCAGTTGCATTTTCTACAGAAAGAGTGTTCAGATCTGCTCAATCAAAAGTATGGTTTAACTCTGTTAGCTGAATGCACAGATCAGAAAGAAGTTTCACAGAATGATTCTGTGTAGTTTATATTTGGAGACATTCTTTTTCCACTATTACCCTCTTAGCGCTCCGAATCTCCACTTGCATTTTCTACAGAAAGAGTGTTTCAGAACGGCTCAATCAAAACTAAGGTTCAACTCTTTTAGTTGAACAAACAGAACAGAAAGAAGTTTCACACAATTCTTCTGTGTAGTTTTTATTTGTAGACATTCTTTTTCCCAATATAGGCCTCTTAGCGCTCAGAATGTCCAATTGCAGTTTCTACAGAAAGAGTGTTTCAGAACGGCTCAATCAAAAGTAAGGTTCAACTCTGTTAGTTGAATGCACAGAACAGAAAGAATTTTCATACAATGCTTCTGTGTAGTTTATATTTGAACATATTCTTTTTTCCACTATTACCCACTTAGCGCTACGAATGTCCAGTTGCATTTTCTACAGACAGAGTGTTTCAAAACTCCTCAATCAAAAGTATGGTTTAACTCTGTTAGC
Organism: Symphalangus syndactylus; assembly: GCF_028878055.3. Classification (NCBI taxonomy): domain Eukaryota; kingdom Metazoa; phylum Chordata; class Mammalia; order Primates; family Hylobatidae; genus Symphalangus; species Symphalangus syndactylus. The sequence goes on from NC_072439.2 coordinate 1,008,577, forward strand.
TGAATGCTCAGATCAGAAAGAAGTTTCACAGAATGCTTCTGTGTAGTTTATGTTTGAATATATTCCTTTTTCCACTACTACGCTCTTAGCGCTCCAAATGTCCAGTTGCATTTTCTACAGAAAGAGTGTTCAGATCTGCTCAATCAAAAGTATGGTTTAACTCTGTTAGCTGAATGCACAGATCAGAAAGAAGTTTCACCGAATGATTCTGTGTAGTTTATATTTGAAGACATTCCTTTTTCCACTATTACCCTCTTAGCGCTCCGAATCTCAACTTGTATTTTCTACAAAAAGAGTGTTTCATAACTGCTCAATCAAAAATATGTTTTATCTCTGTTAACTGAATTTACAGATCAGAAATAAGTTTCACAGAATGCATCTGTGTAGTTTTTATTTGAAGATATTCTTTTTCCCAATGTAGGCCTCTTAGCGCTTAGCATGTCCAATTGCAGTTTCTACAGAAAGAGTGTTTCAGAACGGCTCAATCAAAAGTAAGGTTCAACTCTGTTAGTTGAATGCACAGAACAGAAAGAATTTTCACAGAATGCTACTGTGTAGTTTATATTTGAATATATTCCTTTTTCCACTATTACCCTCTTAGCGCTCCGAATGTCCACTTGCATTTTCTACAGAAAGAGTGTTCAGAACTGCGCAATCAAAAGTATGGTTTAACTCTGTTAGCTTAATGAACATATCAGAAATAAGTTTCACACAATGCTTCGGTGTAGTTTTTATTTGAAGATATTATTTTTCCCAATAGAGGCCTCTTAGCGCTCAGAATGTCCAATTGCAGTTTCTACAGAAAGAGTGTTTCAGAAAGGCTCAATCAAAAGTAAGGTTCAACTCTGTTAGTTGAATGCACAGAACAGAAAGAAGTTTCATACAATGCTTCTGTGTAGTTTATATTTGAACATATTCTTTTTTCCACTATTACCCACTTAGCGCTACGAATGTCCAGTTGCATTTTCTACAGACAGAGTGTTTCAAAACTGCTCAATCAAATGTATGGTTTAACTCTGTTAGCTGAATGCTCAGATCAGAAAGAAGTTTCACAGAATGCTTCTGTGTAGTTTATATATGAATATATTCCTTTTTCCACTACTACGCTCTTAGCGCTCCAAATGTCCAGTTGCATTTTCTACAGAAAGAGTGTTCAGATCTGCTCAATCAAAAGTATGGTTTAACTCTGTTAGCTGAATGCACAGATCAGAGAGAAGTTTCACCGAATGATTCTGTGTAGTTTATATTTGAAGACATTCCTTTTTCCACTATTACCCCCTTAGCGCTCCGAATCTCCACTTGCATTTTCTACAGAAAGAGTGTTTCATAACTGCTCAATCAAAAACATGTTTTATCTCTGTTAACTGAATTTACAGATCAGAAATAAGTTTCACAGAATGCATCTGTGTAGTTTTTATTTGAAGATATTCTTTTTCCCAATGTAGGCCTCTTAGCGCTTAGCATGTCCAATTGCAGTTTCTACAGAAAGAGTGTTTCAGAACGGCTCAATCAAAAGTAAGGTTCAACTCTGTTAGTTGAATGCACAGAACAGAAAGAATTTTCACAGAATGCTACTGTGCAGTTTATATTTGAATATATTCCTTTTTCCACTATTACCCTCTTATCGCTCCGAATGTCCACTTGCATTTTCTACAGAAAGAGTGTTCAGAACTGCGCAATCAAAAGTATGGTTTAACTCTGTTAGCTTAATGAACATATCAGAAATAAGTTTCACACAATCCTTCTGTGTAGTTTTTATTTGAAGATATTATTTCTCCCAATAGAGGCCTCTTAGCGCTCAGAATGTCCAATTGCAGTTTCTACAGAAAGAGTGTTTCAGAAAGGCTCAATCAAAAGTAAGGTTCAACTCTGTTAGTTGAATGCACAGAACAGAAAGAAGTTTCATACAATGCTTCTGTGTAGTTTATATTTGAACATATTCTTTTATCCACTATTACCCACTTAGCGCTACGAATGTCCAGTTGCATTTTCTACAGACAGAGTGTTTCAAAACTGCTCAATCAAAAGTATGGCTTAACTCTGTTAGCTGAATGCTCAGATCAGAAAGAAGTTTCACAGAATGCTTCTGTGTAGTTTATATTTGAATATATTCCTTTTTCCACTACTACTCTCTTAGCCCTCCAAATGTCCAGTTGCATTTTCTACAGAAAGAGTGTTCAGATCTGCTCAATCAAAAGTATGGTTTAACTCTGTTAGCTGAATGCACAGATCAGAAAGAAGTTTCACAGAATGATTCTGTGTAGTTTATATTTGGAGACATTCTTTTTCCACTATTACCCTCTTAGCGCTCCGAATCTCCACTTGCATTTTCTACAGAAAGAGTGTTTCAGAACGGCTCAATCAAAACTAAGGTTCAACTCTTTTAGTTGAACAAACAGAACAGAAAGAAGTTTCACACAATTCTTCTGTGTAGTTTTTATTTGTAGACATTCTTTTTCCCAATATAGGCCTCTTAGCGCTCAGAATGTCCAATTGCAGTTTCTACAGAAAGAGTGTTTCAGAACGGCTCAATCAAAAGTAAGGTTCAACTCTGTTAGTTGAATGCACAGAACAGAAAGAAGTTTCATACAATGCTTCTGTGTAGTTTATATTTGAACATATTCTTTTTTCCACTATTACCCACTTAGCGCTACGAATGTCCAGTTGCATTTTCTACAGACAGAGTGTTTCAAAACTCCTCAATCAAAAGTATGGTTTAACTCTGTTAGCTGAATGCTCAGATCAGAAAGAAGTTTCACAGAATGCTTCTGTGTAGTTTATATTTGAATATATTCCTTTTTCCACTACTACGCTCTTAGCGCTCCAAATGTCCAGTTGCATTTTCTACAGAAAGAGTGTTCAGATCTGCTCAATCAAAAGTATGGTTTAACTCTGTTAGCTGAATGCACAGATCAGAAAGAAGTTTCACCGAATGATTCTGTGTAGTTTATATTTGAAGACATTCCTTTTTCCACTATTACCCTCTTAGCGCTCCGAATCTCAACTTGTATTTTCTACAAAAAGAGTGTTTCATAACTGCTCAATCAAAAATATGTTTTATCTCTGTTAACTGAATTTACAGATCAGAAATAAGTTTCACAGAATGCATCTGTGTAGTTTTTATTTGAAGATATTCTTTTTCCCAATGTAGGCCTCTTAGCGCTTAGCATGTCCAATTGCAGTTTCTACAGAAAGAGTGTTTCAGAACGGCTCAATCAAAAGTAAGGTTCAACTCTGTTAGTTGAATGCACAGAACAGAAAGAATTTTCACAGAATGCTACTGTGTAGTTTATATTTGAATATATTCCTTTTTCCACTATTACCCTCTTAGCGCTCCGAATGTCCACTTGCATTTTCTACAGAAAGAGTGTTCAGAACTGCGCAATCAAAAGTATGGTTTAACTCTGTTAGCTTAATGAACTTATCAGAAATAAGTTTCACACAATGCTTCGGTGTAGTTTTTATTTGAAGATATTATTTTTCCCAATAGAGGCCTCTTAGCGCTCAGAATGTCCAATTGCAGTTTCTACAGAAAGAGTGTTTCAGAAAGGCTCAATCAAAAGTAAGGTTCAACTCTGTTAGTTGAATGCACAGAACAGAAAGAAGTTTCATACAATGCTTCTGTGTAGTTTATATTTGAACATATTCTTTTTTCCACTATTACCCACTTAGCGCTACGAATGTCCAGTTGCATTTTCTACAGACAGAGTGTTTCAAAACTGCTCAATCAAATGTATGGTTTAACTCTGTTAGCTGAATGCTCAGATCAGAAAGAAGTTTCACAGAATGCTTCTGTGTAGTTTATATATGAATATATTCCTTTTTCCACTACTACGCTCTTAGCGCTCCAAATGTCCAGTTGCATTTTCTACAGAAAGAGTGTTCAGATCTGCTCAATCAAAAGTATGGTTTAACTCTGTTAGCTGAATGCACAGATCAGAGAGAAGTTTCACCGAATGATTCTGTGTAGTTTATATTTGAAGACATTCCTTTTTCCACTATTACCCCCTTAGCGCTCCGAATCTCCACTTGCATTTTCTACAGAAAGAGTGTTTCATAACTGCTCAATCAAAAACATGTTTTATCTCTGTTAACTGAATTTACAGATCAGAAATAAGTTTCACAGAATGCATCTGTGTAGTTTTTATTTGAAGATATTCTTTTTCCCAATGTAGGCCTCTTAGCGCTTAGCATGTCCAATTGCAGTTTCTACAGAAAGAGTGTTTCAGAACGGCTCAATCAAAAGTAAGGTTCAACTCTGTTAGTTGAATGCACAGAACAGAAAGAATTTTCACAGAATGCTACTGTGCAGTTTATATTTGAATATATTCCTTTTTCCACTATTACCCTCTTATCGCTCCGAATGTCCACTTGCATTTTCTACAGAAAGAGTGTTCAGAACTGCGCAATCAAAAGTATGGTTTAACTCTGTTAGCTTAATGAACATATCAGAAATAAGTTTCACACAATCCTTCTGTGTAGTTTTTATTTGAAGATATTATTTCTCCCAATAGAGGCCTCTTAGCGCTCAGAATGTCCAATTGCAGTTTCTACAGAAAGAGTGTTTCAGAAAGGCTCAATCAAATGTAAGGTTCAACTCTGTTAGTTGAATGCACAGAACAGAAAGAAGTTTCATACAATGCTTCTGTGTAGTTTATATTTGAACATATTCTTTTATCCACTATTACCCACTTAGCGCTACGAATGTCCAGTTGCATTTTCTACAGACAGAGTGTTTCAAAACTGCTCAATCAAAAGTATGGCTTAACTCTGTTAGCTGAATGCTCAGATCAGAAAGAAGTTTCACAGAATGCTTCTGTGTAGTTTATATTTGAATATATTCCTTTTTCCACTACTACTCTCTTAGCGCTCCAAATGTCCAGTTGCATTTTCTACAGAAAGAGTGTTCAGATCTGCTCAATCAAAAGTATGGTTTAACTCTGTTAGCTGAATGCACAGATCAGAAAGAAGTTTCACAGAATGATTCTGTGTAGTTTATATTTGGAGACATTCTTTTTCCACTATTACCCTCTTAGCGCTCCGAATCTCCACTTGCATTTTCTACAGAAAGAGTGTTTCAGAACGGCTCAATCAAAACTAAGGTTCAACTCTTTTAGTTGAACAAACAGAACAGAAAGAAGTTTCACACAATTCTTCTGTGTAGTTTTTATTTGTAGACATTCTTTTTCCCAATATAGGCCTCTTAGCGCTCAGAATGTCCAATTGCAGTTTCTACAGAAAGAGTGTTTCAGAACGGCTCAATCAAAAGTAAGGTTCAACTCTGTTAGTTGAATGCACAGAACAGAAAGAAGTTTCATACAATGCTTCTGTGTAGTTTATATTTGAACATATTCTTTTTTCCACTATTACCCACTTAGCGCTACGAATGTCCAGTTGCATTTTCTACAGACAGAGTGTTTCAAAACTCCTCAATCAAAAGTATGGTTTAACTCTGTTAGCTGAATGCTCAGATCAGAAAGAAGTTTCACAGAATGCTTCTGTGTAGTTTATATTTGAATATATTCCTTTTTCCACTACTACGCTCTTAGCGCTCCAAATGTCCAGTTGCATTTTCTACAGAAAGAGTGTTCAGATGTGCTCAATCAAAAGTATGGTTTAACTCTGTTAGCTGAATGCACAGATCAGAAAGAAGTTTCACCGAATGATTCTGTGTAGTTTATATTTGAAGACATTCCTTTTTCCACTATTACCCTCTTAGCGCTCCGAATCTCCACTTGTATTTTCTACAAAAAGAGTGTTTCATAACTGCTCAATCAAAAATATGTTTTATCTCTGTTAACTGAATTTACAGATCAGAAATAAGTTTCACAGAATGCATCTGTGTAGTTTTTATTTGAAGATATTCTTTTTCCCAATGTAGGCCTCTTAGCGCTTAGCATGTCCAATTGCAGTTTCTACAGAAAGAGTGTTTCAGAACGGCTCAATCAAAAGTAAGGTTCAACTCTGTTAGTTGAATGCACAGAACAGAAAGAATTTTCACAGAATGCTACTGTGTAGTTTATATTTGAATATATTCCTTTTTCCACTATTACCCTCTTAGCGCTCCGAATGTCCACTTGCATTTTCTACAGAAAGAGTGTTCAGAAATGCGCAATCAAAAGTATGGTTTAACTCTGTTAGCTTAATGAACATATCAGAAATAAGTTTCACACAATGCTTCGGTGTAGTTTTTATTTGAAGATATTATTTTTCCCAATAGAGGCCTCTTAGCGCTCAGAATGTCCAATTGCAGTTTCTACAGAAAGAGTGTTTCAGAAAGGCTCAATCAAAAGTAAGGTTCAACTCTGTTAGTTGAATGCACAGAACAGAAAGAAGTTTCATACAATGCTTCTGTGTAGTTTATATTTGAACATATTCTTTTTTCCACTATTACCCACTTAGCGCTACGAATGTCCAGTTGCATTTTCTACAGACAGAGTGTTTCAAAACTGCTCAATCAAATGTATGGTTTAACTCTGTTAGCTGAATGCTCAGATCAGAAAGAAGTTTCACAGAATGCTTCTGTGTAGTTTATATATGAATATATTCCTTTTTCCACTACTACGCTCTTAGCGCTCCAAATGTCCAGTTGCATTTTCTACAGAAAGAGTGTTCAGATCTGCTCAATCAAAAGTATGGTTTAACTCTGTTAGCTGAATGCACAGATCAGAGAGAAGTTTCACCGAATGATTCTGTGTAGTTTATATTTGAAGACATTCCTTTTTCCACTATTACCCCCTTAGCGCTCCGAATCTCCACTTGCATTTTCTACAGAAAGAGTGTTTCATAACTGCTCAATCAAAAACATGTTTTATCTCTGTTAACTGAATTTACAGATCAGAAATAAGTTTCACAGAATGCATCTGTGTAGTTTTTATTTGAAGATATTCTTTTTCCCAATGTAGGCCTCTTAGCGCTTAGCATGTCCAATTGCAGTTTCTACAGAAAGAGTGTTTCAGAACGGCTCAATCAAAAGTAAGGTTCAACTCTGTTAGTTGAATGCACAGAACAGAAAGAATTTTCACAGAATGCTACTGTGCAGTTTATATTTGAATATATTCCTTTTTCCACTATTACCCTCTTATCGCTCCGAATGTCCACTTGCATTTTCTACAGAAAGAGTGTTCAGAACTGCGCAATCAAAAGTATGGTTTAACTCTGTTAGCTTAATGAACATATCAGAAATAAGTTTCACACAATCCTTCTGTGTAGTTTTTATTTGAAGATATTATTTCTCCCAATAGAGTCCTCTTAGCGCTCAGAATGTCCAATTGCAGTTTCTACAGAAAGAGTGTTTCAGAAAGGCTCAATCAAATGTAAGGTTCAACTCTGTTAGTTGAATGCACAGAACAGAAAGAAGTTTCATACAATGCTTCTGTGTAGTTTATATTTGAACATATTCTTTTATCCACTATTACCCACTTAGCGCTACGAATGTCCAGTTGCATTTTCTACAGACAGAGTGTTTCAAAACTGCTCAATCAAAAGTATGGCTTAACTCTGTTAGCTGAATGTTCAGATCAGAAAGAAGTTTCACAGAATGCTTCTGTGTAGTTTATATTTGAATATATTCCTTTTTCCACTACTACTCTCTTAGCGCTCCAAATGTCCAGTTGCATTTTCTACAGAAAGAGTGTTCAGATCTGCTCAATCAAAAGTATGGTTTAACTCTGTTAGCTGAATGCACAGATCAGAAAGAAGTTTCACAGAATGATTCTGTGTAGTTTATATTTCGAGACATTCTTTTTCCACTATTACCCTCTTAGCGCTCCGAATCTCCACTTGCATTTTCTACAGAAAGAGTGTTTCAGAACGGCTCAATCAAAACTAAGGTTCAACTCTTTTAGTTGAACAAACAGAACAGAAAGAAGTTTCACACAATTCTTCTGTGTAGTTTTTATTTGTAGACATTCTTTTTCCCAATATAGGCCTCTTAGCGCTCAGAATGTCCAATTGCAGTTTCTACAGAAAGAGTGTTTCAGAACGGCTCAATCAAAAGTAAGGTTCAACTCTGTTAGTTGAATGCACAGAACAGAAAGAAGTTTCATACAATGCTTCTGTGTAGTTTATATTTGAACATATTCTTTTTTCCACTATTACCCACTTAGCGCTACGAATGTCCAGTTGCATTTTCTACAGACAGAGTGTTTCAAAACTCCTCAATCAAAAGTATGGTTTAACTCTGTTAGCTGAATGCTCAGATCAGAAAGAAGTTTCACAGAATGCTTCTGTGTAGTTTATATTTGAATATATTCCTTTTTCCACTACTACGCTCTTAGCGCTCCAAATGTCCAGTTGCATTTTCTACAGAAAGAGTGTTCAGATCTGCTCAATCAAAAGTATGGTTTAACTCTGTTAGCTGAATGCACAGATCAGAAAGAAGTTTCACCGAATGATTCTGTGTAGTTTATATTTGAAGACATTCCTTTTTCCACTATTACCCTCTTAGCGCTCCGAATCTCCACTTGTATTTTCTACAAAAAGAGTGTTTCATAACTGCTCAATCAAAAATATGTTTTATCTCTGTTAACTGAATTTACAGATCAGAAATAAGTTTCACAGAATGCATCTGTGTAGTTTTTATTTGAAGATATTCTTTTTCCCAATGTAGGCCTCTTAGCGCTTAGCATGTCCAATTGCAGTTTCTACAGAAAGAGTGTTTCAGAACGGCTCAATCAAAAGTAAGGTTCAACTCTGTTAGTTGAATGCACAGAACAGAAAGAATTTTCACAGAATGCTACTGTGTAGTTTATATTTGAATATATTCCTTTTTCCACTATTACCCTCTTAGCGCTCCGAATGTCCACTTGCATTTTCTACAGAAAGAGTGTTCAGAACTGCGCAATCAAAAGTATGGTTTAACTCTGTTAGCTTAATGAACATATCAGAAATAAGTTTCACACAATGCTTCGGTGTAGTTTTTATTTGAAGATATTATTTTTCCCAATAGAGGCCTCTTAGCGCTCAGAATGTCCAATTGCAGTTTCTACAGAAAGAGTGTTTCAGAAAGGCTCAATCAAAAGTAAGGTTCAACTCTGTTAGTTGAATGCACAGAACAGAAAGAAGTTTCATACAATGCTTCTGTGTAGTTTATATTTGAACATATTCTTTTTTCCACTATTACCCACTTAGCGCTACGAATGTCCAGTTGCATTTTCTACAGACAGAGTGTTTCAAAACTGCTCAATCAAATGTATGGTTTAACTCTGTTAGCTGAATGCTCAGATCAGAAAGAAGTTTCACAGAATGCTTCTGTGTAGTTTATATATGAATATATTCCTTTTTCCACTACTACGCTCTTAGCGCTCCAAATGTCCAGTTGCATTTTCTACAGAAAGAGTGTTCAGATCTGCTCAATCAAAAGTATGGTTTAACTCTGTTAGCTGAATGCACAGATCAGAGAGAAGTTTCACCGAATGATTCTGTGTAGTTTATATTTGAAGACATTCCTTTTTCCACTATTACCCCCTTAGCGCTCCGAATCTCCACTTGCATTTTCTACAGAAAGAGTGTTTCATAACTGCTCAATCAAAAACATGTTTTATCTCTGTTAACTGAATTTACAGATCAGAAATAAGTTTCACAGAATGCATCTGTGTAGTTTTTATTTGAAGATATTCTTTTTCCCAATGTAGGCCTCTTAGCGCTTAGCATGTCCAATTGCAGTTTCTACAGAAAGAGTGTTTCAGAACGGCTCAATCAAAAGTAAGGTTCAACTCTGTTAGTTGAATGCACAGAACAGAAAGAATTTTCACAGAATGCTACTGTGCAGTTTATATTTGAATATATTCCTTTTTCCACTATTACCCTCTTATCGCTCCGAATGTCCACTTGCATTTTCTACAGAAAGAGTGTTCAGAACTGCGCAATCAAAAGTATGGTTTAACTCTGTTAGCTTAATGAACATATCAGAAATAAGTTTCACACAATCCTTCTGTGTAGTTTTTATTTGAAGATATTATTTCTCCCAATAGAGGCCTCTTAGCGCTCAGAATGTCCAATTGCAGTTTCTACAGAAAGAGTGTTTCAGAAAGGCTCAATCAAATGTAAGGTTCAACTCTGTTAGTTGAATGCACAGAACAGAAAGAAGTTTCATACAATGCTTCTGTGTAGTTTATATTTGAACATATTCTTTTATCCACTATTACCCACTTAGCGCTACGAATGTCCAGTTGCATTTTCTACAGACAGAGTGTTTCAAAACTGCTCAATCAAAAGTATGGCTTAACTCTGTTAGCTGAATGCTCAGATCAGAAAGAAGTTTCACAGAATGCTTCTGTGTAGTTTATATTTGAATATATTCCTTTTTCCACTACTACTCTCTTAGCGCTCCAAATGTCCAGTTGCATTTTCTACAGAAAGAGTGTTCAGATCTGCTCAATCAAAAGTATGGTTTAACTCTGTTAGCTGAATGCACAGATCAGAAAGAAGTTTCACAGAATGATTCTGTGTAGTTTATATTTGGAGACATTCTTTTTCCACTATTACCCTCTTAGCGCTCCGAATCTCCACTTGCATTTTCTACAGAAAGAGTGTTTCAGAACGGCTCAATCAAAACTAAGGTTCAACTCTTTTAGTTGAACAAACAGAACAGAAAGAAGTTTCACACAATTCTTCTGTGTAGTTTTTATTTGTAGACATTCTTTTTCCCAATATAGGCCTCTTAGCGCTCAGAATGTCCAATTGCAGTTTCTACAGAAAGAGTGTTTCAGAACGGCTCAATCAAAAGTAAGGTTCAACTCTGTTAGTTGAATGCACAGAACAGAAAGAAGTTTCATACAATGCTTCTGTGTAGTTTATATTTGAACATATTCTTTTTTCCACTATTACCCACTTAGCGCTACGAATGTCCAGTTGCATTTTCTACAGACAGAGTGTTTCAAAACTCCTCAATCAAAAGTATGGTTTAACTCTGTTAGCTGAATGCTCAGATCAGAAAGAAGTTTCACAGAATGCTTCTGTGTAGTTTATATTTGAATATATTCCTTTTTCCACTACTACGCTCTTAGCGCTCCAAATGTCCAGTTGCATTTTCTACAGAAAGAGTGTTCAGATCTGCTCAATCAAAAGTATGGTTTAACTCTGTTAGCTGAATGCACAGATCAGAAAGAAGTTTCACCGAATGATTCTGTGTAGTTTATATTTGAAGACATTCCTTTTTCCACTATTACCCTCTTAGCGCTCCGAATCTCCACTTGTATTTTCTACAAAAAGAGTTTTTCATAACTGCTCAATCAAAAATATGTTTTATCTCTGTTAACTGAATTTACAGATCAGAAATAAGTTTCACAGAATGCATCTGTGTAGTTTTTATTTGAAGATATTCTTTTTCCCAATGTAGGCCTCTTAGCGCTTAGCATGTCCAATTGCAGTTTCTACAGAAAGAGTGTTTCAGAACGGCTCAATCAAAAGTAAGGTTCAACTCTGTTAGTTGAATGCACAGAACAGAAAGAATTTTCACAGAATGCTACTGTGTAGTTTATATTTGAATATATTCCTTTTTCCACTATTACCCTCTTAGCGCTCCGAATGTCCACTTGCATTTTCTACAGAAAGAGTGTTCAGAACTGCGCAATCAAAAGTATGGTTTAACTCTGTTAGCTTAATGAACATATCAGAAATAAGTTTCACACAATGCTTCGGTGTAGTTTTTATTTGAAGATATTATTTTTCCCAATAGAGGCCTCTTAGCGCTCAGAATGTCCAATTGCAGTTTCTACAGAAAGAGTGTTTCAGAAAGGCTCAATCAAAAGTAAGGTTCAACTCTGTTAGTTGAATGCACAGAACAGAAAGAAGTTTCATACAATGCTTCTGTGTAGTTTATATTTGAACATATTCTTTTTTCCACTATTACCCACTTAGCGCTACGAATGTCCAGTTGCATTTTCTACAGACAGAGTGTTTCAAAACTGCTCAATCAAATGTATGGTTTAACTCTGTTAGCTGAATGCTCAGATCAGAAAGAAGTTTCACAGAATGCTTCTGTGTAGTTTATATATGAATATATTCCTTTTTCCACTACTACGCTCTTAGCGCTCCAAATGTCCAGTTGCATTTTCTACAGAAAGAGTGTTCAGATCTGCTCAATCAAAAGTATGGTTTAACTCTGTTAGCTGAATGCACAGATCAGAGAGAAGTTTCACCGAATGATTCTGTGTAGTTTATATTTGAAGACATTCCTTTTTCCACTATTACCCCCTTAGCGCTCCGAATCTCCACTTGCATTTTCTACAGAAAGAGTGTTTCATAACTGCTCAATCAAAAACATGTTTTATCTCTGTTAACTGAATTTACAGATCAGAAATAAGTTTCACAGAATGCATCTGTGTAGTTTTTATTTGAAGATATTCTTTTTCCCAATGTAGGCCTCTTAGCGCTTAGCATGTCCAATTGCAGTTTCTACAGAAAGAGTGTTTCAGAACGGCTCAATCAAAAGTAAGGTTCAACTCTGTTAGTTGAATGCACAGAACAGAAAGAATTTTCACAGAATGCTACTGTGCAGTTTATATTTGAATATATTCCTTTTTCCACTATTACCCTCTTATCGCTCCGAATGTCCACTTGCATTTTCTACAGAAAGAGTGTTCAGAACTGCGCAATCAAAAGTATGGTTTAACTCTGTTAGCTTAATGAACATATCAGAAATAAGTTTCACACAATCCTTCTGTGTAGTTTTTATTTGAAGATATTATTTCTCCCAATAGAGGCCTCTTAGCGCTCAGAATGTCCAATTGCAGTTTCTACAGAAAGAGTGTTTCAGAAAGGCTCAATCAAAAGTAAGGTTCAACTCTGTTAGTTGAATGCACAGAACAGAAAGAAGTTTCATACAATGCTTCTGTGTAGTTTATATTTGAACATATTCTTTTATCCACTATTACCCACTTAGCGCTACGAATGTCCAGTTGCATTTTCTACAGACAGAGTGTTTCAAAACTGCTCAATCAAAAGTATGGCTTAACTCTGTTAGCTGAATGCTCAGATCAGAAAGAAGTTTCACAGAATGCTTCTGTGTAGTTTATATTTGAATATATTCCTTTTTCCACTACTACTCTCTTAGCCCTCCAAATGTCCAGTTGCATTTTCTACAGAAAGAGTGTTCAGATCTGCTCAATCAAAAGTATGGTTTAACTCTGTTAGCTGAATGCACAGATCAGAAAGAAGTTTCACAGAATGATTCTGTGTAGTTTATATTTGGAGACATTCTTTTTCCACTATTACCCTCTTAGCGCTCCGAATCTCCACTTGCATTTTCTACAGAAAGAGTGTTTCAGAACGGCTCAATCAAAACTAAGGTTCAACTCTTTTAGTTGAACAAACAGAACAGAAAGAAGTTTCACACAATTCTTCTGTGTAGTTTTTATTTGTAGACATTCTTTTTCCCAATATAGGCCTCTTAGCGCTCAGAATGTCCAATTGCAGTTTCTACAGAAAGAGTGTTTCAGAACGGCTCAATCAAAAGTAAGGTTCAACTCTGTTAGTTGAATGCACAGAACAGAAAGAAGTTTCATACAATGCTTCTGTGTAGTTTATATTTGAACATATTCTTTTTTCCACTATTACCCACTTAGCGCTACGAATGTCCAGTTGCATTTTCTACAGACAGAGTGTTTCAAAACTCCTCAATCAAAAGTATGGTTTAACTCTGTTAGCTGAATGCTCAGATCAGAAAGAAGTTTCACAGAATGCTTCTGTGTAGTTTATATTTGAATATATTCCTTTTTCCACTACTACGCTCTTAGCGCTCCAAATGTCCAGTTGCATTTTCTACAGAAAGAGTGTTCAGATCTGCTCAATCAAAAGTATGGTTTAACTCTGTTAGCTGAATGCACAGATCAGAAAGAAGTTTCACCGAATGATTCTGTGCAGTTTATATTTGAAGACATTCCTTTTTCCACTATTACCCTCTTAGCGCTCCGAATCTCAACTTGTATTTTCTACAAAAAGAGTGTTTCATAACTGCTCAATCAAAAATATGTTTTATCTCTGTTAACTGAATTTACAGATCAGAAGTAAGTTTCACAGAATGCATCTGTGTAGTTTTTATTTGAAGATATTCTTTTTCCCAATGTAGGCCTCTTAGCGCTTAGCATGTCCAATTGCAGTTTCTACAGAAAGAGTGTTTCAGAACGGCTCAATCAAAAGTAAGGTTCAACTCTGTTAGTTGAATGCACAGAACAGAAAGAATTTTCACAGAATGCTACTGTGTAGTTTATATTTGAATATATTCCTTTTTCCACTATTACCCTCTTAGCGCTCCGAATGTCCACTTGCATTTTCTACAGAAAGAGTGTTCAGAACTGCGCAATCAAAAGTATGGTTTAACTCTGTTAGCTTAATGAACTTATCAGAAATAAGTTTCACACAATGCTTCGGTGTAGTTTTTATTTGAAGATATTATTTTTCCCAATAGAGGCCTCTTAGCGCTCAGAATGTCCAATTGCAGTTTCTACAGAAAGAGTGTTTCAGAAAGGCTCAATCAAAAGTAAGGTTCAACTCTGTTAGTTGAATGCACAGAACAGAAAGAAGTTTCATACAATGCTTCTGTGTAGTTTATATTTGAACATATTCTTTTTTCCACTATTACCCACTTAGCGCTACGAATGTCCAGTTGCATTTTCTACAGACAGAGTGTTTCAAAACTGCTCAATCAAATGTATGGTTTAACTCTGTTAGCTGAATGCTCAGATCAGAAAGAAGTTTCACAGAATGCTTCTGTGTAGTTTATATATGAATATATTCCTTTTTCCACTACTACGCTCTTAGCGCTCCAAATGTCCAGTTGCATTTTCTACAGAAAGAGTGTTCAGATCTGCTCAATCAAAAGTATGGTTTAACTCTGTTAGCTGAATGCACAGATCAGAGAGAAGTTTCACCGAATGATTCTGTGTAGTTTATATTTGAAGACATTCCTTTTTCCACTATTACCCCCTTAGCGCTCCGAATCTCCACTTGCATTTTCTACAGAAAGAGTGTTTCATAACTGCTCAATCAAAAACATGTTTTATCTCTGTTAACTGAATTTACAGATCAGAAATAAGTTTCACAGAATGCATCTGTGTAGTTTTTATTTGAAGATATTCTTTTTCCCAATGTAGGCCTCTTAGCGCTTAGCATGTCCAATTGCAGTTTCTACAGAAAGAGTGTTTCAGAACGGCTCAATCAAAAGTAAGGTTCAACTCTGTTAGTTGAATGCACAGAACAGAAAGAATTTTCACAGAATGCTACTGTGCAGTTTATATTTGAATATATTCCTTTTTCCACTATTACCCTCTTATCGCTCCGAATGTCCACTTGCATTTTCTACAGAAAGAGTGTTCAGAACTGCGCAATCAAAAGTATGGTTTAACTCTGTTAGCTTAATGAACATATCAGAAATAAGTTTCACACAATCCTTCTGTGTAGTTTTTATTTGAAGATATTATTTCTCCCAATAGAGGCCTCTTAGCGCTCAGAATGTCCAATTGCAGTTTCTACAGAAAGAGTGTTTCAGAAAGGCTCAATCAAATGTAAGGTTCAACTCTGTTAGTTGAATGCACAGAACAGAAAGAAGTTTCATACAATGCTTCTGTGTAGTTTATATTTGAACATATTCTTTTATCCACTATTACCCACTTAGCGCTACGAATGTCCAGTTGCATTTTCTACAGACAGAGTGTTTCAAAACTGCTCAATCAAAAATATGGCTTAACTCTGTTAGCTGAATGCTCAGATCAGAAAGAAGTTTCACAGAATGCTTCTGTGTAGTTTATATTTGAATATATTCCTTTTTCCACTACTACTCTCTTAGCGCTCCAAATGTCCAGTTGCATTTTCTACAGAAAGAGTGTTCAGATCTGCTCAATCAAAAGTATGGTTTAACTCTGTTAGCTGAATGCACAGATCAGAAAGAAGTTTCACAGAATGATTCTGTGTAGTTTATATTTGGAGACATTCTTTTTCCACTATTACCCTCTTAGCGCTCCGAATCTCCACTTGCATTTTCTACAGAAAGAGTGTTTCAGAACGGCTCAATCAAAACTAAGGTTCAACTCTTTTAGTTGAACAAACAGAACAGAAAGAAGTTTCACACAATTCTTCTGTGTAGTTTTTATTTGTAGACATTCTTTTTCCCAATATAGGCCTCTTAGCGCTCAGAATGTCCAATTGCAGTTTCTACAGAAAGAGTGTTTCAGAACGGCTCAATCAAAAGTAAGGTTCAACTCTGTTAGTTGAATGCACAGAACAGAAAGAAGTTTCATACAATGCTTCTGTGTAGTTTATATTTGAACATATTCTTTTTTCCACTATTACCCACTTAGCGCTACGAATGTCCAGTTGCATTTTCTACAGACAGAGTGTTTCAAAACTCCTCAATCAAAAGTATGGTTTAACTCTGTTAGCTGAATGCTCAGATCAGAAAGAAGTTTCACAGAATGCTTCTGTGTAGTTTATATTTGAATATATTCCTTTTTCCACTACTACGCTCTTAGCGCTCCAAATGTCCAGTTGCATTTTCTACAGAAAGAGTGTTCAGATGTGCTCAATCAAAAGTATGGTTTAACTCTGTTAGCTGAATGCACAGATCAGAAAGAAGTTTCACCGAATGATTCTGTGTAGTTTATATTTGAAGACATTCCTTTTTCCACTATTACCCTCTTAGCGCTCCGAATCTCCACTTGTATTTTCTACAAAAAGAGTGTTTCATAACTGCTCAATCAAAAATATGTTTTATCTCTGTTAACTGAATTTACAGATCAGAAATAAGTTTCACAGAATGCATCTGTGTAGTTTTTATTTGAAGATATTCTTTTTCCCAATGTAGGCCTCTTAGCGCTTAGCATGTCCAATTGCAGTTTCTACAGAAAGAGTGTTTCAGAACGGCTCAATCAAAAGTAAGGTTCAACTCTGTTAGTTGAATGCACAGAACAGAAAGAATTTTCACAGAATGCTACTGTGCAGTTTATATTTGAATATATTCCTTTTTCCACTATTACCCTCTTATCGCTCCGAATGTCCACTTGCATTTTCTACAGAAAGAGTGTTCAGAACTGCGCAATCAAAAGTATGGTTTAACTCTGTTAGCTTAATGAACATATCAGAAATAAGTTTCACACAATCCTTCTGTGTAGTTTTTATTTGAAGATATTATTTCTCCCAATAGAGTCCTCTTAGCGCTCAGAATGTCCAATTGCAGTTTCTACAGAAAGAGTGTTTCAGAAAGGCTCAATCAAATGTAAGGTTCAACTCTGTTAGTTGAATGCACAGAACAGAAAGAAGTTTCATACAATGCTTCTGTGTAGTTTATATTTGAACATATTCTTTTATCCACTATTACCCACTTAGCGCTACGAATGTCCAGTTGCATTTTCTACAGACAGAGTGTTTCAAAACTGCTCAATCAAAAGTATGGCTTAACTCTGTTAGCTGAATGTTCAGATCAGAAAGAAGTTTCACAGAATGCTTCTGTGTAGTTTATATTTGAATATATTCCTTTTTCCACTACTACTCTCTTAGCGCTCCAAATGTCCAGTTGCATTTTCTACAGAAAGAGTGTTCAGATCTGCTCAATCAAAAGTATGGTTTAACTCTGTTAGCTGAATGCACAGATCAGAAAGAAGTTTCACAGAATGATTCTGTGTAGTTTATATTTGGAGACATTCTTTTTCCACTATTACCCTCTTAGCGCTCCGAATCTCCACTTGCATTTTCTACAGAAAGAGTGTTTCAGAACGGCTCAATCAAAACTAAGGTTCAACTCTTTTAGTTGAACAAACAGAACAGAAAGAAGTTTCACACAATTCTTCTGTGTAGTTTTTATTTGTAGACATTCTTTTTCCCAATATAGGCCTCTTAGCGCTCAGAATGTCCAATTGCAGTTTCTACAGAAAGAGTGTTTCAGAACGGCTCAATCAAAAGTAACGTTCAACTCTGTTAGTTGAATGCACAGAACAGAAAGAAGTTTCATACAATGCTTCTGTGTAGTTTATATTTGAACATATTCTTTTTTCCACTATTACCCACTTAGCGCTACGAATGTCCAGTTGCATTTTCTACAGACAGAGTGTTTCAAAACTCCTCAATCAAAAGTATGGTTTAACTCTGTTAGCTGAATGCTCAGATCAGAAAGAAGTTTCACAGAATGCTTCTGTGTAGTTTATATTTGAATATATTCCTTTTTCCACTACTACGCTCTTAGCGCTCCAAATGTCCAGTTGCATTTTCTACAGAAAGAGTGTTCAGATCTGCTCAATCAAAAGTATGGTTTAACTCTGTTAGCTGAATGCACAGATCAGAAAGAAGTTTCACCGAATGATTCTGTGTAGTTTATATTTGAAGACATTCCTTTTTCCACTATTACCCTCTTAGCGCTCCGAATCTCCACTTGTATTTTCTACAAAAAGAGTGTTTCATAACTGCTCAATCAAAAATATGTTTTATCTCTGTTAACTGAATTTACAGATCAGAAATAAGTTTCACAGAATGCATCTGTGTAGTTTTTATTTGAAGATATTCTTTTTCCCAATGTAGGCCTCTTAGCGCTTAGCATGTCCAATTGCAGTCTCTACAGAAAGAGTGTTTCAGAACGGCTCAATCAAAAGTAAGGTTCAACTCTGTTAGTTGAATGCACAGAACAGAAAGAATTTTCACAGAATGCTACTGTGTAGTTTATATTTGAATATATTCCTTTTTCCACTATTACCCTCTTAGCGCTCCGAATGTCCACTTGCATTTTCTACAGAAAGAGTGTTCAGAACTGCGCAATCAAAAGTATGGTTTAACTCTGTTAGCTTAATGAACATATCAGAAATAAGTTTCACACAATGCTTCGGTGTAGTTTTTATTTGAAGATATTATTTTTCCCAATAGAGGCCTCTTAGCGCTCAGAATGTCCAATTGCAGTTTCTACAGAAAGAGTGTTTCAGAAAGGCTCAATCAAAAGTAAGGTTCAACTCTGTTAGTTGAATGCACAGAACAGAAAGAAGTTTCATACAATGCTTCTGTGTAGTTTATATTTGAACATATTCTTTTTTCCACTATTACCCACTTAGCGCTACGAATGTCCAGTTGCATTTTCTACAGACAGAGTGTTTCAAAACTGCTCAATCAAATGTATGGTTTAACTCTGTTAGCTGAATGCTCAGATCAGAAAGAAGTTTCACAGAATGCTTCTGTGTAGTTTATATATGAATATATTCCTTTTTCCACTACTACGCTCTTAGCGCTCCAAATGTCCAGTTGCATTTTCTACAGAAAGAGTGTTCAGATCTGCTCAATCAAAAGTATGGTTTAACTCTGTTAGCTGAATGCACAGATCAGAGAGAAGTTTCACCGAATGATTCTGTGTAGTTTATATTTGAAGACATTCCTTTTTCCACTATTACCCCCTTAGCGCTCCGAATCTCCACTTGCATTTTCTACAGAAAGAGTGTTTCATAACTGCTCAATCAAAAACATGTTTTATCTCTGTTAACTGAATTTACAGATCAGAAATAAGTTTCACAGAATGCATCTGTGTAGTTTTTATTTGAAGATATTCTTTTTCCCAATGTAGGCCTCTTAGCGCTTAGCATGTCCAATTGCAGTTTCTACAGAAAGAGTGTTTCAGAACGGCTCAATCAAAAGTAAGGTTCAACTCTGTTAGTTGAATGCACAGAACAGAAAGAATTTTCACAGAATGCTACTGTGCAGTTTATATTTGAATATATTCCTTTTTCCACTATTACCCTCTTATCGCTCCGAATGTCCACTTGCATTTTCTACAGAAAGAGTGTTCAGAACTGCGCAATCAAAAGTATGGTTTAACTCTGTTAGCTTAATGAACATATCAGAAATAAGTTTCACACAATCCTTCTGTGTAGTTTTTATTTGAAGATATTATTTCTCCCAATAGAGGCCTCTTAGCGCTCAGAATGTCCAATTGCAGTTTCTACAGAAAGAGTGTTTCAGAAAGGCTCAATCAAATGTAAGGTTCAACTCTGTTAGTTGAATGCACAGAACAGAAAGAAGTTTCATACAATGCTTCTGTGTAGTTTATATTTGAACATATTCTTTTATCCACTATTACCCACTTAGCGCTACGAATGTCCAGTTGCATTTTCTACAGACAGAGTGTTTCAAAACTGCTCAATCAAAAGTATGGCTTAACTCTGTTAGCTGAATGCTCAGATCAGAAAGAAGTTTCACAGAATGCTTCTGTGTAGTTTATATTTGAATATATTCCTTTTTCCACTACTACTCTCTTAGCGCTCCAAATGTCCAGTTGCATTTTCTACAGAAAGAGTGTTCAGATCTGCTCAATCAAAAGTATGGTTTAACTCTGTTAGCTGAATGCACAGATCAGAAAGAAGTTTCACAGAATGATTCTGTGTAGTTTATATTTGGAGACATTCTTTTTCCACTATTACCCTCTTAGCGCTCCGAATCTCCACTTGCATTTTCTACAGAAAGAGTGTTTCAGAACGGCTCAATCAAAACTAAGGTTCAACTCTTTTAGTTGAACAAACAGAACAGAAAGAAGTTTCACACAATTCTTCTGTGTAGTTTTTATTTGTAGACATTCTTTTTCCCAATATAGGCCTCTTAGCGCTCAGAATGTCCAATTGCAGTTTCTACAGAAAGAGTGTTTCAGAACGGCTCAATCAAAAGTAAGGTTCAACTCTGTTAGTTGAATGCACAGAACAGAAAGAAGTTTCATACAATGCTTCTGTGTAGTTTATATTTGAACATATTCTTTTTTCCACTATTACCCACTTAGCGCTACGAATGTCCAGTTGCATTTTCTACAGACAGAGTGTTTCAAAACTCCTCAATCAAAAGTATGGTTTAACTCTGTTAGCTGAATGCTCAGATCAGAAAGAAGTTTCACAGAATGCTTCTGTGTAGTTTATATTTGAATATATTCCTTTTTCCACTACTACGCTCTTAGCGCTCCAAATGTCCAGTTGCATTTTCTACAGAAAGAGTGTTCAGATCTGCTCAATCAAAAGTATGGTTTAACTCTGTTAGCTGAATGCACAGATCAGAAAGAAGTTTCACCGAATGATTCTGTGTAGTTTATATTTGAAGACATTCCTTTTTCCACTATTACCCTCTTAGCGCTCCGAATCTCCACTTGTATTTTCTACAAAAAGAGTGTTTCATAACTGCTCAATCAAAAATATGTTTTATCTCTGTTAACTGAATTTACAGATCAGAAATAAGTTTCACAGAATGCATCTGTGTAGTTTTTATTTGAAGATATTCTTTTTCCCAATGTAGGCCTCTTAGCGCTTAGCATGTCCAATTGCAGTTTCTACAGAAAGAGTGTTTCAGAACGGCTCAATCAAAAGTAAGGTTCAACTCTGTTAGTTGAATGCACAGAACAGAAAGAATTTTCACAGAATGCTACTGTGTAGTTTATATTTGAATATATTCCTTTTTCCACTATTACCCTCTTAGCGCTCCGAATGTCCACTTGCATTTTCTACAGAAAGAGTGTTCAGAACTGCGCAATCAAAAGTATGGTTTAACTCTGTTAGCTTAATGAACATATCAGAAATAAGTTTCACACAATGCTTCGGTGTAGTTTTTATTTGAAGATATTATTTTTCCCAATAGAGGCCTCTTAGCGCTCAGAATGTCCAATTGCAGTTTCTACAGAAAGAGTGTTTCAGAAAGGCTCAATCAAAAGTAAGGTTCAACTCTGTTAGTTGAATGCACAGAACAGAAAGAAGTTTCATACAATGCTTCTGTGTAGTTTATATTTGAACATATTCTTTTTTCCACTATTACCCACTTAGCGCTACGAATGTCCAGTTGCATTTTCTACAGACAGAGTGTTTCAAAACTGCTCAATCAAATGTATGGTTTAACTCTGTTAGCTGAATGCTCAGATCAGAAAGAAGTTTCACAGAATGCTTCTGTGTAGTTTATATATGAATATATTCCTTTTTCCACTACTACGCTCTTAGCGCTCCAAATGTCCAGTTGCATTTTCTACAGAAAGAGTGTTCAGATCTGCTCAATCAAAAGTATGGTTTAACTCTGTTAGCTGAATGCACAGATCAGAGAGAAGTTTCACCGAATGATTCTGTGTAGTTTATATTTGAAGACATTCCTTTTTCCACTATTACCCCCTTAGCGCTCCGAATCTCCACTTGCATTTTCTACAGAAAGAGTGTTTCATAACTGCTCAATCAAAAACATGTTTTATCTCTGTTAACTGAATTTACAGATCAGAAATAAGTTTCACAGAATGCATCTGTGTAGTTTTTATTTGAAGATATTCTTTTTCCCAATGTAGGCCTCTTAGCGCTTAGCATGTCCAATTGCAGTTTCTACAGAAAGAGTGTTTCAGAACGGCTCAATCAAAAGTAAGGTTCAACTCTGTTAGTTGAATGCACAGAACAGAAAGAATTTTCACAGAATGCTACTGTGCAGTTTATATTTGAATATATTCCTTTTTCCACTATTACCCTCTTATCGCTCCGAATGTCCACTTGCATTTTCTACAGAAAGAGTGTTCAGAACTGCGCAATCAAAAGTATGGTTTAACTCTGTTAGCTTAATGAACATATCAGAAATAAGTTTCACACAATCCTTCTGTGTAGTTTTTATTTGAAGATATTATTTCTCCCAATAGAGGCCTCTTAGCGCTCAGAATGTCCAATTGCAGTTTCTACAGAAAGAGTGTTTCAGAAAGGCTCAATCAAAAGTAAGGTTCAACTCTGTTAGTTGAATGCACAGAACAGAAAGAAGTTTCATACAATGCTTCTGTGTAGTTTATATTTGAACATATTCTTTTATCCACTATTACCCACTTAGCGCTACGAATGTCCAGTTGCATTTTCTACAGACAGAGTGTTTCAAAACTGCTCAATCAAAAGTATGGCTTAACTCTGTTAGCTGAATGCTCAGATCAGAAAGAAGTTTCACAGAATGCTTCTGTGTAGTTTATATTTGAATATATTCCTTTTTCCACTACTACTCTCTTAGCGCTCCAAATGTCCAGTTGCATTTTCTACAGAAAGAGTGTTCAGATCTGCTCAATCAAAAGTATGGTTTAACTCTGTTAGCTGAATGCACAGATCAGAAAGAAGTTTCACAGAATGATTCTGTGTAGTTTATATTTGGAGACATTCTTTTTCCACTATTACCCTCTTAGCGCTCCGAATCTCCACTTGCATTTTCTACAGAAAGAGTGTTTCAGAACGGCTCAATCAAAACTAAGGTTCAACTCTTTTAGTTGAACAAACAGAACAGAAAGAAGTTTCACACAATTCTTCTGTGTAGTTTTTATTTGTAGACATTCTTTTTCCCAATATAGGCCTCTTAGCGCTCAGAATGTCCAATTGCAGTTTCTACAGAAAGAGTGTTTCAGAACGGCTCAATCAAAAGTAAGGTTCAACTCTGTTAGTTGAATGCACAGAACAGAAAGAAGTTTCATACAATGCTTCTGTGTAGTTTATATTTGAACATATTCTTTTTTCCACTATTACCCACTTAGCGCTACGAATGTCCAGTTGCATTTTCTACAGACAGAGTGTTTAAAAACTCCTCAATCAAAAGTATGGTTTAACTCTGTTAGCTGAATGCTCAGATCAGAAAGAAGTTTCACAGAATGCTTCTGTGTAGTTTATATTTGAATATATTCCTTTTTCCACTACTACGCTCTTAGCGCTCCAAATGTCCAGTTGCATTTTCTACAGAAAGAGTGTTCAGATCTGCTCAATCAAAAGTATGGTTTAACTCTGTTAGCTGAATGCACAGATCAGAAAGAAGTTTCACCGAATGATTCTGTGTAGTTTATATTTGAAGACATTCCTTTTTCCACTATTACCCTCTTAGCGCTCCGAATCTCCACTTGTATTTTCTACAAAAAGAGTGTTTAATAACTGCTCAATCAAAAATATGTTTTATCTCTGTTAACTGAATTTACATATCAGAAATAAGTTTCACAGAATGCATCTGTGTAGTTTTTATTTGAAGATATTCTTTTTCCCAATGTAGGCCTCTTAGCGCTTAGCATGTCCAATTGCAGTTTCTACAGAAAGAGTGTTTCAGAACGGCTCAATCAAAAGTAAGGTTCAACTCTGTTAGTTGAATGCACAGAACAGAAAGAATTTTCACAGAATGCTACTGTGTAGTTTATATTTGAATATATTCCTTTTTCCACTATTACCCTCTTACCGCTCCGAATGTCCACTTGCATTTTCTACAGAAAGAGGGTTCAGCACTGCGCAATCAAAAGTATGGTTTAACTCTGTTAGCTTAATGAACATATCAGAAATAAGTTTCACAAAATGCTTCTGTGTAGTTTTTATTTGAAGATATTATTTTTCCCTATAGAGGCCTCTTAGCGCTCAGAATGTCCAATTGCAGTTTCTACAGAAAGAGTGTTTCAGAAAGGCTCAATCAAAAGTAAGGTTCAACTCTGTTAGTTGAATGCACAGAACAGAAAGAAGTTTCATAGAATGCTTCTGTGTAGTTTATATTTGAACATATTCTTTTTTCCACTATTACCCACTTAGCGCTACGAATGTCCAGTTGCATTTTCTACAGACAGAGTGTTTCAAAACTGCTCAATCAAAAGTACGGTTTAACTCTGTTAGCTGAATGCTCAGATCAGAAAGAAGTTTCACAGAATGCTTCTGTGTAGTTTATATTTGAATATATTCCTTTTTCCACTACTACTCTCTTAGCGCTCCAAATGTCCAGTTGCATTTTCTACAGAAAGAGTGTTCAGATCTGCTCAATCAAAAGTATGGTTTAACTCTGTTAGCTGAATGCACAGATCAGAAAGAAGTTTCACAGAATGATTCTGTGTAGTTTATATTTGGAGACATTCCTTTTTCCACTATTACCCTCTTAGCGCTCCGAATCTCCACGTGCATTTTCTACAGAAAGAGTGTTTCAGAACGGCTCAATCAAAACTAAGGTTCAACTCTTTTAGTTGTACAAACAGAACAGAAAGAAGTTTCACACAATTCTTCTGTGTAGTTTTTATTTGTAGACATTCTTTTTCCCAATATAGGCCTCTTAGCGCTCAGAATGTCCAATTGCAGTTTCTACAGAAAGAGTGTTTCAGAACGGCTCAATCAAAAGTAAGGTTCAACTCTGTTAGTTGAATGCACAGAACAGAAAGAAGATTCATACAATGCTTCTGTGTAGTTTATATTTGAACATATTCTTTTTTCCACTATTACCCATTTAGCGCTACGAATGTCCAGTTGCATTTTCTACAGACAGAGTGTTTCAAAACTGCTCAATCAAATGTATGGTTTAACTCTGTTAGCTGAATGCTCAGATCAGAAAGAAGTTTCACAGAATGCTTCTGTGTAGTTTATATTTGAATATATTCCTTTTTCCACTACTACGTTCTTAGCGCTCCAAATGTCCAGTTGCATTTTCTACAGAAAGAGTGTTCAGATCTGCTCAATCAAAAGTGTGGTTTAACTCTGTTAGCTGAATCCACAGATCAGAAAGAAGTTTCACAGAATGCTTCTCTGTAGTTTATATTTGAATATATTCCTTTTTCCACTACTACGCTCTTAGCGCTCCAAATGTCCAGTTGCATTTTCTACAGAAAGAGTGTTCAGATCTGCTCAATCAAAAGTATGGTTTAACTCTGTTAGCTGAATGCACAGATCAGAAAGAAGTTTCACCGAATGATTCTGTGTAGTTTATATTTGAAGACATTCCTTTTTCCACTATTACCCTCTTAGCGCTCCGTATCTCCACTTGCATTTTCTACAAAAAGAGTGTTTAATAACTGCTCAATCAAAAATATGTTTTATCTCTGTTAACTGAATTTACATATCAGAAATAAGTTTCACAGAATGCATCTGTGTAGTTTTTATTTGAAGATATTCTTTTTCCTAATGTAGGCCTCTTAGCGCTTAGCATGTCCAATTGCAGTTTCTACACAAAGAGTGTTTCAGAACGGCTCAATCAAAAGTAAGGTTCAACTCTGTTAGTTGAATGCACAGAACAGAAAGAATTTTCACAGAATGCTACTGTGTAGTTTATATTTGAATATATTCTTTTTTCCACTATTACCCTCTTAGCGCTACGAATGTCCACTTGCATTTTCTACAGAAAGAGGGTTCAGCACTGCGCAATCAAAAGTATGGTTTAACTCTGTTAGCTTAATGAACATATCAGAAATAAGTTTCACACAATGCTTCTGTGTAGTTTTTATTTGAAGATATTATTTTTCCCAATAGAGGCCTCTTAGCGCTCAGAATGTCCAATTGCAGTTTCTACAGAAAGAGTGTTTCAGAAAGGCTCAATCAAAAGTAAGGTTCAACTCTGTTAGTTGAATGCACAGAACAGAAAGAAGTTTCATACAATGCTTCTGTGTAGTTTATATTTGAACATATTCTTTTTTCCACTATTACCCACTTAGCGCTACGAATGTCCAGTTGCATTTTCTACAGACAGAGTGTTTCAAAACTGCTCAATCAAAAGTACGGTTTAACTCTGTTAGCTGAATGCTCAGATCAGAAAGAAGTTTCACAGAATGCTTCTGTGTAGTTTATATTTGAATATATTCCTTTTTCCACTAGTACTCTCTTAGCGCTCCAAATGTCCAGTTGCATTTTCTACAGAAAGAGTGTTCAGATCTGCTCAATCAAAAGTATGGTTTAACTCTGTTAGCTGAATGCACAGATCAGAAAGTAGTTTCACAGAATGATTCTGTGTAGTTTATATTTGGAGACATTCCTTTTTCCACTATTACCCTCTTAGCGCTCCGAATCTCCACTTGCATTTTCTACAGAAAGAGTGTTTCAGAACGGCTCAATCAAAACTAAGGTTCAACTCTTTTAGTTGAACAAACAGAACAGAAAGAAGTTTCACACAATTCTTCTGTGTAGTTTTTATTTGTAGACATTCTTTTTCCCAATATTGGCCTCTTAGCGCTCAGAATGTCCAATTGCAGTTTCTACAGAAAGAGTGTTTCAGAACGGCTCAATCAAAAGTAAGGTTCAACTCTGTTAGTTGAATGCACAGAACAGAAAGAAGTTTCATACAATGCTTCTGTGTAGTTTATATTTGAACATATTCTTTTTTCCACTATTACCCACTTAGCGCTACGAATGTCCAGTTGCATTTTCTACAGACAGAGTGTTTCAAAACTGCTCAATCAAAATTGTGGTTTAACTCTGTTAGCTGAATGCTCAGATCAGAAAGAAGTTTCACAGAATGCTTCTGTGTAGTTTATATTTGAATATATTCCTTTTTCCACTACTACGCTCTTAGCGCTCCAAATGTCCAGTTGCATTTTCTACAGAAAGAGTGTTCAGATCTGCTCAATCAAAAGTATGGTTTAACTCTGTTAGCTGAATGCACAGATCAGAAAGAAGTTTCACAGAATGATTCTGTGTAGTTTATATTTGAAGACATTCCTTTTTCCATTATTACCCTCTTAGCGCTCCGAATCTCCACTTGTATTTTCTACAAAAAGAGTGTTTCATAACTGCTCAATCAAAAATATGTTTTATCTCTGTTAACTGAATTTACAGATCAGAAATAAGTTTCACAGAATGCATCTGTGTAGTTTTTATTTGAAGATATTCTTTTTCCCAAAGTAGGCCTCTTAGCGCTTAGCATGTCCAATTGCAGTTTCTACAGAAAGAGTGTTTCAGAACGGCTCAATCAAAAGTAAGGTTCAACTCTGTTAGTTGAATGCACAGAACAGAAAGAATTTTCACAGAATGCTACTGTGTAGTTTATATTTGAATATAGTCCTTTTTCCACTATTACCCTCTTAGCGCTCCGAATGTCCACTTGCATTTTCTACAGAAAGAGGGTTCAGCACTGCGCAATCAAAAGTATGGTTTAACTCTGTTAGCTTAATGAACATATCAGAAATAAGTTTCACACAATGTTTCTGTGTAGTTTTTATTTGAAGATATTATTTTTCCCAATAGAGGCCTCTTAGCGCTCAGAATGTCCAATTGCAGTTTCTACAGAAAGAGTGTTTCAGAAAGGCTCAATCAAAAGTAAGGTTCAACTCTGTTAGTTGAATGCACAGAACAGAAAGAATTTTCACAGAATGCTACTGTGCAGTTTATATTTGAATATATTCCTTTTTCCACTATTACCCTCTTAGCGCTCCGAATGTCCACTTGCATTTTCTACAGAAAGAGTGTTCAGAACTGCGCAATCAAAAGTATGGTTTAACTCTGTTAGCTTAATGAACATATCAGAAATAAGTTTCACACAATCCTTCTGTGTAGTTTTTATTTGAAGATATTATTTTTCCCAATAGAGGCCTCTTAGCGCTCAGAATGTCCAATTGCAGTTTCTACAGAAAGAGTGTTTCAGAAAGGCTCAATCCAAAGTAAGGTTCAACTCTGTTAGTTGAACGCACAGAACAGAAAGAAGTTTCATACAATGCTTCTGTGTAGTTTATATTTGAACATATTCTTTTATCCACTATTACCCACTTAGCGCTACGAATGTCCAGTTGCATTTTCTACAGACAGAGTGTTTCAAAACTGCTCAATCAAAAGTATGGCTTAACTCTGTTAGCTCAATGCTCAGATCAGAAAGAAGTTTCACAGAATGCTTCTGTGTAGTTTATATTTGAATATATTCCTTTTTCCACTACTACTCTCTTAGCGCTCCAAATGTCCAGTTGCATTTTCTACAGAAAGAGTGTTCAGATCTGCTCAATCAAAAGTATGGTTTAACTCTGTTAGCTGAATGCACAGATCAGAAAGAAGTTTCACAGAATGATTCTGTGTAGTTTATATTTGGAGACATTCTTTTTCCACTATTACCCTCTTAGCGCTCCGAATCTCCACTTGCATTTTCTACAGAAAGAGTGTTTCAGAACGGCTCAATCAAAACTAAGGTTCAACTCTTTTAGTTGAACAAACAGAACAGAAAGAAGTTTCACACAATTCTTCTGTGTAGTTTTTATTTGTAGACATTCTTTTTCCCAATATAGGCCTCTTAGCGCTCAGAATGTCCAATTGCAGTTTCTACAGAAAGAGTGTTTCAGAACGGCTCAATCAAAAGTAAGGTTCAACTCTGTTAGTTGAATGCACAGAACAGAAAGAAGTTTCATACAATGCTTCTGTGTAGTTTATATTTGAACATATTCTTTTTTCCACTATTACCCACTTAGCGCTACGAATGTCCAGTTGCATTTTCTACAGACAGAGTGTTTCAAAACTCCTCAATCAAAAGTATGGTTTAACTCTGTTAGCTGAATGCTCAGATCAGAAAGAAGTTTCACAGAATGCTTCTGTGTAGTTTATATTTGAATATATTCCTTTTTCCACTACTACGCTCTTAGCGCTCCAAAAGTCCAGTTGCATTTTCTACAGAAAGAGTGTTCAGATCTGCTCAATCAAAAGTATGGTTTAACTCTGTTAGCTGAATGCACAGATCAGAAAGAAGTTTCACCGAATGATTCTGTGTAGTTTATATTTGAAGACATTCCTTTTTCCACTATTACCCTCTTAGCGCTCCGAATCTCCACTTGTATTTTCTACAAAAAGAGTGTTTCATAACTGCTCAATCAAAAATATGTTTTATCTCTGTTAACTGAATTTACAGATCAGAAATAAGTTTCACAGAATGCATCTGTGTAGTTTTTATTTGAAGATATTCTTTTTCCCAAAGTAGGCCTCTTAGCGCTTAGCATGTCCAATTGCAGTTTCTACAGAAAGAGTGTTTCAGAACGGCTCAATCAAAAGTAAGGTTCAACTCTGTTAGTTGAATGCACAGAACAGAAAGAATTTTCACAGAATGCTACTGTGTAGTTTATATTTGAATATAGTCCTTTTTCCACTATTACCCTCTTAGCGCTCCGAATGCCCACCTGCATTTTCTACAGAAAGAGGGTTCAGCACTGCGCAATCAAAAGTATGGTTTAACTCTGTTAGCTTAATGAACATATCAGAAATAAGTTTCACACAATGCTTCTGTGTAGTTTTTATTTGAAGATATTATTTTTCCCAATAGAGGCCTCTTAGCGCTCAGAATATCCAATTGCAGTTTCTACAGAAAGAGTGTTTCAGAAAGGCTCAATCAAAAGTAAGGTTCAACTCTGTTAGTTGAATGCACAGAACAGAAAGAAGTTTCATACAATGCTTCTGTGTAGTTTATATTTGAACATATTCTTTTTTCCACTATTACCCACTTAGCGCTACGAATGTCCAGTTGCATTTTCTACAGACAGAGTGTTTCAAAACTGCTCAATCAAACGTATGGTTTAACTCTGTTAGCTGAATGCTCAGATCAGAAAGAAGTTTCACAGAATGCTTCTGTGTAGTTTATATTTGAATATATTCCTTTTTCCACTACTACTCTCTTAGCGCTCCAAATGTCCAGTTGCATTTTCTACAGAAAGAGTGTTCAGATCTGCTCAATCAAAAGTATGGTTTAACTCTGTTAGCTGAATGCACAGATCAGAAAGAAGTTTCACAGAATGATTCTGTGTAGTTTATATTTGGAGACATTCCTTTTTCCACTATTACCCTCTTAGCGCTCCGAATCTCCACTTGCATTTTCTACAGAAAGAGTGTTTCAGAACGGCTCAATCAAAACTAAGGTTCAACTCTTTTAGTTGAACAAACAGAACAGAAAGAAGTTTCACACAATTCTTCTGTGTAGTTTTTATTTGTAGACATTCTTTTTCCCAATATAGGCCTCTTAGCGCTCAGAATGTCCAATTGCAGTTTCTACAGAAAGAGTGTTTCAGAACGGCTCAATCAAAAGTAAGGTTGAACTCTGTTAGTTGAATGCACAGAACAGAAAGAAGTTTCATACAATGCTTCTGTGTAGTTTATATTTGAACATATTCTTTTTTCCACTATTACCCATTTAGCGCTACGAATGTCCAGTTGCATTTTCTACAGACAGAGTGTTTCAAAACTGCTCAATCAAAAGTATGGTTTAACTCTGTTAGCTGAATGCTCAGATCAGAAAGAAGTTTCACAGAATGCTTCTGTGTAGTTTATATTTGAATATATTCCTTTTTCCACTACTACGCTCTTAGCGCTCCAAATGTCCAGTTGCATTTTCTACAGAAAGAGTGTTCAGATCTGCTCAATCAAAAGTATGGTTTAACTCTGTTAGCTGAATGCACAGATCAGAAAGAAGTTTCACCGAATGATTCTGTGTAGTTTATATTTGAAGACATTCCTTTTTCCACTATTACCCGCTTAGCGCTCCGAATCTCCACTTGCATTTTCTACAAAAAGAGTGTTTCATAACTGCTCAATCAAAAATATGTTTTATCTCTGTTAACTGAATTTACATATCAGAAATAAGTTTCACAGAATGCATCTGTGTAGTTTTTATTTGAAGATATTCTTTTTCCCAATGTAGGCCTCTTAGCGCTTAGCATGTCCAATTGCAGTTTCTACAGAAAGAGTGTTTCAGAACGGCTCAATCAAAAGTAAGGTTCAACTCTGTTAGTTGAATGCACAGAACAGAAAGAATTTTCACAGAATGCTACTGTGTAGTTTATATGTGAATATATTCCTTTTTCCACTATTACCCTCTTAGCGCTCCGAATGTCCACTTGCATTTTCTACAGAAAGAGGGTTCAGCACTGCGCAATCAAAAGTATGGTTTAACTCTGTTAGCTTAATGAACATATCAGAAATAAGTTTCACACAATGCTTCTGTGTAGTTTTTATTTGAAGATATTATTTTTCCCTATAGAGGCCTCTTAGCGCTCAGAATGTCCAATTGCAGTTTCTACAGAAAGAGTGTTTCAGAAAGGCTCAATCAAAAGTAAGGTTCAACTCTGTTAGTTGAATGCACAGAACAGAAAGAAGTTTCATACAATGCTTCTGTGTAGTTTATATTTGAACATATTCTTTTTTCCACTATTACCCACTTAGCGCTACGAATGTCCAGTTGCATTTTCTACAGACAGAGTGTTTCAAAACTGCTCAATCAAAAGTACGGTTTAACTCTGTTAGCTGAATGCTCAGATCAGAAAGAAGTTTCACAGAATGCTTCTGTGTAGTTTATATTTGAATATATTCCTTTTTCCACTACTACTCTCTTAGCGCTCCAAATGTCCTGTTGCATTTTCTACAGAAAGAGTGTTCAGATCTGCTCAATCAAAAGTATGGTTTAACTCTGTTAGCTGAATGCACAGATCAGAAAGAAGTTTCACAGAATGATTCTGTGTAGTTTATATTTGGAGACATTCCTTTTTCCACTATTACCCTCTTAGCGCTCCGAATCTCCACGTGCATTTTCTACAGAAAGAGTGTTTCAGAACGGCTCAATCAAAACTAAGGTTCAACTCTTTTAGTTGAACAAACAGAACAGAAAGAAGTTTCACACAATTCTTCTGTGTAGTTTTTATTTGTAGACATTCTTTTTCCCAATATTGGCCTCTTAGCGCTCAGAATGTCCAATTGCAGTTTCTACAGAAAGAGTGTTTCAGAACGGCTCAATCAAAAGTAAGGTTCAACTCTGTTAGTTGAATGCACAGAACAGAAAGAAGTTTCATACAATGCTTCTGTGTAGTTTATATTTGAACATATTCTTTTTTCCACTATTACCCACTTAGCGCTACGAATGTCCAGTTGCATTTTCTACAGACAGAGTGTTTCAAAACTGCTCAATCAAAATTGTGGTTTAACTCTGTTAGCTGAATGCTCAGATCAGAAAGAAGTTTCACAGAATGCTTCTGTGTAGTTTATATTTGAATATATTCCTTTTTCCACTACTACGCTCTTAGCGCTCCAAATGTCCAGTTGCATTTTCTACAGAAAGAGTGTTCAGATCTGCTCAATCAAAAGTATGGTTTAACTCTGTTAGCTGAATGCACAGATCAGAAAGAAGTTTCACAGAATGATTCTGTGTAGTTTATATTTGAAGACATTCCTTTTTCCACTATTACCCTCTTAGCGCTCCGAATCTCCACTTGTATTTTCTACAAAAAGAGTGTTTCATAACTGCTCAATCAAAAATATGTTTTATCTCTGTTAACTGAATTTACAGATCAGAAATAAGTTTCACAGAATGCATCTGTGTAGTTTTTATTTGAAGATATTCTTTTTCCCAAAGTAGGCCTCTTAGCGCTTAGCATGTCCAATTGCAGTTTCTACAGAAAGAGTGTTTCAGAACGGCTCAATCAAAAGTAAGGTTCAACTCTGTTAGTTGAATGCACAGAACAGAAAGAATTTTCACAGAATGCTACTGTGTAGTTTATATTTGAATATAGTCCTTTTTCCACTATTACCCTCTTAGCGCTCCGAATGTCCACTTGCATTTTCTACAGAAAGAGGGTTCAGCACTGCGCAATCAAAAGTATGGTTTAACTCTGTTAGCTTAATGAACATATCAGAAATAAGTTTCACACAATGTTTCTTTGTAGTTTTTATTTGAAGATATTATTTTTCCCAATAGAGGCCTCTTAGCGCTCAGAATGTCCAATTGCAGTTTCTACAGAAAGAGTGTTTCAGAAAGGCTCAATCAAATGTAAGGTTCAACTCTGTTAGTTGAATGCACAGAACAGAAAGAAGTTTCATACAATGCTTCTGTGTAGTTTATATTTGAACATATTCTTTTTTCCACTATTACCCACTTAGCGCTACGAATGTCCAGTTGCATTTTCTACAGACAGAGTGTTTCAAAACTGCTCAATCAATATTATGGTTTAACTCTGTTAGCTGAATGCTCAGATCAGAAAGAAGTTTCACAGAATGCTTCTGTGTAGTTTATATTTGAATATATTCCTTTTTCCACTACTACTCTCTTAGCGCTCCAAATGTCCAGTTGCATTTTCTACAGAAAGAGTGTTCAGATCTGCTCAATCAAAAGTATGGTTTAACACTGTTAGCTGAATGCACAGATCAGAAAGAAGTTTCACAGAATGATTCTGTGTAGTTTATATATGGAGACATTCCTTTTTCCACTATTACCCTCTTAGCGCTCCGAATCTCCAATTGCATTTTCTACAGAAAGAGTGTTTCAGAACGGCTGAATCAAAACTAACGTTCAACTCTTTTAGTTGAACAAACAGAACAGAAAGTAGTTGCACACAATTCTTCTGTGTAGTTTTTATTTGTAGACATTCTTTTTCCCAATATTGGCCTCTTTGCGCTCAGAATGTCCAATTGCATTTTCTACAGAAAGAGTGTTTCAGAACGGCTCAATCAAAAGTAAGGTTCAACTCTGTAAGTTGAATGCACAGAACAGAAAGAAGTTTCATACAATGCTTCTGTGTAGTTTATATTTGAACATATTCTTTTTTCCACTATTACCCACTTAACGCTACGAATGTCCAGTTGCATTTTCTACAGACAGAGTGTTTCAAAACTGCTCAATCAAAAGTATGGTTTAACTCTGTTAGCTGAATGCTCAGATCAGAAAGTAGTTTCACAGAATGCTTCTGTGTAGTTTATATTTGAATATATTCCTTTTTCCACTACTACGCTCTTAGCGCTCCAAATGTCCAGTTGCATTTTCTACAGAAAGAGTGTTCAGATCTGCTCAATCAAAATTATGGTTTAACTCTGTTAGCTGAATGCACAGATCAGAAAGAAGTTTCACCGAATGATTCTGTGTAGTTTATATTTGAAGACATTCCTTTTTCCACTATTACCCTTTTAGCGCTCCGAATCTCCACTTGCATTTTTTACAAAAAGAGTGTTTCATAACTGCTCAATCAAAAATATGTTTTATCTCTGTTAACTGAATTTACAGATCAGAAATAAGTTTCACAGAATGCATCTGTGTAGTTTTTATTTGAAGATATTCTTTTTCCCAATGAAGGCCTCTTAGCGCTTAGCATGTCCAATTGCAGTTTCTACAGAAAGAGTGTTTCAGAACGGCTCAATCAAAAGTAAGGTTCAACTCTGTTAGTTGAATGCACAGAACAGAAAGAATTTTCACAGAATGCTACTGTGTAGTTTATATTTGAATATAGTCCTTTTTCCACTATTACGCTCTTAGCGCTCCGAATGTCCACTTGCATTTTCTACAGAAAGAGGGTTCAGCACTGCGCAATCAAAAGTATGGTTTAACTCTGTTAGCTTAATGAACATATCAGAAATAAGTTTCACACAATGTTTCTGTGTAGTTTTTATTTGAAGATATTATTTTTCCCAATAGAGGCCTCTTAGCGCTCAGAATGTCCAATTGCAGTTTCTACAGAAAGAGTGTTTCAGAAAGGCTCAATCAAAAGTAAGGTTCAACTCTGTTAGTTGAATGCACAGAACAGAAAGAATTTTCACAGAATGCTACTGTGCAGTTTATATTTGAATATATTCCTTTTTCCACTATTACCCTCTTATCGCTCCGAATGTCCACTTGCATTTTCTACAGAAAGAGTGTTCAGAACTGCGCAATCAAAAGTATGGTTTAACTCTGTTAGCTTAATGAACATATCAGAAATAAGTTTCACACAATCCTTCTGTGTAGTTTTTATTTGAAGATATTATTTTTCCCAATAGAGGCCTCTTAGCGCTCAGAATGTCCAATTGCAGTTTCTACAGAAAGAGTGTTTCAGAAAGGCTCAATCAAAGTAAGGTTCAACTCTGTTAGTTGAATGCACAGAACAGAAAGAAGTTTCATACAATGCTTCTGTGTAGTTTATATTTGAACATATTCTTTTATCCACTATTACCCACTTAGCGCTACGAATGTCCAGTTGCATTTTCTACAGACTGAGTGTTTCAAAACTGCTCAATCAAAAGTATGGCTTAACTCTGTTAGCTCAATGCTCAGATCAGAAAGAAGTTTCACAGAATGCTTCTGTGTAGTTTATATTTGAATATATTCCTTTTTCCACTACTACTCTCTTAGCGCTCCAAATGTCCAGTTGCATTTTCTACAGAAAGAGTGTTCAGATCTGCTCAATCAAAAGTATGGTTTAACTCTGTTAGCTGAATGCACAGATAAGAAAGTAGTTTCACCGAATGATTCTGTGTAGTTTATATTTGAAGACATTCCTTTTTCCACTATTACCCTCTTAGCGCTCCGAATCTCCACTTGCATTTTCTACAAAAAGAGTGTTTCATAACTGCTCAATCAAAAATATGTTTTATCTCTGTTAACTGAATTTACATATCAGAAATAAGTTTCACAGAATGCATCTGTGTAGTTTTTATTTGAAGATATTCTTTTTCCCAATGTAGGCCTCTTAGCGCTTAGCATGTCCAATTGCAGTTTCTACAGAAAGAGTGTTTCAGAACGGCTCAATCAAAAGTAAGGTTCAACTCTGTTAGTTGAATGCACAGAACAGAAAGAATTTTCACAGAATGCTTCTGTGTAGTTTATATTTGAATATATTCCTTTTTCCACTATTACCCTCTTAGCGTTACGAATGTCCACTTGCATTTTTAACAGAAAGAGGGTTCAGCACTGCGCAATCAAAAGTATGGTTTAACTCTGTTAGCTTAATGAACATATCAGAAATAAGTTTCACACAATGCTTCTGTGTAGTTTTTATTTGAAGATATTATTTTTCCCTATAGAGGCCTCTTAGCGCTCAGAATGTCCAATTGCAGTTTCTACAGAAAGAGTGTTTCAGAAAGGCTCAATCAAAAGTAAGGTTCAACTCTGTTAGTTGAATGCACAGAACAGAAAGAAGTTTCATACAATGCTTCTGTGTAGTTTATATTTGAACATATTCTTTTTTCCACTATTACCCACTTAGCGCTACGAATGTCCAGTTGCATTTTCTACAGACAGAGTGTTTCAAAACTGCTCAATCAAAAGTACGGTTTAACTCTGTTAGCTGAATGCTCAGATCAGAAAGAAGTTTCACAGAATGCTTCTGTGTAGTTTATATTTGAATATATTCCTTTTTCCACTACTACTCTCTTAGCGCTCCAAATGTCCTGTTGCATTTTCTACAGAAAGAGTGTTCAGATCTGCTCAATCAAAAGTATGGTTTAACTCTGTTAGCTGAATGCACAGATCAGAAAGAAGTTTCACAGAATGATTCTGTGTAGTTTATATTTGGAGACATTCCTTTTTCCACTATTACCCTCTTAGCGCTCCGAATCTCCACGTGCATTTTCTACAGAAAGAGTGTTTCAGAACGGCTCAATCAAAACTAAGGTTCAACTCTTTTAGTTGAACAAACAGAACAGAAAGAAGTTTCACACAATTCTTCTGTGTATTTTTTATTTGTAGACATTCTTTTTCCCAATATAGGCCTCTTAGCGCTCAGAATGTCCAATTGCAGTTTCTACAGAAAGAGTGTTTCAGAACGGCTCAATCAAAAGTAAGGTTCAACTCTGTTAGTTGAATGCACAGAACAGAAAGAAGATTCATACAATGCTTCTGTGTAGTTTATATTTGAACATATTCTTTTTTCCACTATTACCCATTTAGCGCTACGAATGTCCAGTTGCATTTTCTACAGACAGAGTGTTTCAAAACTGCTCAATCAAATGTATGGTTTAACTCTGTTAGCTGAATGCTCAGATCAGAAAGAAGTTTCACAGAATGCTTCTGTGTAGTTTATATTTGAATATATTCCTTTTTCCACTACTACGTTCTTAGCGCTCCAAATGTCCAGTTGCATTTTCTACAGAAAGAGTGTTCAGATCTGCTCAATCAAAAGTATGGTTTAACTCTGTTAGCTGAATCCACAGATCAGAAAGAAGTTTCACAGAATGCTTCTGTGTAGTTTATATTTGAATATATTCCTTTTTCCACTACTACGCTCTTAGCGCTCAAAATGTCCAGTTGCATTTTCTACAGAAAGAGTGTTCAGATCTGCTCAATCAAAAGTATGGTTTAACTCTGTTAGCTGAATGCACAGATCAGAAAGAAGTTTCACCGAATGATTCTGTGTAGTTTATATTTGAAGACATTCCTTTTTCCACTATGACCCTCTTAGCGCTCCGAATCTCCACTTGCATTTTCTACAAAAAGAGTGTTTAATAACTGCTCAATCAAAAATATGTTTTATCTCTGTTAACTGAATTTACATATCAGAAATAAGTTTCACAGAATGCATCTGTGTAGTTTTTATTTGAAGATATTCTTTTTCCTAATGTAGGCCTCTTAGCGCTTAGCATGTCCAATTGCAGTTTCTACACAAAGAGTGTTTCAGAACGGCTCAATCAAAAGTAAGGTTCAACTCTGTTAGTTGAATGCACAGAACAGAAAGAATTTTCACAGAATGCTACTCTGTAGTTTATATTTGAATATATTCTTTTTTCCACTATTACCCTCTTAGCGCTACGAATGTCCACTTGCATTTTCTACAGAAAGAGGGTTCAGCACTGCGCAATCAAAAGTATGGTTTAACTCTGTTAGCTTAATGAACATATGAGAAATAAGTTTCACACAATGCTTCTGTGTAGTTTTTATTTGAAGATATTATTTTTCCCAATAGATGCCTCTTAGCGCTCAGAATGTCCAATTGCAGTTTCTACAGAAAGAGTGTTTCAGAAAGGCTCAATCAAAAGTAAGGTTCAACTCTGTTAGTTGAATGCACAGAACAGAAAGAAGTTTCATACAATGCTTCTGTGTAGTTTATATTTGAACATATTCTTTTTTCCACTATTACCCACTTAGCGCTACGAATGTCCAGTTGCATTTTCTACAGACAGAGTGTTTCAAAACTGCTCAATCAAAAGTACGGTTTAACTCTGTTAGCTGAATGCTCAGATCAGAAAGAAGTTTCACAGAATGCTTCTGTGTAGTTTATATTTGAATATATTCCTTTTTCCACTAGTACTCTCTTAGCGCTCCAAATGTCCAGTTGCATTTTCTACAGAAAGAGTGTTCAGATCTGCTCAATCAAAAGTATGGTTTAACTCTGTTAGCTGAATGCACAGATCAGAAAGTAGTTTCACAGAATGATTCTGTGTAGTTTATATTTGGAGACATTCCTTTTTCCACTATTACCCTCTTAGCGCTCCGAATCTCCACTTGCATTTTCTACAGAAAGAGTGTTTCAGAACGGCTCAATCAAAACTAAGGTTCAACTCTTTTAGTTGAACAAACAGAACAGAAAGAAGTTTCACACAATTCTTCTGTGTAGTTTTTATTTGTAGACATTCTTTTTCCCAATATTGGCCTC
The DNA here is from genome assembly GCF_028878055.3 of Symphalangus syndactylus. Classification (NCBI taxonomy): domain Eukaryota; kingdom Metazoa; phylum Chordata; class Mammalia; order Primates; family Hylobatidae; genus Symphalangus; species Symphalangus syndactylus. The sequence continues at coordinate 1,047,566 of NC_072439.2, forward strand.
TTAGCGCTCAGAATGTCCAATTGCAGTTTCTACAGAAAGAGTGTTTCAGAACGGCTCAATCAAAAGTAAGGTTCAACTCTGTTAGTTGAATGCACAGAACAGAAAGAAGTTTCATACAATGCTTCTGTGTAGTTTATATTTGAACATATTCTTTTTTCCACTATTACCCACTTAGCACTACGAATGTCCAGTTGCATTTTCTACAGACAGAGTGTTTCAAAACTGCTCAATCAAAATTATGGTTTAACTCTGTTAGCTGAATGCTCAGATCAGAAAGAAGTTTCACAGAATGCTTCTGTGTAGTTTATATTTGAATATATTCCTTTTTCCTCTACTACGCTCTTAGCGCTCCAAATGTCCAGTTGCATTTTCTACAGAAAGAGTGTTCAGATCTGCTCAATCAAAAGTATGGTTTAACTCTGTTAGCTGAATGCACAGATCAGAAAGAAGTTTCACAGAATGATTCTGTGTAGTTTATATTTGAAGACATTCCTTTTTCCACTATTACCCTCTTAGCGCTCCGAATCTCCACTTGTATTTTCTACAAAAAGAGTGTTTCATAACTGCTCAATCAAAAATATGTTTTATCTCTGTTAACTGAATTTACAGATCAGAAATAAGTTTCACAGAATGCATCTGTGTAGTTTTTATTTGAAGATATTCTTTTTCCCAAAGTAGGCCTCTTAGCGCTTAGCATGTCCAATTGCAGTTTCTACAGAAAGAGTGTTTCAGAACGGCTCAATCAAAAGTAAGGTTCAACTCTGTTAGTTGAATGCACAGAACAGAAAGAATTTTCACAGAATGCTACTGTGTAGTTTATATTTGAATATAGTCCTTTTTCCACTATTACCCTCTTAGCGCTCCGAATGTCCACTTGCATTTTCTACAGAAAGAGGGTTCAGCACTGCGCAATCAAAAGTATGGTTTAACTCTGTTAGCTTAATGAACATATCAGAAATAAGTTTCACACAATGTTTCTTTGTAGTTTTTATTTGAAGATATTATTTTTCCCAATAGAGGCCTCTTAGCGCTCAGAATGTCCAATTGCAGTTTCTACAGAAAGAGTGTTTCAGAAAGGCTCAATCAAATGTAAGGTTCAACTCTGTTAGTTGAATGCACAGAACAGAAAGAAGTTTCATACAATGCTTCTGTGTAGTTTATATTTGAACATATTCTTTTTTCCACTATTACCCACTTAGCGCTACGAATGTCCAGTTGCATTTTCTACAGACAGAGTGTTTCAAAACTGCTCAATCAATATTATGGTTTAACTCTGTTAGCTGAATGCTCAGATCAGAAAGAAGTTTCACAGAATGCTTCTGTGTAGTTTATATTTGAATATATTCCTTTTTCCACTACTACTCTCTTAGCGCTCCAAATGTCCAGTTGCATTTTCTACAGAAAGAGTGTTCAGATCTGCTCAATCAAAAGTATGGTTTAACTCTGTTAGCTGAATGCACAGATCAGAAAGAAGTTTCACAGAATGATTCTGTGTAGTTTATATATGGAGACATTCCTTTTTCCACTATTACCCTCTTAGCGCTCCGAATCTCCAATTGCATTTTCTACAGAAAGAGTGTTTCAGAACGGCTGAATCAAAACTAACGTTCAACTCTTTTAGTTGAACAAACAGAACAGAAAGTAGTTGCACACAATTCTTCTGTGTAGTTTTTATTTGTAGACATTCTTTTTCCCAATATAGGCCTCTTAGCGCTCAGAATGTCCAATTGCAGTTTCTACAGAAAGAGTGTTTCAGAACGGCTCAATCAAAAGTAAGGTTCAACTCTGTTAGTTGAATGCACAGAACAGAAAGAAGTTTCATACAATGCTTCTGTGTAGTTTATATTTGAACATATTCTTTTTTCCACTATTACCCACTTAACGCTACGAATGTCCAGTTGCATTTTCTACAGACAGAGTGTTTCAAAACTGCTCAATCAAAAGTATGGTTTAACTCTGTTAGCTGAATGCTCAGATCAGAAAGTAGTTTCACAGAATGCTTCTGTGTAGTTTATATTTGAATATATTCCTTTTTCCACTACTACGCTCTTAGCGCTCCAAATGTCCAGTTGCATTTTCTACAGAAAGAGTGTTCAGATCTGCTCAATCAAAATTATGGTTTAACTCTGTTAGCTGAATGCACAGATCAGAAAGAAGTTTCACCGAATGATTCTGTGTAGTTTATATTTGAAGACATTCCTTTTTCCACTATTACCCTTTTAGCGCTCCGAATCTCCACTTGCATTTTTTACAAAAAGAGTGTTTCATAACTGCTCAATCAAAAATATGTTTTATCTCTGTTAACTGAATTTACAGATCAGAAATAAGTTTCACAGAATGCATCTGTGTAGTTTTTATTTGAAGATATTCTTTTTCCCAATGAAGGCCTCTTAGCGCTTAGCATGTCCAATTGCAGTTTCTACAGAAAGAGTGTTTCAGAACAGCTCAATCAAAAGTAAGGTTCAACTCTGTTAGTTGAATGCACAGAACAGAAAGAATTTTCACAGAATGCTACTGTGTAGTTTATATTTGAATATATTCCTTTTTCCACTATTACCCTCTTAGCGCTCCGAATGTCCACTTGCATTTTCTACAGAAAGAGTGTTCAGAACTGCGCAATCAAAAGTATGGTTTAACTCTGTTAGCTTAATGAACATATCAGAAATAAGTTTCACACAATGCTTCTGTGTAGTTTTTATTTGAAGATATTATTTTTCCCAATAGAGGCCTCTTAGCGCTCAGAATGTCCAATTGCAGTTTCTACAGAAAGAGTGTTTCAGAAAGGCTCAATCAAAAGTAAGGTTCAACTCTGTTAGTTGAATGCACAGAACAGAAAGAAGTTTCATACAATGCTTCTGTGTAGTTAATATTTGAACATATTCTTTTTTCCACTATTACCCACTTAGCCCTACGAATGTCCAGTTGCATTTTCTACAGACAGAGTGTTTCAAACCTGCTCAATCAAAAGTATGGTTTAACTCTGTTAGCTCAATGCTCAGATCAGAAAGAAGTTTCACAGAATGCTTCTGTGTAGTTTATATTTGAATATATTCCTTTTTCCACTAGTACTCTCTTAGCGCTCCAAATGTCCAGTTGCATTTTCTACAGAAAGAGTGTTCAGATCTGCTCAATCAAAAGTATGGTTTAAATCTGTTAGCTGAATGCACAGATCAGAAAGAAGTTTCACAGAATGATTCTGTGTAGTTTATATTTGGAGACATTCCTTTTTCCACTATTACCCTCTTAGCGCTCCGAATCTCCACTTGCATTTTCTACAGAAAGAGTGTTTCAGAACGGCTCAATCAAAACTAAGGTTCAACTCTTTTAGTTGAACAAACAGAACAGAAAGAAATTTCACACAATTCTTCTGTGTAGTTTTTATTTGTAGACATTCTTTTTCCCAATATAGGCCTCTTAGCGCTCAGAATGTCCAATTGCAGTTTCTACAGAAAGAGTGTTTCAGAACGGCTCAATCAAAAGTAAGGTTCAACTCTGTTAGTTGAATGCACAGAACAGAAAGAAGTTTCATACAATGCTTCTGTGTAGTTTATATTTGAACATATTCTTTTTTCCACTATTACCCACTTAGCGCTACGAATGTCCAGTTGCATTTTCTACAGACAGAGTGTTTCAAAACTGCTCAATCAAAAGTATGGTTTAACTCTGTTAGCTGAATGCTCAGATCAGAAAGAAGTTTCACAGAGTGCTTCTGTGTAGTTTATACTTGAATATATTCCTTTTTCCACTACTACGCTCTTAGCGCTCCAAATGTCCAGTTGCATTTTCTACAGAAAGAGTGTTCAGATCTGCTCAATCAAAAGTATGGTTTAACTCTGTTAGCTGAATGCACAGATCAGAAAGAAGTTTCACCGAATGATTCTGTGTAGTTTATATTTGAAGACATTCCTTTTTCCACTATTACCCTCTTAGCGCTCCGAATCTCCACTTGTATTTTCTACAAAAAGAGTGTTTCATAACTGCTCAATCAAAAATATGTTTTATCTCTGTTAACTGAATTTACAGATCAGAAATAAGTTTCACAGAATGCATCTGTGTAGTTTTTATTTGAAGATATTCTTTTTCCCAAAGTAGGCCTCTTAGCGCTTAGCATGTCCAATTGCAGTTTCTACAGAAAGAGTGTTTCAGAACGGCTCAATCAAAAGTAAGGTACAACTCTGTTAGTTGAATGCACAGAACAGAAAGAATTTTCACAGAATGCTACTGTGTAGTTTATATTTGAATATAGTCCTTTTTCCACTATTACCCTCTTAGCGCTCCGAATGTCCACTTGCATTTTCTACAGAAAGAGGGTTCAGCACTGCGCAATCAAAAGTATGGTTTAACTCTGTTAGCTTAATGAACATATCAGAAATAAGTTTCACACAATGCTTCTGTGTAGTTTTTATTTGAAGATATTATTTTTCCCAATAGAGGCCTCTTAGCGCTCAGAATGTCCAATTGCAGTTTCTACAGAAAGAGTGTTTCAGAAAGGCTCAATCAAAAGTAAGGTTCAACTCTGTTAGTTGAATGCACAGAACAGAAAGAAGTTTCATACAATGATTCTGTGTAGTTTATATTTGAACATATTCTTTTTTCCACTATTACCCACTTAGCACTACGAATGTCCAGTTGCATTTTTTACAGACAGAGTGTTTCAAAACTGCTCAATCAAAAGTATGGTTTAACTCTGTTAGCTGAATGCTCAGATCAGAAAGAAGTTTCACAGAATGCTTCTGTGTAGTTTATATTTGAATATATTCCTTTTTCCACTACTACTCTCTTAGCGCTCAAAATGTCCAGTTGCATTTTCTACAGAAAGAGTGTTCAGATCTGCTCAATCAAAAGTATGGTTTAACTCTGTTAGCTGAATGCACAGATCAGAAAGAAGTTTCACAGAATGATTCTGTGTAGTTTATATTTGGAGACATTCCTTTTTCCACTATTACCCTCTTAGCGCTCCGAATCTCCACTTGCATTTTCTACAGAAAGAGTGTTTCAGAATGGCTCAATCAAAACTAAGGTTCAACTCTTTTAGTTGAGCAAACAGAACAGAAAGAAGTTTCAAACAATTCTTCTGTGTAGTTTTTATTTGTAGACATTCTTTTTCCCAATATAGGCCTCTTAGCGCTCAGAATGTCCAATTGCAGTTTCTACAGAAAGAGTGTTTAAGAACGGCTCAATCAAAAGTAAGGTTGAACTCTGTTAGTTGAATGCACAGAACAGAAAGAAGTTTCATACAATGCTTCTGTGTAGTTTATATTTGAACATATTCTTTTTTCCACTATTACCCACTTAGCGCTACGAATGTCCAGTTGCATTTTCTACAGACAGAGTGTTTCAAAACTGCTCAATCAAAAGTATGGTTTAACTCTGTTAGCTGAATGCTCAGATCAGAAAGAAGTTTCACAGAATGCTTCTGTGTAGTTTATACTTGAATATATTCCTTTTTCCACTACTACGCTCTTAGCGCTCCAAATGTCCAGTTGCATTTTCTACAGAAAGAGTGTTCAGATCTGCTCAATCAAAAGTATGGTTTAACTCTGTTAGCTGAATGCACAGATCAGAAAGAAGTTTCACAGAATGATTCTGTGTAGTTTATATTTGAAGACATTCCTTTTTCCACTATTACCCTCTTAGCGCTCCGAATCTCCACTTGCATTTTCTACAAAAAGAGTGTTTCATAACTGCTCAATCAAAAATATGTTTTATCTCTGTTAACTGAATTTACAGATCAGAAATAAGTTTCACAGAATGCATCAGTGTAGTTTTTATTTGAAGATATTCTTTTTCCCAAAGTAGGCCTCTTACCGCTTAGCATGTCCAATTGCAGTTTCTACAGAAAGAGTGTTTCAGAACGGCTCAATCAAAAGTAAGGTTCAAATCTGTTAGTTGAATGCACAGAACAGAAAGTATTTTCACAGAATGCTACTGTGTAGTTTATATTTGAATATAGTCCTTTTTCCACTATTACCCTCTTAGCGCTCCGAATGTCCACTTGCATTTTCTACAGAAAGAGGGTTCAGCACTGCGCAATCAAAAGTATGGTTTAACTCTGTTAGCTTAATGAACATATCAGAAATAAGTTTCACACAATGCTTCTGTGTAGTTTTAATTTGAAGATATTATTTTTCCCAATAGAGGCCTCTTAGCGCTCAGAATGTCCAATTGCAGTTTCTACAGAAAGAGTGTTTCAGAAAGGCTCAATCAAAAGTAAGGTTCAACTCTGTTAGTTGAATGCACAGAACAGAAAGAAGTTTCATACAATGCTTCTGTGTAGTTTATATTTGAACATATTCTTTTTTCCACTATTACCCACTTAGCGCTACGAATGTCCAGTTGCATTTTCTACAGACAGAGTGTTTCAAAACTGCTCAATCATAAGTATGGTTTAACTCTGTTAGCTGAATGCTCAGATCAGAAAGAAGATTCACAGAATGCTTCTGTGTAGTTTATACTTGAATATATTCCTTTTTCCACTACTACGCTCTTAGCGCTCCAAATGTCCAGTTGCATTTTCTACAGAAAGAGTGTTCAGATCTGCTCAATCAAAAGTATGGTTTAACTCTGTTAGCTGAATGCACAGATCAGAAAGAAGTTTCACCTAATGATTCTGTGTAGTTTATATTTGAAGACATTCCTTTTTCCACTATTACCCTCTTAGCGCTCCGAATCTCCACTTGTATTTTCTACAAAAAGAGTGTTTCATAACTGCTCAATCAAAAATATGTTTTATCTCTGTTAACTGAATTTACAGATCAGAAATAAGTTTCACAGAATGCATCTGTGTAGTTTTTATTTGAAGATATTCTTTTTCCCAAAGTAGGCCTCTTAGCGCTTAGCATGTCCAATTGCAGTTTCTACAGAAAGAGTGTTTCAGAACGGCTCAATCAAAAGTAAGGTTCAACTCTGTTAGTTGAATGCACAGAACAGAAAGAATTTTCACAGAATGCTACTGTGTAGTTTATATTTGAATATAGTCCTTTTTCCACTATTACACTCTTAGCGCTCCGAATGTCCACTTGCATTTTCTACAGAAAGAGGGTTCAGCACTGCGCAATCAAAAGTATGGTTTAACTCTGTTAGCTTAATGAACATATCAGAAATAAGTTTCACACAATGCTTCTGTGTAGTTTTTATTTGAAGATATTATTTTTCCCAATAGAGGCCTCTTAGCGCTCAGAATGTCCAATTGCAGTTTCTACAGAAAGAGTGTTTTAGAAAGGCTCAATCAAAAGTAAGGTTCAACTCTTTTAGTTGAATGCACAGAACAGAAAGAAGTTTCATACAATGCTTCTGTGTAGTTTATATTTGAACATATTCTTTTTTCCACTATTACCCACTTAGCGCTACGAATGTCCAGTTGCATTTTCTACAGACAGAGTGTTTCAAAACTGCTCAATCAAAAGTATGGTTTAACTCTGTTAGCTGAATGCTCAGATCAGAAAGAAGTTTCACAGAATGCTTCTGTGTAGTTTATATTTGAATATATTCCTTTTTCCACTAATAATCTCTTAGCGCTCCAAATGTCCAGTTGCATTTTCTACAGAAAGAGTGTTCAGATCTGCTCAATCAAAAGTATGGTTTAACTCTGTTAGCTGAATGCACAGATCAGAAAGAAGTTTCACAGAATGATTCTGTGTAGTTTATATTTGGAGACATTCCTTTTTCCACTATTACCCTCTTAGCGCTCCGAATCTCCCCTTGCATTTTCTACAGAAAGAGTGTTTCAGAACGGCTCAATCAAAACTAAGGTTCAACACTTTTAGTTGAACAAACAGAACAGAAAGAAGTTTCACACAATTCTTCTGTGTAGTTTTTATTTGTAGACATTCTTTTTCCCAATATAGGCCTCTTAGCGCTCAGAATGTCCAATTGCAGTTTCTACAGAAAGAGTGTTTCAGAACGGCTCAATCAAAAGTAAGGTTCAACTCTGATAGTTGAATGCACAGAACAGAAAGAAGAATCATACAATGCTTCTGTGTAGTTTATATTTGAACATATTCTTTTTTCCACTATTACCCACTTAGCGCTACGAATGTCCAGTTGCATTTTCTACAGACAGAGTGTTTCAAAACTGCTCAATCAAAATATGGTTTAACTCTGTTAGCTGAATGCTCAGATCAGAAAGAAGTTTCACAGAATGCTTCTGTGTAGTTTATACTTGAATATATTCCTTTTTCCACTACTACGCTCTTAGCGCTCCAAATGTCCAGTTGCATTTTCTACAGAAAGAGTGTTCTGATCTGCTCAATCAAAAGTATGGTTTAACTCTGTTAGCTGAATGCACAGATCAGAAAGAAGTTTCACCGAATGATTCTGTGTAGTTTATATTTGAAGACATTCCTTTTTCCACTATTACCCTCTTAGCGCTCCGAATCTCCACTTGTATTTTCTACAAAAAGAGTGTTTCATAACTGCTCAATCAAAAATATGTTTTATCTCTGTTAACTGAATTTACAGATCAGAAATAAGTTTCACAGAATGCATCTGTGTAGTTTTTATTTGAAGATATTATTTTTCCCAATAGAGGCCTCTTTGTTCTCAGAATGTCCAATTGCAGTTTCTACAGAAAGAGTGTTTCAGAAAGGCTCAATCAAAAGTAAGGTTCAACTCTGTTAGTTGAATGCACAGAATAGAAAGAATTTTCACAGAATGCTACTGTGTAGTTTATATTTGAATATAGTCCTTTTTCCACTATTACACTCTTAGCGCTCCGAATGTCCACTTGCATTTTCTACAGAAAGAGGGTTCAGCACTGCGCAATCAAAAGTATGGTTTAACTCTGTTAGCTTAATGAACATATCAGAAATAAGTTTCACACAATGCTTCTGTGTAGTTTTTATTTGAAGATATTATTTTTCCCAATAGAGGCCTCTTAGCGCTCAGAATGTCCAATTGCAGTTTCTACAGAAAGAGTGTTTTAGAAAGGCTCAATCAAAAGTAAGGTTCAACTCTTTTAGTTGAATGCACAGAACAGAAAGAAGTTTCATACAATGCTTCTGTGTAGTTTATATTTGAACATATTCTTTTTTCCACTATTACCCACTTAGCGCTACGAATGTCCAGTTGCATTTTCTACAGACAGAGTGTTTCAAAACTGCTCAATCAAAAGTATGGTTTAACTCTGTTAGCTGAATGCTCAGATCAGAAAGAAGTTTCACAGAATGCTTCTGTGTAGTTTATATTTGAATATATTCCTTTTTCCACTAATAATCTCTTAGCGCTCCAAATGTCCAGTTGCATTTTCTACAGAAAGAGTGTTCAGATCTGCTCAATCAAAAGTATGGTTTAACTCTGTTAGCTGAATGCACAGATCAGAAAGAAGTTTCACAGAATGATTCTGTGTAGTTTATATTTGGAGACATTCCTTTTTCCACTATTACCCTCTTAGCGCTCCGAATCTCCCCTTGCATTTTCTACAGAAAGAGTGTTTCAGAACGGCTCAATCAAAACTAAGGTTCAACACTTTTAGTTGAACAAACAGAACAGAAAGAAGTTTCACACAATTCTTCTGTGTAGTTTTTATTTGTAGACATTCTTTTTCCCAATATAGGCCTCTTAGCGCTCAGAATGTCCAATTGCAGTTTCTACAGAAAGAGTGTTTCAGAACGGCTCAATCAAAAGTAAGGTTCAACTCTGATAGTTGAATGCACAGAACAGAAAGAAGAATCATACAATGCTTCTGTGTAGTTTATATTTGAACATATTCTCTTTTCCACTATTACCCACTTAGCGCTACGAATGTCCAGTTGCATTTTCTACAGACAGAGTGTTTCAAAACTGCTCAATCAAAATATGGTTTAACTCTGTTAGCTGAATGCTCAGATCAGAAAGAAGTTTCACAGAATGCTTCTGTGTAGTTTATACTTGAATATATTCCTTTTTCCACTACTACGCTCTTAGCGCTCCAAATGTCCAGTTGCATTTTCTACAGAAAGAGTGTTCTGATCTGCTCAATCAAAAGTATGGTTTAACTCTGTTAGCTGAATGCACAGATCAGAAAGAAGTTTCACCGAATGATTCTGTGTAGTTTATATTTGAAGACATTCCTTTTTCCACTATTACCCTCTTAGCGCTCCGAATCTCCACTTGTATTTTCTACAAAAAGAGTGTTTCATAACTGCTCAATCAAAAATATGTTTTATCTCTGTTAACTGAATTTACAGATCAGAAATAAGTTTCACAGAATGCATCTGTGTAGTTTTTATTTGAAGATATTATTTTTCCCAATAGAGGCCTCTTTGTGCTCAGAATGTCCAATTGCAGTTTCTACAGAAAGAGTGTTTCAGAAAGGCTCAATCAAAAGTACGTTTCAACTCTGTTAGTTGAATGCACAGAACAGAAAGAAGTTTCATACAATGCTTCTGTGTAGTTTATATTTGAACATATTCTTTTTTCCACTATTACCCACTTAGCGCTACGAATGTCCAGTTGCATTTTCTACAGACAGAGTGTTTCAAAACTGCTCAATCAAAAGTATGGTTTAACTCTGTTAGCTGAATGCTCAGATCAGAAAGAAGTTTCACAGAATGCTTCTGTGTAGTTTATATTTGAATATATTCCTTTTTCCACTACTACTCTCTTAGCGCTCCAAATGTCCAGTTGCATTTTCTACAGAAAGAGTGTTCAGATCTGCTCAATCAAAAGTATGGTTTAACTCTGTTAGCTGAATGCACAGATCAGAAAGAAGTTTCACAGAATGATTCTGTGTAGTTTATATTTGGAGACATTCCTTTTTCCACCATTACCCTCTTAGCGCTCCGAATCTCCACTTGCATTTTCTACAGAAAGAGTGTTTCAGAACGGCTCAATCAAAACTAAGGTTCAACTCTTTTAGTTGAACAAACAGAACAGAAAGAAGTTTCACACAATTCTTCTGTGTAGTTTTTATTTGTAGACATTCTTTTTCCCAATATAGGCCTCTTAGCGCTCAGAATGTCCAATTGCAGTTTCTACAGAAAGAGTGTTTCAGAACGGCTCAATCAAAAGTAAGGTTCAACTCTGTTAGTTGAATGCACAGAACAGAAAGAAGTTTCATACAATGCTTCTGTGTAGTTTATATTTGAACATATTCTTTTTTCCACTATTACCCATTTAGCGCTACGAATGTCCAGTTGCATTTTCTACAGACAGAGTGTTTCAAAACTGCTCAATCAAATGTATGGTTTAACTCTGTTAGCTGAATGCTCAGATCAGAAAGAAGTTTCACAGAATGCTTCTGTGTAGTTTATATTTGAATATATTCCTTTTTCCACTATTCCCCTCTTAGCGCTCCGAATGTCCACTTGCATTTTCTACAGAAAGGGTGTTCAGAACTGCGCAATCAAAAGTATGGTTTAACTCTGTTAGCTTAATTAACATATCAGAAATAAGTTTCACACAATGCTTCTGTGTAGTTTTTATTTGAAGATATTATTTTTCCCAATAGAGGCCTCTTAGCGCTCAGAATGTCCAATTGCAGTTTCTACAGAAAGAGTGTTTCAGAAAGGCTCAATCAAAAGTAAGGTTCAACTCTGTTAGTTGAATGCACAGAACAGAAAGAAGTTTCATACAATGCTTCTGTGTAGTTTATATTTGAACATATTCTTTTTTCCACTATTACCCACTTAGCGCTACTAATGTCCAGTTGCATTTTCTACAGACAGAGTGTTTCAAAACTGCTCAATCAAAATTATGGTTTAACTCTGTTAGCTGAATGCTCAGATCAGAAAGAAGATTCACAGAATGCTTCTGTGTAGTTTATACTTGAATATATTCCTTTTTCCACTACTACGCTCTTAGCGCTCCAAATGTCCAGTTGCATTTTCTACAGAAAGAGTGTTCAGATCTGCTCAATCAAAAGTATGGTTTAACTCTGTTAGCTGAATGCACAGATCAGAAAGAAGTTTCACCGAATGATTCTGTGTAGTTTATATTTGAAGACATTCCTTTTTCCACTATTACCCTCTTAGCGCTCCGAATCTCCACTTGTATTTTCTACAAAAAGAGTGTTTCATAACTGCTCAATCAAAAATATGTTTTATCTCTGTTAACTGAATTTACAGATCAGAAATAAGTTTCACAGAATGCATCTGTGTAGTTTTTATTTGAAGATATTCTTTTTCCCAAAGTAGGCCTCTTAGCGCTTAGCATGTCCAATTGCAGTTTCTACAGAAAGAGTGTTTCAGAACGGCTCAATCAAAAGTAAGGTTCAACTCTGTTAGTTGAATGCACAGAACAGAAAGAATTTTCACAGAATGCTACTGTGTAGTTTATATTTGAATATAGTCCTTTTTCCACTATTACACTCTTAGCGCTCCGAATGTCCACTTGCATTTTCTACAGAAAGAGGGTTCAGCACTGCGCAATCAAAAGTATGGTTTAACTCTGTTAGCTTAATGAACATATCAGAAATAAGTTTCACACAATGCTTCTGCGTAGTTTTTATTTGAAGATATTATTTTTCCCAATAGAGGCCTCTTAGCGCTCAGAATGTCCAATTGCAGTTTCTACAGAAAGAGTGTTTTAGAAAGGCTCAATCAAAAGTAAGGTTCAACTCTTTTATTTGAATGCACAGAACAGAAAGAAGTTTCATACAATGCTTCTGTGTAGTATATATTTGAACATATTCTTTTTTCCACTATTACCCACTTAGCGCTACGAATGTCCAGTTGCATTTTCTACAGACAGAGTGTTTCAAAACTGCTCAATCAAAAGTATGGTTTAACTCTGTTAGCTGAATGCTCAGATCAGAAAGAAGTTTCACAGAATGCTTCTGTGTAGTTTATATTTGAATATATTCCTTTTTCCACTACTAATCTCTTAGCGCTCAAAATGTCCAGTTGCATTTTCTTCAGAAAGAGTGTTCAGATCTGCTCAATCAAAAGTATGGTTTAACTCTGTTAGCTGAATGCACAGATCAGAAAGAAGTTTCACAGAATGATTCTGTGTAGTTTATATTTGGAGACATTCCTTTTTCCACTATTACCCTCTTAGCGCTCCGAATCTCCCCTTGCATTTTCTACAGAAAGAGTGTTTCAGAACGGCTCAATCAAAACTAAGGTTCAACACTTTTAGTTGAACAAACAGAACAGAAAGAAATTTCACACAATTCTTCTGTGTAGTTTTTATTTGTAGACATTCTTTTTCCCAATATAGGCCTCTTAGCGCTCAGAATGTCCAATTGCAGTTTCTACAGAAAGAGTGTTTCAGAACGGCTCAATCAAAAGTAAGGTTGAACTCTGTTAGTTGAATGCACAGAACAGAAAGCAGTTTCATACAATGCTTCTGTGTAGTTTATATTTGAACATATTCTTTTTTCCACTATTACCCACTTAGCGCTACGAATGTCCAGTTGCATTTTCTACAGACAGAGTGTTTCAAAACTGCTCAATCAAAAGTATGGTTTAACTCTGTTAGCTGAATGCTCAGATCAGAAAGAAGTTTCACAGAATGCTTCTGTGTAGTTTATACTTGAATATATTCCTTTTTCCACTACTACGCTCTTAGCGCTCCAAATGTCCAGTTGCATTTTCTACAGAAAGAGTGTTCAGATCTGCTCAATCAAAAGTAAGTTTTAACTCTGTTAGCTGAATGCACAGATCAGAAAGAAGTTTCACCGAATGATTCTGTGTAGTTTATATTTGAAGACATTCCTTTTTCCACTATTACCCTCTAAGCGCTCCGAATCTCCACTTGTATTTTCTACAAAAAGAGTGTTTCATAACTGCTCAATCAAAAATATGTTTTATCTCTGTTAACTGAATTTACAGATCAGAAATAAGTTTCACAGAATGCATCTGTGTAGTTTTTATTTGAAGATATTATTTTTCCCAATAGAGGCCTCTTTGCGCTCAGAATGTCCAATTGCAGTTTCTACAGAAAGAGTGTTTCAGAAAGGCTCAATCAAAAGTAAGTTTCAACTCTGTTAGTTGAATGCACAGAACAGAAAGAAATTTCATACAATGCTTCTGTGTAGTTTATATTTGAACATATTCTTTTTTCCACTATTACCCACTTAGCGCTACGAATGTCCAGTTGCATTTTCTACAGACAGAGTGTTTCAAAACTGCTCAATCAAAAGTATGGTTTAACTCTGTTAGCTGAATGCTCAGATCAGAAAGAAGTTTCACAGAATGCTTCTGTGTAGTTTATATTTGAATATATTCCTTTTTCCACTACTACTCTCTTAGCGCTCCAAATGTCCAGTTGCATTTTCTACAGAAAGAGTGTTCAGATCTGCTCAATCAAAAGTATGGTTTAACTCTGTTAGCTGAATGCACAGATCAGAAAGAAGTTTCACAGAATGATTCTGTGTAGTTTATATTTGGAGACATTCCTTTTTCCACTATTACCCTCTTAGCGCTCCGAATCTCCACTTGCATTTTCTACAGAAAGAGTGTTTCAGAACGGCTCAATCAAAACTAAGGTTCAACTCTTTTAGTTGAACAAACAGAACAGAAAGAAGTTTCACACAATTCTTCTGTGTAGTTTTTATTTGTAGACATTCTTTTTCCCAATATAGGCCTCTTAGCGCTCAGAATGTCCAATTGCAGTTTCTACAGAAAGAGTGTTTCAGAACGGCTCAATCAAAAGTAAGGTTGAACTCTGTTAGTTGAATGCACAGAACAGAAAGAAGTTTCATACAATGCTTCTGTGTAGTTTATATTTGAACATATTCTTTTTTCCACTATTACCCATTTAGCGCTACGAATGTCCAGTTGCATTTTCTACAGACAGAGTGTTTCAAAACTGCTCAATCAAATGTATGGTTTAACTCTGTTAGCTGAATGCTCAGATCAGAAAGAAGTTTCACAGAATGCTTCTGTGTAGTTTATATTTGAATATATTCCTTTTTCCACTACTACGCTCTTAGCGCTCCAAATGTCCAGTTGCATTTTGTACAGAAAGTGTTCAGATCTGCTCAATCAAAAGTATGGTTTAACTCTTTTAGCTGTATGCACAGATCAGAAAGAAGTTTCACCGAATGATTCTGTGTAGTTTATATTTGAAGACATTCCTTTTTCCACTATTACCCTCTTAGCGCTCCGAATCTCCACTTGCATTTTCTACAAAAAGAGTGTTTCATAACTGCTCAATCAAAAATATGTTTTATCTCTGTTAACTGAATTTACAGATCAGAAATAAGTTTCACAGAATGCATCTGTGTAGTTTTTATTTGAAGATATTCTTTTTCCCAATGTAGGCCTCTTAGCGCTTAGCATGTCCAATTGCAGTTTCTACAGAAAGAGTGTTTCAGAACGGCTCAATCAAAAGTAAGGTTCAACTCTGTTAGTTGAATGCACAGAACAGAAAGAATTTTCACAGAATGCTACTGTGTAGTTTATATTTGAATATATTCCTTTTTCCACTATTACCCTCTTAGCGCTCCGAATGTCCACTTGCATTTTCTACAGAAAGGGTGTTCAGAACTGCGCAATCAAAAGTATGGTTTAACTCTGTTAGCTTAATGAACATATCAGAAATAAGTTTCACACAATGCTTCTGTGTAGTTTTTATTTGAAGATATTATTTTCCCCAATAGAGGCCTCTTAGCGCTCAGAATGTCCAATTGCAGTTTCTACAGAAAGAGTGTTTCAGAAAGGCTCAATCAAAAGTAAGGTTCAACTCTGTTAGTTGAATGCACAGAACAGAAAGAAGTTTCATACAATGCTTCTGTGTAGTTTATATTTGAACATATTCTTTTTTCCACTATTACCCACTTAGCGCTACGAATGTCCAGTTGCATTTTCTACAGACAGAGTGTTTCAAAACTGCTCAATCAAAAGTATGGTTTAACTCTGTTAGCTGAATGCTCAGATCAGAAAGAAGTTTCACAGAATGCTTCTGTGTAGTTTATATTTGAATATATTCCTTTTTCCACTACTACGCACTTAGCGCTCCAAATGTCCAGTTGCATTTTCTACAGAAAGAGTGTTCAGATCTGCTCAATCAAAAGTATGGTTTAACTCTGTTAGCTGAATGCACAGATCAGAAAGAAGTTTCACCGAATGATTCTGTGTAGTTTATATTTGAAGAGATTCCTTTTTCCACTATTAACCTCTTAGCGCTCGGAATCTCCACTTGCCTTTTCTACAAAAAGAGTTTTCATAACTGCTCAATCAAAAATATGTTTTATCTCTGTTAACTGAATTTACAGATCAGAGATAAGTTTCACAGAATGCATCTGTGTAGTTTTTATTTGAAGAGATTCTTTTTCCCAATGTAAGCCTCTTAGCGCTTAGCATGTCCAATTGCAGTTTCTACAGAAAGAGTGTTTCAGAACGGCTCAATCAAAAGTAAGGTTCAACTCTGTTAGTTGAATGCACAGAACAGAAAGAATTTTCACAGAATGCTACTGTGTAGTTTATATTTGAATATAGTCCTTTTTCCACTATTACCCTCTTAGCGCTCCGAATGTCCACTTGCATTTTCTACAGAAAGAGGGTTCAGCACTGCGCAATCAAAAGTTTGGTTTAAATCTGTTAGCTTAATGAACATATCAGAAATAAGTTTCACACAATGCTTCTGTGTAGTTTTTATTTGAAGATATTATTTTTCCCAATAGAGGCCTCTTTGCGCTCAGAATGTCCAATTGCAGTTTCTACAGAAAGAGTGTTTCAGAAAGGCTCAATCAAAAGTGAGGTTCAACTCTGTTAGTTGAATGCACAGAACAGAAAGAAGTTTCATACAATGCTTCTGTGTAGTTTATATTTGAACATATTCTTTTTTCCACTTTTACCCATTTAGCGCTACGAATGTCTAGTTGCATTTTCTACAGACAGAGTGTTTCAAAACTGCTCAATCAAATGTATGGTTTAACTCTGTTAGCTGAATGCTCAGATCAGAAAGAAGTTTCACAGAATGCTTCTGTGTAGTTTATATTTGAATATATTCCTTTTTCCACTACTACGCTCTTAGCGCTCCAAATGTCCAGTTGCATTTTCTACAGAAAGAGTGTTCAGATCTGCTCAATCAAAAGTATGGTTTAACTCTGTTAGCTGAATGCACAGATCAGAAAGAAGTTTCACCGAATGATTCTGTGTAGTTTATATTTGAAGAGATTCCTTTTTCCACTATTACCCTCTTAGCGCTCGGAATCTCCACTTGCCTTTTCTACAAAAAGAGTGTTTCATAACTGCTCAATCAAAAATATGTTTTATCTCTGTTAACTGAATTTACAGATCAGAGATAAGTTTCACAGAATGCATCTGTGTAGTTTTTATTTGAAGAGATTCTTTTTCCCAATGTAAGCCTCTTAGCGCTTAGCATGTCCAATTGCAGTTTCTACAGAAAGAGTGTTTCAGAACGGCTCAATCAAAAGTAAGGTTCAACTCTGTTAGTTGAATGCACAGAACAGAAAGAATTTTCACAGAATGCTACTGTGTAGTTTATATTTGAATATAGTCCTTTTTCCACTATTACCCTCTTAGCGCTCCGAATGTCCACTTGCATTTTCTACAGAAAGAGGGTTCAGCACTGCGCAATCAAAAGTTTGGTTTAACTCTGTTAGCTTAATGAACATATCAGAAATAAGTTTCACACAATGCTTCTGTGTAGTTTTTATTTGAAGATATTATTTTTCCCAATAGAGGCCTCTTTGCGCTCAGAATGTCCAATTGCAGTTTCTACAGAAAGAGTGTTTCAGAAAGGCTCAATCAAAAGTAAGGTTCAACTCTGTTAGTTGAATGCACAGAACAGAAAGAAGTTTCATACAATGCTTCTGTGTAGTTTATATTTGAACATATTCTTTTTTCCACTTTTACCCATTTAGCGCTACGAATGTCTAGTTGCATTTTCTACAGACAGAGTGTTTCAAAACTGCTCAATCAAATGTATGGTTTAACTCTGTTAGCTGAATGCTCAGATCAGAAAGAAGTTTCACAGAATGCTTCTGTGTAGTTTATATTTGAATATATTCCTTTTTCCACTACTACGCTCTTAGCGCTCCAAATGTCCAGTTGCATATTCTACAGAAAGAGTGGTCAGATCTGCTCAATCAAAAGTATGGTTTAACTCTGTTAGCTGAATGCACAGATCAGAAAGAAGTTTCACCGAATGATTCTGTGTAGTTTATATTTGAAGACATTCCTTTTTCCACTATTACCCTCTTAGCGCTCCGAATCTCCACTTGCATTTTCTACAAAAAGAGTGTTTCATAACTGCTCAATCAAAAATATGTTTTATCTCTGTTAACTGAATTTACAGATCAGAAATAAGTTTCACAGAATGCATCTGTGTAGTTTTTATTTGAAGATATTCTTTTTCCCAATGTAGGCCTCTTAGCGCTTAGCATGTCCAATTGCAGTTTCTACAGAAAGAGTGTTTCAGAACGGCTCAATCAAAAGTAAGGTTCAACTCTGTTAGTTGAATGCACAGAACAGAAAGAATTTTCACAGAATGCTACTGTGTAGTTTATATTTGAATATATTCCTTTTTCCACTATTACCCTCTTAGCGCTCGGAATGTCCACTTGCATTTTCTACAGAAAGAGTGTTCAGAACTGCGCAATCAAAAGTATGGTTTAACTCTCTTAGCTTAATGAACATATCAGAAATAAGTTTCACACAATGCTTCTGTGTAGTTTTTATTTGAAGATATTATTTTTCCCAATATAGTCCTCTTAGCGCTCAGAATGTCCAATTGCAGTTTCTACAGAAAGAGTGTTTCAGAACGGCTCAATCAAAAGTAAGGTTGAACTCTGTTAGTTGAATGCACAGAACAGAAAGCAGTTTCATACAATGCTTCTGTGTAGTTTATATTTGAACATATTCTTTTTTCCACTATTACCCACTTAGCGCTACGAATGTCCAGTTGCATTTTCTACAGACAGAGTGTTTCAAAACTGCTCAATCAAAAGTATGGTTTAACTCTGTTAGCTGAATGCTCAGATCAGAAAGAAGTTTCACAGAATGCTTCTGTGTAGTTTATACTTGAATATATTCCTTTTTCCACTACTACGCTCTTAGCGCTCCAAATGTCCAGTTGCATTTTCTACAGAAAGAGTGTTCAGATCTGCTCAATCAAAAGTAAGTTTTAACTCTGTTAGCTGAATGCACAGATCAGAAAGAAGTTTCACCGAATGATTCTGTGTAGTTTATATTTGAAGACATTCCTTTTTCCACTATTACCCTCTAAGCGCTCCGAATCTCCACTTGTATTTTCTACAAAAAGAGTGTTTCATAACTGCTCAATCAAAAATATGTTTTATCTCTGTTAACTGAATTTACAGATCAGAAATAAGTTTCACAGAATGCATCTGTGTAGTTTTTATTTGAAGATATTATTTTTCCCAATAGAGGCCTCTTTGCGCTCAGAATGTCCAATTGCAGTTTCTACAGAAAGAGTGTTTCAGAAAGGCTCAATCAAAAGTAAGTTTCAACTCTGTTAGTTGAATGCACAGAACAGAAAGAAATTTCATACAATGCTTCTGTGTAGTTTATATTTGAACATATTCTTTTTTCCACTATTACCCACTTAGCGCTACGAATGTCCAGTTGCATTTTCTACAGACAGAGTGTTTCAAAACTGCTCAATCAAAAGTATGGTTTAACTCTGTTAGCTGAATGCTCAGATCAGAAAGAAGTTTCACAGAATGCTTCTGTGTAGTTTATATTTGAATATATTCCTTTTTCCACTACTACTCTCTTAGCGCTCCAAATGTCCAGTTGCATTTTCTACAGAAAGAGTGTTCAGATCTGCTCAATCAAAAGTATGGTTTAACTCTGTTAGCTGAATGCACAGATCAGAAAGAAGTTTCACAGAATGATTCTGTGTAGTTTATATTTGGAGACATTCCTTTTTCCACTATTACCCTCTTAGCGCTCCGAATCTCCACTTGCATTTTCTACAGAAAGAGTGTTTCAGAACGGCTCAATCAAAACTAAGGTTCAACTCTTTTAGTTGAACAAACAGAACAGAAAGAAGTTTCACACAATTCTTCTGTGTAGTTTTTATTTGTAGACATTCTTTTTCCCAATATAGGCCTCTTAGCGCTCAGAATGTCCAATTGCAGTTTCTACAGAAAGAGTGTTTCAGAACGGCTCAATCGAAAGTAAGGTTCAACTCTGTTAGTTGAATGCACAGAACAGAAAGAAGTTTCATACAAAGCTTCTGTGTAGTTTATATTTGAACATATTCTTTTTTCCACTATTACCCACTTAGCGCTACGAATGTCCAGTTGCATTTTCTACAGACAGAGTGTTTCAAAACTGCTCAATCAAAAGTATGGTTTAACTCTGTTAGCTGAATGCTCAGATCAGAAAGAAGTTTCACAGAATGCTTCTGTGTAGTTTATATTTGAATATATTCCTTTTTCCACTACTACTCTCTTAGCGCTCCAAATGTCCAGTTGCATTTTCTACAGAAAGAGTGTTCAGATCTGCTCAATCAAAAGTATGGTTTAACTCTGTTAGCTGAATGCACAGATCAGAAAGAAGTTTCACAGAATGATTCTGTGTAGTTTATATTTGGAGACATTCCTTTTTCCACTATTACCCTCTTAGCGCTCCGAATCTCCACTTGCATTTTCTACAGAAAGAGTGTTTCAGAACGGCTCAATCAAAACTAAGGTTCAACTCTTTTAGTTGAACAAACAGAACAGAAAGAAGTTTCACACAATTCTTCTGTGTAGTTTTTATTTGTAGACATTCTTTTTCCCAATATAGGCCTCTTAGCGCTCAGAATGTCCAATTGCAGTTTCTACAGAAAGAGTGTTTCAGAACGGCTCAATCAAAAGTAAGGTTGAACTCTGTTAGTTGAATGCACAGAACAGAAAGAAGTTTCATACAATGCTTCTGTGTAGTTTATATTTGAACATATTCTTTTTTCCACTATTACCCATTTAGCGCTACGAATGTCCAGTTGCATTTTCTACAGACAGAGTGTTTCAAAACTGCTCAATCAAATGTATGGTTTAACTCTGTTAGCTGAATGCTCAGATCAGAAAGAAGTTTCACAGAATGCTTCTGTGTAGTTTATATTTGAATATATTCCTTTTTCCACTACTACGCTCTTAGCGCTCCAAATGTCCAGTTGCATTTTGTACAGAAAGTGTTCAGATCTGCTCAATCAAAAGTATGGTTTAACTCTTTTAGCTGTATGCACAGATCAGAAAGAAGTTTCACCGAATGATTCTGTGTAGTTTATATTTGAAGACATTCCTTTTTCCACTATTACCCTCTTAGCGCTCCGAATCTCCACTTGCATTTTCTACAAAAAGAGTGTTTCATAACTGCTCAATCAAAAATATGTTTTATCTCTGTTAACTGAATTTACAGATCAGAAATAAGTTTCACAGAATGCATCTGTGTAGTTTTTATTTGAAGATATTCTTTTTCCCAATGTAGGCCTCTTAGCGCTTAGCATGTCCAATTGCAGTTTCTACAGAAAGAGTGTTTCAGAACGGCTCAATCAAAAGTAAGGTTCAACTCTGTTAGTTGAATGCACAGAACAGAAAGAATTTTCACAGAATGCTACTGTGTAGTTTATATTTGAATATATTCCTTTTTCCACTATTACCCTCTTAGCGCTCCGAATGTCCACTTGCATTTTCTACAGAAAGGGTGTTCAGAACTGCGCAATCAAAAGTATGGTTTAACTCTGTTAGCTTAATGAACATATCAGAAATAAGTTTCACACAATGCTTCTGTGTAGTTTTTATTTGAAGATATTATTTTCCCCAATAGAGGCCTCTTAGCGCTCAGAATGTCCAATTGCAGTTTCTACAGAAAGAGTGTTTCAGAAAGGCTCAATCAAAAGTAAGGTTCAACTCTGTTAGTTGAATGCACAGAACAGAAAGAAGTTTCATACAATGCTTCTGTGTAGTTTATATTTGAACATATTCTTTTTTCCACTATTACCCACTTAGCGCTACGAATGTCCAGTTGCATTTTCTACAGACAGAGTGTTTCAAAACTGCTCAATCAAAAGTATGGTTTAACTCTGTTAGCTGAATGCTCAGATCAGAAAGAAGTTTCACAGAATGCTTCTGTGTAGTTTATATTTTAATATATTCCTTTTTCCACTACTACGCACTTAGCGCTCCAAATGTCCAGTTGCATTTTCTACAGAAAGAGTGTTCAGATCTGCTCAATCAAAAGTATGGTTTAACTCTGTTAGCTGAATGCACAGATCAGAAAGAAGTTTCACCGAATGATTCTGTGTAGTTTATATTTGAAGAGATTCCTTTTTCCACTATTAACCTCTTAGCGCTCGGAATCTCCACTTGCCTTTTCTACAAAAAGAGTGTTTCATAACTGCTCAATCAAAAATATGTTTTATCTCTGTTAACTGAATTTACAGATCAGAGATAATTTTCACAGAATGCATCTGTGTAGTTTTTATTTGAAGAGATTCTTTTTCCCAATGTAAGCCTCTTAGCGCTTAGCATGTCCAATTGCAGTTTCTACAGAAAGAGTGTTTCAGAACGGCTCAATCAAAAGTAAGGTTCAACTCTGTTAGTTGAATGCACAGAACAGAAAGAATTTTCACAGAATGCTACTGTGTAGTTTATATTTGAATATAGTCCTTTTTCCACTATTACCCTCTTAGCGCTCCGAATGTCCACTTGCATTTTCTACAGAAAGAGGGTTCAGCACTGCGCAATCAAAAGTTTGGTTTAACTCTGTTAGCTTAATGAACATATCAGAAATAAGTTTCACACAATGCTTCTGTGTAGTTTTTATTTGAAGATATTATTTTTCCCAATAGAGGCCTCTTTGCGCTCAGAATGTCCAATTGCAGTTTCTACAGAAAGAGTGTTTCAGAAAGGCTCAATCAAAAGTAAGGTTCAACTCTGTTAGTTGAATGCACAGAACAGAAAGAAGTTTCATACAATGCTTCTGTGTAGTTTATATTTGAACATATTCTTTTTTCCACTTTTACCCATTTAGCGCTACGAATGTCTAGTTGCATTTTCTACAGACAGAGTGTTTCAAAACTGCTCAATCAAATGTATGGTTTAACTCTGTTAGCTGAATGCTCAGATCAGAAAGAAGTTTCACAGAATGCTTCTGTGTAGTTTATATTGGAATATATTTCTTTTTCCACTACTACGCTCTTAGCGCTCCAAATGTCCAGTTGCATTTTCTACAGAAAGAGTGTTCAGATCTGCTCAATCAAAAGTATGGTTTAACTCTGTTAGCTGAATGCACAGATCAGAAAGAAGTTTCACCGAATGATTCTGTGTAGTTTATATTTGAAGAGATTCCTTTTTCCACTATTACCCTCTTAGCGCTCGGAATCTCCACTTGCCTTTTCTACAAAAAGAGTGTTTCATAACTGCTCAATCAAAAATATGTTTTATCTCTGTTAACTGAATTTACAGATCAGAGATAAGTTTCACAGAATGCATCTGTGTAGTTTTTATTTGAAGAGATTCTTTTTCCCAATGTAAGCCTCTTAGCGCTTAGCATGTCCAATTGCAGTTTCTACAGAAAGAGTGTTTCAGAACGGCTCAATCAAAAGTAAGGTTCAACTCTGTTAGTTGAATGCACAGAACAGAAAGAATTTTCACAGAATGCTACTGTGTAGTTTATATTTGAATATAGTCCTTTTTCCACTATTACCCTCTTAGCGCTCCGAATGTCCACTTGCATTTTCTACAGAAAGAGGGTTCAGCACTGCGCAATCAAAAGTTTGGTTTAACTCTGTTAGCTTAATGAACATATCAGAAATAAGTTTCACACAATGCTTCTGTGTAGTTTTTATTTGAAGATATTATTTTTCCCAATAGAGGCCTCTTTGCGCTCAGAATGTCCAATTGCAGTTTCTACAGAAAGAGTGTTTCAGAAAGGCTCAATCAAAAGTAAGGTTCAACTCTGTTAGTTGAATGCACAGAACAGAAAGAAGTTTCATACAATGCTTCTGTGTAGTTTATATTTGAACATATTCTTTTTTCCACTTTTACCCATTTAGCGCTACGAATGTCTAGTTGCATTTTCTACAGACAGAGTGTTTCAAAACTGCTCAATCAAATGTATGGTTTAACTCTGTTAGCTGAATGCTCAGATCAGAAAGAAGTTTCACAGAATGCTTCTGTGTAGTTTATATTTGAATATATTCCTTTTTCCACTACTACGCTCTTAGCGCTCCAAATGTCCAGTTGCATATTCTACAGAAAGAGTGGTCAGATCTGCTCAATCAAAAGTATGGTTTAACTCTGTTAGCTGAATGCACAGATCAGAAAGAAGTTTCACCGAATGATTCTGTGTAGTTTATATTTGAAGACATTCCTTTTTCCACTATTACCCTCTTAGCGCTCCGAATCTCCACTTGCATTTTCTACAAAAAGAGTGTTTCATAACTGCTCAATCAAAAATATGTTTTATCTCTGTTAACTGAATTTACAGATCAGAAATAAGTTTCACAGAATGCATCTGTGTAGTTTTTATTTGAAGATATTCTTTTTCCCAATGTAGGCCTCTTAGCGCTTAGCATGTCCAATTGCAGTTTCTACAGAAAGAGTGTTTCAGAACGGCTCAATCAAAAGTAAGGTTCAACTCTGTTAGTTGAATGCACAGAACAGAAAGAATTTTCACAGAATGCTACTGTGTAGTTTATATTTGAATATATTCCTTTTTCCACTATTACCCTCTTAGCGCTCGGAATGTCCACTTGCATTTTCTACAGAAAGAGTGTTCAGAACTGCGCAATCAAAAGTATGGTTTAACTCTCTTAGCTTAATGAACATATCAGAAATAAGTTTCACACAATGCTTCTGTGTAGTTTTTATTTGAAGATATTATTTTTCCCAATATAGTCCTCTTAGCGCTCAGAATGTCCAATTGCAGTTTCTACAGAAAGAGTGTTTCAGAACGGCTCAATCAAAAGTAAGGTTGAACTCTGTTAGTTGAATGCACAGAACAGAAAGCAGTTTCATACAATGCTTCTGTGTAGTTTATATTTGAACATATTCTTTTTTCCACTATTACCCACTTAGCGCTACGAATGTCCAGTTGCATTTTCTACAGACAGAGTGTTTCAAAACTGCTCAATCAAAAGTATGGTTTAACTCTGTTAGCTGAATGCTCAGATCAGAAAGAAGTTTCACAGAATGCTTCTGTGTAGTTTATACTTGAATATATTCCTTTTTCCACTACTACGCTCTTAGCGCTCCAAATGTCCAGTTGCATTTTCTACAGAAAGAGTGTTCAGATCTGCTCAATCAAAAGTAAGTTTTAACTCTGTTAGCTGAATGCACAGATCAGAAAGAAGTTTCACCGAATGATTCTGTGTAGTTTATATTTGAAGACATTCCTTTTTCCACTATTACCCTCTAAGCGCTCCGAATCTCCACTTGTATTTTCTACAAAAAGAGTGTTTCATAACTGCTCCATCAAAAATATGTTTTATCTCTGTTAACTGAATTTACAGATCAGAAATAAGTTTCACAGAATGCATCTGTGTAGTTTTTATTTGAAGATATTATTTTTCCCAATAGAGGCCTCTTTGCGCTCAGAATGTCCAATTGCAGTTTCTACAGAAAGAGTGTTTCAGAAAGGCTCAATCAAAAGTAAGTTTCAACTCTGTTAGTTGAATGCACAGAACAGAAAGAAATTTCATACAATGCTTCTGTGTAGTTTATATTTGAACATATTCTTTTTTCCACTATTACCCACTTAGCGCTACGAATGTCCAGTTGCATTTTCTACAGACAGAGTGTTTCAAAACTGCTCAATCAAAAGTATGGTTTAACTCTGTTAGCTGAATGCTCAGATCAGAAAGAAGTTTCACAGAATGCTTCTGTGTAGTTTATATTTGAATATATTCCTTTTTCCACTACTACTCTCTTAGCGCTCCAAATGTCCAGTTGCATTTTCTACAGAAAGAGTGTTCAGATCTGCTCAATCAAAAGTATGGTTTAACTCTGTTAGCTGAATGCACAGATCAGAAAGAAGTTTCACAGAATGATTCTGTGTAGTTTATATTTGGAGACATTCCTTTTTCCACTATTACCCTCTTAGCGCTCCGAATCTCCACTTGCATTTTCTACAGAAAGAGTGTTTCAGAACGGCTCAATCAAAACTAAGGTTCAACTCTTTTAGTTGAACAAACAGAACAGAAAGAAGTTTCACACAATTCTTCTGTGTAGTTTTTATTTGTAGACATTCTTTTTCCCAATATAGGCCTCTTAGCGCTCAGAATGTCCAATTGCAGTTTCTACAGAAAGAGTGTTTCAGAACGGCTCAATCAAAAGTAAGGTTGAACTCTGTTAGTTGAATGCACAGAACAGAAAGAAGTTTCATACAATGCTTCTGTGTAGTTTATATTTGAACATATTCTTTTTTCCACTATTACCCATTTAGCCCTACGAATGTCCAGTTGCATTTTCTACAGACAGAGTGTTTCAAAACTGCTCAATCAAATGTATGGTTTAACTCTGTTAGCTGAATGCTCAGATCAGAAAGAAGTTTCACAGAATGCTTCTGTGTAGTTTATATTTGAATATATTCCTTTTTCCACTACTACGCTCTTAGCGCTCCAAATGTCCAGTTGCATTTTGTACAGAAAGTGTTCAGATCTGCTCAATCAAAAGTATGGTTTAACTCTTTTAGCTGTATGCACAGATCAGAAAGAAGTTTCACCGAATGATTCTGTGTAGTTTATATTTGAAGACATTCCTTTTTCCACTATTACCCTCTTAGCGCTCCGAATCTCCACTTGCATTTTCTACAAAAAGAGTGTTTCATAACTGCTCAATCAAAAATATGTTTTATCTCTGTTAACTGAATTTACAGATCAGAAATAAGTTTCACAGAATGCATCTGTGTAGTTTTTATTTGAAGATATTCTTTTTCCCAATGTAGGCCTCTTAGCGCTTAGCATGTCCAATTGCAGTTTCTACAGAAAGAGTGTTTCAGAACGGCTCAATCAAAAGTAAGGTTCAACTCTGTTAGTTGAATGCACAGAACAGAAAGAATTTTCACAGAATGCTACTGTGTAGTTTATATTTGAATATATTCCTTTTTCCACTATTACCCTCTTAGCGCTCCGAATGTCCACTTGCATTTTCTACAGAAAGGGTGTTCAGAACTGCGCAATCAAAAGTATGGTTTAACTCTGTTAGCTTAATGAACATATCAGAAATAAGTTTCACACAATGCTTCTGTGTAGTTTTTATTTGAAGATATTATTTTCCCCAATAGAGGCCTCTTAGCGCTCAGAATGTCCAATTGCAGTTTCTACAGAAAGAGTGTTTCAGAAAGGCTCAATCAAAAGTAAGGTTCAACTCTGTTAGTTGAATGCACAGAACAGAAAGAAGTTTCATACAATGCTTCTGTGTAGTTTATATTTGAACATATTCTTTTTTCCACTATTACCCACTTAGCGCTACGAATGTCCAGTTGCATTTTCTAGAGACAGAGTGTTTCAAAACTGCTCAATCAAAAGTATGGTTTAACTCTGTTAGCTGAATGCTCAGATCAGAAAGAAGTTTCACAGAATGCTTCTGTGTAGTTTATATTTGAATATATTCCTTTTTCCACTACTACGCACTTAGCGCTCCAAATGTCCAGTTGCATTTTCTACAGAAAGAGTGTTCAGATCTGCTCAATCAAAAGTATGGTTTAACTCTGTTAGCTGAATGCACAGATCAGAAAGAAGTTTCACCGAATGATTCTGTGTAGTTTATATTTGAAGAGATTCCTTTTTCCACTATTAACCTCTTAGCGCTCGGAATCTCCACTTGCCTTTTCTACAAAAAGAGTGTTTCATAACTGCTCAATCAAAAATATGTTTTATCTCTGTTAACTGAATTTACAGATCAGAGATAAGTTTCACAGAATGCATCTGTGTAGTTTTTATTTGAAGAGATTCTTTTTCCCAATGTAAGCCTCTTAGCGCTTAGCATGTCCAATTGCAGTTTCTACAGAAAGAGTGTTTCAGAACGGCTCAATCAAAAGTAAGGTTCAACTCTGTTAGTTGAATGCACAGAACAGAAAGAATTTTCACAGAATGCTACTGTGTAGTTTATATTTGAATATAGTCCTTTTTCCACTATTACCCTCTTAGCGCTCCGAATGTCCACTTGCATTTTCTACAGAAAGAGGGTTCAGCACTGCGCAATCAAAAGTTTGGTTTAACTCTGTTAGCTTAATGAACATATCAGAAATAAGTTTCACACAATGCTTCTGTGTAGTTTTTATTTGAAGATATTATTTTTCCCAATAGAGGCCTCTTTGCGCTCAGAATGTCCAATTGCAGTTTCTACAGAAAGAGTGTTTCAGAAAGGCTCAATCAAAAGTAAGGTTCAACTCTGTTAGTTGAATGCACAGAACAGAAAGAAGTTTCATACAATGCTTCTGTGTAGTTTATATTTGAACATATTCTTTTTTCCACTTTTACCCATTTAGCGCTACGAATGTCTAGTTGCATTTTCTACAGACAGAGTGTTTCAAAACTGCTCAATCAAATGTATGGTTTAACTCTGTTAGCTGAATGCTCAGATCAGAAAGAAGTTTCACAGAATGCTTCTGTGTAGTTTATATTTGAATATATTCCTTTTTCCACTACTACGCTCTTAGCGCTCCAAATGTCCAGTTGCATTTTCTACAGAAAGAGTGTTCAGATCTGCTCAATCAAAAGTATGGTTTAACTCTATTAGCTGAATGCACAGATCAGAAAGAAGTTTCACCGAATGATTCTGTGTAGTTTATATTTGAAGAGATTCCTTTTTCCACTATTACCCTCTTAGCGCTCGGAATCTCCACTTGCCTTTTCTACAAAAAGAGTGTTTCATAACTGCTCAATCAAAAATATGTTTTATCTCTGTTAACTGAATTTACAGATCAGAGATAAGTTTCACAGAATGCATCTGTGTAGTTTTTATTTGAAGAGATTCTTTTTCCCAATGTAAGCCTCTTAGCGCTTAGCATGTCCAATTGCAGTTTCTACAGAAAGAGTGTTTCAGAACGGCTCAATCAAAAGTAAGGTTCAACTCTGTTAGTTGAATGCACAGAACAGAAAGAATTTTCACAGAATGCTACTGTGTAGTTTATATTTGAATATAGTCCTTTTTCCACTATTACCCTCTTAGCGCTCCGAATGTCCACTTGCATTTTCTACAGAAAGAGGGTTCAGCACTGCGCAATCAAAAGTTTGGTTTAACTCTGTTAGCTTAATGAACATATCAGAAATAAGTTTCACACAATGCTTCTGTGTAGTTTTTATTTGAAGATATTATTTTTCCCAATAGAGGCCTCTTTGCGCTCAGAATGTCCAATTGCAGTTTCTACAGAAAGAGTGTTTCAGAAAGGCTCAATCAAAAGTAAGGTTCAACTCTGTTAGTTGAATGCACAGAACAGAAAGAAGTTTCATACAATGCTTCTGTGTAGTTTATATTTGAACATATTCTTTTTTCCACTTTTACCCATTTAGCGCTACGAATGTCTAGTTGCATTTTCTACAGACAGAGTGTTTCAAAACTGCTCAATCAAATGTATGGTTTAACTCTGTTAGCTGAATGCTCAGATCAGAAAGAAGTTTCACAGAATGCTTCTGTGTAGTTTATATTTGAATATATTCCTTTTTCCACTACTACGCTCTTAGCGCTCCAAATGTCCAGTTGCATATTCTACAGAAAGAGTGGTCAGATCTGCTCAATCAAAAGTATGGTTTAACTCTGTTAGCTGAATGCACAGATCAGAAAGAAGTTTCACCGAATGATTCTGTGTAGTTTATATTTGAAGACA
Organism: Symphalangus syndactylus; assembly: GCF_028878055.3. Lineage (NCBI taxonomy): Eukaryota > Metazoa > Chordata > Mammalia > Primates > Hylobatidae > Symphalangus > Symphalangus syndactylus. The sequence continues at coordinate 1,077,235 of NC_072439.2, forward strand.
TTCCTTTTTCCACTATTACCCTCTTCGCGCTCCGAATCTCCACTTGCATTTTCTACAAAAAGAGTGTTTCATAACTGCTCAATCAAAAATATGTTTTATCTCTGTTAACTGAATTTACAGATCAGAAATAAGTTTCACAGAATGCATCTGTGTAGTTTTTATTTGAAGATATTCTTTTTCCCAATGTAGGCCTCTTAGCGCTTAGCATGTCCAATTGCAGTTTCTACAGAAAGAGTGTTTCAGAACGGCTCAATCAAAAGTAAGGTTCAACTCTGTTAGTTGAATGCACAGAACAGAAAGAATTTTCACAGAATGCTACTGTGTAGTTTATATTTGAATATATTCCTTTTTCCACTATTACCCTCTTAGCGCTCGGAATGTCCACTTGCATTTTCTACAGAAAGAGTGTTCAGAACTGCGCAATCAAAAGTATGGTTTAACTCTCTTAGCTTAATGAACATATCAGAAATAAGTTTCACACAATGCTTCTGTGTAGTTTTTATTTGAAGATATTATTTTTCCCAATAGAGGCCTCTTAGCGCTCAGAATGTCCAATTGCAGTTTCTACAGAAAGTGTGTTTCAGAAAGGCTCAATCAAAAGTAAGGTTCAACTCTTTTAGTTGAATGCACAGAACAGAAAGAAGTTTCATACAATGCTTCTGTGTAGTTTATATTTGAACATATTCTTTTTTCCACTATTACCCACTTAGCGCTACGAATGTCCAGTTGCATTTTCTACAGACAGAGTGTTTCAAAACTGATCAATCAAATGTATGGTTTAACTCTGTTAGCTGAATGCTCAGATCAGAAAGAAGTTTCACAGAATGCTTCTGTGTAGTTTATATTTGAATATATTCCTTTTTCCACTACTACGCTCTTAGCGCTCCAAATGTACAGTTGCATATTCTACAGAAAGAGTGGTCAGATCTGCTCAATCAAAAGTATGGTTTAACTCTGTTAGCTGAATGCACAGATCAGAAAGAAGTTTCACCGAATGATTCTGTGTAGTTTATATTTGAAGACATTCCTTTTTCCACTATTACCCTCTTAGCGCTCCGAATCTCCACTTGCATTTTCTACAAAAAGAGTGTTTCATAACTGCTCAATCAAAAATATGTTTTATCTCTGTTAACTGAATTTACAGATCAGAAATAAGTTTCACAGAATGCATCTGTGTAGTTTTTATTTGAAGATATTCTTTTTCCCAATGTAGGCCTCTTAGCGCTTAGCATGTCCAATTGCAGTTTCTACAGAAAGAGTGTTTCAGAACGGCTCAATCAAAAGTAAGGTTCAACTCTGTTAGTTGAATGCACAGAACAGAAAGAATTTTCACAGAATGCTACTGTGTAGTTTATATTTGAATATATTCCTTTTTCCACTATTACCCTCTTAGCGCTCCGAATGTCCACTTGCATTTTCTACAGAAAGGGTGTTCAGAACTGCGCAATCAAAAGTATGGTTTAACTCTGTTAGCTTAATGAACATATCAGAAATAAGTTTCACACAATGCTTCTGTGTAGTTTTTATTTGAAGATATTATTTTCCCCAATAGAGGCCTCTTAGCGCTCAGAATGTCCAATTGCAGTTTCTACAGAAAGAGTGTTTCAGAAAGGCTCAATCAAAAGTAAGGTTCAACTCTGTTAGTTGAATGCACAGAACAGAAAGAAGTTTCATACAATGCTTCTGTGTAGTTTATATTTGAACATATTCTTTTTTCCACTATTACCCACTTAGCGCTACGAATGTCCAGTTGCATTTTCTACAGACAGAGTGTTTCAAAACTGCTCAATCAAAAGTATGGTTTAACTCTGTTAGCTGAATGCTCAGATCAGAAAGAAGTTTCACAGAATGCTTCTGTGTAGTTTATATTTGAATATATTCCTTTTTCCACTATTACCCTCTTAGCGCTCCGAATGTCCACTTGCATTTTCTACAGAAAGAGGGTTCAGCACTGCGCAATCAAAAGTATCGTTTAACTCTGTTAGCTTAATGAACATATCAGAAAGAAGTTTCACAGAATGTTTCTGTGTAGTTTATATTTGGAGACATTCCTTTTTCCACTATTACCCTCTTAGCGCTCCGAATCTCCACTTGCATTTTCTACAGAAAGAGTGTTTCAGAACGGCTCAATCAAAACTAAGTTTCAACTCTTTTAGTTGTACAAAGAGAACAGAAAGAATTTTCACACAATTCTTCTGTGTAGTTTTTATTTGTAGACATTCTTTTTCCCAATATAGTCCTCTTAGCGCTCAGAATGTCCAATTGCAGTTTCTACAGAAAGAGTGTTTCAGAACGGCTCAATCAAAAGTAAGGTTCAACTCTGTTAGTTGAATGCACAGAACAGAAAGAAGTTTCATACAATGCTTCTGTGTAGTTTATATTTGAACATATTCTTTTTTCCACTATTACCCACTTAGCGCTACGAATGTCCAGTTGCATTTTCTACAGACAGAGTGTTTCAAAACTGCTCAATCAAAAGTATGGTTTAACTCTGTTAGCTGAATGCTCAGATCAGAAAGAAGTTTCACAGAATGCTTCTGTGTAGTTTATATTTGAATATATTCCTTTTTAAACTACTACGCTCTTAGCGCTCCAAATGTCCAGTTGCATTTTCTACAGAAAGAGTGTTCAGATCTGCTCAATCAAAAGTATGGTTTAACTCTGTTAGCTGAATGCACAGATCAGAAAGAAGTTTCACCGAATGATTCTGTGTAGTTTATATTTGAAGACATTCCTTTTTCCACTATTACCCTCTTAGCGCTCTGAATCTCCACTTGTATTTTCTACAAAAAGAGTGTTTCATAACTGCTCAATCAAAAATATGTTTTATCTCTGTTAACTGAATTTACAGATCAGAAATAAGTTTCACAGAATGCATCTGTGTAGTTTTTATTTGAAGATATTCTTTTTCCCAAAGTAGGCCTCTTAGCGCTTAGCATGTCCAATTGCAGTTTCTACAGAAAGAGTGTTTCAGAACGGCTCAATCAAAAGTAAGGTTCAACTCTGTTAGTTGAATGCACAGAACAGAAAGAATTTTCACAGAATGCTACTGTGTAGTTTATATTTGAATATAGTCCTTTTTCCACTATTACCCTCTTAGCGCTCCGAATGTCCACTTGAATTTTCTACAGAAAGAGGGTTCAGAACTGCGCAATCAAAAGTATGGTTTAACTCTGTTAGCTTAATGAACATATCAGAAATAAGATTCACACAATGCTTCTGTGTAGTTTTTATTTGAAGATATTATTTTTCCCAATAGAGGCCTCTTAGCGCTCAGAATTTCCAATTGCAGTTTCTACAGAAAGAGTGTTTCAGAAAGGCTCAATCAAAAGTAAGGTTCAACTCTGTTAGTTGAATGCACAGAACAGAAAGAAGTTTCATACAATGCTTCTGTGTAGTTTATATTTGAACATATTCTTTTTTCCACTATTACCCACTTAGCGCTACGAATGTCCAGTTGCATTTTCTACAGACAGAGTGTTTCAAAACTGCTCAATCAAAAGTATGGTTTAACTCTGTTAGCTGAATGCTCAAATCAGAAAGAAGTTTCACAGAATGCTTCTGTGTAGTTTATATTTGAATATATTCCTTTTTCCACTACTACTCTCTTAGCGCTCCAAATGTCCAGTTGCATTTTCTACAGAAAGAGTGTTCAGATCTGCTCAATCAAAAGTATGGTTTAACTCTGTTAGCTGAATGCACAGATCGGAAAGAAGTTTCACAGAATGATTCTGTGTAGTTTATATTTGGAGACATTCCTTTTTCCACTATTACCCTCTTAGCGCTCCGAATCTCCACTTGCATTTTCTACAGAAAGAGTGTTTCAGAACGGCTCAATCAAAACTAAGGTTCAACTCTTTTAGTTGAACAAACAGAACAGAAAGAAGTTTCACACAATTCTTCTGTGTAGTTTTTATTTGTAGACATTCTTTTTCCCAATATAGGCCTCTTAGCACTCAGAATGTCCAATTGCAGTTTCTACAGAAAGAGTGTTTCAGAACGGCTCAATCAAAAGTAAGGTTCAACTCTGTTAGTTGAATGCACAGAACAGAAAGAAGTTTCCTACAATGCTTCTGTGTAGTTTATATTTGAACATATTCTTTTTTCCACTATTACCCACTTAGCGCTACGAATGTCCAGTTGCATTTTCTACAGACAGAGTGTTTCAAAAATGCTCAATCAAAAGTATGGTTTAACTCTGTTAGCTGAATGCTCAGATCAGAAAGAAGTTTCACAGAATGCTTCTGTGTAGTTTATATTTGAATATATTCCTTTTTCCACTACTACGTTCTTAGCGCTCCAAATGTCCAGTTGCATTTTCTACAGAAAGAGTGTTCAGATCTGCTCAATCAAAAGTATGGTTTAACTCTGTTAGCTGAATGCACAGATCAGAAAGAAGTTTCACCGAATGATTCTGTGTAGTTTATATTTGAAGACATTCCTTTTTCCACTATTACCCTCTTAGCGCTCCGAATCTCCACTTGCATTTTCTACAAAAAGAGTGTTTCATAACTGCTCAATCAAAAATATGTTTTATCTCTGTTAACTGAATTTACAGATCAGAAATAAGTTTCACAGAATGCATCTGTGTAATTTTCATTTGAAGATATTCTTTTTCCCAATGTAGGCCTCTTAGCGCTTAGCATGTCCAATTGCAGTTTCTACAGAAAGAGTGTTTCAGAACGGCTCAATCAAAAGTAAGGTTCAACTCTGTTAGTTGAATGCACAGAACAGAAAGAAGTTTCACAGAATGCTACTGTGTAGTTTATATTTGAATATATTCCTTTTTCCACTATTACCCTCTTAGCGCTCCGAATGTCCCCTTGCATTTTCTGCAGAAAGAGTGTTCAGAACTGCGCAATCAAAAGTATGGTTTAACTCTGTTAGCTTAATGAACATATCAGAAATAAGTTTCACACAATGCTTCTGTGTAGTTTTTATTTGAAGATATTGTTTTTCCCAATATAGGCCTCTTAGCGCTCAGAATGTCCAATTGCAGTTTCTACAGAAAGAGTGTTTCAGAAAGGCTCAATCAAAAGTAAGGTTCAACTATGTTAGTTGAATGCACAGAACAGAAAGGAGTTTCATACAATGCTTTTGTGTAGTTTATATTTGAACATATTCTTTTTTCCACTATTACCCACTTAGCGCTACGAATGTCCAGTTGCATTTTCTACAGACAGAGTGTTTCAAAACTGCTCAATCAAAAGTATGGTTTAACTCTGTTAGCTGAATGCTCAGATCAGAAAGAAGTTTCACAGAATGCTTCTGTGTAGTTTATATTTGAATATATTCCTTTTTCCACTACTACTCTCTTAGCGCTCCAAATGTCCAGTTGCATTTTCTACAGAAAGAGTGTTCAGATCTGCTCAATCAAAAGTATGTTTTAACTCTGTTAGCTGAATGCACAGATCAGAAAGAAGTTTCACCGAATGATTCTGTGTAGTTTATATTTGGAGACATTCCTTTTTCCACTATTACCCTCTTAGCGCTCCGAATCTTCACTTGCATTTTCTACAGAAAGAGTGTTTCAGAACGGCTCAATCAAAACTAAGGTTCAACTCTTTTAGTTGAACAAACAGAACAGAAAGAAGTTTCACACAATTCTTCTGTGTAGTTTTTATTTGTAGACATTCTTTTTCCCAATATAGGCCTCTTAGCGCTCAAAATGTCCAATTGCAGTTTCTACAGAAAGAGTGTTTCAGAACGGCTCAATCAAAAGTAAGGTTCAACTCTATTAGTTGAATGCACAGAACAGAAAGTAGTTTCATACAATGCTTCTGTGTAGTTTATATTTGAACATATTCTTTTTTCCACTATTACCCACTTAGCGCTACGAATGTCCAGTTGCATTTTCTACAGACAGAGTGTTTCAAAACTGCTCAATCAAAAGTATGGTTTAACTCTGTTAGCTGAATGCTCAGATCAGAAAGAAGTTTCACAGAATGCTTCTGTGTATTTTATATTTGAATATATTCCTTTTTCCACTACTACGCTCTTAGCGCTCCAAATGTCCAGTTGCATTTTCTACAGAAAGAGTGTTCAGATCTGCTCAATCAAAAGTATGGTTTAACTCTGTTAGCTGAATGCACAGATCAGAAAGATGTTTCACCGAATGATTCTGTGTAGTTTATATTTGAAGACATTCCTTTTCCCACTATTACCCTCTTAGCGCTCCGAATCTCCACTTGCATTTTCTACAATAAGAGTGTTTCATAACTGCTCAATCAAAAATATGTTTTATCTCTGTTAACTGAATTTACAGATCAGAAATAAGTTTCACAGAATGCATCTGTGTAATTTTTATTTGAAGATATTCTTTTTCCCAATGTAGGCCTCTTAGCGCTTAGCATGTCCAATTGCAGTTTCTACATAAAGAGTGTTTCAGAACGGCTCAATCAAAAGTAAGGTTCAACTCTGTTAGTTGAATGCACAGAACAGAAAGAAGTTTCACATAATGCTACTGTGTAGTTTATATTTGAATATATTCCTTTTTCCACTATTACCCTCTTAGCGCTCCGAATGTCCACTTGCATTTTCTGCAGAAAGAGTGTTCAGAACTGCGCAATCAAAAGTATGGTTTAACTCTGTTAGCTTAATGAACATATCAGAAATAAGATTCACACAATGCTTCTGTGTAGTTTTTATTTGAAGATATTATTTTTCCCAATAGAGGCCTCTTAGCGCTCAGAATTTCCAATTGCAGTTTCTACAGAAAGAGTGTTTCAGAAAGGCTCAATCAAAAGTAAGGTTCAACTCTGTTAGTTGAATGCACAGAACAGAAAGAAGTTTCATACAATGCTTCTGTGTAGTTTATATTTGAACATATTCTTTTTTCCACTATTACCCACTTAGCGCTACGAATGTCCAGTTGCATTTTCTACAGACAGAGTGTTTCAAAACTGCTCAATCAAAAGTATGGTTTAACTCTGTTAGCTGAATGCTCAAATCAGAAAGAAGTTTCACAGAATGCTTCTGTGTAGTTTATATTTGAATATATTCCTTTTTCCACTACTACTCTCTTAGCGCTCCAAATGTCCAGTTGCATTTTCTACAGAAAGAGTGTTCAGATCTGCTCAATCAAAAGTATGGTTTAACTCTGTTAGCTGAATGCACAGATCGGAAAGAAGTTTCACAGAATGATTCTGTGTAGTTTATATTTGGAGACATTCCTTTTTCCACTATTACCCTCTTAGCGCTCCGAATCTCCACTTGCATTTTCTACAGAAAGAGTGTTTCAGAACGGCTCAATCAAAACTAAGGTTCAACTCTTTTAGTTGAACAAACAGAACAGAAAGAAATTTCACACAATTCTTCTGTGTAGTTTTTATTTGTAGACATTCTTTTTCCCAATATAGGCCTCTTAGCACTCAGAATGTCCAATTGCAGTTTCTACAGAAAGAGTGTTTCAGAACGGCTCAATCAAAAGTAAGGTTCAACTCTGTTAGTTGAATGCACAGAACAGAAAGAAGTTTCCTACAATGCTTCTGTGTAGTTTATATTTGAACATATTCTTTTTTCCACTATTACCCACTTAGCGCTACGAATGTCCAGTTGCATTTTCTACAGACAGAGTGTTTCAAAAATGCTCAATCAAAAGTATGGTTTAACTCTGTTAGCTGAATTCTCAGATCAGAAAGAAGTTTCACAGAATGCTTCTGTGTAGTTTATATTTGAATATATTCCTTTTTCCACTACTACGTTCTTAGCGCTCCAAATGTCCAGTTGCATTTTCTACAGAAAGAGTGTTCAGATCTGCTCAATCAAAAGTATGGTTTAACTCTGTTAGCTGAATGCACAGATCAGAAAGAAGTTTCACCGAATGATTCTGTGTAGTTTATATTTGAAGACATTCCTTTTTCCACTATTACCCTCTTAGCGCTCCGAATCTCCACTTGCATTTTCTACAAAAAGAGTGTTTCATAACTGCTCAATCAAAAATATGTTTTATCTCTGTTAACTGAATTTACAGATCAGAAATAAGTTTCACAGAATGCATCTGTGTAATTTTTATTTGAAGATATTCTTTTTCCCAATGTAGGCCTCTTAGCGCTTAGCATGTCCAATTGCAGTTTCTACAGAAAGAGTGTTTCAGAACGGCTCAATCAAAAGTAAGGTTCAACTCTGTTAGTTGAATGCACAGAACAGAAAGAAGTTTCACAGAATGCTACTGTGTAGTTTATATTTGAATATATTCCTTTTTCCACTATTACCCTCTTAGCGCTCCGAATGTCCACTTGCATTTTCTGCAGAAAGAGTGTTCAGAACTGCGCAATCAAAAGTATGGTTTAACTCTGTTAGCTTAATGAACATATCAGAAATAAGTTTCACACAATGCTTCTGTGTAGTTTTTATTTGAAGATATTGTTTTTCCCAATATAGGCCTCTTAGCGCTCAGAATGTCCAATTGCAGTTTCTACAGAAAGAGTGTTTCAGAAAGGCTCAATCAAAAGTAAGGTTCAACTCTGTTAGTTGAATGCACAGAACAGAAAGGAGTTTCATACAATGCTTTTGTGTAGTTTATATTTGAACATATTCTTTTTTCCACTATTACCCACTTAGCGCTACGAATGTCCAGTTGCATTTTCTACAGACAGAGTGTTTCAAAACTGCTCAATCAAAAGTATGGTTTAACTCTGTTAGCTGAATGCTCAGATCAGAAAGAAGTTTCACAGAATGCTTCTGTGTAGTTTATATTTGAATATATTCCTTTTTCCACTACTACTCTCTTAGCGCTCCAAATGTCCAGTTGCATTTTCTACAGAAAGAGTGTTCAGATGTGCTCAATCAAAAGTATGTTTTAACTCTGTTAGCTGAATGCACAGATCAGAAAGAAGTTTCACCGAATGATTCTGTGTAGTTTATATTTGGAGACATTCCTTTTTCCACTATTACCCTCTTAGCGCTCCGAATCTTCACTTGCATTTTCTACAGAAAGAGTGTTTCAGAACGGCTCAATCAAAACTAAGGTTCAACTCTTTTAGTTGAACAAACAGAACAGAAAGAAGTTTCACACAATTCTTCTGTGTAGTTTTTATTTGTAGACATTCTTTTTCCCAATATAGGCCTCTTAGCGCTCAAAATGTCCAATTGCAGTTTCTACAGAAAGAGTGTTTCAGAACGGCTCAATCAAAAGTAAGGTTCAACTCTATTAGTTGAATGCACAGAACAGAAAGTAGTTTCATACAATGCTTCTGTGTAGTTTATATTTGAACATATTCTTTTTTCCACTATTACCCACTTAGCGCTACGAATGTCCAGTTGCATTTTCTACAGACAGAGTGTTTCAAAACTGCTCAATCAAAAGTATGGTTTAACTCTGTTAGCTGAATGCTCAGATCAGAAAGAAGTTTCACAGAATGCTTCTGTGTATTTTATATTTGAATATATTCCTTTTTCCACTACTACGCTTTTAGCGCTCCAAATGTCCAGTTGCATTTTCTACAGAAAGAGTGTTCAGATCTGCTCAATCAAAAGTATGGTTTAACTCTGTTAGCTGAATGCACAGATCAGAAAGATGTTTCACCGAATGATTCTGTGTAGTTTATATTTGAAGACATTCCTTTTCCCACTATTACCCTCTTAGCGCTCCGAATCTCCACTTGCATTTTCTACAAAAAGAGTGTTTCATAACTGCTCAATCAAAAATATGTTTTATCTCTGTTAACTGAATTTACAGATCAGAAATAAGTTTCACAGAATGCATCTGTGTAATTTTTATTTGAAGATATTCTTTTTCCCAATGTAGGCCTCTTAGCGCTTAGCATGTCCAATTGCAGTTTCTACATAAAGAGTGTTTCAGAACGGCTCAATCAAAAGTAAGGTTCAACTCTGTTAGTTGAATGCACAGAACAGAAAGAAGTTTCACATAATGCTACTGTGTAGTTTATATTTGAATATATTCCTTTTTCCACTATTACCCTCTTAGCGCTCCGAATGTCCACTTGCATTTTCTGCAGAAAGAGTGTTCAGAACTGCGCAATCAAAAGTATGGTTTAACTCTGTTAGCTTAATGAACATATCAGAAATAAGTTTCACACAATGCTTCTGTGTAGTTTTTATTTGAAGATATTATTTTTCCCAATAGAGGCCTCTTAGCGCTCAGAATGTCCAATTGCAGTTTCTACAGAAAGAGTGTTTCAGAAAGGCTCAATCAAAAGTAAGTTTCAACTCTGTTAGTTGAATGCACAGAGCAGAAAGAAGTTTCATACAATGCTTCTGTGTAGTTTGTATTTGAACATATTCTTTTTTCCACTATTACCCACTTAGCGCTACGAATGTCCAGTTGCATTTTCTACAGACAGAGTGTTTCAAAACTGCTCAATCAAAAGTATGGTTTAACTCTGTTAGCTGAATGCTCAGATCAGAAAGAAGTTTCACCGAATGCTTCTGTGTAGTTTATATTTGAATATATTCCTTTTTCCACTAGTATGCTCTTAGCGCTCCAAATGTCCAGTTGCATTTTCTACAGAAAGAGTGTTCAGATCTGCTCAATCAAAAGTATGGTTTAACTCTGTTAGCTGAATGCACAGATCGGAAAGAAGTTTCACAGAATGATTCTGTGTAGTTTATATTTGGATACATTCCTTTTTCCACTATTACCCTCTTAGTGCTCCGAATCTCCACTTGCATTTTCTACAGAAAGAGTGTTTCAGAACGGCTCAATCAAAACTAAGGTTCAACTCTTTTAGTTGAACCAACAGAACAGAAAGTAGTTTCACACAATTCTTCTGTGTAGTTTTTATTTTTAGACATTCTTTTTCCCAATATAGGCCTCTTAGCGCTCAGAATGTCCAATTGCAGTTTCTACAGAAAGAGTGTTTCAGAACGGCTCAATCAAAAGTAAGGTTCAACTCCGTTAGTTGAATGCACAGAACAGAAAGAAGTTTTATACAATGCTTCTGTGTAGTTTATATTTGAACATATTCTTTTTTCCACTATTACCCACTTAGCGCTACGAATGTCCAGTTGCATTTTCTACAGACAGAGTGTTTCAAAACTGCTCAATCAAAAGTATGGTATAACTCTGTTAGCTGAATGCTCAGATCAGAAAGAAGTTTCACAGAATGCTTCTGTGTAGTTTATATTTGAATATATTCCTTTTTCCACTACTACGCGCTTAGCGCTCCAAATGTCCAGTTGCATTTTCTACAGAAAGAGTGTTCAGATCTGCTCAATCAAAAGTATGGTTTAACTCTGTTAGCTGAATGCACAGATCAGAAAGAAGTTTCACCGAATGATTCTGTGTAGTTTATATTTGAAGACATTCCTTTTTCCACTATTACCCTCTTAGCGCTCCGAATCTCCACTTGCATTTTCTACAAAAAGAGTGTTTCATAACTGCTCAATCAAAAATATGTTTTATCTCTGTTAACTGAATTTACAGATCAGAAATAAGTTTCACAGAATGCATCTGTGTAGTTTTTATTTGAAGATATTCTTTTTCCCAATGTAGGCCTCTTAGCGCTTAGCATGTACAATTGCAGTTTCTACAGAAAGAGTGTTTCAGAACGGCTCAATCAAAAGTAAGGTTCAACTCTGTTAGTTGAATGCACAGAACAGAAAGAATTTTCACAGAATGCTACTGTGTAGTTTATATTTGAATATAGTCCTTTTTCCACTATTACCCTCTTAGCGCTCCGAATGTCCACTTGCATTTTCTACAGAAAGAGGGTTCAGCACTGCGCAATCAAAAGTATGGTTTAACTCTGTTAGCTTAATGAACATATCAGAAATAAGTTTCACACAATGCTTCTGTGTAGTTTTTATTTGAAGATATTATTTTTCCCAATAGAGGCCTCTTAGCGCTCAGAATTTCCAATTGCAGTTTCTACAGAAAGAGTGTTTCAGAAAGGCTCAATCAAAAGTAAGGTTCAACTCTGTTAGTTGAATGCACAGAACAGAAAGAAGTTTCATACAATGCTTCTGTGTAGTTTATATTTGAACATATTCTTTTTTCCACTATTACCCACTTAGCGCTAAGAATGTCCAGTTGCATTTTCTACAGACAGAGTGTTTCAAAACTGCTCAATCAAAAGTATGGTTTAACTCTGTTAGCTGAATGCTCAGATCAGAAAGAAGTTTCACAGAATGCTTCTGTGTAGTTTATATTTGAATATATTCCATTTTCCACTACTACGCTCTTAGCGCTCCAAATGTCCAGTTGCATTTTCTACAGAAAGAGTGTTCAGATCTGCTCAATCAAAAGTATGGTTTAAGTCTGTTAGCTGAATGCACAGATCAGAAAGAAGTTTCACCGAATGATTCTGTGTAGTTTATATTTGAAGACATTCCTTTTTCAACTATTACCCTCTTAGCGCTCCGAATCTCCACTTGTATTTTCTACAAAAAGAGTGTTTCATAACTGCTCAATCAAAAATATGTTTTATCTCTGTTAACCGAATTTACAGATCAGAAATAAGTTTCACAGAATGCATCTGTGTAGTTTTTATTTGAAGATATTCTTTTTCCCAAAGTAGGCCTCTTAGCGCTTAGCATGTCCAATTGCAGTTTCTACAGAAAGAGTGTTTCAGAACGGCTCAATCAAAAGTAAGGTTCAACTCTGTTAGTTGAATGCACAGAACAGAAAGAATTTTCACAGAATGCTACTGTGTAGTTTATATTTGAATATAGTCCTTTTTCCACTATTACCCTCTTAGCGCTCCGAATGTCCACTTGCATTTTCTACAGAAAGAGGGTTCAGAACTGCGCAATCAAAAGTATGGTTTTTACTCTGTTAGCTTAATGAACATATCAGAAATAAGATTCACACAATGCTTCTGTGTAGTTTTTATTTGAAGATATTATTTTTCCCAATAGAGGCCTCTTAGCGCTCAGAATTTCCAATTGCAGTTTCTACAGAAAGAGTGTTTCAGAAAGGCTCAATCAAAAGTAAGGTTCAACTCTGTTAGTTGAATGCACAGAACAGAAAGAAGTTTCATACAATGCTTCTGTGTAGTTTATATTTGAACATATTCTTTTTTCCACTATTACCCACTTAGCACTACGAATGTCCAGTTGCATTTTCTACAGACAGAGTGTTTCAAAACTGCTCAATCAAAAGTATGGTTTAACTCTGTTAGCTGAATGCTCAAATCAGAAAGAAGTTTCACAGAATGCTTCTGTGTAGTTTATATTTGAATATATTCCTTTTTCCACTACTACTCTCTTAGCGCTCCAAATGTCCAGTTGCATTTTCTACAGAAAGAGTGTTCAGATCTGCTCAATCAAAAGTATGGTTTAACTCTGTTAGCTGAATGCACAGATCAGAAAGAAGTTTCACAGAATGATTCTGTGTAGTTTATATTTGGAGACATTCCTTTTTCCACTATTACCCTCTTAGCGCTCCGAATCTCCACTTGCATTTTCTACAGAAAGAGTGTTTCAGAACGGCTCAATCAAAACTAAGGTTCAACTCTTTTAGTTGAACAAACAGAACAGAAAGAAGTTTCACACAATTCTTCTGTGTAGTTTTTATTTTTAGACATTCTTTTTCCCAATATAGGCCTCTTAGCGCTCAGAATGTCCAATTGCAGTTTCTACAGAAAGAGAGTTTCAGAACGACTCAATCAAAATAAGGTTCAACTCTGTTAGTTGAATGCACAGAACAGAAAGAAGTTTCATACAATGCTTCTGTGTAGTTTATATTTGAACATATTCTTTTTTCCACTATTACCCACTTAGCGCTACGAATGTCCAGTTGCATTTTCTACAGACAGAGTGTTTCAAAACTGCTCAATCAAAAGTATGGTTTAACTCTGTTAGCTGAATTCTCAGATCAGAAAGAAGTTTCACAGAATGCTTCTGTGTAGTTTATATTTGAATATATTCCTTTTTCCACTACTACGTGCTTAGCGCTCCAAATGTCCAGTTGCATTTTCTACAGAAAGAGTGTTCAGATCTGCTCAATCAAAAGTATGGTTTAACTCTGTTAGCTGAATGCACAGATCAGAAAGAAGTTTCACCGAATGATTCTGTGTAGTTTATATTTGAAGACATTCCTTTTTCCACTATTACCCTCTTAGCGCTCCGAATCTCCACTTGCATTTTCTACAAAAAGAGTGTTTCATAACTGCTCAATCAAAAATATGTTTTATCTCTGTTAACTGAATTTACAGATCAGAAATATGTTTCACAGAATGCATCTGTGTAATTTTTATTTGAAGATATTCTTTTTCCCAATGTAGGCCTCTTAGCGCTTAGCATGTCCAATTGCAGATTCTACATAAAGAGTGTTTCAGAACGGCTCAATCAAAAGTAAGGTTCAACTCTGTTAGTTGAATGCACAGAACAGAAAGTAGTTTCACAGAATGCTACTGTGTAGTTTATATTTGAATATATTCCTTTTTCCACTATTACCCTCTTAGCGCTCCGAATGTCCACTTGCATTTTCTGCAGAAAGAGTGTTCAGAACTGCGCAATCAAAAGTATGGTTTAACTCTGTTAGCTTAATGAACATATCAGAAATAAGTTTCACACAATGCTTCTGTGTAGTTTTTATTTGAAGATATTATTTTTCCCAATATAGGCCTCTTAGCGCTCAGAATGTCCAATTGCAGTTTCTACAGAAAGAGTGTTTCAGAAAGGCTCAATCAAAATTAAGGTTCAACTCTGTTAATTGAATGCACAGAACAGAAAGAAGTTTCATACAATGCTTCTGTGTAGTTTATATTTGAACATATTCTTTTTTCCACTATTACCCACTTAGCGCTACGAATGTCCAGTTGCATTTTCTACAGACAGAGTGTTTCAAAACTGCTCAATCAAAAGTATCGTTTAACTCTGTTAGCTGAATGCTCAGATCAGAAAGAAGTTTCACAGAATGCTTCTGTGTAGTTTATATTTGAATATATTCCTTTTTCCACTACTACTCTCTTAGCGCTCCAAATGTCCAGTTGCATTTTCTACAGAAAGAGTGTTCAGATCTGCTCAATCAAAAGTATGGTTTAACTCTGTTAGCTGAATGCACAGATCAGAAAGAAGTTTCACAGAATGATTCTGTGTAGTTTATATTTGGAGACATTCCTTTTTCCACTATTACCCTCTTAGCGCTCCGAATCTCCACTTGCATTTTCTACAGAAAGAGTGTTTCAGAACGGCTCAATCAAAACTAAGGTTCAACACTTTTAGTTGAACAAACAGAACCGAAAGAAGTTTCACACAATTCTTCTGTGTAGTTTTTATTTGTAGACATTCTTTTTCCCAATATAGGCCTCTTAGCGCTCAGAATGTCCAATTGCAGTTTCTACAGAAAGAGTGTTTCAGAATGGCTCAATCAAAAGTAAGGTTCAACTCTGTTAGTTGAATGCACAGAACAGAAAGAATTTTCACAGAATGCTACTGTGTAGTTTATATTTGAATATATTCCTTTTTCCACTATTACCCTCTTAGCGCTCCGAATGTCCACTTGCATTTTCTACAGAAAGAGTGTTCAGAACTGCGCAATCAAAAGTATGGTTTAACTCTGTTAGCTTAATGAACATATCAGAAATAAGTTTCACACAATGCTTCTGTGTAGTTTTTATTTGAAGATATTATTTTTCCCAATATAGGCCTCTTAGTGCTCAGAAGGTCCAATTGCAGTTTCTACAGAAAGAGTGTTTCAGAACGGCTCAATCAAAAGTAAGGTTCAACTCTGTTAGTTGAATGCACAGAACAGAAAGAAGTTTCATACAATGCTTCTGTGTAGTTTATATTTGAACATATTCTTTTTTCCACTATTACCCACTTAGCGCTACGAATGTCCAGTTGCATTTTCTACAGACAGAGTGTTTCAAAACTGCTCAATCAAAAGTATGGTTTTACTCTGTTAGCTGAATGCTCAGATCAGAAAGAAGTTTCACAGAATGCTTCTGTGTAGTTTATATTTGAATATATTCCTTTTTCCACTACTACTCTCTTAGCGCTCCAAAAGTCCAGTTGCATTTTCTACAGAAAGAGTGTTCAGATCTGCTCAATCAAAAGTATGGTTTAACTCTGTTAGCTGAATGCACAGATCAGAAAGAAATTTCACAGAATGATTCTGTGTAGTTTATATTTGGAGATATTCCTTTGTCCACTATTACCCTCTTAGCGCTCCGAATCTCCACTTGCATTTTCTACAGAAAGAGTGTTTCAGAACGGCTCAATCAAAACTAAGGTTCAACTCTTTTAGTTGAACAAACAGAACAGAAAGAAGTTTCACACAATTCTTCTGTGTAGTTTTTATTTGTAGACATTCTTTTTCCCAATATAGGCCTCTTAGCGCTCAGAATGTCCAATTGCAGTTTCTACAGAAAGAGTGTTTCAGAACGGCTCAATCAAAAGTAAGGTTCAACTCTGTTAGTTGAATGCACAGAACAGAAAGAAGTTTCATACAATGCTTCTGTGTAGTTTATATTTGAACATATTCTTTTTTCCACTATTACCCACTTAGCGCTACGAATGTCCAGTTGCATTTTCTACAGACAGAGTGTTTCAAAACTGCTCAATCAAAAGTATGGTTTAACTCTGTTAGCTGAATGCTCAGATCAGAAAGAAGTTTCACAGAATGCTTCTGTGTAGTTTATATTTGAATATATTCCTTTTTCCACTACTACGCGCTTAGCGCTCCAAATGTCCAGTTGCATTTTCTACAGAAAGAGTGTTCAGATCTGCTCAATCAAAAGTATGGTTTAACTCTGTTAGCTGAATGCACAGATCAGAAAGAAGTTTCACCGAATGATTCTGTGTAGTTTATATTTGAAGACATTCCTTTTTCCACTATTACCCTCTTAGCGCTCCGAATCTCCACTTGCATTTTCTACAAAAAGAGTGTTTCATAACTGCTCAATCAAAAATATGTTTTATCTCTGTTAACTGAATTTACAGATCAGAAATAAGTTTCACAGAATGCATCTGTGTAGTTTTTATTTGAAGATATTCTTTTTCCCAATGTAGGCCTCTTAGCGCTTAGCATGTCCAATTGCAGTTTCTACAGAAAGAGTGTTTCAGAACGGCTCAATCAAAAGTAAGGTTCAACTCTGTTAGTTGAATGCACAGAACAGAAAGAAGTTTCACAGAATGCTACTGTGTAGTTTATATTTGAATATATTCCTTTTTCCAATATTACCCTCTTAGCGCTCCGAATGTCCGCTTGCATTTTCTGCAGAAAGAGTGTTCAGAACTGCGCAATCAAAAGTATGGTTTAACTCTGTTAGCTTAATGAACATATCAGAAATAAGTTTCACACAATGCTTCTGTGTAGTTTTTATTTGAAGATATTATTTTTCCCAATATAGGCCTCTTAGCGCTCAGAATGTCCAATTGCAGTTTCTACAGAAAGAGTGTTTCAGAAAGGCTCAATCAAAAGTAAGGTTCAACTCTGTTAGTTGAATGCACAGAACAGAAAGAAGTTTCATACAATGCTTCTGTGTAGTTTATATTTGAACATATTCTTTTTTCCACTATTACCCACTTAGCGCTACGAATGTCCAGTTGCATTTTCTACAGACAGAGTGTTTCAAAACTGCTCAATCAAAAGTATGGTTTAACTCTGTTAGCTGAATGCTCAGATCAGAAAGAAGTTTCACAGAATGCTTCTGTGTAGTTTATATTTGAATATATTCCTTTCTCCACTACTACTCTCTTAGCGCTCCAAAAGTCCAGTTGCATTTTCTACAGAAAGAGTGTTCAGATCTGCTCAATCAAAAGTATGGTTTAACTCTGTTAGCTGAATGCACAGATCAGAAAGACGTTTCACAGAATGATTCTGTGTAGTTTATATTTGGAGATATTCCTTTCTCCACTATTACCCTCTTAGCGCTCCGAATCTCCACTTGCATTTTGTACAGAAAGAGTGTTTCAGAACGGCTCAGTCAAAACTAAGGTTCAACTCTTTTAGTTGAACAAACAGAACAGAAAGAAGTTTCACACAATTCTTCTGTGTAGTTTTTATTTGTAGACATTCTTTTTCCCAATATAGGCCTCTTAGCGCTCAGAATGTCCAATTGCAGGTTCTACAGAAATTGTGTTTCAGAACGGTTCAATCAAAAGTAAGGTTCAACTCTGTTAGTTGAATGCACAGAACAGAAAGAAATTTCATACAATGCTTCTGTGTAGTTTATATTTGAACATATTCTTTTTTCCACTATTACCCACTTAGCGCTACGAATGTCCAGTTGCAATTTCTACAGACAGAGTGTTTCAAAACTGCTCAATCAAAAGTATGGTTTAACTCTGTTAGCTGAATGCTCAGATCAGAAAGAAGTTTCACAGAATGCTTCTGTGTAGTTTATATTTGAATATATTCCTTTTTCCACTACTACGCTCTTAGCGCTCCAAATGTCCACTTGCATTTTCTACAGAAAGAGTGTTCAGATCTGCTCAATCAAAAGTATGGTTTAACTCTGTTAGCTGAATGCACAGATCAGAAAGAAGTTTCACCGAATGATTCTGTGTAGTTTATATTTGAAGACATTCCTTTTTCCACTATTACCCTCTTAGCGCTCCGAATCTCCACTTGCATTTTCTACAAAAAGAGTGTTTCATAACTGCTCAATCAAAAATAGGTTTTATCTCTGTTAACTGAATTTACAGATCAGAAATAAGTTTCACAGAATGCATCTGTGTAGTTTTTATTTGAAGATATTCTTTTTCCCAATGTAGGCCTCTTAGCGCTTAGCATGTCCAATTGCAGTTTCTACAGAAAGAGTGTTTCAGAACGGCTCAATCAAAAGTAAGGTTCAACTCTGTTAGTTGAATGCACAGAACAGAAAGAATTTTCACAGAATGCTACTGTGTAGTTTATATTTGAATATATTGCTTTTTCCACTATTACCCTCTTAGCGCTCCGAATGTCCACTTGCATTTTCTAAAGAAAGAGTGTTCAGAACTGCGCAATCAAAAGTATGGTTTAACTCTGTTAGCTTAAAGAACATATCAGAAATAAGTTTCACACAATGCTTCTGTGTAGTTTTTATTTGAAGATATTATTTTTCCCAATATAGTCCTCTTAGTGCTCAGAATGTCCAATTGCAGTTTCTACAGAAAGAGTGTTTCAGAACGGCTCAATCAAAAGTAAGGTTCAACTCTGTTAGTGGAATGCACAGAACAGAAAGAAGTTTCATACAATGCTTCTGTGTAGTTTATATTTGAACATATTCTTTTTTCCACTATTACCCACTTAGCGCTACGAATGTCCAGTTGCATTTTCTACAGACAGAGTGTTTCAAAACTGCTCAATCAAAAGTATGGTTTAACTCTGTTAGCTGAATGCTCAGATCAGAAAGAAGTTTCACAGAATGCTTCTGTGTAGTTTATATTTGAATATATTCCTTTCTCCACTACTACTCTCTTAGCGCTCCAAAAGTCCAGTTGCATTTTCTACAGAAAGAGTGTTCAGATCTGCTCAATCAAAAGTATGGTTTAACTCTGTTAGCTGAATGCACAGATCAGAAAGAAGTTTCACAGAATGATTCTGTGTAGTTTATATTTGGAGATATTCCTTTCTCCACTATTACCCTCTTAGCGCTCTGAATCTCCACTTGCATTTTGTACAGAAAGAGTGTTTCAGAACGGCTCAGTCAAAACTAAGGTTCAACTCTTTTAGTTGAACAAACAGAACAGAAAGAAGTTTCACACAATTCTTCTGTGTAGTTTTTATTTGTAGACATTCTTTTTCCCAATATAGGCCTCTTAGCGCTCAGAATGTCCAATTGCAGGTTCTACAGAAAGAGTGTTTCAGAACGGTTCAATCAAAAGTAAGGTTCAACTCTGTTAGTTGAATGCACAGAACAGAAAGAAATTTCATACAATGCTTCTGTGTAGTTTATATTTGAACATATTCTTTTTTCCACTATTACCCACTTAGCGCTACGAATGTCCAGTTGCATTTTCTACAGACAGAGTGTTTCAAACCTGCTCAATCAAAAGTATGGTTTAACTCTGTTAGCTGAATGCTCAGATCATAAAGAAGTTTCACAGAATGCTTCTGTGTAGTTTATATTTGAATATATTCCTTTTTCCACTACTACGCTCTTAGTGCTCCAAATGTCCAGTTGCATTTTCTACAGAAAGAGTGTTCAGATCTGCTCAATCAAAAGTATGGTTTAACTCTGTTAGCTGAATGCACAGATCAGAAAGAAGTTTCACCGAATGATTCTGTGTAGTTTATATTTGAAGACATTCCTTTTTCCACTATTACCCTCTTAGCGCTCCGAATCTCCACTTGCATTTTCTACAAAAAGAGTGTTTCATAACTGCTCAATCAAAAATAGGTTTTATCTCTGTTAAATGAATTTACAGATCAGAAATAAGTTTCACAGAATGCATCTGTGTAGTTTTTATTTGAAGATATTCTTTTTCCCAATGTAGGCCTCTTAGCGCTTAGCATGTCCAATTGCAGTTTCTACAGAAAGAGTGTTTCAGAACGGCTCAATCAAAAGTAAGGTTCAACTCTGTTAGTTGAATGCACAGAACAGAAAGGATTTTCACAGAATGCTACTGTGTAGTTTATATTTGAATATATTCCTTTTTCCACTATTACCCTCTTAGCGCTCCGAATGTCCACTTGCATTTTCTGCAGAAAGAGTGTTCAGAACTGCGCAATCAAAAGTATGGTTTAACTCTGTTAGCTTAATGAACATATCAGAAATAAGTTTCACACAATGCTTCTGTGTAGTTTTTATTTGAAGATATTGTTTTTCCCAATATAGGCCTCTTAGCGCTCAGAATGTCCAATTGCATTTTCTACAGAAAGAGTGTTTCAGAAAGGCTCAATCAAAAGTAAGGTTCAACTCTGTTAGTTGAATGCACAGAACAGAAAGAAGTTTCATACAATGCTTTTGTGTAGTTTATATTTGAACATATTCTTTTTTCCACTATTACCCACTTAGCGATACGAATGTACAGTTGCATTTTCTACAGACAGAGTGTTTCAAAACTGCTCAATCAAAAGTATGGTTTAACTCTGTTAGCTGAATGCTCAGATCAGAAAGAAGTTTCACAGAATGCTTCTGTGTAGTTTATATTTGAATATATTCCTTTTTCCACTACTACTCTCTTAGCGCTCCAAATGTCCAGTTGCATTTTCTACAGAAAGAGTGTTCAGATCTGCTCAATAAAAAGTATGGTTTAACTCTGTTAGCTGAATGCACAGATCAGAAAGAAGTTTCACAGAATGATTCTGTGTAGTTTATATTTGGAGACATTCCTTTTTCCTCTATTACCCTCTTAGCGGTCCGAATCTCCACTTGCATTTTCTACAGAAAGAGTGTTTCAGAACGGCTCAATCAAAACTAAGGTTCAACTCTTTTAGTTGAACAAACAGAACAGAAAGAAGTTTCACACAATTCTTCTGTGTAGTTTTTATTTGTAGACATTCTTTTTCCCAATATAGGCCCCTTAGCGCTCAGAATGTCCAATTGCAGTTTCTACAGAAAGAGTGTTTCAGAACGGCTCAATCAAAAGTAAGGTTCAACTCTGTTAGTTGAATGCACAAAACAGAAAGAAATTTCATACAATGCTTCTGTGTAGTTTATATTTGAACATATTCTTTTTTCCACTATTACCCACTTAGCGCTACGAATGTCCAGTTGCATTTTCTACAGACAGAGTGTTTCAAAACTGCTCAATCAAAAGTATGGTTTAACTCTGTTAGCTGAATGCTCAGATCAGAAAGAAGTTTCACAGAATGCTTCTGTGTAGTTTATATTTGAATATATTCCTTTCTCCACTACTACTCTCTTAGCGCTCCAAAAGTCCAGTTGCATTTTCTACAGAAAGAGTGTTCAGATCTGCTCAATCAAAAGTATGGTTTAACTCTGTTAGCTGAATGCACAGATCAGAAAGAAGTTTCACAGAATGATTCTGTGTAGTTTATATTTGGAGATATTCCTTTCTCCACTATTACCCTCTTAGCGCTCTGAATCTCCACTTGCATTTTGTACAGAAAGAGTGTTTCAGAACGGCTCAGTCAAAACTAAGGTTCAACTCTTTTAGTTGAACAAACAGAACAGAAAGAAGTTTCACACAATTCTTCTGTGTAGTTTTTATTTGTAGACATTCTTTTTCCCAATATAGGCCTCTTAGCGCTCAGAATGTCCAATTGCAGGTTCTACAGAAAGAGTGTTTCAGAACGGTTCAATCAAAAGTAAGGTTCAACTCTGTTAGTTGAATGCACAGAACAGAAAGAAATTTCATACAATGCTTCTGTGTAGTTTATATTTGAACATATTCTTTTTTCCACTATTACCCACTTAGCGCTACGAATGTCCAGTTGCATTTTCTACAGACAGAGTGTTTCAAACCTGCTCAATCAAAAGTATGGTTTAACTCTGTTAGCTGAATGCTCAGATCATAAAGAAGTTTCACAGAATGCTTCTGTGTAGTTTATATTTGAATATATTCCTTTTTCCACTACTACGCTCTTAGTGCTCCAAATGTCCAGTTGCATTTTCTACAGAAAGAGTGTTCAGATCTGCTCAATCAAAAGTATGGTTTAACTCTGTTAGCTGAATGCACAGATCAGAAAGAAGTTTCACCGAATGATTCTGTGTAGTTTATATTTGAAGACATTCCTTTTTCCACTATTACCCTCTTAGCGCTCCGAATCTCCACTTGCATTTTCTACAAAAAGAGTGTTTCATAACTGCTCAATCAAAAATAGGTTTTATCTCTGTTAAATGAATTTACAGATCAGAAATAAGTTTCACAGAATGCATCTGTGTAGTTTTTATTTGAAGATATTCTTTTTCCCAATGTAGGCCTCTTAGCGCTTAGCATGTCCAATTGCAGTTTCTACAGAAAGAGTGTTTCAGAACGGCTCAATCAAAAGTAAGGTTCAACTCTGTTAGTTGAATGCACAGAACAGAAAGGATTTTCACAGAATGCTACTGTGTAGTTTATATTTGAATATATTCCTTTTTCCACTATTACCCTCTTAGCGCTCCGAATGTCCACTTGCATTTTCTGCAGAAAGAGTGTTCAGAACTGCGCAATCAAAAGTATGGTTTAACTCTGTTAGCTTAATGAACATATCAGAAATAAGTTTCACACAATGCTTCTGTGTAGTTTTTATTTGAAGATATTGTTTTTCCCAATATAGGCCTCTTAGCGCTCAGAATGTCCAATTGCATTTTCTACAGAAAGAGTGTTTCAGAAAGGCTCAATCAAAAGTAAGGTTCAACTCTGTTAGTTGAATGCACAGAACAGAAAGAAGTTTCATACAATGCTTTTGTGTAGTTTATATTTGAACATATTCTTTTTTCCACTATTACCCACTTAGCGATACGAATGTACAGTTGCATTTTCTACAGACAGAGTGTTTCAAAACTGCTCAATCAAAAGTATGGTTTAACTCTGTTAGCTGAATGCTCAGATCAGAAAGAAGTTTCACAGAATGCTTCTGTGTAGTTTATATTTGAATATATTCCTTTTTCCACTACTACTCTCTTAGCGCTCCAAATGTCCAGTTGCATTTTCTACAGAAAGAGTGTTCAGATCTGCTCAATAAAAAGTATGGTTTAACTCTGTTAGCTGAATGCACAGATCAGAAAGAAGTTTCACAGAATGATTCTGTGTAGTTTATATTTGGAGACATTCCTTTTTCCTCTATTACCCTCTTAGCGGTCCGAATCTCCACTTGCATTTTCTACAGAAAGAGTGTTTCAGAACGGCTCAATCAAAACTAAGGTTCAACTCTTTTAGTTGAACAAACAGAACAGAAAGAAGTTTCACACAATTCTTCTGTGTAGTTTTTATTTGTAGACATTCTTTTTCCCAATATAGGCCCCTTAGCGCTCAGAATGTCCAATTGCAGTTTCTACAGAAAGAGTGTTTCAGAACGGCTCAATCAAAAGTAAGGTTCAACTCTGTTAGTTGAATGCACAAAACAGAAAGAAATTTCATACAATGCTTCTGTGTAGTTTATATTTGAACATATTCTTTTTTCCACTATTACCCACTTAGCGCTACGAATGTCCAGTTGCATTTTCTACAGACAGAGTGTTTCAAAACTGCTCAATCAAAAGTATGGTTTAACTCTGTTAGCTGAATGCTCAGATCAGAAAGAAGTTTCACAGAATGCTTCTGTGTAGTTTATATTTGAATATATTCCTTTCTCCACTACTACTCTCTTAGCGCTCCAAAAGTCCAGTTGCATTTTCTACAGAAAGAGTGTTCAGATCTGCTCAATCAAAAGTATGGTTTAACTCTGTTAGCTGAATGCACAGATCAGAAAGAAGTTTCACAGAATGATTCTGTGTAGTTTATATTTGGAGATATTCCTTTCTCCACTATTACCCTCTTAGCGCTCTGAATCTCCACTTGCATTTTGTACAGAAAGAGTGTTTCAGAACGGCTCAGTCAAAACTAAGGTTCAACTCTTTTAGTTGAACAAACAGAACAGAAAGAAGTTTCACACAATTCTTCTGTGTAGTTTTTATTTGTAGACATTCTTTTTCCCAATATAGGCCTCTTAGCGCTCAGAATGTCCAATTGCAGGTTCTACAGAAAGAGTGTTTCAGAACGGTTCAATCAAAAGTAAGGTTCAACTCTGTTAGTTGAATGCACAGAACAGAAAGAAATTTCATACAATGCTTCTGTGTAGTTTATATTTGAACATATTCTTTTTTCCACTATTACCCACTTAGCGCTACGAATGTCCAGTTGCATTTTCTACAGACAGAGTGTTTCAAACCTGCTCAATCAAAAGTATGGTTTAACTCTGTTAGCTGAATGCTCAGATCATAAAGAAGTTTCACAGAATGCTTCTGTGTAGTTTATATTTGAATATATTCCTTTTTCCACTACTACGCTCTTAGTGCTCCAAATGTCCAGTTGCATTTTCTACAGAAAGAGTGTTCAGATCTGCTCAATCAAAAGTATGGTTTAACTCTGTTAGCTGAATGCACAGATCAGAAAGAAGTTTCACCGAATGATTCTGTGTAGTTTATATTTGAAGACATTCCTTTTTCCACTATTACCCTCTTAGCGCTCCGAATCTCCACTTGCATTTTCTACAAAAAGAGTGTTTCATAACTGCTCAATCAAAAATAGGTTTTATCTCTGTTAACTGAATTTACAGATCAGAAATAAGTTTCACAGAATGCATCTGTGTAGTTTTTATTTGAAGATATTCTTTTTCCCAATGTAGGCCTCTTAGCGCTTAGCATGTCCAATTGCAGTTTCTACAGAAAGAGTGTTTCAGAACGGCTCAATCAAAAGTAAGGTTCAACTCTGTTAGTTGAATGCACAGAACAGAAAGAATTTTCACAGAATGCTACTGTGTAGTTTATATTTGAATATATTCCTTTTTCCACTATTACCCTCTTAGCGCTCCGAATGTCCACTTGCATTTTCTGCAGAAAGAGTGTTCAGAACTGCGCAATCAAAAGTATGGTTTAACTCTGTTAGCTTAATGAACATATCAGAAATAAGTTTCACACAATGCTTCTGTGTAGTTTTTATTTGAAGATATTGTTTTTCCCAATATAGGCCTCTTAGCGCTCAGAATGTCCAATTGCATTTTCTACAGAAAGAGTGTTTCAGAAAGGCTCAATCAAAAGTAAGGTTCAACTCTGTTAGTTGAATGCACAGAACAGAAAGAAGTTTCATACAATGCTTTTGTGTAGTTTATATTTGAACATATTCTTTTTTCCACTATTACCCACTTAGCGATACGAATGTACAGTTGCATTTTCTACAGACAGAGTGTTTCAAAACTGCTCAATCAAAAGTATGGTTTAACTCTGTTAGCTGAATGCTCAGATCAGAAAGAAGTTTCACAGAATGCTTCTGTGTAGTTTATATTTGAATATATTCCTTTTTCCACTACTACTCTCTTAGCGCTCCAAATGTCCAGTTGCATTTTCTACAGAAAGAGTGTTCAGATCTGCTCAATAAAAAGTATGGTTTAACTCTGTTAGCTGAATGCACAGATCAGAAAGAAGTTTCACAGAATGATTCTGTGTAGTTTATATTTGGAGACATTCCTTTTTCCTCTATTACCCTCTTAGCGGTCCGAATCTCCACTTGCATTTTCTACAGAAAGAGTGTTTCAGAACGGCTCAATCAAAACTAAGGTTCAACTCTTTTAGTTGAACAAACAGAACAGAAAGAAGTTTCACACAATTCTTCTGTGTAGTTTTTATTTGTAGACATTCTTTTTCCCAATATAGGCCCCTTAGCGCTCAGAATGTCCAATTGCAGTTTCTACAGAAAGAGTGTTTCAGAACGGCTCAATCAAAAGTAAGGTTCAACTCTGTTAGTTGAATGCACAAAACAGAAAGAAATTTCATACAATGCTTCTGTGTAGTTTATATTTGAACATATTCTTTTTTCCACTATTACCCACTTAGCGCTACGAATGTCCAGTTGCATTTTCTACAGACAGAGTGTTTCAAAACTGCTCAATCAAAAGTATGGTTTAACTCTGTTAGCTGAATGCTCAGATCAGAAAGAAGTTTCACAGAATGCTTCTGTGTAGTTTATATATGAATATATTCCTTTTTCCAATACTACGCTCTTAGCGCTCCAAATGTCCAGTTGCATTTTCTACAGAAAGAGTGTTCAGATCTGCTCAATCAAAAGTATGGTTTAACTCTGTTAGCTGAATGCACAGATCAGAAAGAAGTTTCACCGAATGATTCTGTGTAGTTTATATTTGAAGACATTCCTTTTTCCACTATTACCCTCTTAGCGCTCCGAATCTCCACTTGCATTTTCTACAAAAAGAGTGTTTCATAACTGCTCAATCAAAAATATGTTTTATCTCTGTTAACTGAATTTACAGATCCGAAATAAGTTTCACAGAATGCATCTGTGTAATTTTTATTTGAAGATATTCTTTTTCCCAATGTAGGCCTCTTAGCGCTTAGCATGTCCAATTGCAGTTTCTACAGAAAGAGTGTTTCAGAACGGCTCAATCAAAAGTAAGGTTCAACTCTGTTAGTTGAATGCACAGAACAGAAAGAATTTTCACAGAATGCTACTGTGTAGTTTATATTTGAATATATTCCTTTTTCCACTATTACCCTGTTAGCGCTCCGAATGTCCACTTGCATTTTCTACAGAAAGAGTGTTCAGAACTGCGCAATCAAAAGTATGGTTTAACTCTGTTAGCTTAATGAACATATCAGAAATAAGATTCACACAATGCTTCTGTGTAGTTTTTATTTGAAGATATTATTTTTCCCAATATAGGCCTCTTAGCGCTCAGAATGTCCAATTGCAGTTTCTACAGAAAGAGTGTTTCAGAAAGGCTCAATCAAATGTAAGGTTCAACTCTGTTAGTTGAATGCACAGAACAGAAAGAAGTTTCATACAATGCTTCTGTGTAGTTTATATTTGAACATATTCTTTTTTCCACTATTACCCACTTAGCGCTACGAATGTCCAGTTGCATTTTCTACAGACAGAGTGTTTCAAAACTGCTCAATCAAAAGTATGGTTTAACTCTGTTAGTTGAATGCTCAGATCAGAAAGAAGTTTCACAGAATGCTTCTGTGTAGTTTATATTTGAATATATTCTTTTCCACTACTACTCTCTTAGCGCTCCAAATGTCCAGTTGCATTTTCTACAGAAAGAGTGTTCAGATCTGCTCAATCATAAGTATGGTTTAACTCTGTTAGCTGAATGCACATATCAGAAAGAAGTTTCACCGAATGATTCTGTGTAGTTTATATTTGAAGACATTCCTTTTTCCACTATTACCCTCTTAGCGCTCCGAATCTCCACTTGCATTTTCTACAAAAAGAGTGTTTCATAACTGCTCAATCAAAAATATGTTTTATCTCTGTTAACTGAATTTACAGATCAGAAATAAATTTCACAGAATGCATCTGTGTAGTTTTTATTTGAAGATATTCTTTTTCCCAATGTAGGCCTCTTAGCGCTTAGCATGTCCAATTGCAGTTTCTACAGAAAGAGTGTTTCAGAACGGCTCAATCAAAAGTAAGGTTCAACTCTGTTAGTTGAATGCACAGAACAGAAAGAATTTTCACAGAATGCTACTGTGTAGTTTATATTTGAATATATTCCTTTTTCCACTATTACCCTCTTAGCGCTCCGAATGTCCACTTGCATTTTCTACAGAAAGAGTGTTCAGAACTGCGCACTCAAAAGTATGGTTTAACTCTGTTACCTTAATGAACATATCAGAAATAAGTTTCACACAATGCTTCTGTGTAGTTTTTATTTGAAGATATTATTTTTCCCAATATAGGCCTCTTAGCGATCAGAATGTCCAATTGCAGTTCCTACAGAAAGAGTGTTTCAGAAAGGCTCAATCAAAAGTAAGGTTCAACTCTGTTAGTTGAATGCACAGAACAGAAAGAAGTTTCATACAATGCTTCTGTGTAGTTTATATTTGAACATATTCTTTTTTCCACTATTACCCACTTAGCGCTACGAATGTCCAGTTGCATTTTCTACAGACAGAGTGTTTCACAACTGCTCAATCAAAAGTATGGTTTAACTCTGTTAGCTGAATGCTCAGATCAGAAAGAAGTTTCACAGAATGCTTCTGTGTAGTTTATATTTGAATATATTCCTTTTTCCACTACTACGCTCTTAGCGCTCCAAATGTCCAGTTGCATTTTCTACAGAAAGAGTGTTCAGATCTGCTCAATCAAAAGTATGGTTTAACTCTGTTAGCTGAATGCACAGATCAGAAAGAAGTTTCACCGAATGATTCTGTGTAGTTTATATTTGAAGACATTCCTTTTTCCACTATTACCCTCTTAGCGCTCCGAATCTCCACTTGCATTTTCTACAAAAAGAGTGTTTCATAACTGCTCAATCAAAAATATGTTTTATCTCTGTTAACTGAATTTACAGATCAGAAATAAGTTTCACAGAATGCATCTGTGTAGTTTTTATTTGAAGATATTCTTTTTCCCAATGTAGGCCTCTTAGCGCTTAGCATGTCCAATTGCAGTTTCTACAGAAAGAGTGTTTCAGAACGGCTCAATCAAAAGTAAGGTTCAACTCTGTTAGTTGAATGCACAGAACAGAAAGTATTTTCACAGAATGCTACTGTGTAGTTTATATTTGAATATATTCCTTTTTGCACTATTACCCTCTTAGCGCTCCGAATGTCCACTTGCATTTTCTACAGAAAGAGTGTTCAGAACTGCGCAATCAAAAGTATGGTTTAACTCTGTTAGCTTAATGAACATATCAGAAATAAGTTTCACACAATGCTTCTGTGTAGTTTTTATTTGAAGATATTATTTTTCCCAATATAGGCCTCTTAGCGCTCAGAATGTCCAATTGCAGTTTCTACAGAAAGAGTGTTTCAGAAAGGCTCAATCAAAAGTAAGGTTCAACTCTGTTAATTGAATGCACAGAACAGAAAGAAGTTTCATACAATGCTTCTGTGTAGTTTATATTTGAACATATTCTTTTTTCCACTATTACCCACTTAGCGCTACGAATGTCCAGTTGCATTTTCTACAGACAGAGTGTTTCAAAACTGCTCAATCAAAAGTATGGTTTAACTCTGTTAGCTGAATGCTCAGATCAGAAAGAAGTTTCACAGAATGCTTCTGTGTAGTTTATATTTGAATATATTCCTTTTTCCACTACTACTCTCTTAGCGCTCCAAATGTCCAGTTGCATTTTCTACAGAAAGAGTGTTCAGATCTGCTCAATCAAAAGTATGGTTTAACTCTGTTAGCTGAATGCACAGATCAGAAAGAAGTTTCACAGAATGATTCTGTGTAGTTTATATTTGGAGACATTCCTTTTTCCACTATTACCCTCTTAGCGCTCCGAATCTCCACTTGCATTTTCTACAGAAAGAGTGTTTCAGAACGGCTCAATCAAAACTAAGGTTCAACTCTTTTAGTTGAACAAACAGAACAGAAAGAAGTTTCACACAATTCTTCTGTGTAGTTTTTATTTGTAGACATTCTTTTTCCCAATATAGGCCTCTTAGCGCTCAGAATGTCCAATTGCAGTTTCTACAGAAAGAGTGTTTCAGAACGGCTCAATCAAAAGTAAGTTTCAACTCTGTTAGTTGAATGCACAGAACAGAAAGAAGTTTCATACAATGCTTCTGTGTAGTTTATATTTGAATATATTCTTTTTTCCACTATTACCCACTTAGCGCTACGAATGTCCAGTTGCATTTTCTACAGACAGAGTGTTTCAAATCTGCTCAATCAAAAGTATGGTTTAACTCTGTTAGCTGAATGCTCAGATCAGAAAGAAGTTCCACAGAATGCTTCTGTGTAGTTTATATTTGTATATATTCCTTTTTCCACTACTACGCTCTTAGCGCTCCAAATGTCCAGTTGCATTTTCTACAGAAAGAGTGTTCAGTTCTGCTCAATCAAAAGTATGGTTTAACTCTGTTAGCTGAATGGACAGATCAGAAAGAAGTTTCACCGAATGATTCTGTGTAGTTTATATTTGAAGACATTCCTTATTCCACTATTACCCCCTTAGCGCTCCGAATCTCCACTTGCATTTTCTACAAAAAGAGTGTTTCATAACTGCTCAATCAAAAATATGTTTTATCTCTGTTAACTGAATTTACAGATCAGAAATAAGTTTCACAGAATGCATCTGTGTAGTTTTTATTTGAAGATATTCTTTTTCCCAATGTAGGCCTCTTAGCGCTTAGCATGTCCAATTGCAGTTTCTACAGAAAGAGTGTTTCAGAACGGCTCAATCAAAAGTAAGGTTCAAATCTGTTAGTTGAATGCACAGAACAGAATGAAGCTTCACAGAATGCTACTGTGTAGTTTATATTTGAATATATTCCTTTATCCACTATTACCCTCTTAGCGCTCCGAATGTCCTCTTGCATTTTCTGCAGAAAGAGTGTTCAGAACTGCGCAATCAAAAGTATGGTTTAACTCTGTTAGCTTAATGAACATATCAGAAATAAGTTTCACACAATGCTTCTGTGTAGTTTTTATTTGAAGATATTCTTTTTCCCAATAGAGGCCTCTTAGCACTCAGAATGTCCAATTGCAGTTTCTACAGAAAGAGTGTTTCAGAACGGCTCAATCAAAAGTAAGCTTCAACTCTGTTAGTTGAATGCACAGAACAGAAAGAAGTTTCATACAATGCTTCTGTGTAGTTTATATTTGAACATATTCTTTTTTCCACTATTACCCACTTAGCGCTACGAATGTCCAGTTGCATTTTCTACAGACAGAGTGTTTCAAAACTGCTCAATCAAAAGTATGGTTTAACTCTGTTAGCTGAATGCTCAGATCAGAAAGAAGTTTCACAGAATGCTTCTGTGTAGTTTATATTTGAATATATTACTTTTTCCACTACTACGCTCTTAGCGCTCCAAATGTCCAGTTGCATTTTCTACAGAAAGAGTGTTCAGATGTGCTCAATCAAAAGTATGGTTTAACTCTGTTAGCTGAATGCACAGATCAGAAAGAAGTTTCACCGAATGATTCTGTGTAGTTTATATTTGAAGACATTCCTTTTTCCACTATTACCCTCTTAGCGCTCCGAATCTCCACTTGCATTTTCTACAAAAAGAGTGTTTCATAACTGCTCAATCAAAAATATGTTTTATCTCTGTTAACTGAATTTACAGATCAGAAATAAGTTTCACAGAATGCAT
The DNA here is from genome assembly GCF_028878055.3 of Symphalangus syndactylus. NCBI lineage: Eukaryota > Metazoa > Chordata > Mammalia > Primates > Hylobatidae > Symphalangus > Symphalangus syndactylus. The sequence goes on from NC_072439.2 coordinate 1,108,788, forward strand.
CTGTGTAGTTTTTATTTGAAGATATTCTTTTTCCCAATGTAGGCCTCTTAGCGCTTAGCACGTCCAATTGCAGTTTCTACAGAAAGAGTGTTTCAGAACGGCTCAATCAAAAGTAAGGTTCAACTCTGTTAGTTGAATGCACAGAACAGAAAGAAGCTTCACAGAATGCTACTGTGTAGTTTATATTTGAATATATTCCTTTTTCCACTATTACCCTCTTAGCGCTCCGAATGTCCACTTGCATTTTCTGAGAAAGAGTGTTCAGAACTGCGCAATCAAAAGTATGGTTTAACTCTGTTAGCTTAATGAACATATCAGAAATAAGTTTCACACAATTCTTCTGTGTAGTTTTTATTTGAAGTTATTATTTTTCGCAATATAGGCCTCATAGCGCTCAGAATGACAATTGCAGTTTCTACAGAAAGAGTGTTTCAGAAAGGCTCAATCAACATTAAAGTTCAACTCTGTTAGTTGAATGCACAGAACAGAAAGAAGTTTCATACAATGCTTCTGTGTAGTTTATATTTGAACATATTCTTTTTTCCACTATTACCCACTTAGCGCTACGAATGTCCAGTTGCATTTTCTACAGACAGAGTGTTTCAAAACTGCTCAATCAAAAGTATGGTTTAACTCTGTTAGCTGAATGCTCAGATCAGAAAGAAGTTTCACAGAATGCTTCTGTGTAGTTTATATTTGAATATATTCCTTTTTCCACTACTAATCTCTTAGCGCTCCAAATGTATAGTTGCATTTTCTACAGAAAGAGTGTTCAGATCTGCTCAATCAAAAGTATGGTTTAACTCTGTTAGCTGAATGCACAGATCAGAAAGAAGTTTCACAGAATTATTCTGTGTAGTTTATATTTGGAGACATTCCTTTTTCCACTATTACCCTCTTAGCGCTCCGAATCTCCACTTGCATTTTCTACAGAAAGAGTGTTTCAGAACGGCTCAATCAAAACTAAGGTTCAGCTCTTTTAGTTGAACAAACAGAACAGAAAGAAGTTTCACACAATTCTTCTGTGTAGTTTTTATTTGTAGACATTCTTTTTCCCAATATAGGCCTCTTAGCGCTCAGAATGTCCAATTGCAGTTTCTACAGAAAGAGTGTTTCAGAACGGCTCAATCAAAAGTAAGGTTCAACTCTGTTAGTTGAATGCACAGAACAGAAAGAAGCTTCACAGAATGCTACTGTGTAGTTTATATTTGAATATATTCCTTTTTCCACTATTACCCTCTTAGCGCTCCGAATGTCCACTTGCATTTTCTGCAGAAAGAGTGTTCAGAACTGCGCAATCAAAAGTATGGTTTAACTCTGTTAGCTTAATGAACATATCAGAAATAAGTTTCACACAATGCTTTTGTGTAGTTTTTATTAGAAGATATTCTTTTTCCCAATAGAGGCCTCTTAGCGCTCAGAATGTCCAATTGCAGTTTCTACAGAAAGAGTGTTTCAGAACGGCTCAATCAAAAGTAAGGTTCAACTCTGTTAGTTGAATGCACAAAACAGAAAGAAGTTTCATACAATGCTTCTGTGTAGTTTATATTTGAACATATTCCTTTTTCCACTATTACCCACTTAGCGCTACGAATGTCCAGTTGCATTTTCTACAGACAGAGGGTTTCAAAACTGCTCAATCAAAATATGGTTTAACTCTGTTAGCTGAATGCTCAGATCAGAAAGAAGTTTCACAGAATGCTTCTGTGTAGTTTATATTTGAATATATTCCTTTTTCCACTACTACGCTCTTAGCGCTCCAAATGTCCAGTTGCATTTTCTACAGAAACAGTGTTCAGATCTGCTCAATCAAAAGTATGGTTTAACTCTGTTAGCTGAATGCACAGATCAGAAAGAAGTTTCACCGAATGATTCTGTGTAGTTTATATTTGAAGACATTCCTTTTTCCACTATTACCCTCTTAGCGCTCCGAATCTCCACTTGCATTTTCTACAAAAAGAGTGTTTCATAACTGATCAATCAAAAATATGTTTTATCTCTGTTAACTGAATTTACAGATCAGAAATAAGTTTCACAGAATGCATCTGTGTAGTTTTTATTTGAAGATATTCTTTTTCCCAATGTAGGCCTCTTAGCGCTTAGCATGTCCAATTGCAGTTTCTACAGAAAGAGTGTTTCAGAACGGCTCAATCAAAAGTAAGGTTCAACTCTGTTAGTTGAATGCACAGAACAGAAAGAAGTTTCATACAATGCTTCTGTGTAGTTTATATTTGAACATATTCTTTTTTCCACTATTACCCACTTAGCGCTACGAATGTCCAGTTGCATTTTCTACAGACACAGTGTTTCAAAACTGCTCAATCAAAAGTATGGGTTAACTCTGTTAGCTGAATGCTCAGATCAGAAAGAAGTTTCACAGAATGCTTCTGTGTAGTTTATATTTGAATATATTGCTTTTTCCACTACTACGCTCTTAGCGCTCCAAATGTCCAGTTGCATTTTCTACAGAAAGAGTGTTCAGATCTGCTCAATCAAAAGTATGGTTTAACTCTGTTAGCTGAATGCACAGATCAGAAAGAAGTTTCACCGAATGATTCTGTGTAGTTTATATTTGAAGACATTCCTTTTTCCACTATTACCCTCTTAGCGCTCCGAATCTCCACTTGCATTTTCTACAAAAAGAGTGTTTCATAACTGCTCAATCAAAAATATGTTTTATCTCTGTTATCTGAATTTACAGATCAGAAATAAGTTTCACAGAATGCATCTGTGTAGTTTTTATTTGAAGATATTCTTTTTCCCAATGTAGGCCTCTTAGCGATTAGCATGTCCAATTGCTGTTTCTACAGAAAGAGTGTTTCAGAACGGCTCAATCAAAAGTAAGGTTCAACTCTGTTAGTTGAATGCACAGAACAGAAAGAAGTTTCACAGAATGCTACTGTGTAGTTTATATTTGAATATATTCCTTTTTCCACTATTACCCTCTTAGCGCTCCGAATGTCCACTTGCATTTTCTGCAGAAAGAGTGTTCAGAACTGCGCAATCAAAAGTATGGTTTAACTCTGTTAGCTTAATGAACATATCAGAAAGAAGTTTCACACAATGCTTATGTGTAGTTTTTATTTGAAGATATTATTTTTCCCAATATAGGCCTCTTAGCGCTCAGAATGTCCAATTGCAGTTTCTACAGAAAGAGTGTTTCAAAAAGGCTCAATCAACATTAAGGTTCAACTCTGTTAGTTGAATGCACAGAACAGAAAGAAGTTTCATACAATGCTTCTGTGTAGTTTATATTTGAACATATTCTTTTTTCCACTATTACCCACTTAGCGCTACGAATGTCCAGTTGCATTTTCTACAGACAGAGTGTTTCAAAACTGCTCAATCAAAAGTATGGTTTAACTCTGTTAGCTGAATGCTCAGATCAGAAAGAAGTTTCACAGAATGCTTCTGTGTAGTTTATATTTGAATATATTACTTTTTCCACTACTACGCTCTTAGCGCTCCAAATGTCCAGTTGCATTTTCTACAGAAAGAGTGTTCAGATGTGCTCAATCAAAAGTATGGTTTAACTCTGTTAGCTGAATGCACAGATCAGGAAGAAGTTTCACCGAATGATTCTCTGTAGTTTATATTTGAAGACATTCCTTTTTCCACTATTACCCTCTTAGCGCTCCGAATCTCCACTTGCATTTTCTACAAAAAGAGTGTTTCATAACTGCTCAATCAAAAATATGTTTTATCTCTGTTAACTGAATTTACAGATCAGAAATAAGTTTCACAGAATGCATCTGTGTAGTTTTTATTTGAAGATATTCTTTTTCCCAATGTAGGCCTCTTAGCGCTTAGCACGTCCAATTGCAGTTTCTACAGAAAGAGTGTTTCAGAACGGCTCAATCAAAAGTAAGGTTCAACTCTGTTAGTTGAATGCACAGAACAGAAAGAAGCTTCACAGAATGCTACTGTGTAGTTTATATTTGAATATATTCCTTTTTCCACTATTACCCTCTTAGCGCTCCGAATGTCCACTTGCATTTTCTGAGAAAGAGTGTTCAGAACTGCGCAATCAAAAGTATGGTTTAACTCTGTTAGCTTAATGAACATATCAGAAATAAGTTTCACACAATTCTTCTGTGTAGTTTTTATTTGAAGTTATTATTTTTCGCAATATAGGCCTCATAGCGCTCAGAATGACAATTGCAGTTTCTACAGAAAGAGTGTTTCAGAAAGGCTCAATCAACATTAAAGTTCAACTCTGTTAGTTGAATGCACAGAACAGAAAGAAGTTTCATACAATGCTTCTGTGTAGTTTATATTTGAACATATTCTTTTTTCCACTATTACCCACTTAGCGCTACGAATGTCCAGTTGCATTTTCTACAGACAGAGTGTTTCAAAACTGCTCAATCAAAAGTATGGTTTAACTCTGTTAGCTGAATGCTCAGATCAGAAAGAAGTTTCACAGAATGCTTCTGTGTAGTTTATATTTGAATATATTCCTTTTTCCACTACTAATCTCTTAGCGCTCCAAATGTATAGTTGCATTTTCTACAGAAAGAGTGTTCAGATCTGCTCAATCAAAAGTATGGTTTAACTCTGTTAGCTGAATGCACAGATCAGAAAGAAGTTTCACAGAATTATTCTGTGTAGTTTATATTTGGAGACATTCCTTTTTCCACTATTACCCTCTTAGCGCTCCGAATCTCCACTTGCATTTTCTACAGAAAGAGTGTTTCAGAACGGCTCAATCAAAACTAAGGTTCAGCTCTTTTAGTTGAACAAACAGAACAGAAAGAAGTTTCACACAATTCTTCTGTGTAGTTTTTATTTGTAGACATTCTTTTTCCCAATATAGGCCTCTTAGCGCTCAGAATGTCCAATTGCAGTTTCTACAGAAAGAGTGTTTCAGAACGGCTCAATCAAAAGTAAGGTTCAACTCTGTTAGTTGAATGCACAGAACAGAAAGAAGCTTCACAGAATGCTACTGTGTAGTTTATATTTGAATATATTCCTTTTTCCACTATTACCCTCTTAGCGCTCCGAATGTCCACTTGCATTTTCTGCAGAAAGAGTGTTCAGAACTGCGCAATCAAAAGTATGGTTTAACTCTGTTAGCTTAATGAACATATCAGAAATAAGTTTCACACAATGCTTCTGTGTAGTTTTTATTAGAAGATATTCTTTTTCCCAATAGAGGCCTCTTAGCGCTCAGAATGTCCAATTGCAGTTTCTACAGAAAGAGTGTTTCAGAACGGCTCAATCAAAAGTAAGGTTCAACTCTGTTAGTTGAATGCACAAAACAGAAAGAAGTTTCATACAATGCTTCTGTGTAGTTTATATTTGAACATATTCTTTTTTCCACTATTACCCACTTAGCGCTACGAATGTCCAGTTGCATTTTCTACAGACAGAGGGTTTCAAAACTGCTCAATCAAAATATGGTTTAACTCTGTTAGCTGAATGCTCAGATCAGAAAGAAGTTTCACAGAATGCTTCTGTGTAGTTTATATTTGAATATATTACTTTTTCCACTACTACGCTCTTAGCGCTCCAAATGTCCAGTTGCATTTTCTACAGAAACAGTGTTCAGATCTGCTCAATCAAAAGTATGGTTTAACTCTGTTAGCTGAATGCACAGATCAGAAAGAAGTTTCACCGAATGATTCTGTGTAGTTTATATTTGAAGACATTCCTTTTTCCACTATTACCCTCTTAGCGCTCCGAATCTCCACTTGCATTTTCTACAAAAAGAGTGTTTCATAACTGATCAATCAAAAATATGTTTTATCTCTGTTAACTGAATTTACACATCAGAAATAAGTTTCACAGAATGCATCTGTGTAGTTTTTATTTGAAGATATTCTTTTTCCCAATGTAGGCCTCTTAGCGCTTAGCATGTCCAATTGCAGTTTCTACAGAAAGAGTGTTTCAGAACGGCTCAATCAAAAGTAAGGTTCAACTCTGTTAGTTGAATGCACAGAACAGAAAGAAGTTTCATACAATGCTTCTGTGTAGTTTATATTTGAACATATTCTTTTTTCCACTATTACCCACTTAGCGCTACGAATGTCCAGTTGCATTTTCTACAGACACAGTGTTTCAAAACTGCTCAATCAAAAGTATGGGTTAACTCTGTTAGCTGAATGCTCAGATCAGAAAGAAGTTTCACAGAATGCTTCTGTGTAGTTTATATTTGAATATATTGCTTTTTCCACTACTACGCTCTTAGCGCTCCAAATGTCCAGTTGCATTTTCTACAGAAAGAGTGTTCAGATCTGCTCAATCAAAAGTATGGTTTAACTCTGTTAGCTGAATGCACAGATCAGAAAGAAGTTTCACCGAATGATTCTGTGTAGTTTATATTTGAAGACATTCCTTTTTCCACTATTACCCCCTTAGCGCTCCGAATCTCCACTTGCATTTTCTACAAAAAGAGTGTTTCATAACTGCTCAATCAAAAATATGTTTTATCTCTGTTATCTGAATTTACAGATCAGAAATAAGTTTCACAGAATGCATCTGTGTAGTTTTTATTTGAAGATATTCTTTTTCCCAATGTAGGCCTCTTAGCGATTAGCATGTCCAATTGCAGTTTCTACAGAAAGAGTGTTTCAGAACGGCTCAATCAAAAGTAAGGTTCAACTCTGTTAGTTGAATGCACAGAACAGAAAGAAGTTTCACAGAATGCTACTGTGTAGTTTATATTTGAATATATTCCTTTTTCCACTATTACCCTCTTAGCGCTCCGAATGTCCACTTGCATTTTCTGCAGAAAGAGTGTTCAGAACTGCGCAATCAAAAGTATGGTTTAACTCTGTTAGCTTAATGAACATATCAGAAAGAAGTTTCACACAATGCTTATGTGTAGTTTTTATTTGAAGATATTATTTTTCCCAATATAGGCCTCTTAGCGCTCAGAATGTCCAATTGCAGTTTCTACAGAAAGAGTGTTTCAAAAAGGCTCAATCAACATTAAGGTTCAACTCTGTTAGTTGAATGCACAGAACAGAAAGAAGTTTCATACAATGCTTCTGTGTAGTTTATATTTGAACATATTCTTTTTTCCACTATTAACACTTAGCGCTACGAATGTCCAGTTGCATTTTCTACAGACAGAGTGTTTCAAAACTGCTCAATCAAAAGTATGGTTTAACTCTGTTAGCTGAATGCTCAGATCAGAAAGAAGTTTCACAGAATGCTTCTGTGTAGTTTATATTTGAATATATTCCTTTTTCCACTACTACTCTCTTAGCGCTCCAAATGTCCAGTTGCATTTTCTACAGAAAGAGTGTTCAGATATGCTCAATCAAAAGGATGGTTTAACTCTGTTAGCTGAATGCACAGATCAGAAAGAAGTTTCACCGAATGATTCTGTGTAGTTTATATTTGAAGACATTCCTTTTTCCACTATTACCCTCTTAGCGCTCCGAATCTCCACTTGCATTTTCTACAGAAAGAGTGTTTCAGAACGGCTCAATCAAAACTAAGGTTCAGTTCTTTTAGTTGAACAAACAGAACAGAAAGAAGTTTCACACAATTCTTCTGTGTAGTTTTTATTTGTAGACATTCTTTTTCCCAATATAGGCCTCTTAGCGCTCAGAATGTCCAATTGCAGTTTCTACAGAAAGAGTGTTTCAGAACGGCTCAATCAAAAGTAAGGTTCAACTCTGTTAGTTGAATGCACAGAACAGAAAGAAGTTTCATACAATGCTTCTGTGTAGTTTATATTTGAACATATTCTTTTTTCCACTATTACCCACTTGGCGCTAAGAATGTCCAGTTGCATTTTCTACAGACAGAGTGTTTCAAAACTGCTCAATCAAAAGTATGGTTTAACTCTGTTAGCTGAATGCTCAGATCAGAAAGAAGTTTCACAGAATGCTTCTGTGTAGTTTATATTTGGAGACATTCCTTTTTCCACTATTACCCTCTTAGCGCTCCGAATCTCCACTTGCATTTTCTACAGAAAGAGTGTTTCAGAACGGCTCAATCAAAACTAAGGTTCAGCTCTTTTAGTTGAACAAACAGAACAGAAAGAAGTTTCACACAATTCTTCTGTGTAGTTTTTATTTGTAGACATTCTTTTTCCCAATATAGGCCTCTTAGCGCTCAGAATGTCCAATTGCAGTTTCTACAGAAAGAGTGTTTCAGAACGGCTCAATCAAAAGTAAGTTTCAACTCTGTTAGTTGAATGCACAGAACAGAAAGAAGTTTCATACAATGCTTCTGTGTAGTTTATATTTGAATATATTCTTTTTTCCACTATTACCCACTTAGCGCTACGAATGTCCAGTTGCATTTTCTACAGACAGAGTGTTTCAAAACTGCTCAATCAAAAGTATGGTTTAACTCTGTTAGCTGAATGCTCAGATCAGAAAGAAGTTCCACAGAATGCTTCTGTGTAGTTTATATTTGAATATATTCCTTTTTCCACTACTACGCTCTTAGCGCTCCAAATGTCCAGTTGCATTTTCTACAGAAAGAGTGTTCAGATCTGCTCAATCAAAAGGATGGTTTAACTCTGTTAGCTGAATGCACAGATCAGAAAGAAGTTTCACCGAATGATTCTGTGTAGTTTATATTTGAAGACATTCCTTATTCCACTATTACCCTCTTAGCGCTCCGAATCTCCACTTGCATTTTCTACAAAAAGAGTGTTTCATAACTGCTCAATCAAAAATATGTTTTATCTCTGTTAACTGAATTTACAGATCAGAAATAAGTTTCACAGAATGCATCTGTGTAGTTTTTATTTGAAGATATTCTTTTTCCCAATGTAGGCCTCTTAGCGCTTAGCATGTCCAATTGCAGTTTCTACAGAAAGAGTGTTTCAGAACGGCTCAATCAAAAGTAAGGTTCAAATCTGTTAGTTGAATGCACAGAACAGAAAGAAGCTTCACAGAATGCTACTGTGTAGTTTATATTTGAATATATTCCTTTATCCACTATTACCCTCTTAGCGCTCCGAATGTCCACTTGCATTTTCTGCAGAAAGAGTGTTCAGAACTGCGCAATCAAAAGTATGGTTTAACTCTGTTAGCTTAATGAACATATCAGAAATAAGTTTCACACAATGCTTCTGTGTAGTTTTTATTTGAAGATATTCTTTTTCCCAATAGAGGCCTCTTAGCACTCAGAATGTCCAATTGCAGTTTCTACAGAAAGAGTGTTTCAGAACGGCTCAATCAAAAGTAAGCTTCAACTCTGTTAGTTGAATGCACAGAACAGAAAGAAGTTTCATACAATGCTTCTGTGTAGTTTATATTTGAACATATTCTTTTTTCCACTATTACCCACTTAGCGCTACGAATGTCCAGTTGCATTTTCTACAGACAGAGTGTTTCAAAACTGCTCAATCAAAAGTATGGTTTAACTCTGTTAGCTGAATGCTCAGATCAGAAAGAAGTTTCACAGAATGCTTCTGTGTAGTTTATATTTGAATATATTACTTTTTCCACTACTACGCTCTTAGCGCTCCAAATGTCCAGTTGCATTTTCTACAGAAAGAGTGTTCAGATGTGCTCAATCAAAAGTATGGTTTAACTCTGTTAGCTGAATGCACAGATCAGAAAGAAGTTTCACCGAATGATTCTGTGTAGTTTATATTTGAAGACATTCCTTTTTCCACTATTACCCTCTTAGCGCTCCGAATCTCCACTTGCATTTTCTACAAAAAGAGTGTTTCATAACTGCTCAATCAAAAATATGTTTTATCTCTGTTAACTGAATTTACAGATCAGAAATAAGTTTCACAGAATGCATCTGTGTAGTTTTTATTTGAAGATATTCTTTTTCCCAATGTAGGCCTCTTAGCGCTTAGCACGTCCAATTGCAGTTTCTACAGAAAGAGTGTTTCAGAACGGCTCAATCAAATGTAAGGTTCAACTCTGTTAGTTGAATGCACAGAACAGAAAGAAGCTTCACAGAATGCTACTGTGTAGTTTATATTTGGATATATTCCTTTTTCCACTATTACCCTCTTAGCGCTCCGAATGTCCACTTGCATTTTCTGAGAAAGAGTGTTCAGAACTGCGCAATCAAAAGTATGGTTTAACTCTGTTAGCTTAATGAACATATCAGAAATAAGTTTCACACAATTCTTCTGTGTAGTTTTTATTTGAAGTTATTATTTTTCGCAATATAGGCCTCATAGCGCTCAGAATGACAATTGCAGTTTCTACAGAAAGAGTGTTTCAGAAAGGCTCAATCAACATTAAGGTTCAACTCTGTTAGTTGAATGCACAGAACAGAAAGAAGTTTCATACAATGCTTCTGTGTAGTTTATATTTGAACATATTCTTTTTTCCACTATTACCCACTTAGCGCTACGAATGTCCAGTTGCATTTTCTACAGACAGAGTGTTTCAAAACTGCTCAATCAAAAGTATGGTTTAAATCTGTTAGCTGAATGCTCAGATCAGAAAGAAGTTTCACAGAATGCTTCTGTGTAGTTTATATTTGAATATATTCCTTTTTCCACTACTAATCTCTTAGCGCTCCAAATGTATAGTTGCATTTTCTACAGAAAGAGTGTTCAGATCTGCTCAATCAAAAGTATGGTTTAACTCTGTTAGCTGAATGCACAGATCAGAAAGAAGTTTCACAGAATGATTCTGTGTAGTTTATATTTGGAGACATTCCTTTTTCCACTATTACCCTCTTAGCGCTCCGAATCTCCACTTGCATTTTCTACAGAAAGAGTGTTTCAGAACGGCTCAATCAAAACTAAGGTTCAGCTCTTTTAGTTGAACAAACAGAACAGAAAGAAGTTTCACACAATTCTTCTGTGTAGTTTTTAATTGTAGACATTCTTTTTCCCAATATAGGCCTCTTAGCGCTCAGAATGTCCAATTGCAGTTTCTACAGAAAGAGTGTTTCAGAACGGCTCAATCAAAAGTAAGGTTCAACTCTGTTAGTTGAATGCACAGAACAGAAAGAAGCTTCACAGAATGCTACTGTGTAGTTTATATTTGAATATATTCCTTTTTCCACTATTACCCTCTTAGCCCTCCGAATGTCCACTTGCATTTTCTGCAGAAAGAGTGTTCAGAACTGCGCAATCAAAAGTATGGTTTAACTCTGTTAGCTTAATGAACATATCAGAAATAAGTTTCACACAATGCTTCTGTGTAGTTTTTATTAGAAGATATTCTTTTTCCCAATAGAGGCCTCTTAGCGCTCAGAATGTCCAATTGCAGTTTCTACAGAAAGAGTGTTTCAGAACGGCTCAATCAAAAGTAAGGTTCAACTCTGTTAGTTGAATGCACAAAACAGAAAGAAGTTTCATACAATGCTTCTGTGTAGTTTATATTTGAACATATTCTTTTTTCCACTATTACCCACTTAGCGCTACGAATGTCCAGTTGCATTTTCTACAGACAGAGGGTTTCAAAACTGCTCAATCAAAATATGGTTTAACTCTGTTAGCTGAATGCTCAGATCAGAAAGAAGTTTCACAGAATGCTTCTGTGTAGTTTATATTTGAATATATTCCTTTTTCCACTTCTACGCTCTTAGCGCTCCAAATGTCCAGTTGCATTTTCTACAGAAACAGTGTTCAGATCTGCTCAATCAAAAGTATGGTTTAACTCTGTTAGCTGAATGCACAGATCAGAAAGAAGTTTCACCGAATGATTCTGTGTAGTTTATATTTGAAGACATTCCTTTTTCCACTATTACCCTCTTAGCGCTCCGAATCTCCACTTGCATTTTCTACAAAAAGAGTGTTTCATAACTGATCAATCAAAAATATGTTTTATCTCTGTTAACTGAATTTACAGATCAGAAATAAGTTTCACAGAATGCATCTGTGTAGTTTTTATTTGAAGATATTCTTTTTCCCAATGTAGGCCTCTTAGCGCTTAGCATGTCCAATTGCAGTTTCTACACAAAGAGTGTTTCAGAACGGCTCAATCAAAAGTAAGGTTCAACTCTGTTAGTTGAATGCACAGAACAGAAAGAAGTTTCATACAATGCTTCTGTGTAGTTTATATTTGAACATATTCTTTTTTCCACTATTACCCACTTAGCGCTACGAATGTCCAGTTGCATTTTCTACAGACACAGTGTTTCAAAACTGCTCAATCAAAAGTATGGGTTAACTCTGTTAGCTGAATGCTCAGATCAGAAAGAAGTTTCACAGAATGCTTCTGTGTGGTTTATATTTGAATATATTGCTTTTTCCACTACTACGCTCTTAGCGCTCCAAATGTCCAGTTGCATTTTCTACAGAAAGAGTGTTCAGATCTGCTCAATCAAAAGTATGGTTTAACTCTGTTAGCTGAATGCACAGATCAGAAAGAAGTTTCACAGAATGATTCTGTGTAGTTTATATTTGGAGACATTCCTTTTTCCACTATTACCCTCTAAGCGCTCCGAATCTCCACTTGCATTTTCTACAGAAAGAGTGTTTCAGAACGGCTCAATCAAAACTAAGGTTCAACTCTTTTAGTTGAACAAACAGAACAGAAAGTAGTTTCACACAATTCTTCTGTGTAGTTTTTATTTGTAGACATTCTTTTTCCCAATATAGGCCTCGTAGCGCTCAGAATGTCCAATTGCAGTTTCTACAGAAAGAGTGTTTCAGAACGGCTCAATCAAAATAAGGTTCAACTCTGTTAGTTGAATGCACAGAACAGAAAGAAGTTTCATACAATGCTTCTGTGTAGTTTATATTTGAACATATTATTTTTTCCACTATTACCCACTTAGCGCTACGAATGTCCAGTTGCATTTTCTACAGACAGAGTGTTTCAAAACTGCTCAATCCAAAGTATGGTTTAACTCTGTTAGCTGAATGCTCAGATGAGAAAGAAGTTTCACAGAATGCTTCTGTGTAGTTTATATTTGAATATATTCCTTTTTCCACTACTACGCTCTTAGCGCTCCAAATGTCCAGTTGCATTTTCTACAGAAAGAGTGTTCAGATCTGCTCAATCAAAAGTATGGTTTAACTCTGTTAGCTGAATGCACAGATCAGAAGGAAGTTTCACCGAATGATTCTGTGTAGTTTATATTTGAAGACATTCCTTTTTCCACTATTACCCTCTTAGCGCTCCGAATCTCCACTTGCATTTTCTACAAAAAGAGTGTTTCATAACTGCTCAATCAAAAATATGTTTTATCTCTGTTAACTGAATTTACAGATCAGAAATAAGTTTCACAGAATGCATCTGTGTAGTTTTTATTTGAAGATATTCTTTTTCCCAATGTAGGCCTCTTAGCGCTTAGCATGTCCAATTGCAGTTTGTACAGAAAGAGTGTTTCAGGACGGCTCAATCAAAAGTAAGGTTCAACTCTGTTAGTTGAATGCACAGAACAGAAAGAATTTTCACAGAATCCTACTGTGTAGTTTATATTTGAACATATTCCCTTTTCCACTATTACCCTCTTAGCGCTCCGAATGTCCACTTGCATTTTCTACTGAAAGAGTGTTCAGAACTGCGCAATCAAAAGTATGGTTTAAATCTGTTAGCTTAATGAACATATCAGAAATAAGTTTCACACAATGCTTTTGTGTAGTTTTTATTTGAAGATATTATTTTTCCCAGTAGAGGCCTCTTAGCGCTCAGAATGTCCAATTGCATTTTCTACAGAAAGAGTGTTTCAGAAAGGCTCAATCAAAAGTAAGGTTCAACTCTGTTAGTTGAATGCACAGAACAGAAAGAAGTTTCATACAATGCTTCTGTGTAGTTTATATTTGAACATATTCTTTTTTCCACTATTACCCACTTAGCGCTACCAATGTCCAGTTACATTTTCTACAGAAAGAGTGTTTCAAAACTGCTCAATCAAAAGTATGGTTTAACTCTGTTAGCTGAATGCTCAGATCAGAAAGAAGTTTCACAGAATGCTTCTGTGTAGTTTATATTTGAATATATTCCTTTTTCCACTACTACTCTCTTAGCGCTCCAAATGTCCAGTTGCATTTTCTACAGAAAGAGTGTTCAGATCTGCTCAATCAAAAGTATGGTTTAACTCTGTTAGCTGAATGCACAGATCACAAAGAAGTTTCACAGAATGATTCTGTGTAGTTTATATTTGGAGACATTCCTTTTTCCACTATTACCCTCTTAGCGCTCCGAATCTCCACTTGCATTTTCTACAGAAAGAGTGTTTCAGAACGGCTCAATCAAAACTAAGGTTCAACTCTTTTAGTTGAACATACAGAACAGAAAGAAGTTTCACACAATTCTTCTGTGTAGTTTTTATTTGTAGACATTCTTTTTCCCAATATAGGCCTCTTAGCGCTCAGAATGTCCAATTGCAGTTTCTACAGAAAGAGTGTTTCAGAACGGCTCAATCAAAAGTAAGGTTCAACTCTGTTAGTTGAATGCACAGAACAGAAAGAAGTTTCATACAATGCTTCTGTGTAGTTTATATTTGAACATATTCTTTTTTCCACTATTACCCACTTAGCGCTACGAATGTCCAGTTGCATTTTCTACAGACAGAGTGTTTCAAATCTGCTCAATCCAAAGTATGGTTTAACTCTGTTAGCTGAATGCTCAGATGAGAAAGAAGTTTCACAGAATGCTTCTGTGTAGTTTATATTTGAATATATTCCTTTTTCCACTACTACGTTCTTAGCGCTCCAAATGTCCAGTTGCATTTTCTACAGAAAGAGTGTTCAGATCTGCTCAATCAAAAGTATGGTTTAACTCTGTTAGCTGAATGCACAGATCACAAAGAAGTTTCACAGAATGATTCTGTGTAGTTTATATTTGGAGACATTCTTTTTTCCACTATTACCCTCTTAGCGCTCCGAATCTCCACTTGCATTTTCTACAGAAAGAGTGTTTCAGAACGGCTCAATCAAAAATATGTTTTATCTCTGTTAACTGAATTTACAGGTCAGAAATAAGTTTCACAGAATGCATCTGTGTAGTTTTTATTTGAAGATATTCTTTTTCCCAATGTAGGCCTGTTAGCGCTTAGCATGTCCAATTGCAGTTTCTACAGAAAGAGTGTTTCAGAACGGCTCAATCAAAAGTAAGGTTCAACTCTGTTAGTTGAATGCACAGAACAGAAAGAATTTTCACAGAATGCTACTGTGTAGTTTATATTTGAATATATTCCTTTTTCCACTATTACCCTCTTAGCGCTCCAAATGTCCACTTGCATTTTCTACAGAAAGAGTGTTCAGAACTGCGCAATCAGAAGTATGGTTTAACTCTGTTAGCTTAATGAACATATCAGAAATAAGTTTCACACAATGCTTCTGTGTAGTTTTTATTTGAAGATATTATTTTTCCCAATAGAGGCCTCTTAGCGCTCAGAATGTCCAATTGCAGTTTCTACAGAAAGAGAGTTTCAGAAAGGCTCAATCAAAAGTAAGGTTCAACTCTGTTGGTTCAATGCACAGAACAGAAAGAAGTTTCATACAATGCTTCTGTGTAGTTTATATTTGAACATATCCTTTTTTCCACTATTACCCACTTAGCGCTACGAATGTCCAGTTGCATTTTCTACAGACAGAGTGTTTCAAAACTGCTCAATCAAAAGTATGGTTTAACTCTGTTAGCTGAATGCTCAGATCAGAAAGAAGTTTCACAGAATGCTTCTGTGTAGTTTATATTTGAATATATTCCTTTTTCCACTACTACTCTCTTAGCGCTCCAAATGTCCAGTTGCATTTTCTACAGAAAGAGTGTTCAGATCTCCTCAATCAAAAGTATGGTTTAACTCTGTTAGCTGAATGCACAGATCAGAAAGAAGTTTCACAGAATGATTCTGTGTAGTTTATATTTGGAGACATTCCTTTTTCCACTATTACCCTCTTAGCGCTCCGAATCTCCACTTGCATTTTCTACAGAAAGAGTGTTTCAGAACGGCTCAATCTAAACTAAGGTTCAACTCTTTTAGTTGAACAAACAGAACAGAAAGAAGTTTCACACAATTCTTCTGTGCAGTTTTTATTTGTAGACATTCTTTTTCCCAATATAGGCCTCCTAGCGCTCAGAATGTCCAATGGCAGTTTCTACAGAAAGAGTGTTTCAGAACGGCTCAATCAAAAGTAAGGTTCAACTCTGTTAGTTGAATGCACAGAACAGAAAGAAGTTTCATACAATGCTTCTGTGTAGTTTATATTTGAACATATTCTTTTTTCCACTATTACCCACTTAGCGCTACGAATGTCCAGTTGCATTTTCTACAGACAGAGTGTTTCAAAACTGCTCAATCAAAAGTATGGTTTAACTCTGTTAGCTGAATGCTCAGATCAGAAAGAAGTTTCACAGAATGCTTCTGTGTAGTTTATATTTGAATATATTCCTTTTTCCACTACTACGCTCTTAGAGCTCCAAATGTCCAGTTGCATTTTCTACAGAAAGAGTGTTCAGATCTGCTCAATCAAAAGTATGGATTAACTCTGTTAGCTGAATGCACAGATCAGAAAGAAGTTTCACCGAATGATTCTGTGTAGTTTATATTTGAAGACATTCCTTTTTCCACTATTACCCTCTTAGCGCTCCGAATCTCCACTTGCATTTTCTACAAAAAGAGTGTTTCATAACTGCTCAATCAAAAATATGTTTTATCTCTGTTAACTGAATTTACACATCAGAAATAAGTTTCACAGAATGCATCCGTGTAGTTTTTATTTGAAGATATTCTTTTTCCCAATGTAGGCCTCTTAGCGCTTAGCATGTCCAATTGCAGTTTCTACAGAAAGAGTGTTTCAGAAAGGCTCAATCAAAAGTAAGGTTCAACTCTGTTAGTTGAATGCACAGAACAGAAAGAATTTTCACAGAATGCTACTGTGTAGTTTATATTTGAATATATTCCTTTTTCCACTATTACCCTCTTAGCGCTCCGAATGTCCACTTGCATTTTCTACAGAAAGAGTGTTCAGAACTGCGCAATCAAAAGTATGGTTTAACTCTGTTAGCTTAATGAACATATCAGAAATAAGTTTCACACAATGCTTCTGTGTAGTTTTTATTTGAAGATATTATTTTTCCCAATAGAGGCCTCTTAGCTATCAGAATGTCCAATTGCAGTTTCTACAGAAAGAGTGTTTCAGAAAGGCTCAATCAAAAGTAAGGTTCAACTCTGTTAGTTGAATGCACAGAACAGAAAGAAGTTTCATACAATGCTTCTGTGTAGTTTATATTTGAACATATTCTTTTTTCCACTATTACCCACTTAGCGCTACGAATGTCCAGTTGCATTTTCTACAGACAGAGTGTTTCAAAACTGCTCAATCAAAAGTATGGTTTAACTCTGTTAGCTGAATGCTCAGATCAGAAAGAAGTTTTACAGAATGCTTCTGTGTAGTTTATATTTGAATATATTCCTTTTTCCACTACTACTCTCTTAGCGCTCCAAATGTCCAGTTGCATTTTCTACAGAAAGAGTGTTCAGATCTGCTCAATCAAAAGTATGGTTTAACTCTGTTAGCTGAATGCACAGATCAGAAAGATGTTTCACAGAATGGTTCTGTGTAGTTTATATTTGGAGACATTCCTTTTTCCACTATTACCCTCTTAGCGCTCCGAATCTCCACTTGCATTTTCTACAGAAAGAGTGTTTCAGAACGGCTCAATCAAAACTAAGGTTCAACTCTTTTAGTTGAACAAACAGAACAGAAAGAAGTTTCACACAATTCTTCTGTGTAGTTTTTATTTGTAGACATTCTTTTTCCCAATATAGGCCTCCTAGCGCTCAGAATGCCCAATTGCAGTTTGTACAGAAAGAGTGTTTCAGAACGGCTCAATCAAAAGTAAGGTTCAACTCTGTTAGTTGAATGCACAGAACAGAAAGAAGTTTCATACAATGCTTCTGTGTAGTTTATATTTGAACATATTCTTTTTTCCACTATTACCCACTTAGCGCTAGGAATGTCCAGTTGCATTTTCTACAGACAGAGTGTTTCAAAACTGCTCAATCAAAAGTATGGTTTAACTCTGTTAGCTGAATGCTCAGATCAGAAAGATGTTTCCCAGAATGCTTCTGTGTAGTTTATATTTGAATATATTCCTTTTTCCACTACTACGCTCTTAGCGCTCCAAATGTCCAGTTGCATTTTCTACAGAAAGAGTGTTCAGATCTGCTCAATCAAAAGTATGGTTTAACTCTGTTAGCTGAATGCACAGATCAGAAAGTAGTTTCACCGAATGATTCTGTGTAGTTTATATTTGAAGACATTCCTTTTTCCACTATTACCCTCTTAGCGCTCCGAATGTCCACTTGCATTTTCTACAAAAAGAGTGTTTCATAACTGCTCAATCAAAAATATGTTTTATCTCTGCTAACTGAATTTACAGATCAGAAATAAGTTTCACAGAATGCATCTGTGTAGTTTTTATTTGAAGATATTCTTTTTCCCAATGTAGGCCTCTTAGCGCTTAGCATGTCCAATTGCAGTTTCTACAGAAAGAGTGTTTCAGAAGGGCTCAATCAAAAGTAAGGTTCAACTCTGTTAGTTGAATGCACAGAACAGAAAGAATTTTCACAGAATGCTACTGTGTAGTTTATATTTGAATATATTCCTTTTTCCACTATTACCCTCTTAGCGCTCCGAATGTCCACTTGCATTTTCTACAGAAAGAGTGTTCAGAACTGCGCAATCAAAAGTATGGTTTAACTCTGTTAGCTTAATGAACATATCAGAAATAAGTTTCACACAATGCTTCTGTGTAGTTTTTATTTGAAGATATTATTTTTCCCAATATAGGCCTCTTAGCGCTCAGAATGTCCAATTGCAGTTTCTACAGAAAGAGTGTTTCAGAAAGGCTCAATCAAAAGTAAGGTTCAACTCTGTTAGTTGAATGCACAGAACAGAAAGAAGTTTCATACAATGCTTCTGTGTAGTTTATACTTGAACATATTCTTTTTTCCACTATTACCCACTTAGCGCTACGAATGTCCAGTTGCATTTTCTACAGACAGAGTGTTTCAAAACTGCTCAATCAAAAGTATGGTTTAACTCTGTTAGCTGAATGCTCAGATCAGAAAGAAGTTTCACAGAATGCTTCTGTGTAGTTTATATTTGAATATATTAATTTTTCCACTACTACTCTCTTAGCGCTCCAAATGTCCAGTTGCATTTTCTACAGAAGGAGTGTTCAGATCTGCTCAATCAAAAGTATGGTTTAACTCTGTTAGCTGAATGCACAGATCAGAAAGAAGTTTCACAGAATGATTCTGTGTAGTTTATATTTGGAGACATTCCTTTTTCCATTATTACCCTCATAGTGCTCCGAATCTCCACTTGCATTTTCTACAGAAAGAGTGTTTCGGAACGGCTCAATCAAAACTAAGGTTGAACTCATTTAGTTGAACAAACAGAACAGAAAGAAGTTTCACACAATTCTTCTGTGTAGTTTTTATTTGTAGACATTCTTTTTCCCAATATAGGCCTCCTAGCGCTCAGAATGTCCAATTGCAGTTTCTACAGAAAGAGTGTTTCAGAACGGCTCAATCAAAAGTAAGGTTCAACTCTGTTAGTTGAATGCACAGAACAGAAAGAAGTTTCATACAATGCTTCTGTGTAGTTTATATTTGAACATATCCTTTTTTCCACTATTACCCACTTAGCGCTACGAATGTCCAGTTGCATTTTCTACAGACAGAGTGATTCAAAACTGCTCAATCAAAAGTATGGTTTAACTCTGTTAGCTGAATGCTCAGATCAGAAAGAAGTTTCACAGAATGCTTCTGTGTAGTTTATATTTGAATATATTCCTTTTTCCACTATTACCCACTTAGCGCTCCAAATGTCCAGTTGCATTTTCTACAGAAAGAGTGTTCAGATCTGCTCAATCAAAAGTATGGTTTAACTCTGTTAGCTGAATGCACAGATCAGAAAGAAGTTTCACCGAATGATTCTGTGTAGTTTATATTTGAAGATATTCCTTTTTCCACTATTACCCACTTAGCGCTCCGAATCTCCACTTGCATTTTCTACAGAAAGAGTGTTTCATAACTGCTCAATCAAAAATATGTTTTATCTCTGTTAACTGAATTTACAGATCAGAAATATGTTTCACAGAATGCATCTTTGTAGTTTTTATTTGAAGATATTCTTTTTCCCAATGTAGGCCTCTTAGCGCTTAGCATGTCCAATTGCAGTTTCTACAGAAAGAGTGTTTCAGAACGGCTCAATCTAAAGTAAGGTTCAACTCTGTTAGTTGAATGCACAGAACAGAAAGAATTTTCACAGAATGCTACGGTGTAGTTTATATTTGAATATATTCCTTTTTCCACTATTACCCTCTTAGCGCTCCGAATGTCCACTTGCATTTTCTACAGAAAGAGTGTTCAGAACTGCGCAATCAAAAGTATGGTTTAACTCTGTTAGCTTAATGAACATATCAGAAATAAGTTTCACACAATGCTTCTGTGTAGTTTTTATTTGAAGATATTATTTTCCCAATAGAGGCCTCTTAGCGCTCAGAATGTCCAATTGCAGTTTCTTCAGAAAGAGTGTTTCAGAAAGGCTCAATCAAAAGTAAGGTTCAACTCTTTAGTTGAATGCACAGAACAGAAAGAAGTTTCATACAATGCTTCTGTGTAGTTTATATTTGAACATATTCTTTTTTCCACTATTACCCACTTAGCGCTACGAATGTCCAGTTGCATTTTCTACAGACAGAGTGTTTCAAAACCGCTCAATCAAAAGTATGGTTTAATTCTGTTAGCTGAATGCTCAGATCAGAAAGAAGTTTCACAGAATGCTTCTGTGTAGTTTATGTTTGAATATATTCCTTTTTCCACTACTACTCTCTTAGCGCTCCAAATGTCCAGTTGCATTTTCTACAGAAAGATTGTTCAGATCTGCTCAATCAAAAGTATGTTTTAACTCTGTTAGCTGAATGCACAGATCAGAAAGAAGTTTCACAGAATGATTCTGTGTAGTTTATATTTGGAGACATTCCTTTTTCCACTATTACCCTCTTAGCGCTCCGAATCTCCACTTGCATTTTCTACAGAAAGAGTGTTTCAGAACGGCTCAATCAAAACTAAGGTTCAACTCTTTTAGTTGAACAAACAGAACAGAAAGAAGTTTCACACAATTCTTCTGTGTAGTTTTTATTTGTAGACATTCTTTTTCCCAATAGAGGCCTCCTAGCGCTCAGAATGTCCAATTGCAGTTTCTACAGAAGGAGTGTTTCAGAACGGCTCAATCAAAAGTAAGGTTCAACTCTGTTAGTTGAATGCACAGAACAGAAAGAAGTTTCATACAATGCTTCTGTGTAGTTTATATTTGAACATATTTTTTTTCCACTATTACTCACTTAGCGCTACGAATGTCCAGTTGTATTTTCAACAGACACAGTGTTTCAAAACTGCTCAATCAAAAGTATGGTTTAACTCTGTTACCTGAATGCTCAGATCAGAAAGAAGTTTCACAGAATGCTTCTGTGTAGTTTATATTTGAATATATTCCTTTTTCCACTACTACTCTCTTAGCGCTCCAAATGTCCAGTTGCATTTTCTACAGAAAGAGTGTTCAGATCTGCTCAATCAAAAGTATGGTTTAACTCTGTTAGCTGAATGCACAGATCAGAAAGAAGTTTCACAGAATGATTCTGTGTAGTTTATATTTGGAGACATTCCTTTTTCCACTATTACCCTCGTAGCGCTCCGAATCTCCACTTGCATTTTCTACAGAAAGAGTGTTTCAGAACGGCTCAATCAAAACTAAGGTTCAACTCTTTTAGTTGAACAAACAGAACAGAAAGAAGTTTCACACAATTCTTCTGTGTAGTTTTTATTTGTAGACAATCTTTTTCCCAATATAGGCCTCCTAGCGCTCAGAATGTCCAATTGCAGTTTCTACAGAAAGAGTGTTTCAGAACGGCTCAATCAAAAGTAAGGTTCAACTCTGTTAGTTGAATGCACAGAACAGAAAGAAGTTTCATACAATGCTTCTGTGTAGTTTATATTTGAACATATTCTTTTTTCCACTATTACCCACTTAGCGCTACGAATGTCCAGTTGCATTTTCTACAGACAGAGTGTTTCAAAACTGCTCAATCAAAAGTATGGTTTAACTCTGTTAGCTGAATGCTCAGATCAGAAAGAAGTTTCACAGAATGCTTCTGTGTAGTTTATATTTGAATATATTCCTTTTTCCACTATTACCCACTTAGCGCTCCAAATGTCCAGTTGCATTTTCTACAGAAAGAGTGTTCAGATCTGCTCAATCAAAAATATGGTTTAACTCTGTTAGCTGAATGCACAGATCAGAAAGAATTTTCACCAAATGATTCTGTGTAGTTTATATTTGAAGATATTCCTTTTTCCACTATTACCCTCTTAGCGCTCCGAATCTCCACTTGCATTTTCTACAGAAAGAGTGCTTCATAACTGCTCAATCAAAAATATGTTTTATCTCTGTTAACTGAATTTACAGATCAGAAATAAGTTTCACAGAATGCATCTTTGTAGTTTTTATTTGAAGATATTCTTTTTCCCAATGTAGGCCTCTTAGCGCTTAGCATGTCCAATTGCAGTTTCTACAGAAAGAGTGTTTCAGAACGGCTCAATCAAAAGTAAGGTTCAACCCTGTTAGTTGAATGCACAGAACAGAAAGAATTTTCACAGAATGCTACTGTGTAGTTTATATTTGAATATATTCCTTTTTCCACTATTACCCTCTTAGCGCTCCGAATGTCCACTTGCATTTTCTACAGAAAGAGTGTTCAGAACTGCGCAATCAAAAGGATGGTTTAACTCTGTTAGCTTAATGAACATATCAGAAATAAGTTTCACACAATGCTTCTGTGTAGTTTTTATTTGAAGATATTATTTTCCCAATAGAGGCCTCTTAGCGCTCAGAATGTCCAATTGCAGTTTCTACAGAAAGAGTGTTTCAGAAAGGCTCAATCAAAAGTAAGGTTCAACTCTGTTAGTTGAATACACAGAACAGAAAGATGTTTCATACAATGCTTCTGTGTAGTTTATATTTGAACATATTCTTTTTTCCACTATTACCCACTTAGCGCTACGAATGTCCAGTTGCATTTTCTACAGACAGAGTGTTTCAAAACTGCTCAATCAAATGTATGGTTTAACTCTGTTAGCTGAATGCTCAGATCAGAAAGAAGTTTCACAGAATGCTTCTGTGTAGTTTATATTTGAATATATTCCTTTTTCCACTACTACTCTCTTAGCGCTCCAAATGTCCAGTTGCATTTTCTACAGAAAGAGTGTTCAGATCTGCTCAATCAAAATTATGGCTTAACTATGTTAGCTGAATGCACAGATCAGAAAGAAGTTTCACAGAATGATTCTGTGTAGTTTATATTTGGAGACATTCCTTTTTCCACTATTACCCTCTTAGCGTTCCGAATCTCCACTTGCATTTTCTACAGAAAGAGTGTTTCAGAACGGCTCAATCAAAACTAAGGTTCAACTATTTTAGTTGAACAAACAGAACAGAAAGAAGTTTCACACAATTCTTCTGTGTAGTTTTTATTTGTAGACATTCTTTTTCCCAATATAGGCCTCCTAGCGCTCAGAATGTCCAATTGCAGTTTCTACAGATAGAGTGTTTCAGAACGGCTCAATCAAAAGTAAGGTTCAACTCTGTTAGTTGAATGCACAGAACAGAAAGAAGTTTCATACAATGCTTCTGTGTAGTTTATATTTGAACATATTCTTTTTTCCACTATTACCCACTTAGCGCTACGAATGTCCAGTTGCATTTTCTACAGACAGAGTGTTTCAAAACTGCTCAATCAAAAGTATGGTTTAACTCTGTTAGCTGAATGCTCAGATCAGAAAGAAGTTTCACAGAATGCTTCTGTGTAGTTTATATTTGAATATATTTCTTTTTTCACTACTACGCTCTTAGCGCTCCAAATGTCCAGTTGCATTTTCTACAGAAAGAGTGTTCAGATCTGCTCAATCAAAAGTATGGTTTAACTCTGTTAGCTGAATGCACAGATCAGAAAGAAGTTTCACAGAATGATTCTGTGTAGTTTATATTTGGAGACATTCCTTTTTCCACTATTACCCTCATAGCGCTCCGAATCTCCACTTGCATTTTCTACAGAAAGAGTGTTTCAGAACGGCTCAATCAAAACTAAGGTTCAACTCTTTTAGTTGAACAAACAGAACAGAAAGAAGTTTCACACAATTCTTCTGTGTAGTTTTTATTTGTAGACATTCTTTTTCCCAATATAGGCCTCCTAGCGCTCAGAATGTCCAATTGCAGTTTCTACAGAAAGAGTGTTTCAGAACGGCTCAATCAAAAGTAAGGTTCAACTCTGTTAGTTGAAAGCACAGAACAGAAAGAAGTTTCATACAATGCTTCTGTGTAGTTTATATTTGAACATATTCTTTTTTCCACTATTACCCACTTAGCCCTACGAATGTCCAGTTGCATTTTCTACAGACAGAGTGTTTCAAAACTGCTCAATCAAAAGTATGGTTTAACTCTGTTAGCTGAATGCTCAGATCAGAAAGAAGTTTCACAGAATGTTTCTGTGTAGTTTATATTTGAATATATTCCTTTTTCCACTATTACCCACTTAGCGTTCCAAATGTCCAGTTGCATTTTCTACAGAAAGAGTGTTCAGATCTGCTCAATCAAAAGCATGGTTTAACTCTGTTAGCTGAATGCACAGAACAGAAAGAAGTTTCACCGAATGATTCTGTGTAGTTTATATTTGAAGATATTCCTTTTTCCACTATTACCCTCTTAGCGCTCCGAATCTCCACTTGCATTTTCTACAGAAAGAGTGTTTCATAACTGCTCAATCAAAAATATGTTTTATCTCTGTTAACTGAATTTACAGATCAGAAATAAGTTTCACAGAATGCATCTTTGTAGTTTTTATTTGAAGATATTCTTTTTCCCAATGTAGGCCTCTTAGCGCTTAGCATGTCCTATTCCAGTTTCTACAGAAAGAGTGTTTCAGAACGGCTCAATCAAAAGTAAGGTTCAACTCTGTTAGTTGAATGCACAGAACAGAAAGAATTTTCACAGAATGCTACTTTGTAGTTTATATTTGAATATATTCCTTTTTCCACTATTACCCTCTTAGCGCTCCGAATGTCGACTTGCATTTTCTACAGAAAGAGTGTTCAGAACTGCGCAATCAAAAGTATGGTTTAACTCTGTTAGCTTAATGAACATATCAGAAATAAGTTTCACACAATGCTTCTGTGTAGTTTTTATTTGAAGATATTATTTTCCCAATAGAGGCCTCTTAGCGCTCAGAATGTCCAATTGCAGTTTCTACAGAAAGAGTGTTTCAGAAAGGCTCAATCAAAAGTAAGGTTCAACTCTGTTAGTTGAATACACAGAACAGAAAGAAGTTTCATACAATGCTTCTGTGTAGTTTATATTTGAACATATTCTTTTTTCCACTATTACCCACTTAGCGCTACGAATGTCCAGTTGCATTTTCTACAGACAGAGTGTTTCAAAACTGCTCAATCAAAAGTATGGTTTAACTCTGTTAGCTGAATGCTCAGATCAGAAAGAAGTTTCACAGAATGCTTCTGTGTAGTTTATATTTGAATATATTACTTTTTCAACTACTACTCTCTTAGCGCTCCAAATATCCAGTTGCATTTTCTACAGAAAGAGTGTTCAGATCTGCTCAATCAAAAGTATGGTTTAACTCTGTTAGCTGAATGCACAGATCAGAAAGAAGTTTCACAGAATGATTCTGTGTAGTTTATATTTGGAGGCATTCCTTTTTCCACTATTACCCTCTTAGCGCTCCGAATCTCCACTTGCATTTTCTACAGAAAGAGTGTTTCAGAACGGCTCAATCAAAACTAAGGTTCAACTCTTTTAGTTGAACAAACAGAACAGAAAGAAGTTTCACACAATTCTTCTGTGTAGTTTTTATTTGTAGACATTCTTTTTCCCAATATAGGCCTCCTAGCGCTCAGAATGTCCAATTGCAGTTTCTACAGAAAGAGTGTTTCAGAACGGCTGAATCAAAAGTAAGGTTCAAATCTGTTAGTTGAATGCACAGAACAGAAAGAAGTTTCATACAATGATTCTGTGAGTTTATATTTGAACATATTCTTTTTTCCACTATTACCCACTTAGCGCTACGAATGTCCAGTTGCATTTTCTACAGACAGAGTGTTTCAAAACTGCTCAATCAAAAGTATGGTTTAACTCTGTTAGCTGAATGCTCAGATCAGAAAGAAGTTTCACAGAATGCTTCTGTGTAGTTTATATTTGAATATATTCCTTTTTCCACTACTACGCTCTTAGCGCTCCAAATGTCCAGTTGCATTTTCTACAGAAAGAGAGTTCAGATCTGCTCAATCAAAAGTATGGTTTAACTCTGTTAGCTGAATGCACAGATCAGAAAGAAGTTTCACCGAATGATTCTGTGTAGTTTATATTTGAAGACATTCCTTTTTCCACTATTACCATCTTAGCGCTCCGAAACTCCACTTGCATTTTCTACAAAAAGAGTGTTTCATAACTGCTCAATCAAAAATATGTTTTATCTCTGTTAACTGAATATACAGATCAGAAATAAGTTTCACAGAATGCATGTGTGTAGTTTTTATTTGAAGATATGCTTTTTCCCAATGTAGGCCTCTTAGCGTTTAGCATGTCCAATTGCAGTTTGTACAGAAAGAGTGTTTCAGAACGGCTCAATCAAAAGTAAGGTTCAACTCTGTTAGTTGAATGCACAGAACAGAAAGAATTTTCACAGAATGCAACTGTGTAGTTTATATTTGAATATATTCCTTTTTCCACTATTACCCTCTTAGCGCTCCGAATGTCCACTTGCATTTTCTACAGAAAGAGTGTTCAGAACTGCGCAATCAAAAGTATGGTTTAACTCTGTTAGCTTACTGAACATATCAGAAATAAGTTTCACACAATGCTTCTCTGTAGTTTTTATTTGAAGATATTATTTTTCCCAATAGAGGCCTCTTAGCACTCAGAATGTCCAATTGCAGTTTCTACAGAAAGAGTGTTTCAGAATGGCTCAATCAAAACTAAGGTTCAACTCTTTTAGTTGAACAAACAGAACAGAAAGAAGTTTCACACAATTCTTCTGTGTAGTTTTTATTTGTAGACATTCTTTCTCCCAATATAGGCCTCCTAGCGCTCAGAATGTCCAATTGCAGTTTCTACAGAAAGAGTGTTTCAGAAAGGCTCAATCAAAAGTAAGGTTCAACTCTGTTAGTTGAATGCACAGAACAGAAAGAAGTTTCATACAATGCTACTGTGTAGTTTATATTTGAATATATTCCTTTTTCCACTATTACCCTCTTAGCGCTCCGAATGTCCACTTGCATTTTCTGCAGAAAGAGTGTTCAGAACTGCGCAATCAAAAGTATGGTTTAACTCTGTTAGCTTAATGAACATATCAGAAATAAGTTTCACACAATGCTTTTGTGTAGTTTTTATTAGAAGATATTCTTTTTCCCAATAGAGGCCTCTTAGCGCTCAGAATGTCCAATTGCAGTTTCTACAGAAAGAGTGTTTCAGAACGGCTCAATCAAAAGTAAGGTTCAACTCTGTTAGTTGAATGCACAAAACAGAAAGAAGTTTCATACAATGCTTCTGTGTAGTTTATATTTGAACATATTCCTTTTTCCACTATTACCCACTTAGCGCTACGAATGTCCAGTTGCATTTTCTACAGACAGAGGGTTTCAAAACTGCTCAATCAAAATATGGTTTAACTCTGTTAGCTGAATGCTCAGATCAGAAAGAAGTTTCACAGAATGCTTCTGTGTAGTTTATATTTGAATATATTCCTTTTTCCACTACTACGCTCTTAGCGCTCCAAATGTCCAGTTGCATTTTCTACAGAAACAGTGTTCAGATCTGCTCAATCAAAAGTATGGTTTAACTCTGTTAGCTGAATGCACAGATCAGAAAGAAGTTTCACCGAATGATTCTGTGTAGTTTATATTTGAAGACATTCCTTTTTCCACTATTACCCTCTTAGCGCTCCGAATCTCCACTTGCATTTTCTACAAAAAGAGTGTTTCATAACTGATCAATCAAAAATATGTTTTATCTCTGTTAACTGAATTTACAGATCAGAAATAAGTTTCACAGAATGCATCTGTGTAGTTTTTATTTGAAGATATTCTTTTTCCCAATGTAGGCCTCTTAGCGCTTAGCATGTCCAATTGCAGTTTCTACAGAAAGAGTGTTTCAGAACGGCTCAATCAAAAGTAAGGTTCAACTCTGTTAGTTGAATGCACAGAACAGAAAGAAGTTTCATACAATGCTTCTGTGTAGTTTATATTTGAACATATTCTTTTTTCCACTATTACCCACTTAGCGCTACGAATGTCCAGTTGCATTTTCTACAGACACAGTGTTTCAAAACTGCTCAATCAAAAGTATGGGTTAACTCTGTTAGCTGAATGCTCAGATCAGAAAGAAGTTTCACAGAATGCTTCTGTGTAGTTTATATTTGAATATATTGCTTTTTCCACTACTACGCTCTTAGCGCTCCAAATGTCCAGTTGCATTTTCTACAGAAAGAGTGTTCAGATCTGCTCAATCAAAAGTATGGTTTAACTCTGTTAGCTGAATGCACAGATCAGAAAGAAGTTTCACCGAATGATTCTGTGTAGTTTATATTTGAAGACATTCCTTTTTCCACTATTACCCTCTTAGCGCTCCGAATCTCCACTTGCATTTTCTACAAAAAGAGTGTTTCATAACTGCTCAATCAAAAATATGTTTTATCTCTGTTATCTGAATTTACAGATCAGAAATAAGTTTCACAGAATGCATCTGTGTAGTTTTTATTTGAAGATATTCTTTTTCCCAATGTAGGCCTCTTAGCGATTAGCATGTCCAATTGCTGTTTCTACAGAAAGAGTGTTTCAGAACGGCTCAATCAAAAGTAAGGTTCAACTCTGTTAGTTGAATGCACAGAACAGAAAGAAGTTTCACAGAATGCTACTGTGTAGTTTATATTTGAATATATTCCTTTTTCCACTATTACCCTCTTAGCGCTCCGAATGTCCACTTGCATTTTCTGCAGAAAGAGTGTTCAGAACTGCGCAATCAAAAGTATGGTTTAACTCTGTTAGCTTAATGAACATATCAGAAAGAAGTTTCACACAATGCTTATGTGTAGTTTTTATTTGAAGATATTATTTTTCCCAATATAGGCCTCTTAGCGCTCAGAATGTCCAATTGCAGTTTCTACAGAAAGAGTGTTTCAAAAAGGCTCAATCAACATTAAGGTTCAACTCTGTTAGTTGAATGCACAGAACAGAAAGAAGTTTCATACAATGCTTCTGTGTAGTTTATATTTGAACATATTCTTTTTTCCACTATTACCCACTTAGCGCTACGAATGTCCAGTTGCATTTTCTACAGACAGAGTGTTTCAAAACTGCTCAATCAAAAGTATGGTTTAACTCTGTTAGCTGAATGCTCAGATCAGAAAGAAGTTTCACAGAATGCTTCTGTGTAGTTTATATTTGAATATATTACTTTTTCCACTACTACGCTCTTAGCGCTCCAAATGTCCAGTTGCATTTTCTACAGAAAGAGTGTTCAGATGTGCTCAATCAAAAGTATGGTTTAACTCTGTTAGCTGAATGCACAGATCAGGAAGAAGTTTCACCGAATGATTCTCTGTAGTTTATATTTGAAGACATTCCTTTTTCCACTATTACCCTCTTAGCGCTCCGAATCTCCACTTGCATTTTCTACAAAAAGAGTGTTTCATAACTGCTCAATCAAAAATATGTTTTATCTCTGTTAACTGAATTTACAGATCAGAAATAAGTTTCACAGAATGCATCTGTGTAGTTTTTATTTGAAGATATTCTTTTTCCCAATGTAGGCCTCTTAGCGCTTAGCACGTCCAATTGCAGTTTCTACAGAAAGAGTGTTTCAGAACGGCTCAATCAAAAGTAAGGTTCAACTCTGTTAGTTGAATGCACAGAACAGAAAGAAGCTTCACAGAATGCTACTGTGTAGTTTATATTTGAATATATTCCTTTTTCCACTATTACCCTCTTAGCGCTCCGAATGTCCACTTGCATTTTCTGAGAAAGAGTGTTCAGAACTGCGCAATCAAAAGTATGGTTTAACTCTGTTAGCTTAATGAACATATCAGAAATAAGTTTCACACAATTCTTCTGTGTAGTTTTTATTTGAAGTTATTATTTTTCGCAATATAGGCCTCATAGCGCTCAGAATGACAATTGCAGTTTCTACAGAAAGAGTGTTTCAGAAAGGCTCAATCAACATTAAAGTTCAACTCTGTTAGTTGAATGCACAGAACAGAAAGAAGTTTCATACAATGCTTCTGTGTAGTTTATATTTGAACATATTCTTTTTTCCACTATTACCCACTTAGCGCTACGAATGTCCAGTTGCATTTTCTACAGACAGAGTGTTTCAAAACTGCTCAATCAAAAGTATGGTTTAACTCTGTTAGCTGAATGCTCAGATCAGAAAGAAGTTTCACAGAATGCTTCTGTGTAGTTTATATTTGAATATATTCCTTTTTCCACTACTAATCTCTTAGCGCTCCAAATGTATAGTTGCATTTTCTACAGAAAGAGTGTTCAGATCTGCTCAATCAAAAGTATGGTTTAACTCTGTTAGCTGAATGCACAGATCAGAAAGAAGTTTCACAGAATTATTCTGTGTAGTTTATATTTGGAGACATTCCTTTTTCCACTATTACCCTCTTAGCGCTCCGAATCTCCACTTGCATTTTCTACAGAAAGAGTGTTTCAGAACGGCTCAATCAAAACTAAGGTTCAGCTCTTTTAGTTGAACAAACAGAACAGAAAGAAGTTTCACACAATTCTTCTGTGTAGTTTTTATTTGTAGACATTCTTTTTCCCAATATAGGCCTCTTAGCGCTCAGAATGTCCAATTGCAGTTTCTACAGAAAGAGTGTTTCAGAACGGCTCAATCAAAAGTAAGGTTCAACTCTGTTAGTTGAATGCACAGAACAGAAAGAAGCTTCACAGAATGCTACTGTGTAGTTTATATTTGAATATATTCCTTTTTCCACTATTACCCTCTTAGCGCTCCGAATGTCCACTTGCATTTTCTGCAGAAAGAGTGTTCAGAACTGCGCAATCAAAAGTATGGTTTAACTCTGTTAGCTTAATGAACATATCAGAAATAAGTTTCACACAATGCTTCTGTGTAGTTTTTATTAGAAGATATTCTTTTTCCCAATAGAGGCCTCTTAGCGCTCAGAATGTCCAATTGCAGTTTCTACAGAAAGAGTGTTTCAGAACGGCTCAATCAAAAGTAAGGTTCAACTCTGTTAGTTGAATGCACAAAACAGAAAGAAGTTTCATACAATGCTTCTGTGTAGTTTATATTTGAACATATTCTTTTTTCCACTATTACCCACTTAGCGCTACGAATGTCCAGTTGCATTTTCTACAGACAGAGGGTTTCAAAACTGCTCAATCAAAATATGGTTTAACTCTGTTAGCTGAATGCTCAGATCAGAAAGAAGTTTCACAGAATGCTTCTGTGTAGTTTATATTTGAATATATTACTTTTTCCACTACTACGCTCTTAGCGCTCCAAATGTCCAGTTGCATTTTCTACAGAAACAGTGTTCAGATCTGCTCAATCAAAAGTATGGTTTAACTCTGTTAGCTGAATGCACAGATCAGAAAGAAGTTTCACCGAATGATTCTGTGTAGTTTATATTTGAAGACATTCCTTTTTCCACTATTACCCTCTTAGCGCTCCGAATCTCCACTTGCATTTTCTACAAAAAGAGTGTTTCATAACTGATCAATCAAAAATATGTTTTATCTCTGTTAACTGAATTTACACATCAGAAATAAGTTTCACAGAATGCATCTGTGTAGTTTTTATTTGAAGATATTCTTTTTCCCAATGTAGGCCTCTTAGCGCTTAGCATGTCCAATTGCAGTTTCTACAGAAAGAGTGTTTCAGAACGGCTCAATCAAAAGTAAGGTTCAACTCTGTTAGTTGAATGCACAGAACAGAAAGAAGTTTCATACAATGCTTCTGTGTAGTTTATATTTGAACATATTCTTTTTTCCACTATTACCCACTTAGCGCTACGAATGTCCAGTTGCATTTTCTACAGACACAGTGTTTCAAAACTGCTCAATCAAAAGTATGGGTTAACTCTGTTAGCTGAATGCTCAGATCAGAAAGAAGTTTCACAGAATGCTTCTGTGTAGTTTATATTTGAATATATTGCTTTTTCCACTACTACGCTCTTAGCGCTCCAAATGTCCAGTTGCATTTTCTACAGAAAGAGTGTTCAGATCTGCTCAATCAAAAGTATGGTTTAACTCTGTTAGCTGAATGCACAGATCAGAAAGAAGTTTCACCGAATGATTCTGTGTAGTTTATATTTGAAGACATTCCTTTTTCCACTATTACCCCCTTAGCGCTCCGAATCTCCACTTGCATTTTCTACAAAAAGAGTGTTTCATAACTGCTCAATCAAAAATATGTTTTATCTCTGTTATCTGAATTTACAGATCAGAAATAAGTTTCACAGAATGCATCTGTGTAGTTTTTATTTGAAGATATTCTTTTTCCCAATGTAGGCCTCTTAGCGATTAGCATGTCCAATTGCAGTTTCTACAGAAAGAGTGTTTCAGAACGGCTCAATCAAAAGTAAGGTTCAACTCTGTTAGTTGAATGCACAGAACAGAAAGAAGTTTCACAGAATGCTACTGTGTAGTTTATATTTGAATATATTCCTTTTTCCACTATTACCCTCTTAGCGCTCCGAATGTCCACTTGCATTTTCTGCAGAAAGAGTGTTCAGAACTGCGCAATCAAAAGTATGGTTTAACTCTGTTAGCTTAATGAACATATCAGAAAGAAGTTTCACACAATGCTTATGTGTAGTTTTTATTTGAAGATATTATTTTTCCCAATATAGGCCTCTTAGCGCTCAGAATGTCCAATTGCAGTTTCTACAGAAAGAGTGTTTCAAAAAGGCTCAATCAACATTAAGGTTCAACTCTGTTAGTTGAATGCACAGAACAGAAAGAAGTTTCATACAATGCTTCTGTGTAGTTTATATTTGAACATATTCTTTTTTCCACTATTAACACTTAGCGCTACGAATGTCCAGTTGCATTTTCTACAGACAGAGTGTTTCAAAACTGCTCAATCAAAAGTATGGTTTAACTCTGTTAGCTGAATGCTCAGATCAGAAAGAAGTTTCACAGAATGCTTCTGTGTAGTTTATATTTGAATATATTCCTTTTTCCACTACTACTCTCTTAGCGCTCCAAATGTCCAGTTGCATTTTCTACAGAAAGAGTGTTCAGATATGCTCAATCAAAAGGATGGTTTAACTCTGTTAGCTGAATGCACAGATCAGAAAGAAGTTTCACCGAATGATTCTGTGTAGTTTATATTTGAAGACATTCCTTTTTCCACTATTACCCTCTTAGCGCTCCGAATCTCCACTTGCATTTTCTACAGAAAGAGTGTTTCAGAACGGCTCAATCAAAACTAAGGTTCAGTTCTTTTAGTTGAACAAACAGAACAGAAAGAAGTTTCACACAATTCTTCTGTGTAGTTTTTATTTGTAGACATTCTTTTTCCCAATATAGGCCTCTTAGCGCTCAGAATGTCCAATTGCAGTTTCTACAGAAAGAGTGTTTCAGAACGGCTCAATCAAAAGTAAGGTTCAACTCTGTTAGTTGAATGCACAGAACAGAAAGAAGTTTCATACAATGCTTCTGTGTAGTTTATATTTGAACATATTCTTTTTTCCACTATTACCCACTTGGCGCTAAGAATGTCCAGTTGCATTTTCTACAGACAGAGTGTTTCAAAACTGCTCAATCAAAAGTATGGTTTAACTCTGTTAGCTGAATGCTCAGATCAGAAAGAAGTTTCACAGAATGCTTCTGTGTAGTTTATATTTGGAGACATTCCTTTTTCCACTATTACCCTCTTAGCGCTCCGAATCTCCACTTGCATTTTCTACAGAAAGAGTGTTTCAGAACGGCTCAATCAAAACTAAGGTTCAGCTCTTTTAGTTGAACAAACAGAACAGAAAGAAGTTTCACACAATTCTTCTGTGTAGTTTTTATTTGTAGACATTCTTTTTCCCAATATAGGCCTCTTAGCGCTCAGAATGTCCAATTGCAGTTTCTACAGAAAGAGTGTTTCAGAACGGCTCAATCAAAAGTAAGTTTCAACTCTGTTAGTTGAATGCACAGAACAGAAAGAAGTTTCATACAATGCTTCTGTGTAGTTTATATTTGAATATATTCTTTTTTCCACTATTACCCACTTAGCGCTACGAATGTCCAGTTGCATTTTCTACAGACAGAGTGTTTCAAAACTGCTCAATCAAAAGTATGGTTTAACTCTGTTAGCTGAATGCTCAGATCAGAAAGAAGTTCCACAGAATGCTTCTGTGTAGTTTATATTTGAATATATTCCTTTTTCCACTACTACGCTCTTAGCGCTCCAAATGTCCAGTTGCATTTTCTACAGAAAGAGTGTTCAGATCTGCTCAATCAAAAGGATGGTTTAACTCTGTTAGCTGAATGCACAGATCAGAAAGAAGTTTCACCGAATGATTCTGTGTAGTTTATATTTGAAGACATTCCTTATTCCACTATTACCCTCTTAGCGCTCCGAATCTCCACTTGCATTTTCTACAAAAAGAGTGTTTCATAACTGCTCAATCAAAAATATGTTTTATCTCTGTTAACTGAATTTACAGATCAGAAATAAGTTTCACAGAATGCATCTGTGTAGTTTTTATTTGAAGATATTCTTTTTCCCAATGTAGGCCTCTTAGCGCTTAGCATGTCCAATTGCAGTTTCTACAGAAAGAGTGTTTCAGAACGGCTCAATCAAAAGTAAGGTTCAAATCTGTTAGTTGAATGCACAGAACAGAAAGAAGCTTCACAGAATGCTACTGTGTAGTTTATATTTGAATATATTCCTTTATCCACTATTACCCTCTTAGCGCTCCGAATGTCCACTTGCATTTTCTGCAGAAAGAGTGTTCAGAACTGCGCAATCAAAAGTATGGTTTAACTCTGTTAGCTTAATGAACATATCAGAAATAAGTTTCACACAATGCTTCTGTGTAGTTTTTATTTGAAGATATTCTTTTTCCCAATAGAGGCCTCTTAGCACTCAGAATGTCCAATTGCAGTTTCTACAGAAAGAGTGTTTCAGAACGGCTCAATCAAAAGTAAGCTTCAACTCTGTTAGTTGAATGCACAGAACAGAAAGAAGTTTCATACAATGCTTCTGTGTAGTTTATATTTGAACATATTCTTTTTTCCACTATTACCCACTTAGCGCTACGAATGTCCAGTTGCATTTTCTACAGACAGAGTGTTTCAAAACTGCTCAATCAAAAGTATGGTTTAACTCTGTTAGCTGAATGCTCAGATCAGAAAGAAGTTTCACAGAATGCTTCTGTGTAGTTTATATTTGAATATATTACTTTTTCCACTACTACGCTCTTAGCGCTCCAAATGTCCAGTTGCATTTTCTACAGAAAGAGTGTTCAGATGTGCTCAATCAAAAGTATGGTTTAACTCTGTTAGCTGAATGCACAGATCAGAAAGAAGTTTCACCGAATGATTCTGTGTAGTTTATATTTGAAGACATTCCTTTTTCCACTATTACCCTCTTAGCGCTCCGAATCTCCACTTGCATTTTCTACAAAAAGAGTGTTTCATAACTGCTCAATCAAAAATATGTTTTATCTCTGTTAACTGAATTTACAGATCAGAAATAAGTTTCACAGAATGCATCTGTGTAGTTTTTATTTGAAGATATTCTTTTTCCCAATGTAGGCCTCTTAGCGCTTAGCACGTCCAATTGCAGTTTCTACAGAAAGAGTGTTTCAGAACGGCTCAATCAAATGTAAGGTTCAACTCTGTTAGTTGAATGCACAGAACAGAAAGAAGCTTCACAGAATGCTACTGTGTAGTTTATATTTGGATATATTCCTTTTTCCACTATTACCCTCTTAGCGCTCCGAATGTCCACTTGCATTTTCTGAGAAAGAGTGTTCAGAACTGCGCAATCAAAAGTATGGTTTAACTCTGTTAGCTTAATGAACATATCAGAAATAAGTTTCACACAATTCTTCTGTGTAGTTTTTATTTGAAGTTATTATTTTTCGCAATATAGGCCTCATAGCGCTCAGAATGACAATTGCAGTTTCTACAGAAAGAGTGTTTCAGAAAGGCTCAATCAACATTAAGGTTCAACTCTGTTAGTTGAATGCACAGAACAGAAAGAAGTTTCATACAATGCTTCTGTGTAGTTTATATTTGAACATATTCTTTTTTCCACTATTACCCACTTAGCGCTACGAATGTCCAGTTGCATTTTCTACAGACAGAGTGTTTCAAAACTGCTCAATCAAAAGTATGGTTTAAATCTGTTAGCTGAATGCTCAGATCAGAAAGAAGTTTCACAGAATGCTTCTGTGTAGTTTATATTTGAATATATTCCTTTTTCCACTACTAATCTCTTAGCGCTCCAAATGTATAGTTGCATTTTCTACAGAAAGAGTGTTCAGATCTGCTCAATCAAAAGTATGGTTTAACTCTGTTAGCTGAATGCACAGATCAGAAAGAAGTTTCACAGAATGATTCTGTGTAGTTTATATTTGGAGACATTCCTTTTTCCACTATTACCCTCTTAGCGCTCCGAATCTCCACTTGCATTTTCTACAGAAAGAGTGTTTCAGAACGGCTCAATCAAAACTAAGGTTCAGCTCTTTTAGTTGAACAAACAGAACAGAAAGAAGTTTCACACAATTCTTCTGTGTAGTTTTTAATTGTAGACATTCTTTTTCCCAATATAGGCCTCTTAGCGCTCAGAATGTCCAATTGCAGTTTCTACAGAAAGAGTGTTTCAGAACGGCTCAATCAAAAGTAAGGTTCAACTCTGTTAGTTGAATGCACAGAACAGAAAGAAGCTTCACAGAATGCTACTGTGTAGTTTATATTTGAATATATTCCTTTTTCCACTATTACCCTCTTAGCCCTCCGAATGTCCACTTGCATTTTCTGCAGAAAGAGTGTTCAGAACTGCGCAATCAAAAGTATGGTTTAACTCTGTTAGCTTAATGAACATATCAGAAATAAGTTTCACACAATGCTTCTGTGTAGTTTTTATTAGAAGATATTCTTTTTCCCAATAGAGGCCTCTTAGCGCTCAGAATGTCCAATTGCAGTTTCTACAGAAAGAGTGTTTCAGAACGGCTCAATCAAAAGTAAGGTTCAACTCTGTTAGTTGAATGCACAAAACAGAAAGAAGTTTCATACAATGCTTCTGTGTAGTTTATATTTGAACATATTCTTTTTTCCACTATTACCCACTTAGCGCTACGAATGTCCAGTTGCATTTTCTACAGACAGAGGGTTTCAAAACTGCTCAATCAAAATATGGTTTAACTCTGTTAGCTGAATGCTCA
Organism: Symphalangus syndactylus; assembly: GCF_028878055.3. Lineage (NCBI taxonomy): Eukaryota > Metazoa > Chordata > Mammalia > Primates > Hylobatidae > Symphalangus > Symphalangus syndactylus. The sequence continues at coordinate 1,146,119 of NC_072439.2, forward strand.
GATCAGAAAGAAGTTTCACAGAATGCTTCTGTGTAGTTTATATTTGAATATATTCCTTTTTCCACTTCTACGCTCTTAGCGCTCCAAATGTCCAGTTGCATTTTCTACAGAAACAGTGTTCAGATCTGCTCAATCAAAAGTATGGTTTAACTCTGTTAGCTGAATGCACAGATCAGAAAGAAGTTTCACCGAATGATTCTGTGTAGTTTATATTTGAAGACATTCCTTTTTCCACTATTACCCTCTTAGCGCTCCGAATCTCCACTTGCATTTTCTACAAAAAGAGTGTTTCATAACTGATCAATCAAAAATATGTTTTATCTCTGTTAACTGAATTTACAGATCAGAAATAAGTTTCACAGAATGCATCTGTGTAGTTTTTATTTGAAGATATTCTTTTTCCCAATGTAGGCCTCTTAGCGCTTAGCATGTCCAATTGCAGTTTCTACACAAAGAGTGTTTCAGAACGGCTCAATCAAAAGTAAGGTTCAACTCTGTTAGTTGAATGCACAGAACAGAAAGAAGTTTCATACAATGCTTCTGTGTAGTTTATATTTGAACATATTCTTTTTTCCACTATTACCCACTTAGCGCTACGAATGTCCAGTTGCATTTTCTACAGACACAGTGTTTCAAAACTGCTCAATCAAAAGTATGGGTTAACTCTGTTAGCTGAATGCTCAGATCAGAAAGAAGTTTCACAGAATGCTTCTGTGTGGTTTATATTTGAATATATTGCTTTTTCCACTACTACGCTCTTAGCGCTCCAAATGTCCAGTTGCATTTTCTACAGAAAGAGTGTTCAGATCTGCTCAATCAAAAGTATGGTTTAACTCTGTTAGCTGAATGCACAGATCAGAAAGAAGTTTCACAGAATGATTCTGTGTAGTTTATATTTGGAGACATTCCTTTTTCCACTATTACCCTCTAAGCGCTCCGAATCTCCACTTGCATTTTCTACAGAAAGAGTGTTTCAGAACGGCTCAATCAAAACTAAGGTTCAACTCTTTTAGTTGAACAAACAGAACAGAAAGTAGTTTCACACAATTCTTCTGTGTAGTTTTTATTTGTAGACATTCTTTTTCCCAATATAGGCCTCGTAGCGCTCAGAATGTCCAATTGCAGTTTCTACAGAAAGAGTGTTTCAGAACGGCTCAATCAAAATAAGGTTCAACTCTGTTAGTTGAATGCACAGAACAGAAAGAAGTTTCATACAATGCTTCTGTGTAGTTTATATTTGAACATATTATTTTTTCCACTATTACCCACTTAGCGCTACGAATGTCCAGTTGCATTTTCTACAGACAGAGTGTTTCAAAACTGCTCAATCCAAAGTATGGTTTAACTCTGTTAGCTGAATGCTCAGATGAGAAAGAAGTTTCACAGAATGCTTCTGTGTAGTTTATATTTGAATATATTCCTTTTTCCACTACTACGCTCTTAGCGCTCCAAATGTCCAGTTGCATTTTCTACAGAAAGAGTGTTCAGATCTGCTCAATCAAAAGTATGGTTTAACTCTGTTAGCTGAATGCACAGATCAGAAGGAAGTTTCACCGAATGATTCTGTGTAGTTTATATTTGAAGACATTCCTTTTTCCACTATTACCCTCTTAGCGCTCCGAATCTCCACTTGCATTTTCTACAAAAAGAGTGTTTCATAACTGCTCAATCAAAAATATGTTTTATCTCTGTTAACTGAATTTACAGATCAGAAATAAGTTTCACAGAATGCATCTGTGTAGTTTTTATTTGAAGATATTCTTTTTCCCAATGTAGGCCTCTTAGCGCTTAGCATGTCCAATTGCAGTTTGTACAGAAAGAGTGTTTCAGGACGGCTCAATCAAAAGTAAGGTTCAACTCTGTTAGTTGAATGCACAGAACAGAAAGAATTTTCACAGAATCCTACTGTGTAGTTTATATTTGAACATATTCCCTTTTCCACTATTACCCTCTTAGCGCTCCGAATGTCCACTTGCATTTTCTACTGAAAGAGTGTTCAGAACTGCGCAATCAAAAGTATGGTTTAAATCTGTTAGCTTAATGAACATATCAGAAATAAGTTTCACACAATGCTTTTGTGTAGTTTTTATTTGAAGATATTATTTTTCCCAGTAGAGGCCTCTTAGCGCTCAGAATGTCCAATTGCATTTTCTACAGAAAGAGTGTTTCAGAAAGGCTCAATCAAAAGTAAGGTTCAACTCTGTTAGTTGAATGCACAGAACAGAAAGAAGTTTCATACAATGCTTCTGTGTAGTTTATATTTGAACATATTCTTTTTTCCACTATTACCCACTTAGCGCTACCAATGTCCAGTTACATTTTCTACAGAAAGAGTGTTTCAAAACTGCTCAATCAAAAGTATGGTTTAACTCTGTTAGCTGAATGCTCAGATCAGAAAGAAGTTTCACAGAATGCTTCTGTGTAGTTTATATTTGAATATATTCCTTTTTCCACTACTACTCTCTTAGCGCTCCAAATGTCCAGTTGCATTTTCTACAGAAAGAGTGTTCAGATCTGCTCAATCAAAAGTATGGTTTAACTCTGTTAGCTGAATGCACAGATCACAAAGAAGTTTCACAGAATGATTCTGTGTAGTTTATATTTGGAGACATTCCTTTTTCCACTATTACCCTCTTAGCGCTCCGAATCTCCACTTGCATTTTCTACAGAAAGAGTGTTTCAGAACGGCTCAATCAAAACTAAGGTTCAACTCTTTTAGTTGAACATACAGAACAGAAAGAAGTTTCACACAATTCTTCTGTGTAGTTTTTATTTGTAGACATTCTTTTTCCCAATATAGGCCTCTTAGCGCTCAGAATGTCCAATTGCAGTTTCTACAGAAAGAGTGTTTCAGAACGGCTCAATCAAAAGTAAGGTTCAACTCTGTTAGTTGAATGCACAGAACAGAAAGAAGTTTCATACAATGCTTCTGTGTAGTTTATATTTGAACATATTCTTTTTTCCACTATTACCCACTTAGCGCTACGAATGTCCAGTTGCATTTTCTACAGACAGAGTGTTTCAAATCTGCTCAATCCAAAGTATGGTTTAACTCTGTTAGCTGAATGCTCAGATGAGAAAGAAGTTTCACAGAATGCTTCTGTGTAGTTTATATTTGAATATATTCCTTTTTCCACTACTACGTTCTTAGCGCTCCAAATGTCCAGTTGCATTTTCTACAGAAAGAGTGTTCAGATCTGCTCAATCAAAAGTATGGTTTAACTCTGTTAGCTGAATGCACAGATCACAAAGAAGTTTCACAGAATGATTCTGTGTAGTTTATATTTGGAGACATTCTTTTTTCCACTATTACCCTCTTAGCGCTCCGAATCTCCACTTGCATTTTCTACAGAAAGAGTGTTTCAGAACGGCTCAATCAAAAATATGTTTTATCTCTGTTAACTGAATTTACAGGTCAGAAATAAGTTTCACAGAATGCATCTGTGTAGTTTTTATTTGAAGATATTCTTTTTCCCAATGTAGGCCTGTTAGCGCTTAGCATGTCCAATTGCAGTTTCTACAGAAAGAGTGTTTCAGAACGGCTCAATCAAAAGTAAGGTTCAACTCTGTTAGTTGAATGCACAGAACAGAAAGAATTTTCACAGAATGCTACTGTGTAGTTTATATTTGAATATATTCCTTTTTCCACTATTACCCTCTTAGCGCTCCAAATGTCCACTTGCATTTTCTACAGAAAGAGTGTTCAGAACTGCGCAATCAGAAGTATGGTTTAACTCTGTTAGCTTAATGAACATATCAGAAATAAGTTTCACACAATGCTTCTGTGTAGTTTTTATTTGAAGATATTATTTTTCCCAATAGAGGCCTCTTAGCGCTCAGAATGTCCAATTGCAGTTTCTACAGAAAGAGAGTTTCAGAAAGGCTCAATCAAAAGTAAGGTTCAACTCTGTTGGTTCAATGCACAGAACAGAAAGAAGTTTCATACAATGCTTCTGTGTAGTTTATATTTGAACATATCCTTTTTTCCACTATTACCCACTTAGCGCTACGAATGTCCAGTTGCATTTTCTACAGACAGAGTGTTTCAAAACTGCTCAATCAAAAGTATGGTTTAACTCTGTTAGCTGAATGCTCAGATCAGAAAGAAGTTTCACAGAATGCTTCTGTGTAGTTTATATTTGAATATATTCCTTTTTCCACTACTACTCTCTTAGCGCTCCAAATGTCCAGTTGCATTTTCTACAGAAAGAGTGTTCAGATCTCCTCAATCAAAAGTATGGTTTAACTCTGTTAGCTGAATGCACAGATCAGAAAGAAGTTTCACAGAATGATTCTGTGTAGTTTATATTTGGAGACATTCCTTTTTCCACTATTACCCTCTTAGCGCTCCGAATCTCCACTTGCATTTTCTACAGAAAGAGTGTTTCAGAACGGCTCAATCTAAACTAAGGTTCAACTCTTTTAGTTGAACAAACAGAACAGAAAGAAGTTTCACACAATTCTTCTGTGCAGTTTTTATTTGTAGACATTCTTTTTCCCAATATAGGCCTCCTAGCGCTCAGAATGTCCAATGGCAGTTTCTACAGAAAGAGTGTTTCAGAACGGCTCAATCAAAAGTAAGGTTCAACTCTGTTAGTTGAATGCACAGAACAGAAAGAAGTTTCATACAATGCTTCTGTGTAGTTTATATTTGAACATATTCTTTTTTCCACTATTACCCACTTAGCGCTACGAATGTCCAGTTGCATTTTCTACAGACAGAGTGTTTCAAAACTGCTCAATCAAAAGTATGGTTTAACTCTGTTAGCTGAATGCTCAGATCAGAAAGAAGTTTCACAGAATGCTTCTGTGTAGTTTATATTTGAATATATTCCTTTTTCCACTACTACGCTCTTAGAGCTCCAAATGTCCAGTTGCATTTTCTACAGAAAGAGTGTTCAGATCTGCTCAATCAAAAGTATGGATTAACTCTGTTAGCTGAATGCACAGATCAGAAAGAAGTTTCACCGAATGATTCTGTGTAGTTTATATTTGAAGACATTCCTTTTTCCACTATTACCCTCTTAGCGCTCCGAATCTCCACTTGCATTTTCTACAAAAAGAGTGTTTCATAACTGCTCAATCAAAAATATGTTTTATCTCTGTTAACTGAATTTACACATCAGAAATAAGTTTCACAGAATGCATCCGTGTAGTTTTTATTTGAAGATATTCTTTTTCCCAATGTAGGCCTCTTAGCGCTTAGCATGTCCAATTGCAGTTTCTACAGAAAGAGTGTTTCAGAAAGGCTCAATCAAAAGTAAGGTTCAACTCTGTTAGTTGAATGCACAGAACAGAAAGAATTTTCACAGAATGCTACTGTGTAGTTTATATTTGAATATATTCCTTTTTCCACTATTACCCTCTTAGCGCTCCGAATGTCCACTTGCATTTTCTACAGAAAGAGTGTTCAGAACTGCGCAATCAAAAGTATGGTTTAACTCTGTTAGCTTAATGAACATATCAGAAATAAGTTTCACACAATGCTTCTGTGTAGTTTTTATTTGAAGATATTATTTTTCCCAATAGAGGCCTCTTAGCTATCAGAATGTCCAATTGCAGTTTCTACAGAAAGAGTGTTTCAGAAAGGCTCAATCAAAAGTAAGGTTCAACTCTGTTAGTTGAATGCACAGAACAGAAAGAAGTTTCATACAATGCTTCTGTGTAGTTTATATTTGAACATATTCTTTTTTCCACTATTACCCACTTAGCGCTACGAATGTCCAGTTGCATTTTCTACAGACAGAGTGTTTCAAAACTGCTCAATCAAAAGTATGGTTTAACTCTGTTAGCTGAATGCTCAGATCAGAAAGAAGTTTTACAGAATGCTTCTGTGTAGTTTATATTTGAATATATTCCTTTTTCCACTACTACTCTCTTAGCGCTCCAAATGTCCAGTTGCATTTTCTACAGAAAGAGTGTTCAGATCTGCTCAATCAAAAGTATGGTTTAACTCTGTTAGCTGAATGCACAGATCAGAAAGATGTTTCACAGAATGGTTCTGTGTAGTTTATATTTGGAGACATTCCTTTTTCCACTATTACCCTCTTAGCGCTCCGAATCTCCACTTGCATTTTCTACAGAAAGAGTGTTTCAGAACGGCTCAATCAAAACTAAGGTTCAACTCTTTTAGTTGAACAAACAGAACAGAAAGAAGTTTCACACAATTCTTCTGTGTAGTTTTTATTTGTAGACATTCTTTTTCCCAATATAGGCCTCCTAGCGCTCAGAATGCCCAATTGCAGTTTGTACAGAAAGAGTGTTTCAGAACGGCTCAATCAAAAGTAAGGTTCAACTCTGTTAGTTGAATGCACAGAACAGAAAGAAGTTTCATACAATGCTTCTGTGTAGTTTATATTTGAACATATTCTTTTTTCCACTATTACCCACTTAGCGCTAGGAATGTCCAGTTGCATTTTCTACAGACAGAGTGTTTCAAAACTGCTCAATCAAAAGTATGGTTTAACTCTGTTAGCTGAATGCTCAGATCAGAAAGATGTTTCCCAGAATGCTTCTGTGTAGTTTATATTTGAATATATTCCTTTTTCCACTACTACGCTCTTAGCGCTCCAAATGTCCAGTTGCATTTTCTACAGAAAGAGTGTTCAGATCTGCTCAATCAAAAGTATGGTTTAACTCTGTTAGCTGAATGCACAGATCAGAAAGTAGTTTCACCGAATGATTCTGTGTAGTTTATATTTGAAGACATTCCTTTTTCCACTATTACCCTCTTAGCGCTCCGAATGTCCACTTGCATTTTCTACAAAAAGAGTGTTTCATAACTGCTCAATCAAAAATATGTTTTATCTCTGCTAACTGAATTTACAGATCAGAAATAAGTTTCACAGAATGCATCTGTGTAGTTTTTATTTGAAGATATTCTTTTTCCCAATGTAGGCCTCTTAGCGCTTAGCATGTCCAATTGCAGTTTCTACAGAAAGAGTGTTTCAGAAGGGCTCAATCAAAAGTAAGGTTCAACTCTGTTAGTTGAATGCACAGAACAGAAAGAATTTTCACAGAATGCTACTGTGTAGTTTATATTTGAATATATTCCTTTTTCCACTATTACCCTCTTAGCGCTCCGAATGTCCACTTGCATTTTCTACAGAAAGAGTGTTCAGAACTGCGCAATCAAAAGTATGGTTTAACTCTGTTAGCTTAATGAACATATCAGAAATAAGTTTCACACAATGCTTCTGTGTAGTTTTTATTTGAAGATATTATTTTTCCCAATATAGGCCTCTTAGCGCTCAGAATGTCCAATTGCAGTTTCTACAGAAAGAGTGTTTCAGAAAGGCTCAATCAAAAGTAAGGTTCAACTCTGTTAGTTGAATGCACAGAACAGAAAGAAGTTTCATACAATGCTTCTGTGTAGTTTATACTTGAACATATTCTTTTTTCCACTATTACCCACTTAGCGCTACGAATGTCCAGTTGCATTTTCTACAGACAGAGTGTTTCAAAACTGCTCAATCAAAAGTATGGTTTAACTCTGTTAGCTGAATGCTCAGATCAGAAAGAAGTTTCACAGAATGCTTCTGTGTAGTTTATATTTGAATATATTAATTTTTCCACTACTACTCTCTTAGCGCTCCAAATGTCCAGTTGCATTTTCTACAGAAGGAGTGTTCAGATCTGCTCAATCAAAAGTATGGTTTAACTCTGTTAGCTGAATGCACAGATCAGAAAGAAGTTTCACAGAATGATTCTGTGTAGTTTATATTTGGAGACATTCCTTTTTCCATTATTACCCTCATAGTGCTCCGAATCTCCACTTGCATTTTCTACAGAAAGAGTGTTTCGGAACGGCTCAATCAAAACTAAGGTTGAACTCATTTAGTTGAACAAACAGAACAGAAAGAAGTTTCACACAATTCTTCTGTGTAGTTTTTATTTGTAGACATTCTTTTTCCCAATATAGGCCTCCTAGCGCTCAGAATGTCCAATTGCAGTTTCTACAGAAAGAGTGTTTCAGAACGGCTCAATCAAAAGTAAGGTTCAACTCTGTTAGTTGAATGCACAGAACAGAAAGAAGTTTCATACAATGCTTCTGTGTAGTTTATATTTGAACATATCCTTTTTTCCACTATTACCCACTTAGCGCTACGAATGTCCAGTTGCATTTTCTACAGACAGAGTGATTCAAAACTGCTCAATCAAAAGTATGGTTTAACTCTGTTAGCTGAATGCTCAGATCAGAAAGAAGTTTCACAGAATGCTTCTGTGTAGTTTATATTTGAATATATTCCTTTTTCCACTATTACCCACTTAGCGCTCCAAATGTCCAGTTGCATTTTCTACAGAAAGAGTGTTCAGATCTGCTCAATCAAAAGTATGGTTTAACTCTGTTAGCTGAATGCACAGATCAGAAAGAAGTTTCACCGAATGATTCTGTGTAGTTTATATTTGAAGATATTCCTTTTTCCACTATTACCCACTTAGCGCTCCGAATCTCCACTTGCATTTTCTACAGAAAGAGTGTTTCATAACTGCTCAATCAAAAATATGTTTTATCTCTGTTAACTGAATTTACAGATCAGAAATATGTTTCACAGAATGCATCTTTGTAGTTTTTATTTGAAGATATTCTTTTTCCCAATGTAGGCCTCTTAGCGCTTAGCATGTCCAATTGCAGTTTCTACAGAAAGAGTGTTTCAGAACGGCTCAATCTAAAGTAAGGTTCAACTCTGTTAGTTGAATGCACAGAACAGAAAGAATTTTCACAGAATGCTACGGTGTAGTTTATATTTGAATATATTCCTTTTTCCACTATTACCCTCTTAGCGCTCCGAATGTCCACTTGCATTTTCTACAGAAAGAGTGTTCAGAACTGCGCAATCAAAAGTATGGTTTAACTCTGTTAGCTTAATGAACATATCAGAAATAAGTTTCACACAATGCTTCTGTGTAGTTTTTATTTGAAGATATTATTTTCCCAATAGAGGCCTCTTAGCGCTCAGAATGTCCAATTGCAGTTTCTTCAGAAAGAGTGTTTCAGAAAGGCTCAATCAAAAGTAAGGTTCAACTCTTTAGTTGAATGCACAGAACAGAAAGAAGTTTCATACAATGCTTCTGTGTAGTTTATATTTGAACATATTCTTTTTTCCACTATTACCCACTTAGCGCTACGAATGTCCAGTTGCATTTTCTACAGACAGAGTGTTTCAAAACCGCTCAATCAAAAGTATGGTTTAATTCTGTTAGCTGAATGCTCAGATCAGAAAGAAGTTTCACAGAATGCTTCTGTGTAGTTTATGTTTGAATATATTCCTTTTTCCACTACTACTCTCTTAGCGCTCCAAATGTCCAGTTGCATTTTCTACAGAAAGATTGTTCAGATCTGCTCAATCAAAAGTATGTTTTAACTCTGTTAGCTGAATGCACAGATCAGAAAGAAGTTTCACAGAATGATTCTGTGTAGTTTATATTTGGAGACATTCCTTTTTCCACTATTACCCTCTTAGCGCTCCGAATCTCCACTTGCATTTTCTACAGAAAGAGTGTTTCAGAACGGCTCAATCAAAACTAAGGTTCAACTCTTTTAGTTGAACAAACAGAACAGAAAGAAGTTTCACACAATTCTTCTGTGTAGTTTTTATTTGTAGACATTCTTTTTCCCAATAGAGGCCTCCTAGCGCTCAGAATGTCCAATTGCAGTTTCTACAGAAGGAGTGTTTCAGAACGGCTCAATCAAAAGTAAGGTTCAACTCTGTTAGTTGAATGCACAGAACAGAAAGAAGTTTCATACAATGCTTCTGTGTAGTTTATATTTGAACATATTTTTTTTCCACTATTACTCACTTAGCGCTACGAATGTCCAGTTGTATTTTCAACAGACACAGTGTTTCAAAACTGCTCAATCAAAAGTATGGTTTAACTCTGTTACCTGAATGCTCAGATCAGAAAGAAGTTTCACAGAATGCTTCTGTGTAGTTTATATTTGAATATATTCCTTTTTCCACTACTACTCTCTTAGCGCTCCAAATGTCCAGTTGCATTTTCTACAGAAAGAGTGTTCAGATCTGCTCAATCAAAAGTATGGTTTAACTCTGTTAGCTGAATGCACAGATCAGAAAGAAGTTTCACAGAATGATTCTGTGTAGTTTATATTTGGAGACATTCCTTTTTCCACTATTACCCTCGTAGCGCTCCGAATCTCCACTTGCATTTTCTACAGAAAGAGTGTTTCAGAACGGCTCAATCAAAACTAAGGTTCAACTCTTTTAGTTGAACAAACAGAACAGAAAGAAGTTTCACACAATTCTTCTGTGTAGTTTTTATTTGTAGACAATCTTTTTCCCAATATAGGCCTCCTAGCGCTCAGAATGTCCAATTGCAGTTTCTACAGAAAGAGTGTTTCAGAACGGCTCAATCAAAAGTAAGGTTCAACTCTGTTAGTTGAATGCACAGAACAGAAAGAAGTTTCATACAATGCTTCTGTGTAGTTTATATTTGAACATATTCTTTTTTCCACTATTACCCACTTAGCGCTACGAATGTCCAGTTGCATTTTCTACAGACAGAGTGTTTCAAAACTGCTCAATCAAAAGTATGGTTTAACTCTGTTAGCTGAATGCTCAGATCAGAAAGAAGTTTCACAGAATGCTTCTGTGTAGTTTATATTTGAATATATTCCTTTTTCCACTATTACCCACTTAGCGCTCCAAATGTCCAGTTGCATTTTCTACAGAAAGAGTGTTCAGATCTGCTCAATCAAAAATATGGTTTAACTCTGTTAGCTGAATGCACAGATCAGAAAGAATTTTCACCAAATGATTCTGTGTAGTTTATATTTGAAGATATTCCTTTTTCCACTATTACCCTCTTAGCGCTCCGAATCTCCACTTGCATTTTCTACAGAAAGAGTGCTTCATAACTGCTCAATCAAAAATATGTTTTATCTCTGTTAACTGAATTTACAGATCAGAAATAAGTTTCACAGAATGCATCTTTGTAGTTTTTATTTGAAGATATTCTTTTTCCCAATGTAGGCCTCTTAGCGCTTAGCATGTCCAATTGCAGTTTCTACAGAAAGAGTGTTTCAGAACGGCTCAATCAAAAGTAAGGTTCAACCCTGTTAGTTGAATGCACAGAACAGAAAGAATTTTCACAGAATGCTACTGTGTAGTTTATATTTGAATATATTCCTTTTTCCACTATTACCCTCTTAGCGCTCCGAATGTCCACTTGCATTTTCTACAGAAAGAGTGTTCAGAACTGCGCAATCAAAAGGATGGTTTAACTCTGTTAGCTTAATGAACATATCAGAAATAAGTTTCACACAATGCTTCTGTGTAGTTTTTATTTGAAGATATTATTTTCCCAATAGAGGCCTCTTAGCGCTCAGAATGTCCAATTGCAGTTTCTACAGAAAGAGTGTTTCAGAAAGGCTCAATCAAAAGTAAGGTTCAACTCTGTTAGTTGAATACACAGAACAGAAAGATGTTTCATACAATGCTTCTGTGTAGTTTATATTTGAACATATTCTTTTTTCCACTATTACCCACTTAGCGCTACGAATGTCCAGTTGCATTTTCTACAGACAGAGTGTTTCAAAACTGCTCAATCAAATGTATGGTTTAACTCTGTTAGCTGAATGCTCAGATCAGAAAGAAGTTTCACAGAATGCTTCTGTGTAGTTTATATTTGAATATATTCCTTTTTCCACTACTACTCTCTTAGCGCTCCAAATGTCCAGTTGCATTTTCTACAGAAAGAGTGTTCAGATCTGCTCAATCAAAATTATGGCTTAACTATGTTAGCTGAATGCACAGATCAGAAAGAAGTTTCACAGAATGATTCTGTGTAGTTTATATTTGGAGACATTCCTTTTTCCACTATTACCCTCTTAGCGTTCCGAATCTCCACTTGCATTTTCTACAGAAAGAGTGTTTCAGAACGGCTCAATCAAAACTAAGGTTCAACTATTTTAGTTGAACAAACAGAACAGAAAGAAGTTTCACACAATTCTTCTGTGTAGTTTTTATTTGTAGACATTCTTTTTCCCAATATAGGCCTCCTAGCGCTCAGAATGTCCAATTGCAGTTTCTACAGATAGAGTGTTTCAGAACGGCTCAATCAAAAGTAAGGTTCAACTCTGTTAGTTGAATGCACAGAACAGAAAGAAGTTTCATACAATGCTTCTGTGTAGTTTATATTTGAACATATTCTTTTTTCCACTATTACCCACTTAGCGCTACGAATGTCCAGTTGCATTTTCTACAGACAGAGTGTTTCAAAACTGCTCAATCAAAAGTATGGTTTAACTCTGTTAGCTGAATGCTCAGATCAGAAAGAAGTTTCACAGAATGCTTCTGTGTAGTTTATATTTGAATATATTTCTTTTTTCACTACTACGCTCTTAGCGCTCCAAATGTCCAGTTGCATTTTCTACAGAAAGAGTGTTCAGATCTGCTCAATCAAAAGTATGGTTTAACTCTGTTAGCTGAATGCACAGATCAGAAAGAAGTTTCACAGAATGATTCTGTGTAGTTTATATTTGGAGACATTCCTTTTTCCACTATTACCCTCATAGCGCTCCGAATCTCCACTTGCATTTTCTACAGAAAGAGTGTTTCAGAACGGCTCAATCAAAACTAAGGTTCAACTCTTTTAGTTGAACAAACAGAACAGAAAGAAGTTTCACACAATTCTTCTGTGTAGTTTTTATTTGTAGACATTCTTTTTCCCAATATAGGCCTCCTAGCGCTCAGAATGTCCAATTGCAGTTTCTACAGAAAGAGTGTTTCAGAACGGCTCAATCAAAAGTAAGGTTCAACTCTGTTAGTTGAAAGCACAGAACAGAAAGAAGTTTCATACAATGCTTCTGTGTAGTTTATATTTGAACATATTCTTTTTTCCACTATTACCCACTTAGCCCTACGAATGTCCAGTTGCATTTTCTACAGACAGAGTGTTTCAAAACTGCTCAATCAAAAGTATGGTTTAACTCTGTTAGCTGAATGCTCAGATCAGAAAGAAGTTTCACAGAATGTTTCTGTGTAGTTTATATTTGAATATATTCCTTTTTCCACTATTACCCACTTAGCGTTCCAAATGTCCAGTTGCATTTTCTACAGAAAGAGTGTTCAGATCTGCTCAATCAAAAGCATGGTTTAACTCTGTTAGCTGAATGCACAGAACAGAAAGAAGTTTCACCGAATGATTCTGTGTAGTTTATATTTGAAGATATTCCTTTTTCCACTATTACCCTCTTAGCGCTCCGAATCTCCACTTGCATTTTCTACAGAAAGAGTGTTTCATAACTGCTCAATCAAAAATATGTTTTATCTCTGTTAACTGAATTTACAGATCAGAAATAAGTTTCACAGAATGCATCTTTGTAGTTTTTATTTGAAGATATTCTTTTTCCCAATGTAGGCCTCTTAGCGCTTAGCATGTCCTATTCCAGTTTCTACAGAAAGAGTGTTTCAGAACGGCTCAATCAAAAGTAAGGTTCAACTCTGTTAGTTGAATGCACAGAACAGAAAGAATTTTCACAGAATGCTACTTTGTAGTTTATATTTGAATATATTCCTTTTTCCACTATTACCCTCTTAGCGCTCCGAATGTCGACTTGCATTTTCTACAGAAAGAGTGTTCAGAACTGCGCAATCAAAAGTATGGTTTAACTCTGTTAGCTTAATGAACATATCAGAAATAAGTTTCACACAATGCTTCTGTGTAGTTTTTATTTGAAGATATTATTTTCCCAATAGAGGCCTCTTAGCGCTCAGAATGTCCAATTGCAGTTTCTACAGAAAGAGTGTTTCAGAAAGGCTCAATCAAAAGTAAGGTTCAACTCTGTTAGTTGAATACACAGAACAGAAAGAAGTTTCATACAATGCTTCTGTGTAGTTTATATTTGAACATATTCTTTTTTCCACTATTACCCACTTAGCGCTACGAATGTCCAGTTGCATTTTCTACAGACAGAGTGTTTCAAAACTGCTCAATCAAAAGTATGGTTTAACTCTGTTAGCTGAATGCTCAGATCAGAAAGAAGTTTCACAGAATGCTTCTGTGTAGTTTATATTTGAATATATTACTTTTTCAACTACTACTCTCTTAGCGCTCCAAATATCCAGTTGCATTTTCTACAGAAAGAGTGTTCAGATCTGCTCAATCAAAAGTATGGTTTAACTCTGTTAGCTGAATGCACAGATCAGAAAGAAGTTTCACAGAATGATTCTGTGTAGTTTATATTTGGAGGCATTCCTTTTTCCACTATTACCCTCTTAGCGCTCCGAATCTCCACTTGCATTTTCTACAGAAAGAGTGTTTCAGAACGGCTCAATCAAAACTAAGGTTCAACTCTTTTAGTTGAACAAACAGAACAGAAAGAAGTTTCACACAATTCTTCTGTGTAGTTTTTATTTGTAGACATTCTTTTTCCCAATATAGGCCTCCTAGCGCTCAGAATGTCCAATTGCAGTTTCTACAGAAAGAGTGTTTCAGAACGGCTGAATCAAAAGTAAGGTTCAAATCTGTTAGTTGAATGCACAGAACAGAAAGAAGTTTCATACAATGATTCTGTGAGTTTATATTTGAACATATTCTTTTTTCCACTATTACCCACTTAGCGCTACGAATGTCCAGTTGCATTTTCTACAGACAGAGTGTTTCAAAACTGCTCAATCAAAAGTATGGTTTAACTCTGTTAGCTGAATGCTCAGATCAGAAAGAAGTTTCACAGAATGCTTCTGTGTAGTTTATATTTGAATATATTCCTTTTTCCACTACTACGCTCTTAGCGCTCCAAATGTCCAGTTGCATTTTCTACAGAAAGAGAGTTCAGATCTGCTCAATCAAAAGTATGGTTTAACTCTGTTAGCTGAATGCACAGATCAGAAAGAAGTTTCACCGAATGATTCTGTGTAGTTTATATTTGAAGACATTCCTTTTTCCACTATTACCATCTTAGCGCTCCGAAACTCCACTTGCATTTTCTACAAAAAGAGTGTTTCATAACTGCTCAATCAAAAATATGTTTTATCTCTGTTAACTGAATATACAGATCAGAAATAAGTTTCACAGAATGCATGTGTGTAGTTTTTATTTGAAGATATGCTTTTTCCCAATGTAGGCCTCTTAGCGTTTAGCATGTCCAATTGCAGTTTGTACAGAAAGAGTGTTTCAGAACGGCTCAATCAAAAGTAAGGTTCAACTCTGTTAGTTGAATGCACAGAACAGAAAGAATTTTCACAGAATGCAACTGTGTAGTTTATATTTGAATATATTCCTTTTTCCACTATTACCCTCTTAGCGCTCCGAATGTCCACTTGCATTTTCTACAGAAAGAGTGTTCAGAACTGCGCAATCAAAAGTATGGTTTAACTCTGTTAGCTTACTGAACATATCAGAAATAAGTTTCACACAATGCTTCTCTGTAGTTTTTATTTGAAGATATTATTTTTCCCAATAGAGGCCTCTTAGCACTCAGAATGTCCAATTGCAGTTTCTACAGAAAGAGTGTTTCAGAATGGCTCAATCAAAACTAAGGTTCAACTCTTTTAGTTGAACAAACAGAACAGAAAGAAGTTTCACACAATTCTTCTGTGTAGTTTTTATTTGTAGACATTCTTTCTCCCAATATAGGCCTCCTAGCGCTCAGAATGTCCAATTGCAGTTTCTACAGAAAGAGTGTTTCAGAAAGGCTCAATCAAAAGTAAGGTTCAACTCTGTTAGTTGAATGCACAGAACAGAAAGAAGTTTCATACAATGCTTCTGTGTAGTTTATATTTGAACATATTCTTTTTTCCACTATTACCCACTTAGCGCTACGAATGTCCAGTTGCATTTTCTACAGACAGAGTGTTTCAAAACTGCTCAATCAAAAGTATGGTTTAACTCTGTTAGCTGAATGCTCAGATGAGAAAGAAGTTTCACAGAATGCTTCTGTGTAGTTTATATTTGAATATATTCCTTTTTCCACTACTACACTGTTAGCGCTCCAAATGTCCAGTTGCATTTTCTACAGAAAGAGTGTTTCATAACTGCTCAATCAAAAATATATTTTATCTCTGTTAACTGAATTTACAGATCAGAAATAAGTTTCACAGAATGCATCTGTGTAGTTTTTATTTGAAGGTATTCTTTTTCCCAATGTAGGCCTCTTAGCGCTTAGCATGTCCAATTGCAGTTTCTACAGAAAGAGTGTTTCAGAACGGCTCAATCAAAAGTAAGGTTCAACTCTTTTAGTTGAATGCACAGAACAGAAAGAATTTTCACAGAATGCTACTGTGTAGTTTATATTTGAATATATTCCTTTTTCCACTATTACCCTCTTAGCGCTCCGAATGTCCACGTGCATTTTCTACAGAAAGAGTGTTCAGAACTGCGCAATCAAAAGTATGGTTTAACTCTGTTAGCTGAATGCACATATCAGAAATAAGTTTCACACAATGCTTCTGTGTAGTTTTTATTTGAAGATATTATTTTTCCCAATAGAGTCCTCTTAGCGCTCAGAATGTCCAATTGCAGTTTCTACAGAAAGAGTGTTTCAGAACGGCTCAATCAAAAGTAAGGTTCAACTCTGTTAGTTGAATGCACAGAACAGAAAGAAGTTTCATACAATGCTTCTGTGTAGTTTATATTTGCACATATTCTTTTTTCCACTATTACCCACTTAGCGCTATGAATGTCCAGTTGCGTTTTCTACAGACAGAGTGTTTCAAAACTGCTCAATCAAAAGTATGTGTTAACTCTGTTAGCTGAATGCTCAGATCAGAAAGAAGTTTCACAGAATGCTTCTGTGTAGTTTATATTTGAATATATTCCTTTTTCCACTACTACCCTCTTAGCGCTCCAAATGTGCAGTTGCATTTTCTACAGAAAGAGTGTTCAGATCTGCTCAATCAAAAGTATGGTTTAACACTGTTAGCTGAATGCACAGATCAGAAACAAGTTTCACAGAATGATTTTGTGTAGTTTATATTTGAAGACATTCCTTTTTCCACTATTACCCTCTTAGCGCTCCGAATCTCCACTTGCATTTTCTACAGAAAGAGTGTTTCAGAATGGCTCAATCAAAGCTAAGGTTCAACTCTTTTAGTTGAATGAACAGAACAGAAAGAAGTTTCACAGAATGCTTCTGTGTAGTTTTTATTTGTAGATATTTTTTTTCCCAATATAGGCCTCTTAGCGCTCAGAATGTCCAATTGCAGTTTCTACAGAAAGAGTGTTTCAGAACGGCTCAATCAAAATTAAGGTTCAACACTGGCAGTTGAATGCACAGAACAGAAAGAAGTTTCACAGAATGCTTCTGTGTAGTTTATATTTGAATATATTCCTTTTTCCACTATTACCCTCTTAGCGCTCCGAATCTCCACTTGCATTTTCTACAGAAAGAGTGTTTCAGAATGGCTCAATCAAAGCTAAGGTTCAACTCTTTTAGTTGAATGAACAGAACAGAAAGAAGTTTCACAGAATGCTTCTGTGTAGTTTTTATTTGTAGATATTTTTTTTCCCAATATAGGCCTCTTAGCGCTCAGAATGTCCAATTGCAGTTTCTACAGAAAGAGTGTTTCAGAACGGCTCAATCAAAATTAAGGTTCAACACTGGCAGTTGAATGCACAGAACAGAAAGAAGTTTCACAGAATGCTTCTGTGTAGTTTATATTTGAATATATTCCTTTTTCCACTATTACCCTCTTAGCGCTCCGAATGTCCACTTGCATTTTCTACAGAAAGAGAGTTCTGAACTGCGCAATCAAAAGTATGGTTTAACTCTGTTAGCTGAATGCACATATCGGAAATAAGTTTCAAACAATGCTTCTGTGTAGTTTTTATTTGAAGATATTTTTATTCCCAATATAGGCCTCTCAGCGCTCAGAATGTCCAATTGCAGTTTCTACAGAAAGAGTGTTTCAGAACGCCTCAATCAAATGTCAGGTTCAGCTCTCTTAGTTGAATGCACAGAACAGAAAGAAGTTTCACAGAATGCTTCTGTGTAGTATTTAGTTGAAGATACTCCTTTTTGGACTATTACCCACTTAGCGCTCCGAATATCCACTGGCAGTTTCTACACAAAGTGTGTTTCAGAACTGCTCCTTCGAAAGTAAGGCTCAACTCTGTTAGTTGAATGCGGAGAACAGAAAGGGGTTTCAGAGAATGCTTCTGTATAGTTTTTAATTGGAGATATTCCTTTTTCCTCTCTTACAATCTTAGCGCTCCGAATGTCCACTTGCATTTTCTACAAAAAGAGTGTTTCATAACTGCTCAATCAAAAATATGGTTTAGCTCTGTTAACTGAATTTACAGATCAGAAATAAGTTTCAGAGAATGTATCTGTGTAGTTTTTATTTGAAGATATTCTTTTTCCCAATGTAGGCCTCTTAGCGCATAGAATGTCCAATTGCAGTTTCTACAGAAAGAGTGTTTCAGAACGGCTCAATCAAAAGTAAGGTTCAACTCTGTTAGTTGCATGCACAGAACAGAAAAAAGTTTCGCCGAATGCTACTGTGTAGTTTATATTTGAATATATTCCTTGTTCCACTATTACCTTCTTAGCACTCCGAATGTCCACTTGCATTTTCTACAGAAAGAGTGTTCGGAACTGCGCAATCAAAAGTATGGTTTAACTCTGTTAGCTGAATGCACATATCAGAAATAAGTTTCACACAATGCTTCTGTGTAGTTTTTATTTGAAGATATTATTTTTCCCAATATAGGCCTCTTAGCGCTCAGAATGTCCAATTGCAGTTTCTACGGAAAGAGTGTTTCAGAACGGCTCAATCAAAGGTAAGGTTCAACTCTGTTAGTTGAATGCACAGAACAGAAAGAAGTTTCATACAATGTTTCTGTGTAGTTTATATTTGAACATATTATTTTTTCCACTATTACCCACTTAGCGCTACGAATGTCCAGTTGCATTTTCTACAGACAGAGTGTTCAAAACTGCTCAATCAAAAGTATGGTTTAACTCTGTTAGCTGAATGCTAAGATCAGAAAGAAGTTTCACTGAATGCTTCTGTGTAGTTTATATTTGAATATATTCCTTTTTCCACTACTACCCTCTTAGCGCTCCAAATGTCCAGTTGCATTTTCTACAGAAAGAGTGTTCAGATCTGCTCAATCAAAAGTATAGTTTATCTCTGTTAGCTGAATGCACAGATCAGAAAGAAGTTTCACAGAATGATTCTGTGCAGTTTATATTTGAAGACATTCCTTTTTCCACTATTACCCTCTTAGCGCTCCGAATCTCCACCTGCATTTTCTATAGAAAGAGTGTTTCAGAACGGCTCAATCAAAACTAAGGTTCAACACTTTTAGTTGAATGAACAGAACAGAAAGTAGTTTCACAGAATGCTTCTGTGTAGTTTTTATTTGTAGATATTCTCTTTCCCAATATAGGCCTCTTAGCGCTCAGAATGTCCAATTGCAGTTTCTACAGAAAGAGTTTTTCAGAACGGCTCAATCAAAACTAAGGTTGAACACTTTTAGTTGAATGAACAGAAGAGAAAGAAGTTTCACAGAATGCTACTGTGTAGTTTATATTTGAATATATTCCTTTTTCCAATCTTACCCTCATAGCGCTCCGAATGTCCACTTGCATTTTCCACAGAAAGAGTGTTCTGAACTGCGCAATCAAAAGTATGGTTTCACTCTGTTAGCTGAATGCACATATCAGAAATAAGTTTCAAACAATGCTTCTGTGTAGTTTTTATTTGAAGATATTATTTTTCCCAATATAGGCCTCTTAGCACTCAGAATGTCCAATTCCAGTTTCTACAGAAAGAGTGTTTCAGAACGGCTCAATCAAATGTAAGGTTCAACTCTCTTAGTTGAATGCACAGAACAGAAAGAAGTTTCACAGAATGCTTCTGTGTAGCATTTAGTTGAAGATACTCCTTTTTGGACTATTACCCACTTAGCGCTCCGAATATCCACTGGCAATTTCTACACAAAGAGTATTTCATAACTGCTCAATCAAAAATATGGTTTAGCTCTGTTATCTGAATTTACAGATCAGAAATAAGTTTCACAGAATGCATCTGTGTAGTTTTTATTTGAAGATATTATTTTTCCCAATGTAGGCCTCTTAGCGCTTAGAATGTCCAATTGCAGTTTCTACAGAAAGAGTGTTTCAGAACGGCTCAATCAAAAGTAAGGTTCAACTCTTTTAGTTGAATGCACAGAACAGAAAGAAGTTTCATACAATGCTTCTGTGTAGTTTATATTTGAACATATTCTTTTTTCCAATATTACCCACTTAGCGCTACGAATGACCAGTTGCATGTTCTACAGACAGAGTGTTTCAAAACTGCTCAATCAAAAGTATGGTTTAACTCTGTTAGCTGAATGCTCAGATCAGAAAGAAGTTTCACAGAATGCTTCTGTGTAGTTTATATTTGAATATATTCCTTTTTCCACTACTACCCTCTTAGCGCTTCAAATGTCCAGTTGCATTTTCTACAGAAAGAGTGTTCAGATCTGCTGAATCAAAAGTATGGTTTAACTCTGTTAGCTTAATGCACAGATCTGAAAGAAGTTTCACAGAATCATTCTGTGCAGTTTATATTTGAAGACATTCCATTTTCCACTATTACCCTCTTAGCGCTCCGAATCTCCACTTGCATTTTCTACAGAAAGAGTGTTTCAGAACGGCTCAATCAAATCTAAGGTTCAAATCTGTTAGTTGAATGCACAGAACAGAATGTAGTTTCACAGATTCCTTCTGTGTAGTTTGTAATTGAAGATATTCCTTTTTCCACTGTTACCCTCTTAGAGCTCAGAATGTCCACTTGCATTTTCTACAGAAAGTGTGTTCAGAACTGCTCTATCAAAAGTATGATTTAACTCTGTTAGGTGAATGCACAGATCAGAAATAAGTTTCACAGAATTCTTCTGTGTAGTTTATATATGAAGATATTCCATTTTCCACTATTACCCACTTATCTCTCTGAATGTCCAGTTGCATTTTCTACAGAAAGAGTGTTTCAGAACTGCTCAATCAAAAGTATGGTTTAGCTCTGTTAGCTGAATGCACAGATCAGAAAGATGTTTCACAGAATGCTGCTGTGTAGTGTTTATATGGAGATATTCTTTTTACCAATATAGGCCTCTTAGCGCACAGAATGTCCAATTGCAGTTTCTACAGAAAGAGTGTTTCAGAAAGGCTCAATCAAAAGTAAGGTTCAACTCTGTTAGTTGAATGAACAGAACAGAAAGAAGTTTCAGAGAATGATTCTGTGTAGTTTATATTTGAAGATATTCCTTTTTCCACTATTACCTTCTAAGCGCTCCGAATGTCCACTTGCATTTTCTACAGAAAGCGTGTTTCCGAACTGCTCAATCAAAAGTATGGTTTAACTCTGTTAGCTGAATGCACAGATCAGTACGAAGTTTCACAGAATGTTTCTGTGTAGTTTTCATTTGAAGATAGTCCTTTCTCATATATAGGCCTCTTAGCGCTCCGAATATCCAATTGCAGTTTCTACAGAAAGAGTGTTTCAGAACGGCTCAATGAAAAGTAGGGTTCAACTCTTTTAGTTGAATTCACAGAACAGAAAGAAGTTTCACAGAATGCTTCTGTGTAGTATTTATTTGAAGGTATTCCTTTTTCCACTATTAACCTCTTAGCTCTCCAAATGTCCAGTTGCATTTTCTACAGAATGAGTGTTCAGAACTGCTCAAACATAAGTGTGGTTTAACCCTGTTAGGTGAATGCACAGATCAGAAAGAAGTTTCACAGAATTCTTCTGGGTAGTTTATATTTGAAGATATTCCATTTTTCACTATTACCCACTTAGCGCTCTGAATCTCCAATTGCATTATCTACAGAAAGATTGTTTCAGAACTGCTCAATCAAAAGAATGGTTTAACTCTGTTAGCTGAATGCACAGAACAGAAAGAAGTTTCACAGAATGCTGTGGTGTAATGTTTATATGAAGATATTCTTTTTACCAATATAGGCCTCTTAGCGCTCAGAATGTCCAATTGCAGTTTCTACAGAAAGGGTGTTTCAGAAAAGCTCAATCAAAAGTAAGGTTCAACTATGTTAGTTGAATGCACAGAACAAAAAGAAGTTTCACAGAATGCTTCTGTGTAGTTTATATTTTACATATTCTTTTTTCCACTATTACCCACTTAGCGCTACGAATGTCCAGTTGCATTTTCTACAGACAGAGTGTTTCAAAACTGCTCAATCAAAAGTATGGTTTAACTCTGTTAGCTGAATGCTCAGATCAGAAAGAAGTTTCACAGAATGCTTCTGTGTAGTTTATATTTGAATATATTCCTTTTTCCACTACAACGCTCTTAGCGCTCCAAATGTCCAGTTGCATTTTCTACAGAAAGAGTGTTCAGAACTGCTCAATCAAATGTATGATTTAACTCTCTTAGCTGAATGCACAGATTAGAAAGAAGTTGCACAGGATGCTTCTGTGTAGTTTTTATTTGAAGATATACTTTTTCCCAATATAGGCCTCTAGCGCTCAGATTGTCCAATTGCAGTTTCTACACAAAGAGTGTTTCAGAACTGCTCCTTCAAAAGTAGGGCTCAACTCTGTTATTTGAATGCACAGAACAGAAAGTAGTTTCACAGAATGCTTCTCTGTAATTCATATTTGACGATATTACTTTTTCCACTATTACCCACTTAGAGCTCCGAATGTCCACTTGCATTTTCTACAGAAAGAGTGTTCAGAACTGCTCAATCAAAAGTATGGTTTAACTCTGTTAGTTGAATGCACAGATCAGAAAGAAGTTTCACAGAATTCTTCTGTGTAGTTTTTATTTGAAGATATTCCTTTTTCCAATATAGGTCTCTTAGCGCTCAGAATGTCCAATTGCAGTATCTGCAGAAAGAGAGTTTCAGAACTGCTCCATCAAAAGTAAGGTTCAATACTGTTAGTTGAATGCACGGAACAGAAAGAAGTTTCAGAGAATGCTTCTGTGTAGTTTATATTTGAAGATATTCCTTTTTTCACTATCACCCTCTTAGCGCTCCGAATCACCACTTGCATTTTCTACAGAAAGAGTGTTTCAGAACGGCTCAATCAAAAGTAAGGTTCAACTCTTTTAGTTGAATGAACAGAACAGAAAGAAGTTTCACAGAATGCTTCTGTGTAGTATTTAGTTATAGATATTCTTTTTTCAACTATTACCCTCTTAGCGTTCCGAATGTCCACTGGCAGTTTCTACACAATGAGTGTTTCAGAACAGCTCCTTCAAAGTAAGGCTCAAATCTGTTAGTTGAATGCAGAGAACAGAAAAGAGTTTCAGAGAATGCTTCTGTGTAGTTTTAATTTGGGGATATTCCTTTTTCCACTAATACAATCTTAGCGCTCCGAATGTCCACTTGCATTTTCTACAGAAAGAGTTTCTCATAAATTCTCAATCAAAAGTATCGTTTAACTCTGTTAGCTGAATGCACAGATCAGAAATAAGTTTCACAGAATGCTTCTGAGTAGTTTTTATTTGGAGATATTCTTTTTCCCAATATAGGCCACTTAGTGCTCAGAATGTCCAATTGCAGTTTCTACAGAATGAGTGTTTCAGAAGGCTCAATCAAAAGTAAGGTTCAACTCTGTTAGTTGAATGCACAGAACAGAAAGAAGTTTCACAGAATGCTTCTGTGTAGTTTATATTTGAATGTATTTCTTTTTCCACTATTACCATCTTAGCGCTCCGAATGTCCACTTGCATTTTCTACAGAAAGAGGGTTTCAGAACGGTTCCATCAAAAGTAAGTTTCTACTCTGTTACTTGAATGCACAGAACAGCAAGAAGTTTCACAGAATACTTCTGTGTAGTTTATATTTGAATATATTCCTTTTTCCAGTTTTACCCTCTTAGTGCTCCGAAAGTCCACTTGCATTTTCTACAGAAAGAGTGTTCAGAATGGCTCAATCAAAAGTATGGTTTTACTCTGTTATTTGAATGCACATAACAGAAATAAGTTTCACAGAATCCTTCCGTGTAGTATTTTGTTGAAGATATTCCTTTTTCGACTATTATCCTCTTAGCTCTCCGAATGTCCAATTTCAGTTTCTACACAAAGAGTGTTTCAGAACTGCTCCTTCAAAAGTAGGGCTCAACTCTGTTAGTTGAATGCAGAGAACAGAAAGGAGTTACACAGAATGCCTCTGTGTAGTTTATATTTGAATATATTCCCTTTTTCAGTATTACCCTCTTAGCGCTCCGAATGTCCACTTGCATTTTCTACAGAAAGAATGTTCAGAACTGCTCAATCAAAAGTATGGTTTAACTCTGTTAGCTGAATGCACAGATCAGAAAGAATTTTCACAGAATGCTTCTGTGTACTTTTTATTTGAAGATATTCCTTTCTCCAATATAGGAGCCTTAGCGCTCAGTATGTCCAATTGCAGTATCTTCAGAAAGAGTGTTTCTGAACTGCTCAATCAAATGTAAGGTTCAACTCTGTTAGTTGAATGAACGGAACAGAAAGAAGTTTCATAGAATGCTTCTGTGTAGTTTATATTTGAAGATGTTCCTTTTTCCACTATTACCTTCTAAGCGCTCCGAATGTCCACTTGCATTTTCTACAGAAAGAGTGTTTCCGAACTGCTCAATCAAAAGTATGGTTTAATTCTGTTAGCTGAATGCACAGATCAGTACGAAGTTTCACGGAATGCTTCTGTGTAGTTTTTATTTGAAGATAGTCCTTTTTCCAATATAGGCCTCTTAGCGCTCCGAATATCCAATTGCAGTTTCTACAGAAAGAGTGTTTCAGAATGGCTCAATCAAAAGTAGGGTTCAACTCTTTTAGTTGAATGCACAGAACAGAAAGTAGTTTCACAGAATGCTTCTGTGTAGTATTTATTTGAATATATTCCTTTTTCCACTATTACCCTCTTAGCGCTCCGAATGTCCACTTGCAGTTTCTACAGAAAGAGTGTTTCAGGACTGCTCCTTCAAAAATAAGGCTCAACCCTGTTAGTTGAAAGCAGAGAACAGAAACAAGTTTCAGAGAATGCCTCTGTGTAGTTTTTATTTGAAGATATTCCTTTTTCCACAATTACCATCTTAGCGCACCGAATGACCACTTGCATTTTCTACAGAAAGAGTGTTTCAGAACTGCTAAATCAAAAGTATCGTTTAACTCTGTTAGCTGAATGCACAGATAAGAAAGAAGTTTCACAGAATGCATCTGTTTAGTTTTTATTTTAAGATATTCTTTATCCCAATATAGGCATCATAGCGCTCAGTATGTTAAATTGCAGTTTCTACAGAAAGAGTGTTTCAGAACGGCTCAATCAAAAGTAAGGTTCAACTCTGTTAGTTGAATGCACAGAACAAAAAGAAGTTTCACAGAATGCTTCTCAGTAGTTTATATTTGAATATATTCCTTTTTCCACTATTACCCTCTTAGCGCTCCGAATGTCCACTTGCATTTTCTACATAAAGAGTGTTCAGAACGGCTCAATCAAAAATATGGTTTTACTCTGTTAGTTAAATGCACATATCAGAAATAAGTTTCAGAGGAGGCTTCTGTGTAGTATTTAGTTGAAGATATTCCTTTTTTGAATATTAACCTCTTAGCGCTCCGAATGTCCACTGGCAGTTTCTACACAAAGAGTTTTTCAGAACTGCTCCTTCAAAAGTAATGCTCAATACTGTAAGTTGAATGCAGAGAACAGAAAGAAGTTTCACAGAATGCTTCTGTGTAGTTTATATTTGAATATATTCCTTTTTTCAGTATTACCCTCTTAGCGCTCCGAATGTCCACCTGCATTTTCTACAAAAAGAGTGTTCAGAACTGCTCAATCAAAAGTATGGGTTATCTCTGTTAGCTGAATGCACATATCAGTACGAAGTTTCACAGAATGCTTCTGTGTAGTTTTTATTTGAAGATAGTCCTTTTTCAAATATAGGCCTCTTAGCGCTCCGAATATCCAATTGCAGTTTCTACAGAAAGAGTGTTTCAGAACGGCAAAATGAAAAGTAGGATTCAACACTTTTAGTTGAATTCACAGAACAGAAAGTAGTTTCACAGATTGCTTCTGTGTAGTATTTATTTGAAGGTATTCCTTTTTCCACTATTACCCTAGTAGCGCTCGGAATGTCCACTTGCAGTTTCTACAGAAAGTGTGTTTCAGGGCTGCTCCTTCAAAAATAAGGCTCAACTCTGTTAGTTGAATGCAGAGAACAGAAAGAAGTTTCAGAGAATGCCTCTGTGTAGTTTTTATTTGAAGATATTACTTTTTCCACAATTACCAACTTAGCGCACCGAATGTCCACTTGCATTTTCTACAGAAAGAGTGTTTCAGAACTGCTAAATCAAATGTATCATTTAATTCTGTTAGCTGAATGCACAGATCAGAAAGTAGTTTCAGAGAATGCATCTCTGTAGTTTTTATTTGAAGATATTATTTTTCTCAATATAGGACTCTTAGCGTTCAGAAATCCAATTACACTTTGTACAGAAAGTGTGTTTCAGAACTGCTCAATCAAAATTAAGGTTCAACTCTGTTAGTTGAATGCACAGAACAGAATGTAGTTTCACAGAATGCTTCTGTGTAGTTTATATTTGAATATATTCCATTTTCCACTATTACCCACTTAGCGCTCTGAATGTCCAGTTGCATTTTCTACAGAAAGAGTGTTTCAGAACTGCTCAATCAAAAGTATGGTTTAACTCTGTTAGCTGAATGCAGAGATCAGAAAGAAGCTTCACAGAATGCTGCTGTGTAGTGTTTATATGAAGATATTCTTTTTACCAATATAGGCCTCTTAGATCTCCGAATGTCCACTTGCATTTTCTACAGAAAGTGTGTTCAGAACTGCTCTATCAAAAGTATGGTTTAACTGTGTTAGGTGAATGCACAGATCAGAAATAAGTTTCACAGAATTCTTCTGTGTAGTTTATATTTGAAGATATTCCATTTTCCACTATTACCCACTTAGCGCTCTGAATGTCCAGTTGCATTTTCTACAGAAAGAGTGTTTCAGAACTGCTCAATCAAAAGTATGGTTTAACTCTGTTAGCTGAATGCACAGATCAGAAAGAAGTTTCACAGAATGCTGCTGTGTAGTGTTTATATGAAGATATTCTTTTTACCAATATAGGCCTCTTAGCGCTCAGAATGTCCAATTGCATTTTCTACAGAAAGAGTGTTTCAGAAAGGCTCAATCAAAAGTAAGGTTCAACTATGTTAGTTGAATGCACAGAACAGAAACAAGTTTCACAGAATGCTTCTGTGTAGTTTATATTTGAATATATTCCTTTTTGCACTACTACCCTCTTAGCGCTCCAAATGTCCTGTTGTATTTTCTACAGAAAGAGTGTTCAGAACTGATCAATCAAATGTATGATTTAACTCTGTTAGCTGAATGCACAGATCAGAAAAAGTGTCACAGAATGCTTCTGTGTAGTTTTTATTTGAAGATATTCTTTTTCCCAATATAGGCCTCTTATCGCTCAGATTGTCCAATTGAATTTTCTACAGAAAGAGTGTTTCAGAATGGCTCTATCAAAAGTAAGGTTCAACTCTGTTATTTGAATGCACAGAACAGAAAGTAGTTTCACAGAATGCTTGTCTGTAGTTCTTATTTGACGATATTACTTTTTCCACTATTACCCTCTTAGAGCTCCGAATGTCCACTTGCATTTTCTACAGAAAGAGTGTTCAGAACTGCTCAATCAAAAGTATGGTTTAACTCTGTTAGTTGAATGCACAGATCAGAAAGAAGTTTCACAGAATTCTTCTGTGTAGTTTTTATTTGAAGATATTCCTTTTTCCAATATAGGACTCTTAGCGTTCAGAATTTCCAATTGCAGTATCTACAGAAAGAGAGTTTCAGAACTGGTCAATCAAAAGTAAGGTTCAATATTGTTAGTTGAATGCAAGGAACAGAAAGAAGTTCTACAGAATGCTTCTGTGTAGTTTATATTTGAAGATATTCCTTTTTCCTCTATTACCCTCTTAGCGCTCCGAATCACCACTTGCATTTTCTACAGAAAGAGTGTTTCAGAACGGCTCAATGAAAAGTAAGGTTCAACTCTTTTAGTTGAATGCACAGAAAAGAAAGAAGTTTCACAGAATGCTTCTGTTTAGTATTTAGTTGAAGATATTCCTTTTTCGACTATTACCCTCTTAGCGTTCCGAATGTCCACTGGCAGTTTCTACACAAAGAGTGTTTCAGAACAGCTCCTTCAAAAGTAAGGCTCAACTCTGTTAGTTTAATGCAGAGAACAGAAAGGAGTTTCAGAGAATGCTTCTGTGTAGTTTTTATTTAGGGATATTCCTTTTTCCACTATTACAATCTTAGCGCTCCTAATGTCCACTTGCATTTCCTACAGAAACAGTGTTTAATAACTGCTCAATCAAAAGTATGGTTTAACTCTGTTAGCTGAATGCACAGATCAGAAATAAGTTTCACAGAATTCTTCTGAGTAGTTTTTATTTGGAGATATTCTTTTTCCCAATATAGGCCACTTAGCGCTCAGAATGTCCAATTGCGATTTCTACAGAATGAGTGTTTCAGGACGGCTCAATCAAAAGTAAGGTTCAACTCTGTTAGTTGAATGCACAGAACAGAAAGAAGTTTCACAGAATTCTTCTGTGTAGTTTATATTTGAATATATTCCTTTTTCCTGTATTACCTTCTTAGTGCTCCGAATTTCCACTTGCATTTTCTTCAGAAAGAGTGTTCATAATGGCTCAATCAAAAGTATGGTTTTACTCTGTTAGTTGAATGCACATATCAGAAATAAGTTTCACAGAATGCTTCTGTGTAGTATTTAGCTGAAGATATTCCTTTTTCGACTTTTATCCTCTTAGCTCTCCGAATGTCCAATTTCAGTTTCTACACAAAGAGTGTTTCGGAACTGCTCCTTCAAAAGTAAGGCTCAACTCTGTTAGTTGAATGCACAGAACAGAAAGAAGTTGCAGAGAACAGAAAGAAATTTCACAGAATGCTTCTGTTTACTTTATATTTGAATATATTCCTTTTTCCACTACTACCCTCTTAGCGCTGCAAATGTCCAGTTGCATTTTCTACAGAAAGAGTGTTCAGAACTGCTCAATCAAAAGTACGGTTTAACTCTGTTAGCTGAATGCACAGATCAGAAAGATGTTTCACAGAATGATTCTGTGTAGTTTATATTTGAAGATATTCCTTTCTGTTCTCTGCATTAAAATCAATCAAAAAATTATATTGAAATTGAAATACTGAATTTTATACTAAAGACAAGGCATACAACTGAAAATGAAATTTTCCAGGTGAAAATTTCCAAATCATAAATATGTAGGGACAAAAAACTTTATTTATAAAGAAAAAGATAATTCTAATTAATTGATGATTCCAAGGTTTACAACTTTAAAAATAAATATTATCTTTGAAGTAAAGTCCATTTAAATTATTTATGCCGCCAAAATTCTAGTAATTGTATATGTATATCATGTAAACTTTTTCGAGAAATATGGAATTGGAAATGTTAGAGTATTATGCGGAAAAAATCACCTAAAGGAAAAAATTATCTCCTCATGAAATATTACTTTAGCCACTTTGACAGGGGCAGGTTAAAGAACACTTAATGCACATCAATATGATTAGGAGATGCGCGCTTAGAAATACGTTATCATTGAAAAGAGAATTGTATTATCAGGTTTGCAGGGGCCCTTCTTATCCTTCATATTTATGTAACTTTGTCATCTATAGAAAGATTATAAGAATTTTAAAAATAGCTGATAGTTAAGAAACATCACCATAACACTGTGCTGAATGCATAATAAAACATTTCCCTTCTCTCTAAAAGCCTTTTAAAATTATGTGCCATAATCAGTATGGCCAGCAGAGGGTCATTTCCATGTTCAAGTTCCTCTGTTTCTCGAGGGTGAGAATCCTTCTATAGTCTTCTGAGGGTGACACTGTAGTGTTTTCTTAGCCTGATTATTTTTATCTATTTTTTCCGATCCTTTCCTTTGTATATTTACATTTTACATATTGAAAGTTATTTTTTCAAATATTTTATATGCAAATTTACAAAGTACAACGACTGTACATTAAAATAACTTATTTATGCCATATGGAAGATTAAATATAATTTTACAATATCTAATATTGATTGTTTAGTTTCTAATCATTGATACTTGACATGATTTTTCCCAGCATACCTCAAAATATTCTTCAAAATCCTGCGAATTAATTCCTGTAACACTTCTGAGGTGTATTAATAAGCTAGAGATGTAAAGAAGATTTGCAGAGAAAATTAGGTTCCCAAATTAGAAATTTTGTCCCACTATCGACTAGAAACCTCTTGAAATGATCAAAAACAATAATAATGCATGTCATAGAGGAAAACCAATAAGGCTGCTGCAGCATGACTACCTCTGTGACCTCATACAAGTTACGTGTGGGTCCCTACTTCTGTGACCTCAGACAAGTTACGTGTGGGTCCGCACTTATTTTCTTCATCTCTAATAAATATTTGACAAATCTCATTTTCAAAAGTCTTTTAAGGCCTATCCACCTTTATTTTTCAGATGGAGTTTTGCTCTCATTGCCCAGGCTGCAGTGCAATGTCATGGTCTCGGCTCACACAACCTCCGACTCCCGGGTTCATGTGATTCTCCTGCCTCCACCTCCTGAGTAGCTGGGATTACAGGTGCGCAACACAACGCCCAGCTAATTTTTTGTATTTTTAGTAGAGATGGGGTTTCACCATGTTGGTCAGGCTGGTCTTGAACTCCCGACCTCAGGTGATCTGCACGCCTCGGCCTCTCAAAGTGCTGGGATTACAGGCATGAGCAACCGCGGCCTGTGAGGGCTTTCTACTTTTAAGATGTCAGGACGTATAGCCTGGGAGGTAAATGGTAGTATATATATACATATATATATATATATGTATATATATATACACACACACACTGTATATATATACATATATACGGTATATTATACTATATATACATATATACTGAATATTATACTCTATATATACATATCTACTGTATATTATATGTATATATATATATATACACATACACACATACACACATACACACATGAGACAGAGAGAAGAGATAGACAATTTCATGTGAAAATATAAACTGTTAACATAATATTTTGCTTCTCTGAGGAATATTTAGCATTGTTCTCAATCTTCTCTGCAGAATTTAAGCATTTTTCTCAGAACTCACCAGATAGAATGAGGGAGGGGCCATATGATACGAGCCAGAGATGAAGGGAGAACAATAGAGAGGGTGCTTTGGGAAAAATAGTACAGTAAGGCTAGGGAATACTTCTCTCCAACAAAAAGACCAAGGTCACAGCTGTATCTCTTCAGAAGCCAAACTTTCTTTTAAAATGTCAATTTCCATCTATTTCTTGCTTCACAGACATTCCATTCATTGCTGGATTTCAAATAAAGCCTTTCCATGTGCAACCTTTCTATAGAAAAAGAGAAATATGGGGGACAGTACAGTCTAAGAAGTGATTAAGAATATCTAGTGGACTTTCCCAGACTGTAAATCTTTACATATATCTGAGCCTAATGAGGTGATTTATTGTGCTATAATGCACAGTGAACTATACAGATGCTTCTTTTTGATCATGCTGCAGAATGGAACTAAATACTAAATACCAAATAGCACTCCCATGATTCTTATACATGTCATTCATATGGCATATTTATGCTTTTTTATATAGCAATTCTTATTCTTAGCTCTTAGGCAATTACGGAATCTTTTTGTCATTTTAATAATCATGCTCCATTTGAGTTATGCAAGGTAGAAATTCTAAGTAGAAAATCTTGTTTTTATTGAAAGTTTTTAGTAAACATTTTGGAAAAAGTCTGTTT
Organism: Symphalangus syndactylus; assembly: GCF_028878055.3. Taxonomy (NCBI): domain Eukaryota; kingdom Metazoa; phylum Chordata; class Mammalia; order Primates; family Hylobatidae; genus Symphalangus; species Symphalangus syndactylus. The sequence goes on from NC_072439.2 coordinate 1,177,886, forward strand.
TTTGATGCTACTTCTGCACGCTTTCTCAACATGATATTACTTGGTATTGTCCTTATTAACCATAGTACACCATATTCTGCAAATGTTAGAGAGGGTTAAAAATCAGTCATGTATAAGTAAAGCTAATGAAATAGAAAGGAAACCATATTTAGGAAATGGAAGGCAGAAGCAAATGTATTAACCGTGAGTTAGAAACGGTTTAGTCTTTGGAGTGAAGCAGCAAGAGTTTAAAAATCTGGTTTGTGATTCACTAGCTTTGTGACCTTGGAGAATTACTTCAGATTTCTGAGTATCAGTTTAGTAGGTGATATCAATTGCAACTTCGCAGAAATATCACAAGTATTAAATAAAGGACTTAGTATCTGGGAGAGCATAGAAAATTACTAATAGTTACATTTTTGTTAATATTACCGTTATTATTATCATACGTATAGTATTTTCTTTCACTGACAATGCATTTAGGACATAAGGAGAACTATAGAACAGTGCTTCTCCAACTTAAATGCAGAGCATGAATCACCTGGAGTTTTGTCAAAATGCGAATTCTGACTCAGTAGCCCTGCAAACTAAGGAAATCTTGATAATGCTGGTGCTGCTAGTTCACCAACAGACCACACGTTTTGCAACAGCTATATAGAATGTCCTGTTTCTTTTTTTAATCACAAAACATGGCAAGCTCTAAAATAAAGCAGAATAACAGATTTAAATGTTAATACTCATGTCCTCAATTTATAATTTCTCCCTCCCTAACAATGGTATAATTCTGATTAAAAATTAGCAAAGAAAAAAATGGAAATTAATCTTCCTATGTTTATTCTTTTAACAAATTCTGTGTGATTACTACTGGGTTACTTGCTGTAGGAAATAGAAAAATTGCTTTGACATAGATCCTCAAGAATCTGTCCCACTACAAGCTTCTTTTTGTAGGAAGCTAAAAGATTTATATAAATAACCGTAATTAAAGAGACAAATGAAGAAGGGCAATGAAAGACGTAGGGAAAGTGCTAGAGGAGTTCGGGGTGGAGGAAAATTATCCTATAATAATATCTATGCGTAACATTATGCTATCTTCCCTAACCAGCGCTTGACCAGATTGTCACAGTGAACTTTGGTCCTTTCTTATATCTTAGTTTTGGTTCCCACATCCTTCTGTTTGGGGAAGTTCTTGTTTTCCTCATGTAATGACAACAACACTTAAACAATGTATACTAGATAAAAGGAACTATATTGCTTTATTTACATAGTTAATTTAATTTGTACAATGAACTATGAAGTAATCAGCATTATTTCCTTCATTTTACATATGAGAAAATGGAGAATCAGCGACATTGAATCATCTCAAGTTTCTAAAATATCCACTCTCACCAGGCTGTTTACCCTGTTTTTGTCTGTATGCTGCTATAACAAAATGCCACAGATTGAGTAATTCATAAAAAACAGAAATGTATTTCTCACAGTTCTGGGGCTGAGAAGTCCGAAATCAAGGCAGTGGAGATTTGGCAGTTGGTCCCGAGGTGGCACCTTCTTGCTTCGTCTTCACGTGACAAAAGTGGGCAAAAACGGACAATGTAACGACATGGCAGAAGAGACTGAGGAGCCCGGCATTCCTCTAAAGCATCTTTTACGAGGACGTTTATCTCATTCATGAGGGTGGATCCTTCTTCATTTAATCACTTAACCAAAAGCCCCATCTCTTGATGTCATTGTCCTGGGATTTTAGTTTCAACATACAAACTTTGGATGGGCACATAGGTTCAAATCATAGCACCCTCCAAATTATAATGCCTCTCTCATGCCTGTTCTCCTTGAAGTACCCTCTGGTTTTGCTCTCTTCATTCTTGCCATCACAGTTAACCCTTCAGTTCCATTTCTTTAAGTAATCTCTAAATTTGTAAGATGGTTCCATCTTTTTTTTTTGTATATGGCAGTCTCTCAAACATATTTGTCATATGAACTAAGCAGGTAAATATGTAAATGCCAGCTAAATTTTAGTGAATGATATAATGGCCTAAAGTTGTATCTACCCTTCAGCCAAATATATTTACTTTTAGAAGCAATCTCCTGTCATATACAAAGTCACGACTCTAGGGGTAAACATTTTAGCCTGTGGGTAAGATGTAAAGCAGTGGTATGTTATAGTGACAACTCACTGTCATAGCACTGGGACATGCTTCTCTATCTGCTACAAATTGAATCAACAAAATATATATGATTTTGTCAGATTTAAATGTATGCTCCTGTTAGTAAAATAAAAGTATGGGAAAACTTTACGGAGTAGATTTAATAGAAATGTTTTCCTGAGTTATCTGCCTTCTTTATTTTTATGTTATGCTTTAAGTCTATGGTCAATGTATAGAGCTATGATTGATGTGCTTTTCCAATTCTGTTCAGATCAGACAGGTTAATTTTCTTCTTTTAAATCTTCTTGAATTTTGTCTAACACTTTTTGTTCCAATTTCTTACTAGATTATACTCCCTTCCCTAACTGCTTCATGATTACTTATACACAAACAATATTATGATATTGACACATTGAATTCATTTTAGGTGATGATTTTGGTCATAAACATGAGCAGGTTGTGAAGTGTTTCAGCCATCCCAGGGCATGGCTGTGAGTCCCTTGTCTAATGTTTCAAAAAAATCTTGAATTTGTGATGCTGTGATGGTCCCTCAGATATTCTTACACACATCTTTGCCCCTTGTTCCCTCTAACTTTCCTCTTCTGATAAAAAAGCAAACACTGCCAAACTCAAATGGAATTACATTTGGATGCAAGTGTCACTATGCAATGGTTGCCAATAAAAGTACACAAGGAATTTCATTATGGTGAATTAAAGGCAAACAGACTTCAGAGAAATGAGCACGAACATGAAAATGGCGCATGGTACGCGGATCTCACTGGAAAGTCATTCGGTACACAATGTTTTCACTAGAAAAATCCATTAGCTTTAGCTAGAAATTGAAATTACTTTGTAGGAAATCAGAATAAAATATGTGAAAACATTATATTCTGTGCAAGATTAATACCACGCCTGGTGTTGAAAGGTTTGTGGTCTTGCTTCGACGATGCTAAAAGGTCAGAAACCACAAAGATGCATATGTGTTGTCGTTTGCACAGTTACTAATTTTTCTCATTATTTCCATAATGCGATGTGCTGTTTCAACAGAGAAACCCTCTGGAGAGTGGCTTGCACTGTTTTCAGGCAGCTCTTTTGCTTTCATGTTTTGGCCTTGGCCAGGGAATTCAGACAGACTTTTCAGTTATTTTCGACAAGAATGTATTCATTGATTGTTTTAAATAATAATAAATAGATTTTAAAATTACTGTACATTACTGCACTTTAAACGCCATGAGGTCAAGGACTCTAAAGTCTGGACATCATTGTATACCCTACATCTTGCACAAGGTTTAGAAAAAATGGCATGGACACCTATTTTTTGAATCAATAAATGAATACATAAAAGAATTCCAAACTCTAGTCCAAGGTTTTAGATTAATAATGTATTAAAATGCGTAAAATTTATAGACAAAACTCTTCTTATTTAGAAGTTTATTCTTTAGTTGGAGAGATAAAATATATGCACATAAAAGCTTAAGGAAAAATAATAAGGGTTTTGAAGTACTTACTATGTGAAAAATTTAGCATAAATCTTACATCCATTTATTTAACACATTTTATACGTTGCATTATTTATATATAGTGCTGATTGGTAGAATTCATATGTGAACGGAACTATAAAAATTTTGAGGATAAGCACTAGAAACACAGAATAAATAGAGTGTTAACATGCAAAACACAGAAATACTTAAATTGACTAGGTGAAAGAAAAGATTTCTGGTTCCATGTACACTGATTATTGAGGGATGAGTATGACATTATTATGCCAGAATCAATAAATATTTTAAATAGGGAGAAAACTATAATTATATATCTTTGTGTTCAACAGGAGTAGCAGTACTGATAAAGTAGAAGTTTGTTATACCTTTTTTATAGTCTTTTAAAGTTGTTTATAAATAAAATCTACTCTTAGTTAATTAATGGTTGATGTTCATTGAAGTGTTTTCAAATTTTTGACCTCTGAATTGCCTTGTACATATGGAGAAATAAAGCTTGCCTAGCATAATTTCTTGAGTGGAGAATGAATGATCTGGATAGATTTGTTGACAATATGTCTGTACTTATTTTATTAATTCTTTAATCTTCATGAAGAAAAATATAAAAGTCATATTCTAGTATTTTATACCATGGAAAAAATGTCTTATCCTTTTCCTAAGGAAAAATACATCATGACACAAAAGTAAAGTTAATTAAATTACTTACTTTATTAATTAACTGTCTATTATTTCTATGGGTTGAAGTAAATTTGATACTCAATGCTATTTAATCTAATTCTAAAAGCTTGAATGAGTAATGATTTTTTCATGTAAGGTTAGTTGAAATAAATTATCACTGATTTTCAGATTTAATATTAATTAGCTATTGCATATTCTTAATGGGAAATAAGTGTTTAAAAAGCCCTTTTTGGTTGCGAAAAGACCACGCCCATTGTAGACTTCTTAGAATACATCACATCTGGCCTCCTTTTTAGAGTGGGGAATTCAACTCATAAGTGGCTGGACATTGATTCTGAACATTTTGAACATTATTTGCCTGTCTTCACTCATACTGGTTGCTGTTCTTTTATAAGTAATCACCATGTTTAGCATGCACTTGAACTATTGTTACTTAGGGTGCTTGACTATTTACAAGTCTCACTAGGATTCTAGGTATTCATTAGTCTCGTGGTGTGTATTTGCTGATGGTCCTATTATCTTTGTTGGTTCAGTTACACAGTACCATCCAAGATGCTGCAACACATTATACACAGGCTATGGGTTGTGGGAGCTACAGATTTCAGTTATTATTTAGGCTCAGAAACTTAGAATCTCTGCAAGGTTGGACATGATCCTTAGTCTTGTTTTAAGACCGTCTTGTTTTAAAAGTTAAACCCAAATTCTTAAAATATAGAATAGGGGTGCTAGTAGTGCTCACAGAATTGTAGTAAAGATCAGCTGGGAAAGAAGAGCCCATTAAACAGAGCCTGGTATTTAATAAGTATCAGCTGCCTTCAATTAGGAATCTGTGTTGTCATGATTAGAAGATTGCTGGTTTATTTTACAGATCTGTAAGTATAGCCAAAATATGTCAAAATAACCACCAGAAAGAATCATATACCGTCCCTTGAACATTTCATCCCTAGAATCTAGCCAGATTAGCATCTCTATACTGGCAATACTGTTAACACAGATTGTGCTCAAACCCCTCATTGACTTTTCAGCACCTGTAAATTACTGGAGATTTAGGAAGAAGTCTGGGGTTATGGCTTAGTTAAGCTGAGTGGCCAGAAAGTGTGAGATGCTGGATGCCTCCTCCAGTTCATTTCTCCAGCCGCCGCACCAGGCGTATCCATAGCTCCGCTCCCGGGAGCTCGTCTCCGGCGTGGGGTGTGTGCGCACCCCTGGCCGGGCGGAGCCTGGAGCCTGCTCATTAGCAGCGCGGGCAGCTCGTGCGCCCGCAGGAGGGAGGCGGAAGCACAGCCCTGAGCCGCCAGCAGGAGGAGGGAGCGCGGCGGCTGCAGGCAGGGGAGGGAGAGGAAAGAACGGAGGGACGGTTCCCGGACAGAGCGGGAGGAATCGGGGAGCGGCCAGTCCAGGGGGAGCTGCTCCGCTGCGCTGCGCTCGTTATTCACAGGACGCGGCGGCGCTTCCCGGGGCCGCTTCCCGGTCCCCTGGGTGGAGGCTGCCATCTAAACCTGACTCCAGGTGAGTTCCCCAAAGAGGCGAAGCGAGGGGTCTCGAACCAGAGACTTGGAACTGGCGAGGCTGCTCGGCTCCCCAAGCGCTGCTGCCTTGACATTTCCCGATTCACGGGAGGTTTTGGGGGCGGCTGCACAGGCTGGAGGGGCGGATGGGCGGTTGCGATCCTCAGCCGGCGTGGGGGCGTTCGGGAGGAATTAGCTTCAGTGAACGGGGTTTTAGGAGATGTCCGCAAGGCACGCGCTATGTACGCGTTTCTAGACGAGCTTTTGAGACAGAAATTTGGCTTCCCGGATGCCCGTTTTGGCCTTCTGTCCTTCCTTTTGCTTGCCTCATGCCCAATTTTCCAAGCCGAGGAAAGGACTGGAAGGGCGTGGAAGTAGGAGGTCTGGGCACAGCATTCGGCAGGGCAGCCCTGGTCTCCAAGTTTGGGGGTGGGGGGTGGGACTCTTTTCCTTTCAGCCTAATTTACCAGGGGAAAACCCGCAGAGCACCTTGAGGTGCCTTTGCTCCGCACCCTCCATAAGCTTATTAGAGGGAACTTGAGGCTCGCTAGACAACCTGTGACAGGTGACGGCAATTTAGCTTAAAAGCCATGTTGGTTCACTTCGTCTCCTCTTTATCCTTTGTTGCAAAATTGATACCTTTTTGGATTTCTTTAACAGCACAAAGTTTAAGTGGCCGGCTGACAGGAAATATTTCTTTTGAAAATGCTATGAGAAAAGTGATGAGTTAACGTTGAGAGAAAGGCAACTTTATTTTCTCGGAAGAACTTTGGGGAAAGAGATTGATAGGGAAATTCTGGGCATGAAATTATGGACATTTCCCACAGAACTTCCTTCATTTATTTATTTTTTTACATTTCCTTCATTTTTTTTTTTAATCGTGTGTGTGTGTATCAGAGAGACAAAATTCGTTGGAGGTATTAGGACTTTATTTGGTTTAGAAGTTTCTTTCTTACTAATAGCACTAATTTGTGATCTTCATGATTATAAGAATTTACTAAGTGTTTTGCTTTTAGGTGTTTTGGGTCTGTTTTTTAAAAAAATTCAATACTTACTTTGTGGGCCTTGCTGAATACCTCTCAATAAAATCGGTGGGCATACAGTTAGTGACATGACCCCTGTGGATTTAATAGCAGGTAAGTATACAAATGATAAGTTTAGGAAATAAATGTCAGAATCAACATTTAGGTGTGAAATTGAAATATCTTTCAAATATTTACCAAACTCTCTTATAGGATCCAATGTCATTTTATGGTCAAGAGAGCTTAAAGGTTTCTCAGATTGAGATATATGTATCTACTTTGTTAATCCAAATGTAATGTTTTATTTTGTTCTTTAATGACTGTTTGAATTCAACAAATAAAACTTGCATATTTAATGTAAGGTTCTTTCACATATATTACTTCTCCAATTTTTAATATAAATTTAAGGAGAAAAGCAATATTCCATTTTGTAGATGAAGAGACTGTGTCACAGAAGTATTACTTTACCTAGATTTCTGTAATTATTATGTTATAAACTTAGAAATTACATATTATTCTGGAACATATAAAATATATGAATGTTATAAACCATAAGAATTCAGACCTATGCTATTTAACTTCAAGTTTAGTTCTTTACCCAAACAATTGCATGACTACATTGAGACTACTGAAGTAATTATATATGAACACGCTATACGAAAAAATACTTAAAACATTTCTTATTTTTGTCGTTTCTCTTTGATATAAAATATACTATAATTTAATGGAGTTATATTCCATATTTAGATGCTCCTAACTTCCAAATAACACCTAAACTCCTAAAAACTGACCTGTGTCCTTCTTAATAGAAGTGGCTTGACCGGGAGACCCAATTTTTACTAAGAATATTCTTGGGATAATTTATGTCTTATAATCAAGATAAAGACAGGCCACATTTAGTTGTATTTTTAAACCACTTAGTGTGAAGTTGCAACGCAGACATAACTTGCTTTCAGGCTACACTGCCAGCTTTGCAGTGAATAGTCTTTAAGATTCCGTGGAAACATTGGCAGATATAGCTAATGTCTATCTGATGTAGGATTTATGAGAAAAGGAGAGGTAGAAACTGAATGCTCTTATATTTCATATGTGACCACATTCATAAAACTTTATTGATAAGTACTTTGTTGTCTGACACGGGCTGATACAAATAGGCTTCTTCAAGAGTTGAGGAAGAAAACTAAATCCCTATAATACAGCCTTTTTCCTCCTTTTCTTTCTTAAGCGGTAATAGTTGATCCTAGCTTTTGTGTGTCTATGCATGCTCAATACAGTTAGGGGTATAAGGAGAAGTTAAGCAAGAATATTGAATGCTAGCTAGGAAAGTTTTTGGAGTCTCAAATACTTTGGAACGATTTTTCACATTATATACATAAAATTCCTAGTTACATTTGGGAACTAAGTATATTATACACAACTTTGCATCTGATTACAGGATTCCCTGTACATTTATAGCTCAGGTATTCTGGAAAGAGTCAAGATAATTAGTTTTATGGCTCTTGCCCGTGTGACCTGTTTCTTTCTGGTCCTGATATTAAAAGGATGACTTAAATTTTCTGGAATGTCAAAATTTTCTCTTCCCTTGGATCCTACAAAATACTTCAAGCAGTGTATGTGTGATACTCGCTGTCATTCCAACATTTCCAATCCTCCTGAGAATGCTAAACAATGCCCTAGATTTCTTCCTTTGTAATTCTTTCAGATAGAGGGTTAGCTGAGTTAGGAAGAAAGGAGAGAGGGAGAGAAGAAGAGAGATGACATTTTATCCCTCAGGAAAGAACAAGACCAATTGTATTCCTAATTTAGAAATATTATTCTACAAACATTCCTGAACAAGAGGGCTTTGCATATACATTAAAGCAGAATACCTAGTCAACTTCTAGTTATGCCATGTAGTGAAATGGAAGTAAGATGAGCAGGCCGAGATCATTTTTGTTGGAGAACTGAGACCACATGAAATAGGTAACAGAGTTACCCCAACTGGGGGGCAAGAGGACTTGAAAGTTTCCTCCATAAATTTGCAGTTAGTACAGGGCTGCTCCAGTGATCAGAGTCATGAATGCCCTAGAGTGTCTGTATAACCCTGTACACAGGCTGAGACAGCTCTAACGGCCCAGAAAAGCCTCTGGACAGAATCACTGCACCCTTGGACATTGTCCGACCGCATGTATGAGAATAGTGAGTGCTGAGGAGTTGTGGGTAGCTCGGTACAACTCTTGCTAAAGGAGTGTCATCAACATTCATTGCTGAAAGTGAATTTTTTCATTCACATATGTGATGCCTATTAGGTCATGATTTCTTGGATACCAATTTGTACAAGATATGAATTAATTTTTGAACATCCTTTCTTAAAAGTACCATGTTCATATAGTTGCTCATTTTAATATGAGTAGTTCAGATGGGACATAATAGAGTAAGGAAATGATTGAACATCCTAAGATCTAGTGTATATACCTTTGTTCATGATGAGATTCATCCCCTGTCCCCCTTTGTAGTGACACTGATGGCATAAGGAGTATTAGATGAAATTTAATGCAGAAAACAATGGGATATATGAATGGTAGATATGGTTGACAACCACCATTTTCACTGAAGTTGTTTCAAAGCAAAGAAATTTGGGATAAATTCATTTTATTTGCTCCTGAAGGGTAATTAGGAATAAGTAGGAATTGTGAAGAGGCTGTAGTGTTGACATTAAGAGAAGTTTTTGATTCTTAAAATAGGATATATTACACAAGAGTGAACAAACAGAAGATACTGAACAAATATTCTGTCATAAGTAAGTGATGGATTATTCGGACTTGTTGAACTATGTTTTTAAATGTATTATTTAAATATTTAAATATTATTAAAACCTTAAATAATATTTAAATATTATAAAAGTTGTAGAAAATTATGTTTTCAATACAAATATACACTTATAAGCTATATTGTAGATATGGGAGTAAACAATGCAATTTTTTTTAACTGAGTGAAAAATTTAGTTTTTTAAAATTCCAAATGGAGCTAACAGCTTAGTGTGATACATATTTTGAATTTCAAAATTTGTAACCAAATAGGACAAATGTGTTGAACTGTACTTTTCTTGAAGAACCGTGATAAGAATGAGCGGTGAAAAAATTACAGCATACTTACCAGGGATCAAATACTTGCTTAGGGTTAATAAGAAAAATCTCAGCAAACGCTAGAAATGAGGTACACGATCTATCAGAGACCCATGATTAAAGTGGTATCTTGTTAGGTATATGAGCTTCAAAAGAAACGGCATAGCTTCACTTTACCCCAGTTGCTTCTTTTGTAAAACGGGGAGACTAAGAGTGTGGTAACTCAAAATCCTTTGTTAATGATTTTCTTCTTAGAACAGTGCCAGGTCCAATTAGGATTAGATTGCTATTTTTATTATTGATATTTGCCCTAGTTCTGCCTTTTATTGACTGTGTGAAATTGGTGAAGATCCCTTTCTGAAGCTTTGTTTCTTACCTACAAGCTGGGAATAGAATACTTGCTATGAAGAGTGGTTGTTAGTACATTAGAAAGGCTGGATATTTGTTGATATAAGGGGCTCAGCGCATGGTAGAAATTTGATAGCATTTTTTTCTTGCCCTCCCATGTATTACTGTGGAGACATCCCACATATTATGTCCAAGTTTTTATTTTCCCCTCAAATGCAATGTCAAGCACAAAACATTCCCATCTCCCAATTCTCTTCTGATGTTCTACAACCATTAAAGTATAGAAAACTAGAATGAGTGTTTTTATAACTTTTGCTGTACTTAAGCATGTGGAGAGAAGAGCGCTAGATCACAGGACACACTTTGATAGGAAAAGGGAAATATTTACACTGCAAACAACTTTCTCCTCATGCTTAACAGTTTTATGCTGTCATTCTGTCAGCACCAAGTGAGATTTTTCTATTTAAATAGTTTTCTATTTGTGGTATGATAATTCATGTATGGACTTCATGTAACTAACATAAATATAATGGATGGTTGAGAAGTGGTTTATTTTTACCAAGAGGAAAAAATGTGTACACGATTTTTTAAAATATTGCTTTGAAAATATTTAAAATTAATTTTGATTCAGTTGGTGGAAGATAGCGTCACAAATTCACTGCTAGTGGTATTCTTGAGAAGTAATGTTTGAATTTTCTAGGTATTGTCCCCAGACTGGCTTAAAAGAATTTAATTTTAGATGTAAATTTTCTGCTTAACATGGAAGATTTTCCCTGAAAATATTAGCTTCATCAGATACATAGTTGCTTAGAGGTAGCTGCATGGAATTATGGGAAGAGTGAAATAGAAAAAAATTTTCATGTCTAAGTTATACATACTGGTGTAATCATATTGATTGGATGATAATGATAATTACAGCAATAATGTGATTGAAAGGGTAAGCAAGTAACATATACTACAGTTACTAATATAATCCTGTGATTGAGTTTACCACTTCGTTTCTCTTTCCTGGAAACCCTTAAGTTTGTCACTATTGCACTTTATTTCCTTTGCTTATTGTAGTGGTGTATTAGTTGTATTACTGCTGCTATAACAAATTACGACACATTTACATAACTTAACACATATTTATTGTCTTGCAGTTTCAAAGGTCAGAAGTCCAAAATCACTTTAATATGGCTAAGTCAATGTGTCTGCAGTGTGGGTTCCTTCTGGAGGTGCTGAGGGGAGAATCCATTCTCTTGCATTTTCTGCTTCTGGTGGCACCTGTCTTCATTGTCTTTTCCCCATTCCTCCATTTTCAAGGTGCGTTGCTTTTATTTCTGTTTCTGTCTCCGCGCTGTCTCCTCCTTTAACTTTGAGTCCTTCTCTCCACTTCATCTAAGGACTCCTGTGATTACTTTGGACTCACGTGGATGATCTGGGATAATCACCTTGTCTCCAGATCCTTAAATGAATCGTATCTACAAGTCCTTTGGCTGTGTAAGGCAGCACATTCCCAGGGCCGGGAGATTAGGTGAAGAACATCTTTTGGGACTATTATGCAGCCTATCACAAGTGGTAATATCACTTTTATGCCTTGAGACCCTGAAATTAATGTACTTGCTTACGCATGGAAAAACAATGTATCTGTGGGGGTAACAGTTTATTTTTGAACCATTAGAAGGTATTGATGGGGAAGTTTTCATCTGACAACAGATACTGATAAATTAAATACCCTTAGATTTGTCAAAACTAGCTTTAGTAAAATATAAGTAAAAGTATTTGCACTGCTAGGGTCAAAAATATTAATTAAACCCATTATTTATCAAGGCCAAGTCCTGGATTAGTTAGGTTTAAATTAACCTAGAACATTATCTTCCATAGTGCTTAATTGTGAAGCTTAGTTCTTGTTGACAAAAGCTCATCCATATAAGAAAGCATCGAAAGGTTGGTGTTTTTTAACCTTTGCAGAATATAACTTTTCAAAGGGATGTTAGACAGTAGTTCCATCACAATTGATGCAGTTCACAGACATTCTTTGTGAATATTTTATCTCATGAGTTATATCTATGACACTAATCATAGACTTCTAGAAGAAATTTAGCAATGGTCATGTCAGCCTTTCAAATCTTTCTGTAACCTAGAAGAGGATCATTGCATAAGATAGATTCATTTTCCCCTTTATTCCATTGTTGCCAGAGAGAACTTGAAATGCCCTGTTCAAATTAATTTAATGCAAATGAATTCTTGCTGCCTCACAAGTAGTTTGTCCTTCATTTTTCTTAAAATTAGATTGAAAATGGATGTGACCTGCTTTACTGGTTGTTGTGCAGGAAGCGTTGTCCTTCCTGAAAGCTCCCTCAGTTGTCAAAATGAAGCCATTAAGAGTAAAGTAAATTATATTATCTGATCATAGTATCACAATTGACCTTAAAACAATAAATTTTATAATCAGTGCAAATTGCTGAATAGTGTTTGCAGTTGTAGAAATTTCAAAGGAAACCCTGGTTGAGATACAAAGCTGCTATAATCATTTTTAAAATCTTTGTTTTTCTTTTACTTTGGAACAGTAGTGCAGTAAGTACTTTTGCCTTATTGTTCTCTCTGCCTTCCAGAAACCCTCATTCAAATATTCTAAGTTTTTAAGTCTTTTTCATTTCTTTTAATATTGTAACATTTAACAATGTCAAAGAAAGTATAATTTTTCTGGAAATCAAGCTAAAAATAAAGAGAAGCCGATGTAAATGAACATCAAATTAACAAGATTGATTAGGAAAAGTAATTTTTGAAAAGGGCCCAAAATCCCTTTGCACATAAATGCAAAAGAATTTAGTGAAAGAAGGTGAAACTGGAGTAAAGAACTCTACGGATGCGTAAGTAACTCTTAATAAGAATGAGTAACGTACATGCATATCTTTAGCTCCCAGTTTCAGAGATACAGTAGTTGTACAACAAATGGTCCTTTCCTGCTCTTAAGGAAGCCTCTCCTCCTCCAGCCATGCCATTCCTCAGAGCAAGCTCTTCCACTGAGTTTTCAGCAACCATAAGTAAGAAGGATGGTACGATAGGCTGCGTGTACATATGGCCCTCATTAGCAGGCCAACTGTTCCTTTTGCCCACCCACATCACTGGGGACATATGGCGTTACTTTGACTGTTGAAACAAGTGTGTGTGGACATATCTTGGTATGAGTAAAAGACTGTTGATTGTCTTTCTCTTGTCGCTCGTGCAACCGTCTCCTTGTGGAGATCGTATTATCCATAACACTAGATTTGAGGATGATAAATGACGTTGTTATTATTAACTGAATTTGCCTCTCTAGTTTGATCACAAAACCAGCGAATGTTTGCTTATGGAACATGTAAAGCTTATAGAAGACGGAAAGCTTACAGAAAGAAATGATGGCTTTTCTAAGCATAAGAGTCAGGTCTTTTTCAATCAAAAACTAACTCATTCAAAAATTCAAGAGTTCTGTAAAACCAGAACAGCAGAGGTTTCAGAAATGCTATTGAGATCATTTATTATAAAATAGCCATTAATGAAATGTAATAGTGAGTCTGTTGTTGTGACTATGTGGAGAAATGAATGAGAAAATATAAGATAGGCTGGAATGAAGAGAGTCATCGGATCCCAGCATAATTCATTTTGTATAGTTCACAGTATTGTAACTTTAAAAAATTATGAATTTTTTCAGTACTGTGAATTCTGAATTTGCAATATGAGGCTTTTCAATCCTTGCAACAAGTGTGTATTTTTCAGTGGTTCTAGAATTATCGGGGCTTTCGAGCTGCTTCTGATAAGAAGGCAAGGCTAGAGGACTCGTGTTGAGGTGGCATTTGCACAGGACTTTAGATAACATACATCGATGATGTAGAGAGAAGAGCGGGTGATGTTGCTGTGGATTATAGGGGAAAGGCACCTTTTGCTCCCTCTGCTGACCTCTTTGTGTATTCAGCTGTGTAGCATATTTCTTGTATAATTACATAGTAATTTCACACACTACATTAAGAAAATCTGAACAATTTTTACTAAACTCATGTTTTCTAAATATTAAGTAAATAAAACCAATATTTGGCTAGGTAACATTTATAAAAACAGGATTTCTAGATAGATGATGATAAATTTTCATCTATATCTATAGAGCTGATAAATTTTCAAAACCCTTTGAATATCACTTGTACTACAAAGTCTCGTTTCAGTTTCAGTGCCATGGCACATTGATTAATCACCACTAAAGCGGTACATGAAATATTTGGCAATATAGGTATTTGGTAATGGTGATTGATGCACAGAATACGGCACCATTATTATGCACTGGCCTTGAGAACTTTAGTTTTCATCTTCGATCACCTGATAGAGAACAAACTAACAGCTTTTTTCTTTCACCTTGCTGGAGAATAAACTAACAACTTCAAATTATCTGATCCATCCAAAAACTTATTTCCGTGAAACTCACTGATTTATTTATTATTTCGTGGGGATCACTATTATTTGCTGTAGTAAAATATCAAATGATCGATGTTTTATACCAACATGGCAGCTCACATGGTAGGCAACAGAATGAAAACAAACAGGTTTACTACCAAGAATTATACTATATTGCTTTTATTGACAGAAAAAGCATACAGATAATTTTATTCAGAGATTTTATGTGAATTATTTTGATAAGTGTACACATATATTTATAACTGACCTTTCTTTGTCAAGTGTGTGCCCACACACGTATTCATACTAAATCAATCTTAGAGATCTTATCCAAAGATTGAATTTCTTAAAGTGACTGTTCCAAATATGTATAATTTATGGCAAAAAAGTCACAAAATGGCAATACAAGGAGGCATAAAACTGAAGATAAAGGGGGAGATGATGGTTAAAAACACCTGTAAATGAATAATTGATTTTGATTTAAATTCTTTTTAGTTCTTAGCTGATGAAATGAATATAAATGAAATTATTATGCAAAACACCTCTATTTGTTGTATATGCATGTACATATATGTGTTACAAATACAAAACTGATAGGATATTATTTAACATATATTCACACTCATAATGTGCATATATGTACAAAATGAAAATGAGTGCTTGTTTTATATGTATGTATACACACACATACACATATTGCATACTTTCATTTTTTAAAATTTTACTTTAAGTTCTGGGATACATGTGCTGAACATGCAGGTTTGTTACATAGGTATACTTGTGCCATGGTAATTTGCTGCACCCATCAACCCGTCATCTAGGTTTTAAGCTCCACATGCATTAGCTATTTGTCCTAATGCTCTCCCTCCCCTTTCCCCACACCCACCTACAGACCCCAGTGTGTGATGTTCCTCTCCCTGTGTCAACATGTTCTCATTGTTCAGCACCCACTTATGAGTGAGAACATGCAGTGTTTGGTTTTCCGTTCCTGTGTTAGTTTGCTGAGGATGATGGTTTCCAGCTTCATCCATATCCCCGCAAAGGACGTGAACTCATCCTTTTTTATGGCTGTGTAGTATTCCATGGTGAATATGTGCCACATTTTCTTCATCCAGTCTATCATTGATGGGCATTATGTTGGTTCCAAGTCTTTGCTATTGTAAATAGTCCCATGATAAACATATATGTACATGTGTCTTTAGAGTAGAATGATGTATAATCCTTTGGTATATACCCAGTAATGGGATTGCTGGGTCAAATGGTATTTCTGGTTTTATATCCTTGAGGAATCACCACATTGTATTCCACAATGGTTGAACTATTTTACAAGCCCACCAACAGTGTAAAAGTGTTCCTATTTCTCTGCATCTTCTCCAGCATCTGCTGTTTCCAGAATTTTTAATGATCACCATTCTAACTGGTGTGAGATGGTATGTCATTGTGGTTTTGATTTGCATTTCTCTAATGAACAGTGATAATGAGCTTTTTTCATATGTTTATTGGCCATATACATATCTTCTTTTGAGGAGTGTCTGTTCATATCCTTTGCCCACTTTTTGATGGGGTTGTTTGTTTTTTTTTTCTTGTAAATTTGTTTAAGTTCCTTCTAGATTCTGGATATTAGACCTTTGTCAGATGGATAGATTGCAAAAATTTTCTCATATTTTGTAGGTTGCCTGTTCACTCTTGTGATAGTTTATTTTACTGAGCAGAAGCTCTTTAGTTTGATTAGATTCCATCTGTCAATTTTGGCTGTTGTTTCAAGTGCTGTTGGTGATTTAGTCATGAAGTCTTTGCCCACACCTATGTCCTGAATCATATTGCCTAGGTTTTCTTCTAGGGTTTTTATAGTTTTAGGTTTTACATTTATGTTTTTAATCCACCTTGAGTTAATTCTTTTATAAGGTATAATGAAGGGGTCTAGTTTCTCTTTTCTGCATATGGCTACCCAGTTTTCCCAGCGCCATTAATTACATAGGGAATCCTTTCCCCATTGCTTGCTTTTGTCAGGTTTGTTGAAGATCAGATTGTTGTAGATGTGTGGTGTTATTTCTGAGGCCTCTATTCTGTTTCATTGGTCTATATATCTGTTTTGGTATTAGCACCATGCTGTTTTGGTTACTTTAGCTTTCTAATATAGTTTGAAGTCAGGCAGCGTCATGCCTCCAGCTTTGTTCTTTTTGCTTAGGTTAGCCTTGGCTCCACAGGCTCTTTTTTGCTTCCATATGAAATTTAACATAGTTTTTTTCTAGTTCTGTGAAGAAAGTCAATGGTAGCTTGATGGGAATAGCATTGAATCTATAAATTACTTTGGGCAATATGGCCATTTTCATGATATTGAGTCTTCCTATCCATGAGGATGGAGTGTTTCTCTATATGTTTGTGTCCTGTCATTTCCTTGAGCTCTGGTTTGTAGTTTTCTTTGAAGAGGTCCTTCACATCCCTTGTAGGTTGTATTCCTAGGTATTTTGTTTTCTTTATAGCAATTGTGAATGGGAGTTTACTAATGATTTGGCTCTCTGCTTGTCTGTTATTGGTATATAAGAATGATTGTGATTTTTGCACATTAATTTTATATCCTGAGACTTTGCCAAAGTTGCTTATCAGGTTAAGGAATTTTTGGGCTGAGGTGGTGGCGTTTTGTAAATATACAATCATGTCATCTGCAGACAGAGACAATTTGATTTCCTCTCTTCCTATTTGCATGCTTTTATTTCTTTCTCTTACTCGATTGCCCTGGCCAGAACTTCCAATACTATGTTGATAAGAGTGGGGAGAGAGGGCATCCTACTCTTGGGCCAGTTTTCAAAGGTAATGCTTCCAGCTTTCGGCCATTTAGCATGATATTAGCTATGCATTTGTCATAAATAGCTCTTATTTTTGTGAGATATGTTCCATCAATACCTAGTTTATTGAGAGTTTTTAGTATGAGGGGTGTTGAATTTTATTGAAGGCCTTTTCTGCATCTATTGAGATAATCATGTGGTTTTTGTCATTGGTTCTGTTTATGTGATGGATTATGTTTATTGATTTGCATATGTTGAACCAGCCTTTCATGCCAGGCATGAAGCCAACTTGATCGTGGTGGATAAGTTTTTGATGTGCTGCTGGATTCTCTTGCCAGTATTTTATTCAGGATTTTCGCATCGATGTTCATCAGTGATATTGGCCTGAAATTTTCTTTTTCTATTGGGTCTCCGCCAGGTTTTGGAATCAGAGTGATGCTGGCCTCATAAAATGATTTAGGGAGGAGTCTTTCTTTTTCTATTGTTCAGAATAGTTTCAGAAGGAATGGTACCAGCTCCTCTTTGTACCTCTGGTAGAACTCGGCTGTGAAGACATCTGGTCCTGGGCTTTTTTTGGTTGGTAGGCTAGTAATTACTGAGTCAATTTCAGAACTTGTTATTGGTCTATTCAGGGATTTGACTTCTTCCTGCTTTAGTCTTGGGAGGGTGTATGTGTCCAGGACTTTATCCATTTCTTCTAGATTTTCTAGTTTATTTGTGTAGAGGTGTTTACAGTATTCTCTAATAATAGTTTGTATTTCTGTGGGATCAGTGGTGATATCCCCTTTATCGTTTTTTAATGTGTCTATTTGATCTTTCTCTCTTTTCTTCCTTGTTAGTCTGGCTACCGGTCTATCTATTTTGTTAATCTTTTCAAAAAACCCACTCCTAGATTCATTGATTTTTTTTTGAAGGTTTTTTTGTGTTTCTCTCCCATTCGGTTCTGCTGTGATCTTAGTTATTTCTTGTTTTATACTAGGTTTTTAATGTGTTTTCCATTGCTTCTTTTGATTGTGATGTTAGGGTGTCTATTTTAGATCTTTCCCACTTTCTAATGTGGACATTTAATGCTGTAAATTTCCCTCTAAACACTGTTTTAACTGTATCCCAGAAATTCTGATATGTTGTGTCTTTGTTCTCATTGGTTTCAAAGAACTTATTTATTTCTGCCTTAATTTTGCTATTTACCCAGTAGTCATTCATAAGCAGGTTGTTCAGTTTCCATGTAGTTGTGCAGTTTTGAGTGAGCTTCTTAATTCTGAGTTCTAATTTGATTACACTGTGGTGTGAGAGATTGTTTGTTATGATTTTCATTCTTTTGCATTTGCTGAGGAGTGTTTTACTTCCAATTATGTGGTTGATTTTAGAATAAGTGCTATGTGGTGCTGAGAAGAATGTATATTCTGTTGATTTGGGGTGGAGAGTTCTGTAGGTATCTATTAGGTCCACTTGGACCAGAGCTGAGTTCAAGTCTGAATATCCTTGTTAATTTCCTTTCTTGTTGATCTGTCTAATATTGATAGTGGGTTGTTAAAGTTTCCCACTATTATTGTGTGGGAGTCTAAGTCTCCTTGTAGGTCTCTAGGAACTCGTTTTATGAATCCTGGTGCTCCTGTATTTGGCATATATATATATTTAGGATACTTAGCTCTTCTTGTTGCATTGATCCCTTTACTACTATGTAATGCCCTTCTTTGTCCTTTTTTATCCTTGTTGGTTTAAAGTCTGTTTTATTAGAGACTAGGATTGCAACTCCTGCTTTTTTTTTCTTTCTTTCCATTTGCTTGGTAAATATTCCTCCATCCCTTTATTTTGAGCCTATGTGTGACCTTGCAAGTGAGATGTGTCTCCTGAATACAGCACACCTGTGGGTATTGACTCTTTATCCAATTTGCCAGTGTATGTCTTTTAATTGGGGCATTTAGCTCATTTATATTTACCGTTAATATTGTTATGTGTGAATTTGGTCCTGTCATCATGATGTTAGCTGGTTATTCTGCACATTAGTTGAAGCAGTTTCTTCCTAGTTTCATTGGTTTATATATTTTGGTGTGTTTTTGCAGTGGCTGGTACTGGTTTTTCCTTTCCATGTTTAGTGCTTCCTTTAGGAGCTCTTGGAAGGCAGGTCTGATGGTGACTAAATCTGTCAGCATCTGCTTGTCTGTAAAGGATTTTATTTCTCATTCACTTATGAAGCTTAGTTTGGCTGGTTATGAAATTCCATATGTACATCATGGAAACGAGTGCATGTGATACACACACACACACACGCACACACATTGCATACTTTCATTTTTGTGTCCATTTCTTTTCTGATTTTATCAGCAGCCAACTAAAGAAAATAGAAAAAAAAATTGGTAATTCGATCTTTCATGTTCTGCATCTTCCAGCTTCACAACTTATAGTTTTCTATTTTTATTGTTATTGTGATCAGAATGAAAATGTATACAATAGAATCAGAATCAGGTCAGAATCAACAAAAATACTATAATGTTTGTACATGCTTTCGATGCAGTTTGTCTCTGCAAAGGGTGTGTGTGTTTCTATGCACATGTGCATGTACACAAGTGTGTAAATAAGTGTTTTATTCATGATGGAGAAAGGCTGGTCAAAATGATTCTGAATGAGATAGCACCACTACAGCAGATAATTAGGTCTCTATCAATAAAACAAGTCATTAAACATGTTTCTAAGCATCTACTCAGTATCTGGCACAATGTTAAGTAGTGTAAATATAATCATTAGCAAAATTCAGCTTCTACCCTCAATGGTATATGTGTAGAACAAATTGGTAAAGCTGGAGTACATTTCAGGACCAAAAACAGTTTCTGTGTAGTTCCCACTTCATCAAGACCATGTTGTATACCTCTCATACACTTAAGCCATAGGGAAGCAATTATTCCATCCATCCTTTTACAGGGTAGTGGTGGGGAAGAAGAGCTGACTGTCATGCTTGAATTCACATAATTTCATAATTAAATAATTTCATGTTACATAATCTCGATAAACCTAAAATCCAATATATGATAAAGATAGTGTTTCAAATCAGTGGATAAGTGATAAACAGTTCATAAAATGGTGTTCAGATAATTGGCTATATGTATTTTATAGTTGCACAAAGGTATAATATGTCATTAATAAATATTAATTCCATAGTGGATGTCAAATACACTTTTCCAAAATATAAAGAAAAAATACCATAGACAAATATCACTTGCAACATTACGGTTAAAATTAAATATCCAAACATAGCCCTAACCAATAACAGAAAATTTAAAAAAAAATTTATGGATTGGAATTTGTTAAAATATAAAACTTTTCTTTTTCAGAGGATACAATGAATATGTGTAAAAAGCAAATATCAAATCAGCAACAAGTGCTTGCAGTTCACTTGACATATTTAAAATATGAGTAGTTCCAACAAATCATAAATAAATGATTAGTAGTCCAATAAAAAAAAGACAAAGTACATTGACAGGAAACTGTATGAAACTCATGAACACTAAATGTCTTAGATTCTCTATTGTTAAACAAAATGCAAAAACAATAGAGAACATTATGAATATGGAGTTAATATTTAACAAAATTATTTTATCCATGTTATAAGTAAATATTTACATCCAAAAACCCTTGTTTTCTCTGAAAGTTTTCACTTATGAGTCTATTTTGAAAATGTTTAAAGAATAGTAATTAATTAACTTTAATAAATAGGTACTCCTATTGAGGGAAAACAGACATTTCCATAATTTTTCTTCTGTTTCTAATCTAGTAGATGGTAGGAAAATAATGACAATTGCATATTCATACCTGGAGAATATGCATTCCATTTCTTTTAAACTTTTGCATTCTCAAAACTATATTGATACCTCAAAGCATACCCTTTGCTGTTGAAAACAGCCTTTCAAGTATAAAGACACACACATCACTTTCCTTAAATCTTATAGAAGGCAAGGGCCTAGATTCCTATCAGAAAATGTATTTCAAGAATGCTTTTTTAGTAGTTCCTGTGGCCTTATCTTATAGAGGAAGGTTTTTTTTTAAACATACACACAGTATTTGATGCACATTTTTATTGGAAAGAGCTTTTATTTCCTTAAATGTTTTGTTGTCTAAGTGTGAAAAGTATCCTGCAGTGGAATTTAGTGGCACAGATGCTTATTGTGATAGATGAGATGAACTTGCTTCCCTAAGCATGCATGGTCATGAAATGCATCTGGCTTCTGTACGTAAAAGTCAGTTATGTTCCCAAATGTGTCTCTGCATTTACACAGACGTTTAGGGGCAGACACCCTACTGTTCCCTCAAAAGGCGGCTCTGCTTAATTATGAAGTTCAAGTTAGACCAGAAGTTGGAAAATACTAAATTCCACATTGCAGACAGAGCCTGAGCAGGTGATGTCACCACTGCATTCTAAGGTGGCAAGTCCTCAGAGAAGTCACTTATCACCTTACCATGGAGAAAAATAACCGTGTCCAGAACACAAGAGGATGCTTTTAGGTAGCGTACAATCAAGTGTGCAAACCTGTGCAATACATACCAGATGAATATCCAGTTCAGAGGCTCAGGAAAACAAACAAATGAGGATATGCTTTAAAAAATAGGACTTAATATAAACAGTCGTGAGAGTAAAACTATTGCTAAGCACATAGGAAACATAAACCAGGCTTTCAGGAAGGAGTTTGGCACATGTGTGCACTGGTAGGAGGTGTAATGTGCAGAAATCCGGCCTTTTGTGGCATAGCAACTAAAGTTCCTTTTCTATTGTCCAGACAACCTTAAATATTCCTTTATGCAGTACTATTTTAAAAAGGCCATCTACTGTGCACAATGTGTTAGCATCAAGGACATGAAATTTATCTGGAATATACCAAAACTTTAATCAATAGACTAGGACCAAAGCTTTTAAAAACAGGTTTTCGTAGATAAATCATTATAAGTTATTATTTCCTCGCCATAGGTAAGGCATGATAGATAACTTTACTTTTTCTCAGTCACTTAGTGTGTAGGTAGAATAATGACCCTTAGCAGGATGACCTTCTGAATGTGTTGTTAGGCAGCATGGAAGCATTATGGTTAGAGGTGGAATTAAGATTGCTAATCACCTCACCTTAAACTGGAGCGATTATCCTGAATTATCTAGGTGGGCCCACTGTAGTCACAAAGAACCTTCAGACAGGAAGGCGGAGAGACCAGAGTGAGCAGAAGAGCTTGGGTAAACTGGAGCCGAGGCTGAAGTGATGTGCTGTGTCCAAGATGTGCAGAGGCCAAGAGCTCAGGGATACATGTGACCCCTCAAACCTGGTGAATTCTCTCCTGGAATCTCTAGACAAAATATACACTTGATGATACCTTGATTTTAGCACACTAAGACCCATTTTGGACTTCTGACCCCCAGAAGTATAAAGAAAAAAATGTGTTGTTTTAAGCCTCTGAGTTTATGTTAATTTACTGTAACAGCAGTAAGAAACTAACACAGTAAGATGGCTTTTATTTTTATGTGATGTATAGAATTAAATTGGATATGCTAGGAAATATTGGAAATTTATTGATTTATTTTTTTGTCTGAGCTGGAGTCTGGCTCTGTCGCCCAGGCTGGAGTGCAGTGGCGCGATCTCGGCTCACTGCATGCTCTGCCTCCCGGGTTCCCGCCATTCTCCTGCCTCACCCTCCCGAGTAGCTGGGACTACAGGCGCCGCCACCACGCCGGCTAATTTTCTGTATTTTTAGTAGAGACGGGGTTTCACCGTGGTCTCGATCTCCTGACCTCGTGATCCGCCCGCCTCGGCCTCCCAAAGTGCTGGGATTACAAGTGTGAGCCACCGCGCCCGGCCAGGAATTTATTTTCTTAATATAGTTCTTCATATTAGAATAATGAGAACCATCGAGTAATGAAGTGTTCTATTTTGTGAAGGATGATTATATAAACAGTACGAAGGTTAAAAACCGGGCGGGACCGGCTGGGCACAATGGCTCGTTCATGTAATCCCAGCACTTTGGGAGGCCGGGGCAGGTGGATCTCTTGAGCCCAGGAGTCTCAGATCAGCCTGGGCAACATGTGAAACCCCATCTCCACAAAAATACAAAAACCAGGCAGACGTGGTGGCGGCGCCTGTGGTCCCAGCCACTCAGGAGGCTGCGGTGGAAGGATCGGAGCCCGGCAGGTGCAGGCTGCGGTGGACCGTGATTATGCCACTGCGCTCCAGTCTGGGTGACAGAGTGAGACCTTGTCTCCATTAAATAAATAGATAAATAAATATATATATAAGTAAAAGAGGAGGGTGTCTTTTGAAGGCTATTAAAGTCGTCTAAGTGTCCTCTGATTATATGAGGCTGGAATGGTGCATGGAATGTTGTGTTGAATAACCTGATACAGTCTCTGAAACTATAGAAGCATTAGTAATTTTAGCCTGAGAGTGCTATAATCTGGGATAATTTGGTCCAATACTTCCAGAGAGGGTTGAAGTTTTGAGATAGCTGGAGTTATTTCAGTTGAAGACCTGAATATGAGGCAACTGGATACTCAATTACAATTCAATTTCTACTCTTTATATAAGGTAGAAATGGGTAACATGTGGGACACTGTGTTAAAAGTAATGCAGCCATAGTGTAGTGGTAGAAGCAGATGAAAAGTACTATCATAGTCGTATAGATGAGGTACTGGAAAGAAGCAGAGTTGAAAAATTGGAGATAAATGTCAGTTTTCCAGAGCCATGGGATGAAAACCAAACAGGATTACAACAGATTCAATTCACTCAAGATGTCTAACTTGGTAATAGGTCAGAAAACTCAATTTGTCGTATTTTCTTAAAAGTACACAAAAATGTTCCTTTTGATAAAACACGTGTAGTGCACCTTCGGATTTGATTTTTCTTTATGTTCTGTAAACTGCTCACAGTAAAACAGAAAAAAAGTCTGACAAATATGATGGTCCTTAAATATTGTAGGAGTATGATGCTTCTCCAAAGAATAGAGGTTTTCCTAGGAAGGCCCTAAGCAAGGAATCAAGTTTCCTTTTGCAAGAAATAAAATTCTCAAAAGTTCCCTGCACCTTGGAAAGGCTCTGGTTGAAATTAATAGCACAACGTTATTTATTTAAATTTTAACTTTTAAGTTCAGGGGTACAAGTGTAGGTTTGTTACAGAGGTAAGCTTATGCCATGGGATTGGTTGTACAGTTTATTTCATCACCCAGATATTAAGCCTAATATCCATTAGTTGTTTTTCCTGATCCTCATAGCAAATATTACCCCCATAAAGTTTTATGGTTACTTTTTTCTTATCTTCTGATTAATGCCATTAGATTCACCAATTGAAATTATTTTTCAGTAGTTTAATTCCCTCTAGAAGGTTTAAAAAATGTTTCCGAATTTCCTAAGTCTTCTTTCTTTGTTAGTCTTCTAAAAAGCTATATTCAATAGAATTCATGTGCTTAGGTACAGTTTCACTAAAAGCGTATCTTCAACATTTGATCTGTTTAAAAGTTCTTAAGGTGTTAAGGAACATTAGGTATCAGAGTTTATGGCATTTGATTAATCTGAATAAATCTTGGCATCAAATTGAATTCAGCAAAAGTAACAGTGATAAATCAGAGAGCAATATTTGAAATGTCTCCAGGAAACATTTTAAAACAATTTTTAAGTTCACTAATTTGAGTCATTACACTTGGCCCTAATATGGTAGATTTTAAGTGAAGCTCAGTCGAACCTGGCAGATATCATATACAAACTTTTAATAGTCCTAACAATTCCTGTACCTCATTTGGATAAAGATTATTTCCAGAGCATCAGTGCTTTGACCAGAAAGGCATTTATTATTCTGTAACACTTTTCTTGAGAAATTAGCATGATTCATCATTTGAGTACGCTCTCTCAGATAAGATTCTAATATTTGGGTGTGAATAAAACTTCAGGGCATTGAAAACAGCTGGAAGATAGACAATAGGGTGATCATCCTCTCTTGTCATTCTCTATCAAGGTCCTCTTTAATTATTGGCCTAAAGAGCTATAACTTTATGGTGAAAACAAACCGCTCGGATATAGCGTTAAAGGTTGAAATAATGAATTATACATAAATCGATTTAGTTCAGTTATATTCTGTTGAATTGGGAGAACATCGAATTTTTAAATTTCTCTGCATTTCTTGAAGTTAGGAATAAAAGCTGGGGTGGGGTCTCCTGAAATAATGAGGTCTAGAATAATTTCTGTTAAATTTACTTTTTAGTAGGATAAGTCTACTAAAATCAATATGAATGGAACCTTCAATGTACCACTGAAGATAATTAATCTTTGAGAGGTTAAGTAACCATTACAAGGTAATTTACCTAATTAGCAACTAAACCAACCAAATTTTAGATTTCTTAACTTTAAGACTATTGCTCACATAGTCACGTAAAGTATATCTTCCACATAGTCACAGGCAATCACAAGCTAACACGAGCAGTTAGCACAAAATAGATGTTCCACATAGAATGCAGAACAAAAAAAGACACTTTAAAAATCCTTTTCCCTTTTCCAAATTCATATTTAAAAAGTTTCTTGTGGAATTTCCCAAATGCCAGCATGGCCACATATAATACAGATTGATACTCAGACCTCTAATGAGAAACAGTTAGAATTATGCTAAACAAGGAACATTCTATATTGATTTCACAAATTCTCCTCTTTCCACTTATAGTTTCTCATAAAATGTAACATGTTTGTCTCGTGTGGAGTCTGTATAGAAAAAGTGTGATAACTGAAGATATAGACACACAGGTGTATGTATGTCTGTGTGTTCCTGTGTATTATAGCCTTTCTTTAATGGTTTTCTCTTTATATTTATATATATATATATATATATATATATATATATACTTTAAGTTCTAGGACACATGTGCACAACGTGCAGGTTTGTTACATATGTATACATGTGCCATGTTGGTGTGCTGCACCCAGTAACTCATCATTTACATTAGGTATATCTCCAAATGCTGTCCCTCCCCCTCACCCCACCCCATGACAGGCCCCGGAGTGTGATGTTCCCCTTCCTGGGTCCATGTGTTCTCATTGTTCAATTCACACCTATGAGTGAGAACATGCAGCGTTTGGTTTTTTTTGTCCTTGTGATAGTTTGCTGAGAATTATGGTTTCCAGCTTCATCCATGTGTCTACAAAGGACATGAACTCATCCTTTTTTATGGCTGCATAGTATTCCATGGTGTATATGTGCCACATTTTCTTTTTTTTTTATTATACTTTAGGTTTTAGGGTACATATGCACAATGTGCAGGTTTGTTACATATGTATCCAGCCACATTTTCTTAATCCAGTCTATCATCGTTGGACGTTTGGGTTGGTTCCAAGTCTTTGCTATTGTGAATAGTGCCACAATAAACATACGTGTGCATGTGTCTTTATAGCAGCATGACTTATAATCCTTTGGGTATATATACATATATATATATAAAAACTATATATATATATTTTGGGGACGGAGTTTCTCTCTGTCACCCGGCTGGAGTGCAGTGGCACGATCTCGGCTCACTGCAAGCTCCGCCTCCCGGGTTCACACCATTCTCCTGCCTCAGCCTCCAGAGTAGCTGGGACTACAGGTGCCCGCCACCATGCCCGGCTAATTTTTTGCATTTTTAGTACAGACGGGGTTTCACCGTGTTAGCCAGGATGGTCTCGATCTCCTGACCTCATGATCCACCCTCCTCGGCCTCCCAAAGTGCTGGGATTACAGGCATGAACCACCGCGCCAGGTCTCTATTTAAGTTAGCTCTGTCCAGGGCAAACCAGCATTTCAAAGATACAAACTGTTTTTGCAAAAAACAGGTATACACCTATCCATAGTGCAGACATTATGTCTACTTATTTCTCTCTAAATAGATCTTTCATTTTAACAAGTACTTCACCTTCACAAAATTTAGTTGAGTCAGTGAACTCTTATCCAGATGCTATATCTTGGCCAGATTATCAAGAATTAAGCCTCACAGATAGGCTGTTTCCATTTCCTTTAACAAAGTTTATCAGTCCTGAGTTACTTCTTGATTTCTTGCCAGTGGCATATAATGATGACTCAGCCAAGTCAGTTCCCAGAGTTGGACTCTTTTTGTTCTTATACACAGGAAACTTCTTTTCCAAGAATACTTGTTCCAGTTGCTCACAATCTTCATAGTTGATGATTATAGAATGATCTATGTACTTTCAGTGTACCTTCAAAAATGAGATCTGCAGCTGGATAAGACGTGTGTGTGTGTGTGTGTGTGTGTCTTAGTAGACTTAAACCGTTCATTGAATAAGAAGCCTAGTTGATAGTGTAAGGTGAGAGTTAGAAGAACAGGGAATTATTTGGTTTAAGGAATTGTGAAGAAATGTGCTATGCCATTAAAATTTTTCTCTACTTTTGTGTTAAATCTTAATTTTGTGCAGAATTTACTAAGCTGCAGGAAACTGTCAAAATTGACTCTTGCTAAGTTCCATATTGGTTTGTAATTATCTTAAAACAAAAGTTGGTTGATACTAAAGTGCAGTTTTTCCTCTAGCTTTCATAAATTGAGACAGGTCTTTTTCTCACCCTCCACATACCTATGGCTGGAAGCCGAGGTGGTTGTTCTTGGTTCCCGTTACAACTTCTAGACTGTTAATTTCTCCGCTCCTTGCAAATTAGACTGTTCCTTTGAAACTCAAACCCCTTGGAAATATCGGCCATGCCCCTTTGGTATTACCATCATCAACAGACCTCCCTCCTGGGCACTCTGGTCTTTTTTTTTTTTTTTTTTGAGATGGAGTCTTGCTCTGTCACCCATGCTGGAGTGTAATGGTGTGATCTCGGCTCACTGCAACCTCCTCCTCCCGGTTTCAAGTGATTCTCCTGCCTCAGGTTCCTGAGTAACTGGGATGACAGGTGCATACCACCACACCCAGCTAATTTTTGTATTTTTGGTAGAGACGGGGTTTCGCCATGTTGGCCAGGCTGGTCTCGAACTCCTGACCTCAGGTGATATGCCTGCCTCAGCCCCCCAAAGTTCTGGGATTACAGGCATGATCCACTGCACCTGGCCTCTTGCCATTTATTTAAGGCTGTAGATCTTTTGCTCAATATCATCTTCAGGCAAGTTCAGCCATCATTTTAGTGGCTCAGCTTTCACGTGAAAGGACCAGTACAAACCTCGGTTCCCCGTTTTTTGACATCTTTATTTCCATTACTTTTTTTCTTTCCTCCACTTTATTGTCATCAAATCTGAAACATTTTCTATAAGGGTATATACCACCAGGATCTAGATGCAAATATTCTGCCTCCTGGACATCACTCCTTGCCAGCTCGTTGGCCCAGATGTCCTCATTCCTACAACCCTTCATTTTCACTGAGACTCTTCTTAGGACACAGCTGCTGCTGCTCCCTCACGATCCATCCGTACTCTCTTGCTTTCAGTTTCCACGTTTTCCTCCTCAAATGCCATAGTTCATTTTTAGCATTCCCTTGCAACTACCCTGAGCTTCATTTTCCCACAATTTATTTGTTTCTGTTTCTCTTCCCAAATTTTAAATATTGATGTTTCTAAGGGTTCTGTCCTAATTGCTCTTCTTTTCTCTCCACACACATACTCTCTCTAAGCTCTAAACACTACTAAACAGCTCATAATTTCCAGTCTTAGAGTTTGGCCCAGACCTTTATTCTGGGAGTTGATGATTTACATGACAATAGCACTCGAATAATTCAGAGGTAACATGTCCTGGTTTCCCACATGTCAGTAAGTGGCACTGCCAGCCATGCTAGACGCTTATAAGTCATTTTTGGCCCTTCCTCAATATTCTGACAATATCCAATTCAACATTCATTTAAAAAATATTTTGGTTCCAAATACATCTGTAATTTCCTCCACCTCTTTTGATTTCCAATGTCCCCAGCCTAGCCAGAGCCACATATTTTCTTACCTATGCTTATTTTCTTAGGTCATCCTTAGTCAACCTACTTTAATTCTTAATCTCCTACACCCTGTTAGCTACAGAGAAACCAAAGTGATCTCTTAACATGTCTTTCAGTTTCCAACTCTCCCACTTTTCTGGTGTACTTGGACTAACATTTATGTTCCTCATCATTACTAATGAAGACCTGTACTGTTTCACATATCCTTCTCTTTCAGCCACGTCTCACATTAGTCTTTCTCCCTTCTGTACTTCATCCAGATTCCTACTTTTCAGTTTTTCATTTCATCCAATTCACAGGTTTCTTCTACATGCCAAGATCTTGCTCATATATTAGGGTCCATGAACACTGGGGGTTTTTCCTAAAAGACGAATCTTTCTGTAGTGTATGAAAAGCTAACTCTTTTTATTCTCAGGTCTTACCTTAAATATTCTCACTTGAAAGAAGTGGTTAGAATCTGTATAATCCAAATTAATATTTCTTTTTTTCTTTTTCTTTTGAGACAGGGTCTTGCTGTGTCACCCAGGCTGGAGTGCAGTGGCACAATCTTGGCTCACTGAAACCTCTGCCTCCTGGGTTCAAGCAGTTTTCCTTTCTCAGCCTCCTGAGTAGCTGGGACTACAAGCGCACACCACTACACCCGGCTAACTTTTTTATTTTTAGTAGAGATGGGGTTTTGCCATGTTGATCAGACTGGTCTGAAACTCCTGGACTGAAGTGATCCATCCGCCTTGGCCTCCCAAAATGCTGGGATTACAGGCATAAGCCACCACGCCCGGCCCAAATTAATATATCTATATATAAAAATTATATGTATGAATCTTATATAATCTGAATTAAGATTGTATCTAATGTTCGCCCCAAAACCCTTGTTGTATATTCAGTCCCTTGCTTCACTTTGCATGTGAACACATTTTGTAATAATCTCTTCTCTTTGCTCAGTTGGGTTTCTGTGCCTGTCTTCGTCTTCAGAATTGAAACCCTGGGAGTACAGGACTGTGGCTTTCTTATTCACCACTGCAGCTCCGTAACTAAGAGAGCATCTGATACATATGTGTGAAGGGAATTGGTTAAATATAGACCACTATGTCCAGTGGAGTCCACAGCCTATTCACTTCATGTAGTTTCCAAGAAACAAAGGCTTCTCAACATATATTAATGAATGAGATATGGGCCAGGATATCTGGTCTGGCTGGAGATGGCTTAACTTTGAGTTCACTTGAGAGGGTATCAGTGTGAGCAGGGATGCTTTCACTCACTTCAAGAATTGCATGGTGTTTAGGGGGAAGAATCACCCTGCTTCTCTGGAGAGACATGAGGGCTCTGTGGCTCCTGTGGGCTCTCAAACTGTTGGAAGATGACTGCTAAACCTGAGTTTTCAGGTCTCCTAGTTATATTCATTTAAACTTATAGATGATTTGTCACTATTTTAAGTTGTTTTTCACTGAAAATTCAGTCTGAATATAGAGCCTTATTTCATTCAGAACAGAAAGAATGGGTTACGGTGAAATCTGTTTATCTATAATTTTTAAGTAAGTACAATTTTATAAACCAGTTATTCCTAACTTGAGAGGCCTGGAGGATTTATTACAATGTGTATTTCAGGGCCACATCTGCAGAAGTTTTGATACAACATTTCCTTACTAATCCCCCTGACAGCACATTTTAGCAGGCATCCTGTGTTATTGAGAAGCAGAACGTTTATGCACCACACTTTGGGAGAGAGAAGTGCATGTTGTGTTACCATTTAAAGATGCCTGGTTCTTGTGGGGCAAATTGGCAAATGATTTATCTGAACTAATGGCAGAGTGGAATTTTAATATTTTAGGGTTTTCAGGAATCTTAGAGCTGTTTTCATTTGTCTCATACATAGAGCCTGAACCTTGAAGACATTAATGAATTTGTCACAGAAATTAAATTGGGCCAAAATTTACATTTCCAACCCATGTCTGTGCTCTTCATTCTAAAGCACAATGGCCTAGAGTCATATTTTAACCTCTAACTTTTATCTTATTAAAAAATAAAATAAAATAAATAATTGTAAATACATGCATGTATTATACCTATATATACAATTTATATACATTACAATATTAATTTGAACTACACATGACATCACTAGTAAAGGCCAGTTACAGTTTAGACTGAGATAAGCCCTGTGAGAATTTACTAAGATCAAAAAGACTCCTTTTAATAGTGACTCAGTGGCACCTACTCTAAGGACAAAGGCTCCAGTATGTATCCTAATCTAAGTTATTACTGAATGTGAGTCCTGTGATAGCTTCTAATGAAAATTTCCCATTGGAAAAAATCAATGTTAATAACTGGAACTCGAGAGCTGTAATGGGTTCTGCTGTGTTTTTCGGGCTTAGACTGTGTGCTATAATATGCTAAGAAGAGGAGTTGATGACCTGTGAGCTCTGGTCACTTCCTGATCTCATTTGATTCTTTGGTCTTTAGTTTTAAAAGGGTGATCAGAGAGGTTGCTTTATAATGGAGAAGTTGAACAAAAGGACCATCAACCTGCAGGCTCACTGGCACAGCGCAAGTTTCACCGGATAAGCATTTCAGTAAAGAGGACTATTGCCAACAGCAATACTTGCAAGGAAGCTTTGTTCCAGAGAGGATTTTTGTTTTTAAAGAAGCTGCTAGAAAAACTGACACTAGAAGCTAACTAGAGTCACTCTTTCTAGATATCAATGAAATTGTAAGTCTGAAGACATTACTTACCTAGATACAGAAATGGACTTTATTTAAGAACCAACTTTATACATATCTAATATACCTAGGCTTGTTGATCAAGTTGGCTGGCTGGGGAAGAATAAGACCATCTAGAAGATCCACATGATGAGAGAAAGCATTCGGGGAGGGCAGACAGATACTTGATGCTGGCCACAGATAGAACTCAGAGACGCTCTGTGATTGAAGTGGTTCTAATACCTAGAAGCTTCGATTTGCTCTTATAACGTGTTCTAAAGCCATTTAATTCAAGACTACCCTTCCTGGTTGGTACCTGTAGATGTAATGCATCTCCTAAGGTATTACTCTAGGCTCCATCGGACAGAACAACTACATGGAGGTAGGTGGTGGAGCCTCCGGACTCCACGACACATTTCACAGTGCTGTTTACTCCAAAACACTGGCCTAATTGAACTAATGTAGCTATTGGGTAAGACGAGAAGTAATACACGAACATTCTTAAAGTCTGTTCTCTTTTGCCTTGTGACCTTAAACATTTGAAAGACCAAGATGAACACTATTGAATAGAATTGTGTTTCCATCGTCATAACTAACCTGAAAGCCTAAGTTTTACCTCTTTCACTGCACATCCGATCTATTTTATGG
The DNA here is from genome assembly GCF_028878055.3 of Symphalangus syndactylus. Classification (NCBI taxonomy): domain Eukaryota; kingdom Metazoa; phylum Chordata; class Mammalia; order Primates; family Hylobatidae; genus Symphalangus; species Symphalangus syndactylus. The sequence goes on from NC_072439.2 coordinate 1,210,609, forward strand.
GCAGAAGAGCACAATGGGCTCAGCTATCCAGGCTTTAGGAGTTATTTTAATCTTTAAAGAACAATAGACACAAGTAAAAGTACATACATAAAGTAGGTATTTTATATTTAATTTTTATTTTCATATGCATGAAAAGGGTGTTCCAAAAAAAGATTAGAGAAGTCCATGGCATGTCTTTCTGGTTAATGTTACTTTATTTTTTGGTTCATCTACCATACTACTTACAAGTTACTTGATTTTGTTCATGGAAAATTATTTTAAATGAATTGATTTTACTTTTCATCAGCACAGTTGTTGACTAATACCAAAGTTAGTTAGAAGGTTATGATTTTTGTATTTATAGAATGGCAGGGGCAGCATTTAGATAATACATCATAGTAACTTGGCATTTATGAAATATTAGTTTTCCATAAACATGAACTCAGAGAGGAAGGTTACATTTTTTTAAATTATAATAACATTTTGAAAAGCATCTGTCCTTTAAAATGTTACTGAAATATATATTGGAACTGGTGTTTTAGATGCCAGTCCTTCCTGAAGAGTGTTTTGAGATTTTTTTCAAATACTGCCTCAGTTCTATATAAAATAGAAAAAATTCTGCCTTGTAAAATGACTACTGGATGTAGGTAAGAAGAAGTTAAGGAAATATTACATAAAAATAGATTTGCAAAGGTAATTTGCTGGAGGATTATTTACACTTTGATGAGTGGATCTGGATATTTTGATACTAAGTGAAAGTGGTTCCACTGGAATTAGAAGGGAACAGAGATCTGCAAGCAGGAGTGAAAAGAATGTGTGTAAGCCGGGCACGGTGGCTCATGCCTGACCTCAGGTGAGCCGCCCACTTCAGCCTCCCAAAGTGCTGGGATGACACGCTTGTTAAGTGGTACTCTAATTAATCAGTAACTTAAACCTCAAAAGAGATTCATTATGTACACAAAATTAATCTTGTGTAATCAAGTGTATAAGTAAAATTAATTGAAGAAATCAAAAAACGCACGGTGGCTGACACCTGTAATCTCAGTGCTTTCGGAAGTCCAGGTGGGAGGATCCCTTGACTTAAGGAGGCTGAGACCAGTCAAGCAACACGGTGGGACCCATCTCTGTAAAAAAATTAGCCGGGGATGGTGGTGCGTGCCTGTAGTCCGAGCTACTTGAGAGGCCGAGGCAAAAGTATCGCTTGAGCCTAGGACTTGGAGTCTGAAGTGAGCTATGATCACACCACTGACTCCAGCCAGAGCAACAGAGGGAGACAATGAGAACACGTGGACACAGGAAGGGGAACATCACACTCTGGGGACTGTGGTGGGGTGGGGGGAGGGGGCAGGGACAGCATTAGGAGATACACCTAATGCTATATGACGAGTTAATGGGTGCAGCACATCAACATGGCACATGGATACATATGTAACAAACCTGCACATTGTGCACATGTACCCCAAAATTCAAAGTATAATAATAAATAAATAATAAACCACAAAACACTTGTAATTCCACATCCAGATATATAAACCACAGGAATACTTAGATAAACACACGCTATACACACATATAGTATATATATGATAAAATATATTTGTATGTTCAACTTGGGAAAGGTTGATGATTTTAGAAACAAACTAATAATTCTTTTGCCTTGTGCTCTAATGATTTTCAATATGAAGATGTATTTGGGATCAAATACATGAGGCTCCACATACAAGACATCTTTCTTTCCCCTCTTCTCAGCACCATTTTTTGGCTGATTATTGGACTACAACTGGGAGATCTAGAACTAAATTCCTGCTTAGTGTTTACTTGTTCAGAGCATAGGCTTTGAAATCGTCCTGTTTTGCCTCAGTCTCCACAGTGGTACCTACTAACCTCATGACTAGGGGATCGTGTAGCATTTCTCTAAGCCTTGTTTTCTTAGCTGTGAAGTGGTAAATTTTGGAAGTGCTTTGTTCATAGGATTTCTGTGAAAACTGAATTGGGTAAAGAATGTAAGGCATTTAGCACAGTAAAATAACCTGGATTACAGTAACTTTTCCAGGAGTGTTTATTAGTACTTAAACTGTCATTGTCATCAAAATTCTGTTTTTACATATGAACTTAGAAATGTCATTGTAACCTTCTCAACTCATTTGGTCATTTAAAATGGAGAGGTTGAGTTAGGTGTTTCTTAAATTTCTCTTTAGCTCTGATACTATGAGTCTGACGTTAAGTAATGCAAAGTTGGTAATTAAATCTTCCCCTTTCGTGATGTAGGAGAAAGGCATAAAAAATTTCTGGGTGACTGGATTCCCTTGCAAGTTTATTAGAATTGTAATTACGTAGCATTTTGAATAAAGCATTCATTCTGGAAATCATTAAGTTTATTTTTCTTAACTCCGTTATTTTGTCAACTGTGGAAAAATTGGGATTTAGGAGTAACCTCTGATTTAAAATTCCACCTACTAACCATTTAAATTGTAGTCTTGTAATTTCCTAACTTTAGTCTTGAAGGTGTTTCTCATTCTTATGCGTTATTATACTGTATTATATATTTATGCAACATAAAATTTATAGTTTTAACTATTGCACATGTTTACATATGAAAGGTGTAATTTTGAACTTATCATTATTAAATTTGCTAGTTTTGCTTCACTATTCATTTTGGACACTTATCCATATTAGTACATGCAACTCAAGTTTATTCTTTTGAGCTACTGTATATCATTCAAATGTATGAATAAATAACCTTGCTTTGGTGGACATTTAAGTATTTTCATGTATCAGTATGAAAAGCAGTTTCAAAATGAACACTCAAATATACATTGTCATATATGTGTATAATATTTGTATATATGAAGGTTCCTGTGGGTCATATATCTGAAATCAAAATTACAAGTGTTTTGTACCTTCTATAATTAATTTTACTCTCAATTTTAAGTAAACAAGATTAGTTTTTGCACATGATGCATCTCTTTATTCAGTTAAAGTTACTGACATAATTAGAATACCACTTAAAACTTGAGAATATTTTCAAGGGTATTTATGCAAAACTTACATAAATGTGTTGAAAAGTCCTTTTGTATATATGTAGAGATTACATGGTATGTTAAATTCATCAATTTGCCTAAATATCAAGTTATACTTAAGTAGTGTCCATACACCATGCTTTTGCTTGACTGAACTCCAATATGTATATCGGGAGTACTTTTTAACATTCATAGGTTAAGTGGCCTGTTTTGGAAAATGATATTAAAAATGGAATTCAGATGAATGCTTAAAGATTAAAAATGAATGAGCTTTCGTATTAATCATCAATATGACAACCCTAAAGGGAAGCATGATTTTCAAATGTACCTCCTTGTAGGCAGGATAATTCAGAAATGCACAGTGCATATTAGATATGGGATTTGAGTCGTAGTGTATTTCTCTAAGAATGTAATTTATTGTACTTTCACATCCACCCCACTGAATATGCAGAGTTTAAGATGCAATGGCCAGAAGACACGAGCGTGTCACTAGAAGGATGTGGACGTGGGCTCCGGGGCTGTTGATGATGACGGTGGTGTTTTGGGGTCATCTGAGGAATGGACAAGGCCAAGGTAAGTGCAAGGATTTTCTAATTCTTTGCGAGTTGGATGCGAATTTCACTTTGTGATGAAATTATGTTTAGTGTTTGGTTTGATGTTTAAGCAATTTGTTACAATCTTCCGTCAGGTTTTTGTTACAGGGTATTGTAATATCTCTGCAGTTAAATTGAAATAGAATTAAGTGTGAGTAAATGCATCAAAATTGAAGCCATGTTTCTGAAATTGGCTTTTCTCTGTTGTAATTGATGATATGTATATATATGTGAGGTATTATGAGGCCATATATATGCGTGTGTCTCTGTTGCATTTGGTGACATGTATATATATGTGAGGTATTACGAGGCCATATAAATTCGAGTGTGTGGGTTTTGGGTGGGTGGGTGTGCCTGTGAGTTTGTGTATGTGGTATTTTACAGGAACACGTAGCATATAAAGTTGTTGTGATTTTGAAGAAAAGTTTTTGGACGTTTGTCTGTTTAGGGTTTTTATGTTTTTGGATGTTTGTCTCTTTAGGGTTTTTATGTTTAACATTTTAAAATTTCAAGAACCTATTCTTAAAGGATGTGATGTTCTTTAGAAATTAAATGAAAAATGTGACGTTTCTCGTTCTTCTGCCAAGGGTATTTAGGGGAAATTAATGAGAGAGTGGAGCTGCAAGGTTGTGGCATCCTGAAATGTCAGTTGGAGAGTAGAAAAGGGCCATAGATTTTGGAATAAGGCTTTCAATACTGATTTCATCAATAGCTGTATGGAGTGGTTTGTGCCAAATCTAGTATCTGTGAATGTATTTTGTGATAAGTATTGTATTATTTTTGGAGGTGTGTTGCCTGCTCAGATACAAATTGCAATTCTGTACTTTATGTGATAAAACATCCTGACACCCCTGAAATTTTCTTTTCCTTTCGGGGCAAGTATATTCAGCATTGATTTTCTGCATTTTCAAGGCTTGAAATGAAATCTGTGAGCAGGAAGTTTACAGAGTTATTTCAAGGGATAGATATATTTCTCCAGATAAAATTGAAAGTGTGCAGTGTTATTATATAATTGTGATGAAGTTGAGCTTTGCTAGTTTGGAGTATCTAATAAAGTTTAACACTTTTTAAAAGATCCTTCAAAAAGATCAGCTTTCTTGCCATATGTAATATTGTTCAATGAAGATTTGAAATGAAATAGATATTTTTTCAAAACCACAAATGCATCTGTGCCTTTGTATATGAACAGTTGTATATACATGTAAGCAGATAATACATTTTGTTAATTAAGATCAGCTTTGATTTTAATTTTTCTTTCCTGTCATTCAGAATTTGTATTTGCATCTAATAGAATTCTCATTTTTCTTTTGTGATAAAACTAATGTAAAATATATTCAATACACATAGTAGTTTTTTTCACCAAAGGTCTAAAACAAGAATATGTAGACAGTAGCTACGTTGGATTTCTTTGGCTATAAGAGTTGTCTATTTCTCTGGTGATGTGTAGAATTACTAAAATGCAGCATGACAACTGTTTCTCTGTAATAGTGATCCAACATGACATGTAGTATTACACAGGGTTGCTAATACCTTCCTCTGACCATCATTTCCAGTAATTGTGGCTTGTTTTAGATGAGGAATAGGTTATTAGATATTTAAAATATTTGAGAAAAATAGGTATCTTCTCTCTTATTTACCCAAACCCTTTTATTTACTCAATATTGATGGCTCAAGTATTCTATCTTTCACTAGGGACCATCATTTATTAAAAAATGGCCTGAAATCAATTCCAAGTCTAGCTGTAGTGAAGCTTCTAGTGGGAAATGCAAGTTAAGTAATTTGTTTTCTTTCTAAAAGGATAAATTAAAATAGACAATGATTCAAAGAACAAAACAACTTAATAGAAAACATAATGGAATGCTTTGATACTATGATTCAGGGAATTTTGCTTCCTTAGTGGTAGCTAGATTGAGTGAAGGAGATTGCTTAGGTATAATGAGCAAATCTTATAATTGCAAGTATAACCCAAGCTGCATATCATCATTTAGCTCAATAAGCCTCATTAAATATTAAATATTACCTTTTAACTTTTATGCAATTAAGCAGAATTTAAAAATAAAAGTTTTAAAAATTAAAGTTTTTATTACTAAGTATCTTTTAAAATACAAATCTCACAGCTCCTTATTGTCAAGAAAAGAACACATGAAAATTTATAAATAAGGTTTTCTCTCTATTAAATTTACAGTCTTGCATTAAATATTGGTTATTGGGACCCACCATGTCCATGATTATGATTAAGTATCAATGAAAGATGACTCTTGCAGCAAATATGCATGCAAATGTTTTAAGATTATTTTCACATTATTTCACATAATTTCTTAAGCATAATAGGATAAGTAAATTATACTTTCTACACAAGCTCTTCATATTTATGAATAGACCATGTTCTAAATTTTTCAATCATTGGGGAATCCCAATGTCATATTTATGAATGGACCATGTTCTAAATGTTTCAGTCATTGGGGAATCCCAATGTCATATTTATGAATGGACCATGTTCTAAAAGTTTCAGTCATTGGGGAATCCCAGTGTCGTATTTATGAATGGACCATGTTCTAAATGTTTCAGTCATTGGGGAATCCCAGTGTCGTATTTATGAGTGGACCATGTTCTAAATGTTTCAGTCATTGGGGAATCCCAGTGTCGTATTTATGAATGGACCATGTTCAAAATGTTTCAGTCATTGGGGAATCCCAGTGTCGTATTTATGAATCGACCATGTTCTAAATGTTTCAGTCATTGAGGAATCTTCCTAGAGAAACCGTGTGAGAAATTGTAGCTAAGCTCAAAAACGGAAGACAAAAATCGATTTAACGAGGAATGTAGATTAATGTCATAGTATTATCGCGACTGTGTGCAACCACTACTTATAAACAATGATATAAGAAATGCAATCTGAAATCTGAATTCTAAATAGGAATGTAGTGCCATTATCCCTCTGGGACCCTTAGGGTCAAAATAAGATAAAAGTGATGAATGGTGGGTTGGAAGTCAGTCAGTGATCCTTGTCAAATTTTTGTATCTGTCAAGAAAAGCATCTGCTTGAGGACATCCATTTTCCTACTTCTGAGTTACAGAATAATAGGTACTTATCCTGAATGTGACATTCCCTGACGTGGACTCTGTCTTTGCTGCTTAGGTGGTGTGTGCATGAGAAAGTGCTTAACATCTGAAAACGGAGACAATCCTTAGAGAAAGATATATATGAATTTTAAAAGGAAATATACCTACGATGGAAATAAAACAAATAGCATAAATATCTAGCTGTATTTGGTCTTTTTGGTAACTATTACAATATATACATTTTCAAACAACTAAGTTCAGCACTGACTTTGGGAGAATCTAGATAAAACTGAACTGACATATAATAAGCATTGGTGTAATTAATAGCACAGCGGGCAGAACCATGGGGGTATTTCCTGAGGAAGAGGGACTATAGAGAGGCAAAAGAAAACCCAGCTCATTCTGGGGAGTGCCAGGAGCAGTTATTATATTCAGAACTGAGAACTTATTTCTAACTCACCAACCCATAGTTCTGGCTGAAGTGCAGTGGTGCAGTCATAGCTCATTCTCAGCCCCAAACTCCTGGGTTCATATGGTCCTCTCATCTCAGCCTCCTGGTAGCTATGACCACAGGTGTGCACTACTTTGTCCAGCCAGTTTATTTTATATTTTATTTTCATTTCATTTGTAAAGACTGGGTCTTGCTATGTTGCCCAGGCAGGTCACAAACTCCTATCCTCAAGCAGTCCTCTAACCTAGGCCTCCCAAAGTACTGACATTACAGGCATGAGCCATTGCATCTGGCTCAAAAATATTTCTGTCCTAATGGCTTTAACAAAGAAGTGCCGTTTTGGGGATATATACAATGGTGTGCTGCTTGGGAGTGACAAAAAAATAATTATAAGAAGAATGGAACGAATATGTCAGTATGTTTTCAAAAGCAAGTTAGCCCAAGTTTTTAAACAAGCATAATTTTAGGGTTTTTGTAACTAACTTAGGGTTTAAATGTAGCAAAAATTTTAAACATTATCATGAATACACAGAAAATTTTAATCAATTTGGTTTCCATGATGAATTTACAAGCTTAAATTCCTAATTTCAATTTGCTGCTAGATATGAGAAAGTTTGAGATTTTGAAGAAGCAAGTGGTTCTTACAAATGTAGCAAACTTAAATTTTGAGGACAATTTAATTTAACTTCCATTTTTATGACCAGATTTTGGGTCAGCTGTTAAGCATTCAAAAAATAAAATCTGATAATATCTGGCAATTCCAATTTTCAGTTTTATTGATCTTCACCATGAAATAATATATAAGCTAAGGGGCAAAATTTTGGAAAAGCAGATCACTTTGTTGTCCTATTTAGCAAGTTCTCAAATTATGCCATCTTGGAATCATTACAAGTAATTATACGAAGACAGTATCTTGTGTTTTGTATTTCATTGTTACACATCCAATTGTTCTCTAGAGATATCAGAGAAAACCCACTCAAGAAGGGAAGGTTAGATAAACAGCCCTCTCTCTCTCTCTCTCTGTCTTTGCCTCCATTTGGTTCCTTATGTTCATTTCTCAGTGCATTTCAGTTACTTTTATTGTTCCCTTCATTTTCTCTTTCATTCCAGAAGTTTAAGTGATTGCATAATTCTTTTGACAGCTGAAAGTAGTATCCGACTTTGAATGAAAGGTTTACAGCTACAGCTTTTCAATTAGAAAATCTCAGATCATGTGATCTATGAGTTTTAATATCTTAGGATCTCGACCAGTAAGGAATAATCACTTTGAAAAACCTTGATGCTACCTAGAGTTTGTGTTTTGTGAGGTTGCTTGGTAAATTATTTTCCTTTGATAATTGAATATTGCTTCAAGAGAGGTGAGCTCAGACGTTTGGCAATGAATATTGAATGTGTATTCCAAGAGACATGACCTTAAAATATCATCAAGCTAAGTAGTAGTGAAATTGAACTCTGCTGTATAATAGAAGTCAGTGTTTCTTACATCTTTGTGATATATAAATATTTTTACATTGTGGTAGATAATAATTTGTATGGGAACATTTAATTGAATTTAATTTATCCTATGGCAGAATTATGTTGCATAGGTCATTTTAGTTTTTGATTTAAGCATCTTAAAATTACAAATGCAAATATTCAACACGTAAAACCCACATGAATACACACTCCCAAACATTTGAAATCCTAACAGTCATTTCCAACAGCTTTTTCCTACAAAAGAAGTCAGCTCTTCTTAGAGAAGACATGCATTCCCATAGCTTGAGAGGTGCACACTATAAGGTAAACAGAGAAAGGATTACAGCAGTTTAAGTATACCAGCGGATTTACTTTATAGACAATAGACTTTTGAATTACTTGTCTTCAAAATTTGGTTTCTTGAGAAAATTATCTGTGTAGATTAATCATGCATTTCAGATACTTTCCAGACATCTGAATGTTGTTTTCTTAAAAGTAGCCAGCACGCCTTTTTATGCAGTCTGCATGGGAGATAGTAAGAGATGTGTATGCTGTATATCTACTAGTAGAGATTTGTTTATGAGTGCTTCCTTAAAAAATTATTTTTTCTGAAGAAAGGGATTTCTTTTTTATAATTTAGATTAGATGATTTTAAATGTTTTTAGGTTTTAACCTCTCTGATCATCAGGGTCATTGCCATGGAAAAAATGCAAGTTATAGCATATTTCATTTTTATAAGGAAAGAAGTTGATAATTTAGACTTTTTTCTTTTACTAAATTGAATTACATCACTCAATATTTGGATGGCATTAATTCACAATAGCAACAAAAAAATCTTACTATTCAACAAAATAAAGTATGATTTCCTTCACATTTAACTTAATTTGTTCTTTAAAACATCTCCTAACGAAGGTTTTCTCATCCTCTGAAGCTGAATTTATTTAGGAAAAAATATTTTAAACACCATCCCAAGTGATATAACTATTTTTATTGAGCTTTGATGTTCTATTTGAACATATTTGAAGACTGTACAAGCACTCAATTTAGAATTAAGATTTTATTTGGAGATTTTGGTTGTATTTGAAATCTGTTGTGGAATTAAACATGAAGAATACGTCAATTTACTAGATGTCATTGTCTATGACACATTTTAGTCTTATCTTTCTGCCTATATGTAAAGAGGAATAGAAATAATTGGTATAAACAGGAAAAAAGAAGTAAAGTGGTAGGATCAGATGTGAGAAATATATAAGCTAAGATACTCTTTTTTTGTTTGTTTGTTTTTTGTTTTTGTGAGACAGAGTCTTGCTCTGTTGCCCAGGCTGGAGTGCAGTGACACAATCTTGGCTCACTGCGGCCTCCACCTCCCAGGCTCAATGGTTCTCCTGCCTCAGCCTCCTGTGTAGCTGGGATTACAGGTACGCATCACCACACCCGGCTAATTTTTGGATTTTTAGTAGAGACTAGGTTTGACCATGTTGGCTAGGCTAGTCTCAAACTCCTGACTTCAGTTGATCCGCCCACTTCAGCCTCCCAAAATTCTGGGATTTCAAGTGTGAGCCACCAGGGCCAGCCTAAGCTAAGATATTCTAGAAGCTATTAATAGTAAAATATAATGTAAATTGTTTAAAATTAATCTGTATATGAAATTTTTTCTAGGACTTTCCTGCCAGAAAAGTAGGAATAGAATGGCAAAAGGAACGAGGTTCCTTCTACAAGTAGGCACACATCCTATTTCACTTTATCCTGTGATCAGTCTCATAACCATCTCCTGGTGTGAAGTGCTAAAACTGTGCTTTAAGAATAACTTAAGTCCTTTATGTACAAACTAAAGTATGAGAGCCTGAACCTTGGAAACCAAGAGATTCCAAAAAGCCTTATGTGTGAGACTGGGTGCCACAGATCTTGGCAGAAATTACTGCTTATTCTTAATTCTTATTGTTCCTTTCTAGCACTTCAATTTATAATGCCAATATCTACCTCAGCCTAAAGACAAGCTCTAGAATCACTTGTGTTACTTATTACATTTCTTTTAAAAAACTCATGAATTACACATGAATTTCAAAGTTGCCAACTGAGATTCCAAGGACTTAAAAAAGAAAAAACGTGGCACCTTTCCATTATAAAGGCTGTACGCAGTCTTCATAGTGTTTGTCTTTAAGGGACAACATGCCTCATCCATCAGCAACTTTTCTTCCTTAAATCATCATATCTTGCCTAAAAAGGTTTTCTGAAAACTAAGATTTGCAGATTGTTATATCACATCTTAATCTACGTATCAACTTTAGCATTATCAAAGCATGAACTGTTCTGGGTTTTCATAGTTAATTATGTTTGTGGTAATAACTGGGATGCAATTGTTTTTCTTCTGATGATTTTGTACTTGCTTTTCTTATGGTAACTTCTGATGCTTGTTTGTAAGATCTTCCTCTCTTTTCTCCATCTGGTTATCTTCTTACCTTCTGTCCTTTAACTCAGATGTCACCCACACTGTGTGTCTTTCTGGATTGCTTCTTATTTAACTGTTGCTTCTCATAGTTTACATACCTCCTCCTGTACCACACTATCAACATTTCTCAAGCTGCACTATATGCTGGGTTGTGTCTTTATTTATTTATAAGTTCCTTGATAATTCGGACTATATATTAGTATATTCAAAAAATACTTATGAAGTGTTTACTTTGGGTCAGGAATTATTGAGTGAAGGAAATTGACCAAAACTCTGCCATCATGAAGCTCGCATTCTAACTTAGGGAGACAGATAACAGACAATGAGCCACATAAATATGCAAAGTATCGTAAGTTAGATGGTGAAAAGTAATCCTGGATGGGGATCAGATAATTTTGATAGGATAATTTTTAACTGGGTAGTCAAGAAAGGCCGCACAGAGAAGATGGCAATTGGAAGAACAAGGTGGTGAGAACTGCTGAGTCTGGAGCAAACACACAATTTGGAGCAGTAGAAGATTCCAGAAGTAACAGTATAGAGGCGAAGAAGTGGGAATTGTGTGGAGTCTTTTACTTGCTGTTGTAATGACCTTGGCTATGCTTTGAAGTGAGGTGGAAAGTTGGCAGGGACCTTAGTTTTCTTTTTAATAATTCACTATGAATTTTGAACGGTCACTATTATAGACTCAATAATTTTGCTTTATTACTCTTGCAATTGACTACAAAAGAGCGTATTGAAGAAATGTTAAATTCTAATTTAAACTGATTGAAATAGGTTTTTATCTTTTTATGTTTCTCATCACTGAATATCTCATTTTTAATTAGTTTGAAAGCATTCTAAGATAGTGAGCCAATGCAATTTAGCATAATGCATAACTTATTATTCATCAGATTTAGGTATTTAACCGAGGATGCTAATTAGGAAAGTAACTTGTTCTGTTGGATGATTTTGATAAAGCTACTTTCAAATGATTATCACATCCATTGATGTCATATTAAGTTGTGTTTCTGGAAACCAAATTTAGGCAGTGGTAATGAGTTAATATCTCTAAGTGGATACCTTTTATCTCTACAGTCAAGGATACTTGAAAGTGGAAAAACATACTGGCTTCAAGTCTTGGGAACTAGGACTTACCGGAAATGTGTGTGTTTTTTTTGTTTCCTGGTGGAATTGTCTTCTCGGAAAGATGGTGTTTCCTTTTCAATAGGAAAAAATTGATCCTATGCTGCTTTACTTTAATGCTTTGCTTTTGTCAAAATAGTGTTTTCTTAGGAAAATTAACCTATCATAATATAATGAAAAGAGAAATGCTGAAGACACAAAATGATGTCCATGTTAATATTGAGTAGGAAGCATCAAGGGACATGAGAAGAGGGAAGCGAAGAGAGGGAGAAGAGAAATTTATAGTGTAACAACAATTAGTAAAAAGGATTAGCATATACATGTAGTCAATAAGTCAATAAATGGCTGTTTATAGAAAGCCTACCAGGCACTAGGGGATATAGCAGTGAAGAAGGCAAAGACACAATTGGCTATACTGTAGTGAGGAGGGAAAGAGGAGGAAGACATACAAATACCTAAAAAAAGCAATGGTGTGAAGGGCTATAAAGTACACTACTACGAAGAAGATTACATGTGATAACATGGCTGAGTAAAACTGTCAAGGAGGAAGGCACTGATCTGGCTGTAGGTATTTCAGAGCATTTTTCTCTCTGAGGAGGTAATATTTCATTTGAGAGTTGAGTGAAGACAAAGAGGAAGGTACTTTGAAGATCTGGGGTGCTCTGAGCAGAAAGAAGGGCAGATATAAAGATTCTGTAATTTAAAAAGAGAGCTTGATAGTTTCTTACAAAGAAAAGAAGGCCGGTTTGGCTGGAATGTCCATGAAGGAAGAGCATGGAGAGAGATTACATGAGTGTTCTCAGGGACCAAATCTAGATCTTATATCAAAATGTGAATATAAATTAACTACATTGAAAAGTGTATGATGGATGTGTGATACGATGAGGTTAGCTCTTAGGAGGGTGTACTATTGTGGAAGGGTACACTAGTGAAGGAAGGGGGTTCATTTAGCTGACTATTGCACCTGTCCAGTTGAAGGATGATGGTAGTTGGGATTATGAGTGTAGCAATAAAGTTGGAGAAAATCAGTTGAGATTGGAAGTTGATTTGAAGATGATTGAATTTACTGAGCAAGAATTATATCAAGGTATTTGGATTTAGGGACATGGGGGATTATGGTCACTTTTAGTGATATGGCAAAGTCTTGATGACATGAGGCAGTTTGCAAGTGACAGAGGTGTGGGTAGGTGCGTATGTGTGATTGATTTTACATTTTTTAATCTTAAATTAAGACGCTAGTTAGAATCCAAGTGGAGACATCAAGTAGGCACTGACAAGTTGACTTGGCTAGAGATGTGAGTTAGATCATCGTAGCCTATAGAGCATGCCTAAAGTCATGAATCTAGGTGAGGGGTTGGAAAACTATTATAGCCCATGAGCCAGATCTGGTCTGCCACCTATTTTTGTATGGCTCATGAGTTATAAGTACGTGTGGCATTTATAAGTCTAAAATGTAAAATACAGGGAAATTTTTCAGCAGGGATAGTTCCATAAATTTGCCTCTTGGCAACACAAAGCCTGCAATATTTACTATCTGGCTCTTTGTCAAAAATGTTACTGACTCCTGATCTGGATGAAACCCTGTGAGGAGAGAGTGTTGACAGAAGAGAGAGAAGCATCACAGTGGAAATTAAAATTATGTCAACTGAAGTGTGTAGGGTAGAGAATTTAAGCCTGAGTATAACAGTAAGAGATTAAAATAACAGTAAATTCATTATCAGCGTGATCAATGAAACCTTTGGGGGCAAAGAGGAACTATCTTCGTCACACCTTTCACTCACTCATAGAAAGATCTTAGGCAGGAAATATAACTTGTTTGAAGATCTGAGATAAGGCTAATGTAGTTTGGACAAAGAAAGCCAATGGGAGGATGACATTACATCTGGCCAAAGATTTAGGGAAGAGCCAAATACTTCAGGCTTTTTAAAGTGATCTTTAGATAAAGAGGAGGTCATCAAGGCATTCCGAATTTGGAGGATCAAATCACATCTGATGGAAAAAAATCTGGCTGTATGTGCATCTAGGATGTAAGGAAGCCAACATGGATGTGAAGTTAAAATTGTCCATTGCAAATAATAAAATGAAGGCCCCAGGTAGCCTTGGCAAGGGCAGATTTGGTATAAAATCCTTATTGGAATGGGCTTAAGCAGTAACGGGAATACGGATCTAGCTGTTGTGTTTAGTGGAATTTTATCAGTCTTTTTGTTGTGTATGATATATAGATGGTCAAAATAAGGAACTTCTACATTTTCGGTTTTTGTTTTATTGTAATTGAGATTTGAATTAAAAATAAGAAACTTTTATTTTGAAACTTGGAGACTGTGTTTAAAAAGTATAGAGTAGGGCTAGAAAAAAACCTAAAACTCTCCTGATGAGGAGAGTGCTAATCGTGACTCTAATAATAATAAAATACTTTTCTGATAATTTTTTGTGTGTTTCATTATTTATATATGTATGGGAAGTTGTACCCTAGCCACATGCCAATTCACCTGGTGAACTTGCTCTTCAACGTGGCACAAATATTTCCTTCTATCTTTAGCCTTCCGGGGTTTCTCACATGGACTATTGGCTCTTCCTACATGAACCTGCTGGTAGTACCCTGTAGGAGACATGCTACTCCATGACAACAGGCACCACGCTGTAGGGGAATTACCATACCTGTCAATCACTATCTCTAGAATGTGGCCTTTCATGAGCCCTGAGATTTCATACTGTTTCTCTGAGCTGTAACAATATTTATATTGAAAAAATAAACATGTTCTTCTATCTTTAATATTTTATATCTTATAATTTGAATATCCCATTTTCATTATACTACTTAGCTGCTAAGTTATGTTATAAAAACAAGTTTTAATTATCTGCAAACACCTTCAAATCTAATCCTTACCGGTGAAGACTGATGTCTGGTTAACATCTGTTAGGACATTTATTTCCATACAGTATTTATAGCGCCTTTTTGTTATTGATTGGTATGATAAATGTGTAACTCTTACACAAAGACAAAATTTTTAGATTTTTGTATTTAAAATACTGGTTATCAAAAGAAAAACCCAGATGTTATTTGTTTATGTTTCTGCTTGAGGTACTGAATCTATTTCAAGTCATATTTCTCAGTATTGATATACTTAATTTTGCTGAAATAATAACACACTAACTTTAGCTACTTTTTTTCTCAGTGTATCTCCTTGTCGCTCACCATTTCCGCCTCATTTCACTTCTCATCTTTATTTCTTTTTCTTTGGTCTTCTTTTACTTTAGGGATTCTTTCAATTTAGAAGTGTTCTTGTTTTCTGTTAATTACTATTCTTCTTGGATGTACACAGTTATCCTTTTCCATTTCATTTGTGAATTCATCTCAGACGCATTTTGTATGTGCCTTTTACTCATAGCTTCTCAGAAGTCCCTTTCGAGGTTACCGATTTAACATGTCATGTACTATAAGGTTTGCATGGCATGGTGGCAGCTGACTTTGGTCTTTACAAGGATTGAAATGTTCACTCAACATGGATTGGTAGAATTTATTTTTTCCTTAAACATTTCATCGCCTTGTAAACAAACAAAAGCAAACCCAAGACTCAAAACTGACATTACTATTGGTGCCCCTGGAAATAGCTACCTTCTCACTAAAGTAGATTTTGTCATCCAACTTTATGTGTTGTTGAACACACATGGTGCTGTATGAGCACTCACTCACTAGTCTAGAAAACATTGCTGTGACCAGTTACCAGAAAAATAAATTCAGATTGCTCTTCACCTTCCACAGATGACCCTTCTGAAAGCCATTTGAATTCATTATAAATTATAGTTATATTAGTGTGACTTTAATTCACTTGTAATCTGAACTTTATGTGCAATGCATTTTTTCCCGTGTTTAATCATTTTTGAATGCTAAATCATTTGCAAACAAATGGCTTGTCCTTGAGAAAGAATTTAAGGCTGAAAGTACATTAAGTGCCATCTGGGTATCTGTGTCAATGGTTTTGTCACTACAAATGTGTGTGTGTGTGCATATCACCTACTTTATCACATTTATTTGATAAAATTGATATGCAATCTCTAAATCATTGTGTCTCCAACTTGTGTTATGCCACAAATACAAATTTTTGTCCTAAAGTTGATGGTACCCTTTGTAAAACTAGAAGTTCTCATTTGTGCAAAGGAAGGAAAAATAAAACAAGAAACAAATTCAATAAAAAAATTAAAGGTCAGATTTCTTTTATAGCTGCTGAATTCCTTTCTTTCCTTTCCATCATCCTCACATTCCCAAATCTCAACAAAGTTAAGAAATTAAAACACACATCATGAGATCATATGTTCACCTTGTTCAGGAACTGAAGGATTACATATACAAGACTATACCTTAATAAGTAGAGGGAGAAATATGAAGATATGAATAGAATATGAAAATTTATTATAATGCAGTTGTATTCTAAAGTGTTTCCTAGGCAGGCTAAGAGTATGTTGCCAGGAAATTTTAAGAGACCCACTCCATTATATAGAAGAGGATGTGTGTAGATCTCTTAATTCTGAAATGTTTAGAACTGAGTACAACAGGTCTTTGAATAACGACGTTTCATTCAATGTCATTTCATTATGATGTTGATGAGAAAAAACAAATTGATTCCAATTGGGGTTCACTGTCTGTGTAGAGCTTATGTATTCTCCCCATGTCTGCATTGATATTCTCTGGATGCTCCAGTTTCCTCTCACTTCCCAAGGCTGTGCATGTGAGGTTGATTGACGTGTCTATGTGGTCCCAGTCTGAGTAACTGTGGGTATGTGTGAGTGCACCTGCAATGCGACGGCGCCCTGTCCAGGGCTGGTTCCCACATTGCGTCCTGAGCTGACAGGATAGGCTGCGGTCAACTGCAACCCTAAACTGAAATAAGTAGGTAAATAATGATTTTACTAGCTTTTATTAATCTTAAACGTATGAATAGCTGAAATTTATTTCAGCATTTAATATTAGAAGTGTTTTGATCTTTATTTACAAGTTTGTTGACGTTTTAGTTACCAAAAGCCATAGAAGCTGAACTCTTTTGATGTCAACCTATGGTAAAATGGGTTTCGCTGACTGTATTTTTGTACCAATTAACCATCCCCAATTTATCCCTCCGTATGCGTGTATCAAAACCACGTGACCATAAATATATATACCTATGACCAGTTTTCAAGCACCTGTCAATGATGTTAAGTGAAGACTTATTGTAGTCCTTTTTTGGCATAACGAAAATGTGTGTGTTTTGTTCAAGATTGGAAAAGTTCTTTGTGTAAAGAACTAGACAGTAAATATTATAGGCTTTGCTGGCCATATGTAGTCTCTGTCTCTCCTTCATCTACTCATTCTTCTTCTCCCCTTCCTTCTCCTTCTTTAAACACTTCCAAAATGCCAAAACAATTTTTAGCTCTCAGCCATATGAAGCAAGCCATTGATTAAATTTGGCTTGTAGGCCCATAAGGTGTGAATTCCTTTACATCATCAGAATGCCGCATATATATGAAATGTTATCTATGAGAAATTAATGGGGCTCCCAGCAGAGAGAAATTAGCCTAAGTTAAGTTTGGGCTTTGGAATTCAGGGGAATGCCATGCACAAAAATGCTCTGCTTTTAAAACTAGTTACTAACAGTCCATTTCTGATATCAGAAATACATGAAAACTACCAATTGAACGGACATTATTCACTACTTTAGTGCTGCTACTCCTGTGTGGTGGAAAAAGAATCCAGAAAGTTTTCCTTTCCATTTGAACATTCATGCAATAAAAATTTCCAAATCTTTTTTTGAACAAATTTTTATCTTATAGCTCTCTTGTGTACTTTATAAGTACGTTTTGCTGCTTATTCTCAGTAACTGTATTGAAACAATCTGTTTTCCTTAATCAAAATAAAATAAGAAATTTAGCTTAATACTAATATTAAGCTGAAGTGCAAGATATATGAAAAAGAGAGAAAAGAAGCAGGATAAACTGACCTTTTGATAACTGCAGAGGACAGCAGATCAAAGACTGGACTTTAACGTCTGACATTTTCAGAATCTATCACAGTAAGTCCACTGGGTCCAGAAATAGGTTTTAATCCTAGATTGAAATGACAATGCTGTCATGACATTGAGTTTGATGGAAAAAGTGAAGTTAAAGTTTTTCTCAATATTTTTTTAAAATCAATGATTGATTTAACTATAAAATGGACTGATTCTGAAGAACTCATTCTGACGTTGGAGGTGAAAATGCTTTTACTCTAATCATTAAAATCAATTTCTCTAGATATCTGACTTTATTCTGCTTTATAACATAAAGAATGAAACTATATTTATTAATGAAGTGTAATCTAGCAAAGTGGCATAAGCATAATTATGAGTCACTTACTAAAGTTGTGTGTTTTTTTCCATTGCATGAAAACCCTGCCTTGTTTTAATTTTTATTGACTCTTTAAAAGCAATTTTAGGTTTGTAGAAAGAAGTGAATAAGCATTCACACGTCATCCTCAGCCTCTACCCCAATTTCCCCGATTTTTAACATCTTGCAATAGTGTGGTACATTTGTTATAGTTGATGAGTCAATATTGGTACATTACTATTGACTAAAGTATGTAGTTTGTATTAGAGTTTACTCCTTGTCTTATGAATTCTATAGGTTTTGTCAAATGTGTAATGACAAATAATCCTCATTACAGTGTCATACAGAATAATGGATTCACTCTCCTAAAATTCTTCCTTGCTCCATCCGTTCATCGTTTCCTCTACTAATTTATGTAGAAGATAAATTAGTAGATTGAGTTGATGGTTATAGCAGTTTAAAGCACAGATAGAAAACTAGATTGACCTGCCTACCCAGACTGTGCTTCTCACTCTCACTGTGCCCTTTCTTAACCTTTGGAAATGCTTTTATTCATATATAAAATAGGCTATAACTTCATATAGTTGTATTACAAAAAGTTAATGCACAGAAAAAGACTTGTGCTAGGTATATGGTTTCTTCTCAGTTAAATGGAAGCCATTGCGTGTGTTTGTCAATAGAATTCGTCATACTTTATCTCACATATCTTTACGTCATTGTTGGCACATGACATGTTTAGACTGCACAAATCTCCTCCAAATCCCTAATAGCCACTGATCTCTTTACTGTCTCCATAGTTTTGCTTTCTCCAGAAGGTCATGTAGTTGAATCATACGGTATGTAGACTTTTCAGACTGGCTTCTTTCACTTGGCAATATGCATTTAAAGGTTCCTGTGTGTCTTCTGTAGCTTGACAGAATACTATTCCATTGCCTGGATATACCACAGTTTATTTTTCCATTCACTTCCTGAAGGACATTTCGATTTTAGTGATCATGAATAAGGCTCCTGTAACATTCATGGGAAGAAGGCTTTTGTGTGCATGTAAGTTTTCAAATCCTTTAAGTAAATACCGGGAATGTAATTGCTGGGTTGTGTGGTAGGAGTATGTTTAGTTTTATAAGAAACTGCCAAACTGACTGCCAAAGTAGCTGTACTATTCTGCATTCTCACAAGCAATGAATAAAAGTTCCTGTTTCTCCTCACATTTGCCAGCTTTTGGTATCATCAGACTTTTGGATATTGGTCATTTTAATAGTCATGTAATAATATCTCACGGTTGCTGTGACTTGCAGTTCCCTAATGATACATGACTAGTAACTTCAAAATCCCCATTTGACAGCTGTATTTAGACCTTTGGACTATTTTTTAAATGAGTTGTTTTCTTTCTTATTTTCGAGTTCTCTGTATACTTTAAATACCAGTAATTTATCTGATATGTTTTGAAAATGTTTTGAATATGTTTTGAAAAAATTTTCTCCCAACCTGTGGCTTTTGTTTTCATTCTAAGCACAGTTTTAATAACAAAAGTCTTTAATTTTAATGATGCTCAATTTCTCAATTTTTTCTTTGTCTAACCCAATAAATCAGAAAGCTTTTTATCATTTCACATGACTTAATATTCAGGCAAGGTCTATATAGGCCCCTTTCAAACAGTCATAAAGTTTAGAAGCTCTGACCTCACAAACAATAACAACGACAACATAGAAACAAAAATGACAGCTTTTGATCTTGTCTCAGTAATTTCTCAATTCAAGAACAGATTACTGAGCTTTATAAGCAATACGTATAGATATCAATTTCACAGTAAAATACCTTATGATATTTATCAAATCACCTTAGTTTTGGTCACTTATTACTATTAGACTAAAATGTAATTTGTCAGACATGAGAAATCCTTTGGAGTATTTTTTAGAGAACCAAGTATTTGTTTTAGCCTTTTCAGTTCTTCTCTTGCTGTTTCTCCAGTATAGTCATTCCAATTGTCTCTATAGATGTATTAATACCAGGTACATAGTAAACACAATTATCTCCCACGTGTACCCCAACCCCCTTCCCTGTTCATGCAGTGAACATAAAGGAAGCAGGTCAAAAGGAAGCAGGTCATGTACCCTGTGATGTGCTGGGTTGTAAGGAAAGGTACACAATTAATGTACCATGTCTGAGTTTTCTTCTTCTCTGTATTTGTTCCATTTAATGCATGTATGTTTTTTATTCCTTAGGCCTCTCCAGTCCTAACACACTCAGGGATACTTGATACAGCTATAAGGCTGTGTCTTTATCAGGTACCTTTGGGTTACCCCCGGCCAGGGGTGGGAAATAGAGGAAGTGAATGTCTGTATCCTCATTAAGTATCACACAGAGCAGAAACATAAAGAAGCCTGTGCCATGAATGGGTCTCTTCTTTCTCCAAAAACCACCTACCCCTTCAACTCCCACTGCTTAAAGGAAAATCTTGTATTAGTCTCCCCATTTTCTCCTCAAACTTGCTTTAGCAAAGCAGTTCCTAAACCTCTGTTAATGTATGTCCCCACCCCTAACTCAACACACAGTCTCATGTCACATCACAGAAAAGAAGTTCAAAACAAAACAAAACAAAGCCACAGTCTTATAAGAAAAATAGGTAAGTTTTACAAAAGTTGTGTACTGTATCTCTGCTTTGAATTTTGTCATTGGCCAAGGATAGTAAAACTCTTGGAAAACTATAAAACAGGAACTTACGTAATATGTTTTACCCAAGATTTTTCAAACATTTTTGGAAGGATACTTATTAACATCTTGCAGAGGTAATGTTACATAAAAAACTTAGCATAAGACCAATCAGGTATTCTATGCAATAATGCAGATATATGAAAAAATAATACAATGAAATAAATGACTTTTCAAAAGGTATTGATCCTAGATCCACATTCTTTTTTTGGTTCAGGTGAGGCAATTAGAATGTGAAAAAAAGAAGCATAGAACAACTGTCTAATGAGAGGGACGAATGCTCCTGGGTGGAAAGTTATTAGAAGATAAATTAGTAGATTGACACTTTTGTGTAGTTTATATTTGGAGACATTCCTTTTTCCACTATTACCCTCTTAGCGCTCCGAATCTCCACTTGCATTTTCTACAGAAAGTGTGTTTCAGAACGGCTCAATCAAAACTAAGGTTCAACTCTTTTAGTTGAACAAACAGAACAGAAAGAAGTTTCACACAATTCTTCTGTGTAGTTTTTATTTGTAGACATTCTTTTTCCCAATATAGGCCTCTTAGCGCTCAGAATGTCCAATTGCAGTTTCTACAGAAAGAGTGTTTCAGAACGGCTCAATCAAAAGTAAGGTTCAACTCTGTTAGTTGAATGCACAGAACAGAAAGAAGTTTCATACAATGCTTCTGTGTAGTTTATATTTGAACATATTCTTTTTTCCACTATTACCCACTTAGCGCTACGAATGTCCAGTTGCATTTTCTACAGACAGAATGTTTCAAAACTGCTCAATCAAAAGTATGGTTTAACTCTGTTAGCTGAATTCTCAGATCAGAAAGAAGTTTCACAGAATGCTTCTGTGTAGTTTATATTTGAATATATTCCTTTTTCCACTACTACGCTCTTAGCGCTCCAAATGTCCAGTTGCATTTTCTACAGAAAGAGTGTTCAGATCTGCTCAATCAAAAGTATGGTTTAACTCTGTTAGCTGAATGCACAGATCAGAAAGAAGTTTCACCGAATGATTCTGTGTAGTTTATATTTGAAGACATTCCTTTTTCCACTATTACCCTCTTAGCGCTCCGAATCTCCACTTGCATTTTCTACAAAAAGAGTGTTTCATAACTGCTCAATCAAAAATATGTTTTATCTCTGTTAACTGAATTTACAGATCAGAAATAAGTTTCACAGAATGCATCTGTGTAGTTTTTATTTGAAGATATTCTTTTTCCCAATGTAGGCCTCTTAGCGCTTAGCATGTCCAATAGCAGTTTCTACAGAAAGAGTGTTTCAGAACGGCTCAATCAAAAGTAAGGTTCAACTCTGTTAGTTGAATGCACAGAACAGAAAGAATTTTCACAGAATGCTACTGTGTAGTTTATATTTGAATATATTCCTTTTTCCACTATTACCTTCCTAGCCATCCGAATGTCCACTTGCATTTTCTACAGAAAGAGTTTTCAGAACTGCGCAATCAAAAGTATGGTTTAACTCTGTGAGCTTAATGAACATATCAGAAATAAGTTTCACACAATGCTTCTGTGTAGTTTTTATTTGAAGATATTATTTTTCCCAATAGAGGCTTCTTAGCGCTCAGAATGTCCAATTGCAGTTTCTACAAAAACAGTGTTTCAGAAAGGCTCAATCAAAAGTAAGGTTGAACTCTGTTAGTTGAATGCACAGAACAGAAAGAAGTTTCATACAATGCTTCTGTGTGGTTTATATTTGAACATATTCTTTTTTCCACTATTACCCACTTAGCGCTACGAATGTCCAGTTGCATTTTCTACAGACAGAGTGTTTCAAAACTGCTCAATCAAAAGTATGGTTTAACTCTGTTAGCTGAATGCTCAGATCAGAAAGAAGTTTCACAGAATGCTTCTGTGTAGTTTATATTTGAATATACTCCTTTTTCCAATACTACTCTCTTAGCACTCCAAATGTCCAGTTGCATTTTCTACAGAAAGAGAGTTCAGATCTGCTCAATCAAAAGTATGGTTTAACTCTGTTAGCTGAATGCACAGATCAGAAAGAAGTTTCACAGAATGATTCTGTGTAGTTTATATTTGGAGACATTCCTTTTTCCACTATTACCCTCTTAGCGCTCCGAATCTCCACTTGCATTTTCTACAGAAAGAGTGTTTCAGAACGGCTCAATCAAAACTAAGGTTCAACTCTTTTAGTTGAACAAACAGAACAGAAAGAAGTTTCACACTATTCTTCTGTGTAGTTTTTATTTGTAGACATTCTTTTTCCCAATATAGGCCTCTTAGCGCTCAGAATGTCCAATTGCAGTTTCTACAGAAAGAGTGTTTCAGAACGGCTCAATCAAAAGTAAGGTTCAACTCTGTTAGTTGAATGCACAGAACAGAAAGAATTTTCATACAATGCTTCTGTGTAGTTTATATTTGAACATATTCTTTTTTCCACTATTACCCACTTAGCGCTACGAATGTCCAGTTGCATTTTCTACAGACAGTGTTTCAAAACTGCTCAATCAAAAGTATGGTTTAACTCTGTTAGCTGAATGCTCAGATCAGAAAGAAGTTTCACAGAATGCTTCTGTGTAGTTTATATTTGAATATATTCCTTTTTCCACTAGTAAGCTCTTAGCGCTCCAAATGTCCAGTTGCATTTTCTACAGAAAGAGTGTTCAGATCTGCTCAATCAAAAGTATGGTTTAACTCTGTTAGCTGAATGCACAGATCAGAAAGAAGTTTCACCGAATGATTCTGTGTAGTTTATATTTGAAGACATTCCTTTTTCCACTATTACCCTCTTAGCGCTCCGAATCTCCACTTGCATTTTCTACAAAAAGAGTGTTTCATAACTGCTCAATCAAAAATATGTTTTATGTCTGTTAACTGAATTTACAGATCAGAAATAAGTTTCACAGAATGCATCTGTGTAGTTTTTATTTGAAGATATTCTTTTTCCCAATGTAGGCCTCTTAGCGCTTAGCATGTCCAATTGCAGTTTCTACAGAAAGAGTGTTTCAGAACGGCTCAATCAAAAGTAAGGTTCAACTCTGTTAGTTGAATGCACAGAGCAGAAAGAATTTTCACAGAATGCTACTGTGTAGTTTATATTTGAATATATTCCTTTTTCCACTATTACCCTCTTAGCGCTCCGAATGTCCACTTGCATTTTCTACAGAAAGAGTGTTCAGAACTGCGCAATCAAAAGTATGGTTTAACTCTGTTAGCTTAATGAACATATCAGAAATAAGTTTCACACAATCTTTCTGTGTAGTTTTTATTTGAAGATATTATTTTTCCCAATAGAGGCCTCTTAGCGCTCAGAATGTCCAATTGCAGTTTCTACAGAAAGAGTGTTTCAGAAAGGCTCAATCAAAAGTAAGGTTCAACTCTGTTAGTTGAATGCACAGAACAGAAAGGAGTTTCATACAATGCTTCTGTGTAGTTTATATTTGAACATAGTCTTTTTTCCACTATTACCCACTTAGCGCTACGAATGTCCAGTTGCATTTTCTACAGACAGAGTGTTTCAAAACTGCTCAATCAAAAGTATGGTTTAACTCTGTTAGCTGAATGCTCAGATCAGAAAGAAGTTTCACAGAATGCTTCTGTGTAGTTTATATTTGAATATATTCCTTTTTCCACTACTACTCTCTTAGCGCTCCAAATGTCCAGTTGCATTTTCTACAGAAAGAGAGTTCAGATCTGCTCAATCTAAAGTATGGTTTAAATCTGTTAGCTGAATGCACAGATCAGAAAGAAGTTTCACAGAATGATTCTGTGTAGTTTATATTTGGAGACATTCCTTTTTCCACTATTACCCTCTTAGCGCTCCGAATCTCCACTTGCATTTTCTACAGAAAGAGTGTTTCAGAACGGCTCAATCAAAACTAAGGTTCAACTCTTTTAGTTGAACAAACAGAACAGAAAGAAGTTTCACACAATTCTTCTGTGTAGTTTTTATTTGTAGACATTCTTTTTCCCAATATAGGCCTCTTAGCGCTCAGAATGTCCAATTGCAGTTTCTACAGAAAGAGTGTTTCAGAACGGCTCAATCAAAAGTAAGGTTCAACTCTGTTAGTTGAATGCACAGAACAGAAAGAAGTTTCATACAATGCTTCTGTGTAGTTTATATTTGAACATATTCTTTTTTCCACTATTACCCTCTTAGCGCTACGAATGTCCAGTTGCATTTTCTACAGACAGAGTGTTTCAAAACTGCTCAATCAAAAGTATGGTTTAACTCTGTTAGCTGAATGCTCAGATCAGAAAGAAGTTTCACAGAATGCTTCTGTGTAGTTTATATTTGAATATATTCCTTTTTCCACTACTACGCTCTTAGCGCTCCAAATGTCCAGTTGCATTTTCTACAGAAAGAGTGTTCAGATCTGCTCAATCAAAAGTATGGTTTAACTCTGTTAGCTGAATGCACAGATCAGAAAGAAGTTTCACCGAATGATTCTGTCTAGTTTATATTTGAAGACATTCCTTTTTCCACTATTACCCTCTTAGCGCTCCGAATCTCCACTTGCATTTTCTACAAAAAGAGTGTTTCATAACTGCTCAATCAAAAATATGTTTTATGTCTGTTAACTGAATTTACAGATCAGAAATAAGTTTCACAGAATGCATCTGTGTAGTTTTTATTTGAAGATATTCTTTTTCCCAATGTAGGCCTCTTAGCGCCTAGCATGTCCAATTGCAGTTTCTACAGAAAGAGTGTTTCAGAACGGCTCAATCAAAAGTAAGGTTCAACTCTGTTAGTTGAATGCACAGAACAGAAAGAATTTTCACAGAATGCTACTGTGTAGTTTATATTTGAATATATTCCTTTTTCCACTATTACCCTCTTAGCGCTCCGAATGTCCACTTGCATTTTCTACAGAAAGAGTGTTCAGAACTGCGCAATCAAAAGTATGGTTTAACTCTGTTAGCTTAATGAACATATCAGAAATAAGTTTCACACAATGCTTCTGTGTAGTTTTTATTTGAAGATATTATTTTTCCCAATAGAGGCCTCTTAGCGCTCAGAATGTCCAATTGCAGTTTCTACAGAAAGAGTGTTTCAGAAAGCCTCAATCAAAAGTAAGGTTCAACTCTGTTAGTTGAATGCACAGAACAGAAAGAAGTTTCATACAATGCTTCTGTGTAGTTTATATTTGAACATATTCTTTTTTCCACTATTACCCACTTAGCGCTACGAATGTCCAGTTGCATTTTCTACAGACAGAGTGTTTCAAAACTGCTCAATCAAAAGTATGGTTTAACTCTGTTAGCTGAATGCTCAGATCAGAAAGAAGTTTCACAGAATGCTTCTGTGTAGTTTATATTTGAATATATTCCTTTTTCCACTACTACACTCTTAGCGCTCCAAATGTCCAGTTGCATTTTCTACAGAAAGAGAGTTCAGATCTGCTCAATCAAAAGTATGGTTTAACTCTGTTAGCTGAATGCACAGATCAGAAAGATGTTTCACCGAATGATTCTGTGTAGTTTATATTTGGAGACATTCCTTTTTCCACTATTAACCTATTAGCGCTCCGAATCTCCACTTGCATTTTCTACAGAAAGTGTGTTTCAGAACGGCTCAATCAAAACTAAGGTTCAACTCTTTTAGTTGAACAAACAAAACAGAAAGATGTTTCACACAATTCTTCTGTGTAGTTTTTATTTGTAGACATTCTTTTTCCCAATATAGGCCTCTTAGCGCTCAGAATGTCCAATTGCAGTTTC
This sequence comes from Symphalangus syndactylus, assembly GCF_028878055.3. Taxonomy (NCBI): domain Eukaryota; kingdom Metazoa; phylum Chordata; class Mammalia; order Primates; family Hylobatidae; genus Symphalangus; species Symphalangus syndactylus. Next base: position 1,237,480 of record NC_072439.2, read on the forward strand.
TACAGAAAGAGTGTTTCAGAACGGCTCAATCAAAAGTAAGGTTCAACTCTGTTAGTTGAATGCACAGAACAGAAAGAAGTTTCATACAATGCTTCTGTGTGGTTTATATTTGAACATATTCTTTTTTCCACTATTACCCACTTAGCGCTACGAATGTCCAGTTGCATTTTCTACAGACAGAGTGTTTCAAAACTGCTCAATCAAAAGTATGGTTTAACTCTGTTAGCTGAATGCTCAGATCAGAAAGAAGTTTCACAGAATGCTTCTGTGTAGTTTATATTTGAATATATTCCTTTTTCCACTACTACGCTCTTAGCGCTCCAAATGTCCAGTTGCATTTTCTACAGAAAGAGTGTTCAGATCTGCTCAATCAAAAGTATGGTTTAACTCTGTTAGCTGAATGCACAGATCAGAAAGAAGTTTCACCGAATGATTCTGTGTAGTTTATATTTGAAGACATTCCTTTTTCCACTATTACCCACTTAGCGCTCCGAATCTCCACTTGCATTTTCTACAAAAAGAGTGTTTCATAACTGCTCAATCAAAAATATGTTTTATCTCTGTTAACTGAATTTACATATCAGAAATAAGTTTCACAGAATGCATCTGTGTAGTTTTTATTTGAAGATATTCTTTTTCAAAATGTAGGCCTCTTAGCGCTTAGCATGTCCAATTGCAGTTTCTACAGAAAGAGTGTTTCAGAACGGCTCAATCAAAAGTAAGGTTCAACTCTGTTAGTTGAATGCACAGAACAGAAAGAATTTTCACAGAATGCTACTGTGTAGTTTATATTTGAATATATTCCTTTTTCCACTATTACCCTCTTAGCGCTCCGAATGTCCACTTGCATTTTCTACAGAAAGAGAGTTCAGAACTGCGCAATCAAAAGTATGGTTTAACTCTGTTAGCTTAATGAACATATCAGAAATAAGTTTCACACAATGCTTCTGTGTAGTTTTTATTTGAAGATATTATTTTTCCCAATATAGGCCTCTTAGCGCTCAGAATGTCCAATTGCAGTTTCTACAGAAAGAGTGTTTCAGAAAGGCTCAATCAAAAGTAAGGTTCAACTCTGTTAGTTGAATGCAGAGAACAGAAAGAAGTTTCATACAATCATTCTGTGTAGTTTATATTTGAACATATTCTTTTTTCCACTATTACCCACTTAGCGCTACGAATGTCCAGTTGCATTTTCTACAGACAGAGTGTTTCAAAACTGCTCAATCAAAAGTATGGTTTAACTCTGTTAGCTGAATGCTCAGATCAGAAAGAAGTTTCACAGAATGATTCTGTGTAGTTTATATTTGAATATATTCCTTTTTCCACTACTACTCTCTTAGCGCTCCAAATGTCCAGTTGCATTTTCTACAGAAAGAGTGTTCAGATCTGCTCAATCAAAAGTATGGTTTAACTCTGTTAGCTGAATGCACAGATCAGAAAGAAGTTTCACAGAATGATTCTGTGTAGTTTATATTTGGAGACATTCCTTTTTCCACTATTACCCTCTTAGCGCTCCGAATCTCCACTTGCATTTTCTACAGAATATGTGTTTCAGAACGGCTCAATCAAAACTAAGGTTCAACTCTTTTAGTTGAACAAACAGAACAGAAAGAAGTTTCACACAATTCTTCTGTGTAGTTTTTATTTGTAGACATTCTTTTTCCCAATATAGGCCTCTTAGCGCTCAGAATGTCCAATTGCAGTTTCTACAGAAAGAGTGTTTCAGAACGGCTCAATCAAAAGTAAGGTTCAACTCTGTTAGTTGAATGCACAGAACAGAAAGAAGTTTCATACAATGCTTCTGTGTAGTTTATATTTGAACATATTCTTTTTTCCACTATTACCCACTTAGCGCTACGAATGTCCAGTTGCATTTGCTACAGACAGAGTGTTTCAAAACTGCTCAATCAAAAGTATGGTTTAACTCTGTTAGCTGAATGCTCAGATCAGAAAGAAGTTTCACAGAATGCTTCTGTGTAGTTTATATTTGAATATATTCCTTTTTCCACTACTACGCTCTTAGCGCTCCAAATGTCCAGTTGCATTTTCTACAGAAAGAGTGTTCAGATCTGCTCAATCAAAAGTATGGTTTAACTCTGTTAGCTGAATGCACAGATCAGAAAGAAGTTTCACCGAATGATTCTGTGTAGTTTATATTTGAAGACATTCCTTTTTCCACTATTACCCTCTTAGCGCTCCGAATCTCCACTTGCATTTTCTACAAAAAGAGTGTTTCATAACTGCTCAATCAAAAATATGTTTTATCTCTGTTAACTGAATTTACAGATCAGAAATAAGTTTCACAGAATGCATCTGTGTAGTTTTTATTTGAAGATATTATTTTTCCCAATGTAGGCCTCTTAGCGCTTAGCATGTCCAATTGCAGTTTCTACAGAAAGAGTGTTTCAGAACGGCTCAATCAAAAGTAAGGTTCAACTCTGTTAGTTGAATGCACAGAACAGAAAGAATTTTCACAGAATGCTACTGTGTAGTTTATATTTGAATATATTCCTTTTTCCACTATTACCCTCTTAGCGCTCCGAATGTCCACTTGCATTTTCTACAGAAAGAGTTTTCAGAACTGTGCAATCAAAAGTATGGTTTAACTCTGTGAGCTTAATGAACATATCAGAAATAAGTTTCACACAATGCTTCTGTGTAGTTTTTATTTGAAGATATTATTTTTCCCAATAGAGGCTTCTTAGCGCTCAGAATGTCCAATTGCAGTTTCTACAGAAACAGTGTTTCAGAAAGGCTCAATCAAAAGTAAGGTTCAACTCTGTTAGTTGAATGCACAGAACAGAAAGAAGTTTCATACAATGCTTCTGTGTGGTTTATATTTGAACATATTCTTTTTTCCACTATTACCCACTTAGCGCTACGAATGTCCAGTTGCATTTTCTACAGACAGAGTGTTTCAAAACTGCTCAATCAAAAGTATGTTTTAACTCTGTTAGCTGAATGCTCAGATCAGAAAGAAGTTTCACAGAATGCTTCTGTGTAGTTTATATTTGAATATATTCCTTTTTCCACTACTACTCTCTTAGCAATCCAAATGTCCAGTTGCATTTTCTACAGAAAGAGAGTTCAGATCTGCTCAATCAAAAGTATGGTTTAACTCTGTTAGCTGAATGCACAGATCAGAAAGAAGTTTCACAGAATGATTCTGTGTAGTTTATATTTGGAGACATTCCTTTTTCCACTATTACCCTCTTAGCGCTCCGATTCTCCACTTGCATTTTCTACAGAAAGAGTGTTTCAGAACGGCTCAATCAAAACTAAAGTTCAACTCTTTTAGTTGAACAAACAGAACAGAAAGAAGTTTCACACTATTCTTCTGTGTAGTTTTTATTTGTAGACATTCTTTTTCCCAATATAGGCCTCTTAGCGCTCAGAATGTCCAATTGCAGTTTCTACAGAAAGAGTGTTTCAGAACGGCTCAATCAAAAGTAAGGTTCAACTCTGTTAGTTGAATGCACAGAACAGAAAGAATTTTCATACAATGATTCTGTGTAGTTTATATTTGAACATATTCTTTTTTCCACTATTACCCACTTAGCGCTACGAATGTCCAGTTGCATTTTCTACAGACAGTGTTTCAAAACTGCTCAATCAAAAGTATGGTTTAACTCTGTTAGCTGAATGCTCAGATCAGAAAGAAGTTTCACAGAATGCTTCTGTGTAGTTTATATTTGAATATATTCCTTTTTCCACTACTACGCTCTTAGCGCTCCAAATGTCCAGTTGCATTTTCTACAGAAAGAGTGTTCAGATCTGCTCAATCAAAAGTATGGTTTAACTCTGTTAGCTGAATGCACAGATCAGAAAGAAGTTTCACCGAATGATTCTGTGTAGTTTATATTTGAAGACATTACTTTTTCCACTATTACCCTCTTAGCGCTCCGAATCTCCACTTGCATTTTCTACAAAAAGAGTGTTTCATAACTGCTCAATCAAAAATATGTTTTATGTCTGTTAACTGAATTTACAGATCAGAAATAAGTTTCACAGAATGCATCTGTGTAGTTTTTATTTGAAGATATTCTTTTTCCCAATGTAGGCCTCTTAGAGCTTAGCATGTCCAATTGCAGTTTCTACAGAAAGAGTGTTTCAGAACGGCTCAATCAAAAGTAAGGTTCAACTCTGTTAGTTGAATGCACAGAACAGAAAGAATTTTCACAGAATGCTACTGTGTAGTTTATATTTGAATATATTCCTTTTTCCACTATTACCCTCTTAGCGCTCCGAATGTCCACTTGCATTTTCTACAGAAAGAGTGTTCAGAACTGCGCAATCAAAAGTATGGTTTAACTCTGTTAGCTTAATGAACATATCAGAAATAAGTTTCACACAATGCTTCTGTGTAGTTTTTATTTGAAGATATTATTTTTCCCAATAGAGGCCTCTTAGCGCTCAGAATGTCCAATTGCAGTTTCTACAGAAAGAGTGTTTCAGAAAGCCTCAATCAAAAGTAAGGTTCAACTCTGTTAGTTGAATGCACAGAACAGAAAGAAGTTTCATACAATGCTTCTGTGTAGTTTATATTTGAACATATTCTTTTTTCCACTATTACCCACTTAGCGCTACGAATGTCCAGTTGCATTTTCTACAGACAGAGTGTTTCAAAACTGCTCAATCAAAAGTATGGTTTAATTCTGTTAGCTGAATGCTCAGATCAGAAAGAAGTTTCACAGAATGCTTCTGTGTAGTTTATATTTGAATATATTCCTTTTTCCACTACTACTCTCTTAGCGCTCCAAATGTCCAGTTGCATTTTCTACAGAAAGAGAGTTCAGATCTGCTCAATCAAAAGTATGGTTTAACTCTGTTAGCTGAATGCACAGATCAGAAAGAAGTTTCACCGAATGATTCTGTGTAGTTTATATTTGGAGACATTCCTTTTTCCACTATTACCCTCTTAGCGCTCCGAATCTCCACTTGCATTTTCTACAGAAAGTGTGTTTCAGAACGGCTCAATCAAAACTAAGGTTCAACTCTTTTAGTTGAACAAACACAACAGAAAGATGTTTCACACAATTCTTCTGTGTAGTTTTTATTTGTAGACATTCTTTTTCCCAATAGAGGCCTCTTAGCGCTCAGAATGTCCAATTGCAGTTTCTCCACAAAGAGTGTTTCAGAACGGCTCAATCAAAAGTAAGGTTCAACTCTGTTAGTTGAATGCACAGAACAGAAAGAAGTTTCATACAATGCTTCTGTGTAGTTTATATTTGAACATATTCTTTTTTCCACTATTACCCACTTAGCGCTACGAATGTCCAGTTGCATTTTCTACAGACAGAGTGTTTCAAAACTGCTCAATCAAAAGTATGGTTTAACTCTGTTAGCTGAATGCTCAGATCAGAAAGAAGTTTCACAGAATGCTTCTGTGTAGTTTATATTTGAATATATTCCTTTTTTTACTACTACGCACTTAGCGCTCCAAATGTCCAGTTGCATTTTCTACAGAAAGAGTGTTCAGATCTGCTCAATCAAAAGTATGGTTTAACTCTGTTAGCTGAATGCACAGATCAGAAAGAAGTTTCACAGAATGATTCTGTGTAGTTTATATTTGGAGACATTCCTTTTTCCACTATTACCCTCTTAGCGCTCCGAATCTCCACTTGCATTTTCTACAGAATATGTGTTTCAGAACGGCTCAATCAAAACTAAGGTTCAACTCTTTTAGTTGAACAAACAGAACAGAAAGAAGTTTCACACAATTCTTCTGTGTAGTTTTTATTTGTAGACATTCTTTTTCCCAATATAGGCCTCTTAGCGCTCAGAATGTCCAATTGCAGTTTCTACAGAAAGAGTGTTTCAGAACGGCTCAATCAAAAGTAAGGTTCAACTCTGTTAGTTGAATGCACAGAACAGAAAGAAGTTTCATACAATGCTTCTGTGTAGTTTATATTTGAACATATTCTTTTTTCCACTATTACCCACTTAGCGCTACGAATGTCCAGTTGCATTTGCTACAGACAGAGTGTTTCAAAACTGCTCAATCAAAAGTATGGTTTAACTCTGTTAGCTGAATGCTCAGATCAGAAAGAAGTTTCACAGAATGCTTCTGTGTAGTTTATATTTGAATATATTCCTTTTTCCACTACTACGCTCTTAGCGCTCCAAATGTCCAGTTGCATTTTCTACAGAAAGAGTGTTCAGATCTGCTCAATCAAAAGTATGGTTTAACTCTGTTAGCTGAATGCACAGATCAGAAAGAAGTTTCACCGAATGATTCTGTGTAGTTTATATTTGAAGACATTCCTTTTTCCACTATTACCCTCTTAGCGCTCCGAATCTCCACTTGCATTTTCTACAAAAAGAGTGTTTCATAACTGCTCAATCAAAAATATGTTTTATGTCTGTTAACTGAATTTACAGATCAGAAATAAGTTTCACAGAATGCATCTGTGTAGTTTTTATTTGAAGATATTCTTTTTCCCAATGTAGGCCTCTTAGCGCTTAGCATGTCCAATTGCAGTTTCTACAGAAAGAGTGTTTCAGAACGGCTCAATCAAAAGTAAGGTTCAACTCTGTTAGTTGAATGCACAGAACAGAAAGAATTTTCACAGAATGCTACTGTGTAGTTTATATTTGAATATATTCCTTTTTCCACTATTACCCTCTTAGCGCTCCGAATGTCCACTTGCATTTTCTACAGAAAGAGTGTTCAGAACTGCGCAATCAAAAGTATGGTTTAACTCTGTTAGCTTAATGAACATATCAGAAATAAGTTTCACACAATGCTTCTGTGTAGTTTTTATTTGAAGATATTATTTTTCCCAATAGAGGCCTCTTAGCGCTCAGAATGTCCAATTGCAGTTTCTACAGAAAGAGTGTTTCAGAAAGCCTCAATCAAAAGTAAGGTTCAACTCTGTTAGTTGAATGCACAGAACAGAAAGAAGTTTCATACAATGCTTCTGTGTAGTTTATATTTGAACATATTCTTTTTTCCACTATTACCCACTTAGCGCTACGAATGTCCAGTTGCATTTTCTACAGACAGAGTGTTTCAAAACTGCTCAATCAAAAGTATGGTTTAATTCTGTTAGCTGAATGCTCAGATCAGAAAGAAGTTTCACAGAATGCTTCTGTGTAGTTTATATTTGAATATATTCCTTTTTCCACTACTACTCTCTTAGCGCTCCAAATGTCCAGTTGCATTTTCTACAGAAAGAGAGTTCAGATCTGCTCAATCAAAAGTATGGTTTAACTCTGTTAGCTGAATGCACAGATCAGAAAGAAGTTTCACCGAATGATTCTGTGTAGTTTATATTTGGAGACATTCCTTTTTCCACTATTACCCTCTTAGCGCTCCGAATCTCCACTTGCATTTTCTACAGAAAGTGTGTTTCAGAACGGCTCAATCAAAACTAAGGTTCAACTCTTTTAGTTGAACAAACACAACAGAAAGATGTTTCACACAATTCTTCTGTGTAGTTTTTATTTGTAGACATTCTTTTTCCCAATAGAGGCCTCTTAGCGCTCAGAATGTCCAATTGCAGTTTCTCCACAAAGAGTGTTTCAGAACGGCTCAATCAAAAGTAAGGTTCAACTCTGTTAGTTGAATGCACAGAACAGAAAGAAGTTTCATACAATGCTTCTGTGTAGTTTATATTTGAACATATTCTTTTTTCCACTATTACCCACTTAGCGCTACGAATGTCCAGTTGCATTTTCTACAGACAGAGTGTTTCAAAACTGCTCAATCAAAAGTATGGTTTAACTCTGTTAGCTGAATGCTCAGATCAGAAAGAAGTTTCACAGAATGCTTCTGTGTAGTTTATATTTGAATATATTCCTTTTTTTACTACTACGCACTTAGCGCTCCAAATGTCCAGTTGCATTTTCTACAGAAAGAGTGTTCAGATCTGCTCAATCAAAAGTATGGTTTAACTCTGTTAGCTGAATGCACAGATCAGAAAGAAGTTTCACCGAATGATTCTGTGTAGTTTATATTTGAAGACATTCCTTTTTCCACTATTACCCACTTAGCGCTCCGAATCTCCACTTGCATTTTCTACAAAAAGAGTGTTTCATAACTGCTCAATCAAAAATATGTTTTATCTCTGTTAACTGAATTTACAGATCAGAAATAAGTTTCACAGAATGCATCTGTGTAGTTTTTATTTGAAGATATTCTTTTTCAAAATGTAGGCCTCTTAGCGCTTAGCATGTCCAATTGCAGTTTCTACAGAAAGAGTGTTTCAGAACGGCTCAATCAAAAGTAAGGTTCAACTCTGTTAGTTGAATGCACAGAACAGAAAGAATTTTCACAGAATGCTACTGTGTAGTTTATAATTGAATATATTCCTTTTGCCACTATTACCCTCTTAGCGCTCCGAATGTCCACTTGCATTTTCTACAGAAAGAGTGTTCAGAACTGCGCAATCAAAAGTATGGTTTAACTCTGTTAGCTTAATGAACATATCAGAAATAAGTTTCACACAATGCTTCTGTGTAGTTTTTATTTGAAGATATTATTTTTCCCAATATAGGCCTCTTAGCGCTCAGAATGTCCAATTGCAGTTTCTACAGAAAGAGTGTTTCAGAAAGGCTCAATCAAATGTAAGGTTCAACTCTGTTAGTTGAATGCACAGAACAGAAAGAAGTTTCATACAATGCTTCTGTGTAGTTTATATTAGAACATATTCTTTTTTCCACTATTACCCACTTAGCGCTACGAATGTCCAGTTGCATTTTCTACAGACAGAGTGTTTCAAAACTGCTCAATCAAAAGTATGGTTTAACTCTGTTAGCTGAATGCACAGATCAGAAAGAAGTTTCACAGAATGCTTCTGTGTAGTTTATATTTGAATATATTCCTTTTTCCAGTATTACTCTCTTAGCGCTCCAAATGTCCAGTTGCATTTTCTACAGAAAGAGTGTTCAGATCTGCTCAATCAAAAGTATGGTTTAACTCTGTTAGCTGAATGCACAGATCAGAAACAAGTTTCACAGAATGATTCTGTGTAGTTTATATTTGGAGACATTCCTTTTTCCACTATTACCCTCTTAGCGCTCCGAATCTCCACTTCCATTTTCTACAGAAAGTGTGTTTCAGAACGGCTCAATCAAAACTAAGGTTCATCTCTTTTAGTTGAACAAACAGAACAGAAAGAAGTTTCACACAATTCTTCTGTGTAGTTTTTATTTGTAGACATTCTTTTTCCCAATATAGGCCTCTTAGCGCTCAGAATGTCCAATTGCAGTTTCTACAGAAAGAGTGTTTCAGAACGGCTCAATCAAAAGTAAGGTTCAACTCTGTTAGTTGAATGCACAGAACAGAAAGAAGTTTCATACAATGCTTCTGTGTAGTTTATATTTGAACATATTCTTTTTTCCACTATTACCCACTTAGCGCTACGAATGTCCAGTTGCATTTTCTACAGACAGAGTGTTTCAAAACTGCTCAATCAAAAGTATGGTTTAAATCTGTTAGCTGAATGCTCAGATCAGAAAGAAGTTTCACAGAATGCTTCTGTGTAGTTTATATTTGAATATATTCCTTTTTCCACTACTACGCTCTTAGCGCTCCAAATGTCCAGTTGCATTTTCTACAGAAAGAGTGTTCAGATCTGCTCAATCAAAAGTATGGTTTAACTCTGTTAGCTGAATGCACAGATCAGAAAGAAGTTTCACCGAATGATTCTGTGTAGTTTATATTTGAAGACATTCCTTTTTCCACTATTACCCTCTTAGCGCTCCGAATCTCCACTTGCATTTTCTACAAAAAGAGTGTTTCATAACTGCTCAATCAAAAATATGTTTTATCTCTGTTAACTGAATTTACAGATCAGAAATAAGTTTCACAGAATGCATCTGTGTAGTTTTTATTTGAAGATATTCTTTTTCAAAATGTAGGCCTCTTAGCGCTTAGCATGTCCAATTGCAGTTTCTACAGAAAGAGTGTTTCAGAACGGCTCAATCAAAAGTAAGGTTCAACTCTGTTAGTTGAATGCACAGAACAGAAAGAATTTTCACAGAATGCTACTGTGTAGTTTATATTTGAATATATTCCTTTTTCCACTATTACCCTCTTAGCCCTCCGAATGTCCACTTGCATTTTCTACAGAAAGAGAGTTCAGAACTGCGCAATCAAAAGTATGGTTTAACTCTGTTAGCTTAATGAACATATCAGAAATAAGTTTCACACAATGCTTCTGTGTAGTTTTTATTTGAAGATATTATTTTTCGCAATATAGGCCTCTTAGCGCTCAGAATGTCCAATTGCATTTTCTACAGAAAGAGTGTTTCAGAAAGGCTCAATCAAAAGTAAGGTTCAACTCTGTTAGTTGAATGCAGAGAACAGAAAGAAGTTTCATACAATGCTTCTGTGTAGTTTATATTTGAACATATTCTTTTTTCCACTATTACCCACTTAGCGCTACGAATGTCCAGTTGCATTTTCTACAGACAGAGTGTTTCAAAACTGCTCAATCAAAAGTATGGTTTAACTCTGTTAGCTGAATGCTCAGATCAGAAAGAAGTTTCACAGAATGATTCTGTGTAGTTTATATTTGAATATATTCCTTTTTCCACTACTACTCTCTTAGCGCTCCAAATGTCCAGTTGCATTTTCTACAGAAAGAGTGTTCAGATCTGCTCAATCAAAAGTATGGTTTAACTCTGTTAGCTGAATGCACAGATCAGAAAGAAGTTTCACAGAATGATTCTGTGTAGTTTATATTTGGAGACATTCCTTTTTCCACTATTACCCTCTTAGCGCTCCGAATCTCCACTTGCATTTTCTACAGAATGTGTGTTTCAGAACGGCTCAATCAAAACTAAGGTTCAACTTTTTTAGTTGAACAAACAGAACAGAAAGTAGTTTCACACAATTCTTCTGTGTAGTTTTTATTTGTAGACATTCTTTTTCCCAATATAGGCCTCTTAGCGCTCAGAATGTCCAATTGCAGTTTCTACAGAAAGAGTGTTTCAGAACGGCTCAATCAAAAGTAAGGTTCAACTCTGTTAGTTGAATGCACAGAACAGAAAGAAATTTCATACAATGCTTCTTTGTAGTTTATATTTGAACATATTCTTTTTTCCACTATTACCCACTTAGCGCTACGAATGTCCAGTTGCAATTTCTACAGACAGAGTGTTTCAAAACTGCTCAATCAAAAGTATGGTTTAACTGTTAGCTGAATGCCCAGATCAGAAAGAAGTTTCACAGAATGCTTCTGTGTAGTTTATATTTGAATATATTCCTTTTTCCACTACTACGCTCTTAGCGCTCCAAATGTCCAGTTGCATTTTCTACAGAAAGAATGTTCAGATCTGCTCAATCAAAAGTATGGTTTAACTCTGTAAGCTGAATGCACAGATCAGAAAGAAGTTTCACCGAATGATTCTGTGTAGTTTATATTTGGAGACATTCCTTTTTCCACTATTACCCTCTTAGCGCTCCGAATCTCCACTTGCATTTTCTACAGAAAGAGTGTTTCAGAACGGCTCAATCAAAACTAAGGTTCAACCCTTTTAGTTGAACAAACAGAACAGAATGAAGTTTCACACAATTCTTCTGTGTAGTTTTTATTTGTAGACATTCTTTTTCCCAATATAGGCCTCTTAGCGCTCAGAATGTCCAATTGCAGTTTCTACAGAAAGAGTGTTTCAGAACGGCTCAATCAAAAGTAAGGTTCAACTCTGTTAGTTGAATGCACAGAACAGAAAGAAGTTTCATACAATGCTTCTGTGTAGTTTATATTTGAACATATTCTTTTTTCCACTATTACCCACTTAGCGCTGCGAATGTCCAGTTGCATTTTCTACAGACAGAGTGTTTCAAAACTGCTCAATCAAAAGTATGGTTTAACTCTGTTAGCTGAATGCTCAGATCAGAAAGCAGTTTCACAGAATGATTCTGTGTAGTTTATATTTGAATATATTCCTTTTTCCACTACTACGCTCATAGCGCTCCAAATGTCCAGTTGCATTTTCAACAGAAAGAGTGTTCAGATCTGCTCAATCAAAAGTATGGTTTAACTCTGTTAGCTGAATGCACAGATCAGAAAGAAGTTTCACCGAATGATTCTGTGTAGTTTATATTTGAAGACATTCCTTTTTCCACTATTACCCTCTTAGCGCTCCGAATCTCCACTTGCATTTTCTACAAAAAGAGTGTTTCATAACTGCTCAGTCAAAAATATGTTTTATCTCTGTTAACTGAATTTACAGATCAGAAATAAGTTTCACAGAATGCATCTGTGTAGTTTTTATTTGAAGATATTCTTTTTCCCAATGTAGGCCTCTTAGCGCTTAGCATGTCCAATTGCAGTTTCTACAGAAAGAGTGTTTCAGAACGGCTCAATAAAAAGTAAGGTTCGACTCTGTTAGTTGAATGCACAGAACATAAAGAATTTTCACAGAATGCTACTGTGTAGTTTATATTTGAATATATTCCTTTTTCCACTATTACCCTCTTAGTGCTCCGAATGTCCACTTGCATTTTCTACAGAAAGAGTGTTCAGAACTGCGCAATCAAAAGTATGGTTTAACTCTGTTAGCTTAATGAACATATCAGAAATAAGTTTCACACAATGCTTCAGTGTAGTTTTTATTTGAAGATATTATTTTTCCCAATATAGGCCTCTTAGCGCTCAGAATGTCCAATTGCAGTTTCTACAGAAAGAGTGTTTCAGAAAGGCTCAATCAAATGTAAGGTTCAACTCTGTTAGTTGAATGCACAGAACAGAAAGAAGTTTCATACAATGCTTCTGTGTAGTTTATATTTGAACATATTATTTTTTCCACTATTACCCACTTAGCGCTACGAATGTCCAGTTGCATTTTCTACAGACAGAGTGTTTCAAAACTGCTCAATCAAAAGTATTGTTTAACTCTGTTAGCTGAATACTCAGATCAGAAAGAAGTTTCACAGAATGCTTCTGTGTAGTTTATATTTGAATATATTCCTTTTTCCACTACTACTCTCTTAGCGCTCCAAATGTCCAGTTGTATTTTCTACAGAAAGAGTGTTCAGATCTGCTCAATCAAAAGTATGGTTTAACTCTGTTAGCTGAATGCAAAGGTCAGAAAGAAGTTTCACAGAATGATTCTGTGTAGTTTATATTTGGAGACATTCCTTTTTCCACTATTACCCTCTTAGCGCTCCGAATCTCCACTTGCGTTTTCTACAGAAAGAGTGTTTCAGAACGGCTCAATCAAAACTAAGGTTCAACTCTTTTAGTTGAACAAACAGAACAGAAAGAAGTTTCACACAATTCTTCTGTGTAGTTTTTATTTGTAGACATTCTTTTTCCCAATATAGGCCTCTTAGCGCTCAGAATGTCCAATTGCAGTTTCTACAGAAAGAGTGTTTCAGAACGGCTCAATCAAAAGTAAGGTTCAACTCTGTTAGTTGAATGCGCAGAACAGAAAGAAGTTTCATACAATGCTTCTGTGTAGTTTATATTTGAACATATTCTTTTTTCCACTATTACCCACTTAGCGCTACGAATGTCCAGTTGCATTTTCTACAGACAGAGTGTTTCAAAACTGCTCAATCAAAAGTATGGTTTAACTCTGTTAGCTGAATGCTCAGATCAGAAAGAAGTTTCACAGAATGCTTCTGTGTAGTTTATATTTGAATATATTCCTTTTTCCACTACTACGCTCTTAGCGCTCCAAATGTCCAGTTGCATTTTCTACAGAAAGAGTGTTCAGATCTGCTCAATCAAAAGTATGGTTGAACTCTGTTAGCTGAATGCACAGATCAGAAAGAAGTTTCACCGAATGATTCTGTGTAGTTTATATTTGAAGACATTCCTTTTTCCACTATTACCCTCTTAGCGCTCCGAATCTCCACTTGCATTTTCTACAAAAAGAGTGTTTCATAACTGCTCAATCAAAAATATGTTTTATCTCTGTTAACTGAATTTACAGATCAGAAATAAGTTTCACAGAATGCATCTGTGTAGTTTTTATTTGAAGATATTCTTTTTCCCAATGTAGGCCTCTTAGCGCTTAGCATGTCCAATTGCAGTTTCTACAGAAAGAGTGTTTCAGAACGGCTCAATCAAAAGCAAGGTTCAACTCTGTTAGTTGAATGCACAGAACAGAAAGAATTTTCACAGAATGCTACTGTGTAGTTTATATTTGAATATATTCCTTTTTCCACTATTACCCTCTTAGCGCTCCGAATGTCCACTTGCATTTTCTACAGAAAGAGTGTTCAGAACTGCGCAATCAAAAGTATGGTTTAACTCTGTTAGCTTAATGAACATATCAGAAATAAGTTTCACACAATGCTTCTGTGTAGTTTTTATTTGAAGATATTATTTTTCCCATCATAGGCCTCTTAGCGCTTAGCATGTCCAATTGCAGTTTCTACAGAAAGAGTGTTTCAGAACGGCTCAATCAAAAGTAAGGTTCAACTCTGTTAGTTGAATGCACAGAACAGAAAGAATTTTCACAGAATGCTACTGTGTAGTTTATATTTGAATATATTCCTTTTTCCACTATTACCCTCTTAGCGCTCCGAATGTCCACTTGCATTTTCTACAGAAAGAGTGTTCAGAACTGCGCAATCAAAAGTATGGTTTAACTCTGTTAGCTTAATGAACATATCAGAAATAAGTTTTACACAATGCTTCTGTGTAGTTTTTATTTGAAGATATTATTTTTCCCATTATAGGCCTCTTAGCGCTCAGAATGTCCAATTGCAGTTTCTACAGATAGAGTGTTTCAGAAAGGCTCAATCAAAAGTAAGGTTCAACTCTGTTAGTTGAATGCACAGAACAGAAAGAAGTTTCATACAATGCTTCTGTGTAGTTTATATTTGAACATATTCTTTTTTCCACTATTACCCACTTAGCGCTACGAATGTCCAGTTGCATTTTCTACAGACAGAGTGTTTCAAAACTGCTCAATCAAAAGTATGGTTTAACTCTGTTAGCTGAATGCTCAGATCAGAAAGAAGTTTCACAGAATGCTTCTGTGTAGTTTATATTTGAATATATTCCTTTTTCCACTACTACGCTCTTAGCGCTCCACATGTCCAGTTGCATTTTCAACAGAAAGAGTGTTCAGATCTGCTCAATCAAAAGTATGGTTTAACTCTGTTAGCTGAATGCACAGATCAGAAAGAAGTTTCACCGAATGATTCTGTGTAGTTTATATTTGAAGACATTCCTTTTTCCACTATTACCCTCTTAGCGCTCCGAATCTCCACTTGCATTTTCTACAAAAAGAGTGTTTCATAACTGCTCAATCAAAAATATGTTTTATCTCTGTTAACTGAATTTACAGATCAGAAATAAGTTTCACAGAATGCATCTGTGTAGTTTTTATTTGAAGATATTCTTTTTCCCAATGTAGGCCTCTTAGCGCTTAGCATGTCCAATTGCAGTTTCTACAGAAAGAGTGTTTCAGAACGGCTCAATCAAAAGTAAGGTTCGACTCTGTTAGTTGAATGCACAGAACATAAAGAATTTTCACAGAATGCTACTGTGTAGTTTATATTTGAATATATTCCTTTTTCCACTATTACCCTCTTAGTGCTCCGAATGTCCACTTGCATTTTCTACAGAAAGAGTGTTCAGAACTGCGCAATCAAAAGTATGGTTTAACTCTGTTAGCTTAATGAACATATCAGAAATAAGTTTCACACAATGCTTCTGTGTAGTTTTTATTTGAAGATATTATTTTTCCCAATATAGGCCTCTTAGCGCTCAGAATGTCCAATTGCAGTTTCTACAGAAAGAGTGTTTCAGAAAGGCTCAATCAAATGTAAGGTTCAACTCTGTTAGTTGAATGCACAGAACAGAAAGAAGTTTCATACAATGCTTCTGTGTAGTTTATTTTTGAACATATTATTTTTTCCACTATTACCCACTTAGCGCTACGAATATCCAGTTGCATTTTCTACAGACAGAGTGTTTCAAAACTGCTCAATCAAAAGTATTGTTTAACTCTGTTAGCTGTATGCTCAGATCAGAAAGAAGTTTCACAGAATGCTTCTGTGTAGTTTATATTTGAATATATTCCTTTTTCCACTACTACTCTCTTAGCGCTCCAAATGTCCAGTTGTATTTTCTACAGAAAGAGTGTTCAGATCTGCTCAATCAAAAGTATGGATTAACTCTGTTAGCTGAATGCAAAGGTCAGAAAGAAGTTTCACAGAATGATTCTGTGTAGTTTATATTTGGAGACATTCCTTTTTCCACTATTACCCTCTTAGCGCTCCGAATCTCCACTTGCATTTTCTACAGAAAGAGTGTTTCAGAACGGCTCAATCAAAACTAAGGTTCAACTCTTTTAGTTGAACAAACAGAACAGAAAGAAGTTTCACACAATTCTTCTGTGTAGTTTTTATTTGTAGACATTCTTTTTCCCAATATAGGCCTCTTAGCGCTCAGAATGTCCAATTGCAGTTTCTACAGAAAGTGTGTTTCAGAACGGCTCAATCAAAAGTAAGGTTCAACTCTGTTAGTTGAATGCACAGAACAGAAAGAAGTTTCATACAATGCTTCTGTGTAGTTTATATTTGAACATATTCTTTTTTCCACTATTACCCACTTAGCGCTACGAATGTCCAGTTGCATTTTCTACAGACAGAGTGTTTCAAAACTGCTCAATCAAATGTATGGTTTAACTCTGTTAGCTGAATGCTCAGATCAGAAAGCAGTTTCACAGAATGCTTCTGGGTAGTTTATATTTGAATATATTCTTTTTCCACTACTACGCTCTTAGCGCTCCAAATGTCCAGTTGCATTTTCAACAGAAAGAGTGTTCAGATCTGCTCAATCAAAAGTATGGTTTAACTCTGTTAGCTGAATGCACAGATCAGAAAGAAGTTTCACCGAATGATTCTGTGTAGTTTATATTTGAAGACATTCCTTTTTCCACTATTACCCTCTTAGCGCTCCGAATCTCCACTTGCATTTTCTACAAAAAGAGTGTTTCATAACTGCTCAATCAAAAATATGTTTTATCTCTGTTAACTGAATTTACAGATCAGAAATAAGTTTCACAGAATGCATCTGTGTAGTTTTTATTTGAAGATATTCTTTTTCCCAATGTAGGCCTCTTAGCGCTTAGCATGTCCAATTGCAGTTTCTACAGAAAGAGTGTTTCAGAACGGCTCAATCAAAAGTAAGGTTCGACTCTGTTAGTTGAATGCACAGAACATAAAGAATTTTCACAGAATGCTACTGTGTAGTTTATATTTGAATATATTCCTTTTTCCACTATTACCCTCTTAGTGCTCCGAATGTCCACTTGCATTTTCTACAGAAAGAGTGTTCAGAACTGCGCAATCAAAAGTATGGTTTAACTCTGTTAGCTTAATGAACATATCAGAAATAAGTTTCACACAATGCTTCAGTGTAGTTTTTATTTGAAGATATTATTTTTCCCAATATAGGCCTCTTAGCGCTCAGAATGTCCAATTGCAGTTTCTACAGAAAGAGTGTTTCAGAAAGGCTCAATCAAATGTAAGGTTCAACTCTGTTAGTTGAATGCACACAACAGAAAGAAGTTTCATACAATGCTTCTGTGTAGTTTATATTTGAACATATTATTTTTTCCACTATTACCCACTTAGCGCTACGAATGTCCAGTTGCATTTTCTACAGACAGAGTGTTTCAAAACTGCTCAATCAAAAGTATTGTTTAACTCTGTTAGCTGAATACTCAGATCAGAAAGAAGTTTCACAGAATGCTTCTGTGTAGTTTATATTTGAATATATTCCTTTTTCCACTACTACTCTCTTAGCGCTCCAAATGTCCAGTTGTATTTTCTACAGAAAGAGTGTTCAGATCTGCTCAATCAAAAGTATGGTTTAACTCTGTTAGCTGAATGCAAAGGTCAGAAAGAAGTTTCACAGAATGATTCTGTGTAGTTTATATTTGGAGACATTCCTTTTTCCACTATTACCCTCTTAGCGCTCCGAATCTCCACTTGCATTTTCTACAGAAAGAGTGTTTCAGAACGGCTCAATCAAAACTAAGGTTCAACTCTTTTAGTTGAACAAACAGAACAGAAAGAAGTTTCACACAATTCTTCTGTGTAGTTTTTATTTGTAGACATTCTTTTTCCCAATATAGGCCTCTTAGCGCTCAGAATGTCCAATTGCAGTTTCTACAGAAAGAGTGTTTCAGAACGGCTCAATCAAAAGTAAGGTTCAACTCTGTTAGTTGAATGCACAGAACAGAAAGAAGTTTCATACAATGCTTCTGTGTAGTTTATATTTGAACATATTCTTTTTTCCACTATTACCCACTTAGCGCTACGAATGTCCAGTTGCATTTTCTACAGACAGAGTGTTTCAAAACTGCTCAATCAAAAGTATGTTTTAACTCTGTTAGCTGAATGCTCAGATCAGAAAGCAGTTTCACAGAATGCTTCTGTGTAGTTTATATTTGAATATATTCTTTATCCACTACTACGCTCTTAGCGCTCCAAATGTCCAGTTGCATTTTCATCAGAAAGAGTGTTCAGATCTGCTCAATCAAAAGTATGGTTTAACTCTGTTAGCTGAATGCACAGATCAGAAAGAAGTTTCACCGAATGATTCTGTGTAGTTTATATTTGAAGACATTCCTTTTTCCACTATTACCCACTTAGCGCTCCGAATCTCCACTTGCATTTTCTACAAAAAGAGTGTTTCATAACTGCTCAATCAAAAATATGTTTTATCTCTCTTAACTGAATTTACAGATCAGAAATAAGTTTCACAGAATGCATCTGTGTAGTTTTTATTTGAAGATATTCTTTTTCCCAATGTAGGCCTCTTAGCGCTTAGCATGTCCAATTGCAGTTTCTACAGAAAGAGTGTTTCAGAACGGCTCAATCAAAAGTAAGGTTCAACTCTGTTAGTTGAATGCACAGAACAGAAAGAATTTTCACAGAATGCTACTGTGTAGTTTATATTTGAATATATTCCTTTTTCCACTATTACCCTCTTAGCGCTCCGAATGTCCACTTGCATTTTCTACAGAAAGAGTGTTCAGAACTGCGCAATCAAAAGTATGGTTTAACTCTGTTAGCTTAATGAACGTATCAGAAATAAGTTTCACACAATGCTTCTGTGTAGTTTTTATTTGAAGATATTATTTTTCCCAATATAGGCCTCTTAGCGCTCAGAATGTCCAATTGCAGTTTCTACAGAAAGAGTGTTTCAGAAAGGCTCAATCAAATGTAAGGTTCAACTCTGTTAGTTGAATGCACAGAACAGCAAGAAGTTTCATACAATGCTTCTGTGCAGTTTATATTTGAACATATTATTTTTCCACTATTACCCACTTAGCGCTACGAATGTCCAGTTGCATTTTCTACAGACAGAGTGTTTCCAAACTGCTCAATCATAAGTATGGTTTAACTCTGTTAGCTGAATGCTCAGATCAGAAAGAAGTTTCACAGAATGCTTCTGTGTAGTTTATATTTGAATATATTCCTTTTTCCACTACTACTCTCTTAGCGCTCCAAATGTCCAGTTGCATTTTCTACAGAAAGAGTGTTCAGATCTGCTCAATCAAAAGTATGGTTTAACTCTGTTAGCTGAATGCACAGATCAGAAAGAAGTTTCACAGAATGATTCTGTGTAGTTTATATTTGGAGACATTCCTTTTTCCACTAATACTCTCTTAGCGCTCCGAATCTCCACTTGCATTTTCTACAGAAAGAGTGTTTCAGAACGGCTCAATCAAAATTAAGGTTCAACCCTTTTAGTTGAACAAACAGAACAGAAAGAAGTTTCACACAATTCTTCTGTGTAGTTTTTATTTGTAGACATTCTTTTTCCCAATATAGGCCTCTTAGCGATCAGAATGTCCATTTGCAGTTTCTACAGAAAGAGTGTTTCAGAACGGCTCAATCAAAAGTAAGGTTCAACTCTGTTAGTTGAATGCACAGAAGAGAGAGAAGTTTCATACAATGCTTCTGTGTAGTTTATATTTGAACATATTCTCTTTTCCACTATTACCCACTTAGCGCTACGAATGTCCAGTTGCATTTTCTACAGACAGAGTGTTTCAAAACTGCTCAATCAAAAGTATGGTTTAACTGTGTTAGCTGTATGCTCAGATCAGAAAAAAGTTTCACAGAATGCTTCTGTGTAGGTTATATTTGAATATATTCCTTTTTCCACTACTACGCTCTTAGCGCTCCAAATGTCCAGTTGCATTTTCAACAGAAAGAGTGTTCAGATCTGCTCAATCAAAAGTATGGTTTAACTCTGTTAGCTGAATGCACAGATCAGAAAGAAGTTTCACAGAATGATTCTGTGTAGTTTATATTTGGAGACATTCCTTTTTCCACTAATACTCTCTTAGCGCTCCGAATCTCCACTTGCATTTTCTACAGAAAGAGTGTTTCAGGACGGCTCAATCAAAATTAAGGTTCAACCCTTTTAGTTGAACAAACAGAACAGAAAGAAGTTTCACACAATTCTTCTGTGTAGTTTTTATTTGTAGACATTCTTTTTCCCAATATAGGCCTCTTAGCGATCAGAATGTCCATTTGCAGTTTATACAGAAAGAGTGTTTCAGAACGGCTCAATCAAAAGTAAGGTTCAACTCTGTTAGTTGAATGCACAGAACAGAAAGAAGTTTAATACAATGCTTCTGTGTAGTTTATATTTGAACATATTCTCTTTTCCACTATTACCCACTTAGCGCTACGAATGTCCAGTTGCATTTTCTACAGACAGAGTGTTTCAAAACTGCTCAATCAAAAGTATGGTTTAACTGTGTTAGCTGTATGCTCAGATCAGAAAGAAGTTTCCCAGAATGCTTCTGTGTAGTTTATATTTGAATATATTCCTTTTTCCACTACTACGCTCTTAGCGCTCCAAATGTCCAGTTGCATTTTCAACAGAAAGAGTGTTCAGATCTGCTCAATCAAAAGTATGGTTTAACTCTGTTAGCTTAATGAACATATCAGAAATAAGTTTCACACAATGCTTCTGTGTAGTTTTTATTTGAAGATATTATTTTTCCCAATATAGGCCTCTTAGCGCTCAGAATGTCCAATTGCAGTTTCTACAGAAAGAGTGTTTCAGAAAGGCTCAATCAAATGTAAGGTTCAACTCTGTTAGTTGAATGCACAGAACAGCAAGAAGTTTCATACAATGCTTCTGTGTAGTTTATATTTGAACATATTATTTTTCCACTATTACCCACTTAGCGCTACGAATGTCCAGTTGCATTTTCTACAGAGAGAGTGTTTCAAAACTGCTCAATCATAAGTATGGTTTAACTCTGTTAGCTGAATGCTCAGATCAGAAAGCAGTTTCACAGAATGCTTCTGTGTAGTTTATATTTGAATATATTCCTTTTTCCACAACTACGCTCTTAGCGCTCCAAATGTCCAGTTGCATTTTCAACAGAAAGAGTGTTCAGATCTGCTCAATCAAAAGTATGGTTTAACTCTGTTAGCTGAATGCACAGATCAGAAAGAAGTTTCACCGAATGATTCTGTGTAGTTTATATTTGTAGACATTCCTTTTTCCACTATTACCCTCTTAGCGCTCCGAATCTCCACTTGCATTTTCTACAAAGAGAGTGTTTCATAACTGCTCAATCAAAAATATGTTTTATCTCTGTTAACTGAATTTACAGATCAGAAATAAGTTTCACAGAATGCATCTGTGTAGTTTTTATTTGAAGATATTCTTTTTCCCAATGTAGGCCTCTTAGCGCTTAGCATGTCCAATTGCAGTTTCTACAGAAAGAGTGTTTCAGAACGGCTCAATCAAAAGTAAGGTTCGACTCTGTTAGTTGAATGCACAGAACATAAAGAATTTTCACAGAATGCTACTGTGTAGTTTATATTTGAATATATTCCTTTTTCCACTATTACCCTCTTAGTGCTCCGAATGTCCACTTGCATTTTCTACAGAAAGAGTGTTCAGAACTGCGCAATCAAAAGTATGGTTTAACTCTGTTAGCTTAATGAACATATCAGAAATAAGTTTCACACAATGCTTCAGTGTAGTTTTTATTTGAAGATATTATTTTTCCCAATATAGGCCTCTTAGCGCTCAGAATGTCCAATTGCAGTTTCTACAGAAAGAGTGTTTCAGAAAGGCTCAATCAAATGTAAGGTTCAACTCTGTTAGTTGAATGCACAGAACAGAAAGAAGTTTCATACAATGCTTCTGTGTAGTTTATATTTGAACATATTATTTTTTCCACTATTACCCACTTAGCGCTACGAATGTCCAGTTGCATTTTCTACAGACAGAGTGTTTCAAAACTGCTCAATCAAAAGTATTGTTTAACTCTGTTAGCTGAATACTCAGATCAGAAAGAAGTTTCACAGAATGCTTCTGTGTAATTTATATTTGAATATATTCCTTTTTCCACTACTACTCTCTTAGCGCTCCAAATGTCCAGTTGTATTTTCTACAGAAAGAGTGTTCAGATCTGCTCAATCAAAAGTATGGTTTAACTCTGTTAGCTGAATGCAAAGGTCAGAAAGAAGTTTCACAGAATGATTCTGTGTAGTTTATATTTGGAGACATTCCTTTTTCCACTATTACCCTCTTAGCGCTCCGAATCTCCACTTGCGTTTTCTACAGAAAGAGTGTTTCAGAACGGCTCAATCAAAACTAAGGTTCAACTCTTTTAGTTGAACAAACAGAACAGAAAGAAGTTTCACACAATTCTTCTGTGTAGTTTTTATTTGTAGACATTCTTTTTCCCAATATAGGCCTCTTAGCGCTCAGAATGTCCAATTGCAGTTTCTACAGAAAGAGTGTTTCAGAACGGCTCAATCAAAAGTAAGGTTCAACTCTGTTAGTTGAATGCACAGAACAGAAAGAAGTTTCATACAATGCTTCTGTGTAGTTTATATTTGAACATATTCTTTTTTCCACTATTACCCACTTAGCGCTACGAATGTCCAGTTGCATTTACTACAGACAGAGTGTTTCAAAACTGCTCAATCAAAAGTATGGTTTAACTCTGTTAGCTGAATGCTCAGATCAGAAAGAAGTTTCACAGAATGCTTCTGTGTAGTTTATATTTGAATATATTCCTTTTTCCACTACTACGCTCTTAGCGCTCCAAATGTCCAGTTGCATTTTCAACAGAAAGAGTGTTCAGATCTGCTCAATCAAAAGTATGGTTTAACTCTGTTAGCTGAATGCACAGATCAGAAAGAAGTTTCACCGAATGATTCTGTGTAGTTTATATTTGAAGACATTCCATTTTCCACTATTACCCTCTTAGCGCTCCGAATCTCCACTTGCATTTTCTACAAAAAGAGTGTTTCATAACTGCTCAATCAAAAATATGTTTTATCTCTCTTAACTGAATTTACAGATCAGAAATAAGTTTCACAGAATGCATCTGTGTAGTTTTTATTTGAAGATATTCTTTTTCCCAATGTAGGCCTCTTAGCGCTTAGCATGTCCAATTGCAGTTTCTACAGAAAGAGTGTTTCAGAACGGCTCAATCAAAAGTAAGGTTCAACTCTGTTAGTTGAATGCACAGAACAGAAAGAATTTTCACAGAATGCTACTGTGTAGTTTATATTTGAATATATTCCTTTTTCCACTATTACCCTCTTAGCGCTCCGAATGTCCACTTGCATTTTCTACAGAAAGAGTGTTCAGAACTGCGCAATCAAAAGTATGGTTTAACTCTGTTAGCTTAATGAACATATCAGAAATAAGTTTCACACAATGCTTCTGTGTAGTTTTTATTTGAAGATATTATTTTTCCCATTATAGGCCTCTTAGCGCTCAGAATGTCCAATTGCAGTTTCTACAGAAAGAGTGTTTCAGAAAGGATCAATCAAAAGTAAGGTTCAACTCTGTTAGTTGAATGCACAGAACAGAAAGAAGTTTCATACAATGCTTCTGTGTAGTTTATATTTGAACATATTCTTTTTTCCACTATTACCCACTTAGTGCTACGAATGTCCAATTGCATTTTCTACAGACAGAGTGTTTCAAAACTGCTCAATCAAAAGTATGGTTTAACTCTGTTAGCTGAATGCTCAGATCAGAAAGAAGTTTCACAGAATGCTTCTGTGTAGTTTATATTTGAATATATTCCTTTTTCCACTACTACGCTCTTAGCGCTCCAAATGTCCAGTTGCATTTTCTACAGAAAGAGTGTTCAGATCTGCTCAATCAAAAGTATGGTTTAACTCTGTTAGCTGAATGCACAGATCAGAAAGAAGTTTCACAGAATGATTCTGTGTAGTTTATATTTGGAGACATTCCTTTTTCCACTATTACCCTCTTAGCGCTCCGAATCTCCACTTGCATTTTCTACAGAAAGTGTGTTTCAGAACGGCTCAATCAAAACTAAGGTTCAACTCTTTTAGTTGAACAAACAGAACAGAAAGAAGTTTCACACAATTCTTCTGTGTAGTTTTTATTTGTAGACATTCTTTTTCCCAATATAGGCCTCTTAGCGCTCAGAATGTCCAATTGCAGTTTCTACAGAAAGAGTGTTTCAGAACGGCTAAATCAAAAGTAAGGTTCAACTCTGTTAGTTGCATGCACAGAACAGAAAGAAGTTTCATACAATGCTTCTGTGTAGTTTATATTTGAACATATTCTTTTTTCCACTATTACCCACTTAGCGCTACGAATGTCCAGTTGCATTTTCTACAGACAGAGTGTTTCAAAACTGCTCAATCAAAAGTATGGTTTAACTCTGTTAGCTGAATGCTCAGATCAGAAAGCAGTTTCACAGAATGCTTCTGTGTAGTTTATATTTGAATATATTCCTTTTTCCACTACTACGCTCTTAGCGCTCCAAATGTCCAGTTGCATTTTCAACAGAAAGAGTGTTCAGATCTGCTCAATCAAAAGTATGGTTTAACTCTGTTAGCTGAATGCACAGATCAGAAAGAAATTTCACCGAATGATTCTGTGTAGTTTATATTTGAAGACATTCCTTTTTCCACTATTAGCCTCTTAGCGCTCCGAATCTCCACTTGCATTTTCTACAAAAAGAGTGTTTCATAACTGCTCAATCAAAAATATGTTTTATCTCTGTTAACTGAATTTACAGATCAGAAATAAGTTTCACAGAATGCATCTGTGAAGTTTTTATTTGAAGATATTCTTTTTCCCAATGTAGGCCTCTTAGCGCTTAGCATGTCCAATTGCAGTTTCTACAGAAAGAGTGTTTCAGAACGGCTCAATCAAAAGTAAGGTTCGACTCTGTTAGTTGAATGCACAGAACATAAAGAATTTTCACAGAATGCTACTGTGTAGTTTATATTTGAATATATTCCTTTTTCCACTATTACCCTCTTAGTACTCCGAATGTCCACTTGCATTTTCTACAGAAAGAGTGTTCAGAACTGCGCAATCAAAAGTATGGTTTAACTCTGTTAGCTTAATGAACATATCAGAAATAAGTTTCACACAATGCTTCAGTGTAGTTTTTATTTGAAGATATTATTTTTCCCAATATAGGCCTCTTAGCGCTCAGAATGTCCAATTGCAGTTTCTACAGAAAGAGTGTTTCAGAAAGGCTCAATCAAATGTAAGGTTCAACTCTGTTAGTTGAATGCACAGAACAGAAAGAAGTTTCATACAATGCTTCTGTGTAGTTTATATTTGAACATATTATTTTTTCCACTATTACCCACTTAGCGCTACGAATGTCCAGTTTCATTTTCTACAGACAGAGTGTTTCAAAACTGCTCAATCAAAAGTATTGTTTAACTCTGTTAGCTGAATACTCAGATCAGAAAGAAGTTTCACAGAATGCTTCTGTGTAGTTTATATTTGAATATATTCCTTTTTCCACTACTACTCTCTTAGCGCTCCAAATGTCCAGTTGTATTTTCTACAGAAAGAGTGTTCAGATCTGCTCAATCAAAAGTATGGTTTAACTCTGTTAGCTGAATGCAAAGGTCAGAAAGAAGTTTCACAGAATGATTCTGTGTAGTTTATAATTGGAGACATTCCTTTTTCCACTATTACCCTCTTAGCGCTCCGAATCTCCACTTGCATTTTCTACAGAAAGAGTGTTTCAGAACGGCTCAATCAAAACTAAGGTTCAACTCTTTTAGTTGAACAAACAGAACAGAAAGAAGTTTCACACAATTCTTCTGTGTAGTTTTTATTTGTAGACATTCTTTTTCCCAATATAGGCCTCTTAGCGCTCAGAATGTCCAATTGCAGTTTCTACAGAAAGAGTGTTTCAGAACGGCTCAATCAAAAGTAAGGTTCAACTCTGTTAGTTGAATGCACAGAACAGAAAGATGTTTCATACAATGCTTCTGTGTAGTTTATATTTGAACATATTCTTTTTTCCACTATTACCCACTTAGCGCTACGAATGTCCAGTTGCATTTTCTACAGAGAGAGTGTTTCAAAACTGCTCAATCATAAGTATGGTTTAACTCTGTTAGCTGAATGCTCAGATCAGAAAGCAGTTTCACAGAATGCTTCTGTGTAGTTTATATTTGAATATATTCCTTTTTCCACAACTACGCTCTTAGCGCTCCAAATGTCCAGTTGCATTTTCAACAGAAAGAGTGTTCAGATCTGCTCAATCAAAAGTATGGTTTAACTCTGTTAGCTGAATGCACAGATCAGAAAGAAGTTTCACCGAATGATTCTGTGTAGTTTATATTTGTAGACATTCCTTTTTCCACTATTACCCTCTTAGCGCTCCGAATCTCCACTTGCATTTTCTACAAAGAGAGTGTTTCATAACTGCTCAATCAAAAATATGTTTTATCTCTGTTAACTGAATTTACAGATCAGAAATAAGTTTCACAGAATGCATCTGTGTAGTTTTTATTTGAAGATATTCTTTTTCCCAATGTAGGCCTCTTAGCGCTTAGCATGTCCAATTGCAGTTTCTACAGAAAGAGTGTTTCAGAACGGCTCAATCAAAAGTAAGGTTCGACTCTGTTAGTTGAATGCACAGAACATAAAGAATTTTCACAGAATGCTACTGTGTAGTTTATATTTGAATATATTCCTTTTTCCACTATTACCCTCTTAGTGCTCCGAATGTCCACTTGCATTTTCTACAGAAAGAGTGTTCAGAACTGCGCAATCAAAAGTATGGTTTAACTCTGTTAGCTTAATGAACATATCAGAAATAAGTTTCACACAATGCTTCAGTGTAGTTTTTATTTGAAGATATTATTTTTCCCAATATAGGCCTCTTAGCGCTCAGAATGTCCAATTGCAGTTTCTACAGAAAGAGTGTTTCAGAAAGGCTCAATCAAATGTAAGGTTCAACTCTGTTAGTTGAATGCACAGAACAGAAAGAAGTTTCATACAATGCTTCTGTGTAGTTTATATTTGAACATATTATTTTTTCCACTATTACCCACTTAGCGCTACGAATGTCCAGTTGCATTTTCTACAGACAGAGTGTTTCAAAACTGCTCAATCAAAAGTATTGTTTAACTCTGTTAGCTGAATACTCAGATCAGAAAGAAGTTTCACAGAATGCTTCTGTGTAATTTATATTTGAATATATTCCTTTTTCCACTACTACTCTCTTAGCGCTCCAAATGTCCAGTTGTATTTTCTACAGAAAGAGTGTTCAGATCTGCTCAATCAAAAGTATGGTTTAACTCTGTTAGCTGAATGCAAAGGTCAGAAAGAAGTTTCACAGAATGATTCTGTGTAGTTTATATTTGGAGACATTCCTTTTTCCACTATTACCCTCTTAGCGCTCCGAATCTCCACTTGCGTTTTCTACAGAAAGAGTGTTTCAGAACGGCTCAATCAAAACTAAGGTTCAACTCTTTTAGTTGAACAAACAGAACAGAAAGAAGTTTCACACAATTCTTCTGTGTAGTTTTTATTTGTAGACATTCTTTTTCCCAATATAGGCCTCTTAGCGCTCAGAATGTCCAATTGCAGTTTCTACAGAAAGAGTGTTTCAGAACGGCTCAATCAAAAGTAAGGTTCAACTCTGTTAGTTGAATGCACAGAACAGAAAGAAGTTTCATACAATGCTTCTGTGTAGTTTATATTTGAACATATTCTTTTTTCCACTATTACCCACTTAGCGCTACGAATGTCCAGTTGCATTTACTACAGACAGAGTGTTTCAAAACTGCTCAATCAAAAGTATGGTTTAACTCTGTTAGCTGAATGCTCAGATCAGAAAGAAGTTTCACAGAATGCTTCTGTGTAGTTTATATTTGAATATATTCCTTTTTCCACTACTACGCTCTTAGCGCTCCAAATGTCCAGTTGCATTTTCAACAGAAAGAGTGTTCAGATCTGCTCAATCAAAAGTATGGTTTAACTCTGTTAGCTGAATGCACAGATCAGAAAGAAGTTTCACCGAATGATTCTGTGTAGTTTATATTTGAAGACATTCCTTTTTCCACTATTACCCTCTTAGCGCTCCGAATCTCCACTTGCATTTTCTACAAAAAGAGTGTTTCATAACTGCTCAATCAAAAATATGTTTTATCTCTCTTAACTGAATTTACAGATCAGAAATAAGTTTCACAGAATGCATCTGTGTAGTTTTTATTTGAAGATATTCTTTTTCCCAATGTAGGCCTCTTAGCGCTTAGCATGTCCAATTGCAGTTTCTACAGAAAGAGTGTTTCAGAACGGCTCAATCAAAAGTAAGGTTCAACTCTGTTAGTTGAATGCACAGAACAGAAAGAATTTTCACAGAATGCTACTGTGTAGTTTATATTTGAATATATTCCTTTTTCCACTATTACCCTCTTAGCGCTCCGAATGTCCACTTGCATTTTCTACAGAAAGAGTGTTCAGAACTGCGCAATCAAAAGTATGGTTTAACTCTGTTAGCTTAATGAACATATCAGAAATAAGTTTCACACAATGCTTCTGTGTAGTTTTTATTTGAAGATATTATTTTTCCCATTATAGGCCTCTTAGCGCTCAGAATGTCCAATTGCAGTTTCTACAGAAAGAGTGTTTCAGAAAGGATCAATCAAAAGTAAGGTTCAACTCTGTTAGTTGAATGCACAGAACAGAAAGAAGTTTCATACAATGCTTCTGTGTAGTTTATATTTGAACATATTCTTTTTTCCACTATTACCCACTTAGTGCTACGAATGTCCAATTGCATTTTCTACAGACAGAGTGTTTCAAAACTGCTCAATCAAAAGTATGGTTTAACTCTGTTAGCTGAATGCTCAGATCAGAAAGAAGTTTCACAGAATGCTTCTGTGTAGTTTATATTTGAATATATTCCTTTTTCCACTACTACGCTCTTAGCGCTCCAAATGTCCAGTTGCATTTTCTACAGAAAGAGTGTTCAGATCTGCTCAATCAAAAGTATGGTTTAACTCTGTTAGCTGAATGCACAGATCAGAAAGAAGTTTCACAGAATGATTCTGTGTAGTTTATATTTGGAGACATTCCTTTTTCCACTATTACCCTCTTAGCGCTCCGAATCTCCACTTGCATTTTCTACAGAAAGTGTGTTTCAGAACGGCTCAATCAAAACTAAGGTTCAACTCTTTTAGTTGAACAAACAGAACAGAAAGAAGTTTCACACAATTCTTCTGTGTAGTTTTTATTTGTAGACATTCTTTTTCCCAATATAGGCCTCTTAGCGCTCAGAATGTCCAATTGCAGTTTCTACAGAAAGAGTGTTTCAGAACGGCTAAATCAAAAGTAAGGTTCAACTCTGTTAGTTGCATGCACAGAACAGAAAGAAGTTTCATACAATGCTTCTGTGTAGTTTATATTTGAACATATTCTTTTTTCCACTATTACCCACTTAGCGCTACGAATGTCCAGTTGCATTTTCTACAGACAGAGTGTTTCAAAACTGCTCAATCAAAAGTATGGTTTAACTCTGTTAGCTGAATGCTCAGATCAGAAAGCAGTTTCACAGAATGCTTCTGTGTAGTTTATATTTGAATATATTCCTTTTTCCACTACTACGCTCTTAGCGCTCCAAATGTCCAGTTGCATTTTCAACAGAAAGAGTGTTCAGATCTGCTCAATCAAAAGTATGGTTTAACTCTGTTAGCTGAATGCACAGATCAGAAAGAAATTTCACCGAATGATTCTGTGTAGTTTATATTTGAAGACATTCCTTTTTCCACTATTAGCCTCTTAGCGCTCCGAATCTCCACTTGCATTTTCTACAAAAAGAGTGTTTCATAACTGCTCAATCAAAAATATGTTTTATCTCTGTTAACTGAATTTACAGATCAGAAATAAGTTTCACAGAATGCATCTGTGAAGTTTTTATTTGAAGATATTCTTTTTCCCAATGTAGGCCTCTTAGCGCTTAGCATGTCCAATTGCAGTTTCTACAGAAAGAGTGTTTCAGAACGGCTCAATCAAAAGTAAGGTTCGACTCTGTTAGTTGAATGCACAGAACATAAAGAATTTTCACAGAATGCTACTGTGTAGTTTATATTTGAATATATTCCTTTTTCCACTATTACCCTCTTAGTACTCCGAATGTCCACTTGCATTTTCTACAGAAAGAGTGTTCAGAACTGCGCAATCAAAAGTATGGTTTAACTCTGTTAGCTTAATGAACATATCAGAAATAAGTTTCACACAATGCTTCAGTGTAGTTTTTATTTGAAGATATTATTTTTCCCAATATAGGCCTCTTAGCGCTCAGAATGTCCAATTGCAGTTTCTACAGAAAGAGTGTTTCAGAAAGGCTCAATCAAATGTAAGGTTCAACTCTGTTAGTTGAATGCACAGAACAGAAAGAAGTTTCATACAATGCTTCTGTGTAGTTTATATTTGAACATATTATTTTTTCCACTATTACCCACTTAGCGCTACGAATGTCCAGTTTCATTTTCTACAGACAGAGTGTTTCAAAACTGCTCAATCAAAAGTATTGTTTAACTCTGTTAGCTGAATACTCAGATCAGAAAGAAGTTTCACAGAATGCTTCTGTGTAGTTTATATTTGAATATATTCCTTTTTCCACTACTACTCTCTTAGCGCTCCAAATGTCCAGTTGTATTTTCTACAGAAAGAGTGTTCAGATCTGCTCAATCAAAAGTATGGTTTAACTCTGTTAGCTGAATGCAAAGGTCAGAAAGAAGTTTCACAGAATGATTCTGTGTAGTTTATAATTGGAGACATTCCTTTTTCCACTATTACCCTCTTAGCGCTCCGAATCTCCACTTGCATTTTCTACAGAAAGAGTGTTTCAGAACGGCTCAATCAAAACTAAGGTTCAACTCTTTTAGTTGAACAAACAGAACAGAAAGAAGTTTCACACAATTCTTCTGTGTAGTTTTTATTTGTAGACATTCTTTTTCCCAATATAGGCCTCTTAGCGCTCAGAATGTCCAATTGCAGTTTCTACAGAAAGAGTGTTTCAGAACGGCTCAATCAAAAGTAAGGTTCAACTCTGTTAGTTGAATGCACAGAACAGAAAGATGTTTCATACAATGCTTCTGTGTAGTTTATATTTGAACATATTCTTTTTTCCACTATTACCCACTTAGCGCTACGAATGTCCAGTTGCATTTTCTACAGACAGAGTGTTTCAAAACTGCTCAATCAAAAGTATGGTTTAACTCTGTTAGCTGAATGCTCAGATCAGAAAGAAGTTTCACAGAATGCTTCTGTGTAGTTTATATTTGAATATATTCCTTTTTCCACTACTACGCTCTTAGCGCTCCAAATGTCCAGTTGCATTTTCAACAGAAAGAGTGTTCAGATCTGCTCAATCAAAAGTATGGTTTAACTCTGTTAGCTGAATGCACAGATCAGAAAGAAGTTTCACCGAATGATTCTGTGTAGTTTATATTTGAAGACATTCCTTTTTCCACAATTACCCTCTTAGCGCTCCGAATCTCCACTTGCATTTTCTACAAAAAGAGTGTTTCATAACTGCTCAATCAAAAATATGTTTTATCTCTCTTAACTGAATTTACAGATCAGAAATAAGTTTCACAGAATGCATCTGTGTAGTTTTTATTTGAAGATATTCTTTTTCCCAATGTAGGCCTCTTAGCGCTTAGAATGTCCAATTGCAGTTTCTACAGAAAGAGTGTTTCAGAACGGCTCAATCAAAAGTAAGGTTCAACTCTGTTAGTTGAATGCACAGAACAGAAAGAATTTTCACAGAATTCTACTGTGTAGTTTATATTTGAATATATTCCTTTTTCCACTATTACCCTCTTAGCGCTCCGAATGTCCACTTGCATTTTCTACAGAAAGAGTGTTCAGAACTGCGCAATCAAAAGTATGGTTTAACTCTGTTAGCTTAATGAACATATCAGAAATAAGTTTCACACAATGCTTCTGTGTAGTTTTTATTTGAAGATATTATTTTTCCCATTATAGGCCTCTTAGCGCTCAGAATGTCCAATTGCAGTTTCTACAGAAAGAGTGTTTCAGAAAGGCTCAATCAAAAGTAAGGTTCAACTCTGTTAGTTGAATGCACAGAACAGAAAGAAGTTTCATACAATGCTTCTGTGTAGTTTATATTTGAACATATTCTTTTTTCCACTATTACCCACTTAGCGCTACGAATGTCCAGTTGCATTTTCTACAGACAGAGTGTTTCAAAACTGCTCAATCAAAAGTATGGTTTAACTCTGTTAGCTGAATGCTCAGATCAGAAAGAAGTTTCACAGAATGCTTCTGTGTAGTTTATATTTGAATATATTCCTTTTTCCACTACTACGCTCTTAGCGCTCCAAATGTCCAGTTGCATTTTCTACAGAAAGAGTGTTCAGATCTGCTCAATGAAAAGTATGGTTTAACTCTGTTAGCTGAATGCACAGATCAGAAAGATGTTTCACAGAATGATTCTGTGTAGTTTATATTTGGAGACATTCCTTTTTCCACTATTACCCTCTTAGCGCTCCGAATCTCCACTTGCATTTTCTACAGAAAGTGTGTTTCAGAACGGCTCAATCAAAACTAAGGTTCAACTCTTTTAGTTGAACAAACAGAACAGAAAGAAGTTTCACACAATTCTTCTGTGTAGTTTTTATTTGTAGACATTCTTTTTCCCAATATAGGCCTCTTAGCGCTCAGAATGTCCAATTGCAGTTTCTACAGAAAGAGTGTTTCAGAACGGCTCAATCAAAAGTAAGGTTCAACTCTGTTAGTTGAATGCACAGAACAGAAAGAAGTTTCATACAATGCTTCTGTGTAGTTTATATTTGAACATATTCTTTTTTCCACTATTACCCACTTAGCGCTACGAATGTCCAGTTGCATTTTCTACAGACAGAGTGTTTCAAAACTGCTCAATCAAAAGTATGGTTTAACTGTGTTAGCTGTATGCTCAGATCAGAAAGAAGTTTCACAGAATGCTTCTGTGTAGTTTATATTTGAATATATTCCTTTTTCCACTACTACGCTCTTAGCGCTCCAAATGTCCAGTTGCATTCTCAACAGAAAGAGTGTTCAGATCTGCTCAATCAAAAGTATGGTTTAACTCTGTTAGCTTAATGAACATATCAGAAATAAGTTTCACACAATGCTTCTGTGTAGTTTTTATTTGAAGATATTATTTTTCCCAATATAGGTCTCTTAGCGCTCAGAATGTCCAATTGCAGTTTCTACAGAAAGAGTGTTTCAGAAAGGCTCAATCAAATGTAAGGTTCAATTCTGTTAGTTGAATGCACAGAACAGCAAGAAGTTTCATACAATGCTTCTGTGTAGTTTATATTTGAACATATTATTTTTCCACTATTACCCACTTAGCGCTACGAATGTCCAGTTGCATTTTCTTCAGACAGAGTGTTTCAAAACTGCTCAATCATAAGTATGGTTTAACTCTGTTAGCTGAATGCTCAGATCAGAAAGAAGTTTCACAGAATGCTTCTGTGTAGTTTATATTTGAATATATTCCTTTTTCCACTACTACGCTCTTAGCGCTCCAAATGTCTAGTTGCATTTTCAACAGAAAGAGTGTTCAGATCTGCTCAATCAAAAGTATGGTTTAACTCTGTTAGCTGAATGCACAGATCAGAAAGAAGTTTCACCGAATGATTCTGTGTAGTTTATATTTGAAGACATTCCTTTTTCTACTATTACCCTCTTAGCGCTCCGAATCTCCACTTGCATTTTCTACAAAATGAGTGTTTCATAACTGCTCAATCAAAAATATGTTTTATCTCTGTTAACTGAATTTACAGATCAGAAATAAGTTTCACAGAATGCATCTGTGTAGTTTTTATTTGAAGATATTCTTTTTCCCAATGTAGGCCTCTTAGCGCTTAGCATGTCCAATTGCAGTTTCTACAGAAAGAGTGTTTCAGAACGGCTCAATCAAAAGTAAGGTTCAACTCTGTTAGTTGAATGCACAGAACAGAAAGAATTTTCACAGAATGCTACTGTGTAGTTTATATTTGAATATATTCCTTTTTCCACTATTACCCTCTTAGCGCTCCGAATGTCCACTTGCATTTTCTACAGAAAGAGTGTTCAGAACTGCGCAATAAAAAGTATGGTTTAACTCTGTTAGCTTAATGAACATATCAGAAATAAGTTTCACACAATGCTTCTGTGTAGTTTTTATTTGAAGATACTATATTTCCCAATATAGGCCTCTTAGCGCTCAGAATGTCCAATTGCAGTTTCTATAGAAAGAGTGTTTCAGAAAGGCTCAATCAAAAGTAAGGTTCAACTCTGTTAGTTGAATGCACAGAACAGAAAGAAGTTTCATACAATGCTTCTGTGTAGTTTATATTTGAACATATTCTTTTTTCCACTATTACCCACTTAGCGCTACGAATGTCCAGTTGCATTTTCTACAGACAGAGTGTTTCAAAACTGCTCAATCAAAGTATGGTTTAACTCTGTTAGCTGAATGCTCAGATCAGAAAGAAGTTTCACAGAATGCTTCTGTGTAGTTTATATTTGAATATATTCCTTTTTCCACTACTACACTCTTAGCGCTCCAAATGTCCAGTTGCATTTTCAACAGAAAGAGTGTTCAGATCTGCTCAATCAAAAGTATGGTTTAACACTGTTAGCTGAATGCACAGATCAGAAAGAAGTTTCACCGAATGATTCTGTGTAGTTTGTATTTGAAGACATTCCTTTTTCCACTATTACCCTCTTAGCGCTCCGAATCTCCACTTGCATTTTCTACAAAAGAGTGTTTCATAACTGCTCAATCAAAAATATGTTTTATCTCTCTTAACTGAATTTACAGATCAGAAATAAGTTTCACAGAATGCATCTGTGTAGTTTTTATTTGAAGATATTCTTTTTCCCAATGTAGGCCTCTTAGCGCTTAGCATGTCCAATTGCAGTTTCTACAGAAAGAGTGTTTCAGAACGGCTCAATCAAAAATGAGGTTCAACTCTGTTAGTTGAATGCACAGAACAGAAAGAATTTTCACAGAATGCTACTGTGTAGTTTATATTTGAATATATTCCTTTTTCCACTATTACCCTCTTAGCGCTCCGAATGTCCACTTGCATTTTCTACAGAAAGAGTGTTCAGAACTGCGCAATCAAAAGTATGGTTTAACTCTGTTAGCTTAATGAACATATCAGAAATAAGTTTCACAAAATGCTTCTGTTTAGTTTTTATTTGAAGATATTATTTTTCCCAATATAGGCCTCTTAGCGCTCAGAATGTCCAATTGCAGTTTCTACAGAAAGAGTGTTTCAGAACGGCTCAATCAAAAGTAAGGTTCAACTCTGTTAGTTGAATGCACAGAACAGAAAGAAGTTTCATACAATGCTTCTGTGTAGTTTATATTTGAACATATTCTCTTTTCCACTATTACCCACTTAGCGCTACGAATGTCCAGTTGCATTTTCTACAGACAGAGTGTTTCAAACCTGCTCAATCAAAAGTATGGTTTAACTCTGTTAGCTGTATGCTCAGATCAGAAAGAAGTTTCACAGAATGCTTCTGTGTAGTTTATATTTGAATATATTCCTTTTTCCACTACTACGCTCTTAGCGCTCCAAATGTCCAGTTGCATTTTCAACAGAAAGAGTGTTCAGATCTGCTCAATCAAAAGTATGGTTTAACTCTGTTAGCTGAATGCACAGATCAGAAAGAAGTTTCACCAAATGATTCTGTGTAGTTTATATTTGAAGACATTCCTTTTTCCACTATTACCCTCTTAGCGCTCCGAATCTCCACTTGCATTTTCTACAAAAAGAGTGTTTCCTAACTGCTCAATCAAAAATATGTTTTATCTCTCTTAACTGAATTTACAGATCAGAAATAAGTTTCACAGAATGCATCTGTGTAGTTTTTATTTGAAGATATTCTTTTTCCCAATGTAGGCCTCTTAGCGCTTAGCATGTCCAATTGCAGTTTCTACACAAAGAGTGTTTCAGAACGGCTCAATCAAAAGTAAGGTTCAACTCTGTTAGTTGAATGCACAGAACAGAAAGAATTTTCACAGAATGCTACTGTGTAGTTTATATTTGAATATATTCCTTTTTCCACTATTACCCTCTTAGCGCTCCGAATGTCCACTTGCATTTTCTACAGAAAGAGTGTTCAGAACTGCGCAATCAAAAGTATGGTTTAACTCTGTTAGCTTAATGAACGTATCAGAAATAAGTTTCACACAATGCTTCTGTGTAGTTTTTATTTGAAGATATTATTTTTCCCAATATAGGCCTCTTAGCGCTCAGAATGTCCAATTGCAGTTTCTACAGAAAGAGTGTTTCAGAAAGGCTCAATCAAATGTAAGGTTCAACTCTGTTAGTTGAATGCACAGAACAGCAAGAAGTTTCATACAATGCTTCTGTGTAGTTTATATTTGAACATATTATTTTTCCACTATTACCCACTTAGCGCTACGAATGTCCAGTTGCATTTTCTACAGACAGAGTGTTTCAAAACTGCTCAATCATAAGTATGGTTTAACTCTGTTCGCTGAATGCTCAGATCAGAAAGAAGTTTCACAGAATGCTTCTGTGTAGTTTATATTTGAATATATTCCTATTTCCACTACTACTCTCTTAGCGCTCCAAATGTCCAGTTGCAT
Source organism: Symphalangus syndactylus (assembly GCF_028878055.3). Taxonomy (NCBI): domain Eukaryota; kingdom Metazoa; phylum Chordata; class Mammalia; order Primates; family Hylobatidae; genus Symphalangus; species Symphalangus syndactylus. The sequence continues at coordinate 1,274,335 of NC_072439.2, forward strand.
TTTCTACAGAAAGAGTGTTCAGATCTGCTCAATCAAAAGTATGGTTTAACTCTGTTAGCTGAATGCACAGATCAGAAAGAAGTTTCACAGAATGATTCTGTGTAGTTTATATTTGGAGACATTCCTTTTTCCACTAATACTCTCTTAGCGCTCCGAATCTCCACTTGCATTTTCTACAGAAAGAGTGTTTCAGAACGGCTCAATCAAAATTAAGGTTCAACTCTTTTAGTTGAACAAACAGAACAGAAAGAAGTTTCACACAATTCTTCTGTGTAGTTTTTATTTGTAGACATTCTTTTTCCCAATATAGGCCTCTTAGCGATCAGAATGTCCAATTGCAGTTTCGACAGAAAGAGTGTTTCAGAACGGCTCAATCAAAAGTAAGGTTCAACTCTGTTAGTTGAATGCACAGAACAGAAAGAAGTTTCATACAATGCTTCTGTGTAGTTTATATTTGAACATATTCTCTTTTCCACTATTACCCACTTAGCGCTACGAATGTCCAGTTGCATTTTCTACAGACAGAGTGTTTCAAAACTGCTCAATCAAAAGTATGGTTTAACTGTGTTAGCTGTATGCTCAGATCAGAAAGAAGTTTCACAGAATGCTTCTGTGTAGTTTATATTTGAATATATTCCTTTTTCCACTACTACGCTCTTAGCGCTCCAAATGTCCAGTTGCATTTTCAACAGAAAGAGTGTTCAGATCTGCTCAATCAAAAGTATGGTTTAACTCTGTTAGCTTAATGAACATATCAGAAATAAGTTTCACACAATGCTTCTGTGTAGTTTTTATTTGAAGATATTATTTTTCCCAATATAGGCCTCTTAGCGCTCAGAATGTCCAATTGCAGTTTCAACAGAAAGAGTGTTTCAGAAAGTCTCAATCAAATGTAAGGTTCAACTCTGTTAGTTGAATGCACAGAACAGCAAGAAGTTTCATACAATGCTTCTGTGTAGTTTATATTTGAACATATTATTTTTCCACTATTACCCACTTAGCGCTACGAATGTCCAGTTGCATTTTCTACAGACAGAGTGTTTCAAAACTGCTCAATCATAAGTATGGTTTAACTCTTTTAGCTGAATGCTCAGATCAGAAAGAAGTTTCACAGAATGCTTCTGTGTAGTTTATATTTGAATATATTCCTTTTTCCACTACTACGCTCTTAGCGCTCCAAATGTCCAGTTGCATTTTCAACAGAAAGAGTGTTCAGATCTGCTCAATCAAAAGTATGGTTTAACTCTGTTAGCTGAATGCACAGATCAGAAAGAAGTTTCACCGAATTATTCTGTGTAGTTTATATTTGAAGACATTCCTTTTTCTACTATTACCCTCTTAGCGCTCCGAATCTCCACTTGCATTTTCTACAAAATGAGTGTTTCATAACTGCTCAATCAAAAATATGTTTTATCTCTGTTAACTGAATTTACAGATCAGAAATAAGTTTCACAGAATGCATCTGTGTAGTTTTTATTTGAAGATATTCTTTTTCCCAATGTAGGCCTCTTAGCGCTTAGCATGTCCAATTGCAGTTTCTACAGAAAGAGTGTTTCAGAACGGCTCAATCAAAAGTAAGGTTCAACTCTGTTAGTTGAATGCACAGAACAGAAAGAATTTTCACAGAATGCTACTGTGTAGTTTATATTTGAATATATTCCTTTTTCCACTATTACCCTCTTAGCGCTCCGAATGTCCACTTGCATTTTCTACAGAAAGAGTGTTCAGAACTGCGCAATCAAAAGTATGGTTTAACTCTGTTAGCTTAATGAACATATCAGAAATAAGTTTCACACAATGCTTCTGTGTAGTTTTTATTTGAAGATATTATATTTCCCAATATAGGCCTCTTAGCGCTCAGAATGTCCAATTGCAGTTTCTACAGAAAGAGTGTTTCAGAAAGGCTCAATCAAAAGTAAGGTTCAACTCTGTTAGTTGAATGAACAGAACAGAAAGAAGTTTCATACAATGCTTCTGTGTAGTTTATATTTGAACATATTGTTTTTTCCACTATTACCCACTTAGCGCTACGAATGTCCAGTTGCATTTTCTACAGACAGAGTGTTTCAAAACTGCTCAATCAAAGTATGGTTTAACTCTGTTAGCTGAATGCTCAGATCAGAAAGAAGTTTCACAGAATGCTTCTGTGTAGTTTATATTTGAATATATTCCTTTTTCCACTACTACACTCTTAGCGCTCCAAATGTCCAGTTGCATTTTCAACAGAAAGAGTGTTCAGATCTGCTCAATCAAAAGTATGGTTTAACACTGTTAGCTGAATGCACAGATCAGAAAGAAGTTTCACCGAATGATTCTGTGTAGTTTATATTTGAAGACATTCCTTTTTCCACTATTACCCTCTTAGCGCTCCGAATCTCCACTTGCATTTTCTACAAAAGAGTGTTTCATAACTGCTCAATCAAAAATATGTTTTATCTCTCTTAACTGAATTTACAGATCAGAAATAAGTTTCACAGAATGCATCTGTGTAGTTTTTATTTGAAGATATTCTTTTTCCCAATGTAGGCCTCTTAGCGCTTAGCATGTCCAATTGCAGTTTCTACAGAAAGAGTGTTTCAGAACGGCTCAATCAAAAGTGAGGTTCAACTCTGTTAGTTGAATGCACAGAACAGAAAGAATTTTCACAGAATGCTACTGTGTAGTTTATATTTGAATATATTCCTTTTTCCACTATTACCCTCTTAGCGCTCCGAATGTCCACTTGCATTTTCTACAGAAAGAGTGTTCAGAACTGCGCAATCAAAAGTATGGTTTAACTCTGTTAGCTTAATGAACATATCAGAAATAAGTTTCACAAAATGCTTCTGTTTAGTTTTTATTTGAAGATATTATTTTTCCCAATATAGGCCTCTTAGCGCTCAGAATGTCCAATTGCAGTTTCTACAGAAAGAGTGTTTCAGAAAGGCTCAATCAAAAGTAAGGTTCAACTCTGTTAGTTGAATGCACAGAACAGAAAGAAGTTTCATACAATGCTTCTGTGTAGTTTATATTTGAACATATTCTTTTTTCCACTATTACCCACTTAGCGCTACGAATGTCCAGTTGCATTTTCTACAGACAGAGTGTTTCAAAACTGCTCAATCAAAAGTATGGTTTAACTCTGTTAGCTGAATGCTCAGATCAGAAAGAAGTTTCACAGAATGCTTCTGTGTAGTTTATATTTGAATATATTCCTTTTTCCACTACTACTCTCTTAGCGCTCCAAATGTCCAGTTGCATTTTCTACAGAAAGAGTGTTCAGATCTGCTCAACCAAAAGTATGGTTTAACTCTGTTAGCTGAATGCACAGATCAGAAAGAAGTTTCACAGAATGATTCTGTGTAGTTTATATTTGGAGACATTCCTTTTTCCACTATTACCCTCTTAGCGCTCCGAATCTCCACTTGCATTTTCTACAGAAAGAGTGTTTCAGAACGGCTCAATCAAAACTAAGGTTCAACTCTTTTAGTTGAACAAACAGAACAGAAAGAAGTTTCACACAATTCTTCTGTGTAGTTTTTATTTGTAGACATTCTTTTTCCCAATATAGGCCTCTTAGCGCTCAGAATGTCCAATTGCAGTTTCTACAGAAAGAGTGTTTCAGAACGGCTAAATCAAAAGTAAGGTTCAACTCTGTTAGTTGAATGCACAGAACAGAAAAAAGTTTCATACAATGCTTCTGTGTAGTTTATATTTGAACATATTCTTTTTTCCACTATTACCCACTTAGCGCTACGAATGTCCAGTTGCATTTTCTACAGACAGAGTGTCTCAAAACTGCTCAATCAAAAGTATGGTTTAACTCTGTTAGCTGAATGCTCAGATCAGAAAGAAGTTTCACAGAATGCTTCTGTGTAGTTTATATTTGAATATATTCCTTTTTCCACTACTACGCTGTTAGCACTCCAAATGTCCAGTTGCATTTTCTACAGAAAGAGTGTTCAGATCTGCTCAATCAAAAGTATGGTTTAACTCTGTTAGCTGAATGCACAGATCAGAAAGAAGTTTCACCGAATGATTCTGTGTAGTTTATATTTGAAGACATTCCTTTTTCCACTGTTACCCTCTTAGCGCTCCGAATCTCCACTTGCATTTTCTACAAAAAGTGTGTTTCATAACTGCTCAATCAAAAATATGTTTTATATCTGTTAACTGAATTTACAGATCAGAAATATGTTTCACAGAATGCATCTGTGTAGTTTTTATTTGAAGATATTCTTTTTCCCAATGTAGGCCTCTTAGCGCTTAGCATGTCCAATTGCAGTTTCTACAGAAAGAGAGTTTCAGAACGGCTCAATCAAAAGTAAGGTTCAAATCTGTTAGTTGAATGCACAGAACAGAAAGAATTTTCACAGAATGCTACTGTGTAGTTTATATTTGAATATATTCCTTTTTCCACTATTACCCTCTTAGCGCTCCGAATGTCCACTTGCATTTTCTACAGAAAGAGTGTTCAGAACTGCGCAATCAAAAGTATGGTTTAACTATGTTAGCTTAATGAACATATCAGAAATAAGTTTCACACAATGCTTCTGTGTAGTTTTTATTTGAAGATATCATTTTTCCCAATAGAGGCCTCTTAGCGCTCAGAATGTCCAATTGCAGTTTCTACAGAAAGAGTGTTTCAGAAAGGCTCAGTCAAAAGTAAGGTTCAACTCTGTTAGTTGAATGCACAGAACAGAAAGAAGTTTCATACAATGCTTCTGTGTAGTTTATATTTGAACATATTCTTTTTTCCCCTATTACCCACTTAGCGCTACGAATGTCCAGTTGCATTTTCTACAGACAGAGTGTTTCAAAACTGCTCAATCAAAAGTATGGTTTAACTCTGTTAGCTGAATGCTCAGATCAGAAAGAAGTTTCACAGAATGCTTCTGTGTAGTTTATATTTGAATATATTCCTTTTTCCACTGCTACTCTCTTAGCGCTCCAAATGTCCAGTTGCATTTTCTACAGAAAGAGTGTTCAGATCTGCTCAATCAAAAGTATGGTTTACCTCTGTTAGCTGAATGCACAGATCAGAAAGAAGTTTCACAGAATGATTCTGTGTAGTTTATATTTGGAGACATTCCTTTTTCCACTATTACCTTCTTAGCGCTCCGAATCTCCACTTGCATTTTCTACAGAAAGACTGTTTCAGAACGGCTCAATCAAAACTAAGGTTCAACTCTTTTAGTTGAACAATCAGAACAGAAAGTAGTTTCACACAATTCTTCTGTGTAGTTTTTATTTGTAGACATTCTTTTTCCCAATATAGGCCTCTTAGCGCTCAGAATATCTAATTGCAGTTTCTACAGAAAGAGTGTTTCAGAACGGCTCAATCAAAAGTAAGGTTCAACTCTGTTAGTTGAATGCACAGAACAGAAAGAAGTTTCATACAATGCTTCTGTGTAGTTTATATTTGAACATATTTTTTTTCCACTATTACCCACTTAGCGCTACGAATGTCCAGTTGCATTTTCTACAGACAGAGTGTTTCAAAACTGCTCAATCAAAAGTATGGTTTAACTCTGTTAGCTGAATGCTCAGATCAGAAAGAAGTTTCACAGAATGGTTCTGTGTAGTTTATATTTGAATATATTCCTTTTTCCACTACTATGCTCTTAGCGCTCCAAATGTCCAGTTGCATTTTCAACAGAAAGAGTGTTCAGATCTGCTCAATCAAAAGTATGGTTTAACTCTGTTAGCTGAATGCACAGATCAGAAAGAAGTTTCACCGAATGATTCTGTGTAGTTTATATTTGAAGACATTCCTTTTTCCACGATTACCCTCTTAGCGCTCCGAATCTCCACTTGCATTTTCTACAAAAAGAGTGTTTCATAACTGCTCAATCAAAAATATGTTTTATCTCTGTTAACTGAATTTACAGATCAGAAATAAGTTTCACAGAATGCATCTGTGTAGTTTTTATTTGAAGATATTCTTTTTCCCAATATAGGCCTCTTAGCGCTTAGCATGTCCAATTGCAGTTTCTACAGAAAGAGTGTTTCAGAACGGCTCAATCAAAAGTAAGGTTCAATTCTGTTAGTTGAATGCACAGAACAGAAAGAATTTTCACAGAACGCTACTGTGTAGTTTATATTTGAATATATTCCTTTTTCCACTATTACCCTCTTAGCGCTCCGAATGTCCACTTGCATTTTCTACAGAAAGAGTGTTCAGAACTGCGCAATCAAAGTATGGTTTAACTCTGTTAGCTTAATGAACATATCAGAAATAAGTTTCACACAATGCTTCTGTGTAGTTTTTATTTGAAGATATTATTTTTCCCAATATAGGCCTCTTAGCGCTCAGAATGTCCAATTGCACATTCTACAGAAAGAGTGTTTCAGAAAGGCTCAATCAAAAGTAAGGTTCAACTCTGTTAGTTGAATGCACAGAACAGAAAGAATTTTCATACAATGCTTCTGTGTAGTTTATATTTGAACATATTCTTTTTTCCACTATTACCCACTTAGCGCTACGAATGTCAAGTTGCATTTTCTACAGACAGAGTGTTTCAAAACTGCTCAATCAAAAGTATGGTTTAACTCTGTTAGCTGAATGCTCAGATCAGAAAGAAGTTTCACAGAATGCTTCTGTGTAGTTTATATTTGAATATATTCCTTTTTCCACTACTACGCTCTTAGCGCTCCAAATGTCCAGTTGCATTTTCAACAGAAAGAGTGTTCAGATCTGCTCAATAAAAAGTATGGTTTAACTCTGTTAGCTGAATGCACAGATCAGAAAGAAGTTTCACCGAATGATTCTGTGTAGTTTATATTTGAAGACATTCCTTTTTCCACTATTATCCTCTTAGCGCTCCGAATCTCCACTTGCATTTTCTACAAAAAGAGTGTTTCATAACTGCTCAATCAAAAATATGTTTTATCTCTGTTAACTGAATTTACAGATCAGAAATAAGTTTCACAGAATGCATCTGTGTAGTTTTTATTTGAAGATATTCTTTTTCCCAATGTAGGCCTCTTAGCGCTTAGCATGTCCAATTGCAGTTTCTACAGAAAGAGTGTTTCAGAACGGCTCAATCAAAAGTAAGGTTCAACTCTGTTAGTTGAATGCACAGAACAGAAAGAATTTTCACAGAATGCTACTGTGTAGTTTATATTTGAATATATTCCTTTTTCCACTATTACCCTCTTAGCGCTCCGAATGTCCACTTGCATTTTCTACAGAAAGAGTGTTCAGAACTGCGCAATCAAAAGTATGGTTTAACTCTGTTAGCTTAATGAACATATCAGAAATAAGTTTCACACAATGCTTCTGTGTAGTTTTTATTTGAAGATATTATTTTTCCCAATATAGGCCTCTTAGCGCTCAGAATGTCCAATTGCAGTTTCTACAGAAAGAGTGTTTCAGAAAGGCTCAATCAAATGTAAGGTTCAACTCTGTTAGTTGAATGCACAGAGCAGCAAGAAGTTTCATACAATGCTTCTGTGTAGTTTATATTTGAACATATTCTTTTTTCCACTATTACCCACTTAGCGCTACGAATGTCCAGTTGCATTTTCTACAGACAGAGTGTTTCAAATCTGCTCAATCATAAGTATGGTTTAACTCTGTTAGCTGAATGCTCAGATCAGAAAGAAGTTTCACAGAATGCTTCTGTGTAGTTTATATTTGAATATATTCCTTTTTCCACTACTACTCTCTTAGCGCTCCAAATGTCCAGTTGCATTTTCTACAGAAAGAGTGTTCAGATCTGCTCAATCAAAAGTATGGTTTAACTCTGTTAGCTGAATGCACAGATCAGAAAGAAGTTTCACAGAATGATTCTGTGTATTTTATATATGGAGACATTGCTTTTTCCACTATTACCCTCTTAGCGCTCCGAATCTCCACTTGCATTTTCTACAGAAAGAGTGTTTCAGAACGGCTCAATCAACATTAAGTTTCAACTCTTTTAGTTGAACAAACAGAACAGAAAGAAGTTTCACTAAATTCTTCTGTGTAGTTTTTATTTGTAGACATTCTTTTTCCCAATATAGGCCTCTTAGCGCTCAGAATGTCCAATTGCAGTTTCTACAGAAAGAGTGTTTCAGAACGGCTCAATCAAAAGTAAGGTTCAACTCTGTTAGTTGAATGCACAGAACAGAAAGAAGTTTCATACAATGCTTCTGTGTAGTTTATATTTGAACATATTCTCTTTTCCACTATTACCCACTTAGCGCTACGAATGTCCAGTTGCATTTTCTACAGACAGAGTGTTTCAAAACTGCTCAATCAAAAGTATGGTTTAACTCTGTTAGCTGTATGCTCAGATCAGAAAGAAGTTTCACAGAATGCTTCTGTGTAGTTTATATTTGAATATATTCCTTTTTCCACTACTACGCTCTTAGCGCTCCAAATGTCCAGTTGCATTTTCAACAGAAAGAGTGTTCAGATCTGCTCAATCAAAAGTATGGTTTAACTCTGTTAGCTGAATGCACAGATCAGAAAGAAGTTTCACCAAATGATTCTGTGTAGTTTATATTTGAAGACATTCCTTTTTCCACTATTACCCTCTTAGCGCTCCGAATCTCCACTTGCATTTTCTACAAAAAGAGTGTTTCATAACTGCTCAATCAAAAATATGTTTTATCTCTGTTAACTGAATTTACAGATCAGAAATAAGTTTCACAGAATGCATCTGTGTAGTTTTTATTTGAAGATATTCTTTTTCCCAATGTAGGCCTCTTAGCGCTTAGCATGTCCAATTGCAGTTTCTACAGAAAGAGTGTTTCAGAACGGCTCAATCAAAAGTAAGGTTCAACTCTGTTAGTTGAATGCACAGAACAGAAAGTATTTTCACAGAATGCTACTGTGTAGTTTATATTTGAATATATACCTTTTCCACTATTACCCTCTTAGCGCTCCGAATGTCCACTTGCATTTTCTACAGAAAGGGTGTTCAGAACTGCGCAATCAAAAGTATGGTTTAACTCTGTTAGTATAATGAACATATCAGAAATAAGTTTCACACAATGCTTCTGTGTAGTTTTTATTTGAAGATATTATTTTTCCCAATATAGGCCTCTTAGCGCTCAGAATGTCCAATTGCAGTTTCTACAGAAAGAGTGTTTCAGAAAGGCTCAATCAAAAGTAAGGTTCAACTCTGTTAGTTGAATGCACAGAACAGAAAGAAGTTTCATACAATGCTTCTGTGTAGTTTATATTTGAACATATTCTTTTTTCCAATATTACCCACTTAGCGCTACGAATGTCCAGTTGCATTTTCTACAGACAGAGTGTTTCAAAACTGCTCAATCAAAAGTATGGTTTAACTCTGTTAGCTGAATGCTCAGATCAGAAAGAAGTTTCACAGAATGCTTCTGTGTAGTTTATATTTGAATATATTGCTTTTTCCACTACTACGCTCTTAGCGCTCCAAATGTCCAGTTGCATTTTCAACAGAAAGAGTGTTCAGATCTGCTCAATCAAAAGTATGGTTTAACTCTGTTAGCTGAATGCACAGATCAGAAAGAAGTTTCACCGAATGATTCTGTGTAGTTTATATTTGAAGACATTCCTTTTTCCACTATTACCCTCTTAGCGCTCCGAATCTCCACTTGCATTTACTACAAAAAGAGTGTTTCATAACTGCTCAATCAAAAATATGTTTTATCTCTGTTAACTGAATTTACAGATCAGAAATAAGTTTCACAGAATGCATCTGTGTAGTTTTTATTTGAAGATATTCTTTTTCCCAATGTAGGCCTCTTAGCGCTTAGCCTGTCCAATTGCAGTTTCTACAGAAAGAGTGTTTCAGAACGGCTCAATCAAAAGTAAGGTTCATTCTGTTAGTTGAATGCACAGAACAGAAAGGATTTTCACAGAATGCTACTGTGTAGTTTATATTTGAATATATTCCTATTTCCACTATTACCCTCTTAGCGCTCCGAATGTCCACTTGCATTTTCTACAGAAAGAGTGTTCAGAACTGCGCAATCAAAAGTATGGTTTAACTCTGTTAGCTTAATGAACATATCAGAAATAAGTTTCACACAATGCTTCTGTGTAGTTTTTATTTGAAGATATTATTTTTCCCAATATAGGCCTCTTAGCGCTCAGAATGTCCAATTGCAGTTTCTACAGAAAGAGTGTTTCAGAAAGGCTCAATCAAATGTAAGGTTCAACTCTGTTAGTTGAATGCACAGAACAGAAAGAAGTTTCATACAATGCTTCTGTGTAGTTTATATTTGAACATATTCTTTTTTCCACTATTACCCACTTAGCGCTACGAATGTCCAGTTCCATTTTCTACAGACAGAGTGTTTCAAAACTGCTCAATCATAAGTATGGTTTAACTCTGTTAGCTGAATGCTCAGATCAGAAAGAAGTTTCACAGAATGTTTCTGTGTAGTTTATATTTGAATATATTCCTTTTTCCACTACTACTCTCTTAGCGCTCCAAATGTCCAGTTGCATTTTCTACAGAAAGAGTGTTCAGATCTGCTCAATCAAAAGTATGGTTTAACTCTGTTAGCTGAATGCACAGATCAGAAGGAAGTTTCACAGAATGATTCTGTGTAGTTTATATATGGAGACATTCCTTTTTCCACTATTACCCTCTTAGCGCTCCGAATCTCCACTTGCATTTTCTACAGAAAGAGTGTTTCAGAACGGCTCAATCAAAATTAAGGTTCAACTCTTTTAGTTGAACAAACAGAACAGAAAGAAGTTTCACACAATTATTCTGTGTAGTTTTTATTTGTAGATATTCTTTTTCCCAATATAGGCCTCTTAGCGCTCAGAATGTCCAATTGCAGTTTCTACAGAAAGAGTGTTTCAGAACGGCTCAATCAAAAGTAAGGTTCAACTCTGTTAGTTGAATGCACAGAACAGAAAGAAGTTTCATACAATGCTTCTGTGTAGTTTATATTTGAACATATTCTTTTTTCCACTATTACCCACTTAGCGCTACGAATGTCCAGTTGCATTTTCTACAGACAGAGTGTTTCAAAACTGCTCAATCAAAAGAATGGTTTAACTCTGTTAGCTGAATGCTCAGATCAGAAAGAAGTTTCACAGAATGCTTCTGTGTAGTTTATATTTGAATATATTCCTTTTTCCACTACTACTCTCTTAGCGCTCCAAATGTCCAGTTGCATTTTCTACAGAAAGAGTGTTCAGATCTGCTCAATCAAAAGTATGGTTTAACTCTGTTAGCTGAATGCTCAGATCAGAAAGAAGTTTCACAGAATGATTCTGTGTAGTTTATATTTGGAGACATTCCTTTTTCCACTATTACCCTCTTAGCGCTCCGAATCTCCACTTGCATTATCTACAGAAAGAGTGTTTCAGAACGGCTCAATCAAAACTAAGGTTCAACTCTTTTAGTTGAACAAACAGAACAGAAAGAAGTTTCACACAATTCTTCTGTGTAGTTTTTATTTGTAGACATTCTTTTTCCCAATATAGGCCTCTTAGCGCTCAGAATGTCCAATTGCAGTTTCTACAGAAAGAGTGTTTCAGAACGGCTCAATCAAAGTAAGGTTCAACTCTGTTAGTTGAATGCACAGAACAGAAAGAAGTTTCATACAATGCTTCTGTGTAGTTTATATTTGAACATATTCTTTTTTCCACTATTACCCACTTAGCGCTACGAATGTCCAGTTGCATTTTCTACAGACAGAGTGTTTCAAAACTGCTCAATCAAAAGTATGGTTTAACTCTGTTAGCTGAATGCTCAGATCAGAAAGAAGTTTCACAGAATGCTTCTGTGTAGTTTATATTTGAATATATTCCTTTTTCCACTACTACGCTCTTAGCGCTCCAAATGTCCAGTTGCATTTTCAACAGAAAGAGTGTTCAGATCTGCTCAATCAAAAGTATGGTTTAACTCTGTTAGCTGAATGCACAGATCAGAAAGAAGTTTCACCGAATGATTCTGTGTAGTTTATATTTGAAGACATTCCTTTTTCCACTATTACCCTCTTAGCGCTCCGAATCTCCACTTGCATTTTCTACAAAAAGAGTGTTTCATAACTGCTCAATCAAAAATATGTTTTATCTCTGTTAACTGAATTTACAGATCAGAAATAAGTTTCACAGAATGCATCTGTGTAGTTTTTATTTGAAGATATTCTTTTTCCCAATGTAGGCCTCTTAGCGCTTAGCATGTCCAATTGCAGTTTCTACAGAAAGAGTGTTTCAGAACGGCTCAATCAAAAGTAAGGTTCAACTCTGTTAGTTGAATGCACAGAACAGAAAGAATTTTCACAGAATGCTACTGTGTAGTTTATATTTGAATATATTCCTTTTTCCACTATTACCCTCTTAGCGCTCCGAATGTCCACTTGCATTTTCTACAGAAAGAGTGTTCAGAACTGCGCAATCAAAAGTATGGTTTAACTCTGTTAGCTTAATGAACATATCAGAAATAAGTTTCACACAATGCTTCTGTGTAGTTTTTATTTGAAGATATTATTTTTCCCAATATAGGCCTCTTAGCGCTCAGAATGTCCAATTGCACTTTCTACAGAAAGAGTGTTTCAGAAAGGCTCAATCAAATGTAAGGTTCAACTCTGTTATTTGAATGCACAGAACAGCAAGAAGTTTCATACAATGCTTCTGTGTAGTTTATATTTGAACATATTCTTTTTTCCACTATTACCCACTTAGCGCTACGAATGTCCAGTTGCATTTTCTACAGACAGAGTGTTTCAAATCTGCTCAATCATAAGTATGGTTTAACTCTGTTAGCTGAATGCTCAGATCAGAAAGAAGTTTCACAGAATGCTTCTGTGTAGTTTATATTTGAATATATTCCTTTTTCCACTACTACGCTCTTAGCGCTCCAAATGTCCAGTTGCATTTTCAACAGAAAGAGTGTTCAGATCTGCTCAATCAAAAGTATGGTTTAACTCTGTTAGCTGAATGCACAGATCAGAAAGAAGTTTCACCGAATGATTCTGTGTAGTTTATATTTGAAGACATTCCTTTTTCCACTATTACCCTCTTAGCGCTCCGAATCTCCACTTGCATTTTCTACAAAAAGAGTGTTTCATAACTGCTCAATCAAAAATATGTTTTATCTCTGTTAACTGAATTTACAGATCAGAAATAAGTTTCACAGAATGCATCTGTGTAGTTTTTATTTGAAGATATTCTTTTTCCCAATGTAGGCCTCTTAGCGCTTAGCATGTCCAATTGCAGTTTCTACAGAAAGAGTGTTTCAGAACGGCTCAATCAAAAGTAAGGTTCAACTCTGTTAGTTGAATGCACAGAACAGAAAGAATTTTCACAGAATGCTACTGTGTAGTTTATATTTGAATATATTCCTTTTTCCACTATTACCCTCTTAGCGCTCCGAATGTCCACTTGCATTTTCTACAGAAAGAGTGTTCAGAACTGCGCAATCAAAAGTATGGTTTAACTCTGTTAGCTTAATGAACATATCAGAAATAAGTTTCACACAATGCTTCTGTGTAGTTTTTATTTGAAGATATTATTTTTCCCAATATAGGCCTCTTAGCGCTCAGAATGTCCAATTGCACTTTCTACAGAAAGAGTGTTTCAGAAAGGCTCAATCAAATGTAAGGTTCAACTCTGTTATTTGAATGCACAGAACAGCAAGAAGTTTCATACAATGCTTCTGTGTAGTTTATATTTGAACATATTCTTTTTTCCACTATTACCCACTTAGCGCTACGAATGTCCAGTTGCATTTTCTACAGACAGAGTGTTTCAAATCTGCTCAATCATAAGTATGGTTTAACTCTGTTAGCTGAATGCTCAGATCAGAAAGAAGTTTCACAGAATGCTTCTGTGTAGTTTATATTTGAATATATTCCTTTTTCCACTACTACTCTCTTAGCGCTCCAAATGTACAGTTGCATTTTATACAGAAAGAGTGTTCAGATCTGCTCAATCAAAACTATGGTTTAACTCTGTTAGCTGAATGCACAGATCAGAAAGAAGTTTCACAGAATGATTCTGTGTAGTTTATATATGGAGACATTCCTTTTTCCACTATAACCCTCTTAGCGCTCCGAATCTCCACTTGCATTTTCTACAGAAAGAGTGTTTCAGAACGGCTCAATCAACATTAAGGTTCAACTCTTTTAGTTGAACAAACAGAACAGAAAGAAGTTTCACACAATTCTTCTGTGTAGTTTTTATTTGTAGACATTCTTTTTCCCAATATAGGCCTCTTAGCGCTCAGAATGTCCAATTGCAGTTTCTACAGAAAGAGTGTTTCAGAACGGCTCAATCAAAAGTAAGGTTCAACTCTGTTAGTTGAATGCACAGAACAGAAAGGAGTTTCATACAATGCTTCTGTGTAGTTTATATTTGAACATATTCTCTTTTCCACTATTACCCACTTAGCGCTACGAATGTCCAGTTGCATTTTCTACAGACAGAGTGTTTCAAAACTGCTCAATCAAAAGTATGGTTTAACTCTGTTAGCTGTATGCTCAGATCAGAAAGAAGTTTCACAGAATGCTTCTGTGTAGTTTATATTTGAATATATTCCTTTTTCCACTACTACGCTCTTAGCGCTCCAAATGTCCAGTTGCATTTTCAACAGAAAGAGTGTTCAGATCTGCTCAATCAAAAGTATGGTTTAACTCTGTTAGCTGAATGCACAGATCAGAAAGAAGTTTCACCAAATGATTCTGTGTAGTTTATATTTGAAGACATTCCTTTTTCCACTATTACCCTCTTAGCGCTCCGAATCTCCACTTGCATTTTCTACAAAAAGAGTGTTTCATAACTGCTCAATCAAAAATATGTTTTATCTCTGTTAACTGAATTTACAGATCAGAAATAAGTTTCACAGAATGCATCTGTGTAGTTTTTATTTGAAGATATTCTTTTTCCCAATGTAGGCCTCTTAGCGCTTAGCATGTCCAATTGCAGTTTCTACAGAAAGAGTGTTTCAGAACGGCTCAATCAAAAGTAAGGTTCAACTCTGTTAGTTGAATGCACAGAACAGAAAGTATTTTCACAGAATGCTACTGTGTAGTTTATAGTTGAATATATTCCTTTTTCCACTATTACCCTCTTAGCGCTCCGAATGTCCACTTGCATTTTCTACAGAAAGGGTGTTCAGAACTGCGCAATCAAAAGTATGGTTTAACTCTGTTAGTATAATGAACATATCAGAAATAAGTTTCACACAATGCTTCTGTGTAGTTTTTATTTGAAGATATTATTTTTCCCAATATAGGCCTCTTAGCGCTCAGAATGTCCAATTGCAGTTTCTACAGAAACAGTGTTTCAGAAAGGCTCAATCAAAAGTAAGGTTCAACTCTGTTAGTTGAATGCACAGAACAGAAAGAAGTTTCATACAATGCTTCTGTGTAGTTTATATTTGAACATATTCTTTTTTCCACTATTACCCACTTAGCGCTACGAATGTCCAGTTGCATTTTCTACAGACAGAGTGTTTCAAAACTGCTCAATCAAAAGTATGGTTTAACTCTGTTAGCTGAATGCTCAGATCAGAAAGAAGTTTCACAGAATGCTTCTGTGTAGTTTATATTTGAATATATTCCTTTTTCCACTACTACGCTCTTAGCGCTCCAAATGTCCAGTTGCATTTTCAACAGAAAGAGTGTTCAGATCTGCTCAATCAAAAGTATGGTTTAACTCTGTTAGCTGAATGCACAGATCAGAAAGAAGTTTCACCGAATGATTCTGTGTAGTTTATATTTGAAGACATTCCTTTTTCCACTATTACCCTCTTAGCGCTCCGAATCTCCACTTGCATTTTCTACAAAAAGAGTGTTTCATAACTGCTCAATCAAAAATATGTTTTATCTCTGTTAACTGAATTTACAGATCAGAAATAAGTTTCACAGAATGCATCTGTGTAGTTTTTATTTGAAGATATTCTTTTTCCCAATGTAGGCCTCTTAGCGCTTAGCATGTCCAATTGCAGTTTCTACAGAAAGAGTGTTTCAGAACGGCTCAATCAAAAGTAAGGTTCAACTCTGTTAGTTAAATGCACAGAACAGAAAGAATTTTCACAGAATGCTACTGTGTAGTTTATATTTGAATATATTCCTTTTTCCACTATTACCCTCTTAGCGCTCCGAATGTCCACTTGCATTTTCTACAGAAAGAGTGTTCAGAACTGCGCAATCAAAAGTATGGTTTAACTCTGTTAGCTTAATGAACATATCAGAAATAAGTTTCACACAATGCTTCTGTGTAGTTTTTATTTGAAGATATTATTTTTCCCAATATAGGCCTCTTAGCGCTCAGAATGTCCAATTGCACTTTCTACAGAAAGAGTGTTTCAGAAAGGCTCAATCAAATGTAAGGTTCAACTCTGTTATTTGAATGCACAGAACAGCAAGAAGTTTCATACAATGCTTCTGTGTAGTTTATATTTGAACATATTCTTTTTTCCACTATTACCCACTTAGCGCTACGAATGTCCAGTTGCATTTTCTACAGACAGAGTGTTTCAAATCTGCTCAATCATAAGTATGGTTTAACTCTGTTAGCTGAATGCTCAGATCAGAAAGAAGTTTCACAGAATGCTTCTGTGTAGTTTATATTTGAATATATTCCTTTTTCCACTACTACTCTCTTAGCGCTCCAAATGTACAGTTGCATTTTATACAGAAAGAGTGTTCAGATCTGCTCAATCAAAACTATGGTTTAACTCTGTTAGCTGAATGCACAGATCAGAAAGAAGTTTCACAGAATGATTCTGTGTAGTTTATATATGGAGACATTCCTTTTTCCACTATAACCCTCTTAGCGCTCCGAATCTCCACTTGCATTTTCTACAGAAAGAGTGTTTCAGAACGGCTCAATCAACATTAAGGTTCAACTCTTTTAGTTGAACAAACAGAACAGAAAGAAGTTTCACACAATTCTTCTGTGTAGTTTTTATTTGTAGACATTCTTTTTCCCAATATAGGCCTCTTAGCGCTCAGAATGTCCAATTGCAGTTTCTACAGAAAGAGTGTTTCAGAACGGCTCAATCAAAAGTAAGGTTCAACTCTGTTAGTTGAATGCACAGAACAGAAAGGAGTTTCATACAATGCTTCTGTGTAGTTTATATTTGAACATATTCTCTTTTCCACTATTACCCACTTAGCGCTACGAATGTCCAGTTGCATTTTCTACAGACAGAGTGTTTCAAAACTGCTCAATCAAAAGTATGGTTTAACTCTGTTAGCTGTATGCTCAGATCAGAAAGAAGTTTCACAGAATGCTTCTGTGTAGTTTATATTTGAATATATTCCTTTTTCCACTACTACGCTCTTAGCGCTCCAAATGTCCAGTTGCATTTTCAACAGAAAGAGTGTTCAGATCTGCTCAATCAAAAGTATGGTTTAACTCTGTTAGCTGAATGCACAGATCAGAAAGAAGTTTCACCAAATGATTCTGTGTAGTTTATATTTGAAGACATTCCTTTTTCCACTATTACCCTCTTAGCGCTCCGAATCTCCACTTGCATTTTCTACAAAAAGAGTGTTTCATAACTGCTCAATCAAAAATATGTTTTATCTCTGTTAACTGAATTTACAGATCAGAAATAAGTTTCACAGAATGCATCTGTGTAGTTTTTATTTGAAGATATTCTTTTTCCCAATGTAGGCCTCTTAGCGCTTAGCATGTCCAATTGCAGTTTCTACAGAAAGAGTGTTTCAGAACGGCTCAATCAAAAGTAAGGTTCAACTCTGTTAGTTGAATGCACAGAACAGAAAGTATTTTCACAGAATGCTACTGTGTAGTTTATAGTTGAATATATTCCTTTTTCCACTATTACCCTCTTAGCGCTCCGAATGTCCACTTGCATTTTCTACAGAAAGGGTGTTCAGAACTGCGCAATCAAAAGTATGGTTTAACTCTGTTAGTATAATGAACATATCAGAAATAAGTTTCACACAATGCTTCTGTGTAGTTTTTATTTGAAGATATTATTTTTCCCAATATAGGCCTCTTAGCGCTCAGAATGTCCAATTGCAGTTTCTACAGAAACAGTGTTTCAGAAAGGCTCAATCAAAAGTAAGGTTCAACTCTGTTAGTTGAATGCACAGAACAGAAAGAAGTTTCATACAATGCTTCTGTGTAGTTTATATTTGAACATATTCTTTTTTCCACTATTACCCACTTAGCGCTACGAATGTCCAGTTGCATTTTCTACAGACAGAGTGTTTCAAAACTGCTCAATCAAAAGTATGGTTTAACTCTGTTAGCTGAATGCTCAGATCAGAAAGAAGTTTCACAGAATGCTTCTGTGTAGTTTATATTTGAATATATTCCTTTTTCCACTACTACGCTCTTAGCGCTCCAAATGTCCAGTTGCATTTTCAACAGAAAGAGTGTTCAGATCTGCTCAATCAAAAGTATGGTTTAACTCTGTTAGCTGAATGCACAGATCAGAAAGAAGTTTCACCGAATGATTCTGTGTAGTTTATATTTGAAGACATTCCTTTTTCCACTATTACCCTCTTAGCGCTCCGAATCTCCACTTGCATTTTCTACAAAAAGAGTGTTTCATAACTGCTCAATCAAAAATATGTTTTATCTCTGTTAACTGAATTTACAGATCAGAAATAAGTTTCACAGAATGCATCTGTGTAGTTTTTATTTGAAGATATTCTTTTTCCCAATGTAGGCCTCTTAGCGCTTAGCATGTCCAATTGCAGTTTCTACAGAAAGAGTGTTTCAGAACGGCTCAATCAAAAGTAAGGTTCAACTCTGTTAGTTGAATGCACAGAACAGAAAGAATTTTCACAGAATGCTACTGTGTAGTTTATATTTGAATATATTCCTTTTTCCACTATTACCCTCTTAGCGCTCCGAATGTCCACTTGCATTTTCTACAGAAAGAGTGTTCAGAACTGCGCAATCAAAAGTATGGTTTAACTCTGTTAGCTTAATGAACATATCAGAAATAAGTTTCACACAATGCTTCTGTGTAGTTTTTATTTGAAGATATTATTTTTCCCAATATAGGCCTCTTAGCGCTCAGAATGTCCAATTGCACTTTCTACAGAAAGAGTGTTTCAGAAAGGCTCAATCAAATGTAAGGTTCAACTCTGTTATTTGAATGCACAGAACAGCAAGAAGTTTCATACAATGCTTCTGTGTAGTTTATATTTGAACATATTCTTTTTTCCACTATTACCCACTTAGCGCTACGAATGTCCAGTTGCATTTTCTACAGACAGAGTGTTTCAAATCTGCTCAATCATAAGTATGGTTTAACTCTGTTAGCTGAATGCTCAGATCAGAAAGAAGTTTCACAGAATGCTTCTGTGTAGTTTATATTTGAATATATTCCTTTTTCCACTACTACTCTCTTAGCGCTCCAAATGTACAGTTGCATTTTATACAGAAAGAGTGTTCAGATCTGCTCAATCAAAACTATGGTTTAACTCTGTTAGCTGAATGCACAGATCAGAAAGAAGTTTCACAGAATGATTCTGTGTAGTTTATATATGGAGACATTCCTTTTTCCACTATAACCCTCTTAGCGCTCCGAATCTCCACTTGCATTTTCTACAGAAAGAGTGTTTCAGAACGGCTCAATCAACATTAAGGTTCAACTCTTTTAGTTGAACAAACAGAACAGAAAGAAGTTTCACACAATTCTTCTGTGTAGTTTTTATTTGTAGACATTCTTTTTCCCAATATAGGCCTCTTAGCGCTCAGAATGTCCAATTGCAGTTTCTACAGAAAGAGTGTTTCAGAACGGCTCAATCAAAAGTAAGGTTCAACTCTGTTAGTTGAATGCACAGAACAGAAAGGAGTTTCATACAATGCTTCTGTGTAGTTTATATTTGAACATATTCTCTTTTCCACTATTACCCACTTAGCGCTACGAATGTCCAGTTGCATTTTCTACAGACAGAGTGTTTCAAAACTGCTCAATCAAAAGTATGGTTTAACTCTGTTAGCTGTATGCTCAGATCAGAAAGAAGTTTCACAGAATGCTTCTGTGTAGTTTATATTTGAATATATTCCTTTTTCCACTACTACGCTCTTAGCGCTCCAAATGTCCAGTTGCATTTTCAACAGAAAGAGTGTTCAGATCTGCTCAATCAAAAGTATGGTTTAACTCTGTTAGCTGAATGCACAGATCAGAAAGAAGTTTCACCAAATGATTCTGTGTAGTTTATATTTGAAGACATTCCTTTTTCCACTATTACCCTCTTAGCGCTCCGAATCTCCACTTGCATTTTCTACAAAAAGATGTTTCATAACTGCTCAATCAAAAATATGTTTTATCTCTGTTAACTGAATTTACAGATCAGAAATAAGTTTCACAGAATGCATCTGTGTAGTTTTTATTTGAAGATATTCTTTTTCCCAATGTAGGCCTCTTAGCGCTTAGCATGTCCAATTGCAGTTTCTACAGAAAGAGTGTTTCAGAACGGCTCAATCAAAAGTAAGGTTCAACTCTGTTAGTTGAATGCACAGAACAGAAAGTATTTTCACAGAATGCTACTGTGTAGTTTATATTTGAATATATTCCTTTTTCCACTATTACCCTCTTAGCGCTCCGAATGTCCACTTGCATTTTCTACAGAAAGGGTGTTCAGAACTGCGCAATCAAAAGTATGGTTTAACTCTGTTAGTATAATGAACATATCAGAAATAAGTTTCACACAATGCTTCTGTGTAGTTTTTATTTGAAGATATTATTTTTCCCAATATAGGCCTCTTAGCGCTCAGAATGTCCAATTGCAGTTTCTACAGAAACAGTGTTTCAGAAAGGCTCAATCAAAAGTAAGGTTCAACTCTGTTAGTTGAATGCACAGAACAGAAAGAAGTTTCATACAATGCTTCTGTGTAGTTTATATTTGAACATATTCTTTTTTCCACTATTACCCACTTAGCGCTACGAATGTCCAGTTGCATTTTCTACAGACAGAGTGTTTCAAAACTGCTCAATCAAAAGTATGGTTTAACTCTGTTAGCTGAATGCTCAGATCAGAAAGAAGTTTCACAGAATGCTTCTGTGTAGTTTATATTTGAATATATTCCTTTTTCCACTACTACGCTCTTAGCGCTCCAAATGTCCAGTTGCATTTTCAACAGAAAGAGTGTTCAGATCTGCTCAATCAAAAGTATGGTTTAACTCTGTTAGCTGAATGCACAGATCAGAAAGAAGTTTCACCGAATGATTCTGTGTAGTTTATATTTGAAGACATTCCTTTTTCCACTATTACCCTCTTAGCGCTCCGAATCTCCACTTGCATTTTCTACAAAAAGAGTGTTTCATAACTGCTCAATCAAAAATATGTTTTATCTCTGTTAACTGAATTTACAGATCAGAAATAAGTTTCACAGAATGCATCTGTGTAGTTTTTATTTGAAGATATTCTTTTTCCCAATGTAGGCCTCTTAGCGCTTAGCCTGTCCAATTGCAGTTTCTACAGAAAGAGTGTTTCAGAACGGCTCAATCAAAAGTAAGGTTCAATTCTGTTAGTTGAATGCACAGAACAGAAAGAATTTTCACAGAATGCTACTGTGTAGTTTATATTTGAATATATTCCTATTTCCACTATTACCCTCTTAGCGCTCCGAATGTCCACTTGCATTTTCTACAGAAAGAGTGTTCAGAACTGCGCAATCAAAAGTATGGTTTAACTCTGTTAGCTTAATGAACATATCAGAAATAAGTTTCACACAATGCTTCTGTGTAGTTTTTATTTGAAGATATTATTTTTCCCAATATAGGCCTCTTAGCGCTCAGAATGTCCAATTGCAGTTTCTACAGAAAGAGTGTTTCAGAAAGGCTCAATCAAATGTAAGGTTCAACTCTGTTAGTTGAATGCACAGAACAGAAAGAAGTTTCATACAATGCTTCTGTGTAGTTTATATTTGAACATATTCTTTTTTCCACTATTACCCACTTAGCGCTGCGAATGTCCAGTTCCATTTTCTACAGACAGAGTGTTTCAAAACTGCTCAATCATAAGTATGGTTTAACTCTGTTAGCTGAATGCTCAGATCAGAAAGAAGTTTCACAGAATGTTTCTGTGTAGTTTATATTTGAATATATTCCTTTTTCCACTACTACTCTCTTAGCGCTCCAAAGGTCCAGTTGCATTTTCTACAGAAAGAGTGTTCAGATCTGCTCAATCAAAAGTATGGTTTAACTCTGTTAGCTGAATGCACAGATCAGAAGGATGTTTCACAGAATGATTCTGTGTAGTTTATATATGGAGACATTCCTTTTTCCACTATTACCCTCTTAGCGCTCCGAATCTCCACTTGCATTTTCTACAGAAAGAGTGTTTCAGAACGGCTCAATCAAAATTAAGGTTCAACTCTTTTAGTTGAACAAACAGAACAGAAAGAAGTTTCACACAATTATTCTGTGTAGTTTTTATTTGTAGACATTCTTTTTCCCAATATAGGCCTCTTAGCGCTCAGAATGTCCAATTGCAGTTTCTACAGAAAGAGTGTTTCAGAACGGCTCAATCAAAAGTAAGGTTCAACTCTGTTAGTTGAATGCACAGAACAGAAAGAAGTTTCATACAATGCTTCTGTGTAGTTTATATTTGAACATATTCTTTTTTCCACTATTACCCACTTAGCGCTACGAATGTCCAGTTGCATTTTCTACAGACAGAGTGTTTCAAAACTGCTCAATCAAAAGAATGGTTTAACTCTGTTAGCTGAATGCTCAGATCAGAAAGAAGTTTCACAGAATGCTTCTGTGTAGTTTATATTTGAATATATTCCTTTTTCCACTACTACTCTCTTAGCACTCCAAATGTCCAGTTGCATTTTCTACAGAAAGAGTGTTCAGATCTGCTCAATCAAAAGTATGGTTTAACTCTGTTAGCTGAATGCTCAGATCAGAAAGAAGTTTCACAGAATGATTCTGTGTAGTTTATATTTGGAGACATTCCTTTTTCCACTATTACCCTCTTAGCGCTCCGAATCTCCACTTGCATTATCTACAGAAAGAGTGTTTCAGAACGGCCCAATCAAAACTAAGGTTCAACTCTTTTAGTTGAACAAAGAGAACAGAAAGAAGTTTCACACAATTCTTCTGTGTAGTTTTTATTTGTAGACATTCTTTTTCCCAATATAGGCCTCTTAGCGCTCAGAATGTCCAATTGCAGTTTCTACAGAAAGAGTGTTTCAGAACGGCTCAATCAAAGTAAGGTCCAACTCTGTTAGTTGAATGCACAGAACAGAAAGAAGTTTCATACAATGCTTCTGTGTAGTTTATATTTGAACATATACTTTTTTCCACTATTACCCACTTAGCGCTACGAATGTCCAGTTGCATTTTCTACAGACAGAGTGTTTCAAAACTGCTCAATCAAAAGTATGGTTTAACTCTGTTAGCTGAATGCTCAGATCAGAAAGAAGTTTCACAGAATGCTTCTGTGTAGTTTATATTTGAATATATTCCTTTTTCCACTACTACGCTCTTAGCGCTCCAAATGTCCAGTTGCATTTTCAACAGAAAGAGTGTTCAGATCTGCTCAATCAAAAGTATGGTTTAACTCTGTTAGCTGAATGCACAGATCAGAAAGAAGTTTCACCGAATGATTCTGTGTAGTTTATATTTGAAGACATTCCTTTTTCCACTATTACCCTCTTAGCGCTCCGAATCTCCACTTGCATTTTCTACAAAAAGAGTGTTTCATAACTGCTCAATCAAAAATATGTTTTATCTCTGTTAACTGATTTTACAGATCAGAAATAAGTTTCACAGAATGCATCTGTGTAGTTTTTATTTGAAGATATTCTTTTTCCCAATGTAGGCCTCTTAGCGCTTAGCATGTCCAATTGCAGTTTCTACAGAAAGAGTGTTTCAGAACGGCTCAATCAAAAGTAAGGTTCAACTCTGTTAGTTGAATGCACAGAACAGAAAGAATTTTCACAGAATGCTACTGTGTAGTTTATATTTGAATATATTCCTTTTTCCACTATTACCCTCTTAGCGCTCCGAATGTCCACTTGCATTTTCTACAGAAAGAGTGTTCAGAACTGCGCAATCAAAAGTATGGTTTAACTCTGTTAGCTTAATGAACATATCAGAAATAAGTTTCACACAATGCTTCTGTGTAGTTTTTATTTGAAGATATTATTTTTCCCAATATAGGCCTCTTAGCGCTCAGAATGTCCAATTGCACTTTCTACAGAAAGAGTGTTTCAGAAAGGCTCAATCAAATGTAAGGTTCAACTCTGTTAGTTGAATGCACAGAACAGCAAGAAGTTTCATACAATGCTTCTGTGTAGTTTATATTTGAACATATTCTTTTTTCCACTATTACCCACTTAGCGCTACGAATGTCCAGTTGCATTTTCTACAGACAGAGTGTTTCAAATCTGCTCAATCATAAGTATGGTTTAACTCTGTTAGCTGAATGCTCAGATCAGAAAGAAGTTTCACAGAATGCTTCTGTGTAGTTTATATTTGAATATATTCCTTTTTCCACTACTACTCTCTTAGCGCTCCAAATGTCCAGTTGCATTTTCTACAGAAAGAGTTTTCAGATCTGCTCAATCAAAAGTATGTTTTAACTCTGTTAGCTGAATGCACAGATCAGAAAGAAGTTTCACAGAATGATTCTGTGTAGTTTATATATGGAGACATTCCTTTTTCCACTATTACCCTCTTAGCGCTCCGAATCTCCACTTGCATTTTCTACAGAAAGAGTGTTTCAGAACGGCTCAATCAACATTAAGGTTCAACTCTTTTAGTTGAACAAACAGAACAGAAAGAAGTTTCACACAATTCTTCTGTGTAGTTTTTATTTGTAGACATTCTTTTTCCCAATATAGGCCTCTTAGCGCTCAGAATGTCCAATTGCAGTTTCTACAGAAAGAGTGATTCAGAACGGCTCAATCAAAAGTAAGGTTCAACTCTGTTAGTTGAATGCACAGAACAGAAAGGAGTTTCATACAATGCTTCTGTGTAGTTTATATTTGAACCTATTCTCTTTTCCACTATTACCCACTTAGCGCTACGAATGTCCAGTTGCATTTTCTACAGACAGAGTGTTTCAAAACTGCTCAATCAAAAGTATGGTTTAACTCTGTTAGCTGTATGCTCAGATCAGAAAGAAGTTTCACAGAATGCTTCTGTGTAGTTTATATTTGAATATATTCCTTTTTCCACTACTACGCTCTTAGCGCTCCAAATGTCCAGTTGCATTTTCAACAGAAAGAGTGTTCAGATCTGCTCAATCAAAAGTATGGTTTAACTCTGTTAGCTGAATGCACAGATCAGAAAGAAGTTTCACCAAATGATTCTGTGTAGTTTATATTTGAAGACATTCCATTTTCCACTATTACCCTCTTAGCGCTCCGAATCTCCACTTGCATTTTCTACAAAAAGAGTGTTTCATAACTGCTCAATCAAAAATATGTTTTATCTCTGTTAACTGAATTTACAGATCAGAAATAAGTTTCACAGAATGCATCTGTGTAGTTTTTATTTGAAGATATTCTTTTTCCCAATGTAGGCCTCTTAGCGCTTAGCATGTCCAATTGCATTTTCTACAGAAAGAGTGTTTCAGAACGGCTCAATCAAAAGTAAGGTTCAACTCTGTTAGTTGAATGCACAGAACAGAAAGAATTTTCACAGAATGCTACTGTGTAGTTTATATTTGAATATATTCCTATTTCCACTATTACCCTCTTAGCGCTCCGAATGTCCACTTGCATTTTCTACAGAAAGAGTGTTCAGAACTGCGCAATCAAAAGTATGGTTTAACTCTGTTAGCTTAATGAACATATCAGAAATAAGTTTCACACAATGCTTCTGTGTAGTTTTTATTTGAAGATATTATTTTTCCCAATAAAGGCCTCTTAGCGCTCAGAATGTCCAATTGCAGTTTCTACAGAAAGAGTGTTTCAGAAAGGCTCAATCAAATGTAAGGTTCAACTCTGTTAGTTGAATGCACAGAACAGAAAGAAGTTTCATACAATGCTTCTGTGTAGTTTATATTTGAACATATTCTTTTTTCCACTATTACCCACTTAGCGCTACGAATGTCCAGTTGCATTTTCTACAGACAGAGTGTTTCAAAACTGCTCAATCATAAGTATGGTTTAACTCTGTTAGCTGAATGCTCAGATCAGAAAGAAGTTTCACAGAATGTTTCTGTGTAGTTTATATTTGAATATATTCCTTTTTCCACTACTACTCTCTTAGCGCTCCAAATGTCCAGTTGCATTTTCTACAGAAAGAGTGTTCAGATCTGCTCAATCAAAAGTATGGTTTAACACTGTTAGCTGAATGCACAGATCAGAAAGAAGTTTCACCGAATAATTCTGTGTAGTTTATATTTGAAGACATTCCTTTTTCCACTATTACCCTCTTAGCGCTCCGAATCTCCACTTGCATTTTCTACAAAAAGAGTGTTTCATAACTGCTCAATCAAAAATATGTTTTATCTCTGTTAACTGAATTTACAGATCAGAAATAAGTTTCACAGAATGCATCTGTGTAGTTTTTATTTGAAGATATTCTTTTTCCCAATGTAGGCCTCTTAGCGCTTAGCCTGTCCAATTGCAGTTTCTACAGAAAGAGTGTTTCAGAACGGCTCAATCAAAAGTAAGGTTCAACTCTGTTAGTTGAATGCACAGAACAGAAAGAATTTTCACAGAATGCTACTGTGTAGTTTATATTTGAATATATTCCTTTTTCCACTATTACCCTCTTAGCGCTCCGAATGTCCACTTGCATTTTCTACAGAAAGAGTGTTCAGAACTGCGCAATCAAAAGTATGGTTTAACTCTGTTAGCTGAATGCTCAGATCAGAAAGAAGTTTCACAGAATGATTCTGTGTAGTTTATATTTGAATATATTCCTTTTTCCACTACTACTCTCTTAGCGCTCCAAATGTCCAGTTGCATTTTCTACAGAAAGAGTGTTCAGATCTGCTCAATCAAAAGTATGGTTTAACTCTGTTAGCTGAATGCACAGATCAGAAAGAAGTTTCACAGAATGATTCTTTGTAGTTTATATATGGAGACATTCTTTTTTCCACTATTACCCTCTTAGCGCTCCGAATCTCCACTTGCATTTTCTACAGAAAGAGTGTTTCAGAACGGCTCAATCAAAATTAAGGTTCAACCCTTTTAGTTGAACAAACAGAACAGAAAGAAGTTTCACACAATTATTCTGTGTAGTTTTTATTTGTAGACATTCTTTTTCCCAATATAGGCCTCTTAGCGCTCAGAATGTCCAATTGCAGTTTCTACAGAAAGAGTGTTTCAGAACGGCTCAATCAAAAGTAAGGTTCAACTCTGTTAGTTGAATGCACAGAACAGAAAGAAGTTTCATACAATGCTTCTGTGTAGTTTATATTTGAACATATTCTCTTTTCCACTATTACCCACTTAGCGCTACGAATGTCCAGTTGCATTTTCTACAGACAGAGTGTTTCAAAACTGCTCAATCAAAAGTATGGTTTAACTCTGTTAGCTGTATGCTCAGATCAGAAAGAAGTTTCACAGAATGCTTCTGTGTAGTTTATATTTGAATATATTCCTTTTTCCACTACTACTCTCTTAGCACTCCAAATGTCCAGTTGCATTTTCTACAGAAAGAGTGTTCAGATCTGCTCAATCAAAAGTATGTTTTAACTCTGTTAGCTGAATGCTCAGATCAGAAAGAAGTTTCACAGAATGATTCTGTGTAGTTTATATTTGGAGACATTCCTTTTTCCACTATTACCCTCTTAGCGCTCCGAATCTCCACTTGCATTATCTACAGAAAGAGTGTTTCAGAACGGCCCAATCAAAACTAAGGTTCAACTCTTTTAGTTGAACAAACAGAACAGAAAGAAGTTTCACACAATTCTTCTGTGTAGTTTTTATTTGTAGACATTCTTTTTCCCAATATAGGCCTCTTAGCGCTCAGAATGTCCAATTGCAGTTTCTACAGAAAGAGTGTTTCAGAACGGCTCAATCAAAGTAAGGTCCAACTCTGTTAGTTGAATGCACAGAACAGAAAGAAGTTTCATACAATGCTTCTGTGTAGTTTATATTTGAACATATACTTTTTTCCACTATTACCCACTTAGCGCTACGAATGTCCAGTTGCATTTTCTACAGACAGAGTGTTTCAAAACTGCTCAATCAAAAGTATGGTTTAACTCTGTTAGCTGAATGCTCAGATCAGAAAGAAGTTTCACAGAATGCTTCTGTGTAGTTTATATTTGAATATATTCCTTTTTCCACTACTACGCTCTTAGCGCTCCAAATGTCCAGTTGCATTTTCAACAGAAAGAGTGTTCAGATCTGCTCAATCAAAAGTATGGTTTAACTCTGTTAGCTGAATGCACAGATCAGAAAGAAGTTTCACCGAATGATTCTGTGTAGTTTATATTTGAAGACATTCCTTTTTCCACTATTACCCTCTTAGCGCTCCGAATCTCCACTTGCATTTTCTACAAAAAGAGTGTTTCATAACTGCTCAATCAAAAATATGTTTTATCTCTGTTAACTGAATTTACAGATCAGAAATAAGTTTCACAGAATGCATCTGTGTAGTTTTTATTTGAAGATATTCTTTTTCCCAATGTAGGCCTCTTAGCGCTTAGCATGTCCAATTGCAGTTTCTACAGAAAGAGTGTTTCAGAACGGCTCAATCAAAAGTAAGGTTCAACTCTGTTAGTTGAATGCACAGAACAGAAAGAATTTTCACAGAATGCTACTGTGTAGTTTATATTTGAATATATTCCTTTTTCCACTATTACCCTCTTAGCGCTCCGAATGTCCACTTGCATTTTCTACAGAAAGAGTGTTCAGAACTGCGCAATCAAAAGTATGGTTTAACTCTGTTAGCTTAATGAACATATCAGAAATAAGTTTCACACAATGCTTCTGTGTAGTTTTTATTTGAAGATATTATTTTTCCCAATATAGGCCTCTTAGCGCTCAGAATGTCCAATTGCACTTTCTACAGAAAGAGTGTTTCAGAAAGGCACAATCAAATGTAAGGTTCAACTCTGTTAGTTGAATGCACAGAACAGCAAGAAGTTTCATACAATGCTTCTGTGTAGTTTATATTTGAACATATTCTTTTTTCCACTATTACCCACTTAGCGCTACGAATGTCCAGTTGCATTTTCTACAGACAGAGTGTTTCAAATCTGCTCAATCATAAGTATGGTTTAACTCTGTTAGCTGAATGCTCAGATCAGAAAGAAGTTTCACAGAATGCTTCTGTGTAGTTTATATTTGAATATATTCCTTTTTCCACTACTACTCTCTTAGCGCTCCAAATGTCCAGTTGCATTTTCTACAGAAAGAGTGTTCAGATCTGCTCAATCAAAAGTATGTTTTAACTCTGTTAGCTGAATGCACAGATCAGAAAGAAGTTTCACAGAATGATTCTGTGTAGTTTATATATGGAGACATTCCTTTTTCCACTATTACCCTCTTAGCGCTCCGAATCTCCACTTGCATTTTCTACAGAAAGAGTGTTTCAGAACGGCTCAATCAACATTAAGGTTCAACTCTTTTAGTTGAACAAACAGAACAGAAAGAAGTTTCACACAATTCTTCTGTGTAGTTTTTATTTGTAGACATTCTTTTTCCCAATATAGGCCTCTTAGCGCTCAGAATGTCCAATTGCAGTTTCTACAGAAAGAGTGTTTCAGAACGGCTCAATCAAAAGTAAGGTTCAACTCTGTTAGTTGAATGCACAGAACAGAAAGGAGTTTCATACAATGCTTCTGTGTAGTTTATATTTGAACCTATTCTCTTTTCCACTATTACCCACTTAGCGCTACGAATGTCCAGTTGCATTTTCTACAGACAGAGTGTTTCAAAACTGCTCAATCAAAAGTATGGTTTAACTCTGTTAGCTGTATGCTCAGATCAGAAAGAAGTTTCACAGAATGCTTCTGTGTAGTTTATATTTGAATATATTCCTTTTTCCACTACTACGCTCTTAGCGCTCCAAATGTCCAGTTGCATTTTCAACAGAAAGAGTGTTCAGATCTGCTCAATCAAAAGTATGGTTTAACTCTGTTAGCTGAATGCACAGATCAGAAAGAAGTTTCACCAAATGATTCTGTGTAGTTTATATTTGAAGACATTCCATTTTCCACTATTACCCTCTTAGCGCTCCGAATCTCCACTTGCATTTTCTACAAAAAGAGTGTTTCATAACTGCTCAATCAAAAATATGTTTTATCTCTGTTAACTGAATTTACAGATCAGAAATAAGTTTCACAGAATGCATCTGTGTAGTTTTTATTTGAAGATATTCTTTTTCCCAATGTAGGCCTCTTAGCGCTTAGCATGTCCAATTGCAGTTTCTACAGAAAGAGTGTTTCAGAACGGCTCAATCAAAAGTAAGGTTCAACTCTGTTAGTTGAATGCACAGAACAGAAAGAATTTTCACAGAATGCTACTGTGTAGTTTATATTTGAATATATTCCTTTTTCCACTATTACCCTCTTAGCGCTCCGAATGTCCACTTGCATTTTCTACAGAAAGGGTGTTCCGAACTGCGCAATCAAAAGTATGGTTTAACTCTGTTAGCTTAATGAACATATCAGAAATAAGTTTCACACAATGCTTCTGTGTAGTTTTTATTTGAAGATATTATTTTTCCCAATAAAGGCCTCTTAGCGCTCAGAATGTCCAATTGCAGTTTCTACAGAAAGAGTGTTTCAGAAAGGCTCAATCAAATGTAAGGTTCAACTCTGTTAGTTGAATGCACAGAACAGAAAGAAGTTTCATACAATGCTTCTGTGTAGTTTATATTTGAACATATTCTTTTTTCCACTATTACCCACTTAGCGCTACGAATGTCCAGTTGCATTTTCTACAGACAGAGTGTTTCAAAACTGCTCAATCATAAGTATGGTTTAACTCTGTTAGCTGAATGCTCAGATCAGAAAGAAGTTTCACAGAATGTTTCTGTGTAGTTTATATTTGAATATATTCCTTTTTCCACTACTACTCTCTTAGCGCTCCAAATGTCCAGTTGCATTTTCTACAGAAAGAGTGTTCAGATCTGCTCAATCAAAAGTATGGTTTAACACTGTTAGCTGAATGCACAGATCAGAAAGAAGTTTCACCGAATAATTCTGTGTAGTTTATATTTGAAGACATTCCTTTTTCCACTATTACCCTCTTAGCGCTCCGAATCTCCACTTGCATTTTCTACAAAAAGAGTGTTTCATAACTGCTCAATCAAAAATATGTTTTATCTCTGTTAACTGAATTTACAGATCAGAAATAAGTTTCACAGAATGCATCTGTGTAGTTTTTATTTGAAGATATTCTTTTTCCCAATGTAGGCCTCTTAGCGCTTAGCCTGTCCAATTGCAGTTTCTACAGAAAGAGTGTTTCAGAACGGCTCAATCAAAAGTAAGGTTCAACTCTGTTAGTTGAATGCACAGAACAGAAAGAATTTTCACAGAATGCTACTGTGTAGTTTATATTTGAATATATTCCTTTTTCCACTATTACCCTCTTAGCGCTCCGAATGTCCACTTGCATTTTCTACAGAAAGAGTGTTCAGAACTGCGCAATCAAAAGTATGGTTTAACTCTGTTAGCTGAATGCTCAGATCAGAAAGAAGTTTCACAGAATGATTCTGTGTAGTTTATATTTGAATATATTCCTTTTTCCACTACTACTCTCTTAGCGCTCCAAATGTCCAGTTGCATTTTCTACAGAAAGAGTGTTCAGATCTGCTCAATCAAAAGTATGGTTTAACTCTGTTAGCTGAATGCACAGATCAGAAAGAAGTTTCACAGAATGATTCTGTGTAGTTTATATATGGAGACATTCTTTTTTCCACTATTACCCTCTTAGCGCTCCGAATCTCCACTTGCATTTTCTACAGAAAGAGTGTTTCAGAACGGCTCAATCAAAATTAAGGTTCAACCCTTTTAGTTGAACAAACAGAACAGAAAGAAGTTTCACACAATTATTCTGTGTAGTTTTTATTTGTAGACATTCTTTTTCCCAATATAGGCCTCTTAGCGCTCAGAATGTCCAATTGTAGTTTCTACAGAAAGAGTGTTTCAGAACGGCTCAATCAAAAGTAAGGTTCAACTCTGTTAGTTGAATGCACAGAACAGAAAGAAGTTTCATACAATGCTTCTGTGTAGTTTATATTTGAACATATTCTCTTTTCCACTATTACCCACTTAGCGCTACGAATGTCCAGTTGCATTTTCTACAGACAGAGTGTTTCAAAACTGCTCAATCAAAAGTATGGTTTAACTCTGTTAGCTGTATGCTCAGATCAGAAAGAAGTTTCACAGAATGCTTCTGTGTAGTTTATATTTGAATATATTCCTTTTTCCACTACTACGCTCTTAGCGCTCCAAATGTCCAGTTGCATTTTCAACAGAAAGAGTGTTCAGATCTGCTCAATCAAAAGTATGGTTTAACTCTGTTAGCTGAATGCACAGATCAGAAAGAAGTTTCACCGAATGATTCTGTGTAGTTTATATTTGAAGACATTCCTTTTTCCACTAATACCCTCTTAGCGCTCCGAATCTCCACTTGCATTTTCTACAAAAAGAGTGTTTCATAACTGCTCAATCAAAAATATGTTTTATCTCTGTTAACTGAATTTACAGATCAGAAATAAGTTTCACAGAATGCATCTGTGTAGTTTTTATTTGAAGATATTCTTTTTCCCAATGTAGGCCTCTTAGCGCTTAGCCTGTCCAATTGCAGTTTCTACAGAAAGAGTGTTTCAGAACGGCTCAATCAAAAGTAAGGTTCAATTCTGTTAGTTGAATGCACAGAACAGAAAGAATTTTCACAGAATGCTACTGTGTAGTTTATATTTGAATATATTCCTATTTCCACTATTACCCTCTTAGCGCTCCGAATGTCCACTTGCATTTTCTACAGAAAGAGTGTTCAGAACTGCGCAATCAAAAGTATGGTTTAACTCTGTTAGCTTAATGAACATATCAGAAATAAGTTTCACACAATGCTTCTGTGTAGTTTTTATTTGAAGATATTATTTTTCCCAATATAGGCCTCTTAGCGCTCAGAATGTCCAATTGCAGTTTCTACAGAAAGAGTGTTTCAGAACGGCTCAATCAAAGTAAGGTTCAACTCTGTTAGTTGAATGCACAGAACAGAAAGAAGTTTCATACAATGCTTCTGTGTAGTTTATATTTGAACATATACTTTTTTCCACTATTACCCACTTAGCGCTACGAATGTCCAGTTGCATTTTCTACAGACAGAGTGTTTCAAAACTGCTCAATCAAAAGTATGGTTTAACTCTGTTAGCTGAATGCTGAGATCAGAAAGAAGTTTCACAGAATGCTTCTGTGTAGTTTATATTTGAATATATTCCTTTTTCCACTACTACGCTCTTAGCGCTCCAAATGTCCAGTTGCATTTTCAACAGAAAGAGTGTTCAGATCTGCTCAATCAAAAGTATGGTTTAACTCTGTTAGCTGAATGCACAGATGAGAAAGAAGTTTCACCGAATGATTCTGTGTAGTTTATATTTGAAGACATTCCTTTTTCCACTATTACCCTCTTAGCGCTCCGAATCTCCACTTGCATTTTCTACAAAAAGAGTGTTTCATAACTGCTCAATCAAAAATATGTTTTATCTCTGTTAACTGAATTTACAGATCAGAAATAAGTTTCACAGAATGCATCTGTGTAGTTTTTATTTGAAGATATTCTTTTTCCCAATGTAGGCCTCTTAGCGCTTAGCATGTCCAATTGCAGTTTCTACAGAAAGAGTGTTTCAGAACGGCTCAATCAAAAGTAAGGTTCAACTCTGTTAGTTGAATGCACAGAACAGAAAGAATTTTCACAGAATGCTACTGTGTAGTTTATATTTGAATATATTCCTTTTTCCACTATTACCCTCTTAGCGCTCCGAATGTCCACTTGCATTTTCTACAGAAAGAGTGTTCAGAACTGCGCAATCAAAAGTATGGTTTAACTCTGTTAGCTTAATGAACATATCAGAAATAAGTTTCACACAATGCTTCTGTGTAGTTTTTATTTGAAGATATTATTTTTCCCAATATAGGCCTCTTAGCGCTCAGAATGTCCAATTGCACTTTCTACAGAAAGAGTGTTTCAGAAAGGCTCAATCAAATGTAAGGTTCAACTCTGTTAGTTGAATGCACAGAACAGCAAGTAGTTTCATACAATGCTTCTGTGTAGTTTATATTTGAACATATTCTTTTTTCCACTATTACCCACTTAGCGCTACGAATGTCCAGTTGCATTTTCTACAGACAGAGTGTTTCAAATCTGCTCAATCATAAGTATGGTTTAACTCTGTTAGCTGAATGCTCAGATCAGAAAGAAGTTTCACAGAATGCTTCTGTGTAGTTTATATTTGAATATATTCCTTTTTCCACTACTACTCTCTTAGCGCTCCAAATGTCCAGTTGCATTTTCTACAGAAAGAGTGTTCAGATCTGCTCAATCAAAAGTATGGTTTAACTCTGTTAGCTGAATGCACAGATCAGAAAGAAGTTTCACAGAATGATTCTGTGTAGTTTATATATGGAGACATTCCTTTTTCCACTATTACCCTCTTAGCGCTCCGAATCTCCACTTGCATTTTCTACAGAAAGAGTGTTTCAGAACGGCTCAATCAACATTAAGGTTCAACTCTTTTAGTTGAACAAACAGAACAGAAAGAAGTTTCACACAATTCTTCTGTGTAGTTTTTATTTGTAGACATTCTTTTTCCCAATATAGGCCTCTTAGCGCTCAGAATGTCCAATTGCAGTTTCTACAGAAAGAGTGTTTCAGAACGGCTCAATCAAAAGTAAGGTTCAACTCTGTTAGTTGAATGCACAGAACAGAAAGGAGTTTCATACAATGCTTCTGTGTAGTTTATATTTGAACATATTCTCTTTTCCACTACTACCCACTTAGCGCTACGAATGTCCAGTTGCATTTTCTACAGACAGAGTGTTTCAAAACTGCTCAATCAAAAGTATGGTTTAACTCTGTTAGCTGTATGCTCAGATCAGAAAGAAGTTTCACAGAATGCTTCTGTGTAGTTTATATTTGAATATATTCCTTTTTCCACTAATACGCTCTTAGCGCTCCAAATGTCCAGTTGCATTTTCAACAGAAAGAGTGTTCAGATCTGCTCAATCAAAAGTATGGTTTAACTCTGTTAGCTGAATGCACAGATCAGAAAGAAGTTTCACCAAATGATTCTGTGTAGTTTATATTTGAAGACATTCCTTTTTCCACTATTACCCTCTTAGCGCTCCGAATCTCCACTTGCATTTTCTACAAAAAGAGTGTTTCATAACTGCTCAATCAAAAATATGTTTTATCTCTGTTAACTGAATTTACAGATCAGAAATAAGTTTCACAGAATGCATCTGTGTAGTTTTTATTTGAAGATATTCTTTTTCCCAATGTAGGCCTCTTAGCGCTTAGCATGTCCAATTGCAGTTTCTACAGAAAGAGTGTTTCAGAACGGCTCAATCAAAAGTAAGGTTCAACTCTGTTAGTTGAATGCACAGAACAGAAAGAATTTTCACAGAATGCTACTGTGTAGTTTATATTGGATATATTCCTTTTTCCACTATTACCCTCTTAGCGCTCCGAATGTCCACTTGCATTTTCTACAGAAAGGGTGTTCAGAACTGCGCAATCAAAAGTATGGTTTAACTCTGTTAGTATAATGAACATATCAGAAATAAGTTTCACACAATGCTTCTGTGTAGTTTTTATTTGAAGATATTATTTTTCCCACTATAGGCCTCTTAGCGCTCAGAATGTCCAATTGCAGTTTCTACAGAAAGAGTGTTTCAGAAAGGCTCAATCAAAAGTAAGGTTCAACTCTGTTAGTTGCATGCACAGAACAGAAAGAAGTTTCATACAATGCTTCTGTGTAGTTTATATTTGAACATATTCTTTTTTCCACTATTACCCACTTAGCGCTACGAATGTCCAGTTGCATTTTCTACAGACAGAGTGTTTCAAAACTGCTCAATCAAAAGTATGGTTTAACTCTGTTAGCTGAATGCTCAGATCAGAAAGAAGTTTCACAGAATGCTTCTGTGTAGTTTATATTTGAATATATTCCTTTTTCCACTACTACGCTCTTAGCGCTCTAAATGTCCAGTTGCATTTTCAACAGAAAGAGTGTTCAGATCTGCTCAATCAAAAGTATGGTTTAACTCTGTTAGCTGAATGCACAGATCAGAAAGAAGTTTCACCGAATGATTCTGTGTAGTTTATATTTGAAGACATTCCTTTTTCCACTATTACCCTCTTAGCGCTCCGAATCTCCACTTGCATTTTCTACAAAAAGAGTGTTTCATAACTGCTCAATCAAAAATATGTTTTATCTCTGTTAACTGAATTTACAGATCAGAAATAAGTTTCACAGAATGCATCTGTGTAGTTTTTATTTGAAGATATTCTTTTTCCCAATGTAGGCCTCTTAGCGCTTAGCCTGTCCAATTGCAGTTTCTACAGAAAGAGTGTTTCAGAACGGCTCAATCAAAAGTAAGGTTCAATTCTGTTAGTTGAATGCACAGAACAGAAAGAATTTTCACAGAATGCTACTGTGTAGTTTATATTTGAATATATTCCTATTTCCACTATTACCCTCTTAGCGCTCCGAATGTCCACTTGCATTTTCTACAGAAAGAGTGTTCAGAACTGCGCAATCAAAAGTATGGTTTAACTCTGTTAGCTTAATGAACATATCAGAAATAAGTTTCACACAATGCTTCTGTGTAGTTTTTATTTGAAGATATTATTTTTCCCAATATAGGCCTCTTAGCGCTCAGAATGCCCAATTGCATTTTCTACAGAAAGAGTGTTTCAGTAAGGCTCAATCAAATGTAAGGTTCAACTCTGTTAGTTGAATGCACAGAACAGAAAGAAGTTTCACAGAATGCTACTGTGTAGTTTATATTTGAATATATTCCTTTTTCCACTATTACCCTCTTAGCGCTCCGAATGTCCACTTGCATTTTCTACAGAAAGAGTGTTCAGAACTGCGCAATCAAAAGTATGGTTTAACTCTGTTAGCTGAATGCTCAGATCAGAAAGAAGTTTCACAGAATGATTCTGTGTAGTTTATATTTGAATATATTCCTTTTTCCACTACTACTCTCTTAGCGCTCCAAATGTCCAGTTGCATTTTCTACAGAAAGAGTGTTCAGATCTGCTCAATCAAAAGTATGGTTTAACTCTGTTAGCTGAATGCACAGATCAGAAAGAAGTTTCACAGAATGATTCTGTGTAGTTTATATATAGAGACATTCCTTTTTCCACTATTACCCTCTTCGCGCTCCGAATCTCCACTTGCATTTTCTACAGAAAGAGTGTTTCAGAACGGCTCAATCAAAATTAAGGTTCAACTCTTTTAGTTGAACAAACAGAACAGAAAGAAGTTTCACACAATTATTCTGTGTAGTTTTTATTTGTAGACATTCTTTTTCCCAATATAGGCCTCTTAGCGCTCAGAATGTCCAATTGCAGTTTCTACAGAAAGGGTGCTTCAGAACGGCTCAATCAAAAGTAAGGTTCAACTCTGTTAGTTGAATGCACAGAACAGAAAGAAGTTTCATACAATGCTTCTGTGTAGTTTATATTTGAACATATTCTCTTTTCCACTATTACCCCGTTAGCGCTACGAATGTCCAGTTGCATTTTCTACAGACAGAGTGTTTCAGAAATGCTCAATCAAAAGTATGGTTTAACTCTGTTAGCTGTATGCTCAGATCAGAAAGAAGTTTCACAGAATGCTTCTGTGTAGTTTATATTTGAATATATTACTTTTTCCACTACTACGCTCTTAGCGCTCCAAATGTCCAGTTGCATTTTCAACAGAAAGAGTGTTCAGATCTGCTCAATCAAAAGTATGGTTTAACTCTGTTAGCTGAATGCACAGATCAGAAAGAAGTTTCACCGAATGATTCTGTGTAGTTTATATTTGAAGACATTCCTTTTTCCACTATTACCCCCTTAGCGCTCCGAATCTCCACTTGCATTTTCTACAAAAAGAGTGTTTCATAACTGCTCAATCAAAAATATGTTTTATCTCTGTTAACTGAATTTACAGATCAGAAATAAGTTTCACAGAATGCATCTGTGTAGTTTTTATTTGAAGATATTCTTTTTCCCAATGTAGGCCTCTTAGCGCTTAGCATGTCCAATTGCAGTTTCTACAGAAAGAGTGTTTCAGAACGGCTCAATCAAAAGTAAGGTTCAACTCTGTTAGTTGAATGCACAGAACAGAAAGAATTTTAACAGAATGCTACTGTGTATTTTATATTTGAATATATTCCTTTTTCCACAATTACCCTCTTAGCGCTCCGAATGTCCACTTGCATTTTCTACAGAAAGAGTGTTCAGAACTGCGCAATCAAAAGTAAGGTTTAACTCTGTTAGCTTAATGAACATATCAGAAATAAGTTTCACACAATGCTTCTGTGTAGTTTTTATTTGAAGATATTATTTTTCCCAATATAGGCCTCTTGGCGCTCAGAATGTCCAATTGCAGTTTCTACAGAAAGAGTGTTTCAGAAAGGCTCAATCAAAAGTAAGGTTCAACTCTGTTAGTTGAATGCACAGAACAGAAAGAAGTTTCATACAATGCTTCTGTGTAGTTTATATTTGAACATATTCTTTTTTCCACTATTACCCACTTAGCGCTACGAATGTCCAGTTGCATTTTCTACAGACAGAGTGTTTCAAAACTGCTCAATCAAAAGTATGGTTTAACTCTGTTAGCTGAATGCTCAGATCAGAAAGAAGTTTCACAGAATGCTTCTGTGTAGTTTATATTTGAATATATTCCTTTTTCCACTACTACGCTCTTAGCGCTCCAAATGTCCAGTTGTATTTTCTACAGAAAGAGTGTTCAGATATGCTCAATCAAAAGTATGGTTTAACTCTGTTAGCTGAATGCACAGATCAGAAAGAAGTTTCACCGAATGATTCTGTGTAGTTTATATTTGAAGACATTCCTTTTTCCACTATTACCCTCTTAGCGCTCCGAATCTCCACTTGCATTTTCTACAAAAAGAGTGTTTCATAACTGCTCAATCAAAAATATGTTTTATCTCTCTTAACTGAATTTACAGATCAGAAATAAGTTTCACAGAATGCATCTGTGTAGTTTTTATTTGAAGATATTCTTTTTCCCAATGTAGGCCTCTTAGCGCTTAGCATGTCCAATTGCAGTTTCTACAGAAAGAGTGTTTCAGAACGGCTCAATCAAAAGTAAGGTTCAACTCTGTTAGTTGAATGCACAGAACAGAAAGAATTTTCACAGAATGCTACTGTGTAGTTTATATTTGAATATATTCCTTTTTCCACTATTACCCTCTTAGCGCTCCGAATGTCCACTTGCATTTTCTACAGAAAGAGTGTTCAGAACTGCGCAATCAAAAGTATGGTTTAACTCTGTTAGCTTAATGAACATATCAGAAATAAGTTTCACACAATGCTTCTGTGTAGTTTTTATTTGAAGATATTATTTTTCCCAATAGAGGCTTCTTAGCGCTCAGAATGTCCAATTGCAATTTCTACAGAAAGAGTGTTTCAGAAAGGCTCAATCAAAAGTAATGTTCAACTCTGTTAGTTGAATGCACAGAACAGAAAGAAGTTTCATACAATGCTTCTGTGTAGTTTATATTTGAACATATTCTTTTTTCCACTATTACCCACTTAGCGCTACGAATGTCCAGTTGCATTTTCTACAGACAGAGTGTTTCAAAACTGCTCAATCAAAAGTATGGTTTAACTCTGTTAGCTGAATGCTCAGATCAGAAAGAAGTTTCACAGAATGCTTCTGTGTAGTTTATATTTGAATATATTCCTTTTTCCACTACTACTCTCTTAGCGCTCCAAATGTCCGGTTGCATTTTCTACAGAAAGAGTGTTCAGATCTGCTCAATCAAAAGTATGGTTTAACTCTGTTAGCTGAATGCACAGATCAGAAAGAAGTTTCACAGAATGATTCTGTGTAGTTTATATTTGGAGACATTCCTTTTTCCACTATTACCCTCTTAGCGCTCCGAATCTCCACTTGCATTTTCTACAGAAAGAGTGTTTCAGAACGGCTCAATCAAAACTAAGGTTCAACTCTTTTAGTTGAACAAACAGAACAGAAAGAAGTTTCACACAATTCTTCTGTGTAGTTTTTATTTGTAGACATTCTTTTTCCCAATATAGGCCTCTTAGCGCTCAGAATGTCCAATTGCAGTTTCTACAGAAAGAGTGTTTCAGAACGGCTCAATCAAAAGTAAGGTTCAACTCTGTTAGTTGAATGCACAGAACAGAAAGAAGTTTCATACAATGCTTCTGTGTAGTTTATATTTGAACATATTCTTTTTTCCACTATTACCCACTTAGCGCTACGAATGTCCAGTTGCATTTTCTACAGACAGAGTGTTTCAAAACTGCTCAATCAAAAGTATGGTTTAACTCTGTTAGCTGAATGCTCAGATCAGAAAGAAGTTTCACAGAATGCTTCTGTGTAGTTTTTATTTGAATATATTCCTTTTTCCACTACTACGCTCTTACCGCTCCAAATGTCCAGTTGCATTTTCAACAGAAAGAGTGTTCAGATCTGCTCAATCAAAAGTATGGTTTA
This sequence comes from Symphalangus syndactylus, assembly GCF_028878055.3. NCBI lineage: Eukaryota > Metazoa > Chordata > Mammalia > Primates > Hylobatidae > Symphalangus > Symphalangus syndactylus. The sequence continues at coordinate 1,314,822 of NC_072439.2, forward strand.
ACTCTGTTAGCTGAATGCACAGATCAGAAAGAAGTTTCACCGAATGATTCTGTGTAGTTTATATTTGAAGACATTACTTTTTCCACTATTACCCTCTTAGCGCTCCGAATCTCCACTTGCATTTTCTACAAAAAGAGTGTTTCATAACTGCTCAATCAAAAATATGTTTTATCTCTGTTAACTGAATTTACAGATCAGAAATAAGTTTCACAGAGTGCATCTGTGTAGTTTTTATTTGAAGATATTCTTTTTCCCAATGTAGGCCTCTTAGCGCTTAGCATGTCCAATTGCAGTTTCTACAGAAAGAGTGTTTCAGAACGGCTCAATCAAAAGTAAGGTTCAACTCTGTTAGTTGAATGCACAGAACAGAAAGAATTTTCACAGAATGCTACTGGGTAGTTTATATTTGAATATATTAATTTTTCCACTATTACCCTCTTAGGGCTCCGAATGTCCACTTGCATTTTCTACAGAAAGAGTGTTCAGAACTGCGCAATCAAAAGTATGGTTTAACTCTGTTAGCTTAATGAACATATCAGAAATAAGTTTCACACAATGCTTCTGTGTAGTTTTTATTTGAAGATATTATTTTTCCCAATAGAGGCCTCTTAGCGCTCAGAATGTCCAATTGCAGTTTCTACAGAAAGAGTGTTTCAGAACGGCTCAATCAAAAGTAAGGTTCAACTCTGTTAGTTGAATGCACAGAACAGAAAGAAGTTTCATACAATGCTTCTGTGTGGTTTATATTTGAACATATTCTTTTTTCCAATATTACCCACTTAGCGCTACGAATGTCCAGTTGCATTTTCTACAGACAGAGGGTTTCAAAACTGCTCAATCAAAAGTATGGTTTAATTCTGTTAGCTGAATGCTCAGATCAGAAAGAAGTTTCACAGAATGCTTCTGTGTAGTTTATATTTGAATATATTCCTTTTTCCACTACTATGCTCTTAGCGCTCCAAATGTCCAGTTGCATTTTCTACAGAAAGAGTGTTCAGATCTGCTCAATCAAAAGTATGGTTTAACTCTGTTAGCTGAATGCACAGATCAGAAAGAAGTTTCACCGAATGATTCTGTGTAGTTTATATTTGAAGACATTCCTTTTTCCACTATTACCCTCTTAGCGCTCCGAATCTCCACTTGCATTTTCTACAAAAGGGTGTTTCATAACTGCTCAATCAAAAATATGTTTTATCTCTGTTAACTGAATTTACAGATCAGAAATAAGTTTCACAGAATGCATCTGTGTAGTTTTTATTTGAAGATATTCTTTTTCCCAATGTAGGCCTCTTAGCGCTTAGCATGTCCAATTGCAGTTTCTACAGAAAGAGTGTTTCAGAACGGCTCAATCAAAAGTAAGGTTCAACTCTGTTAGTTGAATGCACAGAACAGAAAGAATTTTCACAGAATGCTACTGTGTAGTTTATATTTGAATATATTCCTTTTTCCACTATTACCCTCTTAGCGCTCCGAATGTCCACTTGCATTTTCTACAGAAAGAGTGTTCAGAACTGCGCAATCAATAGTATGGTTTAACTCTGTTAGCTTAATGAACATATCAGATATAAGTTTCACACAATGCTTCTGTGTAGTTTTTATTTGAAGATATTATTTTTCCCAATAGAGGCCTCTTAGCGCTCAGAATGTCCAATTGCAGATTCTACAGAAAGAGTGTTTCAGAAAGGCTCAATCAAAAGTAAGGTTCAACTCTGTTAGTTGAATGCACAGAACAGAAAGAAGTTTCATACAATGCTTCTGTGTAGTTTATATTTGAACATATTCTTTTTTCCACTATTACCCACTTAGCGCTACGAATGTCCAGTTGCATTTTCTACAGACAGAGTGTTTCAAAACTGCTCAATCAAAAGTATGGTTTAACTCTGTTAGCTGAATGCTCAGATCAGAAAGAAGTTTCACAGAATGCTTCTGTGTAGTTTATATTTGAATATATTCCTTTTTCCACTACTACTCTCTTAGCGCTCCAAATGTTCGGTTGCATTTTCTACAGAAAGAGTGTTCAGATCTGCTCAATCAAAAGTATGGTTTAACTCTGTTAGCTGAATGCACAGATCAGAAAGAAGTTTCACAGAATGATTCTGTGTAGTTTATATTTGGAGACATTCCTTTTTCCACTATTACCCTCTTAGCGCTCCGAATCTCCACTTGCATTTTCTACAGAAAGAGTGTTTCAGAACGGCTCAATCAAAACTAAGGTTCAACTCTTTTAGTTGAACAAACAGAACAGAAAGAAGTTTCACACAATTCTTCTGTGTAGTTTTTATTTGTAGACATTCTTTTTCCCAATATAGGCCTCTTAGCGCTCAGAATGTCCAATTGCAGTTTCTACAGAAAGAGTGTTTCAGAACGGCTCAATCAAAAGTAAGGTTCAACTCTGTTAGTTGAATGCACAGAACAGAAAAAAGTTTCATACAATGCTTCTGTGTAGTTTATATTTGAACATATTCTTTTTTCCACTATTACCCACTTAGCGCTACGAATGTCCAGTTGCATTTTCTACAGACAGAGTGTTTAAAAACTGCTCAATCAAAAGTATGGTTTAACTCTGTTAGCTGAATGCTCAGATCAGAAAGAAGTTTCACAGAATGCTTCTGTGTAGTTTATATTTGAATATATTCCTTTTTCCACTACTACTCTCTTAGCGCTCCAAATGTTCGGTTGCATTTTCTACAGAAAGAGTGTTCAGATCTGCTCAATCAAAAGTATGGTTTAACTCTGTTAGCTGAATGCACAGATCAGAAAGAAGTTTCACCAAATGATTCTGTGTAGTTTATATTTGAAGACATTCCTTTTTCCACTATTACCCTCTTAGCGCTCCGAATCTCCACTTGCATTTTCTACAAAAAGAGTGTTTCATAACTGCTCAATCAAAAATATGTTTTATCTCTGTTAACTGAATTTACAGATCAGAAATAAGTTTCACAGAATGCATCTGTGTAGTTTTTATTTGAAGATATTCTTTTTCCCAATGTAGGCCTCTTAGCGCTTAGCATGTCCAATTGCAGTTTCTACAGAAAGAGTGTTTCAGAACGGCTCAATCAAAAGTAAGGTTCAACTCTGTTAGTTGAATGCACAGAACAGAAAGAATTTTCACAGAATGCTACTGTGTAGTTTATATTTGAATATATTCCTTTTTCCACTATTACCCTCTTAGCGCTCCGAATGTCCACTTGCATTTTCTACAGAAAGGGTGTTCAGAACTGCGCAATCAAAAGTATGGTTTAACTCTGTTAGTATAATGAACATATCAGAAATAAGTTTCACACAATGCTTCTGTGTAGTTTTTATTTGAAGATATTATTTTTCCCAATATAGGCCTCTTAGCGCTCAGAATGTCCAATTGCACTTTCTACAGAAAGAGTGTTTCAGAAAGGCTCAATCAAATGTAAGGTTCAACTCTGTTAGTTGAATGCACAGAACAGCAAGTAGTTTCATACAATGCTTCTGTGTAGTTTATATTTGAACATATTCTTTTTTCCACTATTACCCACTTAGCGCTACGAATGTCCAGTTGCATTTTCTACAGACAGAGTGTTTCAAATCTGCTCAATCATAAGTATGGTTTAACTCTGTTAGCTGAATGCTCAGATCAGAAAGAAGTTTCACAGAATGCTTCTGTGTAGTTTATATTTGAATATATTCCTTTTTCCACTACTACTCTCTTAGCGCTCCAAATGTCCAGTTGCATTTTCTACAGAAAGAGTGTTCAGATCTGCTCAATCAAAAGTATGGTTTAACTCTGTTAGCTGAATGCACAGATCAGAAAGAAGTTTCACAGAATGATTCTGTGTAGTTTATATATGGAGACATTCCTTTTTCCACTATTACCCTCTTAGCGCTCCGAATCTCCACTTGCATTTTCTACAGAAAGAGTGTTTCAAAACGGCTCAATCAACATTAAGGTTCAACTCTTTTAGTTGAACAAACAGAACAGAAAGAAGTTTCACACAATTCTTCTGTGTAGTTTTTATTTGTAGACATTCTGTTTCCCAATATAGGCCTCTTAGCGCTCAGAATGTCCAATTGCAGTTTCTACAGAAAGAGTGTTTCAGAACGGCTCAATCAAAAGTAAGGTTCAACTCTGTTAGTTGAATGCACAGAACAGAAAGGAGTTTCATACAATGCTTCTGTGTAGTTTATATTTGAACATATTCTCTTTTCCACTATTACCCACTTAGCGCTACGAATGTCCAGTTGCATTTTCTACAGACAGAGTGTTTCAAAACTGCTCAATCAAAAGTATGGTTTAACTCTGTTAGCTGTATGCTCAGATCAGAAAGAAGTTTCACAGAATGCTTCTGTGTAGTTTATATTTGAATATATTCCTTTTTCCACTAATACGCTCTTAGCGCTCCAAATGTCCAGTTGCATTTTCAACAGAAAGAGTGTTCAGATCTGCTCAATCAAAAGTATGGTTTAACTCTGTTAGCTGAATGCACAGATCAGAAAGAAGTTTCACCAAATGATTCTGTGTAGTTTATATTTGAAGACATTCCTTTTTCCACTATTACCCTCTTAGCGCTCCGAATCTCCACTTGCATTTTCTACAAAAAGAGTGTTTCATAACTGCTCAATCAAAAATATGTTTTATCTCTGTTAACTGAATTTACAGATCAGAAATAAGTTTCACAGAATGCATCTGTGTAGTTTTTATTTGAAGATATTCTTTTTCCCAATGTAGGCCTCTTAGCGCTTAGCATGTCCAATTGCAGTTTCTACAGAAAGAGTGTTTCAGAACGGCTCAATCAAAAGTAAGGTTCAACTCTGTTAGTTGAATGCACAGAACAGAAAGAATTTTCACAGAATGCTACTGTGTAGTTTATATTTGAATATATTCCTTTTTCCACTATTACCCTCTTAGCGCTCCGAATGTCCACTTGCATTTTCTACAGAAAGGGTGTTCAGAACTGCGCAATCAAAAGTATGGTTTAACTCTGTTAGTATAATGAACATATCAGAAATAAGTTTCACACAATGCTTCTGTGTAGTTTTTATTTGAAGATATTATTTTTCCCAATATAGGCCTCTTAGCGCTCAGAATGTCCAATTGCAGTTTCTACAGAAAGAGTGTTTCAGAAAGGCTCAATCAAAAGTAAGGTTCAACTCTGTTAGTTGCATGCACAGAACAGAAAGAAGTTTCATACAATGCTTCTGTGTAGTTTATATTTGAACATATTCTTTTTTCCACTATTACCCACTTAGCGCTACGAATGTCCAGTTGCATTTTCTACAGACAGAGTGTTTCAAAACTGCTCAATCAAAAGTATGGTTTAACTCTGTTAGCTGAATGCTCAGATCAGAAAGAAGTTTCACAGAATGCTTCTGTGTAGTTTATATTTGAATATATTCCTTTTTCCACTACTACGCTCTTAGCGCTCCAAATGTCCAGTTGCATTTTCAACAGAAAGAGTGTTCAGATCTGCTCAATCAAAAGTATGGTTTAACTCTGTTAGCTGAATGCACAGATCAGAAAGAAGTTTCACCGAATGATTCTGTGTAGTTTATATTTGAAGACATTCCTTTTTCCACTATTACCCTCTTAGCGCTCCGAATCTCCACTTGCATTTTCTACAAAAAGAGTGTTTCATAACTGCTCAATCAAAAATATGTTTTATCTCTGTTAACTGAATTTACAGATCAGAAATAAGTTTCACAGAATGCATCTGTGTAGTTTTTATTTGAAGATATTCTTTTTCCCAATGTAGGCCTCTTAGCGCTTAGCCTGTCCAATTGCAGTTTCTACAGAAAGAGTTTTTCAGAACGGCTCAATCAAAAGTAAGGTTCAATTCTGTTAGTTGAATGCACAGAACAGAAAGAATTTTCACAGAATGCTACTGTGTAGTTTATATTTGAATATATTCCTATTTCCACTATTACCCTCTTAGCGCTCCGAATGTCCACTTGCATTTTCTACAGAAAGAGTGTTCAGAACTGCGCAATCAAAAGTATGGTTTAACTCTGTTAGCTTAATGAACATATCAGAAATAAGTTTCACACAATGCTTCTGTGTAGTTTTTATTTGAAGATATTATTTTTCCCAATATAGGCCTCTTAGCGCTCAGAATGCCCAATTGCAGTTTCTACAGAAAGAGTGTTTCAGTAAGGCTCAATCAAATGTAAGGTTCAACTCTGTTAGTTGAATGCACAGAACAGAAAGAAGTTTCACAGAATGCTACTGTGTAGTTTATAGTTGAATATATTCCTTTTTCCACTATTACCCTCTTAGCGCTCCGAATGTCCACTTGCATTTTCTACAGAAAGAGTGTTCAGAACTGCGCAATCAAAAGTATGGTTTAACTCTGTTAGCTGAATGCTCAGATCAGAAAGAAGTTTCACAGAATGATTCTGTGTAGTTTATATTTGAATATATTCCTTTTTCCACTACTACTCTCTTAGTGCTCCAAATGTCCAGTTGCATTTTCTACAGAAAGAGTGTTCAGATCTGCTCAATCAAAAGTATGGTTTAACTCTGTTAGCTGAATGCACAGATCAGAAAGAAGTTTCACAGAATGATTCTGTGTAGTTTATATATAGAGACATTCCTTTTTCCACTATTACCCTCTTCGCGCTCCGAATCTCCACTTGCATTTTCTACAGAAAGAGTGTTTCAGAACGGCTCAATCAAAATTAAGGTTCAACTCTTTTAGTTGAACAAACAGAACAGAAAGAAGTTTCACACAATTATTCTGTGTAGTTTTTATTTGTAGACATTCTTTTTCCCAATATAGGCCTCTTAGCGCTCAGAATGTCCAATTGCAGTTTCTACAGAAAGGGTGCTTCAGAACGGCTCAATCAAAAGTAAGGTTCAACTCTGTTAGTTGAATGCACAGAACAGAAAGAAGTTTCATACAATGCTTCTGTGTAGTTTATATTTGAACATATTCTCTTTTCCACTATTACCCCGTTAGCGCTACGAATGTCCAGTTGCATTTTCTACAGACAGAGTGTTTCAAAAATGCTCAATCAAAAGTATGGTTTAACTCTGTTAGCTGTATGCTCAGATCAGAAAGAAGTTTCACAGAATGCTTCTTTGTAGTTTATATTTGAATATATTACTTTTTCCACTACTACGCTCTTAGCGCTCCAAATGTCCAGTTGCATTTTCAACAGAAAGAGTGTTCAGATCTGCTCAATCAAAAGTATGGTTTAACTCTGTTAGCTGAATGCACAGATCAGAAAGAAGTTTCACCGAATGATTCTGTGTAGTTTATATTTGAAGACATTCCTTTTTCCACTATTACCCGCTTAGCGCTCCGATTCTCCACTTGCATTTTCTACAAAAAGAGTGTTTCATAACTGCTCAATCAAAAATATGTTTTATCTCTGTTAACTGAATTTACAGATCAGAAATAAGTTTCACAGAATGCATCTGTGTAGTTTTTATTTGAAGATATTCTTTTTCCCAATGTAGGCCTCTTAGCGCTTAGCATGTCCAATTGCAGTTTCTACAGAAAGAGTGTTTCAGAACGGCTCAATCAAAAGTAAGGTTCAACTCTGTTAGTTGAATGCACAGAACAGAAAGAATTTTAACAGAATGCTACTGTGTAGTTTATATTTGAATATATTCCTTTTTCCACAATTACCCTCTTAGCGCTCCGAATGTCCACTTGCATTTTCTACAGAAAGAGTGTTCAGAACTGCGCAATCAAAAGTAAGGTTTAACTCTGTTAGCTTAATGAACATATCAGAAATAAGTTTCACACAATGCTTCTGTGTAGTTTTTATTTGAAGATATTATTTTTCCCAATATAGGCCTCTTAGCGCTCAGAATGTCCAATTGCAGTTTCTACAGAAAGAGTGTTTCAGAAAGGCTCAATCAAAAGTAAGGTTCAACTCTGTTAGTTGAATGCACAGAACAGAAAGGAGTTTCATACAATGCTTCTGTGTAGTTTATATTTGAACATATTCTTTTTTCCACTATTACCCACTTAGCGCTACGAATGTCCAGTTGCATTTTCTACAGACAGAGTGTTTCAAAACTGCTCAATCAAAAGTATGGTTTAACTCTGTTAGCTGAATGCTCAGATCAGAAAGAAGTTTCACAGAATGCTTCTGTGTAGTTTATATTTGAATATATTCCTTTTTCCACTACTACGCTCTTAGCGCTCCAAATGTCCAGTTGTATTTTCAACAGAAAGAGTGTTCAGATATGCTCAATCAAAAGTATGGTTTAACTCTGTTAGCTGAATGCACAGATCAGAAAGAAGTTTCACCGAATGATTCTGTGTAGTTTATATTTGAAGACATTCCTTTTTCCACTATTACCCTCTTAGCGCTCCGAATCTCCACTTGCATTTTCTACAAAAAGAGTGTTTCATAACTGCTCAATCAAAAATATGTTTTATCTCTGTTAACTGAATTTACGGATCAGAAATAAGTTTCACAGAATGCATCTGTGTAGTTTTTATTTGAAGATATTCTTTTTCCCAATGTAGGCCTCTTAGCGCTTAGCATGTCCAATTGCAGTTTCTACAGAAAGAGTGTTTCAGAACGGCTCAATCAAAAGTAAGGTTCAACTCTGTTAGTTGAATGCACAGAACAGAAAGAATTTTCACAGAATGCTACTGGGTAGTTTATATTTGAATATATTAATTTTTCCACTATTACCCTCTTAGGGCTCCGAATGTCCACTTGCATTTTCTACAGAAAGAGTGTTCAGAACTGCGCAATCAAAAGTATGGTTTAACTCTGTTAGCTTAATGAACATATCAGAAATAAGTTTCACACAATGCTTCTGTGTAGTTTTTATTTGAAGATATTATTTTTCCCAATAGAGGCCTCTTAGCGCTCAGAATGTCCAATTGCAGTTTCTACAGGAAGAGTGTTTCAGAACGGCTCAATCAAAAGTAAGGTTCAACTCTGTTAGTTGAATGCACAGAACAGAAAGAAGTTTCATACAATGCTTCTGTGTGGTTTATATTTGAACATATTCTTTTTTCCAATATTACCCACTTAGCGCTACGAATGTCCAGTTGCATTTTCTACAGACAGAGTGTTTCAAAACTGCTCAATCAAAAGTATGGTTTAACTCTGTTAGCTGAATGCTCAGATCAGAAAGAAGTTTCACAGAATGCTTCTGTGTAGTTTATATTTGAATATATTCCTTTTTCCACTACTATGCTCTTAGCGCTCCAAATGTCCAGTTGCATTTTCTACAGAAAGAGTGTTCAGATCTGCTCAATCAAAAGTATGGTTTAACTCTGTTAGCTGAATGCACAGATCAGAAAGAAGTTTCACCGAATGATTCTGTGTAGTTTATATTTGAAGACATTCCTTTTTCCACTATTACCCTCTTAGCGCTCCGAATCTCCACTTGCATTTTCTACAAAAGGGTGTTTCATAACTGCTCAATCAAAAATATGTTTTATCTCTGTTAACTGAATTTACAGATCAGAAATAAGTTTCACAGAATGCATCTGTGTAGTTTTTATTTGAAGATATTCTTTTTCCCAATGTAGGCCTCTTAGCGCTTAGCATGTCCAATTGCAGTTTCTACAGAAAGAGTGTTTCAGAACGGCTCAATCAAAAGTAAGGTTCAACTCTGTTAGTTGAATGCACAGAACAGAAAGAATTTTCACAGAATGCTACTGTGTAGTTTATATTTGAATATATTCCTTTTTCCACTATTACCCTCTTAGCGCTCCGAATGTCCACTTGCATTTTCTACAGAAAGAGTGTTCAGAACTGCGCAGTCAAAAGTATGGTTTAACTCTGTTAGCTTAATGAACATATCAGATATAAGTTTCACACAATGCTTCTGTGTAGTTTTTATTTGAAGATATTATTTTTCCCAATATAGGCCTCTTAGCGCTCAGAATGTCCAATTGCAGTTTCTACAGAAAGAGTGTTTCAGAAAGGCTCAATCAAATGTAAGGTTCAACTCTGTTAGTTGAATGCACAGAACAGAAAGAAGTTTCATACAATGCTTCTGTGTAGTTTATATTTGAACATATTCTTTTTTCCACTATTACCCACTTAGCGCTACGAATGTCCAGTTCCATTTTCTACAGACAGAGTGTTTCAAAACTGCTCAATCATAAGTATGGTTTAACTCTGTTAGCTGAATGCTCAGATCAGAAAGAAGTTTCACAGAATGTTTCTGTGTAGTTTATATTTGAATATATTCCTTTTTCCACTACTACTCTCTTAGCGCTCCAAAGGTCCAGTTGCATTTTCTACAGAAAGAGTGTTCAGATCTGCTCAATCAAAAGTATGGTTTAACTCTGTTAGCTGAATGCCCAGATCAGAAGGAAGTTTCACAGAATGATTCTGTGTAGTTTATATATGGAGACATTCCTTTTTCCACTATTACCCTCTTAGCGCTCCGAATCTCCACTTGCATTTTCTACAGAAAGAGTGTTTCAGAACGGCTCAATCAAAATTAAGGTTCAACTCTTTTAGTTGAACAAACAGAACAGAAAGAAGTTTCACAGAATTATTCTGTGTAGTTTTTATTTGTAGACATTCTTTTTCCCAATATAGGCCTCTTAGCGCTCAGAATGTCCAATTGCAGTTTCTACAGAAAGAGTGTTTCAGAACGGCTCAATCAAAAGTAAGGTTCAACTCTGTTAGTTGAATGCACAGAACAGAAAGAAGTTTCATACAATGCTTCTGTGTAGTTTATATTTGAACATATTCTTTTTTCCACTATTACCCACTTAGCGCTACGAATGTCCAGTTGCATTTTCTACAGACAGAGTGTTTCAAAACTGCTCAATCAAAAGAATGGTTTAACTCTGTTAGCTGAATGCTCAGATCAGAAAGAAGTTTCACAGAATGCTTCTGTGTAGTTTATATTTGAATATATTCCTTTTTCCACTACTACTCTCTTAGCGCTCCAAATGTCCAGTTGCATTTTCTACAGAAAGAGTGTTCAGATCTGCTCAATCAAAAGTATGGTTTAACTCTGTTAGCTGAATGCTCAGATCAGAAAGAAGTTTCACAGAATGATTCTGTGTAGTTTATATTTGGAGACATTCCATTTTCCACTATTACCCTCTTAGCGCTCCGAATCTCCACTTGCATTATCTACAGAAAGAGTGTTTCAGAACGGCCCAATCAAAACTAAGGTTCAACTCTTTTAGTTGAACAAACAGAACAGAAAGAAGTTTCACACAATTCTTCTGTGTAGTTTTTATTTGTAGACATTCTTTTTCCCAATATAGGCCTCTTAGCGCTCAGAATGTCCAATTGCATTTTCTACAGAAAGAGTGTTTCAGAACGGCTCAATCAAAGTAAGGTTCAACTCTGTTAGTTGAATGCACAGAACAGAAAGAAGTTTCATACAATGGTTCTGTGTAGTTTATATTTGAACATATACTTTTTTCCACTATTACCCACTTAGCGCTACGAATGTCCAGTTGCATTTTCTACAGACAGAGTGTTTCAAAACTGCTCAATCAAAAGTATGGTTTAACTCTGTTAGCTGAATGCTCAGATCAGAAAGAAGTTTCACAGAATGCTTCTGTGTAGTTTATATTTGAATATATTCCTTTTTCCACTACTACGCTCTTAGCGCTCCAAATGTCCAGTTGCATTTTCAACAGAAAGAGTGTTCAGATCTGCTCAATCAAAATTATGGTTTAACTCTGTTAGCTGAATGCACAGATCAGAAAGAAGTTTCACCGAATGATTCTGTGTAGTTTATATTTGAAGACATTCCTTTTTCCACTATTACCCTCTTAGCGCTCCGAATCTCCACTTGCATTTTCTACAAAAAGAGTGTTTCATAACTGCTCAATCAAAAATATGTTTTATCTCTGTTAACTGAATTTACAGATCAGAAATAAGTTTCACAGAATGCATCTGTGTAGTTTTTATTTGAAGATATTCTTTTTCCCAATGTAGGCCTCTTAGCGCTTAGCATGTCCAATTGCAGTTTCTACAGAAAGAGTGTTTCAGAACGGCTCAATCAAAAGTAAGGTTCAACTCTGTTAGTTGAATGCACAGAACAGAAAGAATTTTCACAGAATGCTACTGTGTAGTTTATATTTGAATATATTCCTTTTTCCACTATTACCCTCTTAGCGCTCCGAATGTCCACTTGCATTTTCTACAGAAAGAGTGTTCAGAACTGCGCAATCAAAAGTATGGTTTAACTCTGTTAGCTTAATGAACATATCAGAAATAAGTTTCACACAATGCTTCTGTGTAGTTTTTATTTGAAGATATTATTTTTCCCAATATAGGCCTCTTAGCGCTCAGAATGTCCAATTGCACTTTCTACAGAAAGAGTGTTTCAGAAAGGCTCAATCAAATGTAAGGTTCAACTCTGTTAGTTGAATGCACAGAACAGCAAGAAGTTTCATACAATGCTTCTGTGTAGTTTATATTTGAACATATTCTTTTTTCCACTATTACCCACTTAGCGCTACGAATGTCCAGTTGCATTTTCTACAGACAGAGTGTTTCAAATCTGCTCAATCATAAGTATGGTTTAACTCTGTTAGCTGAATGCTCAGATCAGAAAGAAGTTTCACAGAATGCTTCTGTGTAGTTTATATTTGAATATATTCCTTTTTCCACTACTACTCTCTTAGCGCTCCAAATGTCCAGTTGCATTTTCTACAGAAAGAGTGTTCAGATCTGCTCAATCAAAAGTATGGTTTAACTCTGTTAGCTGAATGCACAGATCAGAAAGAAGTTTCACAGAATGATTCTGTGTAGTTTATATATGGAGACATTCCTTTTTCCACTATTACCCTCTTAGCGCTCCGAATCTCCACTTGCATTTTCTACAGAAAGAGTGTTTCAGAACGGCTCAATCAACATTAAAGTTCAACTCTTTTAGTTGAACAAACAGAACAGAAAGAAGTTTCACACAATTCTTCTGTGTAGTTTTTATTTGTAGACATTCTTTTTCCCAATATAGGCCTCTTAGCGCTCAGAATGTCCAATTGCAGTTTCTACAGAAAGAGTGTTTCAGAACGGCTCAATCAAAAGTAAGGTTCAACTCTGTTAGTTGAATGCACAGAACAGAAAGGAGTTTCATACAATGCTTCTGTGTAGTTTATATTTGAACCTATTCTTTTTTCCACTATTACCCACTTAGCGCTACGAATGTCCAGTTGCATTTTCTACAGACAGAGAGTTTCAAAACTGCTCAATCAAAAGTATGGTTTAACTCTGTTAGCTGTATGCTCAGATCAGAAAGATGTTTCACAGAATGCTTCTTTGTAGTTTATATTTGCATATATTCCTTTTTCCACTACTACGCTCTTAGCGCTCCAAATGTCCAGTTGCATTTTCAACAGAAAGAGTGTTCAGATGTGCTCAATCAAAAGTTTAGTTTAACTATGTTAGCTGAATGCACAGATCAGAAAGAATTTTCACCGAATGATTCTGTGTAGTTTATATTTGAAGACATTCCTTTTTCCACTATTACCCTCTTAGCGCTCCGAATCTCCACTTGCATTTTCTACAAAAAGAGTGTTTCATAACTGCTCAATCAAAAATATGTTTTATCTCTGTTAACTGAATTTACAGATCAGAAATAAGTTTCACAGAATGCATCTGTGTAGTTTTTATTTGAAGATATTCTTTTTCCCAATGTAGGCCTCTTAGCGCTTAGCCTGTGCAATTGCAGTTTCTACAGAAAGAGTGTTTCAGAACGGCTCAATCAAAAGTAAGGTTCAATTCTGTTAGTTGAATGCACAGAACAGAAAGAATTTTCACAGAATGCTACTGTGTAGTTTATATTTGAATATATTCCTATTTCCACTATTACCCTCTTAGCGCTCCGAATGTCCACTTGCATTTTCTACAGAAAGAGTGTTCAGAACTGCGCAATCAAAAGTATGGTTTAACTCTGTTAGCTTAATGAACATATCAGAAATAAGTTTCACACAATGCTTCTGTGTAGTTTTTATTTGAAGATATTATTTTTCCCAATATAGGCCTCTTAGCGCTCAGAATGTCCAATTGCAGTTTCTACAGAAAGAGTGTTTCAGAAAGGCTCAATCAAATGTAAGGTTCAACTCTGTTAGTTGAATGCACAGAACAGAAAGAAGTTTCATACAATGCTTCTGTGTAGTTTATATTTGAACATATTCTTTTTTCCACTATTACCCACTTAGCGCTACGAATGTCCAGTTGCATTTTCTACAGACAGAGTGTTTCAAAACTGCTCAATCATAAGTATGGTTTAACTCTGTTAGCTGAATGCTCAGATCAGAAAGAAGTTTCACAGAATGTTTCTGTGTAGTTTATATTTGAATATATTCCTTTTTCCACTACTACTCTCTTAGCGCTCCAAATGTCCAGTTGCATTTTCTACAGAAAGAGTGTTCAGATCTGCTCAATCAAAAGTATGGTTTAACTCTGTTAGCTGAATGCACAGATCAGAAAGAAGTTTCACCGAATGATTCTGTGTAGTTTATATTGAAGACATTCCTTTTTCCACTATTACCCTCTTAGCGCTCCGAATCTCCACTTGCATTTTCTACAAAAAGAGTGTTTCATAACTGCTCAATCAAAAATATGTTTTATCTCTGTTAACTGAATTTACAGATCAGAAATAAGTTTCACAGAATGCATCTGTGTAGTTTTTATTTGAAGATATTCTTTTTCCCAATGTAGGCCTCTTAGCGCTTAGCCTGTCCAATTGCAGTTTCTACAGAAAGAGTGTTTCAGAATGGCTCAATCAAAAGTAAGGTTCAACTCTGTTAGTTGAATGCACAGAACAGAAAGAATTTTCACAGAATGCTACTGTGTAGTTTATATTTGAATATATTCCTTTTTCCACTATTACCCTCTTAGCGCTCCGAATGTCCACTTGCATTTTCTACAGAAAGAGTGTTCAGAACTGCGCAATCAAAAGTATGGTTTAACTCTGTTAGCTGAATGCTCAGATCAGAAAGAAGTTTCACAGAATGATTCTGTGTAGTTTATATTTGAATATATTCCTTTTTCCACTACTACTCTCTTAGCGCTCCAAATGTCCAGTTGCATTTTCTACAGAAAGAGTGTTCAGATCTGCTCAATCAAAAGTATGGTTTAACTCTGTTAGCTGAATGCACAGATCAGAAAGAAGTTTCACAGAATGATTCTGTGTAGTTTATATATGGAGACATTCCTTTTTCCACTATTACCCTCTTAGCGCTCCGAATCTCCACTTGCATTTTCTACAGAAAGAGTGTTTCGGAACGGCTCAATCAAAATTAAGGTTCAACTCTTTTAGTTGAACAAACAGAACAGAAAGAAGTTTCACACAATTATTCTGTGTAGTTTTTATTTGTAGACATTCTTTTTCCCAATATAGGCCTCTTAGCGCTCAGAATGTCCAATTGCAGTTTCTACAGAAAGGGTGCTTCAGAACGGCTCAATCAAAAGTAAGGTTCAACTCTGTTAGTTGAATGCACAGAACAGAAAGAAGTTTCATACAATGCTTCTGTGTAGTTTATATTTGAACATATTCTCTTTTCCACTATTACCCAGTTAGCGCTACGAATGTCCAGTTGCATTTTCTACAGACAGAGTGTTTCAAAAATGCTCAATCAAAAGTATGGTTTAACTCTGTTAGCTGTATGCTCAGATCAGAAAGAAGTTTCACAGAATGCTTCTGTGTAGTTTATATTTGAATATATTACTTTTTCCACTACTACGCTCTTAGCGCTCCAAATGTCCAGTTGCATTTTCAACAGAAAGAGTGTTCAGATCTGCTCAATCAAAAGTATGGTTTAACTCTGTTAGCTGAATGCACAGATCAGAAAGAAGTTTCACCGAATGATTCTGTGTAGTTTATATTTGAAGACATTCCTTTTTCCACTATTACCCCCTTAGCGCTCAGAATCTCCACTTGCATTTTCTACAAAAAGAGTGTTTCATAACTGCTCAATCAAAAATATGTTTTATCTCTGTTAACTGAATTTACAGATCAGAAATAAGTTTCACAGAATGCATCTGTGTAGTTTTTATTTGAAGATATTCTTTTTCCCAATGTAGGCCTCTTAGCGCTTAGCATGTCCAATTGCAGTTTCTACAGAAAGAGTGTTTCAGAACGGCTCAATCAAAAGTAAGGTTCAACTCTGTTAGTTGAATGCACAGAACAGAAAGAATTTTAACAGAATGCTACTGTGTAGTTTATATTTGAATATATTCCTTTTTCCACAATTACCCTCTTAGCGCTCCGAATGTCCACTTGCATTTTCTACAGAAAGAGTGTTCAGAACTGCGCAATCAAAAGTAAGGTTTAACTCTGTTAGCTTAATGAACATATCAGAAATAAGTTTCACACAATGCTTCTGTGTAGTTTTTATTTGAAGATATTATTTTTCCCAATATAGGCCTCTTAGCGCTCAGAATGTCCAATTGCAGTTTCTACAGAAAGAGTGTTTCAGAACGGCTCAATCAAAAGTAAGGTTCAACTCTGTTAGTTGAATGCACAGAACAGAAAGAAGTTTCATACAATGCTTCTGTGTGGTTTATATTTGAACATATTCTTTTTTCCAATATTACCCACTTAGCGCTACGAATGTCCAGTTGCATTTTCTACAGACAGAGTGTTTCAAAACTGCTCAATCAAAAGTATGGTTTAACTCTGTTAGCTGAATGCTCAGATCAGAAAGAAGTTTCACAGAATGCTTCTGTGTAGTTTATATTTGAATATATTCCTTTTTCCACTACTATGCTCTTAGCGCTCCAAATGTCCAGTTGCATTTTCTACAGAAAGAGTGTTCAGATCTGCGCAATCAAAAGTATGGTTTAACTCTGTTAGCTGAATGCACAGATCAGAAAGAAGTTTCACCGAATGATTCTGTGTAGTTTATATTTGAAGACATTCCTTTTTCCACTATTACCCTCTTAGCGCTCCGAATCTCCACTTGCATTTTCTACAAAAAGAGTGTTTCATAACTGCTCAATCAAAAATATGTTTTATCTCTGTTAACTGAATTTACAGATCAGAAATAAGTTTCACAGAATGCATCTGTGTAGTTTTTATTTGAAGATATTCTTTTTCCCAATGTAGGCCTCTTAGCGCTTAGCATGTCCAATTGCAGTTTCTACAGAAAGAGTGTTTCAGAACGGCTCAATCAAAAGTAAGGTTCAACTCTGTTAGTTGAATGCACAGAACAGAAAGAATTTTCACAGAATGCTACTGTGTAGTTTATATTTGAATATATTCCTTTTTCCACTCTTACCCTCTTAGCGCTCCGAATGTCCACTTGCATTTTCTACAGAAAGAGTGTTCAGTACTGCGCAATCAAAAGTATGGTTTAACTCTGTTAGCTTAATGAACATATCAGATATAAGTTTCACACAATGCTTCTGTGTAGTTTTTATTTGAAGATATTATTTTTCCCAATAGAGGCCTCTTAGCGCTCAGAATGTACAATTGCAGTTTCTACAGAAAGAGTGTTTCAGAAAGGCTCAATCAAAAGTAAGGTTCAACTCTGTTAGTTGAATGCACAGAACAGAAAGAAGTTTCATACAATGCTTCTGTGTAGTTTATATTTGAACATATTCTTTTTTCCACTATTACCCACTTAGCGCTACGAATGTCCAGTTGCATTTTCTACAGACAGAGTGTTTCAAAACTGCTCAATCAAAAGTATGGTTTAACTCTGTTAGCTGAATGCTCAGATCAGAAAGAAGTTTCACAGAATGCTTCTGTGTAGTTTATATTTGAATATATTCCTTTTTCCACTACTACTCTCTTAGCGCTCCAAATGTTCGGTTGCATTTTCTACAGAAAGAGTGTTCAGATCTGCTCAATCAAAAGTATGGTTTAACTCTGTTAGCTGAATGCACAGATCAGAAAGAAGTTTCACAGAATGATTCTGTGTAGTTTATATTTGGAGACATTCCTTTTTCCACTATTACCCTCTTAGCGCTCCGAATCTCCACTTGCATTTTCTACAGAAAGAGTGTTTCAGAACGGCTCAATCAAAACTAAGGTTCAACTCTTTTAGTTGAACAAACAGAACAGAAAGAAGTTTCACACAATTCTTCTGTGTAGTTTTTATTTGTAGACATTCTTTTTCCCAATATAGGCCTCTTAGCGCTCAGAATGTCCAATTGCAGTTTCTACAGAAAGAGTGTTTCAGAACGGCTCAATCAAAAGTAAGGTTCAACTCTGTTAGTTGAATGCACAGAACAGAAAGAAGTTTCATACAATGCTTCTGTGTAGTTTATATTTGAACATATTCTTTTTTCCACTATTACCCACTTAGCGCTACGAATGTCCAGTTGCATTTTCTACAGACAGAGTGTTTCAAAACTGCTCAATCAAAAGTATGGTTTAACTCTGTTAGCTGAATGCTCAGATCAGAAAGAATTTTCACAGAATGCTTCTGTGTAGTTTATATTTGAATATATTCCTTTTTCCACTACTACGCTCTTACCGCTCCAAATGACCAGTTGCATTTTCAACAGAAAGAGTGTTCAGATCTGCTCAATCAAAAGTATGGTTTAACTCTGTTAGCTGAATGCACAGATCAGAAAGAAGTTTCACCGAATTATTCTGTGTAGTTTATATTTGAAGACATTCCTTTTTCCACTATTACCCCCTTAGCGCTCCGAATCTCCACTTGCATTTTCTACAAAAAGAGTGTTTCATAACTGCTCAATCAAAAATATGTTTTATCTCTGTTAACTGAATTTACAGATCAGAAATAAGTTTCACAGAGTGCATCTGTGTAGTTTTTATTTGAAGATATTCTTTTTCCCAATGTAGGCCTCTTAGCGCTTAGCATGTCCAATTGCAGTTTCTACAGAAAGAGTGTTTCAGAACGGCTCAATCAAAAGTAAGGTTCAACTCTGTTAGTTGAATGCACAGAACAGAAAGAATTTTCACAGAATGCTACTGTGTAGTTTATATTTGAATATATTCCTTTTTCCACTATTACCCTCTTAGGGCTCCGAATGTCCACTTGCATTTTCTACAGAAAGAGTGTTCAGAACTGCGCAATCAAAAGTATGGTTTAACTCTGTTAGCTTAATGAACATATCAGAAATAAGTTTCACACAATGCTTCTGTGTAGTTTTTATTTGAAGATATTATTTTACCCAATAGAGGCCTCTTAGCGCTCAGAATGTCCAATTGCAGTTTCTACAGAAAGAGTGTTTCAGAACGGCTCAATCAAAAGTAAGGTTCAACTCTGTTAGTTGAATGCACAGAACAGAAAGAAGTTTCATACAATGCTTCTGTGTGGTTTATATTTGAACATATTCTTTTTTCCACTATTACCCACTTAGCGCTACGAATGTCCAGTTGCATTTTCTACAGACAGAGTGTTTCAAAACTGCTCAATCAAAAGTATGGTTTAACTCTGTTAGCTGAATGCTCAGATCAGAAAGAAGTTTCACAGAATGCTTCTGTGTAGTTTGTATTTGAATATATTCCTTTTTCCACTACTATGCTCTTAGCGCTCCAAATGTCCAGTTGCATTTTCTACAGAAAGAGTGTTCAGATCTGCTCAATCAAAAGTATGGTTTAACTCTGTTAGCTGAATGCACAGATCAGAAAGAAGTTTCACCGAATGATTCTGTGTAGTTTATATTTGAAGACATTCCTTTTTCCACTATTACCCTCTTAGCGCTCCGAATCTCCACTTGCATTTTCTACAAAAAGAGTGTTTCATAACTGCTCAATCAAAAATATGTTTTATCTCTGTTAACTGAATATACAGATCAGAAATAAGTTTCACAGAATGCATCTGTGTAGTTTTTATTTGAAGATATTCTTTTTCCCAATGTAGGCCTCTTAGCGCTTAGCATGTCCAATTGCAGTTTCTACAGAAAGAGTGTTTCAGAACGGCTCAATCCAAAGTAAGGTTCAACTCTGTTAGTTGAATGCACAGAACAGAAAGAATTTTCACAGAATGCTACTGTGTAGTTTATATTTGAATATATTCCTTTTTCCACTATTACCCTCTTAGCGCTCCGAATGTCCACTTGCATTTTCTACAGAAAGAGTGTTCAGAACTGCGCAATCAAAAGTATGGTTTAACTCTGTTAGCTTAATGAACATATCAGAAATAAGTTTCACACAATGCTTCTGTGTAGTTTTTATTTGAAGATATTATTTTTCCCAATATAGGCCTCTTAGCGCTCAGAATGTCCAATTGCACTTTCTACAGAAAGAGTGTTTCAGAAAGGCTCAATCAAATGTAAGGTTCAACTCTGTTAGTTGAATGCACAGAACAGCAAGAAGTTTCATACAATGCTTCTGTGTAGTTTATATTTGAACATATTCTTTTTTCCACTATTACCCACTTAGCGCTACGAATGTCCAGTTGCATTTTCTACAGACAGAGTGTTTCAAATCTGCTCAATCATAAGTATGGTTTAACTCTGTTAGCTGAATGCTCAGATCAGAAAGAAGTTTCACAGAATGCTTCTGTGTAGTTTATATTTGAATATATTCCTTTTTCCACTACTACTCTCTTAGCGCTCCAAATGTCCAGTTGCATTTTCTACAGAAAGAGTGTTCAGATCTGCTCAATCAAAAGTATGGTTTAACTCTGTTAGCTGAATGCACAGATCAGAAAGAAGTTTCACAGAATGATTCTGTGTAGTTTATATATGGAGACATTCCTTTTTCCACTATTACCCTCTTAGCGCTCCGAATCTCCACTTGCATTTTCTACAGAAAGAGTGTTTCAGAACGGCTCAATCAACATTAAGGTTCAACTCTTTTAGTTGAACAAACAGAACAGAAAGAAGTTTCACACAATTCTTCTGTGTAGTTTTTATTTGTAGACATTCTTTTTCCCAATATAGGCCTCTTAGCGCTCAGAATGTCCAATTGCAGTTTCTACAGAAAGAGTGTTTCAGAACGGCTCAATCAAAAGTAAGGTTCAACTCTGTTAGTTGAATGCACAGAACAGAAAGGAGTTTCATACAATGCTTCTGTGTAGTTTATATTTGAACATATTCTCTTTTCCACTATTACCCACTTAGCGCTACGAATGTCCAGTTGCATTTTCTACAGACAGAGTGTTTCAAAACTGCTCAATCAAAAGTATGGTTTAACTCTGTTAGCTGTATGCTCAGATCAGAAAGAAGTTTCACAGAATGCTTCTGTGTAGTTTATATTTGAATATATTCCTTTTTCCACTACTACGCTCTTAGCGCTCCAAATGTCCAGTTGCATTTTCAACAGAAAGAGTGTTCAGATCTGCTCAATCAAAAGTATGGTTTAACTCTGTTAGCTGAATGCACAGATCAGAAAGAAGTTTCACCTAATGATTCTGTGTAGTTTATATTTGAAGACATTCCTTTTTCCACTATTACCCTCTTAGCGCTCCGAATCTCCACTTGCATTTTCTACAAAAAGAGTGTTTCATAACTGCTCAATCAAAAATAGGTTTTATCTCTGTTAACTGAATTTACAGATCAGAAATAAGTTTCACAGAATGCATCTGTGTAGTTTTTATTTGAAGATATTCTTTTTCCCAATGTAGGCCTCTTAGCGCTTAGCATGTCCAATTGCAGTTTCTACAGAAAGAGTGTTTCAGAACGGCTCAATCAAAAGTAAGGTTCAACTCTGTTAGTTGAATGCACAGAACAGAAAGAATTTTCACAGAATGCTACTGTGTAGTTTATATTTGAATATATTCCTTTTTCCACTCTTACCCTCTTAGCGCTCCGAATGTCCACTTGCATTTTCTACAGAAAGGGTGTTCAGTACTGCGCAATCAAAAGTATGGTTTAACTCTGTTAGCTTAATGAACATATCAGATATAAGTTTCACACAATGCTTCTGTGTAGTTTTTATTTGAAGATATTATTTTTCCCAATAGAGGCCTCTTAGCGCTCAGAATGTACAATTGCAGTTTCTACAGAAAGAGTGTTTCAGAAAGGCTCAATCAAAAGTAAGGTTCAACTCTGTTAGTTGAATGCACAGAACAGAAAGAAGTTTCATACAATGCTTCTGTGTAGTTTATATTTGAACATATTCTTTTTTCCACTATTACCCACTTAGCGCTACGAATGTCCAGTTGCATTTTCTACAGACAGAGTGTTTCAAATCTGCTCAATCATAAGTATGGTTTAACTCTGTTAGCTGAATGCTCAGATCAGAAAGAAGTTTCACAGAATGCTTCTGTGTAGTTTATATTTGAATATATTCCTTTTTCCACTACTACTCTCTTAGCGCTCCAAATGTCCAGTTGCATTTTCTACAGAAAGAGTGTTCAGATCTGCTCAATCAAAAGTATGGTTTAACTCTGTTAGCTGAATGCACAGATCAGAAAGAAGTTTCACAGAATGATTCTGTGTAGTTTATATATGGAGACATTCCTTTTTCCACTATTACCCTCTTAGCGCTCCGAATCTCCACTTGCATTTTCTACAGAAAGAGTGTTTCAGAACGGCTCAATCAACATTAAGGTTCAACTCTTTTAGTTGAACAAACAGAACAGAAAGAAGTTTCACACAATTCTTCTGTGTAGTTTTTATTTGTAGACATTCTTTTTCCCAATATAGGCCTCTTAGCGCTCAGAATGTCCAATTGCAGTTTCTACAGAAAGAGTGTTTCAGAACGGCTCAATCAAAAGTAAGGTTCAACTCTGTTAGTTGAATGCACAGAACAGAAAGGAGTTTCATACAATGCTTCTGTGTAGTTTATATTTGAACATATTCTCTTTTCCACTATTACCCACTTAGCGCTACGAATGTCCAGTTGCATTTTCTACAGACAGAGTGTTTCAAAACTGCTCAATCAAAAGTATGGTTTAACTCTGTTAGCTGTATGCTCAGATCAGAAAGAAGTTTCACAGAATGCTTCTGTGTAGTTTATATTTGAATATATTCCTTTTTCCACTACTACGCTCTTAGCGCTCCAAATGTCCAGTTGCATTTTCAACAGAAAGAGTGTTCAGATCTGCTCAATCAAAAGTATGGTTTAACTCTGTTAGCTGAATGCACAGATCAGAAAGAAGTTTCACCAAATGATTCTGTGTAGTTTATATTTGAAGACATTCCTTTTTCCACTATTACCCTCTTAGCGCTCCGAATCTCCACTTGCATTTTCTACAAAAAGAGTGTTTCATAACTGCTCAATCAAAAATAGGTTTTATCTCTGTTAACTGAATTTACAGATCAGAAATAAGTTTCACAGAATGCATCTGTGTAGTTTTTATTTGAAGATATTCTTTTTCCCAATGTAGGCCTCTTAGCGCTTAGCATGTCCAATTGCAGTTTCTACAGAAAGAGTGTTTCAGAACGGCTCAATCAAAAGTAAGGTTCAACTCTGTTAGTTGAATGCACAGAACAGAAAGAATTTTCACAGAATGCTACTGTGTAGTTTATATTTGAATATATTCCTTTTTCCACTCTTACCCTCTTAGCGCTCCGAATGTCCACTTGCATTTTCTACAGAAAGGGTGTTCAGTACTGCGCAATCAAAAGTATGGTTTAACTCTGTTAGCTTAATGAACATATCAGATATAAGTTTCACACAATGCTTCTGTGTAGTTTTTATTTGAAGATATTATTTTTCCCAATAGAGGCCTCTTAGCGCTCAGAATGTACAATTGCAGTTTCTACAGAAAGAGTGTTTCAGAAAGGCTCAATCAAAAGTAAGGTTCAACTCTGTTAGTTGAATGCACAGAACAGAAAGAAGTTTCATACAATGCTTCTGTGTAGTTTATATTTGAACATATTCTTTTTTCCACTATTACCCACTTAGCGCTACGAATGTCCAGTTGCATTTTCTACAGACAGAGTGTTTCAAAACTGCTCAATCAAAAGTATGGTTTAACTCTGTTAGCTGAATGCTCAGATCAGAAAGAAGTTTCACAGAATGCTTCTGTGTAGTTTATATTTGAATATATTCCTTTTTCCACTACTACGCTCTTAGCGCTCCAAATGTTCGGTTGCATTTTCTACAGAAAGAGTGTTCAGATCTGCTCAATCAAAAGTATGGTTTAACTCTGTTAGCTGAATGCACAGATCAGAAAGAAGTTTCACAGAATGATTCTGTGTAGTTTATATTTGGAGACATTCCTTTTTCCACTATTACCCTCTTAGCGCTCTGAATCTCCACTTGCATTTTCTACAGAAAGAGTGTTTCAGAACGGCTCAATCAAAACTAAGGTTCAACTCTTTTAGTTGAACAAACAGAACAGAAAGAAGTTTCACACAATTCTTCTGTGTAGTTTTTATTTGTAGACATTCTTTTTCCCAATATAGGCCTCTTAGCGCTCAGAATGTCCAATTGCAGTTTCTACAGAAAGACTGTTTCAGAACGGCTCAATCAAAAGTAAGGTTCAACTCTGTTAGTTGAATGCACAGAACAGAAAAAAGTTTCATACAATGCTTCTGTGTAGTTTATATTTGAACATATTCTTTTTTCCACTATTACCCACTTAGCGCTACGAATGTCCAGTTGCATTTTCTACAGACAGAGTGTTTCAAAACTGCTCAATCAAAAGTATGGTTTAATTCTGTTAGCTGAATGCTCAGATCAGAAAGAAGTTTCACAGAATGCTTCTGTGTAGTTTATATTTGAATATATTCCTTTTTCCACTACTACTCTCTTAGCGCTCCAAATGTTCGGTTGCATTTTCTACAGAAAGAGTGTTCAGATCTGCTCAATCAAAAGTATGGTTTAACTCTGTTAGCTGAATGCACAGATCAGAAAGAAGTTTCACCGAATGATTCTGTGTAGTTTATATTTGGAGACATTCCTTTTTCCACTATTACCCTCTTAGCGCTCCGAATCTCCACTTGCATTTTCTACAGAAAGTGTGTTTCAGAACGGCTCAATCAAAACTAAGGTTCAACTCTTTTAGTTGAACAAACAGAACAGAAAGAAGTTTCACACAATTCTTCTGTGTAGTTTTAATTTGTAGACATTCATTTTCCCAATATAGGCCTCTTAGCGCTCAGAATGTCCAATTGCAGTTTCCACAGAAAGAGTGTTTCAGAACGGCTCAATCAAAAGTAAGGTTCAACTCTGTTAGTTGAATGCACAGAACAGAAAGAAGTTTCATACAATGCTTCTGTGTAGTTTATATTTGAACATATTCTTTTTTCCACTATTACCCACTTAGCGCTACGAATGTCCAGTTGCATTTTCTACAGACAGAGTGTTTCAAAACTGCTCAATCAAAAGTATGGTTTAACTCTGTTAGCTGAATGCTCAGATCAGAAAGAAGTTTCACAGAATGCTTCTGTGTAGTTTATATTTGAATATATTCCTTTTTCCACTACTACGCTCTTAGCGCTCCAAATGTCCAGTTGCATTTTCTACAGAAAGAGTGTTCAGATCTGCTCAATCAAAAGTATGGTTTAACTCTGTTAGCTGAATGCACAGATCAGAAAGAAGTTTCACCGAATGATTCTGTGTAGTTTATATTTGAAGACATTCCTTTTTCCACTATTACCCTCTTAGCACTCCGAATCTCCACTTGCATTTTCTACAAAAAGAGTGTTTCATAACTGCTCAATCAAAAATATATTTTATCTCTGTTAACTGAATTTACAGATCAGAAATAAGTTTCACAGAGTGCATCTGTGTAGTTTTTATTTGAAGATATTCTTTTTCCCAATGTAGGCCTCTTAGCGCTTAGCATGTCCAATTGCAGTTTCTACAGAAAGAGTGTTTCAGAACGGCTCAATCAAAAGTAAGGTTCAACTCTGTTAGTTGAATGCACAGAACAGAAAGAATTTTCACAGAATGCTACTGTGTAGTTTATATTTGAATATATTCCTTTTTCCACTATTACCGTCTTAGCGCTCCGAATGTCCACTTGCATTTCCTACAGAAAGAGTGTTCAGAACTGCGCAATCAAAAGTATGGTTTAACTCTGTTAGCTTAATGAACATATCAGAAATAAGTTTCACACAATGCTTCTGTGTAGTTTTTATTTGAAGATATTATTTTTCCCAATAGAGGCCTCTTAGCGCTCAGAATGTCCAATTGCAGTTTCTACAGAAAGAGTGTTTCAGAAAGGCTCAATCAAAAGTAAGGTTCAACTCTGTTAGTTGAATGCACAGAACAGAAAGAAGTTTCATACAATGCTTCTGTGTAGTTTATATTTGAACATATTCTTTTTTCCACTATTACCCACTTAGCGCTACGAATGTCCAGTTGCATTTTCTACAGACAGAGTGTTTCAAAACTGCTCAATCAAAAGTATGGTTTAACTCTGTTAGCTGAATGCTCAGATCAGAAAGAAGTTTCACAGAATGCTTCTGTGTAGTTTATATTTGAATATATTCCTTTTTCCACTACTACTCTCTTAGCGCTCCAAATGTCCAGTTGCATTTTCTACAGAAAGAGTGTTCAGATCTGCTCAATCAAAAGTATGGTTTAACTCTGTTAGCTGAATGCACAGATCAGAAAGAAGTTTCACAGAATGATTCTGTGTAGTTTATATTTGGAGACATTCCTTTTTCCACTATTAACCTCTTAGCGCTCCGAATCTCCACTTGCATTTTCTACAGAAAGTGTGTTTCAGAACGGCTCAATCAAAACTAAGGTTCAACTCTTTTAGTTGAACAAACAGAACAGAAAGAAGTTTCACACAATTCTTCTGTGTAGTTTTTATTTGTAGACATTCTTTTTCCCAATATAGGCCTCTTAGCGCTCAGAATGTCCAATTGCAGTTTCTACAGAAAGAGTGTTTCAGAACGGCTCAATCAAAAGTAAGGTTCAACTCTGTTAGTTGAATGCACAGAACAGAAAGAAGTTTCATACAATGCTTCTGTGTAGTTTATATTTGAACATATATTTTTTCCACTATTACCCACTTAGCGCTACGAATGTCCAGTTGCATTTTCTACAGACAGAGTGTTTCAAAACTGCTCAATCAAAAGTATGGTTTAACTCTGTTAGCTGAATGCTCAGATCAGAAAGAAGTTTCACAGAATGCTTCTGTGTAGTTTATATTTGAATATATTCCTTTTTCCACTACTACGCTCTTAGCGCTCCAAATGTCCAGTTGCATTTTCAACAGAAAGAGTGTTCAGATCTGCTCAATCAAAAGTGTGGTTTAACTCTGTTAGCTGAATGCACAGATCAGAAAGAAGTTTCACCGAATGTTTCTGTGTAGTTTATATTTGAAGACATTCCTTTTTCCACTATTACCCTCTTAGCGCTCCGAATCTCCACTTGCATTTTCTACAAAAAGAGTGTTTCATAACTGCTCAATCAAAAATATGTTTTATCTCTGTTAACTGAATTTACAGATCAGAAATAAGTTTCACAGAATGCATCTGTGTAGTTTTTATTTGAAGATATTCTTTTTCCCAATGTAGGCCTCTTAGCGCTTAGCATGTCCAATTGCAGTTTCTACAGAAAGAGTGTTTCAGAACGGCTCAATCAAAAGTAAGGTTCAACTCAGTTGAATGCACAGAACAGAAAGAATTTTCACAGAATGCTACTGTGTAGTTTATATTTCAATATATTCCTTTTTCCACTATTACCCTCTTAGCGCTCCGAATGTCCACTTGCATTTTCTACAGAAAGAGTGTTCAGAACTGCGCAATAAAAAGTATGGTTTAACTCTGTTAGCTTAATGAACATATCAGAAATAAGTTTCACACAATGCTTCTGTGTAGTTTTTATTTGAAGATATTATTTTTCCCAATAGAGTCCTCTTAGCGCTCAGAATGTCCAATTGCAGTTTCTACAGAAAGAGTGTTTCAGAAAGGCTCAATCAAAATAACGTTCAACTCTGTTAGTTGAATGCACAGAACAGAAAGAAGTTTCATACAATGCTTCTGTGTAGTTTATATTTGAACATATTCTTTTTTCCACTATTACCCACTTAGCGCTACGAATGTCCAGTTGCATTTTCTACAGACAGAGTGTTTCAAAACTGCTCAATCAAAAGTATGGTTTAAATCTGTTAGCTGAATGCTCAGATCAGAAAGAAGTTTCACAGAATGCTTCTGTGTAGTTTATATTTGAATATATTCCTTTTTCCACTACTACTCTCTTAGCGCTCCAAATGTCCAGTTGCATTTTCTACAGAAAGAGTGTTCAGATCTGCTCAATCAAAAGTGTGGTTTAACTCTGTTAGCTGAATGCACAGATCAGAAAGAAGTTTCACAGAATGATTCTGTGTAGTTTATATTTGGAGACATTCCTTTTTCCACTATTACCCTCTTAGCGCTCCGAATCTCCACTTGCATTTTCTACAGAAAGTGTGTTTCAGAACGGCTCAATCAAAACTAAGGTTCAACTCTTTTAGTTGAACAAACAGAACAGAAAGAAGTTTCACAAAATTCTTCTGTGTAGTTTTTATTTGTAGACATTCTTTTTCCCAATATAGGCCTCTTAGCGCTCAGAATGTCCAATTGCAGTTTCTACAGAAAGAGTGTTTCAGAACGGCTCAATCAAAAGTAAGGTTCAACTCTGTTAGTTGAATGCACAGAACAGAAAGAAGTTTCATACAATGCTTCTGTGTAGTTTATATTTGAACATATACTTTTTTCCACTACTACCCACTTAGCGCTACGAATGTCCAGTTGCATTTTCTACAGACAGAGTGTTTCAAAACTGTTCAATCAAAAGTATGGTTTAACTCTGTTAGCTGAATGCTCAGATCAGAAAGAAGTTTCACAGAATGCTTCTGTGTAGTTTATATTTGAATATATTCCTTTTTCCACTACTACGCTCTTAGCGCTCCAAATGTCCAGTTGCATTTTCAACAGAAAGAGTGTTCAGATCTGCTCAATCAAAAGTATGGTTTAACTCTGTTAGCTGAATGCACAGATCAGAAAGAAGTTTCACCGAATGATTCTGTGTAGTTTATATTTGAAGACATTCCTTTTTCCACTATTACCCTCTTAGCGCTCCAAATCTCCACTTGCATTTTCTACAGAAAGTGTGTTTCAGAACGGCTCAATCAAAACTAAGGTTCAACTCTTTTAGTTGAACAAACAGAACAGAAAGAAGTTTCACACAATTCTTCTGTGTAGTTTTTATTTGTAGACATTCTTTTTCCCAATATAGACCTCTTAGCGCTCAGAATGTCCAATTGCAGTTTCTACAGAAAGAGTGTTTCAGAACGGCTCAATCAAAAGTAAGGTTCAACTCTGTTAGTTGAATGCACAGAACAGAAAGAAGTTTCATACAATGCTTCTGTGTAGTTTATATTTGAACATATTCTTTTTTCCACTATTACCCACTTAGCGCTACGAATGTCCAGTTGCATTTTCTACAGACAGAGTGTTTCAAAACTGCTCAATCAAAAGTATGGTTTAACTCTGTTAGCTGAATGCTCAGATCAGAAAGAAGTTTCACAGAATGCTTCTGTGTAGTTTTTATTTGAATATATTCCTTTTTCCACTACTACGCTCTTAGCGCTCCAAATGTCCAGTTGCATTTTCTACAGAAAGAGTGTTCAGATCTGCTCAATCAAAAGTATGGTTTAACTCTGTTAGCTGAATGCACAGATCAGAAAGAAGTTTCACCGAATGATTCTGTGTAGTTTATATTTGAAGACATTCCTTTTTCCACTGTTACCCTCTTAGCGCTCCGAATCTCCACTTGCATTTTCTACAAAAAGAGTGTTTCATAACTGCTCAATCAAAAATATGTTTTATATCTGTTAACTGAATTTACAGATCAGAAATAAGTTTCACAGTATGCATCTGTGTAGTTTTTATTTGAAGATATTCTTTTTCCCAATGTAGGCCTCTTAGCGCTTAGCATGTCCAATTGCAGTTACTAAAGAAAGAGTGTTTCAGAACGGCTCAATCAAAAGTAAGGTTCAACTCTGTTAGTTGAATGCACAGAACAGAAAGAATTTTCACAGAATGCTACTGTGTAGTTTATATTTGAATATATTCCTTTTTCCACTATTACCCTCTTAGCGCTCCGAATGTCCACTTGCATTTTCTACAGAAAGAGTGTTCAGAACTGCGCAATCAAAAGTATGGTTTAACTCTGTTAGCTTAATGAACATATCAGAAATAAGTTTCACACAATGCTTCTGTGTAGTTTTTATTTGAAGATATTATTTTTCCCAATAGAGGCCTCTTAGCGCTCAGAATGTCCAATTGCAGTTTCTACAGAAAGAGTGTTTCAGAAAGGCTCAATCAAAAGTAAGGTTCAACTCTGTTAGTTGAATGAACAGAACAGAAAGAAGTTTCATACAATGCTTCCGTGTAGTTTATATTTGAACATATTCTTTTTTCCACTATTACCCACTTAGCGCTACGAATGTCCAGTTGCATTTTCTACAGACAGAGTGTTTCAAAACTGCTCAATCAAAAGTATGGTTTAACTCTGTTAGCTGAATGCACAGATCAGAAAGAAGTTTCACAGAATGCTTCTGTGTAGTTTATATTTGAATATATTCCTTTTTGCACTACTACTCTCTTAGCGCTCCAAATGTCCAGTTGCATTTTCTACAGAAAGAGTGGTCAGATCTGCTCAATCAAAAGTATGGTTTAACTCTGTTAGCTGAATGCACAGATCAGAAAGAAGTTTCACAGAATGATTCTGTGTAGTTTATATTTGGAGACATTGCTTTTTCCACTATTACCCTCTTAGCGCTCCGATTCTCCACTTGCATTTTCTACAGAAAGAGTGTTTCACAACGGCTCAATCAAAACTAAGGTTCAACTCTTTTAGTTGAACAAACAGAACAGAAAGAAGTTTCACACAATTCTTCTGTGTAGTTTTTATTTGTAGACATTCGTTTTCCCAATATAGGCCTCTTAGCGCTCAGAATGACCAATTGCAGTTTCTACAGAAAGAGTGTTTCAGAACGGCTCAATCAAAAGTAAGGTTCAACTCTGTTAGTTGAATGCACAGAACAGAAAGAAGTTTCATACAATGCTTCTGTGTAGTTTATATTTGAACATATTATTTTTTCCACTATTACCCACTTAGCGCTACGAATGTCCAGTTGCATTTTCTACAGACAGAGTGTTTCAAAACTGCTCAATCAAAAGTATGGTTTAACTCTGTTAGCTGAATGCTCAGATCAGAAAGAAGTTTCACAGAATGCTTCTGTGTAGTTTATATTTGAATATATTCCTTTT
Organism: Symphalangus syndactylus; assembly: GCF_028878055.3. Classification (NCBI taxonomy): domain Eukaryota; kingdom Metazoa; phylum Chordata; class Mammalia; order Primates; family Hylobatidae; genus Symphalangus; species Symphalangus syndactylus. The sequence goes on from NC_072439.2 coordinate 1,345,788, forward strand.
TCCACTACTACGCTCTTAGCGCTCCAAATGTCCAGTTGCATTTTCTACAGAAAGAGTGTTCAGATCTGCTCAATCAAAAGTATGGTTTAACTCTGTTAGCTGAATGCACAGATCAGAAAGAAGTTTCACCGAATGATTCTGTGTAGTTTATATTTGAAGACATTCCTTTTTCCACTGTTACCCTCTTAGCGCTCCGAATCTCCACTTGCATTTTCTACAAAAAGAGTGTTTCATAACTGCTCAATCAAAAATATGTTTTATATCTGTTAACTGAATTTACAGATCAGAAATAAGTTTCACAGAATGCATCTGTGTAGTTTTTATTTGAAGATATTCTTTTTCCCAATGTAGGCCTCTTAGCGCTTAGCATGTCCAATTGCAGTTACTACAGAAAGAGTGTTTCAGAACGGCTCAATCAAAAGTAAGGTTCAACTCTGTTAGTTGAATGCACAGAACAGAAAGAATTTTCACAGAATGCTACTGTGTAGTTTATATTTGAATATATTCCTTTTTCCACTATTACCCTCTAAGCGCTCCGAATGTCCACTTGCATTTTCTACAGAAAGAGTGTTCAGAACTGCGCAATCAAAAGTATGGTTTAACTCTTTTAGCTAAATGAACATATCAGAAATAAGTTTCACACAATGCTTCTGTGTAGTTTTTATTTGAAGATATTGTTTTTCCCAATATAGGCCTCTTAGCGCTCAGAATGTCCAATTGCAGTTTCTACAGAAAGAGTGTTTCAGAAAGGCTCAATCAAAAGTAAGATTCAACTCTGTTAGTTGAATGCACAGAACAGAAAGTAGTTTCATACAATGCTTCTGTGTAGTTTATATTTGAACATATTCTTTTTTCCACTATTACCCACTTAGCGCTACGAATGTCCAGTTGCATTTTCTACAGACAGAGTGTTTCAAAACTGCTCAATCAAAAGTATGGTTTAACTCTGTTAGCTGAATGCTCAGATCAGAAAGACGTTTCACAGAATGCTTCTGTGTAGTTTATATGTGAATATATTCCTTTTTCCACTACTACTCTCTTAGCGCTCCAAATGTCCAGTTGCATTTTCTACAGAAAGAGTGTTCAGATCTGCTCAATCAAAAGTATGCTTTAACTCTGTTAGCTTAATGCCCAGATCAGAAAGAAGTTTCACAGAATGATTCTGTGTAGTTTATATTTGGAGACATTCATTTTTCCACTATTACCCTCTTAGCGCTCCGAATCTCCACTTGCATTTTCTACGGAAAGAGTGTTTCAGAACGGCTCAATCAAAACTAAGGTTCAACTCTTTTAGTTGAACAAACAGAACAGAAAGAAGTTTCACACAATTCTTCTGTGTAGTTTTTATTTGTAGACATTCTTTTTCCCAATATAGGCCTCTTAAAGCTCAGAATGTCCAATTGCAGTTTCTACAGAAAGAGTGTTTCAGAACGGCTCAATTAAAAGTAAGGTTCAACTCTGTTAGTTGAAAGCACAGAACAGAAAGAAGTTTCATACAATGCTTCTGTGTAGTTTATATTTGAACATATATTTTTTCCACTATTACCCACTTAGCGCTACGAATGTCCAGTTGCATTTTCTACAGACAGAGTGTTTCAAAACTGCTCAATCAAAAGTATGGTTTAACTCTGTTAGCTGAATGCTCAGATCAGAAAGAAGTTTCACAGAATGCTTCTGTGTAGTTTATATTTGAATATATTCCTTTTTCCACTACTACTCTCTTAGCGCTCCAAAGGTCCAGTTGCATTTTCTACAGAAAGAGTGTTCAGATCTGCTCAATCAAAAGTATGTTTTAACTCTGTTAGCTGAATGCACAGATCAGAAAGAAGTTTCACAGAATGATTCTGTGTAGTTTATATTTGGAGACATTCCTTTTTCCACTATTACCCTCTTAGCGCTCCGAATCTCCACTTGCATTTTCTACAGAATGTGTGTTTCAGAACGGCTCAATCAAAACTAAGGTTCAACTCTTTTAGTTGAACAAACAGAACAGAAAAAAGTTTCACACAATTCTTCTGTGTAGTTTTAATTTGTAGACATTCATTTTCCCAATATAGGCCTCTTAGCGCTCAGAATGTCCAATTGCAGTTTCTACAGAAAGAGTGTTTCAGAACGGCTCAATCAAAAGTAAGGTTCAACTCTGTTAGTTGAATGCACAGAACAGAAAGAAGTTTCATACAATGCTTCTGTGTAGTTTATATTTGAACATATTCTTTTTTCCACTATTACCCACTTAGCGCTACGAATGTCCAGTTGCATTTTCTACAGACAGAGTGTTTCAAAACTGCTCAATCAAAAGTATGGTTTAACTCTGTTAGCTGAATGCTCAGATCAGAAAGAAGTTTCACAGAATGCTTCTGTGTAGTTTATATTTGAATATATTCCTTTTTCCACTACTACGCTCTTAGCGCTCCAAATGTCCAGTTGCATTTTCTACAGAAAGAGTGTTCAGATCTGCTCAATCAAAAGTATGGTTTAACTCTGTTAGCTGAATGCACAGATCAGAAAGAAGTTTCACCGAATGATTCTGTGTAGTTTATATTTGAAGACATTCCTTTTTCCACTATTACCCTCTTAGCACTCCGAATCTCCACTTGCATTTTCTACAAAAAGAGTGTTTCATAACTGCTCAATCAAAAATATATTTTATCTCTGTTAACTGAATTTACAGATCAGAAATAAGTTTCACAGAGTGCATCTGTGTAGTTTTTATTTGAAGATATTCTTTTTCCCAATGTAGGCCTCTTAGCGCTTAGCATGTCCAATTGCAGTTTCTACAGAAAGAGTGTTTCAGAACGGCTCAATCAAAAGTAAGGTTCAACTCTGTTAGTTGAATGCACAGAACAGAAAGAATTTTCACAGAATGCTACTGTGTAGTTTATATTTGAATATATTCCTTTTTCCACTATTACCGTCTTAGCGCTCCGAATGTCCACTTGCATTTCCTACAGAAAGAGTGTTCAGAACTGCGCAATCAAAAGTATGGTTTAACTCTGTTAGCTTAATGAACATATCAGAAATAAGTTTCACACAATGCTTCTGTGTAATTTTTATTTGAAGTTATTATTTTTCCCAATAGAGGCCTCTTAGCGCTCAGAATGTCCAATTGCAGTTTCTACAGAAAGAGTGTTTCAGAAAGGCTCAATCAAAAGTAAGGTTCAACTCTGTTAGTTGAATGCACAGAACAGAAAGAAGTTTCATACAATGCTTCTGTGTAGTTTATATTTGAACATATTCTTTTTTCCACTATTACCCACTTAGCGCTACGAATGTCCAGTTGCATTTTCTACAGACAGAGTGTTTCAAAACTGCTCAATCAAAAGTATGGTTTAATTCTGTTAGCTGAGTGCTCAGATCAGAAAGAAGTTTCACAGAATGCTTCTGTGTAGTTTATATTTGAATATATTCCTTTTTCCACTACTACTCTCTTAGCGCTCCAAATGTCCAGTTGCATTTTCTACAGAAAGAGTGTTCAGATCTGCTCAATCAAAAGTATGGTTTAACTCTGTTAGCTGAATGCACAGATCAGAAAGAAGTTTCACAGAATGATTCTGTGTAGTTTATAATTGGAGACATTCCTTTTTCCACTATTAACCTCTTAGCGCTCCGAATCTCCACTTGCATTTTCTACAGAAAGTGTGTTTCAGAACGGCTCAATCAAAACTAAGGTTCAACTCTTTTAGTTGAACAAACAGAACAGAAAGAAGTTTCACACAATTCTTCTGTGTAGTTTTTATTTGTAGACATTCTTTTTCCCAATATAGGCCTCTTAGCGCTCAGAATGTCCAATTGCAGTTTCTACAGAAAGAGTGTTTCAGAACGGCTCAATCAAAAGTAAGGTTCAACTCTGTTAGTTGAATGCACAGAACAGAAAGAAGTTTCATACAATGCTTCTGTGTAGTTTATATTTGAACATATATTTTTTCCACTATTACCCACTTAGCGCTACGAATGTCCAGTTGCATTTTCTACAGACAGAGTGTTTCAAAACTGCTCAATCAAAAGTATGGTTTAACTCTGTTAGCTGAATGCTCAGATCAGAAAGAAGTTTCACAGAATGCTTCTGTGTAGTTTATATTTGAATATATTCCTTTTTCCACTACTACGCTCTTAGCGCTCCAAATGTCCAGTTGCATTTTCAACAGAAAGAGTGTTCAGATCTGCTCAATCAAAAGTATGGTTTAACTCTGTTAGCTGAATGCACAGATCAGAAAGAAGTTTCACCGAATGATTCTGTGTAGTTTATATTTGAAGACATTCCTTTTTCCACTATTACCCTCTTAGCGCTCCGAATCTCCACTTGCATTTTCTACAAAAAGAGTGTTTCATAACTGCTCAATCAAAAATATGTTTTATCTCTGTTAACTGAATTTACAGATCAGAAATAAGTTTCACAGAATGCATCTGTGTAGTTTTTATTTGAAGATATTCTTTTTCCCAATGTAGGCCTCTTAGCGCTTAGCATGTCCAATTGCAGTTTCTACAGAAAGAGTGTTTCAGAACGGCTCAATCAAAAGTAAGGTTCAACTCAGTTGAATGCACAGAACAGAAAGAATTTTCACAGAATGCTACTGTGTAGTTTATATTTCAATATATTCCTTTTTCCACTATTACCCTCTTAGCGCTCCGAATGTCCACTTGCATTTTCTACAGAAAGAGTGTTCAGAACTGCGCAATAAAAAGTATGGTTTAACTCTGTTAGCTTAATGAACATATCAGAAATAAGTTTCACACAATGCTTCTGTGTAGTTTTTATTTGAAGATATTATTTTTCCCAATAGAGTCCTCTTAGCGCTCAGAATGTCCAATTGCAGTTTCTACAGAAAGAGTGTTTCAGAAAGGCTCAATCAAAAGTAAGGTTCAACTCTGTTAGTTGAATGCACAGAACAGAAAGTAGTTTCATACAATGCTTCTGTGTAGTTTATATTTGAAAATATTCTTTTTTCCACTATTACCCACTTAGCGCTACGAATGTCCAGTTGCATTTTCTACAGACAGAGTGTTTCAAAACTGCTCAATCAAAAGTATGGTTTAAATCTGTTAGCTGAATGCTCAGATCAGAAAGAAGTTTCACAGAATGCTTCTGTGTAGTTTATATTTGAATATATTCCTTTTTCCACTACTACTCTCTTAGCGCTCCAAAGGTCCAGTTGCATTATCTACAGAAAGAGTGTTCAGATCTGCTCAATCAAAAGTATGGTTTAACTCTGTTAGCTGAATGCACAGATCAGAAAGAAGTTTCACAGAATGATTCTGTGTAGTTTATATTTGGAGACATTCCTTTTTCCACTATTACCCTCTTAGCGCTCCGAATTTCCACTTGCATTTTCTACAGAAAGAGTGTTTCAGAACGGGTCAATCAAAACTAAGGTTCAACACTTTTAGTTGAACAAACAGAACAGAAAGAAGTTTCACACAATTCTTCTGTGTAGTATTTAATTGTAGACATTCTTTTTCCCAATATAGGCCTCTTAGCGCTCAGAATGTCCAATTGCAGTTTCTACAGAAAGAGTGTTTCAGAACGGCTCAATCAAAAGTAAGGTTCAACTCTGTTAGTTGAATGCACAGAACAGAAAGAAGTGTCATACAATGCTTCTGTGTAGTTTATATTTGAACATATTCTTTTATCCACTATTACCCACTTAGCGCTACGAATGTCCAGTTGCATTTTCTACAGACAGAGTGTTTCAAAACTGCTCAATCAAAAGTATGGTTTAACTCTGTTAGCTGAATGCTCAGATCAGAAAGAAGTTTCACAGAATGCTTCTGTGTAGTTTATATTTGAATATATTCCTTTTTCCACTACTACGCTCTTAGCGCTCCAAATGTCCAGTTGCATTTTCAACAGAAAGAGTGTTCAGATCTGCTCAATCAAAAGTATGGTTTAACTCTGTTAGCTGAATGCACAGATCAGAAAGAAGTTTCACCGAATGATTCTGTGTAGTTTATATTTGAAGACATTCCTTTTTCCACTATTACCCTCTTAGCGCTCCGAATCTCCACTTGCATTTTCTACAAAAAGAGTGTTTCATAACTGCTCAATCAAAAATATGTTTTATCTCTGTTAACTGAATTTACAGATCAGAAATAAGTTTCACAGAATGCATCTGTGTAGTTTTTATTTGAAGATATTCTTTTTCCCAATGTAGGCCTCTTAGCGCTTAGCATGTCCAATTGCAGTTTCTACAGAAAGAGTGTTTCAGAACGGCTCAATCAAAAGTAAGGTTCAACTAAGTTGAATGCACAGAACAGAAAGAATTTTCACAGAATGCTACTGTGTAGTTTATATTTCAATATATTCCTTTTTCCACTATTACCCTCTTAGCGCTCCGAATGTCCACTTGCATTTTCTACAGAAAGAGTGTTCAGAACTGCGCAATAAAAAGTATGGTTTAACTCTGTTAGCTTAATGAACATATCAGAAATAAGTTTCACACAATGCTTCTGTGTAGTTTTTATTTGAAGATATTATTTTTCCCAATAGAGTCCTCTTAGCGCTCAGAATGTCCAATTGCAGTTTCTACAGAAAGAGTGTTTCAGAAAGGCTCAATCAAAAGTAAGGTTCAACTCTGTTAGTTGAATGCACAGAACAGAAAGAAGTTTCATACAATGCTTCTGTGTAGTTTATATTTGAAAATATTCTTTTTTCCACTATTACCCACTTAGCGCTACGAATGTCCAGTTGCATTTTCTACAGACAGAGTGTTTCAAAACTGCTCAATCAAAAGTATGGTTTAAATCTGTTAGCTGAATGCTCAGATCAGAAAGAAGTTTCACAGAATGCTTCTGTGTAGTTTATATTTGAATATATTCCTTTTTCCACTACTACTCTCTTAGCGCTCCAAAGGTCCAGTTGCATTATCTACAGAAAGAGTGTTCAGATCTGCTCAATCAAAAGTATGGTTTAACTCTGTTAGCTGAATGCACAGATCAGAAAGAAGTTTCACAGAATGATTCTGTGTAGTTTATATATGGAGACATTCCTTTTTCCACTATTACCCTCTTAGCGCTCCGAATTTCCACTTGCATTTTCTACAGAAAGAGTGTTTCAGAACGGGTCAATCAAAACTAAGGTTCAACACTTTTAGTTGAACAAACAGAACAGAAAGAAGTTTCACACAATTCTTCTGTGTAGTATTTAATTGTAGACATTCTTTTTCCCAATATAGGCCTCTTAGCGCTCAGAATGTCCAATTGCAGTTTCTACAGAAAGAGTGTTTCAGAACGGCTCAATCAAAAGTAAGGTTCAACTCTGTTAGTTGAATGCACAGAACAGAAAGAAGTGTCATACAATGCTTCTGTGTAGTTTATATTTGAACATATTCTTTTATCCACTATTACCCACTTAGCGCTACGAATGTCCAGTTGCATTTTCTACAGACAGAGTGTTTCAAAACTGCTCAATCAAAAGTATGGTTTAACTCTGTTAGCTGAATGCTCAGATCAGAAAGAAGTTTCACAGAATGCTTCTGTGTATTTTATATTTGAATATATTCCTTTTTCCACTACTAGTCTCTTAGCGCTCCAAATGTCCAGTTGCATTTTCTACAGAAAGACTGTTCAGATCTGCTCAATCAAAAGTATGGTTTAACTCTGTTAGCTGAATGCACAGATCAGAAAGCAGTTTCACCGAATGATTCTGTGTAGTTTATATTTGAAGACATTCCTTTTTCCACTGTTACCCTCTTAGCGCTCCGAATCTCCACTTGCATTTTCTACAAAAAGAGTGTTTCATAACTGCTCAATCAATAATATGTTTTATATCTGTTAACTGAATTTACAGATCAGAAATAAGTTTCACAGAATGCATCTGTGTAGTTTTTATTTGAAGATATTCTTTTTCCCAATGTAGGCCTCTTAGCGCTTAGCATGTCCAATTGCAGTTACTACAGAAAGAGTGTTTCAGAACTGCTCAATCAAAAGTAAGGTTCAACTCTGTTAGTTAAATGCACAGAACAGAAAGAATTTTCACAGAATGCTACTGTGTAGTTTATATTTGAATATATTCCTTTTTCCACTATTACCCTCTTAGCGCTCCGAATCTCCACTTGCATTTTCTACAAAAAGAGTGTTTCATAACTGCTCAATCAAAAATATGTTTTATATCTTTTAACTGAATTTACAGATCAGAAATAAGTTTCACAGAATGCATCTGTGTAGTTTTTATTTGAAGATATTCTTTTTCCCAATGTAGGCCTCTTAGCGCTTTGCATGTCCAATTGCAGTTACTAAAGAAAGAGTGTTTCAGAACGGCACAATCAAAAGTAAGGTTCAACTCTGTTAGTTGAATGCACAGAACAGAAAGTATTTTCACAGAATGCTACTGTGTAGTTTATATTTGAATATATTCCTTTTTCCACTATTACCCTCTTAGCGCTCCGAATGTCCACTTGCATTTTCTACAGAAAGAGTGTTCAGAACTGCGCAATCAAAAGTATGGTTTAACTCTGTTAGCTTAATGAACATATAAGAAATAAGTTTCACACAATGCTTCTGTGTAGTTTTTATTTGAAGATATTATTTTTTCCAATAGAGGCCTCTTAGCGCTCAGAATGTCCAATTGCAGTTTCTACAGAAAGAGTGTTTCAGAAAGGCTCAATCAAAAGTAAGGTTCAACTCTGTTATTTGAATGCACAGAACAGAAAGAAGTTTCATACAATGCTTCTGTGTAGTTTATATTTGAACATATTCTTTTTTCCACTATTACCCACTTAGCGCTAGGAATGTCCAGTTGCATTTTCTACAGACAGAGTGTTTCAAAACTGCTCAATCAAAAGTATGGTTTAACTCTGTTAGCTGAATGCTCAGATCAGAAAGAAGTTTCACAGAATGCTTATGTGTAGTTTATATTTGAATATATTCCTTTTTCCACTACTACTCTCTTAGCGCTCCAAATGTCCAGTTGCATTATCTACAGAAAGAGTGTTCAGATCTGCTCAATCAAAAGTATGGTTTAACTCTGTTAGCTGAATGCACAGATCAGAAAGCAGTTTCACAGAATGATTCTGTGTAGTTTATATTTGGAGACATTCCTTTTTCCACTATTACCCTCTTAGCGCTCCGAATCTCCACTTGCATTTTCTACAGAAAGAGTGTTTCAGAACGGCTCAATCAAAACTAAGGTTCAACTCTTTTAGTTGAAAAAACAGAACAGAAAGAAGTTTCACACAATTCTTCTGTGTAGTTTTTATTTGTAGACATTCTTTTTCCCAATATAGGCCTCTTAGCGCTCAGAATGTCCAATTGCAGTTTCTACAGAAAGAGTGTTTCAGAACGGCTCAATCAAAAGTAAGGTTCAACTCTGTTAGTTGAATGCACAGAACAGAAAGAAGTTTCATACAATGCTTCTGTGTAGTTTATATTTGAACATATTCTTTTTTCCACTATTACCCACTTAGCGCTACGAATGTCCAGTTGCATTTTCTACAGACAGAGTGTTTCAAAACTGCTGAATCAAAAGTATGGTTTAACTCTGTTAGCTGAATGCTCAGATCAGAAAGAAGTTTCACAGAATGCTTCTGTGTAGTTTATATTTGAATATATTCCTTTTTCCACTACTACGCTCTTAGCGCTCCAAATGTCCAGTTGCATTTTCTACAGAAAGAGTGTTCAGATCTGCTCAATCAAAAGTATGGTTTAACTCTGTTAGCTGAATGCACAGATCAGAAAGAAGTTTCACAGAATGATTCTGTGTAGTTTATATTTGAAGACATTCCTTTTTCCACTGTTACCTTCTTAGCGCTCCGAATCTCCACTTGCATTTTCTACAAAGAGAGTGTTTCATAACTGCTCAATCAAAAATATGTTTTATATCTGTTAACTGAATTTACAGATCAGAAATTAGTTTCACAGAATGCATCTGTGTAGTTTTTATTTGAAGATATTCTTTTTCCCAATGTAGGCCTCTTAGCGCTTAGCATGTCCAATTGCAGTTACTACAGGAAGAGTGTTTCAGAACGGCTCAATCAAAAGTAAGGTTCAACTCTGTTAGTTGAATGCACAGAACAGAAAGAATTTTCACAGAATGCTACTGTGTAGTTTATATTTGAATATATTCCTTTTTCCACTATTACCCTCTTAGCGCTCCGAATGTCCACTTGCATTTTCTACAGAAAGAGTGTTCAGAACTGCGCAATCAAAACTATGGTTTAACTCTCTTAGCTTAATGAACATATCAGAAATAAGTTTCACACAATGCTTCTGTGTAATTTTTATTTGAAGATATTATTTTTCCCAATAGAGGCCTCTTAGCGCTCAGAATGTCCAATTGCAGTTTCTACAGAAAGAGTGTTTCAGAAAGGCTCAATCAAAATAACGTTCAACTCTGTTAGTTGAATGCACAGAACAGAAAGAAGTTTCATACAATGCTTCTGTGTAGTTTGTATTTGAACATATTCTTTTTTCCACTATTACCCTCTTAGCGCTACGAATGTCCAGTTGCATTTTCTACAGACAGAGTGTTTCAAAACTGCTCAATCAAAAGTATGGTTTAAATCTGTTAGCTGAATGCTCAGATCAGAAAGAAGTTTCACAGAATGCTTCTGTGTAGTTTATATTTGAATATATTCCTTTTTCCACTACTACTCTCTTAGCGCTCCAAATGTCCAGTTGCATTTTCTACAGAAAGAGTGTTCAGATCTGCTCAATCAAAAGTGTGGTTTAAATCTGTTAGCTGAATGCACAGATCAGAAAGAAGTTTCACAGAATGATTCTGTGTAGTTTATATTTGGAGACATTCCTTTTTCCACTATTACCCTCTTAGCGCTCCGATTCTCCACTTGCATTTTCTACAGAAAGAGTGTTTCACAACGGCTCAATCAAAACTAAGGTTCAACTCTTTTAGTTGAACAAACAGAACAGAAAGAAGTTTCACACAATTCTTCTGTGTAGTTTTTATTTGAAGACATTCGTTTTCCCAATATAGGCCTCTTAGCGCTCAGAATGACCAATTGCAGTTTCTACAGAAAGAGTGTTTCAGAACGGCTCAATCAAAAGTAAGGTTCAACTCTGTTAGTTGAATGCACAGAACAGAAAGAAGTTTCATACAATGCTTCTGTGTAGTTTATATTTGAACATATTATTTTTTCCACTATTACCCACTTAGCGCTACGAATGTCCAGTTGCATTTTCTACAGACAGAGTGTTTCAAAACTGCTCAATCAAAAGTATGGTTTAAGTCTGTTAGCTGAATGCTCAGATCAGAAAGAAGTTTCACAGAATGCTTCTGTGTAGTTTATATTTGAATATATTCCTTTTTCCACTACTACGCTCTTAGCGCTCCAAATGTCCAGTTGCATTTTCTACAGAAAGAGTGTTCAGATCTGCTCAATCAAAAGTATGGTTTAACTCTGTTAGCTGAATGCACAGATCAGAAAGAAGTTTCACCGAATGATTCTGTGTAGTTTATATTTGAAGACATTCCTTTTTCCACTGTTACCCTCTTAGCGCTCCGAATCTCCACTTGCATTTTCTACAAAAAGAGTGTTTCATAACTGCTCAATCAAAAATATGTTTTATATCTGTTAACTGAATTTACAGATCAGAAATAAGTTTCACAGAATGCATCTGTGTAGTTTTTATTTGAAGATATTCTTTTTCCCAATGTAGGCCTCTTAGCGCTTAGCATGTCCAATTGCAGTTACTACAGAAAGAGTGTTTCAGAACGGCTCAATCAAAAGTAAGGTTCAACTCTGTTAGTTGAATGCACAGAACAGAAAGAATTTTCACAGAATGCTACTGTGTAGTTTATATTTGAATATATTCCTTTTTCCACTATTACCCTCTTAGCGCTCCGAATTTCCACTTGCATTTTCTACAGAAAGAGTGTTCAGAACTGCGCAATCAAAAGTATGGTTTAACTCTTTTAGCTAAATGAACATATCAGAAATAAGTTTCACACAATGCTTCTGTGTAGTTTTTATTTGAAGATATTATTTTTCCCAATATAGGCCTCTTAGCGCTCAGAATGTCCAATTGCAGTTTCTACAGAAAGAGTGTTTCAGAAAGGCTCAATCAAAAGTAAGATTCAACTCTGTTAGTTGAATGCACAGAACAGAAAGTAGTTTCATACAATGCTTCTGTGTAGTTTATATTTGAACATATTCTTTTTTCCACTATTACCCACTTAGCGCTACGAATGTCCAGTTGCATTTTCTACAGACAGAGTGTTTCAAAACTGCTCAATCAAAAGTATGGTTTAACTCTGTTAGCTGAATGCTCAGATCAGAAAGACGTTTCACAGAATGCTTCTGTGTAGTTTATATGTGAATATATTCCTTTTTCCACTACTACTCTCTTAGCGCTCCAAATGTCCAGTTGCATTTTCTACAGAAAGAGTGTTCAGATCTGCTCAATCAAAAGTATGCTTTAACTCTGTTAGCTGAATGCACAGATCAGAAAGAAGTTTCACAGAATGATTCTGTGTAGTTTATATTTGGAGACATTCATTTTTCCACTATTACCCTCTTAGCGCTCCGTATCTCCACTTGCATTTTCTACGGAAAGAGTGTTTCAGAACGGCTCAATCAAAACTAAGGTTCAACTCTTTTAGTTGAACAAACAGAACAGAAAGAAGTTTCACACAATTCTTCTGTGTAGTTTTTATTTGTAGACATTCTTTTTCCCAATATAGGCCTCTTAAAGCTCAGAATGTCCAATTGCAGTTTCTACAGAAAGAGTGTTTCAGAACGGCTCAATTAAAAGTAAGGTTCAACTCTGTTAGTTGAAAGCACAGAACAGAAAGAAGTTTCATACAATGCTTCTGTGTAGTTTATATTTGAACATATTCTTTTTTCCACTATTACCCACTTAGCGCTACGAATGTCCAGTTGCATTTTCTACAGACAGAGTGTTTCAAAACTGCTCAATCAAAAGTATGGTTTAACTCTGTTAGCTGTATGCTCAGATCAGAAAGAAGTTTCACAGAATGCTTCTGTGTAGTTTATATTTGAATATATTCCTTTTTCCACTACTACGCTCTTAGCGCTCCAAATGTCCAGTTGCATTTTCAACAGAAAGAGTGTTCAGATCTGCTCAATCAAAAGTATGGTTTAACTCTGTTAGCTGAATGCACAGATCAGAAAGAAGTTTCACCTGATGATTCTGTGTAGTTTATATTTGAAGACATTCCTTTTTCCACTATTACCCTCTTAGCGCTCCGAATCTCCACTTGCATTTTCTACAAAAAGAGTGTTTCATAACTGCTCAATCAAAAATATATTTTATCTCTGTTAACTGAATTTACAGATCAGAAATAAGTTTCACAGAATGCATCTGTGTAGTTTTTATTTGAAGATATTCTTTTTCCTAATGTAGGCCTCTTAGCGCTTAGCATGTCCAATTGCAGTTTCTACACAAAGAGTGTTTCAGAACGGCTCAATCAAAAGTAAGGTTCAACTCTGTTAGTTGAATGCACAGAACAGAAAGAATTTTCACAGAATGCTACTGTGTAGTTTAAATTTGAATATATTCTTTTTTCCACTATTACCCTCTTAGCGCTCCGAATGTCCACTTGCATTTTCTACAGAAAGAGTGTTCAGAACTGCGCAATCAAAAGTATGGTTTAACTCTGTTAGCTTAATGAACATATCAGAAATAAGTTTCACACAATGCTTCTGTGTAGTTTTTATTTGAAGATATTATTTTTCCCAATATAGGTCTCTTAGCGCTCAGAATGTCCAATTGCAGTTTCTACAGAAAGAGTGTTTCAGAAAGACTCAATCAAAAGTAAGGTTCAACTCTGTTAGTTGAATGCACAGAACAGAAAGAAGTTTCATACAATGCTTCTGTGTAGTTTATATTTGAACATATTCTTTTTTCCACTATTACCGACTTAGCGCTACGAATGTCCAGTTGCATTTTCTACAGACAGAGTGTTTCAAATCTGCTCAATCAAAAGTATGGTTTAAATCTGTTAGCTGAATGCTCAGATCAGAAAGAAGTTTCACAGAATGCTTCTGTGTAGTTTATATTTGAATATATTCCTTTTTCCACTACTACGCTCTTAGCGCTCCAAATGTCCAGTTGCATTTTCAACAGAAAGAGTGTTCAGATCTGCTCAATCAAAAGTATGGTTTAACTCTGTTAGTTGAAGGCACAGAACAGAAAGAATTTTCACAGAATGCTACTGTGTAGTTTATATTTGAATATATTCCTTTTTCCACTATTACCCTCTTAGCGCTCCGAATGTCCACTTGCATTTTCTACAGAAAGAGTGTTCAGAACTGCGCAATCAAAAGTATTGTTTAACTCTGTTAGCTTAATGAACATATCAGAAATAAGTTTCACACAATTCTTCTGTGTAGTTTTTATTTGAAGATATTATTTTTCCCAATATAGGCCTCTTAGCGCTCAGAATGTCCAATTGCAGTTTCTACAGAAAGAGTGTTTCAGAAAGGCTCAATCAAAAGTAAGGTTCAACTCTGTTAGATGAATTCACAGAACAGAAAGTAGTTTCATACAATGCTTCTGTGTAGTTTATATTTGAAAATATTCTTTTTTCCACTATTACCCACTTAGCGCTACGAATGTCCAGTTGCATTTTCTACAGACAGAGTGTTTCAAAACTGCTCAATCATAAGTATGGTTTAACTCTGTTAGCTGAATGCTCAGATCAGAAAGAAGTTTCACAGAATGCTTCTGTGTAGTTTATATTTGAATATATTCCTTTTTCCACTACTACTCTCTTAGCGCTCCAAATGTCCAGTTGCATTTTCTACAGAAAGAGTGTTCAGATCTGCTCAATCAAAAGTATGGTTTAACTCTGTTAGCTGAATGCACAGATCAGAAAGAAGTTTCACCGAATGATTCTGTGTAGTTTATATTTGAAGACATTCCTTTTTCCACTATTACCCTGTTAGCGCTCCGAATCTCCACTTGCATTTTCTACAAAAAGAGTGTTTCATAACTGCTCAATCAAAAATATGTTTTATCTCTGTTAACTGAAATTACAGATCAGAAATAAGTTTCACAGAATGCATCTGTGTAGTTTTTATTTGAAGATATTTTTTTTCCCAATGTAGGCCTCTTAGCGCTTAGCATGTCCAATTGCAGTTTCTACAGAAGGAGTGTTTCAGAACGGCTCAATCAAAAGTAAGTTTTAACTCTGTTAGTTGAATGCACAGAACAGAAAGAATTTTCACAGAATGCTACTGTGTAGTTTATATTTGAATATATTCCTTTTTCCACTATTACCCTCTTAGCGCTCCGAATGTCCACTTGCATTTTCTACAGAAAGAGTGTTCAGAACTGCGCAATCAAAATATGGTTTAACTCTGTTAGCTTAATGAACATATCAGAAATAATTTTCACACAATGCTTCTGTGTAGTTTTTATTTGAAGATATTATTTTTCCCAATATAGGCCTCTTAGCGCTCAGAATGTCCAATTGCAGTTTCTACAGAAAGAGTGTTTCAGAAAGGCTCAATCAAAAGTAAGGTTCAACTCTGTTAGTTGAATTCACAGAACAGAAAGAAGTTTCATACAATGCTTCTGTGTAGTTTATATTTGAAAATATTCTTTTTTCCACTATTACCCACTTAGCTCTACGAATGTCCAGTTGCATTTTCTACAGACAGAGTGTTTCAAAACTGCTCAATCATAAGTATGGTTTAACTCTGTTAGCTGAATGCTCAGATCAGAAAGAAGTTTCACAGAATGCTTCTGTGTAGTTTATATTTGAAGACATTCCTTTTTCCACTGTTACCCTCTTAGCGCTCCGAATCTCCCCTTGCATTTTCTACAAAAAGAGTGTTTCATAACTGCTCAATCAAAAATATTTTTTATCTCTGTTAACTGCAATTACAGATCAGAAATAAGTTTCACAGAATGCATCTGTGTAGTTTTTATTTGAAGATATTCTTTTTCCCAATGTAGGCCTCTTAGCGCTTAGCATGTCCAATTGCAGTTTCTACAGAAAGAGTGTTTCAGAACGGCTCAATCAAAAGTAAGGTTCAACTCTGTTAGTTGAATGCACAGAACAGAAAGAATTTTCACAGAATGCTACTGTGTAGTTTATATTTGAATATATTCCTTTTTCCACTATTACCCGCTTAGCGCTCCGAATGTCCACTTGCATTTTCTACAGAAAGAGTGTTCAGAACTGCGCAATCAAAAGTATGGTTTAACTCTGTTAGCTTAATGAACATATCAGAAATAAGTTTCACACAATGCTTCTGTGTAGTTTTTATTTGAAGATATTATTTTTCCCAATATAGGCCTCTTAGCGCTCAGAATGTCCAATTGCAGTTTCTACAGAAAGAGTGTTTCAGAAAGGCTCAATCAAAAGTAAGGTTCAACTCTGTTAGTTGAATGCACAGAACAGAAAGAAGTTTCATACAATGCTTCTGTGTAGTTTATATTTGAACATATTCTTTTTTCCACTATTACCCACTTGGCGCTACGAATGTCCAGTTGCATTTTCTACAGACAGAGTGTTTCAAAACTGCTCAATCAAAAGTATGGTTTAACTCTCTTAGCTGAATGCTCAGATCAGAAAGAAGTTTCACAGAATGCTTCTGTGTAGTTTATATGTGAATATATTCCTTTTTCCACTACTACTCTCTTAGCGCTCCAAATGTCCAGCTGCATTTTCTACAGAAAGAGTGTTCAGATCTGCTCAATCAAAAGTATGGTTTAACTCTGTTAGCTGAATGCACAGATCAGAAAGAAGTTTCACAGAATGATTCTGTGTAGTTTATATTTGGAGACATTCCTTTTTCCACTATTACCCTCTTAGCGCTCCGAATCTCCACTTGCATTTTCTACAGAAAGAGTGTTTCAGAACGGCTCAATCAAAACTAAGGTTCAACTCTTTTAGTTGGACAAACAGAACAGAAAGAAGTTTCACACAATTCTTCTGTGTAGTTTTTATTTGTAGACATTCTTTTTCCCAATATAGGCCTCTTAAAGCTCAGAATGTCCAATTGCAGTTTCTACAGAAAGAGTGTTTCAGAACGGCTCAATTAAAAGTAAGGTTCAACTCTGTTAGTTGAAAGCACAGAACAGAAAGTAGTTTCATACAATGCTTCTGTGTAGTTTATATTTGAACATATTCTTTTTTCCACTATTACCCACTTAGCGCTACGAATATCCAGTTGCATTTTCTACAGACAGAGTGTTTCAAATCTGCTCAATCAAAAGTATGGTTTAAATCTGTTAGCTGAATGCTCAGATCAGAAAGAAGTTTCACAGAATGCTTCTGTGTAGTTTATATTTGAATATATTCCTTTTTCCACTACTACGCTCTTAGCGCTCCAAATGTCCAGTTGCATTTTCAACAGAAAGAGTGTTCAGATCTGCTCAATCAAAAGTATGGTTTAACTCTGTTAGCTGAATGCACAGATCAGAAAGAAGTTTCACCGAATGATTCTGTGTAGTTTATATTTGAAGACATTCCTTTTTCCACTATTACCCTCTTAGCGCTCCGAATCTCCACTTGCATTTTCTACAAAAAGAGTGTTTCATAACTGCTCAATCAAAAATATGTTTTATCTCTGTTAACTGAATTTACAGATCAGAAATAAGTTTCACAGAATGCATCTCTGTAGTTTTTATTTGAAGATATTTTTTTTCCCAATGTAGGCCTCTTAGCGCTTAGCATGTCCAATTGCAGTTTCTACAGAAGGAGTGTTTCAGAACGGCTCAATCAAAAGTAAGGTTTAACTCTGTTAGTTGAATGCACAGAACAGAAAGAATTTTCACAGAATGCTACTGTGTAGTTTATATTTGAATATATTCCTTTTTCCACTATTACCCTCTTAGCGCTCCGAATGTCCACTTGCATTTTCTACAGAAAGAGTGTTCAGAACTGCGCAATCAAAAGTATGGTTTAACTCTGTTAGCTTAATGAACATATCAGAAATAAGTTTCACACAATGCTTCTGTGTAGTTTTTATTTGAAGATATTATTTTTCACAATATAGGCCTCTTAGCGCTCAGAATGTCCAAATACAGTTTCTACAGAAAGAGTGTTTCAGAAAGGCTCAATCAAAAGTAAGGTTCAACTCTGTTAGTTGAATGCACAGAACAGAAAGAAGTTTCATACAATGCTTCTGTGTAGTTTATATTTGAACATATTCTTTTTTCCACTATTACCCACTTAGCGCTACGAATGTCCAGTTGCATTTTCTACAGACAGAGTGTTTCAAAACTGCTCAATCATAAGTATGGTTTAACTCTGTTAGCTGAATGCTCAGATCAGAAAGAAGTTTCACAGAATGCTTCTGTGTAGTTTATATTTGAATATATTCCTTTTTCCACTACTACTCTCTTAGCGCTCCAAATGTCCAGTTGCATTTTCTACAGAAAGAGTGTTCAGATCTGCTCAATCAAAAGTATGGTTTAACTCTGTTAGCTGAATGCACAGATCAGAAAGAATTTTCACAGAATGATTCTGTGTAGTTTATATTTGGAGACATTCCTTTTTCCACTATTACCCTCTTAGCGCTCCGAATCTCCACTTGCATTTTCTACAGAAAGAGTGTTTCAGAACGGCTCAATCAAAACTAAGGTTAAACTCTTTTAGTTGAACAAACAGAACAGAAAGTAGTTTCACACAATTCTTCTGTGTAGTTTTTATTTGTAGACATTCTTTTTCCCAATATAGGCCTCTTAGCGCTCAGAATGTCCAATTGCAGTTTCTACAGAAAGAGTGTTTCAGAACGGCTCAATCAAAAGTAAGGTTCAACTCTGTTAGTTGAATGCACAGAACAGAAAGAAGTTTCATACAATGCTTCTGTGTAGTTTATATTTGAACATATTCTTTTTTCCACTATTACCCACTTAGCGCTACGAATGTCCAGTTGCATTTTCTACAGACAGAGAGTTTCAAAACTGCTCAATCAAAAGTATGGTTTAACTCTGTTAGCTGTATGCTCAGATCAGAAAGAAGTTTCACAGAATGCTTCTGTGTAGTTTATATTTGCATATATTCCTTTTTCCACTACTACGCTCTTAGCGCTCCAAATGTCCAGTTGCATTTTCAACAGAAAGAGTGTTCAGATGTGCTCAATCAAAAGTATGGTTTAACTCTGTTAGCTGAATGCACAGATCAGAAAGAAGTTTCACCGAATGATTCTGTGTAGTTTATATTTGAAGACATTCCTTTTTCCACTATTACCCTCTTAGCGCTCCGAATCTCCACATGCATTTTCTACAAAAAGAGTGTTTCATAACTGCTCAATCAAAAATATGTTTTATCTCTGTTAACTGAATTTACAGATCAGAACTAAGTTTCACAGAATGCATCTGTGTAGTTTTTATTTGAAGATATTCTTTTTCCTAATGTAGGCCTCTTAGCGCTTAGCATGTCCAATTGCAGTTTCTACACAAAGAGTGTTTCAGAACGGCTCAATCAAAAGTAAGGTTCAACTCTGTTAGTTGAATGCACAGAACAGAAAGAATTTTCACAGAATGCTACTGTGTAGTTTATATTTGAATATATTCTTTTTCCACTATTACCCTCGTAGCGCTCCGAATGTCCACTTGCATTTTCTACAGAAAGAGTGTTGAGAACTGCGCAATCAAAAGTATGGTTTAACTCTGTTAGCTTAATGAACATATCAGAAATAAGTTTCACACAATGCTTCTGTGTAGTTTTTATTTGAAGATATTATTTTTCCCAATAGAGTCCTCTTAGCGCTCAGAATGTCCAATTGCAGTTTCTACAGAAAGAGTGTTTCAGAAAGGCTCAATCAAAAGTAAGGTTCAACTCTGTTAGTTGAATGCACAGAACAGAAAGAAGTTTCATACAATGCTTCTGTGTAGTTTATATTTGAACATATTTTTTTTCCACTATTACCCACTTAGCGCTACGAATGTCCAATTGCATTTCCTACAGACAGAGTGTTTCAAAACTGCTCAATCATAAGTATGGTTTAACTCTGTTAGCTGAATGCTCAGATCAGAAAGAATTTTCACAGAATGCTTCTGTGTAGTTTATATTTGAATATAGTCCTTTTTCCACTACTACTCTCTTAGCGCTCCAAATGTCCAGTTGCATTTTCTACAGAAAGAGTGTTCAGATCTGCTCAATCAAAAGTATGGTTTAACTCTGTTAGCTGAATGCACAGATCAGAAAGAAGTTTCACAGAATGATTCTGTGTAGTTTATATTTGGAGACATTCCTTTTTCCACTATTACCCTCTTAGCGCTCCGAATCTCCACTTGCATTTTCTACAGAAAGAGTGTTTCAGAACGGCTCAATCAAAACTAAGGTTCAACTCTTTTAGTTGAACAAACAGAACAGAAAGTAGTTTCACACAATTCTTCTGTGTAGTTTTTATTTGTAGACATTCTTTTTCCCAATATAGGCCTCTTAGCGCTCAGAATGTCCAATTGCAGTTTCTACAGAAAGAGTGTTTCAGAACGGCTCAATCAAAAGTAAGGTTCAACTCTGTTAGTTGAATGCACAGAACAGAAAGAAGTTTCATACAATGCTTCTGTGTAGTTTATATTTGAACATATTCTTTTTTCCACTATTACCCACTTAGCGCTACGAATGTCCAGTTGCATTTTCTACAGACAGAGAGTTTCAAAACTGCTAAATCAAAAGTATGGTTTAACTCTGTTAGCTGTATGCTCAGATCAGAAAGATGTTTCACAGAATGCTTCTGTGTAGTTTATATTTGCATATATTCCTTTTTCCACTACTACGCTCTTAGCGCTCCAAATGTCCAGTTGCATTTTCAACAGAAAGAGTGTTCAGATGTGCTCAATCAAAAGTTTGGTTTAACTCTGTTAGCTGAATGCACAGATCAGAAAGAAGTTTCACCGAATGATTCTGTGTAGTTTATATTTGAAGACATTCCTTTTTCCACTATTACCCTCTTAGCGCTCCGAATCTCCACTTGCATTTTCTACAAAAAGAGTGTTTCATAACTGCTCAATCAAAAATATGTTTTATCTCTGTTAACTGAATTTACAGATCAGAAATAAGTTTCACAGAATGCATCTGTGTAGTTTTTATTTGAAGATATTCTTTTTCCTAATGTAGGCCTCTTAGCGCTTAGCATGTCCAATTGCAGTTTCTACACAAAGAATGTGTCAGAACGGCTCAATCAAAAGTAAGGTTCAACTCTGTTAGTTGAATGCACAGAACAGATAGAATTTTCACAGAATGCTACTGTGTAGTTTATATTTGAATATATTCCTTTTTCCACTATTACCCTCTTAGCGCTCCGAATGTCCACTTGCATTTTCTACACAAAGAGTGTTCAGAACTGCGCAATCAAAAGTATGGTTTAACTCTGTTAGCTTAATGAACATATCAGAAATAAGTTTCACACAATGCTTCTGTGTAGTTTTTATTTGAAGATATTATTTTTCACAATATAGGCCTCTTAGCGCTCAGAATGTCCAATTGCAGTTTCTACAGAAAGAGTGTTTCAGAAAGGCTCAATCAAAAGTAAGGTTCAACTCTGTTAGTTGAATGCACAGAACAGAAAGAAGTTTCATACAATGCTTCTGTGTAGTTTATATTTGAACATATTCTTTTTTCCACTATTACCCACTTAGCGCTACGAATGTCCAGTTGCATTTTCTACAGACAGAGTGTTTCAAAACTGCTCAATCATAAGTATGGTTTAACTCTGTTAGCTGAATGCTCAGATCAGAAAGAAGTTTCACAGAATGCTTCTGTGTAGTTTATATTTGAATATATTCCTTTTTCCACTACTACTCTCTTAGCGCTCCAAATGTCCAGTTGCATTTTCTACAGAAAGAGTGTTCAGATCTGCTCAATCAAAAGTATGGTTTAACTCTGTTAGCTGAATGCACAGATCAGAAAGAATTTTCACAGAATGATTCTGTGTAGTTTATATTTGGAGACATTCCTTTTTCCACTATTACCCTCTTAGCGCTCCGAATCTCCACTTGCATTTTCTACAGAAAGAGTGTTTCAGATCGGCTCAATCAAAACTAAGGTTCAACTCTTTTAGTTGAACAAACAGAACAGAAAGTAGTTTCACACAATTCTTCTGTGTAGTTTTTATTTGTAGACATTCTTTTTCCCAATATAGGCCTCTTAGCGCTCAGAATGTCCAATTGCAGTTTCTACAGAAAGAGTGTTTCAGAACGGCTCAATCAAAAGTAAGGTTCAACTCTGTTAGTTGAATGCACAGAACAGAAAGAAGTTTCATACAATGCTTCTGTGTAGTTTATATTTGAACATATTCTTTTTTCCACTATTACCCACTTAGCGCTACGAATGTCCAGTTGCATTTTCTACAGACAGAGAGTTTCAAAACTGCTCAATCAAAAGTATGGTTTAACTCTGTTAGCTGTATGCTCAGATCAGAAAGAAGTTTCACAGAATGCTTCTGTGTAGTTTATATTTGCATATATTCCTTTTTCCACTACTACGCTCTTAGCGCTCCAAATGTCCAGTTGCATTTTCAACAGAAAGAGTGTTCAGATGTGCTCAATCAAAAGTATGGTTTAACTCTGTTAGCTGAATGCACAGATCAGAAAGAAGTTTCACCGAATGATTCTGTGTAGTTTATATTTGAAGACATTCCTTTTTCCACTATTACCCTCTTAGCGCTCCGAATCTCCACTTGCATTTTCTACAAAAAGAGTGTTTCATAACTGCTCAATCAAAAATATGTTTTATCTCTGTTAACTGAATTTACAGATCAGAAATAAGTTTCACAGAATGCATCTGTGTAGTTTTTATTTGAAGATATTCTTTTTCCTAATGTAGGCCTCTTAGCGCTTAGCATGTCCAATTGCAGTTTCTACACAAAGAGTGTTTCAGAACGGCTCAATCAAAAGTAAGGTTCAACTCTGTTAGTTGAATGCACAGAACAGAAAGAATTTTCACAGAATGCTACTGTGTAGTTTATATTTGAATATATTCCTTTTTCCACTATTACCCTCGTAGCGCTCCGAATGTCCACTTGCATTTTCTACAGAGTGTTGAGAACTGCGCAATCAAAAGTATGGTTTAACTCTGTTAGCTTAATGAACATATCAGAAATAAGTTTCACACAATGCTTCTGTGTAGTTTTTATTTGAAGATATTATTTTTCCCAATAGAGTCCTCTTAGCGCTCAGAATGTCCAATTGCAGTTTCTACAGAAAGAGTGTTTCAGAAAGGCTCAATCAAAAGTAAGGTTCAACTCTGTTAGTTGAATGCACAGAACAGAAAGAAGTTTCATACAATGCTTCTGTGTAGTTTATATTTGAACATATTCTTTTTTCCACTATTACCCACTTAGCGCTACGAATGTCCAATTGCATTTTCTACAGACAGAGTGTTTCAAAACTGCTCAATCATAAGTATGGTTTAACTCTGTTAGCTGAATGCTCAGATCAGAAAGAATTTTCACAGAATGCTTCTGTGTAGTTTATATTTGAATATAGTCCTTTTTCCACTACTACTCTCTTAGCGCTCCAAATGTCCAGTTGCATTTTCTACAGAAAGAGTGTTCAGATCTGCTCAATCAAAAGTATGGTTTAACTCTGTTAGCTGAATGCACAGATCAGAAAGAAGTTTCACAGAATGATTCTGTGTAGTTTATATTTGGAGACATTCCTTTTTCCACTATTACCCTCTTAGCGCTCCGAATCTCCACTTGCATTTTCTACAGAAAGAGTGTTTCAGAACGGCTCAATCAAAACTAAAGTTCAAATCTTTTAGTTGAACAAACAGAACAGAAAGTAGTTTCACACAATTCTTCTGTGTAGTTTTTATTTGTAGACATTCTTTTTCCCAATATAGGCCTCTTAGCGCTCAGAATGTCCAATTGCAGTTTCTACAGAAAGAGTGTTTCAGAACGGCTCAATCAAAAGTAAGGTTCAACTCTGTTAGTTGAATGCACAGAACAGAAAGAAGTTTCATACAATGCTTCTGTGTAGTTTATATTTGAACATATTCTTTTTCCACTATTACCCACTTAGCGCTACGAATGTCCAGTTGCATTTTCTACAGACAGAGAGTTTCAAAACTGCTCAATCAAAAGTATGGTTTAACTCTGTTAGCTGTATGCTCAGATCAGAAAGAAGTTTCACAGAATGCTTCTGTGTAGTTTATATTTGCATATATTCCTTTTTCCACTACTACGCTCTTAGCGCTCCAAATGTCCAGTTGCATTTTCAACAGAAAGAGTGTTCAGATGTGCTCAATCAAAAGTATGGTTTAACTCTGTTAGCTGAATGCACAGATCAGAAAGAAGTTTCACCGAATGATTCTGTGTAGTTTATATTTGAAGACATTCCTTTTTCCACTATTACCCACTTAGCGCTCCGAAACTCCACTTGCATTTTCTACAAAAAGAGTGTTTCATAACTGCTCAATAAAAAATATGTTTTATCTCTGTTAACTGAATTTACAGATCAGAAATAAGTTTCACAGAATGCATCTGTGTAGTTTTTATTTGAAGATATTCTTTTTCCTAATGTAGGCCTCTTAGCGCTTAGCATGTCCAATTGCAGTTTCTACAGAAAGAGTGTTTCAGAACGGCTCAATCAAAAGTAAGGTTCAACTCTGTTAGTTGAATGCACAGAACAGAAAGAATTTTCACAGAATGCTACTGTGTAGTTTATATTTGAATATATTTCTTTTTCCACTATTACCCTCTTAGCGCTCCGAATGTCCACTTGCATTTTCTACAGAAAGAGTGTTCAGAACTGCGCAATCAAAAGTATGGTTTAACTCTGTTAGCTTAATGAACATATCAGAAATAAGTTTCACACAATGCTTCTGTGTAGTTTTTATTTGAAGATATTATTTTTCCCAATATAGGCCTCTTAGCGCTCAGAATGTCCAATTGCAGTTTCTACAGAAAGAGTGTTTCAGAAAGGCTCAATCAAAAGTAAGGTTCAACTCTGTTAGTTGAATGCACAGAACAGAAAGAAGTTTCATACAATGCTTCTGTGTAGTTTATATTTGAAAATATTCTTTTTTCCACTATTACCCACTTAGCGCTACGAATGTCCAGTTGCATTTTCTACAGACAGAGTGTTTCAAAACTGCTCAATCATAAGTATGGTTTAACTCTGTTAGCTGAATGCTCAGATCAGAAAGAAGTTTCACAGAATGCTTCTGTGTAGTTTATATTTGAATATATTCCTTTTTCCACTACTACTCTCTTAGCGCTCCAAATGTCCAGTTGCATTTTCTACAGAAAGAGTGTTCAGATCTGCTCAATCAAAAGTATGGTTTAACTCTGTTAGCTGAATGCACAGATCAGAAAGAAGTTTCACAGAATGATTCTGTGTAGTTTATATTTGGAGACATTCCTTTTTCCACTATTACCCTCTTAGCGCTCCGAATCTCCACTTGCATTTTCTACAGAAAGAGTGTTTCAGAACGGCTCAATCAAAACTAAGGTTCAACTCTTTTAGTTGAACAAACAGAACAGAAAGTAGTTTCACACAATTCTTCTGTGTAGTTTTTATTTGTAGACATTCTTTTTCCCAATATAGGCCTCTTAGCGCTCAGAATGTCCAATTGCAGTTTCTACAGAAAGAGTGTTTCAGAACGGCTCAATCAAAAGTAAGGTTCAACTCTGTTAGTTGAATGCACAGAACAGAAAGAAGTTTCATACAATGCTTCTGTGTAGTTTATATTTGAACATATTCTTTTTTCCACTATTACCCACTTAGCGCTACGAATGTCCAGTTGCATTTTCTACAGACAGAGAGTTTCAAAACTGCTCAATCAAAAGTATGGTTTAACTCTGTTAGCTGTATGCTCAGATCAGAAAGAAGTTTCACAGAATGCTTCTGTGTAGTTTATATTTGCATATATTCCTTTTTCCACTACTACGCTCTTAGCGCTCCAAATGTCCAGTTGCATTTTCAACAGAAAGAGTGTTCAGATGTGCTCAATCAAAAGTATGGTTTAACTCTGTTAGCTGAATGC
Organism: Symphalangus syndactylus; assembly: GCF_028878055.3. NCBI lineage: Eukaryota > Metazoa > Chordata > Mammalia > Primates > Hylobatidae > Symphalangus > Symphalangus syndactylus. Next base: position 1,371,652 of record NC_072439.2, read on the forward strand.
ACAGATCAGAAAGAAGTTTCACCGAATGATTCTGTGTAGTTTATATTTGAAGACATTCCTTTTTCCACTATTACCCTCTTAGCGCTCCGAATCTCCACTTGCATTTTCTACAAAAAGAGTGTTTCATAACTGCTCAATCAAAAATATGTTTTATCTCTGTTAACTGAATTTACAGATCAGAAATAAGTTTCACAGAATGCATCTGTGTAGTTTTTATTTGAAGATATTCTTTTTCCTAATGTAGGCCTCTTAGCGCTTAGCATGTCCAATTGCAGTTTCTACACAAAGAGTGTTTCAGAACGGCTCAATCAAAAGTAAGGTTCAACTCTGTTAGTTGAATGCACAGAACAGAAAGAATTTTCACAGAATGCTACTGTGTAGTTTATATTTGAATATATTCCTTTTTCCACTATTACCCTCGTAGCGCTCCGAATGTCCACTTGCATTTTCTACAGAAAGAGTGTTGAGAACTGCGCAATCAAAAGTATGGTTTAACTCTGTTAGCTTAATGAACATATCAGAAATAAGTTTCACACAATGCTTCTGTGTAGTTTTTATTTGAAGATATTATTTTTCCCAATAGAGTCCTCTTAGCGCTCAGAATGTCCAATTGCAGTTTCTACAGAAAGAGTGTTTCAGAAAGGCTCAATCAAAAGTAAGGTTCAACTCTGTTAGTTGAATGCACAGAACAGAAAGAAGTTTCATACAATGCTTCTGTGTAGTTTATATTTGAACATATTCTTTTTTCCACTATTACCCACTTAGCGCTACGAATGTCCAATTGCATTTTCTACAGACAGAGTGTTTCAAAACTGCTCAATCATAAGTATGGTTTAACTCTGTTAGCTGAATGCTCAGATCAGAAAGAATTTTCACAGAATGCTTCTGTGTAGTTTATATTTGAATATAGTCCTTTTTCCACTACTACTCTCTTAGCGCTCCAAATGTCCAGTTGCATTTTCTACAGAAAGAGTGTTCAGATCTGCTCAATCAAAAGTATGGTTTAACTCTGTTAGCTGAATGCACAGATCAGAAAGAAGTTTCACAGAATGATTCTGTGTAGTTTATATTTGGAGACATTCCTTTTTCCACTATTACCCTCTTAGCGCTCCGAATCTCCACTTGCATTTTCTACAGAAAGAGTGTTTCAGAACGGCTCAATCAAAACTAAGGTTCAACTCTTTTAGTTGAACAAACAGAACAGAAAGTAGTTTCACACAATTCTTCTGTGTAGTTTTTATTTGTAGACATTCTTTTTCCCAATATAGGCCTCTTAGCGCTCAGAATGTCCAATTGCAGTTTCTACAGAAAGAGTGTTTCAGAACGGCTCAATCAAAAGTAAGGTTCAACTCTGTTAGTTGAATGCACAGAACAGAAAGAAGTTTCATACAATGCTTCTGTGTAGTTTATATTTGAACATATTCTTTTTCCACTATTACCCACTTAGCGCTACGAATGTCCAGTTGCATTTTCTACAGACAGAGAGTTTCAAAACTGCTCAATCAAAAGTATGGTTTAACTCTGTTAGCTGTATGCTCAGATCAGAAAGAAGTTTCACAGAATGCTTCTGTGTAGTTTATATTTGCATATATTCCTTTTTCCACTACTACGCTCTTAGCGCTCCAAATGTCCAGTTGCATTTTCAACAGAAAGAGTGTTCAGATGTGCTCAATCAAAAGTATGGTTTAACTCTCTTAGATGAATGCACAGATCAGAAAGAAGTTTCACCGAATGATTCTGTGTAGTTTATATTTGAAGACATTCCTTTTTCCACTATTACCCACTTAGCGCTCCGAATCTCCACTTGCATTTTCTACAAAAAGAGTGTTTCATAACTGCTCAATAAAAAATATGTTTTATCTCTGTTAACTGAATTTACAGATCAGAAATAAGTTTCACAGAATGCATCTGTGTAGTTTTTATTTGAAGATATTCTTTTTCCTAATGTAGGCCTCTTAGCGCTTAGCATGTCCAATTGCAGTTTCTACAGAAAGAGTGTTTCAGAACGGCTCAATCAAAAGTAAGGTTCAACTCTGTTAGTTGAATGCACAGAACAGAAAGAATTTTCACAGAATGCTACTGTGTAGTTTATATTTGAATATATTCCTTTTTCCACTATTACCCTCTTAGCGCTCCGAATGTCCACTTGCATTTTCTACAGAAAGAGTGTTCAGAACTGCGCAATCAAAAGTATGGTTTAACTCTGTTAGCTTAATGAACATATCAGAAATAAGTTTCACACAATGCTTCTGTGTAGTTTTTATTTGAAGATATTATTTTTCCCAATATAGGCCTCTTAGCGCTCAGAATGTCCAATTGCAGTTTCTACAGAAAGAGTGTTTCAGAAAGGCTCAATCAAAAGTAAGGTTCAACTCTGTTAGTTGAATGCACAGAACAGAAAGAAGTTTCATACAATGCTTCTGTGTAGTTTATATTTGAACATATTCTTTTTTCCACTATTACCCACTTAGCGCTACGAATGTCCAATTGCATTTTCTACAGACAGAGTGTTTCAAAACTGCTCAATCATAAGTATGGTTTAACTCTGTTAGCTGAATGCTCAGATCAGAAAGAATTTTCACAGAATGCTTCTGTGTAGTTTATATTTGAATATAGTCCTTTTTCCACTACTACTCTCTTAGCGCTCCAAATGTCCAGTTGCATTTTCTACAGAAAGAGTGTTCAGATCTGCTCAATCAAAAGTATGGTTTAACTCTGTTAGCTGAATGCACAGATCAGAAAGAAGTTTCACAGAATGATTCTGTGTAGTTTATATTTGGAGACATTCCTTTTTCCACTATTACCCTCTTAGCGCTCCGAATCTCCACTTGCATTTTCTACAGAAAGAGTGTTTCAGAACGGCTCAATCAAAACTAAGGTTCAACTCTTTTAGTTGAACAAACAGAACAGAAAGTAGTTTCACACAATTCTTCTGTGTAGTTTTTATTTGTAGACATTCTTTTTCCCAATATAGGCCTCTTAGCGCTCAGAATGTCCAATTGCAGTTTCTACAGAAAGAGTGTTTCAGAACGGCTCAATCAAAAGTAAGGTTCAACTCTGTTAGTTGAATGCACAGAACAGAAAGAAGTTTCATACAATGCTTCTGTGTAGTTTATATTTGAACATATTCTTTTTCCACTATTACCCACTTAGCGCTACGAATGTCCAGTTGCATTTTCTACAGACAGAGAGTTTCAAAACTGCTCAATCAAAAGTATGGTTTAACTCTGTTAGCTGTATGCTCAGATCAGAAAGAAGTTTCACAGAATGCTTCTGTGTAGTTTATATTTGCATATATTCCTTTTTCCACTACTACGCTCTTAGCGCTCCAAATGTCCAGTTGCATTTTCAACAGAAAGAGTGTTCAGATGTGCTCAATCAAAAGTATGGTTTAACTCTGTTAGCTGAATGCACAGATCAGAAAGAAGTTTCACCGAATGATTCTGTGTAGTTTATATTTGAAGACATTCCTTTTTCCACTATTACCCACTTAGCACTCCGAATCTCTACTTGCATTTTCTACAAAAAGAGTGTTTCATAACTGCTCAATAAAAAATATGTTTTATCTCTGTTAACTGAATTTACAGATCAGAAATAAGTTTCACAGAATGCATCTGTGTAGTTTTTATTTGAAGATATTCTTTTTCCTAATGTAGGCCTCTTAGCGCTTAGCATGTCCAATTGCAGTTTCTACAGAAAGAGTGTTTCAGAACGGCTCAATCAAAAGTAAGGTTCAACTCTGTTAGTTGAATGCACAGAACAGAAAGAATTTTCACAGAATGCTACTGTGTAGTTTATATTTGAATATATTCCTTTTTCCACTATTACCCTCTTAGCGCTCCGAATGTCCACTTGCATTTTCTACAGAAAGAGTGTTCAGAACTGCGCAATCAAAAGTATGGTTTAACTCTGTTAGCTTAATGAACATATCAGAAATAAGTTTCACACAATGCTTCTGTGTAGTTTTTATTTGAAGATATTATTTTTCCCAATAGAGGCCTCTTAGCGCTCAGAATGTCCAATTGCAGTTTCTACAGAAAGAGTGTTTCAGAAAGGCTCAATCAAAAGTAAGGTTCAACTCTGTTAGTTGAATGAACAGAACAGAAAGAAGTTTCATACAATGCTTCTGTGTAGTTTATATTTGAAAATATTCTTTTTTCCACTATTACCCACTTAGCGCTACGAATGTCCAGTTGCATTTTCTACAGACAGAGTGTTTCAAAACTGCTCAATCATAAGTATGGTTTAACTCTGTTAGCTGAATGCTCAGATCAGAAAGAAGTTTCACAGAATGCTTCTGTGTAGTTTATATTTGAATATATTCCTTTTTCCACTACTACTCTCTTAGCGCTCCAAATGTCCAGTTGCATTTTCTACAGAAAGAGTGTTCAGATCTGCTCAATCAAAAGTATGGTTTAACTCTGTTAGCTGAATGCACAGATCAGAAAGAAGTTTCACAGAATGATTCTGTGTAGTTTATATTTGGAGACATTCCTTTTTCCACTATTAACCTCTTAGCGCTCCGAATCTCCACTTGCATTTTCTACAGAAGGAGTGTTTCAGAACGGCTCAATCAAAACTAAGGTTCAAATCTTTTAGTTGAACAAACAGAACAGAAAGTAGTTTCACACAATTCTTCTGTGTAGTTTTTATTTGTAGACATTCTTTTTCCCAATATAGGCCTCTTAGCGCTCAGAATGTCCAATTGCAGTTTCTACAGAAAGAGTGTTTCAGAACGGCTCAATCAAAAGTAAGGTTCAACTCTGTTAGTTGAATGCACAGAACAGAAAGAAGTTTCATACAATGCTTCTGTGTAGTTTATATTTGAACATATTCTTTTTTCCACTATTACCCACTTAGCGCTACGAATGTCCAGTTGCATTTTCTACAGACAGAGAGTTTCAAAACTGCTTAATCAAAAGTATGGTTTAACTCTGTTAGCTGTATGCTCAGATCAGAAAGAAGTTTCACAGAATGCTTCTGTGTAGTTTATATTTGCATATATTCCTTTTTCCACTACTACGCTCTTAGCGCTCCAAATGTCCAGTTGCATTTTCAACAGAAAGAGTGTTCAGATGTGCTCAATCAAAAGTATGGTTTAACCCTGTTAGCTGAATGCACAGATCAGAAAGAAGTTTCACCGAATGATTCTGTGTAGTTTATATTTGAAGACATTCCTTTTTCCACTATTACCCTCTTAGCGCTCCGAATCTCCACTTGCATTTTCTACAAAAAGAGTGTTTCATAACTGCTCAATCAAAAATATGTTTTATCTCTGTTAACTGAATTTACAGATCAGAAATAAGTTTCACAGAATGCATCTGTGTAGTTTTTATTTGAAGATATTCTTTTTCCTAATGTAGGCCTCTTAGCGCTTAGCATGTCCAATTGCAGTTTCTACACAAAGAGTGTTTCAGAACGGCTCAATCAAAAGTAAGGTTCAACTCTGTTAGTTGAATGCACAGAACAGAAAGAATTTTCACAGAATGCTACTGTGTAGTTTATATTTGAATATATTCCTTTTTCCACTATTACCCTCGTAGCGCTCCGAATGTCCACTTGCATTTTCTACAGAAAGAGTGTTGAGAACTGCGCAATCAAAAGTATGGTTTAACTCTGTTAGCTTAATGAACATATCAGAAATAAGTTTCACACAATGCTTCTGTGTAGTTTTTATTTGAAGATATTATTTTTCCCAATAGAGTCCTCTTAGCGCTCAGAATGTCCAATTGCAGTTTCTACAGAAAGAGTGTTTCAGAAAGGCTCAATCAAAAGTAAGGTTCAACTCTGTTAGTTGAATGCACAGAACAGAAAGAAGTTTCATACAATGCTTCTGTGTAGTTTATATTTGAACATATTCTTTTTTCCACTATTACCCACTTAGCGCTACGAATGTCCAATTGCATTTTCTACAGACAGAGTGTTTCAAAACTGCTCAATCATAAGTATGGTTTAACTCTGTTAGCTGAATGCTCAGATCAGAAAGAATTTTCACAGAATACTTCTGTGTAGTTTATATTTGAATATAGTCCTTTTTCCACTACTACTCTCTTAGCGCTCCAAATGTCCAGTTGCATTTTCTACAGAAAGAGTGTTCAGATCTGCTCAATCAAAAGTATGGTTTAACTCTGTTAGCTGAATGCACAGATCAGAAAGAAGTTTCACAGAATGATTCTGTGTAGTTTATATTTGGAGACATTCCTTTTTCCACTATTACCCTCTTAGCGCTCCGAATCTCCACTTGCATTTTCTACAGAAAGAGTGTTTCAGAACGGCTCAATCAAAACTAAGTTTCAACTCTTTTAGTTGAACAAACAGAACAGAAAGTAGTTTCACACAATTCTTCTGTGTAGTTTTTATTTGTAGACATTCTTTTTCCCAATATAGGCCTCTTAGCGCTCAGAATGTCCAATTGCAGTTTCTACAGAAAGAGTGTTTCAGAACGGCTCAATCAAAAGTAAGGTTCAACTCTGTTAGTTGAATGCACAGAACAGAAAGAAGTTTCATACAATGCTTCTGTGTAGTTTATATTTGAACATATTCTTTTTCCACTATTACCCACTTAGCGCTACGAATGTCCAGTTGCATTTTCTACAGACAGAGAGTTTCAAAACTGCTCAATCAAAAGTATGGTTTAACTCTGTTAGCTGTATGCTCAGATCAGAAAGAAGTTTCACAGAATGCTTCTGTGTAGTTTATATTTGCATATATTCCTTTTTCCACTACTACGCTCTTAGCGCTCCAAATGTCCAGTTGCATTTTCAACAGAAAGAGTGTTCAGATGTGCTCAATCAAAAGTATGGTTTAACTCTGTTAGCTGAATGCACAGATCAGAAAGAAGTTTCACCGAATGATTCTGTGTAGTTTATATTTGAAGACATTCCTTTTTCCACTATTACCCACTTAGCGCTCCGAATCTCCACTTGCATTTTCTACAAAAAGAGTGTTTCATAACTGCTCAATAAAAAATATGTTTTATCTCTGTTAACTGAATTTACAGATCAGAAATAAGTTTCACAGAATGCTTCTGTGTAGTTTTTATTTGAAGATATTCTTTTTCCTAATGTAGGCCTCTTAGCGCTTAGCATGTCCAATTGCAGTTTCTACAGAAAGAGTGTTTCAGAACGGCTCAATCAAAAGTAAGGTTCAACTCTGTTAGTTGAATGCACAGAACAGAAAGAATTTTCACAGAATGCTACTGTGTAGTTTATATTTGAATATATTCCTTTTTCCACTATTACCCTCTTAGCGCTCCGAATGTCCACTTGCATTTTCTACAGAAAGAGTGTTCAGAACTGCGCAATCAAAAGTATGGTTTAACTCTGTTAGCTTAATGAACATATCAGAAATAAGTTTCACACAATGCTTCTGTGTAGTTTTTATTTGAAGATATTATTTTTCCCAATAGAGTACTCTTAGCGCTCAGAATGTCCAATTGCAGTTTCTACAGAAAGAGTGTTTCAGAAAGGCTCAATCAAAAGTAAGGTTCAACTCTGTTAGTTGAATGCACAGAACAGAAAGAAGTTTCATACAATGCTTCTGTGTAGTTTATATTTGAACATATTCTTTTTTCCACTATTACCCACTTAGCGCTACGAATGTCCAATTGCATTTTCTACAGACAGAGTGTTTCAAAACTGCTCAATCATAAGTATGGTTTAACTCTGTTAGCTGAATGCTCAGATCAGAAAGAATTTTCACAGAATGCTTCTGTGTAGTTTATATTTGAATATAGTCCTTTTTCCACTACTACTCTCTTAGCGCTCCAAATGTCCAGTTGCATTTTCTACAGAAAGAGTGTTCAGATCTGCTCAATCAAAAGTATGGTTTAACTCTGTTAGCTGAATGCACAGATCAGAAAGAAGTTTCACAGAATGATTCTGTGTAGTTTATATTTGGAGACATTCCTTTTTCCACTATTACCCTCTTAGCGCTCCGAATCTCCACTTGCATTTTCTACAGAAAGAGTGTTTCAGAACGGCTCAATCAAAACTAAGGTTCAACTCTTTTAGTTGAACAAACAGAACAGAAAGTAGTTTCACACAATTCTTCTGTGTAGTTTTTATTTGTAGACATTCTTTTTCCCAATATAGGCCTCTTAGCGCTCAGAATGTCCAATTGCAGTTTCTACAGAAAGAGTGTTTCAGAACGGCTCAATCAAAAGTAAGGTTCAACTCTGTTAGTTGAATGCACAGAACAGAAAGAAGTTTCATACAATGCTTCTGTGTAGTTTATATTTGAACATATTCTTTTTCCACTATTACCCACTTAGCGCTACGAATGTCCAGTTGCATTTTCTACAGACAGAGAGTTTCAAAACTGCTCAATCAAAAGTATGGTTTAACTCTGTTAGCTGTATGCTCAGATCAGAAAGAAGTTTCACAGAATGCTTCTGTGTAGTTTATATTTGCATATATTCCTTTTTCCACTACTACGCTCTTAGCGCTCCAAATGTCCAGTTGCATTTTCAACAGAAAGAGTGTTCAGATGTGCTCAATCAAAAGTATGGTTTAACTCTGTTAGCTGAATGCACAGATCAGAAAGAAGTTTCACCGAATGATTCTGTGTAGTTTATATTTGAAGACATTCCTTTTTCCACTATTACCCACATAGCGCTCCGAATCTCCACTTGCATTTTCTACAAAAAGAGTGTTTCATAACTGCTCAATAAAAAATATGTTTTATCTCTGTTAACTGAATTTACAGATCAGAAATAAGTTTCACAGAATGCATCTGTGTAGTTTTTATTTGAAGATATTCTTTTTCCTAATGTAGGCCTCTTAGCGCTTAGCATGTCCAATTGCAGTTTCTACAGAAAGAGTTTTTCAGAACGGCTCAATCAAAAGTAAGGTTGAACTCTGTTAGTTGAATGCACAGAACAGAAAGAATTTTCACAGAATGCTACTGTGTAGTTTATATTTGAATATATTCCTTTTTCCACTATTACCCTCTTAGCGCTCCGAATGTCCACTTGCATTTTCTACAGAAAGAGTGTTCAGAACTGCGCAATCAAAAGTATGGTTTAACTCTGTTAGCTTAATGAACATATCAGAAATAAGTTTCACACAATGCTTCTGTGTAGTTTTTATTTGAAGATATTATTTTTCCCAATATAGGCCTCTTAGCGCTCAGAATGTCCAATTGCAGTTTCTACAGAAAGAGTGTTTCAGAAAGGCTCAATCAAAAGTAAGGTTCAACTCTGTTAGTTGAATGCACAGAACAGAAAGAAGTTTCATACAATGCTTCTGTGTAGTTTATATTTGAACATATTCTTTTTTCCACTATTACCCACTTAGCGCTACGAATGTCCAGTTGCATTTTCTACAGACAGAGTGTTTCAAAACTGCTCAATCATAAGTATGGTTTAACTCTGTTAGCTGAATGCTCAGATCAGAAAGAAGTTTCACAGAATGCTTCTGTGTAGTTTATATTTGAATATATTCCTTTTTCCACTACTACTCTCTTAGCGCTCCAAATGTCCAGTTGCATTTTCTACAGAAAGAGTGTTCAGATCTGCTCAATCAAAAGTATGGTTTAACTCTGTTAGCTGAATGCACAGATCAGAAAGAAGTTTCACAGAATGATTCTGTGTAGTTTATATTTGGAGACATTCCTTTTTCCACTATTAACCTCTTAGCGCTCCGAATCTCCACTTGCATTTTCTACAGAAAGAGTGTTTCAGAACGGCTCAATCAAAACTAAGGTTCAACTCTTTTAGTTGAACAAACAGAACGGAAAGTAGTTTCACACAATTCTTCTGTGTAGTTTTTATTTGTAGACATTCTTTTTCCCAATATAGGCCTCTTAGCGCTCAGAATGTCCAATTGCAGTTTCTACAGAAAGAGTGTTTCAGAACGGCTCAATCAAAAGTAAGGTTCAACTCTGTTAGTTGAATGCACAGAACAGAAAGAAGTTTCATACAATGCTTCTGTGTAGTTTATATTTGAACATATTCTTTTTTCCACTATTACCCACTTAGCGCTACGAATATCCAGTTGCATTTTCTACAGACAGAGAGTTTCAAAACTGCTCAATCAAAAGTATGTTTTAACTCTGTTAGCTGTATGCTCAGATCAGAAAGAAGTTTCACAGAATGCTTCTGTGTAGTTTATATTTGCATATATTCCCTTTTCCAATACTACGCTCTTAGCGCTCCAAATGTCCACTTGCATTTTCAACAGAAAGAGTGTTCAGATGTGCTCAATCAAAAGTGTGGTTTAACTCTGTTAGCTGAATGCACAGATCAGAAAGAAGTTTCCCCGAATGATTCTGTGTAGTTTATATTTGAAGACATTCCTTTTTCCACTATTACCCTCTTAGCGCTCCGAATCTCCACTTGCATTTTCTACAAAAAGAGTGTTTCATAACTGCTCAATCAAAAATATGTTTTATCTCTGTTAACTGAATTTACAGATCAGAAATAACTTTCACAGAATGCATCTGTGTAGTTTTTATTTGAAGATATTCTTTTTCCTAATGTAGGCCTCTTAGCGCTTAGCATGTCCAATTGCAGTTTCTACACAAAGAGTGTTTCAGAACGGCTCAATCAAAAGTAAGGTTCAACTCTGTTAGTTGAATGCACAGAACAGAAAGAATTTTCACAGAATGCTACTGTGTAGTTTATATTTGAATATATTCCTTTTTCGACTATTACCCTCGTAGCGCTCCGAATGTCCACTTGCATTTTCCACAGAAAGAGTGTTGAGAACTGCGCAATCAAAAGTATGGTTTAACTCTGTTAGCTTAATGAACATATCAGAAATAAGTTTCACACAATGCTTCTGTGTAGTTTTTATTTGAAGATATTATTTTTCCCAATAGAGTACTCTTAGCGCTCAGAATGTCCAATTGCAGTTTCTACAGAAAGAGTGTTTCAGAAAGGCTCAATCAAAAGTAAGGTTCAACTCTGTTAGTTGAATGCACAGAACAGAAAGAAGTTTCATACAATGCTTCTGTGTAGTTTATATTTGAACATATTCTTTTTTCCACTATTACCCACTTAGCGCTACGAATGTCCAATTGCATTTTCTACAGACAGAGTGTTTCAAAACTGCTCAATCATAAGTATGGTTTAACTCTGTTAGCTGAATGCTCAGATCAGAAAGAAGTTTCACAGAATGCTTCTGTGTAGTTTATATTTGAATATATTCCTTTTTCCACTACTACTCTCTTAACGCTCCAAATGTCCAGTTGCATTTTCTACAGAAAGAGTGTTCAGATCTGCTCAATCAAAAGTATGGTTTAACTCTGTTAGCTGAATGCACAGATCAGAAAGAAGTTTCACAGAATGATTCTGTGTAGTTTATATTTGGAGACATTCCTTTTTCCACTATTACCCTCTTAGCGCTCCGAATCTCCACTTGCATTTTCTACAAAAAGAGTGTTTCATAACTGCTCAATCAAAAATATGTTTTATCTCTGTTAACGGAATTTACAGATCAGAAATAAGTTTCACAGAATGCATCTGTGTAGTTTTTATTTGAAGATATTCTTTTTCCCAATGTAGGCCTCTTAGCGCTTAGCATGTCCAATTGCAGTTTCTACAGAAAGAGTGTTTCAGAACGGCTCAATCAAAAGTAAGGTTCAACTCTGTTAGTTGAATGCACAGAACAGAAAGAGTTTTCACAGAATGCTACTGTGTAGTTTATATTTGAATATATTCCTTTTTCCACTATTACCCACTTAGCGCTACGAATGTCCAGTTGCATTTTCTACAGACAGAGAGTTTCAAAACTGCTCAATCAAAAGTATGGTTTAACTCTGTTAGCTGTATGCTCAGATCAGAAAGAAGTTTCACAGAATGCTTCTGTGTAGTTTATATTTGCATATATTACCTTTTCCACTACTACGCTCTTAGCGCTCCAAATGTCCACTTGCATTTTCAACAGAAAGAGTGTTCAGATGTGCTCAATCAAAAGTATGGTTTAACTCTGTTAGCTGAATGCACAGATCAGAAAGAAGTTTCACAGAATGATTCTGTGTAGTTTATATTTGGAGACATTCCTTTTTCCACTATTACCCTCTTAGCGCTCCGAATCTCCACTTGCATTTTCTACAGAAAGAGTGTTTCAGAACGGCTCAATCAAAACTAAGGTTCAACTCTTTTAGTTGAACAAACAGAACAGAAAGTAGTTTCACACAATTCTTCTGTGTTGTTTTTATTTGTAGACATTCTTTTTCCCAATATAGGCCTCTTAGCGCTCAGAATGTCCAATTGCAGTTTCTACAGAAAGAGTGTTTCAGAACGGCTCAATCAAAAGTAAGGTTCAACTCTGTTAGTTGAATGCACAGAACAGAAAGAAGTTTCATACAATGCTTCTGTGTAGTTTATATTTGAACATATTCTTTTTCCACTATTACCCATTTAGCGCTACGAATGTCCAGTTGCATTTTCTACAGACAGAGAGTTTCAAAACTGCTCAATCAAAAGTATGGTTTAACTCTGTTAGCTGTATGCTCAGATCAGAAAGAAGTTTCACAGAATGCTTCTGTGTAGTTTATATTTGCATATATTTCTTTTTCCACTACTACGCTCTTAGCGCTCCAAATGTCCAGTTGCATTTTCAACAGAAAGAGTGTTCAGATGTGCTCAATCAAAAGTATGGTTTAACTCTGTTAGCTGAATGCACAGATCAGAAAGAAGTTTCACCAAATGATTCTGTGTAGTTTATATTTGAAGACATTCCTTTTTCCACTATTACCCACTTAGCGCTCCGAATCTCCACTTGCATTTTCTACAAAAAGAGTGTTTCATAACTGCTCAATAAAAAATATGTTTTATCTCTGTTAACTGAATTTACAGATCAGAAATAAGTTTCACAGAATGCATCTGTGTAGTTTTTATTTGAAGATATTCTTTTTCCTAATGTAGGCCTCTTAGCGCTTAGCATGTCCAATTGCAGTTTCTACAGAAAGAGTGTTTCAGAACGGCTCAATCAAAAGTAAGGTTCAACTCTGTTAGTTGAATGCACAGAACAGAAAGAATTTTCACAGAATGCTACTGTGTAGTTTATATTTGAATATATTCCTTTTTCCACTATTACCCTCTTAGCGCTCCGAATGTCCACTTGCATTTTCTACAGAAAGAGTGTTCAGAACTGCGCAATCAAAAGTATGGTTTAACTCTGTTAGCTTAATGAACATATCAGAAATAAGTTTCACACAATGCTTTTGTGTAGTTTTTATTTGAAGATATTATTTTTCCCAATATAGGCCTCTTAGCGCTCAGAATGTCCAATTGCAGTTTCTACAGAAAGAGTGTTTCAGAAAGGCTCAATCAAAAGTAAGGTTCAACTCTGTTAGTTGAATGCACAGAACAGAAAGAAGTTTCATACAATGCTTCTGTGTAGTTTATATTTGAACATATTCTTTTTTCCACTATTACCCACTTAGCGCTACGAATGTCCAATTGCATTTTCTACAGACAGAGTGTTTCAAAACTGCTCAATCATAAGTATGGTTTAACTCTGTTAGCTGAATGCTCAGATCAGAAAGAATTTTCACAGAATGCTTCTGTGTAGTTTATATTTGAATATAGTCCTTTTTCCACTACTACTCTCTTAGCGCTCCAAATGTCCAGTTGCATTTTCTACAGAAAGAGTGTTCAGATCTGCTCAATCAAAAGTATGGTTTAACTCTGTTAGCTGAATGCACAGATCAGAAAGAAGTTTCACAGAATGATTCTGTGTAGTTTATATTTGGAGACATTCCTTTTTCCACTATTACCCTCTTAGCGCTCCGAATCTCCACTTGCATTTTCTACAGAAAGAGTGTTTCAGAACGGCTCAATCAAAACTAAGGTTCAACTCTTTTAGTTGAACAAACAGAACAGAAAGTAGTTTCACACAATTCTTCTGTGTAGTTTTTATTTGTAGACATTCTTTTTCCCAATATAGGCCTCTTAGCGCTCAGAATGTCCAATTGCAGTTTCTACAGAAAGAGTGTTTCAGAACGGCTCAATCAAAAGTAAGGTTCAACTCTGTTAGTTGAATGCACAGAACAGAAAGAAGTTTCATACAATGCTTCTGTGTAGTTTATATTTGAACATATTCTTTTTCCACTATTACCCACTTAGCGCTACGAATGTCCAGTTGCATTTTCTACAGACAGAGAGTTTCAAAACTGCTCAATCAAAAGTATGGTTTAACTCTGTTAGCTGTATGCTCAGATCAGAAAGAAGTTTCACAGAATACTTCTGTGTAGTTTATATTTGCATATATTCCTTTTTCCACTACTACGCTCTTAGCGCTCCAAATGTCCAGTTGCATTTTCAACAGAAAGAGTGTTCAGATGTGCTCAATCAAAAGTATGGTTTAACTCTGTTAGCTGAATGCACAGATCAGAAAGAAGTTTCACCGAATGATTCTGTGTAGTTTATATTTGAAGACATTCCTTTTTCCACTATTACCCACTTAGCGCTCCGAATCTCCACTTGCATTTTCTACAAAAAGAGTGTTTCATAACTGCTCAATAAAAAATATGTTTTATCTCTGTTAACTGAATTTACAGATCAGAAATAAGTTTCACAGAATGCATCTGTGTAGTTTTTATTTGAAGATATTCTTTTTCCTAATGTAGGCCTCTTAGCGCTTAGCATGTCCAATTGCAGTTTCTACAGAAAGAGTGTTTCAGAACGGCTCAATCAAAAGTAAGGTTCAACTCTGTTAGTTGAATGCACAGAACAGAAAGAATTTTCACAGAATGCTACTGTGTAGTTTATAATTGAATATATTCCTTTTTCCACTATTACCCTCTTAGCGCTCCGAATGTCCACTTGCATTTTCTACAGAAAGAGTGTTCAGAACTGCGCAATCAAAAGTATGGTTTAACTCTGTTAGCTTAATGAACATATCAGAAATAAGTTTCACACAATGCTTCTGTGTAGTTTTTATTTGAAGATATTATTTTTCCCAATATAGGCCTCTTAGCGCTCAGAATGTCCAATTGCAGTTTCTACAGAAAGAGTGTTTCAGAAAGGCTCAATCAAAAGTAAGGTTCAACTCTGTTAGTTGAATGCACAGAACAGAAAGAAGTTTCATACAATGCTTCTGTGTAGTTTATATTTGAAAATATTCTTTTTTCCACTATTACCCACTTAGCGCTACGAATGTCCAGTTGCATTTTCTACAGACAGAGTGTTTCAAAACTGCTCAATCATAAGTATGGTTTAACTCTGTTAGCTGAATGCTCAGATCAGAAAGAAGTTTCACAGAATGCTTCTGTGTAGTTTATATTTGAATATATTCCTTTTTCCACTACTACTCTCTTAGCACTCCAAATGTCCAGTTGCATTTTCTACAGAAAGAGTGTTCAGATCTGCTCAATCAAAAGTATGGTTTAACTCTGTTAGCTGAATGCACAGATCAGAAAGAAGTTTCACAGAATGATTCTGTGTAGTTTATATTTGGAGACATTCCTTTTTCCACTATTAACCTCTTAGCGCTCCGAATCTCCACTTGCATTTTCTACAGAAAGAGTGTTTCAGAACGGCTCAATCAAAACTAAGGTTCAACTCTTTTTGTTGAACAAACAGAACAGAAAGTAGTTTCACACAATTCTTCTGTGTAGTTTTTATTTGTAGACATTCTTTTTCCCAATATAGGCGTCTTAGCGCTCAGAATGTCCAATTGCAGTTTCTACAGAAAGAGTGTTTCAGAACGGCTCAATCAAAAGTAAGGTTCAACTCTGTTAGTTGAATGCACAGAACAGAAAGAAGTTTCATACAATGCTTCTGTGTAGTTTATATTTGAACATATTCTTTTTTCCACTATTACCCACTTAGCGCTACGAATGTCCAGTTGCATTTTCTACAGACAGAGAGTTTCAAAACTGCTCAATCAAAAGTATGGTTTAACTCTGTTAGCTGTATGCTCAGATCAGAAAGAAGTTTCACAGAATGCTTCTGTGTAGTTTATATTTGCATATATTCCCTTTTCCAATACTACGCTCTTAGCGCTCCAAATGTCCACTTGCATTTTCAACAGAAAGAGTGTTCAGATGTGCTCAATCAAAAGTATGGTTTAACTCTGTTAGCTGAATGCACAGATCAGAAAGAAGTTTCCCCGAATGATTCTGTGTAGTTTATATTTGAAGACATTCCTTTTTCCACTATTACCCTCTTAGCGCTCCGAATCTCCACTTGCATTTTCTACAAAAAGAGTGTTTCATAACTGCTCAATCAAAAATATGTTTTATCTCTGTTAACTGAATTTACAGATCAGGAATAAGTTTCACAGAATGCATCTGTGTAGTTTTTATTTGAAGATATTCTTTTTCCTAATGTAGGCCTCTTAGCGCTTAGCATGTCCAATTGCAGTTTCTACACAAAGAGTGTTTCAGAACGGCTCAATCAAAAGTAAGGTTCAACTCTGTTAGTTGAATGCACAGAACAGAAAGAATTTTCACAGAATGCTACTGTGTAGTTTATATTTGAATATATTCCTTTTTCGACTATTACCCTCGTAGCGCTCCGAATGTCCACTTGCATTTTCTACAGAAAGAGTGTTCAGAACTGCGCAATCAAAAGTATGGTTTAACTCTGTTAGCTTAATGAACATATCAGAAATAAGTTTCACACAATGCTTCTGTGTAGTTTTTATTTGAAGATATTATTTTTCCCAATAGAGTACTCTTAGCGCTCAGAATGTCCAATTGCAGTTTCTACAGAAAGAGTGTTTCAGAAAGGCTCAATCAAAAGTAAGGTTCAACTCTGTTAGTTGAATGCACAGAACAGAAAGAAGTTTCATACAATGCTTCTGTGTAGTTTATATTTGAACATATTCTTTTTTCCACTATTACCCACTTAGCGCTACGAATGTCCAATTGCATTTTCTACAGACAGAGTGTTTCAAACCTGCTCAATCATAAGTATGGTTTAACTCTGTTAGCTGAATGCTCAGATCAGAAAGAAGTTTCACAGAATGCTTCAGTGTAGTTTATATTTGAATATATTCCTTTTTCCACTACTACTCTCTTAGCGCTCCAAATGTCCAGTTGCATTTTCTACAGAAAGAGTGTTCAGATCTGCTCAATCAAAAGTATGGTTTAACTCTGTTAGCTGAATGCACAGATCAGAAAGAAGTTTCACAGAATGATTCTGTGTAGTTTATATTTGGAGACATTCCTTTTTCCACTATTACCCTCTTAGCGCTCCGAATCTCCACTTGCATTTTCTACAAAAAGAGTGTTTCATAACTGCTCAATCAAAAATATGTTTTATCTCTGTTAACGGAATTTACAGATCAGAAATAAGTTTCACAGAATGCATCTGTGTAGTTTTTATTTGAAGATATTCTTTTTCCCAATGTAGGCCTCTTAGCGCTTAGCATGTCCAATTGCAGTTTCTACAGAAAGAGTGTTTCAGAACGGCTCAATCAAAAGTAAGGTTCAACTCTGTTAGTTGAATGCACAGAACAGAAAGAGTTTTCACAGAATGCTACTGTGTAGTTTATATTTGAATATATTCCTTTTTCCACTATTACCCACTTAGCGCTACGAATGTCCAGTTGCATTTTCTACAGACAGAGAGTTTCAAAACTGCTCAATCAAAAGTATGGTTTAACTCTGTTAGCTGTATGCTCAGATCAGAAAGAAGTTTCACAGAATGCTTCTGTGTAGTTTATATTTGCATATATTACCTTTTCCACTACTACGCTCTTAGCGCTCCAAATGTCCACTTGCATTTTCAACAGAAAGAGTGTTCAGATGTGCTCAATCAAAAGTATGGTTTAACTCTGTTAGCTGAATGCACAGATCAGAAAGAAGTTTCACAGAATGATTCTGTGTAGTTTATATTTGGAGACATTCCTTTTTCCACTATTACCCTCTTAGCGCTCCGAATCTCCACTTGCATTTTCTACAGAAAGAGTGTTTCAGAACGGCTCAATCAAAACTAAGGTTCAACTCTTTTAGTTGAACAAACAGAACAGAAAGTAGTTTCACACAATTCTTCTGTGTTGTTTTTATTTGTAGACATTCTTTTTCCCAATATAGGCCTCTTAGCGCTCAGAATGTCCAATTGCAGTTTCTACAGAAAGAGTGTTTCAGAACGGCTCAATCAAAAGTAAGGTTCAACTCTGTTAGTTGAATGCACAGAACAGAAAGAAGTTTCATACAATGCTTCTGTGTAGTTTATATTTGAACATATTCTTTTTCCACTATTACCCACTTAGCGCTACGAATGTCCAGTTGCATTTTCTACAGACAGAGAGTTTCAAAACTGCTCAATCAAAAGTATGGTTTAACTCTGTTAGCTGTATGCTCAGATCAGAAAGAAGTTTCACAGAATGCTTCTGTGTAGTTTATATTTGCATATATTCCTTTTTCCACTACTACGCTCTTAGCGCTCCAAATGTCCAGTTGCATTTTCAACAGAAAGTGTGTTCAGATGTGCTCAATCAAAAGTATGGTTTAACTCTGTTAGCTGAATGCACAGATCAGAAAGAAGTTTCACCGAATGATTCTGTGTAGTTTATATTTGAAGACATTCCTTTTTCCACTATTACCCACTTAGCGCTCCGAATCTCCACTTGCATTTTCTACAAAAAGAGTGTTTCATAACTGCTCAATAAAAAATATGTTTTATCTCTGTTAACTGAATTTACAGATCAGAAATAAGTTTCACAGAATGCATCTGTGTAGTTTTTATTTGAAGATATTCTTTTTCCTAATGTAGGCCTCTTAGCGCTTAGCATGTCCAATTGCAGTTTCTACAGAAAGAGTGTTTCAGAACGGCTCAATCAAAAGTAAGGTTCAACTCTGTTAGTTGAATGCACAGAACAGAAAGAATTTTCACAGAATGCTACTGTGTAGTTTATATTTGAATATATTCCTTTTTCCACTATTACCCTCTTAGCGCTCCGAATGTCCACTTGCATTTTCTACAGAAAGAGTGTTCAGAACTGCGCAATCAAAAGTATGGTTTAACTCTGTTAGCTTAATGAACATATCAGAAATAAGTTTCACACAATGCTTCTGTGTAGTTTTTATATGAAGATATTATTTTTCCCAATATAGGCCTCTTAGCGCTCAGAATGTCCAATTGCAGTTTCTACAGAAAGAGTGTTTCAGAAAGGCTCAATCAAAAGTAAGGTTCAACTCTGTTAGTTGAATGCACAGAACAGAAAGAAGTTTCATACAATGCTTCTGTGTAGTTTATATTTGAACATATTCTTTTTTCCACTATTACCCACTTAGCGCTACGAATGTCCAATTGCATTTTCTACAGACAGAGTGTTTCAAAACTGCTCAATCATAAGTATGGTTTAACTCTGTTAGCTGAATGCTCAGATCAGAAAGAATTTTCACAGAATGCTTCTGTGTAGTTTATATTTGAATATAGTCCTTTTTCCACTACTACTCTCTTAGCGCTCCAAATGTCCAGTTGCATTTTCTACAGAAAGAGTGTTCAGATCTGCTCAATCAAAAGTATGGTTTAACTCTGTTAGCTGAATGCACAGATCAGAAAGAAGTTTCACAGAATGATTCTGTGTAGTTTATATTTGGAGACATTCCTTTTTCCACTATTACCCTCTTAGCGCTCCGAATCTCCACTTGCATTTTCTACAGAAAGAGTGTTTCAGAACGGCTCAATCAAAACTAAGGTTCAACTCTTTTAGTTGAACAAACAGAACAGAAAGTAGTTTCACACAATTCTTCTGTGTAGTTTTTATTTGTAGACATTCTTTTTCCCAATATAGGCCTCTTAGCGCTCAGAATGTCCAATTGCAGTTTCTACAGAAAGAGTGTTTCAGAACGGCTCAATCAAAAGTAAGGTTCAACTCTGTTAGTTGAATGCACAGAACAGAAAGAAGTTTCATACAATGCTTCTGTGTAGTTTATACTTGAACATATTTTTTTTCCACTATTACCCACTTAGCGCTACGAATGTCCAGTTGCATTTTCTACAGACAGAGAGTTTCAAAACTGCTCAATCAAAAGTATGGTTTAACTCTGTTAGCTGTATGCTCAGATCAGAAAGAAGTTTCACAGAATGCTTCTGTGTAGTTTATATTTGCATATATTCCTTTTTCCACTACTACGCTCTTAGCGCTCCAAATGTCCAGTTGCATTTTCAACAGAAAGAGTGTTCAGATGTGCTCAATCAAAAGTATGGTTTAACTCTGTTAGCTGAATGCACAGATCAGAAAGAAGTTTCACCGAATGATTCTGTGTAGTTTATATTTGAAGACATTCCTTTTTCCACTATTACCCACTTAGCGCTCCGAATCTCCACTTGCATTTTCTACAAAAAGAGTGTTTCATAACTGCTCAATAAAAAATATGTTTTATCTCTGTTAACTGAATTTACAGATCAGAAATAAGTTTCACAGAATGCATCTGTGTAGTTTTTATTTGAAGATATTCTTTTTCCTAATGTAGGCCTCTTAGCGCTTAGCATGTCCAATTGCAGTTTCTACAGAAAGAGTGTTTCAGAACGGCTCAATCAAAAGTAAGGTTCAACTCTGTTAGTTGAATGCACAGAACAGAAAGAATTTTCACAGAATGCTACTGTGTAGTTTATATTTGAATATATTCCTTTTTCCACTATTACCCTCTTAGCGCTCCGAATGTCCACTTGCATTTTCTACAGAAAGAGTGTTCAGAACTGCGCAATCAAAAGTATGGTTTAACTCTGTTAGCTTAATGAACATATCAGAAATAAGTTTCACACAATGCTTCTGTGTAGTTTTTATTTGAAGATATTATTTTTCCCAATATAGGCCTCTTAGCGCTCAGAATGTCCAATTGCAGTTTCTACAGAAAGAGTGTTTCAGAAAGGCTCAATCAAAAGTAAGGTTCAACTCTGTTAGTTGAATGCACAGAACAGAAAGAAGTTTCATACAATGCTTCTGTGTAGTTTATATTTGAAAATATTCTTTTTTCCACTATTACCCACTTAGCGCTACGAATGTCCAGTTGCATTTTCTACAGACAGAGTGTTTCAAAACTGCTCAATCATAAGTATGGTTTAACTCTGTTAGCTGAATGCTCAGATCAGAAAGAAGTTTCACAGAATGCTTCTGTGTAGTTTATATTTGAATATATTCCTTTTTCCACTACTACTCTCTTAGCGCTCCAAATGTCCAGTTGCATTTTCTACAGAAAGAGTGTTCAGATCTGCTCAATCAAAAGTATGGTTTAACTCTGTTAGCTGAATGCACAGATCAGAAAGAAGTTTCACAGAATGATTCTGTGTAGTTTATATTTGGAGACATTCCTTTTTCCACTATTAACCTCTTAGCGCTCCGAATCTCCACTTGCATTTTCTACAGAAAGAGTGTTTCAGAACGGCTCAATCAAAACTAAGGTTCAACTCTTTTTGTTGAACAAACAGAACAGAAAGTAGTTTCACACAATTCTTCTGTGTAGTTTTTATTTGTAGACATTCTTTTTCCCAATATAGGCGTCTTAGCGCTCAGAATGTCCAATTGCAGTTTCTACAGAAAGAGTGTTTCAGAACGGCTCAATCAAAAGTAAGGTTCAACTCTGTTAGTTGAATGCACAGAACAGAAAGAAGTTTCATACAATGCTTCTGTGTAGTTTATATTTGAACATATTCTTTTTTCCACTATTACCCACTTAGCGCTACGAATGTCCAGTTGCATTTTCTACAGACAGAGAGTTTCAAAACTGCTCAATCAAAAGTATGGTTTAACTCTGTTAGCTGTATGCTCAGATCAGAAAGAAGTTTCACAGAATGCTTCTGTGTAGTTTATATTTGCATATATTCCCTTTTCCAATACTACGCTCTTAGCGCTCCAAATGTCCACTTGCATTTTCAACAGAAAGAGTGTTCAGATGTGCTCAATCAAAAGTATGGTTTAACTCTGTTAGCTGAATGCACAGATCAGAAAGAAGTTTCCCCGAATGATTCTGTGTAGTTTATATTTGAAGACATTCCTTTTTCCACTATTACCCTCTTAGCGCTCCGAATCTCCACTTGCATTTTCTACAAAAAGAGTGTTTCATAACTGCTCAATCAAAAATATGTTTTATCTCTGTTAACTGAATTTACAGATCAGGAATAAGTTTCACAGAATGCATCTGTGTAGTTTTTATTTGAAGATATTCTTTTTCCTAATGTAGGCCTCTTAGCGCTTAGCATGTCCAATTGCAGTTTCTACACAAAGAGTGTTTCAGAACGGCTCAATCAAAAGTAAGGTTCAACTCTGTTAGTTGAATGCACAGAACAGAAAGAATTTTCACAGAATGCTACTGTGTAGTTTATATTTGAATATATTCCTTTTTCGACTATTACCCTCGTAGCGCTCCGAATGTCCACTTGCATTTTCTACAGAAAGAGTGTTCAGAACTGCGCAATCAAAAGTATGGTTTAACTCTGTTAGCTTAATGAACATATCAGAAATAAGTTTCACACAATGCTTCTGTGTAGTTTTTATTTGAAGATATTATTTTTCCCAATAGAGTACTCTTAGCGCTCAGAATGTCCAATTGCAGTTTCTACAGAAAGAGTGTTTCAGAAAGGCTCAATCAAAAGTAAGGTTCAACTCTGTTATTTGAATGCACAGAACAGAAAGAAGTTTCATACAATGCTTCTGTGTAGTTTATATTTGAACATATTCTTTTTTCCACTATTACCCACTTAGCGCTACGAATGTCCAATTGCATTTTCTACAGACAGAGTGTTTCAAAACTGCTCAATCATAAGTATGGTTTAACTCTGTTAGCTGAATGCTCAGATCAGAAAGAAGTTTCACAGAATGCTTCTGTGTAGTTTATATTTGAATATATTCCTTTTTCCACTACTACTCTCTTAGCGCTCCAAATGTCCAGTTGCATTTTCTACAGAAAGAGTGTTCAGATCTGCTCAATCAAAAGTATGGTTTAACTCTGTTAGCTGAATGCACAGATCAGAAAGAAGTTTCACAGAATGATTCTGTGTAGTTTATATTTGGAGACATTCCTTTTTCCACTATTACCCTCTTAGCGCTCCGAATCTCCACTTGCATTTTCTACAGAAAGAGTGTTTCAGAACGGCTCAATCAAAACTAAGGTTCAACTCTTTTAGTTGAACAAACAGAACAGAAAGTAGTTTCACACAATTCTTCTGTGTAGTTTTTATTTGTAGACATTCTTTTTCCCAATATAGGCCTCTTAGCGCTCAGAATGTCCAATTGCAGTTTCTACAGAAAGAGTGTTTCAGAACGGCTCAATCAAAAGTAAGGTTCAACTCTGTTAGTTGAATGCACAGAACAGAAAGAAGTTTCATACAATGCTTCTGTGTAGTTTATACTTGAACATATTTTTTTTCCACTATTACCCACTTAGCGCTACGAATGTCCAGTTGCATTTTCTACAGACAGAGAGTTTCAAAACTGCTCAATCAAAAGTATGGTTTAACTCTGTTAGCTGTATGCTCAGATCAGAAAGAAGTTTCACAGAATGCTTCTGTGTAGTTTATATTTGCATATATTCCTTTTTCCACTACTACGCTCTTAGCGCTCCAAATGTCCAGTTGCATTTTCAACAGAAAGAGTGTTCAGATGTGCTCAATCAAAAGTATGGTTTAACTCTGTTAGCTGAATGCACAGATCAGAAAGAAGTTTCACCGAATGATTCTGTGTAGTTTATATTTGAAGACATTCCTTTTTCCACTATTACCCTCTTAGCGCTCCGAATCTCCACTTGCATTTTCTACAAAAAGAGTGTTTCATAACTGCTCAATCAAAAATATGTTTTATCTCTGTTAACTGAATTTACAGATCAGAAATAAGTTTCACAGAATGCATCTGTGTAGTTTTTATTTGAAGATATTCTTTTTCCTAATGTAGGCCTCTTAGCGCTTAGCATGTCGAATTGCAGTTTCTACACAAAGAGTGTTTCAGAACGGCTCAATCAAAAGTAAGGTTCAACTCTGTTAGTTGAATGCACAGAACAGAAAGAATTTTCACAGAATGCTACTGTGTAGTTTATATTTGAATATATTCCTTTTTCCACTATTACCCTCGTAGCGCTCCGAATGTCCACTTGCATTTTCTACAGAAAGAGTGTTGAGAACTGCGCAATCAAAAGTATGGTTTAACTCTGTTAGCTTAATGAACATATCAGAAATAAGTTTCACACAATGCTTCTGTGTAGTTTTTATTTGAAGATATTATTTTTCCCAATAGAGTACTCTTAGCGCTCAGAATGTCCAATTGCAGTTTCTACAGAAAGAGTGTTTCAGAAAGGCTCAATCAAAAGTAAGGTTCAACTCTGTTAGTTGAATGCACAGAACAGAAAGAAGTTTCATACAATGCTTCTGTGTAGTTTATATTTGAACATATTCTTTTTTCCACTATTACCCACTTAGCGCTACGAATGTCCAATTGCATTTTCTACAGACAGAGTGTTTCAAAACTGCTCAATCATAAGTATGGTTTAACTCTGTTAGCTGAATGCTCAGATCAGAAAGAAGTTTCACAGAATGCTTCTGTGTAGTTTATATTTGAATATATTCCTTTTTCCACTACTACTCTCTTAGCGCTCCAAATGTCCAGTTGCATTTTCTACAGAAAGAGTGTTCAGATCTGCTCAATCAAAAGTATGGTTTAACTCTGTTAGCTGAATGAACAGATCAGAAAGAAGTTTCACAGAATGATTCTGTGTAGTTTATATTTGGAGACATTCCTTTTTCCACTATTACCCTCTTAGCGCTCCGAATCTCCACTTGCATTTTCTACAAAAAGAGTGTTTCATAACTGCTCAATCAAAAATATGTTTTATCTCTGTTAACGGAATTTACAGATCAGAAATAAGTTTCACAGAATGCATCTGTGTAGTTTTTATTTGAAGATATTCTTTTTCCCAATGTAGGCCTCTTAGCGCTTAGCATGTCCAATTGCAGTTTCTACAGAAAGAGTGTTTCAGAACGGCTCAATCAAAAGTAAGGTTCAACTCTGTTAGTTGAATGCACAGAACAGAAAGAGTTTTCACAGAATGCTACTGTGTAGTTTATATTTGAATATATTCCTTTTTCCACTTTTACCCACTTAGCGCTACGAATGTCCAGTTGCATTTTCTACAGACAGAGAGTTTCAAAACTGCTCAATCAAAAGTATGGTTTAACTCTGTTAGCTGTATGCTCAGATCAGAAAGAAGTTTCACAGAATGCTTCTGTGTAGTTTATATTTGCATATATTACCTTTTCCACTACTACGCTCTTAGCGCTCCAAATGTCCACTTGCATTTTCAACAGAAAGAGTGTTCAGATGTGCTCAATCAAAAGTATGGTTTAACTCTGTTAGCTGAATGCACAGATCAGAAAGAAGTTTCACAGAATGATTCTGTGTAGTTTATATTTGGAGACATTCCTTTTTCCACTATTACCCTCTTAGCGCTCCGAATCTCCACTTGCATTTTCTACAGAAAGAGTGTTTCAGAACGGCTCAATCAAAACTAAGGTTCAACTCTTTTAGTTGAACAAACAGAACAGAAAGTAGTTTCACACAATTCTTCTGTGTAGTTTTTATTTGTAGACATTCTTTTTCCCAATATAGGCCTCTTAGCGCTCAGAATGTCCAATTGCAGTTTCTACAGAAAGAGTGTTTCAGAACGGCTCAATCAAAAGTAAGGTTCAACTCTGTTAGTTGAATGCACAGAACAGAAAGAAGTTTCATACAATGCTTCTGTGTAGTTTATATTTGAACATATTCTTTTTCCACTATTACCCACTTAGCGCTACGAATGTCCAGTTGCATTTTCTACAGACAGAGAGTTTCAAAACTGCTCAATCAAAAGTATGGTTTAACTCTGTTAGCTGTATGCTCAGATCAGAAAGAAGTTTCACAGAATGCTTCTGTGTAGTTTATATTTGCATATATTCCTTTTTCCACTACTACGCTCTTAGCGCTCCAAATGTCCAGTTGCATTTTCAACAGA
The DNA here is from genome assembly GCF_028878055.3 of Symphalangus syndactylus. Lineage (NCBI taxonomy): Eukaryota > Metazoa > Chordata > Mammalia > Primates > Hylobatidae > Symphalangus > Symphalangus syndactylus. The sequence continues at coordinate 1,397,533 of NC_072439.2, forward strand.
AAGAGTGTTCAGATGTGCTCAATCAAAAGTATGGTTTAACTCTGTTAGCTGAATGCACAGATCAGAAAGAAGTTTCACCGAATGATTCTGTGTAGTTTATATTTGAAGACATTCCTTTTTCCACTATTACCCACTTAGCGCTCCGAATCTCCACTTGCATTTTCTACAAAAAGAGTGTTTCATAACTGCTCAATAAAAAATATGTTTTATCTCTGTTAACTGAATTTACAGATCAGAAATAAGTTTCACAGAATGCATCTGTGTAGTTTTTATTTGAAGATATTCTTTTTCCTAATGTAGGCCTCTTAGCGCTTAGCATGTCCAATTGCAGTTTCTACAGAAAGAGTGTTTCAGAACGGCTCAATCAAAAGTAAGGTTCAACTCTGTTAGTTGAATGCACAGAACAGAAAGAATTTTCACAGAATGCTACTGTGTAGTTTATATTTGAATATATTCCTTTTTCCACTATTACCCTCTTAGCGCTCCGAATGTCCACTTGCATTTTCTACAGAAAGAGTGTTCAGAACTGCGCAATCAAAAGTATGGTTTAACTCTGTTAGCTTAATGAACATATCAGAAATAAGTTTCACACAATGCTTCTGTGTAGTTTTTATTTGAAGATATTATTTTTCCCAATATAGGCCTCTTAGCGCTCAGAATGTCCAATTGCAGTTTCTACAGAAAGAGTGTTTCAGAAAGGCTCAATCAAAAGTAAGGTTCAACTCTGTTAGTTGAATGCACAGAACAGAAAGAAGTTTCATACAATGCTTCTGTGTAGTTTATATTTGAACATATTCTTTTTTCCACTATTACCCACTTAGCGCTACGAATGTCCAATTGCATTTTCTACAGACAGAGTGTTTCAAAACTGCTCAATCATAAGTATGGTTTAACTCTGTTAGCTGAATGCTCAGATCAGAAAGAATTTTCACAGAATGCTTCTGTGTAGTTTATATTTGAATATAGTCCTTTTTCCACTACTACTCTCTTAGCGCTCCAAATGTCCAGTTGCATTTTCTACAGAAAGAGTGTTCAGATCTGCTCAATCAAAAGTATGGTTTAACTCTGTTAGCTGAATGCACAGATCAGAAAGAAGTTTCACAGAATGATTCTGTGTAGTTTATATTTGGAGACATTCCTTTTTCCACTATTACCCTCTTAGCGCTCCGAATCTCCACTTGCATTTTCTACAGAAAGAGTGTTTCAGAACGGCTCAATCAAAACTAAGGTTCAACTCTTTTAGTTGAACAAACAGAACAGAAAGTAGTTTCACACAATTCTTCTGTGTAGTTTTTATTTGTAGACATTCTTTTTCCCAATATAGGCCTCTTAGCGCTCAGAATGTCCAATTGCAGTTTCTACAGAAAGAGTGTTTCAGAACGGCTCAATCAAAAGTAAGGTTCAACTCTGTTAGTTGAATGCACAGAACAGAAAGAAGTTTCATACAATGCTTCTGTGTAGTTTATATTTGAACATATTCTTTTTCCACTATTACCCACTTAGCGCTACGAATGTCCAGTTGCATTTTCTACAGACAGAGAGTTTCAAAACTGCTCAATCAAAAGTATGGTTTAACTCTGTTAGCTGTATGCTCAGATCAGAAAGAAGTTTCACAGAATGCTTCTGTGTAGTTTACATTTGCATATATTCCTTTTTCCACTACTACGCTCTTAGCGCTCCAAATGTCCAGTTGCATTTTCAACAGAAAGAGTGTTCAGATGTGCTCAATCAAAAGTATGGTTTAACTCTGTTAGCTGAATGCACAGATCAGAAAGAAGTTTCACCGAATGATTCTGTGTAGTTTATATTTGAAGACATTCCTTTTTCCACTATTACCCACTTAGCGCTCCGAATCTCCACTTGCATTTTCTACAAAAAGAGTGTTTCATAACTGCTCAATAAAAAATATGTTTTATCTCTGTTAACTGAATTTACAGATCAGAAATAAGTTTCACAGAATGCATCTGTGTAGTTTTTATTTGAAGATATTCTTTTTCCTAATGTAGGCCTCTTAGCGCTTAGCATGTCCAATTGCAGTTTCTACAGAAAGAGTGTTTCAGAACGGCTCAATCAAAAGTAAGGTTCAACTCTGTTAGTTGAATGCACAGAACAGAAAGAATTTTCACAGAATGCTACTGTGTAGTTTATATTTGAATATATTCCTTTTTCCACTATTACCCTCTTAGCGCTCCGAATGCCCACTTGCATTTTCTACAGAAAGAGTGTTCAGAACTGCGCAATCAAAAGTATGGTTTAACTCTGTTAGCTTAATGAACATATCAGAAATAAGTTTCACACAATGCTTCTGTGTAGTTTTTATTTGAAGATATTATTTTTCCCAATATAGGCCTCTTAGCGCTCAGAATGTCCAATTGCAGTTTCTACAGAAAGAGTGTTTCAGAAAGGCTCAATCAAAAGTAAGGTTCAACTCTGTTAGTTGAATGCACAGAACAGAAAGAAGTTTCATACAATGCTTCTGTGTAGTTTATATTTGAAAATATTCTTTTTTCCACTATTACCCACTTAGCGCTACGAATGTCCAGTTGCATTTTCTACAGACAGAGTGTTTCAAAACTGCTCAATCATAAGTATGGTTTAACTCTGTTAGCTGAATGCTCAGATCAGAAAGAAGTTTCACAGAATGCTTCTGTGTAGTTTATATTTGAATATATTCCTTTTTCCACTACTACTCTCTTAGCGCTCCAAATGTCCAGTTGCATTTTCTACAGAAAGAGTGTTCAGATCTGCTCAATCAAAAGTATGGTTTAACTCTGTTAGCTGAATGCACAGATCAGAAAGAAGTTTCACAGAATGATTCTGTGTAGTTTATATTTGGAGACATTCCTTTTTCCACTATTAACCTCTTAGCGCTCCGAATCTCCACTTGCATTTTCTACAGAAAGAGTGTTTCAGAACGGCTCAATCAAAACAAAGGTTCAACCCTTTTAGTTGAACAAACAGAACGGAAAGTAGTTTCACAAAATTCTTCTGTGTAGTTTTTATTTGTAGACATTCTTTTTCCCAATATAGGCGTCTTAGCGCTCAGAATGTCCAATTGCAGTTTCTACAGAAAGAGTGTTTCAGAAAGGCTCAATCAAAAGTAAGGTTCAACTCTGTTAGTTGAATGCACAGAACAGAAAGAAGTTTCATACAATGCTTCTGTGTAGTTTATATTTGAACATATTCTTTTTTCCACTATTACCCACTTAGCGCTACGAATGTCCAGTTGCATTTTCTACAGACAGAGAGTTTCAAAACTGCTCAATCAAAAGTATGGTTTAACTCTGTTAGCTGTATGCTCAGATCAGAAAGAAGTTTCACAGAATGCTTCTGTGTAGTTTATATTTGCATATATTCCCTTTTCCAATACTACGCTCTTAGCGCTCCAAATGTCCAGTTGCATTTTCAACAGAAAGAGTGTTCAGATGTGCTCAATCAAAAGTATGGTTTAACTCTGTTAGCTGAATGCACAGATCAGAAAGAAGTTTCCCCGAATGATTCTGTGTAGTTTATATTTGAAGACATTCCTTTTTCCACTATTACCCTCTTAGCGCTCCGAATCTCCACTTGCATTTTCTACAAAAAGAGTGTTTCATAACTGCTCAATCAAAAATATGTTTTATCTCTGTTAACTGAATTTACGGATCAGAAATAAGTTTCACAGAATGCATCTGTGTAGTTTTTATTTGAAGATATTCTTTTTCCTAATGTAGGCCTCTTAGCGCTTAGCATGTCCAATTGCAGTTTCTACACAAAGAGTGTTTCAGAACGGCTCAATCAAAAGTAAGGTTCAACTCTGTTAGTTGAATGCACAGAACAGAAAGAATTTTCACAGAATGCTACTGTGTAGTTTATATTTATATATATTCCTTTTTCCACTATTACCCTCGTAGCGCTCCGAATGTCCACTTGCATTTTCTACAGAAAGAGTGTTGAGAACTGCGCAATCAAAAGTATGGTTTAACTCTGTTAGCTTAATGAACATATCAGAAATAAGTTTCACACAATGCTTCTGTGTAGTTTTTATTTGAAGATATTATTTTTCCCAATAGAGTCCTCTTAGCGCTCAGAATGTCCAATTGCAGTTTCTACAGAAAGAGTGTTTCAGAAAGGCTCAATCAAAAGTAAGGTTCAACTCTGTTAGTTGAATGCACAGAACAGAAAGAAGTTTCATACAATGCTTCTGTGTAGTTTATATTTGAACATATTCTTTTTTCCACTATTACCCACTTAGCGCTACGAATGTCCAATTGCATTTTCTACAGACAGAGTGTTTCAAAACTGCTCAATCATAAGTATGGTTTAACTCTGTTAGCTGAATGCTCAGATCAGAAAGAATTTTCACAGAATGCTTCTGTGTAGTTTATATTTGAATATAGTCCTTTTTCCACTACTACTCTCTTAGCGCTCCAAATGTCCAGTTGCATTTTCTACAGAAAGAGTGTTCAGATCTGCTCAATCAAAAGTATGGTTTAACTCTGTTAGCTGAATGCACAGATCAGAAAGAAGTTTCACAGAATGATTCTGTGTAGTTTATATTTGGAGACATTCCTTTTTCCACTATTACCCTCTTAGCGCTCCGAATCTCCACTTGCATTTTCTACAGAAAGAGTGTTTCAGAACGGCTCAATCAAAACTAAGGTTCAACTCTTTTAGTTGAACAAACAGAACAGAAAGTAGTTTCACACAATTCTTCTGTGTAGTTTTTATTTGTAGACATTATTTTTCCCAATATAGGCCTCTTAGCGCTCAGAATGTCCAATTGCAGTTTCTACAGAAAGAGTGTTTCAGAACGGCTCAATCAAAAGTAAGGTTCAACTCTGTTAGTTGAATGCACAGAACAGAAAGAAGTTTCATACAATGCTTCTGTGTAGTTTATATTTGAACATATTCTTTTTCCACTATTACCCACTTAGCGCTACGAATGTCCAGTTGCATTTTCTACAGACAGAGAGTTTCAAAACTGCTCAATCAAAAGTATGGTTTAACTCTGTTAGCTGTATGCTCAGATCAGAAAGAAGTTTCACAGAATGCTTCTGTGTAGTTTATATTTGCATATATTCCTTTTTCCACTACTACGCTCTTAGCGCTCCAAATGTCCAGTTGCATTTTCAACAGAAAGAGTGTTCAGATGTGCTCAATCAAAAGTATGGTTTAACTCTGTTAGCTGAATGCACAGATCAGAAAGAAGTTTCACCGAATGATTCTGTGTAGTTTATATTTGAAGACATTCCTTTTTCCACTATTACCCACTTAGCGCTCCGAATCTCCACTTGCATTTTCTACAAAAAGAGTGTTTCATAACTGCTCAATAAAAAATATGTTTTATCTCTGTTAACTGAATTTACAGATCAGAAATAAGTTTCACAGAATGCATCTGTGTAGTTTTTATTTGAAGATATTCTTTTTCCTAATGTAGGCCTCTTAGCGCTTAGCATGTCCAATTGCAGTTTCTACAGAAAGAGTGTTTCAGAACGGCTCAATCAAAAGTAAGGTTCAACTCTGTTAGTTGAATGCACAGAACAGAAAGAATTTTCACAGAATGCTACTGTGTAGTTTATATTTGAATATATTCCTTTTTCCACTATTACCCTCTTAGCGCTCCGAATGTCCACTTGCATTTTCTACAGAAAGAGTGTTCAGAACTGCGCAATCAAAAGTATGGTTTAACTCTGTTAGCTTAATGAACATATCAGAAATAAGTTTCACACAATGCTTCTGTGTAGTTTTTATTTGAAGATATTATTTTTCCCAATATAGGCCTCTTAGCGCTCAGAATGTCCAATTGCAGTTTCTACAGAAAGAGTGTTTCAGAAAGGCTCAATCAAAAGTAAGGTTCAACTCTGTTAGTTGAATGCACAGAACAGAAAGAAGTTTCATACAATGCTTCTGTGTAGTTTATATTTGAACATATTCTTTTTTCCACTATTACCCACTTAGCGCTACGAATGTCCAATTGCATTTTCTACAGACAGAGTGTTTCAAAACTGCTCAATCATAAGTATGGTTTAACTCTGTTAGCTGAATGCTCAGATCAGAAAGAATTTTCACAGAATGCTTCTGTGTAGTTTATATTTGAATATAGTCCTTTTTCCACTACTACTCTCTTAGCGCTCCAAATGTCCAGTTGCATTTTCTACAGAAAGAGTGTTCAGATCTGCTCAATCAAAAGTATGGTTTAACTCTGTTAGCTGAATGCACAGATCAGAAAGAAGTTTCACAGAATGATTCTGTGTAGTTTATATTTGGAGACATTCCTTTTTCCACTATTACCCTCTTAGCGCTCCGAATCTCCACTTGCATTTTCTACAGAAAGAGTGTTTCAGAACGGCTCAATCAAAACTAAGGTTCAACTCTTTTAGTTGAACAAACAGAACAGAAAGTAGTTTCACACAATTCTTCTGTGTAGTTTTTATTTGTAGACATTCTTTTTCCCAATATAGGCCTCTTAGCGCTCAGAATGTCCAATTGCAGTTTCTACAGAAAGAGTGTTTCAGAACGGCTCAATCAAAAGTAAGGTTCAACTCTGTTAGTTGAATGCACAGAACAGAAAGAAGTTTCATACAATGCTTCTGTGTAGTTTATATTTGAACATATTCTTTTTCCACTATTACCCACTTAGCGCTACGAATGTCCAGTTGCATTTTCTACAGACAGAGAGTTTCAAAACTGCTCAATCAAAAGTATGGTTTAACTCTGTTAGCTGTATGCTCAGATCAGAAAGAAGTTTCACAGAATGCTTCTGTGTAGTTTATATTTGCATATATTCCTTTTTCCACTACTACGCTCTTAGCGCTCCAAATGTCCAGTTGCATTTTCAACAGAAAGAGTGTTCAGATGTGCTCAATCAAAAGTATGGTTTAACTCTGTTAGCTGAATGCACAGATCAGAAAGAAGTTTCACCGAATGATTCTGTGTAGTTTATATTTGAAGACATTCCTTTTTCCACTATTACCCACTTAGCGCTCCGAATCTCCACTTGCATTTTCTACAAAAAGAGTGTTTCATAACTGCTCAATAAAAAATATGTTTTATCTCTGTTAACTGAATTTACAGATCAGAAATAAGTTTCACAGAATGCATCTGTGTAGTTTTTATTTGAAGATATTCTTTTTCCTAATGTAGGCCTCTTAGCGCTTAGCATGTCCAATTGCAGTTTCTACAGAAAGAGTGTTTCAGAACGGCTCAATCAAAAGTAAGGTTCAACTCTGTTAGTTGAATGCACAGAACAGAAAGAATTTTCACAGAATGCTACTGTGTAGTTTATATTTGAATATATTCCTTTTTCCACTATTACCCTCTTAGCGCTCCGAATGTCCACTTGCATTTTCTACAGAAAGAGTGTTCAGAACTGCGCAATCAAAAGTATGGTTTAACTCTGTTAGCTTAATGAACATATCAGAAATAAGTTTCACACAATGCTTCTGTGTAGTTTTTATATGAAGATATTATTTTTCCCAATATAGGCCTCTTAGCGCTCAGAATGTCCAATTGCAGTTTCTACAGAAAGAGTGTTTCAGAAAGGCTCAATCAAAAGTAAGGTTCAACTCTGTTAGTTGAATGCACAGAACAGAAAGAAGTTTCATACAATGCTTCTGTGTAGTTTATATTTGAACATATTCTTTTTTCCACTATTACCCACTTAGCGCTACGAATGTCCAATTGCATTTTCTACAGACAGAGTGTTTCAAAACTGCTCAATCATAAGTATGGTTTAACTCTGTTAGCTGAATGCTCAGATCAGAAAGAATTTTCACAGAATGCTTCTGTGTAGTTTATATTTGAATATAGTCCTTTTTCCACTACTACTCTCTTAGCGCTCCAAATGTCCAGTTGCATTTTCTACAGAAAGAGTGTTCAGATCTGCTCAATCAAAAGTATGGTTTAACTCTGTTAGCTGAATGCACAGATCAGAAAGAAGTTTCACAGAATGATTCTGTGTAGTTTATATTTGGAGACATTCCTTTTTCCACTATTACCCTCTTAGCGCTCCGAATCTCCACTTGCATTTTCTACAGAAAGAGTGTTTCAGAACGGCTCAATCAAAACTAAGGTTCAACTCTTTTAGTTGAACAAACAGAACAGAAAGTAGTTTCACACAATTCTTCTGTGTAGTTTTTATTTGTAGACATTCTTTTTCCCAATATAGGCCTCTTAGCGCTCAGAATGTCCAATTGCAGTTTCTACAGAAAGAGTGTTTCAGAACGGCTCAATCAAAAGTAAGGTTCAACTCTGTTAGTTGAATGCACAGAACAGAAAGAAGTTTCATACAATGCTTCTGTGTAGTTTATATTTGAACATATTCTTTTTCCACTATTACCCACTTAGCGCTACGAATGTCCAGTTGCATTTTCTACAGACAGAGAGTTTCAAAACTGCTCAATCAAAAGTATGGTTTAACTCTGTTAGCTGTATGCTCAGATCAGAAAGAAGTTTCACAGAATGCTTCTGTGTAGTTTATATTTGCATATATTCCTTTTTCCACTACTACGCTCTTAGCGCTCCAAATGTCCAGTTGCATTTTCAACAGAAAGAGTGTTCAGATGTGCTCAATCAAAAGTATGGTTTAACTCTGTTAGCTGAATGCACAGATCAGAAAGAAGTTTCACCGAATGATTCTGTGTAGTTTATATTTGAAGACATTCCTTTTTCCACTATTACCCACTTAGCGCTCCGAATCTCCACTTGCATTTTCTACAAAAAGAGTGTTTCATAACTGCTCAATAAAAAATATGTTTTATCTCTGTTAACTGAATTTACAGATCAGAAATAAGTTTCACAGAATGCATCTGTGTAGTTTTTATTTGAAGATATTCTTTTTCCTAATGTAGGCCTCTTAGCGCTTAGCATGTCCAATTGCAGTTTCTACAGAAAGAGTGTTTCAGAACGGCTCAATCAAAAGTAAGGTTCAACTCTGTTAGTTGAATGCACAGAACAGAAAGAATTTTCACAGAATGCTACTGTGTAGTTTATATTTGAATATATTCCTTTTTCCACTATTACCCTCTTAGCGCTCCGAATGTCCACTTGCATTTTCTACAGAAAGAGTGTTCAGAACTGCGCAATCAAAAGTATGGTTTAACTCTGTTAGCTTAATGAACATATCCGAAATAAGTTTCACACAATGCTTCTGTGTAGTTTTTATTTGAAGATATTATTTTTCCCAATATAGGCCTCTTAGCGCTCAGAATGTCCAATTGCAGTTTCTACAGAAAGAGTGTTTCAGAAAGGCTCAATCAAAAGTAAGGTTCAACTCTGTTAGTTGAATGCACAGAACAGAAAGAAGTTTCATACAATGCTTCTGTGTAGTTTATATTTGAAAATATTCTTTTTTCCACTATTACCCACTTAGCGCTACGAATGTCCAGTTGCATTTTCTACAGACAGAGTGTTTCAAAACTGCTCAATCATAAGTATGGTTTAACTCTGTTAGCTGAATGCTCAGATCAGAAAGAAGTTTCACAGAATGCTTCTGTGTAGTTTATATTTGAATATATTCCTTTTTCCACTACTACTCTCTTAGCGCTCCAAATGTCCAGTTGCATTTTCTACAGAAAGAGTGTTCAGATCTGCTCAATCAAAAGTATGGTTTAACTCTGTTAGCTGAATGCACAGATCAGAAAGAAGTTTCACAGAATGATTCTGTGTAGTTTATATTTGGAGACATTCCTTTTTCCACTATTAACCTCTTAGCGCTCCGAATCTCCACTTGCATTTTCTACAGAAAGAGTGTTTCAGAACGGCTCAATCAAAACTAAGGTTCAACTCTTTTTGTTGAACAAACAGAACAGAAAGTAGTTTCACACAATTCTTCTGTGTAGTTTTTATTTGTAGACATTCTTTTTCCCAATATAGGCGTCTTAGCGCTCAGAATGTCCAATTGCAGTTTCTACAGAAAGAGTGTTTCAGAACGGCTCAATCAAAAGTAAGGTTCAACTCTGTTAGTTGAATGCACAGAACAGAAAGAAGTTTCATACAATGCTTCTGTGTAGTTTATATTTGAACATATTCTTTTTTCCACTATTACCCACTTAGCGCTACGAATGTCCAGTTGCATTTTCTACAGACAGAGAGTTTCAAAACTGCTCAATCAAAAGTATGGTTTAACTCTGTTAGCTGTATGCTCAGATCAGAAAGAAGTTTCACAGAATGCTTCTGTGTAGTTTATATTTGCATATATTCCCTTTTCCAATACTACGCTCTTAGCGCTCCAAATGTCCACTTGCATTTTCAACAGAAAGAGTGTTCAGATGTGCTCAATCAAAAGTATGGTTTAACTCTGTTAGCTGAATGCACAGATCAGAAAGAAGTTTCCCCGAATGATTCTGTGTAGTTTATATTTGAAGACATTCCTTTTTCCACTATTACCCTCTTAGCGCTCCGAATCTCCACTTGCATTTTCTACAAAAAGAGTGTTTCATAACTGCTCAATCAAAAATATGTTTTATCTCTGTTAACTGAATTTACAGATCAGGAATAAGTTTCACAGAATGCATCTGTGTAGTTTTTATTTGAAGATATTCTTTTTCCTAATGTAGGCCTCTTAGCGCTTAGCATGTCCAATTGCAGTTTCTACACAAAGAGTGTTTCAGAACGGCTCAATCAAAAGTAAGGTTCAACTCTGTTAGTTGAATGCACAGAACAGAAAGAATTTTCACAGAATGCTACTGTGTAGTTTATATTTGAATATATTCCTTTTTCGACTATTACCCTCGTAGCGCTCCGAATGTCCACTTGCATTTTCTACAGAAAGAGTGTTCAGAACTGCGCAATCAAAAGTATGGTTTAACTCTGTTAGCTTAATGAACATATCAGAAATAAGTTTCACACAATGCTTCTGTGTAGTTTTTATTTGAAGATATTATTTTTCCCAATAGAGTACTCTTAGCGCTCAGAATGTCCAATTGCAGTTTCTACAGAAAGAGTGTTTCAGAAAGGCTCAATCAAAAGTAAGGTTCAACTCTGTTATTTGAATGCACAGAACAGAAAGAAGTTTCATACAATGCTTCTGTGTAGTTTATATTTGAACATATTCTTTTTTCCACTATTACCCACTTAGCGCTACGAATGTCCAATTGCATTTTCTACAGACAGAGTGTTTCAAAACTGCTCAATCATAAGTATGGTTTAACTCTGTTAGCTGAATGCTCAGATCAGAAAGAAGTTTCACAGAATGCTTCTGTGTAGTTTATATTTGAATATATTCCTTTTTCCACTACTACTCTCTTAGCGCTCCAAATGTCCAGTTGCATTTTCTACAGAAAGAGTGTTCAGATCTGCTCAATCAAAAGTATGGTTTAACTCTGTTAGCTGAATGCACAGATCAGAAAGAAGTTTCACAGAATGATTCTGTGTAGTTTATATTTGGAGACATTCCTTTTTCCACTATTACCCTCTTAGCGCTCCGAATCTCCACTTGCATTTTCTACAGAAAGAGTGTTTCAGAACGGCTCAATCAAAACTAAGGTTCAACTCTTTTAGTTGAACAAACAGAACAGAAAGTAGTTTCACACAATTCTTCTGTGTAGTTTTTATTTGTAGACATTCTTTTTCCCAATATAGGCCTCTTAGCGCTCAGAATGTCCAATTGCAGTTTCTACAGAAAGAGTGTTTCAGAACGGCTCAATCAAAAGTAAGGTTCAACTCTGTTAGTTGAATGCACAGAACAGAAAGAAGTTTCATACAATGCTTCTGTGTAGTTTATATTTGAACATATTTTTTTTCCACTATTACCCACTTAGCGCTACGAATGTCCAGTTGCATTTTCTACAGACAGAGAGTTTCAAAACTGCTCAATCAAAAGTATGGTTTAACTCTGTTAGCTGTATGCTCAGATCAGAAAGAAGTTTCACAGAATGCTTCTGTGTAGTTTATATTTGCATATATTCCTTTTTCCACTACTACGCTCTTAGCGCTCCAAATGTCCAGTTGCATTTTCAACAGAAAGAGTGTTCAGATGTGCTCAATCAAAAGTATGGTTTAACTCTGTTAGCTGAATGCACAGATCAGAAAGAAGTTTCACCGAATGATTCTGTGTAGTTTATATTTGAAGACATTCCTTTTTCCACTATTACCCTCTTAGCGCTCCGAATCTCCACTTGCATTTTCTACAAAAAGAGTGTTTCATAACTGCTCAATCAAAAATATGTTTTATCTCTGTTAACTGAATTTACAGATCAGAAATAAGTTTCACAGAATGCATCTGTGTAGTTTTTATTTGAAGATATTCTTTTTCCTAATGTAGGCCTCTTAGCGCTTAGCATGTCGAATTGCAGTTTCTACACAAAGAGTGTTTCAGAACGGCTCAATCAAAAGTAAGGTTCAACTCTGTTAGTTGAATGCACAGAACAGAAAGAATTTTCACAGAATGCTACTGTGTAGTTTATATTTGAATATATTCCTTTTTCCACTATTACCCTCGTAGCGCTCCGAATGTCCACTTGCATTTTCTACAGAAAGAGTGTTGAGAACTGCGCAATCAAAAGTATGGTTTAACTCTGTTAGCTTAATGAACATATCAGAAATAAGTTTCACACAATGCTTCTGTGTAGTTTTTATTTGAAGATATTATTTTTCCCAATAGAGTACTCTTAGCGCTCAGAATGTCCAATTGCAGTTTCTACAGAAAGAGTGTTTCAGAAAGGCTCAATCAAAAGTAAGGTTCAACTCTGTTAGTTGAATGCACAGAACAGAAAGAAGTTTCATACAATGCTTCTGTGTAGTTTATATTTGAACATATTCTTTTTTCCACTATTACCCACTTAGCGCTACGAATGTCCAATTGCATTTTCTACAGACAGAGTGTTTCAAAACTGCTCAATCATAAGTATGGTTTAACTCTGTTAGCTGAATGCTCAGATCAGAAAGAAGTTTCACAGAATGCTTCTGTGTAGTTTATATTTGAATATATTCCTTTTTCCACTACTACTCTCTTAGCGCTCCAAATGTCCAGTTGCATTTTCTACAGAAAGAGTGTTCAGATCTGCTCAATCAAAAGTATGGTTTAACTCTGTTAGCTGAATGCACAGATCAGAAAGAAGTTTCACAGAATGATTCTGTGTAGTTTATATTTGGAGACATTCCTTTTTCCACTATTACCCTCTTAGCGCTCCGAATCTCCACTTGCATTTTCTACAAAAAGAGTGTTTCATAACTGCTCAATCAAAAATATGTTTTATCTCTGTTAACGGAATTTACAGATCAGAAATAAGTTTCACAGAATGCATCTGTGTAGTTTTTATTTGAAGATATTCTTTTTCCCAATGTAGGCCTCTTAGCGCTTAGCATGTCCAATTGCAGTTTCTACAGAAAGAGTGTTTCAGAACGGCTCAATCAAAAGTAAGGTTCAACTCTGTTAGTTGAATGCACAGAACAGAAAGAGTTTTCACAGAATGCTACTGTGTAGTTTATATTTGAATATATTCCTTTTTCCACTTTTACCCACTTAGCGCTACGAATGTCCAGTTGCATTTTCTACAGACAGAGAGTTTCAAAACTGCTCAATCAAAAGTATGGTTTAACTCTGTTAGCTGTATGCTCAGATCAGAAAGAAGTTTCACAGAATGCTTCTGTGTAGTTTATATTTGCATATATTACCTTTTCCACTACTACGCTCTTAGCGCTCCAAATGTCCACTTGCATTTTCAACAGAAAGAGTGTTCAGATGTGCTCAATCAAAAGTATGGTTTAACTCTGTTAGCTGAATGCACAGATCAGAAAGAAGTTTCACAGAATGATTCTGTGTAGTTTATATTTGGAGACATTCCTTTTTCCACTATTACCCTCTTAGCGCTCCGAATCTCCACTTGCATTTTCTACAGAAAGAGTGTTTCAGAACGGCTCAATCAAAACTAAGGTTCAACTCTTTTAGTTGAACAAACAGAACAGAAAGTAGTTTCACACAATTCTTCTGTGTAGTTTTTATTTGTAGACATTCTTTTTCCCAATATAGGCCTCTTAGCGCTCAGAATGTCCAATTGCAGTTTCTACAGAAAGAGTGTTTCAGAACGGCTCAATCAAAAGTAAGGTTCAACTCTGTTAGTTGAATGCACAGAACAGAAAGAAGTTTCATACAATGCTTCTGTGTAGTTTATATTTGAACATATTCTTTTTCCACTATTACCCACTTAGCGCTACGAATGTCCAGTTGCATTTTCTACAGACAGAGAGTTTCAAAACTGCTCAATCAAAAGTATGGTTTAACTCTGTTAGCTGTATGCTCAGATCAGAAAGAAGTTTCACAGAATGCTTCTGTGTAGTTTATATTTGCATATATTCCTTTTTCCACTACTACGCTCTTAGCGCTCCAAATGTCCAGTTGCATTTTCAACAGAAAGAGTGTTCAGATGTGCTCAATCAAAAGTATGGTTTAACTCTGTTAGCTGAATGCACAGATCAGAAAGAAGTTTCACCGAATGATTCTGTGTAGTTTATATTTGAAGACATTCCTTTTTCCACTATTACCCACTTAGCGCTCCGAATCTCCACTTGCATTTTCTACAAAAAGAGTGTTTCATAACTGCTCAATAAAAAATATGTTTTATCTCTGTTAACTGAATTTACAGATCAGAAATAAGTTTCACAGAATGCATCTGTGTAGTTTTTATTTGAAGATATTCTTTTTCCTAATGTAGGCCTCTTAGCGCTTAGCATGTCCAATTGCAGTTTCTACAGAAAGAGTGTTTCAGAACGGCTCAATCAAAAGTAAGGTTCAACTCTGTTAGTTGAATGCACAGAACAGAAAGAATTTTCACAGAATGCTACTGTGTAGTTTATATTTGAATATATTCCTTTTTCCACTATTACCCTCTTAGCGCTCCGAATGTCCACTTGCATTTTCTACAGAAAGAGTGTTCAGAACTGCGCAATCAAAAGTATGGTTTAACTCTGTTAGCTTAATGAACATATCAGAAATAAGTTTCACACAATGCTTCTGTGTAGTTTTTATTTGAAGATATTATTTTTCCCAATATAGGCCTCTTAGCGCTCAGAATGTCCAATTGCAGTTTCTACAGAAAGAGTGTTTCAGAAAGGCTCAATCAAAAGTAAGGTTCAACTCTGTTAGTTGAATGCACAGAACAGAAAGAAGTTTCATACAATGCTTCTGTGTAGTTTATATTTGAACATATTCTTTTTTCCACTATTACCCACTTAGCGCTACGAATGTCCAATTGCATTTTCTACAGACAGAGTGTTTCAAAACTGCTCAATCATAAGTATGGTTTAACTCTGTTAGCTGAATGCTCAGATCAGAAAGAATTTTCACAGAATGCTTCTGTGTAGTTTATATTTGAATATAGTCCTTTTTCCACTACTACTCTCTTAGCGCTCCAAATGTCCAGTTGCATTTTCTACAGAAAGAGTGTTCAGATCTGCTCAATCAAAAGTATGGTTTAACTCTGTTAGCTGAATGCACAGATCAGAAAGAAGTTTCACAGAATGATTCTGTGTAGTTTATATTTGGAGACATTCCTTTTTCCACTATTACCCTCTTAGCGCTCCGAATCTCCACTTGCATTTTCTACAGAAAGAGTGTTTCAGAACGGCTCAATCAAAACTAAGGTTCAACTCTTTTAGTTGAACAAACAGAACAGAAAGTAGTTTCACACAATTCTTCTGTGTAGTTTTTATTTGTAGACATTCTTTTTCCCAATATAGGCCTCTTAGCGCTCAGAATGTCCAATTGCAGTTTCTACAGAAAGAGTGTTTCAGAACGGCTCAATCAAAAGTAAGGTTCAACTCTGTTAGTTGAATGCACAGAACAGAAAGAAGTTTCATACAATGCTTCTGTGTAGTTTATATTTGAACATATTCTTTTTCCACTATTACCCACTTAGCGCTACGAATGTCCAGTTGCATTTTCTACAGACAGAGAGTTTCAAAACTGCTCAATCAAAAGTATGGTTTAACTCTGTTAGCTGTATGCTCAGATCAGAAAGAAGTTTCACAGAATGCTTCTGTGTAGTTTACATTTGCATATATTCCTTTTTCCACTACTACGCTCTTAGCGCTCCAAATGTCCAGTTGCATTTTCAACAGAAAGAGTGTTCAGATGTGCTCAATCAAAAGTATGGTTTAACTCTGTTAGCTGAATGCACAGATCAGAAAGAAGTTTCACCGAATGATTCTGTGTAGTTTATATTTGAAGACATTCCTTTTTCCACTATTACCCACTTAGCGCTCCGAATCTCCACTTGCATTTTCTACAAAAAGAGTGTTTCATAACTGCTCAATAAAAAATATGTTTTATCTCTGTTAACTGAATTTACAGATCAGAAATAAGTTTCACAGAATGCATCTGTGTAGTTTTTATTTGAAGATATTCTTTTTCCTAATGTAGGCCTCTTAGCGCTTAGCATGTCCAATTGCAGTTTCTACAGAAAGAGTGTTTCAGAACGGCTCAATCAAAAGTAAGGTTCAACTCTGTTAGTTGAATGCACAGAACAGAAAGAATTTTCACAGAATGCTACTGTGTAGTTTATATTTGAATATATTCCTTTTTCCACTATTACCCTCTTAGCGCTCCGAATGTCCACTTGCATTTTCTACAGAAAGAGTGTTCAGAACTGCGCAATCAAAAGTATGGTTTAACTCTGTTAGCTTAATGAACATATCAGAAATAAGTTTCACACAATGCTTCTGTGTAGTTTTTATTTGAAGATATTATTTTTCCCAATATAGGCCTCTTAGCGCTCAGAATGTCCAATTGCAGTTTCTACAGAAAGAGTGTTTCAGAAAGGCTCAATCAAAAGTAAGGTTCAACTCTGTTAGTTGAATGCACAGAACAGAAAGAAGTTTCATACAATGCTTCTGTGTAGTTTATATTTGAAAATATTCTTTTTTCCACTATTACCCACTTAGCGCTACGAATGTCCAGTTGCATTTTCTACAGACAGAGTGTTTCAAAACTGCTCAATCATAAGTATGGTTTAACTCTGTTAGCTGAATGCTCAGATCAGAAAGAAGTTTCACAGAATGCTTCTGTGTAGTTTATATTTGAATATATTCCTTTTTCCACTACTACTCTCTTAGCGCTCCAAATGTCCAGTTGCATTTTCTACAGAAAGAGTGTTCAGATCTGCTCAATCAAAAGTATGGTTTAACTCTGTTAGCTGAATGCACAGATCAGAAAGAAGTTTCACAGAATGATTCTGTGTAGTTTATATTTGGAGACATTCCTTTTTCCACTATTAACCTCTTAGCGCTCCGAATCTCCACTTGCATTTTCTACAGAAAGAGTGTTTCAGAACGGCTCAATCAAAACTAAGGTTCAACTCTTTTAGTTGAACAAACAGAACAGAAAGTAGTTTCACAAAATTCTTCTGTGTAGTTTTTATTTGTAGACATTCTTTTTCCCAATATATGCGTCTTAGCGCTCAGAATGTCCAATTGCAGTTTCTACAGAAAGAGTGTTTCAGAAAGGCTCAATCAAAAGTAAGGTTCAACTCTGTTAGTTGAATGCACAGAACAGAAAGAAGTTTCATACAATGCTTCTGTGTAGTTTATATTTGAACATATTCTTTTTTCCACTATTACCCACTTAGCGCTACGAATGTCCAGTTGCATTTTCTACAGACAGAGAGTTTCAAAACTGCTCAATCAAAAGTATGGTTTAACTCTGTTAGCTGTATGCTCAGATCAGAAAGAAGTTTCACAGAATGCTTCTGTGTAGTTTATATTTGCATATATTCCCTTTTCCAATACTACGCTCTTAGCGCTCCAAATGTCCACTTGCATTTTCAACAGAAAGAGTGTTCAGATGTGCTCAATCAAAAGTATGGTTTAACTCTGTTAGCTGAATGCACAGATCAGAAAGAAGTTTCCCCGAATGATTCTGTGTAGTTTATATTTGAAGACATTCCTTTTTCCACTATTACCCTCTTAGCGCTCCGAATCTCCACTTGCATTTTCTACAAAAAGAGTGTTTCATAACTGCTCAATCAAAAATATGTTTTATCTCTGTTAACTGAATTTACAGATCAGAAATAAGTTTCACAGAATGCATCTGTGTAGTTTTTATTTGAAGATATTCTTTTTCCTAATGTAGGCCTCTTAGCGCTTAGCATGTCCAATTGCAGTTTCTACACAAAGAGTGTTTCAGAACGGCTCAATCAAAAGTAAGGTTCAACTCTGTTAGTTGAATGCACAGAACAGAAAGAATTTTCACAGAATGCTACTGTGTAGTTTATATTTGAATATATTCCTTTTTCGACTATTACCCTCGTAGCGCTCCGAATGTCCACTTGCATTTTCTACAGAAAGAGTGTTCAGAACTGCGCAATCAAAAGTATGGTTTAACTCTGTTAGCTTAATGAACATATCAGAAATAAGTTTCACACAATGCTTCTGTGTAGTTTTTATTTGAAGATATTATTTTTCCCAATAGAGTACTCTTAGCGCTCAGAATGTCCAATTGCAGTTTCTACAGAAAGAGTGTTTCAGAAAGGCTCAATCAAAAGTAAGGTTCAACTCTGTTAGTTGAATGCACAGAACAGAAAGAAGTTTCATACAATGCTTCTGTGTAGTTTATATTTGAACATATTCTTTTTTCCACTATTACCCACTTAGCGCTACGAATGTCCAATTGCATTTTCTACAGACAGAGTGTTTCAAAACTGCTCAATCATAAGTATGGTTTAACTCTGTTAGCTGAATGCTCAGATCAGAAAGAAGTTTCACAGAATGCTTCTGTGTAGTTTATATTTGAATATATTCCTTTTTCCACTACTACTCTCTTAGCGCTCCAAATGTCCAGTTGCATTTTCTACAGAAAGAGTGTTCAGATCTGCTCAATCAAAAGTATGGTTTAACTCTGTTAGCTGAATGCACAGATCAGAAAGAAGTTTCACAGAATGATTCTGTGTAGTTTATATTTGGAGACATTCCTTTTTCCACTATTACCCTCTTAGCGCTCCGAATCTCCACTTGCATTTTCTACAGAAAGAGTGTTTCAGAACGGCTCAATCAAAACTAAGGTTCAACTCTTTTAGTTGAACAAACAGAACAGAAACTAGTTTCACACAATTCTTCTGTGTAGTTTTTATTTGTAGACATTCTTTTTCCCAATATAGGCCTCTTAGCGCTCAGAATGTCCAATTGCAGTTTCTACAGAAAGAGTGTTTCAGAACGGCTCAATCAAAAGTAAGGTTCAACTCTGTTAGTTGAATGCACAGAACAGAAAGAAGTTTCATACAATGCTTCTGTGTAGTTTATATTTGAACATATTCTTTTTTCCACTATTACCCACTTAGCGCTACGAATGTCCAGTTGCATTTTCTACAGACAGAGAGTTTCAAAACTGCTCAATCAAAAGTATGGTTTAACTCTGTTAGCTGTATGCTCAGATCAGAAAGAAGTTTCACAGAATGCTTCTGTGTAGTTTATATTTGCATATATTCCTTTTTCCACTACTACGCTCTTAGCGCTCCAAATGTCCAGTTGCATTTTCAACAGAAAGAGTGTTCAGATGTGCTCAATCAAAAGTATGGTTTAACTCTGTTAGCTGAATGCACAGATCAGAAAGAAGTTTCACCGAATGATTCTGTGTAGTTTATATTTGAAGACATTCCTTTTTCCACTATTACCCTCTTAGCGCTCCGAATCTCCACTTGCATTTTCTACAAAAAGAGTGTTTCATAACTGCTCAATCAAAAATATGTTTTATCTCTGTTAACTGAATTTACAGATCAGAAATAAGTTTCACAGAATGCATCTGTGTAGTTTTTATTTGAAGATATTCTTTTTCCTAATGTAGGCCTCTTAGCGCTTAGCATGTCCAATTGCAGTTTCTACACAAAGAGTGTTTCAGAACGGCTCAATCAAAAGTAAGGTTCAACTCTGTTAGTTGAATGCACAGAACAGAAAGAATTTTCACAGAATGCTACTGTGTAGTTTATATTTGAATATATTCCTTTTTCCACTATTACCCTCGTAGCGCTCCGAATGTCCACTTGCATTTTCTACAGAAAGAGTGTTGAGAACTGCGCAATCAAAAGTATGGTTTAACTCTGTTAGCTTAATGAACATATCAGAAATAAGTTTCACACAATGCTTCTGTGTAGTTTTTATTTGAAGATATTATTTTTCCCAATAGAGTCCTCTTAGCGCTCAGAATGTCCAATTGCAGTTTCTACAGAAAGAGTGTTTCAGAAAGGCTCAATCAAAAGTAAGGTTCAACTCTGTTAGTTGAATGCACAGAACAGAAAGAAGTTTCATACAATGCTTCTGTGTAGTTTATATTTGAACATATTCTTTTTTCCACTATTACCCACTTAGCGCTACGAATGTCCAATTGCATTTTCTACAGACAGAGTGTTTCAAAACTGCTCAATCATAAGTATGGTTTAACTCTGTTAGCTGAATGCTCAGATCAGAAAGAATTTTCACAGAATGCTTCTGTGTAGTTTATATTTGAATATAGTCCTTTTTCCACTACTACTCTCTTAGCGCTCCAAATGTCCAGTTGCATTTTCTACAGAAAGAGTGTTCAGATCTGCTCAATCAAAAGTATGGTTTAACTCTGTTAGCTGAATGCACAGATCAGAAAGAAGTTTCACAGAATGATTCTGTGTAGTTTATATTTGGAGACATTCCTTTTTCCACTATTACCCTCTTAGCGCTCCGAATCTCCACTTGCATTTTCTACAGAAAGAGTGTTTCAGAACGGCTCAATCAAAACTAAGGTTCAACTCTTTTAGTTGAACAAACAGAACAGAAAGTAGTTTCACACAATTCTTCTGTGTAGTTTTTATTTGTAGACATTCTTTTTCCCAATATAGGCCTCTTAGCGCTCAGAATGTCCAATTGCAGTTTCTACAGAAAGAGTGTTTCAGAACGGCTCAATCAAAAGTAAGGTTCAACTCTGTTAGTTGAATGCACAGAACAGAAAGAAGTTTCATACAATGCTTCTGTGTAGTTTATATTTGAACATATTCTTTTTCCACTATTACCCACTTAGCGCTACGAATGTCCAGTTGCATTTTCTACAGACAGAGAGTTTCAAAACTGCTCAATCAAAAGTATGGTTTAACTCTGTTAGCTGTATGCTCAGATCAGAAAGAAGTTTCACAGAATGCTTCTGTGTAGTTTATATTTGCATATATTCCTTTTTCCACTACTACGCTCTTAGCGCTCCAAATGTCCAGTTGCATTTTCAACAGAAAGAGTGTTCAGATGTGCTCAATCAAAAGTATGGTTTAACTCTGTTAGCTGAATGCACAGATCAGAAAGAAGTTTCACCGAATGATTCTGTGTAGTTTATATTTGAAGACATTCCTTTTTCCACTATTACCCACTTAGCGCTCCGAATCTCCACTTGCATTTTCTACAAAAAGAGTGTTTCATAACTGCTCAATAAAAAATATGTTTTATCTCTGTTAACTGAATTTACAGATCAGAAATAAGTTTCACAGAATGCATCTGTGTAGTTTTTATTTGAAGATATTCTTTTTCCTAATGTAGGCCTCTTAGCGCTTAGCATGTCCAATTGCAGTTTCTACAGAAAGAGTGTTTCAGAACGGCTCAATCAAAAGTAAGGTTCAACTCTGTTAGTTGAATGCACAGAACAGAAAGAATTTTCACAGAATGCTACTGTGTAGTTTATATTTGAATATATTCCTTTTTCCACTATTACCCTCTTAGCGCTCCGAATGTCCACTTGCATTTTCTACAGAAAGAGTGTTCAGAACTGCGCAATCAAAAGTATGGTTTAACTCTGTTAGCTTAATTAACATATCAGAAATAAGTTTCACACAATGCTTCTGTGTAGTTTTTATTTGAAGATATTATTTTTCCCAATATAGGCCTCTTAGCGCTCAGAATGTCCAATTGCAGTTTCTACAGAAAGAGTGTTTCAGAAAGGCTCAATCAAAAGTAAGGTTCAACTCTGTTAGTTGAATGCACAGAACAGAAAGAAGTTTCATACAATGCTTCTGTGTAGTTTATATTTGAACATATTCTTTTTTCCACTATTACCCACTTAGCGCTACGAATGTCCAATTGCATTTTCTACAGACAGAGTGTTTCAAAACTGCTCAATCATAAGTATGGTTTAACTCTGTTAGCTGAATGCTCAGATCAGAAAGAATTTTCACAGAATGCTTCTGTGTAGTTTATATTTGAATATAGTCCTTTTTCCACTACTACTCTCTTAGCGCTCCAAATGTCCAGTTGCATTTTCTACAGAAAGAGTGTTCAGATCTGCTCAATCAAAAGTATGGTTTAACTCTGTTAGCTGAATGCACAGATCAGAAAGAAGTTTCACAGAATGATTCTGTGTAGTTTATATTTGGAGACATTCCTTTTTCCACTATTACCCTCTTAGCGCTCCGAATCTCCACTTGCATTTTCTACAGAAAGAGTGTTTCAGAACGGCTCAATCAAAACTAAGGTTCAACTCTTTTAGTTGAACAAACAGAACAGAAAGTAGTTTCACACAATTCTTCTGTGTAGTTTTTATTTGTAGACATTCTTTTTCCCAATATAGGCCTCTTAGCGCTCAGAATGTCCAATTGCAGTTTCTACAGAAAGAGTGTTTCAGAACGGCTCAATCAAAAGTAAGGTTCAACTCTGTTAGTTGAATGCACAGAACAGAAAGAAGTTTCATACAATGCTTCTGTGTAGTTTATATTTGAACATATTCTTTTTCCACTATTACCCACTTAGCGCTACGAATGTCCAGTTGCATTTTCTACAGACAGAGAGTTTCAAAACTGCTCAATCAAAAGTATGGTTTAACTCTGTTAGCTGTATGCTCAGATCAGAAAGAAGTTTCACAGAATGCTTCTGTGTAGTTTATATTTGCATATATTCCTTTTTCCACTACTACGCTCTTAGCGCTCCAAATGTCCAGTTGCATTTTCAACAGAAAGAGTGTTCAGATGTGCTCAATCAAAAGTATGGTTTAACTCTGTTAGCTGAATGCACAGATCAGAAAGAAGTTTCACCGAATGATTCTGTGTAGTTTATATTTGAAGACATTCCTTTTTCCACTATTACCCACTTAGCGCTCCGAATCTCCACTTGCATTTTCTACAAAAAGAGTGTTTCATAACTGCTCAATAAAAAATATGTTTTATCTCTGTTAACTGAATTTACAGATCAGAAATAAGTTTCACAGAATGCATCTGTGTAGTTTTTATTTGAAGATATTCTTTTTCCTAATGTAGGCCTCTTAGCGCTTAGCATGTCCAATTGCAGTTTCTACAGAAAGAGTGTTTCAGAACGGCTCAATCAAAAGTAAGGTTCAACTCTGTTAGTTGAATGCACAGAACAGAAAGAATTTTCACAGAATGCTACTGTGTAGTTTATATTTGAATATATTCCTTTTTCCACTATTACCCTCTTAGCGCTCCGAATGTCCACTTGCATTTTCTACAGAAAGAGTGTTCAGAACTGCGCAATCAAAAGTATGGTTTAACTCTGTTAGCTTAATGAACATATCAGAAATAAGTTTCACACAATGCTTCTGTGTAGTTTTTATTTGAAGATATTATTTTTCCCAATATAGGCCTCTTAGCGCTCAGAATGTCCAATTGCAGTTTCTACAGAAAGAGTGTTTCAGAAAGGCTCAATCAAAAGTAAGGTTCAACTCTGTTAGTTGAATGCACAGAACAGAAAGAAGTTTCATACAATGCTTCTGTGTAGTTTATATTTGAAAATATTCTTTTTTCCACTATTACCCACTTAGCGCTACGAATGTCCAGTTGCATTTTCTACAGACAGAGTGTTTCAAAACTGCTCAATCATAAGTATGGTTTAACTCTGTTAGCTGAATGCTCAGATCAGAAAGAAGTTTCACAGAATGCTTCTGTGTAGTTTATATTTGAATATATTCTTTTTTCCACTACTACTCTCTTAGCGCTCCAAATGTCCAGTTGCATTTTCTACAGAAAGAGTGTTCAGATCTGCTCAATCAAAAGTATGGTTTAACTCTGTTAGCTGAATGCACAGATCAGAAAGAAGTTTCACAGAATGATTCTGTGTAGTTTATATTTGGAGACATTCCTTTTTCCACTATTAACCTCTTAGCGCTCCGAATCTCCACTTGCATTTTCTACAGAAAGAGTGTTTCAGAACGGCTCAATCAAAACTAAGGTTCAACTCTTTTAGTTGAACAAACAGAACAGAAAGTAGTTTCACACAATTCTTCTGTGTAGTTTTTATTTGTAGACATTCTTTTTCCCAATATAGGCCTCTTAGCGCTCAGAATGTCCAATTGCAGTTTCTACAGAAAGAGTGTTTCAGAACGGCTCAATCAAAATTAAGGTTCAACTCTGTTAGTTGAATGCACAGAACAGAAAGAAGTTTCATACAATGCTTCTGTGTAGTTTATATTTGAACATATTCTTTTTCCACTATTACCCACTTAGCGCTACGAATGTCCAGTTGCATTTTCTACAGACAGAGAGTTTCAAAACTGCTCAATCAAAAGTATGGTTTAACTCTGTTAGCTGTATGCTCAGATCAGAAAGAAGTTTCACAGAATGCTTCTGTGTAGTTTATATTTGCATATATTCCTTTTTCCACTACTACGCTCTTAGCGCTCCAAATGTCCAGTTGCATTTTCAACAGAAAGAGTGTTCAGATGTGCTCAATCAAAAGTATGGTTTAACTCTGTTAGCTGAATGCACAGATCAGAAAGAAGTTTCACCGAATGATTCTGTGTAGTTTATATTTGAAGACATTCCTTTTTCCACTATTACCCACTTAGCGCTCCGAATCTCCACTTGCATTTTCTACAAAAAGAGTGTTTCATAACTGCTCAATAAAAAATATGTTTTATCTCTGTTAACTGAATTTACAGATCAGAAATAAGTTTCACAGAATGCATCTGTGTAGTTTTTATTTGAAGATATTCTTTTTCCTAATGTAGGCCTCTTAGCGCTTAGCATGTCCAATTGCAGTTTCTACAGAAAGAGTGTTTCAGAACGGCTCAATCAAAAGTAAGGTTCAACTCTGTTAGTTGAATGCACAGAACAGAAAGAATTTTCACAGAATGCTACTGTGTAGTTTATATTTGAATATATTCCTTTTTCCACTATTACCCTCTTAGCGCTCCGAATGTCCACTTGCATTTTCTACAGAAAGAGTGTTCAGAACTGCGCAATCAAAAGTATGGTTTAACTCTGTTAGCTTAATGAACATATCAGAAATAAGTTTCACACAATGCTTCTGTGTAGTTTTTATTTGAAGATATTATTTTTCCCAATATAGGCCTCTTAGCGCTCAGAATGTCCAATTGCAGTTTCTACAGAAAGAGTGTTTCAGAAAGGCTCAATCAAAAGTAAGGTTCAACTCTGTTAGTTGAATGCACAGAACAGAAAGAAGTTTCATACAATGCTTCTGTGTAGTTTATATTTGAAAATATTCTTTTTTCCACTATTACCCACTTAGCGCTACGAATGTCCAGTTGCATTTTCTACAGACAGAGTGTTTCAAAACTGCTCAATCATAAGTATGGTTTAACTCTGTTAGCTGAATGCTCAGATCAGAAAGAAGTTTCACAGAATGCTTCTGTGTAGTTTATATTTGAATATATTCCTTTTTCCACTACTACTCTCTTAGCGCTCCAAATGTCCAGTTGCATTTTCTACAGAAAGAGTGTTCAGATCTGCTCAATCAAAAGTATGGTTTAACTCTGTTAGCTGAATGCACAGATCAGAAAGAAGTTTCACAGAATGATTCTGTGTAGTTTATATTTGGAGACATTCCTTTTTCCACTATTAACCTCTTAGCGCTCCGAATCTCCACTTGCATTTTCTACAGAAAGAGTGTTTCAGAACGGCTCAATCAAAACTAAGGTTCAACTCTTTTAGTTGAACAAACAGAACAGAAAGTAGTTTCACACAATTCTTCTGTGTAGTTTTTATTTGTAGACATTCTTTTTCCCAATATAGGCCTCTTAGCGCTCAGAATGTCCAATTGCAGTTTCTACAGAAAGAGTGTTTCAGAACGGCTCAATCAAAAGTAAGGTTCAACTCTGTTAGTTGAATGCACAGAACAGAAAGAAGTTTCATACAATGCTTCTGTGTAGTTTATATTTGAACATATTCTTTTTTCCACTATTACCCACTTAGCGCTACGAATGTCCAGTTGCATTTTCTACAGACAGAGAGTTTCAAAACTGCTCAATCAAAAGTATGGTTTAACTCTGTTAGCTGTATGCTCAGATCAGAAAGAAGTTTCACAGAATGCTTCTGTGTAGTTTATATTTGCATATATTCCCTTTTCCAATACTACGCTCTTAGCGCTCCAAATGTCCACTTGCATTTTCAACAGAAAGAGTGTTCAGATGTGCTCAATCAAAAGTATGGTTTAACTCTGTTAGCTGAATGCACAGATCAGAAAGAAGTTTCCCCGAATGATTCTGTGTAGTTTATATTTGAAGACATTCCTTTTTCCACTATTACCCTCTTAGCGCTCCGAATCTCCACTTGCATTTTCTACAAAAAGAGTGTTTCATAACTGCTCAATCAAAAATATGTTTTATCTCTGTTAACTGAATTTACAGATCAGAAATAAGTTTCACAGAATGCATCTGTGTAGTTTTTATTTGAAGATATTCTTTTTCCTAATGTAGGCCTCTTAGCGCTTAGCATGTCCAATTGCAGTTTCTACACAAAGAGTGTTTCAGAACGGCTCAATCAAAAGTAAGGTTCAACTCTGTTAGTTGAATGCACAGAACAGAAAGAATTTTCACAGAATGCTACTGTGTAGTTTATATTTGAATATATTCCTTTTTCGACTATTACCCTCGTAGCGCTCCGAATGTCCACTTGCATTTTCTACAGAAAGAGTGTTGAGAACTGCGCAATCAAAAGTATGGTTTAACTCTGTTAGCTTAATGAACATATCAGAAATAAGTTTCACACAATGCTTCTGTGTAGTTTTTATTTGAAGATATTATTTTTCCCAATATAGGCCTCTTAGCGCTCAGAATGTCCAATTGCAGTTTCTACAGAAAGAGTGTTTCAGAAAGGCTCAATCAAAAGTAAGGTTCAACTCTGTTAGTTGAATGCACAGAACAGAAAGAAGTTTCATACAATGCTTCTGTGTAGTTTATATTTGAAAATATTCTTTTTTCCACTATTACCCACTTAGCGCTACGAATGTCCAGTTGCATTTTCTACAGACAGAGTGTTTCAAAACTGCTCAATCATAAGTATGGTTTAACTCTGTTAGCTGAATGCTCAGATCAGAAAGAAGTTTCACAGAATGCTTCTGTGTAGTTTATATTTGAATATATTCCTTTTTCCACTACTACTCTCTTAGCGCTCCAAATGTCCAGTTGCATTTTCTACAGAAAGAGTGTTCAGATCTGCTCAATCAAAAGTATGGTTTAACTCTGTTAGCTGAATGCACAGATCAGAAAGAAGTTTCACAGAATGATTCTGTGTAGTTTATATTTGGAGACATTCCTTTTTCCACTATTAACCTCTTAGCGCTCCGAATCTCCACTTGCATTTTCTACAGAAAGAGTGTTTCAGAACGGCTCAATCAAAACTAAGGTTCAACTCTTTTAGTTGAACAAACAGAACAGAAAGTAGTTTCACACAATTCTTCTGTGTAGTTTTTATTTGTAGACATTCTTTTTCCCAATATAGGCCTCTTAGCGCTCAGAATGTCCAATTGCAGTTTCTACAGAAAGAGTGTTTCAGAACGGCTCAATCAAAATTAAGGTTCAACTCTGTTAGTTGAATGCACAGAACAGAAAGAAGTTTCATACAATGCTTCTGTGTAGTTTATATTTGAACATATTCTTTTTCCACTATTACCCACTTAGCGCTACGAATGTCCAGTTGCATTTTCTACAGACAGAGAGTTTCAAAACTGCTCAATCAAAAGTATGGTTTAACTCTGTTAGCTGTATGCTCAGATCAGAAAGAAGTTTCACAGAATGCTTCTGTGTAGTTTATATTTGCATATATTCCTTTTTCCACTACTACGCTCTTAGCGCTCCAAATGTCCAGTTGCATTTTCAACAGAAAGAGTGTTCAGATGTGCTCAATCAAAAGTATGGTTTAACTCTGTTAGCTGAATGCACAGATCAGAAAGAAGTTTCACCGAATGATTCTGTGTAGTTTATATTTGAAGACATTCCTTTTTCCACTATTACCCACTTAGCGCTCCGAATCTCCACTTGCATTTTCTACAAAAAGAGTGTTTCATAACTGCTCAATAAAAAATATGTTTTATCTCTGTTAACTGAATTTACAGATCAGAAATAAGTTTCACAGAATGCATCTGTGTAGTTTTTATTTGAAGATATTCTTTTTCCTAATGTAGGCCTCTTAGCGCTTAGCATGTCCAATTGCAGTTTCTACAGAAAGAGTGTTTCAGAACGGCTCAATCAAAAGTAAGGTTCAACTCTGTTAGTTGAATGCACAGAACAGAAAGAATTTTCACAGAATGCTACTGTGTAGTTTATATTTGAATATATTCCTTTTTCCACTATTACCCTCTTAGCGCTCCGAATGTCCACTTGCATTTTCTACAGAAAGAGTGTTCAGAACTGCGCAATCAAAAGTATGGTTTAACTCTGTTAGCTTAATGAACATATCAGAAATAAGTTTCACACAATGCTTCTGTGTAGTTTTTATTTGAAGATATTATTTTTCCCAATATAGGCCTCTTAGCGCTCAGAATGTCCAATTGCAGTTTCTACAGAAAGAGTGTTTCAGAAAGGCTCAATCAAAAGTAAGGTTCAACTCTGTTAGTTGAATGCACAGAACAGAAAGAAGTTTCATACAATGCTTCTGTGTAGTTTATATTTGAAAATATTCTTTTTTCCACTATTACCCACTTAGCGCTACGAATGTCCAGTTGCATTTTCTACAGACAGAGTGTTTCAAAACTGCTCAATCATAAGTATGGTTTAACTCTGTTAGCTGAATGCTCAGATCAGAAAGAAGTTTCACAGAATGCTTCTGTGTAGTTTATATTTGAATATATTCCTTTTTCCACTACTACTCTCTTAGCGCTCCAAATGTCCAGTTGCATTTTCTACAGAAAGAGTGTTCAGATCTGCTCAATCAAAAGTATGGTTTAACTCTGTTAGCTGAATGCACAGATCAGAAAGAAGTTTCACAGAATGATTCTGTGTAGTTTATATTTGGAGACATTCCTTTTTCCACTATTAACCTCTTAGCGCTCCGAATCTCCACTTGCATTTTCTACAGAAAGAGTGTTTCAGAACGGCTCAATCAAAACTAAGGTTCAACTCTTTTAGTTGAACAAACAGAACAGAAAGTAGTTTCACACAATTCTTCTGTGTAGTTTTTATTTGTAGACATTCTTTTTCCCAATATAGGCCTCTTAGCGCTCAGAATGTCCAATTGCAGTTTCTACAGAAAGAGTGTTTCAGAACGGCTCAATCAAAAGTAAGGTTCAACTCTGTTAGTTGAATGCACAGAACAGAAAGAAGTTTCATACAATGCTTCTGTGTAGTTTATATTTGAACATATTCTTTTTTCCACTATTACCCACTTAGCGCTACGAATGTCCAGTTGCATTTTCTACAGACAGAGAGTTTCAAAACTGCTCAATCAAAAGTATGGTTTAACTCTGTTAGCTGTATGCTCAGATCAGAAAGAAGTTTCACAGAATGCTTCTGTGTAGTTTATATTTGCATATATTCCCTTTTCCAATACTACGCTCTTAGCGCTCCAAATGTCCACTTGCATTTTCAACAGAAAGAGTGTTCAGATGTGCTCAATCAAAAGTATGGTTTAACTCTGTTAGCTGAATGCACAGATCAGAAAGAAGTTTCCCCGAATGATTCTGTGTAGTTTATATTTGAAGACATTCCTTTTTCCACTATTACCCTCTTAGCGCTCCGAATCTCCACTTGCATTTTCTACAAAAAGAGTGTTTCATAACTGCTCAATCAAAAATATGTTTTATCTCTGTTAACTGAATTTACAGATCAGAAATAAGTTTCACAGAATGCATCTGTGTAGTTTTTATTTGAAGATATTCTTTTTCCTAATGTAGGCCTCTTAGCGCTTAGCATGTCCAATTGCAGTTTCTACACAAAGAGTGTTTCAGAACGGCTCAATCAAAAGTAAGGTTCAACTCTGTTAGTTGAATGCACAGAACAGAAAGAATTTTCACAGAATGCTACTGTGTAGTTTATATTTGAATATATCCCTTTTTCGACTATTACCCTCGTAGCGCTCCGAATGTCCACTTGCATTTTCTACAGAAAGAGTGTTGAGAACTGCGCAATCAAAAGTATGGTTTAACTATGTTAGCTTAATGAACATATCAGAAATAAGTTTCACACAATGCTTCTGTGTAGTTTTTATTTGAAGATATTATTTTTCCCAATAGAGTACTCTTAGCGCTCAGAATGTCCAATTGCAGTTTCTACAGAAAGAGTGTTTCAGAAAGGCTCAATCAAAAGTAAGGTTCAACTCTGTTAGTTGAATGCACAGAACAGAAAGAAGTTTCATACAATGCTTCTGTGTAGTTTATATTTGAACATATTCTTTTTTCCACTATTACCCACTTAGCGCTACGAATGTCCAATTGCATTTTCTACAGACAGAGTGTTTCAAAACTGCTCAATCATAAGTATGGTTTAACTCTGTTAGCTGAATGCTCAGATCAGAAAGAAGTTTCACAGAATGCTTCTGTGTAGTTTATATTTGAATATATTCCTTTTTCCACTACTACTCTCTTAGCGCTCCAAATGTCCAGTTGCATTTTCTACAGAAAGAGTGTTCACATCTGCTCAATCAAAAGTATGGTTTAACTCTGTTAGCTGAATGCACAGATCAGAAAGAAGTTTCACAGAATGATTCTGTGTAGTTTATATTTGGAGACATTCCTTTTTCCACTATTACCCTCTTAGCACTCCAAATCTCCACTTGCATTTTCTACAGAAAGAGTGTTTCAGAACGGCTCAATCAAAACTAAGGTTCAACTCTTTTAGTTGAACAAACAGAACAGAAAGTAGTTTCACACAATTCTTCTGTGTAGTTTTTATTTGTAGACATTCTTTTTCCCAATATAGGCCTCTTAGTGCTCAGAATGTCCAATTGCAGTTTCTACAGAAAGAGTGTTTCAGAACGGCTCAATCAAAAGTAAGGTTCAACTCTGTTAGTTGAATGCACAGAACAGAAAGAAGTTTCATACAATGCTTCTGTGTAGTTTATATTTGAACATATTCTTTTTCCACTATTACCCACTTAGCGCTACGAATGTCCAGTTGCATTTTCTACAGACAGAGAGTTTCAAAACTGCTCAATCAAAAGTATGGTTTAACTCTGTTAGCTGTATGCTCAGATCAGAAAGAAGTTTCACAGAATGCTTCTGTGTAGTTTATATTTGCATATATTACTTTTTCCACTACTACGCTCTTAGCGCTCCAAATGTCCAGTTGCATTTTCAACAGAAAGAGTGTTCAGATGTGCTCAATCAAAAGTATGGTTTAACTCTGTTAGCTGAATGCACAGATCAGAAAGAAGTTTCACCGAATGATTCTGTGTAGTTTATATTTGAAGACATTCCTTTTTCCACTATTACCCACTTAGCGCTCCGAATCTCCACTTGCATTTTCTACAAAAAGAGTGTTTCATAACTGCTCAATAAAAAATATGTTTTATCTCTGTTAACTGAATTTACAGATCAGAAATAAGTTTCACAGAATGCATCTGTGTAGTTTTTATTTGAAGATATTCTTTTTCCTAATGTAGGCCTCTTAGCGCTTAGCATGTCCAATTGCAGTTTCTACAGAAAGAGTGTTTCAGAACGGCTCAATCAAAAGTAAGGTTCAACTCTGTTAGTTGAATGCACAGAACAGAAAGAATTTTCACAGAATGCTACTGTGTAGTTTATATTTGAATATATTCCTTTTTCCACTATTACCCTCTTAGCGCTCCGAATGTCCACTTGCATTTTCTACAGAAAGAGTGTTCAGAACTGCGCAATCAAAAGTATGGTTTAACTCTGTTAGCTTAATGAACATATCAGAAATAAGTTTCACACAATGCTTCTGTGTAGTTTTTATTTGAAGATATTATTTTTCCCAATATAGGCCTCTTAGCGCTCAGAATGTCCAATTGCAGTTTCTACAGAAAGAGTGTTTCAGAAAGGCTCAATCAAAAGTAAGGTTCAACTCTGTTAGTTGAATGCACAGAACAGAAAGAAGTTTCATACAATGCTTCTGTGTAGTTTATATTTGAAAATATTCTTTTTTCCACTATTACCCACTTAGCGCTACGAATGTCCAGTTGCATTTTCTACAGACAGAGTTTCAAAACTGCTCAATCATAAGTATGGTTTAACTCTGTTAGCTGAATGCTCAGATCAGAAAGAAGTTTCACAGAATGCTTCTGCGTAGTTTATATTTGAATATATTCCTTTTTCCACTACTACTCTCTTAGCGCTCCAAATGTCCAGTTGCATTTTCTACAGAAAGAGTGTTCAGATCTGCTCAATCAAAAGTATGGTTTAACTCTGTTAGCTGAATGCACAGATCAGAAAGAAGTTTCACAGAATGATTCTGTGTAGTTTATATTTGGAGACATTCCTTTTTCCACTATTAACCTCTTAGCGCTCCGAATCTCCACTTGCATTTTCTACAGAAAGAGTGTTTCAGAACGGCTCAATCAAAACTAAGGTTCAACTCTTTTAGTTGAACAAACAGAACAGAAAGTAGTTTCACACAATTCTTCTGTGTAGTTTTTATTTGTAGACATTCTTTTTCCCAATATAGGCCTCTTAGCGCTCAGAATGTCCAATTGCATTTTCTACAGAAAGAGTGTTTCAGAACGCCTCAATCAAAAGTAAGGTTCAACTCTGTTAGTTGAATGCACAGAACAGAAAGAAGTTTCATACAATGCTTCTGTGTAGTTTATATTTGAACATATTCTTTTTTCCACTATTACCCACTTAGCGCTACGAATGTCCAGTTGCATTTTCTACAGACAGAGAGTTTCAAAACTGCTCAATCAAAAGTATGGTTTAACTCTGTTAGCTGTATGCTCAGATCAGAAAGAAGTTTCACAGAATGCTTCTGTGTAGTTTATATTTGCATATATTCCCTTTTCCAATACTACGCTCTTAGCGCTCCAAATGTCCACTTGCATTTTCAACAGAAAGAGTGTTCAGATGTGCTCAATCAAAAGTATGGTTTAACTCTGTTAGCTGAATGCACAGATCAGAAAGAAATTTCCCCGAATGATTCTGTGTAGTTTATATTTGAAGACATTCCTTTTTCCACTATTACCCTCTTAGCGCTCCGAATCTCCACTTGCATTTTCTACAAAAAGAGTGTTTCATAACCGCTCAATCAAAAATATGTTTTATCTCTGTTAACTGAATTTACAGATCAGAAATAAGTTTCACAGAATGCATCTGTGTAATTTTATTTGAAGATATTCTTTTTCCTAATGTAGGCCTCTTAGCGCTTAGCATGTCCAATTGCAGTTTCTACACAAAGAGTGTTTCAGAACGGCTCCATCAAAAGTAAGGTTCAACTCTGTTAGTTGAATGCACAGAACAGAAAGAATTTTCACAGAATGCTACTGTGTAGTTTATATTTGAATATATTCCTTTTTCGACTATTACCCTCGTAGCGCTCCGAATGTCCACTTGCATTTTCTACAGAAAGAGTGTTGAGAACTGCGCAATCAAAAGTATGGTTTAACTCTGTTAGCTTAATGAACATATCAGAAATAAGTTTCACACAATGCTTCTGTGTAGTTTTTATTTGAAGATATTATTTTTCCCAATAGAGTACTCTTAGCGCTCAGAATGTCCAATTGCAGTTTCTACAGAAAGAGTGTTTCAGAAAGGCTCAATCAAAAGTAAGGTTCAACTCTGTTAGTTGAATGCACAGAACAGAAAGAAGTTTCATACAATGCTTCTGTGTAGTTTATATTTGAACTATTCTTTTTTCCACTATTACCCACTTAGCGCTACGAATGTCCAATTGCATTTTCTACAGACAGAGTGTTTCAAAACTGCTCAATCATAAGTATGGTTTAACTCTGTTAGCTGAATGCTCAGATCAGAAAGAAGTTTCACAGAATGCTTCTGTGTAGTTTATATTTGAATATATTCCTTTTTCCACTACTACTCTCTTAGCGCTCCAAATGTCCAGTTGCATTTTCTACAGAAAGAGTGTTCAGATCTGCTCAATCAAAAGTATGGTTTAACTCTGTTAGCTGAATGCACAGATCAGAAAGAAGTTTCACAGAATGATTCTGTGTAGTTTATATTTGGAGACATTCCTTTTTCCACTATTACCCTCTTAGCGCTCCGAATCTCCACTTGCATTTTCTACAGAAAGAGTGTTTCAGAACGGCTCAATCAAAACTAAGGTTCAACTCTTTTAGTTGAACAAACAGAACAGAAAGTAGTTTCACACAATTCTTCTGTGTAGTTTTTATTTGTAGACATTCTTTTTCCCAATATAGGCCTCTTAGCGCTCAGAATGTCCAATTGCAGTTTCTACAGAAAGAGTGTTTCAGAACGGCTCAATCAAAAGTAAGGTTCAACTCTGTTAGTTGAATGCACAGAACAGAAAGAAGTTTCATACAATGCTTCTGTGTAGTTTATATTTGAACATATTCTTTTTTCCACTATTACCCACTTAGCGCTACGAATGTCCAGTTGCATTTTCTACAGACAGAGAGTTTCAAAACTGCTCAATCAAAAGTATGGTTTAACTCTGTTAGCTGTATGCTCAGATCAGAAAGAAGTTTCACAGAATGCTTCTGTGTAGTTTATATTTGCATATATTCCTTTTTCCACTACTACGCTCTTAGCGCTCCAAATGTCCAGTTGCATTTTCAACAGAAAGAGTGTTCAGATGTGCTCAATCAAAAGTATGGTTTAACTCTGTTAGCTGAATGCACAGATCAGAAAGAAGTTTCACCGAATGATTCTGTGTAGTTTATATTTGAAGACATTCCTTTTTCCACTATTACCCTCTTAGCGCTCCGAATCTCCACTTGCATTTTCTACAAAAACAGTGTTTCATAACTGCTCAATCAAAAATATGTTTTATCTCTGTTAACTGAATTTACAGATCAGAAATAAGTTTCACAGAATGCATCTGTGTAGTTTTTATTTGAAGATATTCTTTTTCCTAATGTAGGCCTCTTAGCGCTTAGCATGTCCAATTGCAGTTTCTACACAAAGAGTGTTTCAGAACGGCTCAATCAAAAGTAAGGTTCAACTCTGTTAGTTGAATGCACAGAACAGAAAGAATTTTCACAGAATGCTACTGTGTAGTTTATATTTGAATATATTCCTTTTTCCACTATTACCCTCGTAGCGCTCCGAATGTCCACTTGCATTTTCTACAGAAAGAGTGTTGAGAACTGCGCAATCAAAAGTATGGTTTAACTCTGTTAGCTTAATGAACATATCAGAAATAAGTTTCACACAATGCTTCTGTGTAGTTTTTATTTGAAGATATTATTTTTCCCAATAGAGTCCTCTTAGCGCTCAGAATGTCCAATTGCAGTTTCTACAGAAAGAGTGTTTCAGAAAGGCTCAATCAAAAGTAAGGTTCAACTCTGTTAGTTGAATGCACAGAACAGAAAGAAGTTTCATACAATGCTTCTGTGTAGTTTATATTTGAACATATTCTTTTTTCCACTATTACCCACTTAGCGCTACGAATGTCCAATTGCATTTTCTACAGACAGAGTGTTTCAAAACTGCTCAATCATAAGTATGGTTTAACTCTGTTAGCTGAATGCTCAGATCAGAAAGAAGTTTCACAGAATGCTTCTGTGTAGTTTATATTTGAATATATTACTTTTTCCACTACTACTCTCTTAGCGCTCCAAATGTCCAGTTGCATTTTCTACAGAAAGAGTGTTCAGATCTGCTCAATCAAAAGTATGGTTTAACTCTGTTAGCTGAATGCACAGATCAGAAAGAAGTTTCACAGAATGATTCTGTGTAGTTTATATTTGGAGACATTCCTTTTTCCACTATTACCCTCTTAGCGCTCCGAATCTCCACTTGCATTTTCTACAGAAAGAGTGTTTCAGAACGGCTCAATCAAAACTAAGGTTCAACTCTTTTAGTTGAACAAACAGAACAGAAAGTAGTTTCACACAATTCTTCTGTGTAGTTTTTATTTGTAGACATTCTTTTTCCCAATATAGGCCTCTTAGCGCTCAGAATGTCCAATTGCAGTTTCTACAGAAAGAGTGTTTCAGAACGGCTCAATCAAAAGTAAGGTTCAACTCTGTTAGTTGAATGCACAGAACAGAAAGAAGTTTCATACAATGCTTCTGTGTAGTTTATATTTGAACATATTCTTTTTCCACTATTACCCACTTAGCGCTACGAATGTCCAGTTGCATTTTCTACAGACAGAGAGTTTCAAAACTGCTCAATCAAAAGTATGGTTTAACTCTGTTAGCTGTATGCTCAGATCAGAAAGAAGTTTCACAGAATGCTTCTGTGTAGTTTATATTTGCATATATTCCTTTTTCCACTACTACGCTCTTAGCGCTCCAAATGTCCAGTTGCATTTTCAACAGAAAGAGTGTTCAGATGTGCTCAATCAAAAGTTTGGTTTAACTCTGTTAGCTGAATGCACAGATCAGAAAGAAGTTTCACCGAATGATTCTGTGTAGTTAATATTTGAAGACATTCCTTTTTCCACTATTACCCTCTTAGCGCTCCGAATCTCCACTTGCATTTTCTACAAAAAGTGTGTTTCATAACTGCTCAATCAAAAATATGTTTTATCTCTGTTAACTGAATTTACAGATCAGAAATAAGTTTCACAGAATGCATCTGTGTAGTTTTTATTTGAAGATATTCTTTTTCCTAATGTAGGCCTCTTAGCGCTTAGCATGTCCAATTGCAGTTTCTACACAAAGAATGTGTCAGAACGGCTCAATCAAAAGTAAGGTTCAACTCTGTTTGTTGAATGCACAGAACAGATAGAATTTTCACAGAATGCTACTGTGTACTTTATATTTGAATATATTCCTTTTTCCACTATTACCCTCTTAGCGCTCCGAATGTCCACTTGCATTTTCTACAGAAAGAGTGTTCAGAACTGCGCAATCAAAAGTATGGTTTAACTCTGTTAGCTTAATGAACATATCAGAAATAAGTTTCACACAATGCTTCTGTGTAGTTTTTATTTGAAGATATTATTTTTCCCAATAGAGGCCTCTTAGCGCTCAGAATGTCCAATTGCAGTTTCTACAGAAAGAGTGTTTCAGAAAGGCTCAATCAAAAGTAACGTTCAACTCTGTTAGTTGAATGCACAGAACAGAAAAAAGTTTCATAAAATGCTTCTGTGTAGTTTATATTTGAAAATATTCTTTTTTCCACTATTACCCACTTAGCGCTACGAATGTCCAGTTGCATTTTCTACAGACAGAGTGTTTCAAAACTGCTCAATCAAAAGTATGGTTTAACTCTGTTAGCTGAATGCTCAGATCAGAAAGAAGTTTCACAGAATGCTTCTGTGTAGTTTATATTTGAATATATTCCTTTTTCCACTACTACTCTCTTAGCGCTCCAAATGTCCAGTTGCATTTTCTACAGAAAGAGTGTTCAGATCTGCTCAATCAAAAGTATGGTTTAACTCTGTTAGCTGAATGCACAGATCAGAAAGAAGTTTCACAGAATGATTCTGTGTAGTTTATATTTGGAGACATTCCTTTTTCCACTCTTACCCTCTTAGCGCTCCGAATCTCCACTTGCATTTTCTACAGAAAGAGTGTTTCAGAACGGCTCAATCAAAACTAAGGTTCAACTCTTTTAGTTGAACAAACAGAACAGAAAGTAGTTTCACACAATTCTTCTGTGTAGTTTTTATTTGTAGACATTCTTTTTCCCAATATAGGCCTCTTAGCGCTCAGAATGTCCAATTGCAGTTTCTACAGAAAGAGTGTTTCACAACGGCTCAATCAATAGTAAGGTTCAACTCTGTTAGTTGAATGCACAGAACAGAAAGTAGTTTCATACAATGCTTCTGTGTAGTTTATATTTGAACATATTCTTTTTTCCACTATTACCCACTTAGCGCTACGAATGTCCAGTTGCATTTTCTACAGACAGAGAGTTTCAAAACTGCTCAATCAAAATTATGGTTAAACTCTGTTAGCTGTATGCTCAGATCAGAAAGATGTTTCACAGAATGCTTCTGTGTA
This sequence comes from Symphalangus syndactylus, assembly GCF_028878055.3. Classification (NCBI taxonomy): domain Eukaryota; kingdom Metazoa; phylum Chordata; class Mammalia; order Primates; family Hylobatidae; genus Symphalangus; species Symphalangus syndactylus. The sequence goes on from NC_072439.2 coordinate 1,435,677, forward strand.
GTTTATATTTGCATATATTCCTTTTTCCACTACTACGCTCTTAGCGCTCCAAATGTCCAGTTGCATTTTCAACAGAAAGAGTGTTCAGATGTGCTCAATCAAAAGTATGGTTTAACTCTGTTAGCTGAATGCACAGATCAGAAAGAAGTTTCACCGAATGATTCTGTGTAGTTTATATTTGAAGACATTCCTTTTTCCACTATTACCCTCTTAGCGCTCCGAATCTCCACTTGCATTTTCTACAAAAAGAGTGTTTCATAACTGCTCAATCAAAAATAAGTTTTATCTCTGTTAACTGAATTTACAGATCAGAAATAAGTTTCACAGAATGCATCTGTGTAGTTTTTATTTGAAGATATTCTTTTTCCTAATGTAGGCCTCTTAGCGCTTAGCATGTCCAATTGCAGTTTCTACACAAAGAATGTGTCAAAACGGCTCAATCAAAAGTAAGGTTCAACTCTGTTAGTTGAATGCACAGAACAGAAAGAATTTTCACAGAATGCTACTGTGTAGTTTATATTTGAATATATTAGTTTTTCCACTATTACCCTCGTAGCGCTCCGAATGTCCACTTGCATTTTCTACAGAAAGAGTGTTGAGAACTGCGCAATCAAAAGTATGGTTTAACTCTGTTAGCTTAATGAACATATCAGAAATAAGTTTCACACAATGCTTCTGTGTAGTTTTTATTTGAAGATATTATTTTTCCCAATATAGGCCTCTTAGTGCTCAGAATGTCCAATTGCAGTTTCTACAGAAAGAGTGTTTCAGAAAGGCTCAATCAAAAGTAAGGTTCAACTCTGTTAGTTGAATGCACAGAACAGAAAGAAGTTTCATACAATGCTTCTGTGTAGTTTATATTTGAACATATTCTTTTTTCCACTATTACCCACTTAGCGCTACGAATGTCCAGTTGCATTTTCTACAGACAGAGTGTTTCAAAACTGCTCAATCATAAGTATGGTTTAACTCTGTTAGCTGAATGCTCAGATCAGAAAGAAGTTTCACAGAATGCTTCTGTGTAGTTTATATTTGAATATATTCCTTTTTCCAATACTACTCTCTTAGCGCTCCAAATGTCCAGTTGCATTTTCTACAGAAAGAGTGTTCAGATCTGCTCAATCAAAAGTATGGTTTAACTCTGTTAGCTGAATGCACAGATCAGAAAGAAGTTTCACAGAATGATTCTGTGTAGTTTATATTTGGAGACATTCCTTTTTCCACTATTACCCTCTTAGCGCTCCGAATCTCCACTTGCATTTTCTACAGAAAGAGTGTTTCAGAACGGCTCAATCAAAACTAAGGTTCAACACTTTTAGTTGAACAAACAGAACAGAAAGTAGTTTCACACAATTCTTCTGTGTAGTTTTTATTTGTAGACATTCTTTTTCCCAATATAGGCCTCTTAGCGCTCAGAATGTCCAATTGCAGTTTCTACAGAAAGAGTGTTTCAGAACGGCTCAATCAAAAGTAAGGTTCAACTCTGTTAGTTGAATGCACAGAACAGAAAGAAGTTTCATACAATGCTTCTGTGTAGTTTATATTTGAACATATTCTTTTTCCACTATTACCCACTTAGCGCTACGAATGTCCAGTTGCATTTTCTACAGACAGAGAGTTTCAAAACTGCTCAATCAAAAGTATGGTTTAACTCTGTTAGCTGTATGCTCACATCAGAAAGAGGTTTCACAGAATGCTTCTGTGTAGTTTATATTTGCATATATTCCTTTTTCCACTACTACGCTCTTAGCGCTCCAAATGTCCAGTTGCATTTTCAACAGAAAGAGTGTTCAGATGTGCTCAATCAAAAGTATGGTTTAACTCTGTTAGCTGAATGCACAGATCAGAAAGAAGTTTCACCGAATGATTCTGTGTAGTTTATATTTGAAGACATTCCTTTTTCCACTATTACCCTCTTAGCGCTCCGAATCTCCACTTGCATTTTCTACAAAAAGAGTGTTTCAAAACTGCTCAATCAAAAATATGTTTTATCTCTGTTAACTGAATTTACAGATCAGAAATTAGTTTCACAGAATGCATCTGTGTAGTTTTTATTTGAAGATATTCTTTTTCCTAATGTAGGCCTCTTAGCGCTTAGCATGTCCAATTGCAGTTTCTACAGAAAGAGTGTTTCAGAACGGCTCAATCAAAAGTAAGGTTCAACTCTGTTAGTTGAATGCACAGAACAGAAAGAATTTTCACAGAATGCTACTGTGTAGTTTATATTTGAATATATTCCTTTTTCCACTATTACCCTCTAAGCGCTCCGAATGTCCACTTGCATTTTCTACAGAAAGAGTGTTCAGAACTGCGCAATCAAAAGTATGGTTTAACTCTGTTAGCTTAATGAACATATCAGAAATAAGTTTCACACAATGCTTCTGTGTAGTTTTTATTTGAAGATATTATTTTTCCCAATAGAGGCCTCTTAGCGCTCAGAATGTCCAATTGCAGTTTCTACAGAAAGAGTGTTTCAGAAAGGCTCAATCAAAAGTAAGGTTCAACTCTGTTAGTTGAATGCACAGAACAGAAAGAAGTTTCATACAATGCTTCTGTGTAGTTTATATTTGAAAATATTCTTTTTTCCACTATTACCCACTTAGCGCTACGAATGTCCAGTTGCATTTTCTACAGACAGAGTGTTTCAAAACTGCTCAATCATAAGTATGGTTTAACTCTGTTAGCTGAATGCTCAGATCAGAAAGAAGTTTCACAGAATGCTTCTGTGTAGTTTATATTTGAATATATTCCTTTTTCCACTACTACTCTCTTAGCGCTCCAAATGTCCAGTTGCATTTTCTACAGAAAGAGTGTTCAGATCTGCTCAATCAAAAGTATGGTTTAACTCTGTTAGCTGAATGCACAGATCAGAAAGAAGTTTCACAGAATGATTCTGTGTAGTTTATATTTGGAGACATTCCTTTTTCCACTATTAACCTCTTAGCGCTCCGAATCTCCACTTGCATTTTCTACAGAAAGAGTGTTTCAGAACGGCTCAATCAAAACTAAGGTTCAACTCTTTTAGTTGAACAAACAGAACAGAAAGTAGTTTCACACAATTCTTCTGTGTAGTTTTTATTTGTAGACATTCTTTTTCCCAATATAGGCCTCTTAGCGCTCAGAATGTCCAATTGCAGTTTCTACAGAAAGAGTGTTTCAGAACGGCTCAATCAAAAGTAAGGTTCAACTCTGTTAGTTGAATGCACAGAACAGAAAGAAGTTTCATACAATGCTTCTGTGTAGTTTATATTTGAACATATTCTTTTTTCCACTATTACCCACTTAGCGCTACGAATGTCCAGTTGCATTTTCTACAGACAGAGAGTTTCAAAACTGCTCAATCAAAAGTATGGTTTAACTCTGTTAGCTGTATGCTCAGATCAGAAAGAAGTTTCACAGAATGCTTCTGTGTAGTTTATATTTGCATATATTCCCTTTTCCACTACTACGCTCTTAGCGCTCCAAATGTCCACTTGCATTTTCAACAGAAAGAGTGTTCAGATGTGCTCAATCAAAAGTATGCTTTAAATCTGTTAGCTGAATGCACAGATCAGAAAGAAGTTTCCCCGAATGATTCTGTGTAGTTTATATTTGAAGACATTCCTTTTTCCACTATTACCCTCTTAGCGCTCCGAATCTCCACTTGCATTTTCTACAAAAAGAGTGTTTCATAACTGCTCAATCAAAAATATGTTTTATCTCTGTTAACTGAATTTACAGATCAGAAATAAGTTTCACAGAATGCATCTGTGTAGTTTTTATTTGAAGATATTCTTTTTCCTAATGTAGGCCTCTTAGCGCTTAGCATGTCCAATTGCAGTTTCTACACAAAGAGTGTTTCAGAACGGCTCAATCAAAAGTAAGGTTCAACTCTGTCAGTTGAATGCACAGAACAGAAAGAATTTTCACAGAATGCTACTGTGTAGTTTATATTTGAATATATTCCTTTTTCCACTATTACCCTCGTAGCGCTCCGAATGTCCACTTGCATTTTCTACAGAAAGAGTGTTGAGAACTGCGCAATCAAAAGTATGGTTTAACTCTGTTAGCTTAATGAACATATCAGAAATAAGTTTCACACAATGCTTCTGTGTAGTTTTTATTTGAAGATATTATTTTTCCCAATAGAGTCCTCTTAGCGCTCAGAATGTCCAATTGCAGTTTCTACAGAAAGAGTGTTTCAGAAAGGCTCAATCAAAAGTAAGGTTCAACTCTGTTAGTTGAATTCACAGAACAGAAAGAAGTTTCATACAATGCTTCTGTGTAGTTTATATTTGAACATATTCTTTTTTCCACTATTACCCACTTAGCGCTACGAATGTCCAGTTGCATTTTCTACAGACAGAGTGTTTCAAAACTGCTCAATCAAAAGTATGGTTTAACTCTGTTAACTGAATGCTCAGATCAGAAAGAAGTTTCACAGAATGCTTCTGTGTAGTTTATATTTGAATATATTCCTTTTTCCACTACTACTCTCTTAGCGCTCCAAATGTCCAGTTGCATTTTCTACAGAAAGAGTGTTCAGATCTGCTCAATCAAAAGTATGGTTTAACTCTGTTAGCTGAATGCACAGATCAGAAAGAAGTTTCAGAGAATGATTCTGTGTAGTTTATATTTGGAGACATTCCTTTTTCCACTATTACCCTCTTAGCGCTCCGAATCTCCACTTGCATTTTCTACAGAAAGAGTGTTTCAGAACGGCTCAATCAAAACTAAGGTTCAACTCTTTTAGTTGAACAAACAGAACAGAAAGAAGTTTCACACAATTCTTCTGTGTAGTTTTTATTTGTAGACATTCTTTTTCCCAATATAGGCCTCTTAGCGCTCAGAATGTCCAATTGCAGTTTCTACAGAAAGAGTGTTTCAGAACGGCTCAATCAAAAGTAAGGTTCAACTCTGTTAGTTGAATGCCCAGAACAGAAAGAAGTTTCATACAATGCTTCTGTGTAGTTTCTATTTGAACATATTCTTTTTTCCACTATTACCCACTTAGCGCTACGAATGTCCAGTTGCATTTTCTACAGACAGAGTGTTTCAAAACTGCTCAATCAAAAGTACGGTTTAACTCTGTTAGCTGAATGCTCAGATCAGAAAGAAGTTTCACAGAATGCTTCTGTGTAGTTTATATTTGAATATATTCCTTTTTCCACTACTACGCTCTTAGCGCTCCAAATGTCCAGTTGCATTTTCTACAGAAAGAGTGTTCAGATCTGCTCAATCAAAAGTATGGTTTAACTCTGTTAGCTGAATGCACAGATCAGAAAAAGTTTCACCGAATGATTCTGTGTAGTTTATATTTGAAGACATTCCTTTTTCCACTATTACCCCCTTAGCGCTCCGAATCTCCACTTGCATTTTCTACAAAAAGAATGTTTCATAACTGCTCAATCAAAAATATGTGTTATCTCTGTTAACTGAATTTACAGATCAGAAATAAGTTTCACAGAATGCATCTGTGTAGTTTTTATTTGAAGATATTCTTTTTCCCAATGTAGGCCTCTTAGTGCTTAGCATGTCCAATTGCAGTTTCTACAGAAAGAGTGTTTCAGAACGGCTCAATCAAAAGTAAGGTTCAACTCTGTTAGTTGAATGCACAGAACAGAAAGAATTTTCACAGAATGCTACTGTGTAGTTTATATTTGAATATATTCCTTTTTCCTCTACTACTCTCTTAGCGCTCCAAAGGTCCAGGTGCATTTTCTACAGAAAGAGTGTTCAGATCTGCTCAATCAAAAGTATGGTTTAACTCTGTTAGCTGAATGCACAGATCAGAAAGAAGTTTCACAGAATGATTCTGTGTAGTTTATATTTGGAGACATTCCTTTTTCCACTATTACCCTCTTAGCGCACCGAATCTCCACTTGCATTTCTACAGAAAGAGTGTTTCAGAACGGCTCAATCAAAACTAAGATTCAACTCTTTTAGTTGAACAAACAGAACAGAAAGAAGTTTCACACAATTCTTCTGTGTAGTTTTTATTTGTAGACATTCTTTTTCCCAATATAGGCCTCTTAGCGCTCAGAATGTCCAATTGCAGTTTCTACAGAAAGAGTGTTTCAGAACGGCTCAATCAAAAGTAAGGTTCAACTCTGTTAGTTGAATGCACAGAACAGAAAGAAGTTTCATACAATGCTTCTGTGTAGTTTCTATTTGAACATATTCTTTTTTCCACTATTACCCACTTAGCGCTACGAATGTCCAGTTGCATTTTCTATAGACAGAGTGTTTCAAAACTGCTCAATCAGTAGTATGGTTTAACTCTGTTAGCTGAATGCTCAGATCAGAAAGAAGTTTCACAGAATGCTTCTGTGTAGTTTATATTTGAATATATTCTTTTTCCACTACTACGCTCTTAGCGCTCCAAATGTCCAGTTGCATTTTCTACAGAAAGAGTGTTCAGATCTGCTCAATCAAAAGTATGGTTTAACTCTGTTAGCTGAATGCACAGATCAGAAAGAAGTTTCACAGAATGATTCTGTGTAGTTTATATTTGGAGACAATCCTTTTCCACTATTACCCTCTTAGCGCTCCGAATCTCCACTTGCATTTTCTACAGAAAGAGTGTTTCAGAACGGCTCAATCAAAACTAAGGTTCAACTCTTTTAGTTGAACAAACAGAACAGAAAGAAGTTTCACAAAATTCTTCTGTGTAGTTTTTATTTGTAGACATTCTTTTTTCCAATATAGGCCTCTTAGCGCTCAGAATGTCCAATTGCAGTTTCTACAGAAAGAGTGTTTCAGAACGGCTCAATCAAAAGTAAGGTTCAACTCTGTTAGTTGAATGCACAGAACAGAAAGAAGTTTCATACAATGCTTCTGTGTAGTTTCTATTTGAACATATTCTTTTTTCCACTATTACCCACTTAGCGCTACGAATGTCCAGTTGCATTTTCTATAGACAGAGTGTTTCAAAACTGCTCAATCAGTAGTATGGTTTAACTCTGTTAGCTGAATGCTCAGATCAGAAAGAAGTTTCACAGAATGCTTCTGTGTAGTTTATATTTGAATATATTCCTTTTTCCACTACTACGCTCTTAGCGCTCCAAATGTCCAGTTGCATTTTCTACAGAAAGAGTGTTCAGATGTGCTCAATCAAAAGTACGGTTTAACTCTGTTAGCTGAATGCACAGATCAGAAAGAAGTTTCCCCGAATGATTCTGTGTAGTTTATATTTGAAGACATTCCTTTTTCCACTATTACCCTCTTAGCGCTCCGAATCTCCACTTGCATTTTCTACAAAAAGAGTGTTTCATAACTGCTCAATCAAAAATATGTTTTATCTCTGTTAACTGAATTTACAGATCAGAAATAAGTTTCACAGAATGCATCTGTGTAGTTTTTATTTGAAGATATTCTTTTTCCTAATGTAGGCCTCTTAGCGCTTAGCATGTCCAATTGCAGTTTCTACACAAAGAGTGTTTCAGAACGGCTCAATCAAAAGTAAGGTTCAACTCTGTTAGTTGAATGCACAGAACAGAAAGAATTTTCACAGAATGCTACTGTGTAGTTTATATTTGAATATATTCCTTTTTCCACTATTACCCTCGTAGCGCTCCGAATGTCCACTTGCATTTTCTACAGAAAGAGTGTTGAGAACTGCGCAATCAAAAGTATGGTTTAACTCTGTTAGCTTAATGAACATATCAGAAATAAGTTTCACACAATGCTTCTGTGTAGTTTTTATTTGAAGATATTATTTTTCCCAATAGAGTCCTCTTAGCGCTCAGAATGTCCAATTGCAGTTTCTACAGAAAGAGTGTTTAAGAAAGGCTCAATCAAAAGTAAGGTTCAACTCTGTTAGTTGAATGCACAGAACAGAAAGAAGTTTCATACAATGCTTCTGTGTAGTTTATATTTGAACATATTCTTTTTTCCACTATTACCCACTTAGCGCTACGAATGTCCAATTGCATTTTCTACAGACAGAGTGTTTCAAAACTGCTCAATCATAAGTATGGTTTAACTCTGTTAGCTGAATGCTCAGATCAGAAAGAAGTTTCACAGAATGCTTCTGTGTAGTTTATATTTGAATATATTCCTTTTTCCACTACTACTCTCTTAGCGCTCCAAATGTCCAGTTGCATTTTCTACAGAAAGAGTGTTCAGATCTGCTCAATCAAAAGTATGGTTTAACTCTGTTAGCTGAATGCACAGATCAGAAAGAAGTTTGACAGAATGATTCTGTGTAGTTTATATTTGGAGACATTCCTTTTTCCACTATTACCCTCTTAGTGCTCCGAATCTCCACTTGCATTTTCTACAGAAAGAGTGTTTCAGAACGGCTCAATCAAAACTAAGGTTCAACTCTTTTAGTTGAACAAACAGAACAGAAAGTAGTTTCACACAATTCTTCTGTGTAGTTTTTATTTGTAGACATTCTTTTTCCCAATATAGGCCTCTTAGCGCTCAGAATGTCCAATTGCAGTTTCTACAGAAAGAGTGTTTCAGAACGGCTCAATCAAAAGTAAGGTTCAACTCTGTTAGTTGAATGCACAGAACAGAAAGAAGTTTCATACAATGCTTCTGTGTAGTTTATATTTGAACATATTCTTTTTTCCACTATTACCCACTTAGCGCTCCGAATGTCCAGTTGCATTTCCTACAGACAGAGAGTTTCAAAACTGCTCAATCAAAAGTATGGTTTAACTCTGTTAGCTGTATGCTCAGATCAGAAAGAAGTTTCACAGAATGCTTCTGTGTAGTTTATATTTGCATATATTCCTTTTTCCACTACTACGCTCTTAGCGCTCCAAATGTCCAGTTGCATTTTCAACAGAAAGAGTTTTCAGATGTGCTCAATCAAAAGTATGGTTTAACTCTGTTAGCTGAATGCACAGATCAGAAAGAAGTTTCCCCGAATGATTCTGTGTAGTTTATATTTGAAGACATTCCTTTTTCCACTATTACCCTCTTAGCGCTCCGAATCTCCACTTGCATTTTCTACAAAAAGAGTGTTTCATAACTGCTCAATCAAAAATATGTTTTATCTCTGTTAACTGAATTTACAGGTCAGAAATAAGTTTCACAGAATGCATCTGTGTAGTTTTTATTTGAAGATATTATTTTTCCTAATGTAGGCCTCTTAGCGCTTAGCATGTCCAATTGCAGTTTCTACACAAAGAGTGTTTCAGAACGGCTCAATCAAAAGTAAGGTTCAACTCTGTTAGTTGAATGCACAGAACAGAAAGAATTTTCACAGAATGCTACTGTGTAGTTTATATTTGAATATATTCCTTTTTCCACTATTACCCTCGTAGCGCTCCGAATGTCCACTTGCATTTTCTACAGAAAGAGTGTTGAGAACTGCGCAATCAAAAGTATGGTTTAACTCTGTTAGCTTAATGAACATATCAGAAATAAGTTTCACACAATGCTTCTGTGTAGTTTTTATTTGAAGATATTATTTTTCCCAATATAGGCCTCTTAGCGCTCAGAATGTCCAATTGCAGTTTCTACAGAAAGAGTGTTTCAGAAAGGCTCAATCAAAAGTAAGGTTCAACTCTGTTAGTTGAATGCACAGAACAGAAAGAAGTTTCATACAATGCTTCTGTGTAGTTTATATTTGAAAATATTCTTTTTTCCACTATTACCCACTTAGCGCTACGAATGTCCAGTTGCATTTTCTACAGACAGAGTGTTTCAAAACTGCTCAATCATAAGTATGGTTTAACTCTGTTAGCTGAATGCTCAGATCAGAAAGAAGTTTCACAGAATGCTTCTGTGTAGTTTATATTTGAATATATTCCTTTTTCCACTACTACTCTCTTAGCGCTCCAAATGTCCAGTTGCATTTTCTACAGAAAGAGTGTTCAGATCTGCTCAATCAAAAGTATGGTTTAACTCTGTTAGCTGAATGCACAGATCAGAAAGAAGTTTCACAGAATGATTCTGTGTAGTTTATATTTGGAGACATTCCTTTTTCCACTATTGACCTCTTAGCGCTCCGAATCTCCACTTGCATTTTCTACAGAAAGAGTGTTTCAGAACGGCTCAATCAAAACTAAGGTTCAACTCTTTTAGTTGAACAAACAGAACAGAAAGTAGTTTCACACAATTCTTCTGTGTAGTTTTTATTTGTAGACATTCTTTTTCCCAATATAGGCCTCTTAGCGCTCAGAATGTCCAATTGCAGTTTCTACAGAAAGAGTGTTTCAGAACGGCTCAATCAAAAGTAAGGTTCAACTCTGTTAGTTGAATGCACAGAACAGAAAGAAGTTTCATACAATGCTTCTGTGTAGTTTATATTTGAACATATTCTTTTTTCCACTATTACCCACTTAGCGCTACGAATGTCCAGTTGCATTTTCTACAGACAGAGAGTTTCAAAACTGCTCAATCAAAAGTATGGTTTAACTCTGTTAGCTGTATGCTCAGATCAGAAAGAAGTTTCACAGAATGCTTCTGTGTAGTTTATATTTGCATATATTCCCTTTTCCAATACTACGCCCTTAGCGCTCCAAATGTCCACTTGCATTTTCAACAGAAAGAGTGTTCAGATGTGCTCAATCAAAAGTATGGTTTAACTCTGTTAGCTGAATGCACAGATCAGAAAGAAGTTTCCCCGAATGATTCTGTGTAGTTTATATTTGAAGACATTCCTTTTTCCACTATTACCCTCTTAGCGCTCCGAATCTCCACTTGCATTTTCTACAAAAAGAGTGTTTCATAACTGCTCAATCAAAAATATGTTTTATCTCTGTTAACTGAATTTACAGATCAGAAATAAGTTTCACAGAATGCATCTGTGTAGTTTTTATTTGAAGATATTCTTTTTCCTAATGTAGGCCTCTTAGCGCTTAGCATGTCCAATTGCAGTTTCTACACAAAGAGTGTTTCAGAACGGCTCAATCAAAAGTAAGGTTCAACTCTCTTAGTTGAATGCACAGAACAGAAAGAATTTTCACAGAATGCTACTGTGTAGTTTATATTTGAATATATTCCTTTTTCCACTATTACCCTCGTAGCGCTCCGAATGTCCACTTGCATTTTCTACAGAAAGAGTGTTGAGAACTGCGCAATCAAAAGTATGGTTTAACTCTGTTAGCTTAATGAACATATCAGAAATAAGTTTCACACAATGCTTCTGTGTAGTTTTTATTTGAAGATATTATTTTTCCCAATAGAGTCCTCTTAGCGCTCAGAATGTCCAATTGCAGTTTCTACAGAAAGAGTGTTTCAGAAAGGCTCAATCAAAAGTAAGGTTCAACTCTGTTAGTTGAATGCACAGAACAGAAAGAAGTTTCATACAATGCTTCTGTGTAGTTTACATTTGAAAATATTCTTTTTTCCACTATTACCCACTTAGCGCTACGAATGTCCAGTTGCATTTTCTACAGACAGAGTGTTTCAAAACTGCTCAATCATAAGTATGGTTTAACTCTGTTAGCTGAATGCTCAGATCAGAAAGAAGTTTCACAGAATGCTTCTGTGTAGTTTATATTTGAATATATTCCTTTTTCCACTACTACTCTCTTAGCGCTCCAAATGTCCAGTTGCATTTTCTACAGAAAGAGTGTTCAGATCTGCTCAATCAAAAGTATGGTTTAACTCTGTTAGCTGAATGCACAGATCAGAAAGAAGTTTCACAGAATGATTCTGTGTAGTTTATATTTGGAGACATTCCTTTTTCCACTATTAACCTCTTAGCGCTCCGAATCTCCACTTGCATTTTCTACAGAAAGAGTGTTTCAGAACGGCTCAATCAAAACTAAGGTTCAACTCTTTTAGTTGAACAAACAGAACAGAAAGTAGTTTCACACAATTCTTCTGTGTAGTTTTTATTTGTAGACATTCTTTTTCCCAATATAGGCCTCTTAGCGCTCAGAATGTCCAATTGGAGTTTCTACAGAAAGAGTGTTTCAGAACGGCTCAATCAAAAGTAAGGTTCAACTCTGTTAGTTGAATGCACAGAACAGAAAGAAGTTTCATACAATGCTTCTGTGTAGTTTATATTTGAACATATTCTTTTTTCCACTATTACCCACTTAGCGCTACGAATGTCCAGTTGCATTTTCTACAGACAGAGAGTTTCAAAACTGCTCAATCAAAAGTATGGTTTAACTCTGTTAGCTGTATGCTCAGATCAGAAAGAAGTTTCACAGAATGCTTCTGTGTAGTTTATATTTGCATATATTACCTTTTCCACTACTACGCTCTTAGCGCTCCAAATGTCCACTTGCATTTTCAACAGAAAGAGTGTTCAGATGTGCTCAATCAAAAGTATGGTGTAACTCTGTTAGCTGAATGCACAGATCAGAAAGAAGTTTCCCCGAATGATTCTGTGTAGTTTATATTTGAAGACATTCCTTTTTCCACTATTACCCTCTTAGCGCTCCGAATCTCCACTTGCATTTTCTACAAAAAGAGTGTTTCATAACTGCTCAATCAAAAATATGTTTTATCTCTGTTAACTGAATTTACAGATCAGAAATAAGTTTCACAGAATGCATCTGTGTAGTTTTTATTTGAAGATATTCTTTTTCCTAATGTAGGCCTCTTAGCGCTTAGCATGTCCAATTGCAGTTTCTACACAAAGAGTGTTTCAGAACGGCTCAATCAAAAGTAAGGTTCAACTCTGTTAGTTGAATGCACAGAACAGAAAGAATTTTCACAGAATGCTACTGTGTAGTTTATATTTGAATATATTCCTTTTTCCACTATTACCCTCGTAGCGCTCCGAATGTCCACTTGCATTTTCTACAGAAAGAGTGTTGAGAACTGCGCAATCAAAAGTATGGTTTAACTCTGTTAGCTTAATGAACATATCAGAAATAAGTTTCACACAATGCTTCTGTGTAGTTTTTATTTGAAGATATTATTTTTCCCAATAGAGTCCTCTTAGCGCTCAGAATGTCCAATTGCAGTTTCTACAGAAAGAGTGTTTAAGAAAGGCTCAATCAAAAGTAAGGTTCAACTCTGTTAGTTGAATGCACAGAACAGAAAGAAGTTTCATACAATGCTTCTGTGTAGTTTATATTTGAACATATTCTTTTTTCCACTATTACCCACTTAGCGCTACGAATGTCCAATTGCATTTTCTACAGACAGAGTGTTTCAAAACTGCTCAATCATAAGTATGGTTTAACTCTGTTAGCTGAATGCTCAGATCAGAAAGAAGTTTCACAGAATGCTTCTGTGTAGTTTATATTTGAATATATTCCTTTTTCCACTACTACTCTCTTAGCGCTCCAAATGTCCAGTTGCATTTTCTACAGAAAGAGTGTTCAGATCTGCTCAATCAAAAGTATGGTTTAACTCTGTTAGCTGAATGCACAGATCAGAAAGAAGTTTGACAGAATGATTCTGTGTAGTTTATATTTGGAGACATTCCTTTTTCCACTATTACCCTCTTAGTGCTCCGAATCTCCACTTGCATTTTCTACAGAAAGAGTGTTTCAGAACGGCTCAATCAAAACTAAGGTTCAACTCTTTTAGTTGAACAAACAGAACAGAAAGTAGTTTCACACAATTCTTCTGTGTAGTTTTTATTTGTAGACATTCTTTTTCCCAATATAGGCCTCTTAGCGCTCAGAATGTCCAATTGCAGTTTCTACAGAAAGAGTGTTTCAGAACGGCTCAATCAAAAGTAAGGTTCAACTCTGTTAGTTGAATGCACAGAACAGAAAGAAGTTTCATACAATGCTTCTGTGTAGTTTATATTTGAACATATTCTTTTTTCCACTATTACCCACTTAGCGCTCCGAATGTCCAGTTGCATTTCCTACAGACAGAGAGTTTCAAAACTGCTCAATCAAAAGTATGGTTTAACTCTGTTAGCTGTATGCTCAGATCAGAAAGAAGTTTCACAGAATGCTTCTGTGTAGTTTATATTTGCATATATTCCTTTTTCCACTACTACGCTCTTAGCGCTCCAAATGTCCAGTTGCATTTTCAACAGAAAGAGTTTTCAGATGTGCTCAATCAAAAGTATGGTTTAACTCTGTTAGCTGAATGCACAGATCAGAAAGAAGTTTCCCCGAATGATTCTGTGTAGTTTATATTTGAAGACATTCCTTTTTCCACTATTACCCTCTTAGCGCTACGAATCTCCACTTGCATTTTCTACAAAAAGAGTGTTTCATAACTGCTCAATCAAAAATATGTTTTATCTCTGTTAACTGAATTTACAGATCAGAAATAAGTTTCACAGAATGCATCTGTGTAGTTTTTATTTGAAGATATTCTTTTTCCTAATGTAGGCCTCTTAGCGCTTAGCATGTCCAATTGCAGTTTCTACACAAAGAGTGTTTCAGAACGGCTCAATCAAAAGTAAGGTTCAACTCTGTTAGTTGAATGCACAGAACAGAAAGAATTTTCACAGAATGCTACTGTGTAGTTTATATTTGAATATATTCCTTTTTCCACTATTACCCTCGTAGCGCTCCGAATTTCCACTTGCATTTTCTACAGAAAGAGTGTTGAGAACTGCGCAATCAAAAGTATGGTTTAACTCTGTTAGCTTAATGAACATATCAGAAATAAGTTTCACACAATGCTTCTGTGTAGTTTTTATTTGAAGATATTATTTTTCCCAATATAGGCCTCTTAGCGCTCAGAATGTCCAATTGCAGTTTCTACAGAAAGAGTGTTTCAGAAAGGCTCAATCAAAAGTAAGGTTCAACTCTGTTAGTTGAATGCACAGAACAGAAAGAAGTTTCATACAATGCTTCTGTGTAGTTTATATTTGAAAATATTCTTTTTTCCACTATTACCCACTTAGCGCTACGAATGTCCAGTTGCATTTTCTACAGACAGAGTGTTTCAAAACTGCTCAATCATAAGTATGGTTTAACTCTGTTAGCTGAATGCTCAGATCAGAAAGAAGTTTCACAGAATGCTTCTGTGTAGTTTATATTTGAATATATTCCTTTTTCCACTACTACTCTCTTAGCGCTCCAAATGTCCAGTTGCATTTTCTACAGAAAGAGTGTTCAGATCTGCTCAATCAAAAGTATGGTTTAACTCTGTTAGCTGAATGCACAGATCAGAAAGAAGTTTCACAGAATGATTCTGTGTAGTTTATATTTGGAGACATTCCTTTTTCCACTATTAACCTCTTAGCGCTCCGAATCTCCACTTGCATTTTCTACAGAAAGAGTGTTTCAGAACGGCTCAATCAAAACTAAGGTTCAACTCTTTTAGTTGAACAAACAGAACAGAAAGTAGTTTCACACAATTCTTCTGTGTAGTTTTTATTTGTAGACATTCTTTTTCCCAATATAGGCCTCTTAGCGCTCAGAATGTCCAATTGCAGTTTCTACAGAAAGAGTGTTTCAGAACGGCTCAATCAAAAGTAAGGTTCAACTCTGTTAGTTGAATGCACAGAACAGAAAGAAGTTTCATACAATGCTTCTGTGTAGTTTATATTTGAACATATTCTTTTTTCCACTATTACCCACTTAGCGCTACGAATGTCCAGTTGCATTTTCTACAGACAGAGAGTTTCAAAACTGCTCAATCAAAAGTATGGTTTAACTCTGTTAGCTGTATGCTCAGATCAGAAAGAAGTTTCACAGAATGCTTCTGTGTAGTTTATATTTGCATATATTCCCTTTTCCAATACTACGCCCTTAGCGCTCCAAATGTCCACTTGCATTTTCAACAGAAAGAGTGTTCAGATGTGCTCAATCAAAAGTATGGTTTAACTCTGTTAGCTGAATGCACAGATCAGAAAGAAGTTTCCCCGAATGATTCTGTGTAGTTTATATTTGAAGACATTCCTTTTTCCACTATTACCCTCTTAGCGCTCCGAATCTCCACTTGCATTTTCTACAAAAAGAGTGTTTCATAACTGCTCAATCAAAAATATGTTTTATCTCTGTTAACTGAATTTACAGATCAGAAATAAGTTTCACAGAATGCATCTGTGTAATTTTATTTGAAGATATTCTTTTTCCTAATGTAGGCCTCTTAGCGCTTAGCATGTCCAATTGCAGTTTCTACAGAAAGAGTGTTTCAGAACGGCTCAATCAAAAGTAAGGTTCAACTCTGTTAGTTGAATGCACAGAACAGAAAGAATTTTCACAGAATGCTACTGTGTAGTTTATATTTGAATATATTCCTTTTTCCACTATTACCCTCGTAGCGCTCCGAATGTCCACTTGCATTTTCTACAGAAAGAGTGTTGAGAACTGCGCAATCAAAAGTATGGTTTAACTCTGTTAGCTTAATGAACATATCAGAAATAAGTTTCACACAATGCTTCTGTGTAGTTTTTATTTGAAGATATTATTTTTCCCAATAGAGTCCTCTTAGCGCTCAGAATGTCCAATTCCAGTTTCTACAGAAAGAGTGTTTAAGAAAGGCTCAATCAAAAGTAAGGTTCAACTCTGTTAGTTGAATGCACAGAACAGAAAGAAGTTTCATACAATGCTTCTGTGTAGTTTATATTTGAACATATTCTTTTTTCCACTATTACCCACTTAGCGCTACGAATGTCCAATTGCATTTTCTACAGACAGAGTGTTTCAAAACTGCTCAATCATAAGTATGGTTTAACTCTGTTAGCTGAATGCTCAGATCAGAAAGAAGTTTCACAGAATGCTTCTGTGTAGTTTATATTTGAATATATTCCTTTTTCCACTACTACTCTCTTAGCGCTCCAAATGTCCAGTTGCATTTTCTACAGAAAGAGTGTTCAGATCTGCTCAATCAAAAGTATGGTTTAACTCTGTTAGCTGAATGCACAGATCAGAAAGAAGTTTGACAGAATGATTCTGTGTAGTTTATATTTGGAGACATTCCTTTTTCCACTATTACCCTCTTAGTGCTCCGAATCTCCACTTGCATTTTCTACAGAAAGAGTGTTTCAGAACGGCTCAATCAAAACTAAGGTTCAACTCTTTTAGTTGAACAAACAGAACAGAAAGTAGTTTCACACAATTCTTCTGTGTAGTTTTTATTTGTAGACATTCTTTTTCCCAATATAGGCCTCTTAGCGCTCAGAATGTCCAATTGCAGTTTCTACAGAAAGAGTGTTTCAGAACGGCTCAATCAAAAGTAAGGTTCAACTCTGTTAGTTGAATGCACAGAACAGAAAGAAGTTTCATACAATGCTTCTGTGTAGTTTATATTTGAACATATTCTTTTTTCCACTATTACCCACTTAGCGCTACGAATGTCCAGTTGCATTTCCTACAGACAGAGAGTTTCAAAACTGCTCAATCAAAAGTATGGTTTAACTCTGTTAGCTGTATGCTCAGATCAGAAAGAAGTTTCACAGAATGCTTCTGTGTAGTTTATATTTGCATATATTCCTTTTTCCACTACTACGCTCTTAGCGCTCCAAATGTCCAGTTGCATTTTCAACAGAAAGAGTTTTCAGATGTGCTCAATCAAAAGTATGGTTTAACTCTGTTAGCTGAATGCACAGATCAGAAAGAAGTTTCACCGAATGATTCTGTGTAGTTTATATTTGAAGACATTCCTTTTTCCACTATTACCCTCTTAGCGCTCCGAATCTCCACTTGCATTTTCTACAAAAAGAGTGTTTCATAACTGCTCAATCAAAAACATGTTTTATCTCTGTTAACTGAATTTACAGATCAGAAATAAGTTTCACAGAATGCATCTGTGTAGTTTTTATTTGAAGATATTCTTTTTCCTAATGTAGGCCTCTTAGCGCTTAGCATGTCCAATTGCAGTTTCTACAGAAAGAGTGTTTCAGAACGGCTCAATCAAAAGTAAGGTTCAACTCTGTTAGTTGAATGCACAGAACAGAAAGAATTTTCACAGAATGCTACTGTGTAGTTTATATTTGAATATATTCCTTTTTCCACTATTACCCTCTTAGCGCTCCGAATGTCCACTTGCATTTTCTACAGAAAGAGTGTTCAGAACTGCGCAATCAAAAGTATGGTTTAACTCTGTTAGCTTAATGAACATATCAGAAATAAGTTTCACACAATGCTTCTGTGTAGTTTTTATTTGAAGATATTATTTTTCCCAATATAGGCCTCTTAGCGCTCAGAATGTCCAATTGCAGTTTCTACAGAAAGAGTGTTTCAGAAAGGCTCAATCAAAAGTAAGGTTCAACTCTGTTAGTTGAATGCACAGAACAGAAAGGAGTTTCATACAATGCTTCTGTGTAGTTTATATTTGAAAATATTCTTTTTTCCACTATTACCCACTTAGCGCTACGAATGTCCAGTTGCATTTTCTACAGACAGAGTGTTTCAAAACTGCTCAATCATAAGTATGGTTTAACTCTGTTAGCTGAATGCTCAGATCAGAAAGAAATTTCACAGAATGCTTCTGTGTAGTTTATATTTGAATATATTCCTTTTTCCTCTACTACTCTCTTAGCGCTCCAAATGTCCAGTTGCATTTTCTACAGAAAGAGTGTTCAGATCTGCTCAATCAAAAGTATGGTTTAACTCTGTTAGCTGAATGCACAGATCAGAAAGAAGTTTCACAGAATGATTCTGTGTAGTTTATATTTGGAGACATTCCTTTTTCCACTATTACCCTCTTAGCGCTCCGAATCTCCACTTGCATTTTCTACAGAAAGAGTGTTTCAGAACGGCTCAATCAAAACAAAGGTTCAACCCTTTTAGTTGAACAAACAGAACGGAAAGTAGTTTCACAAAATTCTTCTGTGTAGTTTTTATTTGTAGACATTCTTTTTCCCAATATAGGCCTCTTAGCGCTCAGAATGTCCAATTGCAGTTTCTACAGAAAGAGTGTTTCAGAACGGCTCAATCAAAAGTAAGGTTCAACTCTGTTTGTTGAATGCACAGAACAGAAAGAAGTTTCATACAATGCTTCTGTGTAGTTTATATTTGAACATATTCTTTTTTCCACTATTACCCACTTAGCGCTACGAATGTCCAGTTGCATTTTCTACAGACAGAGAGTTTCAAAACTGCTCAATCAAAAGTATGGTTTAACTCTGTTAGCTGTATGCTCAGATCAGAAAGAAGTTTCACAGAATGCTTCTGTGTAGTTTATATTTGCATATATTCCTTTTTCCACTACTACGCTCTTAGTGCTCCAAATGTCCAGTTGAATTTTCAACAGAAAGAGTGTTCAGATGTGCTCAATCAAAAGTATGGTTTAACTCTGTTAGCTGAATGCACAGATCAGAAAGAAGTTTCACCGAATGATTCTGTGTAGTTTATATTTGATGACATTCCTTTTTCCACTATTACCCTCTTAGCGCTCCGAATCTCCACTTGCATTTTCTACAAAAAGAGTGTTTCATAACTGCTCAATCAAAAACATGTTTTATCTCTGTTAACTGAATTTACAGATCAGAAATAAGTTTCACAGAATGCATCTGTGTAGTTTTTATTTGAAGATATTCTTTTTCCTAATGTAGGCCTCTTAGCGCTTAGCATGTCCAATTGCAGTTTCTACAGAAAGAGTGTTTCAGAACGGCTCAATCAAAAGTAAGGTTCAACTCTGTTAGTTGAATGCACAGAACAGAAAGAATTTTCACAGAATGCTACTGTGTAGTTTATATTTGAATATATTCCTTTTTCCACTATTACCCTCTTAGCGCTCCGAATGTCCACTTGCATTTTCTACAGAAAGAGTGTTCAGAACTGCGCAATCAAAAGTATGGTTTAACTCTGTTAGCTTAATGAACATATCAGAAATAAGTTTCACACAATGCTTCTGTGTAGTTTTTATTTGAAGATATTATTTTTCCCAATATAGGCCTCTTAGCGCTCAGAATGTCCAATTGCAGTTTCTACAGAAAGAGTGTTTCAGAAAGGCTCAATCAAAAGTAAGGTTCAACTCTGTTAGTTGAATGCACAGAACAGAAAGAAGTTTCATACAATGCTTCTGTGTAGTTTATATTTGAAAATATTCTTTTTTCCACTATTACCCACTTAGCGCTACGAATGTCCAGTTGCATTTTCTACAGACAGAGTGTTTCAAAACTGCTCAATCATAAGTATGGTTTAACTCTGTTAGCTGAATGCTCAGATCAGAAAGAAATTTCACAGAATGCTTCTGTGTAGTTTATATTTGAATATATTCCTTTTTCCTCTACTACTCTCTTAGCGCTCCAAATGTCCAGTTGCATTTTCTACAGAAAGAGTGTTCAGATCTGCTCAATCAAAAGTATGGTTTAACTCTGTTAGCTGAATGCACAGATCAGAAAGAAGTTTCACAGAATGATTCTGTGTAGTTTATATTTGGAGACATTCCTTTTTCCACTATTACCCTCTTAGCGCTCCGAATCTCCACTTGCATTTTCTACAGAAAGAGTGTTTCAGAACGGCTCAATCAAAACAAAGGTTCAACCCTTTTAGTTGAACAAACAGAACGGAAAGTAGTTTCACACAATTCTTCTGTGTAGTTTTTATTTGTAGACATTCTTTTTCCCAATATAGGCCTCTTAGCGCTCAGAATGTCCAATTGCAGTTTCTACAGAAAGAGTGTTTCAGAACGGCTCAATCAAAAGTAAGGTTCAACTCTGTTAGTTGAATGCACAGAACAGAAAGAAGTTTCATACAATGCTTCTGTGTAGTTTATATTTGAACATATTCTTTTTTCCACTATTACCCACTTAGCGCTACGAATGTCCAGTTGCATTTTCTACAGACAGAGAGTTTCAAAACTGCTCAATCAAAAGTATGGTTTAACTCTGTTAGCTGTATGCTCAGATCAGAAAGAAGTTTCACAGAATGCTTCTGTGTAGTTTATATTTGCTTATATTCCTTTTTCCACTACTACGCTCTTAGTGCTCCAAATGTCCAGTTGCATTTTCAACAGAAAGAGTGTTCAGATGTGCTCAATCAAAAGTATGGTTTAACTATGTTAGCTGAATGCACAGATCAGAAAGAAGTTTCACCGAATGATTCTGTGTAGTTTATATTTGATGACATTCCTTTTTCCACTATTACCCTCTTAGCGCTCCGAATCTCCACTTGCATTTTCTACAAAAAGAGTGTTTCATAACTGCTCAATCAAAAATATGTTTTATCTCTGTTAACTGAATTTACAGATCAGAAATAAGTTTCACAGAATGCATCTGTGTAGTTTTTATTTGAAGATATTCTTTTTCCTAATGTAGGCCTCTTAGCGCTTAGCATGTCCAATTGCAGTTTCTACACAAAGAGTGTTTCAGAACGGCTCAATCAAAAGTAAGGTTCAACTCTGTTAGTTGAATGCACAGAACAGAAAGAATTTTCACAGAATGCTACTGTGTAGTTTATATTTGAATATATTCCTTTTTCCACTATTACCCTCGTAGCGCTCCGAATGTCCACTTGCATTTTCTACAGAAAGAGTGTTGAGAACTGCGCAATCAAAAGTATGGTTTAACTCTGTTAGCTTAATGAACATATCAGAAATAAGTTTCACACAATGCTTCTGTGTAGTTTTTATTTGAAGATATTATTTTTCCCAATAGAGTCCTCTTAGCGCTCAGAATGTCCAATTGCAGTTTCTACAGAAAGCGTGTTTCAGAAAGGCTCAATCAAAAGTAAGGTTCAACTCTGTTAGTTGAATGCACAGAACAGAAAGAAGTTTCATACAATGCTTCTGTGTAGTTTATATTTGAACATATTCTTTTTTCCACTATTACCCACTTAGCGCTACGAATGTCCAATTGCATTTTCTACAGACAGAGTGTTTCAAAACTGCTCAATCATAAGTATGGTTTAACACTGTTAGCTGAATGCTCAGATGCGAAAGAAGTTTCACAGAATGCTTCTGTGTAGTTTATATTTGAATATATTCCTTTTTCCACTACTACTCTCTTAGCGCTCCAAATGTCCAGTTGCATTTTCTACAGAAAGAGTGTTCAGATCTGCTCAATCAAAAGTATGGTTTAACTCTGTTAGCTGAATGCACAGATCAGAAAGAAGTTTGACAGAATGATTCTGTGTAGTTTATATTTGGAGACATTCCTTTTTCCACTATTTCCCTCTTAGTGCTCCGAATCTCCACTTGCATTTTCTACAGAAAGAGTGTTTCAGAACGGCTCAATCAAAACTAAGGTTCAACTCTTTTAGTTGAACAAACAGAACAGAAAGTAGTTTCACAAAATTCTTCTGTGTAGTTTTTATTTGTAGACATTCTTTTTCCCAATATAGGCCTCTTAGCGCTCAGAATGTCCAATTGCAGTTTCTACAGAAAGAGTGTTTCAGAACGGCTCAATCAAAAGTAAGGTTCAACTCTGTTAGTTGAATGCACAGAACAGAAAGAAGTTTCATACAATGCTTCTGTGTAGTTTATATTTGAACATATTCTTTTTTCCACTATTACCCACTTAGCGCTACGAATGTCCAGTTGCATTTTCTACAGACAGAGAGTTTCAAAACTGCTCAATCAAAATTATGGTTTAACTCTGTTAGCTGTATGCTCAGATCAGAAAGAAGTTTCACAGAATGCTTCTGTGTAGTTTATATTTGCATATATTCCTTTTTCCACTACTACGCTCTTAGCGCTCCATATGTCCAGTTGCATTTTCAACAGAAAGAGTTTTCAGATGTGCTCAATCAAAAGTATGGTTTAACTCTGTTAGCTGAATGCACAGATCAGAAAGAAGTTTCACCGAATGATTCTGTGTAGTTTATATTTGAAGACATTCCTTTTTCCACTATTACCCTCTTAGCGCTCCGAATCTCCACTTGCATTTTCTACAAAAAGAGTGTTTCATAACTGCTCAATCAAAAATATGTTTTATCTCTGTTAACTGAATGTACAGATCAGAAATAAGTTTCACAGAATGCATCTCTGTAGTTTTTATTTGAAGATATTCTTTTTCCTAATGTAGGCCTCTTAGCGCTTAGCATGTCCAATTGCAGTTTCTACAGAAAGAGTGTTTCAGAACGGCTCAATCAAAAGTAAGGTTCAACTCTGTTAGTTGAATGCACAGAACAGAAAGAATTTTCACAGAATGCTACTGTGTAGTTTATATTTGAATATATTCCTTTTTCCACTATTACCCTCTTAGCGCTCCGAATGTCCACTTGCATTTTCTACAGAAAGAGTGTTCAGAACTGCGCAATCAAAAGTATGGTTTAACTCTGTTAGCTTAATGAACATATCAGAAATAAGTTTCACACAATGCTTCTGTGTAGTTTTTATTTGAAGATATTATTTTTCCCAATATAGGCCTCTTAGCGCTCAGAATGTCCAATTGCAGTTTCTACAGAAAGAGTGTTTCAGAAAGGCTCAATCAAAAGTAAGGTTCAACTCTGTTAGTTGAATGCACAGAACAGAAAGAAGTTTCATACAATGCTTCTGTGTAGTTTATATTTGAAAATATTCTTTTTTCCACTATTACCCACTTAGCGCTACGAATGTCCAGTTGCATTTTCTACAGACAGAGTGTTTCAAAACTGCTCAATCATAAGTCTGGTTTAACTCTGTTAGCTGAATGCTCAGATCAGAAAGAAGTTTCACAGAATGCTTCTGTGTAGTTTATATTTGAATATATTCCTTTTTCCACTACTACTCTCTTAGCGCTCCAAATGTCCAGTTGCATTTTCTACAGAAAGAGTGTTCAGATCTGCTCAATCAAAAGTATGGTTTAACTCTGTTAGCTGAATGCACAGATCAGAAAGAAGTTTGACAGAATGATTCTGTGTAGTTTATATTTGGAGACATTCCTTTTTCCACTATTACCCTCTTAGTGCTCCGAATCTCCACTTGCATTTTCTACAGAAAGAGTGTTTCAGAACGGCTCAATCAAAACTAAGGTTCAACTCTTTTAGTTGAACAAAGAGAACAGAAAGTTGTTTCACACAATTCTTCTGTGTAGTTTTTATTTGTAGACATTCTTTTTCCCAATATAGGCCTCTTAGCGCTCAGAATGTCCAATTGCAGTTTCTACAGAAAGAGTGTTTCAGAACGGCTCAATCAAAAGTAAGGTTCAACTCTGTTAGTTGAATGCACAGAACAGAAAGAAGTTTCATACAATGCTTCTGTGTAGTTTATATTTGAACATATTCTTTTTTCCACTATTACCCACTTAGCGCTACGAATGTCCAGTTGCATTTTCTACAGACAGAGAGTTTCAAAACTGCTCAATCAAAATTATGGTTTAACTCTGTTAGCTGTATGCTCAGATCAGAAAGAAGTTTCACAGAATGCTTCTGTGTAGTTTATATTTGCCTATATTCCTTTTTCCACTACTACGCTCTTAGCGCTCCAAATGTCCAGTTGCATTTTCAACAGAAAGAGTTTTCAGATGTGCTCAATCAAAAGTATGGTTTAACTCTGTTAGCTGAATGCACAGATCAGAAAGAAGTTTCACCGAATGATTCTGTGTAGTTTATATTTGAAGACATTCCTTTTTCCACTATTACCCTCTTAGCGCTCCGAATCTCCACTTGCATTTTCTACAAAAAGAGTGTTTCATAACTGCTCAATCAAAAATATGTTTTATCTCTGTTAACTGAATTTACAGATCAGAAATAAGTTTCACAGAATGCATCTGTGTAGTTTTTATTTGAAGATATTCTTTTTCCTAATGTAGGCCTCTTAGCGCTTAGCATGTCCAATTGCAGTTTCTACAGAAAGAGTGTTTCAGAACGGCTCAATCAAAAGTAAGGTTCAACTCTGTTAGTTGAATGCACAGAACAGAAAGAATTTTCACAGAATGCTACTGTGTAGTTTATATTTGAATATATTCCTTTTTCCACTATTACCCTCTTAGCGCTCCGAATATCCACTTGCATTTTCTACAGAAAGAGTGTTCAGAACTGCGCAATCAAAAGTATGGTTTAACTCTGTTAGCTTAATGAACATATCAGAAATAAGTTTCACACAATGCTTCTGTGTAGTTTTTATTTGAAGATATTATTTTTCCCAATATAGGCCTCTTAGCGCTCAGAATGTCCAATTGCAGTTTCTACAGAAAGAGTGTTTCAGAAAGGCTCAATCAAAAGTAAGGTTCAACTCTGTTAGTTGAATGCACAGAACAGAAAGAAGTTTCATACAATGCTTCTGTGTAGTTTATATTTGAAAATATTCTTTTTTCCACTATTACCCACTTAGCGCTACGAATGTCCAGTTGCATTTTCTACAGACAGAGTGTTTCAAAACTGCTCAATCATAAGTATGGTTTAACTCTGTTAGCTGAATGCTCAGATCAGAAAGAAGTTTCACAGAATGCTTCTGTGTAGTTTATATTTGAATATATTCCTTTTTCCACTACTACTCTCTTAGCGCTCCAAATGTCCAGTTGCATTTTCTACAGAAAGAGTGTTCAGATCTGCTCAATCAAAAGTATGGTTTAACTCTGTTAGCTGAATGCACAGATCAGAAAGAAGATTCACAGAATGATTCTGTGTAGTTTATATTTGGAGACATTCCTTTTTCCACTATTACCCTCTTAGCGCTCCGAATCTCCACTTGCATTTTCTACAGAAAGAGTGTTTCAGAACGGCTCAATCAAAACAAAGGTTCAACTCTTTTAGTTGAACAAACAGAACAGAAAGTAGTTTCACACAATTCTTCTGTGTAGTTTTTATTTGTAGACATTCTTTTTCCCAATATAGGCCTCTTAGCGCTCAGAATGTCCAATTGCAGTTTCTACAGAAAGAGTGTTTCAGAACGGCTCAGTCAAAAGTAATGTTCAACTCTGTTAGTTGAATGCACAGAACAGAAAGAAGTTTCATACAATGCTTCTGTGTAGTTTATATTTGAACATATTCTTTTTTCCACTATTACCCACTTAGCGCTACGAATGTCCAGTTGCATTTTCTACAGACAGAGAGTTTCAAAACTGCTCAATCAAAAGTATGGTTTAACTCTGTTAGCTGTATGCTCAGATCAGAAAGAAGTTTCACAGAATGCTTCTGTGTAGTTTATATTTGCATATATTCCTTTTTCCACTACTACGCTCTTAGCGCTCCAAATGTCCAGTTGCATTTTCAACAGAAAGAGTGTTCAGATGTGCTCAATCAAAAGTATGGTTTAACTCTGTTAGCTGAATGCACAGATCAGAAAGAAGTTTCACCGAATGATTCTGTGTAGTTTATATTTGATGACATTCCTTTTTCCACTATTACCCTCTTAGCGCTCCGAATCTCCACTTGCATTTTCTACAAAAAGAGTGTTTCATAACTGCTCAATCAAAAATATGTTTTATCTCTGTTAACTGAATTTACAGATCAGAAATAAGTTTCACAGAATGCATCTGTGTAGTTTTTATTTGAAGATATTCTTTTTCCTAATGTAGGCCTCTTAGCGCTTAGCATGTCCAATTGCAGTTTCTACAGAAAGAGTGTTTCAGAACGGCTCAATCAAAAGTAAGGTTCAACTCTGTTAGTTGAATGCACAGAACAGAAAGGAGTTTCACAGAATGCTACTGTGTAGTTTATATTTGAATATATTCCTTTTTCCACTATTACCCTCGTAGCGCTCCGAATGTCCACTTGCATTTTCTACAGAAAGAGTGTTCAGAACTGCGCAATCAAAAGTATGGTTTAACTCTGTTAGCTTAATGAACATATCAGAAATAAGTTTCACACAATGCTTCTGTGTAGTTTTTATTTGAAGATATTATTTTTCCCAATATAGGCCTCATAGCGCTCAGAATGTCCAATTGCAGTTTCTACAGAAAGAGTGTTTCAGAAAGGCTCAATCAAAAGTAAGGTTCAACTCTGTTAGTTGAATGCACAGAACAGAAAGAAGTTTCATACAATGCTTCTGTGTAGTTTATATTTGAAAATATTCTTTTTTCCACTATTACCCACTTAGCGCTACGAATGTCCAGTTGCATTTTCTACAGACAGAGTGTTTCAAAACTGCTCAATCATAAGTATGGTTTAACTCTGTTAGCTGAATGCTCAGATCAGAAAGAAGTTTCACAGAATGCTTCTGTGTAGTTTATATTTGAATATATTCCTTTTTCCACTACTACTCTCTTAGCGCTCCAAATGTCCAGTTGCATTTTCTACAGAAAGAGTGTTCAGATCTGCTCAATCAAAAGTATGGTTTAACTCTGTTAGCTGAATGCACAGATCAGAAAGAAGTTTCACAGAATGATTCTGTGTAGTTTATATTTGGAGACATTCCTTTTTCCACTATTACCCTCTTAGCGCTCCGAATCTCCACTTGCATTTTCTACAGAAAGAGTGTTTCAGAACGGCTCAATCAAAACAAAGGTTCAACTCTTTTAGTTGAACAAACAGAACGGAAAGTAGTTTCACACAATTCTTCTGTGTAGTTTTTATTTGTAGACATTCTTTTTCCCAATATAGGCCTCTTAGCGCTCAGAATGTCCAATTGCAGTTTCTACAGAAAGAGTGTTTCAGAACGGCTCAGTCAAAAGTAAGGTTCAACTCTGTTAGTTGAATGCACAGAACAGAAAGAAGTTTCATACAATGCTTCTGTGTAGTTTATATTTGAACATATTCTTTTTTCCACTATTACCCACTTAGCGCTACGAATGTCCAGTTGCATTTTCTACAGACAGAGAGTTTCAAAACTGCTCAATCAAAAGTATGGTTTAACTCTGTTAGCTGTATGCTCAGATCAGAAAGAAGTTTCACAGAATGCTTCTGTGTAGTTTATATTTGCATATATTCCTTTTTCCACTACTACGCTCTTAGCGCTCCAAATGTCCAGTTGCATTTTCAACAGAAAGAGTGTTCAGATGTGCTCAATCAAAAGTATGGTTTAACTCTGTTAGCTGAATGCACAGATCAGAAAGAAGTTTCACCGAATGATTCTGTGTAGTTTATATTTGATGACATTCCTTTTTCCACTATTACCCTCTTAGCGCTCCGAATCTCCACTTGCATTTTCTACAAAAAGAGTGTTTCATAACTGCTCAATCAAAAATATGTTTTATCTCTGTTAACTGAATTTACAGATCAGAAATAAGTTTCACAGAATGCATCTGTGTAGTTTTTATTTGAAGATATTCTATTTCCTAATGTAGGCCTCTTAGCGCTTAGCATGTCCAATTGCAGTTTCTACACAAAGAGTGTTTCAGAACGGCTCAATCAAAAGTAAGGTTCAACTCTGTTAGTTGAATGCACAGAACAGAAAGAATTTTCACAGAATGCTACTGTGTAGTTTATATTTGAATATATTCCTTTTTCCACTATTACCCTCGTAGCGCTCCGAATGTCCACTTGCATTTTCTACAGAAAGAGTGTTCAGAACTGCGCAATCAAAAGTATGGTTTAACTCTGTTAGCTTAATGAACATATCAGAAATAAGTTTCACACAATGCTTCTGTGTAGTTTTTATTTGAAGATATTATTTTTCCCAATATAGGCCTCATAGCGCTCAGAATGTCCAATTGCAGTCTCTACAGAGT
This sequence comes from Symphalangus syndactylus, assembly GCF_028878055.3. NCBI lineage: Eukaryota > Metazoa > Chordata > Mammalia > Primates > Hylobatidae > Symphalangus > Symphalangus syndactylus. The sequence goes on from NC_072439.2 coordinate 1,463,914, forward strand.
GTTTCAGAAAGGCTCAATCAAAAGTAAGGTTCAACTCTGTTAGTTGAATGCACAGAACAGAAAGAAGTTTCATACAATGCTTCTGTGTAGTTTATATTTGAACATATTCTTTTTTCCACTATTACCCACTTAGCGCTACGAATGTCCAATTGCATTTTCTACAGACAGAGTGTTTCAAAACTGCTTAATCATAAGTATGGTTTAACTCTGTTAGCTGAATGCTCAGATCAGAAAGAAGTTTCACAGAATGCTTCTGTGTAGTTTATATTTGAATATATTCCTTTTTCCACTACTACTCTCTTAGCGCTCCAAAAGTCCAGTTGCATTTTCTACAGAAAGAGTGTTCAGATCTGCTCAATCAAAAGTATGGTTTAACTCTGTTAGCTGAATGCACAGATCAGAAAGAAATTTCACAGAATGATTCTGTGTAGTTTATATTTGGAGACATTCCTTTTTCCACTATTACCCTCTTAGCGCTCCAAATCTCCACTTGCATTTTCTACAGAAAGAGTGTTTCAGAACGGCTCAATCAAAACTAAGGTTCAACTCTTTTAGTTGAACAAACAGAACAGAAAGTAGTTTCACACAATTCTTCTGTGTAGTTTTTATTTGTAGACATTCTTTTTCCCAATATAGGCCTCTCAGCGCTCAGAATGTCCAATTGCAGTTTCTACAGAAAGAGTGTTTCAGAATGGCTCAATCAAAAGTAAGGTTCAACTCTGTTAGTTGAATGCACAGAACAGAAAGAAGTTTCATACAATGCTTCTGTGTAGTTTATATTTGAACATATTCTTTTTTCCACTATTACCCACTTAGCGCTACGAATGTCCAGTTGCATTTTCTACAGACAGAGAGTTTCAAAACTGCTCAATCAAAAGTATGCTTTAACTCTGTTAGCTGTATGCTCAGATCAGAAAGAAGTTTCACAGAATGCTTCTGTGTAGTTTATATTTGCATATATTCCTTTTTCCACTACTACGCTCTTAGCGCTCCAAATGTCCAGTTGCATTTTCAACAGAAAGAGTGTTCAGATGTGCTCAATCAAAAGTATGGTTTAACTCTGTTAGCTGAATGCACAGATCAGAAAGAAGTTTCACCGAATGATTCTGTGTAGTTTATATTTGAAGACATTCCTTTTTCCACTATTAACCTCTTAGCGCTCCGAATCTCCACTTGCATTTTCTACAAAAAGAGTGTTTCATAACTGCTCAATCAAAAATATGTTTTATCTCTGTTAACTGAATTTACAGATCAGAAATAAGTTTCACAGAATGCATCTGTGTAGTTTTTATTTGAAGATATTCTTTTTCCTAATGTAGGCCTCTTAGCGCTTAGCATGTCCAATTGCAGTTTCTACACAAAGAGTGTTTCAGAACGGCTCAATCAAATGTAAGGTTCAACTCTGTTAGTTGAATGCACAGAACAGAAAGAATTTTCACAGAATGCTACTGTGTAGTTTATATTTGAATATATTCCTTTTTCCACTATTACCCTCTTAGCGCTCCGAATGTCCACTTGCATTTTCTACAGAAAGAGTGTTCAGAACTGCGCAATCAAAAGTATGGTTTAACTCTGTTAGCTTAATGAACATATCAGAAATAAGTTTCACACAATGCTTCTGTGTAGTTTTTATTTGAAGATATTATTTTTCCCAATAGAGGCCTCTTAGCGCTCAGAATGTCCAATTGCAGTTTCCACAGAAAGAGTGTTTCAGAAAGGCTCAATCAAAAGTAAGGTTCAACTCTGTTAGTTGAATGCACAGAACAGAAAGAAGTTTCATACAATGCTTCTGTGTAGTTTATATTTGAACATATTCTTTTTTCCACTATTACCCACTTAGCGCTACGAATGTCCAATTGCATTTTCTACAGACGGAGTGTTTCAAAACTGCTCAATCAAAAGTATGGTTTAACTCTGTTAGCTGAATGCTCAGATCAGAAAGAAGTTTCACAGAATGCTTCTGTGTAGTTTATATTTGAATATATTACTTTTTCCACTACTACTCTCTTAGCGCTCCAAATGTCCAGTTGCATTTTCTACAGAAAGAGTGTTCAGATCTCCTCAATCAAAAGTATGGTTTAACTCTGTTAGCTGAATGCACAGATAAGAAAGAAGTTTCACAGAATGATTCTGTGTAGTTTATATTTGGAGACATTCCTTTTTCCACTATTACCCTCTTAGCGCTCCGAATCTCCACTTTCATTTTCTACAGAAAGAGTGTTTCAGAACGGCTCAATCAAAACTAAGTTTCAACGCTTTTAGTTGAACAAACAGAACAGAAAGAAGTTTCACACAATTCTTCTGTGTGGTTTTTATTTGTAGACATTCTTTTTCCCAATATAGGCCTCTTAGCGCTCAGAATGTCCAATTGCAGTTTCTACAGAAAGAGTGTTTCAGAACGGCTCAATCAAAAGTAATTTTCAACTCTGTTAGTTGAATGCACAAAACAGAAAGAAGTTTCATACAATGCTTCTGTGTAGTTTATATTTGAACATATTCTTTTTTCCACTATTACCAACTTAGCGCTACGAATGTCCAGTTGCATTTTCTACAGACAGAGTGTTTCAAAACTGCTCAATCAAAAGTATGGTTTAACTCTGTTAGCTGAATGCTCAGATCAGAAAGAAGTTTCACAGAATGCTTCTGTGTAGTTTATATTTGAATATATTCCTTTTTCCACTACTACGCTCTTAGCGCTCCAAATGTCCAGTTGCATTTTCCACAGAAAGAGTGTTCAGATCTGCTCAATCAAAAGTATGGTTTAACTCTGTTAGCTGAATGCACAGATCAGAAAGAAGTTTCACCGAATGATTCTGTGTAGTTTATATTTGAAGACATTCCTTTTTCCACTATTACCCTCTTTGCGCTCCGAATCTCCACTTGCATTTTCTACAAAAAGAGTGTTTCATAACTGCTCAATCAAAAATATGTTTTATCTCTGTTAACTGAATTTACAGATCAGAAATAAGTTTCACAGAATGCATCTGTGTAGTTTTTATTTGAAGATATTCTTTTTCCCAATGTAGGCCTCTTAGCGCTTAGCATGTCCAATTGCAGTTTCTACAGAAAGAGTGTTTCAGAACGGCTCAATCAAAAGGAAGGTTCAACTCTGTTAGTTGAATGCACAGAACAGAAAGAATTTTGACAGAATGCTACTGTGTAGTTTATATTTGAATATATTCCTTTTTCCACTATTACCCTCTTAGCGCTCCGAATGTCCACTTGCATTTTCTACAGAAAGAGTGTTCAGAACTGCGCAATCAAAAGTATGGTTTAACTCTGTTAGCTTAATGAACATATCAGAAATAACTTTCACACAATGCTTCTGTGAATTTTTTATTTGAAGATATTATTTTTCCCAATAGAGGCCTCTTAGCGCTCAGAATGTCCAATTGCAGTTTCTACAGAAAGAGTGTTTCAGAAAGGCTCAATCAAAAGTAAGGTTCAACTCTGTTAGTTGAATGCAGATAACAGAAAGGAGTTTCATAGAATGCTTCTGTGTAATTTATATTTGAACATATTCTTTTTTCCACTATTACACACTTAGCGCTACGAATGTCCAGTTGCATTTTCTACAGACAGAGTGTTTCAAAACTGCTCAATCAAAAGTATGGTTTAACTCTGTTAGCTGAATGCTCAGATCAGAAAGAAGTTTCACAGAATGCTTCTGTGTAGCTTATATTTGAATATATTCCTTTTTCCACTACTACCCTCTTAGCGCTCCGAATCTCCACTTGCATTTTCTACAGAAAGAGTGTTTCAGAACGGCTCAATCAAAACTAAGGTTCAACTCTTTTAGTTGAACAAACAGAACAGAAAGAAGTTTCACACAATTCTTCTGTGTAGTTTTTATTTGTAGACATTCTTTTTCCCAATATAGGCCTCTTAGCGCTCAGAATGTCCAATTGCAGTTTCTACAGAAGGAGAGTTTCAGAACGGCTCAATCAAAAGTAAGGTTCAACTCTGTTAGTTGAATGCACAGAACTGAAAGAAGTTTCATAAAATGCTTCTGTATAGTTTGTATTTGAACATATTCTTTTTTCCACTATTACCCACTTAGCGCTACGAATGTCCAGTTGCATTTTCTACAGACAGAGAGTTTCAAAACTGCTCAATCAAAAGTATGGTTTAACTCTGTTAGCTGAATGCTCAGATAAGAAAGAAGTTTCACAGAATGCTTCTGTGTAGTTTATATTTGAATATATTCCTTTTTCCACTACTACGCTCTTAGCGCTCAAAATGTCCAGTTGCATTTTCTACAGAAAGAGTGTTCAGATTTGCTCAATCAAAAGTATGGTTTAACTCTGTTAGCTGAATGCACAGATCAGAAAGAAGTTTCACCGAATGATTCTGTGTAGTTTATATTTGAAGACATTCCTTTTTCCACTGTTACCCTCTTAGCGCTCCGAATCTCCACTTGCATTTTCTACAAAAAGAGTGTTTCATAACTGCTCAATCAAAAATATGTTTTATATCTGTTAACTGAATTTACAGATCAGAAATAAGTTTCACAGAATGCATCTGTGTAGTTTTTATTTGAAGATATTCTTTTTAACAATGTAGGCCTCTTAGCGCTTAGCATGTCCAATAGCAGTTACTACAGAAAGTGTGTTTCAGAACGGCTCAATTAAAAGTAAGGTTCAACTCTGTTAGTTGAATGCACAGAACAGAAAGAATTTTCACAGAATGCTACTGTGTAGTTTATATTTGAATATATTCCTTTTTCCACTATTACCCTCTTAGCGCTCCGAATGTTCACTTGCATTTTCTACAGAAAGAGTGTTCAGAACTGTGCAATCAAAAGTATGGTTTAACTCTGTTAGCTTAATGAACATATCAGAAATAAGTTTCACACAATGCTTCTGTGTAGTTTTTATTTGAAGATATTATTTTTCCCAATAGAGGCCTCTTAGCGCTCAGAATGTCCAATTGCAGTTTCTACAGAAAGAGTGTTTCAGAAAGGCTCAATCAAAAGTAAGGTTCAACTCTGTTAGTTGAATGCACAGAACAGAAAGAAGTTTCATACAATGCTTCTGTGTAGTTTATATTTGAACATATTCTTTTTTCCACTATTACCCACTTAGCGCTACGAATGTCCAGTTGCATTTTCTACAGACAGAGTGTTTCAAAACTGCTCAATCAAAAGTATGGTTTAACTCTGTTAGCTGAATGCTCAGATCAGAAATAAGTTTCACAGAATGCTTCTGTGTAGTTTATATTTGAATATATTCCTTTTTCCACTACTACTCTCTTAGCGCTCCAAATGTACAGTTGCATTTTCTACAGAAAGAGTGTTCAGATCTGCTCAATCAAAAGTATGGTTTAACTCTGTTAGCTGAATGCACAGATCAGAAAGAAGTTTCACAGAATGATTCTGTGTAGTTTATATTTGGAGACATTCCTTTTTCCACTATTACCCTCTTAGCGCTCCGAATCTCCACTTGCATTTTCTACAGAAAGAGTGTTTCAGAACGGCTCAATCAAAACTAAGGTTCAACTCTTTTAGTTGAACAAACAGAACAGAAAGAAGTTTCACACAATTCTTCTGTGTAGTTTTTATTTGTAGACATTCTTTTTCCCAATATAGGCCTCTTAGCGCTCAGAATGTCCAATTGCAGTTTCTACAGAAAGAGTGTTTCAGAACGGCTCAATCAAAAGTAAGGTTCAACTCTGTTAGTTGAATGCACAGAACAGAAAGAAGTTTCATACAATGCTTCTGTGTAGTTTATATTTGAACATATTCTTTTTTCCACTATTACCCACTTAGCGCTACGAATGTCCAGTTGCATTTTCTACAGACAGAGTGTTTCAAAACTGCTCAATCAAAAGTATGGTTTAACTCTGTTAGCTGAATGCTCAGATCAGAAAGAAGTTTCACAGAATGCTACTGTGTAGTTTATATTTGAATATATTCCTTTTTCCACTACTACGTTCTTACCGCTCCAAATGTCCAGGTGCATTTTCAACAGAAAGAGTGTTCAGATCTGCTCAATCAAAAGTATGGTTTAACTCTGTTAGCTGAATGCACAGATCAGAAAGAAGTTTCACCGAATGATTCTGTGTAGTTTATATTTGAAGACATTCCTTTTTCCACTATTACCCTCTTAGCGCTCCGAATCTCCACTTGCATTTTCTACAAAAAGAGTGTTTCATAACTGCTCAATCAAAAATATGTTTTATCTCTGTTAACTGAATTTACAGATCAGAAATAAGTTTCACAGAGTGCATCTGTGTAGTTTTTATTTCAAGATATTTTTTTCCCAATGTAGGCCTCTTAGCGCTTAGCATGTCCAATTGCAGTTTCTACAGAAAGAGTGTTTCAGAACGGCTCAATCAAAAGTAAGGTTCAACTCTGTTAGTTTAATGCACAGAACAGAAAGAATTTTCACAGAATGCTACTGTGTAGTTTATATTTGAATATATTCCTTTTTCCACTATTACCCTCTTAGCGCTCCGAATGTCCACTTGCATTTTCTACAGAAAGAGTGTTCAGAACTGCGCAATCAAAAGTATGGTTTAACTCTGTTAGCTTAATGAACATATCAGAAATAAGTTTCACACAATGCTTCTGTGTAGTTTTTGTTTGAAGATATTATTTTTCCCAATAGAGGCCTCTTAGCGCTCAGAATGTCCAATTGCAGTTTCTACAGAAAGAGTGTTTCAGAACGGCTCAATCGAAACTAAGGTTCAACTCTTTTAGTTGAACAAACAGAACAGAAAGAAGTTTCACACAATTCTTCTGTTTAGTTTTTATTTGTAGACATTCTTTTTCCCAATATAGGCCTCTTAGCGCTCAGAATGTCCAATTGCAATTTCTACAGAAAGAGTGTTTCAGAACGGCTCAATCAAAAGTAAGGTTCAACTCTGTTAGTTGAATGCACAGAACAGAAAGAAGTTTCATACAATGCTTCTGTGTAGTTTATATTTGAACATATTCTTTTTTCCACTATTACCCACTTAACGCTACGAATGTCCAGTTGCATTTTCTACAGACAGAGTGTTTCAAAACTGCTCAATCAAAAGTATGGTTTAACTCTGTTAGCTGAATGCTCAGATCAGAAAGAAGTTTCACAGAATGCTTCTGTGTAGTTTATATTTGAATATATTCCTTTTTCCACTACTACTCTCTTAGCGCTCCAAATGTCCAGTTGCATTTTCTACAGAAAGAGTGTTCAGATCTGCTCAATCAAAAGTATGGTTTAACTCTGTTAGCTGAATGCACAGATCAGAAAGAAGTTTCACAGAATGATTCTGTGTAGTTTATATTTGGTGACATTCCTTTTTCCACTATTACCCTCTTAGCGCTCCGAATCTCCACTTGCATTTTCTACAGAAAGAGTGTTTCAGAACGGCTTAATCAAAACTAAGGTTCAACTCTTTTAGTTGAACAAACAGAACAGAAAGAAGTTTCACAAAATTCTTCTGTGTAGTTTTTATTTGTAGACATTCTTTTTCCCAATATAGGCCTCTTAGCGCTCAGAATGTCCAATTGCAGTTTCTACAGAAAGAGTGTTTCAGAACGGCTCAATCAAAAGTAAGGTTCAACTCTGTTAGTTGAATGCACAGAACAGAAAGAAGTTTCATACAATGCTTCTGTGTAGTTTATATTTGAACATATTCTTTTTTCCACTATTACCCACTTAGTGCTACGAATGTCCAGTTGCATTTTCTACAGACAGAGTGTTTCAAAACTGCTCAATCAAAAGTATGGTTTAACTCTGTTAGCTGAATGCTCAGATCAGAAAGAAGTTTCACAGAATGCTTCTGTGTAGCTTATATTTGAATATATTCCTTTTTCCACTACTACCCTCTTAACGCTCCGAATCTCCACTTGCATTTTCTACAGAAAGAGTGTTTCAGAACGGCTCAATCAAAACTAAGGTTCAACTCTTTTAGTTGAACAAACAGAACAGAAAGAAGTTTCACACAATTCTTCTGTGTAGTTTTTATTTGTAGACATTCTTTTTCCCAATATAGGCCTCTTAGCGCTCAGAATGTCCAATTGCAGTTTCTACAGAAGGAGTGTTTCAGAACGGCTCAATCAAAAGTAAGGTTCAACTCTGTTAGTTGAATGCACAGAACAGAAAGAAGTTTCATAAAATGCTTCTGTATAGTTTATATTTGAACATATTCTTTTTTCCACTATTACCCACTTAGCGCTACGAATGTCCAGTTGCATTTTCTACAGACAGAGAGTTTCAAAACTGCTCAATCAAAAGTATGGTTTAACTCTGTTAGCTGAATGCTCAGATAAGAAAGAAGTTTCACAGAATGCTTCTGTGTAGTTTATATTTGAATATATTCCTTTTTCCACTACTACGCTCTTAGCGCTCAAAATGTCCAGTTGCATTTTCTACAGAAAGAGTGTTCAGATCTGCTCAATCAAAAGTATGGTTTAACTCTGTTAGCTGAATGCACAGATCAGAAAGAAGTTTCACCGAATGATTCTGTTTAGTTTATATTTGAAGACATTCCTTTTTCCACTGTTACCCTCTTAGCGCTCCGAATCTCCACTTGCATTTTCTACAAAAAGAGTGTTTCATAACTGCTCAATCATAAATATATTTTATATCTGTTAACTGAATTTACAGATCAGAAATAAGTTTCACAGAATGCATCTGTGTAGTTTTTATTTGAAGATATTCTTTTTCCCAATGTAGGCCTCTTAGCGCTTAGCATGTCCAATTGCAGTTACTACAGAAAGAGTGTTTCAGAACGGCTCAATCAAAAGTAAGGTTCAACTCTGTTAGTTGAATGCACAGAACAGAAAGAATTTTCACAGAATGCTACTGTGTAGTTTATATTTGAATATATTCCTTTTTCCACTATTACCCTCTTAGCGCTCCGAATGTCCACTTGCATTTTCTACAGAAAGAGTGTTCAGAACTGTGCAATCAAAAGTATGGTTTAACTCTGTTAGCTTAATGAACATATCAGAAATAAGTTTCACACAATGCTTCTGTGTAGTTTTTATTTGAAGATATTATTTTTCCCATTATAGGCCTCTTAGCGCTCAGAATGTCCAATTGCAGTTTCTACAGAAAGAGTGTTTCAGAAAGGCTCAATCAAAAGTAAGGTTCAACTCTGTTAGTTGAATGCACAGAACAGAAAGAAGTTTCATACAATGCTTCTGTGTAGTTTATATTTGAACATATTCTTTTTTCCACTATTACCCACTTAGCGCTACGAATGTCCAGTTGCATTTTCTACAGACAGAGTGTTTCAAAACTGCTCAATCAAAAGTATGGTTTAACTCTGTTAGCTGAATGCTCAGATCAGAAATAAGTTTCACAGAATGCTTCTGTGTAGTTTATATTTGAATATATTCCTTTTTCCACTACTAATCTCTTAGCGCTCCAAATGTCCAGTTGCATTTTCTACAGAAAGAGTGTTCAGATCTGCTCAATCAAAAGTATGGTTTAACTCTGTTAGCTGAATGCACAGATCAGAAAGAAGTTTCACAGAATGATTCTGTGTAGTTTATATTTGGAGACATTCCTTTTTCCACTATTACCCTCTTAGCGCTCCGAATCTCCACTTGCATTTTCTACAGAAAGAGTGTTTCAGAACGGCTCAATCAAAACTAAGGTTCAACTCTTTTAGTTGAACAAACAGAACAGAAAGTAGTTTCACACAATTCTTCTGTGTAGTTTTTATTTGTAGACATTCTTTTTCCCAATATAGGCCTCTTAGCGCTCAGAATGTCCAATTGCAGTTTCTACAGAAAGAGTGTTTCAGAACGGCTCAATCAAAAGTAAGGTTCAACTCTGTTAGTTGAATGCACAGAACAGAAAGAAGTTTCATACAATGCTTCTGTGTAGTTTATATTTGAACATATTCTTTTTTCCACTATTACCCACTTAGCGCTACGAATGTCCAGTTGCATTTTCTACAGACAGAGTGTTTCAAAACTGCTCAATCAAAAGTATGGTTTAATTCTGTTAGCTGAATGCTCAGATCAGAAAGAAGTTTCACAGAATGCTTCTGTGTAGTTTATATTTGAATATATTCCTTTTTCCACTACTACGCTCTTACCACTCCAAATGTCCAGTTGCATTTTCAACAGAAAGAGTGTTCAGATCTGCTCAATCAAAAGTATGGTTTAACTCTGTTAGCTGAATGCACAGATCAGAAAGAAGTTTCACCGAATGATTCTGTGTAGTTTATATTTGAAGACATTCCTTTTTCCACTATTACCCTCTTAGCGCTCCGAATCTCCACTTGCATTTTCTACAAAAAGAGTGTTTCATAACTGCTCAATCAAAAATATGTTTTATCTCTGTTAACTGAATTTACAGATCAGAAATAAGTTTCACAGAGTCCATCTGTGTAGTTTTTATTTCAAGATATTTTTTTCCCAATGTAGGCCTCTTAGCGCTTAGCATGTCCAATTGCAGTTTCTACAGAAAGAGTGTTTCAGAACGGCTCAATCAAAAGTAAGGTTCAACTCTGTTAGTTGAATGCACAGAACAGAAAGAATTTTCACAGAATGCTACTGTGTAGTTTATATTTAAATATATTCCTTTTTCCACTATTATCCTCTTAGCGCTCCGAATGTCCACTTGCATTTTCTACAGAAAGAGTGTTCAGAACTGCGCAATCAAAAGTATGGTTTAACTCTGTTAGCTTAATGAACATATCAGAAATAAGTTTCACACAATGCTTCTGTGTAGTTTTTGTTTGAAGATATTATTTTTCCCAATAGAGGCCTCTTAGCGCTCAGAATGTCCAATTGCAGTTTCTACAGAAAGAGTGTTTCAGAACGGCTCAATCAAAACTAAGGTTCAACTCTTTTAGTTGAACAAACAGAACAGAAAGAAGTTTCACACAATTCTTCTCTTTAGTTTTTATTTGTAGACATTCTTTTTCCCAATATAGGCCTCTTAGCGCTCAGAATGTCCAATTGCAATTTCTACAGAAAGAGTGTTTCAGAACGGCTCAATCAAAAGTAAGGTTCAACTCTGTTAGTTGAATGCACAGAACAGAAAGAAGTTTCATACAATGCTTCTGTGTAGTTTATATATGAACATATTCTTTTTTCCACTATTACCCACTTAACGCTACGAATGTCCAGTTGCATTTTCTACAGACAGAGTGTTTCAAAACTGCTCAATCAAAAGTATGGTTTAACTCTGTTAGCTGAATGCTCAGATCAGAAAGAAGTTTCACAGAATGCTTCTGTGTAGTTTATATTTGAATATATTCCTTTTTCCACTACTACTCTCTTAGCGCTCCAAATGTCCAGTTGCATTTTCTACAGAAAGAGTGTTCAGATCTGCTCAATCAAAAGTATGGTTTAACTCTGTTAGCTGAATGCACAGATCAGAAAGAAGTTTCACAGAATGATTCTGTGTAGTTTATATTTGGTGACATTCCTTTTTCCACTATTACCCTCTTAGCTCTCCGAATCTCCACTTGCATTTTCTACAGAAAGAGTGTTTCAGAACGGCTCAATCAAAACTAAGGTTCAACTCTTTTAGTTGAACAAACAGAACAGAAAGATGTTTCACACAATTCTTTTGTGTAGTTTTTATTTGTAGACATTCTTTTTCCCAATATAGGCCTCTTAGCGCTCAGAATGTCCAATTGCAGTTTCTACAGAAAGAGTGTCTCAGAACGGCTCAATCAAAAGTAAGGTTCAACTCTGTTAGTTGAATGCACAGAACAGAAAGATGTTTCATACAATGCTTCTGTGTAGTTTATATTTGAACATATTCTTTTTTCCACTATTACCCACTTAGCGCTACGAATGTCCAGTTGCATTTTCTACAGACAGAGTGTTTCAAAACTGCTCAATCAAAGTATGGTTTAACTCTGTTAGCTGAATGCTCAGATCAGAAAGAAGTTTCACAGAATGCTTCTGTGTAGTTTATATTTGAATATATTACTTTTTCCACTACTACGCTCTTAGCGCTCCAAATGTCCAGTTGCATTTTCTACAGAAAGAGTGTTCAGATCTGCTCAATCAAAAGTATGGTTTAACTCTGTTAGCTGAATGCACAGATCAGAAAGAAGTTTCACCGAATGATTCTGTGTAGTTTATATTTGAAGACATTCCTTTTTCCACTATTACCCTCTTAGCGCTCCGAATCTCCACTTGCATTTTCTACAAAAAGAGTGTTTCATAACTGCTCAATCAAAAATATGTTTTATCTCTGTTAACTGAATTTACAGATCAGAAATAAGTTTCACAGAATGCATCTGTTTAGTTTTTATTTGAAGATATTCTTTTTCCCAATGTAGGCCTCTTAGCGCTTAGCATGTCCAATTGCAGTTTCTACAGAAAGAGAGTTTCAGAACGGCTCAATCAAAAGTAAGGTTCAACTCTGTTAACTGAATGCTCAGAACAGAAAGAGTTTTCACAGAATGCTACTGTGTAGTTTATATTTGAATATATTCCTTTTTCCACTATTACCCTCTTAGCGTTCCGAATGTCCACTTGCATTTTCTACAGAAAGAGTGTTCAGAACTGCGCAATCAAAAGTATGGTTTAACTCTGTTAGCTTAATGAACATATCAGAAATAAGTTTCACACAATGCTTCTGTGTAGTTTTTATTTGAAGATATTATTTTTCCCAATAGAGGCCTCTTAGCGCTCAGAATGTCCAATTGCAGTTTCTACAGAAAGAGTGTTTCAGAAAGGCTCAATCAAAAGTAAGGTTCAACTCTGTTAGTTGAATGCACAGAACAGAAAGAAGTTTCATACAATGCTTCTGTGTAGTTTATATTTGAACATATTCTTTTTTCCACTATTACCCACTTAGCGCTACGAATGTCCAGTTGCATTTTCTACAGACAGAGTGTTTCAAAACTGCTCAATCAAAAGTATGGTTTAACTCTGTTAGCTGAATGCTCAGATCAGAAAGAAGTTTCACAGAATGCTTCTGTGTAGTTTATATTTGAATATATTCCTTTTTCCACTACTACTCTCTTAGCACTCCAAATGTCCAGTTGCATTTTCTACAGAAAGAGGGTTCCGATCTGCTCAATCAAAAGTATGGTTTAACTCTGTTAGCTGAATGCACAGATCAGAAAGAAGTTTCACAGAATGATTCTGTGTAGTTTATATTTGTAGACATTCCTTCTTCCACTATTACCCTCTTAGCGCTCCGAATCTCCACTTGCATTTTCTACAGAAAGAGTGTTTCAGAACGACTCAATCAAAACTAAGGTTCAACTCCTTTTGTTGAACAAACAGAACAGAAAGAAGTTTCACACAATTCTTCTGTGTAGTTTTTATTTGTAGATATTCTTTTTCCCAATATAGGCCTCTTAGCGCTCAGAATGTCCAATTGCAGTTTCTACAGAAAGAGTGTTTCAGAACGGCTCAATCAAAAGTAAGGTACAACTCTGTTAGTAGAATGCACAGAACAGAAAGAAGTTTCATACAATGCTTCTGTGTAGTTTATATTTGAACATATTCTCTTTTCCACTATTACCCACTTAGCGCTACGAATGTCCAGTTGCATTTTCTACAGACAGAGTGTTTCAAAACTGCTCAATCAAAAGTATGGTTTAACTCTGTTAGCTGTATGCTCAGATCAGAAAGAAGTTTCACAGAATGCTTCTGTGTAGTTTATATTTGAATATATTCCTTTTTCCACTACTACGCTCTTAGCGCTCCAAATGTCCAGTTGCATTTTCAACAGAAAGAGTGTTCAGATCTGCTCAATCAAATGTATGGTTTAACTCTGTTAGCTGAAAGCACAGATCAGAAAGAAGTTTCACCGAATGATTCTGTGTAGTTTATATTTGAAGACATTCCTTTTTCCACTATTACCCTCTTAGCGCTCCGAATCTCCACTTGCATTTTCTACAAAAAGAGTGTTTCATAACTGCTCAATCAAAAATATGTTTTATCTCTGTTAACTGAATTTACAGATCAGAAATAAGTTTCACAGAATGCATCTGTGTAGTTTTTATTGGAAGACATTCTTTTTCCCAATGTAGGCCTCTTAGCGCTTAGCATGTCCAATTGCAGTTTCTACAGAAACAGTGTTTCAGAACGGCTCAATCAAAATTAAGGTTCAACACTGTTAGTTGAATGCACAGAACAGAAAGAATTTTCACAGAATGCTACTGTGTAGTTTATATTTGTATATATTCCTTTTTCCACTATTACCCTCTTAGCGCTCCGAATGTGCACTTGCATTTTCTACAGAAAGAGTGTTCAGAACTGCGCAATCAAAAGTATGGTTTAACTCTGTTAGCTTAATGAACATATCAGAAATAAGTTTCACACAATGCTTCTGTGTAATTTTTATTTGAAGATATTATTTTTCCCAATAGAGGCCTCTTAGCGCTCAGAATGTCCAATTGCAGTTTCTACAGAAAGAGTGTTTCAGAAAGGCTCAATCAAAAGTAAGGTTCAACTCTGTTAGTTGAATGCACAGAACAGAAAGTAGTTTCATACAATGCTTCTGTGTAGTTTATATTTGAATATATTCTTTTTTCCACTATTACCCACTTAGCGCTACGAATGTCCAGTTGCATTTTCCACAGACAGAGTGTTTCAAAACTGCTCAATCAAAAGTATGGTTTAACTCTGTTAGCTGAATGCTCAGTTCAGAAAGAAGTTTCACAGAATGCTTCTGTGTAGTTTATATTTGAATATATTCCTTTTTCCACTACTACTCTCTTAGCGCTCCAAATGTCCAGTTGCATTTTCTACAGAAAGAGTGTTCAGATCTGCTCAATCAAAAGTATGGTTTAACTCTGTTAGCTGAATGCACAGATCAGAAAGAAGTTTCACAGAATGATTCTGTGTAGTTTATATTTGGAGACATTCCTTTTTCCACTATTACCCTCTTAGCGCTCGGAATCTCCACTTGCATTTTCTACAGAAAGAGTGTTTCAGAACGGCTCAATCAAAACTAAGGTTCAAATCTTTTAGTTGAACAAACAGAACAGAAAGAAGTTTCACACAATTCTTCTGTGTAGTTTTTATTTGTAGACATTCTTTTTCCCAATATAGGCCTCTTAGCGCTCAGAATGTCCAATTGCAGTTTCTACAGAAAGAGTGTTTCAGAACGGCTCAATCAAAAGTAAGGTTCAACTCTGTTAGTTGAATGCACAGAACAGAAAGAAGTTTCATACAATGCTTCTGTGTGGTTTATATTTGAACATATTCTTTTTTCCACTATTACCCACTTAGCGCTACGAATGTCCAGTTGCATTTTCTACAGACAGAGTGTTTCAAAACTGCTCAATCAAAAGTATGGTTTAACTCTGTTAGCTGAATGCTCAGATCAGAAAGAAGTTTCACAGAATGCTTCTGTGTAGTTTATATTTGAATATATTCCTTTTTCCACTACTACGCTCTTAGCGCTCCAAATGTCCAGTTGCATTTTCAACAGAAAGAGTGTTCAGATCTGCTCAATCAAAAATATGGTTTAACTCTGTTAGCTGAATGCACAGATCAGAAAGAAGTTTCACCGAATGATTCTGTGTAGTTTATATTTGAAGACATTCCTTTTTCCACTATTACCCTCTTAGCGCTCCGAATCTCCACTTGCATTTCCTACAAAAAGAGTGTTTCATAACTGCTCAATCAAAAATATGTTTTATCTCTGTTAACTGAATTTACAGATCAGAAATAAGTTTCACAGAATGCATCTGTGTAGTTTTTATTTGAAGATATTCTTTTTCCCAATGTAGGCCTCTTAGCGCTTAGCATGTCCAATTGCAATTTCTACAGAAACAGTGTTTCAGAACGGCTTAATCAAAAGTAAGGTTCAACTCTGTTAGTTGAATGCACAGAACAGAAAGAATTTTCACAGAATGCTACTGTGTAGTTTATATTTGAATATATCACTTTTTCCACTATTACCCTCTTAGCGCTCCGAATGTCCACTTGCATTTTCTACAGAAAGAGTGTTCAGAACTGCGCAATCAAAAGTATGTTTTAACTCTGTTAGCTTAATGAACATATCAGAAATAAGTTTCACACCATGCTTCTGTGTAGTTTTTATTTGAAGATATTATGTTTCCCAATAGAGGCCTCTTAGCGCTCAGAATGTCCAATTGCAGTTTCTACAGAAAGAGTGTTTCAGAAAGGCTCAATCAAAAGTAAGGTTCAACTCTGTTAGTTGAATGCACAGAACAGAAATAAGTTTCATGCAATGTTTCTGTGTAGTTTATATTTGAACATATTCTTTTTTCCACTATTACCCACTTAGCGCTACGAATGTCCAGTTGCATTTTCTACAGACAGAGTGTTTCAAAACTGCTCAATCAAAAGTATGGTTTAACTCTGTTAGCTGAATGCTCAGATCAGAAAGAAGTTTCACAGAATGCTTCTGTGTAGTTTATATTTGAATATATTCCTTTTTCCACTACTACACTCGTAGCGCTCCAAATGTCCTGTTGCATTTTCTACAGAAAGAGTGTTCAGATCTGCTCAATCAAAAGTATGGTTTAACTCTGTTAGCTGAATGCACAGATCAGAAAGAAGTTTCACAGAATGATTCTGTGTAGTTTATATTTGGAGACATTCCTTTTTCCACTATTACCCTCTTAGCGCTCCGAATCTCCACTTGCATTTTCTACAGAAAGAGTGTTTCATAACTGCTCAATCAAAAATATGTTTTATCTCTGTTAACTGAATTTACAGATCAGAAATAAGTTTCACAGAATGCATCTGTGTAGTTTTTATTTGAAGATATTCTTTTTCCCAATGTAGGCCTCTTAGCGCTTAGCATGTCCAATTGCAGTTTCTACAGAAAGAGTGTTTCAGAACGGCTCAATCAAAAGTAAGGTTCAACTCTGTTAGTTGAATGCACAGAACAGAAAGAATTTTCACAGAATGCTACTGTGTAGTTTATATTTGAATATATTCCTTTTTCCACTATTACCCTCTTAGCGCTCCGAATGTTCACTTGCATTTTCTACAGAAAGAGTGTTCAGAACTGCGCAATCAAAAGTATGGTTTAACTCTGTTAGCTTAATGAACATATCAGAAATAAGTTTCACAAAATGCTTCTGTGTAGTTTTTATTTGAAGATATTATTTTTCCCAATAGAGGCCTCTTAGCGCTCAGAATGTCCAATTGCAGTTTCTACAGAAAGAGTGTTTCAGAAAGGCTCAATCAAAAGTAAGGTTCAACTCTGTTAGTTGAATGCACAGAACAGAAAGAAGTTTCATACAATGCTTCTTTGTAGTTTATATTTGAACATATTCTTTTTTTCACTATTACCCAATTAGCGCTACGAATGTCCAGTTGCATTTTCTACAGACAGAGTGTTTCAAAACTGCTCAATCAAAAGTATGGTTTAACTCTGTTAGCTGAATGCTCAGATCAGAAAGAAGTTTCACAGAATGCTTCTGTGTAGTTTATATTTGAATATATTCCTTTTTCCACTACTACTCTCTTAGCGCTCCAAATGTCCAGTTGCATTTTCTACAGAAAGAGTGTTCAGATCTGCTGAATCAAAAGTATGGTTTAACTCTGTTAGCTGAATGCACAGATCAGAAAGAAGTTTCACAGAATGATTCTGTGTAGTTTATATTTGGAGACATTCCTTTTTCCACTATTACCCTCTTAGCGCTCCGAATCTCCACTTGCATTTTCTACAGAAAGAGTGTTTCAGAACGGCTCAATCAAAACTATGGTTCAACTCTTTTAGTTGAACAAACAGAACAGAAAGAAGTTTCACACAATTCTTTTGTGTAGTTTTCATTTGTAGACATTCTTTTTCCCAATATAGGCCTCTTGGCGCTCAGAATGTCCAATTGCAGTTTCTACAGAAAGAGTGTCTCAGAACGGCTCAATCAAAAGTAAGGTTCAACTCTGTTAGTTGAATGCACAGAACAGAAAGAAGTTTCATACAATGCTTCTGTGTAGTTCATATTTGAACATATTCTTTTTTCCACTATTACCCACTTAGCGCTACGAATGTCCAGTTGCATTTTCTACAGACAGAGTGTTTCAAAACTGCTCAAGCAAAGTATGGTTTAACTCTGTTAGCTGAATGCTCAGATCAGAAAGAAGTTTCACAGAATGCTTCTGTGTAGTTTATATTTGAATATATTCCTTTTTCCACTACTACGCTCTTAGCGCTCCAAATGTCCAGTTGCATTTTCTACAGAAAGAGTGTTCAGATCTGCTCAATCAAAAGTATGGTTTAACTCTGTTAGCTGAATGCACAGATCAGAAAGAAGTTTCACCGAATGATTCTGTGTAGTTTATATTTGAAGACATTCCTTTTTCCACTATTACCCTCTTAGCGCTCCGAATCTCCACTTGCATTTTCTACAAAAAGAGTGTTTCATAACTGCTCAATCAAAAATATGTTTTATCTCTGTTAACTGAATTTACAGATCAGAAATAAGTTTCACAGAATGCATCTGTGTAGTTTTTATTTGAAGATATTCTTTTTCCCAATGTAGGCCTCTTAGCGCTTAGCATGTCCAATTGCAGTTTCTACAGAAAGAGAGTTTCAGAACGGCTCAATCAAAAGTAAGGTTCAACTCTGTTAGCTGAATGCACAGAACAGAAAGAGTTTTCACAGAATGCTACTGTGTAGTTTATATTTGAATATAATCCTTTTTCCACTATTACCCTCTTAGCGTTCCGAATGTCCACTTGAATTTTCTACAGAAATAGTGTTCAGAACTGCGCAATCAAAAGTATGGTTTAACTCTGTTAGCTTAATGAACATATCAGAAATAAGTTTCACACAATGCTTCTGTGTAGTTTTTATTTGAAGATATTATTTTTCCCAATAGAGGCCTCTTAGCGCTCAGAATGTCCAATTGCAGTTTCTACAGAAAGAGTGTTTCAGAAAGGCTCAATCAAAAGTAAGGTTCAACTCTGTTAGTTGAATGCACAAAACAGAAAGAAGTTTCATACAATGCTTCTGTGTAGTTTATATTTGAACATATTTTTTTTCCACTATTACCCACTTAGCGCTACGAATGTCCAGTTGCATTTTCTACAGACAGAGTGTTTCAAAACTGCTCAATCAAAAGTATGGTTTAACTCTGTTAGCTGAATGCTCAGATCAGAAAGAAGTTTCACAGAATGCTTCTGTGTAGTTTATATTTGAATATATTCCTTTTTCCACTACTACTCTCTTAGCACTCCAAATGTCCAGTTGCATTTTCTACAGAAAGAGTGTTCAGATCTGCTCAATCAAAAGTATGGTTTAACTCTGTTAGCTGAATGCACAGATCAGAAAGAAGTTTCACAGAATGATTCTGTGTAGTTTATATTTGTAGACATTCCTTCTTCCACTATTACCCTCTTAGCGCTCCGAATCTCCACTTGCATTTTCTAAAGAAAGAGTGTTTCAGAACGACTCAATCAAAACTAAAGTTCAAATCCTTTTGTTGAACAAACAGAACAGAAAGAAGTTTCACACAATTCTTCTGTGTAGTTTTTATTTGTAGATATTCTTTTTCCCAATATAGGCCTCTTAGCGCTCAGAATGTCCACTTGCAGTTTCTACAGAAAGAGTGTTTCAGAACGGCTCAATCAAAAGTAAGGTTCAACTCTGTTAGTAGAATGCACAGAACAGAAAAAGTTTCATACAATGCTTCTGTGTAGTTTCTATTTGAACATATTCTCTTTTCCACTATTACCCACTAAGCGCTACGAATGTCCAGTTGCATTTTCTACAGACAGAGTGTTTCAAAACTGCTCAATCAAAAGTATGGTTTAACTCTGTTAGCTGTATGCTCAGATCAGAAAGAAGTTTCACAGAATGCTTCTGTGTAGTTTATATTTGAATATATTCCTTTTTCCACTACTACGCTCTTAGCGCTCCAAATGTCCATTTGCATTTTCAACAGAAAGAGTGTTCAGATCTGCTCAATCAAATGTATGGTTTAACTCTGTTAGCTGAATGCACAGATCAGAAAGAAGTTTCACCGAATGATTCTGTGTAGTTTATATTTGAAGACATTCCTTTTTCCACTATTACCCCCTTAGCGCTCCGAAGCTCCACTTGCATTTTCTACAAAAAGAGTGTTTCATAACTGCTCAATCAAAAATATGTTTTATCTCTGTTAACTGAATTTACAGATCAGAAATAAGTTTCACAGAATGCATCTGTGTAGTTTTTATTGGAAGACATTCTTTTTCCCAATGTAGGCCTCTTAGCGCTTAGCATGTCCAATTGCAGTTTCTACAGAAACAGTGTTTCAGAACGGCTCAATCAAAAGTAAGGTTCAACACTGTCAGTTGAATGCACAGAACAGAAAGAATTTTCACAGAATGCTACTGTGTAGTTTATATTTGTATATATTCATTTTTCCACTATTACCCTCTTAGCGCTCCGAATGTCCACTTGCATTTTCTACAGAAAGAGTGTTCAGAACTGCGCAATCAAAAGTATGGTTTAACTCTGTTAGCTTAATGAACATATCAGAAATAAGTTTCACACAATGCTTCTGTGTAATTTTTATTTGAAGATATTATTTTTCCCAATAGAGGCCTCTTAGCGCTCAGAATGTCCAATTGCAGTTTCTACAGAAAGAGTGTTTCAGAAAGGCTCAATCAAATGTAAGGATCAACTCTGTTAGTTGAATGCACAGAACAGAAAGTAGTTTCATACAATGCTTCTGTGTAGTTTATATTTGAACATATTCTTTTTTCCACTATTACCCACTTAGCGCTACGAATGTCCAGTTGCATTTTCCACAGACAGAGTGTTTCAAAACTGCTCAATGAAAAGTATGGTTTAACTCTGTTAGCTGAATGCTCAGTTCAGAAAGAAGTTTCACAGAATGCTTCTGTGTAGTTTATATTTGAATATATTCCTTTTTCCACTACTAGTCTCTTATCGTTCCAAATGTCCAGTTGCATTTTCTACAGAAAGAGTGTTCAGATCTGCTCAATCAAAAGTATGGTTTAACTCTGTTAGCTGAATGCACAGATCAGAAAGAAGTTTCACAGAATGATTCTGTGTAGTTTATATTTGGAGACATTCCTTTTTCCACTATTAAACTCTTAGCGCTCGGAATCTCCACTTGCATTTTCTACAGAAAGAGTGTTTCAGAACGGCTCAATCAAAACTAAGGTTCAACTCTTTTAGTTGAACAAACAGAACAGAAAGAAGTTTCACACAATTCTTCTGTGTAGTTTTTATTTGTAGACATTCTTTTTCCCAATATATGCCTCTTAGCGCTCAGAATGTCCAATTGCAGTTTCTACAGAAAGAGTTTTTCAGAACGGCTCAATCAAAAGTAAGGTTCAACTCTGTTAGTTGAATGCACAGAACAGAAAGAAGTTTCATACAATGCTTCTGTGTAGTTTATATTTGAACATATTCTTTTTTCCACTATTACCCACTTAGCGCTACGAATGTCCAGTTGCATTTTCTACAGACAGAGTGTTTCAAAACTGCTCAATCAAAAGTATGGTTTAACTCTGTTAGCTGAATGCACAGATCAGAAAGAAGTTTCACCGAATGATTCTGTGTAGTTTATATTTGAAGACATTCCTTTTTCCACTATTACCCTCTTAGCGCTCCGAATCTCCACTTGCATTTTCTACAAAAAGAGTGTTTCATAACTGCTCAATCAAAAATATGTTTTATCTCTGTTAACTGAATTTACAGATCAGAAATAAGTTTCACAGAATGCATCTGTGTAGTTTTTATTTGAAGATATTCTTTTTCCCAATGTAGGCCTCGTAGCGCTTAGCATGTCCAATTGCAGTTTCTACAGAAAGAGAGTTTCAGAACGGCTCAATCAAAAGTAAGGTTCAACTCTGTTAGCTGAATGCACAGAACAGAAAGAGTTTTCACAGAATGCTACTGTGTAGTTTATATTTGAATATATTCCTTTTTCCACTATTACCCTCTTAGCGTTCCGAATGTCCACTTGCATTTTCTACAGAAAGAGTGTTCAGAACTGCGCAATCAAAAGTATGGTTTAACTCTGTTAGCTTAATGAACATATCAGAAATAAGTTTCACACAATGCTTCTGTGTACTTTTTATTTGAAGATATTATTTTTCCCAATAGAGGCCTCTTAGCGCTCAGAATGTCCAATTGCAGTTTCTACAGAAAGAGTGTTTCAGAAAGGCTCAATCAAAAGTAAGGTTCAACTCTGTTAGTTGAATGCACAGAACAGAAAGAAGTTTCATACAATGCTTCTGTGTAGTTTATATTTGAACATATTCTTTTTTCCACTATTACCCACTTAGCGCTACGAATGTCCAGTTGCATTTTCTACAGACAGAGTGTTTCAAAACTGCTCAATCAAAAGTATGGTTTAACTCTGTTAGCTGAATGCTCAGATCAGAAAGAAGTTTCACAGAATGCTTCTGTGTAGTTTATATTTGAATATATTCCTTTTTCCACTACTACTCTCTTAGCACTCCAAATGTCCAGTTGCATTTTCTACAGAAAGAGTGTTCAGATCTGCTCAATCAAAAGTATGGTTTAACTCTGTTAGCTGAATGCACAGATCAGAAAGAAGTTTCACAGAATGATTCTGTGTAGTTTATATTTGTAGACATTCCTTCTTCCACTATTACCCTCTTAGCGCTCCGAATCTCCACTTGCATTTTCTACAGAAAGAGTGTTTCAGAACGACTCAATCAAAACTAAGGTTCAACTCCTTTTGTTGAACAAACAGAACAGAAAGAAGTTTCACACAATTCTTCTGTGTAGTTTTTATTTGTAGATATTCTTTTTCCCAATATAGGCCTCTTAGCGCTCAGAATGTCCAATTGCAGTTTCTACAGAAAGAGTGTTTCAGAACGGCTCAATCAAAAGTAAGGTTCAACTCTGTTAGTAGAATGCACAGAACAGAAAAAGTTTCATACAATGCTTCTGTGTAGTTTATATTTGAACATATTCTCTTTTCCACTATTACCCACTTAGCGCTACGAATGTCCAGTTGCATTTTCTACAGACAGAGTGTTTCAAAACTGCTCAATCAAAAGTATGGTTTAACTCTGTTAGCTGTATGCTCAGATCAGAAAGAAGTTTCACAGAATGCTTCTGTGTAGTTTATATTTGAATATATTCCTTTTTCCACTACTACGCTCTTAGCGCTCCAAATGTCCAGTTGCATTTTCAACAGAAAGAGTGTTCAGATCTGCTCAATCAAATGTATGGTTTAACTCTGTTAGCTGAATGCACAGATCAGAAAGAAGTTTCACCGAATGATTCTGTGTAGTTTATATTTGAAGACATTCCTTTTTCCACTATTACCCCCTTAGCGCTCCGAAGCTCCACTTGCATTTTCTACAAAAAGAGTGTTTCATAACTGCTCAATCAAAAATATGTTTTATCTCTGTTAACTGAATTTACAGATCAGAAATAAGTTTCACAGAATGCATCTGTGTAGTTTTTATTGGAAGACATTCTTTTTCCCAATGTAGGCCTCTTAGCGCTTAGCATGTCCAATTGCAGTTTCTACAGAAACAGTGTTTCAGAACGGCTCAATCAAAAGTAAGGTTCAACACTGTTAGTTGAATGCACAGAACAGAAAGAATTTTCACAGAATGCTACTGTGTAGTTTATATTTGTATATATTCCTTTTTCCACTATTACCCTCTTAGCGCTCCGAATGTCCACTTGCATTTTCTACAGAAAGAGTGTTCAGAACTGCGCAATCAAAAGTATGGTTTAACTCTGTTAGCTTAATGAACATATCAGAAATAAGTTTCACACAATGCTTCTGTGTAATTTTTATTTGAAGATATTATTTTTCCCAATAGAGGCCTCTTAGCGCTCAGAATGTCCAATTGCAGTTTCTACAGAAAGAGTGTTTCAGAAAGGCTCAATCAAAAGTAAGGTTCAACTCTGTTAGTTGAATGCACAGAACAGAAAGTAGTTTCATACAATGCTTCTGTGTAGTTTATATTTGAACATATTCTTTTTTCCACTATTACCCACTTAGCGCTACGAATGTCCAGTTGCATTTTCCACAGACAGAGTGTTTCAAAACTGCTCAATGAAAAGTATGGTTTAACTCTGTTAGCTGAATGCTCAGTTCAGAAAGAAGTTACACAGAATGCTTCTGTGTAGTTTATATTTGAATATATTCCTTTTTCCACTACTAGTCTCTTAGCGTTCCAAATGTCCAGTTGCATTATCTACAGAAAGAGTGTTCAGATCTGCTCAATCAAAAGTATGGTTTAACTCTGTTAGCTGAATGCACAGATCAGAAAGAAGTTTCACAGAATGATTCTGTGTAGTTTATATTTGGAGACATTCCTTTTTCCACTATTACCCTCTTAGCGCTCGGAACCTCCACTTGCATTTTCTACAGAAAGAGTGTTTCAGAACGGCTCAATCAAAACTAAGGTTCAACTCTTTTTGTTGAACAAACAGAACAGAAAGAAGTTTCACACAATTCTTCTGTGTAGTTTTTATTTGTAGACATTCTTTTTCCCAATATATGCCTCTTAGCGCTCAGAATGTCCAATTGCAGTTTCTACAGAAAGAGTGTTTCAGAACGGCTCAATCAAAAGTAAGGTTCAACACTGTTAGTTGAATGAACAGAACAGAAAGAAGTTTCATACAATGCTTCTGTGTACTTTATATTTGAACTTATTCTTTTTTCCACTATTACCCACTTAGCGCTACGAATGTCCAGTTGCATTTTCTACAGACAGAGTGTTTCAAAACTGCTCAATCAAAAGTATGGTTTAACTCTGTTAGCTGAATGCTCAGATCAGAAAGAAGTTTCACAGAATGCTTCTGTGTAGTTTATATTTGAATATATTCCTTTTTCCACTACTAGTCTCTTAGCGTTCCAAATGTCCAGTTGCATTTTCTACAGAAAGAGTGTTCAGATCTGCTCAATCAAAAGTATGGTTTAACTCTGTTAGCTGAATGCACAGATCAGAAAGAAGTTTCACAGAATGATTCTGTGTAGTTTATATTTGGAGACATTCCTTTTTCCACTATTAAACTCTTAGCGCTCGGAATCTCCACTTGCATTTTCTACAGAAAGAGTGTTTCAGAACGGCTCAATCAAAACTAAGGTTCAACTCTTTTAGTTGAACAAACAGAACAGAAAGAAGTTTCACACAATTCTTCTGTGTAGTTTTTATTTGTAGACATTCTTTTTCCCAATATATGCCTCTTAGCGCTCAGAATGTCCAATTGCAGTTTCTACAGAAAGAGTTTTTCAGAACGGCTCAATCAAAAGTAAGGTTCAACTCTGTTAGTTGAATGCACAGAACAGAAAGAAGTTTCATACAATGCTTCTGTGTAGTTTATATTTGAACATATTCTTTTTTCCACTATTACCCACTTAGCGCTACGAATGTCCAGTTGCATTTTCTACAGACAGAGTGTTTCAAAACTGCTCAATCAAAAGTATGGTTTAACTCTGTTAGCTGAATGCACAGATCAGAAAGAAGTTTCACCGAATGATTCTGTGTAGTTTATATTTGAAGACATTCCTTTTTCCACTATTACCCTCTTAGCGCTCCGAATCTCCACTTGCATTTTCTACAAAAAGAGTGTTTCATAACTGCTCAATCAAAAATATGTTTTATCTCTGTTAACTGAATTTACAGATCAGAAATAAGTTTCACAGAATGCATCTGTGTAGCTTTTATTTGAAGATATTCTTTTTCCCAATGTAGGCCTCTTAGCGCTTAGCATGTCCAATTGCAGTTTCTACAGAAAGAGTGTTTCAGAACGGCTCAATCAAAAGTAAGGTTCAACTCTGTTAGTTGAATGCACAGAACAGAAAGAATTTTCACAGAATGCTACTGTGTAGTTTATATTTGAATATATTCCTTTTTCCACTATTACCCTCTTAGCGCTCCGAATGTCCACTTGCATTTTCTACAGAAAGAGTGTTCAGAACTGCGCAATAAAAAGTATGGTTTAACTCTGTTAGCTTAATGAACATATCAGAAATAAGTTTCACACAATGCTTCTGTGTAGTTTTTATTTGAAGATATTATTTTTCCCAATAGAGGCCTCTTAGCGCTCAGAATGTCCAATTGCAGTTTCTACAGAAAGAGTGTTTCAGAAAGGCTCAATCAAAAGTAAGGTTCAACTCTGTTAGTTGAATGCACAGAACAGAAAGATGTTTCATACAATGCTTCTGTGTAGTTTATATTTGAACATATTCTTTTTTCCACTATTACCCACTTAGCGCTACGAATGTCCAGTTGCATTTTCTACAGACAGAGTGTTTCAAAACTGCTCAATCAAAAGTATGGTTTAACTCTGTTAGCTGAATGCTCAGATCAGAAAGAAATTTCACAGAATGCTTCTGTGTAGTTTATATTTGAATATATTCCTTTTTCCACTACTACTCTCTTAGCGCTAAAAATGTCCAGTTGCATTTTCTACAGAAAGAGTGTTCAGATCTGCTCAATCAAAAGTATGGTTTAACTCTGTTAGCTGAATGCACAGATCAGAAAGAAGTTTCACAGAATGATTCTGTGTAGTTTATATTTGGAGACATTCCTTTTTCCACTATTACCCTCTTAGCGCTCCGAATCTCCACTTGCATTATCTACAGAAAGAGTGTTTCAGAACGGCTCAATCAAAACTAAGGTTCAACACTTTTAGTTGAACAAACAGAACAGAAAGAAGTTTCACACAATTCTTCTGTGTAGTTTTTATTTGTAGACATTCTTTTTCCCAATATAGGCCTCTTAGCGCTCAGAATGTCCAATTGCTGTTTCTACAGAAAGAGTGTTTCAGAACGGCTCAATCAAAAGTAAGGTTCAACTCTGTTAGTTGAATGCACAGAACAGAAAGAAGTTTCATACAATGCTTCTGTGTAGTTTATATTTGAAAATATTCTTTTTTCCACTATTACCCACTTAGCGCTACGAATGTCCAGTTGCATTTTCTACAGACAGAGTGTTTCAAAACTGCTCAATCACAAGTATGGTTTAACTCTGTTAGCTGAATGCTCAGATCAGAAAGAAGTTTCACAGAATGCTACTGTGTAGTTTATATTTGAATATATTCCTTTTTCCACTACTACTCTCTTAGCGCTCCAAATGTCCAGTTGCATTTTCTACAGAAGGAGTGTTCAGATCTGCTCAATCAAAAGTATGGTTTAACTCTGTTAGCTGAATGCACAGATCAGAAAGAAGTTTCACAGAATGATTCTGTGTAGTTTATATTTGGAGACATTCCTTTTTCCACTATTACCATCTTAGCGCTCCGAATCTCCACTTGCATTTTCTAAAGAAAGAGTGTTTCAGAACGGCTCAATCAAAACTAAGGTTCAACTCTTTTAGTTGAACAAACAGAACAGAAAGAAGTTTCACACAATCCTTCTGTGTAGTTTTTATTTGTAGACATTCTTTTTCCCAATATAGGCCTCTTAGCGCTCAGAATGTCCAATTGCAATTTCTACAGAAAGAGTGTTTCAGAACGGCTCAATCAAAAGTAAGGTTCAACTCTGTTAGTTGAATGCACAGAACAGAAAGAAGTTTCATACAATGCTTCTGTGTAGTTTATATTTGAACATATTCTTTTTTCCACTATTACCCACTTAGCGCTACGAATATCCAGTTGCATTTTCTACAGACAGAGTGTTTCAAAACTGCTCAATCAAAAGTATGGTTTAACTCTGTTAGCTGAATGCTCAGATCAGAAAGAAGTTTCACAGAATGCTTCTGTGTAGTTTATATTTGAATATATTCCTTTTTCCACTACTACTCTCTTAGCGCTCCAAATGTCCAGTTGCATTTTCTACAGAAAGAGTGTTCAGATCTGCTCAATCAAAAGTATGGTTTAACTCTGTTAGCTGAATGCACAGATCAGAAAGAAGTTTCACAGAATGATTCTGTGTAGTTTATATTTGGAGACATTCCTTTTTCCACTATTACCCTCTTAGCGCTCCGAATCTCCACTTGCATTTTGTACAGAAAGAGTGTTTCAGAACGGCTCAATCAAAACTAATGTTCAACTCTTTTAGTTGAACAAACAGAACAGAAAGAAGTTTCACACAATTCTTCTGTGTAGTTTTTATTTGTAGACATTCTTTTTCCCAATATAGGCCTCTTAGCGCTCAGAATGTCCAATTGCAGTTTCTACAGAAAGCGTGTTTCAGAACGGCTCAATCAAAAGTAAGGTTCAACTCTGTTAGTTGAATGCACAGAACAGAAAGAAGTTTCATACAATGCTTCTGTGTAGTTTATATTTGAACATATTCTTTTTTCCACTATTACCCACTTAGCGCTACGAATGTCCAGTTGCATTTTCTACAGACAGAGTGTTTCAAAACTGCTCAATCAAAAGTATGTTTTAACTCTGTTAGCTGTATGCTCAGATCAGAAAGAAGTTTCACAGAATGCTTCTGTGTAGTTTATATTTGAATATATTCCTTTTTCCACTACTACGCTCTTAGCGCTCCAAATGTCCAGTTGCATTTTCAACAGAAAGAGTGTTCAGATCTGCTCAATCAAAAGTATGGTTTAACTCTGTTAGCTGAATGCACAGATCAGAAAGAAGTTTCACCGAATGATTCTGTGTAGTTTATATTTGAAGACATTCCTTTTTCCACTATTACCCTCTTAGTACTCCGAATCTCCACTTGCATTTTCTACAAAAAGAGTGTTTCATAACTGCTCAATCAAAAATATGTTTTATCTCTGTTAACTGAATTTACAGATCAGAAATAAGTTTCACAGAATGCATCTGTGTAGTTTTTATTTGAAGATATTCTTTTTCCCAATGTAGGCCTCTTAGCGCTTAGCATGTCCAATTGCAGTTTCTACAGAAAGAGTGTTTCAGAACGGCTCAATCAAAAGTAAGGTTCAACTCTGTTAGTTGAATGCACAGAACAGAAAGAATTTTCACAGAATGCTACTGGGTAGTTTATATTTGAATATATTCCTTTTTCCACTATTACCCTCTTAGCTCTCCGAATGTCCACTTGCATTTTCTACAGAAAGAGTGTTCAGAACTGCGCAATCAAAAGTATGGTTTAACTCTGTTAGCTTAATGAACATATCAGAAATAAGTTTCACACAATGCTTCTGTGTATTTTTTATTTGAAGATATTATTTTTCCCAATATAGGCCTCTTAGCGCTCAGAATGTCCAATTGCAGTTTCTACAGAAAGAGTGTTTCAGAAAGGCTCAATCAAAAGTAAGGTTCAACTCTGTTAGTTGAATGCACAGAACAGAAAGAAGTTTCATACAATGCTTCTGTGTAGTTTATATTTGAAAATATTCTTTTTTCCACTATTACCCACTTAGCGCTACGAATGTCCAGTTGCATTTTCTACAGACAGAGTGTTTCAAAACTGCTCAATCAAAAGTATGGTTTAACTCTGTTAGCTGAATGCTCAGATCAGAAAGAAGTTTCACAGAATGCTTCTGTGTATTTTATATTTGAATATATTCCTTTTTCCACTACTACACTCTTAGCGCTCCAAATGTCCAGTTGCATTTTCTACAGAAAGAGTGTTCAGATCTGCTCAATCAAAAGTATGGTTTAACTCTGTTAGCTGAATGCACAGATCAGAAAGAAGTTTCACCGAATGATTCTGTGTAGTTTATATTTGAAGACATTCCTTTTTCCACTATTACCCTCTTAGCGCTCCGAATGTCCACTTGCATTTTCTACAGAAAGAGTGTTCAGAACTGCGCAATCAAAAGTATGGTTTAACTCTGTTAGCTTAATGAACATATCAGGAATAAGTTTCACACAATGCTTCTGTGTAGTTTTTATTTGAAGATATTATTTTTCCCAATAGAGTCCTCTTAGCGCTCAGAATGTCCAATTGCAGTTTCTACAGAAAGAGTGTTTCAGAAAGGCTCAATCAAAAGTAAGGTTCAACTCTGTTAGTTGAATGCACAGAACAGAAAGAAGTTTCATACAATGCTTCTGTGTAGTTTATATTTGAACATATTCTTTTTTCCACTATTACCCACTTAGCGCTACGAATGTCCAGTTGCATTTTCTACAGACAGAGTGTTTCAAAACTGCTCAATCAAAAGTATGGTTTAATTCTGTTAGCTGAATGCTCAGATCAGAAAGAAGTTTCACAGAATGCTTCTGTGTAGTTTATATTTGAATATATTCCTTTTTCCACTACTACTCTCTTAGCGCTCCAAATGTCCAGTTGCATTTTCTACAGAAAGAGTGTTCAGATCTGCTCAATCAAAAGTATGGTTTAACTGTGTTAGCTGAATGCACAGATCAGAAAGAAGTTTCACAGAATGATTCTGTGTAGTTTATATTTGGAGACATTCCTTTTTCCACTATTACCCTCTTAGCGCTCCGAATCTCCACTTGCATTTTCTACAGAAAGAGTGTTTCAGAACGGCTCAATCAAAACTAAGGTTCAACTCTTTTAGTTGAACAAACAGAACAGAAAGAAGTTTCACACAATTCTTCTGTGTAGTTTTTATTTGTAGACATTCTTTTTCCCAATATAGGCCTCTTAGCGCTCAGAATGTCCAATTGCAGTTTCTACAGAAAGAGTGTTTCAGAACGGCTCAATCAAAAGTAAGGTTCAACTCTGTTAGTTGAATGCACAGAACAGAAAGAAGTTTCATACAATGCTTCTGTGTAGTTCATATTTGAACATATGCTTTTTTCCACTATTACCCACTTAGCGCTACGAATGTCCAGTTGCATTTTCTACAGACAGAGTGTTTCCAAACTGCTCAATCAAAAGTATGGTTTAACTCTGTTAGCTGAATGCTCAGATCAGAAAGAAGTTTCACAGAATGCTTCTGTGTAGTTTATATTTGAATATATTCCTTTTTCCACTACTACGCTCTTAGCGCTCCAAATGTCCAGTTGCATTTTCTACAGAAAGAGTGTTCAGATCTGCTCAATCAAAAGTATGGTTTAACTCTGTTAGCTGAATGCACAGATCAGAAAGAAGTTTCACCGAATGATTCTGTGTAGTTTATATTTGAAGACATTCCTTTTTCCACTATTACCCACTTAGCGCTCCGAATCTCCACTTGCATTTTCTACAAAAAGAGTGTTTCAAAACTGCTCAATCAAAAATATGTTTTATCTCTGTTAACTGAATTTACAGATCAGAAATAAGTTTCACACAATGCATCTGTGTAGTTTTTATTTGAAGATATTCTTTTTCCCAATGTAGGCCTCTTAGCGCTTAGCATGTCCAATTGCAGTTTCTACAGAAAGAGTGTTTCAGAACGGCTCAATCAAAAGTAAGGTTCAACTCTGTTAGTTGAATGCACAGAACAGAAAGAATTTTCACAGAATGCTACTGTGTAGTTTATATTTGAATATATTCCTTTCTCCACTATTACCCTCTTAGCGCTCCGAATGTCCACTTGCATTTTCTACAGAAAGAGTGTTCAGAACTGCGCAATCAAAAGTATGGTTTAACTCTGTTAGCTTAATGAACATATCAGAAATAAGTTTCACACAATGCTTCTGTGTAGTTTTTATTTGAAGATATTATTTTTCCCAATAGAGGCCTCTTAGCGCTCAGAATGTCCAATTGCAGTTTCTACAGAATGAGTGTTTCAGAAAGGCTCAATCAAAAGTAAGGTTCAACTCTGTTAGTTGAATGCACAGAACAGAAAGAAGTTTCATACAATGATTCTGTGTAGTTTATATTTGAACATATTCTTTTTTCCACTATTACCCACTTAGCGCTACGAATGTCCAGTTGCATTTTCTTTTTTTTTTTTTTTTTTTTTTTTTTTTAATTTTGTAATTTTAATTTCTTTTTTTTTTTTTTTTTTTTTTTTTTTTTTTTATTATACTTTAGGGTTTTAGGGTACATGTGCACAATGACAAAAACAGGAAATGGGGAAAGGATTCCCTATTTAATAAATGGTGCTGGGAAAACTGGCTAGCCATATGTAGAAAGCTGCAACTGGATCCCTTCCTTACACCTTATACAAAAATTAATTCAAGATGGATTAAAGACTTATATGTTAGACCTAAAACCATTAAAATCCTACAAGAAAACCTAGGCAATACCATTCAGGACATAGGCGTGGGCAAGGACTTCATGTCTAAAACACCAAAAGCAATGGCAACAAAAGCCAAAATCGACAAATGGGATCTCATTAAACTGAAGAGCTTCTGCACAGCAAAAGAAACTATCATCAGAGTGAACAGGCAACCTACACAATGGGAGAAAATTTTTGCAACCTACTCATCTGACAAAGGGCTAATATCCAGAATCTACAATGAACTCAAACAAATTTACAAGAAAAAAACAAACAACCCCATCAAAAAGTGGGCAGAGGACATGAACAGACACTTCTCAAAAGAAGACATTTATGCAGAAAAAAAACACATGAAGAAATGCTCCTCATCACTGGCCATCAGAGAAATGCAAATCAAAACCACAGTGAGATACCATCTCACACCAGTTAGAATGGCCATCATTAAAAAATCAGGAAACAACAGGTGCTGGAGAGGATGTGGAGAAATAGGAACACTTTTACACTGTTGGTGGGACTGTAAACTAGTTCAACCATTGTGGAAGTCAGTGTGGCGATTCCTCAGGGATCTCGAACTAGAAATACCATTTGACCCAGCCATCCCATTACTGGGTATATACCCAAAGGACTATAAATCATGCTGCTATAAAGACACATGCACACGTATGTTTATTGCGGCACTATTCACAATAGCAAAGAGTTGGAACCAACCCAAATGTCCAGTTGCATTTTCTACAGACAGAGTGTTTCAAAACTGCTCAATCAAAAGTATGGTTTAACTCTGTTAGCTGAATGCTCAGATCAGAAAGAAGTTTCAGAGAATGCTTCTGTGTAGTTTATATTTGAATATATTCCTTTTTCCACTACTACTCTCTTAGCGCTCCAAATGTCCAGTTGCATTTTCTACAGAAAGAGTGTTCAGATCTGCTCAATCAAAAGTATGGTTTAACTCTGTTAGCTGAATGCATAGATAAGAAAGAAGTTTCACAGAATGATTCTGTGTAGTTTATATTTGGAGACATTCCTTTTTCCACTATTACCCTCTTAGCGCTCCGAATCTCCACTTGCATTTTCTACAGAAAGAGTGTTTCAGAACGGCTCAAACAAAACTAAGGTTCAACTCTTTTAGTTGAACAAACAGAACAGAAAGAAGTTTCACACAATCCTTCTGTGTAGTTTTTATTTGTAGACATTCTTTTTCCCAATATAGGCCTCTTAGCGCTCAGAATGTCCAATTGCAGTTTCTACAGAAAGAGTGTTTCAGAACGGCTCAATCGAAAGTAAGGTTCAACTCTGTTAGTTGAATGCACAGAACAGAAAGATGTTTCATACAATGCTTCTGTGTAGTTTATATTTGAACATATTATTTTTTCCACTATTACCCACTTAGCGCTACGAATGTCCAGTTGCATTTTCTACAGACAGAGTGTTTCAAAACTGCTCAATCAAAAGTATGGTTTAACTCTGTTAGCTGAATGCTCAGATCAGAAAGAAGTTTCACAGAATGCTTCTGTGTAGTTTATATTTGAATATATTCCTTTTTCCACTACTATGCTCTTAGCGCTCCAAATGTCCAGTTGCATTTTCTACAGAAAGAGTGTTCAGATCTGCTCAATCAAAAGTATGGTTTAACTCTGTTAGCTGAATGAACAGATCAGAAAGAAGTTTCACCGAATGATTCTGTGTAGTTTATATTTGAAGACATTCCTTTTTCCACTATTACCCTCTTAGCGCTCCGAACCTCCACTTGCATTTTCTACAAAAAGAGTGTTTCATAACTGCTCAATCAAAAATATGTTTTATCTCTGTTAACTGAAATTACAGATCAGAAATAAGTTTCACAGAATGCATCTGTGTAGTTTTTATTTGAAG
Organism: Symphalangus syndactylus; assembly: GCF_028878055.3. Lineage (NCBI taxonomy): Eukaryota > Metazoa > Chordata > Mammalia > Primates > Hylobatidae > Symphalangus > Symphalangus syndactylus. The sequence goes on from NC_072439.2 coordinate 1,497,626, forward strand.
ATATTCTTTTTCCCAATGTAGGCCTCTTAGCGCTTAGCATGTCCATTTGCAGTTTCTACAGAAAGAGTGTTTCAGAACGGCTCAATCAAAAGTAAGGTTCAACTCTGTTAGTTGAATGCACAGAACAGAAAGAATTTTCACAGAATGCTACTGTGTAGTTTATATTTGAATATATTCCTTTCTCCACTATTTCCCTCTTAGCGCTCCGAATGTCCACTTGCATTTTCTACAGAAAGTGTGTTCAGAACTGCGCAATCAAAAGTATGGTTTAACTCTGTTAGCTTAATGAACATATCAGAAATAAGTTTCACAAAATGCTTCTGTGTAATTTTTATTTGAAGATATTATTTTTCCCAATATAGGCCTCTTAGCGCTCAGAATGTCCAATTGCAGTTTCTACAGAAAGAGTGTTTCAGAAAGGCTCAATCAAAAGTAAGGTTCAACTCTGTTAGTTGAATGCACAGAACAGAAAGAAATTTAATACAATGCTTCTGTGTAGTTTATATTTGAAGATATTCTTTTTTCCACTTTTACCCACTTGGCGCTACGAATGTCCAGTTGCATTTTCTACAGACAGAGTGTTTCAAAACTGCTCAATCAAAAGTATGGTTTAACTCTGTTAGCTGAATGCTCAGATCAGAAAGAAGTTTCACAGAATGCTTCTGTGTAGTTTATATTTGAATATATTCCTTTTTCCACTACTACTCTCTTAGCGCTCCAAATGTCCAGTTGCATTTTCTACAGAAAGAGTGTTCAGATCTGCTCTATCAAAAGTATGGTTTAACTCTGTTAGCTGAATGCACAGATCAGAAAGAAGTTTCACAGAATGATTCTGTGTAGTTTATATTTGGAGACATTCCTTTTTCCACTATTACCCTCTTAGCGCTCCGAATCTCCACTTGCATTTTCTACAGAAAGAGTGTTTCAGAACGGCTCAATCAAAACTAAGGTTCAACTCTTTTAGTTGAACAAACAGAACAGAAAGATGTTTCACACAATTCTTCTGTGTAGTTTTTATTTGTAGACATTCTTTTTCCCAATATAGGCCTCTTAGCGCTCAGAATGTCGAATTGCAGTTTCTACAGAAAGAGTGTTTCAGAACGGCTCAATCAAAAGTGAGGTTCAACTCTGTTAGTTGAATGCACAGAACAGAAAGAATTTTCACAGAATGCTACTGTGTAGTTTATATTTTAATATATTCCTTTTTCCACTATTACCCTCTTAGCGCTCCGAATATCCACTTGCATTTTCTACAGAAAGAGTGTTCAGAACTGCGCAATCAAAAGTATGGTTTAACTCTGTTAGCTTAATGAACATATCAGAAATAAGTTTCACACAATGCTTCTGTGTAGTTTTTCTTTGAAGATATTATTTTTCCCAATAGAGGCCTCTTAGCGCTCAGAATGTCCAATTGCAGATTCTACCGAAAGAGTGTTTCAGAAAGGCTCAATCAAAAGTAAGGTTCAACTCTGTGAGTTGAATGCACAGAACAGAAAGAAGTTTCATACAATGCTTCTGTGCAGTTTATATTTGAACATATTCTTTTTTCCACTATTACCCACTTGGCGCTACGAATGTCCAGTTGCATTTTCTACAGACAGAGTGTTTCAAAACTGCTCAATCAAAAGTATGGTTTAACTCTGTTAGCTGAATGCTCTGATCAGAAAGAAGTTTCACAGAATGCTTCTGTGTAGTTTATATTTGAATATATCCCTTTTTCCACTACTATTCTCTTAGCGCTCCAAATGTCCAGTTGCATTTTCTACAGAAAGAGTGTTCAGATCTGCTCAATCAAAAGTATGCTTTTACTCTGTTACCTGAATGCACAGATCAGAAAGAAGTTTCACAGAATGATTCTGTGTAGCTTATATTTGGAGACATTCCTTTTTCCACTATTACCCTCTTAGCGCTCCGAATCTCCACTTGCATTTTCTACAGAAAGAGTGTTTCAGAACGGCTCAATCAAAACTAAGGTTCAACTCTTTTAGTTGAACAAACAGAACAGAAAGAAGTTTCACACAATTCTTCTGTGTAGTTTTTATTTGTAGACATTCTTTTTCCCAATATAGGCCTCTTAGCGCTCAGAATGTCCAATTGCAGTTTCTACAGAAAGAGTGTTTCAGAACGGCTCAATCAAAAGTAAGGTTCAACTCTGTTAGTTGAATGCACAGAACAGAAAGAAGTTTCATACAATGCTTCTGTGTATTTTATATTTGAACATATTCTTTTTTCCACTATTACCCACTTAGCGCTACGAATGTCCAGTTGCATTTTCTACAGACAGAGTGTTTCAAAACTGCTCAATCAAAAGTATGGTTTAACTCTGTTAGCTGAATGCTCAGATCAGAAAGAAGTTTCACAGAATGCTTCTGTGTAGTTTATATTTGAATATATTACTTTTTCCACTACTACGCTCTTAGCGCTCCAAATGTCCAGTTGCATTTTCTACAGAAAGAGTGTTCAGATCTGCTCAATCAAAAGTATGGTTTAACTCTGTTAGCTGAATGCACAGATCAGAAAGAAGTTTCACAGAATGATTCTGTGTAGTTTATATTTGAAGACATTCCTTTTTCCACTATTACCCTCTTAGCGCTCCGAATGTCCACTTGCATTTTCTACAGAAAGAGTGTTCAGAACTGCGCAATCAAAAGTATGGTTTAACTCTGTTAGCTTAATGAACATATCAGAAATAAGTTTCACACAGTGCTTCTGTGTAGTTTTTATTTGAAGATATTATTTTTCCCAATATAGGCCTCTTAGCGCTCAGAATGTCCAATTGCAGTTTCTACAGAAAGAGTGTTTCAGAACGGCTCAATCAAAAGTAAGGTTCAACTCTGTTAGTTGAATGCACAGAACAGAAAGAAGTTTCATACAATGCTTCTGTGTAGTTTATATTTGAACATATTCTTTTTTCCACTCTTACCCACTTAGCGCTAAGAATGTCCAGTTGCATTTTCTACAGACAGAGTGTTTCAAATATGCTCAATCAAAAGTATGGTTTAAATCTGTTAGCTGAATGCTCAGATCAGAAAGAAGTTTCACAGAATGCTTCTGCGTAGTTTATATTTGAATATATTCCTTTTTCCACTACTACGCTCTTAGCGCTCCAAATGTCCAGTTGCATTTTCAACAGAAAGAGTGTTCAGATCTGCTCAATCAAAAGTATGGTTTAACTCTGTTAGCTGAATGCACAGATCAGAAAGAAGTTTCACTGAATGATTCTGTGTAGTTTATATTTGAAGACATTACTTTTTCCACTATTACCCTCTTAGCGCTCCGAATCTCCACTTGCATTTTCTACAAAAAGAGTGTTTCATAACTGCTCAATCAAAAATATGTTTTATCTCTGTAAACTGAATTTACAGATCAGAAATAAGTTTCACAGAATGCATCTGTGTAGTTTTTATTTGAAGATATTATTTTTCCCAATGTAGGCCTCTTAGCGCTTAGCATGTCCAATTGCAGTTTCTACAGAAAGAGTGTTTCAGAACGGCTCAATCAAAAGTAAGGTTCAACACTGTTAGTTGAATGCACAGAACAGAAAGAATTTTCACAGAATGCTACTGTGTAGTTTATATTTGAATATATTCCTTTTTCCACTATTACCCTCTTAGCGCTCCGAATGTCCACTTGCATTTTCTACAGAAAGAGTGTTCAGAACTGCGCAATCAAAAGTATGGTTTAACTCTGTTAGCTTAATGAACATATCAGAAATAAGTTTCACACAATGCTTCTGTGTAGTTTTTATTTGAAGATATTATTTTTCCCAATATAGGCCTCTTAGCGCTCAGAATGTCCAATTGCATTTTCTACAGAAAGAGTGTTTCAGAAAGGCTCAATCAAAAGTAAGGTTCAACTCTGTTAGTTGAATGCACAGAACAGAAAGAAGTTTCATACAATGCTTCTGTGTAGTTTATATTTGAACATATTCTTTTTTCCACTATTACCCACTTAGCGCTACGAATGTCCAGTTGCATTTTCTACAGACACAGTGTTTCAAAACTGCTCAATCAAAAGTATGGTTTAACTCTGTTAGCTGAATGCTCAGATCAGAAAGAAGTTTCACAGAATGCTTCTGTGTAGTTTATATTTGAATATATTCCTTTTTCCACTACTACTCTCTTAGCGCTCCAAATGTCCAGTTGCATTTTCTACAGAAAGAGTGTTCAGATCTGCTCAATCAAAAGTATGGTTTAACTCTGTTAGCTGAATGCACAGATCAGAAAGAAGTTTCACAGAATGATTCTGTGTAGTTTATATTTGGAGACATTCCTTTTTCCACTATTACCCTCTTAGCGCTCCGAATGTCCACTTGCATTTTCAACAGAAAGAGTGTTCAGAACTGCGCAATCAAAAGTATGGTTTAACTCTGTTGGCTTAATGAACATATCAGAAATAAGTTTCACACAATGCCTCTGTGTAGTTTTTATTTGAAGATATTATTTTTCCCAATATAGGCCTCTTAGCGCTCAGAATGTCCAATTGCAGTTTCTTCAGAAAGAGTGTTTCAGAAATGCTCAATCAAAAGTAAGGTTCAACTCTGTTAGTTGAATGCACAGAACAGAAAGAAGTTTCATACAATGCTTCTGTGTAGTTTATATTTGAACATATTCTTTTTTCCACTATTAACCACTTAGCGCTAAGAATGTCCAGTTGCATTTTCTACAGACAGAGTGTTTCAAATCTGCTCAATCAAAAGTATGGTTTAAATCTGTTAGCTGAATGCTCAGATTAGAAACAAGTTTCACAGAATGCTTCTGTGTAGTTTATATTTGAATATATTCCTTTTTCCACTACTACTCTCTTAGCGCTCCATATGTCCAGTTGCATTTTCTACAGAAAGAGTGTTCAGATCTCCTCAATCAAAAGTATGTTTTAACTCTGTTAGCTGAATGCACAGAGCAGAAAGAAGTTTCACAGAATGATTCTGTGTAGTTTATATTTGGAGACATTCCTTTTTCCACTATTACCCTCTTAGCGCTACGAATCTCCACTTGCATTTTCTACAGAAAGAGTGTTTCAGAACGGCTCAATCAAAACTAAGGTTCAACTCTTTTAGTTGAACAAACAGAACAGAAAGAAGTTTCACACAATTCTTCTGTGTAATTTTTATTTGTAGACATTCTTTTTCCCAATATAGGCCTCTTAGCGCTCAGAATGTCCAATTGCAGTTTCTACAGAAAGAGTGTTTCAGAACGGCTCAATCAAAAGTAAGGTTCAACTCTGTTAGTTGAATGCACAGAACAGAAAGAAGTTTCATACAATGCTTCTGTGTAGTTTATATTTGAACATATTCTTTTTTCCACTATTACCCACTTAACGCTACGAATGTCCAGTTGCATTTTCTACAGACAGAGTGTTTCAAAACTGCTCAATCAAAAGTATGGTTTAACTCTGTTAGCTGAATGCTCAGATCAGAAAGAAGTTTCACAGAATGCTTCTGTGTAGTTTATATTTGAATATATTCCTTTTTCCACTACTACGCTCTTAGCGCTCCAAATGTCCAGTTGCATTTTCTACAGAAACAGTGTTCAGATCTGCTCTATCAAAAGTATGGTTTAACTCTGTTAGCTGAATGCAAAGATCAGAAAGAAGTTTCACCGAATGATTCTGTGTAGTTTATATTTGAAGACATTCCGTTTTCCACTATTACCCTATTAGCGCTCCGAATCTCCACTTGCATTTTCTACAAAAAGAGTGTTTCATAACTGCTAAATCAAAAATATGTTTTATCTCTGTTAACTGAATTTACAGATCAGAAATAGGTTTCACAGAATGCATCTGTGTAGTTTTTATTTGAAGATATTCTTTTTCCCAATGTAGGCCTCTTAGCGCTTAGCATGTCCAATTGCAGTTTCTACAGAAAGAGTGTTTCAGAACGGCTCAATCAAAAGTAAGGTTCAACTCTGTTAGTTGAATGCACAGAACAGAAAGTATTTTCACAGAATGCTACTGTGTAGTTTATATTTGAATATATTCCTTTCTCCACTATTACCCTCTTAGCGCTCCGAATGTCCACTTGAATTTTCTACAGAAAGAGTGTTCAGAACTGCGCAATCAAAAGTATGGTTTAACTCTGTTAGCTTAATGAACATATCAGAAATAAGTTTCACACAATGCTTCTGTGTAGTTTTTATTTGAAGATATTATTTTTCCCAATATAGGCCTCTTAGCGCTCAGAATGTCCAATTGCAGTTTCTACAGAAAGAGTGTTTCAGAAAGGCTCAATAAAAAGTAAGTTTCAACTCTGTTAGTTGAATGCACAGAACAGAAAGTAATTTCATACAATTCTTCTGTGTAGTTTATATTTGAACATATTCTTTTTCCACTATTACCCACTTGGCGCTACGAATGTCCAGTTGCATTTACTACAGACAGAGTGTTTCAAAACTGCTCAATCAAAAGTATGGTTTAACTCTGTTAGCTGAATGCTCAGATCAGAAAGAAGTTTCACAGAATGCTTCTGTGTAGTTTATATTTGAATATATTCCTTTTTCCACTACTACTCTCTTAGCGCTCAAAATGTCCAGTTGCATTTTCTACAGAAAGTGTGTTCAGATCTGCTCAATCAAAAGTATGCTTTTACTCTGTTAGCTGAATGCACAGATCAGAAAGAAGTTTCACAGAATGATTCTGTGTAGTTTATATTTGGAGACATTCCTTTTTCCACTATTAACCTCTTAGCGCTCCGAATCTCCACTTGCATTTTCTACAGAAAGAGTGTTTCAGAACGGCTCAATCAAAACTAAGGTTCAACTCTTTTAGTTGAACAAACAGAACAGAAAGAAGTTTCACACAATTCTTCTGTGTATTTTTTATTTGTAGACATTCTTTTTCCCAATATAGGCCTCTTAGCGCTCAGAATGTCCAATTGCAGTTTCTACAGAAAGAGTGTTTCAGAACGGCTCAATCAAAAGTAAGGTTCAACTCTGTTAGTTGAATGCACAGAACAGAAAGAAGTTTCATACAATGCTTCTGAGTAGTTTATATTTGAACATATTCTTTTTTCCACTATTACCCACTTAGCGCTACGAATGTCCAGTGGCATTTTCTACAGACAGAGTGTTTCAAAACTGCTCAATCAAAAGTATGGTTTAACTCTGTTAGCTGAATTCTCAGATCAGAAAGAAGTTTCACAGAATGCTTCTGTGTAGTTTATATTTGAATATATTCCTTTTTCCACTACTACGCTCTTAGCGCTCCAAATGTCCAGTTGCATTTTCTACAGAAAGAGTGTTCAGATCTGCTCAATCAAAAGTATGGTTTAACTCTGTTAGCTGAATGCACAGATCAGAAAGAAGTTTCACAGAATGATTCTGTGTAGTTTATATTTGGAGACATTCCTTTTTCCACTATTACCCTCTTAGCGCTCCGAATCTCCACTTGCATTTTCTACAGAAAGAGTGTTTCAGAACGGCTCAATCAAAACAAAGTTCAACTCTTTTAGTTGAACAAACAGAACAGAAAGAAGTTTCACAGAATGCATCTGTGTAGTTTTTATTTGAAGATATTCTTTTTCCCAATGTAGGCCTCTTAGCGCTTAGCATGTCCAATTGCAGTTTCTACAGAAAGAGTGTTTCCGAACGGCTCAATTAAAAGTAAGGTTCAACTCTGTTAGTTGAATGCACAGAACAGAAAGTATTTTCACAGAATGCTACTGTGTAGTTTATATTTTAATATATTCCCTTTTCCACTATTACCCTCTTAGCGCTCCGAATGTCCACTTGCATTTTCTACAGAAAGAGTGTTCAGAACTGCGCAACCAAAGTATGGTTTAACTCTGTTAGCTTAATGAACATATCAGAAATAAGTTTCACACAATGCTTCTGTGTAGTTTTTCTTTGAAGATATTATTTTTCCCAATAGAGGCCTCTTAGCGCTCAGAATGTCCAATTGCAGTTTCTACAGAAAGAGTGTTTCAGAAAGGCTCAATCAAAAGTAAGGTTCAACTCTGTGAGTTGAATGCACAGAACAGAAAGAAGTTTCATACAATGCTTCTGTGTAGTTTATATTTGAACATATTCTTTTTTCCACTATTACCCACTTGGCGCTACGAATGTCCAGTTGCATTTTCTACAGACAGAGTGTTTCAAAACTGCTCAATCAAAAGTATGGTTTAACTCTGTTAGCTGAATGCTCAGATCAGAAAGAAGTTTCACAGAATGCTTCTGTGTAGTTTATATTTGAATATATCCCTTTTTCCACTACTACTCTCTTAGCGCTCCAAATGTCCAGTTGCATTTTCTACAGAAAGAGTGTTCGGATCTGCTCAATCAAAAGTATGCTTTTACTCTGTTACCGGAATGCACAGATGAGAAAGAAGTTTCACAGAATGATTCTGTGTAGTTTATATTTGGAGATATTCCTTTTTCCACTATTACCCTCTTAGCGCTCCGAATCTCCACTTGCATTTTCTACAGAAAGAGTGTTTCAGAACGGCTCAATCAAAACTAAGGTTCAACTCTTTTAGTTGAACAAACAGAACAGAAAGAAGTTTCACACAATTCTTCTGTGTAGTTTTTATTTGTAGACATTCTTTTTCCCAATATAGGCCTCTTAGCGCTCAGAATGTCCAATTGCAGTTTCTACAGAAAGAGTGTTTCAGAACGGCTCAATCAAAAGTAAGGTTCAACTCTGTTAGTTGAATGCACAGAACAGAAAGAAGTTTCATACAATGCTTCTGTGTATTTTATATTTGAACATATTCTTTTTTCCACTATTACCCACTTAGCGCTACGAATGTCCAGTTGCATTTTCTACAGACAGAGTGTTTCAAAACTGCTCAATCAAAGTATGGTTTAACTCTGTTAGCTGAATGCTCAGATCAGAAAGAAGTTTCACAGAATGCTTCTGTGTAGTTTATATTTGAATATATTCCTTTTTCCACTACTACGCTATTAGCGCTCCAAATGTCCAGTTGCATTTTCTACAGAAAGAGTGTTCAGATCTGCTCAATCAAAAGTATGGTTTAACTCTGTTAGCTGAATGCACAGATCAGAAAGAAGTTTCACAGAATGATTCTGTGTAGTTTATATTTGAAGACATTCCTTTTTCCACTATTACCCTCTTAGCGCTGCGAATGTCCACTTGCATTTTCTACAGAAAGAGTGTTCAGAACTGCGCAATCAAAAGTAAGGTTTAACTCTGTTAGCTTAATGAACATATCAGAAATAAGTTTCACACAATGCTTCTGTGTAGTTTTTATTTGAAGATATTATTTTTCCCAATATAGGCCTCTTAGCGCTCAGAATGTCCAATTGCAGTTTCTACAGAAAGAGTGTTTCAGAAAGGCTCAATCAAAAGTAAGGTTCAACTCTGTTAGTTGAATGCACAGAACAGAAAGAAGTTTCATACAATGCTTCTGTGAAGTTTATATTTGAACATATTCTTTTTTCCACTATTACCCACTTAGCGCTAAGAATGTCCAGTTGCATTTTCTACAGACAGAGTGTTTCAAATCTGCTCAATCAAAAGTATGGTTTAAATCTGTTAGCTGAATGCTCAGATCAGAAAGAAGTTTCACAGAATGCTTCTGCGTAGTTTATATTTGAATATATTCCTTTTTCCACTACTACGCTCTTAGCGCTCCAAATGTCCAGTTGCATTTTCAACAGAAAGAGTGTTCAGATCTGCTCAATCAAAAGTATGGTTTAACTCTGTTAGCTGAATGCACAGATCAGAAATAAGTTTCACCGAATGATTCTGTGTAGTTTATATTTGAAGACATTCCTTTTTCCACTATTACCCTCTTAGCGCTCCGAATCTCCACTTGCATTTTCTACAAAAAGAGTGTTTCATAACTGCTCAATCAAAAATATGTTTTATCTCTGTTAACTGAATTTACAGATCAGAAATAAGTTTCACAGACTGCATCTGTGTAGTTTTTATTTGAAGATATTATTTTTCCCAATGTAGGCCTCTTAGCGCTTAGCATGTCCAATTGCAGTTTCTACAGAAAGAGTGTTTCAGAACGGCTCAATCAAAAGTAAGGTTCAACTCTGTTAGTTGAATGCACAGAACAGAAAGAATTTTCACAGAATGCTACTGTGTAGTTTATATTTGAATATATTCCTTTTTCCACTATTACCCTCTTAGCGCTCCGAATGTCCACTTGCATTTTCTACAGAAAGAGTGTTCAGAACTGCGCAATCAAAAGTATGGTTTAACTCTGTTAGCTTAATGAACATATCAGAAATAAGTTTCACACAATGCTTCTGTGTAGTTTTTATTTGAAGATATTATTTTTCCCAATATAGGCCTCTTAGCGCTCAGAATATCCAATTGCATTTTCTACAGAAAGAGTGTTTCAGAAAGGCTCAATCAAAAGTAAGGTTCAACTCTGTTAGTTGAATGCACAGAACAGTAAGAAGTTTCATACAATGCTTCTGTGTAGTTTATATTTGAACATATTCTTTTTTCCACTATTACCCACTTAGCGCTACGAATGTCCAGTTGCATTTTCTACAGACACAGTGTTTCAAAACTGCTCAATCAAAAGTATGGTTTAACTCTGTTAGCTGAATGCTCAGATCAGAAAGAAGTTTCACAGAATGCTTCTGTGTAGTTTATATTTGAATATATTCCTTTTTCCACTACTACTCTCTTAGCGCTCCAAATGTCCAGTTGCATTTTCTACAGAAAGAGTGTTCAGATCTGCTCAATCAAAAGTATGGTTTAACTCTGTTAGCTGAATGCACAGATCAGAAAGAAGTTTCACAGAATGATTCTGTGTAGTTTATATTTGGAGACATTCCTTTTTCCACTATTACCCTCTTAGCGCTCCGAATCTCCACTTGCATTTTCTACAGAAAGAGAGTTTCAGAACTGCTCAATCAAAACTAAGGTTCAACTCTTTTAGTTGAACAAACAGAACAGAAAGTAGTTTCACACAATTCTTCTGTGTAGTTTTTATTTGTAGACATTCTTTTTCCCAATATAGGCCTCTTAGCGCTCAGAATGTCCAATTCCAGTTTCTACAGAAAGAGTGTTTCAGAACGGCTCAATCAAAAGTAAGGTTCAACTCTGTTAGTTGAATGCACAGAACAGATAGAAGTTTCATACAATGCTTCTGTGTAGTTTATATTTGAACATATTCTTTTTTCTACTATTACCCACTTAGCGCTACGAATGTCCAGTTGCATTTTCTACAGACAGAGTGTTTCAAAACTGCTCAATCAAAAGTATGGTTTAACTCTGTTAGCTGAATGCTCAGATCAGAAAGAAGTTTCACAGAATGCTTCTGTGTAGTTTATATTTGAATATATTCCTTTTTCCACTACTACGCTCTTAGCGCTCCAAATGTCCAGTTGCATTTTCTACAGAAAGAGTGTTCAGATCTGCTCAATCAAAAGTATGGTTTAACTCTGTTAGCTGAATGCACAGATCAGAAAGAAGTTTCACAGAATGATTCTGTGTAGTATATATTTGAAGACATTCCTTTTTCCAATATTACCCTCTTAGCGCTCCGAATGTCCACTTGCATTTTCTACAGAAAGAGTGTTCAGAACTGCGCAATCAAAAGTATGGTTTAACTCTGTTAGCTTAATGAACATATCAGAAATAAGTTTCACGCAATGCCTCTGTGTAGTTTTTATTTGAAGATATTATTTTTCCCAATATAGGCCTCTTAGCGCTCAGAATGTCCAATTGCAGTTTCTTCAGAAAGAGTGTTTCAGAAAGGCTCAATCAAAAGTAAGGTTCAACTCTGTTAGTTGAATGCACAGAACAGAAAGAAGTTTCATACAATGCTTCTGTGTAGTTTATATTTGAACATATTCTTTTTTCCACTATTACCCACTTAGCGCTACGAATGTCCAGTTGCATTTTCTACAGACAGAGTGTTTCAAAACTGCTCAATCAAAAGTATGGTTTAACTCTGTTAGCTGAATGCTCAGATCAGAAAGAAGTTTCACAGAATGCTTCTGTGTAGTTTATATTTGAATATATTCCTTTTTCCACTATTACCCTCTTAGCGCTCCGAATGTCCACTTGCATTTTCTACAGAAAGAGTGTTCAGAACTGCGCAATCAAAAGTATGGTTTAACTCTGTTAGCTTAATGAACATATCAGAAATAAGTTTCACACAATGCTTCTGTGTAGTTTTTATTTGAAGATATTATTTTTCCCAATATAGGCCTCTTAGCGCTCAGAATGTCCAATTGCATTTTCTACAGAAAGAGTGTTTCAGAAAGGCTCAATCAAAAGTAAGGTTCATCTCTGTTAGTTGAATGCACAGAACAGAAAGAAGTTTCATACAATGCTTCTGTGTAGTTTATATTTGAACATATTCTTTTTTCCACTATTACCCACTTAGCGCTACGAATGTCCAGTTGCATTTTCTACAGACACAGTGTTTCAAAACTGCTCAATCAAAAGTATGGTTTAACTCTGTTAGCTGAATGCTCAGATCAGAAAGTAGTTTCACAGAATGCTTCTGTGTAGTTTATATTTGAATATATTCCTTTTTCCACTACTACTCTCTTAGCGCTCCAAATGTCCAGTTGCATTTTCTACAGAAAGAGTGTTCAGATATGCTCAATCAAAAGTATGGTTTAACTCTGTTAGCTGAATGCACAGATCAGAAAGAAGTTTTACAGAATGATTCTGTGTAGTTTATATTTGGAGACATTCCTTTTTCCACTATTACCCTCTTAGCGCTCCGAATCTCCACTTGCATTTTCTACAGAAAGAGTGTTTCAGAACGGCTCAATCAAAACTAAGGTTCAACTCTTTTAGTTGAACAAACAGAACAGAAATTAGTTTCACACAATTGTTCTGTGTAGTTTTTATTTGTAGACATTCTTTTTCCCAATATAGGCCTCTTAGCGCTCAGAATGTCCAATTGCAGTTTCTACAGAAAGAGTGTTTCAGAACGGCTCAATCAAAAGTAAGGTTCAACTCTGTTAGTTGAATGCACAGAACAGAAAGAAGTTTCATACAATGCTTCTGTGTAGTTTATATTTGAACATATTCTTTTTTCCACTATTACCCACTTAGCGCTACGAATGTCCAGTTGCATTTTCTACAGACAGAGTGTTTCAAAACTGCTCAATCAAAAGTATGGTTTAACTCTGTTAGCTGAATGCTCAGATCAGAAAGAAGTTTCACATAATGCTTCTGTGTAGTTTATATTTGAATATATTCCTTTTTCCACTACTACGCTCTTAGCGCTCCAAATGTCCAGTTGCATTTTCTACAGAAAGAGTGTTCAGATCTGCTCAATCAAAAGTGTGGTTTAACTCTGTTAGCTGAATGCACAGATCAGAAAGAAGTTTCACAGAATGATTCTGTGTAGTATATATTTGAAGACATTCCTTTTTCCACTATTACCCTCTTAGCGCTCCGAATGTCCACTTGCATTTTCTACAGAAAGAGTGTTCAGAACGGCGCAATCAAAAGTATGGTTTAACTCTGTTAGCTTAATGAACATATCAGAAATAAGTTTCACACAATGCCTCTGTGTAGTTTTTATTTGAAGATATTATTTTTGACAATATAGGCCTCTTAGCGCTCAGAATGTCCAATTGCAGTTTCTTCAGAAAGAGTGTTTCAGAAAGGCTCAATCAAAAGTAAGGTTCAACTCTGTTAGTTGAATGCACAGAACAGAAAGAAGTTTCATACAATGTTTCTGTGTAGTTTATATTTGAACATATTCTTTTTTCCACTATTACCCACTTAGAGCTACGAATGTCCAGTTGCATTTTCTACAGACAGAGTGTTTCAAAACTGCTCAATCAAAAGTATGGTTTACCTCTGTTAGCTGAATGCTCAGATCAGAAAGAAGTTTCACAGAATGCTTATGTGTACTTTATATTTGAATATATTCCTTTTTCCACTACTACTCTCTTAGCGCTCCAAATGTCCACTTGAATTTTCTACAGAAAGAGTTTTCAGATCTGCTCAATCAAAAGTATTGTTTAACTCTGTTAGCTGAATGCACAGATCAGAAAGAAGTTTCACAGAATGATTCTGTGTAGTTTATATTTGGAGACATTCCTTTTTCCACTATTACCTTCTTAGCGCTCCGAATCTCCACTTGCATTTTCTACAGAAAGAGTGTTTCAGAACGGCTCAATCAAAACTAAGGTTCAACTCTTTTAGTTGAACAAACAGAACAGAAAGAAGTTTCACACAATTCTTCTGTGTAGTTTTTATTTGTAGACATTCTTTTTCCCAATATAGGCCTCTTAGCGCTCAGAATGTCCAATTGCAGTTTCTACAGAAAGATCTTTTCAGAACGGCTCAACCAAAAGTAAGGTTCAACTCTGTTAGTTGAATGCACAGAACAGAAAGAAGTTTCATACAATGCTTCTGTGTAGTTCATATTTGAACATATTATTTTTTCCACTATTACCCACTTAGCGCTACGAATGTCCAGTTGCATTTTCTACAGACAGAGTGTTTCAAAACTGCTCAATCAAAAGTATGGTTTAACTCTGTTAGCTGAATGCTCAGATCAGAAAGAAGTTTCACAGAATGCTTCTGTGAAGTTTATATTTGAATATATTCCTTTTTCCACTACTACGCTCTTAGCGCTCCAAATGTCCAGTTGCATTTTCAACAGAAAGAGTGTTCAGATCTGCTCAATCAAAATTATGGTTTAACTCTGTTAGCTGAATGCACAGATCAGAAAGAAGTTTCACCGAATGATTCTGTGTAGTTTATATTTGAAGACATTCCTTTTTCCACTATTACCCACTTAGCGCTCCGAATCTCCACTTGCATTTTCTACAAAAAGAGTGCTTCATAACTGCTCAATCAAAAATATGTTTTATCTCTGTTAACTGAATTTACAGATCAGAAATAAGTTTCACAGAATGCATCTGTGTAGTTTTTATTTGAAGATATTCTTTTTCCCAATGTAGGCCTCTTAGCGCTTAGCATGTCCAATTGCAGTTTCTACAGAAAGAGTGTTTCAGAACGGCTCAATCAAAAGTAAGGTTTAACTCTGTTAGTTGAATGCACAGAACAGAAAGAATTTTCACAGAATGCTACTGTGTAGTTTATATTTGAATATATTCCTTTTTCCACTATTACCCTCTTAGCGCTCCAAATGTCCACTTGCATTTTCTACAGAAAGAGTGTTCAGAACTGCGCAATCAAAAGTATGGTTTAACTCTGTTAGCTTAATGAACATATCAGAAATAAGTTTCACACAATGCTTCTGTGTAGTTTTTATTTGAAGATATTATTTTTCCCAATAGAGGCCTCTTAGCGCTCAGAATGTCCAATTGCAGTTTCTACAGAAAGAGTGTTTCAGAAAGGCTCAATCAAAAGTAAGGTTCAACTCTGTTAGTTGAATGCACAGAACAGAAAGAAGTTTCATACAATGCTTCTGTGTAGTTTATATTTGAACATATTCTTTTTTCCACTATTACCCACTTAGCGCTACGAATGTCCAGTTGCATTTTCTACAGACAGAGTGTTTCAAAACTGCTCAATTAAAAGTATGGTTTAACTCTGTTAGCTGAATGCTCAGATCAGAAAGAAGTTTCACAGAATGCTTCTGTGTAGTTTATATTTGAATATATTCCTTTTTCCACTACTACTCTCTTAGCGCTCCAAATGTCCAGTTGCATTTTCTACAGAAAGAGTGTTCAGATCTGCTCAATCAAAAGTATGGTTTAACTCTGTTAGCTGAATGCACAGATCAGAAAGAAGTTTCACAGAATGATTCTGTGTAGTTTATATTTGGAGACATTCCTTTTTCCACTATTATCCTCTTAGCGCTCTGAATCTCCACTTGCATTTTCTACAGAAAGAGTGTTTCAGAACGGCTCAATCAAAACTAAGGTTCAACTCTTTTAGTTGAACAAACAGAACAGAAAGAAGTTTCACACAATTCTTCTGTGTAGTTTTTATTTGTAGACATTCTTTTTCCCAATATAGGCCTCTTAGCGCTCAGAATGTCCAATTGCAGTTTCTACAGAAAGATCTTTTCAGAACGGCTCAATCAAAAGTAAGGTTCAACTCTGTTAGTTGAATGCACAGAACAGAAAGAAGTTTCATACAATGCTTCTGTGTAGTTCATATTTGAACATATTCTTTTTTCCACTATTACCCACTTAGCGCTACGAATGTCCAGTTGCATTTTCTACAGACAGAGTGTTTCAAAACTGCTCAATCAAAAGGATGGTTTAACTCTGTTAGCTGAATGCTCAGATCAGAAAGAAGTTTCACAGAATGCTTCTGTGAAGTTTATATTTGAATATATTCCTTTTTCCACTACTACGCTCTTAGCGCTCCAAATGTCCAGTTGCATTTTCAACAGAAAGAGTGTTCAGATCTGCTCAATCAAAAGTATGGTTTAACTCTGTTAGCTGAATGCACAGATCAGAAATAAGTTTCACCGAATGATTCTGTGTAGTTTATATTTGAAGACATTCCTTTTTCCACTATTACCCTGTTAGCGCTCCGAATCTCCACTTGCATTTTCTACAAAAAGAGTGTTTCATAACTGCTCAATCAAAAATATGTTTTATCTCTGTTGCCTGAATTTACAGATCAGAAATAAGTTTCACAGAATGCATCTGTGTAGTTTTTATTTGAAGATATTCTTTTTCCCAATGTAGGCCTCTTAGCGCTTAGCATGTCCACTTGCAGTTTCTACAGAAAGAGTGTTTCAGAACGGCTCAATCAAAAGTAAGGTTCAACTCTGTTAGTTGAATGCACAGAACAGAAAGAATTTTCACAGAATGCTACTGTGTAGTTTATATTTGAATATATTCCTTTTTCCACTAATACCCTCTTAGCGCTCCGAATGTCCACTTGCATTTTCTACAGAAAGAGTGTTCAGAAATGCGCAATCAAAAGTATGGTTTAACTCTGTTAGCTTAATGAACATATCAGAAATAAGTTTCACACAATGCTTCTGTGTAGTTTTTATTTGAAGATATTATTTTTCCCAATAGAGGCCTCTTAGCGCTCAGAATGTCCAATTGCAGTTTCTACAGAAAGAGTGTTTCAGAAAGGCTCAATCAAACGTAAGGTTCAACTCTGTTAGTTGAATGCACAGAACAGAAAGAAGTTTCATACAATGATTCTGTGTAGTTTATATTTGAACATATTCTTTTTTCCACTACTACTCTCTTAGCGCTCCAAATGTCCAGTTGCATTTTCTACAGACAGAGTGTTTCAAAACTGCTCAATCAAAAGTATGGTTTAACTCTGTTAGCTGAATGCTCAGATCAGAAAGAAGTTTCACAGAATGCTTCTGTGTAGTTTATATTTGAATATATTCCTTTTTCCACTACTACTCTCTTAGCGCTCCAAATATCCAGTTGCATTATCTACAGAAATAGTGTTCAGATCTGCTCAATCAAAAGTATGTTTTAACTCTGTTAGCTGAATGCACAGATCAGAAAGATGTTTCACAGAATGATTCAGTGTAGTTTATATTTGGAGACATTCCTTTTTCCACTTTTACCCTCTTAGTGCTCCGAATCTCCACTTGCATTTTCTACAGAAAGAGTGTTTCAGAACGGCTCAATCAAAACTAATGTTCAACTCTTTTAGTTGAACAAACAGAACAGAAAGAAGTTTCACACAATTCTTCTGTGTAGTTTTTATTTGTAGACATTCTTTTTC
The DNA here is from genome assembly GCF_028878055.3 of Symphalangus syndactylus. Lineage (NCBI taxonomy): Eukaryota > Metazoa > Chordata > Mammalia > Primates > Hylobatidae > Symphalangus > Symphalangus syndactylus. Next base: position 1,515,212 of record NC_072439.2, read on the forward strand.
CCAATATAGGCCTCTTAGCGCTCAGAATGTCCAATTGCAGTTTCTACAGAAAGAATGTTTCAGAACGGCTCAATCAAAAGTAAGGTTCAACTCTGTTAGTTGAATGCACAGAACAGAAAGAAGTTTCATACAATGCTTCTGTGTAGTTTATATTTGAACATATTCTTTTTTCCACTATTACCCACTTAGCGCTACGAATGTCCAGTTGCATTTTCTACAGACAGAGTGTTTCAAAACTGCTCAATCAAAAGTATGGTTTAACTCTGTTAGCTGAATGCTCAGATCAGAAAGAAGTTTCACAGAATGCTTCTGTGTAGTTTATATTTGAATATATTCCTTTTTCCACTACTACTCTCTTAGCGCTCCAAATGTCCAGTTGCATTTTCTACAGAAAGAGTGTTCAGATCTGCTCAATCAAAAGTATGGTTTAACTCTGTTAGCTGCATGCACAGATCAGAAAGAAGTTTCACAGAATGATTCTGTGTAGTTTATATTTGGAGACATTCCTTTTTCCACTATTAACCTCTTAGCGCTCCGAATCTCCACTTGCATTTTCTACAGAAAGAGTGTTTCAGAACGGCTCAATCAAAACTAAGGTTCAAATCTTTTAGTTGAACAAACAGAACAGAAAGAAGTTTCACACAATTCTTCTGTGTAGTTTTTATTTGTAGACATTCTTTTTACCAATATAGGCCTCTTAGCGCTCAGAATGTCCAATTGCAGTTTCTACAGAAAGAGTGTTTCAGAACGGCTCAATCAAAAGTAAGGTTCAACTCTGTTAGTTGAATGCACAGAACAGAAAGAAGTTTCATACAATGCTTCTGTGTAGTTCATATTTGAACATATTCTTTTTTCCACTATTACCCACTTAGCGCTACGAATGTCCAGTTGCATTTTCTACAGACAGAGTGTTTCAAAACTGCTCAATCAAAAGTATGGTTTAACTCTGTTAGCTGAATGCTCAGATCAGAAAGAAGTTTCACAGAATGCTTCTGTGTAGTTTATATTTGAATATATTCCTTTTTCCACTACTACGCTCTTAGCGCTCCAAATGTCCAGTTGCATTTTCTACAGAAAGCGTGTTCAGATCTGCTCAATCAAAAGTATGGTTTAACTCTGTTAGCTGAATGCACAGATCAGAAAGAAGTTTCACCGAATGATTCTGTGTAGTTTATATTTGAAGACATTCCTTTTTCCACTATTACCCTCTTAGCGCTCCGAATCTCCACTTGCATTTTCTACAAAAAGAGTGTTTCATAACTGCTCAATCAAAAATATGTTTTATCTCTGTTAACTGAATTTACAGATCAGAAATAAGTTTCACAGACTGCATCTGTGTAGTTTTTATTTGAAGATATTATTTTTCCCAATGTAGGCCTCTTAGCGCTTAGCATGTCCAATTGCAGTTTCTACAGAAAGAGTGTTTCAGAACGGCTCAATCAAAAGTAAGGTTCAACTCTGTTAGTTGAATGCACAGAACAGAAAGAATTTTCACAGAATGCTACTGTGTAGTTTATATTTGAATATATTCCTTTTTCCACTATTACCCTCTTAGCGCTCCGAATGTCCACTTGCATTTTCTACAGAAAGAGTGTTCAGAACTGCGCAATCAAAAGTATGGTTTAACTCTGTTAGCTTAATGAACATATCAGAAATAAGTTTCACACAATGCTTCTGTGTAGTTTTTATTTGAAGATATTATTTTTCCCAATATAGGCCTCTTAGCGCTCAGAATATCCAATTGCATTTTCTACAGAAAGAGTGTTTCAGAAAGGCTCAATCAAAAGTAAGGTTCAACTCTGTTAGTTGAATGCACAGAACAGTAAGAAGTTTCATACAATGCTTCTGTGTAGTTTATATTTGAACATATTCTTTTTTCCACTATTACCCACTTAGCGCTACGAATGTCCAGTTGCATTTTCTACAGACACAGTGTTTCAAAACTGCTCAATCAAAAGTATGGTTTAACTCTGTTAGCTGAATGCTCAGATCAGAAAGAAGTTTCACAGAATGCTTCTGTGTAGTTTATATTTGAATATATTCCTTTTTCCACTACTACTCTCTTAGCGCTCCAAATGTCCAGTTGCATTTTCTACAGAAAGAGTGTTCAGATCTGCTCAATCAAAAGTATGGTTTAACTCTGTTAGCTGAATGCACAGATCAGAAAGAAGTTTCACAGAATGATTCTGTGTAGTTTATATTTGGAGACATTCCTTTTTCCACTATTACCCTCTTAGCGCTCCGAATCTCCACTTGCATTTTCTACAGAAAGAGTGTTTCAGAACTGCTCAATCAAAACTAAGGTTCAACTCTTTTAGTTGAACAAACAGAACAGAAAGTAGTTTCACACAATTCTTCTGTGTAGTTTTTATTTGTAGACATTCTTTTTCCCAATATAGGCCTCTTAGCGCTCAGAATGTCCAATTCCAGTTTCTACAGAAAGAGTGTTTCAGAACGGCTCAATCAAAAGTAAGGTTCAACTCTGTTAGTTGAATGCACAGAACAGATAGAAGTTTCATACAATGCTTCTGTGTAGTTTATATTTGAACATATTCTTTTTTCTACTATTACCCACTTAGCGCTACGAATGTCCAGTTGCATTTTCTACAGACAGAGTGTTTCAAAACTGCTCAATCAAAAGTATGGTTTAACTCTGTTAGCTGAATGCTCAGATCAGAAAGAAGTTTCACAGAATGCTTCTGTGTAGTTTATATTTGAATATATTCCTTTTTCCACTACTACGCTCTTAGCGCTCCAAATGTCCAGTTGCATTTTCTACAGAAAGAGTGTTCAGATCTGCTCAATCAAAAGTATGGTTTAACTCTGTTAGCTGAATGCACAGATCAGAAAGAAGTTTCACAGAATGATTCTGTGTAGTATATATTTGAAGACATTCCTTTTTCCAATATTACCCTCTTAGCGCTCCGAATGTCCACTTGCATTTTCTACAGAAAGAGTGTTCAGAACTGCGCAATCAAAAGTATGGTTTAACTCTGTTAGCTTAATGAACATATCAGAAATAAGTTTCACGCAATGCCTCTGTGTAGTTTTTATTTGAAGATATTATTTTTCCCAATATAGGCCTCTTAGCGCTCAGAATGTCCAATTGCAGTTTCTTCAGAAAGAGTGTTTCAGAAAGGCTCAATCAAAAGTAAGGTTCAACTCTGTTAGTTGAATGCACAGAACAGAAAGAAGTTTCATACAATGCTTCTGTGTAGTTTATATTTGAACATATTCTTTTTTCCACTATTACCCACTTAGCGCTACGAATGTCCAGTTGCATTTTCTACAGACAGAGTGTTTCAAAACTGCTCAATCAAAAGTATGGTTTAACTCTGTTAGCTGAATGCTCAGATCAGAAAGAAGTTTCACAGAATGCTTCTGTGTAGTTTATATTTGAATATATTCCTTTTTCCACTATTACCCTCTTAGCGCTCCGAATGTCCACTTGCATTTTCTACAGAAAGAGTGTTCAGAACTGCGCAATCAAAAGTATGGTTTAACTCTGTTAGCTTAATGAACATATCAGAAATAAGTTTCACACAATGCTTCTGTGTAGTTTTTATTTGAAGATATTATTTTTCCCAATATAGGCCTCTTAGCGCTCAGAATGTCCAATTGCATTTTCTACAGAAAGAGTGTTTCAGAAAGGCTCAATCAAAAGTAAGGTTCATCTCTGTTAGTTGAATGCACAGAACAGAAAGAAGTTTCATACAATGCTTCTGTGTAGTTTATATTTGAACATATTCTTTTTTCCACTATTACCCACTTAGCGCTACGAATGTCCAGTTGCATTTTCTACAGACACAGTGTTTCAAAACTGCTCAATCAAAAGTATGGTTTAACTCTGTTAGCTGAATGCTCAGATCAGAAAGTAGTTTCACAGAATGCTTCTGTGTAGTTTATATTTGAATATATTCCTTTTTCCACTACTACTCTCTTAGCGCTCCAAATGTCCAGTTGCATTTTCTACAGAAAGAGTGTTCAGATATGCTCAATCAAAAGTATGGTTTAACTCTGTTAGCTGAATGCACAGATCAGAAAGAAGTTTTACAGAATGATTCTGTGTAGTTTATATTTGGAGACATTCCTTTTTCCACTATTACCCTCTTAGCGCTCCGAATCTCCACTTGCATTTTCTACAGAAAGAGTGTTTCAGAACGGCTCAATCAAAACTAAGGTTCAACTCTTTTAGTTGAACAAACAGAACAGAAATTAGTTTCACACAATTGTTCTGTGTAGTTTTTATTTGTAGACATTCTTTTTCCCAATATAGGCCTCTTAGCGCTCAGAATGTCCAATTGCAGTTTCTACAGAAAGAGTGTTTCAGAACGGCTCAATCAAAAGTAAGGTTCAACTCTGTTAGTTGAATGCACAGAACAGAAAGAAGTTTCATACAATGCTTCTGTGTAGTTTATATTTGAACATATTCTTTTTTCCACTATTACCCACTTAGCGCTACGAATGTCCAGTTGCATTTTCTACAGACAGAGTGTTTCAAAACTGCTCAATCAAAAGTATGGTTTAACTCTGTTAGCTGAATGCTCAGATCAGAAAGAAGTTTCACATAATGCTTCTGTGTAGTTTATATTTGAATATATTCCTTTTTCCACTACTACGCTCTTAGCGCTCCAAATGTCCAGTTGCATTTTCTACAGAAAGAGAGTTCAGATCTGCTCAATCAAAAGTGTGGTTTAACTCTGTTAGCTGAATGCACAGATCAGAAAGAAGTTTCACAGAATGATTCTGTGTAGTATATATTTGAAGACATTCCTTTTTCCACTATTACCCTCTTAGCGCTCCGAATGTCCACTTGCATTTTCTACAGAAAGAGTGTTCAGAACGGCGCAATCAAAAGTATGGTTTAACTCTGTTAGCTTAATGAACATATCAGAAATAAGTTTCACACAATGCCTCTGTGTAGTTTTTATTTGAAGATATTATTTTTGACAATATAGGCCTCTTAGCGCTCAGAATGTCCAATTGCAGTTTCTTCAGAAAGAGTGTTTCAGAAAGGCTCAATCAAAAGTAAGGTTCAACTCTGTTAGTTGAATGCACAGAACAGAAAGAAGTTTCATACAATGTTTCTGTGTAGTTTATATTTGAACATATTCTTTTTTCCACTATTACCCACTTAGAGCTACGAATGTCCAGTTGCATTTTCTACAGACAGAGTGTTTCAAAACTGCTCAATCAAAAGTATGGTTTACCTCTGTTAGCTGAATGCTCAGATCAGAAAGAAGTTTCACAGAATGCTTATGTGTACTTTATATTTGAATATATTCCTTTTTCCACTACTACTCTCTTAGCGCTCCAAATGTCCACTTGAATTTTCTACAGAAAGAGTTTTCAGATCTGCTCAATCAAAAGTATTGTTTAACTCTGTTAGCTGAATGCACAGATCAGAAAGAAGTTTCACAGAATGATTCTGTGTAGTTTATATTTGGAGACATTCCTTTTTCCACTATTACCTTCTTAGCGCTCCGAATCTCCACTTGCATTTTCTACAGAAAGAGTGTTTCAGAACGGCTCAATCAAAACTAAGGTTCAACTCTTTTAGTTGAACAAACAGAACAGAAAGAAGTTTCACACAATTCTTCTGTGTAGTTTTTATTTGTAGACATTCTTTTTCCCAATATAGGCCTCTTAGCGCTCAGAATGTCCAATTGCAGTTTCTACAGAAAGATCTTTTCAGAACGGCTCAACCAAAAGTAAGGTTCAACTCTGTTAGTTGAATGCACAGAACAGAAAGAAGTTTCATACAATGCTTCTGTGTAGTTCATATTTGAACATATTATTTTTTCCACTATTACCCACTTAGCGCTACGAATGTCCAGTTGCATTTTCTACAGACAGAGTGTTTCAAAACTGCTCAATCAAAAGTATGGTTTAACTCTGTTAGCTGAATGCTCAGATCAGAAAGAAGTTTCACAGAATGCTTCTGTGAAGTTTATATTTGAATATATTCCTTTTTCCACTACTACGCTCTTAGCGCTCCAAATGTCCAGTTGCATTTTCAACAGAAAGAGTGTTCAGATCTGCTCAATCAAAATTATGGTTTAACTCTGTTAGCTGAATGCACAGATCAGAAAGAAGTTTCACCGAATGATTCTGTGTAGTTTATATTTGAAGACATTCCTTTTTCCACTATTACCCACTTAGCGCTCCGAATCTCCACTTGCATTTTCTACAAAAAGAGTGTTTCATAACTGCTCAATCAAAAATATGTTTTATCTCTGTTAACTGAATTTACAGATCAGAAATAAGTTTCACAGAATGCATCTGTGTAGTTTTTATTTGAAGATATTCTTTTTCCCAATGTAGGCCTCTTAGCGCTTAGCATGTCCAATTGCAGTTTCTACAGAAAGAGTGTTTCAGAACGGCTCAATCAAAAGTAAGGTTTAACTCTGTTAGTTGAATGCACAGAACAGAAAGAATTTTCACAGAATGCTACTGTGTAGTTTATATTTGAATATATTCCTTTTTCCACTATTACCCTCTTAGCGCTCCAAATGTCCACTTGCATTTTCTACAGAAAGAGTGTTCAGAACTGCGCAATCAAAAGTATGGTTTAACTCTGTTAGCTTAATGAACATATCAGAAATAAGTTTCACACAATGCTTCTGTGTAGTTTTTATTTGAAGATATTATTTTTCCCAATAGAGGCCTCTTAGCGCTCAGAATGTCCAATTGCAGTTTCTACAGAAAGAGTGTTTCAGAAAGGCTCAATCAAAAGTAAGGTTCAACTCTGTTAGTTGAATGCACAGAACAGAAAGAAGTTTCATACAATGCTTCTGTGTAGTTTATATTTGAACATATTCTTTTTTCCACTATTACCCACTTAGCGCTACGAATGTCCAGTTGCATTTTCTACAGACAGAGTGTTTCAAAACTGCTCAATTAAAAGTATGGTTTAACTCTGTTAGCTGAATGCTCAGATCAGAAAGAAGTTTCACAGAATGCTTCTGTGTAGTTTATATTTGAATATATTCCTTTTTCCACTACTACTCTCTTAGCGCTCCAAATGTCCAGTTGCATTTTCTACAGAAAGAGTGTTCAGATCTGCTCAATCAAAAGTATGGTTTAACTCTGTTAGCTGAATGCACAGATCAGAAAGAAGTTTCACAGAATGATTCTGTGTAGTTTATATTTGGAGACATTCCTTTTTCCACTATTATCCTCTTAGCGCTCTGAATCTCCACTTGCATTTTCTACAGAAAGAGTGTTTCAGAACGGCTCAATCAAAACTAAGGTTCAACTCTTTTAGTTGAACAAACAGAACAGAAAGAAGTTTCACACAATTCTTCTGTGTAGTTTTTATTTGTAGACATTCTTTTTCCCAATATAGGCCTCTTAGCGCTCAGAATGTCCAATTGCAGTTTCTACAGAAAGATCTTTTCAGAACGGCTCAATCAAAAGTAAGGTTCAACTCTGTTAGTTGAATGCACAGAACAGAAAGAAGTTTCATACAATGCTTCTGTGTAGTTCATATTTGAACATATTCTTTTTTCCACTATTACCCACTTAGCGCTACGAATGTCCAGTTGCATTTTCTACAGACAGAGTGTTTCAAAACTGCTCAATCAAAAGGATGGTTTAACTCTGTTAGCTGAATGCTCAGATCAGAAAGAAGTTTCACAGAATGCTTCTGTGAAGTTTATATTTGAATATATTCCTTTTTCCACTACTACGCTCTTAGCGCTCCAAATGTCCAGTTGCATTTTCAACAGAAAGAGTGTTCAGATCTGCTCAATCAAAAGTATGGTTTAACTCTGTTAGCTGAATGCACAGATCAGAAATAAGTTTCACCGAATGATTCTGTGTAGTTTATATTTGAAGACATTCCTTTTTCCACTATTACCCTGTTAGCGCTCCGAATCTCCACTTGCATTTTCTACAAAAAGAGTGTTTCATAACTGCTCAATCAAAAATATGTTTTATCTCTGTTGCCTGAATTTACAGATCAGAAATAAGTTTCACAGAATGCATCTGTGTAGTTTTTATTTGAAGATATTCTTTTTCCCAATGTAGGCCTCTTAGCGCTTAGCATGTCCACTTGCAGTTTCTACAGAAAGAGTGTTTCAGAACGGCTCAATCAAAAGTAAGGTTCAACTCTGTTAGTTGAATGCACAGAACAGAAAGAATTTTCACAGAATGCTACTGTGTAGTTTATATTTGAATATATTCCTTTTTCCACTAATACCCTCTTAGCGCTCCGAATGTCCACTTGCATTTTCTACAGAAAGAGTGTTCAGAAATGCGCAATCAAAAGTATGGTTTAACTCTGTTAGCTTAATGAACATATCAGAAATAAGTTTCACACAATGCTTCTGTGTAGTTTTTATTTGAAGATATTATTTTTCCCAATAGAGGCCTCTTAGCGCTCAGAATGTCCAATTGCAGTTTCTACAGAAAGAGTGTTTCAGAAAGGCTCAATCAAACGTAAGGTTCAACTCTGTTAGTTGAATGCACAGAACAGAAAGAAGTTTCATACAATGATTCTGTGTAGTTTATATTTGAACATATTCTTTTTTCCACTACTACTCTCTTAGCGCTCCAAATGTCCAGTTGCATTTTCTACAGACAGAGTGTTTCAAAACTGCTCAATCAAATGTATGGTTTAACTCTGTTAGCTGAATGCTCAGATCAGAAAGAAGTTTCACAGAATGCTTCTGTGTAGTTTATATTTGAATATATTCCTTTTTCCACTACTACTCTCTTAGCGCTCCAAATATCCAGTTGCATTATCTACAGAAATAGTGTTCAGATCTGCTCAATCAAAAGTATGTTTTAACTCTGTTAGCTGAATGCACAGATCAGAAAGATGTTTCACAGAATGATTCAGTGTAGTTTATATTTGGAGACATTCCTTTTTCCACTTTTACCCTCTTAGTGCTCCGAATCTCCACTTGCATTTTCTACAGAAAGAGTGTTTCAGAACGGCTCAATCAAAACTAATGTTCAACTCTTTTAGTTGAACAAACAGAACAGAAAGAAGTTTCACACAATTCTTCTGTGTAGTTTTTATTTGTAGACATTCTTTTTCCCAATATAGGCCTCTTAGCGCTCAGAATGTCCAATTGCAGTTTCTACAGAAAGAATGTTTCAGAACGGCTCAATCAAAAGTAAGGTTCAACTCTGTTAGTTGAATGCACAGAACAGAAAGAAGTTTCATACAATGCTTCTGTGTAGTTTATATTTGAACATATTCTTTTTTCCACTATTACCCACTTAGCGCTACGAATGTCCAGTTGCATTTTCTACAGACAGAGTGTTTCAAAACTGCTCAATCAAAAGTATGGTTTAACTCTGTTAGCTGAATGCTCAGATCAGAAAGAAGTTTCACAGAATGCTTCTGTGTAGTTTATATTTGAATATATTCCTTTTTCCACTACTACTCTCTTAGCGCTCCAAATGTCCAGTTGCATTTTCTACAGAAAGAGTGTTCAGATCTGCTCAATCAAAAGTATGGTTTAACTCTGTTAGCTGCATGCACAGATCAGAAAGAAGTTTCACAGAATGATTCTGTGTAGTTTATATTTGGAGACATTCCTTTTTCCACTATTAACCTCTTAGCGCTCCGAATCTCCACTTGCATTTTCTACAGAAAGAGTGTTTCAGAACGGCTCAATCAAAACTAAGGTTCAAATCTTTTAGTTGAACAAACAGAACAGAAAGAAGTTTCACACAATTCTTCTGTGTAGTTTTTATTTGTAGACATTCTTTTTACCAATATAGGCCTCTTAGCGCTCAGAATGTCCAATTGCAGTTTCTACAGAAAGAGTGTTTCAGAACGGCTCAATCAAAAGTAAGGTTCAACTCTGTTAGTTGAATGCACAGAACAGAAAGAAGTTTCATACAATGCTTCTGTGTAGTTCATATTTGAACATATTCTTTTTTCCACTATTACCCACTTAGCGCTACGAATGTCCAGTTGCATTTTCTACAGACAGAGTGTTTCAAAACTGCTCAATCAAAAGTATGGTTTAACTCTGTTAGCTGAATGCTCAGATCAGAAAGAAGTTTCACAGAATGCTTCTGTGTAGTTTATATTTGAATATATTCCTTTTTCCACTACTACGCTCTTAGCGCTCCAAATGTCCAGTTGCATTTTCTACAGAAAGCGTGTTCAGATCTGCTCAATCAAAAGTATGGTTTAACTCTGTTAGCTGAATGCACAGATCAGAAAGAAGTTTCACCGAATGATTCTGTGTAGTTTATATTTGAAGACATTCCTTTTTCCACTATTACCCTCTTAGCGCTCCGAATCTCCACTTGCATTTTCTACAAAAAGAGTGTTCCATAACTGCTCAATCAAAAATATGTTTTATCTCTGTTAACTGAATTTACAGATCAGAAATAAGTTTCACAGAATGCATCTGGGTAGTTTTTATTTGAAGATATTCTTTTTCCCAATGTTGGCATCTTAGCGCTTAGCATGTCCAATTGCAGTTTCTACAGAAAGAGTGTTTCAGAACGGCTCAATCAAAAGTAAGGTTCAACTCTGTTAGTTGAATGCACAGAACAGAAAGCATTTTCACAGAATGCTACTGTGTAGTTTATATTTGAATATATTCCTTTCTCCACTATTACCCTCTTAGCGCTCCGAATGTCCACTTGCATTTTCTACAGAAAGAGTGTTCAGAACTGCGCAATCAAAAGTATGGTTTAATTCTGTTAGCTTAATGAACATATCAGAAATAAGTTTCACACAATGCTTCTGTGTAGTTTTTATTTGAAGATATTATTTTTCCCAATATAGGCCTTTTAGCGCTCAGAATGTCCAATTGCAGTTTCTACAGAAAGAGTGTTTCAGAAAGGCTCAATCAAAAGTAAGGTTCAACTCTGTTAGTTGAATGCGCAGAACAGAAAGAAATTTCATACAATGCTTCTGTGTAGTTTATATTTGAAGATATTCTTTTTTCCACTATTACCCACTTGGCGCTACGAATGTCCAGTTGCATTTTCTACAGACAGAGTGTTTCAAAACTGCTCAATCAAAAGTATGGTTTAACTCTGTTAGCTGAATGCTCAGATCAGAAAGAATTTTCACAGAATGCTACTGTGTAGTTTATATTTGAATATATTCCTTTCTCCACTATTACCCTCTTAGCGCTCCGAATGTCCACTTGCATTTTCTACAGAAAGAGTGTTCAGAACTGCGCAATCAAAAGTATGGTTTAACTCTGTTAGCTTAATGAACATATCAGAAATAAGTTTCACACAATGCTTCTGTGTAGTTTTTATTTGAAGATATTATTTTTCCCAATATAGGCCTCTTAGCGCTCAGAATGTCCAATTGCAGTTTCTACAGAAAGAGTGTTTCAGAAAGGCTCAATCAAAAGTAAGGTTCAACTCTGTTAGTTGAATGCACAGAACAGAAAGAAATTTCATACAATGCTTCTGTGTAGTTTATATTTGAATATATTCCTTTTTCCACTACTACTCTCTTAGCGCTCAAAATGTCCAGTTGCATTTTCTACAGAAAGAGTGTTCAGATCTGCTCAATCAAAAGTATGGTTTAACTCTGTTAGCTGAATGCACAGATCAGAAAGAAGTTTCACAGAATGATTCTGTGTAGTTTATATTTGGAGACATTCCTTTTTCCACTATTACCCTCTTAGCGCTCCGAATCTCCACTTGCATTTTCTACAGAAAGAGTGTTTCAGTACGGCTCAATCAAAACTAAGGTTCAAATCTTTTAGTTGAACAAACAGAACAGAAAGAAGTTTCACACAATTCTTCTGTGTAGTTTTTATTTGTAGACATTCTTTTTCCCAATATAGGCCTCTTAGCGCTCAGAATGTCCAATTGCAGTTTCTACAGAAAGAGTGTTTCAGAACGGCTCAATCAAAAGTAAGCTTCAACTCTGTTAGTTGAATGTACAGAACAGAAAGAAGTTTCATACAATGCTTTTGTGTAGTTTATATTTGAACATATTCTTTTTTCCTCTATTACCCACTTAGCGCTACGAATGTCCAGTTGCATTTTCTACAGACAGAGTGTTTCAAAACTGCTCAATCAAAAGTATGGTTTAACTCTGTTAGCTGTATGCTCAGATCAGAAAGAAGTTTCACAGAATGCTTCTGTGTAGTTTATATTTGAATATATTCCTTTTTCCACTACTACGCTCTTAGCGCTCCAAATGTCCAGTTGCATTTTCAACAGAAAGAGTGTTCAGATCTGCTCAGTCAAAAGAATTGTTTAACTCTGTTAGCTGAATGCACAGATCAGAAAGAAGTTTCACCGAATGATTCTGTGTAGTTTATATTTGAAGACATTCCTTTTTCCACTATTACCCTCTTAGCGCTCCGAATCTCCACTTGCATTTTCTACGAAAAGAGTGTTTCATAACTGCTCAATCAAAAATATGTTTTATCTCTGTTAACTGAATTTACAGATCAGAAATAAGTTTCACAGAATGTATCTGTATAGTTTTTATTTGAAGATATTCTTTTTCCCAATGTAGGCCTCTTAGCGCTTAGCATGTCCAATTGCAGTTTCTACAGAAAGAGTGTTTCAGAACGACTCAATCAAAAGTAAGGTTCAACACTGTTAGTTGAATGCACAGAACAGAAAGAATTTTCACAGAATGCTACTGTGTAGTTTATATTTGAATATATTCCTTTTTCCACTATTACCCTCTTAGCGCTCCGAATGTCCACTTGCATTTTCTACAGAAAGAGTGTTCAGAACTGCGCAATCAAAAGTATGGTTTAACTCTGTTAGCTTAATGAACATATCAGAAATAAGTTTCCCACAATGCTTCTGTGTAGTTTTTATTTGAAGATATTATTTTTCCCAATAGAGGCCTCTTAGCGCTCAGAATGTCCAATTGCAGTTTCTACAGAAAGAGTGTTTCAGAAAGGCTCAATCAAAAGTAAGGTTCAACTCTGTTAGTTGAATGCACAGAACAGAAAGAAGTTTCATACAATGCTTCTGTGTAGTTTATATTTGAACATATTCTTTTTTCCACTATTACCCACTTAGCGCTACGAATGTCCAGTTGCATTTTCTACAGACAGAATGTTTCAAAACTGCTCAATCAAAAGTATGGTTTAACTCTGTTAGCTGAATGCTCAGATCAGAAAGAAGTTTCACAGAATGCTTCTCTGTAGTTTATATTTGAATATATTCCTTTTTCCACTACTACTCTCTTAGCGCTCCAAATGTCCTGTTGCATTTTCTACAGAAAGAGTGTTCAGATCTGCTCAATCAAAAGTATGGTTTAACTCTGTTAGCTGAATGCACAGATCAGAAAGAAGTTTCACAGAATGATTCTGTGTAGTTTATATTTGGAGACATTCCTTTTTCCACTATTACCCTCTTAGCGCTACGAATCTCCACTTGCATTTTCTACAGAAAGAGTGTTTCAGAACGGCTCAATCAAAACTAAGGTTCAACTCTTTTAGTTGAACAAACAGAACAGAAAGAAGTTTCACACAATTCTTCTGTGTAGTTTTTATTTGTAGACATTCTTTTTCCCAATATAGGCCTCTTAGCGCTCAGAATGTCCAATTGCAGTTTCTACAGAAAGAGTGTTTCAGAACGGCACAATCAAAAGTAAGGTTCAACTCTGTTAGTTGAATGCACAGAACAGAAAGAAGTTTCATACAATGCTTCTGTGTAGTTCATATTTGAACATATTCTTTTTTCCACTATTACCCACTTAGCGCTACGAATGTCCAGTTGCATTTTCTACAGACAGAGTGTTTCAAAACTGCTCAATCAAAAGTATGGTTTAACTCTGTTAGCTGAATGCTCAGATCAGAAAGAAGTTTCACAGAATGCTTCTGTGTAGTTTATATTTGAATATATTCCTTTTTCCACTACTACTCTCTTAGCGCTCCAAATGTCCAGTTGCATTTTCTACAGAAAGAGTGTTCAGATCTGCTCAATCAAAAGTATGGTTTAACTCTGTTAGCTGAATGCACAGATCAGAAAGAAGTTTCACAGAATGATTCTGTGTAGTTTATATTTGGAGACATTCCTTTTTCCACTATTACCCTCTTAGCGCTCCGAATCTCCACTTGCATTTTCTACAGAAAGAGTGTTTCAGAACGGCTCAATCAAAACTAAGGTTCAACACTTTTAGTTGAACAAACAGAACAGAAATTAGTTTCACACAATTCTTCTGTGTAGTTTTTATTTGTAGACATTCTTTTTCCCAATATAGGCCTCTTAGCGCTCAGAATGTCCAATTGCAGTTTCTACAGAAAGAGTGTTTCAGAACGGCTCAATCAAAAGTAAGGTTCAACTCTGTTAGTTGAATGCACAGAACAGAAAGAAGTTTCATACAATGCTTCTGTGTAGTTTATATTTGAACATATTCTTTTTTCCACTATTACCCACTTAGCGCTACGAATGTCCAGTTGCATTTTCTAGAGACAGAGTGTTTCAAAACTGCTCAATCAAAAGTATGGTTTAACTCTGTTAGCTGAATGCTCAGATCAGAAAGAAGTTTCACAGAATGCTTCTGTGTAGTTTATATTTGAACATATTCTTTTTTCCACTATTACCCACTTAGCGCTACGAATGTCCAGTTGCATTTTCTACAGACAGAGTGTTTCAAAACTGCTCAATCAAAAGTATGGTTTAACTCTGTTAGCTGAATGCTCAGATCAGAAAGAAGTTTCACGGAATGCTTCTGTGTAGTTTATATATGAATATATTCCTTTTTCCACTAATACGCTCTTAGCGCTCCAAATGTCCAGTTGCATTTTCAACAGAAAGAGTGTTCAGATCTGCTAAATCAAAAGTATGGTTTAACTCTCTTAGCTGAATGCACAGATCAGAAAGAAGTTTCACCGAATGATTCTGTGTAGTTTATATTTGAAGACATTCCTTTTTCCACTATTACCCTCTTAGCGCTCCGAATCTCCACTTGCATTTTCTACAAAAAGAGTGTTTCATAACTGCTCAATCAAAAATATGTTTTATCTCTGTTAACTGAATTTACAAATCAGAAATAAGTTTCACAGAATGCATCTGTGTAGTTTTTATTTGAAGATATTCTTTTTCCCAATGTAGGCCTCTTAGCGCTTAGCATGTCCAATTGCAGTTTCTACAGAAAGAGTGTTTCAGAACGGCTCAATCAAAAGTAAGGTTCAACTCTGTTAGTTGAATGCACAGAACAGAAAGAATTTTCACAGAATGCTACTGTGTAGTTTATATTTGAATATATTCCTTTTTCCACTATTACCCTCTTAGCGCTCCGAATGTCCACTTGCATTTTCTACAGAAAGAGTGATCAGAACTGCGCAATCAAAAGTATGGTTTAACTCTCTTAGCTTAATGAACATATCAGAAATAAGTTTCCCACAATGCTTCTGTGTAGTTTTTATTTGAAGATATTATTTTTCCCAATAGAGGCCTCTTAGCGCTCAGAATGTCCAATTGCAGTTTCTACAGAAAGAGTGTTTCAGAAAGGCTCAATCAAAAGTAAGGTTCAACTCTGTTAGTTGAATGCACAGAACAGAAAGAAGTTTCATACAATGCTTCTGAGTAGTTTATATTTGAACATATTCTTTTTTCCACTATTACCCACTTAGCGCTACGAATGTCCAGTTGCATTTTCTACAGACAGAGTGTTTCAAAACTGCTCAATCAAAAGTATGGTTTAACTCTGTTAGCTGTATGCTCAGATCAGAAAGAAGTTTCACAGAATGCTTCTGTGTAGTTTATATTTGAATATATTCCTTTTTCCACTACTACGCTCTTAGCGCTCCAAATGTCCAGTTGCATTTTCAACAGAAAGAGTGTTCAGATCTGCTCAATCAAAAGAATTGTTTAACTCTGTTAGCTGAATGCACAGATCAGAAAGAAGTTTCACCGAATGATTCTGTGTAGTTTATATTTGAAGACATTCCTTTTTCCACTATTACCCTCTTAGCGCTCCGAATCTCCACTTGCATTTTCTACGAAAAGAGTGTTTCATAACTGCTCAATCAAAAATATGTTTTATCTCTGTTAACTGAATTTACAGATCAGAAATAAGTTTCACAGAATGTATCTGTATAGTTTTTATTTGAAGATATTCTTTTTCCCAATGTAGGCCTCTTAGCGCTTAGCATGTCCAATTGCAGTTTCTACAGAAAGAGTGTTTCAGAACGACTCAATCAAAAGTAAGGTTCAACACTGTTAGTTGAATGCACAGAACAGAAAGAATTTTCACAGAATGCTACTGTGTAGTTTATATTTGAATATATTCCTTTTTCCACTATTACCCTCTTAGCGCTCCGAATGTCCACTTGCATTTTCTACAGAAAGAGTGTTCAGAACTGCGCAATCAAAAGTATGGTTTAACTCTGTTAGCTTAATGAACATATCAGAAATAAGTTTCCCACAATGCTTCTCTGTAGTTTTTATTTGAAGATATTATTTTTCCCAATAGAGGCCTCTTAGCGCTCAGAATGTCCAATTGCAGTTTCTACAGAAAGAGTGTTTCAGAAAGGCTCAATCAAAAGTAAGGTTCAACTCTGTTAGTTGAATGCACAGAACAGAAAGAAGTTTCATACAATGCTTCTGTGTAGTTTATATTTGAACATATTCTTTTTTCCACTATTACCCACTTAGCGCTACGAATGTCCAGTTGCATTTTCTACAGACAGAATGTTTCAAAACTGCTCAATCAAAAGTATGGTTTAACTCTGTTAGCTGAATGCTCAGATCAGAAAGAAGTTTCACAGAATGCTTCTCTGTAGTTTATATTTGAATATATTCCTTTTTCCACTACTACTCTCTTAGCGCTCCAAATGTCCTGTTGCATTTTCTACAGAAAGAGTGTTCAGATCTGCTCAATCAAAAGTATGGTTTAACTCTGTTAGCTGAATGCACAGATCAGAAAGAAGTTTCACAGAATGATTCTGTGTAGTTTATATTTGGAGACATTCCTTTTTCCACTATTACCCTCTTAGCGCTCCGAATCTCCACTTGCATTTTCTACAGAAAGAGTGTTTCAGAACGGCTCAATCAAAACTAAGGTTCAACTCTTTTAGTTGAACAAACAGAACAGAAAGAAGTTTCACACAATTCTTCTGTGTAGTTTTTATTTGTAGACATTCTTTTTCCCAATATAGGCCTCTTAGCGCTCAGAATGTCCAATTGCAGTTTCTACAGAAAGAGTGTTTCAGAACGGCACAATCAAAAGTAAGGTTCAACTCTGTTAGTTGAATGCACAGAACAGAAAGAAGTTTCATACAATGCTTCTGTGTAGTTCATATTTGAACATATTCTTTTTTCCACTATTACCCACTTAGCGCTACGAATGTCCAGTTGCATTTTCTACAGACAGAGTGTTTCAAAACTGCTCAATCAAAAGTATGGTTTAACTCTGTTAGCTGAATGCTCAGATCAGAAAGAAGTTTCACAGAATGCTTCTGTGTAGTTTATATTTGAATATATTCCTTTTTCCACTACTACTCTCTTAGCGCTCCAAATGTCCAGTTGCATTTTCTACAGAAAGAGTGTTCAGATCTGCTCAATCAAAAGCATGTTTTAACTCTGTTAGCTGAATGCACAGATCAGAAAGAAGTTTCACAGAATGATTCTGTGTAGTTTATATTTGGAGACATTCCTTTTTCCACTATTACCCTCTTAGCGCTCCGAATCTCCACTTGCATTTTCTACAGAAAGAGTGTTTCAGAACGGCTCAATCAAAACTAAGGTTCAACACTTTTAGTTGAACAAACAGAACAGAAATTAGTTTCACACAATTCTTCTGTGTAGTTTTTATTTGTAGACATTCTTTTTCCCAATATAGGCCTCTTAGCGCTCAGAATGTCCAATTGCAGTTTCTACAGAAAGAGTGTTTCAGAACGGCTCAATCAAAAGTAAGGTTCAACTCTGTTAGTTGAATGCACAGAACAGAAAGAAGTTTCATACAATGCTTCTGTGTAGTTTATATTTGAACATATTCTTTTTTCCACTATTACCCACTTAGCGCTACGAATGTCCAGTTGCATTTTCTACAGACAGAGTGTTTCAAAACTGCTCAATCAAAAGTATGGTTTAACTCTGTTAGCTGAATGCTCAGATCAGAAAGAAGTTTCACAGAATGCTTCTGTGTAGTTTATATTTGAACATATTCTTTTTTCCACTATTACCCACTTAGCGCTACGAATGTCCAGTTGCATTTTCTACAGACAGAGTGTTTCAAAACTGCTCAATCAAAAGTATGGTTTAACTCTGTTAGCTGAATGCTCAGATCAGAAAGAAGTTTCACGGAATGCTTCTGTGTAGTTTATATATGAATATATTATTTTTTCCACTAATACGCTCTTAGCGCTCCAAATGTCCAGTTGCATTTTCAACAGAAAGAGTGTTCAGATCTGCTAAATCAAAAGTATGGTTTAACTCTCTTAGCTGAATGCACAGATCAGAAAGAAGTTTCACCGAATGATTCTGTGTAGTTTATATTTGAAGACATTCCTTTTTCCACTATTACCCTCTTAGCGCTCCGAATCTCCACTTGCATTTTCTACAAAAAGTGTGTTTCATAACTGCTCAATCAAAAATATGTTTTATCTCTGTTAACTGAATTTACAAATCAGAAATAAGTTTCACAGAATGCATCTGTGTAGTTTTTATTTGAAGATATTCTTTTTCCCAATGTAGGCCTCTTAGCGCTTAGCATGTCCAATTGCAGTTTCTACAGAAAGAGTGTTTCAGAACGGCTCAATCAAAAGTAAGGTTCAACTCTGTTAGTTGAATGCACAGAACAGAAAGAATTTTCACAGAATGCTACTGTGTAGTTTATATTTGAATATATTCCTTTTTCCACTATTACCCTCTTAGCGCTCCGAATGTCCACTTGCATTTTCTACAGAAAGAGTGATCAGAACTGCGCAATCAAAAGTATGGTTTAACTCTCTTAGCTTAATGAACATATCAGAAATAAGTTTCCCACAATGCTTCTGTGTAGTTTTTATTTGAAGATATTATTTTTCCCAATAGAGGCCTCTTAGCGCTCAGAATGTCCAATTGCAGTTTCTACAGAAAGAGTGTTTCAGAAAGGCTCAATCAAAAGTAAGGTTCAACTCTGTTAGTTGAATGCACAGAACAGAAAGAAGTTTCATACAATGCTTCTGAGTAGTTTATATTTGAACATATTCTTTTTTCCACTATTACCCACTTAGCGCTACGAATGTCCAGTTGCATTTTCTACAGACAGAGTGTTTCAAAACTGCTCAATCAAATGTATGGTTTAACTCTGTTAGCTGTATGCTCAGATCAGAAAGAAGTTTCACAGAATGCTTCTGTGTAGTTTATATTTGAATATATTCCTTTTTCCACTACTACGCTCTTAGCGCTCCAAATGTCCAGTTGCATTTTCAACAGAAAGAGTGTTCAGATCTGCTCAATCAAAAGAATTGTTTAACTCTGTTAGCTGAATGCACAGATCAGAAAGAAGTTTCACCGAATGATTCTGTGTAGTTTATATTTGAAGACATTCCTTTTTCCACTATTACCCTCTTAGCGCTCCGAATCTCCACTTGCATTTTCTACGAAAAGAGTGTTTCATAACTGCTCAATCAAAAATATGTTTTATCTCTGTTAACTGAATTTACAGATCAGAAATAAGTTTCACAGAATGTATCTGTATAGTTTTTATTTGAAGATATTCTTTTTCCCAATGTAGGCCTCTTAGCGCTTAGCATGTCCAATTGCAGTTTCTACAGAAAGAGTGTTTCAGAACGACTCAATCAAAAGTAAGGTTCAACACTGTTAGTTGAATGCACAGAACAGAAAGAATTTTCACAGAATGCTACTGTGTAGTTTATATTTGAATATATTCCTTTTTCCACTATTACCCTCTTAGCGCTCCGAATGTCCACTTGCATTTTCTACAGAAAGAGTGTTCAGAACTGCGCAATCAAAAGTATGGTTTAACTCTGTTAGCTTAATGAACATATCAGAAATAAGTTTCCCACAATGCTTCTGTGTAGTTTTTATTTGAAGATATTATTTTTCCCAATAGAGGCCTCTTAGCGCTCAGAATGTCCAATTGCAGTTTCTACAGAAAGAGTGTTTCAGAAAGGCTCAATCAAAAGTAAGGTTCAACTCTGTTAGTTGAATGCACAGAACAGAAAGAAGTTTCATACAATGCTTCTGTGTAGTTTATATTTGAACATATTCTTTTTTCCACTATTACCCACTTAGCGCTACGAATGTCCAGTTGCATTTTCTACAGACAGAATGTTTCAAAACTGCTCAATCAAAAGTATGGTTTAACTCTGTTAGCTGAATGCTCAGATCAGAAAGAAGTTTCACAGAATGCTTCTCTGTAGTTTATATTTGAATATATTCCTTTTTCCACTACTACTCTCTTAGCGCTCCAAATGTCCTGTTGCATTTTCTACAGAAAGAGTGTTCAGATCTGCTCAATCAAAAGTATGGTTTAACTCTGTTAGCTGAATGCACAGATCAGAAAGAAGTTTCACAGAATGATTCTGTGTAGTTTATATTTGGAGACATTCCTTTTTCCACTATTACCCTCTTAGCGCTCCGAATCTCCACTTGCATTTTCTACAGAAAGAGTGTTTCAGAACGGCTCAATCAAAACTAAGGTTCAACTCTTTTAGTTGAACAAACAGAACAGAAAGAAGTTTCACACAATTCTTCTGTGTAGTTTTTATTTGTAGACATTCTTTTTCCCAATATAGGCCTCTTAGCGCTCAGAATGTCCAATTGCAGTTTCTACAGAAAGAGTGTTTCAGAACGGCACAATCAAAAGTAAGGTTCAACTCTGTTAGTTGAATGCACAGAACAGAAAGAAGTTTCATACAATGCTTCTGTGTAGTTCATATTTGAACATATTCTTTTTTCCACTATTACCCACTTAGCGCTACGAATGTCCAGTTGCATTTTCTACAGACAGAGTGTTTCAAAACTGCTCAATCAAAAGTATGGTTTAACTCTGTTAGCTGAATGCTCAGATCAGAAAGAAGTTTCACAGAATGCTTCTGTGTAGTTTATATTTGAATATATTCCTTTTTCCACTACTACTCTCTTAGCGCTCCAAATGTCCAGTTGCATTTTCTACAGAAAGAGTGTTCAGATCTGCTCAATCAAAAGTATGGTTTAACTCTGTTAGCTGAATGCACAGATCAGAAAGAAGTTTCACAGAATGATTCTGTGTAGTTTATATTTGGAGACATTCCTTTTTCCACTATTACCCTCTTAGCGCTCCGAATCTCCACTTGCATTTTCTACAGAAAGAGTGTTTCAGAACGGCTCAATCAAAACTAAGGTTCAACACTTTTAGTTGAACAAACAGAACAGAAATTAGTTTCACACAATTCTTCTGTGTAGTTTTTATTTGTAGACATTCTTTTTCCCAATATAGGCCTCTTAGCGCTCAGAATGTCCAATTGCAGTTTCTACAGAAAGAGTGTTTCAGAACGGCTCAATCAAAAGTAAGGTTCAACTCTGTTAGTTGAATGCACAGAACAGAAAGAAGTTTCATACAATGCTTCTGTGTAGTTTATATTTGAACATATTCTTTTTTCCACTATTACCCACATAGCGCTACGAATGTCCAGTTGCATTTTCTACAGACAGAGTGTTTCAAAACTGCTCAATCAAAAGTATGGTTTAACTCTGTTAGCTGAATGCTCAGATCAGAAAGAAGTTTCACAGAATGCTTCTGTGTAGTTTATATTTGAACATATTCTTTTTTCCACTATTACCCACTTAGCGCTACGAATGTCCAGTTGCATTTTCTACAGACAGAGTGTTTCAAAACTGCTCAATCAAAAGTATGGTTTAACTCTGTTAGCTGAATGCTCAGATCAGAAAGAAGTTTCACGGAATGCTTCTGTGTAGTTTATATATGAATATATTCCTTTTTCCACTAATACGCTCTTAGCGCTCCAAATGTCCAGTTGCATTTTCAACAGAAAGAGTGTTCAGATCTGCTAAATCAAAAGTATGGTTTAACTCTCTTAGCTGAATGCACAGATCAGAAAGAAGTTTCACCGAATGATTCTGTGTAGTTTATATTTGAAGACATTCCTTTTTCCACTATTACCCTCTTAGCGCTCCGAATCTCCACTTGCATTTTCTACAAAAAGAGTGTTTCATAACTGCTCAATCAAAAATATGTTTTATCTCTGTTAACTGAATTTACAAATCAGAAATAAGTTTCACAGAATGCATCTGTGTAGTTTTTATTTGAAGATATTCTTTTTCCCAATGTAGGCCTCTTAGCGCTTAGCATGTCCAATTGCAGTTTCTACAGAAAGAGTGTTTCAGAACGGCTCAATCAAAAGTAAGGTTCAACTCTGTTAGTTGAATGCACAGAACAGAAAGAATTTTCACAGAATGCTACTGTGTAGTTTATATTTGAATATATTCCTTTTTCCACTATTACCCTCTTAGCGCTCCGAATGTCCACTTGCATTTTCTACAGAAAGAGTGATCAGAACTGCGCAATCAAAAGTATGGTTTAACTCTCTTAGCTTAATGAACATATCAGAAATAAGTTTCCCACAATGCTTCTGTGTAGTTTTTATTTGAAGATATTATTTTTCCCAATAGAGGCCTCTTAGCGCTCAGAATGTCCAATTGCAGTTTCTACAGAAAGAGAGTTTCAGAAAGGCTCAATCAAAAGTAAGGTTCAACTCTGTTAGTTGAATGCACAGAACAGAAAGAAGTTTCATACAATGCTTCTGTGTAGTTTATATTTGAACATATTCTTTTTTCCACTATTACCCACTTAGCGCTACGAATGTCCAGTTGCATTTTCTACAGACAGAATGTTTCAAAACTGCTCAATCAAAAGTATGGTTTAACTCTGTTAGCTGAATGCTCAGATCAGAAAGAAGTTTCACAGAATGCTTCTCTGTAGTTTATATTTGAATATATTCCTTTTTCCACTACTACTCTCTTAGCGCTCCAAATGTCCTGTTGCATTTTCTACAGAAAGAGTGTTCAGATCTGCTCAATCAAAAGTATGGTTTAACTCTGTTAGCTGAATGCACAGATCAGAAAGAAGTTTCACAGAATGATTCTGTGTAGTTTATATTTGGAGACATTCCTTTTTCCACTATTACCCTCTCAGCGCTCCGAATCTCCACTTGCATTTTCTACAGAAAGAGTGTTTCAGAACGGCTCAATCAAAACTAAGGTTCAACTCTTTTAGTTGAACAAACAGAACAGAAATTAGTTTCACACAATTCTTCTGTGTAGTTTTTATTTGTAGACATTCTTTTTCCCAATATAGGCCTCTTAGCGCTCAGAATGTCCAATTGCAGTTTCTACAGAAAGAGTGTTTCAGAACGGCTCAATCAAAAGTAAGGTTCAACTCTGTTAGTTGAATGCACAGAACAGAAAGAAGTTTCATACAATGCTTCTGTGTAGTTTATATTTGAACATATTCTTTTTTCCACTATTACCCACTTAGCGCTACGAATGTCCAGTTGCATTTTCTACAGACAGAGTGTTTCAAAACTGCTCAATCAAAAGTATGGTTTAACTCTGTTAGCTGAATGCTCAGATCAGAAAGAAGTTTCACAGAATGCTTCTGTGTAGTTTATATTTGAATATATTCCTTTTTCCACTACTACGCTCTTAGCGCTCCAAATGTCCAGTTGCATTTTCAACAGAAAGAGTGTTCAGATCTGCTCAATCAAAAGAATGGTTTAACTCTGTTAGCTGAATGCACAGATCAGAACGAAGTTTCACCGAATGATTCTGTGTAGTTTATATTTGAAGACATTTCTTTTTCCACTATTACTCTCTTAGCGCTCCGAATCTCCACTTGCATTTTCTACGAAAAGAGTGTTTCTTAACTGCTCAATCAAAAATATGTTTTATCTCTGTTAACTGAATTTACAGATCAGAAATAAGTTTCACAGAATGCATCTGTGTAGTTTTTATTTGAAGATATTCTTTTTCCCAATGTAGGCCTCTTAGCGCTTAGCATGTCCAATTGCAGTTTCTACAGAAAGAGTGTTTCAGAACGGCTCAATCAAAAGTAAGGTTCAACTCTGTTAGTTGAATGCACAGAACAGAAAGAATTTTCACAGAATGCTACTGTGTAGTTTATATTTGAATATATTCCTTTTTCCACTATTACCCTCTTAGCGCTCCGAATGTCCACTTGCATTTTCTACAGAAAGAGTGTTCAGAACTGCGCAATCAAAAGTATGGTTTAACTCTGTTAGCTTAATGAACATATCAGAAATAAGTTTCACACAATGCTTCTGTGTAGTTTTTATTTGAAGATATTATTTTTTCCAAAAGAGGCCTCTTAGCGCTCAGAATGTCCAATTGCAGTTTCTACAGAAAGAGTGTTTCAGAAAGGCTCAATCAAAAGTAAGGTTCAACTCTGTTAGTTGAATGCACAGAACAGAAAGAAGTTTCATACAATGCTTCTGAGTAGTTTATATTTGAACATATTCTTTTTTCCACTATTACCCACTTAGCGCTACGAATGTCCAGTTGCATTTTCTACAGACAGAGTGTTTCAAAACTGCTCAATCAAATGTATGGTTTAACTCTGTTAGCTGTATGCTCAGATCAGAAAGAAGTTTCACAGAATGCTTCTGTGTAGTTTATATTTGAATATATTCCTTTTTCCACTACTACGCTCTTAGCGCTCCAAATGTCCAGTTGCATTTTCAACAGAAAGAGTGTTCAGATCTGCTCAATCAAAAGAATTGTTTAACTCTGTTAGCTGAATGCACAGATCAGAAAGAAGTTTCACCGAATGATTCTGTGTAGTTTATATTTGAAGACATTCCTTTTTCCACTATTACCCTCTTAGCGCTCCGAATCTCCACTTGCATTTTCTACGAAAAGAGTGTTTCATAACTGCTCAATCAAAAATATGTTTTATCTCTGTTAACTGAATTTACAGATCAGAAATAAGTTTCACAGAATGTATCTGTATAGTTTTTATTTGAAGATATTCTTTTTCCCAATGTAGGCCTCTTAGCGCTTAGCATGTCCAATTGCAGTTTCTACAGAAAGAGTGTTTCAGAACGACTCAATCAAAAGTAAGGTTCAACACTGTTAGTTGAATGCACAGAACAGAAAGAATTTTCACAGAATGCTACTGTGTAGTTTATATTTGAATATATTCCTTTTTCCACTATTACCCTCTTAGCGCTCCGAATGTCCACTTGCATTTTCTACAGAAAGAGTGTTCAGAACTGCGCAATCAAAAGTATGGTTTAACTCTGTTAGCTTAATGAACATATCAGAAATAAGTTTCCCACAATGCTTCTGTGTAGTTTTTATTTGAAGATATTATTTTTCCCAATAGAGGCCTCTTAGCGCTCAGAATGTCCAATTGCAGTTTCTACAGAAAGAGTGTTTCAGAAAGGCTCAATCAAAAGTAAGGTTCAACTCTGTTAGTTGAATGCACAGAACAGAAAGAAGTTTCATACAATGCTTCTGTGTAGTTTATATTTGAACATATTCTTTTTTCCACTATTACCCACTTAGCGCTACGAATGTCCAGTTGCATTTTCTACAGACAGAATGTTTCAAAACTGCTCAATCAAAAGTATGGTTTAACTCTGTTAGCTGAATGCTCAGATCAGAAAGAAGTTTCACAGAATGCTTCTCTGTAGTTTATATTTGAATATATTCCTTTTTCCACTACTACTCTCTTAGCGCTCCAAATGTCCTGTTGCATTTTCTACAGAAAGAGTGTTCAGATCTGCTCAATCAAAAGTATGGTTTAACTCTGTTAGCTGAATGCACAGATCAGAAAGAAGTTTCACAGAATGATTCTGTGTAGTTTATATTTGGAGACATTCCTTTTTCCACTATTACCCTCTTAGCGCTCCGAATCTCCACTTGCATTTTCTACAGAAAGAGTGTTTCAGAACGGCTCAATCAAAACTAAGGTTCAACTCTTTTAGTTGAACAAACAGAACAGAAAGAAGTTTCACACAATTCTTCTGTGTAGTTTTTATTTGTAGACATTCTTTTTCCCAATATAGGCCTCTTAGCGCTCAGAATGTCCAATTGCAGTTTCTACAGAAAGAGTGTTTCAGAACGGCACAATCAAAAGTAAGGTTCAACTCTGTTAGTTGAATGCACAGAACAGAAAGAAGTTTCATAC
Organism: Symphalangus syndactylus; assembly: GCF_028878055.3. Classification (NCBI taxonomy): domain Eukaryota; kingdom Metazoa; phylum Chordata; class Mammalia; order Primates; family Hylobatidae; genus Symphalangus; species Symphalangus syndactylus. The sequence continues at coordinate 1,541,289 of NC_072439.2, forward strand.
AATGCTTCTGTGTAGTTCATATTTGAACATATTCTTTTTTCCACTATTACCCACTTAGCGCTACGAATGTCCAGTTGCATTTTCTACAGACAGAGTGTTTCAAAACTGCTCAATCAAAAGTATGGTTTAACTCTGTTAGCTGAATGCTCAGATCAGAAAGAAGTTTCACAGAATGCTTCTGTGTAGTTTATATTTGAATATATTCCTTTTTCCACTACTACTCTCTTAGCGCTCCAAATGTCCAGTTGCATTTTCTACAGAAAGAGTGTTCAGATCTGCTCAATCAAAAGTATGGTTTAACTCTGTTAGCTGAATGCACAGATCAGAAAGAAGTTTCACAGAATGATTCTGTGTAGTTTATATTTGGAGACATTCCTTTTTCCACTATTACCCTCTTAGCGCTCCGAATCTCCACTTGCATTTTCTACAGAAAGAGTGTTTCAGAACGGCTCAATCAAAACTAAGGTTCAACACTTTTAGTTGAACAAACAGAACAGAAATTAGTTTCACACAATTCTTCTGTGTAGTTTTTATTTGTAGACATTCTTTTTCCCAATATAGGCCTCTTAGCGCTCAGAATGTCCAATTGCAGTTTCTACAGAAAGAGTGTTTCAGAACGGCTCAATCAAAAGTAAGGTTCAACTCTGTTAGTTGAATGCACAGAACAGAAAGAAGTTTCATACAATGCTTCTGTGTAGTTTATATTTGAACATATTCTTTTTTCCACTATTACCCACATAGCGCTACGAATGTCCAGTTGCATTTTCTACAGACAGAGTGTTTCAAAACTGCTCAATCAAAAGTATGGTTTAACTCTGTTAGCTGAATGCTCAGATCAGAAAGAAGTTTCACAGAATGCTTCTGTGTAGTTTATATTTGAACATATTCTTTTTTCCACTATTACCCACTTAGCGCTACGAATGTCCAGTTGCATTTTCTACAGACAGAGTGTTTCAAAACTGCTCAATCAAAAGTATGGTTTAACTCTGTTAGCTGAATGCTCAGATCAGAAAGAAGTTTCACGGAATGCTTCTGTGTAGTTTATATATGAATATATTCCTTTTTCCACTAATACGCTCTTAGCGCTCCAAATGTCCAGTTGCATTTTCAACAGAAAGAGTGTTCAGATCTGCTAAATCAAAAGTATGGTTTAACTCTCTTAGCTGAATGCACAGATCAGAAAGAAGTTTCACCGAATGATTCTGTGTAGTTTATATTTGAAGACATTCCTTTTTCCACTATTACCCTCTTAGCGCTCCGAATCTCCACTTGCATTTTCTACAAAAAGAGTGTTTCATAACTGCTCAATCAAAAATATGTTTTATCTCTGTTAACTGAATTTACAAATCAGAAATAAGTTTCACAGAATGCATCTGTGTAGTTTTTATTTGAAGATATTCTTTTTCCCAATGTAGGCCTCTTAGCGCTTAGCATGTCCAATTGCAGTTTCTACAGAAAGAGTGTTTCAGAACGGCTCAATCAAAAGTAAGGTTCAACTCTGTTAGTTGAATGCACAGAACAGAAAGAATTTTCACAGAATGCTACTGTGTAGTTTATATTTGAATATATTCCTTTTTCCACTATTACCCTCTTAGCGCTCCGAATGTCCACTTGCATTTTCTACAGAAAGAGTGATCAGAACTGCGCAATCAAAAGTATGGTTTAACTCTCTTAGCTTAATGAACATATCAGAAATAAGTTTCCCACAATGCTTCTGTGTAGTTTTTATTTGAAGATATTATTTTTCCCAATAGAGGCCTCTTAGCGCTCAGAATGTCCAATTGCAGTTTCTACAGAAAGAGAGTTTCAGAAAGGCTCAATCAAAAGTAAGGTTCAACTCTGTTAGTTGAATGCACAGAACAGAAAGAAGTTTCATACAATGCTTCTGTGTAGTTTATATTTGAACATATTCTTTTTTCCACTATTACCCACTTAGCGCTACGAATGTCCAGTTGCATTTTCTACAGACAGAATGTTTCAAAACTGCTCAATCAAAAGTATGGTTTAACTCTGTTAGCTGAATGCTCAGATCAGAAAGAAGTTTCACAGAATGCTTCTCTGTAGTTTATATTTGAATATATTCCTTTTTCCACTACTACTCTCTTAGCGCTCCAAATGTCCTGTTGCATTTTCTACAGAAAGAGTGTTCAGATCTGCTCAATCAAAAGTATGGTTTAACTCTGTTAGCTGAATGCACAGATCAGAAAGAAGTTTCACAGAATGATTCTGTGTAGTTTATATTTGGAGACATTCCTTTTTCCACTATTACCCTCTCAGCGCTCCGAATCTCCACTTGCATTTTCTACAGAAAGAGTGTTTCAGAACGGCTCAATCAAAACTAAGGTTCAACTCTTTTAGTTGAACAAACAGAACAGAAATTAGTTTCACACAATTCTTCTGTGTAGTTTTTATTTGTAGACATTCTTTTTCCCAATATAGGCCTCTTAGCGCTCAGAATGTCCAATTGCAGTTTCTACAGAAAGAGTGTTTCAGAACGGCTCAATCAAAAGTAAGGTTCAACTCTGTTAGTTGAATGCACAGAACAGAAAGAAGTTTCATACAATGCTTCTGTGTAGTTTATATTTGAACATATTCTTTTTTCCACTATTACCCACTTAGCGCTACGAATGTCCAGTTGCATTTTCTACAGACAGAGTGTTTCAAAACTGCTCAATCAAAAGTATGGTTTAACTCTGTTAGCTGAATGCTCAGATCAGAAAGAAGTTTCACAGAATGCTTCTGTGTAGTTTATATTTGAATATATTCCTTTTTCCACTACTACGCTCTTAGCGCTCCAAATGTCCAGTTGCATTTTCAACAGAAAGAGTGTTCAGATCTGCTCAATCAAAAGAATGGTTTAACTCTGTTAGCTGAATGCACAGATCAGAACGAAGTTTCACCGAATGATTCTGTGTAGTTTATATTTGAAGACATTTCTTTTTCCACTATTACTCTCTTAGCGCTCCGAATCTCCACTTGCATTTTCTACGAAAAGAGTGTTTCTTAACTGCTCAATCAAAAATATGTTTTATCTCTGTTAACTGAATTTACAGATCAGAAATAAGTTTCACAGAATGCATCTGTGTAGTTTTTATTTGAAGATATTCTTTTTCCCAATGTAGGCCTCTTAGCGCTTAGCATGTCCAATTGCAGTTTCTACAGAAAGAGTGTTTCAGAACGGCTCAATCAAAAGTAAGGTTCAACTCTGTTAGTTGAATGCACAGAACAGAAAGAATTTTCACAGAATGCTACTGTGTAGTTTATATTTGAATATATTCCTTTTTCCACTATTACCCTCTTAGCGCTCCGAATGTCCACTTGCATTTTCTACAGAAAGAGTGTTCAGAACTGCGCAATCAAAAGTATGGTTTAACTCTGTTAGCTTAATGAACATATCAGAAATAAGTTTCACACAATGCTTCTGTGTAGTTTTTATTTGAAGATATTATTTTTTCCAAAAGAGGCCTCTTAGCGCTCAGAATGTCCAATTGCAGTTTCTACAGAAAGAGTGTTTCAGAAAGGCTCAATCAAAAGTAAGGTTCAACTCTGTTAGTTGAATGCACAGAACAGAAAGAAGTTTCATACAATGCTTCTGTGTAGTTTATATTTGAACATATTCTTTTTTCCACTATTACCCACTTAGCGCTACGAATGTCCAGTTGCATTTTCTACAGACAGAGTGTTTCAAAACTGCTCAATCAAAAGTATGGTTTAACTCTGTTAGCTGAATGCTCAGATCAGAAAGAAGTTTCACAGAATGCTTCTGTGTAGTTTATATTTGAATATATTCCTTTTTCCACTACTACTCTCTTAGCGCTCCAAATGTCCAGTTGCATTTTCTACAGAAAGAGTGTTCAGATCTGCTCAATCAAAAGTATGGTTTAACTCTGTTAGCTGCATGCACAGATCAGAAAGAAGTTTCACAGAATGATTCTGTGTAGTTTATATTTGGAGACATTCCTTTTTCCACTATTACCCTCTTAGCGCTCCGAATCTCCACTTGCATTTTCTACAGAAAGAGTGTTTCAGAACGGCTCCATCAAAACTAAGGTTCAACTCTTTTAGTTGAACAAACAGAACAGAAAGAAGTTTCACACAATTCTTCTGTGTAGTTTTTATTTGTAGACATTCTTTTTCCCAATATAGGCCCCTTAGCGCTCAGAATGTCCATTTGCAGTTTCTACAGAAAGAGTGTTTCAGAACGGCTCAATTAAAAGTAAGGTTCAACTCTGTTAGTTGAATGCACAGAACAGAAAGAAGTTTCATACAATGCTTCTGTGTAGTTTATATTTGAACATATTCTTTTTTCCACTATTACCCACTTAGCGCTACGAATGTCCAGTTGCATTTTCTACAGACAGAGTGTTTCAAAACTGCTCAATCAAAATTATGGTTTAACTCTGTTAGCTGAATGCTCAGATCAGAAAGATGTTTCACAGAATGCTTCTGTGTAGTTTATATTTGAATATATTCCTTTTTCCACTACTATGCTCTTAGCGCTCCAAATGTCCAGTTGCATTTTCTACAGAAAGAGTGTTCAGATCTGCTCAATCAAAAGTATGGTTTAACTCTGTTAGCTGAATGCACAGATCAGAAAGAAGTTTCACCGAATGATTCTATGTAGTTTATATTTGAAGACATTCCTTTTTCCAATATTAAACTCTTAGCGCTCCGAATCTCCACTTGCATTTTCTACAAAAAGAGTGTTTCATAACTGCTCAATCAAAAATATGTTTTATCTCTGTTAACTGAATTTACAGATCAGAAATAAGTTTCACAGAATGCATCTGTGTAGTTTTTATTTGAAGATATTCTTTTTCCCAATGTAGGCCTCTTAGCGCTTAGCATGTCCAATTGCAGTTTCTACAGAAAGAGTGTTTCAGAACGGCTCAATCAAAAGTAAGGCTCAACTCTGTTAGTTGAATGCACAGAATAGAAAGAATTTTCACAGAATGCTACTGTGTAGTTTATATTTGAATATATTCCTTTCTCCACTATTACCCTCTTAGCGCTCCGAATGTCCACTTGCATTTTCTACAGAAAGAGTGTTCAGAACTGCGCAATCAAAAGTATGGTTTAACTCTGTTAGCTTAATGAACATATCAGAAATAAGTTTCACACAATGCTTCTGTGTAGTTTTTATTTGAAGATATTATTTTTCCCAATAGAGGCCTTTTAGCTCTCAGAATGTCCAATTGCAGTTTCTACAGAAAGAGTGTTTCAGAAAGGCTCAATCAAAAGTAAGGTTCAACTCTGTTAGTTGAATGCGCAGAACAGAAAGAAATTTCATACAATGCTTCTGTGTAGTTTATATTTGAAGATATTTTTTTCCACTATTACCCACTTGGCGCTACGAATGTCCAGTTGCATTTTCTACAGACAGAGTGTTTCAAAACTGCTCAATCAAAAGTATGGTTTAACTCTGTTAGCTGAATGCTCAGATCAGAAAGAAGTTTCACAGAATGCTTCTGTGTAGTTTATATTTGAATATATTCCTTTTTCCACTACTACTCTCTTAGCGCTCCCAATGTCCAGTTGCATTTTCTACAGAAAGAGTGTTCAGATCTGCTCAATCAAAAGTATGGTTTAACTCTGTTAGCTGAATGCACAGATCAGAAAGAAGTTTCACAGAATGATTCTGTGTAGTTTATATTTGGAGACATTCCTTTTTCCACTATAACCCTCTTAACGCTCCGAATCTCCACTTGCATTATCTACAGAAAGAGTGTTTCAGAACAGCTCAATCAAAACTAAGGTTCAACTCTTTTAGTTGAACAAACAGAACAGAAAGATGTTTCACACAATTCTTCTGTGTAGTTTTTATTTGTAGACATTCTTTTTCCCAATATAGGCCTCTTAGCGCTAAGAATGTCCAATTGCAGTTTCTACAGAAAGAGTGTTTCAGAAAGGCTCAATCAAAAGTAAGGTTCAACTCTGTTAGTTGAATGCACAGAACAGAAAGAAGTTTCATACAATGCTTCTGTGTAGTTTATATTTGAACATATTCTTTTTTCCACTATTACCCACTTAGCTCTACGAATGTCCAGTTGCATTTTCTACAGACAGAGTGTTTCAAAACTGCTCAATCAAAAGTATGGTTTAACTCTGTTAGCTGAATGCTCAGATCAGAAAGAAGTTTCACAGAATGCTTCTGTGTAGTTTATATTTGAATATATTACTTTTTCCACTACTACGCTCTTAGCGCTCCAAATGTCCAGTTGCATTTCCTACAGAAAGAGGGTTCAGATCTGCTCAATCAAAAGTATGGTTTAACTCTGTTAGCTGAATGCACAGATCAGAAAGAAGTTTCACCGAATGATTCTGTGTAGTTTATATTTGAAGACATTCCTTTTTCCAATATTACCCTCTTAGCGCTCCGAATCTCCACTTGCATTTTCTACAAAAAGAGTGTTTCATAACTCCTCAATCAAAAATATGTTTTATCTCTGTTAACTGAATTTACAGATCAGAAATAAGTTTCACAGAATGCATCTGTGTAGTTTTTATTTGAAGATATTCTTTTTCCCAATGTAGGCCTCTTAGCGCTTAGCATGTCCAATTGCAGTTTCTACAGAAAGAGTGTTTCAGAACGGCTCAATTAAAAGTAAGGTTCAACTCTGTTAGTTGAATGCACAGAACAGAAAGTATTTTCACAGAATGCTACTGCGTAGTTTATATTTGAATATATTCCTTTTTCCACTATTACCCTCTTAGCGCTCCGAATGTCCACTTGCATTTTCTACAGAAAGAGTGTTCAGAACTGCACAATCAAAAGTATGGTTTAACTCTGTTAGCTTAATGAACATATCAGAAATAAATTTCACACAATGCTTCTGTGTAGTTTTTATTTGAAGATATTATTTTTCCCAATAGAGGCCTCTTAGCGCTCAGAATGTCCAATTGCTGTTTCTACAGAAAGAGTGTTTCAGAAAGGCTCAATCAAAAGTAGGGTTCAACTCTGTTAGTTGAATGCACAGAACAGAAAGAAGTTTCATACAATGCTTCTGTGTAGTTTATATTTGAACATATTCTTTTTTCCACTATTACCCACTTAGCGCTACGAATGTCCAGTTGCATTTTCTACAGACAGAGTGTTTCAAAACTGCTCAATCAAAAGTATGGTTTAACTCTGTTAGCTGAATGCACAGATCAGAAATAAGTTTCACAGAATGATTCTGTGTAGTTTATATTTGTAGACATTCCTTTTTCCACTATTACCCTCTTAGCGCTCCGAATCTCCACTTGCATTTTCTACAGAAAGAGTGTTTCAGAACGGCTCAATCAAAACTAAGGTTCAACTCTTTTAGTTGAACAAACAGAACAGAAAGAAGTTTCACACAATTCTTCTGTGTAGTTTTTATTTGTAGACATTCTTTTTCCCAATATAGGCCTCTTAGCGCTCAGAATGTCCAATTGCAGTTTCTACAGAAAGAGTGTTTCAGAACGGCTCAATCAAAAGTAAGGTTCAACTCTGTTAGTTGAATGCACAGAACAGAAAGAAGTTTCATACAATGCTTCTGTGTAGTTTATATTTGAACATATTCTTTTTTCCTCTATTACCCTCTTAGCGCTACGAATGTCCAGTTGCATTTTCTACAGACAGAGTGTTTCAAAACTGCTCAATCAAAAGTATGGTTTAACTCTGTTAGCTGAATGCTCAGATCAGAAAGAAGTTTCACAGAATGCTTCTGTGTAGTTTATATTTGAATATATTCCTTTTTCCACTACTACGCTCTTAGCGCTCCAAATGTCCAGTTGCATTTTCTACAGAAAGAGTGTTCAGATCTGCTCAATCAAAACTATGGTTTAACTCTGTTAACTGAATGCACAGATCAGAAAGAAGTTTCACCGAATGATTCTGTGTAGTTTATATTTGAAGACATTCCTTTTTCCACTATTACCCTCTTAGCGCTCCGAATCTCCACTTGCATTTTCTACAAAAAGAGTGTTTCATAACTGCTCAATCAAAAATATGTTTTATCTCTGTTAACTGAATTTACAGATCAGAAATAAGTTTCACAGAATGCATCTGTGTAGTATTTATTTGAAGATATTCTTTTTCTCAATATAGGCCTCTTAGCGCTTAGCATGTCCAATTGCAGTTTCTACAGAAAGAGTGTTTCAGAACGGCTCAATCAAAAGTAAGGTTCAACTCTGTTAGTTGAATGCACAGAACAGAAAGGATTTTCACAGAATGCTACTGTGTAGTTTATAGTTGAATATATTCCTTTCTCCACTATTACCCTCTTAGCGCTCCGAATGTCCACTTGCATTTTCTACAGAAAGAGTGTTCAGAACTGCGCAATCAAAAGTATGGTTTAACTCTGTTAGCTTAATGAACATATCAGAAATAAGTTTCACACAATGCTTCTGTGTAGTTTTTATTTGAAGATATTATTTTTCCCAATATAGGCCTCTTAGGGCTCAGAATGTCCAATTGCAGTTTCTACAGAAAGAGTGTTTCAGAAAGGCTCAATCAAAAGTAAGGTTCAACTCTGTTAGTTGAATGCACAGAACAGAAAGAAATTTCATACAATGATTCTGTGTAGTTTATATTTGAAGATATTCTTTTTTCCACTATTACCCACTTGGCGCTACGAATGCCCAGTTGCATTGTCTACAGACAGAGTGTTTCAAAACTGCTCAATCAAAAGTATGGTTTAACTCTGTTAGCTGAATGCTCAGATCAGAAAGAAGTTTCACAGAATGCTTCTGTGTAGTTTATATTTGAATATATTCCTTTTTCCACTACTACTCTCTTAGCGCTCCAAATGTCCAGTTGCATTTTCTACAGAAAGAGTGTTCAGATCTGCTCAATCAAAAGTATGGTTTAACTCTGTTAGCTGAATGCACAGATCAGAAAGAAGTTTCACAGAATGATTCTGTGTAGTTTATATTTGGAGACATTCCTTTTTCCACTATTACCCTCTTAGCGCTCCGAATCTCCACTTGCATTTTCTACAGAAAGAGTGTTTCAGAACGGCTCAATCAAAACTAAGGTTCAAATCTTTTAGTTGAACAAACAGAACAGAAAGAAGTTTCACACAATTCTTCTGTGTAGTTTTTATTTGTAGACATTCTTTTTCCCAATATAGGCCTCTTAGCGCTCAGAATGTCCAATTGCAGTTTCTACAGAAAGAGTGTTTCAGAGCGGCTCAATCAAAAGTAAGCTTCAACTCTGTTAGTTGAATGTACAGAACAGAAAGAAGTTTCATACAATGCTTCTGTGTAGTTTATATTTGAACATATTCTTTTTTCCTCTATTACCCACTTAGCGCTACGAATGTCCAGTTGCATTTTCTACAGACAGAGTGTTTCAAAACTGCTCAATCTAAAGTATGGTTTAACTCTGTTAGCTGAGTTCTCAGATCAGAAAGAAGTTTCACAGAATGCTTCTGTGTAGTTTATATTTGAATATATTCCTTTTTCCACTACTACACTCTTAGCGCTCCAAATGTCCAGTTGCATTTTCTACAGAAAGAGTGTTCAGATCTGCTCAATCAAAAGTATGGTTTAACTCTGTTAGCTGCATGCACAGATCAGAAAGAAGTTTCACCGAATGATTCTGTGTAGTTTATATTTGAAGACATTCCTTTTTCCACTATTACCCCCTTAGCGCTCCGAATCTCCACTTGCATTTTCTAAAAAAAGAGTGTTTCATAACTGCTCAATCAAAAATATGTTTTATCTCTGTTTACTGAATTTACAGATCAGAAATAAGTTTCACAGAATGCATCTGTGTAGTTTTTATTTGAAGATATTTTTTCCCAATGTAGGCCTCTTAGCGCTTAGCATGTCCAATTGCAGTTTATACAGAAAGAGTGTTTCAGAACGGCTCAATCAAAAGTAAGGTTCAACTCTGTTAGTTGAATGGACAGAACAGAAAGAATTTTCACAGAATGCTACTGTGTAGTTTATATTTGAATATATTCCTTTCTCCACTATTACCCTCTTAGCGCTCCGAATGTCCACTTGCATTTTCTACAGAAAGAGTGTTCAGAACTGCGCAATCAAAAGTATGGTTTAACTCTGTTAGCTTAATGAACATATCAGAAATAAGTTTCACACAATGCTTCTGTGTAGTTTTTATGTGAAGATATTATTTTTCCCAATAGAGGCCTTTTAGCGCTCAGAATGTCCAATTGCAGTTTCTACAGAAAGAGTGTTTCAGAAAGGCTCAATCAAAAGTAAGGTTCAACTCTGTTAGTTGAATGCGCAGAACAGAAAGAAATTTCATACAATGCTTCTGTGTAGTTTATATTTGAAGATATTCTTTTTTCCACTATTACCCACTTGGCGCTACGAATGTCCAGTTGCATTTTCTACAGACAGAGTGTTTCAAAACTGCTCAATCATAAGTATGGTTTAACTCTGTTAGCTGAATGCTCAGATCAGAAAGAAGTTTCACAGAATGCTTCTGTGTAGTTTATGTTTGAATATATTCCTTTTTCCACTACTACTCTCTTAGCGCTCCAAATGTCCAGTTGCATTTTCTACAGAAAGAGTGTTCAGATCTGCTCAATCAAAAGTATGGTTTAACTCTGTTAGCTGAATGCACAGATCAGAAAGAAGTTTCACAGAATGATTCTGTGTAGTTTATATTTGGAGACATTCCTTTTTCCACTATAACCCTCTTAACGCTCCGAATCTCCACTTGCATTATCTACAGAAAGAGTGTTTCAGAACAGCTCAATCAAAACTAAGGTTCAACTCTTTTAGTTGAACAAACAGAACAGAAGGAAGTTTCACACAATTCTTCTGTGTAGTTTTTATTTGTAGACATTCTTTTTCCCAATATAGGCCTCTTAGCGCTAAGAATGTCCAATTGCAGTTTCTACAGAAAGAGTGTTTCAGAAAGGCTCAATCAAAAGTAAGGTTCAACTCTGTTAGTTGAATGCACAGAACAGAAAGAAGTTTCATACAATGCTTCTGTGTAGTTTATATTTGAACATATTCTTTTTTCCACTATTACCCACTTAGCTCTACGAATGTCCAGTTGCATTTTCTACAGACAGAGTGTTTCAAAACTGCTCAATCAAAAGTATGGTTTAACTCTGTTAGCTGAATGCTCAGATCAGAAAGAAGTTTCACAGAATGCTTCTGTGTAGTTTATATTTGAATATATTCCTTTTTCCACTACTACGCTCTTAGCGCTCCAAATGTCCAGTTGCATTTCCTACAGAAAGAGGGTTCAGATCTGCTCAATCAAAAGTATGGTTTAACTCTGTTAGCTGAATGCACAGATCAGAAAGAAGTTTCACCGAATGATTCTGTGTAGTTTATATTTGAAGACATTCCTTTTTCCAATATTACCCTCTTAGCGCTCCGAATCTCCACTTGCATTTTCTACAAAAAGAGTGTTTCATAACTCCTCAATCAAAAATATGTTTTATCTCTGTTAACTGAATTTACAGATCAGAAATAAGTTTCACAGAATGCATCTGTGTAGTTTTTATTTGAAGATATTCTTTTTCCCAATGTAGGCCTCTTAGCGCTTAGCATGTCCAATTGCAGTTTCTACAGAAAGAGTGTTTCAGAACGGCTCAATTAAAAGTAAGGTTCAACTCTGTTAGTTGAATGCACAGAACAGAAAGTATTTTCACAGAATGCTACTGCGTAGTTTATATTTGAATATATTCCTTTTTCCACTATTAACCTCTTAGCGCTCCGAATGTCCACTTGCATTTTCTACAGAAAGAGTGTTCAGAACTGCACAATCAAAAGTATGGTTTAACTCTGTTAGCTTAACGAACATATCAGAAATAAATTTCACACAATGCTTCTGTGTAGTTTTTATTTGAAGATATTATTTTTCCCAATAGAGGCCTCTTAGCGCTCAGAATGTCCAATTGCTGTTTCTACAGAAAGAGTGTTTCAGAAAGGCTCAATCAAAAGTAAGGTTCAACTCTGTTAGTTGAATGCACAGAACAGAAAGAAGTTTCATACAATGCTTCTGTGTAGTTTATATTTGAACATATTCTTTTTTCCACTATTACCCACTTAGCGCTACGAATGTCCAGTTGCATTTTCTACAGACAGAGTGTTTCAAAACTGCTCAATCAAAAGTATGGTTTAACTCTGTTAGCTGAATGCACAGATCAGAAATAAGTTTCACAGAATGATTCTGTGTAGTTTATATTTGTAGACATTCCTTTTTCCACTATTACCCTCTTAGCGCTCCGAATCTCCACTTGCATTTTCTACAGAAAGAGTGTTTCAGAACGGCTCAATCAAAACTAAGGTTCAACTCTTTTAGTTGAACAAACAGAACAGAAAGAAGTTTCACACAATTCTTCTGTGTAGTTTTTATTTGTAGACATTCTTTTTCCCAATATAGGCCTCTTAGCGCTCAGAATGTCCAATTGCAGTTTCTACAGAAAGAGTGTTTCAGAACGGCTCAATCAAAAGTAAGGTTCAACTCTGTTAGTTGAATGCACAGAACAGAAAGAAGTTTCATACAATGCTTCTGTGTAGTTTATATTTGAACATATTCTTTTTTCCACTATTACCCACTTAGCGCTACGAATGTCAAGTTGCATTTTCTACAGACAGAGTGTTTCAAAACTGCTCAATCAAAAGTATGGTTTAACTCTGTTAGCTTTATGCTCAGATCAGAAAGAAGTTTCACAGAATGCTTCTGTGTAGTTTATATTTGAATATATTCCTTTTTCCACTACTACGCTCTTAGCGCTCCAAATGTCCAGTTGCATTTTCAACAGAAAGAGTGTTCAGATCTGCTCAATCAAAAGAATGGTTTAACTCTGTTAGCTGAATGCACAGATCAGAAAGAAGTTTCACCGAATGATTCTGTGTAGTTTATATTTGAAGACATTCCTTTTTCCACTATTACCCTCTTAGCGCTCCGAATCTCCACTTGCATTTTCTACGAAAAGAGTGTTTCATAACTGCTCAATCAAAAATATGTTTTATCTCTGTTAACTGAATTTACAGATCAGAAATAAGTTTCACAGAATGCATCTGTATAGTTTTTATTTGAAGATATTCTTTTTCCCACTGTAGGCCTCTTAGCGCTTAGCATGTCCAATTGCAGTTTCTACAGAACGAGTGTTTCAGAACGGCTCAATCAAAAGTAAGGTTCAAATCTGTTAGTTGAATGCACAGAACAGAAAGAATTTTCACAGAATGCTACTGTGTAGTTTATATTTGAATATATTCCTTTTTCCACTATTACCCTCTTAGCGCTCCGAATGTCCACTTGCATTTTCTACAGAAAGAGTGTTCAGAACTACGCAATCAAAAGTATGGTTTAACTCTGTTAGCTTAATGAACATATCAGAAATATGTTTCACACAATGCTTCTGTGTAGTTTTCATTTGAAGATATTATTTTTCCCAATAGAGGCCTCTTAGCGCTCAGAATGTCCAATTGCAGTTTCTACAGAGAGAGTGTTTCTGAAAGGCTCAATCAAATGTAAGGTTCAACTCTGTTAGTTGAATGCACAGAACAGAAAGAAGTTTCATACAATGCTTCTGTGTAGTTTATATTTGAACATATTCTTTTTTCCACTATTACCCACTTAGCGCTACGAATGTCCAGTTGCATTTTCTACAGACAGAGTGTTTCAAAACTGCTCAATCAAAAGTATGGTTTAACTCTGTTAGCTGAATGCTCAGATCAGAAAGAAGTTTCACGGAATGCTTCTGTGTAGTTTATATTTGAATATATTCCTTTTTCCACTAATACGCTCTTAGCGCTCCAAATGTCCAGTTGCATTTTCAACAGAAAGAGTGTTCAGATCTGCTAAATCAAAAGTATGGTTTAACTCTGTTAGCTGAATGCACAGATCAGAAAGAAGTTTCACCGAATGATTCTGTGTAGTTTATATTTGAAGACATTCCTTTTTCCACTATTACCCTCTTAGCGCTCCGAATCTCCACTTGCATTTTCTACAAAAAGAGTGTTTCATAACTGCTCAATCAAAAATATGTTTTATCTCTGTTAACTGAATTTACAAATCAGAAATAAGTTTCACCGAATGCATCTGTGTAGTTTTTATTTGAAGATATTCTTTTTCCCAATGTAGGCCTCTTAGCGCTTAGCATGTCCAATTGCAGTTTCTACAGAAAGAGTGTTTCAGAACGGCTCAATCAAAAGTAAGGTTCAACTCTGTTAGTTGAATGCACAGAACAGAAAGAATTTTCACAGAATGCTACTGTGTAGTTTATATTTGAATATATTCCTTTTTCCACTATTACCCTCTTAGCGCTCCGAATGTCCACTTGCATTTTCTACAGAAAGAGTGATCAGAACTGCGCAATCAAAAGTATGGTTTAACTCTCTTAGCTTAATGAACATATCAGAAATAAGTTTCCCACAATGCTTCTGTGTAGTTTTTATTTGAAGATATTATTTTTCCCAATAGAGGCCTCTTAGCGCTCAGAATGTCCAATTGCAGTTTCTACAGAAAGAGTGTTTCAGAAAGGCTCAATCAAAAGTAAGGTTCAACTCTGTTAGTTGAATGCACAGAACAGAAAGAAGTTTCATACAATGCTTCTGTGTAGTTTATATTTGAACATATACTTTTTTCCACTATTACCCACTTAGCGCTACGAATGTCCAGTTGCATTTTCTACAGACAGAGTGTTTCAAAACTGCTCAATCAAAAGTATGGTTTAACTCTGTTAGCTGTATGCTCAGATCAGAAAGAAGTTTCACAGAATGCTTCTGTGTAGTTTATATTTGAATATATTCCTTTTTCCACTACTACGCTCTTAGCGCTCCAAATGTCCAGTTGCATTTTCAACAGAAAGAGTGTTCAGATCTGCTCAATCAAAAGAATTGTTTAACTCTGTTAGCTGAATGCACAGATCAGAAAGAAGTTTCACCGAATGATTCTGTGTAGTTTATATTTGAAGACATTCCTTTTTCCACTATTACCCTCTTAGCGCTCCGAATCTCCACTTGCATTTTCTACGAAAAGAGTGTTTCATAACTGCTCAATCAAAAATATGTTTTATCTCTGTTAACTGAATTTACAGATCAGAAATAAGTTTCACAGAATGTATCTGTATAGTTTTTATTTGAAGATATTCTTTTTCCCAATGTAGGCCTCTTAGCGCTTAGCATGTCCAATTGCAGTTTCTACAGAAAGAGTGTTTCAGAACGGCTCAATCAAAAGTAAGGTTCAACACTGTTAGTTGAATGCACAGAACAGAAAGAATTTTCACAGAATGCTACTGTGTAGTTTATATTTGAATATATTCCTTTTTCCACTATTACCCTCTTAGCGCTCCGAATGTCCACTTGCATTTTCTACAGAAAGAGTGTTCAGAACTGCGCAATCAAAAGTATGGTTTAACTCTGTTAGCTTAATGAACATATCAGAAATAAGTTTCCCACAATGCTTCTGTGTAGTTTTTATTTGAAGATATTATTTTTCCCAATAGAGGCCTCTTAGCGCTCAGAATGTCCAATTGCAGTTTCTACAGAAAGAGTGTTTCAGAAAGGCTCAATCAAAAGTAAGGTTCAACTCTGTTAGTTGAATGCACAGAACAGAAAGAAGTTTCACACAATGCTTCTGTGTAGTTTATATTTGAACATATTCTTTTTTCCACTATTACCCACTTAGCGCTACGAATGTCCAGTTGCATTTTCTACAGACAGAATGTTTCAAAACTGCTCAATCAAAAGTATGGTTTAACTCTGTTAGCTGAATGCTCAGATCAGAAAGAAGTTTCACAGAATGCTTCTCTGTAGTTTATATTTGAATATATTCCTTTTTCCACTACTACTCTCTTAGCGCTCCAAATGTCCTGTTGCATTTTCTACAGAAAGAGTGTTCAGATCTGCTCAATCAAAAGTATGGTTTAACTCTGTTAGCTGAATGCACAGATCAGAAAGAAGTTTCACCGAATGATTCTGTGTAGTTTATATTTGAAGACATTCCTTTTTCCAATATTACCCTCTTAGCGCTCCGAATCTCCACTTGCATTTTCTACAAAAAGAGTGTTTCATAACTCCTCAATCAAAAATATGTTTTATCTCTGTTAACTGAATTTACAGATCAGAAATAAGTTTCACAGAATGCATCTGTGTAGTTTTTATTTGAAGATATTCTTTTTCCCAATGTAGGCCTCTTAGCGCTTAGCATGTCCAATTGCAGTTTCTACAGAAAGAGTGTTTCAGAACGGCTCAATTAAAAGTAAGGTTCAACTCTGTTAGTTGAATGCACAGAACAGAAAGTATTTTCACAGAATGCTACTGCGTAGTTTATATTTGAATATATTCCTTTTTCCACTATTACCCTCTTAGCGCTCCGAATGTCCACTTGCATTTTCTACAGAAAGAGTGTTCAGAACTGCACAATCAAAAGTATGGTTTAACTCTGTTAGCTTAATGAACATATCAGAAATAAATTTCACACAATGCTTCTGTGTAGTTTTTATTTGAAGATATTATTTTTCCCAATAGAGGCCTCTTAGCGCTCAGAATGTCCAATTGCTGTTTCTACAGAAAGAGTGTTTCAGAAAGGCTCAATCAAAAGTAGGGTTCAACTCTGTTAGTTGAATGCACAGAACAGAAAGAAGTTTCATACAATGCTTCTGTGTAGTTTATATTTGAACATATTCTTTTTTCCACTATTACCCACTTAGCGCTACGAATGTCCAGTTGCATTTTCTACAGACAGAGTGTTTCAAAACTGCTCAATCAAAAGTATGGTTTAACTCTGTTAGCTGAATGCACAGATCAGAAATAAGTTTCACAGAATGATTCTGTGTAGTTTATATTTGTAGACATTCCTTTTTCCACTATTACCCTCTTAGCGCTCCGAATCTCCACTTGCATTTTCTACAGAAAGAGTGTTTCAGAACGGCTCAATCAAAACTAAGGTTCAACTCTTTTAGTTGAACAAACAGAACAGAAAGAAGTTTCACACAATTCTTCTGTGTAGTTTTTATTTGTAGACATTCTTTTTCCCAATATAGGCCTCTTAGCGCTCAGAATGTCCAATTGCAGTTTCTACAGAAAGAGTGTTTCAGAACGGCTCAATCAAAAGTAAGGTTCAACTCTGTTAGTTGAATGCACAGAACAGAAAGAAGTTTCATACAATGCTTCTGTGTAGTTTATATTTGAACATATTCTTTTTTCCTCTATTACCCTCTTAGCGCTACGAATGTCCAGTTGCATTTTCTACAGACAGAGTGTTTCAAAACTGCTCAATCAAAAGTATGGTTTAACTCTGTTAGCTGAATGCTCAGATCAGAAAGAAGTTTCACAGAATGCTTCTGTGTAGTTTATATTTGAATATATTCCTTTTTCCACTACTACGCTCTTAGCGCTCCAAATGTCCAGTTGCATTTTCTACAGAAAGAGTGTTCAGATCTGCTCAATCAAAACTATGGTTTAACTCTGTTAACTGAATGCACAGATCAGAAAGAAGTTTCACCGAATGATTCTGTGTAGTTTATATTTGAAGACATTCCTTTTTCCACTATTACCCTCTTAGCGCTCCGAATCTCCACTTGCATTTTCTACAAAAAGAGTGTTTCATAACTGCTCAATCAAAAATATGTTTTATCTCTGTTAACTGAATTTACAGATCAGAAATAAGTTTCACAGAATGCATCTGTGTAGTATTTATTTGAAGATATTCTTTTTCTCAATATAGGCCTCTTAGCGCTTAGCATGTCCAATTGCAGTTTCTACAGAAAGAGTGTTTCAGAACGGCTCAATCAAAAGTAAGGTTCAACTCTGTTAGTTGAATGCACAGAACAGAAAGGATTTTCACAGAATGCTACTGTGTAGTTTATAGTTGAATATATTCCTTTCTCCACTATTACCCTCTTAGCGCTCCGAATGTCCACTTGCATTTTCTACAGAAAGAGTGTTCAGAACTGCGCAATCAAAAGTATGGTTTAACTCTGTTAGCTTAATGAACATATCAGAAATAAGTTTCACACAATGCTTCTGTGTAGTTTTTATTTGAAGATATTATTTTTCCCAATATAGGCCTCTTAGGGCTCAGAATGTCCAATTGCAGTTTCTACAGAAAGAGTGTTTCAGAAAGGCTCAATCAAAAGTAAGGTTCAACTCTGTTAGTTGAATGCACAGAACAGAAAGAAATTTCATACAATGATTCTGTGTAGTTTATATTTGAAGATATTCTTTTTTCCACTATTACCCACTTGGCGCTACGAATGCCCAGTTGCATTGTCTACAGACAGAGTGTTTCAAAACTGCTCAATCAAAAGTATGGTTTAACTCTGTTAGCTGAATGCTCAGATCAGAAAGAAGTTTCACAGAATGCTTCTGTGTAGTTTATATTTGAATATATTCCTTTTTCCACTACTACTCTCTTAGCGCTCCAAATGTCCAGTTGCATTTTCTACAGAAAGAGTGTTCAGATCTGCTCAATCAAAAGTATGGTTTAACTCTGTTAGCTGAATGCACAGATCAGAAAGAAGTTTCACAGAATGATTCTGTGTAGTTTATATTTGGAGACATTCCTTTTTCCACTATTACCCTCTTAGCGCTCCGAATCTCCACTTGCATTTTCTACAGAAAGAGTGTTTCAGAACGGCTCAATCAAAACTAAGGTTCAAATCTTTTAGTTGAACAAACAGAACAGAAAGAAGTTTCACACAATTCTTCTGTGTAGTTTTTATTTGTAGACATTCTTTTTCCCAATATAGGCCTCTTAGCGCTCAGAATGTCCAATTGCAGTTTCTACAGAAAGAGTGTTTCAGAGCGGCTCAATCAAAAGTAAGCTTCAACTCTGTTAGTTGAATGTACAGAACAGAAAGAAGTTTCATACAATGCTTCTGTGTAGTTTATATTTGAACATATTCTTTTTTCCTCTATTACCCACTTAGCGCTACGAATGTCCAGTTGCATTTTCTACAGACAGAGTGTTTCAAAACTGCTCAATCTAAAGTATGGTTTAACTCTGTTAGCTGAGTTCTCAGATCAGAAAGAAGTTTCACAGAATGCTTCTGTGTAGTTTATATTTGAATATATTCCTTTTTCCACTACTACACTCTTAGCGCTCCAAATGTCCAGTTGCATTTTCTACAGAAAGAGTGTTCAGATCTGCTCAATCAAAAGTATGGTTTAACTCTGTTAGCTGCATGCACAGATCAGAAAGAAGTTTCACCGAATGATTCTGTGTAGTTTATATTTGAAGACATTCCTTTTTCCACTATTACCCCCTTAGCGCTCCGAATCTCCACTTGCATTTTCTAAAAAAAGAGTGTTTCATAACTGCTCAATCAAAAATATGTTTTATCTCTGTTTACTGAATTTACAGATCAGAAATAAGTTTCACAGAATGCATCTGTGTAGTTTTTATTTGAAGATATTTTTTCCCAATGTAGGCCTCTTAGCGCTTAGCATGTCCAATTGCAGTTTATACAGAAAGAGTGTTTCAGAACGGCTCAATCAAAAGTAAGGTTCAACTCTGTTAGTTGAATGGACAGAACAGAAAGAATTTTCACAGAATGCTACTGTGTAGTTTATATTTGAATATATTCCTTTCTCCACTATTACCCTCTTAGCGCTCCGAATGTCCACTTGCATTTTCTACAGAAAGAGTGTTCAGAACTGCGCAATCAAAAGTATGGTTTAACTCTGTTAGCTTAATGAACATATCAGAAATAAGTTTCACACAATGCTTCTGTGTAGTTTTTATGTGAAGATATTATTTTTCCCAATAGAGGCCTTTTAGCGCTCAGAATGTCCAATTGCAGTTTCTACAGAAAGAGTGTTTCAGAAAGGCTCAATCAAAAGTAAGGTTCAACTCTGTTAGTTGAATGCGCAGAACAGAAAGAAATTTCATACAATGCTTCTGTGTAGTTTATATTTGAAGATATTCTTTTTTCCACTATTACCCACTTGGCGCTACGAATGTCCAGTTGCATTTTCTACAGACAGAGTGTTTCAAAACTGCTCAATCATAAGTATGGTTTAACTCTGTTAGCTGAATGCTCAGATCAGAAAGAAGTTTCACAGAATGCTTCTGTGTAGTTTATGTTTGAATATATTCCTTTTTCCACTACTACTCTCTTAGCGCTCCAAATGTCCAGTTGCATTTTCTACAGAAAGAGTGTTCAGATCTGCTCAATCAAAAGTATGGTTTAACTCTGTTAGCTGAATGCACAGATCAGAAAGAAGTTTCACAGAATGATTCTGTGTAGTTTATATTTGGAGACATTCCTTTTTCCACTATAACCCTCTTAACGCTCCGAATCTCCACTTGCATTATCTACAGAAAGAGTGTTTCAGAACAGCTCAATCAAAACTAAGGTTCAACTCTTTTAGTTGAACAAACAGAACAGAAGGAAGTTTCACACAATTCTTCTGTGTAGTTTTTATTTGTAGACATTCTTTTTCCCAATATAGGCCTCTTAGCGCTAAGAATGTCCAATTGCAGTTTCTACAGAAAGAGTGTTTCAGAAAGGCTCAATCAAAAGTAAGGTTCAACTCTGTTAGTTGAATGCACAGAACAGAAAGAAGTTTCATACAATGCTTCTGTGTAGTTTATATTTGAACATATTCTTTTTTCCACTATTACCCACTTAGCTCTACGAATGTCCAGTTGCATTTTCTACAGACAGAGTGTTTCAAAACTGCTCAATCAAAAGTATGGTTTAACTCTGTTAGCTGAATGCTCAGATCAGAAAGAAGTTTCACAGAATGCTTCTGTGTAGTTTATATTTGAATATATTCCTTTTTCCACTACTACGCTCTTAGCGCTCCAAATGTCCAGTTGCATTTCCTACAGAAAGAGGGTTCAGATCTGCTCAATCAAAAGTATGGTTTAACTCTGTTAGCTGAATGCACAGATCAGAAAGAAGTTTCACCGAATGATTCTGTGTAGTTTATATTTGAAGACATTCCTTTTTCCAATATTACCCTCTTAGCGCTCCGAATCTCCACTTGCATTTTCTACAAAAAGAGTGTTTCATAACTCCTCAATCAAAAATATGTTTTATCTCTGTTAACTGAATTTACAGATCAGAAATAAGTTTCACAGAATGCATCTGTGTAGTTTTTATTTGAAGATATTCTTTTTCCCAATGTAGGCCTCTTAGCGCTTAGCATGTCCAATTGCAGTTTCTACAGAAAGAGTGTTTCAGAACGGCTCAATTAAAAGTAAGGTTCAACTCTGTTAGTTGAATGCACAGAACAGAAAGTATTTTCACAGAATGCTACTGCGTAGTTTATATTTGAATATATTCCTTTTTCCACTATTAACCTCTTAGCGCTCCGAATGTCCACTTGCATTTTCTACAGAAAGAGTGTTCAGAACTGCACAATCAAAAGTATGGTTTAACTCTGTTAGCTTAACGAACATATCAGAAATAAATTTCACACAATGCTTCTGTGTAGTTTTTATTTGAAGATATTATTTTTCCCAATAGAGGCCTCTTAGCGCTCAGAATGTCCAATTGCTGTTTCTACAGAAAGAGTGTTTCAGAAAGGCTCAATCAAAAGTAAGGTTCAACTCTGTTAGTTGAATGCACAGAACAGAAAGAAGTTTCATACAATGCTTCTGTGTAGTTTATATTTGAACATATTCTTTTTTCCACTATTACCCACTTAGCGCTACGAATGTCCAGTTGCATTTTCTACAGACAGAGTGTTTCAAAACTGCTCAATCAAAAGTATGGTTTAACTCTGTTAGCTGAATGCACAGATCAGAAATAAGTTTCACAGAATGATTCTGTGTAGTTTATATTTGTAGACATTCCTTTTTCCACTATTACCCTCTTAGCGCTCCGAATCTCCACTTGCATTTTCTACAGAAAGAGTGTTTCAGAACGGCTCAATCAAAACTAAGGTTCAACTCTTTTAGTTGAACAAACAGAACAGAAAGAAGTTTCACACAATTCTTCTGTGTAGTTTTTATTTGTAGACATTCTTTTTCCCAATATAGGCCTCTTAGCGCTCAGAATGTCCAATTGCAGTTTCTACAGAAAGAGTGTTTCAGAACGGCTCAATCAAAAGTAAGGTTCAACTCTGTTAGTTGAATGCACAGAACAGAAAGAAGTTTCATACAATGCTTCTGTGTAGTTTATATTTGAACATATTCTTTTTTCCACTATTACCCACTTAGCGCTACGAATGTCAAGTTGCATTTTCTACAGACAGAGTGTTTCAAAACTGCTCAATCAAAAGTATGGTTTAACTCTGTTAGCTTTATGCTCAGATCAGAAAGAAGTTTCACAGAATGCTTCTGTGTAGTTTATATTTGAATATATTCCTTTTTCCACTACTACGCTCTTAGCGCTCCAAATGTCCAGTTGCATTTTCAACAGAAAGAGTGTTCAGATCTGCTCAATCAAAAGAATGGTTTAACTCTGTTAGCTGAATGCACAGATCAGAAAGAAGTTTCACCGAATGATTCTGTGTAGTTTATATTTGAAGACATTCCTTTTTCCACTATTACCCTCTTAGCGCTCCGAATCTCCACTTGCATTTTCTACGAAAAGAGTGTTTCATAACTGCTCAATCAAAAATATGTTTTATCTCTGTTAACTGAATTTACAGATCAGAAATAAGTTTCACAGAATGCATCTGTATAGTTTTTATTTGAAGATATTCTTTTTCCCACTGTAGGCCTCTTAGCGCTTAGCATGTCCAATTGCAGTTTCTACAGAACGAGTGTTTCAGAACGGCTCAATCAAAAGTAAGGTTCAAATCTGTTAGTTGAATGCACAGAACAGAAAGAATTTTCACAGAATGCTACTGTGTAGTTTATATTTGAATATATTCCTTTTTCCACTATTACCCTCTTAGCGCTCCGAATGTCCACTTGCATTTTCTACAGAAAGAGTGTTCAGAACTACGCAATCAAAAGTATGGTTTAACTCTGTTAGCTTAATGAACATATCAGAAATATGTTTCACACAATGCTTCTGTGTAGTTTTCATTTGAAGATATTATTTTTCCCAATAGAGGCCTCTTAGCGCTCAGAATGTCCAATTGCAGTTTCTACAGAGAGAGTGTTTCTGAAAGGCTCAATCAAATGTAAGGTTCAACTCTGTTAGTTGAATGCACAGAACAGAAAGAAGTTTCATACAATGCTTCTGTGTAGTTTATATTTGAACATATTCTTTTTTCCACTATTACCCACTTAGCGCTACGAATGTCCAGTTGCATTTTCTACAGACAGAGTGTTTCAAAACTGCTCAATCAAAAGTATGGTTTAACTCTGTTAGCTGAATGCTCAGATCAGAAAGAAGTTTCACGGAATGCTTCTGTGTAGTTTATATTTGAATATATTCCTTTTTCCACTAATACGCTCTTAGCGCTCCAAATGTCCAGTTGCATTTTCAACAGAAAGAGTGTTCAGATCTGCTAAATCAAAAGTATGGTTTAACTCTGTTAGCTGAATGCACAGATCAGAAAGAAGTTTCACCGAATGATTCTGTGTAGTTTATATTTGAAGACATTCCTTTTTCCACTATTACCCTCTTAGCGCTCCGAATCTCCACTTGCATTTTCTACAAAAAGAGTGTTTCATAACTGCTCAATCAAAAATATGTTTTATCTCTGTTAACTGAATTTACAAATCAGAAATAAGTTTCACCGAATGCATCTGTGTAGTTTTTATTTGAAGATATTCTTTTTCCCAATGTAGGCCTCTTAGCGCTTAGCATGTCCAATTGCAGTTTCTACAGAAAGAGTGTTTCAGAACGGCTCAATCAAAAGTAAGGTTCAACTCTGTTAGTTGAATGCACAGAACAGAAAGAATTTTCACAGAATGCTACTGTGTAGTTTATATTTGAATATATTCCTTTTTCCACTATTACCCTCTTAGCGCTCCGAATGTCCACTTGCATTTTCTACAGAAAGAGTGATCAGAACTGCGCAATCAAAAGTATGGTTTAACTCTCTTAGCTTAATGAACATATCAGAAATAAGTTTCCCACAATGCTTCTGTGTAGTTTTTATTTGAAGATATTATTTTTCCCAATAGAGGCCTCTTAGCGCTCAGAATGTCCAATTGCAGTTTCTACAGAAAGAGTGTTTCAGAAAGGCTCAATCAAAAGTAAGGTTCAACTCTGTTAGTTGAATGCACAGAACAGAAAGAAGTTTCATACAATGCTTCTGTGTAGTTTATATTTGAACATATACTTTTTTCCACTATTACCCACTTAGCGCTACGAATGTCCAGTTGCATTTTCTACAGACAGAGTGTTTCAAAACTGCTCAATCAAAAGTATGGTTTAACTCTGTTAGCTGTATGCTCAGATCAGAAAGAAGTTTCACAGAATGCTTCTGTGTAGTTTATATTTGAATATATTCCTTTTTCCACTACTACGCTCTTAGCGCTCCAAATGTCCAGTTGCATTTTCAACAGAAAGAGTGTTCAGATCTGCTCAATCAAAAGAATTGTTTAACTCTGTTAGCTGAATGCACAGATCAGAAAGAAGTTTCACCGAATGATTCTGTGTAGTTTATATTTGAAGACATTCCTTTTTCCACTATTACCCTCTTAGCGCTCCGAATCTCCACTTGCATTTTCTACGAAAAGAGTGTTTCATAACTGCTCAATCAAAAATATGTTTTATCTCTGTTAACTGAATTTACAGATCAGAAATAAGTTTCACAGAATGTATCTGTATAGTTTTTATTTGAAGATATTCTTTTTCCCAATGTAGGCCTCTTAGCGCTTAGCATGTCCAATTGCAGTTTCTACAGAAAGAGTGTTTCAGAACGGCTCAATCAAAAGTAAGGTTCAACACTGTTAGTTGAATGCACAGAACAGAAAGAATTTTCACAGAATGCTACTGTGTAGTTTATATTTGAATATATTCCTTTTTCCACTATTACCCTCTTAGCGCTCCGAATGTCCACTTGCATTTTCTACAGAAAGAGTGTTCAGAACTGCGCAATCAAAAGTATGGTTTAACTCTGTTAGCTTAATGAACATATCAGAAATAAGTTTCCCACAATGCTTCTGTGTAGTTTTTATTTGAAGATATTATTTTTCCCAATAGAGGCCTCTTAGCGCTCAGAATGTCCAATTGCAGTTTCTACAGAAAGAGTGTTTCAGAAAGGCTCAATCAAAAGTAAGGTTCAACTCTGTTAGTTGAATGCACAGAACAGAAAGAAGTTTCACACAATGCTTCTGTGTAGTTTATATTTGAACATATTCTTTTTTCCACTATTACCCACTTAGCGCTACGAATGTCCAGTTGCATTTTCTACAGACAGAATGTTTCAAAACTGCTCAATCAAAAGTATGGTTTAACTCTGTTAGCTGAATGCTCAGATCAGAAAGAAGTTTCACAGAATGCTTCTCTGTAGTTTATATTTGAATATATTCCTTTTTCCACTACTACTCTCTTAGCGCTCCAAATGTCCTGTTGCATTTTCTACAGAAAGAGTGTTCAGATCTGCTCAATCAAAAGTATGGTTTAACTCTGTTAGCTGAATGCACAGATCAGAAAGAAGTTTCACAGAATGATTCTGTGTAGTTTATATTTGGAGACATTCCTTTTTCCACTATTACCCTCTTAGCGCTCCGAATCTCCACTTGCATTTTCTACAGAAAGAGTGTTTCAGAACGGCTCAATCAAAACTAAGGTTCAACTCTTTTAGTTGAACAAACAGAACAGAAAGAAGTTTCACACAATTCTTCTGTGTAGTTTTTATTTGTAGACATTCTTTTTCCCAATATAGGCCTCTTAGCGCTCAGAATGTCCAATTGCAGTTTCTACAGAAAGAGTGTTTCAGAACGGCACAATCAAAAGTAAGGTTCAACTCTGTTAGTTGAATGCACAGAACAGAAAGAAGTTTCATACAATGCTTCTGTGTAGTTCATATTTGAACATATTCTTTTTTCCACTATTACCCACTTAGCGCTACGAATGTCCAGTTGCATTTTCTACAGACAGAGTGTTTCAAAACTGCTCAATCAAAAGTATGGTTTAACTCTGTTAGCTGAATGCTCAGATCAGAAAGAAGTTTCACAGAATGCTTCTGTGTAGTTTATATTTGAATATATTCCTTTTTCCACTACTACTCTCTTAGCGCTCCAAATGTCCAGTTGCATTTTCTACAGAAAGAGTGTTCAGATCTGCTCAATCAAAAGTATGGTTTAACTCTGTTAGCTGAATGCACAGATCAGAAAGAAGTTTCACAGAATGATTCTGTGTAGTTTATATTTGGAGACATTCCTTTTTCCACTATTACCCTCTTAGCGCTCCGAATCTCCACTTGCATTTTCTACAGAAAGAGTGTTTCAGAACGGCTCAATCAAAACTAAGGTTCAACACTTTTAGTTGAACAAACAGAACAGAAATTAGTTTCACACAATTCTTCTGTGTAGTTTTTATTTGTAGACATTCTTTTTCCCAATATAGGCCTCTTAGCGCTCAGAATGTCCAATTGCAGTTTCTACAGAAAGAGTGTTTCAGAACGGCTCAATCAAAAGTAAGGTTCAACTCTGTTAGTTGAATGCACAGAACAGAAAGAAGTTTCATACAATGCTTCTGTGTAGTTTATATTTGAACATATTCTTTTTTCCACTATTACCCACTTAGCGCTACGAATGTCCAGTTGCATTTTCTACAGACAGAGTGTTTCAAAACTGCTCAATCAAAAGTATGGTTTAACTCTGTTAGCTGAATGCTCAGATCAGAAAGAAGTTTCACAGAATGCTTCTGTGTAGTTTATATTTGAACATATTCTTTTTTCCACTATTACCCACTTAGCGCTACGAATGTCCAGTTGCATTTTCTACAGACAGAGTGTTTCAAAACTGCTCAATCAAAAGTATGGTTTAACTCTGTTAGCTGAATGCTCAGATCAGAAAGAAGTTTCACGGAATGCTTCTGTGTAGTTTATATATGAATATATTCCTTTTTCCACTAATACGCTCTTAGCGCTCCAAATGTCCAGTTGCATTTTCAACAGAAAGAGTGTTCAGATCTGCTAAATCAAAAGTATGGTTTAACTCTCTTAGCTGAATGCACAGATCAGAAAGAAGTTTCACCGAATGATTCTGTGTAGTTTATATTTGAAGACATTCCTTTTTCCACTATTACCCTCTTAGCGCTCCGAATCTCCACTTGCATTTTCTACAAAAAGAGTGTTTCATAACTGCTCAATCAAAAATATGTTTTATCTCTGTTAACTGAATTTACAAATCAGAAATAAGTTTCACAGAATGCATCTGTGTAGTTTTTATTTGAAGATATTCTTTTTCCCAATGTAGGCCTCTTAGCGCTTAGCATGTCCAATTGCAGTTTCTACAGAAAGAGTGTTTCAGAACGGCTCAATCAAAAGTAAGGTTCAACTCTGTTAGTTGAATGCACAGAACAGAAAGAATTTTCACAGAATGCTACTGTGTAGTTTATATTTGAATATATTCCTTTTTCCACTATTACCCTCTTAGCGCTCCGAATGTCCACTTGCATTTTCTACAGAAAGAGTGATCAGAACTGCGCAATCAAAAGTATGGTTTAACTCTCTTAGCTTAATGAACATATCAGAAATAAGTTTCCCACAATGCTTCTGTGTAGTTTTTATTTGAAGATATTATTTTTCCCAATAGAGGCCTCTTAGCGCTCAGAATGTCCAATTGCAGTTTCTACAGAAAGAGAGTTTCAGAAAGGCTCAATCAAAAGTAAGGTTCAACTCTGTTAGTTGAATGCACAGAACAGAAAGAAGTTTCATACAATGCTTCTGTGTAGTTTATATTTGAACATATTCTTTTTTCCACTATTACCCACTTAGCGCTACGAATGTCCAGTTGCATTTTCTACAGACAGAATGTTTCAAAACTGCTCAATCAAAAGTATGGTTTAACTCTGTTAGCTGAATGCTCAGATCAGAAAGAAGTTTCACAGAATGCTTCTCTGTAGTTTATATTTGAATATATTCCTTTTTCCACTACTACTCTCTTAGCGCTCCAAATGTCCTGTTGCATTTTCTACAGAAAGAGTGTTCAGATCTGCTCAATCAAAAGTATGGTTTAACTCTGTTAGCTGAATGCACAGATCAGAAAGAAGTTTCACAGAATGATTCTGTGTAGTTTATATTTGGAGACATTCCTTTTTCCACTATTACCCTCTCAGCGCTCCGAATCTCCACTTGCATTTTCTACAGAAAGAGTGTTTCAGAACGGCTCAATCAAAACTAAGGTTCAACTCTTTTAGTTGAACAAACAGAACAGAAATTAGTTTCACACAATTCTTCTGTGTAGTTTTTATTTGTAGACATTCTTTTTCCCAATATAGGCCTCTTAGCGCTCAGAATGTCCAATTGCAGTTTCTACAGAAAGAGTGTTTCAGAACGGCTCAATCAAAAGTAAGGTTCAACTCTGTTAGTTGAATGCACAGAACAGAAAGAAGTTTCATACAATGCTTCTGTGTAGTTTATATTTGAACATATTCTTTTTTCCACTATTACCCACTTAGCGCTACGAATGTCCAGTTGCATTTTCTACAGACAGAGTGTTTCAAAACTGCTCAATCAAAAGTATGGTTTAACTCTGTTAGCTGAATGCTCAGATCAGAAAGAAGTTTCACAGAATGCTTCTGTGTAGTTTATATTTGAATATATTCCTTTTTCCACTACTACGCTCTTAGCGCTCCAAATGTCCAGTTGCATTTTCAACAGAAAGAGTGTTCAGATCTGCTCAATCAAAAGAATGGTTTAACTCTGTTAGCTGAATGCACAGATCAGAACGAAGTTTCACCGAATGATTCTGTGTAGTTTATATTTGAAGACATTTCTTTTTCCACTATTACTCTCTTAGCGCTCCGAATCTCCACTTGCATTTTCTACGAAAAGAGTGTTTCTTAACTGCTCAATCAAAAATATGTTTTATCTCTGTTAACTGAATTTACAGATCAGAAATAAGTTTCACAGAATGCATCTGTGTAGTTTTTATTTGAAGATATTCTTTTTCCCAATGTAGGCCTCTTAGCGCTTAGCATGTCCAATTGCAGTTTCTACAGAAAGAGTGTTTCAGAACGGCTCAATCAAAAGTAAGGTTCAACTCTGTTATTTGAATGCACAGAACAGAAAGAATTTTCACAGAATGCTACTGTGTAGTTTATATTTGAATATATTCCTTTTTCCACTATTACCCTCTTAGCACTCCGAATGTCCACTTGCATTTTCTACAGAAAGAGTGTTCAGAACTGCGCAATCAAAAGTATGGTTTAACTCTGTTAGCTTAATGAACATATCAGAAATAAGTTTCACACAATGCTTCTGTGTAGTTTTTATTTGAAGATATTATTTTTTCCAAAAGAGGCCTCTTAGCGCTCAGAATGTCCAATTGCAGTTTCTACAGAAAGAGTGTTTCAGAAAGGCTCAATCAAAAGTAAGGTTCAACTCTGTTAGTTGAATGCACAGAACAGAAAGAAGTTTCATACAATGCTTCTGTGTAGTTTATATTTGAACATATTCTTTTTTCCACTATTACCCACTTAGCGCTACGAATGTCCAGTTGCATTTTCTACAGACAGAGTGTTTCAAAACTGCTCAATCAAAAGTATGGTTTAACTCTGTTAGCTGAATGCTCAGATCAGAAAGAAGTTTCACAGAATGCTTCTGTGTAGTTTATATTTGAATATATTCCTTTTTCCACTACTACTCTCTTAGCGCTCCAAATGTCCAGTTGCATTTTCTACAGAAAGAGTGTTCAGATCTGCTCAATCAAAAGTATGGTTTAACTCTGTTAGCTGCATGCACAGATCAGAAAGAAGTTTCACAGAATGATTCTGTGTAGTTTATATTTGGAGACATTCCTTTTTCCACTATTACCCTCTTAGCGCTCCGAATCTCCACTTGCATTTTCTACAGAAAGGGTGTTTCAGAACGGCTCCATCAAAACTAAGGTTCAACTCTTTTAGTTGAACAAACAGAACAGAAAGAAGTTTCACACAATTCTTCTGTGTAGTTTTTATTTGTAGACATTCTTTTTCCCAATATAGGCCCCTTAGCGCTCAGAATGTCCATTTGCAGTTTCTACAGAAAGAGTGTTTCAGAACGGCTCAATTAAAAGTAAGGTTCAACTCTGTTAGTTGAATGCACAGAACAGAAAGAAGTTTCATACAATGCTTCTGTGTAGTTTATATTTGAACATATTCTTTTTTCCACTATTACCCACTTAGCGCTACGAATGTCCAGTTGCATTTTCTACAGACAGAGTGTTTCAAAACTGCTCAATCAAAATTATGGTTTAACTCTGTTAGCTGAATGCTCAGATCAGAAAGATGTTTCACAGAATGCTTCTGTGTAGTTTATATTTGAATATATTCCTTTTTCCACTACTATGCTCTTAGCGCTCCAAATGTCCAGTTGCATTTTCTACAGAAAGAGTGTTCAGATCTGCTCAATCAAAAGTATGGTTTAACTCTGTTAGCTGAATGCACAGATCAGAAAGAAGTTTCACCGAATGATTCTATGTAGTTTATATTTGAAGACATTCCTTTTTCCAATATTACCCTCTTAGCGCTCCGAATCTCCACTTGCATTTTCTACAAAAAGAGTGTTTCATAACTGCTCAATCAAAAATATGTTTTATCTCTGTTAACTGAATTTACAGATCAGAAATAAGTTTCACAGAATGCATCTGTGTAGTTTTTATTTGAAGATATTCTTTTTCCCAATGTAGGCCTCTTAGCGCTTAGCATGTCCAATTGCAGTTTCTACAGAAAGAGTGTTTCAGAACGGCTCAATCAAAAGTAAGGCTCAACTCTGTTAGTTGAATGCACAGAATAGAAAGAATTTTCACAGAATGCTACTGTGTAGTTTATATTTGAATATATTCCTTTCTCCACTATTACCCTCTTAGCGCTCCGAATGTCCACTTGCATTTTCTACAGAAAGAGTGTTCAGAACTGCGCAATCAAAAGTATGGTTTAACTCTGTTAGCTTAATGATCATATCAGAAATAAGTTTCACACAATGCTTCTGTGTAGTTTTTATTTGAAGATATTATTTTTCCCAATAGAGGCCTTTTAGCTCTCAGAATGTCCAATTGCAGTTTCTACAGAAAGAGTGTTTCAGAAAGGCTCAATCAAAAGTAAGGTTCAACTCTGTTAGTTGAATGCGCAGAACAGAAAGAAATTTCATACAATGCTTCTGTGTAGTTTATATTTGAAGATATTTTTTTCCACTATTACCCACTTGGCGCTACGAATGTCCAGTTGCATTTTCTACAGACAGAGTGTTTCAAAACTGCTCAATCAAAAGTATGGTTTAACTCTGTTAGCTGAATGCTCAGATCAGAAAGAAGTTTCACAGAATGCTTCTGTGTAGTTTATATTTGAATATATTCCTTTTTCCACTACTACTCTCTTAGCGCTCCCAATGTCCAGTTGCATTTTCTACAGAAAGAGTGTTCAGATCTGCTCAATCAAAAGTATGGTTTAACTCTGTTAGCTGAATGCACAGATCTGAAAGAAGTTTCACAGAATGATTCTGTGTAGTTTATATTTGGAGACATTCCTTTTTCCACTATAACCCTCTTAACGCTCCGAATCTCCACTTGCATTATCTACAGAAAGAGTGTTTCAGAACAGCTCAATCAAAACTAAGGTTCAACTCTTTTAGTTGAACAAACAGAACAGAAAGATGTTTCACACAATTCTTCTGTGTAGTTTTTATTTGTAGACATTCTTTTTCCCAATATAGGCCTCTTAGCGCTAAGAATGTCCAATTGCAGTTTCTACAGAAAGAGTGTTTCAGAAAGGCTCAATCAAAAGTAAGGTTCAACTCTGTTAGTTGAATGCACAGAACAGAAAGAAGTTTCATACAATGCTTCTGTGTAGTTTATATTTGAACATATTCTTTTTTCCACTATTACCCACTTAGCTCTACGAATGTCCAGTTGCATTTTCTACAGACAGAGTGTTTCAAAACTGCTCAATCAAAAGTATGGTTTAACTCTGTTAGCTGAATGCTCAGATCAGAAAGAAGTTTCACAGAATGCTTCTGTGTAGTTTATATTTGAATATATTACTTTTTCCACTACTACGCTCTTAGCGCTCCAAATGTCCAGTTGCATTTCCTACAGAAAGAGGGTTCAGATCTGCTCAATCAAAAGTATGGTTTAACTCTGTTAGCTGAATGCACAGATCAGAAAGAAGTTTCACCGAATGATTCTGTGTAGTTTATATTTGAAGACATTCCTTTTTCCAATATTACCCTCTTAGCGCTCCGAATCTCCACTTGCATTTTCTACAAAAAGAGTGTTTCATAACTCCTCAATCAAAAATATGTTTTATCTCTGTTAACTGAATTTACAGATCAGAAATAAGTTTCACAGAATGCATCTGTGTAGTTTTTATTTGAAGATATTCTTTTTCCCAATGTAGGCCTCTTAGCGCTTAGCATGTCCAATTGCAGTTTCTACAGAAAGAGTGTTTCAGAACGGCTCAATTAAAAGTAAGGTTCAACTCTGTTAGTTGAATGCACAGAACAGAAAGTATTTTCACAGAATGCTACTGCGTAGTTTATATTTGAATATATTCCTTTTTCCACTATTACCCTCTTAGCGCTCCGAATGTCCACTTGCATTTTCTACAGAAAGAGTGTTCAGAACTGCACAATCAAAAGTATGGTTTAACTCTGTTAGCTTAATGAACATATCAGAAATAAATTTCACACAATGCTTCTGTGTAGTTTTTATTTGAAGATATTATTTTTCCCAATAGAGGCCTCTTAGCGCTCAGAATGTCCAATTGCTGTTTCTACAGAAAGAGTGTTTCAGAAAGGCTCAATCAAAAGTAGGGTTCAACTCTGTTAGTTAAATGCACAGAACAGAAAGAAGTTTCATACAATGCTTCTGTGTAGTTTATATTTGAACATATTCTTTTTTCCACTATTACCCACTTAGCGCTACGAATGTCCAGTTGCATTTTCTACAGACAGAGTGTTTCAAAACTGCTCAATCAAAAGTATGGTTTAACTCTGTTAGCTGAATGCACAGATCAGAAATAAGTTTCACAGAATGATTCTGTGTAGTTTATATTTGTAGACATTCCTTTTTCCACTATTAACCTCTTAGCGCTCCGAATCTCCACTTGCATTTTCTACAGAAAGAGTGTTTCAGAACGGCTCAATCAAAACTAAGGTTCAACTCTTTTAGTTGAACAAACAGAACAGAAAGAAGTTTCACACAATTCTTCTGTGTAGTTTTTATTTGTAGACATTCTTTTTCCCAATATAGGCCTCTTAGCGCTCAGAATGTCCAATTGCAGTTTCTACAGAAAGAGTGTTTCAGAACGGCTCAATCAAAAGTAAGGTTCAACTCTGTTAGTTGAATGCACAGAACAGAAAGAAGTTTCATACAATGCTTCTGTGTAGTTTATATTTGAACATATTCTTTTTTCCTCTATTACCCTCTTAGCGCTACGAATGTCCAGTTGCATTTTCTACAGACAGAGTGTTTCAAAACTGCTCAATCAAAAGTATGGTTTAACTCTGTTAGCTGAATGCTCAGATCAGAAAGAAGTTTCACAGAATGCTTCTGTGTAGTTTATATTTGAATATATTCCTTTTTCCACTACTACGCTCTTAGCGCTCCAAATGTCCAGTTGCATTTTCTACAGAAAGAGTGTTCAGATCTGCTCAATCAAAACTATGGTTTAACTCTGTTAACTGAATGCACAGATCAGAAAGAAGTTTCACCGAATGATTCTGTGTAGTTTATATTTGAAGACATTCCTTTTTCCACTATTACCCTCTTAGCGCTCCGAATCTCCACTTGCATTTTCTACAAAAAGAGTGTTTCATAACTGCTCAATCAAAAATATGTTTTATCTCTGTTAACTGAATTTACAGATCAGAAATAAGTTTCACAGAATGCATCTGTGTAGTATTTATTTGAAGATATTCTTTTTCTCAATGTAGGCCTCTTAGCGCTTAGCATGTCCAATTGCAGTTTCTACAGAAAGAGTGTTTCAGAACGGCTCAATCAAAAGTAAGGTTCAACTCTGTTAGTTGAATGCACAGAACAGAAAGGATTTTCACAGAATGCTACTGTGTAGTTTATAGTTGAATATATTCCTTTCTCCACTATTACCCTCTTAGCGCTCCGAATGTCCACTTGCATTTTCTACAGAAAGAGTGTTCAGAACTGCGCAATCAAAAGTATGGTTTAACTCTGTTAGCTTAATGAACATATCAGAAATAAGTTTCACACAATGCTTCTGTGTAGTTTTTATTTGAAGATATTATTTTTCCCAATATAGGCCTCTTAGGGCTCAGAATGTCCAATTGCAGTTTCTACAGAAAGAGTGTTTCAGAAAGGCTCAATCAAAAGTAAGGTTCAACTCTGTTAGTTGAATGCACAGAACAGAAAGAAATTTCATACAATGATTCTGTGTAGTTTATATTTGAAGATATTCTTTTTTCCACTATTACCCACTTGGCGCTACGAATGTCCAGTTGCATTGTCTACAGACAGAGTGTTTCAAAACTGCTCAATCAAAAGTATGGTTTAACTCTGTTAGCTGAATGCTCAGATCAGAAAGAAGTTTCACAGAATGCTTCTGTGTAGTTTATATTTGAATATATTCCTTTTTCCACTACTACTCTCTTAGCGCTCCAAATGTCCAGTTGCATTTTCTACAGAAAGAGTGTTCAGATCTGCTCAATCAAAAGTATGGTTTAACTCTGTTAGCTGAATGCACAGATCAGAAAGAAGTTTCACAGAATGATTCTGTGTAGTTTATATTTGGAGACATTCCTTTTTCCACTATTACCCTCTTAGCGCTCCGAATCTCCACTTGCATTTTCTACAGAAAGAGTGTTTCAGAACGGCTCAATCAAAACTAAGGTTCAAATCTTTTAGTTGAACAAACAGAACAGAAAGAAGTTTCACACAATTCTTCTGTGTAGTTTTTATTTGTAGACATTCTTTTTCCCAATATAGGCCTCTTAGCGCTCAGAATGTCCAATTGCAGTTTCTACAGAAAGAGTGTTTCAGAGCGGCTCAATCAAAAGTAAGCTTCAACTCTGTTAGTTGAATGTACAGAACAGAAAGAAGTTTCATACAATGCTTCTGTGTAGTTTATATTTGAACATATTCTTTTTTCCTCTATTACCCACTTAGCGCTACGAATGTCCAGTTGCATTTTCTACAGACAGAGTGTTTCAAAACTGCTCAATCAAAAGTATGGTTTAACTCTGTTAGCTGAATTCTCAGATCAGAAAGAAGTTTCACAGAATGCTTCTGTGTAGTTTATATTTGAATATATTCCTTTTTCCACTACTACACTCTTAGCGCTCCAAATGTCCAGTTGCATTTTCTACAGAAAGAGTGTTCAGATCTGCTCAATCAAAAGTATGGTTTAACTCTGTTAGCTGCATGCACAGATCAGAAAGAAGTTTCACCGAATGATTCTGTGTAGTTTATATTTGAAGACATTCCTTTTTCCACTATTACCCCCTTAGCGCTCCGAATCTCCACTTGCATTTTCTAAAAAAAGAGTGTTTCATAACTGCTCAATCAAAAATATGTTTTATCTCTGTTTACTGAATTTACAGATCAGAAATAAGTTTCACAGAATGCATCTGTGTAGTTTTTATTTGAAGATATTTTTTCCCAATGTAGGCCTCTTAGCGCTTAGCATGTCCAATTGCAGTTTCTACAGAAAGAGTGTTTCAGAACGGCTCAATCAAAAGTAAGGTTCAACTCTGTTAGTTGAATGGACAGAACAGAAAGAATTTTCACAGAATGCTACTGTGTAGTTTATATTTGAATATATTCCTTTCTCCACTATTACCCTCTTAGCGCTCCGAATGTCCACTTGCATTTTCTACAGAAAGAGTGTTCAGAACTGCGCAATCAAAAGTATGGTTTAACTCTGTTAGCTTAATGAACATATCAGAAATAAGTTTCACACAATGCTTCTGTGTAGTTTTTATTTGAAGATATTATTTTTCCCAATAGAGGCCTTTTAGCGCTCAGAATGTCCAATTGCAGTTTCTACAGAAAGAGTGTTTCAGAAAGGCTCAATCAAAAGTAAGGTTCAACTCTGTTAGTTGAATGCGCAGAACAGAAAGAAATTTCATACAATGCTTCTGTGTAGTTTATATTTGAAGATATTCTTTTTTCCACTATTACCCACTTGGCGCTACGAATGTCCAGTTGCATTTTCTACAGACAGAGTGTTTCAAAACTGCTCAATCATAAGTATGGTTTAACTCTGTTAGCTGAATGCTCAGATCAGAAAGAAGTTTCACAGAATGCTTCTGTGTAGTTTATGTTTGAATATATTCCTTTTTCCACTACTACTCTCTTAGCGCTCCAAATGTCCAGTTGCATTTTCTACAGAAAGAGTGTTCAGATCTGCTCAATCAAAAGTATGGTTTAACTCTGTTAGCTGAATGCACAGATCAGAAAGAAGTTTCACAGAATGATTCTGTGTAGTTTATATTTGGAGACATTCCTTTTTCCACTATAACCCTCTTAACGCTCCGAATCTCCACTTGCATTATCTACAGAAAGAGTGTTTCAGAACAGCTCAATCAAAACTAAGGTTCAACTCTTTTAGTTGAACAAACAGAACAGAAGGAAGTTTCACACAATTCTTCTGTGTAGTTTTTATTTGTAGACATTCTTTTTCCCAATATAGGCCTCTTAGCGCTAAGAATGTCCAATTGCAGTTTCTACAGAAAGAGTGTTTCAGAAAGGCTCAATCAAAAGTAAGGTTCAACTCTGTTAGTTGAATGCACAGAACAGAAAGAAGTTTCATACAATGCTTCTGTGTAGTTTATATTTGAACATATTCTTTTTTCCACTATTACCCACTTAGCTCTACGAATGTCCAGTTGCATTTTCTACAGACAGAGTGTTTCAAAACTGCTCAATCAAAAGTATGGTTTAACTCTGTTAGCTGAATGCTCAGATCAGAAAGAAGTTTCACAGAATGCTTCTGTGTAGTTTATATTTGAATATATTCCTTTTTCCACTACTACGCTCTTAGCGCTCCAAATGTCCAGTTGCATTTCCTACAGAAAGAGGGTTCAGATCTGCTCAATCAAAAGTATGGTTTAACTCTGTTAGCTGAATGCACAGATCAGAAAGAAGTTTCACCGAATGATTCTGTGTAGTTTATATTTGAAGACATTCCTTTTTCCAATATTACCCTCTTAGCGCTCCGAATCTCCACTTGCATTTTCTACAAAAAGAGTGTTTCATAACTCCTCAATCAAAAATATGTTTTATCTCTGTTAACTGAATTTACAGATCAGAAATAAGTTTCACAGAATGCATCTGTGTAGTTTTTATTTGAAGATATTCTTTTTCCCAATGTAGGCCTCTTAGCGCTTAGCATGTCCAATTGCAGTTTCTACAGAAAGAGTGTTTCAGAACGGCTCAATTAAAAGTAAGGTTCAACTCTGTTAGTTGAATGCACAGAACAGAAAGTATTTTCACAGAATGCTACTGCGTAGTTTATATTTGAATATATTCCTTTTTCCACTATTAACCTCTTAGCGCTCCGAATGTCCACTTGCATTTTCTACAGAAAGAGTGTTCAGAACTGCACAATCAAAAGTATGGTTTAACTCTGTTAGCTTAATGAACATATCAGAAATAAATTTCACACAATGCTTCTGTGTAGTTTTTATTTGAAGATATTATTTTTCCCAATAGAGGCCTCTTAGCGCTCAGAATGTCCAATTGCTGTTTCTACAGAAAGAGTGTTTCAGAAAGGCTCAATCAAAAGTAAGGTTCAACTCTGTTAGTTGAATGCACAGAACAGAAAGAAGTTTCATACAATGCTTCTGTGTAGTTTATATTTGAACATATTCTTTTTTCCACTATTACCCACTTAGCGCTACGAATGTCCAGTTGCATTTTCTACAGACAGAGTGTTTCAAAACTGCTCAATCAAAAGTATGGTTTAACTCTGTTAGCTGAATGCACAGATCAGAAATAAGTTTCACAGAATGATTCTGTGTAGTTTATATTTGTAGACATTCCTTTTTCCACTATTACCCTCTTAGCGCTCCGAATCTCCACTTGCATTTTCTACAGAAAGAGTGTTTCAGAACGGTTCAATCAAAACTAAGGTTCAACTCTTTTAGTTGAACAAACAGAAAAGAAAGAAGTTTCACACAATTCTTCTGTGTAGTTTTTATTTGTAGACATTCTTTTTCCCAATATAGGCCTCTTAGCGCTCAGAATGTCCAATTGCAGTTTCTACAGAAAGAGTGTTTCAGAACGGCTCAATCAAAAGTAAGGTTCAACTCTGTTAGTTGAATGCACAGAACAGAAAGAAGTTTCATACAATGCTTCTGTGTAGTTTATATTTGAACATATTCTTTTTTCCTCTATTACCCTCTTAGCGCTACGAATGTCCAGTTGCATTTTCTACAGACAGAGTGTTTCAAAACTGCTCAATCAAAAGTATGGTTTAACTCTGTTAGCTGAATGCTCAGATCAGAAATAAGTTTCACAGAATGCTTCTGTGTAGTTTATATTTGAATATATTCCTTTTTCCACTACTACGCTCTTAGCGCTCCAAATGTCCAGTTGCATTTTCTACAGAAAGAGTGTTCAGATCTGCTCAATCAAAACTATGGTTTAACTCTGTTAACTGAATGCACAGATCAGAAAGAAGTTTCACCGAATGATTCTGTGTAGTTTATATTTGAAGACATTCCTTTTTCCACTATTACCCTCTTAGCGCTCCGAATCTCCACTTGCATTTTCTACAAAAAGAGTGTTTCATAACTGCTCAATCAAAAATATGTTTTATCTCTGTTAACTGAATTTACAGATCAGAAATAAGTTTCACAGAATGCATCTGTGTAGTATTTATTTGAAGATATTCTTTTTCTCAATGTAGGCCTCTTAGCGCTTAGCATGTCCAATTGCAGTTTCTACAGAAAGAGTGTTTCAGAACGGCTCAATCAAAAGTAAGGTTCAACTCTGTTAGTTGAATGCACAGAACAGAAAGGATTTTCACAGAATGCTACTGTGTAGTTTATAGTTGAATATATTCCTTTCTCCACTATTACCCTCTTAGCGCTCCGAATGTCCACTTGCATTTTCTACAGAAAGAGTGTTCAGAACTGCGCAATCAAAAGTATGGTTTAACTCTGTTAGCTTAATGAACATATCAGAAATAAGTTTCACACAATGCTTCTGTGTAGTTTTTATTTGAAGATATTATTTTTCCCAATATAGGCCTCTTAGGGCTCAGAATGTCCAATTGCAGTTTCTACAGAAAGAGTGTTTCAGAAAGGCTCAATCAAAAGTAAGGTTCAACTCTGTTAGTTGAATGCACAGAACAGAAAGAAATTTCATACAATGATTCTGTGTAGTTTATATTTGAAGATATTCTTTTTTCCACTATTACCCACTTGGCGCTACGAATGTCCAGTTGCATTTTCTACAGACAGAGTGTTTCAAAACTGCTCAATCAAAAGTATGGTTTAACTCTGTTAGCTGAATGCTCAGATCAGAAAGAAGTTTCACAGAATGCTTCTGTGTAGTTTATATTTGAATATATTCCTTTTTCCACTACTACTCTCTTAGCGCTCCAAATGTCCAGTTGCATTTTCTACAGAAAGAGTGTTCAGATCTGCTCAATCAAAAGTATGGTTTAACTCTGTTAGCTGAATGCACAGATCAGAAAGAAGTTTCACAGAATTATTCTGTGTAGTTTATATTTGGAGACATTCCTTTTTCCACTATTACCCTCTTAGCGCTCCGAATCTCCACTTGCATTTTCTACAGAAAGAGTGTTTCAGAACGGCTCAATCAAAACTAAGGTTCAAATCTTTTAGTTGAACAAACAGAACAGAAAGAAGTTTCACACAATTCTTCTGTGTAGTTTTTATTTGTAGACATTCTTTTTCCCAATATAGGCCTCTTAGCGCTCAGAATGTCCAATTGCAGTTTCTACAGAAAGAGTGTTTCAGAACGGCTCAATCAAAAGTAAGCTTCAACTCTGTTAGTTGAATGTACAGAACAGAAAGAAGTTTCATACAATGCTTCTGTGTAGTTTATATTTGAACATATTCTTTTTTCCTCTATTACCCACTTAGCGCTACGAATGTCCAGTTGCATTTTCTACAGACAGAGTGTTTCAAAACTGCTCAATCAAAAGTATGGTTTAACTCTGTTAGCTGAATTCTCAGATCAGAAAGAAGTTTCACAGAATGCTTCTGTGTAGTTTATATTTGAATATATTCCTTTTTCCACTACTACACTCTTAGCGCTCCAAATGTCCAGTTGCATTTTCTACAGAAAGAGTGTTCAGATCTGCTCAATCAAAAGTATGGTTTAACTCTGTTAGCTGCATGCACAGATCAGAAAGAAGTTTCACCGAATGATTCTGTGTAGTTTATATTTGAAGACATTCCTTTTTCCACTATTACCCCCTTAGCGCTCCGAATCTCCACTTGCATTTTCTACAAAAAGAGTGTTTCATAACTGCTCAATCAAAAATATGTTTTATCTCTGTTTACTGAATTTACAGATCAGAAATAAGTTTCACAGAATGCATCTGTGTAGTTTTTATTTGAAGATATTTTTTTCCCAATGTAGGCCTCTTAGCGCTTAGCATGTCCAATTGCAGTTTCTACAGAAAGAGTGTTTCAGAACGGCTCAATCAAAAGTAAGGTTCAACTCTGTTAGTTGAATGCACAGAACAGAAAGGATTTTCACAGAATGCTACTGTGTAGTTTATATTTGAATATATTCCTTTCTCCACTATTACCCTCTTAGCGCTCCGAATGTCCACTTGCATTTTCTACAGAAAGAGTGTTCAGAACTGCGCAATCAAAAGTATGGTTTAACTCTGTTAGCTTAATGAACATATCAGAAATAAGTTTCACACAATGCTTCTGTGTAGTTTTTATTTGAAGATATTATTTTTCCCAATATAGGCCTTTTAGCGCTCAGAATGTCCAATTGCAGTTTCTACAGAAAGAGTGTTTCAGAAAGGCTCAATCAAAAGTAAGGTTCAACTCTGTTAGTTGAATGCGCAGAACAGAAAGAAATTTCATACAATGCTTCTGTGTAGTTTATATTTGAAGATATTCTTTTTTCCACTATTACCCACTTGGCGCTACGAATGTCCAGTTGCATTTTCTACAGACAGAGTGTTTCAAAACTGCACAATCATAAGTATGGTTTAACTCTGTTAGCTGAATGCTCAGATCAGAAAGAAGTTTCACAGAATGCTTCTGTGTAGTTTATGTTTGAATATATTCCTTTTTCCACTACTACTCTCTTAGCGCTCCAAATGTCCAGTTGCATTTTCTACAGAAAGAGTGTTCAGATCTGCTCAATCAAAAGTATGGTTTAACTCTGTTAGCTGAATGCACAGATCAGATAGAAGTTTCACAGAATGATTCTGTGTAGTTTATATTTGGAGACATTCCTTTTTCCACTATAACCCTCTTAACGCTCCGAATCTCCACTTGCATTATCTACAGAAAGAGTGTTTCAGAACAGCTCAATCAAAACTAAGGTTCAACTCTTTTAGTTGAACAAACAGAACAGAAAGAAGTTTCACACAATTCTTCTGTGTAGTTTTTATTTGTAGACATTCTTTTTCCCAATATAGGCCTCTTAGCGCTAAGAATGTCCAATTGCAGTTTCTACAGAAAGAGTGTTTCAGAAAGGCTCAATCAAAAGTAAGGTTCAACTCTGTTAGTTGAATGCACAGAACAGAAAGAAGTTTCATACAATGCTTCTGTGTAGTTTATATTTGAACATATTCTTTTTTCCACTATTACCCACTTAGCTCTACGAATGTCCAGTTGCATTTTCTACAGACAGAGTGTTTCAAAACTGCTCAATCAAAAGTATGGTTTAACTCTGTTAGCTGAATGCTCAGATCAGAAAGAAGTTTCACAGAATGCTTCTGTGTAGTTTATATTTGAATATATTCCTTTTTCCACTACTACGCTCTTAGCGCTCCAAATGTCCAGTTGCATTTCCTACAGAAAGAGGGTTCAGATCTGCTCAATCGAAAGTATGGTTTAACTCTGTTAGCTGAATGCACAGATCAGAAAGAAGTTTCACCGAATGATTCTGTGTAGTTTATATTTGAAGACATTCCTTTTTCCAATATTACCCTCTTAGCGCTCCGAATCTCCACTTGCATTTTCTACAAAAAGAGTGTTTCATAACTCCTCAATCAAAAATATGTTTTATCTCTGTTAACTGAATTTACAGATCAGAAATAAGTTTCACAGAATGCATCTGTGTAGTTTTTATTTGAAGATATTCTTTTTCCCAATGTAGGCCTCTTAGCGCTTAGCATGTCCAATTGCAGTTTCTACAGAAAGAGTGTTTCAGAACGGCTCAACTAAAAGTAAGGTTCAACTCTGTTAGTTGAATGCACAGAACAGAAAGTATTTTCACAGAATGCTACTGCGTAGTTTATATTTGAATATATTCCTTTTTCCACTATTACCCTCTTAGCGCTCCGAATGTCCACTTGCATTTTCTACAGAAAGAGTGTTCAGAACTGCACAATCAAAAGTATGGTTTAACTCTGTTAGCTTAATGAACATATCAGAAATAAATTTCACACAATGCTTCTGTGTAGTTTTTATTTGAAGATATTATTTTTCCCAATAGAGGCCTCTTAGCGCTCAGAATGTCCAATTGCTGTTTCTACAGAAAGAGTGTTTCAGAAAGGCTCAATCAAAAGTAAGGTTCAACTCTGTTAGTTGAATGCACAGAACAGAAAGAAGTTTCATACAATGCTTCTGTGTAGTTTATATTTGAACATATTCTTTTTTCCACTATTACCCACTTAGCGCTACGAATGTCCAGTTGCATTTTCTACAGACAGAGTGTTTCAAAACTGCTCAATCAAAAGTATGGTTTAACTCTGTTAGCTGAATGCACAGATCAGAAATAAGTTTCACAGAATGATTCTGTGTAGTTTATATTTGTAGACATTCCTTTTTCCACTATTACCCACTTAGCGCTCCGAATCTCCACTTGCATTTTCTACAGAAAGAGTGTTTCAGAACGGCTCAATCAAAACTAAGGTTCAACTCTTTTAGTTGAACAAACAGAACAGAAAGAAGTTTCACACAATTCTTCTGTGTAGTTTTTATTTGTAGACATTCTTTTTCCCAATATAGGCCTCTTAGCGCTCAGAATGTCCAATTGCAGTTTCTACAGAAAGAGTGTTTCAGAACGGCTCAATCAAAAGTAAGGTTCAACTCTGTTAGTTGAATGCACAGAACAGAAAGAAGTTTCATACAATGCTTCTGTGTAGTTTATATTTGAACATATTCTTTTTTAATCTATTACCCTCTTAGCGCTACGAATGTCCAGTTGCATTTTCTACAGACAGAGTGTTTCAAAACTGCTCAATCAAAAGTATGGTTTAACTCTGTTAGCTGAATGCTCAGATCAGAAAGAAGTTTCACAGAATGCTTCTGTGTAGTTTATATTTGAATATATTCCTTTTTCCACTACTACGCTCTTAGCGCTCCAAATGTCCAGTTGCATTTTCTACAGAAAGAGTGTTCACATCTGCTCAATCAAAACTATGGTTTAACTCTGTTAACTGAATGCACAGATCAGAAAGAAGTTTCACCGAATGATTCTGTGTAGTTTATATTTGAAGACATTCCTTTTTCCACTATTACCCTCTTAGCGCTCCGAATCTCCACTTGCATTTTCTACAAAAAGAGTGTTTCATAACTGCTCAATCAAAAATATGTTTTATCTCTGTTAACTGAATTTACAGATCAGAAATAAGTTTCACAGAATGCATCTGTGTAGTATTTATTTGAAGATATTCTTTTTCCCAATGTAGGCCTCTTAGCGCTTAGCATGTCCAATTGCAGTTTCTACAGAAAGAGTGTTTCAGAACGGCTCAATCAAAAGTAAGGTTCAACTCTGTTAGTTGAATGCACAAAACAGAAAGGATTTTCACAGAATGCTACTGTGTAGTTTATATTTGAATATATTCCTTTCTCCACTATTACCCTCTTAGCGCTCCGAATGTCCACTTGCATTTTCTACAGAAAGAGTGTTCAGAACTGCGCAATCAAAAGTATGGTTTAACTCTGTTAGCTTAATGAACATATCAGAAATAAGTTTCACACAATGCTTCTGTGTAGTTTTTATTTGAAGATATTATTTTTCCCAATATAGGCCTCTTAGGGCTCAGAATGTCCAATTGCAGTTTCTACAGAAAGAGTGTTTCAGAAAGGCTCAATCAAAAGTAAGGTTCAACTCTGTTAGTTGAATGCACAGAACAGAAAGAAATTTCATACAATGATTCTGTGTAGTTTATATTTGAAGATATTCTTTTTTCCACTATTACCCACTTGGCGCTACGAATGTCCAGTTGCATTTTCTACAGACAGAGTGTTTCAAAACTGCTCAATCAAAAGTATGGTTTAACTCTGTTAGCTGAATGCTCAGATCAGAAAGAAGTTTCACAGAATGCTTCTGTGTAGTTTATATTTGAATATATTCCTTTTTCCACTACTACTCTCTTAGCGCTCCAAATGTCCAGTTGCATTTTCTACAGAAAGAGTGTTCAGATCTGCTCAATCAAAAGTATGGTTTAACTCTGTTAGCTGAATGCACAGATCAGAAAGAAGTTTCACAGAATGATTCTGTGTAGTTTATATTTGGAGACATTCCTTTTTCCACTATTACCCTCTTAGCGCTGCGAATCTCCACTTGCATTTTCTACAGAAAGAGTGTTTCAGAACGGCTCAATCAAAACTATGGTTCAAATCTTTTAGTTGAACAAACAGAACAGAAAGAAGTTTCACACAATTCTTCTGTGTAGTTTTTATTTGTAGACATTCTTTTTCC
Source organism: Symphalangus syndactylus (assembly GCF_028878055.3). Classification (NCBI taxonomy): domain Eukaryota; kingdom Metazoa; phylum Chordata; class Mammalia; order Primates; family Hylobatidae; genus Symphalangus; species Symphalangus syndactylus. The sequence continues at coordinate 1,586,047 of NC_072439.2, forward strand.
CAATATAGGCCTCTTAGCGCTCAGAATGTCCAATTGCAGTTTCTACAGAAAGAGTGTTTCAGAACGGCTCAATCAAAAGTAAGCTTCAACTCTGTTAGTTGAATGTACAGAACAGAAAGAAGTTTCATACAATGCTTCTGTGTAGTTTATATTTGAACATATTCTTTTTTCCTCTATTACCAACTTAGCGCTAAGAATGTCCAGTTGCATTTTCTACAGACAGAGTGTTTCAAAACTGCTCAATCAAAAGTATGGTTTAACTCTGTTAGCTGAATGCTCAGATCAGAAAGAAGTTTCACAGAATGCTTCTGTGTAGTTTATATTTGAATATATTCCTTTTTCCACTACTACACTCTTAGCGCTCCAAATGTCCAGTTGCATTTTCTACAGAAAGAGTGTTCAGATCTGCTCAATCAAAAGTATGGTTTAACTCTGTTAGCTGCATGCACAGATCAGAAAGAAGTTTCACCGAATGATTCTGTGTAGTTTATATTTGAAGACATTCCTTTTTCCACTATTACCCTCTTAGCGCTCCGAATCTCCACTTGCATTTTCTACAAAAAGAGTGTTTCATAACTGCTCAATCAAAAATATGTTTTATCTCTGTTTACTGAATTTACAGATCAGAAATAAGTTTCACAGAATGCATCTGTGTAGTTTTTATTTGAAGATATTCTTTTTCCCAATGTAGGCCTCTTAGCGCTTAGCATGTCCAATTGCAGTTTCTACAGAAAGAGTGTTTCAGAACGGCTCAATCAAAAGTAAGGTTCAACTCTGTTAGTTGAATGCACAGAACAAAAAGAATTTTCACAGAATGCTACTGTGTAGTTTATATTTGAATATATTCCTTTCTCCACTATTACCCTCTTAGCGCTCCGAATGTCCACTTGCATTTTCTACAGATAGAGTGTTCAGAACTGCGCAATCAAAAGTATGGTTTAACTCTGTTAGCTTAATGAACATATCAGAAATAAGTTTCACACAATGCTTCTGTGTAGTTTTCATTTGAAGATATTATTTTTCCCAATATAGGCCTCTTAGCGCTCAGAATGTCCAATTGCAGTTTCTACAGAAAGAGTGTTTTAGAAAGGCTCAATCAAAAGTAAGGTTCAACTCTGTTAGTTGAATGCACAGAACAGAAAGAAATTTCATACAATGATTCTGTGTAGTTTATATTTGAAGATATTCTTTTTTCCACTATTACCCACTTGGCGCTACGAATGTCCAGTTGCATTTTCTACAGACAGAGTGTTTCAAAACTGCTCAATCAAAAGTATGGTTTAACTCTGTTAGCTGAATGCTCAGATCAGAAAGAAGATTCACAGAATGCTTCTGTGTAGTTTATATTTGAATATATTACTTTTTGCACTTCTACTCTCTTAGCGCTCCAAATGTCCAGTTGCATTTTCTACAGAAAGAGTGTTCAGATCTGCTCAATCAAAAGTATGGTTTAACTCTGTTAGCTGAATGCACAGATCAGAAAGAAGTTTCACAGAATGATTCTGTGTAGTTTATATTTGGAGACATTCCTTTTTCCACTATTACCCTCTTAGCGCTCCGAATCTCCACTTGCATTTTCTACAGAAAGAGTGTTTCAGAACGGCTCAATCAAAACTAAGGTTCAACTCTTTTAGTTGAACAAACAGAACAGAAAGAAGTTTCACACAATTCTTCTGTGTAGTTATTATTTGTAGACATTCATTTTCCCAATATAGGCCTCTTAGCGCTCAGAATGTCCAATTGCAGTTTCTATGGAAAGAGTGTTTCAGAACGTCTCAATCAAAAGTAAGGTTCAACTCTGTTAGTTGAATGCACAGAACAGAAAGAAGTTTCATACAATGCTTCTGTGTAGTTTATATTTGAACATATTCTTTTTTCCACTATTACCCACTTAGCTGTACGAATGTCCAGTTGCATTTTCTACAGACAGAGTGTTTCAAAACTGCTCAATCAAAAGTATGGTTTAACTCTGTTAGCTGAATGCTCAGATCAGAAAGAAGTTTCACAGAATGCTTCTGTGTAGTTTATATTTGAATATATTCCTTTTTCCACTACTACGCTCTTAGCGCTCCAAATGTCCAGTTGCATTTCCTACAGAAAGAGGGTTCAGATCTGCTCAATCAAAAGTATGGTTTAACTCTGTTAGCTGAATGCACAGATCAGAAAGAAGTTTCACCGAATGATTCTGTGTAGTTTATATTTGAAGACATTCCTTTTTCCAATATTACCCTCTTAGCGCTCCGAATCTCCACTTGCATTTTCTACAAAAAGAGTGTTTCATAACTCCTCAATCAAAAATATGTTTTATCTCTGTTAACTGAATTTACAGATCAGAAATAAGTTTCACAGAATGCATCTGTGTAGTTTTTATTTGAAGATATTCTTTTTCCCAATGTAGGCCTCTTAGCGCTTAGCATGTCCAATTGCAGTTTCTACAGAAAGAGTGTTTCAGAACGGCTCAACTAAAAGTAAGGTTCAACTCTGTTAGTTGAATGCACAGAACAGAAAGTATTTTCACAGAATGCTACTGCGTAGTTTATATTTGAATATATTCCTTTTTCCACTATTACCCTCTTAGCGCTCCGAATGTCCACTTGCATTTTCTACAGAAAGAGTGTTCAGAACTGCACAATCAAAAGTATGGTTTAACTCTGTTAGCTTAATGAACATATCAGAAATAAATTTCACACAATGCTTCTGTGTAGTTTTTATTTGAAGATATTATTTTTCCCAATAGAGGCCTCTTAGCGCTCAGAATGTCCAATTGCTGTTTCTACAGAAAGAGTGTTTCAGAAAGGCTCAATCAAAAGTAAGGTTCAACTCTGTTAGTTGAATGCACAGAACAGAAAGAAGTTTCATACAATGCTTCTGTGTAGTTTATATTTGAACATATTCTTTTTTCCACTATTACCCACTTAGCGCTACGAATGTCCAGTTGCATTTTCTACAGACAGAGTGTTTCAAAACTGCTCAATCAAAAGTATGGTTTAACTCTGTTAGCTGAATGCACAGATCAGAAATAAGTTTCACAGAATGATTCTGTGTAGTTTATATTTGTAGACATTCCTTTTTCCACTATTACCCTCTTAGCGCTCCGAATCTCCACTTGCATTTTCTACAGAAAGAGTGTTTCAGAACGGCTCAATCAAAACTAAGGTTCAACTCTTTTAGTTGAACAAACAGAACAGAAAGAAGTTTCACACAATTCTTCTGTGTAGTTTTTATTTGTAGACATTCTTTTTCCCAATATAGGCCTCTTAGCGCTCAGAATGTCCAATTGCAGTTTCTACAGAAAGAGTGTTTCAGAACGGCTCAATCAAAAGTAAGGTTCAACTCTGTTAGTTGAATGCACAGAACAGAAAGAAGTTTCATACAATGCTTCTGTGTAGTTTATATTTGAACATATTCTTTTTTAATCTATTACCCTCTTAGCGCTACGAATGTCCAGTTGCATTTTCTACAGACAGAGTGTTTCAAAACTGCTCAATCAAAAGTATGGTTTAACTCTGTTAGCTGAATGCTCAGATCAGAAAGAAGTTTCACAGAATGCTTCTGTGTAGTTTATATTTGAATATATTCCTTTTTCCACTACTACGCTCTTAGCGCTCCAAATGTCCAGTTGCATTTTCTACAGAAAGAGTGTTCACATCTGCTCAATCAAAACTATGGTTTAACTCTCTTAACTGAATGCACAGATCAGAAAGAAGTTTCACCGAATGATTCTGTGTAGTTTATATTTGAAGACATTCCTTTTTCCACTATTACCCTCTTAGCGCTCCGAATCTCCACTTGCATTTTCTACAAAAAGAGTGTTTCATAACTGCTCAATCAAAAATATGTTTTATCTCTGTTAACTGAATTTACAGATCAGAAATAAGTTTCACAGAATGCATCTGTGTAGTATTTATTTGAAGATATTCTTTTTCCCAATGTAGGCCTCTTAGCGCTTAGCATGTCCAATTGCAGTTTCTACAGAAAGAGTGTTTCAGAACGGCTCAATCAAAAGTAAGGTTCAACTCTGTTAGTTGAATGCACAGAACAGAAAGGATTTTCACAGAATGCTACTGTGTAGTTTATATTTGAATATATTCCTTTCTCCACTATTACCCTCTTAGCGCTCCGAATGTCCACTTGCATTTTCTACAGAAAGAGTGTTCAGAACTGCGCAATCAAAAGTATGGTTTAACTCTGTTAGCTTAATGAACATATCAGAAATAAGTTTCACACAATGCTTCTGTGTAGTTTTTATTTGAAGATATTATTTTTCCCAATATAGGCCTCTTAGGGCTCAGAATGTCCAATTGCAGTTTCTACAGAAAGAGTGTTTCAGAAAGGCTCAATCAAAAGTAAGGTTCAACTCTGTTAGTTGAATGCACAGAACAGAAAGAAATTTCATACAATGATTCTGTGTAGTTTATATTTGAAGATATTCTTTTTTCCACTATTACCCACTTGGCGCTACGAATGTCCAGTTGCATTTTCTACAGACAGAGTGTTTCAAAACTGCTCAATCAAAAGTATCGTTTAACTCTGTTAGCTGAATGCTCAGATCAGAAAGAAGTTTCACAGAATGCTTCTGTGTAGTTTATATTTGAATATATTCCTTTTTCCACTACTACTCTCTTAGCGCTCCAAATGTCCAGTTGCATTTTCTACAGAAAGAGTGTTCAGATCTGCTCAATCAAAAGTATGGTTTAACTCTGTTAGCTGAATGCACAGATCAGAAAGAAGTTTCACAGAATGATTCTGTGTAGTTTATATTTGGAGACATTCCTTTTTCCACTATTACCCTCTTAGCGCTGCGAATCTCCACTTGCATTTTCTACAGAAAGAGTGTTTCAGAACGGCTCAATCAAAACTATGGTTCAAATCTTTTAGTTGAACAAACAGAACAGAAAGAAGTTTCACACAATTCTTCTGTGTAGTTTTTATTTGTAGACATTCTTTTTCCCAATATAGGCCTCTTAGCGCTCAGAATGTCCAATTGCAGTTTCTACAGAAAGAGTGTTTCAGAACGGCTCAATCAAAAGTAAGCTTCAACTCTGTTAGTTGAATGTACAGAACAGAAAGAAGTTTCATACAATGCTTCTGTGTAGTTTATATTTGAACATATTCTTTTTTCCTCTATTACCAACTTAGCGCTAAGAATGTCCAGTTGCATTTTCTACAGACAGAGTGTTTCAAAACTGCTCAATCAAAAGTATGGTTTAACTCTGTTAGCTGAATGCTCAGATCAGAAAGAAGTTTCACAGAATGCTTCTGTGTAGTTTATATTTGAATATATTCCTTTTTCCACTACTACACTCTTAGCGCTCCAAATGTCCAGTTGCATTTTCTACAGAAAGAGTGTTCAGATCTGCTCAATCAAAAGTATGGTTTAACTCTGTTAGCTGCATGCACAGATCAGAAAGAAGTTTCACCGAATGATTCTGTGTAGTTTATATTTGAAGACATTCCTTTTTCCACTATTACCCTCTTAGCGCTCCGAATCTCCACTTGCATTTTCTACAAAAAGAGTGTTTCATAACTGCTCAATCAAAAATATGTTTTATCTCTGTTTACTGAATTTACAGATCAGAAATAAGTTTCACAGAATGCATCTGTGTAGTTTTTATTTGAAGATATTCTTTTTCCCAATGTAGGCCTCTTAGCGCTTAGCATGTCCAATTGCAGTTTCTACAGAAAGAGTGTTTCAGAACGGCTCAATCAAAAGTAAGGTTCAACTCTGTTAGTTGAATGCACAGAACAGAAAGAATTTTCACAGAATGCTACTGTGTAGTTTATATTTGAATATATTCCTTTCTCCACTATTACCCTCTTAGCGCTCCGAATGTCCACTTGCATTTTCTACAGATAGAGTGTTCAGAACTGCGCAATCAAAAGTATGGTTTAACTCTGTTAGCTTAATGAACATATCAGAAATAAGTTTCACACAATGCTTCTGTGTAGTTTTCATTTGAAGATATTATTTTTCCCAATATAGGCCTCTTAGCGCTCAGAATGTCCAATTGCAGTTTCTACAGAAAGAGTGTTTCAGAAAGGCTCAATCAAAAGTAAGGTTCAACTCTGTTAGTTGAATGCACAGAACAGAAAGAAATTTCATACAATGATTCTGTGTAGTTTATATTTGAAGATATTCTTTTTTCCACTATTACCCACTTGGCGCTACGAATGTCCAGTTGCATTTTCTACAGACAGAGTGTTTCAAAACTGCTCAATCAAAAGTATGGTTTAACTCTGTTAGCTGAATGCTCAGATCAGAAAGAAGATTCACAGAATGCTTCTGTGTAGTTTATATTTGAATATATTACTTTTTCCACTACTACTCTCTTAGCGCTCCAAATGTCCAGTTGCATTTTCTACAGAAAGAGTGTTCAGATCTGCTCAATCAAAAGTATGGTTTAACTCTGTTAGCTGAATGCACAGATCAGAAAGAAGTTTCACAAAATGATTCTGTGTAGTTTATATTTGGAGACATTCCTTTTTCCACTATTACCCTCTTAGCGCTCCGAATCTCCACTTGCATTTTCTACAGAAAGAGTGTTTCAGAACGGCTCAATCAAAACTAAGGTTCAACTCTTTTAGTTGAACAAACAGAACAGAAAGAAGTTTCACACAATTCTTCTGTGTAGTTATTATTTGTAGACATTCATTTTCCCAATATAGGCCTCTTAGCGCTCAGAATGTCCAATTGCAGTTTCTATGGAAAGAGTGTTTCAGAACGGCTCAATCAAAAGTAAGGTTCAACTCTGTTAGTTGAATGCACAGAACAGAAAGAAGTTTCATACAATGCTTTTGTGTAGTTTATATTTGAACATATTCTTTTTTCCACTATTACCCACTTAGCGCTACGTATGTCCAGTTGCATTTTCTACAGACAGAGTGTTTCAAAACTGCTCAATCAAAAGTGTGGTTTAACTCTGTTAGCTGTATGCTCAGATCAGAAAGAAGTTTCACAGAATGCTTCTGTGTAGTTTATATTTGAATATATTCCTTTTTCCACTACTACGCTCTTAGCGCTCCAAATGTCCAGTTGCATTTTCAACAGAAAGAGTGTTCTGATCTGCTCAATCAAAAGAATGGTTTAACTCTGTTAGCTGAATGCACAGATCAGAAAGAAGTTTCACCGAATGATTCTGTGTAGTTTATATTTGAAGACATTCCTTTTTCCACTATTACCCTCTTAGCGCTCCGAATCTCCACTTGCATTTTCTACGAAAAGAGTGTTTCATAACTGCTCAATCAAAAATATGTTTTATCTCTGTTAACTGAATTTACAGATCAGAAATAAGTTTCACAGAATGCATCTGTATAGTTTTTATTTGAAGATATTATTTTTCCCAATGTAGGCCTCTTAGCGCTTAGCATGTCCAATTGCAGTTTCTACAGAAAGAGTGTTTCAGAACGGCTCAATCAAAAGTAAGGTTCAACTCTGTTAGTTGAATGCACAGAACAGAAAGAATTTTCACAGAATGCTACTGTGTAGTTTATATTTGAATATATTCCTTTCTCCACTATTACCCTCTTAGCGCTCCGAATGTCCACTTGCATTTTCTACAGATAGAGTGTTCAGAACTGCGCAATCAAAAGTATGGTTTAACTCTGTTAGCTTAATGAACATATCAGAAATAAGTTTCACACAATGCTTCTGTGTAGTTTTCATTTGAAGATATTATTTTTCCCAATATAGGCCTCTTAGCGCTCAGAATGTCCAATTGCAGTTTCTACAGAAAGAGTGTTTCAGAAAGGCTCAATCAAAAGTAAGGTTCAACTCTGTTAGTTGAATGCACAGAACAGAAAGAAATTTCATACAATGATTCTGTGTAGTTTATATTTGAAGATATTCTTTTTTCCACTATTACCCACTTGGCGCTACGAATGTCCAGTTGCATTTTCTACAGACAGAGTGTTTCAAAACTGCTCAATCAAAAGTATGGTTTAACTCTGTTAGCTGAATGCTCAGATCAGAAAGAAGATTCACAGAATGCTTCTGTGTAGTTTATATTTGAATATATTACTTTTTCCACTACTACTCTCTTAGCGCTCCAAATGTCCAGTTGCATTTTCTACAGAAAGAGTGTTCAGATCTGCTCAATCAAAAGTATGGTTTAACTCTGTTAGCTGAATGCACAGATCAGAAAGAAGTTTCACAAAATGATTCTGTGTAGTTTATATTTGGAGACATTCCTTTTTCCACTATTACCCTCTTAGCGCTCCGAATCTCCACTTGCATTTTCTACAGAAAGAGTGTTTCAGAACGGCTCAATCAAAACTAAGGTTCAACTCTTTTAGTTGAACAAACAGAACAGAAAGAAGTTTCACACAATTCTTCTGTGTAGTTATTATTTGTAGACATTCATTTTCCCAATATAGGCCTCTTAGCGCTCAGAATGTCCAATTGCAGTTTCTATGGAAAGAGTGTTTCAGAACGGCTCAATCAAAAGTAAGGTTCAACTCTGTTAGTTGAATGCACAGAACAGAAAGAAGTTTCATACAATGCTTTTGTGTAGTTTATATTTGAACATATTCTTTTTTCCACTATTACCCACTTAGCGCTACGTATGTCCAGTTGCATTTTCTACAGACAGAGTGTTTCAAAACTGCTCAATCAAAAGTGTGGTTTAACTCTGTTAGCTGTATGCTCAGATCAGAAAGAAGTTTCACAGAATGCTTCTGTGTAGTTTATATTTGAATATATTCCTTTTTCCACTACTACGCTCTTAGCGCTCCAAATGTCCAGTTGCATTTTCAACAGAAAGAGTGTTCAGATCTGCTCAATCAAAAGAATGGTTTAACTCTGTTAGCTGAATGCACAGATCAGAAAGAAGTTTCACCGAATGATTCTGTGTAGTTTATATTTGAAGACATTCCTTTTTCCACTATTACCCTCTTAGCGCTCCGAATCTCCACTTGCATTTTCTACGAAAAGAGTGTTTCATAACTGCTCAATCAAAAATATGTTTTATCTCTGTTAACTGAATTTACAGATCAGAAATAAGTTTCACAGAATGCATCTGTATAGTTTTTATTTGAAGATATTCTTTTTCCCAATGTAGGCCTCTTAGCGCTTAGCATGTCCAATTGCAGTTTCTACAGAAAGAGTGTTTCAGAACGGCTCAATCAAAAGTAAGGTTCAACTCTGTTAGTTGAATGCACAGAACAGAAAGAATTTTCACAGAATGCTACTGTGTAGTTTATATTTGAATATATTCCTTTTTCCACTATTACCCTCTTAGCGCTCCGAATGTCCACTTGCATTTTCTACAGAAAGAGTGTTCAGAACTACGCAATCAAAAGTATGGTTTAACTCTGTTAGCTTAATGAACATATCAGAAATATGTTTCACACAATGCTTCTGTGTAGTTTTCATTTGAAGATATTATTTTTCCCAATAGAGGCCTCAGCGCTCAGAATGTCCAATTGCAGTTTCTACAGAAAGAGTGTTTCAGAAAGGCTCAATCAAAAGTAAGGTTCAACTCTGTTAGTTGAATGCACAGAACAGAAAGAAGTTTCATACAATGCTTCTGTGTAGTTTATATTTGAACATATTCTTTTTTCCACTATTACCCACTTAGCGCTACGAATGTCCAGTTGCATTTTCTACAGACAGAGTGTTTCAAAACTGCTCAATCAAAATTATGGTTTAACTCTGTTAGCTGAATGCTCAGATCAGAAAGATGTTTCACAGAATGCTTCTGTGTAGTTTATATTTGAATATATTCCTTTTTCCACTACTATGCTCTTAGCGCTCCAAATGTCCAGTTGCATTTTCTACAGAAAGAGTGTTCAGATCTGCTCAATCAAAAGTATGGTTTAACTCTGTTAGCTGAATGCACAGAACAGAAAGAAGTTTCACCGAATGATTCTATGTAGTTTATATTTGAAGACATTCCTTTTTCCAATATTACCCTCTTAGCGCTCCGAATCTCCACTTGCATTTTCTACAAAAAGAGTGTTTCATAACTGCTCAATCAAAAATATGTTTTATCTCTGTTAACTGAATTTACAGATCAGAAATAAGTTTCACAGAATGCATCTGTGTAGTTTTTATTTGAAGATATTCTTTTTCCCAATGTAGGCCTCTTAGCGCTTAGCATGTCCAATTGCAGTTTCTACAGAAAGAGTGTTTCAGAACGGCTCAATCAAAAGTAAGGTTCAACTCTGTTAGTTGAATGCACAGAATAGGAAGAATTTTCACAGAATGCTACTGTGTAGTTTATATTTGAATATATTCCTTTCTCCACTATTACCCTCTTAGCGCTCCGAATGTCCACTTGCATTTTCTACAGAAAGAGTGTTCAGAACTGCGCAATCAAAAGTATGGTTTAACTCTGTTAGCTTAATGAACATATCAGAAATAAGTTTCACACAATGCTTCTGTGTAGTTTTTATTTGAAGATATTATTTTTCCCAATAGAGGCCTTTTAGCGCTCAGAATGTCCAATTGCAGTTTCTACAGAAAGAGTGTTTCAGAAAGGCTCAATCAAAAGTAAGGTTCAACTCTGTTAGTTGAATGCGCAGAACAGAAAGAAATTTCATACAATGCTTCTGTGTAGTTTATATTTGAAGATATTTTTTTCCACTATTACCCACTTGGCGCTACGAATGTCCAGTTGCATTTTCTACAGACAGAGTGTTTCAAAACTGCTCAATCAAAAGTATGGTTTAACTCTGTTAGCTGAATGCTCAGATCAGAAAGAAGTTTCACAGAATGCTTCTGTGTAGTTTATATTTGAATATATTCCTTTTTCCACTACTACTCTCTTAGCGCTCCAAATGTCCAGTTGCATTTTCTACAGAAAGATTGTTCAGATCTGCTCAATCAAAAGTATGGTTTAACTCTGTTAGCTGAATGCACAGATCAGAAAGAAGTTTCACAGAATGATTCTGTGTAGTTTATATTTGGAGACATTCCTTTTTCCACTATAACCCTCTTAACGCTCCGAATCTCCACTTGCATTATCTACAGAAAGAGTGTTTCAGAACAGCTCAATCAAAACTAAGGTTCAACTCTTTTAGTTGAACAAACAGAACAGAAAGATGTTTCACACAATTCTTCTGTGTAGTTTTTATTTGTAGACATTCTTTTTCCCAATATAGGCCTCTTAGCGCTAAGAATGTCCAATTGCAGTTTCTACAGAAAGAGTGTTTCAGAAAGGCTCAATCAAAAGTAAGGTTCAACTCTGTTAGTTGAATGCACAGAACAGAAAGAAGTTTCATACAATGCTTCTGTGTAGTTTATATTTGAACATATTCTTTTTTCCACTATTACCCACTTAGCTCTACGAATGTCCAGTTGCATTTTCTACAGACAGAGTGTTTCAAAACTGCTCAATCAAAAGTATGGTTTAACTCTGTTAGCTGAATGCTCAGATCAGAAAGAAGTTTCACAGAATGCTTCTGTGTAGTTTATATTTGAATATATTCCTTTTTCCACTACTACGCTCTTAGCGCTCCAAATGTCCAGTTGCATTTTCTACAGAAAGAGTGTTCAGATCTGCTCAATCAAAAGTATGGTTTAACTCTGTTAGCTGAATGCACAGATCAGAAAGAAGTTTCACCGAATGATTCTGTGTAGTTTATATTTGAAGACATTCCTTTTTCCAATATTACCCTCTTAGCGCTCCGAATCTCCACTTGCATTTTCTACAAAAAGAGTGTTTCATAACTCCTCAATCAAAAATATGTTTTATCTCTGTTAACTGAATTTACAGATCAGAAATAAGTTTCACAGAATGCATCTGTGTAGTTTTTATTTGAAGATATTCTTTTTCCCAATGTAGGCCTCTTAGCGCTTAGCATGTCCAATTGCAGTTTCTACAGAAAGAGTGTTTCAGAACGGCTCAATCAAAAGTAAGGTTCAACTCTGTTAGTTGAATGCACAGAACAGAAAGAATTTTCACAGAATGCTACTGTGTAGTTTATATTTGAATATATTCCTTTCTCCACTATTACCCTCTTAGCGCTCCGAATGTCCACTTGCATTTTCTACAGATAGAGTGTTCAGAACTGCGCAATCAAAAGTATGGTTTAACTCTGTTAGCTTAATGAACATATCAGAAATAAGTTTCACACAATGCTTCTGTGTAGTTTTCATTTGAAGATATTATTTTTCCCAATATAGGCCTCTTAGCGCTCAGAATGTCCAATTGCAGTTTCTACAGAAAGAGTGTTTCAGAAAGGCTCAATCAAAAGTAAGGTTCAACTCTGTTAGTTGAATGCACAGAACAGAAAGAAATTTCATACAATGATTCTGTGTAGTTTATATTTGAAGATATTCTTTTTTCCACTATTACATACTTGGCGCTACGAATGTCCAGTTGCATTTTCTACAGACAGAGTGTTTCAAAACTGCTCAATCAAAAGTATGGTTTAACTCTGTTAGCTGAATGCTCAGATCAGAAAGAAGATTCACAGAATGCTTCTGTGTAGTTTATATTTGAATATATTACTTTTTCCACTACTACTCTCTTAGCGCTCCAAATGTCCAGTTGCATTTTCTACAGAAAGAGTGTTCAGATCTGCTCAATCAAAAGTATGGTTTAACTCTGTTAGCTGAATGCACAGATCAGAAAGAAGTTTCACAAAATGATTCTGTGTAGTTTATATTTGGAGACATTCCTTTTTCCACTATTACCCTCTTAGCGCTCCGAATCTCCACTTGCATTTTCTACAGAAAGAGTGTTTCAGAACGGCTCAATCAAAACTAAGGTTCAACTCTTTTAGTTGAACAAACAGAACAGAAAGAAGTTTCACACAATTCTTCTGTGTAGTTATTATTTGTAGACATTCATTTTCCCAATATAGGCCTCTTAGCGCTCAGAATGTCCAATTGCAGTTTCTATGGAAAGAGTGTTTCAGAACGGCTCAATCAAAAGTAAGGTTCAACTCTGTTAGTTGAATGCACAGAACAGAAAGAAGTTTCATACAATGCTTTTGTGTAGTTTATATTTGAACATATTCTTTTTTCCACTATTACCCACTTAGCGCTACGTATGTCCAGTTGCATTTTCTACAGACAGAGTGTTTCAAAACTGCTCAATCAAAAGTGTGGTTTAACTCTGTTAGCTGTATGCTCAGATCAGAAAGAAGTTTCACAGAATGCTTCTGTGTAGTTTATATTTGAATATATTCCTTTTTCCACTACTACGCTCTTAGCGCTCCAAATGTCCAGTTGCATTTTCAACAGAAAGAGTGTTCAGATCTGCTCAATCAAAAGAATGGTTTAACTCTGTTAGCTGAATGCACAGATCAGAAAGAAGTTTCACCGAATGATTCTGTGTAGTTTATATTTGAAGACATTCCTTTTTCCACTATTACCCTCTTAGCGCTCCGAATCTCCACTTGCATTTTCTACGAAAAGAGTGTTTCATAACTGCTCAATCAAAAATATGTTTTATCTCTGTTAACTGAATTTACAGATCAGAAATAAGTTTCACAGAATGCATCTGTATAGTTTTTATTTGAAGATATTCTTTTTCCCAATGTAGGCCTCTTAGCGCTTAGCATGTCCAATTGCAGTTTCTACAGAAAGAGTGTTTCAGAACGGCTCAATCAAAAGTAAGGTTCAACTCTGTTAGTTGAATGCACAGAACAGAAAGAATTTTCACAGAATGCTACTGTGTAGTTTATATTTGAATATATTCCTTTTTCCACTATTACCCTCTTAGCGCTCCGAATGTCCACTTGCATTTTCTACAGAAAGAGTGTTCAGAACTACGCAATCAAAAGTATGGTTTAACTCTGTTAGCTTAATGAACATATCAGAAATATGTTTCACACAATGCTTCTGTGTAGTTTTCATTTGAAGATATTATTTTTCCCAATAGAGGCCTCAGCGCTCAGAATGTCCAATTGCAGTTTCTACAGAAAGAGTGTTTCAGAAAGGCTCAATCAAAAGTAAGGTTCAACTCTGTTAGTTGAATGCACAGAACAGAAAGAAGTTTCATACAATGCTTCTGTGTAGTTTATATTTGAACATATTCTTTTTTCCACTATTACCCACTTAGCGCTACGAATGTCCAGTTGCATTTTCTACAGACAGAGTGTTTCAAAACTGCTCAATCAAAAGTATGGTTTAACTCTGTTAGCTGAATGCTCAGATCAGAAAGAAGTTTCACGGAATGCTTCTGTGTAGTTTATATTTGAATATATTCCTTTTTCCACTAATACGCTCTTAGCGCTCCAAATGTCCAGTTGCATTTTCTACAGAAAGAGTGTTCAGATCTGCTCAATCAAAAGTATGGTTTAACTCTGTTAGCTGCATGCACAGATCAGAAAGAAGTTTCACAGAATGATTCTGTGTAGTTTATATTTGGAGACATTCCTTTTTCCACTATTACCCTCTTAGCGCTCCGAATCTCCACTTGCATTTTCTACAGAAAGAGTGTTTCAGAACGGCTCCATCAAAACTAAGGTTCAAATCTTTTAGTTGAACAAACAGAACAGAAAGAAGTTTCACACAATTCTTCTGTGTAGTTTTTATTTGTAGACATTCTTTTTCCCAATATAGGCCCCTTAGCGCTCAGAATGTCCATTTGCAGTTTCTACAGAAAGAGTGTTTCAGAACGGCTCAATTAAAAGTAAGGTTCAACTCTGTTAGTTGAATGCACAGAACAGAAAGAAGTTTCATACAATGCTTCTGTGTAGTTTATATTTGAACATATTCTTTTTTCCACTATTACCCACTTAGCGCTACGAATGTCCAGTTGCATTTTCTACAGACAGAGTGTTTCAAAACTGCTCAATCAAAATTATGGTTTAACTCTGTTAGCTGAATGCTCAGATCAGAAAGATGTTTCACAGAATGCTTCTGTGTAGTTTATATTTGAATATATTCCTTTTTCCACTACTATGCTCTTAGCGCTCCAAATGTCCAGTTGCATTTTCTACAGAAAGAGTGTTCAGATCTGCTCAATCAAAAGTATGGTTTAACTCTGTTAGCTGAATGCACAGAACAGAAAGAAGTTTCACCGAATGATTCTATGTAGTTTATATTTGAAGACATTCCTTTTTCCAATATTACCCTCTTAGCGCTCCGAATCTCCACTTGCATTTTCTACAAAAAGAGTGTTTCATAACTGCTCAATCAAAAATATGTTTTATCTCTGTTAACTGAATTTACAGATCAGAAATAAGTTTCACAGAATGCATCTGTGTAGTTTTTATTTGAAGATATTCTTTTTCCCAATGTAGGCCTCTTAGCGCTTAGCATGTCCAATTGCAGTTTCTACAGAAAGAGTGTTTCAGAACGGCTCAATCAAAAGTAAGGTTCAACTCTGTTAGTTGAATGCACAGAATAGGAAGAATTTTCACAGAATGCTACTGTGTAGTTTATATTTGAATATATTCCTTTCTCCACTATTACCCTCTTAGCGCTCCGAATGTCCACTTGCATTTTCTACAGAAAGAGTGTTCAGAACTGCGCAATCAAAAGTATGGTTTAACTCTGTTAGCTTAATGAACATATCAGAAATAAGTTTCACACAATGCTTCTGTGTAGTTTTTATTTGAAGATATTATTTTTCCCAATAGAGGCCTTTTAGCGCTCAGAATGTCCAATTGCAGTTTCTACAGAAAGAGTGTTTCAGAAAGGCTCAATCAAAAGTAAGGTTCAACTCTGTTAGTTGAATGCGCAGAACAGAAAGAAATTTCATACAATGCTTCTGTGTAGTTTATATTTGAAGATATTTTTTTCCACTATTACCCACTTGGCGCTACGAATGTCCAGTTGCATTTTCTACAGACAGAGTGTTTCAAAACTGCTCAATCAAAAGTATGGTTTAACTCTGTTAGCTGAATGCTCAGATCAGAAAGAAGTTTCACAGAATGCTTCTGTGTAGTTTATATTTGAATATATTCCTTTTTCCACTACTACTCTCTTAGCGCTCCAAATGTCCAGTTGCATTTTCTACAGAAAGATTGTTCAGATCTGCTCAATCAAAAGTATGGTTTAACTCTGTTAGCTGAATGCACAGATCAGAAAGAAGTTTCACAGAATGATTCTGTGTAGTTTATATTTGGAGACATTCCTTTTTCCACTATAACCCTCTTAACGCTCCGAATCTCCACTTGCATTATCTACAGAAAGAGTGTTTCAGAACAGCTCAATCAAAACTAAGGTTCAACTCTTTTAGTTGAACAAACAGAACAGAAAGATGTTTCACACAATTCTTCTGTGTAGTTTTTATTTGTAGACATTCTTTTTCCCAATATAGGCCTCTTAGCGCTAAGAATGTCCAATTGCAGTTTCTACAGAAAGAGTGTTTCAGAAAGGCTCAATCAAAAGTAAGGTTCAACTCTGTTAGTTGAATGCACAGAACAGAAAGAAGTTTCATACAATGCTTCTGTGTAGTTTATATTTGAACATATTCTTTTTTCCACTATTACCCACTTAGCTCTACGAATGTCCAGTTGCATTTTCTACAGACAGAGTGTTTCAAAACTGCTCAATCAAAACTATGGTTTAACTCTGTTAGCTGAATGCTCAGATCAGAAAGAAGTTTCACAGAATGCTTCTGTGTAGTTTATATTTGAATATATTCCTTTTTCCACTACTACGCTCTTAGCGCTCCAAATGTCCAGTTGCATTTTCTACAGAAAGAGTGTTCAGATCTGCTCAATCAAAAGTATGGTTTAACTCTGTTAGCTGAATGCACAGATCAGAAAGAAGTTTCACCGAATGATTCTGTGTAGTTTATATTTGAAGACATTCCTTTTTCCAATATTACCCTCTTAGCGCTCCGAATCTCCACTTGCATTTTCTACAAAAAGAGTGTTTCATAACTCCTCAATCAAAAATATGTTTTATCTCTGTTAACTGAATTTACAGATCAGAAATAAGTTTCACAGAATGCATCTGTGTAGTTTTTATTTGAAGATATTCTTTTTCCCAATGTAGGCCTCTTAGCGCTTAGCATGTCCAATTGCAGTTTCTACAGAAAGAGTGTTTCAGAATGGCTCAATTAAAAGTAAGGTTCAACTCTGTTAGTTGAATGCACAGAACAGAAAGTATTTTCACAGAATGCTACTGCGTAGTTTATATTTGAATATATTCCTTTTTCCACTACTACCCTCTTAGCGCTCCGAATGTCCACTTGCATTTTCTACAGAAAGAGTGTTCAGAACTGCACAATCAAAAGTATGGTTTAACTCTGTTTGCTTAATGAACATATCAGAAATAAATTTCACACAATGCTTCTGTGTAGTTTTTATTTGAAGATATTATTTTTCCCAATAGAGGCCTCTTAGCGCTCAGAATGTCCAATTGCTGTTTCTACAGAAAGAGTGTTTCAGAAAGGCTCAATCAAAAGTAAGGTTCAACTCTGTTAGTTGAATGCACAGAACAGAAAGAAGTTTCATACAATGCTTCTGTGTAGTTTATATTTGAACATATTCTTTTTTCCACTATTACCCACTTAGCGCTACGAATGTCCAGTTGCATTTTCTACAGACAGAGTGTTTCAAAACTGCTCAATTAAAAGTATGGTTTAACTCTGTTAGCTGAATGCACAGATCAGAAATAAGTTTCACAGAATGATTCTGTGTAGTTTATATTTGTAGACATTCCTTTTTCCACTATTACCCTCTTAGCGCTCCGAATCTCCACTTGCATTTTCTACAGAAAGAGTGTTTCAGAACGGCTCAATCAAAACTAAGGTTCAACTCTTTTAGTTGAACAAACAGAACAGAAAGAAGTTTCACACAATTCTTCTGTGTAGTTTTTATTTGTAGACATTCTTTTTCGCAATATAGGCCTCTTAGCGCTCAGAATGTCCAATTGCAGTTTCTACAGAAAGAGTGTTTCAGAACGGCTCAATCAAAAGTAAGGTTCAACTCTGTTAGTTGAATGCACAGAACAGAAAGAAGTTTCATACAATGCTTCTGTGTAGTTTATATTTGAACATATTCTTTTTTCCTCTATTACCCTCTTAGCGCTACGAATGTCCAGTTGCATTTTCTACAGACAGAGTGTTTCAAAACTGCTCAATCAAAAGTATGGTTTAACTCTGTTAGCTGAATGCTCAGATCAGAAAGAAGTTTCACAGAATGCTTCTGTGTAGTTTATATTTGAATATATTCCTTTTTCCACTACTACGCTCTTAGCGCTCCAAATGTCCAGTTGCATTTTCTACAGAAAGAGTGTTCAGATCTGCTCAATCAAAACTATGGTTTAACTCTGTTAACTGAATGCACAGATCAGAAAGAAGTTTCACCGAATGATTCTGTGTAGTTTATATTTGAAGACATACCTTTTTCCACTATTACCCTCTTAGCGCTCCGAATCTCCACTTGCATTTTCTACAAAAAGAGTGTTTCATAACTGCTCAATCAAAAATATGTTTTATCTCTGTTAACTGAATTTACAGATCAGAAATAAGTTTCACAGAATGCATCTGTGTAGTATTTATTTGAAGATATTCTTTTTCCCAATGTATGCCTCTTAGCGCTTAGCATGTCCAATTGCAGTTTCTACAGAAAGAGTGTTTCAGAACGGCTCAATCAAAAGTAAGGTTCAACTCTGTTAGTTGAATGCACAGAACAGAAAGGATTTTTACAGAATGCTACTGTGTAGTTTATAGTTGAATATATTCCTTTCTCCACTATTACCCTCTTAGCGCTCCGAATGTCCACTTGCATTTTCTACAGAAAGAGTGTTCAGAACTGCGCAATCAAAAGTATGGTTTAACTCTGTTAGCTTAATGAACATATCAGAAATAAGTTTCACACAATGCTTCTGTGTAGTTTTTATTTGAAGATATTATTTTTCCCAATATAGTCCTCTTAGGGCTCAGAATGTCCAATTGCAGTTTCTACAGAAAGAGTGTTTCAGAAAGGCTCAATCAAAAGTAAGGTTCAACTCTGTTAGTTGAATGCACAGAACAGAAAGAAATTTCATACAATGATTCTGTGTAGTTTATATTTGAAGACATTCTTTTTTCCACTATTACCCACTTGGCGCTACGAATGTCCAGTTGCATTTTCTACAGACAGAGTGTTTCAAAACTGCTCAATCAAAAGTATGGTTTAACTCTGTTAGCTGAATGCTCAGATCAGAAAGAAGTTTCACAGAATGCTTCTGTGTAGTTTATATTTGAATATATTCCTTTTTCCACTACTCCTCTCTTAGCGCTCCAAATGTCCAGTTGCATTTTCTACAGAAAGAGTGTTCAGATCTGCTCAATCAAAAGTATGGTTTAACTCTGTTAGCTGAATGCACAGATCAGAAAGAAGTTTCACAGAATGATTCTGTGTAGTTTATATTTGGAGACATTCCTTTTTCCACTATTACCCTCTTAGCGCTCCGAATCTCCACTTGCATTTTCTACAGAAAGAGTGTTTCAGAACGGCTCAATCAAAACTAAGGTTCAAATCTTTTAGTTGAACAAACAGAACAGAAAGAAGTTTCACACAATTCTTCTGTGTAGTTTTTATTTGTAGACATTCTTTTTCCCAATATAGGCCTCTTAGCGCTCAGAATGTCCAATTGCAGTTTCTACAGAAAGAGTGTTTCAGAACGGCTCAATCAAAAGTAAGCTTCAACTCTGTTAGTTGAATGTACAGAACAGAAAGAAGTTTCATACAATGCTTCTGTGTAGTTTATATTTGAACATATTCTTTTTTCCTCTATTACCCACTTAGCGCTACGAATGTCCAGTTGCATTTTCTACAGACAGAGTGTTTCAAAACTGCTCAATCAAAAGTATGGTTTAACTCTGTTAGCTGAATTCTCAGATCAGAAAGAAGTTTCACAGAATGCTTCTGTGTAGTTTATATTTGAATATATTCCTTTTTCCACTACTACACTCTTAGCGCTCCAAATGTCCAGTTGCATTTTCTACAGAAAGAGTGTTCAGATCTGCTCAATCAAAAGTATGGTTTAACTCTGTTAGCTGCATGCACAGATCAGAAGGATGTTTCACCGAATGATTCTGTGTAGTTTATATTTGAAGACATTCCTTTTTCCACTATTACCCCCTTAGCGCTCCGAATCTCCACTTGCATTTTCTACAAAAAGAGTGTTTCATAACTGCTCAATCAAAAATATGTTTTATCTCTGTTTACTGAATTTACAGATCAGAAATAAGTTTCACAGAATGCATCTGTGTAGTTTTTATTTGAAGATATTTTTTTCCCAATGTAGGCCTCTTAGCGCTTAGCATGTCCAATTGCAGTTTCTACAGAAAGAGTGTTTCAGAACGGCTCAATCAAAAGTAAGGTTCAACTCTGTTAGTTGAATGCACAGAACAGAAAGAATTTTCACAGAATGCTACTGTGTAGTTTATATTTGAATATATTCCTTTCTCCACTATTACCCTCTTAGCGCTCCGAATGCCCACTTGCATTTTCTACAGAAAGAGTGTTCAGAACTGCGCAATCAAAAGTATGGTTTAACTCTGTTAGCTTAATGAACATATCAGAAATAAGTTTCACACAATGCTTCTGTGTAGTTTTTATTTGAAGATATTATTTTTCCCAATATAGGCCTTTTAGCGCTCAGAATGTCCAATTGCAGTTTCTACAGAAAGAGTGTTTCAGAAAGGCTCAATCAAAAGTAAGGTTCAACTCTGTTAGTTGAATGCGCAGAACAGAAAGAAATTTCATACAATGCTTCTGTGTAGTTTATATTTGAAGATATTCTTATTTCCACTATTACCCACTTGGCGCTACGAATGTCCAGTTGCATTTTCTACAGACAGAGTGTTTCAAAACTGCTCAATCATAAGTATGGTTTAACTCTGTTAGCTGAATGCTCAGATCAGAAAGAAGTTTCACAGAATGCTTCTGTGTAGTTTATATTTGAATATATTCCTTTTTCCACTACTACTCTCTTAGCGCTCCAAATGTCCAGTTGCATTTTCTACAGAAAGAGTGTTCAGATGTGCTCAATCAAAAGTATGGTTTAACTCTGTTAGCTGAATGCACAGATCAGAAAGAAGTTTCACAGAATGATTCTGTGTAGTTTATAATTGGAGACATTCCTTTTTCCACTATAACCCTCTTAACGCTCCGAATCTCCACTTTCATTATCTACAGAAATAGTGTTTCAGAACAGCTCAATCAAAACTAAGGTTCAACTCTTTTAGTTGAACAAACAGAACAGAAAGAAGTTTCACACAATTCTTCTGTGTAGTTTTTACTTGTAGACATTCTTTTTCCCAATATAGGCCTCTTAGCGCTAAGAATGTCCAATTGCAGTTTCTACAGAAAGAGTGTTTCAGAAAGGCTCAATCAAAAGTAAGGTTCAACTCTGTTAGTAGAATGCACAGAACAGAAAGAAGTTTCATACAATGCTTCTGTGTAGTTTATATTTGAACATATTCTTTTTTCCACTATTACCCACTTAGCTCTACGAATGTCCAGTTGCATTTTCTACAGACAGAGTGTTTCAAAACTGCTCAATCAAAAGTATGGTTTAACTCTGTTAGCTGAATGCTCAGATCAGAAAGAAGTTTCACAGAATGCTTCTGTGTAGTTTATATTTGAATATATTCCTTTTTCCACTACTACGCTCTTAGCGCTCCAAATGTCCAGTTGCATTTCCTACAGAAAGAGGGTTCAGATCTGCTCAATCAAAAGTATGGTTTAACTCTGTTAGCTGAATGCACAGATCAGAAAGAAGTTTCACCGAATGATTCTGTGTAGTTTATATTTGAAGACATTCCTTTTTCCAATATTACCCTCTTAGCGCTCCGAATCTCCACTTGCATTTTCTACAAAAAGAGTGTTTCATAACTCCTCAATCAAAAATATGTTTTATCTCTGTTAACTGAATTTACATATCAGAAATAAGTTTCACAGAATGCATCTGTGTAGTTTTTATTTGAAGATATTCTTTTTCCCAATGTAGGCCTCTTAGCGCTTAGCATGTCCAATTGCAGTTTCTACAGAAAGAGTGTTTCAGAACGGCTCAATTAAAAGTAAGGTTCAACTCTGTTAGTTGAATGCACAGAACAGAAAGTATTTTCACAGAATGCTACTGCGTAGTTTATATTTGAATATATTCCTTTTTCCACTATTACCCTCTTAGCGCTCCGAATGTCCACTTGCATTTTCTACAGAAAGAGTGTTCAGAACTGCACAATCAAAAGTATGGTATAACTCTGTTAGCTTAATGAACATATCAGAAATAAATTTCACACAATGCTTCTGTGTAGTTTTTATTTGAAGATATTATTTTTCCCAATAGAGGCCTCTTAGCGCTCAGAATGTCCAATTGCTGTTTCTACAGAAAGAGTGTTTCAGAAAGGCTCAATCAAAGTAAGGTTCAACTCTGTTAGTTGAATGCACAGAACAGAAAGAAGTTTCATACAATGCTTCTGTGTAGTTTATATTTGAACATATTCTTTTTTCCACTATTACCCACTTAGCGCTACGAATGTCCAGTTGCATTTTCTACAGACAGAGTGTTTCAAAACTGCTCAATCAAAAGTATGGTTTAACTCTGTTAGCTGAATGCTCAGATCAGAAATAAGTTTCACAGAATGCTTCTGTGTAGTTTATATTTGAATATATTCCTTTTTCCACTACTACGCTCTTAGCGCTCCAAATGTCCAGTTGCATTTTCTACAGAAAGAGTGTTCAGATCTGCTCAATCAAAACTATGGTTTAACTCTGTTAACTGAATGCACAGATCAGAAAGAAGTTTCACCGAATGATTCTGTGTAGTTTATATTTGAAGACATTCCTTTTTCCACTATTACCCTCTTAGCGCTCCGAATCTCCACTTGCATTTTCTACAAAAAGAGTGTTTCATAACTGCTCAATCAAAAATATGTTTTATCTGTGTTAACTGAATTTACAGATCAGAAATAAGTTTCACAGAATGCATCTGTGTAGTATTTATTTGAAGATATTCTTTTTCCCAATGTAGGCCTCTTAGCGCTTAGCATGTCCAATTGCAGTTTCTACAGAAAGAGTGTTTCAGAACGGCTCAATCAAAAGTAAGGTTCAACTCTGTTAGTTGAATGCACAGAACAGAAAGGATTTTCACAGAATGCTACTGTGTAGTTTATATTTGAATATATTCCTTTCTCCACTATTACCCTCTTAGCGCTCCGAATGTCCACTTGCATTTTCTACAGAAAGAGTGTTCAGAACTGCGCAATCAAAAGTATGGTTTAACTCTGTTAGCTTAATGAACATATCAGAAATAAGTTTCACACAATGCTTCTGTGTAGTTTTTATTTGAAGATATTATTTTTCCCAATATAGGCCTCTTAGGGCTCAGAATGTCCAATTGCAGTTTCTACAGAAAGAGTGTTTCAGAAAGGCTCAATCAAAAGTAAGGTTCAACTCTGTTAGTTGAATGCACAGAACAGAAAGAAATTTCATACAATGATTCTGTGTAGTTTATATTTGAAGATATTCTTTTTTCCACTATTACCCACTTGGCGCTACGAATGTCCAGTTGCATTTTCTACAGACAGAGTGTTTCAAAACTGCTCAATCAAAAGTATGGTTTAACTCTGTTAGCTGAATGCTCAGATCAGAAAGAAGTTTCACAGAATGCTTCTGTGTAGTTTATATTTGAATATATTCCTTTTTCCACTACTACTCTCTTAGTGCTCCAAATGTCCAGTTGCATTTCCTACAGAAAGAGTGTTCAGATCTGCTCAATCAAAAGTATGGTTTAACTCTGTTAGCTGAATGCACAGATCAGAAAGAAGTTTCACAGAATGATTCTGTGTAGTTTATATTTGGAGACATTCCTTTTTCCACTATTACCCTCTTAGCGCTGCGAATCTCCACTTGCATTTTCTACAGAAAGAGTGTTTCAGAACGGCTCAATCAAAACTAAGGTTCAAATCTTTTAGTTGAACAAACAGAACAGAAAGAAGTTTCACACAATTCTTCTGTGTAGTTTTTATTTGTAGACATTCTTTTTCCCAATGTAGGCCTCTTAGCGCTCAGAATGTCCAATTGCAGTTTCTACAGAAAGAGTGTTTCAGAACGGCTCAATCAAAAGTAAGCTTCAACTCTGTTAGTTGAATGTACAGAACAGAAAGAAGTTTCATACAATGCTTCTGTGTAGTTTATATTTGAACATATTCTTTTTTCCTCTATTACCAACTTAGCGCTACGAATGTCCAGTTGCATTTTCTACAGACAGAGTGTTTCAAAACTGCTCAATCAAAAGTATGGTTTAACTCTGTTAGCTGAATGCTCAGATCAGAAAGAAGTTTCACAGAATGCTTCTGTGTAGTTTATATTTGAATATATTCCTTTTTCCACTACTACACTCTTAGCGCTCCAAATGTCCAGTTGCATTTTCTACAGAAAGAGTGTTCAGATCTGCTCAATCAAAAGTATGGTTAAACTCTGTTAGCTGCATGCACAGATCAGAAAGAAGTTTCACCGAATGATTCTGTGTAGTTTATATTTGAAGACATTCCTTTTTCCACTATTACCCTCTTAGCGCTCCGAATCTCCACTTGCATTTTCTACAAAAAGAGTGTTTCATAACTGCTCAATCAAAAATATGTTTTATCTCTGTTTACTGAATTTACAGATCAGAAATAAGTTTCACAGAATGCATCTGTGTAGTTTTTATTTGAAGATATTCTTTTTCCCAATGTAGGCCTCTTAGCGCTTAGCATGTCCAATTGCAGTTTCTACAGAAAGAGTGTTTCAGAACGGCTCAATCAAAAGTAAGGTTCAACTCTGTTAGTTGAATGCACAGAACAGAAAGAATTTTCACAGAATGCTACTGTGTAGTTTATATTTGAATATATTCCTTTTTCCACTACTACGCTCTTAGCGCTCCAAATGTCCAGTTGCATTTCCTACAGAAAGAGGGTTCAGATCTGCTCAATCAAAAGTATGGTTTAACTCTGTTAGCTGAATGCACAGATCAGAAAGAAGTTTCACCGAATGATTCTGTGTAGTTTATATTTGAAGACATTCCTTTTTCCAATATTACCCTCTTAGCGCTCCGAATCTCCACTTGCATTTTCTACAAAAAGAGTGTTTCATAACTCCTCAATCAAAAATATGTTTTATCTCTGTTAACTGAATTTACATATCAGAAATAAGTTTCACAGAATGCATCTGTGTAGTTTTTATTTGAAGATATTCTTTTTCCCAATGTAGGCCTCTTAGCGCTTAGCATGTCCAATTGCAGTTTCTACAGAAAGAGTGTTTCAGAACGGCTCAATTAAAAGTAAGGTTCAACTCTGTTAGTTGAATGCACAGAACAGAAAGTATTTTCACAGAATGCTACTGCGTAGTTTATATTTGAATATATTCCTTTTTCCACTATTACCCTCTTAGCGCTCCGAATGTCCACTTGCATTTTCTACAGAAAGAGTGTTCAGAACTGCACAATCAAAAGTATGGTTTAACTCTGTTAGCTTAATGAACATATCAGAAATAAATTTCACACAATGCTTCTGTGTAGTTTTTATTTGAAGATATTATTTTTCCCAATAGAGGCCTCTTAGCGCTCAGAATGTCCAATTGCTGTTTCTACAGAAAGAGTGTTTCAGAAAGGCTCAATCAAAGTAAGGTTCAACTCTGTTAGTTGAATGCACAGAACAGAAAGAAGTTTCATACAATGCTTCTGTGTAGTTTATATTTGAACATATTCTTTTTTCCACTATTACCCACTTAGCGCTACGAATGTCCAGTTGCATTTTCTACAGACAGAGTGTTTCAAAACTGCTCAATCAAAAGTATGGTTTAACTCTGTTAGCTGAATGCTCAGATCAGAAATAAGTTTCACAGAATGCTTCTGTGTAGTTTATATTTGAATATATTCCTTTTTCCACTACTACGCTCTTAGCGCTCCAAATGTCCAGTTGCATTTTCTACAGAAAGAGTGTTCAGATCTGCTCAATCAAAACTATGGTTTAACTCTGTTAACTGAATGCACAGATCAGAAAGAAGTTTCACCGAATGATTCTGTGTAGTTTATATTTGAAGACATTCCTTTTTCCACTATTACCCTCTTAGCGCTCCGAATCTCCACTTGCATTTTCTACAAAAAGAGTGTTTCATAACTGCTCAATCAAAAATATGTTTTATCTGTGTTAACTGAATTTACAGATCAGAAATAAGTTTCACAGAATGCATCTGTGTAGTATTTATTTGAAGATATTCTTTTTCCCAATGTAGGCCTCTTAGCGCTTAGCATGTCCAATTGCAGTTTCTACAGAAAGAGTGTTTCAGAACGGCTCAATCAAAAGTAAGGTTCAACTCTGTTAGTTGAATGCACAGAACAGAAAGGATTTTCACAGAATGCTACTGTGTAGTTTATATTTGAATATATTCCTTTCTCCACTATTACCCTCTTAGCGCTCCGAATGTCCACTTGCATTTTCTACAGAAAGAGTGTTCAGAACTGCGCAATCAAAAGTATGGTTTAACTCTGTTAGCTTAATGAACATATCAGAAATAAGTTTCACACAATGCTTCTGTGTAGTTTTTATTTGAAGATATTATTTTTCCCAATATAGGCCTCTTAGGGCTCAGAATGTCCAATTGCAGTTTCTACAGAAAGAGTGTTTCAGAAAGGCTCAATCAAAAGTAAGGTTCAACTCTGTTAGTTGAATGCACAGAACAGAAAGAAATTTCATACAATGATTCTGTGTAGTTTATATTTGAAGATATTCTTTTTTCCACTATTACCCACATGGCGCTACGAATGTCCAGTTGCATTTTCTACAGACAGAGTGTTTCAAAACTGCTCAATCAAAAGTATGGTTTAACTCTGTTAGCTGAATGCTCAGATCAGAAAGAAGTTTCACAGAATGCTTCTGTGTAGTTTATATTTGAATATATTCCTTTTTCCACTACTACTCTCTTAGTGCTCCAAATGTCCAGTTGCATTTTCTACAGAAAGAGTGTTCAGATCTGCTCAATCAAAAGTATGGTTTAACTCTGTTAGCTGAATGCACAGATCAGAAAGAAGTTTCACAGAATGATTCTGTGTAGTTTATATTTGGAGACATTCCTTTTTCCACTATTACCCTCTTAGCGCTGCGAATCTCCACTTGCATTTTCTACAGAAAGAGTGTTTCAGAACGGCTCAATCAAAACTAAGGTTCAAATCTTTTAGTTGAACAAACAGAACAGAAAGAAGTTTCACACAATTCTTCTGTGTAGTTTTTATTTGTAGACATTCTTTTTCCCAATATAGGCCTCTTAGCGCTCAGAATGTCCAATTGCAGTTTCTACAGAAAGAGTGTTTCAGAACGGCTCAATCAAAAGTAAGCTTCAACTCTGTTAGTTGAATGTACAGAACAGAAAGAAGTTTCATACAATGCTTCTGTGTAGTTTATATTTGAACATATTCTTTTTTCCTCTATTACCAACTTAGCGCTACGAATGTCCAGTTGCATTTTCTACAGACAGAGTGTTTCAAAACTGCTCAATCAAAAGTATGGTTTAACTCTGTTAGCTGAATGCTCAGATCAGAAAGAAGTTTCACAGAATGCTTCTGTGTAGTTTATATTTGAATATATTCCTTTTTCCACTACTACACTCTTAGCGCTCCAAATGTCCAGTTGCATTTTCTACAGAAAGAGTGTTCAGATCTGCTCAATCAAAAGTATGGTTTAACTCTGTTAGCTGCATGCACAGATCAGAAAGAAGTTTCACCGAATGATTCTGTGTAGTTTATATTTGAAGACATTCCTTTTTCCACTATTACCCTCTTAGCGCTCCGAATCTCCACTTGCATTTTCTACAAAAAGAGTGTTTCATAACTGCTCAATCAAAAATATGTTTTATCTCTGTTTACTGAATTTACAGATCAGAAATAAGTTTCACAGAATGCATCTGTGTAGTTTTTATTTGAAGATATTCTTTTTCCCAATGTAGGCCTCTTAGCGCTTAGCATGTCCAATTGCAGTTTCTACAGAAAGAGTGTTTCAGAACGGCTCAATCAAAAGTAAGGTTCAACTCTGTTAGTTGAATGCACAGAACAGAAAGAATTTTCACAGAATGCTACTGTGTAGTTTATATTTGAATATATTCCTTTTTCCACTACTACGCTCTTAGCGCTCCAAATGTCCAGTTGCATTTCCTACAGAAAGAGGGTTCAGATCTGCTCAATCAAAAGTATGGTTTAACTCTGTTAGCTGAATGCACAGATCAGAAAGAAGTTTCACCGAATGATTCTGTGTAGTTTATATTTGAAGACATTCCTTTTTCCAATATTACCCTCTTAGCGCTCCGAATCTCCACTTGCATTTTCTACAAAAAGAGTGTTTCATAACTCCTCAATCAAAAATATGTTTTATCTCTGTTAACTGAATTTACATATCAGAAATAAGTTTCACAGAATGCATCTGTGTAGTTTTTATTTGAAGATATTCTTTTTCCCAATGTAGGCCTCTTAGCGCTTAGCATGTCCAATTGCAGTTTCTACAGAAAGAGTGTTTCAGAACGGCTCAATTAAAAGTAAGGTTCAACTCTGTTAGTTGAATGCACAGAACAGAAAGTATTTTCACAGAATGCTACTGCGTAGTTTATATTTGAATATATTCCTTTTTCCACTATTACCCTCTTAGCGCTCCGAATGTCCACTTGCATTTTCTACAGAAAGAGTGTTCAGAACTGCACAATCAAAAGTATGGTTTAACTCTGTTAGCTTAATGAACATATCAGAAATAAATTTCACACAATGCTTCTGTGTAGTTTTTATTTGAAGATATTATTTTTCCCAATAGAGGCCTCTTAGCGCTCAGAATGTCCAATTGCTGTTTCTACAGAAAGAGTGTTTCAGAAAGGCTCAATCAAAGTAAGGTTCAACTCTGTTAGTTGAATGCACAGAACAGAAAGAAGTTTCATACAATGCTTCTGTGTAGTTTATATTTGAACATATTCTTTTTTCCACTATTACCCACTTAGCGCTACGAATGTCCAGTTGCATTTTCTACAGACAGAGTGTTTCAAAACTGCTCAATCAAAAGTATGGTTTAACTCTGTTAGCTGAATGCTCAGATCAGAAATAAGTTTCACAGAATGCTTCTGTGTAGTTTATATTTGAATATATTCCTTTTTCCACTACTACGCTCTTAGCGCTCCAAATGTCCAGTTGCATTTTCTACAGAAAGAGTGTTCAGATCTGCTCAATCAAAACTATGGTTTAACTCTGTTAACTGAATGCACAGATCAGAAAGAAGTTTCACCGAATGATTCTGTGTAGTTTATATTTGAAGACATTCCTTTTTCCACTATTACCCTCTTAGCGCTCCGAATCTCCACTTGCATTTTCTACAAAAAGAGTGTTTCATAACTGCTCAATCAAAAATATGTTTTATCTGTGTTAACTGAATTTACAGATCAGAAATAAGTTTCACAGAATGCATCTGTGTAGTATTTATTTGAAGATATTCTTTTTCCCAATGTAGGCCTCTTAGCGCTTAGCATGTCCAATTGCAGTTTCTACAGAAAGAGTGTTTCAGAACGGCTCAATCAAAAGTAAGGTTCAACTCTGTTAGTTGAATGCACAGAACAGAAAGGATTTTCACAGAATGCTACTGTGTAGTTTATATTTGAATATATTCCTTTCTCCACTATTACCCTCTTAGCGCTCCGAATGTCCACTTGCATTTTCTACAGAAAGAGTGTTCAGAACTGCGCAATCAAAAGTATGGTTTAACTCTGTTAGCTTAATGAACATATCAGAAATAAGTTTCACACAATGCTTCTGTGTAGTTTTTATTTGAAGATATTATTTTTCCCAATATAGGCCTCTTAGGGCTCAGAATGTCCAATTGCAGTTTCTACAGAAAGAGTGTTTCAGAAAGGCTCAATCAAAAGTAAGGTTCAACTCTGTTAGTTGAATGCACAGAACAGAAAGAAATTTCATACAATGATTCTGTGTAGTTTATATTTGAAGATATTCTTTTTTCCACTATTACCCACTTGGCGCTACGAATGTCCAGTTGCATTTTCTACAGACAGAGTGTTTCAAAACTGCTCAATCAAAAGTATGGTTTAACTCTGTTAGCTGAATGCTCAGATCAGAAAGAAGTTTCACAGAATGCTTCTGTGTAGTTTATATTTGAATATATTCCTTTTTCCACTACTACTCTCTTAGTGCTCCAAATGTCCAGTTGCATTTTCTACAGAAAGAGTGTTCAGATCTGCTCAATCAAAAGTATGGTTTAACTCTGTTAGCTGAATGCACAGATCAGAAAGAAGTTTCACAGAATGATTCTGTGTAGTTTATATTTGGAGACATTCCTTTTTCCACTATTACCCTCTTAGCGCTGCGAATCTCCACTTGCATTTTCTACAGAAAGAGTGTTTCAGAACGGCTCAATCAAAACTAAGGTTCAAATCTTTTAGTTGAACAAACAGAACAGAAAGAAGTTTCACACAATTCTTCTGTGTAGTTTTTATTTGTAGACATTCTTTTTCCCAATATAGGCCTCTTAGCGCTCAGAATGTCCAATTGCAGTTTCTACAGAAAGAGTGTTTCAGAACGGCTCAATCAAAAGTAAGCTTCAACTCTGTTAGTTGAATGTACAGAACAGAAAGAAGTTTCATACAATGCTTCTGTGTAGTTTATATTTGAACATATTCTTTTTTCCTCTATTACCAACTTAGCGCTACGAATGTCCAGTTGCATTTTCTACAGACAGAGTGTTTCAAAACTGCTCAATCAAAAGTATGGTTTAACTCTGTTAGCTGAATGCTCAGATCAGAAAGAAGTTTCACAGAATGCTTCTGTGTAGTTTATATTTGAATATATTCCTTTTTCCACTACTACACTCTTAGCGCTCCAAATGTCCAGTTGCATTTTCTACAGAAAGAGTGTTCAGATCTGCTCAATCAAAAGTATGGTTTAACTCTGTTAGCTGCATGCACAGATCAGAAAGAAGTTTCACCGAATGATTCTGTGTAGTTTATATTTGAAGACATTCCTTTTTCCACTATTACCCACTTAGCGCTCCGAATCTCCACTTGCATTTTCTACAAAAAGAGTGTTTCATAACTGCTCAATCAAAAATATGTTTTATCTCTGTTTACTGAATTTACAGATCAGAAATAAGTTTCACAGAATGCATCTGTGTAGTTTTTATTTGAAGATATTCTTTTTCCCAATGTAGGCCTCTTAGCGCTTAGCCTGTCCAATTGCAGTTTCTACAGAAAGAGTGTTTCAGAACGGCTCAATCAAAAGTAAGGTTCAACTCTGTTAGTTGAATGCACAGAACAGAAAGAATTTTCACAGAATGCTACTGTGTAGTTTATATTTGAATATATTCCTTTTTCCACTACTACGCTCTTAGCGCTCCAAATGTCCAGTTGCATTTCCTACAGAAAGAGGGTTCAGATCTGCTCAATCAAAAGTATGGTTTAACTCTGTTAGCTGAATGCACAGATCAGAAAGAAGTTTCACCGAATGATTCTGTGTAGTTTATATTTGAAGACATTCCTTTTTCCAATATTACCCTCTTAGCGCTCCGAATCTCCACTTGCATTTTCTACAAAAAGAGTGTTTCATAACTCCTCAATCAAAAATATGTTTTATCTCTGTTAACTGAATTTACATATCAGAAATAAGTTTCACAGAATGCATCTGTGTAGTTTTTATTTGAAGATATTCTTTTTCCCAATGTAGGCCTCTTAGCGCTTAGCATGTCCAATTGCAGTTTCTACAGAAAGAGTGTTTCAGAACGGCTCAATTAAAAGTAAGGTTCAACTCTGTTAGTTGAATGCACAGAACAGAAAGTATTTTCACAGAATGCTACTGCGTAGTTTATATTTGAATATATTCCTTTTTCCACTATTACCCTCTTAGCGCTCCGAATGTCCACTTGCATTTTCTACAGAAAGAGTGTTCAGAACTGCACAATCAAAAGTATGGTTTAACACTGTTAGCTTAATGAACATATCAGAAATAAATTTCACACAATGCTTCTGTGTAGTTTTTATTTGAAGATATTATTTTTCCCAATAGAGGCCTCTTAGCGCTCAGAATGTCCAATTGCTGTTTCTACAGAAAGAGTGTTTCAGAAAGGCTCAATCAAAGTAAGGTTCAACTCTGTTAGTTGAATGCACAGAACAGAAAGAAGTTTCATACAATGCTTCTGTGTAGTTTATATTTGAACATATTCTTTTTTCCACTATTACCCACTTAGCGCTACGAATGTCCAGTTGCATTTTCTACAGACAGAGTGTTTCAAAACTGCTCAATCAAAAGTATGGTTTAACTCTGTTAGCTGAATGCTCAGATCAGAAATAAGTTTCACAGAATGCTTCTGTGTAGTTTATATTTGAATATATTCCTTTTTCCACTACTACGCTCTTAGCGCTCCAAATGTCCAGTTGCATTTTCTACAGAAAGAGTGTTCAGATCTGCTCAATCAAAACTATGGTTTAACTCTGTTAACTGAATGCACAGATCAGAAAGAAGTTTCACCGAATGATTCTGTGTAGTTTATATTTGAAGACATTCCTTTTTCCACTATTACCCTCTTAGCGCTCCGAATCTCCACTTGCATTTTCTACAAAAAGAGTGTTTCATAACTGCTCAATCAAAAATATGTTTTATCTGTGTTAACTGAATTTACAGATCAGAAATAAGTTTCACAGAATGCATCTGTGTAGTATTTATTTGAAGATATTCTTTTTCCCAATGTAGGCCTCTTAGCGCTTAGCATGTCCAATTGCAGTTTCTACAGAAAGAGTGTTTCAGAACGGCTCAATCAAAAGTAAGGTTCAACTCTGTTAGTTGAATGCACAGAACAGAAAGGATTTTCACAGAATGCTACTGTGTAGTTTATATTTGAATATATTCCTTTCTCCACTATTACCCTCTTAGCGCTCCGAATGTCCACTTGCATTTTCTACAGAAAGAGTGTTCAGAACTGCGCAATCAAAAGTATGGTTTAACTCTGTTAGCTTAATGAACATATCAGAAATAAGTTTCACACAATGCTTCTGTGTAGTTTTTATTTGAAGATATTATTTTTCCCAATATAGGCCTCTTAGGGCTCAGAATGTCCAATTGCAGTTTCTACAGAAAGAGTGTTTCAGAAAGGCTCAATCAAAAGTAAGGTTCAACTCTGTTAGTTGAATGCACAGAACAGAAAGAAATTTCATACAATGATTCTGTGTAGTTTATATTTGAATATATTCTTTTTTCCACTATTACCCACTTGGCGCTACGAATGTCCAGTTGCATTTTCTACAGACAGAGTGTTTCAAAACTGCTCAATCAAAAGTATGGTTTAACTCTGTTAGCTGAATGCTCAGATCAGAAAGAAGTTTCACAGAATGCTTCTGTGTAGTTTATATTTGAATATATTCCTTTTTCCACTACTACTCTCTTAGTGCTCCAAATGTCCAGTTGCATTTTCTACAGAAAGAGTGTTCAGATCTGCTCAATCAAAAGTATGGTTTAACTCTGTTAGCTGAATGCACAGATCAGAAAGAAGTTTCACAGAATGATTCTGTGTAGTTTATATTTGGAGACATTCCTTTTTCCACTATTACCCTCTTAGCGCTGCGAATCTCCACTTGCATTTTCTACAGAAAGAGTGTTTCAGAACGGCTCAATCAAAACTAAGGTTCAAATCTTTTAGTTGAACAAACAGAACAGAAAGAAGTTTCACACAATTCTTCTGTGTAGTTTTTATTTGTAGACATTCTTTTTCCCAATATAGGCCTCTTAGCGCTCAGAATGTCCAATTGCAGTTTCTACAGAAAGAGTGTTTCAGAACGGCTCAATCAAAAGTAAGCTTCAACTCTGTTAGTTGAATGTACAGAACAGAAAGAAGTTTCATACAATGCTTCTGTGTAGTTTATATTTGAACATATTCTTTTTTCCTCTATTACCAACTTAGCGCTACGAATGTCCAGTTGCATTTTCTACAGACAGAGTGTTTCAAAACTGCTCAATCAAAAGTATGGTTTAACTCTGTTAGCTGAATGCTCAGATCAGAAAGAAGTTTCACAGAATGCTTCTGTGTAGTTTATATTTGAATATATTCCTT
Organism: Symphalangus syndactylus; assembly: GCF_028878055.3. Classification (NCBI taxonomy): domain Eukaryota; kingdom Metazoa; phylum Chordata; class Mammalia; order Primates; family Hylobatidae; genus Symphalangus; species Symphalangus syndactylus. The sequence goes on from NC_072439.2 coordinate 1,620,000, forward strand.
TTTCCACTACTACACTCTTAGCGCTCCAAATGTCCAGTTGCATTTTCTACAGAAAGAGTGTTCAGATCTGCTCAATCAAAAGTATGGTTTAACTCTGTTAGCTGCATGCACAGATCAGAAAGAAGTTTCACCGAATGATTCTGTGTAGTTTATATTTGAAGACATTCCTTTTTCCACTATTACCCACTTAGCGCTCCGAATCTCCACTTGCATTTTCTACAAAAAGAGTGTTTCATAACTGCTCAATCAAAAATATGTTTTATCTCTGTTTACTGAATTTACAGATCAGAAATAAGTTTCACAGAATGCATCTGTGTAGTTTTTATTTGAAGATATTCTTTTTCCCAATGTAGGCCTCTTAGCGCTTAGCATGTCCAATTGCAGTTTCTACAGAAAGAGTGTTTCAGAACGGCTCAATCAAAAGTAAGGTTCAACTCTGTTAGTTGAATGCACAGAACAGAAAGAATTTTCACAGAATGCTACTGTGTAGTTTATATTTGAATATATTCCTTTTTCCACTACTACGCTCTTAGCGCTCCAAATGTCCAGTTGCATTTCCTACAGAAAGAGGGTTCAGATCTGCTCAATCAAAAGTATGGTTTAACTCTGTTAGCTGAATGCACAGATCAGAAAGAAGTTTCACCGAATGATTCTGTGTAGTTTATATTTGAAGACATTCCTTTTTCCAATATTACCCTCTTAGCGCTCCGAATCTCCACTTGCATTTTCTACAAAAAGAGTGTTTCATAACTCCTCAATCAAAAATATGTTTTATCTCTGTTAACTGAATTTACATATCAGAAATAAGTTTCACAGAATGCATCTGTGTAGTTTTTATTTGAAGATATTCTTTTTCCCAATGTAGGCCTCTTAGCGCTTAGCATGTCCAATTGCAGTTTCTACAGAAAGAGTGTTTCAGAACGGCTCAATTAAAAGTAAGGTTCAACTCTGTTAGTTGAATGCACAGAACAGAAAGTATTTTCACAGAATGCTACTGCGTAGTTTATATTTGAATATATTCCTTTTTCCACTATTACCCTCTTAGCGCTCCGAATGTCCACTTGCATTTTCTACAGAAAGAGTGTTCAGAACTGCACAATCAAAAGTATGGTTTAACACTGTTAGCTTAATGAACATATCAGAAATAAATTTCACACAATGCTTCTGTGTAGTTTTTATTTGAAGATATTATTTTTCCCAATAGAGGCCTCTTAGCGCTCAGAATGTCCAATTGCTGTTTCTACAGAAAGAGTGTTTCAGAAAGGCTCAATCAAAGTAAGGTTCAACTCTGTTAGTTGAATGCACAGAACAGAAAGAAGTTTCATACAATGCTTCTGTGTAGTTTATATTTGAACATATTCTTTTTTCCACTATTACCCACTTAGCGCTACGAATGTCCAGTTGCATTTTCTACAGACAGAGTGTTTCAAAACTGCTCAATCAAAAGTATGGTTTAACTCTGTTAGCTGAATGCTCAGATCAGAAATAAGTTTCACAGAATGCTTCTGTGTAGTTTATATTTGAATATATTCCTTTTTCCACTACTACGCTCTTAGCGCTCCAAATGTCCAGTTGCATTTTCTACAGAAAGAGTGTTCAGATCTGCTCAATCAAAACTATGGTTTAACTCTGTTAACTGAATGCACAGATCAGAAAGAAGTTTCACCGAATGATTCTGTGTAGTTTATATTTGAAGACATTCCTTTTTCCACTATTACCCTCTTAGCGCTCCGAATCTCCACTTGCATTTTCTACAAAAAGAGTGTTTCATAACTGCTCAATCAAAAATATGTTTTATCTGTGTTAACTGAATTTACAGATCAGAAATAAGTTTCACAGAATGCATCTGTGTAGTATTTATTTGAAGATATTCTTTTTCCCAATGTAGGCCTCTTAGCGCTTAGCATGTCCAATTGCAGTTTCTACAGAAAGAGTGTTTCAGAACGGCTCAATCAAAAGTAAGGTTCAACTCTGTTAGTTGAATGCACAGAACAGAAAGGATTTTCACAGAATGCTACTGTGTAGTTTATATTTGAATATATTCCTTTCTCCACTATTACCCTCTTAGCGCTCCGAATGTCCACTTGCATTTTCTACAGAAAGAGTGTTCAGAACTGCGCAATCAAAAGTATGGTTTAACTCTGTTAGCTTAATGAACATATCAGAAATAAGTTTCACACAATGCTTCTGTGTAGTTTTTATTTGAAGATATTATTTTTCCCAATATAGGCCTCTTAGGGCTCAGAATGTCCAATTGCAGTTTCTACAGAAAGAGTGTTTCAGAAAGGCTCAATCAAAAGTAAGGTTCAACTCTGTTAGTTGAATGCACAGAACAGAAAGAAATTTCATACAATGATTCTGTGTAGTTTATATTTGAATATATTCTTTTTTCCACTATTACCCACTTGGCGCTACGAATGTCCAGTTGCATTTTCTACAGACAGAGTGTTTCAAAACTGCTCAATCAAAAGTATGGTTTAACTCTGTTAGCTGAATGCTCAGATCAGAAAGAAGTTTCACAGAATGCTTCTGTGTAGTTTATATTTGAATATATTCCTTTTTCCACTACTACTCTCTTAGTGCTCCAAATGTCCAGTTGCATTTTCTACAGAAAGAGTGTTCAGATCTGCTCAATCAAAAGTATGGTTTAACTCTGTTAGCTGAATGCACAGATCAGAAAGAAGTTTCACAGAATGATTCTGTGTAGTTTATATTTGGAGACATTCCTTTTTCCACTATTACCCTCTTAGCGCTGCGAATCTCCACTTGCATTTTCTACAGAAAGAGTGTTTCAGAACGGCTCAATCAAAACTAAGGTTCAAATCTTTTAGTTGAACAAACAGAACAGAAAGAAGTTTCACACAATTCTTCTGTGTAGTTTTTATTTGTAGACATTCTTTTTCCCAATATAGGCCTCTTAGCGCTCAGAATGTCCAATTGCAGTTTCTACAGAAAGAGTGTTTCAGAACGGCTCAATCAAAAGTAAGCTTCAACTCTGTTAGTTGAATGTACAGAACAGAAAGAAGTTTCATACAATGCTTCTGTGTAGTTTATATTTGAACATATTCTTTTTTCCTCTATTACCAACTTAGCGCTACGAATGTCCAGTTGCATTTTCTACAGACAGAGTGTTTCAAAACTGCTCAATCAAAAGTATGGTTTAACTCTGTTAGCTGAATGCTCAGATCAGAAAGAAGTTTCACAGAATGCTTCTGTGTAGTTTATATTTGAATATATTCCTTTTTCCACTACTACACTCTTAGCGCTCCAAATGTCCAGTTGCATTTTCTACAGAAAGAGTGTTCAGATCTGCTCAATCAAAAGTATGGTTTAACTCTGTTAGCTGCATGCACAGATCAGAAAGAAGTTTCACCGAATGATTCTGTGTAGTTTATATTTGAAGACATTCCTTTTTCCACTATTACCCTCTTAGCGCTCCGAATCTCCACTTGCATTTTCTACAAAAAGAGTGTTTCATAACTGCTCAATCAAAAATATGTTTTATCTCTGTTTACTGAATTTACAGATCAGAAATAAGTTTCACAGAATGCATCTGTGTAGTTTTTATTTGAAGATATTCTTTTTCCCAATGTAGGCCTCTTAGCGCTTAGCATGTCCAATTGCAGTTTCTACAGAAAGAGTGTTTCAGAACGGCTCAATCAAAAGTAAGGTTCAACTCTGTTAGTTGAATGCACAGAACAGAAAGAATTTTCACAGAATGCTACTGTGTAGTTTATATTTGAATATATTCCTTTTTCCACTACTACGCTCTTAGCGCTCCAAATGTCCAGTTGCATTTCCTACAGAAAGAGGGTTCAGATCTGCTCAATCAAAAGTATGGTTTAACTCTGTTAGCTGAATGCACAGATCAGAAAGAAGTTTCACCAAATGATTCTGTGTAGTTTATATTTGAAGACATTCCTTTTTCCAATATTACCCTCTTAGCGCTCCGAATCTCCACTTGCATTTTCTACAAAAAGAGTGTTTCATAACTCCTCAATCAAAAATATGTTTTATCTCTGTTAACTGAATTTACATATCAGAAATAAGTTTCACAGAATGCATCTGTGTAGTTTTTATTTGAAGATATTCTTTTTCCCAATGTAGGCCTCTTAGCGCTTAGCATGTCCAATTGCAGTTTCTACAGAAAGAGTGTTTCAGAACGGCTCAATTAAAAGTAAGGTTCAACTCTGTTAGTTGAATGCACAGAACAGAAAGTATTTTCACAGAATGCTACTGCGTAGTTTATATTTGAATATATTCCTTTTTCCACTATTACCCTCTTAGCGCTCCGAATGTCCACTTGCATTTTCTACAGAAAGAGTGTTCAGAACTGCACAATCAAAAGTATGGTTTAACTCTGTTAGCTTAATGAACATATCAGAAATAAATTTCACACAATGCTTCTGTGTAGTTTTTATTTGAAGATATTATTTTTCCCAATAGAGGCCTCTTAGCGCTCAGAATGTCCAATTGCTGTTTCTACAGAAAGAGTGTTTCAGAAAGGCTCAATCAAAGTAAGGTTCAACTCTGTTAGTTGAATGCACAGAACAGAAAGAAGTTTCATACAATGCTTCTGTGTAGTTTATATTTGAACATATTCTTTTTTCCACTATTACCCACTTAGCGCTACGAATGTCCAGTTGCATTTTCTACAGACAGAGTGTTTCAAAACTGCTCAATCAAAAGTATGGTTTAACTCTGTTAGCTGAATGCTCAGATCAGAAATAAGTTTCACAGAATGCTTCTGTGTAGTTTATATTTGAATATATTCCTTTTTCCACTACTACGCTCTTAGCGCTCCAAATGTCCAGTTGCATTTTCTACAGAAAGAGTGTTCAGATCTGCTCAATCAAAACTATGGTTTAACTCTGTTAACTGAATGCACAGATCAGAAAGAAGTTTCACCGAATGATTCTGTGTAGTTTATATTTGAAGACATTCCTTTTTCCACTATTACCCTCTTAGCGCTCCGAATCTCCACTTGCATTTTCTACAAAAAGAGTGTTTCATAACTGCTCAATCAAAAATATGTTTTATCTGTGTTAACTGAATTTACAGATCAGAAATAAGTTTCACAGAATGCATCTGTGTAGTATTTATTTGAAGATATTCTTTTTCCCAATGTAGGCCTCTTAGCGCTTAGCATGTCCAATTGCAGTTTCTACAGAAAGAGTGTTTCAGAACGGCTCAATCAAAAGTAAGGTTCAACTCTGTTAGTTGAATGCACAGAACAGAAAGGATTTTCACAGAATGCTACTGTGTAGTTTATATTTGAATATATTCCTTTCTCCACTATTACCCTCTTAGCGCTCCGAATGTCCACTTGCATTTTCTACAGAAAGAGTGTTCAGAACTGCGCAATCAAAAGTATGGTTTAACTCTGTTAGCTTAATGAACATATCAGAAATAAGTTTCACACAATGCTTCTGTGTAGTTTTTATTTGAAGATATTATTTTTCCCAATATAGGCCTCTTAGGGCTCAGAATGTCCAATTGCAGTTTCTACAGAAAGAGTGTTTCAGAAAGGCTCAATCAAAAGTAAGGTTCAACTCTGTTAGTTGAATGCACAGAACAGAAAGAAATTTCATACAATGATTCTGTGTAGTTTATATTTGAAGATATTCTTTTTTCCACTATTACCCACTTGGCGCTACGAATGTCCAGTTGCATTTTCTACAGACAGAGTGTTTCAAAACTGCTCAATCAAAAGTATGGTTTAACTCTGTTAGCTGAATGCTCAGATCAGAAAGAAGTTTCACAGAATGCTTCTGTGTAGTTTATATTTGAATATATTCCTTTTTCCACTACTACTCTCTTAGTGCTCCAAATGTCCAGTTGCATTTTCTACAGAAAGAGTGTTCAGATCTGCTCAATCAAAAGTATGGTTTAACTCTGTTAGCTGAATGCACAGATCAGAAAGAAGTTTCACAGAATGATTCTGTGTAGTTTATATTTGGAGACATTCCTTTTTCCACTATTACCCTCTTAGCGCTCCGAATGTCCACTTGCATTTTCTACAGAAAGAGTGTTCAGAACTGCACAATCAAAAGTATGGTTTAACTCTGTTAGCTTAATGAACATATCAGAAATAAATTTCACACAATGCTTCTGTGTAGTTTTTATTTGAAGATATTATTTTTCCCAATAGAGGCCTCTTAGCGCTCAGAATGTCCAATTGCTGTTTCTACAGAAAGAGTGTTTCAGAAAGGCTCAATCAAAGTAAGGTTCAACTCTGTTAGTTGAATGCACAGAACAGAAAGAAGTTTCATACAATGCTTCTGTGTAGTTTATATTTGAACATATTCTTTTTTCCACTATTACCCACTTAGCGCTACGAATGTCCAGTTGCATTTTCTACAGACAGAGTGTTTCAAAACTGCTCAATCAAAAGTATGGTTTAACTCTGTTAGCTGAATGCTCAGATCAGAAATAAGTTTCACAGAATGCTTCTGTGTAGTTTATATTTGAATATATTCCTTTTTCCACTACTACGCTCTTAGCGCTCCAAATGTCCAGTTGCATTTTCTACAGAAAGAGTGTTCAGATCTGCTCAATCAAAACTATGGTTTAACTCTGTTAACTGAATGCACAGATCAGAAAGAAGTTTCACCGAATGATTCTGTGTAGTTTATATTTGAAGACATTCCATTTTCCACTATTACCCTCTTAGCGCTCCGAATCTCCACTTGCATTTTCTACAAAAAGAGTGTTTCATAACTGCTCAATCAAAAATATGTTTTATCTGTGTTAACTGAATTTACAGATCAGAAATAAGTTTCACAGAATGCACCTGTGTAGTATTTATTTGAAGATATTCTTTTTCCCAATGTAGGCCTCTTAGCGCTTAGCATGTCCAATTGCAGTTTCTACAGAAAGAGTGTTTCAGAACGGCTCAATCAAAAGTAAGGTTCAACTCTGTTAGTTGAATGCACAGAACAGAAAGGATTTTCACAGAATGCTACTGTGTAGTTTATATTTGAATATATTCCTTTCTCCACTATTACCCTCTTAGCGCTCCGAATGTCCACTTGCATTTTCTACAGAAAGAGTGTTCAGAACTGCGCAATCAAAAGTATGGTTTAACTCTGTTAGCTTAATGAACATATCAGAAATAAGTTTCACACAATGCTTCTGTGTAGTTTTTATTTGAAGATATTATTTTTCCCAATATAGGCCTCTTAGGGCTCAGAATGTCCAATTGCAGTTTCTACAGAAAGAGTGTTTCAGAAAGGCTCAATCAAAAGTAAGGTTCAACTCTGTTAGTTGAATGCACAGAACAGAAAGAAATTTCATACAATGATTCTGTGTAGTTTATATTTGAAGATATTCTTTTTTCCACTATTACCCACTTGGCGCTACGAATGTCCAGTTGCATTTTCTACAGACAGAGTGTTTCAAAACTGCTCAATCAAAAGTATGGTTTAACTCTGTTAGCTGAATGCTCAGATCAGAAAGAAGTTTCACAGAATGCTTCTGTGTAGTTTATATTTGAATATATTCCTTTTTCCACTACTACTCTCTTAGTGCTCCAAATGTCCAGTTGCATTTTCTACAGAAAGAGTGTTCAGATCTGCTCAATCAAAAGTATGGTTTAACTCTGTTAGCTGAATGCACAGATCAGAAAGAAGTTTCACAGAATGATTCTGTGTAGTTTATATTTGGAGACATTCCTTTTTCCACTATTACCCTCTTAGCGCTGTGAATCTCCACTTGCATTTTCTACAGAAAGAGTGTTTCAGAACGGCTCAATCAAAACTAAGGTTCAAATCTTTTAGTTGAACAAACAGAACAGAAAGAAGTTTCACACAATTCTTCTGTGTAGTTTTTATTTGTAGACATTCTTTTTCCCAATATAGGCCTCTTAGCGCTCAGTATGTCCAATTGCAGTTTCTACAGAAAGAGTGTTTCAGAACGGCTCAATCAAAAGTAAGCTTCAACTCTGTTAGTTGAATGTACAGAACAGAAAGAAGTTTCATACAATGCTTCTGTGTAGTTTATATTTGAACATATTCTTTTTTCCTCTATTACCAACTTAGCGCTACGAATGTCCAGTTGCATTTTCTACAGACAGAGTGTTTCAAAACTGCTCAATCAAAAGTATGGTTTAACTCTGTTAGCTGAATGCTCAGATCAGAAAGAAGTTTCACAGAATGCTTCTGTGTAGTTTATATTTGAATATATTCCTTTTTCCACTACTACACTCTTAGCGCTCCAAATGTCCAGTTGCATTTTCTACAGAAAGAGTGTTCAGATCTGCTCAATCAAAAGTATGGTTTAACTCTGTTAGCTGCATGCACAGATCAGAAAGAAGTTTCACCGAATGATTCTGTGTAGTTTATATTTGAGGACATTCCTTTTTCCACTATTACCCTCTTAGCGCTCCGAATCTCCACTTGCATTTTCTACAAAAAGAGTGTTTCATAACTGCTCAATCAAAAATATGTTTTATCTCTGTTTACTGAATTTACAGATCAGAAATAAGTTTCACAGAATGCATCTGTGTAGTTTTTATTTGAAGATATTCTTTTTCCCAATGTAGGCCTCTTAGCGCTTAGCATGTCCAATTGCAGTTTCTACAGAAAGAGTGTTTCAGAACGGCTCAATCAAAAGTAAGGTTCAACTCTGTTAGTTGAATGCACAGAACAGAAAGAATTTTCACAGAATGCTACTGTGTAGTTTATATTTGAATATATTCCTTTTTCCACTACTACGCTCTTAGCGCTCCAAATGTCCAGTTGCATTTCCTACAGAAAGAGGGTTCAGATCTGCTCAATCAAAAGTATGGTTTAACTCTGTTAGCTGAATGCACAGATCAGAAAGAAGTTTCACCGAATGATTCTGTGTAGTTTATATTTGAAGACATTCCTTTTTCCAATATTACCCTCTTAGCGCTCCGAATCTCCACTTGCATTTTCTACAAAAAGAGTGTTTCATAACTCCTCAATCAAAAATATGTTTTATCTCTGTTAACTGAATTTACATATCAGAAATAAGTTTCACAGAATGCATCTGTGTAGTTTTTATTTGAAGATATTCTTTTTCCCAATGTAGGCCTCTTAGCGCTTAGCATGTCCAATTGCAGTTTCTACAGAAAGAGTGTTTCAGAACGGCTCAATTAAAAGTAAGGTTCAACTCTGTTAGTTGAATGCACAGAACAGAAAGTATTTTCACAGAATGCTACTGCGTAGTTTATATTTGAATATATTCCTTTTTCCACTATTACCCTCTTAGCGCTCCGAATGTCCACTTGCATTTTCTACAGAAAGAGTGTTCAGAACTGCACAATCAAAAGTATGGTTTAACTCTGTTAGCTTAATGAACATATCAGAAATAAATTTCACACAATGCTTCTGTGTAGTTTTTATTTGAAGATATTATTTTTCCCAATAGAGGCCTCTTAGCGCTCAGAATGTCCAATTGCTGTTTCTACAGAAAGAGTGTTTCAGAAAGGCTCAATCAAAGTAAGGTTCAACTCTGTTAGTTGAATGCACAGAACAGAAAGAAGTTTCATACAATGCTTCTGTGTAGTTTATATTTGAACATATTCTTTTTTCCACTATTACCCACTTAGCGCTACGAATGTCCAGTTGCATTTTCTACAGACAGAGTGTTTCAAAACTGCTCAATCAAAAGTATGGTTTAACTCTGTTAGCTGAATGCTCAGATCAGAAATAAGTTTCACAGAATGCTTCTGTGTAGTTTATATTTGAATATATTCCTTTTTCCACTACTACGCTCTTAGCGCTCCAAATGTCCAGTTGCATTTTCTACAGAAAGAGTGTTCAGATCTGCTCAATCAAAACTATGGTTTAACTCTGTTAACTGAATGCACAGATCAGAAAGAAGTTTCACCGAATGATTCTGTGTAGTTTATATTTGAAGACATTCCTTTTTCCACTATTACCCTCTTAGCGCTCCGAATCTCCACTTGCATTTTCTACAAAAAGAGTGTTTCATAACTGCTCAATCAAAAATATGTTTTATCTGTGTTAACTGAATTTACAGATCAGAAATAAGTTTCACAGAATGCATCTGTGTAGTATTTATTTGAAGATATTCTTTTTCCCAATGTAGGCCTCTTAGCGCTTAGCATGTCCAATTGCAGTTTCTACAGAAAGAGTGTTTCAGAACGGCTCAATCAAAAGTAAGGTTCAACTCTGTTAGTTGAATGCACAGAACAGAAAGGATTTTCACAGAATGCTACTGTGTAGTTTATATTTGAATATATTCCTTTCTCCACTATTACCCTCTTAGCGCTCCGAATGTCCACTTGCATTTTCTACAGAAAGAGTGTTCAGAACTGCGCAATCAAAAGTATGGTTTAACTCTGTTAGCTTAATGAACATATCAGAAATAAGTTTCACACAATGCTTCTGTGTAGTTTTTATTTGAAGATATTATTTTTCCCAATATAGGCCTCTTAGGGCTCAGAATGTCCAATTGCAGTTTCTACAGAAAGAGTGTTTCAGAAAGGCTCAATCAAAAGTAAGGTTCAACTCTGTTAGTTGAATGCACAGAACAGAAAGAAATTTCATACAATGATTCTGTGTAGTTTATATTTGAAGATATTCTTTTTTCCACTATTACCCACTTGGCGCTACGAATGTCCAGTTGCATTTTCTACAGACAGAGTGTTTCAAAACTGCTCAATCAAAAGTATGGTTTAACTCTGTTAGCTGAATGCTCAGATCAGAAAGAAGTTTCACAGAATGCTTCTGTGTAGTTTATATTTGAATATATTCCTTTTTCCACTACTACTCTCTTAGTGCTCCAAATGTCCAGTTGCATTTTCTACAGAAAGAGTGTTCAGATCTGCTCAATCAAAAGTATGGTTTAACCCTGTTAGCTGAATGCACAGATCAGAAAGAAGTTTCACAGAATGATTCTGTGTAGTTTATATTTGGAGACATTCCTTTTTCCACTATTACCCTCTTAGCGCTGCGAATCTCCACTTGCATTTTCTACAGAAAGAGTGTTTCAGAACGGCTCAATCAAAACTAAGGTTCAAATCTTTTAGTTGAACAAACAGAACAGAAAGAAGTTTCACACAATTCTTCTGTGTAGTTTTTATTTGTAGACATTCTTTTTCCCAATATAGGCCTCTTAGCGCTCAGAATGTCCAATTGCAGTTTCTACAGAAAGAGTGTTTCAGAACGGCTCAATCAAAAGTAAGCTTCAACTCTGTTAGTTGAATGTACAGAACAGAAAGAAGTTTCATACAATGCTTCTGTGTAGTTTATATTTGAACATATTCTTTTTTCCTCTATTACCAACTTAGCGCTACGAATGTCCAGTTGCATTTTCTACAGACAGAGTGTTTCAAAACTGCTCAATCAAAAGTATGGTTTAACTCTGTTAGCTGAATGCTCAGATCAGAAAGAAGTTTCACAGAATGCTTCTGTGTAGTTTATATTTGAATATATTCCTTTTTCCACTACTACACTCTTAGCGCTCCAAATGTCCAGTTGCATTTTCTACAGAAAGAGTGTTCAGATCTGCTCAATCAAAAGTATGGTTTAACTCTGTTAGCTGCATGCACAGATCAGAAAGAAGTTTCACCGAATGATTCTGTGTAGTTTATATTTGAAGACATTCCTTTTTCCACTATTACCCTCTTAGCGCTCCGAATCTCCACTTGCATTTTCTACAAAAAGAGTGTTTCATAACTGCTCAATCAAAAATATGTTTTATCTCTGTTTACTGAATTTACAGATCAGAAATAAGTTTCACAGAATGCATCTGTGTAGTTTTTATTTGAAGATATTCTTTTTCCCAATGTAGGCCTCTTAGCGCTTAGCATGTCCAATTGCAGTTTCTACAGAAAGAGTGTTTCAGAACGGCTCAATCAAAAGTAAGGTTCAACTCTGTTAGTTGAATGCACAGAACAGAAAGAATTTTCACAGAATGCTACTGTGTAGTTTATATTTGAATATATTCCTTTTTCAACTACTACGCTCTTAGCGCTCCAAATGTCCAGTTGCATTTCCTACAGAAAGAGGGTTCAGATCTGCTCAATCAAAAGTATGGTTTAACTCTGTTAGCTGAATGCACAGATCAGAAAGAAGTTTCACCGAATGATTCTGTGTAGTTTATATTTGAAGACATTCCTTTTTCCAATATTACCCTCTTAGCGCTCCGAATCTCCACTTGCATTTTCTACAAAAAGAGTGTTTCATAACTCCTCAATCAAAAATATGTTTTATCTCTGTTAACTGAATTTACATATCAGAAATAAGTTTCACAGAATGCATCTGTGTAGTTTTTATTTGAAGATATTCTTTTTCCCAATGTAGGCCTCTTAGCGCTTAGCATGTCCAATTGCAGTTTCTACAGAAAGAGTGTTTCAGAACGGCTCAATCAAAAGTAAGGTTCAACTCTGTTAGTTGAATGCACAGAACAGAAAGAATTTTCACAGAATGCTACTGTGTAGTTTATATTTGAATATATTCCTTTTTCCACTATTACCCTCTTAGCGCTCCGAATGTGCACTTGCATTTTCTACAGAAAGAGTGTTCAGAACTGCGCAATCAAAAGTATGGTTTAACTCTGTTAGCTTAATGAACATATCAGAAATAAGTTTCACACAATGCTTCTGTGTAGTTTTTATTTGAAGATATTATTTTTCCCAATAGAGGCCTCTTAGCGCTCAGAATGTCCAATTGCAGTTTCTACAGAAAGAGTGTTTCAGAACGGCTCAATCAAAACTAAGGTTCAACTCTTTTAGTTGAACAAACAGAACAGAAAGAAGTTTCACACAATTCTTCTGTGTAGTTTTTATTTGTAGACATTCTTTTTCCCAATGTAGGCCTCTTAGCGCTCAGAATGTCCAATTGCAGTTTCTACAGAAAGAGTGTTTCAGAACGGCTCAATCAAAAGTAAGGTTCAACTCTGTTAGTTGAATGCACAGAACAGAAAGAAGTTTCATACAATGCTTCTGTGTAGTTCATATTTGAACATATTCATTTTTCCACTATTACCCACTTAGCGCTACGAATGTCCAGTTGCATTTTCTACCGACAGAGTGTTTCAAAACTGCTCAATCAAAAGTATGGTTTAACTCTGTTAGCTGAATGCTCAGATCAGAAAGAAGTTTCACAGGATGCTTCTGTGTAGTTTATATTTGAATATATTCCTTTTTCCACTACTACTCTCTTAGCGCTCCAAATGTCCAGTTGCATTTTCTACAGAAAGAGTGTTCAGATCTGCTCAATCAAAAGTATGGTTTAACTCTGTTAGCTGAATGCACAGATCAGAAAGAAGTTTCACAGAATGATTCTGTGTAGTTTATATTTGGTGACATTCCTTTTTCCACTATTACCCTCTTAGCGCTCCGAATCTCCACTTGCATTTTCTACAGAAAGAGTGTTTCAGAACGGCTCAATCAAAACTAAGGTTCAACTCTTTTAGTTGAACAAACAGAACAGAAAGTAGTTTCACACAATTCTTCTGTGTAGTTTTTATTTGTAGACATTCTTTTTCCCAATATAGGCCTCTTAGCGCTCAGAATGTCCAATTGCAGTTTCTACAGAAAGAGTGTTTCAGAACGGCTCAATCAAAAGTAAGGTTCAACTCTGTTAGTTGAATGCACAGAACAGAAAGAAGTTTCATAGAATGCTTCTGTGTAGTTTATATTTGAACATATTCTTTTTTCCACTATTACCCACTTAGCGCTACGAATGTCCAGTTGCATTTTCTACAGACAGAGTGTTTCAAAACTGCTCAATCAAAAGTATGGTTTAACTCTGTTAGCTGAATGCTCAGATCAGAAAGAAGTTTCACAGAATGCTTCTGTGTAGTTTATATTTGAATATATTCCTTTTTCCACTACTACGCTCTTAGCGCTCCAAATGTCCAGTTGCATTTTCAACAGAAAGAGTGTTCAGATCTGCTCAATCAAAAGAATGGTTTAACTCTGTTAGCTGAATGCACAGATCAGAACGAAGTTTCACCGAATGATTCTGTGTAGTTTATATTTGAAGACATTTCTTTTTCCACTATTACCCTCTTAGCGCTCCGAATCTCCACTTGCATTTTCTACGAAAAGAGTGTTTCATAACTGCTCAATCAAAAATATGTTTTATCTCTGTTAACTGAATTTACAGATCAGAAATAAGTTTCACAGAATGCATCTGTGTAGTTTTTATTTGAAGATATTCTTTTTCCCAATGTATTCCTCTTAGCGCTTAGCATGTCCAATTGCAGTTTCTACAGAAAGAGTGTTTCAGAACGGCTCAATCAAAAGTAAGGTTCAACTCTGTTAGTTGAATGCACAGAACAGAAAGAAGTTTCATACAATGCTTCTGTGTAGTTTATATTTGAACATATTCTTTTTTCCACTATTACCCACTTAGCGCTACGAATGTCCAGTTGCATTTTCTACAGACAGAGTGTTTCAAAACTGCTCAATCAAAAGTATGGTTTACCTCTGTTAGCTGAATGCTCAGATCAGAAAGAAGTTTCACAGAATGCTTCTGTGTAGTTTATATATGAATATATTCCTTTTTCCACTACTACTCTCTTAGCGCTCCAAATGTCCAGTTGAATTTTCTACAGAAAGAGTGTTCAGATCTGCTCAATCAAAAGTATGGTTTAACTCTGTTAGCTGAATGCACAGATCAGAAAGAAGTTTCACAGAATGATTCTGTGTAGTTTATATTTGGAGACATTCCTTTTTCCACTATTACCCTCTTAGCGCTCCGAATCTCCACTTGCATTTTCTACAGAAAGAGTGTTTCAGAACGGCTCAATCAAAACTAAGGTTCAACTATTTTAGTTGAACAAACAGAACAGAAAGAAGTTTCACACAATTCTTCTGTGTAGTTTTTATTTGTAGACATTCTTTATCCCAATGTAGGCCTCTTAGCGCTCAGAATGTCCAATTGCAGTTTCTACAGAAAGAGTGTTTCAGAACGGCTCAATCAAAAGTAAGGTTCAACTCTGTTAGTTGAATGCACAGAACAGAAAGAAGTTTCATACAATGCTTCTGTGTAGTTCATATTTGAACATATTCTTTTTTCCACTATTACCCACTTAGCGCTACGAATGTCCAGTTGCATTTTCTACAGACAGAGAGTTTCAAAACTGCTCAATCAAAAGTATGGTTTAACTCTGTTAGCCGAATGCTCAGATCAGAAAGAAGTTTCACAGAATGCTTCTGTGTAGTTTATATTTGAATATATTCCTTTTTCCACTACTACGCTCTTAGCGCTCCAAATGTCCAGTTGCATTTTCAACAGAAAGAGTGTTCAGATCTGCTCAATCAAAAGTATGGTTTAACTCTGTTAGCTGAATGCACAGATCAGAAAGAAGTTTCACCGAATGATTCTGTGTAGTTTATATTTGAAGACATTCCTTTTTCCACTATTACCCTCTTAGCGCTCCGAATCTCCACTTGCATTTTCTACAAAAAGTGTGTTTCATAACTGCTCAATCAAAAATATGTTTTATCTCTGTTAACTGAATTTACAAATCAGAAATAAGTTTCACAGAATGCATCTGTGTAGTTTTTATTTGAAGATATTCTTTTTCCCAATGTAGGCCTCTTAGCACTTAGCATGTCCAATTGCAGTTTCTACAGAAAGAGTGTTTCAGAACGGCTCAATCAAATTAAGGTTCAATTCTGTTAGTTGAATGCACAGAACAGAAAGAATTTTCACAGAATGCTACTGTGTAGTTTATATTTGAATATATTCCTTTTTCCACTATTACCCTCTTAGCCCTCCGAATGTCCACTTGCATTTTCTACAGAAAGAGTGTTCAGAACTGCGCAATCAAAAGTATGGTTTAACTCTGTTAGCTTAATGAACATATCAGAAATAAGTTTCACACAATGCTTCTGTGTAGTTTTTATTTGAAGATATTATTTTTCCCAATATAGGCCTCTTAGCGCTCAGAATGTCCAATTGCAGTTTCTACAGAAAGAGTGTTTCAGAAAGGCTCAATCAAAAGTAAGGTTCAACTCTGTTAGTTGAATGCACAGAACAGAAAGAAGTTTCATACAATGCTTCTGTGTAGTTTATATTTGAACATATTCTTTTTTCCACTATTACCCACTTAGCGCTACGAATGTCCAGTTGCATTTTCTACAGACAGAGTGTTTCAAAACTGCTCAATCAAAAGTATGGTTTAACTCTGTTAGCTGAATGCTCAGATCAGAAAGATGTTTCACAGAATGCTTCTGTGTAGTTTATATTTGAATATATTCCTTTTTCCACTACTACTCTCACAGCGCTCCAAATGTCCAGTTGCATTTTCTACAGAAAGAGTGTTCAGATCTGCTCAATCAAAAGTATGGTTTAACTCTGTTAGCTGAATGCACAGATCAGAAATAAGTTTCACAGAATGATTCTGTGTAGTTTATATATGGAGACATTCCTTTTTCCACTATTACCCTCTCAGCGCTCCGAATCTCCACTTGCATTTTCTACAGAAAGAGTGTTTCAGAACGGCTCCATCAAAACTAAGGTTCAAATCTTTTAGTTGAACAAACAGAACAGAAAGGAGTTTCACACAATTCTTCTGTGTAGCTTTTACTTGTAGACATTCTTTTTCCCAATATAGGCCTCTTAGCGCTCAGAATGTCCAATTGCAGTTTCTACAGAAAGAGTGTTTCAGAAAGGCTCAATCAAAAGTAAGGTTCAACTCTGTTAGTTGAATGCACAGAACAGAAAGAAGTTTCATACAATGCTTCTGTGTAGTTCATATTTGAACATATTCTTTTTTCCACTATTACCAACTTAGCGCTACGAATGTCCAGTTGCATTTTCTACAGACAGAGTGTTTCAAAACTGCTCAATCAAAAGTATGGTTTAACTCTGTTAGCTGAATGCTCAGATCAGAAAGAAGTTTCACAGAATGCTTCTCTGTAGTTTATATTTGAATATATTCCTTTTTCCACTACTACGCTCTTAGCGCTCCAAATGTCCAGTTGCATTTTCTACAGAAAGAGTGTTCAGATCTGCTCAATCAAAAGTATGGTTTAACACTGTTAGCTGAATGCACAGATCAGAAAGAACTTTCACCGAATGATTCTGTGTAGTTTATATTTGAAGACATTCCTTTTTCCACTATTACCCTCTTAGCGCTCCGAATCTCCACTTGCATTTTCTACAAAAAGAGTGTTTCATAACTGCTCAATCAAAAATATGTTTTATCTCTGTTAACTGAATTTACAGATCAGAAATAAGTTTCACAGAATGCATCTGTGTAGTTTTTATTTGAAGATATTCTTTTTCCCAATGTAGGCCTCTTAGCGCTTAGCATGTCCAATTGCAGTTTCTACAGAAAGAGTGTTTCAGAACGGCTCAATCAAATGTAAGGTTCAACTCTGTTAGTTGAATGCACAGAACAGAAAGAATTTTCACAGAATGCTACTGTGTAGTTTATATTTGAATATATTCCTTTTTCCACTATTACCCTCTTAGCGCTCCGAATGTCCACTTCAATTTTCTACAGAAAGAGTGTTCAGAACTGCGCAATCAAAAGTATGGTTTAACTCTGTTAGCTTAATGAACATATCAGAAATAAGTTTCACACAATGCTTCTGTGTAGTTTTTATTTGAAGATATTATTTTTCCCAATATAGGCCTCTTCGCGCTCAGAATGTCCAATTGCAGTTTCTACAGAAAGAGTGTTTCAGAAAGGCTCAATCAAAAGTAAGGTTCAACTCTGTTAGTTGAATGCACAGAACAGAAAGAAGTTTCATACAATGCTTCTGTGTAGTTTATATTTGAACATATTCTTTTTTCCACTATTACCCACTTAGCGCTACGAATGTCCAGTTGCATTTTCTACAGACAGAGTGTTTCAAAACTGCTCAATCAAAAGTATGGTTTAACTCTGTTAGCTGAATGCTCAGATCAGAAAGAAGTTTCACAGAATGCTTCTGTGTAGTTTATATTTGAATATATTCCTTTTTCCACTACTAATCTCTTAGCGCTCCTAATGTCCAGTTGCATTTTCTACAGAAAGAGTGTTCAGATCTGCTCAATCAAAAGTATGGTTTAACTCTGTTAGCTGAATGCACAGATCACAAAGAAGTTTCATAGAATGATTCTGTGTAATTTATATTTGGAGACATTCCTTTTTCCACTATTACCCTCTTAGCGCTCCGAATCTCCACTTGCATTTTCTACAGAAAGAGTGTTTCAGAACGGCTCAATCAAAACTAAGGTTCAACTCTTTTAGTTGAACAAACAGAACAGAAAGAAGTTTCCCACAATTCTTCTGTGTAGTTTTTATTTGTAGACATTCTTTTTCCCAATATAGGCCTCTTAGCGCTCAGAATGTCCAATTGCAGTTTCTACAGAAAGAGTGTTTCAGAACGGCTCAATCAAAAGTAAGGTTCAACTCTGTTAGTTGAATGCACAGAACAGAAAGAAGTTTCATACAATGCTTCTGTGTAGTTCATATTTGAACATATTCTTTTTTCCACTATTACCCACTTAGCGCTACGAATGTCCAGTTGCATTTTCTACAGACAGAGTGTTTCAAAACTGCTCAATCAAAAGTATGGTTTAACTCTGTTAGCTGAATGCTCAGATCAGAAAGAAGTTTCACAGAATGCTTCTGTGTAGTTTATATTTGAATATATTCCTTTTTCCACTACTACGCTCTTAGCGCTCAAAATGTCCAGTTGCATTTTCTACAGAAAGAGTGTTCAGATCTGCTCAATCAAAAGTATGGTTTAACTCTGTTAGCTGAATGCACAGATCAGAAAGAAGTTTCACCGAATGATTCTGTGTAGTTTATATTTGAAGACATTCCTTTTTCCACTATTACCCACTTAGCGATCCGAATCTCCACTTGCATTTTCTACAAAAAGAGTGTTTCATAACTGCTCAAACAAAAATATGTTTTATCTCTGTTAACTGAATTTACAGATCAGAAATAAGTTTCACAGAATGCATCTGTGTAGTTTTTATTTGAAGATATTCTTTTTCCCAATGTAGGCCTCTTAGCGCTTAGCATGTCCAATTGCAGTTTCTACAGAACGAGTGTTTCAGAACGGCTCAATCAAAAGTAAGGTTCAACTCTGTTAGTTGAATGCACAGAACAGAAAGAATTTTCACAGAATGCTACTGTGTAGTTTATATTTGAATATATTCCTTTTTCCACTATTACCCTCTTAGCGCTCCGAATGTGCACTTGCATTTTCTACGGAAAGAGTGTTCAGAACTGCGCAATCAAAAGTATGGTTTAACTCTGTTAGCTTAATGAACATATCAGAAATAAGTTTCACACAATGCTTCTGTGTAGTTTTTATTTGAAGATATTATTTTTCCCAATAGAGGCCTCTTAGCGCTCAGAATGTCCAATTGCAGTTTCTACAGAAAGAGTGTTTCAGAACGGCTCAATCAAAACTAAGGTTCAACTCTTTTAGTTGAACAAACAGAACAGAAAGAAGTTTCACACAATTCTTCTGTGTAGTTTTTATTTGTAGACATTCTTTTTCCCAATGTAGGCCTCTTAGCGCTCAGAATGTCCAATTGCAGTTTCTACAGAAAGAGTGTTTCAGAACGGCTCAATCAAAAGTAAGGTTCAACTCTGTTAGTTGAATGCACAGAACAGAAAGAAGTTTCATACAATGCTTCTGTGTAGTTCATATTTGAACATATTCTTTTTTCCACTATTACCCACTTAGCGCTACGAATGTCCAGTTGCATTTTCTACAGACAGAGTGTTTCAAAACTGCTCAATCAAAAGTATGGTTTAACTCTGTTAGCTGAATGCTCAGATCAGAAAGAAGTTTCACAGGATGCTTCTGTGTAGTTTATATTTGAATATATTCCTTTTTCCACTACTACTCTCTTAGCGCTCCAAATGTCCAGTTGCATTTTCTACAGAAAGAGTGTTCAGATCTGCTCAATCAAAAGTATGGTTTAACTCTGTTAGCTGAATGCACAGATCAGAAAGAAGTTTCACAGAATGATTCTGTGTAGTTTATATTTGGTGAGATTCCTTTTTCCACTATTACCCTCTTAGCGCTCCGAATCTCCACTTGCATTTTCTACAGAAAGAGTGTTTCAGAACGGCTCAATCAAAACTAAGGTTCAACTCTTTTAGTTGAACAAACAGAACAGAATGTAGTTTCACACAATTCTTCTCTGTAGTTTTTATTTGTAGACATTCTTTTTCCCAATATAGGCCTCTTAGCGCTCAGAATGTCCAATTGCAGTTTCTACAGAAAGAGTGTTTCAGAACGGCTCAATCAAAAGTAAGGTTCAACTCTGTTAGTTGAATGCACAGAACAGAAAGAAGTTTCATAGAATGCTTCTGTGTAGTTTATATTTGAACATATTCTTTTTTCCACTATTACCCACTTAGCGCTACGAATGTCCAGTTGCATTTTCTACAGACAGAGTGTTTCAAAACTGCTCAATCAAAAGTATGGTTTAACTCTGTTAGCTGAATGCTCAGATCAGAAAGAAGTTTCACAGAATGCTTCTGTGTAGTTTATATTTGAATATATTCCTTTTTCCACTACTACGCTCTTAGCGCTCCAAATGTCCAGTTGCATTTTCAACAGAAAGAGTGTTCAGATCTGCTCAATCAAAAGAATGGTTTAACTCTGTTAGCTGAATGCACAGATCAGAACGAAGTTTCACCGAATGATTCTGTGTAGTTTATATTTGAAGACATTTCTTTTTCCACTATTACCCTCTTAGCGCTCCGAATCTCCACTTGCATTTTCTACGAAAAGAGTGTTTCATAACTGCTCAATCAAAAATATGTTTTGTCTCTGTTAACTGAATTTACAGATCAGAAATAAGTTTCACAGAATGCATCTGTGTAGTTTTTATTTGAAGATATTCTTTTTCCCAATGTATTCCTCTTAGCGCTTAGCATGTCCAATTGCAGTTTCTACAGAAAGAGTGTTTCAGAACGGCTCAATCAAAAGTAAGGTTCAACTCTGTTAGTTGAATGCACAGAACAGAAAGAAGTTTCATACAATGCTTCTGTGTAGTTTATATTTGAACATATTCTTTTTTCCACTATTACCCACTTAGCGCTACGAATGTCCAGTTGCATTTTCTACAGACAGAGTGTTTCAAAACTGCTCAATCAAAAGTATGGTTTACCTCTGTTAGCTGAATGCTCAGATCAGAAAGAAGTTTCACAGAATGCTTCTGTGTAGTTTATATATGAATATATTCCTTTTTCCACTACTACTCTCTTAGCGCTCCAAATGTCCAGTTGAATTTTCTACAGAAAGAGTGTTCAGATCTGCTCAATCAAAAGTATGGTTTAACTCTGTTAGCTGAATGCACAGATCAGAAAGAAGTTTCACAGAATGATTCTGTGTAGTTTATATTTGGAGACATTCCTTTTTCCACTATTACCCTCTTAGCGCTCCGAATCTCCACTTGCATTTTCTACAGAAAGAGTGTTTCAGAACGGCTCAATCAAAACTAAGGTTCAACTATTTTAGTTGAACAAACTGAACAGAAAGAAGTTTCACACAATTCTTCTGTGTAGTTTTTATTTGTAGACATTCTTTATCCCAATGTAGGCCTCTTAGCGCTCAGAATGTCCAATTGCAGTTTCTACAGAAAGAGTGTTTCAGAACGGCTCAATCAAAAGTAAGGTTCAACTCTGTTAGTTGAATGCACAGAACAGAAAGAAGTTTCATACAATGCTTCTGTGTAGTTCATATTTGAACATATTCTTTTTTCCACTATTACCCACTTAGCGCTACGAATGTCCAGTTGCATTTTCTACAGACAGAGTGTTTCAAAACTGCTCAATCAAAAGTATGGTTTAACTCTGTTAGCTGAATGCTCAGATCAGAAAGAAGTTTCACAGAATGCTTCTGTGTAGTTTATATTTGAATATATTCCTTTTTCCACTACTACGCTCTTAGCGCTCCAAATGTCCAGTTGCATTTTCAACAGAAAGAGTGTTCAGATCTGCTCAATCAAAAGAATGGTTTAACTCTGTTAGCTGAATGCACAGATCAGAACGAAGTTTCACCGAATGATTCTGTGTAGTTTATATTTGAAGACATTTCTTTTTCCACTATTACCCTCTTAGCGCTCCGAATCCCCACTTGCATTTTCTACGAAAAGAGTGTTTCATAACTGCTCAATCAAAAATATGTTTTATCTCTGTTAACTGAATTTACAGATCAGAAATAAGTTTCACAGAATGCATCTGTGTAGTTTTTATTTGAAGATATTCTTTTTCCCAATGTAGGCCTCTTAGCGCTTAGCATGTCCAATTGCAGTTTCTACAGAAAGAGTGTTTCAGAACGGCTCAATCAAAAGTAAGGTTCAACACTGTTAGTTGAATGCACAGAACAGAAAGAATTTTCACAGAATGCTGCTGTGTAGTTTATATTTGAATATATTCCTTTTTCCACTATTACCCTCTTAGCGCTCCGAATGTGCACTTGCATTTTCTACAGAAAGAGTGTTCAGAACTACGCAATCAAAAGTATGGTTTAACTCTGTTAGCTAAATGAACATATCAGAAATAAGATTCACACAATGCTTCTGTGTAGTTTTTATTTGAAGATATTATTTTTCCCAATAGAGGCCTCTTAGCGCTCAGAATGTCCAATTGCAGTTTCTACAGAAAGAGTGTTTCAGAAAGGCTCAATCAAAAGTAAGGTTCAACTCTGTTAGTTGAATGCACAGAACAGAAAGTAGTTTCATACAATGCTTCTGTGTAGTTTATATTTGAACATATTCTTTTTTCCACTATTACCCACTTAGCGCCACGAATGTCCAGTTGCATTTTCTACAGACAGAGTGTTTCAAAACTGCTCAATCAAAAGTGTGGTTTAACTCTGTTAGCTGAATGCTCAGATCAGAAAGAAGTTTCACAGAATGCTTCTGTGTAGTTTATATTTGAATATATTCCTTTTTCCACTAATACGCTCTTAGCGCTCCAAATGTCCAGTTGCATTTTCAACAGAAAGAGTGTTCAGATCTGCTCAATCAAAAGTATGGTTTAACTCTGGTTGCTGAATGCACAGATCAGAAAGAAGTTTCACCGAATGATTCTGTGTAGTTTATATTTGAAGACATTCCTTTTTCCACTATTTCCCTCTTAGCGCTCCGAATCTCCACTTGCATTTTCTACAAAAAGTGTGTTTCATAACTGCTCAATCAAAAATATGTTTTATCTCTGTTAACTGAATTTACAAATCAGAAATAAGTTTCACAGAATGCATCTGTGTAGTTTTTATTTGAAGATATTCTTTTTCCCAATGTATGCCTCTTAGCACTTAGCATGTCCAATTGCAGTTTCTACAGAAAGAGTGTTTCAGAACGGCTCAATCAAAAGTAAGGTTCAACTCTGTTAGTTGAATGCACAGAACAGAAAGAATTTTCACAGAATGCTACTGTGTAGTTTATATTTGAATATATTCCTTTTTCCACTATTAAACTCTTAGCGCTCCGAATGTCCACTTGCATTTTCTACAGAAAGAGTGTTCAGAACTGCGCAATCAAAAGTATGGTTTAACTCTGTTAGCTTAATGAACATATCAGAAATAAGTTTCACACAATGCTTCTGTGTAGTTTTTATTTGAAGATATTATTTTTTCCCAATATAGGCCTCTTAGCGCTCAGAATGTCCAATTGCAGTTTCTACAGAAAGAGTGTTTCAGAAAGGCTCAATCAAAAGTAAGGTTCAACTCTGTTAGTTGAATGCACAGAACAGAAAGAAGTTTCATACAATGCTTCTGTGTAGTTTATATTTGAACATATTCTTTTTTCCACTATTACCCACTTAGCGCTACGAATGTCCAGTTGCATTTTCTACAGACAGAGTGTTTCAAAACTGCTCAATCAAAAGTATGGTTTAACTCTGTTAGCTGAATGCTCAGATCAGAAAGAAGTTTCACAGAATGCTTCTGTGTAGTTTATATTTGAATATATTCCTTTTTCCACTACTACTCTCTTAGCGCTCCAAATGTCCAGTTGCATTTTCTACAGAAAGAGTGTTCAGATCTGCTCAATCAAAAGTATGGTTTAACTCTGTTAGCTGAATGCACAGATCAGAAAGAAGTTTCACAGAATGATTCTGTGTAGTTTATATTTGGAGACATTCCTTTTTCCACTATTACCCTCTTAGCGCTCCGAATCTCCACTTGCATTTTCTACAGAAAGAGTGTTTCAGAACGGCTCAATCAAAACTAAGGTTCAACTCTTTTAGTTGAACAAACAGAACAGAAAGGAGTTTCACACAATTCTTCTGTGTAACTTTTATTTGTAGACATTCTTTTTCCCAATATAGGCCTCTTAGCGCTCAGAATGTCCAATTGCAGTTTCTACAGAAAGAGTGTTTCAGAACGGCTCAATCAAAAGTAAGGTTCAACTCTTTTAGTAGAATGCACAGAACAGAAAGAAGTTTCATACAATGCTTCTGTGTAGTTCATATTTGAACATATTCTTTTTTCCACTATTACCAACTTAGCGCTACGAATGTCCAGTTGCATTTTCTACAGACAGAGTGTTTCAAAACTGCTCAATCAAAAGTATGGTTTAACTCTGTTAGCTGAATGCTCAGATCAGAAAGAAGTTTCACAGAATGCTTCTGTGTAGTTTATATTTGAATATATTCCTTTTTCCACTACTACGCTCTTAGCGCTCCAAATGTCCAGTTGCATTTTCAACAGAAAGAGTGTTCAGATCTGCTCAATCAAAAGAATGGTTTAACTCTGTTAGCTGAATGCACAGATCAGAACGAAGTTTCACCGAATGATTCTGTGTAGTTTATATTTGAAGACATTTCTTTTTCCACTATTACCCTCTTAGCGCTCCGAATCTCCACTTGCATTTTCTACGAAAAGAGTGTTTCATAACTGCTCAATCAAAAATATGTTTTATCTCTGTTAACTGAATTTACAGATCAGAAATAAGTTTCACAGAATGCATCTGTGTAGTTTTTATTTGAAGATATTCTTTTTCCCAATGTAGGCCTCTTAGCGCTTAGCATGTCCAATTGCAGTTTCTACAGAAAGAGTGTTTCAGAACGGCTCAATCAAAAGTAAGGTTCAACTCTGTTAGTTGAATGCACAGAACAGAAAGAATTTTCACAGAATGCTGCTGTGTAGTTTATATTTGAATATATTCCTTTTTCCACTATTACCCTCTTAGCGCTCCGAATGTGCACTTGCATTTTCTACAGAAAGAGTGTTCAGAACTACGCAATCAAAAGTATGGTTTAACTCTGTTAGCTAAATGAACATATCAGAAATAAGATTCACACAATGCTTCTGTGTAGTTTTTATTTGAAGATATTATTTTTCCCAATAGAGGCCTCTTAGCGCTCAGAATGTCCAATTGCAGTTTCTACAGAAAGAGTGTTTCAGAAAGGCTCAATCAAAAGTAAGGTTCAACTCTGTTAGTTGAATGCACAGAACAGAAAGTAGTTTCATACAATGCTTCTGTGTAGTTTATATTTGAACATATTCTTTTTTCCACTATTACCCACTTAGCGCCACGAATGTCCAGTTGCATTTTCTACAGACAGAGTGTTTCAAAACTGCTCAATCAAAAGTGTGGTTTAACTCTGTTAGCTGAATGCTCAGATCAGAAAGAAGTTTCACAGAATGCTTCTGTGTAGTTTATATTTGAATATATTCCTTTTTCCACTAATACGCTCTTAGCGCTCCAAATGTCCAGTTGCATTTTCAACAGAAAGAGTGTTCAGATCTGCTCAGTCAAAAGTATGGTTTAACTCTGGTAGCTGAATGCACAGATCAGAAAGAAGTTTCACCGAATGATTCTGTGTAGTTTATATTTGAAGACATTCCTTTTTCCACTATTACCCTCTTAGCGCTCCGAATCTCCACTTGCATTTTCTACAAAAAGTGTGTTTCATAACTGCTCAATCAAAAATATGTTTTATCTCTGTTAACTGAATTTACAAATCAGAAATAAGTTTCACAGAATGCATCTGTGTAGTTTTTATTTGAAGATATTCTTTTTCCCAATGTATGCCTCTTAGCACTTAGCATGTCCAATTGCAGTTTCTACAGAAAGAGTGTTTCAGAACGGCTCAATCAAAAGTAAGGTTCAACTCTGTTAGTTGAATGCACAGAACAGAAAGAATTTTCACAGAATGCTACTGTGTAGTTTATATTTGAATATATTCCTTTTTCCACTATTAAACTCTTAGCGCTCCGAATGTCCACTTGCATTTTCTACAGAAAGAGTGTTCAGAACTGCGCAATCAAAAGTATGGTTTAACTCTGTTAGCTTAATGAACATATCAGAAATAAGTTTCACACAATGCTTCTGTGTAGTTTTTATTTGAAGATATTATTTTTCCCAATATAGGCCTCTTAGCGCTCAGAATGTCCAATTGCAGTTTCTACAGAAAGAGTGTTTCAGAAAGGCTCAATCAAAAGTAAGGTTCAACTCTGTTAGTTGAATGCACAGAACAGAAAGAAGTTTCATACAATGCTTCTGTGTAGTTTATATTTGAACATATTCTTTTTTCCACTATTACCCACTTAGCGCTACGAATGTCCAGTTGCATTTTCTACAGACAGAGTGTTTCAAAAGTGCTCAATCAAAAGTATGGTTTAACTCTGTTAGCTGAATGCTCAGATCAGAAAGAAGTTTCACAGAATGCTTCTGTGTAGTTTATATTTGAATATATTCCTTTTTCCACTACTACTCTCTTAGCGCTCCAAATGTCCAGTTGCATTTTCTACAGAAAGAGTGTTCAGATCTGCTCAATCAAAAGTATGGTTTAACTCTGTTAGCTGAATGCAAAGATCAGAAAGACGTTTCACAGAATGATTCTGTGTAGTTTATATTTGGAGACATTCCTTTTTCCACTATTACCCTCTTAGCGCTCCGAATCTCCACTTGCATTTTCTACAGAAAGAGTGTTTCAGAACGGCTCAATCAAAACTAAGGTTCAACTCTTTTAGTTGAACAAACAGAACAGAAAGGAGTTTCACACAATTCTTCTGTGTAACTTTTATTTGTAGACATTCTTTTTCCCAATATAGGCCTCTTAGCGCTCAGAATGTCCAATTGCAGTTTCTACAGAAAGAGTGTTTCAGAACGGCTCAATCAAAAGTAAGGTTCAACTCTTTTAGTAGAATGCACAGAACAGAAAGAAGTTTCATACAATGCTTCTGTGTAGTTCATATTTGAACATATTCTTTTTTCCACTATTACCAACTTAGCGCTACGAATGTCCAGTTGCATTTTCTACAGACAGAGTGTTTCAAAACTGCTCAATCAAAAGTATGGTTTAACTCTGTTAGCTGAATGCTCAGATCAGAAAGAAGTTTCACAGAATGCTTCTGTGTAGTTTATATTTGAATATATTCCTTTTTCCACTACTACGCTCTTAGCGCTCCAAATGTCCAGTTGCATTTTCAACAGAAAGAGTGTTCAGATCTGCTCAATCAAAAGAATGGTTTAACTCTGTTAGCTGAATGCACAGATCAGAACGAAGTTTCACCGAATGATTCTGTGTAGTTTATATTTGAAGACATTTCTTTTTCCACTATTACCCTCTTAGCGCTCCGAATCTCCACTTGCATTTTCTACGAAAAGAGTGTTTCATAACTGCTCAATCAAAAATATGTTTTATCTCTGTTAACTGAATTTACAGATCAGAAATAAGTTTCACAGAATGCATCTGTGTAGTTTTTATTTGAAGATATTCTTTTTCCCAATGTAGGCCTCTTAGCGCTTAGAATGTCCAATTGCAGTTTCTACAGAAAGAGTGTTTCAGAACGGCTCAATCAAAAGTAAGGTTCAACTCTGTTAGTTGAATGCACAGAACAGAAAGAATTTTCACAGAATGCTGCTGTGTAGTTTATATTTGAATATATTCCTTTTTCCACTATTACCCTCTTAGCGCTCCGAATGTGCACTTGCATTTTCTACAGAAAGAGTGTTCAGAACTACGCAATCAAAAGTATGGTTTAACTCTGTTAGCTTAATGAACATATCAGAAATAAGATTCACACAATGCTTCTGTGTAGTTTTTATTTGAAGATATTATTTTTCCCAATAGAGGCCTCTTAGCGCTCAGAATGTCCAATTGCAGTTTCTACAGAAAGAGTGTTTCAGAAAGGCTCAATCAAAAGTAAGGTTCAACTCTGTTAGTTGAATACACAGAACAGAAAGTAGTTTCATACAATGCTTCTGTGTAGTTCATATTTGAACATATTCTTTTTTCCACTATTACCCACTTAGCGCCACGAATGTCCAGTTGCATTTTCTACAGACAGAGTGTTTCAAAACTGCTCAATCAAAAGTGTGGTTTAACTCTGTTAGCTGAATGCTCAGATCAGAAAGAAGTTTCACAGAATGCTTCTGTGTAGTTTATATTTGAATATATTCCTTTTTCCACTAATACGCTCTTAGCGCTCCAAATGTCCAGTTGCATTTTCAACAGAAAGAGTGTTCAGATCTGCTCAATCAAAAGTATGGTTTAACTCTGGTAGCTGAATGCACAGATCAGAAAGAAGTTTCACCGAATGATTCTGTGTAGTTTATATTTGAAGACATTCCTTTTTCCACTATTACCCTCTTAGCGCTCCGAATCTCCACTTGCATTTTCTACAAAAAGAGTGTTTCATAACTGCTCAATCAACAATATGTTTTATCTCTGTTAACTGAATTTACAAATCAGAAATAAGTTTCACAGAATGCATCTGTGTAGTTTTTATTTGAAGATATTCTTTTTCCCAATGTATGCCTCTTAGCACTTAGCATGTCCAATTGCAGTTTCTACAGAAAGAATGTTTCAGAACGGCTCAATCAAAAGTAAGGTTCAAATCTGTTAGTTGAATGCACAGAACAGAAAGAATTTTCACAGAATGCTACTGTGTAGTTTATATTTGAATATATTCCTTTTTCCACTATTAAACTCTTAGCGCTCCGAATGTCCACTTGCATTTTCTACAGAAAGAGTGTTCAGAACTGCGCAATCAAAAGTATGGTTTAACTCTGTTAGCTTAATGAACATATCAGAAATAAGTTTCACACAATGCTTCTGTGTAGTTTTTATTTGAAGATATTATTTTTCCCAATATAGGCCTCTTAGCGCTCAGAATGTCCAATTGCAGTTTCTACAGAAAGAGTGTTTCAGAAAGGCTCAATCAAAAGTAAGGTTCAACTCTGTTAGTTGAATGCACAGAACAGAAAGAAGTTTCATACAATGCTTCTGTGTAGTTTATATTTGAACATATTCTTTTTTCCACTATTACCCACTTAGCGCTACGAATGTCCAGTTGCATTTTCTACAGACAGAGTGTTTCAAAACTGCTCAATCAAAAGTATGGTTTAACTCTGTTAGCTGAATGCTCAGATCAGAAAGAAGTTTCACAGAATGCTTCTGTGTAGTTTATATTTGAATATATTCCTTTTTCCACTACTACGCTCTTAGCGCTCCAAATGTCCAGTTGCATTTTCTACCGAAAGAGTGTTCAGATCTGCTCAATCAAAAGTATGGTTTAACTGTGTTAGCTGAATGCACAGATCAGAAAGAAGTTTCACCGAATGATTCTGTGTAGTTTATATTTGAAGACATTCCTTTTTCCACTATTACCCTCTTAGCGCTCCGAATCTCCACTTGCATTTTCTACAAAAAGAGTCTTTCATAACTGCTCAATCAAAAATATGTTTTATCTCTGTTAACTGAATTTACAGATCAGAAATAAGTTTCACAGAATGCATCTGTGTACTTTTTATTTGAAGATATTCTTTTTCCCAATGTAGGCCTCTTAGCGCTTAGCATGTCCAATTGCAGTTTCTACAGAAAGAGTGTTTCAGAACGGCTCAATCAAAAGTAAGGTTCAACTCTGTTAGTTGAATGCACAGAACAGAAAGAATTTTCACAGAATGCTACTGTGTAGTTTATATTTGAATATATTCCTTTCTCCACTATTACCCTCTTAGCGCTACGAATGTCCACTTGCATTTTCTACAGAAAGAGTGTTCAGAACTGCGCAATCAAAAGTATGGTTTAACTCTGTTAGCTTAATGAACATATCAGAAATAAGTTTCACACAATGCTTCTGTGTAGTTTTTATTTGAAGATATTATTTTTCCCAATATAGGCCTCTTAGCGCTCAGAATGTCCAATTGCAGTTTCTACAGAAAGAGTGTTTCAGAAAGGCTCAATCAAAAGTAAGGTTCAACTCTGTTAGTTGAATGCGCAGAACAGAAAGAAATTTCATACAATGCTTCTGTGTAGTTTATATTTGAAGATATTCTTTTTTCCACTATTACCCACTTGGCGCTACGAATGCCCAGTTGCATTTTCTACAGACAGAGTGTTTCAAAACTGCTCAATCAAAAGTATGGTTTAACTCTGTTAGCTGAATGCTCAGATCAGAAAGAAGTTTCACAGAATGCTTCTGTGTAGTTTATATTTGAATATATTCCTTTTTCCACTACTACTCTCTTAGCGCTCCAAATGTCCAGTTGCATTTTCTACAGAAAGAGTGTTCAGATCTGCTCAATCAAAAGTATGGTTTAACTCTGTTAGCTGAATGCACAGATCAGAAAGAAGTTTCACAGAATGATTCTGTGTAGTTTATATTTGGAGACATTCCTTTTTCCACTATTACCCTCTTAGCGCTCCGAAACTCCACTTGCATTTTCTACAGAAAGAGTGTTTCAGAACGGCTCAATCAAAACTAAGGTTCAACTCTTTTAGTTGAACAAACAGAACAGAAAGAAGTTTCACACAATTCTTCTGTGTAGTTTTTATTTGTAGACATTCTTTTTCCCAATATAGGCCTCTTAGCGCTCAGAATGTCCAATTGCAGTTTCTACAGAAAGAGTGTTTCAGAACGGCTCAATCAAAAGTAAGGTTCAACTCTGTTAGTTGAATGCACAGAACAGAAAGAATTTTCACAGAATGCTACTGTGTAGTTTATATTTGAATATATTCCTTTTTCCACTATTACCCTCTTAGCGCTCCGAATGTCCACTTGCATTTTCTACAGAAAGAGTGTTCAGAACTGCACAATCAAAAGTATGGTTTAACTCTGTTAGCTTAATGAACATATCAGAAATAAGTTTCACACAATGCTTCTGTGTAGTTTTTATTTGAAGATATTATTTTTCCCAATAGAGGCCTCTTAGCGCTCAGAATGTCCAATTGCAGTTTCTACAGAAAGAGTGTTTCAGAAAGGCTCAATCAAAAGTAAGGTTCAACTCTGTTAGTTGAATGCACAGAACAGAAAGAAGTTTCATACAATGCTTCTGTGTAGTTTATATTTGAACATATTCTTTTTTCCACTATTACCCACTTGGCGCTACGAATGTCCAGTTGCATTTTCTACAGACAGAGTGTTTCAAAACTGCTCAATCAAAAGTATGGTTTAACTCTGTTAGCTGAATGCTCAGATCAGAAAGAAGTTTCACAGAATGCTTCTGTGTAGTTTATATTTGAATATATTCCTTTTTCCACTACTACGCTCTTAGCGCTCCAAATGTCCAGTTGCATTTTCTACCGAAAGAGTGTTCAGATCTGCTCAATCAAAAGTATGGTTTAACTGTGTTAGCTGAATGCACAGATCAGAAAGAAGTTTCACCGAATGATTCTGTGTAGTTTATATTTGAAGACATTCATTTTTCCACTATTACCCTCGTAGCGCTCCGAATCTCCACTTGCATTTTCTACAAAAAGAGTGTTTCATAACTGCTCAATCAAAAATATGTTTTATCTCTGTTAACTGAATTTACAGATCAGAAATAAGTTTCACAGAATGCATCTGTGTAGTTTTTATTTGAAGATATTCTTTTTCCCAATGTAGGCCTCTTAGCGCTTAGCATGTCCAATTGCAGTTTCTACAGAAAGAGTGTTTCAGAACGGCTCAATCAAAAGTAAGGTTCAACTCTGTTAGTTGAATGCACAGAACAGAAAGAATTTTCACAGAATGCTACTGTGTAGTTTATATTTGAATATATTCCTTTCTCCACTATTACCCTCTTAGCGCTACGAATGTCCACTTGCATTTTCTACAGAAAGAGTGTTCAGAACTGCGCAATCAAAAGTATGGTTTAACTCTGTTAGCTTAATGAACATATCAGAAATAAGTTTCACACAATGCTTCTGTGTAGTTTTTATTTGAAGATATTATTTTTCCCAATATAGGCCTCTTAGCGCTCAGAATGTCCAATTGCAGTTTCTACAGAAAGAGTGTTTCAGAAAGGCTCAATCAAAACTAAGGTTCAACTCTGTTAGTTGAATGCACAGAACAGAAAGAAATTTCAAACAATGCTTCTGTGTAGTTTATATTTGAACATATTCTTTTTTCCACTATTACCCACTTGGCGCTACGAATGTCCAGTTGCATTTTCTACAGACAGAGTGTTTCAAAACTGCTCAATCAAAAGTATGTTTTAACTCTGTTAGCTGAATGCTCAGATCAGAAAGAAGTTTCACAGAATGCTTCTGTGTAGTTTATATTTGAATATATTCCTTTTTCCACTACTACTCTCTTAGCGCTCCAAAGGTCCAGTTGCATTTTCTACAGAAAGAGTGTTCAAATCTGCTCAATCAAAAGTATGTTTTAACTCTGTTAGCTGAATGCACAGATCAGAAAGAAGTTTCACAGAATGATTCTGTGTAGTTTATATTTGGAGACATTCCTTTTTCCACTATTACCTTCTTAGCGCTCTGAATCTCCACTTGCATTTTCTACAGAAAGAGTGTTTCAGAACGGCTCAATCAAAACTAAAGTTCAACTCTTTTAGTTGAACAAACAGAACAGAAAGAAGTTTCACACAATTCTTCTGTGTAGTTTTTATTTGAAGATATTATTTTTCCCAATAGAGGCCTCTTAGCGCTCAGAATGTCCAATTGCTGTTTCAACAGAAAGAGTGTTTCAGAAAGGCTCAATCAAAAGTAAGGTTCCACTCTGTTAGTTGAATGCACAGAACAGAAAGGAGTTTCATACAATGCTTCTGTGTAGTTTATATTTGAACATATTCTTTTTTCCACTATTACCCACTTAGCGCTACGAATGTCCAGTTGCATTTTCTACAGACAGAGTGTTTCAAAACTGCTCAATCAAAAGTATGGTTAAACTCTGTTAGCTGAATGCACAGATCAGAAAGAAGTTTCACAGAATGATTCTGTGTAGTTTATATTTGTAGACATTCCTTTTTCCACTATTACCCTCTTAGCGCTCCGAATCTCCACTTGCATTTTCTACAGAAAGAGTGTTTCAGAACGGCTCAATCAAAACTAAGGTTCAACTCTTTTAGTTGAACAAACAGAACAGAAAGAAGTTTCACACAATTCTTCTGTGTAGTTTTTATTTGTAGACATTCTTTTTCCCAATATAGGCCTCTTAGCGCTCAGAATGTCCAATTGCAGTTTCTACAGAAAGAGTGTTTCAGAACGGCTCAATCAAAAGTAAGGTTCAACTCTGTTAGTTGAATGCACAGAACAGAAAGAAGTTTCATACAATGCTTCTGTGTAGTTTATATTTGAACATATTCTTTTTTCCTCTATTACCCAATTAGCGCTACGAATGTCCAGTTGCATTTTCTACAGACAGAGTGTTTCAAAACTGCTCAATCAAAAGTATGGTTTAACTCTGTTAGCTGAATGCTCAGATCAGAAAGAAGTTTCACCGAATGATTCTGTGTAGTTTATATTTGAAGACATTCCTTTTTCCACTATTACCCTCTTAGCGCTCCGAATCTCCACTTGCATTTTCTACAAAAAGAGTGCTTCATAACTGCTGAATCAAAAATATGTTTTATCTCTGTTAACTGAATTTACAGATCAGAAATAAGTTTCACAGAATGCATCTGTGTAGTTTTTATTTGAAGATATTCTTTTTCCCAATGTAGGCCTCTTAGCGCTGAGCATGTCCAATTGCAGTTTCTACAGAAAGAGTGTTTCAGAAGGGCTCAATCAAAAGTAAGGTTCAACTCTGTTAGTTGAATGCACAGAACAGAAAGAATTTTCACAGAATGCTACTGTGTAGTTTATATTTGAATATATTCCTTTTTCCACTATTACCCTCTTAGCGCTCCGAATGTCCACTTGCATTTTCTACAGAAAGAGTGTTCAGAACTGCGCAATCAAAAGTATGGTTTAACTCTGTTAGCTTAATGAACATATCAGAAATAAGTTTCACACAATGCTTCTGTGTAGTTTTTATTTGAAGATATTATTTTTCCCAATAGAGGCCTCTTAGCGCTCAGAATGTCCAATTGCAGTTTCTACAGAAAGAGTGTTTCAGAAAGGCTCAATCAAAAGTAAGGTTCAACTCTGCTAGTTGAATGCACAGAACAGAAAGAAGTTTCATACAATGCTTCTGTGTAGTTTATATTTGAACATATTTTTTTTCCACTATTACCCACTTAGCGCTATGAATGTCCAGTTGCATTTTCTACAGACAGAGTGTTTCAAAACTGCTCAATCAAAAGTATGGTTTAACTCTGTTAGCTGAGTGCTCAGATCAGAAAGAAGTTTCACAGAATGCTTCTGTGTAGTTTATATTTGAATATATTCCTTTTTCCACTACTATTCTCTTAGCGCTCCAAATGTCCAGTTGCATTTTCTACAGAAAGAGTGTTCAGATCTGCTCAATCAAAAGTATGGTTTAACTCTGTTAGCTGAATGCACAGATCAGAAAGAAGTTTCACAGAATGATTCTGTGTAGTTTATATTTGGAGACATTCCTTTTTCCACTATTACCCTCTTAGCGCTCCGAATCTCCACTTGCATTTTCTACAGAAAGAGTGTTTCAGTACGGCTCAATCAAAACTAAGGTTCAACTCTTTTATTTGAACAAACAGAACAGAGAGAAGTTTCACACAATTCTTCTGTGTAGTTTTTATTTGTAGACATTCTTTTTCCCAATATAGGCCTCTTAGCGCTCAGAATGTCCAATTGCAGTTTCTACAGAAAGAGTGTTTCAGAAAGGCTCAATCAAAAGTAAGGTTCAACTCTGTTAGTTGAATGCACAGAACAGAAAGAAGTTTCATACAATGCTTCTGTGTAGTTTATATTTGAACATATTCTTTTTTCCACTATTACCCACTTAGCGCTACGAATGTCCAGTTGCATTTTCTACAGACAGAGTGTTTCAAAACTGCTCAATCAAAAGTATGGTTTAACTCTGTTAGCTGAATGCTCAGATCAGAAAGAAGTTTCACAGAATGCTTCTGTGTAGTTTATATTTGAATATATTCCTTTTTACACTACTACGCTCTTAGCGCTCCAAATGTCCAGTTGCATTTTCTACAGAAAGAGTGTTCAGATCTGCTCAATCAAAAGTATGGTTTAACTCTGTTAGCTGAATGCACAGATCAGAGAGAAGTTTCACCGAATGATTCTGTGTAGTTTATATTTGAAGACATTCCTTTTTCCACTATTACCCTCTTAGAGCTCCGAATCTCCACTTGCATTTTCTACAAAAAGAGTGTTTCATAACTGCTCAATCCAAAACATGTTTTATCTCTGTTAACTGAATTTACAGATCAGAAATAAGTTTCACAGAATGCATCTGTGTAGTTTTTATTTGAAGATATTCTTTTTCCCAATGTAGGCCTCTTAGCGCTTAGCATGTCCAATTGCAGTTTCTACAGAAAGAGTGTTTCAGAACGGCTCAATCAAAAGTAAGGTTCAACTCTGTTAGTTGAATGCACAGAACAGAAAGAATTTTCACAGAATGCTACTGTGTAGTTTATATTTGAATATATTCCTTTTTCCACTATTACCCTCTTAGCGCTCCAAATGTCCACTTGCATTTTCTACAGAAAGAGTGTTCAGAACTGCGAAATCAAAAGTATGGTTTAACTCTGTTAGCTTAATGAACATATCAGAAATAAGTTTCAAACAATGCTTCTGTGTAGTTTTTATTTGAAGATAATATTTTTCCCAATAGAGGCCTCTTAGCGCTCAGAATGTCCAATTGCAGTTTCTACAGAAAGAGTGTTTCAGAAAGGCTCAATCAAAAGTAAGGTTCAACTCTGCTAGTTGAATGCACAGAACAGAAAGAAGTTTCATACAATGCTTCTGTGTAGTTTATATTTGAACATATTCTTTTTTCCACTATTACCCTCTTAGCGCTACGAATGTCCAGTTGCATTTTCTACAGACAGAGTGTTTCAAAACTGCTCAATCAAAAGTATGGTTTAACTCTGTTAGCTGAATGCTCAGATCAGAAAGAAGTTTCACAGAATGCTTCTGTGTAGTTTATATTTGAATATATTCCTTTTTCCACTACTATTCTCTTAGCGCTCCAAATGTCCAGTTGCATTTTCTACAGAAAGAGTGTTCAGATCTGCTCAATCAAAAGTATGGTTTAATTCTGTTAGCTGAATGCACAGATCAGAAAGAAGTTTCACAGAATGATTCTGTGTAGTTTATATTTGGAGACATTCCTTTTTCCACTATTACCCTCTTAGCGCTCCGAATCTCCACTTGCATTTTCTACAAAAAGAGTGTTTCATAACTGCTCAATCAAAAATATGTTTTATCTCTGTTAACTGAATTTACATATCAGAAATAAGTTTCACAGAATGCATCTGTGTAGTTTTTATTTGAAGATATTCTTTTTCCCAATGTAGGCCTCTTAGCGCTTAACATGTCCAATTGCAGTTTCTACAGAAAGAGTGTTTCAGAACGGCTCAATCAAAAGTAAGGTTCAACTCTGTTAGTTGAATGCACAGAACAGAAAGAATTTTCACAGAATGCTACTGTGTAGTTTATATTTGAATATATTCCTTTTTCCACTATTACCCTCTTAGCGCTACGAATGTCCACTTGCATTTTCTACAGAAAGAGGGTTCAGCACTGCGCAATCAAAAGTATGGTTTAACTCTGTTAGCTTAATGAACATATCAGAAATAAGTTTCACACAATGCTTCTGTGTAGTTTTTATTTGAAGATATTATTTTTCCCTATAGAGGCCTCTTAGCGCTCAGAATGTCCAATTGCAGTTTCTACAGAAAGAGTGTTTCAGAAAGGCTCAATCAAAAGTAAGGTTCAACTCTGCTAGTTGAATGCACAGAACAGAAAGAAGTTTCATACAATGCTTCTGTGTAGTTTATATTTGAACATATTCTTTTTTCCACTATTACCCACTTAGCGCTATGAATGTCCAGTTGCATTTTCTACAGACAGAGTGTTTCAAAACTGCTCAATCAAAAGTACGGTTTAACTCTGTTAGCTGAATGCTCAGATCAGAAAGAAGTTTCACAGAATGCTTCTGTGTAGTTTATATTTGAATATATTCCTTTTTCCACTACTATTCTCTTAGCGCTCCAAATGTCCAGTTGCATTTTCTACAGAAAGAGTGTTCAGATCTGCTCAATCAAAAGTATGGTTTAACTCTGTTAGCTGAATGCACAGATCAGAAAGAAGTTTCACAGAATGATTCTGTGTAGTTTATATTTGGAGACATTCCTTTTTCCACTATTACCCTCTTAGCGCTCCGAATCTCCAATTGCATTTTCTACAAAAAGTGTGTTTCATAACTGCTCAATCAAAAATATGTTTTATCTCCGTTAACTGAATTTACAGATCAGAAATAAGTTTCACAGAATGCATCTGTGTAGTTTTTATTTGAAGATATTATTTTTCCCAATAGAGGCCTCTTAGCGCTCAGAATGTCCAATTGCAGGTTCAACAGAAAGAGTGTTTCAGAAAGGCTCAATCAAAAGTAAGGTTCCACTCTGTTAGTTGAATGCACAGAACAGAAAGAAGTTTCATACAATGCTTCTGTGTAGTTTATATTTGAACATATTCTTTTTTCCACTATTACCCACTTAGCGCTACGAATGTCCAGTTGCATTTTCTACAGACAGAGTGTTTCAAAACTGCTCAATCAAAAGTATGGTTAAACTCTGTTAGCTGAATGCACAGATCAGAAAGAAGTTTCACAGAATGATTCTGTGTAGTTTATATTTGTAGACATTCCTTTTTCCACTATTACCCTCTTAGCGCTCCGAATCTCCACTTGCATTTTCTACAGAAAGAGTGTTTCAGAACGGCTCAATCAAAACTAAGGTTCAACTCTTTTAGTTGAACAAACAGAACAGAAAGAAGTTTCACACAATTCTTCTGTGTAGTTTTTATTTGTAGACATTCTTTTTCCCAATATAGGCCTCTTAGCGCTCAGAATGTCCAATTGCAGTTTCTACAGAAAGAGTGTTTCAGAACGGCTCAATCAAAAGTAAGGTTCAACTCTATTAGTTGAATGCACAGAACAGAAAGAAGTTTCATACAATGCTTCTGTGTAGTTTATATTTGAACATATTCTTTTTTCCTCTATTACCCAATTAGCGCTACGAATGTCCAGTTGCATTTTCTACAGACAGAGTGTTTCAAAACTGCTCAATCAAAAGTATGGTTTAACTCTGTTAGCTGAATGCTCAGATCAGAAAGAAGTTTCACCGAATGATTCTGTGTAGTTTATATTTGAAGACATTCCTTTTTCCACTATTACCCTCTTAGCGCTCCGAATCTCCACTTGCATTTTCTACAAAAAGAGTGCTTCATAACTGCTGAATCAAAAATATGTTTTATCTCTGTTAACTGAATTTACAGATCAGAAATAAGTTTCACAGAATGCATCTGTGTAGTTTTTATTTGAAGATATTCTTTTTCCCAATGTAGGCCTCTTAGCGCTGAGCATGTCCAATTGCAGTTTCTACAGAAAGAGTGTTTCAGAACGGCTCAATCAAAAGTAAGGTTCAACTCTGTTAGTTGAATGCACAGAACAGAAAGAATTTTCACAGAATGCTACTGTGTAGTTTATATTTGAATATATTCCTTTTTCCACTATTACCCTCTTAGCGCTCCGAATGTCCACTTGCATTTTCTACAGAAAGAGTGTTCAGAACTGCGCAATCAAAAGTATGGTTTAACTCTGTTAGCTTAATGAACATATCAGAAATAAGTTTCACACAATGCTTCTGTGTAGTTTTTATTTGAAGATATTATTTTTCCCAATAGAGGCCTCTTAGCGCTCAGAATGTCCAATTGCAGTTTCTACAGAAAGAGTGTTTCAGAAAGGCTCAATCAAAAGTAAGGTTCAACTCTGCTAGTTGAATGCACAGAACAGAAAGAAGTTTCATACAATGCTTCTGTGTAGTTTATATTTGAACATATTCTTTTTTCCACTATTACCCACTTAGCGCTATGAATGTCCAGTTGCATTTTCTACAGACAGAGTGTTTCAAAACTGCTCAATCAAAAGTATGGTTTAACTCTGTTAGCTGAGTGCTCAGATCAGAAAGAAGTTTCACAGAATGCTTCTGTGTAGTTTATATTTGAATATATTCCTTTTTCCACTACTATTCTCTTAGCGCTCCAAATGTCCAGTTGCATTTTCTACAGAAAGAGTGTTCAGATCTGCTCAATCAAAAGTACGGTTTAACTCTGTTAGCTGAATGCACAGATCAGAAAGAAGTTTCACAGAATGATTCTGTGTAGTTTATATTTGGAGACATTCCTTTTTCCACTATTACCCTCTTAGCGCTCCGAATCTCCACTTGCATTTTCTACAGAAAGAGTGTTTCAGTACGGCTCAATCAAAACTAAGGTTCAACTCTTTTATTTGAACAAACAGAACAGAGAGAAGTTTCACACAATTCTTCTGTGTAGTTTTTATTTGTAGACATTCTTTTTCCCAATATAGGCCTCTTAGCGCTCAGAATGTCCAATTGCAGTTTCTACAGAAAGAGTGTTTCAGAAAGGCTCAATCAAAAGTAAGGTTCAACTCTGTTAGTTGAATGCACAGAACAGAAAGAAGTTTCATACAATGCTTCTGTGTAGTTTATATTTGAACATATTCTTTTTTCCACTATTACCCACTTAGCGCTACGAATGTCCAGTTGCATTTTCTACAGACAGAGTGTTTCAAAACTGCTCAATCAAAAGTATGGTTTAACTCTGTTAGCTGAATGCTCAGATCAGAAAGAAGTTTCACAGAATGCTTCTGTGTAGTTTATATTTGAATATATTCCTTTTTCCACTACTACGCTCTTAGCGCTCCAAATGTCCAGTTGCATTTTCTACAGAAAGAGTGTTCAGATCTGCTCAATCAAAAGTATGGTTTAACTCTGTTAGCTGAATGCACAGATCAGAGAGAAGTTTCACCGAATGATTCTGTGTAGTTTATATTTGAAGACATTCCTTTTTCCACTATTACCCTCTTAGAGCTCCGAATCTCCACTTGCATTTTCTACAAAAAGAGTGTTTCATAACTGCTCAATCCAAAACATGTTTTATCTCTGTTAACTGAATTTACAGATCAGAAATAAGTTTCACAGAATGCATCTGTGTAGTTTTTATTTGAAGATATTCTTTTTCCCAATGTAGGCCTCTTAGCGCTTAGCATGTCCAATTGCAGTTTCTACAGAAAGAGTGTTTCAGAACGGCTCAATCAAAAGTAAGGTTCAACTCTGTTAGTTGAATGCACAGAACAG
This sequence comes from Symphalangus syndactylus, assembly GCF_028878055.3. Lineage (NCBI taxonomy): Eukaryota > Metazoa > Chordata > Mammalia > Primates > Hylobatidae > Symphalangus > Symphalangus syndactylus. The sequence goes on from NC_072439.2 coordinate 1,660,400, forward strand.
AAAGAATTTTCACAGAATGCTACTGTGTAGTTTATATTTGAATATATTCCTTTTTCCACTATTACCCTCTTAGCGCTCCAAATGTCCACTTGCATTTTCTACAGAAAGAGTGTTCAGAACTGCGAAATCAAAAGTATGGTTTAACTCTGTTAGCTTAATGAACATATCAGAAATAAGTTTCAAACAATGCTTCTGTGTAGTTTTTATTTGAAGATAATATTTTTCCCAATAGAGGCCTCTTAGCGCTCAGAATGTCCAATTGCAGTTTCTACAGAAAGAGTGTTTCAGAAAGGCTCAATCAAAAGTAAGGTTCAACTCTGCTAGTTGAATGCACAGAACAGAAAGAAGTTTCATACAATGCTTCTGTGTAGTTTATATTTGAACATATTCTTTTTTCCACTATTACCCTCTTAGCGCTACGAATGTCCAGTTGCATTTTCTACAGACAGAGTGTTTCAAAACTGCTCAATCAAAAGTATGGTTTAACTCTGTTAGCTGAATGCTCAGATCAGAAAGAAGTTTCACAGAATGCTTCTGTGTAGTTTATATTTGAATATATTCCTTTTTCCACTACTATTCTCTTAGCGCTCCAAATGTCCAGTTGCATTTTCTACAGAAAGAGTGTTCAGATCTGCTCAATCAAAAGTATGGTTTAATTCTGTTAGCTGAATGCACAGATCAGAAAGAAGTTTCACAGAATGATTCTGTGTAGTTTATATTTGGAGACATTCCTTTTTCCACTATTACCCTCTTAGCGCTCCGAATCTCCACTTGCATTTTCTACAAAAAGAGTGTTTCATAACTGCTCAATCAAAAATATGTTTTAACTCTGTTAACTGAATTTACATATCAGAAATAAGTTTCACAGAATGCATCTGTGTAGTTTTTATTTGAAGATATTCTTTTTCCCAATGTAGGCCTCTTAGCGCTTAACATGTCCAATTGCAGTTTCTACAGAAAGAGTGTTTCAGAACGGCTCAATCAAAAGTAAGGTTCAACTCTGTTAGTTGAATGCACAGAACAGAAAGAATTTTCACAGAATGCTACTGTGTAGTTTATATTTGAATATATTCCTTTTTCCACTATTACCCTCTTAGCGCTACGAATGTCCACTTGCATTTTCTACAGAAAGAGGGTTCAGCACTGCGCAATCAAAAGTATGGTTTAACTCTGTTAGCTTAATGAACATATCAGAAATAAGTTTCACACAATGCTTCTGTGTAGTTTTTATTTGAAGATATTATTTTTCCCTATAGAGGCCTCTTAGCGCTCAGAATGTCCAATTGCAGTTTCTACAGAAAGAGTGTTTCAGAAAGGCTCAATCAAAAGTAAGGTTCAACTCTGTTAGTTGAATGCACAGAACAGAAAGAAGTTTCATACAATGCTTCTGTGTAGTTTATATTTGAACATATTCTTTTTTCCACTATTACCCACTTAGCGCTACGAATGTCCAGTTGCATTTTCTACAGACAGAGTGTTTCAAAACTGCTCAATCAAAAGTACGGTTTAACTCTGTTAGCTGAATGCTCAGATCAGAAAGAAGTTTCACAGAATGCTTCTGTGTAGTTTATATTTGAATATATTCCTTTTTCCACTACTACTCTCTTAGCGCTCCAAATGTCCAGTTGCATTTTCTACAGAAAGAGTGTTCAGATCTGCTCAATCAAAAGTATGGTTTAACTCTGTTAGCTGAATGCACAGATCAGAAAGAAGTTTCACAGAATGATTCTGTGTAGTTTATATTTGGAGACATTCCTTTTTCCACTATTACCCTCTTAGCGCTCCGAATCTCCACTTGCATTTTCTACAGAAAGAGTGTTTCAGAACGGCTCAATCAAAACTAAGGTTCAACTCTTTTAGTTGAACAAACAGAACAGAAAGAAGTTTCACACAATTCTTCTGTGTAGTTTTTATTTGTAGTCATTCTTTTTCCCAATATAGGCCTCTTAGCGCTCAGAATGTCCAATTGCAGTTTCTACAGAAAGAGTGTTTCAGAACGGCTCAATCAAAAGTAAGGTTCAACTCTGTTAGTTGAATGCACAGAACAGAAAGAAGTTTCATACAATGCTTCTGTGTAGTTTATATTTGAACATATTCTTTTTTCCACTATTACCCACTTAGCGCTACGAATGTCCAGTTGCATTTTCTACAGACAGAGTGTTTCAAAACTGCTCAATCAAAATTATGGTTTAACTCTGTTAGCTGAATGCTCAGATCAGAAAGAAGTTTCACAGAATGCTTCTGTGTAGTTTATATTTGAATATATTCCTTTTTCCACTACTACGCTCTTAGCGCTCCAAATGTCCAGTTGCATTTTCTACAGAAAGAGTGTTCAGATCTGCTCAATCAAAAGTACGGTTTAACTCTGTTAGCTGAATGCACAGATCAGAAAGAAGTTTCACCGAATGATTCTGTGTAGTTTATATTTGTAGACATTCCTTTTTCCACTATTACCCTCTTAGCGCTCCGAATCTCCACTTGTATTTTCTACAAAAAGAGTGTTTCATAACTGCTCAATCAAAAACATGTTTTATCTCTGTTAACTGAATTTACAGATCAGAAATAAGTTTCACAGAATGCATCTGTGTAGTTTTTATTTGAAGATATTCTTTTTCCCAAAGTAGGCCTCTTAGCGCTTAGCATGTCCAATTGCAGTTTCTACAGAAAGAGTGTTTCAGAACGGCTCAATCAAAAGTAAGGTTCAACTCTGTTAGTTGAATGCACAGAACAGAAAGAATTTTCACAGAATGCTACTGTGTAGTTTATATTTGAATATAGTCCTTTTTCCACTATTACCCTCTTAGCACTCCGAATGTCCACTTGCATTTTCTACAGAAAGAGGGTTCAGCACTGCGCAATCAAAAGTATGGTTTAACTCTGTTAGCTTAATGAACATATCAGAAATAAATTTAACACAATGCTTCTGTGTAATTTTTATTTGAAGATATTATTTTTCCCAATAGAGGCCTCTTAGCGCTCAGAATGTCCAATTGCAGTTTCTACAGAAAGAGTGTTTCAGAAAGGCTCAATCAAAAGTAAGGTTCAACTCTGTTAGTTGAATGCACAGAACAGAAAGAAGTTTCATACAATGCTTCTGTGTAGTTTATATTTGAACATATTCTTTTTTCCACTATTACCCACTTAGCGCTACGAATGTCCAGTTGCATTTTCTACAGACAGAGTGTTTCAAAATTGCTCAATCAAAAGTATGGTTTAACTCTGTTAGCTGAATGCTCAGATCAGAAAGAAGTTTCACAGAATGCTTCTGTGTAGTTTATATTTGAATATATTCCTTTTTCCACTACTACTCTCTTAGCGCTCCAAATGTCCAGTTGCATTTTCTACAGAAAGAGTGTTCAGATCTGCTCAATCAAAAGTATGGTTTAACTCTGTTAGCTGAATGCACAGATCAGAAAGACGTTTCACAGAATGATTCTGTGTAGTTTATATTTGGAGACATTCCTTTTTCCACTATTACCCTCTTAGCGCTCCGAATCTCCACTTGCATTTTCTACAGAAAGAGTGTTTCAGAACGGCTCAATCAAAACTAAGGTTCAACTCTTTTAGTTGAACAAACAGAACAGAAAGTAGTTTCACACAATTCTTTTGTGTAGTTTTTATTTGTAGACATTCTTTTTCCCAATATAGGCCTCTTTGCGCTCAGAATGTCCAATTGCATTTTCTACAGAAAGAGTGTTTCAGAACGGCTCAATCAAAAGTAAGGTTCAACTCTGTTAGTTGAATGCACAGAAGAGAAAGAAGTTTCATACAATGCTTCTGTGTAGTTTATATTTGAACATATTCTTTTTTCCACTATTACCCACTTAGCGCTACGAATGTCCAGTTGCATTTTCTACAGACAGAGTGTTTCAAAACTGCTCAATCAAAAGTATGGTTTAACTGTGTTAGCTGAATGCTCAGATCAGAAAGAAGTTTCACAGAATGCTTCTGTGTAGTTTATATTTGAATATATTCCTTTTTCCACTACTACGCTCTTAGCGCTCCAAATGTCCAGTTGCATTTTCTACAGAAAGAGTGTTCAGATCTGCTCAATCAAAAGTATGGTTTAACTCTGTTAGCTGAATGCACAGATCAGAAAGAAGTTTCACCGAATGATTCTGTGTAGTTTATATTTGAAGACATTCCTTTTTCCACTATTACCCTCTTAGCGCTCCGAATCTCCACTTGCATTTTCTACAAAAAGAGTGTTTCATAACTGCTCAATCAAAAATATGTTTTATCTCTGTTAACTGAATTTACAGATCAGAAATAAGTTTCACAGAATGCATCTGTGTAGTTTTTATTTGAAGATATTCTTTTTCCCAAAGTAGGCCTCTTAGCGCTTAGCATGTCCAATTGCAGTTTCTACAGAAAGAGTGTTTCAGAACGGCTCAATCAAAAGTAAGGTTCAACTCTGTTAGTTGAATGCACAGAACAGAAAGAATTTTCAAAGAATGCTACTGTGTAGTTTATATTTGAATATAGTCCTTTTTCCACTATTACCCTCTTAGCGCTCCGAATGTCCACTTGCATTTTCTACAGAAAGAGGGTTCAGCACTGCGCAATCAAAAGTATGGTTTAACTCTGTTAGCTTAATGAACATATCAGAAATAAGTTTCACACAACGCTTCTGTGTAGTTTTTATTTGAAGACATTATTTTTCCCTATAGAGGCCTCTTAGCGCTCAGAATGTCCAATTGCAGTTTCTACAGAAAGAGTGTTTCAGAAAGGCTCAATCAAAAGTAAGGTTCAACTCTGTTAGTTGAATGCACAGAACAGAAAGTAATTTCATACAATGCTTCTGTGTAGTTTATATTTGAACATATTCTATTTTCCACTATTACCCACTTAGCCCTACGAATGTCCAGTTGCATTTTCTACAGACAGAGTGTTTCAAAACTGCTCAATAAAAAGTATGGTTTAACTCTGTTAGCTCAATGCTCAGATCAGAAAGAAGTTTCACAGAATGCTTCTGTGTAGTTTATATTTGAATATATTTCTTTTTCCACTAGTACTCTCTTAGCGCTCCAAATGTCCAGTTGCATTTTCTACAGAAAGAGTGTTCAGATCTGCTCAATCAAAAGTATGCTTTAACTCTGTTAGCTGAATGCACAGATCAGAAAGAAGTTTCACAGAATTATTCTGTGTAGTTTATATTTGGAGACATTCCTTTTTCCACTATTACCCTCTTAGCGCTCCGAATCTCCACTTGCATTTTCTACAGAAAGAGTGTTTCAGAACGGCTCAATCAAAACTAACGTTCAACTCTTTTAGTTGAACAAACAGAACAGAAAGAAGTTTCACACAATTCTGCTGTGTAGTTTTTATTTGTAGACATTCTTTTTCCCAATATAGGCCTCTTAGCGCTCAGAATGTCCAATTGCAGTTTCTACAGAAAGAGTGTTTCAGAACGGCTCAATCAAAAGTAAGGTTCAACTCTGTTAGTTGAATGCACAGAACAGAAAGAAGTTTCATACAATGCTTCTGTGTAGTTTATCTTTGAACATATTCTTTTTTCCACTATTACCCACTTAGCGCTACGAATGTCCAGTTGCATTTTCTACAGACAGAGTGTTTCAAAACTGCTCAATCAAAAGTATGGTTTAACTCTGTTAGCTGAATGCTCAGATCAGAAAGAAGTTTCACAGAATGCTTCTGTGTAGTTTATATTTGAATATATTCATTTTTCCACTACTACGCTCTTAGCGCTCCAAATGTCCAGTTGCATTTTCTACAGAAAGAGTGTTCAGATATGCTCAATCAAAAGTATGGTTTAAATCTGTTAGCTGAATGCACAGATCAGAAAGAAGTTTCACCGAATGTTTCTGTGTAGTTTATATTTGAAGACATTCCTTTTTCCACTATTACCCTCTTAGCGCTCTGAATCTCCACTTGTATTTTCAACAAAAAGAGTGTTTCATAACTGCTCAATCAAAAATATGTTTTATCTCTGTTAACTGAATTTACAGATCAGAAATAACTTTCACAGAATGCATCTGTGTAGTTTTTATTTGAAGATATTCTTTTTCCCAAAGTAGGCCTCTTAGCGCTTAGCATGTCCAATTGCAGTTTCTACAGAAAGAGTGTTTCAGAACGGCTCAATCAAAAGTAAGGTTCAACTCTGTTAGTTGAATGCACAGAACAGAAAGAATTTTCACAGAATGCTACTGTGTAGTTTATATTTGAATATAGTCCTTTTTCCACTATTACCCTCTTAGCGCTCCGAATGTCCACTTGCATTTTCTACAGAAAGAGGGTTCAGCACTGCGCAATCAAAAGTATGGTTTAACTCTGTTAGCTTAATGAACATATCAGAAATAAGTTTCACACAATGCTTCTGTGTAGTTTTTATGTGAAGATATTATTTTTCCCAATAGAGGCCTCTTAGCGCTCAGAATTTCCAATTGCAGTTTCTACAGAAAGAGTGTTTCAGAAAGGCTCAATCAAAAGTAAGGTTCAACTCTGTTAGTTGAATGCACAGAGCAGAAAGAAGTTTCATACAATGCTTCTGTGTAGTTTATATTTGAACATATTCTTTTTTCCACTATTACCCACTTAGCGCTACGAATGTCCAGTTGCATTTTCTACAGACAGAGTGTTTCAAAACTGCTCAATCAAAAGTATGGTTTAACTCTGTTAGCTGAATGCTCAGATCAGAAAGAAGTTTCACAGAATGCTTCTGTGTAGTTTATATTTGAATATATTCCTTTTTCCACTACTACTCTCTTAGCGCTCCAAATGTCCAGTTGCATTTTCTACAGAAAGAGTGTTCAGATCTGCTCAATCAAAAGTATGGTTTAACTCTGTTAGCTGAATGCACAGATCGGAAAGAAGTTTCACAGAATGATTCTGTGTAGTTTATATTTGGAGACATTCCTTTTTCCACTATTACCCTCTTAGCGCTCCGAATCTCCACTTGCATTTTCTACAGAAAGAGTGTTTCAGAACGGCTCAATCAAAACTAAGGTTCAACTCTTTTAGTTGAACAAACAGAACAGAAAGAAGTTTCACACAATTCTTCTGTGTAGTTTTTATTTGTAGACATTCTTTTTCCCAATATAGGCCTCTTAGCGCTCAGAATGTCCAATTGCAGTTTCTACAGAAAGAGTGTTTCAGAAGGGCTCAATAAAAAGTAAGGTTCAACTCTGTTAGTTGAATGCACAGAACAGAAAGAAGTTTCATACAATGCTTCTGTGTAGTTTATATTTGAACATATTCTTTTTTCCACTATTACCCACTTAGCGCTACGAATGTCCAGTTGCATTTTCTACAGACAGAGTGTTTCAAAACTGCTCAATCAAAACTATGGTTTAACTCTGTTAGCTGAATGCTCAGATCAGAAAGAAGTTTCACAGAATGCTTCTGTGTAGTTTATATTTGAATATATTCCTTTTTCCACTACTACGCTCTTAGCGCTCCAAATGTCCAGTTGCATTTTCTACAGAAAGAGTGTTCAGATCTGCTCAATCAAAAGTATGGTTTAACTCTGTTAGCTGAATGCACAGATCAGAAAGAAGTTTCACCGAATGATTCTGTGTAGTTTATATATGAAGACATTCCTTTTTCCACTATTACCCTCTTAGCGCTCCGAATCTCCACTTGTATTTTCTACAAAAAGAGTGTTTCATAACTGCTCAATCAAAAATATGTTTTATCTCTGTTAACTGAATTTACAGATCTGAAATAAGTTTCACAGAATGCATCTGTGTAGTTTTTATTTGAAGATATTCTTTTTCCCAAAGTAGGCCTCTTAGCGCTTAGCATGTCCAATTGCAGTTTCTACAGAAAGAGTGTTTCAGAACGGCTCAATCAAAAGTAAGGTTCAACTCTGTTAGTTGAATGCACAGAAAAGAAAGAATTTTCACAGAATGCTACTGTGTAGTTTATATTTGAATATAGTCCTTTTTCCACTATTACCCTCTTAGCGCTCCGAATCTCCACTTGCATTTTCTACAGAAAGAGTGTTTCAGAACGGCTCAATCAAAACTAAGGTTCAACTCTTTTAGTTGAACAAACAGAACAGAAAGAAGTTTCACACAATTCTTCTGTGTAGTTTTTATTTGTAGACATTCTTTTTCCCAATATAGGCCTCTTAGCGCTTAGTATGTCCAATTGCAGTTTCGACAGAAAGAGTGTTTCAGAACGGCTCAATCAAAAGTAAGGTTTAACTCTGTTAGTTGAATGCACAGAACAGAAAGAATTTTCACAGAATGCTACTGTGTAGTTTATATTTGAATATAGTCCTTTTTCCACTATTACCCTCTTAGCGCTCCGAATGTCCACTTGCATTTTCTACAGAAAGAGGGTTCAGCACTGTGCAATCAAAAGTATGGTTTAACTCTGTTAGCTTAATGAACATATCGAAATAAGTTTCACACAATGCTTCTGTGTAGTTTTTATTTGAAGATATTATTTTTCCCAATAGAGGCCTCTTAGCGCTCAGAATGTCCAATTGCAGTTTCTACAGAAAGAGTGTTTCAGAAAGGCTCAATCAAAACTAAGGTTCAACTCTGTTAGTTGAATGCACAGAACAGAAAGAAGTTTCATACAATGCTTCTGTGTAGTTTATATTTGAACATATTCTTTTTTCCACTATTACCCACTTAGCGCTACGAATGTCCAGTTGCATTTTCTACAGACAGAGTGTTTCAAAACTGCTCAATCAAAAGTATGGTTTAACTCTGTTAGCTGAATGCTCAGATCAGAAAGAAGTTTCACAGAATGCTTCTGTGTAGTTTATATTTGAATATATTCCTTTTTCCACTACTACTCTCTTAGCGCTCCAAATGTCCAGTTGCATTTTCTACAGAAAGAGTGTTCAGATCTGCTCAATCAAAAGTATGGTTTATCTCTGTTAGCTGAATGCACAGATCGGAAAGAAGTTTCACAGAATGATTCTGTGTAGTTTATATTTGGAGACATTCCTTTTTCCACTATTACCCTCTTAGCGCTCCGAATCTCCACTTGCATTTTCTACAGAAAGAGTGTTTCAGAACGGCTCAATCAAAACTAAGGTTCAACTCTTTTAGTTGAACAAACAGAACAGAAAGAAGTTTCACACAATTCTTCTGTGTAGTTTTTATTTGTAGACATTCTTTTTCCCAATATAGGCCTCTTAGCGCTCAGAATGTCCAATTGCAGTTTCTACAGAAAGAGTGTTTCAGAAGGGCTCAATCAAAAGTAAGGTTCAACTCTGTTAGTTGAATGCACAGAACAGAAAAAAGTTTCATACAATGCTTCTGTGTAGTTTATATTTGAACATATTCTTTTTTCCACTATTACCCACTTAGCGCTACGAATGTCCAGTTGCATTTTCTACAGACAGAGTGTTTCAAAACTGCTCAATCAAAAGTATGGTTTAACTCTGTTAGCTGAATGCTCAGATCAGAAAGAAGTTTCACAGAATGCTTCTGTGTAGTTTATATTTGAATATATTCCTTTTTCCACTACTACGCTCTTAGCGCTCCAAATGTCCAGTTGCATTTTCTACAGAAAGAGTGTTCAGATCTGCTCAATCAAAAGTATGGTTTAACTCTGTTAGCTGAATGCACAGATCAGAAAGAAGTTTCACAGAATGATTCTGTGTAGTTTATATTTGAAGACATTCCTTTTTCCACTATTACCCTCTTAGCGCTCCGAATCTCCACTTGTATTTTCTACAAAAAGAGTGTTTCATAACTGCTCAATCAAAAATATGTTTTATCTCTGTTAACTGAATTTACAGATCAGAAATAAGTTTCACAGAATGCATCTGTGTAGTTTTTATTTGAAGATATTCTTTTTCCCAAAGTAGGCCTCTTAGCGCTTAGCATGTCCAATTGCAGTTTCTACAGAAAGAGTGTTTCAGAACGGCTCAATCAAAAGTAAGGTTCAACTCTGTTAGTTGAATGCACAGAACAGAAAGAAGTTTTATTCAATGCTTCTGTGTAGTTTATATTTGAATATATTCCTTTTTCCACTACTACGCGCTTAGCGCTCCAAATGTCCAGTTGCATTTTCTACAGAAAGAGTGTTCAGATCTGCTCAATCAAAAGTATGGTTTAACTCTGTTAGCTGAATGCACAGATCAGAAAGAAGTTTCACCGAATGATTCTGTGTAGTTTATATTTGAAGACATTCCTTTTTCCACTATTACCCTCTTAGCGCTCCGAATCTCCACTTGCATTTTCTACAAAAAGAGTGTTTCATAACTGCTCAATCAAAAATATGTTTTATCTCTGTTAACTGAATTTACAGATCAGAAATAAGTTTCACAGAATGCATCTGTGTAGTTTTTACTTGAAGATATTCTTTTTCCCAATGTAGGCCTCTTAGCTCTTAGCATGTACAATTGCAGTTTCTACAGAAAGAGTGTTTCAGAACGGCTCAATCAAAAGTAAGGTTCAACTCTGTTAGTTGAATGCACAGAACAGAAAGAATTTTCACAGAATGCTACTGTGTAGTTTATATTTGAATATAGTCCTTTTTCCACTCTTACCCTCTTAGCAATCCGAATGTCCACTTGCATTTTCTACAGAAAGAGGGTTCAGCACTGCGCAATCAAAAGTATGGTTTAACTCTGTTAGCTTAATGAACATATCAGAAATAAGTTTCACACAATGCTTCTGTGTAGTTTTTATTTGAAGATATTATTTTTCCCAATAGAGGCCTCTTAGCGCTCAGAATTTCCAATTGCAGTTTCTTCAGAAAAAGTGTTTCAGAAAGGCTCAATCAAAAGTAAGGTTCAACTCTGTTAGTTGAATGCACAGAACAGAAAGAAGTTTCATACAATGCTTCTGTGTAGTTTATATTTGAACATATTCTTTTTTCCACTATTACCCACTTAGCGCTACGAATGTCCAGTTGCATTTTCTACAGACAGAGTGTTTCAAAACTGCTCAATCAAAAGTATGGTTTAACTCTGTTAGCTGAATGCTCAGATCAGAAAGAAGTTTCACAGAATGCTTCTGTGTAGTTTATATTTGAATATATTCCTTTTTCCACTACTACTCTCTTAGCGCTCCAAATGTCCAGTTGCATTTTCTACAGAAAGAGTGTTCAGATCTGCTCAATCAAAAGTATGGTTTAACTCTGTTAGCTGAATGCACAGATCGGAAAGAAGTTTCACAGAATGATTCTGTGTAGTTTATATTTGGAGACATTCCTTTTTCCACTATTACCCTCTTAGCGCTCCGAATCTCCACTTGCATTTTCTACAGAAAGAGTGTTTCAGAACGGCTCAATCAAAACTAAGGTTCAACTCTTTTAGTTGAACAAACAGAACAGAAAGAAGTTTCACACAATTCTTCTGTGTAGTTTTTATTTGTAGACATTCTTTTTCCCAATATAGGCCTCTTAGCGCTCAGAATGTCCAATTGCAGTTTCTACAGAAAGAGTGTTTCAGAACGGCTCAATCAAAAGTAAGGTTCAACTCTGTTAGTTGAATGCACAGAACAGAAAGAAGTTTCATACAATGCTTCTGTGTAGTTTATATTTGAACATATTCTTTTTTCCACTATTACCCACTTAGCGCTACGAATGTCCAGTTGCATTTTCTACAGACAGAGTGTTTCAAAACTGCTCAATCAAAATTATGGTTTAACTCTGTTAGCTGAATGCTCAGATCAGAAAGAAGTTTCACAGAATGCTTCTGTGTAGTTTATATTTGAATATATTCCTTTTTCCACTACTACGCTCTTAGCGCTCCAAATGTCCAGTTGCATTTTCTACAGAAAGAGTGTTCAGATCTGCTCAATCAAAAGTATGGTTTAACTCTGTTAGCTGAATGCACAGATCAGAAAGAAGATTCACCGAATGATTCTGTGTAGTTTATATTTGAAGACATTCCTTTTTCCACTATTACCCTCTTAGCGCTCCGAATCTCCACTTGTATTTTCTACAAAAAGACTGTTTCATAACTGCTCAATCAAAAATATGTTTTATCTCTGTTAACTGAATTTACAGATCAGAAATAAGTTTCACAGAATGCATCAGTGTAGTTTTTATTTGAAGATATTCTTTTTCCCAAAGTAGGCCTCTTAGCGCTTAGTATGTCCAATTGCAGTTTCGACAGAAGGAGTGTTTCAGAACGGCTCAATCAAAAGTAAGGTTCAACTCTGTTAGTTGAATGCACAGAACAGAAAGAATTTTCACAGAATGCTACTGTGTAGTTAATATTTGAATATAGTCCTTTTTCCACTATTACCCTCTTAGCGCTCCGAATGTCCACTTGCATTTTCTACAGAAAGAGGGTTCAGCACTGTGCAATCAAAAGTATGGTTTAACTCTGTTAGCTTAATGAACATATCGAAATAAGTTTCACACAATGCTTCTGTGTAGTTTTTATTTGAAGATATTATTTTTCCCAATAGAGGCCTCTTAGCGCTCAGAATGTCCAATTGCAGTTTCTACAGAAAGAGTGTTTCAGAACGGCTCAATCAAAAGTAAGGTTCAACTCTGTTAGTTGAATGCACAGAACAGAAAGAAGTTTCATACAATGCTTCTGTGTGGTTTATATTTGAACATATTCTTTTTTCCACTATTACCCACTTAGCGCTACGAATGTCCAGTTGCATTTTCTACAGACAGAGTGTTTCAAAACTGCTCAATCAAAAGTATGGTTTAACTCTGTTAGCTGAATGCTCAGATCAGAAAGAAGTTTCACAGAATGCTTCTGTGTAGTTTATATTTGAATATATTCCTTTTTCCACTACTACGCTCTTAGCGCTCCAAATGTCCAGTTGCATTTTCTACAGAAAGAGTGTTCAGATCTGCTCAATCAAAAGTATGGTTTAACTCTGTTAGCTGAATGCACAGATCAGAAAGAAGTTTCACCGAATGATTCTGTGTAGTTTATATTTGAAGACATTCCTTTTTCCACTATTACCCTCTTAGCGCTCCGAATCTCCACTTGTATTTTCTACAAAAAGAGTGTTTCATAACTGCTCAATCAAAAATATGTTTTATCTCTGTTAACTGAATTTACAGATCAGAAATAAGTTTCACAGAATGCATCTGTGTAGTTTTTATTTGAAGATATTCTTTTTCCCAATGTAGGCCTCTTAGCGCTTAGCATGTCCAATTGCAGTTTCTACAGAAAGAGTGTTTCAGAACGGCTCAATCAAAAGTAAGGTTCAACTCTGTTAGTTGAATGCACAGAACAGAAAGAATTTTCACAGAATGCTACTGTGTAGTTTATATTTGAATATAGTCCTTTTTCCACTATTACCCTCTTAGCGCTCCGAATGTCCACTTGCATTTTCTACAGAAAGAGGGTTCAGCACTGCGCAATCAAAAGTATGGTTTAACTCTGTTAGCTTAATGAACATATCAGGAATAAGTTTCACACAATGCTTCTGTGTAGTTTTTATTTGAAGATATTATTTTTCCCAATAGAGGCCTCTTAGCGCTCAGAATGTCCAATTGCAGTTTCTACAGAAAGAGTGTTTCAGAAAGGCTCAATCAAAAGTAAGGTTCAACTCTGTTAGTTGAATGCACAGAACAGAAAGTAGTTTCATACAATGCTTCTGTGTAGTTTATATTTGAACATATTCTTTTTTCCACTATTACCCACTTAGCGCTACGAATGTCCAGTTGCATTTTCTACAGACAGAGTGTTTCAAAACTGCTCAATCAAAAGTATGGTTTAACTCTGTTAGCTGAATGCTCAGATCAGAAAGAAGTTTCACAGAATGCTTCTGTGTTGTTTATATTTGAATATATTCCTTTTTCCACTACTACTCTCTTAGCGCTCCAAATGTCCAGTTGCATTTTCTACAGAAAGAGTGTTCAGATCTGCTCAATCAAAATTATGGTTTATCTCTGTTAGCTGAATGCATAAATCGGAAAGAAGTTTCACAGAATGATTCTGTGTAGTTTATATTTGGAGACATTCCTTTTTCCACTATTACCCTCTTAGCGCTCCGAATCTCCACTTGCATTTTCTACAGAAAGAGTGTTTCAGAACGGCTCAATCAAAACTAAGTTTAAACTCTTTTAGTTGAACAAACAGAACAGAAAGAAGTTTCACACAATTCTTCTGTGTAGTTTTTATTTGTAGACATTCTTTTTCCCAATATAGGCCTCTTAGCGCTCAGAATGTCCAATTGCAGTTTCTACAGAAAGAGTGTTTCAGAACGGCTCAATCAAAAGTAAGGTTCAACTCTGTTAGTTGAATGCACAGAACAGAAAGAAGTTTCATACAATGCTTCTGTGTAGTTAATATTTGAACATATTCTTTTTTCCACTATTACCCACTTAGCGCTACGAATGTCCAGTTGCATTTTCTACAGACAGAGTGTTTCAAAACTGCTCAATCAAAATTATGGTTTAACTCTGTTAGCTGAATGCTCAGATCAGAAAGAAGTTTCACAGAATGCTTCTGTGTAGTTTATATTTGAATATATTCCTTTTTCCACTACTACTCTCTTAGCGCTCCAAATGTCCAGTTGCATTTTCTACAGAAAGAGTGTTCAGATCTGCTCAATCAAAAGTATGGTTTAACTCTGTTAGCTGAATGCACAGATCAGAAAGAAGTTTCACAGAATGATTCTGTGTAGTTTATATTTGGAGACATTCCTTTTTCCACTATTACCCTCTTAGCGCTCCGAATCTCCACTTGCATTTTCTACAGAAAGAGTGTTTCAGAACGGCTCAATCAAAACTAAGGTTCAACTCTTTTAGTTGAACAAACAGAACAGAAAGAAGTTTCACACAATTCTTCTGTGTAGTTTTTATTTGTAGACATTCTTTTTCCCAATATAGGCCTCTTAGCGCTTAGTATGTCCAATTGCAGTTTCGACAGAAAGAGTGTTTCAGAACGGCTCAATCAAAAGTAAGGTTTAATTCTGTTAGTTGAATGCACAGAACAGAAAGAATTTTCACAGAATGCTACTGTGTAGTTTATATTTGAATATAGTCCTTTTTCCACTATTACACTCTTAGCGCTCCGAATGTCCACTTGCATTTTCTACAGAAAGAGGGTTCAGCACTGTGCAATCAAAAGTATGGTTTAACTCTGTTAGCTTAATGAACATATCGAAATAATTTTCACACAATGCTTCTGTGTAGTTTTTATTTGAAGATATTATTTTTCCCAATAGAGGCCTCTTAGCGCTCAGAATGTCCAATTGCAGTTTCTACAGAAAGAGTGTTTCAGAAAGGCTCAATCAAAAGTAAGGTTCAACTCTGTTAGTTGAATGCACAGAACAGAAAGAAGTTTCATACAATGCTTCTGTGTAGTTTATATTTGAACATATTCTTTTTTCCACTATTACCCACTTAGCGCTACGAATGTCCAGTTGCATTTTCTACAGACAGAGTGTTTCAAAACTGCTCAATCAAAAGTATGGTTTAACTCTGTTAGCTGAATGCTCAGATCAGAAAGAAGTTTCACAGAATGCTTCTGTGTAGTTTATATTTGAATATATTCCTTTTTCCACTACTACTCTCTTAGCGCTCCAAATGTCCAGTTGCATTTTCTACAGAAAGAGTGTTCAGATCTGCTCAATCAAAAGTATGGTTTAACTCTGTTAGCTGAATGCACAGATCGGAAAGAAGTTTCACAGAATGATTCTGTGTAGTTTATATTTGGAGACATTCCTTTTTCCACTATTACCCTCTTAGCGCTCCGAATCTCCACTTGCATTTTCTACAGAAAGAGTGTTTCAGAACGGCTCAATCAAAACTAAGGTTCAACTCTTTTAGTTGAACAAACAGAACTGAAAGAAGTTTCACACAATTCTTCTGTGTAGTTTTTATTTGTAGACATTCTTTTTCCCAATATAGGCCTCTTAGCGCTCAGAATGTCCAATTGCAGTTTCTACAGAAAGAGTGTTTCAGAACGGCTCAATCAAAAGTAAGGTTCAACTCTGTTAGTTGAATGCACAGAACAGAAAGAAGTTTCATACAATGCTTCTGTGTAGTTTATATTTGAACGTATTCTTTTTTCCACTATTACCCACTTAGCGCTACGAATGTCCAGTTGCATTTTGTACAGACAGAGTGTTTCAAAACTGCTCAATCAAAAGTATGGTTTAACTCTGTTAGCTGAATGCTCAGATCAGAAAGAAGTTTCACAGAATGCTTCTGTGTAGTTTATATTTGAATATATTCCTTTTTCCACTACTACGCTCTTAGCGCTCCAAATGTCCAGTTGCATTTTCTACAGAAAGAGTGTTCAGATCTGCTCAATCAAAAGTATGGTTTAACTCTGTTAGCTGAATGCACAGATCAGAAAGAAGTTTCACCGAATGATTCTGTGTAGTTTATATTTGAAGACATTCCTTTTTCCACTATTACCCTCTTAGCTCTCCGAATCTCCACTTGTATTTTCTACAAAAAGAGTGTTTCATAACTGCTCAATCAAAAATATGTTTTATCTCTGTTAACTGAATTTACAGATCAGAAATAAGTTTCACAGAATGCATCTGTGTAGTTTTTATTTGAAGATATTCTTTTTCCCAAAGTAGGCCTCTTAGCGCTTAGCATGTCCAATTGCAGTTTCTACAGAAAGAGTGTTTCAGAACGGCTCAATCAAAAGTAAGGTTCAACTCTGTTAGTTGAATGCACAGAACAGAAAGAAGTTTTATTCAATGCTTCTGTGTAGTTTATATTTGAATATATTCCTTTTTCCACTACTACGCGCTTAGCGCTCCAAATGTCCAGTTGCATTTTCTACAGAAAGAGTGTTCAGATCTGCTCAATCAAAAGTATGGTTTAACTCTGTTAGCTGAATGCACAGATCAGAAAGAAGTTTCACCGAATGGTTCTGTGTAGTTTATATTTGAAGACATTCCTTTTTCCACTATTACCCTCTTAGCGCTCCGAATCTCCACTTGCATTTTCTACAAAAAGAGTGTTTCATAACTGCTCAATCAAAAATATGTTTTATCTCTGTTAACTGAATTTACAGATCAGAAATAAGTTTCACAGAATGCATCTGTGTAGTTTTTACTTGAAGATATACTTTTTCCCAATGTAGGCCTCTTAGCGCTTAGCATGTACAATTGCAGTTGCTACAGAAAGAGTGTTTCAGAACGGCTCAATCAAAAGTAAGGTTCAACTCTGTTAGTTGAATGCACAGAACTGAAAGAATTTTCACAGAATGCTACTGTGTAGTTTATATTTGAATATAGTCCTTTTTCCACTCTTACCCTCTTAGCAATCCGAATGTCCACTTGCATTTTCTACAGAAAGAGGGTTCAGCACTGCGCAATCAAAAGTATGGTTTAACTCTGTTAGCTTAATGAACATATCAGAAATAAGTTTCACACAATGCTTCTGTGTAGTTTTTATTTGAAGATATTATTTTTCCCAATAGAGGCCTCTTAGCGCTCAGAATTTCCAATTGCAGTTTCTTCAGAAAAAGTGTTTCAGAAAGGCTCAATCAAAAGTAAGGTTCAACTCTGTTAGTTGAATGCACAGAACAGAAAGAAGTTTCATACAATGCTTCTGTGTAGTTTATATTTGAACATATTCTTTTTTCCACTATTACCCACTTAGCGCTACGAATGTCCAGTTGCATTTTCTACAGACAGAGTGTTTCAAAACTGCTCAATCAAAATTATGGTTTAACTCTGTTAGCTGAATGCTCAGATCAGAAAGAAGTTTCACAGAATGCTTCTGTGTAGTTTATATTTGAATATATTCCTTTTTCCACTACTACTCTCTTAGCGCTCCAAATGTCCAGTTGCATTTTCTACAGAAAGAGTGTTCAGATCTGCTCAATCAAAAGTATGGTTTAACTCTGTTAGCTGAATGCACAGATCGGAAAGAAGTTTCACAGAATGATTCTGTGTAGTTTATATTTGGAGACATTCCTTTTTCCACTATTACCCTCTTAGCGCTCCGAATCTCCACTTGCATTTTCTACAGAAAGAGTGTTTCAGAACGGCTCAATCAAAACTAAGGTTCAACTCTTTTAGTTGAACAAACAGAACAGAAAGAAGTTTCACCCAATTCTTCTGTGTAGTTTTTATTTGTAGACATTCTTTTTCCCAATATAGGCCTCTTAGCGCTCAGAATGTCCAATTGCAGTTTCTACAGAAAGAGTGTTTCAGAACGGCTCAATCAAAAGTAAGGTTCAACTCTGTTAGTTGAATGCACAGAACAGAAAGAAGTTTCATACAATGCTTCTGTGTAGTTTATATTTGAACATATTCTTTTTTCCACTATTACCCACTTAGCGCTACGAATGTCCAGTTGCATTTTCTACAGACAGAGTGTTTCAAAACTGCTCAATCAAAATTATGGTTTAACTCTGTTAGCTGAATGCTCAGATCAGAAAGAAGTTTCACAGAATGCTTCTGTGTAGTTTATATTTGAATATATTCCTTTTTCCACTACTACGCTCTTAGCGCTCCAAATGTCCAGTTGCATTTTCTACAGAAAGAGTGTTCAGATCTGCTCAATCAAAAGTATGGTTTAACTCTGTTAGCTGAATGCACAGATCAGAAAGAAGATTCACCGAATGATTCTGTGTAGTTTATATTTGAAGACATTCCTTTTTCCACTATTACCCTCTTAGCGCTCCGAATCTCCACTTGTATTTTCTACAAAAAGAGTGTTTCATAACTGCTCAATCAAAAATATGTTTTATCTCTGTTAACTGAATTTACAGATCAGAAATAAGTTTCACAGAATGCATCTGTGTAGTTTTTATTTGAAGATATTCTTTTTCCCAAAGTAGGCCTCTTAGCGCTTAGTATGTCCAATTGCGGTTTCGACAGAAGGAGTGTTTCAGAACGGCTCAATCAAAAGTAAGGTTCAACTCTGTTAGTTGAATGCACAGAACAGAAAGAATTTTCACAGAATGCTACTGTGTAGTTTATATTTGAATATAGTCCTTTTTCCACTATTACACTCTTAGCACTCCGAATGTCCACTTGCATTTTCTACAGAAAGAGGGTTCAGCACTGTGCAATCAAAAGTATGGTTTAACTCTGTTAGCTTAATGAACATATCGAAATAAGTTTCACACAATGCTTCTGTGTAGTTTTTATTTGAAGATATTATTTTTCCCAATAGAGGCCTCTTAGCGCTCAGAATGTCCAATTGCAGTTTCTACAGAAAGAGTGTTTCAGAAAGGCTCAATCAAAAGTAAGGTTCAACTCTGTTAGTTGAATGCACAGAACAGAAAGAAGTTTCATACAATGCTTCTGTGTAGTTTATATTTGAACATATTCTTTTTTCCACTATTACCCACTTAGCGCTACGAATGTCCAGTTGCATTTTCTACAGACAGAGTGTTTCAAAACTGCTCAATCAAAAGTATGGTTTAACTCTGTTAGCTGAATGCTCAGATCAGAAAGAAGTTTCACAGAATGCTTCTGTGTAGTTTATATTTGAATATATTCCTTTTTCCACTACTACTCTCTTAGCGCTCCAAATGTCCAGTTGCATTTTCTACAGAAAGAGTGTTCAGATCTGCTCAATCAAAAGTATGGTTTAACTCTGTTAGCTGAATGCACAGATCGGAAAGAAGTTTCACAGAATGATTCTGTGTAGTTTATATTTGGAGACATTCCTTTTTCCACTATTACCCTCTTAGCGCTCCGAATCTCCACTTGCATTTTCTACAGAAAGAGTGTTTCAGAACGGCTCAATCAAAACTAAGGTTCAACTCTTTTAGTTGGACAAACAGAACAGAAAGAAGTTTCACACAATTCTTCTGTGTAGTTTTTATTTGTAGACATTCTTTTTCCCAATATAGGCCTCTTAGCGCTCAGAATGTCCAATTGCAGTTTCTACAGAAAGAGTGTTTCAGAACGGCTCAATCAAAAGTAAGGTTCAACTCTGTTAGTTGAATGCACAGAACAGAAAGAAGTTTCATACAATGCTTCTGTGTAGTTTATATTTGAACATATTCTTTTTTCCACTATTACCCACTTAGCGCTACGAATGTCCAGTTGCATTTTCTACAGACAGAGTGTTTCAAAACTGCTCAATCAAAAGAATGGTTTAACTCTGTTAGCTGAATGCTCAGATCAGAAAGAAGTTTCACAGAATGCTTCTGTGTAGTTTATATTTGAATATATTCCTTTTTCCACTACTACGCTCTTAGCGCTCCAAATGTCCAGTTGCATTTTCTACAGAAAGAGTGTTCAGATCTGCTCAATCAAAAGTATGGTTTAACTCTGTTAGCTGAATGCACAGATCAGAAAGAAGTTTCACCGAATGATTCTGTGTAGTTTATATTTGAAGACATTCCTTTTTCCACTATTACCCTCTTAGCGCTCCGAATCTCCACTTGTATTTTCTACAAAAAGAGTGTTTCATAACTGCTCAATCAAAAATATGTTTTATCTCTGTTAACTGAATTTACAGATCAGAAATAAGTTTCACAGAATGCATCTGTGTAGTTTTTATTTGAAGATATTCTTTTTCCCAAAGTAGGCCTCTTAGCGCTTAGCATGTCCAATTGCAGTTTCTACAGAAAGAGTGTTTCAGAACGGCTCAATCAAAAGTAAGGTTCAACTCTGTTAGTTGAATGCACAGAACAGAAAGAATTTTCACAGAATGCTACTGTGTAGTTTATATTTGAATATAGTCCTTTTTCCACTATTACCCTCTTAGCGCTCCGAATGTCCACTTGCATTTTCTACAGAAAGAGGGTTCAGCACTGCGCAATCAAAAGTATGGTTTAACTCTGTTAGCTTAATGAACATATCGAAATAAGTTTCACACAATGCTTCTGTGTAGTTTTTATTTGAAGATATTATTTTTCCCAATAGAGGCCTCTTAGCGCTCAGAATGTCCAATTGCAGTTTCTACAGAAAGAGTGTGTCAGAAAGGCTCAATCAAAAGTAAGGTTCAACTCTGTTAGTTGAATGCACAGAACAGAAAGAAGTTTCATACAATGATTCTGTATAGTTTATATTTGAATATATTCTTTTTTCCACTATTACCCACTTAGCGCTACGAATGTCCAGTTGCATTTTCTACAGACAGAGTGTTTCAAAACTGCTCAATCAAAAGTATGGTTTAACTCTGTTAGCTGAATGCTCAGATCAGAAAGAAGTTTCACAGAATGCTTCTGTGTAGTTTATATTTGAATATATTCCTTTTTCCACTACTACTCTCTTAGCGCTCCAAATGTCCAGTTGCATTTTCTACAGAAAGAGTGTTCAGATCTGCTCAATCAAAAGTATGGTTTATCTCTGTTAGCTGAATGCACAGATCGGATAGAAGTTTCACAGAATGATTCTGTGTAGTTTATATTTGGAGACATTCCTTTTTCCACTATTACCCTCTTAGCGCTCCGAATCTCCACTTGCATTTTCTACAGAAGGAGTGTTTCAGAACGGCTCAATCAAAACTAAGGTTCAACTCTTTTAGTTGAACAAACAGAACAGAAAGAAGTTTCACACAATTCTTCTGTGTAGTTTTTATTTGTAGACATTCTTTTTCCCAATATAGGCCTCTTAGCGCTCAGAATGTCCAATTGCAGTTTCTACAGAAAGAGTGTTTCAGAAGGGCTCAATCAAATGTAAGGTTCAACTCTGTTAGTTGAATGCACAGAACAGAAAGAAGTTTCATACAATGCTTCTGTGTAGTTTATATTTGAACATATTCTTTTTTCCACTATTACCCACTTAGCGCTACGAATGTCCAGTTGCATTTTCTACAGACAGAGTGTTTCAAAACTGCTCAATCAAAAGTATGGTTTAACTCTGTTAGCTGAATGCTCAGATCAGAAAGAAGTTTCACAGAATGCTTCTGTGTAGTTTATATTTGAATATATTCCTTTTTCCACTACTACGCTCTTAGCGCTCCAAATGTCCAGTTGCATTTTCTACAGAAAGAGTGTTCAGATCTGCTCAATCAAAAGTATGGTTTAACTCTGTTAGCTGAATGCACAGATCAGAAAGAAGATTCACCGAATGATTCTGTGTAGTTTATATTTGAAGACATTCCTTTTTCCACTATTACCCTCTTAGCGCTCCGAATCTCCACTTGTATTTTCTACAAAAAGAGTGTTTCATAACTGCTCAATCAAAAATATGTTTTATCTCTGTTAACTGAATTTACAGATCAGAAATAAGTTTCACAGAATGCATCTGTGTAGTTTTTATTTGAAGATATTCTTTTTCCCAAAGTAGGCCTCTTAGCGCTTAGCATGTCCAATTGCAGTTTCTACAGAAAGAGTGTTTCAGAACGGCTCAATCAAAAGTAAGGTTCAACTCTGTTAGTTGAATGCACAGAACAGAAAGAAGTTTCATACAATGCTTCTGTGTAGTTTATATTTGAATATAGTCCTTTTTCCACTATTACCCTCTTAGCGCTCCGAATGTCCACTTGCATTTTCTACAGAAAGAGGGTTCAGCACTGCGCAATCAAAA
Source organism: Symphalangus syndactylus (assembly GCF_028878055.3). Classification (NCBI taxonomy): domain Eukaryota; kingdom Metazoa; phylum Chordata; class Mammalia; order Primates; family Hylobatidae; genus Symphalangus; species Symphalangus syndactylus. The sequence continues at coordinate 1,682,719 of NC_072439.2, forward strand.
GTATGGTTTAACTCTGTTAGCTTAATGAACATATCAGAAATAAGTTTCACACAATGCTTCTGTGTAGTTTTTATTTGAAGATATTATTTTTCCCAATAGAGGCCTCTTAGCGCTCAGAATGTCCAATTGCAGTTTCTACAGAAAGAGTGTTTCAGAAAGGCTCAATCAAAAGTAAGGTTCAACTCTGTTAGTTGAATGCACAGAACAGAAAGAAGTTTCATACAATGCTTCTGTGTAGTTTATATTTGAACATATTCTTTTTTCCACTATTACCCATTTAGCGCTACGAATGTCTAGTTGCATTTTCTACAGACAGAGTGTTTCAAAACTGCTCAATCAAATGTATGGTTTAACTCTGTTAGCTGAATGCTCAGATCAGAAAGAAGTTTCACAGAATGCTTCTGTGTAGTTTATATTTGAATATATTCCTTTTTCCACTACTACGCTCTTAGCGCTCCAAATGTCCAGTTGCATTTTCTACAGAAAGAGTGTTCAGATCTGCTCAATCAAAAGTATGGTTTAACTCTGTTAGCTGAATGCACAGATCAGAAAGAAGTTTCACAGAATGATTCTGTGTAGTTTATATTTGAACATATTCTTTATTCCACTATTACCCACTTAGCGCTAAGAATGTCCAGTTGCATTTTCTACAGACAGAGTGTTTCAAAACTGCTCAATCAAAAGTATGGTTTAACTCTGTTAGCTGAATGCTCAGATCAGAAAGAAGTTTCACAGAATGCTTCTGTGTAGTTTATATTTGAATATATTCCTTTTTCCACTACTACGCTCTTAGCGCTCCAAATGTCCAGTTGCATTTTCTACAGAAAGAGTGTTCAGATCTGCTCAATCAAAAGTATGGTTTAACTCTGTTTGCTGAATGCACAGATCAGAAAGAAGTTTCACCGAATGATTCTGTGTAGTTTATATTTGAAGACATTCCTTTTTCCACTATTACCCTCTTAGCGCTCCGAATCTCCACTTGCATTTTCTACAAAAAGAGTGTTTCATAACTGCTCAATCAAAAATATGTTTTATCTCTGTTAACTGAATTTACAGATCAGAAATAAGTTTCACAGAATGCATCTGTGTAGTTATTATTTGAAGTTATTCTTTTTCACAATGTAGGCCTCTTAGCGCTTAGCATGTCCAATTGCAGTTTCTACAGAAAGAGTGTTTCAGAACGGCTCAATCAAAAGTAAGGTTCAACTCTGTTAGTTGAATGCACAGAGCAGAAAGAATTTTCACAGAATGCTACTGTGTAGTTTATATTTGAATATATTCATTTTTCCACTATTACCCTCTTAGCGCTCCGAATGTCCACTTGCATTTTCTACAGAAAGAGTGTTCAGAACTGCGCAATCAAAAGTATGGTTTAACACTGTTAGCTTAATGAACATATCAGAAATGAGATTCACACAATGCTTCTTTGTAGTTTTTATTTGAAGATATTATTTTTCCCCATATAGGCCTCTTAGCGCTCAGAATGTCCAATTGCAGTTTCTACAGAAAGAGTGTTTCAGAAAGGCTCAATCAAAAGTCAGGTTCAACTCTGTTAGTTGAATGCACAGAACAGAAAGTAGTTTCATACAATGCTTCTGTGTAGTTTATATTTGAACATATTCTTTTTTCCACTATTACCCACTTAGCGCTACGAATGTCCAGTTGCATTTTCTACAGACAGAGTGTTTCAAAACTGCTCAATCAAAAGTATGGTTTAACTCTGTTAGCTGAATGCTCAAATCAGAAAGAAGTTTCACAGAATGCTTCTGTGTAGTTTATATTTGAATATATTCCTTTTTCCACTACTACTCTCTTAGCGCTCCAAATGTCCAGTTGCATTTTCTACAGAAAGAGTGTTCAGATCTGCTCAATCAAAAGTATGGTTTAACTCTGTTAGCTGAATGCACAGATCGGAAAGAAGTTTCACAGAATGATTCTGTGTAGTTTATATTTGGAGACATTCCTTTTTCCACTATTACCCTCTTAGCGCTCCGAATCTCCACTTGCATTTTCTACAGAAAGAGTGTTTCAGAACGGCTCAATCAAAACTAAGGTTCAACTCTTTTAGTTGAACAAACAGTACAGAAAGAAGTTTCACACAATTCTTCTGTGTAGTTTTTATTTGTAGACATTCTTTTTCCCAATATAGGCCTCTTAGCGCTCAGAATGTCCAATTGCAGTTTCTACAGAAAGAGTGTTTCAGAACGGCTCAATCAAAAGTAAGGTTCAACTCTGTTAGTTGAATGCACAGAACAGAAAGAATTTTCACAGAATGCTACTGTGTAGTTTATATTTGAATATAGTCCTTTTTCCACTATTACCCTCTTAGCGCTCCGAATGTCCACTTGCATTTTCTACAGAAAGAGGGTTCAGCACTGCGCAATCAAAAGTATGGTTTAACTCTGTTAGCTTAATGAACATATCAGAAATAAGTTTCACACAATGCTTCTGTGTAGTTTTTATTTGAAGATATTATTTTTCCCAATAGAGGCCTCTTAGCGCTCAGAATGTCCAATTGCAGTTTCTACAGAAAGAGTGTTTCAGAAAGGCTCAATCAAAAGTAAGGTTCAACTCTGTTAGTTGAATGCACAGAACAGAAAGAAGTTTCATACAATGCTTCTGTGTAGTTTATATTTGAACATATTCTTTTTTCCACTATTACCCACTTAGCGCTACGAATGTCCAGTTGCATTTTCTACAGACAGAGTGTTTCAAAACTGCTCAATCAAAAGTATGGTTTAACTCTGTTAGCTGAATGCTCAGATCAGAAAGAAGTTTCACAGAATGCTTCTGTGTAGTTTATATTTGGATATATTCCTTTTTCCACTACTACTCTCTTAGCGCTCCAAATGTCCAGTTGCATTTTCTACAGAAAGAGTGTTCAGATCTGCTCAATCAAAAGTATGGTTTAACTCTGTTAGCTGAATGCACAGATCAGAAAGAAGTTTCACAGAATGATTCTGTGTAGTTTATATTTGGAGACATTCCTTTTTCCACTATTACCCTCTTAGCGCTCCGAATCTCCACTTGCATTTTCTACAGAAAGAGTGTTTCAGAACGGCTCAATCAAAACTAAGGTTCAACTCTTTTAGTTGAACAAACAGAACAGAAAGAAGTTTCACACAATTCTTCTGTGTAGTTTTTATTTGTAGACATTCTTTTTCCCAATATAGGCCTCTTGGCGCTCAGAATGTCCAATTGCAGTTTCTACAGAAAGAGTGTTTCAGAACGGCTCAATCAAAAGTAAGGTTGAACTCTGTTAGTTGAATGCACAGAACAGAAAGAAGTTTCATACAATGCTTCTGTGTAGTTTATATTTGAACATATTCTTTTTTCCACTATTACCCATTTAGCGCTACGAATGTCTAGTTGCATTTTCTACAGACAGAGTGTTTCAAAACTGCTCAATCAAATGTATGGTTTAACTCTGTTAGCTGAATGCTCAGATCAGAAAGAAGTTTCACAGAATGCTTCTGTGTAGTTTATATTTGAATATATTCCTTTTTCCACTACTACGCTCTTAGCGCTCCAAATGTCCAGTTGCATTTTCTACAGAAAGAGTGTTCAGATCTGCTCAATCAAAAGTATGGTTTAACTCTGTTAGCTGAATGCACAGATCAGAAAGAAGTTTCACCGAATGATTCTGTGTAGTTTATATTTGAAGACATTCCTTTTTCCACTATTACCCCCTTAGCGCTCGGAATCTCCACTTGCATTTTCTACAAAAAGAGTGTTTCATAACTGCTCAATCAAAAATATGTTTTATCTCTGTTAACTGAATTTACAGATCAGAAATAAGTTTCACAGAATGCATCTGTGTAGTTTTTATTTGAAGGGATTCTTTTTCCCAGTGTAGGCCTCTTAGCGCTTAGCATGTCCAATTGCAGTTTCTACAGAAAGAGTGTTTCAGAACGGCTCAATCAAAAGTAAGGTTCAACTCTGTTAGTTGAATGCACAGAAAAGAAAGAATTTTCACAGAATGCTACTGTGTAGTTTATATTTGAATATATTCCTTTTTCCACTATTACCCTCTTAGCGCTCCGAATGTCCACTTGCATTTTCTACAGAAAGAGTGTTCAGAACTGCGCAATCAAAAGTATGGTATAACTCTGTTAGCTTAATGAACATATCAGAAATAAGATTCACACAATGCTTCTTTGTAGTTTTTATTTGAAGATATTATTTTTCCCCATATAGGCCTCTTAGCGCTCAGAATGTCCAATTGCAGTTTCTACAGAAAGAGTGTTTCAGAAAGGCTCAATCAAAAGTCAGGTTCAACTCTGTTAGTTGAATGCACAGAACAGAAAGAAGTTTCATACAATGATTGTGTGTAGTTTATATTTGAACATATTCTTTTTTCCACTATTACCCACTTAGCGCTACGAATGTCCAGTTGCATTTTCTACAGACAGAGTGTTTCAAAACTGCTCAATCAAAAGTATGGTTTAACTCTTTTAGCTGAATGCTCAGATCAGAAAGAAGTTTCACAGAATGCTTCTGTGTAGTTGATATTTGTATATATTCCTTTTTCCACTACTACTCTCTTAGCGCTCCAAATGTCCAGTTGCATTTTCTACAGAAAGAGTGTTCAGATCTGCTCAATCAAAAGTATGGTTTAACTCTGTTAGCTGAATGCACAGATCAGAAAGAAGTTTCACCGAATGATTCTGTGTAGTATATATTTGAAGACATTCCTTTTTCCACTATTACCCCCTTAGCGCTCGGAATCTCCACTTGCATTTTCTACAAAAAGAGTGTTTCATAACTGCTCAATCAAAAATATGTTTTATCTCTGTTAACTGAATTTACAGATCAGAAATAAGTTTCACAGAATGCATCTGTGTAGTTTTTATTTGAAGAGATTCTTTTTCCCAATGTAGGCCTCTTAGCGCTTAGCATGTCCAATTGCAGTTTCTACAGAAAGAGTGTTTCAGAACGGCTCAATCAAAAGTAAGGTTCAACTCTGTTAGTTGAATGCATAGAAAAGAAAGAATTTTCACAGAATGCTACTGTGTAGTTTATATTTGAATATATTCCTTTTTCCACTATTACCCTCTTAGCGCTCCGAATGTCCACTTGCATTTTCTACAGAAAGAGTGTTCAGCACTGCGCAATCAAAAGTATGGTTTAACTCTGTTAGCTTAATGAACATATCAGAAATAAGATTCACACAATGCTTCTGTGTAGTTTTTATTTGAAGATATTATTTTTCCCCATATAGGCCTCTTAGCGCTCAGAATGTCCAATTGCAGTTTCTACAGAAAGAGTGTTTCAGAAAGGCTCAATCAAAAGTAAGGTTCAACTCTGTTAGTTGAATGCACAGAACAGAAAGAAGTTTCATACAATGCTTCTGTGTAGTTTATATTTGAACATATTCTTTTTTCCACTATTACCCACTTAGCGCTACGAATGTCCAGTTGCATTTTCTACAGACAGAGTGTTTCAAAACTGCTCAATCAAAAGTATGGTTTAACTCTGTTAGCTGAATGCTCAAATCAGAAAGAAGTTTCACAGAATGCTTCTGTGTAGTTTATATTTGAATATATTCCTTTTTCCACTACTACTCTCTTAGCACTCCAAATGTCCAGTTGCATTTTCTGCAGAAAGAGTGTTCAGATCTGCTCAATCAAAAGTATGGTTTAACTCTGTTAGCTGAATGCATAAATCGGAAAGAAGTTTCACAGAATGATTCTGTGTAGTTTATATTTGGAGACATTCCTTTTTCCACTATTACCCTCTTAGCGCTCCGAATCTCCACTTGCATTTTCTACAGAAAGAGTGTTTCAGAACGGCTCAATCAAAACTAAGGTTCAACTCTTTTAGTTGAACAAACAGTACAGAAAGAAGTTTCACACAATTCTTCTGTGTAGTTTTTATTTGTAGACATTCTTTTTCCCAATATAGGCCTCTTAGCGCTCAGAATGTCCAATTGCAGTTTCTACAGAAAGAGTGTTTCAGAACGGCTCAATCAAAAGTAAGGTTCAACTCTGTTAGTTGAATGCACAGAACAGAAAGAAGTTTCATACAATGCTTCTGTGTAGTTTATATTTGAACATATTCTTTTTTCCACTATTACCCACTTAGCGCTACGAATGTCCAGTTGCATTTTCTACAGACAGAGTGTTTCAAAACTGCTCAATCAAAAGTATGGTTTAACTCTGTTAGCTGAATGCTCAGATCAGAAAGAAGTTTCACAGAATGTTTCTGTGTAGTTTATATTTGAATATATTCCTTTTTCCACTACTACGCTCTTAGCGCTCCAAATGTCCAGTTGCATTTTGTACAGAAAGAGTGTTCAGATCTGCTCAATCAAAAGTATGGTTTAACTCTGTTAGCTGAATGCGCAGATCAGAAAGAAGTTTCACCGAATGATTCTGTGTAGTTTATATTTGAAGACATTCCTTTTTCCACTATTACCCTCTTAGCGCTCCGAATCTCCACTTGTATTTTCTACAAAAAGAGTGTTTCATAACTGCTCAATCAAAAATATGTTTTATCTCTGTTAACTGAATTTACAGATCAGAAATAAGTTTCACAGAATGCATCTGTGTAGTTTTTATTTGAAGATATTCTTTTTCCCAAAGTAGGCCTCTTAGCGCTTAGCATGTCCAATTGCAGTTTCTACAGAAAGAGTGTTTCAGAACGGCTCAATCAAAAGTAAGGTTCAACTCTGTTAGTTGAATGCACAGAACAGAAAGAATTTTCACAGAATGCTACTGTGTAGTTTATATTTGAATATAGTCCTTTTTCCACTATTACCCTCTTAGCGCTCCGAATGTCCACTTGCATTTTCTACAGAAAGAGGGTTCAGCACTGCGCAATCAAAAGTATGGTTTAACTCTGTTAGCTTAATGAACATATCAGAAATAAGTTTCACACAATGCTTCTGTGTAGTTTTTATTTGAAGATATTATTTTTCCCAATAGAGGCCTCTTAGCGCTCAGAATGTCCAATTGCAGTTTCTACAGAAAGAGTGTTTCAGAAAGGCTCAATCAAAAGTCAGGTTCAACTCTGTTAGTTGAATGCACAGAACAGAAAGTAGTTTCATACAATGCTTCTGTGTAGTTTATATTTGAACATATTCTTTTTTCCACTATTACCCACTTAGCGCTACGAATGTCCAGTTGCATTTTCTACAGACAGAGTGTTTCAAAACTGCTCAATCAAAAGTATGGTTTAACTCTGTTAGCTGAATGCTCAAATCAGAAAGAAGTTTCACAGAATGCTTCTGTGTAGTTTATATTTGAATATATTCCTTTTTCCACTACTACTCTCTTAGCGCTCCAAATGTCCAGTTGCATTTTCTACAGAAAGAGTGTTCAGATCTGCTCAATCAAAAGTATGGTTTAACTCTGTTAGCTGAATGCACAGATCGGAAAGAAGTTTCACAGAATGATTCTGTGTAGTTTATATTTGGAGACATTCCTTTTTCCACTATTACCCTCTTAGCGCTCCGAATCTCCACTTGCATTTTCTACAGAAAGAGTGTTTCAGAACGGCTCAATCAAAACTAAGGTTCAACTCTTTTAGTTGAACAAACAGTACAGAAAGAAGTTTCACACAATTCTTCTGTGTAGTTTTTATTTGTAGACATTCTTTTTCCCAATATAGGCCTCTTAGCGCTCAGAATGTCCAATTGCAGTTTCTACAGAAAGAGTGTTTCAGAACGGCTCAATCAAAAGTAAGGTTCAACTCTGTTAGTTGAATGCACAGAACAGAAAGAATTTTCACAGAATGCTACTGTGTAGTTTATATTTGAATATAGTCCTTTTTCCACTATTACCCCCTTAGCGCTCCGAATGTCCACTTGCATTTTCTACAGAAAGAGGGTTCAGCACTGCGCAATCAAAAGTATGGTTTAACTCTGTTAGCTTAATGAACATATCAGAAATAAGTTTCACACAATGCTTCTGTGTAGTTTTTATTTGAAGATATTATTTTTCCCAATAGAGGCCTCTTAGCGCTCAGAATGTCCAATTGCAGTTTCTACAGAAAGAGTGTTTCAGAAAGGCTCAATCAAAAGTAAGGTTCAACTCTGTTAGTTGAATGCACAGAACAGAAAGAAGTTTCATACAATGCTTCTGTGTAGTTTATATTTGAACATATTCTTTTTTCCACTATTACCCACTTAGCGCTACGAATGTCCAGTTGCATTTTCTACAGACAGAGTGTTTCAAAACTGCTCAATCAAAAGTATGGTTTAACTCTGTTAGCTGAATGCTCAGATCAGAAAGAAGTTTCACAGAATGCTTCTGTGTAGTTTATATTTGGATATATTCCTTTTTCCACTACTACTCTCTTAGCGCTCCAAATGTCCAGTTGCATTTTCTACAGAAAGAGTGTTCAGATCTGCTCAATCAAAAGTATGGTTTAACTCTGTTAGCTGAATGCACAGATCAGAAAGAAGTTTCACAGAATGATTCTGTGTAGTTTATATTTGGAGACATTCCTTTTTCCACTATTACCCTCTTAGCGCTCCGAATCTCCACTTGCATTTTCTACAGAAAGAGTGTTTCAGAACGGCTCAATCAAAACTAAGGTTCAACTCTTTTAGTTGAACAAACAGAACAGAAAGAAGTTTCACACAATTCTTCTGTGTAGTTTTTATTTGTAGACATTCTTTTTCCCAATATAGGCCTCTTGGCGCTCAGAATGTCCAATTGCAGTTTCTACAGAAAGAGTGTTTCAGAACGGCTCAATCAAAAGTAAGGTTGAACTCTGTTAGTTGAATGCACAGAACAGAAAGAAGTTTCATACAATGCTTCTGTGTAGTTTATATTTGAACATATTCTTTTTTCCACTATTACCCATTTAGCGCTACGAATGTCTAGTTGCATTTTCTACAGACAGAGTGTTTCAAAACTGCTCAATCAAATGTATGGTTTAACTCTGTTAGCTGAATGCTCAGATCAGAAAGAAGTTTCACAGAATGCTTCTGTGTAGTTTATATTTGAATATATTCCTTTTTCCACTACTACGCTCTTAGCGCTCCAAATGTCCAGTTGCATTTTCTACAGAAAGAGTGTTCAGATCTGCTCAATCAAAAGTATGGTTTAACTCTGTTAGCTGAATGCACAGATCAGAAAGAAGTTTCACCGAATGATTCTGTGTAGTTTATATTTGAAGACATTCCTTTTTCCACTATTACCCCCTTAGCGCTCGGAATCTCCACTTGCATTTTCTACAAAAAGAGTGTTTCATAACTGCTCAATCAAAAATATGTTTTATCTCTGTTAACTGAATTTACAGATCAGAAATAAGTTTCACAGAATGCATCTGTGTAGTTTTTATTTGAAGGGATTCTTTTTCCCAGTGTAGGCCTCTTAGCGCTTAGCATGTCCAATTGCAGTTTCTACAGAAAGAGTGTTTCAGAACGGCTCAATCAAAAGTAAGGTTCAACTCTGTTAGTTGAATGCACAGAAAAGAAAGAATTTTCACAGAATGCTACTGTGTAGTTTATATTTGAATATATTCCTTTTTCCACTATTACCCTCTTAGCGCTCCGAATGTCCACTTGCATTTTCTACAGAAAGAGTGTTCAGAACTGCGCAATCAAAAGTATGGTATAACTCTGTTAGCTTAATGAACATATCAGAAATAAGATTCACACAATGCTTCTTTGTAGTTTTTATTTGAAGATATTATTTTTCCCCATATAGGCCTCTTAGCGCTCAGAATGTCCAATTGCAGTTTCTACAGAAAGAGTGTTTCAGAAAGGCTCAATCAAAAGTCAGGTTCAACTCTGTTAGTTGAATGCACAGAACAGAAAGAAGTTTCATACAATGATTGTGTGTAGTTTATATTTGAACATATTCTTTTTTCCACTATTACCCACTTAGCGCTACGAATGTCCAGTTGCATTTTCTACAGACAGAGTGTTTCAAAACTGCTCAATCAAAAGTATGGTTTAACTATTTTAGCTGAATGCTCAGATCAGAAAGAAGTTTCACAGAATGCTTCTGTGTAGTTGATATTTGTATATATTCCTTTTTCCACTACTACTCTCTTAGCGCTCCAAATGTCCAGTTGCATTTTCTACAGAAAGAGTGTTCAGATCTGCTCAATCAAAAGTATGGTTTAACTCTGTTAGCTGAATGCACAGATCAGAAAGAAGTTTCACCGAATGATTCTGTGTAGTATATATTTGAAGACATTCCTTTTTCCACTATTACCCCCTTAGCGCTCGGAATCTCCACTTGCATTTTCTACAAAAAGAGTGTTTCATAACTGCTCAATCAAAAATATGTTTTATCTCTGTTAACTGAATTTACAGATCAGAAATAAGTTTCACAGAATGCATCTGTGTAGTTTTTATTTGAAGAGATTCTTTTTCCCAATGTAGGCCTCTTAGCGCTTAGCATGTCCAATTGCAGTTTCTACAGAAAGAGTGTTTCAGAACGGCTCAATCAAAAGTAAGGTTCAACTCTGTTAGTTGAATGCACAGAAAAGAAAGGATTTTCACAGAATGCTACTGTGTAGTTTATATTTGAATATATTCCTTTTTCCACTATTACCCTCTTAGCGCTCCGAATGTCCACTTGCATTTTCTACAGAAAGAGTGTTCAGCACTGCGCAATCAAAAGTATGGTTTAACTCTGTTAGCTTAATGAACATATCAGAAATAAGATTCACACAATGCTTCTGTGTAGTTTTTATTTGAAGATATTATTTTTCCCCATATAGGCCTCTTAGCGCTCAGAATGTCCAATTGCAGTTTCTACAGAAAGAGTGTTTCAGAAAGGCTCAATCAAAAGTAAGGTTCAACTCTGTTAGTTGAATGCACAGAACAGAAAGAAGTTTCATACAATGCTTCTGTGTAGTTTATATTTGAACATATTCTTTTTTCCACTATTACCCACTTAGCGCTACGAATGTCCAGTTGCATTTTCTACAGACAGAGTGTTTCAAAACTGCTCAATCAAAAGTATGGTTTAACTCTGTTAGCTGAATGCTCAAATCAGAAAGAAGTTTCACAGAATGCTTCTGTGTAGTTTATATTTGAATATATTCCTTTTTCCACTACTACTCTCTTAGCACTCCAAATGTCCAGTTGCATTTTCTGCAGAAAGAGTGTTCAGATCTGCTCAATCAAAAGTATGGTTTAACTCTGTTAGCTGAATGCATAAATCGGAAAGAAGTTTCACAGAATGATTCTGTGTAGTTTATATTTGGAGACATTCCTTTTTCCACTATTACCCTCTTAGCGCTCCGAATCTCCACTTGCATTTTCTACAGAAAGAGTGTTTCAGAACGGCTCAATCAAAACTAAGGTTCAACTCTTTTAGTTGAACAAACAGTACAGAAAGAAGTTTCACACAATTCTTCTGTGTAGTTTTTATTTGTAGACATTCTTTTTCCCAATATAGGCCTCTTAGCGCTCAGAATGTCCAATTGCAGTTTCTACAGAAAGAGTGTTTCAGAACGGCTCAATCAAAAGTAAGGTTCAACTCTGTTAGTTGAATGCACAGAACAGAAAGAAGTTTCATACAATGCTTCTGTGTAGTTTATATTTGAACATATTCTTTTTTCCACTATTACCCACTTAGCGCTACGAATGTCCAGTTGCATTTTCTACAGACAGAGTGTTTCAAAACTGCTCAATCAAAAGTATGGTTTAACTCTGTTAGCTGAATGCTCAGATCAGAAAGAAGTTTCACAGAATGTTTCTGTGTAGTTTATATTTGAATATATTCCTTTTTCCACTACTACGCTCTTAGCGCTCCAAATGTCCAGTTGCATTTTGTACAGAAAGAGTGTTCAGATCTGCTCAATCAAAAGTATGGTTTAACTCTGTTAGCTGAATGCGCAGATCAGAAAGAAGTTTCACCGAATGATTCTGTGTAGTTTATATTTGAAGACATTCCTTTTTCCAATATTACCCTCTTAGCGCTCCGAATCTCCACTTGTATTTTCTACAAAAAGAGTGTTTCATAACTGCTCAATCAAAAATATGTTTTATCTCTGTTAACTGAATTTACAGATCAGAAATAAGTTTCACAGAATGCATCTGTGTAGTTTTTATTTGAAGATATTCTTTTTCCCAAAGTAGGCCTCTTAGCGCTTAGCATGTCCAATTGCAGTTTCTACAGAAAGAGTGTTTCAGAACGGCTCAATCAAAAGTAAGGTTCAACTCTGTTAGTTGAATGCACAGAACAGAAAGAATTTTCACAGAATGCTACTGTGTAGTTTATATTTGAATATAGTCCTTTTTCCACTATTACCCTCTTAGCGCTCCGAATGTCCACTTGCATTTTCTACAGAAAGAGGGTTCAGCACTGCGCAATCAAAAGTATGGTTTAACTCTGTTAGCTTAATGAACATATCAGAAATAAGTTTCACACAATGCTTCTGTGTAGTTTTTATTTGAAGATATTATTTTTCCCAATAGAGGCCTCTTAGCGCTCAGAATGTCCAATTGCAGTTTCTACAGAAAGAGTGTTTCAGAAAGGCTCAATCAAAAGTAAGGTTCAACTCTGTTAGTTGAATGCACAGAACAGAAAGAAGTTTCATACAATGCTTCTGTGTAGTTTATATTTGAACATATTCTTTTTTCCACTATTACCCACTTAGCGCTACGAATGTCCAGTTGCATTTTCTACAGACAGAGTGTTTCAAAACTGCTCAATCAAAAGTATGGTTTAACTCTGTTAGCTGAATGCTCAGATGAGAAAGAAGTTTCACAGAATGCTTCTGTGTAGTTTATATTTGGATATATTCCTTTTTCCACTACTACTCTCTTAGCGCTCCAAATGTCCAGTTGCATTTTCTACAGAAAGAGTGTTCAGATCTGCTCAATCAAAAGTATGTTTTAACTCTGTTAGCTGAATGCACAGATCAGAAAGAAGTTTCACAGATGATTCTGTGTAGTTTATATTTGGAGACATTCCTTTTTCCACTATTACCCTCTTAGCGCTCCGAATCTCCACTTGCATTTTCTACAGAAAGAGTGTTTCAGAACGGCTCAATCAAAACTAAGGTTCAACTCTTTTAGTTGAACAAACAGAACAGAAAGAAGTTTCACACAATTCTTCTGTGTAGTTCTTATTTGTAGACATTCTTTTTCCCAATATAGGCCTCTTGGCGCTCAGAATGTCCAATTGCAGTTTCTACAGAAACAGTGTTTCAGAACGGCTCAATCAAAAGTAAGGTTGAACTCTGTTAGTTGAATGCACAGAACAGAAAGGAGTTTCATACAATGCTTCTGTGTAGTTTATAATTGAACATATTCTTTTTTCCACTATTACCCATTTAGCGCTACGAATGTCTAGTTGCATTTTCTACAGACAGAGTGTTTCAAAACTGCTCAATCAAATGTATGGTTTAACTCTGTTAGCTGAATGCTCAGATCAGAAAGAAGTTTCACAGAATGCTTCTGTGTAGTTTATATTTGAATATATTCCTTTTCCACTACTACGCTCTTAGCGCTCCAAATGTCCAGTTGCATTTTCTACAGAAAGAGTGTTCAGATCTGCTCAATCAAAAGTATGGTTTAACTCTGTTAGCTGAATGCACAGATCAGAAAGAAGTTTCACCGAATGATTCTGTGTAGTTTATATTTGAAGACATTCCTTTTTCCACTATTACCCTCTTAGCGCTCCGAATCTCCACTTGTATTTTCTACAAAAAGAGTGTTTCATAACTGCTCAATCAAAAATATGTTTTATCTCTGTTAACTGAATTTACAGATCAGAAATAAGTTTCACAGAATGCATCTGTGTAGTTTTTATTTGAAGATATTCTTTTTCCCAAAGTAGGCCTCTTAGCGCTTAGCATGTCCAATTGCAGTTTCTACAGAAAGAGTGTTTCAGAACGGCTCAATCAAAAGTAAGGTTCAACTCTGTTAGTTGAATGCACAGAACAGAAAGAATTTTCACAGAATGCTACTGTGTAGTTTATATTTGAATATAGTCCTTTTTCCACTATTACCCTCTTAGCGCTCCGAATGTCCACTTGCATTTTCTACAGAAAGAGGGTTCAGCACTGCGCAATCAAAAGTATGGTTTAACTCTGTTAGCTTAATGAACATATCGAAATAAGTTTCACACAATGCTTCTGTGTAGTTTTTATTTGAAGATATTATTTTTCCCAATAGAGGCCTCTTAGCGCTCAGAATGTCCAATTGCAGATTCTACAGAAAGAGTGTTTCAGAAAGGCTCAATCAAAAGTAAGGTTCAACTCTGTTAGTTGAATGCACAGAACAGAAAGAAGTTTCATACAATGATTCTGTATAGTTTATATTTGAATATATTCTTTTTTCCACTATTACCCACTTAGCGCTACGAATGTCCAGTTGCATTTTCTACAGACAGAGTGTTTCAAAACTGCTCAATCAAAAGTATGGTTTAACTCTGTTAGCTGAATGCTCAGATCAGAAAGAAGTTTCACAGAATGCTTCTGTGTAGTTTATATTTGAATATATTCCTTTTTCCACTACTACTCTCTTAGCGCTCCAAATGTCCAGTTGCATTTTCTACAGAAAGAGTGTTCAGATCTGCTCAATCAAAAGTATGGTTTATCTCTGTTAGCTGAATGCACAGATCGGATAGAAGTTTCACAGAATGATTCTGTGTAGTTTATATTTGGAGACATTCCTTTTTCCACTATTACCCTCTTAGCGCTCCGAATCTCCACTTGCATTTTCTACAGAAGGAGTGTTTCAGAACGGCTCAATCAAAACTAAGGTTCAACTCTTTTAGTTGAACAAACAGAACAGAAAGAAGTTTCACACAATTCTTCTGTGTAGTTTTTATTTGTAGACATTCTTTTTCCCAATATAGGCCTCTTAGCGCTCAGAATGTCCAATTGCAGTTTCTACAGAAAGAGTGTTTCAGAAGGGCTCAATCAAATGTAAGGTTCAACCCTGTTAGTTGAATGCACAGAACAGAAAGAAGTTTCATACAATGCTTCTGTGTAGTTTATATTTGAACATATTCTTTTTTCCACTATTACCCACTTAGCGCTACGAATGTCCAGTTGCATTTTCTACAGACAGAGTGTTTCAAAACTGCTCAATCAAAAGTATGGTTTAACTCTGTTAGCTGAATGCTCAGATCAGAAAGAAGTTTCACAGAATGCTTCTGTGTAGTTTATATTTGAATATATTCCTTTTTCCACTACTACGCTCTTAGCGCTCCAAATGTCCAGTTGCATTTTCTACAGAAAGAGTGTTCAGATCTGCTCAATCAAAAGTATGGTTTAACTCTGTTAGCTGAATGCACAGATCAGAAAGAAGATTCACCGAATGATTCTGTGTAGTTTATATTTGAAGACATTCCTTTTTCCACTATTACCCTCTTAGCGCTCCGAATCTCCACTTGTATTTTCTACAAAAAGAGTGTTTCATAACTGCTCAATCAAAAATATGTTTTATCTCTGTTAACTGAATTTACAGATCAGAAATAAGTTTCACAGAATGCATCTGTGTAGTTTTTATTTGAAGATATTCTTTTTCCCAAAGTAGGCCTCTTAGCGCTTAGCATGTCCAATTGCAGTTTCTACAGAAAGAGTGTTTCAGAACGGCTCAATCAAAGGTAAGGTTCAACTCTGTTAGTTGAATGCACAGAACAGAAAGAATTTTCACAGAATGCTACTGTGTAGTTTATATTTGAATATAGTCCTTTTTCCACTATTACCCTCTTAGCGCTCCGAATGTCCACTTGCATTTTCTACAGAAAGAGGGTTCAGCACTGCGCAATCAAAAGTATGGTTTAACTCTGTTAGCTTAATGAACATATCAGAAATAAGTTTCACACAATGCTTCTGTGTAGTTTTTATTTGAAGATATTATTTTTCCCAATAGAGGCCTCTTAGCGCTCAGAATGTCCAATTGCAGTTTCTACAGAAAGAGTGTTTCAGAAAGGCTCAATCAAAAGTAAGGTTCAACTCTGTTAGTTGAATGCACAGAACAGAAAGAAGTTTCATACAATGCTTCTGTGTAGTTTATATTTGAACATATTCTTTTTTCCACTATTACCCAGTTAGCGCTACGAATGTCCAGTTGCATTTTCTACAGACAGAGTGTTTCAAAACTGCTCAATCAAAAGTATGGTTTAACTCTGTTAGCTGAATGCTCAGATCAGAAAGAAGTTTCACAGAATGCTTCTGTGTAGTTTATATTTGGATATATTCCTTTTTCCACTACTACTCTCTTAGCGCTCCAAATGTCCAGTTGCATTTTCTACAGAAAGAGTGTTCAGATCTGCTCAATCAAAAGTATGGTTTAATTCTGTTAGCTGAATGCACAGATCAGAAAGAAGTTTCACAGAATGATTCTGTGTAGTTTATATTTGGAGACATTCCTTTTTCCACTATTACCCTCTTAGCGCTCCGAATCTCCACTTGCATTTTCTACAGAAAGAGTGTTTCAGAACTTCTCAATCAAAATTAAGGTTCAACTCTTTTAGTTGAACAAACAGAACAGAAAGAAGTTTCACACAATTCTTCTGTGTAGTTTTTATTTGTAGACATTCTTTTTCCCAATATAGGCCTCTTGGCGCTCAGAATGTCCAATTGCAGTTTCTACAGAAAGAGTGTTTCAGAAAGGCTCAATCAAAAGTCAGGTTCAACTCTGTTAGTTGAATGCACAGAACAGAAAGAAGTTTCATACAATGCTTCTGTGTAGTTTATATTTGAACATATTCTTTTTTCCACTATTACCCATTTAGCGCTACGAATGTCTAGTTGCATTTTCTACAGACAGAGTGTTTCAAAACTGCTCAATCAAATGTATGGTTTAACTCTGTTAGCTGAATGCTCAGATCAGAAAGAAGTTTCACAGAATGCTTCTGTGTAGTTTATATTTGAATATATTCCTTTTTCCACTACTACGCTCTTAGCGCTCCAAATGTCCAGTTGCATTTTCTACAGAAAGAGTGTTCAGATCTGCTCAATCAAAAGTATGGTTTAACTCTGTTAGCTGAATGCACAGATCAGAAAGAAGTTTCACAGAATGATTCTGTGTAGTTTATATTTGAACATATTCTTTTTTCCACTATTACCCACTTAGCGCTAAGAATGTCCAGTTGCATTTTCTACAGACAGAGTGTTTCAAAACTGCTCAATCAAAAGTATGGTTTAACTCTGTTAGCTGAATGCTCAGATCAGAAAGAAGTTTCACAGAATGCTTCTGTGTAGTTTATATTTGAATATATTCCTTTTTCCACTACTACGCTCTTAGCGCTCCAAATGTCCAGTTGCATTTTCTACAGAAAGAGTGTTCAGATCTGCTCAATCAAAAGTATGGTTTAACTCTGTTTGCTGAATGCACAGATCAGAAAGAAGTTTCACCGAATGATTCTGTGTAGTTTATATTTGAAGACATTCCTTTTTCCACTATTACCCTCTTAGCGCTCCGAATCTCCACTTGCATTTTCTACAAAAAGAGTGTTTCATAACTGCTCAATCAAAAATATGTTTTATCTCTGTTAACTGAATTTACAGATCAGAAATAAGTTTCACAGAATGCATCTGTGTAGTTATTATTTGAAGTTATTCTTTTTCACAATGTAGGCCTCTTAGCGCTTAGCATGTCCAATTGCAGTTTCTACAGAAAGAGTGTTTCAGAACGGCTCAATCAAAAGTAAGGTTCAACTCTGTTAGTTGAATGCACAGAACAGAAAGAATTTTCACACAATGCTACTGTGTAGTTTATATTTGAATATAGTCCTTTTTCCACTATTACCCTCTTAGCGCTCCGAATGTCCACTTGCATTTTCTACAGAAAGAGGGTTCAGCACTGCGCAATCAAAAGTATGGTTTAACTCTGTTAGCTTAATGAACATATCAGAAATAAGTTTCACACAATGCTTCTGTGTAGTTTTTATTTGAAGATATTATTTTTCCCAATAGAGGCCTCTTAGCGCTCAGAATGTCCAATTGCAGTTTCTACAGAAAGAGTGTTTCAGAAAGGCTCAATCAAAAGTAAGGTTCAACTCTGTTAGTTGAATGCACAGAACAGAAAGAAGTTTCATACAATGCTTCTGTGTAGTTTATATTTGAACATATTCTTTTTTCCACTATTACCCACTTAGCGCTACGAATGTCCAGTTGCATTTTCTACAGACAGAGTGTTTCAAAACTGCTCAATCAAAAGTATGGTTTAACTCTGTTAGCTGAATGCTCAGATCAGAAAGAAGTTTCACAGAATGCTTCTGTGTAGTTTATATTTGGATATATTCCTTTTTCCACTACTACTCTCTTAGCGCTCCAAATGTCCAGTTGCATTTTCTACAGAAAGAGTGTTCAGATCTGCTCAATCAAAAGTATGGTTTAACTCTGTTAGCTGAATGCACAGATCAGAAAGAAGTTTCACAGAATGATTCTGTGTAGTTTATATTTGGAGACATTCCTTTTTCCACTATTACCCTCTTAGCGCTCCGAATCTCCACTTGCATTTTCTACAGAAAGAGTGTTTCAGAACGGCTCAATCAAAACTAAGGTTCAACTCTTTTAGTTGAACAAACAGAACAGAAAGAAGTTTCACACAATTCTTCTGTGTAGTTTTTATTTGTAGACATTCTTTTTCCCAATATAGGCCTCTTGGCGCTCAGAATGTCCAATTGCAGTTTCTACAGAAAGAGTGTTTCAGAACGGCTCAATCAAAAGTAAGGTTGAACTCTGTTAGTTGAATGCACAGAACAGAAAGAAGTTTCATACAATGCTTCTGTGTAGTTTATATTTGAACATATTCTTTTTTCCACTATTACCCATTTAGCGCTACGAATGTCTAGTTGCATTTTCTACAGACAGAGTGTTTCAAAACTGCTCAATCAAATGTATGGTTTAACTCTGTTAGCTGAATGCTCAGATCAGAAAGAAGTTTCACAGAATGCTTCTGTGTAGTTTATATTTGAATATATTCCTTTTTCCACTACTACGCTCTTAGCGCTCCAAATGTCCAGTTGCATTTTCTACAGAAAGAGTGTTCAGATCTGCTCAATCAAAAGTATGGTTTAACTCTGTTAGCTGAATGCACAGATCAGAAAGAAGTTTCACCGAATGATTCTGTGTAGTTTATATTTGAAGACATTCCTTTTTCCACTATTACCCCCTTAGCGCTCGGAATCTCCACTTGCATTTTCTACAAAAAGAGTGTTTCATAACTGCTCAATCAAAAATATGTTTTATCTCTGTTAACTGAATTTACAGATCAGAAATAAGTTTCACAGAATGCATCTGTGTAGTTTTTATTTGAAGAGATTCTTTTTTCCAGTGTAGGCCTCTTAGCGCTTAGCATGTCCAATTGCAGTTTCTACAGAAAGAGTGTTTCAGAACGGCTCAATCAAAAGTAAGGTTCAACTCTGTTAGTTGAATGCACAGAAGAGAAAGAATTTTCACAGAATGCTACTGTGTAGTTTATATTTGAATATATTCCTTTTTCCACTATTACCCTCTTAGCGCTCCGAATGTCCACTTGCATTTTCTACAGAAAGAGTGTTCAGAACTGCGCAATCAAAAGTATGGTTTAACTCTGTTAGCTTAATGAACATATCAGAAATAAGATTCACACAATGCTTCTTTGTAGTTTTTATTTGAAGATATTATTTTTCCCCATATAGGCCTCTTAGCGCTCAGAATGTCCAATTGCAGTTTCTACAGAAAGAGTGTTTCAGAAAGGCTCAATCAAAAGTCAGGTTCAACTCTGTTAGTTGAATGCACAGAACAGAAAGAAGTTTCATACAATGATTCTGTGTAGTTTATATTTGAACATATTCTTTTTTCCACTATTACCCACTTAGCGCTACGAATGTCCAGTTGCATTTTCTACAGACAGAGTGTTTCAAAACTGCTCAATCAAAAGTATGGTTTAACTCTTTTAGCTGAATGCTCAGATCAGAAAGAAGTTTCACAGAATGCTTCTGTGTAGTTGATATTTGTATATATTCCTTTTTCCACTACTACTCTCTTAGCGCTCCAAATGTCCAGTTGCATTTTCTACAGAAAGAGTGTTCAGATCTGCTCAATCAAAAGTATGGTTTAACTCTGTTAGCTGAATGCACAGATCAGAAAGAAGTTTCACCGAATGATTCTGTGTAGTATATATTTGAAGACATTCCTTTTTCCACTATTACCCCCTTAGCGCTCGGAATCTCCACTTGCATTTTCTACAAAAAGAGTGTTTCATAACTGCTCAATCAAAAATATGTTTTATCTCTGTTAACTGAATTTACAGATCAGAAATAAGTTTCACAGAATGCATCTGTGTAGTTTTTATTTGAAGAGATTCTTTTTCCCAATGTAGGCCTCTTAGCGCTTAGCATGTCCAATTGCAGTTTCTACAGAAAGAGTGTTTCAGAACGGCTCAATCAAAAGTAAGGTTCAACTCTGTTAGTTGAATGCACAGAAAAGAAAGAATTTTCACAGAATGCTACTGTGTAGTTTATATTTGAATATATTCCTTTTTCCACTATTACCCTCTTAGCGCTCCGAATGTCCACTTGCATTTTCTACAGAAAGAGGGTTCAGCACTGCGCAATCAAAAGTATGGTTTAACTCTGTTAGCTTAATGAACATATCAGAAATAAGATTCACACAATGCTTCTGTGTAGTTTTTATTTGAAGATATTATTTTTCCCCATATAGGCCTCTTAGCGCTCAGAATGTCCAATTGCAGTTTCTACAGAAAGAGTGTTTCAGAAAGGCTCAATCAAAAGTAAGGTTCAACTCTGTTAGTTGAATGCACAGAACAGAAAGAAGTTTCATACAATGCTTCTGTGTAGTTTATATTTGAACATATTCTTTTTTCCACTATTACCCACTTAGCGCTACGAATGTCCAGTTGCATTTTCTACAGACAGAGTGTTTCAAAACTGCTCAATCAAAAGTATGGTTTAACTCTGTTAGCTGAATGCTCAAATCAGAAAGAAGTTTCACAGAAGGCTTCTGTGTAGTTTATATTTGAATATATTCCTTTTTCCACTACTACTCTCTTAGCACTCCAAATGTCCAGTTGCATTTTCTACAGAAAGAGTGTTCAGATCTGCTCAATCAAAAGTATGGTTTAACTCTGTTAGCTGAATGCATAAATCGGAAAGAAGTTTCACAGAATGATTCTGTGTAGTTTATATTTGGAGACATTCCTTTTTCCACTATTACCCTCTTAGCGCTCCGAATCTCCACTTGCATTTTCTACAGAAAGAGTGTTTCAGAACGGCTCAATCAAAACTAAGGTTCAACTCTTTTAGTTGAACAAACAGTACAGAAAGAAGTTTCACAAAATTCTTCTGTGTAGTTTTTATTTGTAGACATTCTTTTTCCCAATATAGGCCTCTTAGCGCTCAGAATGTCCAATTGCAGTTTCTACAGAAAGAGTGTTTCAGAACGGCTCAATCAAAAGTAAGGTTCAACTCTGTTAGTTGAATGCACAGAACAGAAAGAAGTTTCATACAATGCTTCTGTGTAGTTTATATTTGAACATATTCTTTTTTCCACTATTACCCACTTAGCGCTACGAATGTCCAGTTGCATTTTCTACAGACAGAGTGTTTCAAAACTGCTCAATCAAAAGTATGGTTTAACTCTGTTAGCTGAATGCTCAGATCAAAAAGAAGTTTCACAGAATGCTTCTGTGTAGTTTATATTTGAATATATTCCTTTTTCCACTACTACGCTCTTAGCGCTCCAAATGTCCAGTTGCATTTTGTACAGAAAGAGTGTTCAGATCTGCTCAATCAAAAGTATGGTTTAACTCTGTTAGCTGAATGCGCAGATCAGAAAGAAGTTTCACCGAATGATTCTGTGTAGTTTATATTTGAAGACATTCCTTTTTCCACTATTACCCTCTTAGCGCTCCGAATCTCCACTTGTATTTTCTACAAAAAGAGTGTTTCATAACTGCTCAATCAAAAATATGTTTTATCTCTGTTAACTGAATTTACAGATCAGAAATAAGTTTCACAGAATGCATCTGTGTAGTTTTTATTTGAAGATATTCTTTTTCCCAAAGTAGGCCTCTTAGCGCTTAGCATGTCCAATTGCAGTTTCTACAGAAAGAGTGTTTCAGAACGGCTCAATCAAAAGTAAGGTTCAACTCTGTTAGTTGAATGCACAGAACAGAAAGAATTTTCACAGAATGCTACTGTGTAGTTTATATTTGAATATAGTCCTTTTTCCACTATTACCCTCTTAGCGCTCCGAATGTCCACTTGCATTTTCTACAGAAAGAGGGTTCAGCACTGCGCAATCAAAAGTATGGTTTAACTCTGTTAGCTTAATGAACATATCAGAAATAAGTTTCACACAATGCTTCTGTGTAGTTTTTATTTGAAGATATTATTTTTCCCAATAGAGGCCTCTTAGCGCTCAGAATGTCCAATTGCAGTTTCTACAGAAAGAGTGTTTCAGAAAGGCTCAATCAAAAGTAAGGTTCAACTCTGTTAGTTGAATGCACAGAACAGAAAGAAGTTTCATACAATGCTTCTGTGTAGTTTATATTTGAACATATTCTTTTTTCCACTATTACCCACTTAGCGCTACGAATGTCCAGTTGCATTTTCTACAGACAGAGTGTTTCAAAACTGCTCAATCAAAAGTATGGTTTAACTCTGTTAGCTGAATGCACAGATCGGAAAGAAGTTTCACCGAATGATTCTGTGTAGTATATATTTGAAGACATTCCTTTTTCCACTATTACCCTCTTAGCGCTCGGAATCTCCACTTGCATTTTCTACAAAAAGAGTGTTTCATAACTGCTCAATCAAAAATATGTTTTATCTCTGTTAACTGAATTTACAGATCAGAAATAAGTTTCACAGAATGCATCTGTGTAGTTTTTATTTGAAGAGATTTTTTTTCCCAATGTAGGCCTCTTAGCGCTTAGCATGTCCAATTGCAGTTTCTACAGAAAGAGTGTTTCAGAACGGCTCAATCAAAAGTAAGGTTCAACTCTGTTAGTTGAATGCACAGAAAAGAAAGAATTTTCACAGAATGCTACTGTGTAGTTTATATTTGAATATATTCCTTTTTCCACTATTACCCTCTTAGCGCTCCGAATGTCCACTTGCATTTTCTACAGAAAGAGTGTTCAGAACTGCGCAATCAAAAGTATGGTTTAACTCTGTTAGCTTAATGAACATATCAGAAATAAGATTCACACAATGCTTCTCTGTAGTTTTTATTTGAAGATATTATTTTTCCCCATAGAGGCCTCTTAGCGCTCAGAATGTCCAATTGCAGTTTCTACAGAAAGAGTGTTTCAGAAAGGCTCAATCAAAAGTAAGGTTCAACTCTGTTAGTTGAATGCACAGAACAGAAAGAAGTTTCATACAATGCTTCTGTGTAGTTTATATTTGAACATATTCTTTTTTCCACTATTACCCACTTAGCGCTACGAATGTCCAGTTGCATTTTCTACAGACAGAGTGTTTCAAAACTGCTCAATCAAAAGTATGGTTTAACTCTGTTAGCTGAATGCTCAAATCAGAAAGAAGTTTCACAGAATGCTTCTGTGTAGTTTATATTTGAATATATTCCTTTTTCCACTACTACTCTCTTAGCGCTCCAAATGTCCAGTTGCATTTTCTACAGAAAGAGTGTTCAGATCTGCTCAATCAAAAGTATGGTTTAACTCTGTTAGCTGAATGCACAGATCGGAAAGAAGTTTCACAGAATGATTCTGTGTAGTTTATATTTGGAGACATTCCTTTTTCCACTATTACCCTCTTAGCGCTCCGAATCTCCACTTGCATTTTCTACAGAAAGAGTGTTTCAGAACGGCTCAATCAAAACTAAGGTTCAACTCTTTTAGTTGAACAAACAGTACAGAAAGAAGTTTCACACAATTCTTCTGTGTAGTTTTTATTTGTAGACATTCTTTTTCCCAATATAGGCCTCTTAGCGCTCAGAATGTCCAATTGCAGTTTCTACAGAAAGAGTGTTTCAGAACGGCTCAATCAAAAGTAAGGTTCAACTCTGTTAGTTGGATGCACAGAACAGAAAGAAGTTTCATACAATGCTTCTGTGTAGTTTATATTTGAACATATTCTTTTTTCCACTATTACCCACTTAGCGCTACGAATGTCCAGTTGCATTTTCTACAGACAGAGTGTTTCAAAACTGCTCAATCAAAAGTATGGTTTAACTCTGTTAGCTGAATGCTCAGATCAGAAAGAAGTTTCACAGAATGCTTCTGTGTATTTATATTTGAATATATTACTTTTTCCACTACTACGCTCTTAGCGCTCCAAATGTCCAGTTGCATTTTCTACAGAAAGAGTGTTCAGATCTGCTCAATCAAAAGTATGGTTTAACTCTGTTAGCTGAATGCGCAGATCAGAAAGAAGTTTCACCGAATGATTCTGTGTAGTTTATATTTGAAGACATTCTTTTTTCCACTATTACCCTCTTAGCGCTCCGAATCTCCACTTGTATTTTCTACAAAAAGAGTGTTTCATAACTGCTCAATCAAAAATATGTTTTATCTCTGTTAACTGAATTTACAGATCAGAAATAAGTTTCACAGAATGCATCTGTGTAGTTTTTATTTGAAGATATTCTTTTTCCCAAAGTAGGCCTCTTAGCGCTTAGCATGTCCAATTGCAGTTTCTACAGAAAGAGTGTTTCAGAACGGCTCAATCAAAAGTAAGGTTCAACTCTGTTAGTTGAATGCACAGAACAGAAAGAATTTTCACAGAATGCTACTGTGTAGTTTATATTTGAATATAGTCCTTTTTCCACTATTACCCTCTTAGCGCTCCGAATGTCCACTTGCATTTTCTACAGAAAGAGGGTTCAGCACTGCGCAATCAAAAGTATGGTTTAACTCTGTTAGCTTAATGAACATATCAGAAATAAGTTTCACACAATGCTTCCCTGTAGTTTTTATTTGAAGATATTATTTTTCCCAATAGAGGCCTCTTAGCGCTCAGAATGTCCAATTGCAGTTTCTACAGAAAGAGTGTTTCAGAAAGGCTCAATCAAAAGTAAGGTTCAACTCTGTTAGTTGAATGCACAGAACAGAAAGAAGTTTCATACAATGCTTCTGTGTAGTTTATATTTGTACATATTCTTTTTTCCACTATTACCCACTTAGCGCTACGAATGTCCAGTTGCATTTTCTACAGACAGAGTGTTTCAAAACTGCTCAATCAAAAGTATGGTTTAACTCTGTTAGCTGAATGCTCAGATCAGAAAGAAGTTTCACAGAATGCTTCTGTGTAGTTTATATTTGGATATATTACTTTTTCCACTACTACTCTCTTAGCGCTCCAAATGTCCAGTTGCATTTTCTACAGAAAGAGTGTTCAGATCTGCTCAATCAAAAGTATGGTTTAACTCTGTTAGCTGAATGCACAGATCAGAAAGAAGTTTCACAGAATGATTCTGTGTAGTTTATATTTGGAGACATTCCTTTTTCCACTATTACCCTCTTAGCGCTCCGAATCTCCACTTGCATTTTCTACAGAAAGAGTGTTTCAGAACGGCTCAATCAAAACTAAGGTTCAACTCTTTTAGTTGAACAAACAGAAGAGAAAGAAGTTTCACACAATTCTTCTGTGTAGTTTTTATTTGTAGACATTCTTTTTCCCAATATAGGCCTCTTGGCGCTCAGAATGTCCAATTGCAGTTTCTACAGAAAGAGTGTTTCAGAACGGCTCAATCAAAAGTAAGGTTGAACTCTGTTAGTTGAATGCACAGAACAGAAAGAAGTTTCATACAATGCTCTTGTGTAGTTTATATTTGAACATATTCTTTTTTCCACTATTACCCATTTAGCGCTACGAATGTCTAGTTGCATTTTCTACAGACAGAGTGTTTCAAAACTGCTCAATCAAATGTATGGTTTAACTCTGTTAGCTGTATGCTCAGATCAGAAAGAAGTTTCACAGAATGCTTCTGTGTAGTTTATATTTGAATATATTCCTTTTTCCACTACTACGCTCTTAGCGCTCCAAATGTCCAGTTGCATTTTCTACAGAAAGAGTGTTCAGATCTGCTCAATCAAAAGTATGGTTTAACTCTGTTAGCTGAATGCACAGATCAGAAAGAAGTTTCACCGAATGATTCTGTGTAGTTTATATTTGAAGACATTCCTTTTTCCACTATTACCCCCTTAGCGCTCGGAATCTCCACTTGCATTTTCTACAAAAAGAGTGTTTCATAACTGCTCAATCAAAAATATGTTTTATCTCTGTTAACTGAATTTACAGATCAGAAATAAGTTTCACAGAATGCATCTGTGTAGTTTTTATTTGAAGAGATTCTTTTTCCCAATGTAGGCCTCTTAGCGCTTAGCATGTCCAATTGCAGTTTCTACAGAAAGAGTGTTTCAGAACGGCTCAATCAAAAGTAAGGTTCAACTCTGTTAGTTGAATGCACAGAAAAGAAAGAATTTTCACAGAATGCTACTGTGTAGTTTATATTTGAATATATTCATTTTTCCACTATTACCTTCTTAGCGCTCCGAATGTCCACTTGCATTTTCTACAGAAAGAGTGTTCAGAACTGCGCAATCAAAAGTATGGTTTAACTCTGTTAGCTTAATGAACATATCAGAAATAAGATTCCCACAATGCTTCTTTGTAGTTTTTATTTGAAGATATTATTTTTCCCCATATAGGCCTCTTAGCGCTCAGAATGTCCAATTGCAGTTTCTACAGAAAGAGTGTTTCAGAAAGGCTCAATCAAAAGTCAGGTTCAACTCTGTTAGTTGAATGCACAGAACAGAAAGAAGTTTCATACAATGCTTCTGTGTAGTTTATATTTGAACATATTCTTTTTTCCACTATTACCCACTTAGCGCTACGAATGTGCAGTTGCATTTTCTACAGACAGAGTGTTTCAAAACTGCTCAATCAAAAGTATGGTTTAACTGTTTTAGCTGAATGCTCAGATCAGAAAGAAGTTTCACAGAATGCTTCTGTGTAGTTGATATTTGAATATATTCCTTTTTCCACTACTACTCTCTTAGCGCTCCAAATGTCCAGTTGCATTTTCTACAGAAAGAGTGTTCAGATCTGCTCAATCAAAAGTATGGTTTAACTCTGTTAGCTGAATGCACAGATCGGAAATAAGTTTCACCGAATGATTCTGTGTAGTATATATTTGAAGACATTCCTTTTTCCACTATTACCCTCTTAGCGCTCGGAATCTCCACTTGCATTTTCTACAAAAAGAGTGTTTCATAACTGCTCAATCAAAAATATGTTTTATCTCTGTTAACTGAATTTACAGATCAGAAATAAGTTTCACAGAATGCATCTGTGTAGTTTTTATTTGAAGAGATTCTTTTTCCTAATGTAGGCCTCTTAGCGCTTAGCATGTCCAATTGCAGTTTCTACAGAAAGAGTGTTTCAGAACGGCTCAATCAAAAGTAAGGTTCAACTCTGTTAGTTGAATGCACAGAAAAGAAATAATTTTCACAGAATGCTACTGTGTAGTTTATATTTGAATATATTCCTTTTTCCACTATTACCCTCTTAACGCTCCGAATGTCCACTTGCATTTTCTACAGAAAGAGTGTTCAGAACTGCGCAATCAAAAGTATGGTTTAACTCTGTTAGCTTAATGAACATATCAGAAATAAGATTCACACAATGCTTCTGTGTAGTTTTTATTTGAAGATATTATTTTTCCCCATATAGGCCTCTTAGCGCTCAGAATGTCCAATTGCAGTTTCTACAGAAAGAGTGTTTCAGAAAGGCTCAATCAAAAGTAAGGTTCAACTCTGTTAGTTGAATGCACAGAACAGAAAGTAGTTTCATACAATGCTTCTGTGTAGTTTATATTTGAACATATTCTTTTTTCCACTATTACCCACTTAGCGCTACGAATGTCCAGTTGCATTTTCTACAGACAGAGTGTTTCAAAACTGCTCAATCAAAAGTATGGTTTAACTCTGTTAGCTGAATGCTCAAATCAGAAAAAAGTTTCACAGAATGCTTCTGTGTAGTTTATATTTGAATATATTCCTTTTTCCACTACTACTCTCTTAGCGCTCCAAATGTCCAGTTGCATTTTCTACAGAAAGAGTGTTCAGATCTGCTCAATCAAAAGTATGGTTTAACTCTGTTAGCTGAATGCACAGATCGGAAAGAAGTTTCACAGAATGATTCTGTGTAGTTTATATTTGGAGACATTCCTTTTTCCACTATTACCCTCTTAGCGCTCCGAATCTCCACTTGCATTTTCTACAGAAAGAGTGTTTCAGAACGGCTCAATCAAAACAAAAGTTCAACTCTTTTAGTTGAACAAACAGTACAGAAAGAAGTTTCACACAATTTTTCTGTGTAGTTTTTATTTGTAGACATTCTTTTTCCCAATATAGGCCTCTTAGCGCTCAGAATGTCCAATTGCAGTTTCTACAGAAAGAGTGTTTCAGAACGGCTCAATCAAAAGTAAGGTTCAACTCTGTTAGTTGAATGCACAGAACAGAAAGAAGTTTCATACAATGCTTCTGTGTAGTTTATATTTGAACATATTCTTTTTTCCACTATTACCCACTTAGCGCTACGAATGTCCAGTTGCATTTTCTACAGACAGAGTGTTTCAAAACTGCTCAATCAAAAGTATGGTTTAACTCTGTTAGCTGAATGCTCAGATCAGAAAGAAGTTTCACAGAATGCTTCTGTGTAGTTTATATTTGAATATATTCCTTTTTCCACTACTACGCTCTTAGCGCTCCAACTATCCAGTTGCATTTTCTACAGAAAGAGTGTTCAGATCTGCTCAATCAAAAGTATGGTTTAACTCTGTTAGCTGAATTCGCAGATGAGAAAGAAATTTCACCGAATGATTCTGTGTAGTTTATATTTGAAGACATTCCTTTTTCCACTATTACCCTCTTAGCGCTCCGAATCTCCACTTGTATTTTCTACAAAAAGAGTGTTTCATAACTGCTCAATCAAAAATATGTTTTATCTCTGTTAACTGAATTTACAGATCAGAAATAAGTTTCACAGAATGCATCTGTGTAGTTTTTATTTGAAGATATTCTTTTTCCCAAAGTAGGCCTCTTAGCGCTTAGCATGTCCAATTGCAGTTTCTACAGAAAGAGTGTTTCAGAACGGCTCAATCAAAAGTAAGGTTCAACTCTGTTAGTTGAATGCACAGAACAGAAAGAATTTTCACAGAATGCTACTGTGTAGTTTATATTTGAATATAGTCCTTTTTCCACTATTACCCTCTTAGCGCTCCGAATGTCCACTTGCATTTTCTACAGAAAGAGGGTTCAGCACTGCGCAATCAAAAGTATGGTTTAACTCTGTTAGCTTAATGAACATATCAGAAATAAGTTTCACACAATGCTTCTGTGTAGTTTTTATTTGAAGATATTATTTTTCCCAATAGAGGCCTCTTAGCGCTCAGAATGTCCAATTGCAGTTTCTACAGAAAGTGTGTTTCAGAAAGGCTCAATCAAAAGTAAGGTTCAACTCTGTTAGTTGAATGCACAGAACAGAAAGAAGTTTCATACAATGCTTCTGTGTAGTTTATATTTGAACATATTCTTTTTTCCACTATTACCCACTTAGCGCTACGAATGTCCAGTTGCATTTTCTACAGACAGAGTGTTTCAAAACTGCTCAATCAAAAGTATGGTTTAACTCTGTTAGCTGAATGCTCAAATCAGAAAGAAGTTTCACAGAATGCTTCTGTGTAGTTTATATTTGAATATATTCCTTTTTCCACTACTACTCTCTTAGCGCTCCAAATGTCCAGTTGCATTTTCTACAGAAAGAGTGTTCAGATCTGCTCAATCAAAAGTATGGTTTAACTCTGTTAGCTGAATGCACAGATCGGAAAGAAGTTTCACAGAATGATTCTGTGTAGTTTATATTTGGAGACATTCCTTTTTCCACTATTACCCTCTTAGCGCTCCGAATATCCACTTGCATTTTCTACAGAAAGAGTGTTTCAGAACGGCTCAATCAAAACTAAGGTTCAACTCTTTTAGTTGAACAAACAGTACAGAAAGAAGTTTCACACAATTCTTCTGTGTAGTTTTTATTTGTAGACATTCTTTTTCCCAATATAGGCCTCTTAGCGCTCAGAATGTCCAATTGCAGTTTCTACAGAAAGAGTGTTTCAGAACGGCTCAATCAAAAGTAAGGTTCAACTCTGTTAGTTGAATGCACAGAACAGAAAGAAGTTTCATACAATGCTTCTGTGTAGTTTATATTTGAACATATTATTTTTTCCACTATTACCCATTTAGCGCTACGAATGTCTAGTTGCATTTTCTACAGACAGAGTGTTTCAAAACTGCTCAATCAAATGTATGGTTTAACTCTGTTAGCTGAATGCTCAGATCAGAAAGAAGTTTCACAGAATGCTTCTGTGTAGTTTATATTTGAATATATTCCTTTTTCCACTACTACGCTCTTAGCGCTCCAAATGTCCAGTTGCATTTTCTACAGAAAGAGTGTTCAGATCTGCTCAATCAAAAGTATGGTTTAACTCTGTTAGCTGAATGCACAGATCAGAAAGAAGTTTCACCGAATGATTCTGTGTAGTTTATATTTGAAGACATTCCTTTTTCCACTATTACCACCTTAGCGCTCGGAATCTCCACTTGCATTTTCTACAAAAAGAGTGTTTCATAACTGCTCAATCAAAAATATGTTTTATCTCTGTTAACTGAATTTACAGATCAGAAATAAGTTTCACAGAATGCATCTGTGTAGTTTTTATTTGAAGAGATTCTTTTTCCCAATGTAGGCCTCTTAGCGCTTAGCATGTCCTATTGCAGTTTCTACAGAAAGAGTGTTTCAGAACGGCTCAATCAAAAGTAAGGTTCAACTCTGTTAGTTGAATGCACAGAAAAGAAAGAATTTTCACAGAATGCTACTGTGTAGTTTATATTTGAATATATTCATTTTTCCACTATTACCCTCTTAGCGCTCCGAATGTCCACTTGCATTTTCTACAGAAAGAGTGTTCAGAACTGCGCAATCAAAAGTATGGTTTAACTCTGTTAGCTTAATGAACATATCAGAAATAAGATTCACACAATGCTTCTTTGTAGTTTTTATTTGAAGATATTATTTTTCCCCATATAGGCCTCTTAGCGCTCAGAATGTCCAATTGCAGTTTCTACAGAAAGAGTGTTTCAGAAAGGCTCAATCAAAAGTCAGGTTCAACTCTGTTAGTTGAATGCACAGAACAGAAAGAAGTTTCATACAATGCTTCTGTGTAGTTTATATTTGAACATATTCTTTTTTCCACTATTACCCACTTAGCGCTACGAATGTCCAGTTGCATTTTCTACAGACAGAGTTTTTCAAAACTGCTCAATCAAAAGTATGGTTTAACTCTTTTAGCTGAATGCTCAGATCAGAAAGAAGTTTCACAGAATGCTTCTGTGTAGTTGATATTTGAATATATTCCTTTTTCCACTACTACTCTCTTAGCGCTCCAAATGTCCAGTTGCATTTTCTACAGAAAGAGTGTTCAGATCTGCTCAATCAAAAGTATGGTTTAACTCTGTTAGCTGAATGCACAGATCGGAAATAAGTTTCACCGAATGATTCTGTGTAGTATATATTTGAAGACATTCCTTTTTCCACTATTACCCTCTTAGCGCTCGGAATCTCCACTTGCATTTTCTACAAAAAGAGTGTTTCATAACTGCTCAATCAAAAATATGTTTTATCTCTGTTAACTGAATTTACAGATCAGAAATAAGTTTCACAGAATGCATCTGTGTAGTTTTTATTTGAAGAGATTCTTTTTCCTAATGTAGGCCTCTTAGCGCTTAGCATGTCCAATTGCAGTTTCTACAGAAAGAGTGTTTCAGAACGGCTCAATCAAAAGTAAGGTTCAACTCTGTTAGTTGAATGCACAGAAAAGAAATAATTTTCACAGAATGCTACTGTGTAGTTTATATTTGAATATATTCCTTTTTCCACTATTACCCTCTTAACGCTCCGAATGTCCACTTGCATTTTCTACAGAAAGAGTGTTCAGAACTGCGCAATCAAAAGTATGGTTTAACTCTGTTAGCTTAATGAACATATCAGAAATAAGATTCACACAATGCTTCTGTGTAGTTTTTATTTGAAGATATTATTTTTCCCCATATAGGCCTCTTAGCGCTCAGAATGTCCAATTGCAGTTTCTACAGAAAGAGTGTTTCAGAAAGGCTCAATCAAAAGTAAGGTTCAACTCTGTTAGTTGAATGCACAGAACAGAAAGAAGTTTCATACAATGCTTCTGTGTAGTTTATATTTGAACATATTCTTTTTTCCACTATTACCCACTTAGCGCTACGAATGTCCAGTTGCATTTTCTACAGACAGAGTGTTTCAAAACTGCTCAATCAAAAGTATGGTTTAACTCTGTTAGCTGAATGCTCAAATCAGAAAAAAGTTTCACAGAATGCTTCTGTGTAGTTTATATTTGAATATATTCCTTTTTCCACTACTACTCTCTTAGCGCTCCAAATGTCCAGTTGCATTTTCTACAGAAAGAGTGTTCAGATCTGCTCAATCAAAAGTATGGTTTAACTCTGTTAGCTGAATGCACAGATCGGAAAGAAGTTTCACAGAATGATTCTGTGTAGTTTATATTTGGAGACATTCCTTTTTCCACTATTACCCTCTTAGCGCTCCGAATCTCCACTTGCATTTTCTACAGAAAGAGTGTTTCAGAACGGCTCAATCAAAACAAAGGTTCAACTCTTTTAGTTGAACAAACAGTACAGAAAGAAGTTTCACACAATTTTTCTGTGTAGTTTTTATTTGTAGACATTCTTTTTCCCAATATAGGCCTCTTAGCGCTCAGAATGTCCAATTGCAGTTTCTACAGAAAGAGTGTTTCAGAACGGCTCAATCAAAAGTAAGGTTCAACTCTGTTAGTTGAATGCACAGAACAGAAAGAAGTTTCATACAATGCTTCTGTGTAGTTTATATTTGAACATATTCTTTTTTCCACTATTACCCACTTAGCGCTACGAATGTCCAGTTGCATTTTCTACAGACAGAGTGTTTCAAAACTGCTCAATCAAAAGTATGGTTTAACTCTGTTAGCTGAATGCTCAGATCAGAAAGAAGTTTCACAGAATGCTTCTGTGTAGTTTATATTTGAATATATTCCTTTTTCCACTACTACGCTCTTAGCGCTCCAACTATCCAGTTGCATTTTCTACAGAAAGAGTGTTCAGATCTGCTCAATCAAAAGTATGGTTTAACTCTGTTAGCTGAATTCGCAGATCAGAAAGAAATTTCACCGAATGATTCTGTGT
The DNA here is from genome assembly GCF_028878055.3 of Symphalangus syndactylus. Taxonomy (NCBI): domain Eukaryota; kingdom Metazoa; phylum Chordata; class Mammalia; order Primates; family Hylobatidae; genus Symphalangus; species Symphalangus syndactylus. The sequence goes on from NC_072439.2 coordinate 1,715,894, forward strand.
AGTTTATATTTGAAGACATTCCTTTTTCCACTATTACCCTCTTAGCGCTCCGAATCTCCACTTGTATTTTCTACAAAAAGAGTGTTTCATAACTGCTCAATCAAAAATATGTTTTATCTCTGTTAACTGAATTTACAGATCAGAAATAAGTTTCACAGAATGCATCTGTGTAGTTTTTATTTGAAGATATTCTTTTTCCCAAAGTAGGCCTCTTAGCGCTTAGCATGTCCAATTGCAGTTTCTACAGAAAGAGTGTTTCAGAACGGCTCAATCAAAAGTAAGGTTCAACTCTGTTAGTTGAATGCACAGAACAGAAAGAATTTTCACAGAATGCTACTGTGTAGTTTATATTTGAATATAGTCCTTTTTCCACTATTACCCTCTTAGCGCTCCGAATGTCCACTTGCATTTTCTACAGAAAGAGGGTTCAGCACTGCGCAATCAAAAGTATGGTTTAACTCTGTTAGCTTAATGAACATATCAGAAATAAGTTTCACACAATGCTTCTGTGTAGTTTTTATTTGAAGATATTATTTTTCCCAATAGAGGCCTCTTAGCGCTCAGAATGTCCAATTGCAGTTTCTACAGAAAGTGTGTTTCAGAAAGGCTCAATCAAAAGTAAGGTTCAACTCTGTTAGTTGAATGCACAGAACAGAAAGAAGTTTCATACAATGCTTCTGTGTAGTTTATATTTGAACATATTCTTTTTTCCACTATTACCCACTTAGCGCTACGAATGTCCAGTTGCATTTTCTACAGACAGAGTGTTTCAAAACTGCTCAATCAAAAGTATGGTTTAACTCTGTTAGCTGAATGCTCAAATCAGAAAGAAGTTTCACAGAATGCTTCTGTGTAGTTTATATTTGAATATATTCCTTTTTCCACTACTACTCTCTTAGCGCTCCAAATGTCCAGTTGCATTTTCTACAGAAAGAGTGTTCAGATCTGCTCAATCAAAAGTATGGTTTAACTCTGTTAGCTGAATGCACAGATCGGAAAGAAGTTTCACAGAATGATTCTGTGTAGTTTATATTTGGAGACATTCCTTTTTCCACTATTACCCTCTTAGCGCTCCGAATATCCACTTGCATTTTCTACAGAAAGAGTGTTTCAGAACGGCTCAATCAAAACTAAGGTTCAACTCTTTTAGTTGAACAAACAGTACAGAAAGAAGTTTCACACAATTCTTCTGTGTAGTTTTTATTTGTAGACATTCTTTTTCCCAATATAGGCCTCTTAGCGCTCAGAATGTCCAATTGCAGTTTCTACAGAAAGAGTGTTTCAGAACGGCTCAATCAAAAGTAAGGTTCAACTCTGTTAGTTGAATGCACAGAACAGAAAGAAGTTTCATACAATGCTTCTGTGTAGTTTATATTTGAACATATTATTTTTTCCACTATTACCCATTTAGCGCTACGAATGTCTAGTTGCATTTTCTACAGACAGAGTGTTTCAAAACTGCTCAATCAAATGTATGGTTTAACTCTGTTAGCTGAATGCTCAGATCAGAAAGAAGTTTCACAGAATGCTTCTGTGTAGTTTATATTTGAATATATTCCTTTTTCCACTACTACGCTCTTAGCGCTCCAAATGTCCAGTTGCATTTTCTACAGAAAGAGTGTTCAGATCTGCTCAATCAAAAGTATGGTTTAACTCTGTTAGCTGAATGCACAGATCAGAAAGAAGTTTCACCGAATGATTCTGTGTAGTTTATATTTGAAGACATTCCTTTTTCCACTATTACCCCCTTAGCGCTCGGAATCTCCACTTGCATTTTCTACAAAAAGAGTGTTTCATAACTGCTCAATCAAAAATATGTTTTATCTCTGTTAACTGAATTTACAGATCAGAAATAAGTTTCACAGAATGCATCTGTGTAGTTTTTATTTGAAGAGATTCTTTTTCCCAATGTAGGCCTCTTAGCGCTTAGCATGTCCAATTGCAGTTTCTACAGAAAGAGTGTTTCAGAACGGCTCAATCAAAAGTAAGGTTCAACTCTGTTAGTTGAATGCACAGAAAAGAAAGAATTTTCACAGAATGCTACTGTGTAGTTTATATTTGAATATATTCATTTTTCCACTATTACCCTCTTAGCGCTCCGAATGTCCACTTGCATTTTCTACAGAAAGAGTGTTCAGAACTGCGCAATCAAAAGTATGGTTTAACTCTGTTAGCTTAATGAACATATCAGAAATAAGATTCACACAATGCTTCTTTGTAGTTTTTATTTGAAGATATTATTTTTCCCCATATAGGCCTCTTAGCGCTCAGAATGTCCAATTGCAGTTTCTACTGAAAGAGTGTTTCAGAAAGGCTCAATCAAAAGTCAGGTTCAACTCTGTTAGTTGAATGCACAGAACAGAAAGAAGTTTCATACAATGCTTCTGTGTAGTTTATATTTGAACATATTCTTTTTTCCACTATTACCCACTTAGCGCTACGAATGTCCAGTTGCATTTTCTACAGACAGAGTGTTTCAAAACTGCTCAATCAAAAGTATGGTTTAACTCTTTTAGCTGAATGCTCAGATCAGAAAGAAGTTTCACAGAATGCTTCTGTGTAGTTGATATTTGAATATATTCCTTTTTCCACTACTACTCTCTTAGCGCTCCAAATGTCCAGTTGCATTTTCTACAGAAAGAGTGTTCAGATCTGCTCAATCAAAAGTATGGTTTAACTCTGTTAGCTGAATGCACAGATCGGAAATAAGTTTCACCGAATGATTCTGTGTAGTATATATTTGAAGACATTCCTTTTTCCACTATTACCCTCTTAGCGCTCGGAATCTCCACTTGCATTTTCTACAAAAAGAGTGTTTCATAACTGCTCAATCAAAAATATGTTTTATCTCTGTTAACTGAATTTACAGATCAGAAATAAGTTTCACAGAATGCATCTGTGTAGTTTTTATTTGAAGAGATTCTTTTTCCTAATGTAGGCCTCTTAGCGCTTAGCATGTCCAATTGCAGTTTCTACAGAAAGAGTGTTTCAGAACGGCTCAATCAAAAGTAAGGTTCAACTCTGTTAGTTGAATGCACAGAAAAGAAAGAATTTTCACAGAATGCTACTGTGTAGTTTATATTTGAATATATTCCTTTTTCCACTATTACCCTCTTAACGCTCCGAATGTCCACTTGCATTTTCTACAGAAAGAGTGTTCAGAACTGCGCAATCAAAAGTATGGTTTAACTCTGTTAGCTTAATGAACATATCAGAAATAAGATTCACACAATGCTTCTGTGTAGTTTTTATTTGAAGATATTATTTTTCCCCATATAGGCCTCTTAGCGCTCAGAATGTCCAATTGCAGTTTCTACAGAAAGAGTGTTTCAGAAAGGCTCAATCAAAAGTAAGGTTCAACTCTGTTAGTTGAATGCACAGAACAGAAAGAAGTTTCATACAATGCTTCTGTGTAGTTTATATTTGAACATATTCTTTTTTCCACTATTACCCACTTAGCGCTACGAATGTCCAGTTGCATTTTCTACAGACAGAGTGTTTCAAAACTGCTCAATCAAAAGTATGGTTTAACTCTGTTAGCTGAATGCTGAGATCAGAAAGAAGTTTCACAGAATGCTTCTGTGTAGTTTATATTTGAATATATTCCTTTTTCCACTACTACGCTCTTAGCGCTCCAAATATCCAGTTGCATTTTCTACAGAAAGAGTGTTCAGATCTGCTCAATCAAAAGTATGGTTTAACTCTGTTAGCTGAATTCGCAGATCAGAAAGAAGTTTCACCGAATGATTCTGTGTAGTTTATATTTGAAGACATTCCTTTTTCCACTATTACCCTCTTAGCGCTCCGAATCTCCACTTGTATTTTCTACAAAAAGAGTGTTTCATAACTGCTCAATCAAAAATATGTTTTATCTCTGTTAACTGAATTTACAGATCAGAAATAAGTTTCACAGAATGCATCTGTGTAGTTTTTATTTGAAGATATTCTTTTTCCCAAAGTAGGCCTCTTAGCGCTTAGCATGTCCAATTGCAGTTTCTACAGAAAGAGTGTTTCAGAACGGCTCAATCAAAAGTAAGGTTCAACTCTGTTAGTTGAATGCACAGAACAGAAAGAATTTTCACAGAATGCTACTGTGTAGTTTATATTTGAATATAGTCCTTTTTCCACTATTACCCTCTTAGCGCTCCGAATGTCCACTTGCATTTTCTACAGAAAGAGGGTTCAGCACTGCGCAATCAAAAGTATGGTTTAACTCTGTTAGCTTAATGAACATATCAGAAATAAGTTTCACACAATGCTTCTGTGTAGTTTTTATTTGAAGATATTATTTTTCCCAATAGAGGCCTCTTAGCGCTCAGAATGTCCAATTGCAGTTTCTACAGAAAGAGTGTTTCAGAAAGGCTCAATCAAAAGTAAGGTTCAACTCTGTTAGTTGAATGCACAGAACAGAAAGAAGTTTCATACAATGCTTCTGTGTAGTTTATATTTGAACATATTCTTTTTTCCACTATTACCCACTTAGCGCTACGAATGTCCAGTTGCATTTTCTACAGACAGAGTGTCTCAAAACTGCTCAATCAAAAGTATGGTTTACCTCTGTTAGCTGAATGCTCAGATCAGAAAGAAGTTTCACAGAATGCTTCTGTGTAGTTTATATTTGGATATATTCCTTTTTCCACTACTACTCTCTTAGCGCTCCAAATGTCCAGTTGCATTTTCTACAGAAAGAGTGTTCAGATCTGCTCAATCAAAAGTATGGTTTAACTCTGTTAGCTGAATGCACAGATCAGAAAGAAGTTTCACAGAATGATTCTGTGTAGTTTATATTTGGAGACATTCCTTTTTCCACTATTACCCTCTTAGCGCTCCGAATCTCCACTTGCATTTTCTACAGAAAGAGTGTTTCAGAACGGCTCAATCAAAACTAAGGTTCAACTCTTTTAGTTGAACAAACAGAACAGAAAGAAGTTTCACACAATTCTTCTGTGTAGTTTTTATTTGTAGACATTCTTTTTCCCACTATAGGCCTCTTGGCGCTCAGAATGTCCAATTGCAGTTTCTACAGAAAGAGTGTTTCAGAACGGCTCAATCAAAAGTAAGGTTGAACTCTGTTAGTTGAATGCACAGAACAGAAAGAAGTTTCATACAATGCTTCTGTGTAGTTTATATTTGAACATATTCTTTTTTCCACTATTACCCATTTAGCGCTACGAATGTCTAGTTGCATTTTCTACAGACAGAGTGTTTCAAAACTGCTCAATCAAATGTATGGTTTAACTCTGTTAGCTGAATGCTCAGATCAGAAAGAAGTTTCACAGAATGCTTCTGTGTAGTTTATATTTGAATATATTCCTTTTTCCACTACTACGCTCTTAGTGCTCCAAATGTGCAGTTGCATTTTCTACAGAAAGAGTGTTCAGATCTGCTCAATCAAAAGTATGGTTTAACTCTGTTAGCTGAATGCACAGATCAGAAAGAAGTTTCACCGAATGATTCTGTGTAGTTTATATTTGAAGACATTCCTTTTTCCACTATTACCCCCTTAGCGCTCGGAATCTCCACTTGCATTTTCTACAAAAAGAGTGTTTCATAACTGCTCAATCAAAAATATGTTTTATCTCTGTTAACTGAATTTACAGATCAGAAATAAGTTTCACAGAATGCATCCGTGTAGTTTTTATTTGAAGAGATTCTTTTTCCCAATGTAGGCCTCTTTGCGCTTAGCATGTCCAATTGCAGTTTCTACAGAAAGAGTGTTTCAGAAAGGCTCAATCAAAAGTAAGGTTCAACTCTGTTAGTTGAATGCACAGAACAGAAAGAAGTTTCATACAATGCTTCTGTGTAGTTTATATTTGAACATATTCTTTTTTCCACTATTACCCACTTAGCGCTACGAATGTCCAGTTGCATTTTCTACAGACAGAGTGTTTCAAAACTGCTCAATCAAAAGTATGGTTTAACTCTGTTAGCTGAATGCTCAAATCAGAAAGAAGTTTCACAGAATGCTTCTGTGTAGTTTATATTTGAATATATTCCTTTTTCCACTACTACTCTCTTAGCGCTCCAAATGTCCAGTTGCATTTTCTACAGAAAGAGTGTTCAGATCTGCTCAATCAAAAGTATGGTTTAACTCTGTTAGCTGAATGCACAGATCGGAAAGAAGTTTCACAGAATGATTCTGTGTAGTTTATATTTGGAGACATTCCTTTTTCCACTATTACCCTCTTAGCGCTCCGAATCTCCACTTGCATTTTCTACAGAAAGAGTGTTTCAGAACGGCTCAATCAAAACTAAGGTTCAACTCTTTTAGTTGAACAAACAGTACAGAAAGAAGTTTCACACAATTATTCTGTGTAGTTTTTATTTGTAGACATTCTTTTTCCCAATATAGGCCTCTTAGCGCTCAGAATGTCCAATTGCAGTTTCTACAGAAAGAGTGTTTCAGAACGGCTCAATCAAAAGTAAGGTTCAACTCTGTTAGTTGAATGCACAGAACAGAAAGAAGTTTCATACAATGCTTCTGTGTAGTTTATATTTGAACATATTCTTTTTTCCACTATTACCCACTTAGCGCTACGAATGTCCAGTTGCATTTTCTACAGACAGAGTGTTTCAAAACTGCTCAATCAAAAGTATGGTTTAACTCTGTTAGCTGAATGCTCAGATCAGAAAGAAGTTTCACAGAATGCTTCTGTGTAGTTTATATTTGAATATATTCCTTTTTCCACTACTACGCTCTTAGCGCTCCAAATGTCCAGTTGCATTTTCTACAGAAAGAGTGTTCAGATCTGCTCAATCAAAAGTATGGTTTAACTCTGTTAGCTGAATGCGCAGATCAGAAAGAAGTTTCACCGAATGATTCTGTGTAGTTTATATTTGAAGACATTCCTTTTTCCACTATTACCCTCTTAGCGCTCCGAATCTCCACTTGTATTTTCTACAAAAAGAGTGTTTCATAACTGCTCAATCAAAAATATGTTTTATCTCTGTTAACTGAATTTACAGATCAGAAATAAGTTTCACAGAATGCATCTGTGTAGTTTTTATTTGAAGATATTCTTTTTCCCAATGTAGGCCTCTTAGCGCTTAGCATGTCCAATTGCAGTTTCTATAGAAAGAGTGTTTCAGAACGGCTCAATCAAAAGTAAGGTTCAACTCTGTTAGTTGAATGCACAGAACAGAAAGAATTTTCACAGAATGCTACTGTGTAGTTTATATTTGAATATAGTCCTTTTTCCACTATTACCCTCTTAGCGCTCCGAATGTCCACTTGCATTTTCTACAGAAAGAGGGTTCAGCACTGCGCAATCAAAAGTATGGTTTAACTCTGTTAGCTTAATGAACATATCAGAAATAAGTTTCACACAATGCTTCTGTGTAGTTTTTATTTGAAGATATTATTTTTCCCAATAGAGGCCTCTTAGCGCTCAGAATGTCCAATTGCAGTTTCTACAGAAAGAGTGTTTCAGAACGGTTCAATCAAAACTAAGGTTCAACTCTTTTAGTTGAACAAACAGAACAGAAAGAAGTTTCACACAATTCTTCTGTGTAGTTTTTATTTGTAGACATTCTTTTTCCCAATATAGGCCTCTTGGCGCTCAGAATGTCCAATTGCAGTTTCTACAGAAAGAGTGTTTCAGAACGGCTCAATCAAAAGTAAGGTTGAACTCTGTTAGTTGAATGCACAGAACAGAAAGAAGTTTCATACAATGCTTCTGTGTAGTTTATATTTGAACATATTCTTTTTTCCACTATTACCCATTTAGCGCTACGAATGTCTAGTTGCATTTTCTACAGACAGAGTGTTTCAAAACTGCTCAATCAAATGTATGGTTTAACTCTGTTAGCTGAATGCTCAGATCAGAAAGAAGTTTAACAGAATGCTTCTGTGTAGTTTATATTTGAATATATTCCTTTTTCCACTACTACGCTCTTAGCGCTCCAAATGTCCAGTTGCATTTTCTACAGAAAGAGTGTTCAGATCTGCTCAATCGAAAGTATGGTTTAACTCTGTTAGCTGAATGCACAGATCAAAAGAAGTTTCACCGAATGATTCTGTGTAGTTTATATTTGAAGACATTCCTTTTTCCACTATTACCCACTTAGCGCTCGGAATCTCCACTTGCATTTTCTACAAAAAGAGTGTTTCATAACTGCTCAATCAAAAATATGTTTTATCTCTGTTAACTGAATTTACAGATCAGAAATAAGTTTCACAGAATGCATCTGTGTAGTTTTTATTTGAAGAGATTCTTTTTCCCAATGTAGGCCTCTTAGCGCTTAGCATGTCCAATTGCAGTTTCTACAGAAAGAGTGTTTCAGAACGGCTCAATCAAAAGTAAGGTTCAACTCTGTTAGTTGAATGCACAGAACAGAAAGAAGTTTCATACAATGCTTCTGTGTAGTTTATATTTGAACATATTCTTTTTCCACTATTACCCACTTAGCGCTACGAATGTCCAGTTGCATTTTCTACAGACAGAGTGTTTCAAAACTGCTCAATCAAAAGTATGGTTTAACTCTGTTAGCTGAATGCTCAGATCAGAAAGAAGTTTCACAGAATGCTTCTGTGTAGTTTATATTTGGATATATTCCTTTTTCCACTACTACTCTCTTAGCGCTCCAAATGTCCAGTTGCATTTTCTACAGAAAGAGTGTTCAGATCTGCTCAATCAAAAGTATGGTTTAACTCTGTTAGCTGAATGCACAGATCAGAAAAAGTTTCACAGAATGATTCTGTGTAGTTTATATTTGGAGACATTCCTTTTTCCACTATTACCCTCTTAGCGCTCCGAATCTCCACTTGCATTTTCTACAGAAAGAGTGTTTCAGAACGGCTCAATCAAAACTAAGGTTCAACTCTTTTTGTTGAACAAACAGAACAGAAAGAAGTTTCACACAATTCTTCTGTGTAGTTTTTATTTGTAGACATTCTTTTTCCCAATATAGGCCTCTTGGCGCTCAGAATGTCCAATTGCAGTTTCTACAGAAAGAGTGTTTCAGAACGGCTCAATCAAAAGTAAGGTTGAACTCTGTTAGTTGAATGCACAGAACAGAAAGAAGTTTCATACAATGCTTCTGTGTAGTTTATATTTGAACATATTCTTTTTTCCACTATTACCCATTTAGCGCTACGAATGTCTAGTTGCATTTTCTACAGACAGAGTGTTTCAAAATGCTCAATCAAATGTATGGTTTAACTCTGTTAGCTGAATGCTCAGATCAGAAAGAAGTTTCACAGAATGCTTCTGTGTAGTTTATATTTGAATATATTCCTTTTTCCACTACTACGCTCTTAGCGCTCCAAATGTCCAGTTGCATTTTCTACAGAAAGAGTGTTCAGATCTGCTCAATCAAAAGTATGGTTTAACTCTGTTAGCTGAATGCACAGATCGGAAAGAAGTTTCACCGAATGATTCTGTGTAGTATATATTTGAAGACATTCCTTTTTCCACTATTACCCTCTTAGCGCTCGGAATCTCCACTTGCATTTTCTACAAAAAGAGTGTTTCATAACTGCTCAATCAAAAATATGTTATATCTCTGTTAACTGAATTTACAGATCAGAAATAAGTTTCACAGAATGCATCTGTGTAGTTTTTATTTGAAGAGATTCTTTTTCCCAATGTAGGCCTCTTAGCGATTAGCATGTCCAATTGCAGTTTCTACAGAAAGAGTGTTTCAGAACGGCTCAATCAAAAGTAAGGTTCAACTCTGTTAGTTGAATGCACAGAAAAGAAAGAATTTTCACAGAATGCTACTGTGTAGTTTATATTTGAATATATTCCTTTTTCCACTATTACCCTCTTAGCGCTCCGAATGTCCACTTGCATTTTATACAGAAAGAGTGTTCAGAACTGCGCAATCAAAAGTATGGTTTAACTCTGTTAGCTTAATGAACATATCAGAAATAAGATTCACACAATGCTTCTGTGTAGTTTTTATTTGAAGATATTATTTTTCCCCATATAGTCCTCTTAGCGCTCAGAATGTCCAATTGCAGTTTCTACAGAAAGAGTGTTTCAGAAAGGCTCAATCAAAAGTAAGGTTCAACTCTGTTAGTTGAATGCACAGAACAGAAAGGAGTTTCATACAATGCTTCTGTGTAGTTTATATTTGAACATATTCTTTTTCCACTATTACCCACTTAGCGCTACGAATGTCCAGTTGCATTTTCTACAGACAGAGTGTTTCAAAAGTGCTCAATCAAAAGTATGGTTTAACTCTGTTAGCTGAATCATCAAATCAGAAAGAAGTTTCACAGAATGCTTCTGTGTAGTTTATATTTGAATATATTCCTTTTTCCACTACTACTCTCTTAGCGCTCCAAATGTTCAGTTGCATTTTCTACAGAAAGAGTGTTCAGATCTGCTCAATCAAAAGTATGGTTTAACTCTGTTAGCTGAATGCACAGATCGGAAAGAAGTTTCACAGAATGATTCTGTGTAGTTTATATTTGGAGACATTCCTTTTTCCACTATTACCCTCTTAGCGCTCCGAATCTCCACTTGCATTTTCTACAGAAAGAGTGTTTCAGAACGGCTCAATCAAAACTAAGGTTCAACTCTTTTAGCTGAAAAAACAGTACAGAAAGAAGTTTCACACAATTCTTCTGTGTAGTTTTTATTTGTAGACATTCTTTTTCCCAATATAGGCCTCTTAGCGCTCAGAATGTCCAATTGCAGTTTCTACAGAAAGAGTGTTTCAGAACGGCTCAATCAAAAGTAAGGTTCAACTCTGTTAGTTGAATGCACAGAACAGAAAGAAGTTTCATACAATGCTTCTGTGTAGTTTATATTTGAACATATTCTTTTTTCCAATATTACCCACTTAGCGCTACGAATGTCCAGTTGCATTTTCTACAGACAGAGTGTTTCAAAACTGCTCAATCAAAAGTATGGTTTAACTCTGTTAGCTGAATGCTCAGATCAGAAAGAAGTTTCACAGAATGCTTCTGTGTAGTTTATATTTGAATATATTCCTTTTTCCACTACTACGCTCTTAGCGCTCCAAATGTCCAGTTGCATTTTCTACAGAAAGAGTGTTCAGATCTGCTCAATCAAAAGTATGGTTTAACTCTGTTAGCTGAATGCGCAGATCAGAAAGAAGTTTCACCGAATGATTCTGTGTAGTTTATATTTGAAGACATTCCTTTTTCCACTATTACCTTTTTAGCGCTCCGAATCTCCACTTGTATTTTCTACAAAAAGAGTGTTTCATAACTGCTCAATAAAAAATATGTTTTATCTCTGTTAACTGAATTTACAGATCAGAAATAAGTTTCACAGAATGCATCTGTGTAGTTTTTATTTGAAGATATTCTTTTTCCCAAAGTAGGCCTCTTAGCGCTTAGCATGTCCAATTGCAGTTTCTACAGAAAGAGTGTTTCAGAACGGCTCAATCAAAAGTAAGGTTCAACTCTGTTAGTTGAATGCACAGAACAGAAAGAATTTTCACAGAATGCTACTGTGTAGTTTATATTTGAATATAGTCCTTTTTCCACTATTACCCTCTTAGCGCTCCGAATGTCCACTTGCATTTTCTACAGAAAGAGGGTTCAGCACTGCGCAAACAAAAGTATGGTTTAACTCTGTTAGCTTAATGAACATATCAGAAATAAGTTTCACACAATGCTTCTGTGTAGTTTTTATTTGAAGATATTATTTTTCCCAATAGAGGCCTCTTAGCGCTCAGAATGTCCAATTGCAGTTTCTACAGAAAGAGTGTTTCAGAAAGGCTCAATCAAAAGTAAGGTTCAACTCTGTTAGTTGAATGCACAGAACAGAAAGAAGTTTCATACAATGCTTCTGTGTAGTTTATATTTGAACATATTCTTTTTTCCACTATTACCCACTTAGCGCTACGAATGTCCAGTTGCATTTTCTACAGACAGAGTGTTTCAAAACTGCTCAATCAAAAGTATGGTTTAACTCTGTTAGCTGAATGCTCAGATCAGAAAGAAGTTTCACAGAATGCTTCTGTGTAGTTTATATTTGGATATATTCCTTTTTTCACTACTACTCTCTTAGCGCTCCAAATGTCCAGTTGCATTTTCTACAGAAAGAGTGTTCAGATCTGCTCAATCAAAAGTATGGTTTAACTCTGTTAGCTGAATGCACAGATCAGAAAGAAGTTTCACAGAATGATTCTGTGTAGTTTATATTTGGAGACATTCCTTTTTCCACTATTACCCTCTTAGCGCTCCGAATCTCCACTTGCATTTTCTACAGAAAGAGTGTTTCAGAACGGCTCAATCAAAACTAAGGTTCAACTCTTTTAGTTGAACAAACAGAACAGAAAGAAGTTTCACACAATTCTTCTGTGTAGTTTTTATTTGTAGACATTCTTTTTCCCAATATAGGCCTCTTGGCGCTCAGAATGTCCAATTGCAGTTTCTACAGAAAGAGTGTTTCAGAACGTCTCAATCAAAAGTAAGGTTGAACTCTGTTAGTTGAATGCACAGAACAGAAAGAAGTTTCATACAATGCTTCTGTGTAGCTTATATTTGAACATATTCTTTTTTCCACTATTACCCATTTAGCGCTACGAATGTCTAGTTGCATTTTCTACAGACAGAGTGTTTCAAAACTGCTCAATCAAATGTATGGTTTAACTCTGTTAGCTGAATGCTCAGATCAGAAAGAAGTTTCACAGAATGCTTCTGTGTAGTTTATATTTGAATATATTCCTTTTTCCACTACTACGCTCTTAGCGCTCCAAATGTCCAGTTGCATTTTCTACAGAAAGAGTGTTCAGATCTGCTCAATCAAATGTATGGTTTAACTCTGTTAGCTGAATGCACAGATCAGAAAGAAGTTTCACCGAATGATTCTGTGTAGTTTATATTTGAAGACATTCCTTTTTCCACTATTACCCCCTTAGCGCTCGGAATCTCCACTTGCATTTTCTACAAAAAGAGTGTTTCATAACTGCTCAATCAAAAATATGTTTTATCTCTGTTAACTGAATTTACAGATCAGAAATAAGTTTCACAGAATGCATCTGTGTAGTTTTTATTTGAAGAGATTCTTTTTCCCAATGTAGGCCTCTTAGCGCTTAGCATGTCCAATTGCAGTTTCTACAGAAAGAGTGTTTCAGAACGGCTCAATCAAAAGTAAGGTTCAACTCTGTTAGTTGAATGCACAGAAAAGAAAGAATTTTCACAGAATGCTACTGTGTAGTTTATATTTGCATATATTCATTTTTCCACTATTACCCTCTTAGCGCTCCGAATGTCCACTTGCATTTTCTACAGAAAGAGTGTTCAGAACTGCGCAATCAAAAGTATGGTTTAACTCTGTTAGCTTAATGAACATATCAGAAATAAGATTCACACAATGCTACTTTGTAGTTTTTATTTGAAGATATTATTTTTCCCCATATAGGCCTCTTAGCGCTCAGAATGTCCAATTGCAGTTTCTACAGAAAGAGTGTTTCAGAAAGGCTCAATCAAAAGTCAGGTTCAACTCTGTTAGTTGAATGCACAGAACAGAAAGAAGTTTCATACAATGCTTCTGTGTAGTTTATATTTGAACATATTCTTTTTTCCACTATTACCCACTTAGCGCTACGAATGTCCAGTTGCATATTCTACAGACAGAGTGTTTCAAAACTGCTCAATCAAAAGTATGGTTTAACTCTTTTAGCTGAATGCTCAGATCAGAAAGAAGTTTCACAGAATGCTTCTGTGTAGTTGATATTTGAATATATTCCTTTTTCCACTACTACTCTCTTAGCGCTCCAAATGTCCAGTGGCATTTTCTACAGAAAGAGTGTTCAGATCTGCTCAATCAAAAGTATGGTTTAACTCTGTTAGCTGAATGCACAGATCGGAAAGAAGTTTCACCGAATGATTCTGTGTAGTATATATTTGAAGACATTCCTTTTTCCACTATTACCCTCTTAGCGCTCGGAATCTCCACTTGCATTTTCTACAAAAAGAGTGTTTCATAACTGCTCAATCAAAAATATGTTTTATCTCTGTTAACTGAATTTACAGATCAGAAATAAGTTTCACAGAATGCATCTGTGTAGTTTTTATTTGAAGAGATTCTTTTTCCCAATGTAGGCCTCTTAGCGCTTAGCATGTCCAATTGCAGTTTCTACAGAAAGAGTGTTTCAGAACGGCTCAATCAAAAGTAAGGTTCAACTCTGTTAGTTGAATGCACAGAAAAGAAAGAATTTTCACAGAATGCTACTGTGTAGTTTATATTTGAATATATTCCTTTTTCCACTATTACCCTCTTAGCGCTCCGAATGTCCACTTGCATTTTCTACAGAAAGAGTGTTCAGAACTGCGCAATCAAAAGTATGGTTTAAATCTGTTAGCTTAATGAACATATCAGAAATAAGATTCACACAATGCTTCTGTGTAGTTTTTATTTGAAGATATTATTTTTCCCCATATAGGCCTCTTAGCGCTCAGAATGTCCAATTGCAGTTTCTACAGAAAGAGTGTTTCAGAAAGGCTCAATCAAAAGTAAGGTTCAACTCTGTTAGTTGAATGCACAGAACAGAAAGAAGTTTCATACAATGCTTCTGTGTAGTTTATATTTGAACATATTCTTTTTTCCACTATTACCCACTTAGCGCTACGAATGTCCAGTTGCATTTTCTACAGACAGAGTGTTTCAAAACTGCTCAATCAAAAGTATGGTTTAACTCTGTTAGCTGAATGCTCAAATCAGAAAGAAGTTTCACAGAATGCTTCTGTGTAGTTTATATTTGAATATATTCCTTTTTCCACTACTACTCTCTTAGCGCTCCAAATGTCCAGTTGCATTTTCTACAGAAAGAGTGTTCAGATCTGCTCAATCAAAAGTATGGTTTAACTCTGTTAGCTGAATGCACAGATCGGAAAGAAGTTTCACAGAATGATTCTGTGTAGTTTATATTTGGAGACATTCCTTTTTCCACTATTACCCTCTTAGCGCTCCGAATCTCCACTTGCATTTTCTACAGAAAGAGTGTTTCAGAACGGCTCAATCAAAACTAAGGTTCAACTCTTTTAGTTGAACAAACAGTACAGAAAGAAGTTTCACACAATTCTTCTGTGTAGTTTTTATTTGTAGACATTCTTTTTCCCAATATAGGCCTCTTAGCGCTCAGAATGTCCAATTGCAGTTTCTACAGAAAGAGTGTTTCAGAACGGCTCAATCAAAAGTAAGGTTCAACTCTGTTAGTTGAATGCACAGAACAGAAAGAAGTTTCACACAATGCTTCTGTGTAGTTTATATTTGAACATATTCTTTTTTCCACTATTACCCACTTAGCGCTACGAATGTCCAGTTGCATTTTCTACAGACAGAGTGTTTGAAAACTGCTCAATCAAAAGTATGGTTTAAGTCTGTTAGCTGAATGCTCAGATCAGAAAGAAGTTTCACAGAATGCTTCTGTGTAGTTTATATTTGAATATATTCCTTTTTCCACTACTACGCTCTTAGCGCTCCAAATGTCCAGTTGCATTTTCTACAGAAAGAGTGTTCAGATCTGCTCAATCAAAAGTATGGTTTAACTCTGTTAGCTGAATGCGCAGATCAGAAAGAAGTTTCACCGAATGATTCTGTGTAGTTTATATTTGAAGACATTCCTTTTTCCACTATTACCCTCTTAGCGCTCCGAATCTCCACTTGTATTTTCTACAAAAAGAGTGTTTCATAACTGCTCAATCAAAAATATGTTTTATCTCTGTTAACTGAATTTACAGATCAGAAATAAGTTTCACAGAATGCATCTGTGTAGTTTTTATTTGAAGATATTCTTTTTCCCAAATTAGGCCTCTTAGCGCTTAGCATGTCCAATTGCAGTTTCTACAGAAAGAGTGTTTCAGAACGGCTCAATCAAAAGTAAGGTTCAACTCTGTTAGTTGAATGCACAGAACAGAAAGAATTTTCACAGAATGCTACTGTGTAGTTTATATTTGAATATAGTCCTTTTTCCACTATTACCCTCTTAGCGCTCCGAATGTCCACTTGCATTTTCTACAGAAAGAGGGTTCAGCACTGCGCAATCAAAAGTATGGTTTAAATCTGTTAGCTTAATGAACATATCAGAAATAAGTTTCACACAATGCTTCTGTGTAGTTTTTATTTGAAGATATTATTTTTCCAATATAGGCCTCTTAGCGCTCAGAATGTCCAATTGCAGTTTCTACAGAAAGAGTGTTTCAGAAAGGCTCAATCAAAAGTAAGATTCAACTCTGTTAGTTGAATGCACAGAACAGAAAGAAGTTTCATACAATGCTTCTGTGTAGTTTATATTTGAACATATTCTTTTTTCCACTATTACCCACTTAGCGCTACGAATGTCCAGTTGCATTTTCTACAGACAGAGTGTTTCAAAACTGCTCAATCAAAAGTATGGTTTAACTCTGTTAGCTGAATGCCCAGATCAGAAAGAAGTTTCACAGAATGCTTCTGTGTAGTTTATATTTGGATATATTCCTTTTTCCACTACTACTCTCTTAGCGCTCCAAATGTCCAGTTGCATTTTCTACAGAAAGAGTGTTCAGATCTGCTCAATCAAAAGTATGGTTTAACTCTGTTAGCTGAATGCACAGATCAGAAAGAAGTTTCACAGAATGATTCTGTGTAGTTTATATTTGGAGACATTCCTTTTTCCACTATTACCCTCTTAGCGCTCCGAATCTCCCCTTGCATTTTCTACAGAAAGAGTGTTTCAGAACGGCTCAATCAAAACTAAGGTTCAACTCTTTTAGTTGAACAAACAGAACAGAAAGAAGTTTCACAAAATTCTTCTGTGTAGTTTTTATTTGTAGACATTCTTTTTCCCAATATAGGCCTCTTGGCGCTCAGAATGTCCAATTGCAGTTTCTACAGAAAGAGTGTTTCAGAACGGCTCAATCAAAAGTAAGGTTGAACTCTGTTAGTTGAATGCACAGAACAGAAAGAAGTTTCATACAATGCTTCTGTGTAGTTTATATTTGAACATATTCTTTTTTCCACTATTACCCATTTAGTGCTACGAATGTCTAGTTGCATTTTCTACAGAAAGAGTGTTTCAAAACTGCTCAATCAAATGTATGGTTTAACTCTGTTAGCTGAATGCTCAGATCAGAAAGAAGTTTCACAGAATGCTTCTGTGTAGTTTATATTTGAATATATTCCTTTTTCCACTACTAAGCTCTTAGCGCTCCAAATGTCCAGTTGCATTTTCTACAGAAAGAGTGTTCAGATCTGCTCAATCAAAAGTATGGTTTAACTCTGTTAGCTGAATGCACAGATCAGAAAGAAGTTTCACCGAATGATTCTGTGTAGTTTATATTTGAAGACATTCCTTTTTCCACTATTACCCCCTTAGCGCTCGGAATCTCCACTTGCATTTTCTACAAAAAGAGTGTTTCATAACTGCTCAATCAAAAATATGTTTTATCTCTGTTAACTGAATTTACAGATCAGAAATAAGTTTCACAGAATGCATCTGTGTAGTTTTTATTTGAAGAGATTCTTTTTCCCAATGTAGGCCTCTTAGCGCTTAGCATGTCCAATTGCAGTTTCTACAGAAAGAGTGTTTCAGAACGGCTCAATCAAAAGTAAGGTTCAACTCTGTTAGTTGAATGCACAGAAAAGAAAGAATTTTCACAGAATGCTACTGTGTAGTTTATATTTGAATATATTCATTTTTCCACTATTACCCTCTTAGCGCTCCGAATGTCCACTTGCATTTTCTACAGAAAGAGTGTACAGAACTGCGCAATCAAAAGTATGGTTTAACTCTGTTAGCTTAATGAACATATCAGAAATAAGATTCACACAATGCTTCTTTGTAGTTTTTATTTGAAGACATTATTTTTCCCCATATAGGCCTCTTAGCGCTCAGAATGTCCAATTGCAGTTTCTACAGAAAGAGTGTTTCAGAAAGGCTCAATCAAAAGTCAGGTTCAACTCTGTTAGTTGAATGCACAGAACAGAAAGAAGTTTCATACAATGCTTCTGTGTAGTTTATATTTGAACATATTCTTTTTTCCACTATTACCCACTTAGCGCTACGAATGTCCAGTTGCATTTTCTACAGACAGAGTGTTTCAAAACTGCTCAATCAAAAGTATGGTTTAACTCTTTTAGCTGAATGCTCAGATCAGAAAGAAGTTTCACAGAATGCTTCTGTGTAGTTGATATTTGAATATATTCCTTTTTCCACTACTACTCTCTTAGCGCTCCAAATGTCCAGTTGCATTTTCTACAGAAAGAGTGTTCAGATCTGCTCAATCAAAAGTATGGTTTAACTCTGTTAGCTGAATGCACAGATCGGAAAGAAGTTTCACCGAATGATTCTGTGTAGTATATATTTGAAGACATTCCTTTTTCCACTATTACCCACTTAGCGCTCGGAATCTCCACTTGCATTTTCTACAAAAAGAGTGTTTCATAACTGCTCAATCAAAAATATGTTTTATCTCTGTTAACTGAATTTACAGATCAGAAATAAGTTTCACAGAATGCATCTCTGTAGTTTTTATTTGAAGAGATTCTTTTTCCCAATGTAGGCCTCTTAGCGCTTAGCATGTCCAATTGCAGTTTCTACAGAAAGAGTGTTTCAGAACGGCTCAATCAAAAGTAAGGTTCAACTCTGTTAGTTGAATGCACAGAAAAGAAAGAATTTTCACAGAATGCTACTGTGTAGTTTATATTTGAATATATTCCTTTTTCCACTATTACACTCTTAGCGCTCCGAATGTCCACTTGCATTTTCTACAGAAAGAGTGTTCAGAACTGCGCAATCAAAAGTATGGTTTAACTCTGTTAGCTTAATGAACATATCAGAAATAAGATTCACACAATGCTTCTGTGTAGTTTTTATTTGAAGATATTATTTTTCCCCATATAGGCCTCTTAGCGCTCAGAATGTCCAATTGCAGTTTCTACAGAAAGAGTGTTTCTGAAAGGCTCAATCAAAAGTAAGGTTCAACTCTGTTAGTTGAATGCACAGAACAGAAAGAAGTTTCATACAATGCTTCTGTGTAGTTTATATTTGAACATATTCTTTTTTCCACTATTACCCACTTAGCGCTACGAATGTCCAGTTGCATTTTCTACAGACAGAGTGTTTCAAAACTGCTCAATCAAAAGTATGGTTTAACTCTGTTAGCTGAATGCTCAAATCAGAAAGACGTTTCACAGAATGCTTCTGTGTAGTTTATATTTGAATATATTCCTTTTTCCACTACTACTCTCTTAGCGCTCCAAATGTCCAGTTGCATTTTCTACAGAAAGTGTGTTCAGCTCTGCTCAATCAAAAGTATGGTTTAACTCTGTTAGCTGAATGCACAGATCGGAAAGAAGTTTCACAGAATGATTCTGTGTAGTTTATATTTGGAGACATTCCTTTTTCCACTATTACCCTCTTAGCGCTCCGAATCTCCACTTGCATTTTCTACAGAAAGAGTGTTTCAGAACGGCTCAATCAAAACTAAGGTTCAACTCTTTTAGTTGAACAAACAGTACAGAAAGAAGTTTCACACAATTCTTCTGTGTAGTTTTTATTTGTAGACATTCTTTTTCCCAATATAGGCCTCTTAGCGCTCAGAATGTCCAATTGCAGTTTCTACAGAAAGAGTGTTTCAGAACGGCTCAATCAAAAGTAAGGTTCAACTCTGTTAGTTGAATGCACAGAACAGAAAGAAGTTTCATACAATGCTTCTGTGTAGTTTATATTTGAACATATTCTTTTTTCCACTATTACCCACTTCGCGCTACGAATGTCCAGTTGCATTTCCTACAGACAGAGTGTTTCAAAACTGCTCAATCAAAAGTATGGTTTAACTCTGTTAGCTGAATGCTCAGATCAGAAAGAAGTTTCACAGAATGCTTCTGTGTAGTTTATATTTGAATATATTACTTTTTCCACTACTACGCTCTTAGCGCTCCAAATGTCCAGTTGCATTTTCTACAGAAAGAGTGTTCAGATCTGCTCAATCAAAAGTATGGTTTAACTCTGTTAGCTGAATGCGCAGATCAGAAAGAAGTTTCACCGAATGATTCTGTGTAGTTTATATTTGAAGACATTCCTTTTTCCACTATCACCCTCTTAGCGCTCCGAATCTCCACTTGTATTTTCTACAAAAAGAGGGTTTCATAACTGCTCAATCAAAAATATGTTTTATCTCTGTTAGCTGAATTTACAGATCAGAAATAAGTTTCACAGAATGCATCTGTGTAGTTTTTATTTGAAGATATTCATTTTCCCAAACTAGGCCTATTAGCGCTTAGCATGTCCAATTGCAGTTTCTACAGAAAGAGTGTTTCAGAACGGCTGAATCAAAAGTAAGGTTCAACTCTGTTAGTTGAATGCACAGAACAGAAAGAATTTTCACAGAATGCTACTGTGTAGTTTATATTTGAATATAGTCCTTTTTCCACTATTACCCTCTTAGCGCTCCGAATGTCCACTTGCATTTTCTACAGAAAGAGGGTTCAGCACTGCGCAATCAAAAGTATGGTTTAACTCTGTTAGCTTAATGAACATATCAGAAATAAGTTTCACACAATGCTTCTGTGTAGTTTTTATTTGAAGATATTATTTTTCCCAATATAGGCCTCTTAGCGCTCAGAATGTCCAATTGCAGTTTCTACAGAAATAGTGTTTCAGAAAGGCTCAATCAAAACTAAGGTTCAACTCTGTTAGTTGAATGCACAGAACAGAAAGAAATTTCAAACAATGCTTCTGTGTAGTTTATATTTGAACATATTCTTTTTTCCACTATTACCCACTTGGCGCTACGAATGTCCAGTTGCATTTTCTACAGACAGAGTGTTTCAAAACTGCTCAATCAAAAGTATGGTTTAACTCTGTTAGCTGAATGCTCAGATCAGAAAGAAGTTTCACAGAATGCTTCTGTGTAGTTTATATTTGAATATATTCCTTTTTCCACTACTACTCTCTTAGCGCTCCAAATGTCCAGTTGCATTTTCTACAGAAAGAGTGTTCAGATCTGCTCAATCAAAAGTATGGTTTAACTCTGTTAGCTGAATGCACAGATCAGAAAGAAGTTTCACAGAATGATTCTGTGTAGTTTATATTTGGAGACATAACTTTTTCCACTATTACCCTCTTAGCGCTCTGAATCTCCACTTGCATTTTCTACAGAAAGAGTGTTTCAGAACGGCTCAATCAAAACTAAAGTTCAACTCTTTTAGTTGAACAAATAGAACAGAAAGAAGTTTCACACAATTCTTCTGTGTAGTTTTTATTTGTAGACATTCTTTTTCCCAATATAGGCCTCTTAGCGCTCAGAATGTCCAATTGCAGTTTCTACAGAAAGAGTGTTTCAGAACGGCTCAATCAAAAGTAAGGTTCAACTCTGTTAGTTGAATGCACAGAACAGAAAGAAGTTTCATACAATGCTTCTGTGTAGTTTATATTTGAACATATTCTTTTTTCCACTATTACCCACTTAGCGCTACGAATGTCCAGTTGCATTTTCTACAGACAGAGTGTTTCAAAACTGCTCAATCAAAAGTATGGTTTAACTCTGTTAGCTGAATGCTCAGATCAGAAAGAAGTTTCACAGAATGTTTCTGTGTAGTTTATATTTGAATATATTCCTTTTTCCACTACTACACTCTTAGCCCTCCAAATGTCCAGTTGCATTTTCTACAGAAAGAGTGTTCAGATCTGGTCAATCAAAAGTATGGTTTAACTCTGTTAGCTGAATGCACAGATCAGAAAGAAGTTTCACCGAATGATTCTGTGTAGTTTATATTTGAAGACATTCCTTTTTCCACTATTACCCTCTTAGCGCTCCGAATCTCCACTTGCATTTTCTACAAAAAGAGTGTTTCATAACTGCTCAATCAAAAATATGTTTTATCTCTGTTAACTGAATTTACAGATCAGAAATAAGTTTCACAGAATGCATCTGTGTAATTTTTATTTGAAGATATTATTTTTCCCAATAGAGGCTTCTTAGCGCTCAGAATGTCCAATTGCAGTTTCAACAGAAAGAATGTTTCAGAAAGGCTCAATCAAAATTAAGGTTCAACTCTGTTAGTTGAATGCACAGAACAGAAAGAAGTTTCATACAATGCTTCTGTGTAGTTTATATTTGAACATATTCTTTTTTCCACTATTACCCACTTAGCGCTACGAATGTCCAGTTGCATTTTCTACAGACAGAGTGTTTCAAAACTGCTGAATCAAAAGTATGGTTAAACTCTGTTAGCTGAATGCACAGATCAGAAAGAAGTTTCACAGAATGATTCTGTGTAGTTTATATTTGTAGACATTCCTTTTTCCACTATTACCCTCTTAGCGCTCCGAATCTCCACTTGCATTTTCTACAGAAAGAGTGTTTCAGAACGGCTCAATCAAAACTAAGGTTCAACTCTTTTAGTTGAACAAACAGAACAGAAAGAAGTTTCACACAATTCTTCTGTGTAGTTTTTATTTGTAGACATTCTTTTTCCCAATATAGGCCTCTTAGCGCTCAGAATGTCCAATTGCAGTTTCTACAGAAAGAGTGGTTCAGAACGGCTCAATCAAAAGTAAGGTTCAACTCTGTTAGTTGCATGAACAGAACAGAAAGAAGTTTCATACAATGCTTTTGTGTAGTTTATATTTGAACATATTCTTTTTTCCTCTATTACCCAATTAGCGCTATGAATGTCCAGTTGCATTTTCTACAGACAGAGTGTTTCAAAACTGCTCAATCATAAGTATGGTTTAACTCTGTTAGCTGAATGCTTAGATCAGAAAGAAGTTTCACAGAATGCTTCTGTGTAGTTTATATTTGAATATATTCCTTTTTCCACTACCACGCTCTTAGCGCTCCAAATGTCCAGTTGCATTTTCTACAGAAAGAGTGTTCAGATCTGCTCAATCAAAAGTATGGTTTAACTCTGTTAGCTGAATGCACAGATGAGAAAGAAGTTTCACCGAATGATTCTGTGTAGTTTATATTTGAAGACATTCCTTTTTCCACTATTACCCTCTTAGCGCTCCGAATCTCCACTTGCATTTTCTACAAAAAGAGTGTTTCATAACTGCTGAATCAAAAATATGTTTTATCTCTGTTAACTGAATTTACAGATCAGAAATAAGTTTCACATAATGCATCTGTGTAGTTTTTATTTGAAGATATTCTTTTTCCCAATGTAGGCCTCTTAGCGCTTAGCATGTCCAATTGCAGTTTCTACAGAAAGAGTGTTTCAGAACGGCTCAATCAAAAGTAAGGTTCAACTCTGTTAGTTGAATGCACAGAACAGAAAGAATTTTCACAGAATGCTACTGTGTAGTTTATATTTGAATATATTCCTTTTTCCACTATTACCCTCTTAGCGCTCCGAATGTCCACTTGCATTTTCTACAGAAAGAGTGTTCAGAACTGCGCAATCAAAAGTATGGTTTAACTCTGTTAGCTTAATGAACATATCAGAAATAAGTTTCACACAATGCTTCTGTGTAGTTTTTATTTGAAGATATTATTTTTCCCAATAGAGGCCTCTTAGCGCTCAGAATGTCCAATTGCAGTTTCTACAGAAAGAGTGTTTCAGAAAGGCTCAATCAAAAGTAAGTTTCAACTCTGCTAGTTGAATGCACAGAACAGAAAGAAGTTTCATACAATGCTTCTGTGTAGTTTATATTTGAACATATTCTTTTTTCCACTATTACCCACTTAGCGTTACGAATGTCCAGTTGCATTTTCTACAGAAAGAGTGTTCAGATCTGCTCAATCAAAAGTATGGTTTAACTCTGTTAGCTGAATGCACAGATCAGAAAGAAGTTTCACAGAATGATTCTGTGTAGTTTATATTTGGAGACATTCCTTTTTCCACTATTACCCTCTTAGCGCTGCGAATCTCCACTTGCATTTTCTACAGAAAGAGTGTTTCAGAACGGCTCAATCAAAACTATGGTTCAACTCTTTTAGTTGAACAAACAGAACAGAAAGAAGTTTCACACAATTCTTCTGTGTAGTTTTTATTTGTAGACATTCTTTTTCCCAATATAGGCCTCTTAGCGCTCAGAATGTCCAATTGCAGTTTCTACAGAAAGAGTGTTTCAGAACGGCTCAATCAAAAGTAAGGTTCAACGCTGTTAGTTGAATGCACAGAACAGAAAGAAGTTTCATACAATGCTTCTGTGTAGTTTATATTTGAACATATTCTTTTTTCCACTATTACCCACTTGGCGCTACGAATGTCCAGTTGCATTTTCTACAGACAGAGTGTTTCAAAACTGCTCAATCAAAAGTATGGTTTAACTCTGTTAGCTGAATGCTCA
Source organism: Symphalangus syndactylus (assembly GCF_028878055.3). Lineage (NCBI taxonomy): Eukaryota > Metazoa > Chordata > Mammalia > Primates > Hylobatidae > Symphalangus > Symphalangus syndactylus. The sequence goes on from NC_072439.2 coordinate 1,740,095, forward strand.
GATCAGAAAGAAGTTTAACAGAATGCTTCTGTGTAGTTTATATTTGAATATATTCCTTTTTCCACTACTACGCTCTTAGCGCTTCAAATGTCCAGTTGCATTTTCTACAGAAAGAGTGTTCAGATCTGCTCAATCAAAAGTATGGTTTAACTCTGTTAGCTGAATGCACAGATCAGAAAGAAGTTTCACCGAATGATTCTGTGTAGTTTATATTTGAAGACATTCCTTTTTCCACTATTACCCTCGTAGCGCTCCGAATCTCCACTTGCATTTTCTACAAAAAGAGTGTTTCATAACTGCTCAATCAAAAATATGTTTTATCTCTGTTAACTGAATTTACAGATCAGAAATAAGTTTCACAGAATGCATCTGTGTAGTTTTTATTTGAAGATATTCTTTTTCCCAATGTAGGCCTCTTAGCGCTTAGCATGTCCAATTGCAGTTTCTACAGAAAGAGTGTTTCAGAACGGCTCAATCAAAAGTAAGGTTCAACTCTGTTAGTTGAATGCACAGAACAGAAAGAATTTTCACAGAATGCTACTGTGTAGTTTATATTTGAATATATTCCTTTTTCCACTATTACCCTCTTAGCGCTCCGAATGTCCACTTGCATTTTCTACAGAAAGAGTGTTCAGAACTGCGCAATCAAAAGTATGGTTTAACTCTGTTAGCTTAATGAACATATCAGAAATAAGTTTCACACAATGCTTCTGTGTAGTTTTTATTTGAAGATATTATTTTTCCCAATAGAGGCCTCTTAGCGCTCAGAATGTACAATTGCAGTTTCTACAGAAAGAGTGTTTCAGAAAGGCTCAATCAAAAGTAAGGTTCAACTCTGCTAGTTGAATGCACAGAACAGAAAGGAGTTTCATACAATGCTTCTGTGTAGTTTATATTTGAACATATTCTTTTTTCCACTATTACCCACTTAGCGCTACGAATGTCCAGTTGCATTTTCTACAGACAGAGTGTTTCAAAACTGCTCAATCAAAAGTATGGTTTAACTCTGTTAGCTGAATGCTCAGATCAGAAAGAAGTTTCACAGAATGCTTCTGTGTAGTTTATATTTGAATATATTCCTTTTTCCACTACTACTCTCTTAGCGCTCCAAATGTCCAGTTGCATTTTCTACAGAAAGAGTGTTCAGATCTGCTCAATCAAAAGTATGGTTTAACTCTGTTAGCTGAATGCACAGATCAGAAAAAGTTTCACAGAATGATTCTGTGTAGTTTATATTTGGAGACATTCCTTTTTCCACTATTACCCTCTTAGCGCTCCGAATCTCCACTTGCATTTTCTACAGAAAGAGTGTTTCAGTACGGCTCAATCAAAACTAAGGTTCAACTCTTTTAGTTGAACAAACAGAACAAAAAGAAGTTTCACACAATTCTTCTGTGTAGTTTTTATTTGTAGACATTCTTTTTCCCAATGTAGGCCTCTTAGCGCTCAGAATGTCCAATTGCAGTTTCTACAGAAAGAGTGTTTCAGAACGGCTCAATCAAAAGTAAGGTTCAACTCAGTTAGTTGAATGCACAGAACAAAAAGAAGTTTCATACAATGCTTCTGTGTAGTTTATATTTGAACATATTCTTTTTTCCACTATTACCCACTTAGCGCTACGAATGTCCAGTTGCATTTTCTACAGACAGAGTGTTTCAAAACTGCTCAATCAAAAGTATGGTTTAACTCTGTTAGCTGAATGCTCAGATCAGAAAGAAGTTTCACAGAATGCTTCTGTGTAGTTTATACTTGAATATATTCCTTTTTCCACTACTACGCTCTTAGCGCTCCAAATGTCCAGTTGCATTTTCTACAGAAAGAGTGTTCAGATCTGCTCAATCAAAAGTATGGTTTAACTCTGTTAGCTTAATGAACATATCAGAAATAAGTTTCACACAATGCTTCTGTGTAGTTTTTATTTGAAGATATTATTTTTCCCAATATAGGCCTCTTAGCGCTCAGAATGTCCAATTGCAGTTTCTACAGAAATAGTGTTTCAGAAAGGCTCAATCAAAACTAAGGTTCAACTCTGTTAGTTGAATGCACAGAACAGAAAGAAATTTCAAGCAATGCTTCTGTGTAGTTTATATTTGAACATATTCTTTTTTCCACTATTACCCACTTGGCGCTACGAATGTCCAGTTGCATTTTCTACAGACAGAGTGTTTCAAAACTGCTCAATCAAAAGTATGGTTTAACTCTGTTAGCTGAATGCTCAGATCAGAAAGAAGTTTCACAGAATGCTTCTGTGTAGTTTATATTTGAATATATTCCTTTTTCCACTACTACTCTCTTAGCGCTCCAAATGTCCAGTTGCATTTTCTACAGAAAGAGTGTTCAGATCTGCTCAATCAAAAGTATGGTTTAACTCTGTTAGCTGAATGCACAGATCAGAAAGAAATTTCACAGAATGATTCTGTGTAGTTTATATTTGGAGACATTCCTTTTTCCACTATTACCCTCTTAGCGCTCTGAATCTCCACTTGCATTTTCTACAGAAAGAGTGTTTCAGAACGGCTCAATCAAAACTAAAGTTCAACTCTTTTAGTTGAACAAATAGAACAGAAAGAAGTTTCACACAATTCTTCTGTGTAGTTTTTATTTGTAGACATTCTTTTTCCCAATATAGGCCTCTTAGCGCTCAGAATGTCCAATTGCAGTTTCTACAGAAAGAGTGTTTCAGAACGGCTCAATCAAAAGTAAGGTTCAACTCTGTTAGTTGAATGCACAGAACAGAAAGAAGTTTCATACAATGCTTCTGTGTAGTTTATATTTGAACATATTCTTTTTTCCACTATTACCCACTTAGCGCTACGAATGTCCAGTTGCATTTTCTACAGACAGAGTGTTTCAAAACTGCTCAATCAAAAGTATGGTTTAACTCTGTTAGCTGAATGCTCAGATCAGAAAGAAGTTTCACAGAATGTTTCTGTGTAGTTTATATTTGAATATATTCCTTTTTCCACTACTACACTCTTAGCGCTCCAAATGTCCAGTTGCATTTTCTACAGAAAGAGTGTTCAGATCTGCTCAATCAAAAGTATGGTTTAACTCTGTTAGCTGAATGCACAGATCAGAAAGAAGTTTCACCGAATGATTCTGTGTAGTTTATATTTGAAGACATTCCTTTTTCCACTATTACCCTCTTAGCGCTCCGAATCTCCACTTGCATTTTCTACAAAAAGAGTGTTTCATAACTGCTCAATCAAAAATATGTTTTATCTCTGTTAACTGAATTTACAGATCAGAAATAAGTTTCACAGAATGCATCTGTGTAATTTTTATTTGAAGATATTATTTTTCCCAATAGAGGCTTCTTAGCGCTCAGAATGTCCAATTGCAGTTTCAACAGAAAGAATGTTTCAGAAAGGCTCAATCAAAATTAAGGTTCAACTCTGTTAGTTGAATGCACAGAACAGAAAGAAGTTTCATACAATGCTTCTGTGTAGTTTATATTTGAACATATTCTTTTTTCCACTATTACCCACTTAGCGCTACGAATGTCCAGTTGCATTTTCTACAGACAGAGTGTTTCAAAACTGCTGAATCAAAAGTATGGTTAAACTCTGTTAGCTGAATGCACAGATCAGAAAGAAGTTTCACAGAATGATTCTGTGTAGTTTATATTTGTAGACATTCCTTTTTCCACTATTACCCTCTTAGCGCTCCGAATCTCCACTTGCATTTTCTACAGAAAGAGTGTTTCAGAACGGCTCAATCAAAACTAAGGTTCAACTCTTTTAGTTGAACAAACAGAACAGAAAGAAGTTTCACACAATTCTTCTGTGTAGTTTTTATTTGTAGACATTCTTTTTCCCAATATAGGCCTCTTAGCGCTCAGAATGTCCAATTGCAGTTTCTACAGAAAGAGTGGTTCAGAACGGCTCAATCAAAAGTAAGGTTCAACTCTGTTAGTTGAATGAACAGAACAGAAAGAAGTTTCATACAATGCTTTTGTGTAGTTTATATTTGAACATATTCTTTTTTCCTCTATTACCCAATTAGCGCTACGAATGTCCAGTTGCATTTTCTACAGACAGAGTGTTTCAAAACTGCTCAATCATAAGTATGGTTTAACTCTGTTAGCTGAATGCTCAGATCAGAAAGAAGTTTCACAGAATGCTTCTGTGTAGTTTATATTTGAATATATTCCTTTTTCCACTACCACGCTCTTAGCGCTCCAAATGTCCAGTTGCATTTTCTACAGAAAGAGTGTTCAGATCTGCTCAATCAAAAGTATGGTTTAACTCTGTTAGCTGAATGCACAGATCAGAAAGAAGTTTCACCGAATGATTCTGTGTAGTTTATATTTGAAGACATTCCTTTTTCCACTATTACCCTCTTAGCGCTCCGAATCTCCACTTGCATTTTCTACAAAAAGAGTGTTTCATAACTGCTGAATCAAAAATATGTTTTATCTCTGTTAACTGAATTTACAGATCAGAAATAAGTTTCACATAATGCATCTGTGTAGTTTTTATTTGAAGATATTCTTTTTCCCAATGTAGGCCTCTTAGCACTTAGCATGTCCAATTGCAGTTTCTACAGAAAGAGTGTTTCAGAACGGCTCAATCAAAAGTAAGGTTCAACTCTGTTAGTTGAATGCACAGAACAGAAAGAATTTTCACAGAATGCTACTGTGTAGTTTATATTTGAATATATTCCTTTTTCCACTATTACCCTCTTAGCGCTCCGAATGTCCACTTGCATTTTCTACAGAAAGAGTGTTCAGAACTGCGCAATCAAAAGTATGGTTTAACTCTGTTAGCTTAATGAACATATCAGAAATAAGTTTCACACAATGCTTCTGTGTAGTTTTTATTTGAAGATATTATTTTTCCCAATAGAGGCCTCTTAGCGCTCAGAATGTCCAATTGCAGTTTCTACAGAAAGAGTGTTTCAGAAAGGCTCAATCAAAAGTAAGTTTCAACTCTGCTAGTTGAATGCACAGAACAGAAAGAAGTTTCATACAATGCTTCTGTGTAGTTTATATTTGAACATATTCTTTTTTCCACTATTACCCACTTAGCGTTACGAATGTCCAGTTGCATTTTCTACAGAAAGAGTGTTCAGATCTGCTCAATCAAAAGTATGGTTTAACTCTGTTTGCTGAATGCACAGATCAGAAAGAAGTTTCACAGAATGATTCTGTGTAGTTTATATTTGGAGACATTCCTTTTTCCACTATTACCCTCTTAGCGCTGCGAATCTCCACTTGCATTTTCTACAGAAAGAATGTTTCAGAACGGCTCAATCAAAACTATGGTTCAACTCTTTTAGTTGAACAAACAGAACAGAAAGAAGTTTCACACAATTCTTCTGTGTAGTTTTTATTTGTAGACATTCTTTTTCCCAATATAGGCCTCTTAGCGCTCAGAATGTCCAATTGCAGTTTCTACAGAAAGAGTGTTTCAGAACGGCTCAATCAAAAGTAAGGTTCAACGCTGTTAGTTGAATGCACAGAACAGAAAGAAGTTTCATACAATGCTTCTGTGTAGTTTATATTTGAACATATTCTTTTTTCCACTATTACCCACTTGGCGCTACGAATGTCCAGTTGCATTTTCTACAGACAGAGTGTTTCAAAACTGCTCAATCAAAAGTATGGTTTAACTCTGTTAGCTGAATGCTCAGATCAGAAAGAAGTTTAACAGAATGCTTCTGTGTAGTTTATAGTTGAATATATTCCTTTTTCCACTACTACGCTCTTAGCGCTCCAAATGTCCAGTTGCATTTTCTACAGAAAGAGTGTTCAGATCTGCTCAATCAAAAGTATGGTTTAACTCTGTTAGCTGAATGCACAGATCAGAAAGAAGTTTCACCGAATGATTCTGTGTAGTTTATATTTGAAGACATTCCTTTTTCCACTATTACCCTCGTAGCGCTCCGAATCTCCACTTGCATTTTCTACAAAAAGAGTGTTTCATAACTGCTCAATCAAAAATATGTTTTATCTCTGTTAACTGAATTTACAGATCAGAAATAAGTTTCACAGAATGCATCTGTGTAGTTTTTATTTGAAGATATTCTTTTTCCCAATGTAGGCCTCTTAGCGCTTAGCATGTCCAATTGCAGTTTCTACAGAAAGAGTGTTACAGAACGGCTCAATCAAAAGTAAGGTTCAACTCTGTTAGTTGAATGCACAGAACAGAAAGAATTTTCACAGAATGCTACTGTGTAGTTTATATTTGAATATATTCCTTTTTCCACTATTACCCTCTTAGCGCTCCGAATGTCCACTTGCATTTTCTACAGAAAGAGTGTTCAGAACTGCGCAATCAAAAGTATGGTTTAACTCTGTTAGCTTAATGAACATATCAGAAATAAGTTTCACACAATGCTTCTGTGTAGTTTTTATTTGAAGATATTATTTTTCCCAATAGAGGCCTCTTAGCGCTCAGAATGTCCAATTGCAGTTTCTACAGAAAGAGTGTTTCAGAAAGGCTCAATCAAAAGTAAGGTTCAACTCTGCTAGTTGAATGCACAGAACAGAAAGAAGTTTCATACAATGCTTCTGTGTAGTTTATATTTGAACATATTCTTTTTTCCACTATTACCCACTTAGCGCTACGAATGTCCAGTTGCATTTTCTACAGACAGAGTGTTTCAAAACTGCTGAATCAAAAGTATGGTTTAACTCTGTTAGCTGAATGCTCAGATCAGAAAGAAGTTTCACAGAATGCTTCTGTGTAGTTTATATTTGAATATATTCCTTTTTCCACTACTACTCTCTTAGCGCTCCAAATGTCCAGTTGCATTTTCTACAGAAAGAGTGTTCAGATCTGCTCAATCAAAAGTATGGTTTAACTCTGTTAGCTGAATGCACAGATCAGAAAAAGTTTCACAGAATGATTCTGTGTAGTTTATATTTGGAGACATTCCTTTTTCCACTATTACCCTCTTAGCGCTCCGAATCTCCACTTGCATTTTCTACAGAAAGAGTGTTTCAGTACGGCTCAATCAAAACTAAGGTTCAACTCTTTTAGTTGAACAAACAGAACAAAAAGAAGTTTCACACAATTCTTCTGTGTAGTTTTTATTTGTAGACATTCTTTTTCCCAATGTAGGCCTCTTAGCGCTCAGAATGTCCAATTGCAGTTTCTACAGAAAGAGTGTTTCAGAACGGCTCAATCAAAAGTAAGGTTCAACTCAGTTAGTTGAATGCACAGAACAAAAAGAAGTTTCATACAATGCTTCTGTGTAGTTTATATTTGAACATATTCTTTATTCCACTATTACCCACTTAGCGCTACGAATGTCCAGTTGCATTTTCTACAGACAGAGTGTTTCAAAACTGCTCAATCAAAAGTATGGTTTAACTCTGTTAGCTGAATGCTCAGATCAGAAAGAAGTTTCACAGAATGCTTCTGTGTAGTTTATACTTGAATATATTCCTTTTTCCACTACTACCCTCTTAGCGCTCCAAATGTCCAGTTGCATTTTCTACAGAAAGAGTGTTCAGATCTGCTCAATCAAAAGTATGGTTTAACTCTGTTAGCTGAATGCACAGATCAGAAAGAAGTTTCACAGAATGATTCTGTGTAGTTTATATTTGGAGACATTCCTTTTTCCACTATTACCCTCTTAGCGCTGCGAATCTCCACTTGCATTTTCTACAGAAAGAGTGTTTCAGAACGGCTCAATCAAAACTATGGTTCAACTCTTTTAGTTGAACAAACAGAACAGAAAGAAGTTTCACACAATTCTTCTGTGTAGTTTTTATTTGTAGACATTCTTTTTCCCAATATAGGCCTCTTAGCGCTCAGAACGTCCAATTGCAGTTTCTACAGAAAGAGTGTTTCAGAACGGCTCAATCAAAAGTAAGGTTCAACGCTGTTAGTTGAATGCACAGAACAGAAAGAAGTTTCATACAATGCTTCTGTGTAGTTTATATTTGAACATATTCTTTTTTCCACTATTACCCACTTGGCGCTACGAATGTCCAGTTGCATTTTCTACAGACAGAGTGTTTCAAAACTGCTCAATCAAAAGTATGGTTTAACTCTGTTAGCTGAATGCTCAGATCAGAAAGAAGTTTAACAGAATGCTTCTGTGTAGTTTATATTTGAATATATTCCTTTTTCCACTACTACGCTCTTAGCGCTCCAAATGTCCAGTTGCATTTTCTACAGAAAGAGTGTTCAGATCTGCTCAATCAAAAGTATGGTTTAACTCTGTTAGCTGAATGCACAGATCAGAAAGAAGTTTCACCGAATGATTCTGTGTAGTTTATATTTGAAGACATTCATTTTTCCACTATTACCCTCGTAGCGCTCCGAATCTCTACTTGCATTTTCTACAAAAAGAGTTTTTCATAACTGCTCAATCAAAAATATGTTTTATCTCTGTTAACTGAATTTACAGATCAGAAATAAGTTTCACAGAATGCATCTGTGTAGTTTTTATTTGAAGATATTCTTTTTCCCAATGTAGGCCTCTTAGCGCTTAGCATGTCCAATTGCAGTTTCTACAGAAAGAGTGTTTCAGAACGGCTCAATCAAAAGTAAGGTTCAACTCTGTTAGTTGAATGCACAGAACAGAAAGAATTTTCACAGAATGCTACTGTGTAGTTTATATTTGAATATATTCCTTTTTCCACTATTACCCTCTTAGCGCTCCGAATGTCCACTTGCATTTTCTACAGAAAGAGTGTTCAGAACTGCGCAATCAAAAGTATGGTTTAACTCTGTTAGCTTAATGAACATATCAGAAATAAGTTTCACACAATGCTTCTGTGTAGTTTTTATTTGAAGATATTATTTTTCCCAATAGAGGCCTCTTAGCGCTCAGAATGTCCAATTGCAGTTTCTACAGAAAGAGTGTTTCAGAAAGGCTCAATCAAAAGTAAGGTTCAACTCTGCTAGTTGAATGCACAGAACAGAAAGAAGTTTCATACAATGCTTCTGTGTAGTTTATATTTGAACATATTCTTTTTTCCACTATAACCCACTTAGCGTTACGAATGTCCAGTTGCATTTTCTACAGAAAGAGTGTTCAGATCTGCTCAATCAAAAGTATGGTTTAACTCTGTTAGCTGAATGCACAGATCAGAAAGAAGTTTCACAGAATGATTCTGTGTAGTTTATATTTGGAGACATTCCTTTTTCCACTATTACCCTCTTAGCGCTCCGAATTTCCACTTGCATTTTCTACAGAAAGAGTGTTTCAGAACGGCTCAATCAAAACTAAGGTTCAACTCTTTTAGTTGAACAAACAGAACAGAAAGAAGTTTCACACAATTCTTCTGTGTAGTTTTTATTTGTAGACATTCTTTTTCCCAATATAGGCCTCTTAGCGCTCAGAATGTCCAATTGCAGTTTCTACAGAAAGAGTGTTTCAGAACGGCTCAATCAAAAGTAAGGTTGAACTCTGTTAGTTGAATGCACAGAACAGAAAGAAGTTTCATACAATGCTTCTGTGTAGTTTATATTTGAACATATTCTTTTTTCCACTATTACCCACTTAGCGCTACGAATGTCCAGTTGCATTTTCTACAGACAGAGTGTTTCAAAACTGCTCAATCAAAAGTATGGTTTAACTCTGTTAGCTGAATGCTCAGATCGGAAAGAAGTTTCACAGAATGCTTCTGTGTAGTTTATGCTTGAATATATTCCTTTTTCCACTACTACGCTCTTAGCGCTCCAAATGTCCAGTTGCATTTTCTACAGAAAGAGTGTTCAGATCTGCTCAATCAAAAGTATGGTTTAACTCTGTTAGCTGAATGCACAAATCAGAAAGAAGTTTCACCGAATGATTCTGTGTAGTTTATATTTGAAGACATTCCTTTTTCCACTATTACCCTCTTAGCGCTCCGAATCTCCACTTGCATTTTCTACAAAAAGAGTGTTTCATAACTGCTCAATCAAAAATATGTTTTATCTCTGTTAACTGAATTTACAGATCAGAAATAAGTTTCACAGAATGCATCTGTGTAGTTTTTATTTGAAGATATTCTTTTTCCCAAAGTAGGCCTCTTAGCGCTTAGCATGTCCAATTGCAGTTTCTACAGAAAGAGGGTTTCAGAACGGCTCAATCAAAAGTAAGGTTCAACTCTGTTAGTTGAATGCACAGAACAGAAAGAATTTTCACAGAATGCTACTGTGTAGTTTATATTTGAATATAGTCCTTTTTCCACTATTACCCTCTTAGCGCTCCGAATGTCCACTTGCATTTTCTACAGAAAGAGGGTTCAGCACTGTGCAATCAAAAGTATGGTTTAACTCTGTTAGCTTAATGAACATATCAGAAATAAGTTTCACACAATGCTTCTGTGTAGTTTTTATTTGAAGATATTTTTTTTTCCCAATAGAGGCCTCTTAGCGCTCAGAATGTCCAATTGCAGTTTCTACAGAAAGAGTGTTTCAGAAAGGCTCAATCAAAAGTAAGGTTCAACTCTGTTAGTTGAATGCACAGAACAGAAAGAAGTTTCATACAATGCTTCTGTGTAGTATATATTTGAACATATTCTTTTTTCCACTATTACCCACTTAGCGCTACGAATGTCCAGTTGCATTTTCTACAGACAGAGTGTTTCAAAACTGCTCAATCAAAAGTATGGTTTAACTCTGTTAGCTGAATGCTCAGATCAGAAAGAAGTTTCACAGAATGCTTCTGTGTAGTTTATATTTGAATATATTCCGTTTTCCACTACTACTCTCTTAGCGCTCCAAATGTCCAGTTGCATTTTCTACAGAAAGAGTGTTCAGATCTGCTCAATCAAAAGTATGGTTTAACTCTGTTAGCTGAATGCACATATCAGAAAGAAGTTTCACAGAATGATTCTGTGTAGTTTATATTTGGAGACATTCCTTTTTCCACTATTACCCTCTAAGCGCTCCGAATCTCCACTTGCATTTTCTACAGAAAGAGTGTTTCAGAACGGCTCAATCAAAACTAAGGTTCAACTCGTTTAGTTGAACAAACAGAACAGAAAGAAGTTTCACACAATTCTTCTGTGTAGTTTTTATTTGTAGACATTCTTTTTCCCAATATAGGCCTCTTAGCGCTCAGAATGTCCAATTGCAGTTTCTACAGAAAGAGTGTTTCAGAACGGCTCAATCAAAAGTAAGGTTGAACTCTGTTAGTTGAATGCACAGAACAGAAAGAAGTTTCATACAATGCTTCTGTGTAGTTTATATTTGAACATATTCTTTTTTCCACTATTACCCACTTAGCGCTACGAATGTCCAGTTGCATTTTCTACAGACAGAGTGTTTCAAAACTGCTCAATCAAAAGTATGGTTTCACTCTGTTAGCTGAATGCTCAGATCAGAAAGAAGTTTCACAGAATGCTTCTGTGTAGTTTATACTTGAATATATTCCTTTTTCCACTACTACGCTCTTAGCGCTCCAAATGTCCAGTTGCATTTTCTACAGAAAGAGTGTTCAGATCTGCTCAATCAAAAGTATGGTTTAACCCTGTTAGCTGAATGCACAGATCAGAAAGAAGTTTCACCGAATGATTCTGTGTAGTTTATATTTGAAGACATTCCTTTTTCCACTATTACCCTCTTAGCGCTCCGAATCTCCACTTGTATTTTCTACAAAAAGAGTGTTTCATAACTGCTCAATCAAAAATATGTTTTATCTCTGTTAACTGAATTTACAGATCAGAAATAAGTTTCACACAATGCTTCTGTGTAGTTTTTATTTGAAGATATTCTTTTTCCCAAAGTAGGCCTCTTAGCGCTTAGCATGTCCAATTGCAGTTTCTACAGAAAGAGTGTTTCAGAACGGCTCAATCAAAAGTAAGGTTCAACTCTGTTAGTTGAATGCACAGAACAGAAAGAATTTTCACAGAATGCTACTGTGTAGTTTATATTTGAATATAGTCCTTTTTCCACTATTACCCTCTTAGCGCTCCGAATGTCCACTTGCATTTTCTACACAAAGAGGGTTCAGCACTGCGCAATCAAAAGTATGGTTTAACTCTGTTAGCTTAATGAACATATCAGAAATAAGTTTCACACAATGCTTCTGTGTAGTTTTTATTTGAAGATATTATTTTTCCCAATAGACGCCTCTTAGCGCTCAGAATGTCCAATTGGAGTTTCTACAGAAAGAGTGTTTCAGAAAGGCTCAATCAAAAAAAGGTTCAACTCTGTTAGTTGAATGCACAGAACAGAAAGAAGTTTCATACAATGCTTCTGTGTAGTTTATATTTGAACATATTCTTTTTTCCACTATTACCCACTTAGCGCTACGAATGTCCAGTTGCATTTTCTACAGACAGAGTGTTTCAAAACTGCTCAATCAAAATTATGGTTTAACTCTGTTAGCTGAATGCTCAGATCAGAAAGAAGTTTCACAGAATGCTTCTGTGTAGTTTATATTTGAATATATTCCTTTTTCCACTATTACCCTCTTAGCGCTCCGAATGTCCACTTGCATTTTCTACAGAAAGAGTGTTCAGATCTGTTCAATCAAAACTATGGTTTAACTCTGTTAGCTGAATGCACAGATCAGAAAGAAGTTTCACAGAATGTTTCTGTGTAGTTTATATTTGGAGACATTCCTTTTTCCACTATTACCCTCTTAGCGCTCCGAATCTCCACTTGCATTTTCTACAGAAAGAGTGTTTCAGAACGGCTCAATCAAAAGTAAGGTTCAACTCTTTTAGTTGAACAAACAGAACAGAAAGAAGTTTCACACAATTCTTCTGTGTAGTTTTTATTTGTAGACATTCTTTTTCCCAATATAGGCCTCTTAGCGCTCAGAATGTCCAATTGCAGTTTCTACAGAAAGAGTGTTTCAGAACGGCTCAATCAAATGTAAGGTTCAACTCTGTTAGTTGAATGCACTGAACAGAAAGAAGTTTCATACAATGCTTCTGTGTAGTTTATATTTGAACATATTCTTTTTTCCACTATTACCCACTTAGCGCTACGAATGTCCAGTTGCATTTTCTACAGACAGATTGTTTCAAAACTGCTCAATCAAAAGTATGGTTTAATTCTGTTAGCTGAATGCTCAGATCAGAAAGAAGTTTCACAGAATGCTTCTGTGTAGTTTATATTTGAATATATTCCTTTTTCCACTACTACTCTCTTAGCGCTCCAAATGTCCAGTTGCATATTCTACAGAAAGAGTGTTCAGATCTGCTCAATCAAAAGTATGGTTTAACTCTGTTAGCTGAATGCACAGATCAGAAAGAAGTTTCACCGAATGATTCTGTGTAGTATATATTTGAAGACATTCCTTTTTCCACTATTACCTTCTTAGCGCTCGGAATCTCCACTTGCATTTTCTACAAAAAGAGTGTTTTATAACTGCTCAATCAAAAATATGTTTTATCTCTGTTAACTGAATTTACAGATCAGAAATAAGTTTCACAGAATGCATCTGTGTAGTTTTTATTTGAAGAGATTCTTTTTCCCAATGTAGGCCTCTTAGCGCTTAGCATGTCCAATTGCAGTTTCTACAGAAAGAGTGTTTCAGAACGGCTCAATCAAAAGTAAGGTTCAAATCTGTTAGTTGAATGCACAGAAAAGAAAGAATTTTCACAGAATTCTACTGTGTAGTTTATATTTGAATATATTCCTTTTTCCACTATTACCCTCTTAGCGCTCCGAATGTCCACTTGCATTTTCTACAGAAAGAGTGTTCAGAACTGCGCAATCAAAAGTATGGTTTAACTCTGTTAGCTTAATGAACATATCAGAAATAAGATTCACACAATGCTTCTGTGTAGTTTTTATTTGAAGATATTATTTTTCCCCATATAGGCCTCTTAGTGCTCAGAATGTCCAATTGCAGTTTCTACAGAAAGAGTGTTTCAGAAAGGCTCAATCAAAAGTAAGGTTCAACTCTGTTAGTTGAATGCACAGAACAGAAAGAAGTTTCATACAATGCTTCTGTGTAGTTTATATTTGAACATATTCTTTTTTCCACTATTACCCACTTAGCGCTACGAATGTCCAGTTGCATTTTCTACAGACAGAGTGTTTCAAAACTGCTCAATCAAAAGTATGGTTTAACTCTGTTAGCTGAATGCTCAGATCAGAAAGAAGTTTCACAGAATGCTTCTGTGTAGTTTATATTTGAATATATTCCTTTTTCCACTACTACGCGCTTAGCGCTCCAAATGTCCAGTTGCATTTTCTACAGAAAGAGTGTTCAGATCTGCTCAATCAAAAGTATGGTTTAACTCTGTTAGCTGAATGCACAGATCAGAAAGAAGTTTCACAGAATGTTTCTGTGTAGTTTATATTTGGAGACATTCCTTTTTCCACTATTACCCTCTTAGCGCTCCGAATCTCCACTTGCATTTTCTACAGAAAGAGTGTTTCAGAACGGCTCAATCAAAACTAAGGTTCAACTCTTTTAGTTGAACAAACAGAACAGAAAGAAGTTTCACACAATTCTTCTGTGTAGTTTTTATTTGTAGACATTCTTTTTCCCAATATAGGCCTCTTAGCGCTCAGAATGTCCAATTGCAGTTTCTACAGAAAGAGGGTTTCAGAACGGCTCAATCAAAAGTAAGGTTCAACTCTGTTAGTTGAATGCACTGAACAGAAAGAAGTTTCATACAATGCTTCTGTGTAGTTTATATTTGAACATATTCTTTTTTCCACTATTACCCACTTAGCGCTACGAATGTCCAGTTGCATTTTCTACAGACAGATTGTTTCAAAACTGCTCAATCAAAAGTATGGTTTAACTCTGTTAGCTGAATGCTCAGATCAGAAAGAAGTTTCACAGAATGCTTCTGTGTAGTTTATATTTGAATATATTCCTTTTTCCACTATTACCCTCTTAGCGCTCCGAATCTCCACTTGCATTTTCTACAACAAGAGTGTTTCATAACTGCTCAATCAAAAATATGTTTTATCTCTGTTAACTGAATTTACAGATCAGAAATAAGTTTCACAGAATGCATCTGTGTAGTTTTTACTTGAAGATATTCTTTTTCCCAATGTAGGCCTTTTAGCGCTTAGCATGTACAATTGCAGTTTCTACAGAAAGAGTGTTTCAGAACGGCTCAATCAAAAGTAAGGTTCAACTCTGTTAGTTGAATGCACAGAACAGAAAGAATTTTCACAGAATGCTACTGTGTAGTTTATATTTGAATATAGTCCTTTTTCCACTCTTACCCTCTTAGCAATCCGAATGTCCACTTGCATTTTCTACAGAAAGAGGGTTCAGCACTGCGCAATCAAAAGTATGGTTTAACTCTGTTAGCTTAATGAACATATCAGAAATAAGTTTCACACAATGCTTCTGTGTAGTTTTTATTTGAAGATATTATTTTTCCCAATAGAGGCCTCTTAGCGCTCAGAATTTCCAATTGCAGTTTCTTCAGAAAAAGTGTTTCAGAAAGGCTCAATCAAAAGTAAGGTTCAACTCTGTTAGTTGAATGCACAGAACAGAAAGAAGTTTCATACAATGCTTCTGTGTAGTTTATATTTGAACATATTCTTTTTTCCACTATTACCCACTTAGCGCTACGAATGTCCAGTTGCATTTTCTACAGACAGAGTGTTTCAAAACTGCTCAATCAAAAGTATGGTTTAACTCTGTTAGCTGAATGCTCAGATCAGAAAGAAGTTTCACAGAATGCTTCTGTGTAGTTTATATTTGAATATATTCCTTTTTCCACTACTACTCTCTTAGCGCTCCAAATGTCCAGTTGCATTTTCTACAGAAAGAGTGTTCAGATCTGCTCAATCAAAAGTATGGTTTAACTCTGTTAGCTGAATGCACAGATCGGAAAGAAGTTTCACAGAATGATTCTGTGTAGTTTATATTTGGAGACATTCCTTTTTCCACTATTACCCTCTTAGCGCTCCGAATCTCCACTTGCATTTTCTACAGAAAGAGTGTTTCAGAACGGCTCAATCAAAACTAAGGTTCAACTCTTTTAGTTGAACAAACAGAACAGAAAGAAGTTTCACACAATTCTTCTGTGTAGTTTTTATTTGTAGACATTCTTTTTCCCAATATAGGCCTCTTAGCGCTCAGAATGTCCAATTGCAGTTTCTACAGAAAGAGTGTTTCAGAACGGCTCAATCAAAAGTAAGGTTCAACTCTGTTAGTTGAATGCACAGAACAGAAAGAAGTTTCATACAATGCTTCTGTGTAGTTTATATTTGAACATATTCTTTTTTCCACTATTACCCACTTAGCGCTACGAATGTCCAGTTGCATTTTCTACAGACAGAGTGTTTCAAAACTGCTCAATCAAAATTATGGTTTAAATCTGTTAGCTGAATGCTCAGATCAGAAAGAAGTTTCACAGAATGCTTCTGTGTAGTTTATATTTGAATATATTCCTTTTTCCACTACTACGCTCTTAGCGCTCCAAATGTCCAGTTGCATTTTCTACAGAAAGAGTGTTCAGATCTGCTCAATCAAAAGTATGGTTTAACTCTGTTAGCTGAATGCACAGATCAGAAAGAAGATTCACCGAATGATTCTGTGTAGTTCTGTGTAGTTTATATTTGAAGACATTCCTTTTTCCACTATTACCCTCTTAGCGCTCCGAATCTCCACTTGTATTTTCTACAAAAAGAGTGTTTCATAACTGCTCAATCAAAAATATGTTTTATCTCTGTTAACTGAATTTACAGATCAGAAATAAGTTTCACAGAATGCATCTGTGTAGTTTTTATTTGAAGATATTCTTTTTCCCAAAGTAGGCCTCTTAGCGCTTAGTATGTCCAATTGCAGTTTCTACAGAAAGAGTGTTTCAGAACGGCTCAATCAAAAGTAAGGTTCAACTCTGTTAGTTGAATGCACAGAACAGAAAGAATTTTCACAGAATGCTACTGTGTAGTTTATATTTGAATATAGTCCTTTTTCCACTATTACCCTCTTAGCGCTCCGAATGTCCACTTGCATTTTCTACAGAAAGAGGGTTCAGCACTGTGCAATCAAAAGTATGGTTTAACTCTGTTAGCTTAATGAACATATCGAAATAAGTTTCACACAATGCTTCTGTGTAGTTTTTATTTGAAGATATTATTTTTCCCAATAGAGGCCTCTTAGCGCTCAGAATGTCCAATTGCAGTTTCTACAGAAAGAGTGTTTCAGAAAGGCTCAATCAAAAGTAAGGTTCAACTCTGTTAGTTGAATGCACAGAACAGAAAGAAGTTTCATACAATGCTTCTGTGTAGTTTATATTTGAACATATTCTTTTTTCCACTATTACCCACTTAGCGCTACGAATGTCCAGTTGCATTTTCTACAGACAGAGTGTTTCAAAACTGCTCAATCAAAAGTATGGTTTAACTCTGTTAGCTGAATGCTCAGATCAGAAAGAAGTTTCACAGAATGCTTCTGTGTAGTTTATATTTGAATATATTCCTTTTTCCACTACTACTCTCTTAGCGCTCCAAATGTCCAGTTGCATTTTCTACAGAAAGAGTGTTCAGATCTGCTGAATCAAAAGTATTGTTTATCTCTGTTAGCTGAATGCACAGATCGGAAAGAAGTTTCACAGAATGATTCTGTGTAGTTTATATTTGGAGACATTCCTTTTTCCACTATTACCCTCTTAGCGCTCCGAATCTCCACTTGCATTTTCTACAGAAAGAGTGTTTCAGAACGGCTCAATCAAAACTAAGGTTCAACTCTTTTAGTTGAACAAACAGAACAGAAAGTAGTTTCACACAATTCTTCTGTGTAGTTTTTATTTGTAGACATTCTTTTTCCCAATATAGGCCTCTTAGCGCTCAGAATGTCCAATTGCAGTTTCTACAGAAAGAGTGTTTCAGAACGGCTCAATCAAATGTAAGGTTCAACTCTGTTAGTTGAATGCACAGAACAGAAAGAAGTTTCATACAATGCTTCTGTGTAGTTTATATTTGAACATATTCTTTTTTCCACTATTACCCACTTAGCGCTACGAATGTCCAGTTGCATTTTCTACAGACAGAGTGTTTCAAAACTGCTCAATCAAAAGTATGGTTTAACTCTGTTAGCTGAATGCTCAGATCAGAAAGAAGTTTCACAGAATGCTTCTGTGTAGTTTATATTTGAATATATTCCTTTTTCCACTACTACGCTCTTAGCGCTCCAAAAGTCCAGTTGCATTTTCTACAGAAAGAGTGTTCAGATCTGCTCAATCAAAAGTATGGTTTAACTCTGTTAGCTGAATGCACAGATCAGAAAGACGATTCACCGAATGATTCTGTGTAGTTTATATTTGAAGACATTCCTTTTTCCACTATTACCCTCTTAGCGCTCCGAATCTCCACTTGTATTTTCTACAAAAAGAGTGTTTCATAACTGCTCAATCAAAAATATGTTTTATCTCTGTTAACTGAATTTACAGATCAGAAATAAGTTTCACAGAATGCATCTGTGTAGTTTTTATTTGAAGATATTCTTTTTCCCAAAGTAGGCCTCTTAGCGCTTAGTATGTCCAATTGCAGTTTCTACAGAAAGAGTGTTTCAGAACGGCTCAATCAAAAGTAAGGTTCAACTCTGTTAATTGAATGCACAGAACAGAAAGAATTTTCACAGAATGCTACTGTGTAGTTTATATTTGAATATAGTCCTTTTTCCACTATTACCCTCTTAGCGCTCCGAATGTCCACTTGCATTTTCTACAGAAAGAGGGTTCAGCACTGTGCAATCAAAAGTATGGTTTAACTCTGTTAGCTTAATGAACATATCGAAATAAGTTTCACACAATGCTTCTGTGTAGTTTTTATTTGAAGATATTATTTTTCCCAATAGAGGCCTCTTAGCGCTCAGAATGTCCAATTGCAGTTTCTACAGAAAGAGTGTTTCAGAAAGGCTCAATCAAAAGTAAGGTTCAACTCTGTTAGTTGAATGCACAGAACAGAAAGAAGTTTCATACAATGCTTCTGTGTAGTTTATATTTGAACATATTCTTTTTTCCACTTTTACCCACTTAGCGCTACGAATGTCCAGTTGCATTTTCTACAGACAGAGTGTTTCAAAACTGCTCAATCAAAAGTATGGTTTAACTCTGTTAGCTGAATGCTCAGATCAGAAAGATGTTTCACAGAATGCTTCTGTGTAGTTTATATTTGAATATATTCCTTTTTCCACTACTACTCTCTTAGCGCTCCAAATGTCCAGTTGCATTTTCTACAGAAAGAGTGTTCAGATCTGCTCAATCAAAAGTATGGTTTAACTCTGTTAGCTGAATGCACAGATCAGAAAGAAGTTTCACAGAATGATTCTGTGTAGTTTATATTTGGAGACATTCCTTTTTCCACTATTACCCTCTTAGCGCTCCGAATCTCCACTTGCATTTTCTACAGAAAGAGTGTTTCAGAACGGCTCAATCAAAACTAAGGTTCAACTCTTTTAGTTGAACAAACAGAACAGAAAGAAGTTTCACACAATTCTTCTGTGTTGTTTTTATTTGTAGACATTCTTTTTCCCAATATAGGCCTCTTAGCGCTCAGAATGTCCAATTGCAGTTTCTACAGAAAGAGTGTTTCAGAACGGCTCAATCAAAAGTAAGGTTGAACTCTGTTAGTTGAATGCACAGAACAGAAAGAAGTTTCATACAATGCTTCTGTGTAGTTTATATTTGAACATATTCTTTTTTCTACTATTACCCACTTAGCGCTACGAATGTCCAGTTGCATTTTCTACAGACAGAGTGTTTCAAAACTGCTCAATCAAAAGTATGGTTTAACTCTGTTAGCTGAATGCTCAGATCAGAAAGAAGTTTCACAGAATGCTTCTTTGTAGTTTATATTTGAATATATTCCTTTTTCCACTACTACTCTCTTAGGGCTCCAAATGTCCAGTTGCATATTCTACAGAAAGAGTGTTCAGATCTGCTCAATCAAAAGTATGGTTTAACTCTGTTAGCTGAATGCACAGATCAGAAAGAAGTTTCACCGAATGATTCTGTGTAGTATATATTTGAAGACATTCCTTTTTCCACTATTACCCTCTTAGCGCTCGGAATCTCCACTTGCATTTTCTACAAAAAGAGTGTTTTATAACTGCTCAATCAAAAATATGTTTTATCTCTGTTCACTGAATTTACAGATCAGAAATAAGTTTCACAGAATGCATCTGTGTAGTTTTTATTTGAAGAGATTCTTTTTCCCAATGTAGGCCTCTTAGCGCTTAGCATGTCCAATTGCAGTTTCTACAGAAAGAGTGTTTCAGAACGGCTCAATCAAAAGTAAGGTTCAACTCTGTTAGTTGAATGCACAGAAAAGAAAGAATTTTCACAGAATGCTACTGTGTAGTTTATATTTGAATATATTCCTTTTTCCACTATTACCCTCTTAGCGCTCCGAATCTCCACTTGCATTTTCTACAGAAAGAGTGTTTCAGAACGGCTCAATCAAAACTAAGGTTCAACTCTTTTAGTTGAACAAACAGAATAGAAAGAAGTTTCACACAATTCTTCTGTGTAGTTTTTATTTGTAGACATACTTTTTCCCAATATAGGCCTCTTAGCGCTCAGAATGTCCAATTGCAGTTTCTACAGAAAGAGTGTTTCAGAACGGCTCAATCAAAAGTAAGGTTCAACTCTGTTAGTTGAATGCACTGAACAGAAAGAAGTTTCATACAATGCTTCTGTGTAGTTTATATTTGAACATATTCTTTTTTCCACTATTACCCACTTAGCGCTACGAATGTCCAGTTGCATTTTCTACAGACAGATTGTTTCAAAACTGCTCAATCAAAAGTATGGTTTAACTCTGTTAGCTGAATGCTCAGATCAGAAAGAAGTTTCACAGAATGCTTCTGTGTAGTTTATATTTGAATATATTCCTTTTTCCACTACTACGCTCTTAGCGCTCCAAATGTCCAGTTGCATTTTCTACAGAAAGAGTGTTCAGATCTGCTCAATCAAAAGTATGGTTTAACTCTGTTAGCTGAATGCACAGATCAGAAAGAAGTTTCACCGAATGATTCTGTGTAGTTTATATATGAAGACATTCCTTTTTCCACTATTACCCTCTTAGCGCTCCGAATCTCCACTTGTATTTTCTACAAAAAGAGTGTTTCATAACTGCTCAATCAAAAATATGTTTTATCTCTGTTAACTGAATTTACAGATCAGAAATAAGTTTCACAGAATGCATCTGTGTAGTTTTTATTTGAAGATATTCTTTTTCCCAAAGTAGGCCTCTTAGCGCTTAGCATGTCCAATTGCAGTTTCTACAGAAAGAGTGTTTCAGAACGGCTCAATCAAAAGTAAGGTTCAACTCTGTTAGTTGAATGCACAGAACAGAAAGAATTTTCACAGAATGCTACTGTGTAGTTTATATTTGAATATAGTCCTTTTTCCACTATTACCCTCTTAGCGCTCCGAATGTCCACTTGCATTTTCTACAGAAAGAGGGTTCAGCACTGCGCAATCAAAAGTATGGTTTAACTCTGTTAGCTTAATGAACATATCAGAAATAAGTTTCACACAATGCTTCTGTGTAGTTTTTATTTGAAGATATTATTTTTCCCAATAGAGGCCTCTTAGCGCTCAGAATGTCCAATTGCAGTTTCTACAGAAAGAGTGTTTCAGAAAGGCTCAATCAAAAGTAAGGTTCAACTCTGTTAGTTGAATGCACAGAACAGAAAGAAGTTTCATACAATGCTTCTGTGTAGTTTATATTTGAACATATTCTTTTTTCCACTATTACCCACTTAGCGCTACGAATGTCCAGTTGCATTTTCTACAGACAGATTGTTTCAAAACTGCTCAATCAAAAGTATGGTTTAACTCTGTTAGCTGATTGCTCAGATCAGAAAGAAGTTTCACAGAATGCTTCTGTGTAGTTTATATTTGGATATATTCCTTTTTCCACTACTACTCTCTTAGCGCTCCAAATGTCCAGTTGCATTTTCTACAGAAAGAGTGTTCAGATCTGCTCAATCAAAAGTATGGTTTAACTCTGTTAGCTGAATGCACAGATCAGAAAGAAGTTTCACAGAATGATTCTGTGTAGTTTATATTTGGAGACATTCCTTTTTCCACTATTACCCTCTTAGCGCTCCGAATCTCCACTTGCATTTTCTACAGAAAGAGTGTTTCAGAACGGCTCAATCAAAACTAAGGTTCAACTCTTTTAGTTGAACAAACAGAACAGAAAGAAGTTTCACACAATTCTTCTGTGTAGTTTTTATTTGTAGACATTCTTTTTCCCAATATAGGCCTCTTAGCGCTCAGAATGTCCAATTGCAGTTTCTACAGAAAGAGTGTTTCAGAACGGCTCAATCAAAAGTAAGGTTCAACTCTGTTAGTTGAATGCACAGAACAGAAAGAAGTTTTATACAATGCTTCTGTGTAGTTTATATTTGAACATATTCTTTTTTCCACTATTACCCACTTAGCGCTACGAATGTCCAGTTGCATTTTCTACAGACAGAGTGTTTCAAAACTGCTCAATCAAAAGTATGGTATAACTCTGTTAGCTGAATGCTCAGATCGGAAAGAAGTTTCACAGAATGCTTCTGTGTAGTTTATATTTGAATATATTCCTTTTTCCACTACTACGCGCTTAGCGCTCCAAATGTCCAGTTGCATTTTCTACAGAAAGAGTGTTCAGATCTGCTCAATCAAAAGTATGGTTTAAATCTGTTAGCTGAATGCACAGATCAGAAAGAAGTTTCACAGAATGTTTCTGTGTAGTTTATATTTGGAGACATTACTTTTTCCACTATTACCCTCTTAGCGCTCCGAATCTCCACTTGCATTTTCTACAGAAAGAGTGTTTCAGCACGGCTCAATCAAAACTAAGGTTCAACTCTTTTAGTTGAACACACAGAACAGAAAGAAGTTTCACACAATTCTTCTGTGTAGTTTTTATTTGTAGACATTCTTTTTCCCAATATAGGCCTCTTAGCGCTCAGAATGTCCAATTGCAGTTTCTACAGAAAGAGTGTTTCAGAACGGCTCAAACAAAAGTAAGGTTCAACTCTGTTAGTTGAATGCACAGAACAGAAAGAAGTTTTATTCAATGCTTCTGTGTAGTTTATATTTGAATATATTCCTTTTTCCACTACTACGCGCTTAGCGCTCCAAATGTCCAGTTGCATTTTCTACAGAAAGAGTGTTCAGATCTGCTCAATCAAAAGTATGTTTTAACTCTGTTAGCTGAATGCACAGATCAGAAAGAAGTTTCACCGAATGATTCTGTGTAGTTTATATTTGAAGACATTCCTTTTTCCACTATTACCCACTTAGCGCTCCGAATCTCCACTTGCATTTTCTACAAAAAGAGTGTTTCATAACTGCTCAATCAAAAATATGTTTTATCTCTGTTAACTGAATTTACAGATCAGAAATAAGTTTCACAGAATGCATCTGTGTAGTTTTTACTTGAAGATATTTATTTCCCAATGTAGGCCTCTTAGCGCTTAGCATGTACAATTGTAGTTTCTACAGAAAGAGTGTTTCAGAACGGCTCAATCAAAAGTAAGGCTCAACTCTGTTAGTTGAATGCACAGAACAGAAAGAATTTTCACAGAATGCTACTGTGTAGTTTATATTTGAATATAGTCCTTTTTCCACTCTTACCCTCTTAGCAATCCGAATGTCCACTTGCATTTTCTACAGAAAGAGGGTTCAGCACTGCGCAATCAAAAGTATGGTTTAACTCTGTTAGCTTAATGAACATATCAGAAATAAGTTTCACACAATGCTTCTGTGTAGTTTTTATTTGAAGATATTATTTTTCCCAATAGAGGCCTCTTAGCGCTCAGAATTTCCAATTGCAGTTTCTACAGAAAAAGTGTTTCAGAAAGGCTCAATCAAAAGTAAGGTTCAACTCTGTTAGTTGAATGCACAGAACAGAAAGAAGTTTCATACAATGCTTCTGTGTAGTTTATATTTGAACATATTCTTTTTTCCACTATTACCCACTTAGCGCTACGAATGTCCAGTTGCATTTTCTACAGACAGAGTGTTTCAAAACTGCTCAATCAAAAGTATGGTTTAACTCTGTTAGCTGAATGCTCAAATCAGAAAGAAGTTTCACAGAATGCTTCTGTGTAGTTTATATTTGAATATATTCCTTTTTCCACTACTACTCTCTTAGCGCTCCAAATGTCCAGTTGCATTTCTACAGAAAGAGTGTTCAGATCTGCTCAATCAAAAGTATGGTTTAACTCTGTTAGCTGAATGCACAGATCGGAAAGAAGTTTCACAGAATGATTCTGTGTAGTTTATATTTGGAGACATTCCTTTTTCCACTATTACCCTCTTAGCGCTCGGAATCTCCACTTGCATTTTCTACAAAAAGAGTGTTTTATAACTGCTCAATCAAAAATATGTTTTATCTCTGTTAACTGAATTTACAGATCAGAAATAAGTTTCACAGAATGCATCTGTGTAGTTTTTATTTGAAGAGATTCTTTTTCCCATTGTAGGCCTCTTAGCGCTTAGCATGTCCAATTGCAGTTTCTACAGAAAGAGTGTTTCAGAACGGCTCAATCAAAACTAAGGTTCAACTCTTTTAGTTGAACAAACAGAAGAGAAAGAAGTTTCACACAATTCTTCTGTGTAGTTTTTATTTGTAGACATTCTTTTTCCCAATATAGGCCTCTTAGCGCTCAGAATGTCCAATTGCAGTTTCTACAGAAAGAGTGTTTCAGAACGGCTCAATCAAAAGTAAGGTTCAACTCTGTTAGTTGAATGCACAGAACAGAAAGAAGTTTTATACAATGCTTCTGTGTAGTTTATATTTGAACATATTCTTTATTCCACTATTACCCACTTAGCGCTACGAATGTCCAGTTGCATTTTCTACAGACAGAGTGTTTCAAAACTGCTCAATCAAAAGTATGGTATAACTCTGATAGCTGAATGCTCAGATCGGAAAGAAGTTTCACAGAATGCTTCTGTGTAGTTTATATTTGAATATATTCCTTTTTCCACTACTACGCGCTTAGCGCTCCAAATGTCCAGTTGCATTTTCTACAGAAAGAGTGTTCAGATCTGCTCAATCAAAAGTATGGTTTAAATCTGTTAGCTGAATGCACAGATCAGAAAGAAGTTTCACAGAATGTTTCTGTGTAGTTTATATTTGGAGACATTACTTTTTCCACTATTACCCTCTTAGCGCTCCGAATCTCCACTTGCATTTTCTACAGAAAGAGTGTTTCAGCACGGCTCAATCAAAACTAAGGTTCAACTCTTTTAGTTGAACACACAGAACAGAAAGAAGTTTCACACAATTCTTCTGTGTAGTTTTTATTTGTAGACATTCTTTTTCCCAATATAGGCCTCTTAGCGCTCAGAATGTCCAATTGCAGTTTCTACAGAAAGAGTGTTTCAGAACGGCTCAATCAAAAGTAAGGTTCAACTCTGTTAGTTGAATGCACTGAACAGAAAGAAGTTTCATACAATGCTTCTGTGTAGTTTATATTTGAACATATTCTTTTTTCCACTATTACCCACTTAGCGCTACGAATGTCCAGTTGCATTTTCTACAGACAGATTGTTTCAAAACTGCTCAATCAAAAGTATGGTTTAACTCTGTTAGCTGAATGCTCAGATCAGAAAGAAGTTTCACAGAATGCTTCTGTGTAGTTTATATTTGAATATATTCCTTTTTCCACTACTACGCTCTTAGCGCTCCAAATGTCCAGTTGCATTTTCTACAGAAAGAGTGTTCAGATCTGCTCAATCAAAAGTATGGTTTAACTCTGTTAGCTGAATGCACAGATCAGAAAGAAGTTTCACCGAATGATTCTGTGTAGTTTATATTTGAAGACATTCCTTTTTCCACTATTACCCTCTTAGCGCTCCGAATCTCCACTTGTATTTTCTACAAAAAGAGTGTTTCATAACTGCTCAATCAAAAATATGTTTTATCTCTGTTAACTGAATTTACAGATCAGAAATAAGTTTCACAGAATGCATCTGTGTAGTTTTTATTTGAAGATATTCTTTTTCCCAAAGTAGGCCTCTTAGCGCTTAGCATGTCCAATTGCAGTTTCTACAGAAAGAGTGTTTCAGAACGGCTCAATCAAAAGTAAGGTTCAACTCTGTTAGTTGAATGCACAGAACAGAAAGAAGTTTCATACAATGCTTCTGTGTAGTTTATATTTGAACATATTCTTTTTTCCACTATTACCCACTTAGCGCTACGAATGTCCAGTTGCATTTTCTACAGACAGATTGTTTCAAAACTGCTCAATCAAAAGTATGGTTTAACTCTGTTAGCTGAATGCTCAGATCAGAAAGAAGTTTCACAGAATGCTTCTGTGTAGTTTATATTTGGATATATTCCTTTTTCCACTACTACTCTCTTAGCGCTCCAAATGTCCAGTTGCATTTTCTACAGAAAGAGTGTTCAGATCTGCTCAATCAAAAGTATGGTTTAACTCTGTTAGCTGAATGCACAGATCAGAAAGAAGTTTCACAGAATGATTCTGTGTAGTTTATATTTGGAGACATTCCTTTTTCCACTATTACCCTCTTAGCGCTCCGAATCTCCACTTGCATTTTCTACAGAAAGAGTGTTTCAGAACGGCTCAATCAAAACTAAGGTTCAACTCTTTTAGTTGAACAAACAGAACAGAAAGAAGTTTCACACAATTCTTCTGTGTAGTTTTTATTTGTAGACATTCTTTTTCCCAATATAGGCCTCTTAGCGCTCAGAATGTCCAATTGCAGTTTCTACAGAAAGAGTGTTTCAGAACGGCTCAATCAAAAGTAAGGTTCAACTCTGTTAGTTGAATGCACAGAACAGAAAGAAGTTTTATACAATGCTTCTGTGTAGTTTATATTTGAACATATTCTTTTTTCCACTATTACCCACTTAGCGCTACGAATGTCCAGTTGCATTTTCTACAGACAGAGTGTTTCAAAACTGCTCAATCAAAAGTATGGTATAACTCTGTTAGCTGAATGCTCAGATCGGAAAGAAGTTTCACAGAATGCTTCTGTGTAGTTTATATTTGAATATATTCCTTTTTCCACTACTACGCGCTTAGCGCTCCAAATGTCCAGTTGCATTTTCTACAGAAAGAGTGTTCAGATCTGCTCAATCAAAAGTATGTTTTAAATCTGTTAGCTGAATACACAGATCAGAAAGAAGTTTCACAGAATGTTTCTGTGTAGTTTATATTTGGAGACATTCCTTTTTCCACTATTACCCTCTTAGCGCTCCGAATCTCCACTTGCATTTTCTACAGAAAGAGTGTTTCAGCACGGCTCAATCAAAACTAAGGTTCAACTCTTTTAGTTGAACACACAGAACAGAAAGAAGTTTCACACAATTCTTCTGTGTAGTTTTTATTTGTAGACATTCTTTTTCCCAATATAGGCCTCTTAGCGCTCAGAATGTCCAATTGCAGTTTCTACAGAAAGAGTGTTTCAGAACGGCTCAAACAAAAGTAAGGTTCAACTCTGTTAGTTGAATGCACAGAACAGAAAGAAGTTTTATTCAATGCTTCTGTGTAGTTTATATTTGAATATATTCCTTTTTCCACTACTACGCGCTTAGCGCTCCAAATGTCCAGTTGCATTTTCTACAGAAAGAGTGTTCAGATCTGCTCAATCAAAAGTATGTTTTAACTCTGTTAGCTGAATGCACAGATCAGAAAGAAGTTTCACCGAATGATTCTGTGTAGTTTATATTTGAAGACATTCCTTTTTCCACTATTACCCTCTTAGCGCTCCGAATCTCCACTTGCATTCTCTACAAAAAGAGTGTTTCATAACTGCTCAATCAAAAATATGTTTTATCTCTGTTAACTGAATTTACAGATCAGAAATAAGTTTCACAGAATGCATCTGTGTAGTTTTTACTTGAAGATATTTATTTCCCAATGTAGGCCTCTTAGCGCTTAGCATGTACAATTGCAGTTTCTACAGAAAGAGTGTTTCAGAACGGCTCAATCAAAAGTAAGGTTCAACTCTGTTAGTTGAATGCACAGAACAGAAAGAATTTTCACAGAATGCTACTGTGTAGTTTATATTTGAATATAGTCCTTTTTCCACTCTTACCCTCTTAGCAATCCGAATGTCCACTTGCATTTTCTACAGAAAGAGGGTTCAGCACTGCGCAATCAAAAGTATGGTTTAACTCTGTTAGCTTAATGAACATATCAGAAATAAGTTTCACACAATGCTTCTGTGTAGTTTTTATTTGAAGATATTATTTTTCCCAATAGAGGCCTCTTAGCGCTCAGAATTTCCAATTGCAGTTTCTACAGAAAAAGTGTTTCAGAAAGGCTCAATCAAAAGTAAGGTTCAACTCTGTTAGTTGAATGCACAGAACAGAAAGAAGTTTCATACAATGCTTCTGTGTAGTTTATATTTGAACATATTCTTTTTTCCACTATTACCCACTTAGCGCTACGAATGTCCAGTTGCATTTTCTACAGACAGAGTGTTTCAAAACTGCTCAATCAAAAGTATGGTTTAACTCTGTTAGCTGAATGCTCAAATCAGAAAGAAGTTTCACAGAATGCTTCTGTGTAGTTTATATTTGAATATATTCCTTTTTCCACTACTACTCTCTTAGCGCTCCAAATGTCCAGTTGCATTTCTACAGAAAGAGTGTTCAGATCTGCTCAATCAAAAGTATGGTTTAACTCTGTTAGCTGAATGCACAGATCGGAAAGAAGTTTCACAGAATGATTCTGTGTAGTTTATATTTGGAGACATTCCTTTTTCCACTATTACCCTCTTAGCGCTCGGAATCTCCACTTGCATTTTCTACAAAAAGAGTGTTTTATAACTGCTCAATCAAAAATATGTTTTATCTCTGTTAACTGAATTTACAGATCAGAAATAAGTTTCACAGAATGCATCTGTGTAGTTTTTATTTGAAGAGATTCTTTTTCCCATTGTAGGCCTCTTAGCGCTTAGCATGTCCAATTGCAGTTTCTACAGAAAGAGTGTTTCAGAACGGCTCAATCAAAACTAAGGTTCAACTCTTTTACTTGAACAAACAGAACAGAAAGAAGTTTCACACAATTCTTCTGTGTAGTTTTTATTTGTAGACATTCTTTTTCCCAATATAGGCCTCTTAGCGCTCAGAATGTCCAATTGCAGTTTCTACAGAAAGAGTGTTTCAGAACGGCTCAATCAAAAGTAAGGTTCAACTCTGTTAGTTGAATGCACAGAACAGAAAGAAGTTTTATACAATGCTTCTGTGTAGTTTATATTTGAACATATTCTTTATTCCACTATTACCCACTTAGCGCTACGAATGTCCAGTTGCATTTTCTACAGACAGAGTGTTTCAAAACTGCTCAATCAAAAGTATGGTATAACTCTGATAGCTGAATGCTCAGATCGGAAAGAAGTTTCACAGAATGCTTCTGTGTAGTTTATATTTGAATATATTCCTTTTTCCACTACTACGCGCTTAGCGCTCCAAATGTCCAGTTGCATTTTCTACAGAAAGAGTGTTCAGATCTGCTCAATCAAAAGTATGGTTTAAATCTGTTAGCTGAATGCACAGATCAGAAAGAAGTTTCACAGAATGTTTCTGTGTAGTTTATATTTGGAGACATTACTTTTTCCACTATTACCCTCTTAGCGCTCCGAATCTCCACTTGCATTTTCTACAGAAAGAGTGTTTCAGCACGGCTCAATCAAAACTAAGGTTCAACTCTTTTAGTTGAACACACAGAACAGAAAGAAGTTTCACACAATTCTTCTGTGTAGTTTTTATTTGTAGACATTCTTTTTCCCAATATAGGCCTCTTAGCGCTCAGAATGTCCAATTGCAGTTTCTACAGAAAGAGTGTTTCAGAACGGCTCAATCAAAAGTAAGGTTCAACTCTGTTAGTTGAATGCACTGAACAGAAAGAAGTTTCATACAATGCTTCTGTGTAGTTTATATTTGAACATATTCTTTTTTCCACTATTACCCACTTAGCGCTACGAATGTCCAGTTGCATTTTCTACAGACAGATTGTTTCAAAACTGCTCAATCAAAAGTATGGTTTAACTCTGTTAGCTGAATGCTCAGATCAGAAAGAAGTTTCACAGAATGCTTCTGTGTAGTTTATATTTGAATATATTCCTTTTTCCACTACTACGCTCTTAGCGCTCCAAATGTCCAGTTGCATTTTCTACAGAAAGAGTGTTCAGATCTGCTCAATCAAAAGTATGGTTTAACTCTGTTAGCTGAATGCACAGATCAGAAAGAAGTTTCACCGAATGATTCTGTGTAGTTTATATTTGAAGACATTCCTTTTTCCACTATTACCCTCTTAGCGCTCCGAATCTCCACTTGTATTTTCTACAAAAAGAGTGTTTCATAACTGCTCAATCAAAAATATGTTTTATCTCTGTTAACTGAATTTACAGATCAGAAATAAGTTTCACAGAATGCATCTGTGTAGTTTTTATTTGAAGATATTCTTTTTCCCAAAGTAGGCCTCTTAGCGCTTAGCATGTCCAATTGCAGTTTCTACAGAAAGAGTGTTTCAGAACGGCTCAATCAAAAGTAAGGTTCAACTCTGTTAGTTGAATGCACAGAACAGAAAGAAGTTTCATACAATGCTTCTGTGTAGTTTATATTTGAACATATTCTTTTTTCCACTATTACCCACTTAGCGCTACGAATGTCCAGTTGCATTTTCTACAGACAGATTGTTTCAAAACTGCTCAATCAAAAGTATGGTTTAACTCTGTTAGCTGAATGCTCAGATCAGAAAGAAGTTTCACAGAATGCTTCTGTGTAGTTTATATTTGGATATATTCCTTTTTCCACTACTACTCTCTTAGCGCTCCAAATGTCCAGTTGCATTTTCTACAGAAAGAGTGTTCAGATCTGCTCAATCAAAAGTATGGTTTAACTCTGTTAGCTGAATGCACAGATCAGAAAGAAGTTTCACAGAATGATTCTGTGTAGTTTATATTTGGAGACATTCCTTTTTCCACTATTACCCTCTTAGCGCTCCGAATCTCCACTTGCATTTTCTACAGAAAGAGTGTTTCAGAACGGCTCAATCAAAACTAAGGTTCAACTCTTTTAGTTGAACAAACAGAACAGAAAGAAGTTTCACACAATTCTTCTGTGTAGTTTTTATTTGTAGACATTCTTTTTCCCAATATAGGCCTCTTAGCGCTCAGAATGTCCAATTGCAGTTTCTACAGAAAGAGTGTTTCAGAACGGCTCAATCAAAAGTAAGGTTCAACTCTGTTAGTTGAATGCACAGAACAGAAAGAAGTTTTATACAATGCTTCTGTGTAGTTTATATTTGAACATATTCTTTTTTCCACTATTACCCACTTAGCGCTACGAATGTCCAGTTGCATTTTCTACAGACAGAGTGTTTCAAAACTGCTCAATCAAAAGTATGGTATAACTCTGTTAGCTGAATGCTCAGATCGGAAAGAAGTTTCACAGAATGCTTCTGTGTAGTTTATATTTGAATATATTCCTTTTTCCACTACTACGCGCTTAGCGCTCCAAATGTCCAGTTGCATTTTCTACAGAAAGAGTGTTCAGATCTGCTCAATCAAAAGTATGTTTTAAATCTGTTAGCTGAATACACAGATCAGAAAGAAGTTTCACAGAATGTTTCTGTGTAGTTTATATTTGGAGACATTCCTTTTTCCACTATTACCCTCTTAGCGCTCCGAATCTCCACTTGCATTTTCTACAGAAAGAGTGTTTCAGCACGGCTCAATCAAAACTAAGGTTCAACTCTTTTAGTTGAACACACAGAACAGAAAGAAGTTTCACACAATTCTTCTGTGTAGTTTTTATTTGTAGACATTCTTTTTCCCAATATAGGCCTCTTAGCGCTCAGAATGTCCAATTGCAGTTTCTACAGAAAGAGTGTTTCAGAACGGCTCAAACAAAAGTAAGGTTCAACTCTGTTAGTTGAATGCACAGAACAGAAAGAAGTTTTATTCAATGCTTCTGTGTAGTTTATATTTGAATATATTCCTTTTTCCACTACTACGCGCTTAGCGCTCCAAATGTCCAGTTGCATTTTCTACAGAAAGAGTGTTCAGATCTGCTCAATCAAAAGTATGTTTTAACTCTGTTAGCTGAATGCACAGATCAGAAAGAAGTTTCACCGAATGATTCTGTGTAGTTTATATTTGAAGACATTCCTTTTTCCACTATTACCCTCTTAGCGCTCCGAATCTCCACTTGCATTCTCTACAAAAAGAGTGTTTCATAACTGCTCAATCAAAAATATGTTTTATCTCTGTTAACTGAATTTACAGATCAGAAATAAGTTTCACAGAATGCATCTGTGTAGTTTTTACTTGAAGATATTTATTTCCCAATGTAGGCCTCTTAGCGCTTAGCATGTACAATTGCAGTTTCTACAGAAAGAGTGTTTCAGAACGGCTCAATCAAAAGTAAGGTTCAACTCTGTTAGTTGAATGCACAGAACAGAAAGAATTTTCACAGAATGCTACTGTGTAGTTTATATTTGAATATAGTCCTTTTTCCACTCTTACCCTCTTAGCAATCCGAATGTCCACTTGCATTTTCTACAGAAAGAGGGTTCAGCACTGCGCAATCAAAAGTATGGTTTAACTCTGTTAGCTTAATGAACATATCAGAAATAAGTTTCACACAATGCTTCTGTGTAGTTTTTATTTGAAGATATTATTTTTCCCAATAGAGGCCTCTTAGCGCTCAGAATTTCCAATTGCAGTTTCTACAGAAAAAGTGTTTCAGAAAGGCTCAATCAAAAGTAAGGTTCAACTCTGTTAGTTGAATGCACAGAACAGAAAGAAGTTTCATACAATGCTTCTGTGTAGTTTATATTTGAACATATTCTTTTTTCCACTATTACCCACTTAGCGCTACGAATGTCCAGTTGCATTTTCTACAGACAGAGTGTTTCAAAACTGCTCAATCAAAAGTATGGTTTAACTCTGTTAGCTGAATGCTCAAATCAGAAAGAAGTTTCACAGAATGCTTCTGTGTAGTTTATATTTGAATATATTCCTTTTTCCACTACTACTCTCTTAGCGCTCCAAATGTCCAGTTGCATTTCTACAGAAAGAGTGTTCAGATCTGCTCAATCAAAAGTATGGTTTAACTCTGTTAGCTGAATGCACAGATCGGAAAGAAGTTTCACAGAATGATTCTGTGTAGTTTATATTTGGAGACATTCCTTTTTCCACTATTACCCTCTTAGCGCTCGGAATCTCCACTTGCATTTTCTACAAAAAGAGTGTTTTATAACTGCTCAATCAAAAATATGTTTTATCTCTGTTAACTGAATTTACAGATCAGAAATAAGTTTCACAGAATGCATCTGTGTAGTTTTTATTTGAAGAGATTCTTTTTCCCATTGTAGGCCTCTTAGCGCTTAGCATGTCCAATTGCAGTTTCTACAGAAAGAGTGTTTCAGAACGGCTCAATCAAAACTAAGGTTCAACTCTTTTACTTGAACAAACAGAACAGAAAGAAGTTTCACACAATTCTTCTGTGTAGTTTTTATTTGTAGACATTCTTTTTCCCAATATAGGCCTCTTAGCGCTCAGAATGTCCAATTGCAGTTTCTACAGAAAGAGTGTTTCAGAACGGCTCAATCAAAAGTAAGGTTCAACTCTGTTAGTTGAATGCACAGAACAGAAAGAAGTTTTATACAATGCTTCTGTGTAGTTTATATTTGAACATATTCTTTATTCCACTATTACCCACTTAGCGCTACGAATGTCCAGTTGCATTTTCTACAGACAGAGTGTTTCAAAACTGCTCAATCAAAAGTATGGTATAACACTGTTAGCTGAATGCTCAGATCGGAAAGAAGTTTCACAGAATGCTTCTGTGTAGTTTATATTTGAATATATTCCTTTTTCCACTACTACGCGCTTAGCGCTCCAAATGTCCAGTTGCATTTTCTACAGAAAGAGTGTTCAGATCTGCTCAATCAAAAGTATGGTTTAAATCTGTTAGCTGAATGCACAGATCAGAAAGAAGTTTCACAGAATGTTTCTGTGTAGTTTATATTTGGAAACATTCCTTTTTCCACTATTACCCTCTTAGCGCTCCGAATCTCCACTTGCATTTTCTACAGAAAGAGTGTTTCAGCACGGCTCAATCAAAACTAAGGTTCAACTCTTTTAGTTGAACACACAGAACAGAAAGAAGTTTCACACAATTCTTCTGTGTAGTTTTTATTTGTAGACATTCTTTTTCCCAATATAGGCCTCTTAGCGCTCAGAATGTCCAATTGCAGTTTCTACAGAAAGAGTGTTTCAGAACGGCTCAATCAAAAGTAAGGTTCAACTCTGTTAGTTGAATGCACTGAACAGAAAGAAGTTTCATACAATGCTTCTGTGTAGTTTATATTTGAACATATTCTTTTTTCCACTATTACCCACTTAGCGCTACGAATGTCCAGTTGCATTTTCTACAGACAGATTGTTTCAAAACTGCTCAATCAAAAGTATGGTTTAACTCTGTTAGCTGAATGCTCAGATCAGAAAGAAGTTTCACAGAATGCTTCTGTGTAGTTTATATTTGAATATATTCCTTTTTCCACTACTACGCTCTTAGCGCTCCAAATGTCCAGTTGCATTTTCTACAGAAAGAGTGTTCAGATCTGCTCAATCAAAAGTATGGTTTAACTCTGTTAGCTGAATGCACAGATCAGAAAGAAGTTTCACCGAATGATTCTGTGTAGTTTATATTTGAAGACATTCCTTTTTCCACTATTACCCTCTTAGCGCTCCGAATCTCCACTTGTATTTTCTACAAAAAGAGTGTTTCATAACTGCTCAATCAAAAATATGTTTTATCTCTGTTAACTGAATTTACAGATCAGAAATAAGTTTCACAGAATGCATCTGTGTAGTTTTTATTTGAAGATATTCTTTTTCCCAAAGTAGGCCTCTTAGCGCTTAGCATGTCCAATTGCAGTTTCTACAGAAAGAGTGTTTCAGAACGGCTCAATCAAAAGTAAGGTTCAACTCTGTTAGTTGAATGCACAGAACAGAAAGAATTTTCACAGAATGCTACTGTGTAGTTTATATTTGAATATAGTCCTTTTTCCACTATTACCCTCTTAGCGCTCCGAATGTCCACTTGCATATTCTACAGAAAGAGGGTTCAGAACTGCGCAATCAAAAGTATGGTTTAACACTGTTAGCTTAATGAACATATCAGAAATAAGATTCACACAATGCTTCTGTGTAGTTTTTATTTGAAGATATTATTTTTCCCAATAGAGACCTCTTAGCGCTCAGAATTTCCAATTGCAGTTTCTACAGAAAGAGTGTTTCAGAAAGGCTCAATCAAAAGTAAGTTTCAACTCTGTTAGTTGAATGCACAGAACAGAAAGAAGTTTCATACAATGCTTCTGTGTAGGTTATATTTGAACATATTCTTTTTTCCACTATTACCCACTTAGCGCTACGAATGTCCAGTTGCATTTTCTACAGACAGAGTGATTCAAAACTGCTCAATCAAAAGTATGGTTTAACTCTGTTAGCTGAATGCTCAAATCAGAAAGAAGTTTCACAGAATGCTTCTGTGTAGTTTATATTTGAATATATTCCTTTTTTCACTACTACTCTCTTAGCGCTCCAAATGTCCAGTTGCATTTTCTACAGAAAGAGTGTTCAGATCTGCTCAATCAAAAGTATGGTTTAACTCTGTTAGCTGAATGCACAGATCGGAAAGAAGTTTCACCGAATGATTCTGTGTAGTTTATATTTGGAGACATTCCTTTTTCCACTATTACCCTCTTAGCGCTCCGAATCTCCACTTGCATTTTCTACAGAAAGAGTGTTCCAGAACGGCTCAATCAAAACTAAGGTTCAACTCTTTTAGTTGAACAAACAGAACAGAAAGAAGTTTCACACAATTCTTCTGTGTAGTTTTTATTTGTAGACATTCTTTTTCCCAATATAGGCCTCTTAGCGCTCAGAATGTCCAATTGCAGTTTCTACAGAAAGAGTGTTTCAGAACGGCTCAATCAAAAGTAAGGTTCAACTCTGTTAGTTGAATGCACAGAACAGAAAGAAGTTTCATACAATGCTTCTGTGTAGTTTATATTTGAACATATTCTTTTTTCCACTATTACCCACTTAGCGCTACGAATGTCCAGTTGCATTTTCTACAGACAGAGTGTTTCAAAACTGCTCAATCAAAAGTATGGTTTAACTCTGTTAGCTGAATGCTCAGATCAGAAAGAAGTTTCACAGAATGCTTCTTTGTAGTTTATATTTGAATATATTCCTTTTTCCACTACTACTCTCTTAGGGCTCCAAAAGTCCAGTTGCATATTGTACAGAAAGAGTGTTCAGATCTGCTCAATCAAAAGTATGGTTTAACTCTGTTAGCTGAATGCACAGATCAGAAAGAAGTTTCACCGAATGATTCTGTGTAGTATATATTTGAAGACATTCCTTTTTCCACTATTACCCTCTTAGCGCTCGGAATCTCCACTTGCATTTTCTACAAAAAGAGTGTTTTATAACTGCTCAATCAAAAATATGTTTTATCTCTGTTAACTGAACTTACAGATCAGAAATAAGTTTCACAGAATGCATCTGTGTAGTTTTTATTTGAAGAGATTCTTTTTCCCAATGTAGGCCTCTTAGCGCTTAGCATGTCCAATTGCAGTTTCTACAGAAAGAGTGTTTCAGAACGGCTCAATCAAAAGTAAGGTTCAACTCTGTTAGTTGAATGCACAGAAAAGAAAGAATTTTCACAGAATGCTACTGTGTAGTTTATATTTGAATATATTCCTTTTTCCACTATTACCCTCTTAGCGCTCCGAATCTCCACTTGCATTTTCTACAGAAAGAGTGTTTCAGAACGGCTCAATCAAAACTAAGGTTCAACTCTTTTAGTTGAACAAACAGAACAGAAAGAAGTTTCACACAATTCTTCTGTGTAGTTTTTATTTGTAGACATACTTTTTCCCAATATAGGCCTCTTAGCGCTCAGAATGTCCAATTGCAGTTTCTACAGAAAGAGTGTTTCAGAACGGCTCAATCAAAAGTAAGGTTCAACTCTGTTAGTTGAATGCACTGAACAGAAAGAAGTTTCATACAATGCTTCTGTGTAGTTTATATTTGAACATATTCTTTTTTCCACTATTACCCACTTAGCGCTACGAATGTCCAGTTGCATTTTCTACAGACAGATTGTTTCAAAACTGCTCAATCAAAAGTATGGTTTAACTCTGTTAGCTGAATGCTCAGATCAGAAAGAAGTTTCACAGAATGCTTCTGTGTAGTTTATATTTGAATATATTCCTTTTTCCACTACTACGCTCTTAGCGCTCCAAATGTCCAGTTGCATTTTCTACAGAAAGAGTGTTCAGATCTGCTCAATCAAAAGTATGGTTTAACTCTGTTAGCTGAATGCACAGATCAGAAAGAAGTTTCACCGAATGATTCTGTGTAGTTTATATATGAAGACATTCCTTTTTCCACTATTACCCTCTTAGCGCTCCGAATCTCCACTTGTATTTTCTACAAAAAGAGTGTTTCATAACTGCTCAATCAAAAATATGTTTTATCTCTGTTAACTGAATTTACAGATCAGAAATAAGTTTCACAGAATGCATCTGTGTAGTTTTTATTTGAAGATATTCTTTTTCCCAAAGTAGGCCTCTTAGCGCTTAGCATGTCCAATTGCAGTTTCTACAGAAAGAGTGTTTCAGAACGGCTCAATCAAAAGTAAGGTTCAAATCTGTTAGTTGAATGCACAGAACAGAAAGAATTTTCACAGAATGCTACTGTGTAGTTTATATTTGAATATAGTCCTTTTTCCACTATTACCCTCTTAGCGCTCCGAATGTCCACTTGCATTTTCTACAGAAAGAGGGTTCAGAACTTCGCAATCAAAAGTATGGTTTAACACTGTTAGCTTAATGAACATATCAGAAATAAGATTCACACAATGCTTCTGTGTAGTTTTTATTTGAAGTTATTATTTTTCCCAATAGAGACCTCTTAGCGCTCAGAATTTCCAATTGCAGTTTTTTACAGAAAGAGTGTTTCAGAAAGGCTCAATCAAAAGTAAGGTTCAACTCTGTTAGTTGAATGCACAGAACAGAAAGAAGTTTCATACAATGCTACTGTGTAGTTTATATTTGAACATATTCTTTTTTCCACTATTACCCACTTAGCGCTAGGAATGTCCAGTTGCATTTTCTACAGACAGAGTGTTTCAAAACTGCTCAATCAAAAGTATGGTTTAACTCTGTTAGCTGAATGCTCAAATCAGAAAGAAGTTTCACAGAATGCTTCTGTGTAGTTTATATTTGAATATATTCCTTTTTCCACTACTACTCTCTTAGCGCTCCAAATGTCCAGTTGCATTTTCTACAGAAAGAGTGTTCAGATCTGCTCAATCAAAAGTATGGTTTAACTCTGTTAGCTGAATGCACAGATCGGAAAGAAGTTTCACCGAATGATTCTGTGTAGTTTATATTTGGAGACATTCCTTTTTCCACTATTACCCTCTTAGCGCTCCGAATCTCCACTTGCATTTTCTACAGAAAGAGTGTTTCAGAACGGCTCAATCAAAACTAAGGTTCAACTCTTTTAGTTGAACAAACAGAACAGAAAGAAGTTTCACACAATTCTTCTGTGTAGTTTTTATTTGTAGACATTCTTTTTCCCAATATAGGCCTCTTAGCGCTCAGAATGTCCAATTGCAGTTTCTACAGAAAGAGTGTTTCAGAACGGCTCAATCAAAAGTAAGGTTCAACTCTGTTAGTTGAATGCACAGAACAGAAAGAAGTTTCATACAATGCTTCTGTGTAGTTTATATTTGAACATATTCTTTTTTCCACTATTACCCACTTAGCGCTACGAATGTCCAGTTGCATTTTCTACAGACAGAGTGTTTCAAAACTGCTCAATCAAAAGTATGGTTTAACTCTGTTAGCTGAATGCTCAGATCAGAAAGAAGTTTCACAGAATGCTTCTGTGTAGTTTATATTTGAATATATTCCTTTTTCCACTACTACGCTCTTAGCGCTCCAAATGTCCAGTTGCATTTTCTACAGAAAGAGTGTTCAGATCTGCTCAATCAAAAGTATGGTTTAACTCTGTTAGCTGAATGCACAGATCAGAAAGAAGTTTCACCGAATGATTCTGTGTAGTTTATATTTGAAGACATACCTTTTTCCACTATTACCCTCTTAGCGCTCCGAATCTCCACTTGTATTTTCTACAAAAAGAGTGTTTCATAACTGCTCAATCAAAAATATGTTTTATCTCTGTTAACTGAATTTACAGATCAGAAATAAGTTTCACAGAATGCATCTGTGTAGTTTTTATTTGAAGATATTCTTTTTCCCAAAGTAGGCCTCTTAGGGCTTAGCATGTCCAATTACAGTTTCTACAGAAAGAGTGTTTCAGAACGGCTCAATCAAAAGTAAGGTTCAACTCTGTTAGTTGAATACACAGAACAGAAAGAATTTTCACAGAATGCTACTGTGTAGTTTATATTTGAATATAGTCCTTTTTCCACTATTACCCTCTTAGCGCTCCGAATGTCCACTTGCATTTTCTACAGAAAGAGGGTTCAGAACTGCGCAATCAAAAGTATGGATTAACTCTGTTAGCTTAATGAACATATCAGAAATAAGATTCACACAATGCTTCTGTGTAGTTTTTATTTGAAGATATTATTTTTCCCAATAGAGGCCTCTTAGCGCTCAGAATTTCCAATTGCAGTTTCTACAGAAAGAGTGTTTCAGAAAGGCTCAATCAAAAGTAAGGTTCAACTCTGTTAGTTGAATGCACAGAACAGAAAGAAGTTTCATACAATGCTTCTGTGTAGTTTATATTTGAACATATTCTTTTTTCCACTATTACCCACTTAGCGCTACGAATGTCCAGTTGCATTTTCTACAGACAGAGTGTTTCAAAACTGCTCAATCAAAAGTATGGTTTAACTCTGTTAGCTGAATTCTCAAATCAGAAAGAAGTTTCACAGAATGCTTCTGTGTAGTTTATATTTGAATATATTCCTTTTTCCACTACTACTCTCTTAGCGCTCCAAATGTCCAGTTGCATTTTCTACAGAAAGAGTGTTCAGATCTGCTCAATCAAAAGTATGGTTTAACTCTGTTAGCTGAATGCACAGATCGGAAAGAAGTTTCACAGAATGATTCTGTGTAGTTTATATTTGGAGACATTACTTTTTCCACTATTACCCTCTTAGCGCTCCGAATCTCCACTTGCATTTTCTACAGAAAGAGTGTTTCAGAACGGCTCAATCAAAACTAAGGTTCAACTCTTTTAGTTGAAGAAACAGAACAGAAAGAAGTTTCACACAATTCTTCTGTGTAGTTTTTATTTGTAGATATTCTTTTTCCCAATATAGGCCTCTTAGCGCTCAGAATGTCCAATTGCAGTTTCTACAGAAAGAGTGTTTCAGAACGGCTCAATCAAAAGTAAGGTTCAACTCTGTTAGTTGAATGCACAGAACAGAAAGAAGTTTCATACAATGCTTCTGTGTAGTTTATATTTGAACATATTCTTTTTTCCACCATTACCCACTTAGCGCTACGAATGTCCAGTTGCATTTTCTACAGACAGAGTGTTTCAAAACTGCTCAATCAAAAGTATGGTTTAACTCTGTTAGCTGAATTCTCAGATCAGAAAGAAGTTTCACAGAATGCTTCTGTGTAGTTTATATTTGAATATATTCCTTTTTCCACTACTACGCGCTTAGCGCTCCAAATGTCCAGTTGCATTTTCTACAGAAAGAGTGTTCAGATCTGCTCAATCAAAAGTATGGTTTAACTCTGTTAGCTGAATGCACAGATCAGAAAGAAGTTTCACCGAATGATTCTGTGTAGTTTATATTTGAAGACATTCCTTTTTCCACTATTACCCTCTTAGCGCTCCGAATCTCCACTTGCATTTTCTACAAAAAGAGTGTTTCATAACTGATCAATCAAAAATATGTTTTATGTCTGTTAACTGAATTTACAGATCAGAAATAAGTTTCACAGAATGCATCTGTGTAATTTTTATTTGAAGATATTCTTTTTCCCAATGTAGGCCTCTTAGCGCTTAGCATGTCCAATTGCAGTTTCTACAGAAAGAGTGTTTCAGAACGGCTCAATCAAAAGTAAGGTTCAACTCTGTTAGTTGAATGCACAGAACAGAAAGAAGTTTCACAGAATGCTACTGTGTAGTTTATATTTGAATATATTCCTTTTTCCACTATTACCCTCTTAGCGCTCCGAATGTCCACTTGCATTTTCTCCAGAAAGAGTGTTCAGAACTGCGCAATCAAAAGTATGGTTTAACTCTGTTAGCTTAATGAACATATCAGAAATAAGTTTCACACAATGCTTCTGTGTAGTTTTTATTTGAAGATATTATTTTTCCCAATATAGGCCTCTTAGCGCTCAGAATGTCCAATTGCAGTTTCTACAGAAAGTGTTTTTCAGAAAGGCTCAATCAAAAGTAAGGTTCAACTCTGTTAGTTGAATGCACAGAACAGAAAGAAGTTTCATACAATGCTTCTGTGTAGTTTATATTTGAACATATTCTTTTTTCCACTATTACCCACTTAGCGCTACGAATGTCCAGTTGCATTTTCTACAGACAGAGTGTTTCAAAACTGCTCAATCAAAAGTATGGTTTAACTCTGTTAGCTGAATGCTCAGATCAGAAAGAAGTTTCACAGAATGCTTCTGTGTAGTTTATATTTGAATATATTCCTTTTTCCACTAATACTCCCTTAGCACTCCAAAAGTCCAGTTGCATTTTCTACAGAAAGAGTGTTCAGATCTGCTCAATCAAAAGTGTGGTTTAACTCTGTTAGCTGAATGCACAGATCAGAAAGAAATTTCACAGAATGATTCTGTGTAGTCTATATTTGGAGATATTATTTTCTCCACTATTACTCTCTTAGCGCTCCGAATCTCCACTTGCATTTTCTACAGAAAGAGTGTTTCAGAACGGCTCAATCAAAACTAAGGTTCAACTCTTTTAGTTGAACAAACAGAACAGAAAGAAGTTTCACACAATTCTTCTGTGTAGTTTTTATTTGTAGACATTCTTTTTCCCAATATAGGCCTCTTAGCGCTCAGAATGTCCAATTGCAGTTTCTACAGAAAGAGTGTTTCAGAACGGTTCAATCAAAAGTAAGGTTCAACTCCGTTAGTTGAATGCACAGAACAGAAAGAAATTTCATACAATGCTTCTGTGTAGTTTATATTTGAACATATTCTTTTTTCCACTATTACCCACTTAGCGCTACGAATGTCCAGTTGCATTTTCTACAGACGGAGTGTTTCAAAACTGCTCAATCAAAAGTATGGTTTAACTCTGTTAGCTGAATGCTCAGATCAGAAAGAAGTTTCACAGAATGCTTCTGTGTAGTTTATATTTGAATATATTCCTTTTTCCACTACTACGCTCTTAGCGCTCCAAATGTCCAGTTGCATTTTCTACAGAAAGAGTGTTCAGCTCTGCTCAATCAAAAGTATGGTTTAACTCTGTTAGCTGAATGCACAGATCAGAAAGAAGTTTCACCGAATGATTCTGTGTAGTTTATATTTGAAGACATTCCTTTTTCCACTATTACCCCCTTAG
Organism: Symphalangus syndactylus; assembly: GCF_028878055.3. NCBI lineage: Eukaryota > Metazoa > Chordata > Mammalia > Primates > Hylobatidae > Symphalangus > Symphalangus syndactylus. Next base: position 1,782,513 of record NC_072439.2, read on the forward strand.
CGCTCCGAATCTCCACTTGCATTTTCTACAAAAAGAGTGTTTAATAACTGCTCAATCAAAAATATGTTTTATCTCTGTTAACTGAATTTACAGATCAGAAATATGTTTCACAGAATGCATCTGTGTAGTTTTTATTTGAAGATATTCTTTTTCCCAATGTAGGCCTCTTAGCGCTTAGCATGTCCAATTGCAGTTTCTACAGAAAGAGTGTTTCAGAACGGCTCAATCAAAAGTAAGGTTCAACTCTGTTAGTTGAATGCACAGAACAGAAAGAATTTTCACAGAATGCTACTTTGTAGTTTATATTTGAATATATTCCTTTTTCCACTATTACCCTCTTAGCGCTCCGAATGTCCACTTGCATTTTCTACAGAAAGAGTGTTCAGAACTGCGCAATCAAAAGTATGTTTTAACTCTGTTAGCTTAATGAACATATCAGAAATAAGTTTCACACAATGCTTCTGTGTAGTTTTTATTTGAAGATATTATTTTTCCCAATATAGGCCTCTTAGTGCTCAGAATGTCCAATTGCAGTTTCTACAGAAAGAGTGTTTCAGAACGGCTCAATCAAAAGTAAGGTTCAACTCTGTTAGTTGAATGCACAGAACAGAAAGAAGTTTCATACAATGCTTCTGTGTAGTTTATATTTGAACATATTCTTTTTTCCACTATTACCCACTTAGCGCTACGAATGTCCAGTTGCATTTTCTACAGACAGAGTGTTTCAAAACTGCTCAATCAAAAGTATGGTTTAACTCTGTTAGCTGAATGCTCAGATCAGAAAGAAGTTTCACAGAATGCTTCTGTGTAGTTTATATTTGAATATATTCCTTTTTCCACTACAACTCTCTTAGCGCTCCAAATGTCCAGTTGCATTTTCTACAGAAAGAGTGTTCAGATCTGCTCAATCAGAAGTATGGTTTAACTCTGTTGGCTGAATGCACAGATCAGAAAGAAGTTTCACCGAATGATTCTGTGTAGTTTATATTTGAAGACATTCCTTTTTCCACTATTACCCACTTAGCGCTCCGAATCTCCACTTGCATTTTCTACAAAAAGAGTGTTTCATAACTGCTCAATCAAAAATATGTTTTATCTCTGTTAACTGAATTTACAGATCAGAAATAAGTTTCACAGAATGCATCTGTGTAGATTTTATTTGAAGATATTTTTTTCCCAATGTAGGCCTCTTAGCGCTTAGCATGTCCAATTGCAGTTTCTACAGAAAGAGTGTTTCAGAACGGCTCAATCAAAAGTAAGGTTCAACTCTGTTAGTTGAATGCACAGAACAGAAAGAATTTTCACAGAATGCTACTGTGTAGTTTATATTTGAATATATTCCTTTTTCCACTATTACTCTCTTAGCGCTCCGAATGTCCACTTGCATTTTCTACAGAAAGAGTGTTCAGAACTGCGCAATCAAAAGTATGGTTTAACTCTGTTAGCTTAATGAACATATCAGAAATAAGTATCACACAATGCTTCTGTGTAGTTTTTATTTGAAGATATTATTTTTCCCAATATAGGCCTCTTAGCGCTCAGAATGTCCAATTGCAGTTTCTACAGAAAGAGTGTTTCAGAAAGGCTCAATCAAAAGTAAGGTTCAACTCTGTGAGTTGAATGCACAGAACAGAAAGAAGTTTCATACAATGCTTCTGTGTAGTTTATATTTGAACATATTCTTTTTTCCACTATTACCCACTTAGCGCTACGAATGTCCAGTTGCATTTTCTACAGACAGAGTGTTTCAAAACTGCTGAATCAAAAGTATGGTTTAACTCTGTTAGCTGAATGCTCAGATCAGAAAGAAGTTTCACAGAATGCTTCTGTGTAGTTTATATTTGAATATATTCCTTTTTCCACTACTACTCTCTTAGCGCTCCAAAAGTCCAGTTGCATTTTCTACAGAAAGAGTGTTCAGATCTGCTCAATCAAAAGTATGGTTTAACTCTGTTAGCTGAATGCACAGATCAGAAAGAAGTTTCACAAAATGATTCTGTGTAGTTTATATTTGGAGACATTCCTTTCTCCACTATTACCCTCTTAGTGCTCCGAATCTCCACTTGCATTTTCTACAGAAAGAGTGTTTCAGAACGGCTCAATCAAAACTAAGGTTCAACTCTTTTAGTTGAACAAACAGAACAGAAAGAAGTTTCACACAATCCTTCTGTGTAGTTTTTATTTGTAGACATTCTTTTTCCCAATATAGGCCTCTTAGCGCTCAGAATGTCCAATTGCAGTTTCTACAGAAAGAGTGTTTCAGAACGGCTCAATCAAAAGTAAGGTTCAACTCTGTTAGTTGAATGCACAGAACAGAAAGAAGTTTCATACAATGCTTCTGTGTAGTTTATATTTGAACATATTCTTTTTTCCACTATTACCCACTTAGCGCTACGAATGTCCAGTTGCATTTTCTACAGACAGAGTGTTTCAAAACTGCTCAATCAAAAGTATGGTTTAACTCTGTTAGCTGAATGCTCAGATCAGAAAGAAGTTTCACACAATGCTTCTGTGTAGTTTATATTTGAATATATTCCTTTTTCCACTACTACTCTCTTAGCGCTCCAAATGTCCAGTTGCATTTTCTACAGAAAGAGTGTTCAGATCTGCTCAATCAGAAGTATGGTTTAACTCTGTTGGTTGAATGCACAGATCAGAAAGAAGTTTCACCGAATGATTCTGTGTTGTTTATATTTGAAGACATTCCTTTTTCCACTATTACCCACTTAGCGCTCCGAATCTCCACTTGCATTTTCTACAAAAAGAGTGTTTCATAACTGCTCAATCAAAAATATATTTTATCTCTGTTAACTGAATTTACAGATCAGAAATAAGTTTCACAGAATGCATCTGTGTAGTTTTTATTTGAAGAGATTCTTTTTCCCAATGTAGGCCTCTTAGCGCTTAGCATGTCCAATTGCAGTTTCTACAGAAAGAGTGTTTCAGAACGGCTCAATCAAAAGTAAGGTTCAACTCTGTTAGTTGAATGCACAGAAAAGAAAGAATTTTCACAGAATGCTACTGTGTAGTTTATATTTGAATATATTCCTTTTTCCACTATTACCCTCTTAGCGCTCCGAATGTCCACTTGCATTTTCTACAGAAAGAGTGTTCAGAACTGCGCAATCAAAAGTATGGTTTAACTCTGTTAGCTTAATGAACATATCAGAAATAAGATTCACACAATGCTTCTGTGTAGTTTTTATTTGAAGATATTATTTTTCCCCATATAGGCCTCTTAGCGCTCAGAATGTCCAATTGCAGTTTCTACACAAAGAGTGTTTCAGAAAGGCTCAATCAAAAGTAAGGTTCAACTCTGTTAGTTGAATGCACAGAACAGAAAGAAGTTTCATACAATGCTTCTGTGTAGTTTATATTTGAACATATTCTTTTTTCCACTAATACCCACTTAGCGCTACGAATGTCCTGTTGCATTTTCTACAGACAGAGTGTTTCAAAACTGCTCAATCAAAAGTATGGTATAACTCTGTTAGCTGAATGCTCAGATCGGGAAGAAGTTTCACAGAATGCTTCGGTGTAGTTTATATTTGAATATATTCCTTTTTCCACTACTACACTCTTAGCGCTCCAAATATCCAGTTGCATTTTCTACAGAAAGAGTGTTCAGATCTGCTCAATCAAAAGTATGGTTTAACTCTGTTAGCTGAATGCACAGATCGGAAAGAAGTTTCACAGAATGATTCTGTGTAGTTTATATTTGGAGACATTCCTTTTTCCACTATTACCCTCTTAGCGCTCCGAATCTCCACTTGCATTTTCTACAGAAAGAGTGTTTCAGAACGGCTCAATCAAAACTAAGGTTGAAATCTTTTAGTTGAACAAACAGAACAGAAAGAAGTTTCACACAATTCTTCTGTGTAGTTTTTATTTGTAGACATTCTTTTTCCCAATATAGGCCTCTTAGCGCTCAGAATGTCCAATTGCAGTTTCTACAGAAAGAGTGTTTCAGAACGGCTCAATCAAAAGTAAGGTTCAACTCTGTTAGTTGAATGCACAGAACAGAAAGAAGTTTTATACAATGCTTCTGTGTAGTTTATATTTGAACATATTCTTTTTTCCACTATTACCCACTTAGCGCTACGAATGTCCAGTTGCATTTTCTACAGACAGAGTGTTTCAAAACTGCTGAATCAAAAGTATGGTATAACTCTGTTAGCTGAATGCTCAGATCAGAAAGAAGTTTCACAGAATGCTTCTGTGTAGTTTATATTTGAATATATTCCTTTTTCCACTACTACGCGCTTAGCGCTCCAAATGTCCAGTTGCATTTTCTACAGAAAGAGTGTTCAGATCTGCTCAATCAAAAGTATGGTTTAACTCTGTTAGCTGAATCCACAGATCAGAAAGAAGTTTCACCGAATGATTCTGTGTAGTTTATATTTGAAGACATTCCTTTTTCAACTATTACCCTCTTAGCGCTCCGAATCTCCACTTGCATTTTCTACAAAAAGAGTGTTTCATAACTGCTCAATCAAAAATATGTTTTATCTCTGTTAACTGAATTTACAGATCAGAAATATGTTTCACAGAATGCATCTGTGTAGTTTTTATTTGAAGATATTCTTTTTCCCAATGTAGGCCTCTTAGCGCTTAGCATGTCCAATTGCAGTTTCTACAGAAAGAGTGTTTCAGAACGGCTCAATCAAAAGTAAGGTTCAACTCTGTTAGTTGAATGCACAGAAAAGAAAGAATTTTCACAGAATGCTACTGTGTAGTTTATATTTGAATATATTCCTTTTTCCACTATTACCCTCTTAGCGCTCCGAATGTCCACTTGCATTTTCTACAGAAAGAGTGTTCAGAACTGCGCAATCAAAAGTATGGTTTAACTCTGTTAGCTTAATGAACATATCAGAAATAAGATTCACACAATGCTTCTGTGTAGTTTTTATTTGAAGATATTATTTTTCCCCATATAGGCCTCTTAGCGCTCAGAATGTCCAATTGCAGTTTCTACACAAAGAGTGTTTCAGAAAGGCTCAATCAAACGTAAGGTTCAACTCTGTTAGTTGAATGCACAGAACAGAAAGAAGTTTCATACAATGCTTCTGTGTAGTTTATATTTGAACATATTCTTTTTTCCACTAATACCCACTTAGCGCTACGAATGTCCTGTTGCATTTTCTACAGACAGAGTGTTTCAAAACTGCTCAATCAAAAGTATGGTATAACTCTGTTAGCTGAATGCTCAGATCGGGAAGAAGTTTCACAGAATGCTTCGGTGTAGTTTATATTTGAATATATTCCTTTTTCCACTACTACACTCTTAGCGCTCCAAATATCCAGTTGCATTTTCTACAGAAAGAGTGTTCAGATCTGCTCAATCAAAAGTATGGTTTAACTCTGTTAGCTGAATGCACAGATCGGAAAGAAGTTTCACAGAATGATTCTGTGTAGTTTATATTTGGAGACATTCCTTTTTCCACTATTACCCTCTTAGCGCTCCGAATCTCCACTTGCATTTTCTACAGAAAGAGTGTTTCAGAACGGCTCAATCAAAACTAAGGTTCAAATCTTTTAGTTGAACAAACAGAACAGAAAGAAGTTTCACACAATTCTTCTGTGTAGTTTTTATTTGTAGACATTCTTTTTCCCAATATAGGCCTCTTAGCGCTCAGAATGTCCAATTGCAGTTCCTACAGAAAGAGTGTTTCAGAACGGCTCAATCAAAAGTAAGGTTCAACTCTGTTAGTTGAATGCACAGAACAGAAAGAAGTTTTATACAATGCTTCTGTGTAGTTTATATTTGAACATATCCTTTTTTCCACTATTACCCACTTAGCGCTACGAATGTCCAGTTGCATTTTCTACAGACAGAGTGTTTCAAAACTGCTGAATCAAAAGTATGGTAAAACTCTGTTAGCTGAATGCTCAGATCAGAAAGAAGTTTCACAGAATGCTTCTGTGTAGTTTATATTTGAATATATTCCTTTTTCCACTACTACGCGCTTAGCGCTCCAAATGTCCAGTTGCATTTTCTACAGAAAGAGTGTTCAGATCTGCTCAATCAAAAGTATGGTTTAACGCTGTTAGCTGAATCCACAGATCAGAAAGAAGTTTCACCGAATGATTCTGTGTAGTTTATATTTGAAGACATTCCTTTTTCCACTATTACCCTCTTAGCGCTCCGAATCTCCACTTGCATTTTCTACAAAAAGAGTGTTTCATAACTGCTCAATCAAAAATATGTTTTATCTCTGTTAACTGAATTTACAGATCAGAAATAAGTTTCACAGAATGCATCTGTGTAGTTTTTATTTGAAGATATTCTTTTTCCCAATGTAGGCCTCTTAGCGCTTAGCATGTACAATTGCAGTTTCTACAGAAAGAGTGTTTCAGAACGGCTCAATCAAAAGTAAGGTTCAACTCTCTTAGTTGAATGCACAGAACAGAAAGAATTTTCACAGAATGCTACTGTGTAGTTTATATTTGAATATAGTCCATTTTCCACTATTACCCTCTTAGCGCTCCGAATGTCCACTTGCATTTTCTACAGAAAGAGGGTTCAGCACTGCGCAATCAAAAGTATGGTTTAACTCTGTTAGCTTAATGAACATATCAGAAATAAGTTTCACACAATGCTTCTGTGTAGTTTTTATTTGAAGATATTATTTTTCCCAATAGAGGCCTCTTAGCGCTCAGAATTTCCAATTGCAGTTTCTACAGAAAGAGTGTTTCAGAAAGGCTCAATCAAAAGTAAGGTTCAACTCTGTTAGTTGAATGCACAGAACAGAAAGGAGTTTCATACAATGCTTCTGTGTAGTTTATATTTGAACATATTCTTTTTTCCACTATTACCCACTTAGCGCTACGAATGTCCAGTTGCATTTTCTACAGACAGAGTGTTTCAAAACTGCTCAATCAAAAGTATGGTTTAACTCTGTTAGCCGAATGCTCAGATCAGAAAGAAGTTTCACAGAATGCTTCTGTGTAGTTTATATTTGAATATATTCCTTTTTCCACTACTACTCTCTTAGCGCTCCAAATGTCCAGTTGCATTTTCTACAGAAAGAGTGTTCAGATCTGCTCAATCAAAAGTATTGTTTAACTCTGTTAGCTGAATGCACAGATAAGAAAGAAGTTTCACAGAATGTTTCTGTGTAGTTTATATTTGGAGACATTCCTTTTTCCACTATTACCCTCTTAGCGCTCCGAATTTCCACTTGCATTTTCTACAGAAAGAGTGTTTCAGAACGGCTCAATCAAAACTTAGGTTCAACTGTTTTAGTTGAACAAACAGAACAGAAAGAAGTTTCACACAATTCTTCTGTGTAGTTTTTATTTGTAGACATTCTTTTTCCCAATATAGGCCTCTTAGCGCTCAGAATGTCCAATTGCAGTTTCTACAGAAAGAGTGTTTCAGAACGGCTCAATCAAAAGTAAGGTTCAACTCTGTTAGTTGAATGCACAGAACAGAAAGAAGTTTCATACAATGCTTCTGTGTAGTTTATATTTGAACATATTCTTTTTTCCACTATTACCCACTTAGCGCTACGAATGTCCAGTTGCATTTTCTACAGACAGAGTGTTTCAAAACTGCTCAATCAAAAGTATGGTTTAACTCTGTTAGCTGAATTCTCAGATCAGAAAGAAGTTTCACAAAATGCTTCTGTGTAGTTTATATTTGAATATATTCCTTTTTCCACTACTACGCGCTTAGCGCTCCAAATGTCCAGTTGCATTTTCTACAGAAAGAGTGTTCAGATCTGCTCAATCAAAAGTATGGTTTAACTCTGTTAGCTGAATGCACAGATCAGAAAGAAGTTTCACCGAATGATTCTGTGTAGTTTATATTTGAAGACATTCCTTTTTCCACTATTACCCTCTTAGCGCTCCGAATCTCCACTTGCATTTTCTACAAAAAGAGTGTTTCATAACTGCTCAATCAAAAATATGTTTTATCTCTGTTAACTGAATTTACAGATCAGAAATAAGTTTCACAGAATGCATCTGTGTAGTTTTTATTTGAAGATATTCTTTTTCCCAATGTAGGCCTCTTAGCGCTTAGCATGTACAATTGCAGTTTCTACAGAAAGAGTGTTTCAGAACGGCTCAATCAAAAGTAAGGTTCAACTCTGTTAGTTGAATGCACAGAACAGAAAGAATTTTCACAGAATGCTACTGTGTAGTTTATATTTGAATATAGTCCATTTTCCACTATTACCCTCTTAGCGCTCCGAATGTCCACTTGCATTTTCTACAGAAAGAGGGTTCAGCACTGCGCAATCAAAAGTATGGTTTAACTCTGTTAGCTTAATGAACATATCAGAAATAAGTTTCACACAATGCTTCTGTGTAGTTTTTATTTGAAGATATTATGTTTCCCAATAGAGGCCTCTTAGAGCTCAGAATTTCCAATTGCAGTTTCTACAGAAAGAGTGTTTCAGAAAGGCTCAATCAAAAGTAAGGTTCAACTCTGTTAGTTGAATGCACAGAACAGAAAGAAGTTTCATACAATGCTTCTGTGTAGTTTATATTTGAACATATTCTTTTTTCCACTATTACCCACTTAGCGCTACGAATGTCCAGTTGCATTTTCTACAGACAGAGTGTTTCAAAACTGCTCAATCAAAAGTATGGTTTAACTCTGTTAGCTGAATGCTCAAATCAGAAAGAAGTTTCACAGAATGCTTCTGTGTAGTTTATATTTGAATATATTCCTTTTTCCACTACTACTCTCTTAGCGCTCCAAATGTCCAGTTGCATTTTCTACAGAAAGAGTGTTCAGATATGCTCAATCAAAAGTATGGTTTAACTCTGTTAGCTGAATGCACAGATCGGAAAGAAGTTTCACAGAATGATTCTGTGTAGTTTATATTTGGAGACATTCCTTTTTCCACTATTACCCTCTTAGCGCTCCGAATCTCCACTTGCATTTTCTACAGAAAGAGTGTTTCAGAACGGCTCAATCAAAACTAAGGTTCAACTCTTTTAGTTGAACAAACAGAACAGAAAGAAGTTTCCCACAATTCTTCTGTGTAGTTTTTATTTGTAGACATTCTTTTTCCCAATATAGGCCTCTTAGCGCTCAGAATGTCCAATTGCAGTTTCTACAGAAAGAGTGTTTCAGAACGGCTCAATCAAAAGTAAGGTTCAACTCTGTTAGTTGAATGCACAGAACAGAAAGAAGTTTCATACAATGCTTCTGTGTAGTTTATATTTGAACATATTCTTTTTTCCACTATTACCCACTTAGCGCTACGAATGTCCAGTTGCATTTTCTACAGACAGAGTGTTTCAAAACTGCTCAATCAAAAGTATGGTTTAACTCTGTTAGCTGAATTCTCAGATCAGAAAGAAGTTTCACAGAATGCTTCTGTGTAGTTTATATTTGAATATATTCCTTTTTCCACTACTACGCACTTAGCGCTCCAAATGTCCAGTTGCATTTTCTACAGAAAGAGTGTTCAGATCTGCTCAATCAAAAGTATGGTTTAACTCTGTTAGCTGAATGCACAGATCAGAAAGAAGTTTCACCGAATGATTCTGTGTAGTTTATATTTGAAGACATTCCTTTTTCCACTAATACCCTCTTAGCGCTCCGAATCTCCACTTGCATTTTCTACAAAAAGAGTGTTTCATAACTGTTCAATCAAAAATATGTTTTATCTCTGTTAACTGAATTTACAGATCAGAAATAAGTTTCACAGAATGCATCTGTGTAATTTTTATTTGAAGATATTCTTTTTCCCAATGTAGGCCTCTTAGCGCTTAGCCTGTCCAATTGCAGTTTCTACAGAAAGAGTGTTTCAGAACGGCTCAATCAAAAGTAAGGTTCAACTCTGTTAGTTGAATGCACAGAACAGAAAGAAGTTTCACAGAATGCTACTGTGTAGTTTATATTTGAACATATTCTTTTTTCCACTATTACCCTCTTAGCGCTCCGAATGTCCAGTTGCATTTTCTACAGACAGAGTGTTTCAAAACTGCTCAATCAAAAGTATGGTTTAACTCTGTTAGCTGAATGCTCAGATCAGAAAGAAGTTTCACAGAATGCTTCTGTGTAGTTTATATTTGAATATATTCCTTTTTCCACTACTACTCTCTTAGCGCTCCAAATATCCAGTTGCATTTTCTACAGAAAGAGTGTTCAGATCTGCTCAATCAAAAGTATGGTTTAACTCTGTTAGCTGAATGCACAGATCAGAAAGAAATTTCACAGAATGATTCTGTGTAGTCTATATTTGGAGGCATTCCTTTTTCCACTATTACTCTCTTAGCGCTCCGAATCTCCACTTGCATTTTCTACAGAAAGAGTGTTTCAGAACGGCTCAATCAAAACTAAGGTTCAACTCTTTTAGTTGAACAAACAGAACAGAAAGAAGTTTCACACAATTCTTCTGTGTAGTTTTTATTTGTAGACATTCTTTTTCCCAATATAGGCCTCCTAGCGCTCAGAATGTCCAATTGCAGTTTCTACAGAAAGAGTGTTTCAGAACGTCTCAATCAAAAGTAAGGTTCAACTCTGTTAGTTGAATGCACAGAACAGAAAGAAGTTTCATACAATGCTTCTGTGTAGTTTATATTTGAACATATTCTTTTTTCCACTATTACCCACTTAGCGCTACGAATGTCCAGTTGCATTTTCTACAGACAGAGTGTTTCAAAACTGCTCAATCAAAAGTATGGTTTAACTCTGTTAGCTGAATGCTCAGATCAGAAAGAAGTTTCACAGAATGCTTCTGTGTAGTTTATATTTGAATATATTCCTTTTTCCACTACTACGCTCTTAGCGCTCCAAATGTCCAGTTGCATTTTCTACAGAAAGAGAGTTCAGATCTGCTCAATCAAAAGTATGGTTTAACTCTGTTAGCTGAATGCACAGATCAGAAAGAAGTTTCACCGAATGATTCTGTGTAGTTTATATTTGAAGACATTCCTTTTTCCACTATTACCCTCTTAGCGCTCCGAATCTCCACTTGCATTTTCTACAAAAAGAGTGTTTCTTAACTGCTCAATCAAAAATATGTTTTATCTCTGTTAACTGAATTTACAGATCAGAAATAAGTTTCACAGAATGCATCTGTGTAGTTTTTATTTGAAGATATGCTTTTTCCCAATGTAGGCCTCTTAGCGCTTAGCATGTCCAATTGCAGTTTGTACAGAAAGAGTGTTTCAGAACGGCTCAATCAAAAGTAAGGTTCAACTCTGTTAGTTGAATGCACAGAACAGAAAGAATTTTCACAGAATGCAACTGTGTAGTTTATATTTGAATATATTCCTTTTTCCACTATTACCCTCTTAGCGCTCCGAATGTCCACTTGCATTTTCTACAGAAAGAGTGTTCAGAACTGCGCAATCAAAAGTATGGTTTAACTCTGTTAGCTTACTGAACATATCAGAAATAAGTTTCACACAATGCTTCTCTGTAGTTTTTATTTGAAGATATTATTTTTCCCAATAGAGGCCTCTTAGCGCTCAGAATGTCCAATTGCAGTTTCTACAGAAAGAGTGTTTCAGAACGGCTCAATCAAAACTAAGGTTCAACTCTGTTAGTTGATTGCACAGAACAGAAAGAAGTTTCATACAATGCTTCTGTGTAGTTTATATTTGAACATATTCTTTTTTCCACTATTACCCACTTAGCGCTACGAATGTCCAGTTGCATTTTCTACAGACAGAGTGTTTCAAAACTGCTCAATCAAAAGTATGGTTTAACTCTGTTAGCTGAATGCTCAGATCAGAAAGAAGTTTCACAGAATGCTTCTGTGTAGTTTATATTTGAATATATTCCTTTTTCCACTACAACTCTCTTAGCGCTCCAAATGTCCAGTTGCATTTTCTACAGAAAGAGTGTTCAGATCTGCTCAATCAGAAGTATGGTTTAACTCTGTTGGCTGAATGCACAGATCAGAAAGAAGTTTCACCGAATGATTCTGTGTAGTTTATATTTGAAGACATTCCTTTTTCCACTATTACCCACTTAGCGCTCCGAATCTCCACTTGCATTTTCTACAAAAAGAGTGTTTCATAACTGCTCAATCAAAAATATGTTTTATCTCTGTTAACTGAATTTACAGATCAGAAATAAGTTTCACAGAATGCATCTGTGTAGTTTTTATTTGAAGATATTTTTTTCCCAATGTAGGCCTCTTAGCGCTTAGCATGTCCAATTGCAGTTTCTACAGAAAGAGTGTTTCAGAACGGCTCAATCAAAATTAAGGTTCAATCCTGGTAGTTGAATGCACAGAACAGAAAGAAGTTTCACAGAATGCTTCTGTGTAGTTTATATTTGAATATATTCCTTTTTCCACTATTACCCTCTTAGCGCTCCGAATGTCCACTTACATTTTCTACAGAAAGAGTGTTCTGAACTGAGCAATCAAAAGTATGGTTTAACTCTGTTAGCTGAATGCACATATCAGAAATAAGTTTCAAACAATGCTTCTGTGTAGTTTTTATTTGAAGATATTATTATTCCCAATATAGGCCTCTCAGCGCTCAGAATGTCCAATTGCAGTTTCTACAGAAAGAGTGTTTCAGAACGCCTCAATCAAATGTCAGGTTCAGCTCTCTTAGTTGAATGCACAGAACAGAAAGAAGTTTCACAGAATGCTTCTGTGTAGTATTTAGTTGAAGATACTCCTTTTTGGACTATTACCCACTTAGCGCTCCGAATATCCACTGGCAGTTTCTACACAAAGTGTGTTTCAGAACTGCTCCTTCGAAAGTAAGGCTCAACTCTGTTAGTTGAATGAGGAGAACAGAAAGTGGTTTCAGAGAATGCTTCTGTGTAGTTTTTAATTGGAGATATTCCTTTTTCCTCTCTTACAATCTTAGCGTTCCGAATGTCAACTTGCATTTTCTACAAAAAGAGTGTTTCATAACTGCTCCATCAAAAATATGGTTTAGCTCTGTTAACTGAATTTACAGATCAGAAATAAGTTTCAGAGAATGTATCTGTGTAGTTTTTATTTGAAGATATTCTTTTTCCCAATGTAGGCCTCTTAGTGCTTAGATTGTCCAATTGCAGTTTCTACAGAAACAGTGTTTCAGAACGGCTCAATCAAAAGTAAGGTTCAACTCTGTTAGTTGCATGCACAGAACAGAAAAAAGTTTCGCCGAATGCTACTGTGTAGTTTATATTTGAATATATTCCTTGTTCCACTATTACCTTCTTAGCGCTCCGAATGTCCACTTGCATTTTCTACAGAAAGAGTGTTCGGAACTGCGCAATCAAAAGTATGGTTTAACTCTGTTAGCTGAATGCACATATCAGAAATAAGTTTCACACAATGCTTCTGTGTAGTTTTTATTTGAAGATATTATTTTTCCCAATATAGGCCTCTTAGCGCTCAGAATGTCCAATTGCAGTTTCTACGGAAAGAGTGTTTCAGAACGGCTCAATCAAAGGTAAGGTTCAACTCTGTTAGTTGAATGCACAGAACAGAAAGAAGTTTCATACAATGTTTCTGTGTAGTTTATAATTGAACATATTATTTTTTCCACTATTACCCACTTAGCGCTACGAATGTCCAGTTGCATTTTCTACAGACAGAGTGTTTCAAAACTGCTCAATCAAAAGTATGGTTTAACTCTGTTAGCTGAATGCTAAGATCAGAAAGAAGTATCACTGAATGCTTCTGTGTAGTTTATATTTGAATATATTCCTTTTTCCACTACTACCCTCTTAGCGCTCCAAATGTCCAGTTGCATTTTCTACAGAAAGAGTGTTCAGATCTGCTCAATCAAAAGCATAGTTTAACTCTGTTAGCTGAATGCACAGATCAGAAAGAAGTTTCACCGAATGATTCTGTGTAGTTTATATTTGAAGACATTCCTTTTTCCACTATTACCCTCTTAGCGCTCCGAATCTCCACTTGCATTTTCTACAGAAAGAGTGTTTCAGAACGGATCAATCAAAACTAAGGTTCAACTCTTTTAGTTGAATGAACAGAACAGAAAGAAGTTTCACAGAATGCTTCTGTGTAGTTTTTATTTGTAGATATTCTTTTTCCCAATATAGGCCTCTTAGCGCTCAGAATGTCCAATTGCAGTTTCTACAGAAAGAGTGTTTCAGAACGGCTCAATCAAAAGTAAGGTTCAACCCTGGTAGTTGAATGCACAGAACAGAAAGAAGTTTCACAGAATGCTTCTGTGTAGTTTATATTTGAATATATTCCTTTTTCCACTATTACCCTCTTAGCGCTCCGAATGTCCACTTGCATTTTCTACAGAAAGAGTGTTCGGAACTGCGCAATCAAAAGTATGGTTTAACTCTGTTAGCTGAATGCACATATCAGAAATAAGTTTCACACAATGCTTCTCTGTAGTTTTTATTTGAAGATATTCTTTTTCCTAATATAGGCCTCTTAGCGCTCAGAATGTCCAATTGCAGTTTCTACGGAAAGAGTGTTTCAGAACGGCTCAATCAAAAGTAAGGTTCAACTCTGTTAGTTAAATGCACAGAACAGAAAGAAGTTTCATACAATGCTTCTGTGTAGTTTATATTTGAACATATTATTTTTTCCACTATTACCCACTTAGCGCTACGAATGTCCAGTTGCATTTTCTACAGACAGAGTGTTTCAAAACTGCTCAATCAAAAGTATGGTTTAACTCTGTTAGCTGAATGCTCAGATCAGAAAAAGTTTCACAGAATGCTTCTGTGTAGTTTATATTTGAATATATTCCTTTTTCCACTACTACCCTCTTAGCGCTCCAAATGTCCAGTTGCATTTTCTACAGAAAGAGTGTTCAGATCTGCTCAATCAAAAGTATGGTTTAACTCTGTTAGGTGAATGCACATATCAGAAATAAGTCTCACACAATGCTTCTGTGTAGTTTTTATTTGAAGATATTATTTTTCCCAATATAGGCCTCTTAGCGCTCAGAATGTCCAATTGCATTTTCTACAGAAAGAGTGTTTCAGAACGCCTCAATCAAAAGTAAGGTTCAACTCTGTTAGTTGAATGCACAGAACAGAAAGAAGTTTCATACAATGCTTCTGTGTAGTTTATATTTGAACATATTCTTTTTTCCACTATTACCCACTTAGCGCTACAAATGTCCAGTTGCATTTTCTACAGACAGTGTTTCTAAACTGCTCAATCAAAAGTATGGTTTAACTCTGTTAGCTGAATGCTCAGATCAGAAAGAAGTTTCACAGAATGCTTCTGTGTAGTTTATATTTGAATATATTCCTTTTCCACTACTACCCTATTAGCGCTCCAAATATCCAGTTGCATTTTCTACAGAAAGAGTGTTCAGATCTGCTCAATCAAAAGTATGGTTTAACTCTGTTAGCTGAATGCACAGATCAGAAAGAAGTTTCACCGAATGATTCTGTGTAGTTTATATTTGAAGACATTCCTTTTTCCACTATTACCCTCTTAGCGCTCCGAATCTCCACTTGCATTTTCTATAGAAAGAGTGTTTCAGAACGGCTCAATCAAAACTAAGGTTCAACACTTTTAGTTGAATGAACAGAACAGAAAGTAGTTTCACAGAATGCTTCTGTGTAGTTTTTATTTGTAGATATTCTCTTTCCCAATATAGGCCTCTTAGCGCTCAGAATGTCCAATTGCAGTTTCTACAGAAAGAGTGTTTCAGAACGGCTCAATCAAAACTAAGGTTGAACACTTTTAGTTGAATGAACAGAACAGAAAGAAGTTTCACAGAATGCTACTGTGTAGTTTATAATTGAATATATTCCTTTTTCCAATCTTACCCTCATAGCGCTCCGAATGTCCACTTGCATTTTCCACAGAAAGAGTGTTCTGAACTGCGCAATCAAAAGTATGGTTTCACTCTGTTAGCTGAATGCACATATCAGAAATAAGTTTCAAACAATGCTTCTGTGTATTTTTTATTTGAAGATATTATTTTTCCCAATATAGGCCTCTTAGCACTCAGAATGTCCAATTCCAGTTTCTACAGAAAGAGTGTTTCAGAACGGCTCAATCAAATGTAAGGTTCAACTCTCTTAGTTGAATGCACAGAACAGAAAGAAGTTTCACAGAATGCTTCTGTGTAGTATTTAGTTGAAGATACTCCTTTTTGGACTATTACCCACTTAGCGCTCCGAATATCCACTGGCAATTTCTACACAAAGTGTGTTTCATAACTGCTCAATCAAAAATATGGTTTAGCTCTGTTATCTGAATTTACAGATCAGAAATAAGTTTCACAGAATGCATCTGTGTAGTTTTTATTTGAAGATATTATTTTTCCCAATGTAGGCCTCTTAGCGCTTAGAATGTCCAATTGCAGTTTCTACAGAAAGAGTGTTTCAGAACGGCTCAATCAAAAGTAAGGTTCAACTCTTTTAGTTGAATGCACAGAACAGAAAGAAGTTTCATACAATGCTTCTGTGTAGTTTATATTTGAACATATTCTTTTTTCCAATATTACCCACTTAGCGCTACGAATGACCAGTTGCGTGTTCTACAGACAGAGTGTTTCAAAACTGCTCAATCAAAAGTATGGTTTAACTCTGTTAGCTGAATGCTCAGATCAGAAAGAAGTTTCACAGAATGCTTCTGTGTAGTTTATATTTGAATATATTCCTTTTTCCACTACTATCCTCTTAGCGCTCCAAATGTCCAGTTGCATTTTCTACAGAAAGAGTGTTCAGATCTGCTGAATCAAAAGTATGGTTTAACTCTGTTTGCTTAATGCACAGATCAGAAAGAAGTTTCACAGAATCATTCTGTGCAGTTTATATTTGAAGACATTCCATTTTCCACTATTACCCTCTTAGCGCTCCGAATCTCCACTTGCATTTTCTACAGAAAGAGTGTTTCAGAACGGCTCAATCAAATCTAAGGTTCAAATCTGTTAGTTGAATGCACAGAACAGAATGTGGTTTCACAGATTGCTTCTGTGTAGTTTGTAATTGAAGATATTCCTTTTTCCACTGTTACCCTCTTAGAGCTCAGAATGTCCACTTGCATTTTCTACAGAAAGTGTGTTCAGAACTGCTCTATCAAAAGTATGATTTAACTCTGTTAGGTGAATGCACAGATCAGAAATAAGTTTCACAGAATTCTTCTGTGTAGTTTATATATGAAGATATTCCATTTTCCACTATTACCCACTTATCTCTCTGAATGTCCAGTTGCATTTTCTACAGAAAGAGTGTTTCAGAACTGCTCAATCAAAAGTATCGTTTAGCTCTGTTAGCTGAATGCACAGATCAGAAAAATGTTTCACAGAATGCTGCTGTGTAGTGTTTATATGGAGATATTCTTTTTACCAATATAGGCCTCTTAGCGCACAGAATGTCCAATTGCAGTTTCTACAGAAAGAGTGTTTCAGAAAGGCTCAATCAAAAGTAAGGTTCAACTCTGTTAGTTGAATGAACAGAACAGAAAGAAGTTTCAGAGAATGATTCTGTGTAGTTTATATTTGAAGATATTCCTTTTTCCACTATTACCTTCTAAGCGCTCCGAATGTCCACTTGCATTTTCTACAGAAAGCGTGTTTCCGAACTGCTCAATCAAAAGTATGGTTTAACTCTGTTAGCTGAATGCACAGATCAGTACGAAGTTTCACAGAATGTTTCTGTGTAGTTTTCATTTGAAGATAGTCCTTTCTCATATATAGGCCTCTTAGCGCTCCGAATATCCAATTGCAGTTTCTACAGAAAGAGTGTTTCAGAACGGCTCAATGAAAAGTAGGGTTCAACTCTTTTAGTTGAATTCACAGAACAGAAAGAAGTTTCACAGAATGCTTCTGTGTAGTATTTATTTGAAGGTATTCCTTTTTCCACTATTAACCTCTTAGCGCTCCAAATGTCCAGTTGCATTTTCTACAGAATGAGTGCTCAGAACTGCTCAAACATAAGTGTGGTTTAACCCTGTTAGGTGAATGCACAGATCAGAAAGAAGTTTCACAGAATTCT
Organism: Symphalangus syndactylus; assembly: GCF_028878055.3. NCBI lineage: Eukaryota > Metazoa > Chordata > Mammalia > Primates > Hylobatidae > Symphalangus > Symphalangus syndactylus. Next base: position 1,800,379 of record NC_072439.2, read on the forward strand.
TCTGGGTAGTTTATATTTGAAGATATTCCATTTTTCACTATTACCCACTTAGCGCTCTTAATCTCCAGTTGCATTATCTACAGAAAGATTGTTTCAGAACTGCTCAATCAAAAGAATGGTTTAACTCTGTTAGCTGAATGCACAGAACAGAAAGAAGTTTCACAGAATGCTGTGGTGTAATGTTTATATGAAGATATTCTTTTTACCCATATAGGCCTCTTAGCGCTCAGAATGTCCAATTGCAGTTTCTACAGAAAGGGTGTTTCAGAAAAGCTCAATCAAAAGTAAGGTTCAACTATGTTAGTTGAATGCACAGAACAAAAAGAAGTTTCACAGAATGCTTCTGTGTAGTTTATATTTGAATATATTGCTTTTTCCAATACTACCCTCTTAGCGCTCCAAATGTCCAGTTGCATTTTCTACAGAAAGAGTGTTCAGAACTGCTCAATCAAATGTATGATTTAACTCTCTTAGCTGAATGCACAGATTAGAAAGAAGTTGCACAGGATGCTTCTGTGTAGTTTTTATTTGAAGATATACTTTTTCCAAATATAGGCCTCTAGCGCTCAGATTGTCTAATTGCAGTTTCTACACAAAGAGTGTTTCAGAACTGCTCCTTCAAAAGTAGGGCTCAACTCTGTTATTTGAATGCACAGAACAGAAAGTAGTTTCACAGAATGCTTCTCTGTAATTCATATTTGACGATATTACTTTTTCCACTATTACCCACTTAGAGCTCCGAATGTCCACTTGCATTTTCTACAGAAAGAGTGTTCAGAACTGCTCAATCAAAAGTATGGTTTAACTCTGTTAGTTGAATGCACAGATCAGAAAGAAGTTTCACAGAATTCTTCTGTGTAGTTTTTATTTGAAGATATTCCTTTTTCCAATATAGGTCTCTTAGCGCTCAGAATGTCCAATTGCAGTATCTGCAGAAAGAGAGTTTCAGAACTTCTCCATCAAAAGTAAGGTTCAATACTGTTAGTTGAATGCACGGAACAGAAAGAAGTTTCAGAGAATGCTTCTGTGTAGTTTATATTTGAAGATATTCCTTTTTTCACTATCACCCTCTTAGCGCTCCGAATCACCACTTGCATTTTCTACAGAAAGAGTGTTTCAGAACGGCTCAATCAAAAGTAAGGTTCAACTCTTTTAGTTGAATGAACAGAACAGAAAGAAGTTTCACAGAATGCTTCTGTGTAGTATTTAGTTATAGATATTCCTTTTTCAACTATTACCCTCTTAGCGTTCCGAATGTCCACTGGCAGTTTCTACACAATGAGTGTTTCAGAACAGCTCCTTCAAAGTAAGGCTCAAATCTGTTAGTTGAATGCAGAGAACAGAAAAGAGTTTCAGAGAATGCTTCTGTGTAGTTTTAATTTGGGGATATTCCTTTTTCCACTAATACAATCTTAGCGCTCCGAATGTCCACTTGCATTTTCTACAGAAAGAGTTTCTCATAAATTCTCAATCAAAAGTATCGTTTAACTCTGTTAGCTGAATGCACAGATCAGAAATAAGTTTCACAGAATGCTTCTGAGTAGTTTTTATTTGGAGATATTCTTTTTCCCAATATAGGCCACTTAGTGCTCAGAATGTCCAATTGCAGTTTCTACAGAATGAGTGTTTCAGAAGGCTCAATCAAAAGTAAGGTTCAACTCTGTTAGTTGAATACACAGAACAGAAAGAAGTTTCACAGAATGCTTCTGTGTAGTTTATATTTGAATGTATTTCTTTTTCCACTATTACCATCTTAGCGCTCCGAATGTCCACTTGCATTTTCTACAGAAAGAGGGTTTCAGAACGGTTCCATCAAAAGTAAGGTTCTACTCTGTTACTTGAATGCACAGAACAGCAAGAAGTTTCACAGAATACTTCTGTGTAGTTTATATTTGAATATATTCCTTTTTCCAGTATTACCCTCTTAGTGCTCCGAATGTCCACTTGCATTTTCTACAGAAAGAGTGTTCAGAACGGCTCAATCAAAAGTATGGTTTTACTCTGTTATTTGAATGCACATAACAGAAATAAGTTTCACAGAATCCTTCCGTGTAGTATTTTGTTGAAGATAATCCTTTTTCGACTATTATCCTCTTAGCTCTCCGAATGTCCAATTTCAGTTTCTACACAAAGAGTGTTTCAGAACTGCTCCTTCAAAAGTAGGGCTCAACTCTGTTAGTTGAATGCAGAGAACAGAAAGGAGTTACACAGAATGCCTCTGTGTAGTTTATATTTGAATATATTCCCTTTTTCAGTATTACCCTCTTAGCGCTCCGAATGTCCACTTGCATTTTCTACAGAAAGAGTGTTCAGAACTGCTCAATCAAAAGTATGGTTTAACTCTGTTAGCTGAATGCACAGATCAGAGAGAATTTTCACAGAATGCTTCTGTGTACTTTTTATTTGAAGATATTCCTTTCTCCAATATAGGAGCCTTAGCGCTCAGTATGTCCAATTGCAGTATCTACAGAAAGAGTGTTTCTGAACTGCTCAATCAAATGTAAGGTTCAACTCTGTTAGTTGAATGAACGGAACAGAAAGAAGTTTCATAGAATGCTTCTGTGTAGTTTATATTTGAAGATGTTCCTTTTTCCACTATTACCTTCTAAGCGCTCCGAATGTCCACTTGCATTTTCTACAGAAAGAGTGTTTCCGAACTGCTCAATCAAAAGTATGGTTTAATTCTGTTAGCTGAATGCACAGATCAGTACGAAGTTTCACGGAATGCTTCTGTGTAGTTTTTATTTGAAGATAGTCCTTTTTCCAATATAGGCCTCTTAGCGCTCCGAATATCCAATTGCAGTTTCTACAGAAAGAGTGTTTCAGAATGGCTCAATCAAAAGTAGGGTTCAACTCTTTTAGTTGAATGCACAGAACAGAAAGTAGTTTCACAGAATGCTTCTGTGTAGTATTTATTTGAATATATTCCTTTTTCCACTATTACCCTCTTAGCGCTCCGAATGTCCACTTGCAGTTTCTACAGAAAGAGTGTTTCAGGACTGCTCCTTCAAAAATAAGGCTCAACCCTGTTAGTTGAAAGCAGAGAACAGAAACAAGTTTCAGAGAATGCCTCTGTGTAGTTTTTATTTGAAGATATTCCTTTCTCCACAATTACCATCTTAGCGCACCGAATGACCACTTGCATTTTCTACAGAAAGAGTGTTTCAGAACTGCTAAATCAAAAGTATCGTTTAACTCTGTTAGCTGAATGCACAGATAAGAAAGAAGTTTCACAGAATGCATCTGTTTAGTTTTTATTTTAAGATATTCTTTATCCCAATATAGGCATCATAGCGCTCAGTATGTTAAATTGCAGTTTCTACAGAAAGAGTGTTTCAGAACGGCTCAATCAAAAGTAAGGTTCAACTCTGTTAGTTGAATGCACAGAACAAAAAGAAGTTTCACAGAATGCTTCTCAGTAGTTTATATTTGAATATATTCCTTTTTCCACTATTACCCTCTTAGCGCTCCGAATGTCCACTTGCATTTTCTACATAAAGAGTGTTCAGAACGGCTCAATCAAAAATATGGTTTTACTCTGTTAGTTAAATGCACATATCAGAAATAAGTTTCAGAGGAGGCTTCTGTGTAGTATTTAGTTGAAGATATTCCTTTTTTGAATATTAACCTCTTAGCGCTCCGAATGTCCACTGGCAGTTTCTACACAAAGAGTTTTTCAGAACTGCTCCTTCAAAAGTAATGCTCAACACTGTAAGTTGAATGCAGAGAACAGAAAGAAGTTTCACAGAATGCTTCTGTGTAGTTTATATTTGAATATATTCCTTTTTTCAGTATTACCCTCTTAGCGCTCCGAATGTCCACCTGCATTTTCTACAAAAAGAGTGTTCAGAACTGCTCAATCAAAAGTATGGTTTATCTCTGTTAGCTGAATGCACATATCAGTACGAAGTTTCACAGAATGCTTCTGTGTAGTTTTTATTTGAAGATAGTCCTTTTTCAAATATAGGCCTCTTAGCGCTCCGAATATCCAATTGCAGTTTCTACAGAAAGAGTGTTTCAGAACGGCAAAATGAAAAGTAGGATTCAACACTTTTAGTTGAATTCACAGAACAGAAAGTAGTTTCACAGATTGCTTCTGTGTAGTATTTATTTGAAGGTATTCCTTTTTCCACTATTACCCTAGTAGCGCTCGGAATGTCCACTTGCAGTTTCTACAGAAAGTGTGTTTCAGGGCTGCTCCTTCAAAAATAAGGCTCAACTCTGTTAGTTGAATGCAGAGAACAGAAAGAAGTTTCAGAGAATGCCTCTGTGTAGTTTTTATTTGAAGATATTACTTTTTCCACAATTACCAACTTAGCGCACCGAATGTCCACTTGCATTTTCTACAGAAAGAGTGTTTCAGAACTGCTAAATCAAATGTATCATTTAATTCTGTTAGCTGAATGCACAGATCAGAAAGTAGTTTCAGAGAATGCATCTCTGTAGTTTTTATTTGAAGATATTATTTTTCTCAATATAGGACTCTTAGCGTTCAGAAATCCAATTACACTTTGTACAGAAAGTGTGTTTCAGAACTGCTCAATCAAAATTAAGGTTCAACTCTGTTAGTTGAATGCACAGAACAGAATGTAGTTTCACAGAATGCTTCTGTGTAGTTTATATTTGAATATATTCCATTTTCCACTATTACCCACTTAGCGCTCTGAATGTCCAGTTGCATTTTCTACAGAAAGAGTGTTTCAGAACTGCTCAATCAAAAGTATGGTTTAACTCTGTTAGCTGAATGCAGAGATCAGAAAGAAGCTTCACAGAATGCTGCTGTGTAGTGTTTATATGAAGATATTCTTTTTACCAATATAGGCCTCTTAGATCTCCGAATGTCCACTTGCATTTTCTACAGAAAGTGTGTTCAGAACTGCTCTATCAAAAGTATGGTTTAACTGTGTTAGGTGAATGCACAGATCAGAAATAAGTTTCACAGAATTCTTCTGTGTAGTTTATATTTGAAGATATCCCATTTTCCACTATTACCCACTTAGCGCTCTGAATGTCCAGTTGCATTTTCTACAGAAAGAGTGTTTCAGAACTGCTCAATCAAAAGTATGGTTTAACTCTGTTAGCTGAATGCACAGATCAGAAAGAAGTTTCACAGAATGCTGCTGTGTAGTGTTTATATGAAGATATTCTTTTTACCAATATAGGCCTCTTAGCGCTCAGAATGTCCAATTGCATTTTCTACAGAAAGAGTGTTTCAGAAAGGCTCAATCAAAAGTAAGGTTCAACTATGTTAGTTGAATGCACAGAACAGAAACAAATTTCACAGAATGCTTCTGTGTAGTTTATATTTGAATATATTCCTTTTTGCACTACTACCCTCTTAGCGCTCCAAATGTCCTGTTGTATTTTCTACAGAAAGAGTGTTCAGAACTGATCAATCAAATGTATGATTTAACTCTGTTAGCTGAATGCACAGATCAGAAAAAGTGTCACAGAATGCTTCTGTGTAGTTTTTATTTGAAGATATTCTTTTTCCCAATATAGGCCTCTTATCGCTCAGATTGTCCAATTGAATTTTCTACAGAAAGAGTGTTTCAGAATGGCTCTATCAAAAGTAAGGTTCAACTCTGTTATTTGAATGCACAGAACAGAAAGTAGTTTCACAGAATGCTTGTCTGTAGTTCTTATTTGACGATATTACTTTTTCCACTATTACCCTCTTAGAGCTCCGAATGTCCACTTGCATTTTCTACAGAAAGAGTGTTCAGAACTGCTCAATCAAAAGTATGGTTTAACTCTGTTAGTTGAATGCACAGATCAGAAAGAAGTTTCACAGAATTCTTCTGTGTAGTTTTTATTTGAAGATATTCCTTTTTCCAATATAGGACTCTTAGCGTTCAGAATTTCCAATTGCAGTATCTACAGAAAGAGAGTTTCAGAACTGGTCAATCAAAAGTAAGGTTCAATATTGTTAGTTGAATGCAAGGAACAGAAAGAAGTTCTACAGAATGCTTCTGTGTAGTTTATATTTGAAGATATTCCTTTTTCCTCTATTACCCTCTTAGCGCTCCGAATCACCACTTGCATTTTCTACAGAAAGAGTGTTTCAGAACGGCTCAATGAAAAGTAAGGTTCAACTCTTTTAGTTGAATGCACAGAAAAGAAAGAAGTTTCACAGAATGCTTCTGTTTAGTATTTAGTTGAAGATATTCCTTTTTCGACTATTACCCTCTTAGCGTTCCGAATGTCCACTGGCAGTTTCTACACAAAGAGTGTTTCAGAACAGCTCCTTCAAAAGTAAGGCTCAACTCTGTTAGTTTAATGCAGAGAACAGAAAGGAGTTTCAGAGAATGCTTCTGTGTAGTTTTTATTTAGGGATATTCCTTTTTCCACTATTACAATCTTAGCGCTCCTAATGTCCACTTGCATTTCCTACAGAAACAGTGTTTAATAACTGCTCAATCAAAAGTATGGTTTAACTCTGTTAGCTGAATGCACAGATCAGAAATAAGTTTCACAGAATTCTTCTGAGTAGTTTTTATTTGGAGATATTCTTTTTCCCAATATAGGCCACTTAGCGCTCAGAATGTCCAATTGCGATTTCTACAGAATGAGTGTTTCAGGACGGCTCAATCAAAAGTAAGGTTCAACTCTGTTAGTTGAATGCACAGAACAGAAAGAAGTTTCACAGAATTCTTCTGTGTAGTTTATATTTGAATATATTCCTTTTTCCTGTATTACCTTCTTAGTGCTCCGAATTTCCACTTGCATTTTCTTCAGAAAGAGTGTTCATAATGGCTCAATCAAAAGTATGGTTTTACTCTGTTAGTTGAATGCACATATCAGAAATAAGTTTCACAGAATGCTTCTGTGTAGTATTTAGCTGAAGATATTCCTTTTTCGACTTTTATCCTCTTAGCTCTCCGAATGTCCAATTTCAGTTTCTACACAAAGAGTGTTTCGGAACTGCTCCTTCAAAAGTAAGGCTCAACTCTGTTAGTTGAATGCACAGAACAGAAAGAAGTTGCAGAGAACAGAAAGAAATTTCACAGAATGCTTCTGTTTACTTTATATTTGAATATATTCCTTTTTCCACTACTACCCTCTTAGCGCTGCAAATGTCCAGTTGCATTTTCTACAGAAAGAGTGTTCAGAACTGCTCAATCAAAAGTACGGTTTAACTCTGTTAGCTGAATGCACAGATCAGAAAGATGTTTCACAGAATGATTCTGTGTAGTTTATATTTGAAGATATTCCTTTCTGTTCTCTGCATTAAAATCAATCAAAAAATTATATTGAAATTGAAATACTGAATTTTATACTAAAGACAAGGCATACAACTGAAAATGAAATTTTCCAGGTGAAAATTTCCAAATCATAAATATGTAGGGACAAAAAACTTTATTTATAAAGAAAAAGATAATTCTAATTAATTGATGATTCCAAGGTTTACAACTTTAAAAATAAATATTATCTTTGAAGTAAAGTCCATTTAAATTATTTATGCCGCCAAAATTCTAGTAATTGTATATGTATATCATGTAAACTTTTTCGAGAAATATGGAATTGGAAATGTTAGAGTATTATGCGGAAAAAATCACCTAAAGGAAAAAATTATCTCCTCATGAAATATTACTTTAGCCACTTTGACAGGGGCAGGTTAAAGAACACTTAATGCACATCAATATGATTAGGAGATGCGCGCTTAGAAATACGTTATCATTGAAAAGAGAATTGTATTATCAGGTTTGCAGGGGCCCTTCTTATCCTTCATATTTATGTAACTTTGTCATCTATAGAAAGATTATAAGAATTTTAAAAATAGCTGATAGTTAAGAAACATCACCATAACACTGTGCTGAATGCATAATAAAACATTTCCCTTCTCTCTAAAAGCCTTTTAAAATTATGTGCCATAATCAGTATGGCCAGCAGAGGGTCATTTCCATGTTCAAGTTCCTCTGTTTCTCGAGGGTGAGAATCCTTCTATAGTCTTCTGAGGGTGACACTGTAGTGTTTTCTTAGCCTGATTATTTTTATCTATTTTTTCCGATCCTTTCCTTTGTATATTTACATTTTACATATTGAAAGTTATTTTTTCAAATATTTTATATGCAAATTTACAAAGTACAACGACTGTACATTAAAATAACTTATTTATGCCATATGGAAGATTAAATATAATTTTACAATATCTAATATTGATTGTTTAGTTTCTAATCATTGATACTTGACATGATTTTTCCCAGCATACCTCAAAATATTCTTCAAAATCCTGCGAATTAATTCCTGTAACACTTCTGAGGTGTATTAATAAGCTAGAGATGTAAAGAAGATTTGCAGAGAAAATTAGGTTCCCAAATTAGAAATTTTGTCCCACTATCGACTAGAAACCTCTTGAAATGATCAAAAACAATAATAATGCATGTCATAGAGGAAAACCAATAAGGCTGCTGCAGCATGACTACCTCTGTGACCTCATACAAGTTACGTGTGGGTCCCTACTTCTGTGACCTCAGACAAGTTACGTGTGGGTCCGCACTTATTTTCTTCATCTCTAATAAATATTTGACAAATCTCATTTTCAAAAGTCTTTTAAGGCCTATCCACCTTTATTTTTCAGATGGAGTTTTGCTCTCATTGCCCAGGCTGCAGTGCAATGTCATGGTCTCGGCTCACACAACCTCCGACTCCCGGGTTCATGTGATTCTCCTGCCTCCACCTCCTGAGTAGCTGGGATTACAGGTGCGCAACACAACGCCCAGCTAATTTTTTGTATTTTTAGTAGAGATGGGGTTTCACCATGTTGGTCAGGCTGGTCTTGAACTCCCGACCTCAGGTGATCTGCACGCCTCGGCCTCTCAAAGTGCTGGGATTACAGGCATGAGCAACCGCGGCCTGTGAGGGCTTTCTACTTTTAAGATGTCAGGACGTATAGCCTGGGAGGTAAATGGTAGTATATATATACATATATATATATATATGTATATATATATACACACACACACTGTATATATATACATATATACGGTATATTATACTATATATACATATATACTGAATATTATACTCTATATATACATATCTACTGTATATTATATGTATATATATATATATACACATACACACATACACACATACACACATGAGACAGAGAGAAGAGATAGACAATTTCATGTGAAAATATAAACTGTTAACATAATATTTTGCTTCTCTGAGGAATATTTAGCATTGTTCTCAATCTTCTCTGCAGAATTTAAGCATTTTTCTCAGAACTCACCAGATAGAATGAGGGAGGGGCCACATGATACGAGCCAGAGATGAAGGGAGAACAATAGAGAGGGTGCTTTGGGAAAAATAGTACAGTAAGGCTAGGGAATACTTCTCTCCAACAAAAAGACCAAGGTCACAGCTGTATCTCTTCAGAAGCCAAACTTTCTTTTAAAATGTCAATTTCCATCTATTTCTTGCTTCACAGACATTCCATTCATTGCTGGATTTCAAATAAAGCCTTTCCATGTGCAACCTTTCTATAGAAAAAGAGAAATATGGGGGACAGTACAGTCTAAGAAGTGATTAAGAATATCTAGTGGACTTTCCCAGACTGTAAATCTTTACATATATCTGAGCCTAATGAGGTGATTTATTGTGCTATAATGCACAGTGAACTATACAGATGCTTCTTTTTGATCATGCTGCAGAATGGAACTAAATACTAAATACCAAATAGCACTCCCATGATTCTTATACATGTCATTCATATGGCATATTTATGCTTTTTTATATAGCAATTCTTATTCTTAGCTCTTAGGCAATTACGGAATCTTTTTGTCATTTTAATAATCATGCTCCATTTGAGTTATGCAAGGTAGAAATTCTAAGTAGAAAATCTTGTTTTTATTGAAAGTTTTTAGTAAACATTTTGGAAAAAGTCTGTTTTTTGATGCTACTTCTGCACGCTTTCTCAACATGATATTACTTGGTATTGTCCTTATTAACCATAGTACACCATATTCTGCAAATGTTAGAGAGGGTTAAAAATCAGTCATGTATAAGTAAAGCTAATGAAATAGAAAGGAAACCATATTTAGGAAATGGAAGGCAGAAGCAAATGTATTAACCGTGAGTTAGAAACGGTTTAGTCTTTGGAGTGAAGCAGCAAGAGTTTAAAAATCTGGTTTGTGATTCACTAGCTTTGTGACCTTGGAGAATTACTTCAGATTTCTGAGTATCAGTTTAGTAGGTGATATCAATTGCAACTTCGCAGAAATATCACAAGTATTAAATAAAGGACTTAGTATCTGGGAGAGCATAGAAAATTACTAATAGTTACATTTTTGTTAATATTACCGTTATTATTATCATACGTATAGTATTTTCTTTCACTGACAATGCATTTAGGACATAAGGAGAACTATAGAACAGTGCTTCTCCAACTTAAATGCAGAGCATGAATCACCTGGAGTTTTGTCAAAATGCGAATTCTGACTCAGTAGCCCTGCAAACTAAGGAAATCTTGATAATGCTGGTGCTGCTAGTTCACCAACAGACCACACGTTTTGCAACAGCTATATAGAATGTCCTGTTTCTTTTTTTAATCACAAAACATGGCAAGCTCTAAAATAAAGCAGAATAACAGATTTAAATGTTAATACTCATGTCCTCAATTTATAATTTCTCCCTCCCTAACAATGGTATAATTCTGATTAAAAATTAGCAAAGAAAAAAATGGAAATTAATCTTCCTATGTTTATTCTTTTAACAAATTCTGTGTGATTACTACTGGGTTACTTGCTGTAGGAAATAGAAAAATTGCTTTGACATAGATCCTCAAGAATCTGTCCCACTACAAGCTTCTTTTTGTAGGAAGCTAAAAGATTTATATAAATAACCGTAATTAAGGAGACAAATGAAGAAGTGCAATGAAAGACGTAGGGAAAGTGCTAGAGGAGTTCGGGGTGGAGGAAAATTATCCTATAATAATATCTATGCGTAACATTATGCTATCTTCCCTAACCAGCGCTTGACCAGATTGTCACAGTGAACTTTGGTCCTTTCTTATATCTTAGTTTTGGTTCCCACATCCTTCTGTTTGGGGAAGTTCTTGTTTTCCTCATGTAATGACAACAACACTTAAACAATGTATACTAGATAAAAGGAACTATATTGCTTTATTTACATAGTTAATTTAATTTGTACAATGAACTATGAAGTAATCAGCATTATTTCCTTCATTTTACATATGAGAAAATGGAGAATCAGCGACATTGAATCATCTCAAGTTTCTAAAATATCCACTCTCACCAGGCTGTTTACCCTGTTTTTGTCTGTATGCTGCTATAACAAAATGCCACAGATTGAGTAATTCATAAAAAACAGAAATGTATTTCTCACAGTTCTGGGGCTGAGAAGTCCGAAATCAAGGCAGTGGAGATTTGGCAGTTGGTCCCGAGGTGGCACCTTCTTGCTTCGTCTTCACGTGACAAAAGTGGGCAAAAACGGACAATGTGACGACATGGCAGAAGAGACTGAGGAGCCCGGCATTCCTCTAAAGCATCTTTTACGAGGACGTTTATCTCATTCATGAGGGTGGATCCTTCTTCATTTAATCACTTAACCAAAAGCCCCATCTCTTGATGTCATTGTCCTGGGATTTTAGTTTCAACATACAAACTTTGGATGGGCACATAGGTTCAAATCATAGCACCCTCCAAATTATAATGCCTCTCTCATGCCTGTTCTCCTTGAAGTACCCTCTGGTTTTGCTCTCTTCATTCTTGCCATCACAGTTAACCCTTCAGTTCCATTTCTTTAAGTAATCTCTAAATTTGTAAGATGGTTCCATCTTTTTTTTTTGTATATGGCAGTCTCTCAAACATATTTGTCATATGAACTAAGCAGGTAAATATGTAAATGCCAGCTAAATTTTAGTGAATGATATAATGGCCTAAAGTTGTATCTACCCTTCAGCCAAATATATTTACTTTTAGTAGCAATCTCCTGTCATATACAAAGTCACGACTCTAGGGGTAAACATTTTAGCCTGTGGGTAAGATGTAAAGCAGTGGTATGTTATAGTGACAACTCACTGTCATAGCACTGGGACATGCTTCTCTATCTGCTACAAATTGAATCAACAAAATATATATGATTTTGTCAGATTTAAATGTATGCTCCTGTTAGTAAAATAAAAGTATGGGAAAACTTTACGGAGTAGATTTAATAGAAATGTTTTCCTGAGTTATCTGCCTTCTTTATTTTTATGTTATGCTTTAAGTCTATGGTCAATGTATAGAGCTATGATTGATGTGCTTTTCCAATTCTGTTCAGATCAGACAGGTTAATTTTCTTCTTTTAAATCTTCTTGAATTTTGTCTAACACTTTTTGTTCCAATTTCTTACTAGATTATACTCCCTTCCCTAACTGCTTCATGATTACTTATACACAAACAATATTATGATATTGACACATTGAATTCATTTTAGGTGATGATTTTGGTCATAAACATGAGCAGGTTGTGAAGTGTTTCAGCCATCCCAGGGCATGGCTGTGAGTCCCTTGTCTAATGTTTCAAAAAAATCTTGAATTTGTGATGCTGTGATGGTCCCTCAGATATTCTTACACACATCTTTGCCCCTTGTTCCCTCTAACTTTCCTCTTCTGATAAAAAAGCAAACACTGCCAAACTCAAATGGAATTACATTTGGATGCAAGTGTCACTATGCAATGGTTGCCAATAAAAGTACACAAGGAATTTCATTATGGTGAATTAAAGGCAAACAGACTTCAGAGAAATGAGCACGAACATGAAAATGGCGCATGGTACGCGGATCTCACTGGAAAGTCATTCGGTACACAATGTTTTCACTAGAAAAATCCATTAGCTTTAGCTAGAAATTGAAATTACTTTGTAGGAAATCAGAATAAAATATGTGAAAACATTATATTCTGTGCAAGATTAATACCACGCCTGGTGTTGAAAGGTTTGTGGTCTTGCTTCGACGATGCTAAAAGGTCAGAAACCACAAAGATGCATATGTGTTGTCGTTTGCACAGTTACTAATTTTTCTCATTATTTCCATAATGCGATGTGCTGTTTCAACAGAGAAACCCTCTGGAGAGTGGCTTGCACTGTTTTCAGGCAGCTCTTTTGCTTTCATGTTTTGGCCTTGGCCAGGGAATTCAGACAGACTTTTCAGTTATTTTCGACAAGAATGTATTCATTGATTGTTTTAAATAATAATAAATAGATTTTAAAATTACTGTACATTACTGCACTTTAAACGCCATGAGGTCAAGGACTCTAAAGTCTGGACATCATTGTATACCCTACATCTTGCACAAGGTTTAGAAAAAATGGCATGGACACCTATTTTTTGAATCAATAAATGAATACATAAAAGAATTCCAAACTCTAGTCCAAGGTTTTAGATTAATAATGTATTAAAATGCGTAAAATTTATAGACAAAACTCTTCTTATTTAGAAGTTTATTCTTTAGTTGGAGAGATAAAATATATGCACATAAAAGCTTAAGGAAAAATAATAAGGGTTTTGAAGTACTTACTATGTGAAAAATTTAGCATAAATCTTACATCCATTTATTTAACACATTTTATACGTTGCATTATTTATATATAGTGCTGATTGGTAGAATTCATATGTGAACGGAACTAGAAAAATTTTGAGGATAAGCACTAGAAACACAGAATAAATAGAGTGTTAACATGCAAAACACAGAAATACTTAAATTGACTAGGTGAAAGAAAAGATTTCTGGTTCCATGTACACTGATTATTGAGGGATGAGTATGACATTATTATGCCAGAATCAATAAATATTTTAAATAGGGAGAAAACTATAATTATATATCTTTGTGTTCAACAGGAGTAGCAGTACTGATAAAGTAGAAGTTTGTTATACCTTTTTTATAGTCTTTTAAAGTTGTTTATAAATAAAATCTACTCTTAGTTAATTAATGGTTGATGTTCATTGAAGTGTTTTCAAATTTTTGACCTCTGAATTGCCTTGTACATATGGAGAAATAAAGCTTGCCTAGCATAATTTCTTGAGTGGAGAATGAATGATCTGGATAGATTTGTTGACAATATGTCTGTACTTATTTTATTAATTCTTTAATCTTCATGAAGAAAAATATAAAAGTCATATTCTAGTATTTTATACCATGGAAAAAATGTCTTATCCTTTTCCTAAGGAAAAATACATCATGACACAAAAGTAAAGTTAATTAAATTACTTACTTTATTAATTAACTGTCTATTATTTCTATGGGTTGAAGTAAATTTGATACTCAATGCTATTTAATCTAATTCTAAAAGCTTGAATGAGTAATGATTTTTTCATGTAAGGTTAGTTGAAATAAATTATCACTGATTTTCAGATTTAATATTAATTAGCTATTGCATATTCTTAATGGGAAATAAGTGTTTAAAAAGCCCTTTTTGGTTGCGAAAAGACCACGCCCATTGTAGACTTCTTAGAATACATCACATCTGGCCTCCTTTTTAGAGTGGGGAATTCAACTCATAAGTGGCTGGACATTGATTCTGAACATTTTGAACATTATTTGCCTGTCTTCACTCATACTGGTTGCTGTTCTTTTATAAGTAATCACCATGTTTAGCATGCACTTGAACTATTGTTACTTAGGGTGCTTGACTATTTACAAGTCTCACTAGGATTCTAGGTATTCATTAGTCTCGTGGTGTGTATTTGCTGATGGTCCTATTATCTTTGTTGGTTCAGTTACACAGTACCATCCAAGATGCTGCAACACATTATACACAGGCTATGGGTTGTGGGAGCTACAGATTTCAGTTATTATTTAGGCTCAGAAACTTAGAATCTCTGCAAGGTTGGACATGATCCTTAGTCTTGTTTTAAGACCGTCTTGTTTTAAAAGTTAAACCCAAATTCTTAAAATATAGAATAGGGGTGCTAGTAGTGCTCACAGAATTGTAGTAAAGATCAGCTGGGAAAGAAGAGCCCATTAAACAGAGCCTGGTATTTAATAAGTATCAGCTGCCTTCAATTAGGAATCTGTGTTGTCATGATTAGAAGATTGCTGGTTTATTTTACAGATCTGTAAGTATAGCCAAAATATGTCAAAATAACCACCAGAAAGAATCATATACCGTCCCTTGAACATTTCATCCCTAGAATCTAGCCAGATTAGCATCTCTATACTGGCAATACTGTTAACACAGATTGTGCTCAAACCCCTCATTGACTTTTCAGCACCTGTAAATTACTGGAGATTTAGGAAGAAGTCTGGGGTTATGGCTTAGTTAAGCTGAGTGGCCAGAAAGTGTGAGATGCTGGATGCCTCCTCCAGTTCATTTCTCCAGCCGCCGCACCAGGCGTATCCATAGCTCCGCTCCCGGGAGCTCGTCTCCGGCGTGGGGTGTGTGCGCACCCCTGGCCGGGCGGAGCCTGGAGCCTGCTCATTAGCAGCGCGGGCAGCTCGTGCGCCCGCAGGAGGGAGGCGGAAGCACAGCCCTGAGCCGCCAGCAGGAGGAGGGAGCGCGGCGGCTGCAGGCAGGGGAGGGAGAGGAAAGAACGGAGGGACGGTTCCCGGACAGAGCGGGAGGAATCGGGGAGCGGCCAGTCCAGGGGGAGCTGCTCCGCTGCGCTGCGCTCGTTATTCACAGGACGCGGCGGCGCTTCCCGGGGCCGCTTCCCGGTCCCCTGGGTGGAGGCTGCCATCTAAACCTGACTCCAGGTGAGTTCCCCAAAGAGGCGAAGCGAGGGGTCTCGAACCAGAGACTTGGAACTGGCGAGGCTGCTCGGCTCCCCAAGCGCTGCTGCCTTGACATTTCCCGATTCACGGGAGGTTTTGGGGGCGGCTGCACAGGCTGGAGGGGCGGATGGGCGGTTGCGATCCTCAGCCGGCGTGGGGGCGTTCGGGAGGAATTAGCTTCAGTGAACGGGGTTTTAGGAGATGTCCGCAAGGCACGCGCTATGTACGCGTTTCTAGACGAGCTTTTGAGACAGAAATTTGGCTTCCCGGATGCCCGTTTTGGCCTTCTGTCCTTCCTTTTGCTTGCCTCATGCCCAATTTTCCAAGCCGAGGAAAGGACTGGAAGGGCGTGGAAGTAGGAGGTCTGGGCACAGCATTCGGCAGGGCAGCCCTGGTCTCCAAGTTTGGGGGTGGGGGGTGGGACTCTTTTCCTTTCAGCCTAATTTACCAGGGGAAAACCCGCAGAGCACCTTGAGGTGCCTTTGCTCCGCACCCTCCATAAGCTTATTAGAGGGAACTTGAGGCTCGCTAGACAACCTGTGACAGGTGACGGCAATTTAGCTTAAAAGCCATGTTGGTTCACTTCGTCTCCTCTTTATCCTTTGTTGCAAAATTGATACCTTTTTGGATTTCTTTAACAGCACAAAGTTTAAGTGGCCGGCTGACAGGAAATATTTCTTTTGAAAATGCTATGAGAAAAGTGATGAGTTAACGTTGAGAGAAAGGCAACTTTATTTTCTCGGAAGAACTTTGGGGAAAGAGATTGATAGGGAAATTCTGGGCATGAAATTATGGACATTTCCCACAGAACTTCCTTCATTTATTTATTTTTTTACATTTCCTTCATTTTTTTTTTAATCGTGTGTGTGTGTATCAGAGAGACAAAATTCGTTGGAGGTATTAGGACTTTATTTGGTTTAGAAGTTTCTTTCTTACTAATAGCACTAATTTGTGATCTTCATGATTATAAGAATTTACTAAGTGTTTTGCTTTTAGGTGTTTTGGGTCTGTTTTTTAAAAAAATTCAATACTTACTTTGTGGGCCTTGCTGAATACCTCTCAATAAAATCGGTGGGCATACAGTTAGTGACATGACCCCTGTGGATTTAATAGCAGGTAAGTATACAAATGATAAGTTTAGGAAATAAATGTCAGAATCAACATTTAGGTGTGAAATTGAAATATCTTTCAAATATTTACCAAACTCTCTTATAGGATCCAATGTCATTTTATGGTCAAGAGAGCTTAAAGGTTTCTCAGATTGAGATATATGTATCTACTTTGTTAATCCAAATGTAATGTTTTATTTTGTTCTTTAATGACTGTTTGAATTCAACAAATAAAACTTGCATATTTAATGTAAGGTTCTTTCACATATATTACTTCTCCAATTTTTAATATAAATTTAAGGAGAAAAGCAATATTCCATTTTGTAGATGAAGAGACTGTGTCACAGAAGTATTACTTTACCTAGATTTCTGTAATTATTATGTTATAAACTTAGAAATTACATATTATTCTGGAACATATAAAATATATGAATGTTATAAACCATAAGAATTCAGACCTATGCTATTTAACTTCAAGTTTAGTTCTTTACCCAAACAATTGCATGACTACATTGAGACTACTGAAGTAATTATATATGAACACGCTATACGAAAAAATACTTAAAACATTTCTTATTTTTGTCGTTTCTCTTTGATATAAAATATACTATAATTTAATGGAGTTATATTCCATATTTAGATGCTCCTAACTTCCAAATAACACCTAAACTCCTAAAAACTGACCTGTGTCCTTCTTAATAGAAGTGGCTTGACCGGGAGACCCAATTTTTACTAAGAATATTCTTGGGATAATTTATGTCTTATAATCAAGATAAAGACAGGCCACATTTAGTTGTATTTTTAAACCACTTAGTGTGAAGTTGCAACGCAGACATAACTTGCTTTCAGGCTACACTGCCAGCTTTGCAGTGAATAGTCTTTAAGATTCCGTGGAAACATTGGCAGATATAGCTAATGTCTATCTGATGTAGGATTTATGAGAAAAGGAGAGGTAGAAACTGAATGCTCTTATATTTCATATGTGACCACATTCATAAAACTTTATTGATAAGTACTTTGTTGTCTGACACGGGCTGATACAAATAGGCTTCTTCAAGAGTTGAGGAAGAAAACTAAATCCCTATAATACAGCCTTTTTCCTCCTTTTCTTTCTTAAGCGGTAATAGTTGATCCTAGCTTTTGTGTGTCTATGCATGCTCAATACAGTTCGGGGTACAAGGAGAAGTTAAGCAAGAATATTGAATGCTAGCTAGGAAAGTTTTTGGAGTCTCAAATACTTTGGAACGATTTTTCACATTATATACATAAAATTCCTAGTTACATTTGGGAACTAAGTATATTATACACAACTTTGCATCTGATTACAGGATTCCCTGTACATTTATAGCTCAGGTATTCTGGAAAGAGTCAAGATAATTAGTTTTATGGCTCTTGCCCGTGTGACCTGTTTCTTTCTGGTCCTGATATTAAAAGGATGACTTAAATTTTCTGGAATGTCAAAATTTTCTCTTCCCTTGGATCCTACAAAATACTTCAAGCAGTGTATGTGTGATACTCGCTGTCATTCCAACATTTCCAATCCTCCTGAGAATGCTAAACAATGCCCTAGATTTCTTCCTTTGTAATTCTTTCAGATAGAGGGTTAGCTGAGTTAGGAAGAAAGGAGAGAGGGAGAGAAGAAGAGAGATGACATTTTATCCCTCAGGAAAGAACAAGACCAATTGTATTCCTAATTTAGAAATATTATTCTACAAACATTCCTGAACAAGAGGGCTTTGCATATACATTAAAGCAGAATACCTAGTCAACTTCTAGTTATGCCATGTAGTGAAATGGAAGTAAGATGAGCAGGCCGAGATCATTTTTGTTGGAGAACTGAGACCACATGAAATAGGTAACAGAGTTACCCCAACTGGGGGGCAAGAGGACTTGAAAGTTTCCTCCATAAATTTGCAGTTAGTACAGGGCTGCTCCAGTGATCAGAGTCATGAATGCCCTAGAGTGTCTGTATAACCCTGTACACAGGCTGAGACAGCTCTAACGGCCCAGAAAAGCCTCTGGACAGAATCACTGCACCCTTGGACATTGTCCGACCGCATGTATGAGAATAGTGAGTGCTGAGGAGTTGTGGGTAGCTCGGTACAACTCTTGCTAAAGGAGTGTCATCAACATTCATTGCTGAAAGTGAATTTTTTCATTCACATATGTGATGCCTATTAGGTCATGATTTCTTGGATACCAATTTGTACAAGATATGAATTAATTTTTGAACATCCTTTCTTAAAAGTACCATGTTCATATAGTTGCTCATTTTAATATGAGTAGTTCAGATGGGACATAATAGAGTAAGGAAATGATTGAACATCCTAAGATCTAGTGTATATACCTTTGTTCATGATGAGATTCATCCCCTGTCCCCCTTTGTAGTGACACTGATGGCATAAGGAGTATTAGATGAAATTTAATGCAGAAAACAATGGGATATATGAATGGTAGATATGGTTGACAACCACCATTTTCACTGAAGTTGTTTCAAAGCAAAGAAATTTGGGATAAATTCATTTTATTTGCTCCTGAAGGGTAATTAGGAATAAGTAGGAATTGTGAAGAGGCTGTAGTGTTGACATTAAGAGAAGTTTTTGATTCTTAAAATAGGATATATTACACAAGAGTGAACAAACAGAAGATACTGAACAAATATTCTGTCATAAGTAAGTGATGGATTATTCGGACTTGTTGAACTATGTTTTTAAATGTATTATTTAAATATTTAAATATTATTAAAACCTTAAATAATATTTAAATATTATAAAAGTTGTAGAAAATTATGTTTTCAATACAAATATACACTTATAAGCTATATTGTAGATATGGGAGTAAACAATGCAATTTTTTTTAACTGAGTGAAAAATTTAGTTTTTTAAAATTCCAAATGGAGCTAACAGCTTAGTGTGATACATATTTTGAATTTCAAAATTTGTAACCAAATAGGACAAATGTGTTGAACTGTACTTTTCTTGAAGAACCGTGATAAGAATGAGCGGTGAAAAAATTACAGCATACTTACCAGGGATCAAATACTTGCTTAGGGTTAATAAGAAAAATCTCAGCAAACGCTAGAAATGAGGTACACGATCTATCAGAGACCCATGATTAAAGTGGTATCTTGTTAGGTATATGAGCTTGAAAAGAAACGGCATAGCTTCACTTTACCCCAGTTGCTTCTTTTGTAAAACGGGGAGACTAAGAGTGTGGTAACTCAAAATCTTTTGTTAATGATTTTCTTCTTAGAACAGTGCCAGGTCCAATTAGGATTAGATTGCTATTTTTATTATTGATATTTGCCCTAGTTCTGCCTTTTATTGACTGTGTGAAATTGGTGAAGATCCCTTTCTGAAGCTTTGTTTCTTACCTACAAGCTGGGAATAGAATACTTGCTATGAAGAGTGGTTGTTAGTACATTAGAAAGGCTGGATATTTGTTGATATAAGGGGCTCAGCGCATGGTAGAAATTTGATAGCATTTTTTTCTTGCCCTCCCATGTATTACTGTGGAGACATCCCACATATTATGTCCAAGTTTTTATTTTCCCCTCAAATGCAATGTCAAGCACAAAACATTCCCATCTCCCAATTCTCTTCTGATGTTCTACAACCATTAAAGTATAGAAAACTAGAATGAGTGTTTTTATAACTTTTGCTGTACTTAAGCATGTGGAGAGAAGAGCGCTAGATCACAGGACACACTTTGATAGGAAAAGGGAAATATTTACACTGCAAACAACTTTCTCCTCATGCTTAACAGTTTTATGCTGTCATTCTGTCAGCACCAAGTGAGATTTTTCTATTTAAATAGTTTTCTATTTGTGGTATGATAATTCATGTATGGACTTCATGTAACTAACATAAATATAATGGATGGTTGAGAAGTGGTTTATTTTTACCAAGAGGAAAAAATGTGTACACGATTTTTTAAAATATTGCTTTGAAAATATTTAAAATTAATTTTGATTCAGTTGGTGGAAGATAGCGTCACAAATTCACTGCTAGTGGTATTCTTGAGAAGTAATGTTTGAATTTTCTAGGTATTGTCCCCAGACTGGCTTAAAAGAATTTAATTTTAGATGTAAATTTTCTGCTTAACATGGAAGATTTTCCCTGAAAATATTAGCTTCATCAGATACATAGTTGCTTAGAGGTAGCTGCATGGAATTATGGGAAGAGTGAAATAGAAAAAAATTTTCATGTCTAAGTTATACATACTGGTGTAATCATATTGATTGGATGATAATGATAATTACAGCAATAATGTGATTGAAAGGGTAAGCAAGTAACATATACTACAGTTACTAATATAATCCTGTGATTGAGTTTACCACTTCGTTTCTCTTTCCTGGAAACCCTTAAGTTTGTCACTATTGCACTTTATTTCCTTTGCTTATTGTAGTGGTGTATTAGTTGTATTACTGCTGCTATAACAAATTACGACACATTTACATAACTTAACACATATTTATTGTCTTGCAGTTTCAAAGGTCAGAAGTCCAAAATCACTTTAATATGGCTAAGTCAATGTGTCTGCAGTGTGGGTTCCTTCTGGAGGTGCTGAGGGGAGAATCCATTCTCTTGCATTTTCTGCTTCTGGTGGCACCTGTCTTCATTGTCTTTTCCCCATTCCTCCATTTTCAAGGTGCGTTGCTTTTATTTCTGTTTCTGTCTCCGCGCTGTCTCCTCCTTTAACTTTGAGTCCTTCTCTCCACTTCATCTAAGGACTCCTGTGATTACTTTGGACTCACGTGGATGATCTGGGATAATCACCTTGTCTCCAGATCCTTAAATGAATCGTATCTACAAGTCCTTTGGCTGTGTAAGGCAGCACATTCCCAGGGCCGGGAGATTAGGTGAAGAACATCTTTTGGGACTATTATGCAGCCTATCACAAGTGGTAATATCACTTTTATGCCTTGAGACCCTGAAATTAATGTACTTGCTTACGCATGGAAAAACAATGTATCTGTGGGGGTAACAGTTTATTTTTGAACCATTAGAAGGTATTGATGGGGAAGTTTTCATCTGACAACAGATACTGATAAATTAAATACCCTTAGATTTGTCAAAACTAGCTTTAGTAAAATATAAGTAAAAGTATTTGCACTGCTAGGGTCAAAAATATTAATTAAACCCATTATTTATCAAGGCCAAGTCCTGGATTAGTTAGGTTTAAATTAACCTAGAACATTATCTTCCATAGTGCTTAATTGTGAAGCTTAGTTCTTGTTGACAAAAGCTCATCCATATAAGAAAGCATCGAAAGGTTGGTGTTTTTTAACCTTTGCAGAATATAACTTTTCAAAGGGATGTTAGACAGTAGTTCCATCACAATTGATGCAGTTCACAGACATTCTTTGTGAATATTTTATCTCATGAGTTATATCTATGACACTAATCATAGACTTCTAGAAGAAATTTAGCAATGGTCATGTCAGCCTTTCAAATCTTTCTGTAACCTAGAAGAGGATCATTGCATAAGATAGATTCATTTTCCCCTTTATTCCATTGTTGCCAGAGAGAACTTGAAATGCCCTGTTCAAATTAATTTAATGCAAATGAATTCTTGCTGCCTCACAAGTAGTTTGTCCTTCATTTTTCTTAAAATTAGATTGAAAATGGATGTGACCTGCTTTACTGGTTGTTGTGCAGGAAGCGTTGTCCTTCCTGAAAGCTCCCTCAGTTGTCAAAATGAAGCCATTAAGAGTAAAGTAAATTATATTATCTGATCATAGTATCACAATTGACCTTAAAACAATAAATTTTATAATCAGTGCAAATTGCTGAATAGTGTTTGCAGTTGTAGAAATTTCAAAGGAAACCCTGGTTGAGATACAAAGCTGCTATAATCATTTTTAAAATCTTTGTTTTTCTTTTACTTTGGAACAGTAGTGCAGTAAGTACTTTTGCCTTATTGTTCTCTCTGCCTTCCAGAAACCCTCATTCAAATATTCTAAGTTTTTAAGTCTTTTTCATTTCTTTTAATATTGTAACATTTAACAATGTCAAAGAAAGTATAATTTTTCTGGAAATCAAGCTAAAAATAAAGAGAAGCCGATGTAAATGAACATCAAATTAACAAGATTGATTAGGAAAAGTAATTTTTGAAAAGGGCCCAAAATCCCTTTGCACATAAATGCAAAAGAATTTAGTGAAAGAAGGTGAAACTGGAGTAAAGAACTCTACGGATGCGTAAGTAACTCTTAATAAGAATGAGTAACGTACATGCATATCTTTAGCTCCCAGTTTCAGAGATACAGTAGTTGTACAACAAATGGTCCTTTCCTGCTCTTAAGGAAGCCTCTCCTCCTCCAGCCATGCCATTCCTCAGAGCAAGCTCTTCCACTGAGTTTTCAGCAACCATAAGTAAGAAGGATGGTACGATAGGCTGCGTGTACATATGGCCCTCATTAGCAGGCCAACTGTTCCTTTTGCCCACCCACATCACTGGGGACATATGGCGTTACTTTGACTGTTGAAACAAGTGTGTGTGGACATATCTTGGTATGAGTAAAAGACTGTTGATTGTCTTTCTCTTGTCGCTCGTGCAACCGTCTCCTTGTGGAGATCGTATTATCCATAACACTAGATTTGAGGATGATAAATGACGTTGTTATTATTAACTGAATTTGCCTCTCTAGTTTGATCACAAAACCAGCGAATGTTTGCTTATGGAACATGTAAAGCTTATAGAAGACGGAAAGCTTACAGAAAGAAATGATGGCTTTTCTAAGCATAAGAGTCAGGTCTTTTTCAATCAAAAACTAACTCATTCAAAAATTCAAGAGTTCTGTAAAACCAGAACAGCAGAGGTTTCAGAAATGCTATTGAGATCATTTATTATAAAATAGCCATTAATGAAATGTAATAGTGAGTCTGTTGTTGTGACTATGTGGAGAAATGAATGAGAAAATATAAGATAGGCTGGAATGAAGAGAGTCATCGGATCCCAGCATAATTCATTTTGTATAGTTCACAGTATTGTAACTTTAAAAAATTATGAATTTTTTCAGTACTGTGAATTCTGAATTTGCAATATGAGGCTTTTCAATCCTTGCAACAAGTGTGTATTTTTCAGTGGTTCTAGAATTATCGGGGCTTTCGAGCTGCTTCTGATAAGAAGGCAAGGCTAGAGGACTCGTGTTGAGGTGGCATTTGCACAGGACTTTAGATAACATACATCGATGATGTAGAGAGAAGAGCGGGTGATGTTGCTGTGGATTATAGGGGAAAGGCACCTTTTGCTCCCTCTGCTGACCTCTTTGTGTATTCAGCTGTGTAGCATATTTCTTGTATAATTACATAGTAATTTCACACACTACATTAAGAAAATCTGAACAATTTTTACTAAACTCATGTTTTCTAAATATTAAGTAAATAAAACCAATATTTGGCTAGGTAACATTTATAAAAACAGGATTTCTAGATAGATGATGATAAATTTTCATCTATATCTATAGAGCTGATAAATTTTCAAAACCCTTTGAATATCACTTGTACTACAAAGTCTCGTTTCAGTTTCAGTGCCATGGCACATTGATTAATCACCACTAAAGCGGTACATGAAATATTTGGCAATATAGGTATTTGGTAATGGTGATTGATGCACAGAATACGGCACCATTATTATGCACTGGCCTTGAGAACTTTAGTTTTCATCTTCGATCACCTGATAGAGAACAAACTAACAGCTTTTTTCTTTCACCTTGCTGGAGAATAAACTAACAACTTCAAATTATCTGATCCATCCAAAAACTTATTTCCGTGAAACTCACTGATTTATTTATTATTTCGTGGGGATCACTATTATTTGCTGTAGTAAAATATCAAATGATCGATGTTTTATACCAACATGGCAGCTCACATGGTAGGCAACAGAATGAAAACAAACAGGTTTACTACCAAGAATTATACTATATTGCTTTTATTGACAGAAAAAGCATACAGATAATTTTATTCAGAGATTTTATGTGAATTATTTTGATAAGTGTACACATATATTTATAACTGACCTTTCTTTGTCAAGTGTGTGCCCACACACGTATTCATACTAAATCAATCTTAGAGATCTTATCCAAAGATTGAATTTCTTAAAGTGACTGTTCCAAATATGTATAATTTATGGCAAAAAAGTCACAAAATGGCAATACAAGGAGGCATAAAACTGAAGATAAAGGGGGAGATGATGGTTAAAAACACCTGTAAATGAATAATTGATTTTGATTTAAATTCTTTTTAGTTCTTAGCTGATGAAATGAATATAAATGAAATTATTATGCAAAACACCTCTATTTGTTGTATATGCATGTACATATATGTGTTACAAATACAAAACTGATAGGATATTATTTAACATATATTCACACTCATAATGTGCATATATGTACAAAATGAAAATGAGTGCTTGTTTTATATGTATGTATACACACACATACACATATTGCATACTTTCATTTTTTAAAATTTTACTTTAAGTTCTGGGATACATGTGCTGAACATGCAGGTTTGTTACATAGGTATACTTGTGCCATGGTAATTTGCTGCACCCATCAACCCGTCATCTAGGTTTTAAGCTCCACATGCATTAGCTATTTGTCCTAATGCTCTCCCTCCCCTTTCCCCACACCCACCTACAGACCCCAGTGTGTGATGTTCCTCTCCCTGTGTCAACATGTTCTCATTGTTCAGCACCCACTTATGAGTGAGAACATGCAGTGTTTGGTTTTCCGTTCCTGTGTTAGTTTGCTGAGGATGATGGTTTCCAGCTTCATCCATATCCCCGCAAAGGACGTGAACTCATCCTTTTTTATGGCTGTGTAGTATTCCATGGTGAATATGTGCCACATTTTCTTCATCCAGTCTATCATTGATGGGCATTATGTTGGTTCCAAGTCTTTGCTATTGTAAATAGTCCCATGATAAACATATATGTACATGTGTCTTTAGAGTAGAATGATGTATAATCCTTTGGTATATACCCAGTAATGGGATTGCTGGGTCAAATGGTATTTCTGGTTTTATATCCTTGAGGAATCACCACATTGTATTCCACAATGGTTGAACTATTTTACAAGCCCACCAACAGTGTAAAAGTGTTCCTATTTCTCTGCATCTTCTCCAGCATCTGCTGTTTCCAGAATTTTTAATGATCACCATTCTAACTGGTGTGAGATGGTATGTCATTGTGGTTTTGATTTGCATTTCTCTAATGAACAGTGATAATGAGCTTTTTTCATATGTTTATTGGCCATATACATATCTTCTTTTGAGGAGTGTCTGTTCATATCCTTTGCCCACTTTTTGATGGGGTTGTTTGTTTTTTTTTTCTTGTAAATTTGTTTAAGTTCCTTCTAGATTCTGGATATTAGACCTTTGTCAGATGGATAGATTGCAAAAATTTTCTCATATTTTGTAGGTTGCCTGTTCACTCTTGTGATAGTTTATTTTACTGAGCAGAAGCTCTTTAGTTTGATTAGATTCCATCTGTCAATTTTGGCTGTTGTTTCAAGTGCTGTTGGTGATTTAGTCATGAAGTCTTTGCCCACACCTATGTCCTGAATCATATTGCCTAGGTTTTCTTCTAGGGTTTTTATAGTTTTAGGTTTTACATTTATGTTTTTAATCCACCTTGAGTTAATTCTTTTATAAGGTATAATGAAGGGGTCTAGTTTCTCTTTTCTGCATATGGCTACCCAGTTTTCCCAGCGCCATTAATTACATAGGGAATCCTTTCCCCATTGCTTGCTTTTGTCAGGTTTGTTGAAGATCAGATTGTTGTAGATGTGTGGTGTTATTTCTGAGGCCTCTATTCTGTTTCATTGGTCTATATATCTGTTTTGGTATTAGCACCATGCTGTTTTGGTTACTTTAGCTTTCTAATATAGTTTGAAGTCAGGCAGCGTCATGCCTCCAGCTTTGTTCTTTTTGCTTAGGTTAGCCTTGGCTCCACAGGCTCTTTTTTGCTTCCATATGAAATTTAACATAGTTTTTTTCTAGTTCTGTGAAGAAAGTCAATGGTAGCTTGATGGGAATAGCATTGAATCTATAAATTACTTTGGGCAATATGGCCATTTTCATGATATTGAGTCTTCCTATCCATGAGGATGGAGTGTTTCTCTATATGTTTGTGTCCTGTCATTTCCTTGAGCTCTGGTTTGTAGTTTTCTTTGAAGAGGTCCTTCACATCCCTTGTAGGTTGTATTCCTAGGTATTTTGTTTTCTTTATAGCAATTGTGAATGGGAGTTTACTAATGATTTGGCTCTCTGCTTGTCTGTTATTGGTATATAAGAATGATTGTGATTTTTGCACATTAATTTTATATCCTGAGACTTTGCCAAAGTTGCTTATCAGGTTAAGGAATTTTTGGGCTGAGGTGGTGGCGTTTTGTAAATATACAATCATGTCATCTGCAGACAGAGACAATTTGATTTCCTCTCTTCCTATTTGCATGCTTTTATTTCTTTCTCTTACTCGATTGCCCTGGCCAGAACTTCCAATACTATGTTGATAAGAGTGGGGAGAGAGGGCATCCTACTCTTGGGCCAGTTTTCAAAGGTAATGCTTCCAGCTTTCGGCCATTTAGCATGATATTAGCTATGCATTTGTCATAAATAGCTCTTATTTTTGTGAGATATGTTCCATCAATACCTAGTTTATTGAGAGTTTTTAGTATGAGGGGTGTTGAATTTTATTGAAGGCCTTTTCTGCATCTATTGAGATAATCATGTGGTTTTTGTCATTGGTTCTGTTTATGTGATGGATTATGTTTATTGATTTGCATATGTTGAACCAGCCTTTCATGCCAGGCATGAAGCCAACTTGATCGTGGTGGATAAGTTTTTGATGTGCTGCTGGATTCTCTTGCCAGTATTTTATTCAGGATTTTCGCATCGATGTTCATCAGTGATATTGGCCTGAAATTTTCTTTTTCTATTGGGTCTCCGCCAGGTTTTGGAATCAGAGTGATGCTGGCCTCATAAAATGATTTAGGGAGGAGTCTTTCTTTTTCTATTGTTCAGAATAGTTTCAGAAGGAATGGTACCAGCTCCTCTTTGTACCTCTGGTAGAACTCGGCTGTGAAGACATCTGGTCCTGGGCTTTTTTTGGTTGGTAGGCTAGTAATTACTGAGTCAATTTCAGAACTTGTTATTGGTCTATTCAGGGATTTGACTTCTTCCTGCTTTAGTCTTGGGAGGGTGTATGTGTCCAGGACTTTATCCATTTCTTCTAGATTTTCTAGTTTATTTGTGTAGAGGTGTTTACAGTATTCTCTAATAATAGTTTGTATTTCTGTGGGATCAGTGGTGATATCCCCTTTATCGTTTTTTAATGTGTCTATTTGATCTTTCTCTCTTTTCTTCCTTGTTAGTCTGGCTACCGGTCTATCTATTTTGTTAATCTTTTCAAAAAACCCACTCCTAGATTCATTGATTTTTTTTTGAAGGTTTTTTTGTGTTTCTCTCCCATTCGGTTCTGCTGTGATCTTAGTTATTTCTTGTTTTATACTAGGTTTTTAATGTGTTTTCCATTGCTTCTTTTGATTGTGATGTTAGGGTGTCTATTTTAGATCTTTCCCACTTTCTAATGTGGACATTTAATGCTGTAAATTTCCCTCTAAACACTGTTTTAACTGTATCCCAGAAATTCTGATATGTTGTGTCTTTGTTCTCATTGGTTTCAAAGAACTTATTTATTTCTGCCTTAATTTTGCTATTTACCCAGTAGTCATTCATAAGCAGGTTGTTCAGTTTCCATGTAGTTGTGCAGTTTTGAGTGAGCTTCTTAATTCTGAGTTCTAATTTGATTACAATGTGGTGTGAGAGATTGTTTGTTATGATTTTCATTCTTTTGCATTTGCTGAGGAGTGTTTTACTTCCAATTATGTGGTTGATTTTAGAATAAGTGCTATGTGGTGCTGAGAAGAATGTATATTCTGTTGATTTGGGGTGGAGAGTTCTGTAGGTATCTATTAGGTCCACTTGGACCAGAGCTGAGTTCAAGTCTGAATATCCTTGTTAATTTCCTTTCTTGTTGATCTGTCTAATATTGATAGTGGGTTGTTAAAGTTTCCCACTATTATTGTGTGGGAGTCTAAGTCTCCTTGTAGGTCTCTAGGAACTCGTTTTATGAATCCTGGTGCTCCTGTATTTGGCATATATATATATTTAGGATACTTAGCTCTTCTTGTTGCATTGATCCCTTTACTACTATGTAATGCCCTTCTTTGTCCTTTTTTATCCTTGTTGGTTTAAAGTCTGTTTTATTAGAGACTAGGATTGCAACTCCTGCTTTTTTTTTCTTTCTTTCCATTTGCTTGGTAAATATTCCTCCATCCCTTTATTTTGAGCCTATGTGTGACCTTGCAAGTGAGATGTGTCTCCTGAATACAGCACACCTGTGGGTATTGACTCTTTATCCAATTTGCCAGTGTATGTCTTTTAATTGGGGCATTTAGCTCATTTATATTTACCGTTAATATTGTTATGTGTGAATTTGGTCCTGTCATCATGATGTTAGCTGGTTATTCTGCACATTAGTTGAAGCAGTTTCTTCCTAGTTTCATTGGTTTATATATTTTGGTGTGTTTTTGCAGTGGCTGGTACTGGTTTTTCCTTTCCATGTTTAGTGCTTCCTTTAGGAGCTCTTGGAAGGCAGGTCTGATGGTGACTAAATCTGTCAGCATCTGCTTGTCTGTAAAGGATTTTATTTCTCATTCACTTATGAAGCTTAGTTTGGCTGGTTATGAAATTCCATATGTACATCATGGAAACGAGTGCATGTGATACACACACACACACACGCACACACATTGCATACTTTCATTTTTGTGTCCATTTCTTTTCTGATTTTATCAGCAGCCAACTAAAGAAAATAGAAAAAAAAATTGGTAATTCGATCTTTCATGTTCTGCATCTTCCAGCTTCACAACTTATAGTTTTCTATTTTTATTGTTATTGTGATCAGAATGAAAATGTATACAATAGAATCAGAATCAGGTCAGAATCAACAAAAATACTATAATGTTTGTACATGCTTTCGATGCAGTTTGTCTCTGCAAAGGGTGTGTGTGTTTCTATGCACATGTGCATGTACACAAGTGTGTAAATAAGTGTTTTATTCATGATGGAGAAAGGCTGGTCAAAATGATTCTGAATGAGATAGCACCACTACAGCAGATAATTAGGTCTCTATCAATAAAACAAGTCATTAAACATGTTTCTAAGCATCTACTCAGTATCTGGCACAATGTTAAGTAGTGTAAATATAATCATTAGCAAAATTCAGCTTCTACCCTCAATGGTATATGTGTAGAACAAATTGGTAAAGCTGGAGTACATTTCAGGACCAAAAACAGTTTCTGTGTAGTTCCCACTTCATCAAGACCATGTTGTATACCTCTCATACACTTAAGCCATAGGGAAGCAATTATTCCATCCATCCTTTTACAGGGTAGTGGTGGGGAAGAAGAGCTGACTGTCATGCTTGAATTCACATAATTTCATAATTAAATAATTTCATGTTACATAATCTCGATAAACCTAAAATCCAATATATGATAAAGATAGTGTTTCAAATCAGTGGATAAGTGATAAACAGTTCATAAAATGGTGTTCAGATAATTGGCTATATGTATTTTATAGTTGCACAAAGGTATAATATGTCATTAATAAATATTAATTCCATAGTGGATGTCAAATACACTTTTCCAAAATATAAAGAAAAAATACCATAGACAAATATCACTTGCAACATTACGGTTAAAATTAAATATCCAAACATAGCCCTAACCAATAACAGAAAATTTAAAAAAAAATTTATGGATTGGAATTTGTTAAAATATAAAACTTTTCTTTTTCAGAGGATACAATGAATATGTGTAAAAAGCAAATATCAAATCAGCAACAAGTGCTTGCAGTTCACTTGACATATTTAAAATATGAGTAGTTCCAACAAATCATAAATAAATGATTAGTAGTCCAATAAAAAAAAGACAAAGTACATTGACAGGAAACTGTATGAAACTCATAAACACTAAATGTCTTAGATTCTCTATTGTTAAACAAAATGCAAAAACAATAGAGAACATTATGAATATGGAGTTAATATTTAACAAAATTATTTTATCCATGTTATAAGTAAATATTTACATCCAAAAACCCTTGTTTTCTCTGAAAGTTGTCACTTATGAGTCTATTTTGAAAATGTTTAAAGAATAGTAATTAATTAACTTTAATAAATAGGTACTCCTATTGAGGGAAAACAGACATTTCCATAATTTTTCTTCTGTTTCTAATCTAGTAGATGGTAGGAAAATAATGACAATTGCATATTCATACCTGGAGAATATGCATTCCATTTCTTTTAAACTTTTGCATTCTCAAAACTATATTGATACCTCAAAGCATACCCTTTGCTGTTGAAAACAGCCTTTCAAGTATAAAGACACACACATCACTTTCCTTAAATCTTATAGAAGGCAAGGGCCTAGATTCCTATCAGAAAATGTATTTCAAGAATGCTTTTTTAGTAGTTCCTGTGGCCTTATCTTATAGAGGAAGGTTTTTTTTTAAACATACACACAGTATTTGATGCACATTTTTATTGGAAAGAGCTTTTATTTCCTTAAATGTTTTGTTGTCTAAGTGTGAAAAGTATCCTGCAGTGGAATTTAGTGGCACAGATGCTTATTGTGATAGATGAGATGAACTTGCTTCCCTAAGCATGCATGGTCATGAAATGCATCTGGCTTCTGTACGTAAAAGTCAGTTATGTTCCCAAATGTGTCTCTGCATTTACACAGACGTTTAGGGGCAGACACCCTACTGTTCCCTCAAAAGGCGGCTCTGCTTAATTATGAAGTTCAAGTTAGACCAGAAGTTGGAAAATACTAAATTCCACATTGCAGACAGAGCCTGAGCAGGTGATGTCACCACTGCATTCTAAGGTGGCAAGTCCTCAGAGAAGTCACTTATCACCTTACCATGGAGAAAAATAACCGTGTCCAGAACACAAGAGGATGCTTTTAGGTAGCGTACAATCAAGTGTGCAAACCTGTGCAATACATACCAGATGAAATCCAGTTCAGAGGCTCAGGAAAACAAACAAATGAGGATATGCTTTAAAAAATAGGACTTAATATAAACAGTCGTGAGAGTAAAACTATTGCTAAGCACATAGGAAACATAAACCAGGCTTTCAGGAAGGAGTTTGGCACATGTGTGCACTGGTAGGAGGTGTAATGTGCAGAAATCCGGCCTTTTGTGGCATAGCAACTAAAGTTCCTTTTCTATTGTCCAGACAACCTTAAATATTCCTTTATGCAGTACTATTTTAAAAAGGCCATCTACTGTGCACAATGTGTTAGCATCAAGGACATGAAATTTATCTGGAATATACCAAAACTTTAATCAATAGACTAGGACCAAAGCTTTTAAAAACAGGTTTTCGTAGATAAATCATTATAAGTTATTATTTCCTCGCCATAGGTAAGGCATGATAGATAACTTTACTTTTTCTCAGTCACTTAGTGTGTAGGTAGAATAATGACCCTTAGCAGGATGACCTTTTGAATGTGTTGTTAGGCAGCATGGAAGCATTATGGTTAGAGGTGGAATTAAGATTGCTAATCACCTCACCTTAAACTGGAGCGATTATCCTGAATTATCTAGGTGGGCCCACTGTAGTCACAAAGAACCTTCAGACAGGAAGGCGGAGAGACCAGAGTGAGCAGAAGAGCTTGGGTAAACTGGAGCCGAGGCTGAAGTGATGTGCTGTGTCCAAGATGTGCAGAGGCCAAGAGCTCAGGGATACATGTGACCCCTCAAACCTGGTGAATTCTCTCCTGGAATCTCTAGACAAAATATACACTTGATGATACCTTGATTTTAGCACACTAAGACCCATTTTGGACTTCTGACCCCCAGAAGTATAAAGAAAAAAAATGTGTTGTTTTAAGCCTCTGAGTTTATGTTAATTTACTGTAACAGCAGTAAGAAACTAACACAGTAAGATGGCTTTTATTTTTATGTGATGTATAGAATTAAATTGGATATGCTAGGAAATATTGGAAATTTATTGATTTATTTTTTTGTCTGAGCTGGAGTCTGGCTCTGTCGCCCAGGCTGGAGTGCAGTGGCGCGATCTCGGCTCACTGCATGCTCTGCCTCCCGGGTTCCCGCCATTCTCCTGCCTCAGCCTCCCGAGTAGCTGGGACTACAGGCGCCGCCACCACGCCGGCTAATTTTCTGTATTTTTAGTAGAGACGGGGTTTCACCGTGGTCTCGATCTCCTGACCTCGTGATCCGCCCGCCTCGGCCTCCCAAAGTGCTGGGATTACAAGTGTGAGCCACCGCGCCCGGCCAGGAATTTATTTTCTTAATATAGTTCTTCATATTAGAATAATGAGAACCATCGAGTAATGAAGTGTTCTATTTTGTGAAGGATGATTATATAAACAGTACGAAGGTTAAAAACCGGGCGGGACCGGCTGGGCACAATGGCTCGTTCATGTAATCCCAGCACTTTGGGAGGCCGGGGCAGGTGGATCTCTTGAGCCCAGGAGTCTCAGATCAGCCTGGGCAACATGTGAAACCCCATCTCCACAAAAATACAAAAACCAGGCAGACGTGGTGGCGGCGCCTGTGGTCCCAGCCACTCAGGAGGCTGCGGTGGAAGGATCGGAGCCCGGCAGGTGCAGGCTGCGGTGGACCGTGATTATGCCACTGCGCTCCAGTCTGGGTGACAGAGTGAGACCTTGTCTCCATTAAATAAATAGATAAATAAATATATATATAAGTAAAAGAGGAGGGTGTCTTTTGAAGGCTATTAAAGTCGTCTAAGTGTCCTCTGATTATATGAGGCTGGAATGGTGCATGGAATGTTGTGTTGAATAACCTGATACAGTCTCTGAAACTATAGAAGCATTAGTAATTTTAGCCTGAGAGTGCTATAATCTGGGATAATTTGGTCCAATACTTCCAGAGAGGGTTGAAGTTTTGAGATAGCTGGAGTTATTTCAGTTGAAGACCTGAATATGAGGCAACTGGATACTCAATTACAATTCAATTTCTACTCTTTATATAAGGTAGAAATGGGTAACATGTGGGACACTGTGTTAAAAGTAATGCAGCCATAGTGTAGTGGTAGAAGCAGATGAAAAGTACTATCATAGTCGTATAGATGAGGTACTGGAAAGAAGCAGAGTTGAAAAATTGGAGATAAATGTCAGTTTTCCAGAGCCATGGGATGAAAACCAAACAGGATTACAACAGATTCAATTCACTCAAGATGTCTAACTTGGTAATAGGTCAGAAAACTCAATTTGTCGTATTTTCTTAAAAGTACACAAAAATGTTCCTTTTGATAAAACACGTGTAGTGCACCTTCGGATTTGATTTTTCTTTATGTTCTGTAAACTGCTCACAGTAAAACAGAAAAAAAGTCTGACAAATATGATGGTCCTTAAATATTGTAGGAGTATGATGCTTCTCCAAAGAATAGAGGTTTTCCTAGGAAGGCCCTAAGCAAGGAATCAAGTTTCCTTTTGCAAGAAATAAAATTCTCAAAAGTTCCCTGCACCTTGGAAAGGCTCTGGTTGAAATTAATAGCACAACGTTATTTATTTAAATTTTAACTTTTAAGTTCAGGGGTACAAGTGTAGGTTTGTTACAGAGGTAAGCTTATGCCATGGGATTGGTTGTACAGTTTATTTCATCACCCAGATATTAAGCCTAATATCCATTAGTTGTTTTTCCTGATCCTCATAGCAAATATTACCCCCATAAAGTTTTATGGTTACTTTTTTCTTATCTTCTGATTAATGCCATTAGATTCACCAATTGAAATTATTTTTCAGTAGTTTAATTCCCTCTAGAAGGTTTAAAAAATGTTTCCGAATTTCCTAAGTCTTCTTTCTTTGTTAGTCTTCTAAAAAGCTATATTCAATAGAATTCATGTGCTTAGGTACAGTTTCACTAAAAGCGTATCTTCAACATTTGATCTGTTTAAAAGTTCTTAAGGTGTTAAGGAACATTAGGTATCAGAGTTTATGGCATTTGATTAATCTGAATAAATCTTGGCATCAAATTGAATTCAGCAAAAGTAACAGTGATAAATCAGAGAGCAATATTTGAAATGTCTCCAGGAAACATTTTAAAACAATTTTTAAGTTCACTAATTTGAGTCATTACACTTGGCCCTAATATGGTAGATTTTAAGTGAAGCTCAGTCGAACCTGGCAGATATCATATACAAACTTTTAATAGTCCTAACAATTCCTGTACCTCATTTGGATAAAGATTATTTCCAGAGCATCAGTGCTTTGACCAGAAAGGCATTTATTATTCTGTAACACTTTTCTTGAGAAATTAGCATGATTCATCATTTGAGTACGCTCTCTCAGATAAGATTCTAATATTTGGGTGTGAATAAAACTTCAGGGCATTGAAAACAGCTGGAAGATAGACAATAGGGTGATCATCCTCTCTTGTCATTCTCTATCAAGGTCCTCTTTAATTATTGGCCTAAAGAGCTATAACTTTATGGTGAAAACAAACCGCTCGGATATAGCGTTAAAGGTTGAAATAATGAATTATACATAAATCGATTTAGTTCAGTTATATTCTGTTGAATTGGGAGAACATCGAATTTTTAAATTTCTCTGCATTTCTTGAAGTTAGGAATAAAAGCTGGGGTGGGGTCTCCTGAAATAATGAGGTCTAGAATAATTTCTGTTAAATTTACTTTTTAGTAGGATAAGTCTACTAAAATCAATATGAATGGAACCTTCAATGTACCACTGAAGATAATTAATCTTTGAGAGGTTAAGTAACCATTACAAGGTAATTTACCTAATTAGCAACTAAACCAACCAAATTTTAGATTTCTTAACTTTAAGACTATTGCTCACATAGTCACGTAAAGTATATCTTCCACATAGTCACAGGCAATCACAAGCTAACACGAGCAGTTAGCACAAAATAGATGTTCCACATAGAATGCAGAACAAAAAAAGACACTTTAAAAATCCTTTTCCCTTTTCCAAATTCATATTTAAAAAGTTTCTTGTGGAATTTCCCAAATGCCAGCATGGCCACATATAATACAGATTGATACTCAGACCTCTAATGAGAAACAGTTAGAATTATGCTAAACAAGGAACATTCTATATTGATTTCACAAATTCTCCTCTTTCCACTTATAGTTTCTCATAAAATGTAACATGTTTGTCTCGTGTGGAGTCTGTATAGAAAAAGTGTGATAACTGAAGATATAGACACACAGGTGTATGTATGTCTGTGTGTTCCTGTGTATTATAGCCTTTCTTTAATGGTTTTCTCTTTATATTTATATATATATATATATATATATATATATATATATATATACTTTAAGTTCTAGGACACATGTGCACAACGTGCAGGTTTGTTACATATGTATACATGTGCCATGTTGGTGTGCTGCACCCAGTAACTCATCATTTACATTAGGTATATCTCCAAATGCTGTCCCTCCCCCTCACCCCACCCCATGACAGGCCCCGGAGTGTGATGTTCCCCTTCCTGGGTCCATGTGTTCTCATTGTTCAATTCACACCTATGAGTGAGAACATGCAGCGTTTGGTTTTTTTTGTCCTTGTGATAGTTTGCTGAGAATTATGGTTTCCAGCTTCATCCATGTGTCTACAAAGGACATGAACTCATCCTTTTTTATGGCTGCATAGTATTCCATGGTGTATATGTGCCACATTTTCTTTTTTTTTTATTATACTTTAGGTTTTAGGGTACATATGCACAATGTGCAGGTTTGTTACATATGTATCCAGCCACATTTTCTTAATCCAGTCTATCATCGTTGGACGTTTGGGTTGGTTCCAAGTCTTTGCTATTGTGAATAGTGCCACAATAAACATACGTGTGCATGTGTCTTTATAGCAGCATGACTTATAATCCTTTGGGTATATATACATATATATATAAAAAAACTATATATATATATATTTTGGGGACGGAGTTTCTCTCTGTCACCCAGCTGGAGTGCAGTGGCGCGATCTCGGCTCACTGCAAGCTCCGCCTCCCGGGTTCACACCATTCTCCTGCCTCAGCCTCCAGAGTAGCTGGGACTACAGGTGCCCGCCACCATGCCCGGCTAATTTTTTGCATTTTTAGTACAGACGGGGTTTCACCGTGTTAGCCAGGATGGTCTCGATCTCCTGACCTCATGATCCACCCTCCTCGGCCTCCCAAAGTGCTGGGATTACAGGCATGAACCACCGCGCCAGGTCTCTATTTAAGTTAGCTCTGTCCAGGGCAAACCAGCATTTCAAAGATACAAACTGTTTTTGCAAAAAACCGGTATACACCTATCCATAGTGCAGACATTATGTCTACTTATTTCTCTCTAAATAGATCTTTCATTTTAACAAGTACTTCACCTTCACAAAATTTAGTTGAGTCAGTGAACTCTTATCCAGATGCTATATCTTGGCCAGATTATCAAGAATTAAGCCTCACAGATAGGCTGTTTCCATTTCCTTTAACAAAGTTTATCAGTCCTGAGTTACTTCTTGATTTCTTGCCAGTGGCATATAATGATGACTCAGCCAAGTCAGTTCCCAGAGTTGGACTCTTTTTGTTCTTATACACAGGAAACTTCTTTTCCAAGAATACTTGTTCCAGTTGCTCACAATCTTCATAGTTGATGATTATAGAATGATCTATGTACTTTCAATGTACCTTCAAAAATGAGATCTGCAGCTGGATAAGACGTGTGTGTGTGTGTGTGTGTGTGTCTTAGTAGACTTAAACCGTTCATTGAATAAGAAGCCTAGTTGATAGTGTAAGGTGAGAGTTAGAAGAACAGGGAATTATTTGGTTTAAGGAATTGTGAAGAAATGTGCTATGCCATTAAAATTTTTCTCTACTTTTGTGTTAAATCTTAATTTTGTGCAGAATTTACTAAGCTGCAGGAAACTGTCAAAATTGACTCTTGCTAAGTTCCATATTGGTTTGTAATTATCTTAAAACAAAAGTTGGTTGATACTAAAGTGCAGTTTTTCCTCTAGCTTTCATAAATTGAGACAGGTCTTTTTCTCACCCTCCACATACCTATGGCTGGAAGCCGAGGTGGTTGTTCTTGGTTCCCGTTACAACTTCTAGACTGTTAATTTCTCCGCTCCTTGCAAATTAGACTGTTCCTTTGAAACTCAAACCCCTTGGAAATATCGGCCATGCCCCTTTGGTATTACCATCATCAACAGACCTCCCTCCTGGGCACTCTGGTCTTATTTTTTTTTTTTTTTGAGATGGAGTCTTGCTCTGTCACCCATGCTGGAGTGTAATGGTGTGATCTCGGCTCACTGCAACCTCCTCCTCCCGGTTTCAAGTGATTCTCCTGCCTCAGGTTCCTGAGTAACTGGGATTACAGGTGCATACCACCACACCCAGCTAATTTTTGTATTTTTGGTAGAGACGGGGTTTCGCCATGTTGGCCAGGCTGGTCTCGAACTCCTGACCTCAGGTGATATGCCTGCCTCAGCCCCCCAAAGTTCTGGGATTACAGGCATGATCCACTGCACCTGGCCTCTTGCCATTTATTTAAGGCTGTAGATCTTTTGCTCAATATCATCTTCAGGCAAGTTCAGCCATCATTTTAGTGGCTCAGCTTTCACGTGAAAGGACCAGTACAAACCTCGGTTCCCCGTTTTTTGACATCTTTATTTCCATTACTTTTTTTCTTTCCTCCACTTTATTGTCATCAAATCTGAAACATTTTCTATAAGGGTATATACCACCAGGATCTAGATGCAAATATTCTGCCTCCTGGACATCACTCCTTGCCAGCTCGTTGGCCCAGATGTCCTCATTCCTACAACCCTTCATTTTCACTGAGACTCTTCTTAGGACACAGCTGCTGCTTCTCCCTCACGATCCATCCGTACTCTCTTGCTTTCAGTTTCCACGTTTTCCTCCTCAAATGCCATAGTTCATTTTTAGCATTCCCTTGCAACTACCCTGAGCTTCATTTTCCCACAATTTATTTGTTTCTGTTTCTCTTCCCAAATTTTAAATATTGATGTTTCTAAGGGTTCTGTCCTAATTGCTCTTCTTTTCTCTCCACACACATACTCTCTCTAAGCTCTAAACACTACTAAACAGCTCATAATTTCCAGTCTTAGAGTTTGGCCCAGACCTTTATTCTGGGAGTTGATGATTTACATGACAATAGCACTCGAATAATTCAGAGGTAACATGTCCTGGTTTCCCACATGTCAGTAAGTGGCACTGCCAGCCATGCTAGACGCTTATAAGTCATTTTTGGCCCTTCCTCAATATTCTGACAATATCCAATTCAACATTCATTTAAAAAATATTTTGGTTCCAAATACATCTGTAATTTCCTCCACCTCTTTTGATTTCCAATGTCCCCAGCCTAGCCAGAGCCACATATTTTCTTACCTATGCTTATTTTCTTAGGTCATCCTTAGTCAACCTACTTTAATTCTTAATCTCCTACACCCTGTTAGCTACAGAGAAACCAAAGTGATCTCTTAACATGTCTTTCAGTTTCCAACTCTCCCACTTTTCTGGTGTACTTGGACTAACATTTATGTTCCTCATCATTACTAATGAAGACCTGTACTGTTTCACATATCCTTCTCTTTCAGCCACGTCTCACATTAGTCTTTCTCCCTTCTGTACTTCATCCAGATTCCTACTTTTCAGTTTTTCATTTCATCCAATTCACAGGTTTCTTCTACATGCCAAGATCTTGCTCATATATTAGGGTCCATGAACACTGGGGGTTTTTCCTAAAAGACGAATCTTTCTGTAGTGTATGAAAAGCTAACTCTTTTTATTCTCAGGTCTTACCTTAAATATTCTCACTTGAAAGAAGTGGTTAGAATCTGTATAATCCAAATTAATATTTCTTTTTTTCTTTTTCTTTTGAGACAGGGTCTTGCTGTGTCACCCAGGCTGGAGTGCAGTGGCACAATCTTGGCTCACTGAAACCTCTGCCTCCTGGGTTCAAGCAGTTTTCCTTTCTCAGCCTCCTGAGTAGCTGGGACTACAAGCGCACACCACTACACCCGGCTAACTTTTTTATTTTTAGTAGAGATGGGGTTTTGCCATGTTGATCAGACTGGTCTCAAACTCCTGGACTGAAGTGATCCATCCGCCTTGGCCTCCCAAAATGCTGGGATTACAGGCATAAGCCACCACGCCCGGCCCAAATTAATATATCTATATATAAAAATTATATGTATGAATCTTATATAATCTGAATTAAGATTGTATCTAATGTTCGCCCCAAAACCCTTGTTGTATATTCAGTCCCTTGCTTCACTTTGCATGTGAACACATTTTGTAATAATCTCTTCTCTTTGCTCAGTTGGGTTTCTGTGCCTGTCTTCGTCTTCAGAATTGAAACCCTGGGAGTACAGGACTGTGGCTTTCTTATTCACCACTGCAGCTCCGTAACTAAGAGAGCATCTGATACATATGTGTGAAGGGAATTGGTTAAATATAGACCACTATGTCCAGTGGAGTCCACAGCCTATTCACTTCATGTAGTTTCCAAGAAACAAAGGCTTCTCAACATATATTAATGAATGAGATATGGGCCAGGATATCTGGTCTGGCTGGAGATGGCTTAACTTTGAGTTCACTTGAGAGGGTATCAGTGTGAGCAGGGATGCTTTCACTCACTTCAAGAATTGCATGGTGTTTAGGGGGAAGAATCACCCTGCTTCTCTGGAGAGACATGAGGGCTCTGTGGCTCCTGTGGGCTCTCAAACTGTTGGAAGATGACTGCTAAACCTGAGTTTTCAGGTCTCCTAGTTATATTCATTTAAACTTATAGATGATTTGTCACTATTTTAAGTTGTTTTTCACTGAAAATTCAGTCTGAATATAGAGCCTTATTTCATTCAGAACAGAAAGAATGGGTTACGGTGAAATCTGTTTATCTATAATTTTTAAGTAAGTACAATTTTATAAACCAGTTATTCCTAACTTGAGAGGCCTGGAGGATTTATTACAATGTGTATTTCAGGGCCACATCTGCAGAAGTTTTGATACAACATTTCCTTACTAATCCCCCTGACAGCACATTTTAGCAGGCATCCTGTGTTATTGAGAAGCAGAACGTTTATGCACCACACTTTGGGAGAGAGAAGTGCATGTTGTGTTACCATTTAAAGATGCCTGGTTCTTGTGGGGCAAATTGGCAAATGATTTATCTGAACTAATGGCAGAGTGGAATTTTAATATTTTAGGGTTTTCAGGAATCTTAGAGCTGTTTTCATTTGTCTCATACATAGAGCCTGAACCTTGAAGACATTAATGAATTTGTCACAGAAATTAAATTGGGCCAAAATTTACATTTCCAACCCATGTCTGTGCTCTTCATTCTAAAGCACAATGGCCTAGAGTCATATTTTAACCTCTAACTTTTATCTTATTAAAAAATAAAATAAAATAAATAATTGTAAATACATGCATGTATTATACCTATATATACAATTTATATACATTACAATATTAATTTGAACTACACATGACATCACTAGTAAAGGCCAGTTACAGTTTAGACTGAGATAAGCCCTGTGAGAATTTACTAAGATCAAAAAGACTCCTTTTAATAGTGACTCAGTGGCACCTACTCTAAGGACAAAGGCTCCAGTATGTATCCTAATCTAAGTTATTACTGAATGTGAGTCCTGTGATAGCTTCTAATGAAAATTTCCCATTGGAAAAAATCAATGTTAATAACTGGAACTCGAGAGCTGTAATGGGTTCTGCTGTGTTTTTCGGGCTTAGACTGTGTGCTATAATATGCTAAGAAGAGGAGTTGATGACCTGTGAGCTCTGGTCACTTCCTGATCTCATTTGATTCTTTGGTCTTTAGTTTTAAAAGGGTGATCAGAGAGGTTGCTTTATAATGGAGAAGTTGAACAAAAGGACCATCAACCTGCAGGCTCACTGGCACAGCGCAAGTTTCACCGGATAAGCATTTCAGTAAAGAGGACTATTGCCAACAGCAATACTTGCAAGGAAGCTTTGTTCCAGAGAGGATTTTTGTTTTTAAAGAAGCTGCTAGAAAAACTGACACTAGAAGCTAACTAGAGTCACTCTTTCTAGATATCAATGAAATTGTAAGTCTGAAGACATTACTTACCTAGATACAGAAATGGACTTTATTTAAGAACCAACTTTATACATATCTAATATACCTAGGCTTGTTGATCAAGTTGGCTGGCTGGGGAAGAATAAGACCATCTAGAAGATCCACATGATGAGAGAAAGCATTCGGGGAGGGCAGACAGATACTTGATGCTGGCCACAGATAGAACTCAGAGACGCTCTGTGATTGAAGTGGTTCTAATACCTAGAAGCTTCGATTTGCTCTTATAACGTGTTCTAAAGCCATTTAATTCAAGACTACCCTTCCTGGTTGGTACCTGTAGATGTAATGCATCTCCTAAGGTATTACTCTAGGCTCCATCGGACAGAACAACTACATGGAGGTAGGTGGTGGAGCCTCCGGACTCCACGACACATTTCACAGTGCTGTTTACTCCAAAACACTGGCCTAATTGAACTAATGTAGCTATTGGGTAAGACGAGAAGTAATACACGAACATTCTTAAAGTCTGTTCTCTTT
This sequence comes from Symphalangus syndactylus, assembly GCF_028878055.3. Classification (NCBI taxonomy): domain Eukaryota; kingdom Metazoa; phylum Chordata; class Mammalia; order Primates; family Hylobatidae; genus Symphalangus; species Symphalangus syndactylus. The sequence continues at coordinate 1,842,877 of NC_072439.2, forward strand.
TGCCTTGTGACCTTAAACATTTCAAAGACCAAGATGAACACTATTGAATAGAATTGTGTTTCCATCGTCATAACTAACCTGAAAGCCTAAGTTTTACCTCTTTCACTGCACATCCGATCTATTTTATGGGCAGAAGAGCACAATGGGCTCAGCTATCCAGGCTTTAGGAGTTATTTTAATCTTTAAAGAACAATAGACACAAGTAAAAGTACATACATAAAGTAGGTATTTTATATTTAATTTTTATTTTCATATGCATGAAAAGGGTGTTCCAAAAAAAGATTAGAGAAGTCCATGGCATGTCTTTCTGGTTAATGTTACTTTATTTTTTGGTTCATCTACCATACTACTTACAAGTTACTTGATTTTGTTCATGGAAAATTATTTTAAATGAATTGATTTTACTTTTCATCAGCACAGTTGTTGACTAATACCAAAGTTAGTTAGAAGGTTATGATTTTTGTATTTATAGAATGGCAGGGGCAGCATTTAGATAATACATCATAGTAACTTGGCATTTATGAAATATTAGTTTTCCATAAACATGAACTCAGAGAGGAAGGTTACATTTTTTTAAATTATAATAACATTTTGAAAAGCATCTGTCCTTTAAAATGTTACTGAAATATATATTGGAACTGGTGTTTTAGATGCCAGTCCTTCCTGAAGAGTGTTTTGAGATTTTTTTCAAATACTGCCTCAGTTCTATATAAAATAGAAAAAATTCTGCCTTGTAAAATGACTACTGGATGTAGGTAAGAAGAAGTTAAGGAAATATTACATAAAAATAGATTTGCAAAGGTAATTTGCTGGAGGATTATTTACACTTTGATGAGTGGATCTGGATATTTTGATACTAAGTGAAAGTGGTTCCACTGGAATTAGAAGGGAACAGAGATCTGCAAGCAGGAGTGAAAAGAATGTGTGTAAGCCGGGCACGGTGGCTCATGCCTGACCTCAGGTGAGCCGCCCACTTCAGCCTCCCAAAGTGCTGGGATGACACGCTTGTTAAGTGGTACTCTAATTAATCAGTAACTTAAACCTCAAAAGAGATTCATTATGTACACAAAATTAATCTTGTGTAATCAAGTGTATAAGTAAAATTAATTGAAGAAATCAAAAAACGCACGGTGGCTGACACCTGTAATCTCAGTGCTTTCGGAAGTCCAGGTGGGAGGATCCCTTGACTTAAGGAGGCTGAGACCAGTCAAGCAACACGGTGGGACCCATCTCTGTAAAAAAATTAGCCGGGGATGGTGGTGCGTGCCTGTAGTCCGAGCTACTTGAGAGGCCGAGGCAAAAGTATCGCTTGAGCCTAGGACTTGGAGTCTGAAGTGAGCTATGATCACACCACTGACTCCAGCCAGAGCAACAGAGGGAGACAATGAGAACACGTGGACACAGGAAGGGGAACATCACACTCTGGGGACTGTGGTGGGGTGGGGGGAGGGGGCAGGGACAGCATTAGGAGATACACCTAATGCTATATGACGAGTTAATGGGTGCAGCACATCAACATGGCACATGGATACATATGTAACAAACCTGCACATTGTGCACATGTACCCCAAAATTCAAAGTATAATAATAAATAAATAATAAACCACAAAACACTTGTAATTCCACATCCAGATATATAAACCACAGGAATACTTAGATAAACACACGCTATACACACATATAGTATATATATGATAAAATATATTTGTATGTTCAACTTGGGAAAGGTTGATGATTTTAGAAACAAACTAATAATTCTTTTGCCTTGTGCTCTAATGATTTTCAATATGAAGATGTATTTGGGATCAAATACATGAGGCTCCACATACAAGACATCTTTCTTTCCCCTCTTCTCAGCACCATTTTTTGGCTGATTATTGGACTACAACTGGGAGATCTAGAACTAAATTCCTGCTTAGTGTTTACTTGTTCAGAGCATAGGCTTTGAAATCGTCCTGTTTTGCCTCAGTCTCCACAGTGGTACCTACTAACCTCATGACTAGGGGATCGTGTAGCATTTCTCTAAGCCTTGTTTTCTTAGCTGTGAAGTGGTAAATTTTGGAAGTGCTTTGTTCATAGGATTTCTGTGAAAACTGAATTGGGTAAAGAATGTAAGGCATTTAGCACAGTAAAATAACCTGGATTACAGTAACTTTTCCAGGAGTGTTTATTAGTACTTAAACTGTCATTGTCATCAAAATTCTGTTTTTACATATGAACTTAGAAATGTCATTGTAACCTTCTCAACTCATTTGGTCATTTAAAATGGAGAGGTTGAGTTAGGTGTTTCTTAAATTTCTCTTTAGCTCTGATACTATGAGTCTGACGTTAAGTAATGCAAAGTTGGTAATTAAATCTTCCCCTTTCGTGATGTAGGAGAAAGGCATAAAAAATTTCTGGGTGACTGGATTCCCTTGCAAGTTTATTAGAATTGTAATTACGTAGCATTTTGAATAAAGCATTCATTCTGGAAATCATTAAGTTTATTTTTCTTAACTCCGTTATTTTGTCAACTGTGGAAAAATTGGGATTTAGGAGTAACCTCTGATTTAAAATTCCACCTACTAACCATTTAAATTGTAGTCTTGTAATTTCCTAACTTTAGTCTTGAAGGTGTTTCTCATTCTTATGCGTTATTATACTGTATTATATATTTATGCAACATAAAATTTATAGTTTTAACTATTGCACATGTTTACATATGAAAGGTGTAATTTTGAACTTATCATTATTAAATTTGCTAGTTTTGCTTCACTATTCATTTTGGACACTTATCCATATTAGTACATGCAACTCAAGTTTATTCTTTTGAGCTACTGTATATCATTCAAATGTATGAATAAATAACCTTGCTTTGGTGGACATTTAAGTATTTTCATGTATCAGTATGAAAAGCAGTTTCAAAATGAACATTCAAATATACATTGTCATATATGTGTATAATATTTGTATATATGAAGGTTCCTGTGGGTCATATATCTGAAATCAAAATTACAAGTGTTTTGTACCTTCTATAATTAATTTTACTCTCAATTTTAAGTAAACAAGATTAGTTTTTGCACATGATGCATCTCTTTATTCAGTTAAAGTTACTGACATAATTAGAATACCACTTAAAACTTGAGAATATTTTCAAGGGTATTTATGCAAAACTTACATAAATGTGTTGAAAAGTCCTTTTGTATATATGTAGAGATTACATGGTATGTTAAATTCATCAATTTGCCTAAATATCAAGTTATACTTAAGTAGTGTCCATACACCATGCTTTTGCTTGACTGAACTCCAATATGTATATCGGGAGTACTTTTTAACATTCATAGGTTAAGTGGCCTGTTTTGGAAAATGATATTAAAAATGGAATTCAGATGAATGCTTAAAGATTAAAAATGAATGAGCTTTCGTATTAATCATCAATATGACAACCCTAAAGGGAAGCATGATTTTCAAATGTACCTCCTTGTAGGCAGGATAATTCAGAAATGCACAGTGCATATTAGATATGGGATTTGAGTCGTAGTGTATTTCTCTAAGAATGTAATTTATTGTACTTTCACATCCACCCCACTGAATATGCAGAGTTTAAGATGCAATGGCCAGAAGACACGAGCGTGTCACTAGAAGGATGTGGACGTGGGCTCCGGGGCTGTTGATGATGACGGTGGTGTTTTGGGGTCATCTGAGGAATGGACAAGGCCAAGGTAAGTGCAAGGATTTTCTAATTCTTTGCGAGTTGGATGCGAATTTCACTTTGTGATGAAATTATGTTTAGTGTTTGGTTTGATGTTTAAGCAATTTGTTACAATCTTCCGTCAGGTTTTTGTTACAGGGTATTGTAATATCTCTGCAGTTAAATTGAAATAGAATTAAGTGTGAGTAAATGCATCAAAATTGAAGCCATGTTTCTGAAATTGGCTTTTCTCTGTTGTAATTGATGATATGTATATATATGTGAGGTATTATGAGGCCATATATATGCGTGTGTCTCTGTTGCATTTGGTGACATGTATATATATGTGAGGTATTACGAGGCCATATAAATTCGAGTGTGTGGGTTTTGGGTGGGTGGGTGTGCCTGTGAGTTTGTGTATGTGGTATTTTACAGGAACACGTAGCATATAAAGTTGTTGTGATTTTGAAGAAAAGTTTTTGGACGTTTGTCTGTTTAGGGTTTTTATGTTTTTGGATGTTTGTCTCTTTAGGGTTTTTATGTTTAACATTTTAAAATTTCAAGAACCTATTCTTAAAGGATGTGATGTTCTTTAGAAATTAAATGAAAAATGTGACGTTTCTCGTTCTTCTGCCAAGGGTATTTAGGGGAAATTAATGAGAGAGTGGAGCTGCAAGGTTGTGGCATCCTGAAATGTCAGTTGGAGAGTAGAAAAGGGCCATAGATTTTGGAATAAGGCTTTCAATACTGATTTCATCAATAGCTGTATGGAGTGGTTTGTGCCAAATCTAGTATCTGTGAATGTATTTTGTGATAAGTATTGTATTATTTTTGGAGGTGTGTTGCCTGCTCAGATACAAATTGCAATTCTGTACTTTATGTGATAAAACATCCTGACACCCCTGAAATTTTCTTTTCCTTTCGGGGCAAGTATATTCAGCATTGATTTTCTGCATTTTCAAGGCTTGAAATGAAATCTGTGAGCAGGAAGTTTACAGAGTTATTTCAAGGGATAGATATATTTCTCCAGATAAAATTGAAAGTGTGCAGTGTTATTATATAATTGTGATGAAGTTGAGCTTTGCTAGTTTGGAGTATCTAATAAAGTTTAACACTTTTTAAAAGATCCTTCAAAAAGATCAGCTTTCTTGCCATATGTAATATTGTTCAATGAAGATTTGAAATGAAATAGATATTTTTTCAAAACCACAAATGCATCTGTGCCTTTGTATATGAACAGTTGTATATACATGTAAGCAGATAATACATTTTGTTAATTAAGATCAGCTTTGATTTTAATTTTTCTTTCCTGTCATTCAGAATTTGTATTTGCATCTAATAGAATTCTCATTTTTCTTTTGTGATAAAACTAATGTAAAATATATTCAATACACATAGTAGTTTTTTTCACCAAAGGTCTAAAACAAGAATATGTAGACAGTAGCTACGTTGGATTTCTTTGGCTATAAGAGTTGTCTATTTCTCTGGTGATGTGTAGAATTACTAAAATGCAGCATGACAACTGTTTCTCTGTAATAGTGATCCAACATGACATGTAGTATTACACAGGGTTGCTAATACCTTCCTCTGACCATCATTTCCAGTAATTGTGGCTTGTTTTAGATGAGGAATAGGTTATTAGATATTTAAAATATTTGAGAAAAATAGGTATCTTCTCTCTTATTTACCCAAACCCTTTTATTTACTCAATATTGATGGCTCAAGTATTCTATCTTTCACTAGGGACCATCATTTATTAAAAAATGGCCTGAAATCAATTCCAAGTCTAGCTGTAGTGAAGCTTCTAGTGGGAAATGCAAGTTAAGTAATTTGTTTTCTTTCTAAAAGGATAAATTAAAATAGACAATGATTCAAAGAACAAAACAACTTAATAGAAAACATAATGGAATGCTTTGATACTATGATTCAGGGAATTTTGCTTCCTTAGTGGTAGCTAGATTGAGTGAAGGAGATTGCTTAGGTATAATGAGCAAATCTTATAATTGCAAGTATAACCCAAGCTGCATATCATCATTTAGCTCAATAAGCCTCATTAAATATTAAATATTACCTTTTAACTTTTATGCAATTAAGCAGAATTTAAAAATAAAAGTTTTAAAAATTAAAGTTTTTATTACTAAGTATCTTTTAAAATACAAATCTCACAGCTCCTTATTGTCAAGAAAAGAACACATGAAAATTTATAAATAAGGTTTTCTCTCTATTAAATTTACAGTCTTGCATTAAATATTGGTTATTGGGACCCACCATGTCCATGATTATGATTAAGTATCAATGAAAGATGACTCTTGCAGCAAATATGCATGCAAATGTTTTAAGATTATTTTCACATTATTTCACATAATTTCTTAAGCATAATAGGATAAGTAAATTATACTTTCTACACAAGCTCTTCATATTTATGAATAGACCATGTTCTAAATTTTTCAATCATTGGGGAATCCCAATGTCATATTTATGAATGGACCATGTTCTAAATGTTTCAGTCATTGGGGAATCCCAATGTCATATTTATGAATGGACCATGTTCTAAAAGTTTCAGTCATTGGGGAATCCCAGTGTCGTATTTATGAATGGACCATGTTCTAAATGTTTCAGTCATTGGGGAATCCCAGTGTCGTATTTATGAGTGGACCATGTTCTAAATGTTTCAGTCATTGGGGAATCCCAGTGTCGTATTTATGAATGGACCATGTTCAAAATGTTTCAGTCATTGGGGAATCCCAGTGTCGTATTTATGAATCGACCATGTTCTAAATGTTTCAGTCATTGAGGAATCTTCCTAGAGAAACCGTGTGAGAAATTGTAGCTAAGCTCAAAAACGGAAGACAAAAATCGATTTAACGAGGAATGTAGATTAATGTCATAGTATTATCGCGACTGTGTGCAACCACTACTTATAAACAATGATATAAGAAATGCAATCTGAAATCTGAATTCTAAATAGGAATGTAGTGCCATTATCCCTCTGGGACCCTTAGGGTCAAAATAAGATAAAAGTGATGAATGGTGGGTTGGAAGTCAGTCAGTGATCCTTGTCAAATTTTTGTATCTGTCAAGAAAAGCATCTGCTTGAGGACATCCATTTTCCTACTTCTGAGTTACAGAATAATAGGTACTTATCCTGAATGTGACATTCCCTGACGTGGACTCTGTCTTTGCTGCTTAGGTGGTGTGTGCATGAGAAAGTGCTTAACATCTGAAAACGGAGACAATCCTTAGAGAAAGATATATATGAATTTTAAAAGGAAATATACCTACGATGGAAATAAAACAAATAGCATAAATATCTAGCTGTATTTGGTCTTTTTGGTAACTATTACAATATATACATTTTCAAACAACTAAGTTCAGCACTGACTTTGGGAGAATCTAGATAAAACTGAACTGACATATAATAAGCATTGGTGTAATTAATAGCACAGCGGGCAGAACCATGGGGGTATTTCCTGAGGAAGAGGGACTATAGAGAGGCAAAAGAAAACCCAGCTCATTCTGGGGAGTGCCAGGAGCAGTTATTATATTCAGAACTGAGAACTTATTTCTAACTCACCAACCCATAGTTCTGGCTGAAGTGCAGTGGTGCAGTCATAGCTCATTCTCAGCCCCAAACTCCTGGGTTCATATGGTCCTCTCATCTCAGCCTCCTGGTAGCTATGACCACAGGTGTGCACTACTTTGTCCAGCCAGTTTATTTTATATTTTATTTTCATTTCATTTGTAAAGACTGGGTCTTGCTATGTTGCCCAGGCAGGTCACAAACTCCTATCCTCAAGCAGTCCTCTAACCTAGGCCTCCCAAAGTACTGACATTACAGGCATGAGCCATTGCATCTGGCTCAAAAATATTTCTGTCCTAATGGCTTTAACAAAGAAGTGCCGTTTTGGGGATATATACAATGGTGTGCTGCTTGGGAGTGACAAAAAAATAATTATAAGAAGAATGGAACGAATATGTCAGTATGTTTTCAAAAGCAAGTTAGCCCAAGTTTTTAAACAAGCATAATTTTAGGGTTTTTGTAACTAACTTAGGGTTTAAATGTAGCAAAAATTTTAAACATTATCATGAATACACAGAAAATTTTAATCAATTTGGTTTCCATGATGAATTTACAAGCTTAAATTCCTAATTTCAATTTGCTGCTAGATATGAGAAAGTTTGAGATTTTGAAGAAGCAAGTGGTTCTTACAAATGTAGCAAACTTAAATTTTGAGGACAATTTAATTTAACTTCCATTTTTATGACCAGATTTTGGGTCAGCTGTTAAGCATTCAAAAAATAAAATCTGATAATATCTGGCAATTCCAATTTTCAGTTTTATTGATCTTCACCATGAAATAATATATAAGCTAAGGGGCAAAATTTTGGAAAAGCAGATCACTTTGTTGTCCTATTTAGCAAGTTCTCAAATTATGCCATCTTGGAATCATTACAAGTAATTATACGAAGACAGTATCTTGTGTTTTGTATTTCATTGTTACACATCCAATTGTTCTCTAGAGATATCAGAGAAAACCCACTCAAGAAGGGAAGGTTAGATAAACAGCCCTCTCTCTCTCTCTGTCTTTGCCTCCATTTGGTTCCTTATGTTCATTTCTCAGTGCATTTCAGTTACTTTTATTGTTCCCTTCATTTTCTCTTTCATTCCAGAAGTTTAAGTGATTGCATAATTCTTTTGACAGCTGAAAGTAGTATCCGACTTTGAATGAAAGGTTTACAGCTACAGCTTTTCAATTAGAAAATCTCAGATCATGTGATCTATGAGTTTTAATATCTTAGGATCTCGACCAGTAAGGAATAATCACTTTGAAAAACCTTGATGCTACCTAGAGTTTGTGTTTTGTGAGGTTGCTTGGTAAATTATTTTCCTTTGATAATTGAATATTGCTTCAAGAGAGGTGAGCTCAGACGTTTGGCAATGAATATTGAATGTGTATTCCAAGAGACATGACCTTAAAATATCATCAAGCTAAGTAGTAGTGAAATTGAACTCTGCTGTATAATAGAAGTCAGTGTTTCTTACATCTTTGTGATATATAAATATTTTTACATTGTGGTAGATAATAATTTGTATGGGAACATTTAATTGAATTTAATTTATCCTATGGCAGAATTATGTTGCATAGGTCATTTTAGTTTTTGATTTAAGCATCTTAAAATTACAAATGCAAATATTCAACACGTAAAACCCACATGAATACACACTCCCAAACATTTGAAATCCTAACAGTCATTTCCAACAGCTTTTTCCTACAAAAGAAGTCAGCTCTTCTTAGAGAAGACATGCATTCCCATAGCTTGAGAGGTGCACACTATAAGGTAAACAGAGAAAGGATTACAGCAGTTTAAGTATACCAGCGGATTTACTTTATAGACAATAGACTTTTGAATTACTTGTCTTCAAAATTTGGTTTCTTGAGAAAATTATCTGTGTAGATTAATCATGCATTTCAGATACTTTCCAGACATCTGAATGTTGTTTTCTTAAAAGTAGCCAGCACGCCTTTTTATGCAGTCTGCATGGGAGATAGTAAGAGATGTGTATGCTGTATATCTACTAGTAGAGATTTGTTTATGAGTGCTTCCTTAAAAAATTATTTTTTCTGAAGAAAGGGATTTCTTTTTTATAATTTAGATTAGATGATTTTAAATGTTTTTAGGTTTTAACCTCTCTGATCATCAGGGTCATTGCCATGGAAAAAATGCAAGTTATAGCATATTTCATTTTTATAAGGAAAGAAGTTGATAATTTAGACTTTTTTCTTTTACTAAATTGAATTACATCACTCAATATTTGGATGGCATTAATTCACAATAGCAACAAAAAAATCTTACTATTCAACAAAATAAAGTATGATTTCCTTCACATTTAACTTAATTTGTTCTTTAAAACATCTCCTAACGAAGGTTTTCTCATCCTCTGAAGCTGAATTTATTTAGGAAAAAATATTTTAAACACCATCCCAAGTGATATAACTATTTTTATTGAGCTTTGATGTTCTATTTGAACATATTTGAAGACTGTACAAGCACTCAATTTAGAATTAAGATTTTATTTGGAGATTTTGGTTGTATTTGAAATCTGTTGTGGAATTAAACATGAAGAATACGTCAATTTACTAGATGTCATTGTCTATGACACATTTTAGTCTTATCTTTCTGCCTATATGTAAAGAGGAATAGAAATAATTGGTATAAACAGGAAAAAAGAAGTAAAGTGGTAGGATCAGATGTGAGAAATATATAAGCTAAGATACTCTTTTTTTGTTTGTTTGTTTTTTGTTTTTGTGAGACAGAGTCTTGCTCTGTTGCCCAGGCTGGAGTGCAGTGACACAATCTTGGCTCACTGCGGCCTCCACCTCCCAGGCTCAATGGTTCTCCTGCCTCAGCCTCCTGTGTAGCTGGGATTACAGGTACGCATCACCACACCCGGCTAATTTTTGGATTTTTAGTAGAGACTAGGTTTGACCATGTTGGCTAGGCTAGTCTCAAACTCCTGACTTCAGTTGATCCGCCCACTTCAGCCTCCCAAAATTCTGGGATTTCAAGTGTGAGCCACCAGGGCCAGCCTAAGCTAAGATATTCTAGAAGCTATTAATAGTAAAATATAATGTAAATTGTTTAAAATTAATCTGTATATGAAATTTTTTCTAGGACTTTCCTGCCAGAAAAGTAGGAATAGAATGGCAAAAGGAACGAGGTTCCTTCTACAAGTAGGCACACATCCTATTTCACTTTATCCTGTGATCAGTCTCATAACCATCTCCTGGTGTGAAGTGCTAAAACTGTGCTTTAAGAATAACTTAAGTCCTTTATGTACAAACTAAAGTATGAGAGCCTGAACCTTGGAAACCAAGAGATTCCAAAAAGCCTTATGTGTGAGACTGGGTGCCACAGATCTTGGCAGAAATTACTGCTTATTCTTAATTCTTATTGTTCCTTTCTAGCACTTCAATTTATAATGCCAATATCTACCTCAGCCTAAAGACAAGCTCTAGAATCACTTGTGTTACTTATTACATTTCTTTTAAAAAACTCATGAATTACACATGAATTTCAAAGTTGCCAACTGAGATTCCAAGGACTTAAAAAAGAAAAAACGTGGCACCTTTCCATTATAAAGGCTGTACGCAGTCTTCATAGTGTTTGTCTTTAAGGGACAACATGCCTCATCCATCAGCAACTTTTCTTCCTTAAATCATCATATCTTGCCTAAAAAGGTTTTCTGAAAACTAAGATTTGCAGATTGTTATATCACATCTTAATCTACGTATCAACTTTAGCATTATCAAAGCATGAACTGTTCTGGGTTTTCATAGTTAATTATGTTTGTGGTAATAACTGGGATGCAATTGTTTTTCTTCTGATGATTTTGTACTTGCTTTTCTTATGGTAACTTCTGATGCTTGTTTGTAAGATCTTCCTCTCTTTTCTCCATCTGGTTATCTTCTTACCTTCTGTCCTTTAACTCAGATGTCACCCACACTGTGTGTCTTTCTGGATTGCTTCTTATTTAACTGTTGCTTCTCATAGTTTACATACCTCCTCCTGTACCACACTATCAACATTTCTCAAGCTGCACTATATGCTGGGTTGTGTCTTTATTTATTTATAAGTTCCTTGATAATTCGGACTATATATTAGTATATTCAAAAAATACTTATGAAGTGTTTACTTTGGGTCAGGAATTATTGAGTGAAGGAAATTGACCAAAACTCTGCCATCATGAAGCTCGCATTCTAACTTAGGGAGACAGATAACAGACAATGAGCCACATAAATATGCAAAGTATCGTAAGTTAGATGGTGAAAAGTAATCCTGGATGGGGATCAGATAATTTTGATAGGATAATTTTTAACTGGGTAGTCAAGAAAGGCCGCACAGAGAAGATGGCAATTGGAAGAACAAGGTGGTGAGAACTGCTGAGTCTGGAGCAAACACACAATTTGGAGCAGTAGAAGATTCCAGAAGTAACAGTATAGAGGCGAAGAAGTGGGAATTGTGTGGAGTCTTTTACTTGCTGTTGTAATGACCTTGGCTATGCTTTGAAGTGAGGTGGAAAGTTGGCAGGGACCTTAGTTTTCTTTTTAATAATTCACTATGAATTTTGAACGGTCACTATTATAGACTCAATAATTTTGCTTTATTACTCTTGCAATTGACTACAAAAGAGCGTATTGAAGAAATGTTAAATTCTAATTTAAACTGATTGAAATAGGTTTTTATCTTTTTATGTTTCTCATCACTGAATATCTCATTTTTAATTAGTTTGAAAGCATTCTAAGATAGTGAGCCAATGCAATTTAGCATAATGCATAACTTATTATTCATCAGATTTAGGTATTTAACCGAGGATGCTAATTAGGAAAGTAACTTGTTCTGTTGGATGATTTTGATAAAGCTACTTTCAAATGATTATCACATCCATTGATGTCATATTAAGTTGTGTTTCTGGAAACCAAATTTAGGCAGTGGTAATGAGTTAATATCTCTAAGTGGATACCTTTTATCTCTACAGTCAAGGATACTTGAAAGTGGAAAAACATACTGGCTTCAAGTCTTGGGAACTAGGACTTACCGGAAATGTGTGTGTTTTTTTTGTTTCCTGGTGGAATTGTCTTCTCGGAAAGATGGTGTTTCCTTTTCAATAGGAAAAAATTGATCCTATGCTGCTTTACTTTAATGCTTTGCTTTTGTCAAAATAGTGTTTTCTTAGGAAAATTAACCTATCATAATATAATGAAAAGAGAAATGCTGAAGACACAAAATGATGTCCATGTTAATATTGAGTAGGAAGCATCAAGGGACATGAGAAGAGGGAAGCGAAGAGAGGGAGAAGAGAAATTTATAGTGTAACAACAATTAGTAAAAAGGATTAGCATATACATGTAGTCAATAAGTCAATAAATGGCTGTTTATAGAAAGCCTACCAGGCACTAGGGGATATAGCAGTGAAGAAGGCAAAGACACAATTGGCTATACTGTAGTGAGGAGGGAAAGAGGAGGAAGACATACAAATACCTAAAAAAAGCAATGGTGTGAAGGGCTATAAAGTACACTACTACGAAGAAGATTACATGTGATAACATGGCTGAGTAAAACTGTCAAGGAGGAAGGCACTGATCTGGCTGTAGGTATTTCAGAGCATTTTTCTCTCTGAGGAGGTAATATTTCATTTGAGAGTTGAGTGAAGACAAAGAGGAAGGTACTTTGAAGATCTGGGGTGCTCTGAGCAGAAAGAAGGGCAGATATAAAGATTCTGTAATTTAAAAAGAGAGCTTGATAGTTTCTTACAAAGAAAAGAAGGCCGGTTTGGCTGGAATGTCCATGAAGGAAGAGCATGGAGAGAGATTACATGAGTGTTCTCAGGGACCAAATCTAGATCTTATATCAAAATGTGAATATAAATTAACTACATTGAAAAGTGTATGATGGATGTGTGATACGATGAGGTTAGCTCTTAGGAGGGTGTACTATTGTGGAAGGGTACACTAGTGAAGGAAGGGGGTTCATTTAGCTGACTATTGCACCTGTCCAGTTGAAGGATGATGGTAGTTGGGATTATGAGTGTAGCAATAAAGTTGGAGAAAATCAGTTGAGATTGGAAGTTGATTTGAAGATGATTGAATTTACTGAGCAAGAATTATATCAAGGTATTTGGATTTAGGGACATGGGGGATTATGGTCACTTTTAGTGATATGGCAAAGTCTTGATGACATGAGGCAGTTTGCAAGTGACAGAGGTGTGGGTAGGTGCGTATGTGTGATTGATTTTACATTTTTTAATCTTAAATTAAGACGCTAGTTAGAATCCAAGTGGAGACATCAAGTAGGCACTGACAAGTTGACTTGGCTAGAGATGTGAGTTAGATCATCGTAGCCTATAGAGCATGCCTAAAGTCATGAATCTAGGTGAGGGGTTGGAAAACTATTATAGCCCATGAGCCAGATCTGGTCTGCCACCTATTTTTGTATGGCTCATGAGTTATAAGTACGTGTGGCATTTATAAGTCTAAAATGTAAAATACAGGGAAATTTTTCAGCAGGGATAGTTCCATAAATTTGCCTCTTGGCAACACAAAGCCTGCAATATTTACTATCTGGCTCTTTGTCAAAAATGTTACTGACTCCTGATCTGGATGAAACCCTGTGAGGAGAGAGTGTTGACAGAAGAGAGAGAAGCATCACAGTGGAAATTAAAATTATGTCAACTGAAGTGTGTAGGGTAGAGAATTTAAGCCTGAGTATAACAGTAAGAGATTAAAATAACAGTAAATTCATTATCAGCGTGATCAATGAAACCTTTGGGGGCAAAGAGGAACTATCTTCGTCACACCTTTCACTCACTCATAGAAAGATCTTAGGCAGGAAATATAACTTGTTTGAAGATCTGAGATAAGGCTAATGTAGTTTGGACAAAGAAAGCCAATGGGAGGATGACATTACATCTGGCCAAAGATTTAGGGAAGAGCCAAATACTTCAGGCTTTTTAAAGTGATCTTTAGATAAAGAGGAGGTCATCAAGGCATTCCGAATTTGGAGGATCAAATCACATCTGATGGAAAAAAATCTGGCTGTATGTGCATCTAGGATGTAAGGAAGCCAACATGGATGTGAAGTTAAAATTGTCCATTGCAAATAATAAAATGAAGGCCCCAGGTAGCCTTGGCAAGGGCAGATTTGGTATAAAATCCTTATTGGAATGGGCTTAAGCAGTAACGGGAATACGGATCTAGCTGTTGTGTTTAGTGGAATTTTATCAGTCTTTTTGTTGTGTATGATATATAGATGGTCAAAATAAGGAACTTCTACATTTTCGGTTTTTGTTTTATTGTAATTGAGATTTGAATTAAAAATAAGAAACTTTTATTTTGAAACTTGGAGACTGTGTTTAAAAAGTATAGAGTAGGGCTAGAAAAAAACCTAAAACTCTCCTGATGAGGAGAGTGCTAATCGTGACTCTAATAATAATAAAATACTTTTCTGATAATTTTTTGTGTGTTTCATTATTTATATATGTATGGGAAGTTGTACCCTAGCCACATGCCAATTCACCTGGTGAACTTGCTCTTCAACGTGGCACAAATATTTCCTTCTATCTTTAGCCTTCCGGGGTTTCTCACATGGACTATTGGCTCTTCCTACATGAACCTGCTGGTAGTACCCTGTAGGAGACATGCTACTCCATGACAACAGGCACCACGCTGTAGGGGAATTACCATACCTGTCAATCACTATCTCTAGAATGTGGCCTTTCATGAGCCCTGAGATTTCATACTGTTTCTCTGAGCTGTAACAATATTTATATTGAAAAAATAAACATGTTCTTCTATCTTTAATATTTTATATCTTATAATTTGAATATCCCATTTTCATTATACTACTTAGCTGCTAAGTTATGTTATAAAAACAAGTTTTAATTATCTGCAAACACCTTCAAATCTAATCCTTACCGGTGAAGACTGATGTCTGGTTAACATCTGTTAGGACATTTATTTCCATACAGTATTTATAGCGCCTTTTTGTTATTGATTGGTATGATAAATGTGTAACTCTTACACAAAGACAAAATTTTTAGATTTTTGTATTTAAAATACTGGTTATCAAAAGAAAAACCCAGATGTTATTTGTTTATGTTTCTGCTTGAGGTACTGAATCTATTTCAAGTCATATTTCTCAGTATTGATATACTTAATTTTGCTGAAATAATAACACACTAACTTTAGCTACTTTTTTTCTCAGTGTATCTCCTTGTCGCTCACCATTTCCGCCTCATTTCACTTCTCATCTTTATTTCTTTTTCTTTGGTCTTCTTTTACTTTAGGGATTCTTTCAATTTAGAAGTGTTCTTGTTTTCTGTTAATTACTATTCTTCTTGGATGTACACAGTTATCCTTTTCCATTTCATTTGTGAATTCATCTCAGAGGCATTTTGTATGTGCCTTTTACTCATAGCTTCTCAGAAGTCCCTTTCGAGGTTACCGATTTAACATGTCATGTACTATAAGGTTTGCATGGCATGGTGGCAGCTGACTTTGGTCTTTACAAGGATTGAAATGTTCACTCAACATGGATTGGTAGAATTTATTTTTTCCTTAAACATTTCATCGCCTTGTAAACAAACAAAAGCAAACCCAAGACTCAAAACTGACATTACTATTGGTGCCCCTGGAAATAGCTACCTTCTCACTAAAGTAGATTTTGTCATCCAACTTTATGTGTTGTTGAACACACATGGTGCTGTATGAGCACTCACTCACTAGTCTAGAAAACATTGCTGTGACCAGTTACCAGAAAAATAAATTCAGATTGCTCTTCACCTTCCACAGATGACCCTTCTGAAAGCCATTTGAATTCATTATAAATTATAGTTATATTAGTGTGACTTTAATTCACTTGTAATCTGAACTTTATGTGCAATGCATTTTTTCCCGTGTTTAATCATTTTTGAATGCTAAATCATTTGCAAACAAATGGCTTGTCCTTGAGAAAGAATTTAAGGCTGAAAGTACATTAAGTGCCATCTGGGTATCTGTGTCAATGGTTTTGTCACTACAAATGTGTGTGTGTGTGCATATCACCTACTTTATCACATTTATTTGATAAAATTGATATGCAATCTCTAAATCATTGTGTCTCCAACTTGTGTTATGCCACAAATACAAATTTTTGTCCTAAAGTTGATGGTACCCTTTGTAAAACTAGAAGTTCTCATTTGTGCAAAGGAAGGAAAAATAAAACAAGAAACAAATTCAATAAAAAAATTAAAGGTCAGATTTCTTTTATAGCTGCTGAATTCCTTTCTTTCCTTTCCATCATCCTCACATTCCCAAATCTCAACAAAGTTAAGAAATTAAAACACACATCATGAGATCATATGTTCACCTTGTTCAGGAACTGAAGGATTACATATACAAGACTATACCTTAATAAGTAGAGGGAGAAATATGAAGATATGAATAGAATATGAAAATTTATTATAATGCAGTTGTATTCTAAAGTGTTTCCTAGGCAGGCTAAGAGTATGTTGCCAGGAAATTTTAAGAGACCCACTCCATTATATAGAAGAGGATGTGTGTAGATCTCTTAATTCTGAAATGTTTAGAACTGAGTACAACAGGTCTTTGAATAACGACGTTTCATTCAATGTCATTTCATTATGATGTTGATGAGAAAAAACAAATTGATTCCAATTGGGGTTCACTGTCTGTGTAGAGCTTATGTATTCTCCCCATGTCTGCATTGATATTCTCTGGATGCTCCAGTTTCCTCTCACTTCCCAAGGCTGTGCATGTGAGGTTGATTGACGTGTCTATGTGGTCCCAGTCTGAGTAACTGTGGGTATGTGTGAGTGCACCTGCAATGCGACGGCGCCCTGTCCAGGGCTGGTTCCCACATTGCGTCCTGAGCTGACAGGATAGGCTGCGGTCAACTGCAACCCTAAACTGAAATAAGTAGGTAAATAATGATTTTACTAGCTTTTATTAATCTTAAACGTATGAATAGCTGAAATTTATTTCAGCATTTAATATTAGAAGTGTTTTGATCTTTATTTACAAGTTTGTTGACGTTTTAGTTACCAAAAGCCATAGAAGCTGAACTCTTTTGATGTCAACCTATGGTAAAATGGGTTTCGCTGACTGTATTTTTGTACCAATTAACCATCCCCAATTTATCCCTCCTTATGCGTGTATCAAAACATCACGTGACCATAAATATATATACCTATGACCAGTTTTCAAGCACCTGTCAATGATGTTAAGTGAAGACTTATTGTAGTCCTTTTTTGGCATAACGAAAATGTGTGTGTTTTGTTCAAGATTGGAAAAGTTCTTTGTGTAAAGAACTAGACAGTAAATATTATAGGCTTTGCTGGCCATATGTAGTCTCTGTCTCTCCTTCATCTACTCATTCTTCTTCTCCCCTTCCTTCTCCTTCTTTAAACACTTCCAAAATGCCAAAACAATTTTTAGCTCTCAGCCATATGAAGCAAGCCATTGATTAAATTTGGCTTGTAGGCCCATAAGGTGTGAATTCCTTTACATCATCAGAATGCCGCATATATATGAAATGTTATCTATGAGAAATTAATGGGGCTCCCAGCAGAGAGAAATTAGCCTAAGTTAAGTTTGGGCTTTGGAATTCAGGGGAATGCCATGCACAAAAATGCTCTGCTTTTAAAACTAGTTACTAACAGTCCATTTCTGATATCAGAAATACATGAAAACTACCAATTGAACGGACATTATTCACTACTTTAGTGCTGCTACTCCTGTGTGGTGGAAAAAGAATCCAGAAAGTTTTCCTTTCCATTTGAACATTCATGCAATAAAAATTTCCAAATCTTTTTTTGAACAAATTTTTATCTTATAGCTCTCTTGTGTACTTTATAAGTACGTTTTGCTGCTTATTCTCAGTAACTGTATTGAAACAATCTGTTTTCCTTTATCAATCAAAATAAAATAAGAAATTTAGCTTAATACTAATATTAAGCTGAAGTGCAAGATATATGAAAAAGAGAGAAAAGAAGCAGGATAAACTGACCTTTTGATAACTGCAGAGGACAGCAGATCAAAGACTGGACTTTAACGTCTGACATTTTCAGAATCTATCACAGTAAGTCCACTGGGTCCAGAAATAGGTTTTAATCCTAGATTGAAATGACAATGCTGTCATGACATTGAGTTTGATGGAAAAAGTGAAGTTAAAGTTTTTCTCAATATTTTTTTAAAATCAATGATTGATTTAACTATAAAATGGACTGATTCTGAAGAACTCATTCTGACGTTGGAGGTGAAAATGCTTTTACTCTAATCATTAAAATCAATTTCTCTAGATATCTGACTTTATTCTGCTTTATAACATAAAGAATGAAACTATATTTATTAATGAAGTGTAATCTAGCAAAGTGGCATAAGCATAATTATGAGTCACTTACTAAAGTTGTGTGTTTTTTTCCATTGCATGAAAACCCTGCCTTGTTTTAATTTTTATTGACTCTTTAAAAGCAATTTTAGGTTTGTAGAAAGAAGTGAATAAGCATTCACACGTCATCCTCAGCCTCTACCCCAATTTCCCCGATTTTTAACATCTTGCAATAGTGTGGTACATTTGTTATAGTTGATGAGTCAATATTGGTACATTACTATTGACTAAAGTATGTAGTTTGTATTAGAGTTTACTCCTTGTCTTATGAATTCTATAGGTTTTGTCAAATGTGTAATGACAAATAATCCTCATTACAGTGTCATACAGAATAATGGATTCACTCTCCTAAAATTCTTCCTTGCTCCATCCGTTCATCGTTTCCTCTACTAATTTATGTAGAAGATAAATTAGTAGATTGAGTTGATGGTTATAGCAGTTTAAAGCACAGATAGAAAACTAGATTGACCTGCCTACCCAGACTGTGCTTCTCACTCTCACTGTGCCCTTTCTTAACCTTTGGAAATGCTTTTATTCATATATAAAATAGGCTATAACTTCATATAGTTGTATTACAAAAAGTTAATGCACAGAAAAAGACTTGTGCTAGGTATATGGTTTCTTCTCAGTTAAATGGAAGCCATTGCGTGTGTTTGTCAATAGAATTCGTCATACTTTATCTCACATATCTTTACGTCATTGTTGGCACATGACATGTTTAGACTGCACAAATCTCCTCCAAATCCCTAATAGCCACTGATCTCTTTACTGTCTCCATAGTTTTGCTTTCTCCAGAAGGTCATGTAGTTGAATCATACGGTATGTAGACTTTTCAGACTGGCTTCTTTCACTTGGCAATATGCATTTAAAGGTTCCTGTGTGTCTTCTGTAGCTTGACAGAATACTATTCCATTGCCTGGATATACCACAGTTTATTTTTCCATTCACTTCCTGAAGGACATTTCGATTTTAGTGATCATGAATAAGGCTCCTGTAACATTCATGGGAAGAAGGCTTTTGTGTGCATGTAAGTTTTCAAATCCTTTAAGTAAATACCGGGAATGTAATTGCTGGGTTGTGTGGTAGGAGTATGTTTAGTTTTATAAGAAACTGCCAAACTGACTGCCAAAGTAGCTGTACTATTCTGCATTCTCACAAGCAATGAATAAAAGTTCCTGTTTCTCCTCACATTTGCCAGCTTTTGGTATCATCAGACTTTTGGATATTGGTCATTTTAATAGTCATGTAATAATATCTCATGGTTGCTGTGACTTGCAGTTCCCTAATGATACATGACTAGTAACTTCAAAATCCCCATTTGACAGCTGTATTTAGACCTTTGGACTATTTTTTAAATGAGTTGTTTTCTTTCTTATTTTCGAGTTCTCTGTATACTTTAAATACCAGTAATTTATCTGATATGTTTTGAAAATGTTTTGAATATGTTTTGAAAAAATTTTCTCCCAACCTGTGGCTTTTGTTTTCATTCTAAGCACAGTTTTAATAACAAAAGTCTTTAATTTTAATGATGCTCAATTTCTCAATTTTTTCTTTGTCTAACCCAATAAATCAGAAAGCTTTTTATCATTTCACATGACTTAATATTCAGGCAAGGTCTATATAGGCCCCTTTCAAACAGTCATAAAGTTTAGAAGCTCTGACCTCACAAACAATAACAACGACAACATAGAAACAAAAATGACAGCTTTTGATGTTGTCTCAGTAATTTCTCAATTCAAGAACAGATTACTGAGCTTTATAAGCAATACGTATAGATATCAATTTCACAGTAAAATACCTTATGATATTTATCAAATCACCTTAGTTTTGGTCACTTATTACTATTAGACTAAAATGTAATTTGTCAGACATGAGAAATCCTTTGGAGTATTTTTTAGAGAACCAAGTATTTGTTTTAGCCTTTTCAGTTCTTCTCTTGCTGTTTCTCCAGTATAGTCATTCCAATTGTCTCTATAGATGTATTAATACCAGGTACATAGTAAACACAATTATCTCCCACGTGTACCCCAACCCCCTTCCCTGTTCATGCAGTGAACATAAAGGAAGCAGGTCAAAAGGAAGCAGGTCATGTACCCTGTGATGTGCTGGGTTGTAAGGAAAGGTACACAATTAATGTACCATGTCTGAGTTTTCTTCTTCTCTGTATTTGTTCCATTTAATGCATGTATGTTTTTTATTCCTTAGGCCTCTCCAGTCCTAACACACTCAGGGATACTTGATACAGCTATAAGGCTGTGTCTTTATCAGGTACCTTTGGGTTACCCCCGGCCAGGGGTGGGAAATAGAGGAAGTGAATGTCTGTATCCTCATTAAGTATCACACAGAGCAGAAACATAAAGAAGCCTGTGCCATGAATGGGTCTCTTCTTTCTCCAAAAACCACCTACCCCTTCAACTCCCACTGCTTAAAGGAAAATCTTGTATTAGTCTCCCCATTTTCTCCTCAAACTTGCTTTAGCAAAGCAGTTCCTAAACCTCTGTTAATGTATGTCCCCACCCCTAACTCAACACACAGTCTCATGTCACATCACAGAAAAGAAGTTCAAAACAAAACAAAACAAAGCCACAGTCTTATAAGAAAAATAGGTAAGTTTTACAAAAGTTGTGTACTGTATCTCTGCTTTGAATTTTGTCATTGGCCAAGGATAGTAAAACTCTTGGAAAACTATAAAACAGGAACTTACGTAATATGTTTTACCCAAGATTTTTCAAACATTTTTGGAAGGATACTTATTAACATCTTGCAGAGGTAATGTTACATAAAAAACTTAGCATAAGACCAATCAGGTATTCTATGCAATAATGCAGATATATGAAAAAATAATACAATGAAATAAATGACTTTTCAAAAGGTATTGATCCTAGATCCACATTCTTTTTTTGGTTCAGGTGAGGCAATTAGAATGTGAAAAAAAGAAGCATAGAACAACTGTCTAATGAGAGGGACGAATGCTCCTGGGTGGAAAGTTATTAGAAGATAAATTAGTAGATTGACACTTTTGTGTAGTTTATATTTGGAGACATTCCTTTTTCCACTATTACCCTCTTAGCGCTCCGAATCTCCACTTGCATTTTCTACAGAAAGTGTGTTTCAGAACGGCTCAATCAAAACTAAGGTTCAACTCTTTTAGTTGAACAAACAGAACAGAAAGAAGTTTCACACAATTCTTCTGTGTAGTTTTTATTTGTAGACATTCTTTTTCCCAATATAGGCCTCTTAGCGCTCAGAATGTCCAATTGCAGTTTCTACAGAAAGAGTGTTTCAGAACGGCTCAATCAAAAGTAAGGTTCAACTCTGTTAGTTGAATGCACAGAACAGAAAGAAGTTTCATACAATGCTTCTGTGTAGTTTATATTTGAACATATTCTTTTTTCCACTATTACCCACTTAGCGCTACGAATGTCCAGTTGCATTTTCTACAGACAGAATGTTTCAAAACTGCTCAATCAAAAGTATGGTTTAACTCTGTTAGCTGAATGCTCAGATCAGAAAGAAGTTTCACAGAATGCTTCTGTGTAGTTTATATTTGAATATACTCCTTTTTCCAATACTACTCTCTTAGCACTCCAAATGTCCAGTTGCATTTTCTACAGAAAGAGAGTTCAGATCTGCTCAATCAAAAGTATGGTTTAACTCTGTTAGCTGAATGCACAGATCAGAAAGAAGTTTCACAGAATGATTCTGTGTAGTTTATATTTGGAGACATTCCTTTTTCCACTATTACCCTCTTAGCGCTCCGAATCTCCACTTGCATTTTCTACAGAAAGAGTGTTTCAGAACGGCTCAATCAAAACTAAGGTTCAACTCTTTTAGTTGAACAAACAGAACAGAAAGAAGTTTCACACTATTCTTCTGTGTAGTTTTTATTTGTAGACATTCTTTTTCCCAATATAGGCCTCTTAGCGCTCAGAATGTCCAATTGCAGTTTCTACAGAAAGAGAGTTTCAGAACGGCTCAATCAAAAGTAAGGTTCAACTCTTAGTTGAATGCACAGAACAGAAAGAATTTTCATACAATGCTTCTGTGTAGTTTATATTTGAACATATTCTTTTTTCCACTATTACCCACTTAGCGCTACGAATGTCCAGTTGCATTTTCTACAGACAGTGTTTCAAAACTGCTCAATCAAAAGTATGGTTTAACTCTGTTAGCTGAATGCTCAGATCAGAAAGAAGTTTCACAGAATGCTTCTGTGTAGTTTATATTTGAATATATTCCTTTTTCCACTAGTACGCTCTTAGCGCTCCAAATGTCCAGTTGCATTTTCTACAGAAAGAGTGTTCAGATCTGCTCAATCAAAAGTATGGTTTAACTCTGTTAGCTGAATGCACAGATCAGAAAGAAGTTTCACCGAATGATTCTGTGTAGTTTATATTTGAAGACATTCCTTTTTCCACTATTACCCTCTTAGCGCTCCGAATCTCCACTTGCATTTTCTACAAAAAGAGTGTTTCATAACTGCTCAATCAAAAATATGTTTTATGTCTGTTAACTGAATTTACAGATCAGAAATAAGTTTCACAGAATGCATCTGTGTAGTTTTTATTTGAAGATATTCTTTTTCCCAATGTAGGCCTCTTAGCGCTTAGCATGTCCAATTGCAGTTTCTACAGAAAGAGTGTTTCAGAACGGCTCAACCAAAAGTAAGGTTCAACTCTGTTAGTTGAATGCACAGAGCAGAAAGAATTTTCACAGAATGCTACTGTGTAGTTTATATTTGAATATATTCCTTTTTCCACTATTACCCTCTTAGCGCTCCGAATGTCCACTTGCATTTTCTACAGAAAGAGTGTTCAGAACTGCGCAATCAAAAGTATGGTTTAACTCTGTTAGCTTAATGAACATATCAGAAATAAGTTTCACAAAATGTTTCTGTGTAGTTTTTATTTGAAGATATTATTTTTCCCAATAGAGGCCTCTTAGCGCTCAGAATGTCCAATTGCAGTTTCTACAGAAAGAGTGTTTCAGAAAGGCTCAATCAAAAGTAAGGTTCAACTCTGTTAGTTGAATGCACAGAACAGAAAGAAGTTTCATACAATGCTTCTGTGTAGTTTATATTTGAACATAGTCTTTTTTCCACTATTACCCACTTAGCGCTACGAATGTCCAGTTGCATTTTCTACAGACAGAGTGTTTCAAAACTGCTCAATCAAAAGTATGGTTTAACTCTGTTAGCTGAATGCTCAGATCAGAAAGAAGTTTCACAGAATGCTTCTATGTAGTTTATATTTGAATATATTCCTTTTTCCACTACTACTCTCTTAGCGCTCCAAATGTCCAGTTGCATTTTCTACAGAAAGAGAGTTCAGATCTGCTCAATCAAAAGTATGGTTTAACTCTGTTAGCTGAATGCACAGATCAGAAAGAAGTTTCACCGAATGATTCTGTGTAGTTTATATTTGGAGACATTCCTTTTTCCACTATTACCATATTAGCGCTCCGAATCTCCACTTGCATTTTCTACAGAAAGTGTGTTTCAGAACGGCTCAATCAAAACTAAGGTTCAACTCTTTTAGTTGAACAAACAGAACAGAAAGATGTTTCACACAATTCTTCTGTGTAGTTTTTATTTGTAGACATTCTTTTTCCCAATATAGGCCTCTTAGCGCTCAGATTGTCCAATTGCAGTTTCTACAGAAAGAGTGTTTCAGAACGGCTCAATCAAAAGTAAGGTTCAACTCTGTTAGTTGAATGCACAGAACAGAAAGAAGTTTCATACAATGATTCTGTGTGGTTTATATTTGAACATATTCTTTTTTCCACTATTACCCACTTAGCGCTACGAATGCCCAGTTGCATTTTCTACAGACAGAGTGTTTCAAAACTGCTCAATCAAAAGTATGGTTTAACTCTGTTAGCTGAATGCTCAGATCAGAAAGAAGTTTCACAGAATGCTTCTGTGTAGTTTATATTTGAATATATTCCTTTTTCCACTACTACGCTCTTAGCGCTCCAAATGTCCAGTTGCATTTTCTACAGAAAGAGTGTTCAGATCTGCTCAATCAAAAGTATGGTTTAACTCTGTTAGCTGAATGCACAGATCAGAAAGAAGTTTCACCGAATGATTCTGTGTAGTTTATATTTGAAGACATTCCTTTTTCCACTATTACCCACTTAGCGCTCCGAATCTCCACTTGCATTTTCTACAAAAAGAGTGTTTCATAACTGCTCAATCAAAAATATGTTTTATCTCTGTTAACTGAATTTACATATCAGAAATAAGTTTCACAGAATGCATCTGTGTAGTTTTTATTTGAAGATATTCTTTTTCAAAATGTAGGCCTCTTAGCGCTTAGCATGTCCAATTGCAGTTTCTACAGAAAGAGTGTTTCAGAACGACTCAATCAAAAGTAAGGTTCAACTCTGTTAGTTGAATGCACAGAACAGAAAGAATTTTCACAGAATGCTACTGTGTAGTTTATATTTGAATATATTCCTTTTTCCACTATTACCCTCTTAGCGCTCCGAATGTCCACTTGCATTTTCTACAGAAAGAGAGTTCAGAACTGCGCAATCAAAAGTATGGTTTAACTCTGTTAGCTTAATGAACATATCAGAAATAAGTTTCACACTATGCTTCTGTGTAGTTTTTATTTGAAGATATTATTTTTCCCAATATAGGCCTCTTAGCGCTCAGAATGTCCAATTGCAGTTTCTACAGAAAGAGTGTTTCAGAAAGGCTCAATCAAAAGTAAGGTTCAACTCTTTTAGTTGAATGCAGAGAACAGAAAGAAGTTTCATACAATGCTTCTGTGTAGTTTATATTTGAACATATTCTTTTTTCCACTATTACCCACTTAGCGCTACGAATGTCCAGTTGCATTTTCTACAGACAGAGTGTTTCAAAACTGGTCAATCAAAAGTATGGTTTAACTCTGTTAGCTGAATGCTCAGATCAGAAAGAAGTTTCACAGAATGATTCTGTGTAGTTTATATTTGAATATATTCCTTTTTCCACTACTACGCTCTTAGCGCTCCAAATGTCCAGTTGCATTTTCTACAGAAAGAGTGTTGAGATCTGCTCAATCAAAAGTATGGTTTAACTCTGTTAGCTGAATGCACAGATCAGAAAGAAGTTTCACCGAATGATTCTGTGTAGTTTATATTTGAAGACATTCCTTTTTCCACTATTACCCCCTTAGCGCTCCGAATCTCCACTTGCATTTTCTACAAAAAGAGTGTTTCATAACTGCTCAATCAAAAATATGTTTTATCTCTGTTAACTGAATTTACAGATCAGAAATAAGTTTCACAGAATGCATCTGTGTAGTTTTTATTTGAAGATATTCTTTTTCCCAATGTAGGCCTCTTAGCGCTTTGCATGTCCAATTGCAGTTTCTACAGAAAGAGTGTTTCAGAACGGCTCAATCAAAAGTAAGGTTCAACTCTGTTAGTTGAATGCACAGAACAGAAAGAATTTTCACAGAATGCTACTGTGTAGTTTATATTTGAATATATTCCTTTTTCCACTATTACCCTCTTAGCGCTCCGAATGTCCACTTGCATTTTCTACAGAAAGAGTGTTCAGAACTGCGCAATCAAAAGTATGGTTTAACTCTGTTAGCTTAAGGAACATATCAGAAATAAGTTTCACACAATGCTTCTGTGTAGTTTTTATTTGAAGATATTATTTTTCCCAATAGAGGCCTCTTAGCGCTCAGAATGTCCAATTGCAGTTTCTACAGAAAGAGTGTTTCAGAAAGTCTCAATCAAAAGTAAGGTTCAACTCTGTTAGTTGAATGCACAGAACAGAAAGAAGTTTCATACAATGCTTCTGTGTAGTTTATATTTGAACATATTCTTTTTTCCACTATTACCCACTTAGCGCTACGAATGTCCAGTTGCATTTTCTACAGACAGAGTGTTTCAAAACTGCTCAATCAAAAGTATGGTTTAACTCTGTTAGCTGAATGCTCAGATCAGAAAGAAGTTTCACAGAATGCTTCTGTGTAGTTTATATTTGAATATATTCCTTTTTCCACTACTACTCTCTTAGCGCTCCAAATGTCCAGTTGCATTTTCTACAGAAAGAGAGTTCAGATCTGCTCAATTAAAAGTATGGTTTAACACTGTTAGCTGAATGCACAGATCAGAAAGAAGTTTCACCGAATGATTCTGTGTAGTTTATATTTGGAGACATTCCTTTTTCCACTATTACCCTATTAGCGCTCCGAATCTCCACTTGCATTTTCTACAGAAAGTGTGTTTCAGAACGGCTCAATCAAAACTAAGGTTCAACTCTTTTAGTTGAACAAACAGAACAGAAAGATGTTTCACACAATTCTTCTGTGTAGTTTTTATTTGTAGACATTCTTTTTCCCAATATAGGCCTCTTAGCGCTCAGAATGTCCAATTGCAGTTTCTACAGAAAGAGTGTTTCAGAACGGCTCAATCAAAAGTAAGGTTCAACTCTGTTAGTTGAATGCACAGAACAGAAAGAAGTTTCATACAATGCTTCTGTGTGGTTTATATTTGAACATATTCTTTTTTCCACTATTACCCACTTAGCGCTACGAATGTCCAGTTGCATTTTCTACAGACAGAGTGTTTCAAAACTGCTCAATCAAAAGTATGGTTTAACTCTGTTAGCTGAATGCTCAGATCAGAAAGAAGTTTCACAGAATGCTTCTGTGTAGTTTATATTTGAATATATTCCTTTTTCCACTACTACGCTCTTAGCGCTCCAAATGTCCAGTTGCATTTTCTACAGAAAGAGTGTTCAGATCTGCTCAATCAAAAGTATGGTTTAACTCTGTTAGCTGAATGCACAGATCAGAAAGAAGTTTCACCGAATGATTCTGTGTAGTTTATATTTGAAGACATTCCTTTTTCCACTATTACCCACTTAGCGCTCCGAATCTCCACTTGCATTTTCTACAAAAAGAGTGTTTCATAACTGCTCAATCAAAAATATGTTTTATCTCTGTTAACTGAATTTACATATCAGAAATAAGTTTCACAGAATGCATCTGTGTAGTTTTTATTTGAAGATATTCTTTTTCAAAATGTAGGCCTCTTAGCGCTTAGCATGTCCAATTGCAGTTTCTACAGAAAGAGTGTTTCAGAACGACTCAATCAAAAGTAAGGTTCAACTCTGTTAGTTGAATGCACAGAACAGAAAGAATTTTCACAGAATGCTACTGTGTAGTTTATATTTGAATATATTCCTTTTTCCACTATTACCCTCTTAGCGCTCCGAATGTCCACTTGCATTTTCTACAGAAAGAGAGTTCAGAACTGCGCAATCAAAAGTATGGTTTAACTCTGTTAGCTTAATGAACATATCAGAAATAAGTTTCACACAATGCTTCTGTGTAGTTTTTATTTGAAGATATTATTTTTCCCAATATAGGCCTCTTAGCGCTCAGAATGTCCAATTGCAGTTTCTACAGAAAGAGTGTTTCAGAAAGGCTCAATCAAAAGTAAGGTTCAACTCTGTTAGTTGAATGCAGAGAACAGAAAGAAGTTTCATACAATGCTTCTGTGTAGTTTATATTTGAACATATTCTTTTTTCCACTATTACCCACTTAGCGCTACGAATGTCCAGTTGCATTTTCTACAGACAGAGTGTTTCAAAACTGCTCAATCAAAAGTATGGTTTAACTCTGTTAGCTGAATGCACAGATCAGAAAGAAGTTTCACAGAATGCTTCTGTGTAGTTTATATTTGAATATATTCCTTTTTCCAGTATTACTCTCTTAGCGCTCCAAATGTCCAGTTGCATTTTCTACAGAAAGAGTGTTCAGATCTGCTCAATCAAAAGTATGGTTTAACTCTCTTAGCTGAATGCACAGATCAGAAAGAAGTTTCACAGAATGATTCTGTGTAGTTTATATTTGGAGACATTCCTTTTTCCACTATTACCCTCTTAGCGCTCCGAATCTCCACTTGCATTTTCTACAGAATGTGTGTTTCAGAACGGCTCAATCAAAACTAAGGTTCAACTCTTTTAGTTGAACAAACAGAACAGAAAGAAGTTTCCCACAATTCTTCTGTGTAGTTTTTATTTGTAGACATTCTTTTTCCCAATATAGGCCTCTTAGCGCTCAGAATGTCCAATTGCAGTTTCTACAGAAAGAGTGTTTCAGAACGGCTCAATCAAAAGTAAGGTTCAACTCTGTTAGTTGAATGCACAGAACAGAAAGAAGTTTCATACAATGCTTCTGTGTAGTTTATATTTGAACATATTCTTTTTTCCACTATTACCCACTTAGCGCTACGAATGTCCAGTTGCATTTTCTACAGACAGAGTGTTTCAAAACTGCTCAATCAAAAGTATGGTTTAACTCTGTTAGCTGAATGCTCAGATCAGAAAGAAGTTTCACAGAATGCTTCTGTGTAGTTTATATTTGAATATATTCCTTTTTCCACTACTACGCTCTTACCGCTCGAAATGTCCAGTTGCATTTTCTACAGAAAGAGTGTTCAGATCTGCTCAGTCAAAAGTATGGTTTAACTCTGTTAGCTGAAAGCACAGATCAGAAAGAAGTTTCACCGAATGATTCTGTGTAGTTTATATTTGAAGACGTTCCTTTTTCCACTATTACCCACTTAGCGCTCCGAATCTCCACTTGCATTTTCTACAAAAAGAGTGTTTCATAACTGCTCAATCAAAAACATGTTTTATCTCTGTTAACTGAATTTACAGATCAGAAATAAGTTTCACAGAATGCATCTGTGTAGTTTTTATTTGAAGATATTCTTTTTCAAAATGTAGGCCTCTTAGCGCTTAGCATGTCCAATTGCAGTTTCTACAGAAAGAGTGTTTCAGAACGGCTCAATCAAAAGTAAGGTTCAACTCTGTTAGTTGAATGCACAGAACAGAAAGAATTTTCACAGAATGCTACTGTGTAGTTTATATTTGAATATATTCCTTTTTCCACTATTACCCTCTTAGCGCTCCGAATGTCCACTTGCATTTTCTACAGAAAGAGAGTTCAGAACTGCGCAATCAAAAGTATGGTTTAACTCTGTTAGCTTAATGAACATATCAGAAATAAGTTTCACACAATGCTTCTGTGTAGTTTTTATTTGAAGATATTATTTTTCCCAATATAGGCCTCTTAGCGCTCAGAATGTCCAATTGCAGTTTCTACAGAAAGAGTGTTTCAGAAAGGCTCAATCAAAAGTAAGGTTCAACTCTGTTAGTTGAATGCAGAGAACAGAAAGAAGTTTCATACAATGCTTCTGTGCAGTTTATATTTGAACATATTCTTTTTTCCACTATTACCCACTTTGCGCTACGAATGTCCAGTTGCATTTTCT
Source organism: Symphalangus syndactylus (assembly GCF_028878055.3). NCBI lineage: Eukaryota > Metazoa > Chordata > Mammalia > Primates > Hylobatidae > Symphalangus > Symphalangus syndactylus. The sequence goes on from NC_072439.2 coordinate 1,872,780, forward strand.
ACAGACAGAGTGTTTCCAAACTGCTCAATCAAAAGTATGGTTTAACTCTGTTAGCTGAATGCTCAGATCAGAAAGAAGTTTCACAGAATGCTTCTGTGTAGTTTATATTTGAATATATTCCTTTTTCCACTACTACTCTCTTAGCGCTCCAAATGTCCAGTTGCATTTTCTACAGAAAGAGTGTTCAGATCTGCTCAATCAAAAGTATGGTTTAACTCTGTTAGCTGAATGCACAGATCAGAAAGAAGTTTCACAGAATGATTCTGTGTAGTTTATATTTGGAGACATTCCTTTTTCCACTAATACTCTCTTAGCGCTCCGAATCTCCACTTGCATTTTCTACAGAAAGAGTTTTTCAGAACGGCTCAATCAAAATTAAGGTTCAACCCTTTTAGTTGAACAAACAGAACAGAATGAAGTTTCACACAATTCTTCTGTGTAGTTTTTATTTGTAGACATTCTTTTTCCCAATATAGGCCTCTTAGCGATCAGAATGTCCATTTGCAGTTTCTACAGAAAGAGTGTTTCAGAACGGCTCAGTCAAAAGTAAGGTTCAACTCTGTTAGTTGAATGCACAGAACAGAAAGAAGTTTCATACAATGCTTCTGTGTAGTTTATATTTGAACATATTCTCTTTTCCACTATTACCCACTTAGCGCTACGAATGTCCAGTTGCATTTTCTACAGACAGAGTGTTTCAAAACTGCTCAATCAAAAGTATGGTTTAACTGTGTTAGCTGTATGCTCAGATCAGAAAGAAGTTTCACAGAATGCTTCTGTGTAGGTTATATTTGAATATATTCCTTTTTCCACTACTACGCTCTTAGCGCTCCAAATGTCCAGTTGCATTTTCAACAGAAAGAGTGTTCAGATCTGCTCAATCAAAAGTATGGTTTAACTCTGTTAGCTTAATGAACATATCAGAAATAAGTTTCACACAATGCTTCTGTGTAGTTTTTATTTGAAGATATTATTTTTCCCAATATAGGCCTCTTAGCGCTCAGAAGGTCCAATTGCAGTTTCTACAGAAAGAGTGTTTCAGAAAGGCTCAATCAAATGTAAGGTTCAACTCTGTTAGTTGAATGCACAGAACAGCAAGAAGTTTCATACAATGCTTCTGTGTAGTTTATATTTGAACATATTATTTTTCCACTATTACCCACTTAGCGCTACGAATGTCCAGTTGCATTTTCTACAGACAGAGTGTTTCAAAACTGCTCAATCATAAGTATGGTTTATCTCTGTTAGCTGAATGCTCAGATCAGAAAGAAGTTTCACAGAATGCTTCTGTGTAGTTTATATTTGAATATATTCCTTTTTCCACTACTACGCTCTTAGCGCTCCAAATGTCCAGTTGCATTTTCAACAGAAAGAGTGTTCAGATCTGCTCAATCAAAAGTATGGTTTAACTCTGTTAGCTGAATGCACAGATCAGAAAGAAGTTTCACCGAATGATTCTGTGTAGTTTATATTTGAAGACATTCCTTTTTCTACTATTACCCTCTTAGCGCTCCGAATCTCCACTTGCATTTTCTACAAAAAGAGTGTTTCATAACTGCTCAATCAAAAATATGTTTTATCTCTGTTAACTGAATTTACAGATCAGAAATAAGTTTCACAGAATGCATCTGTGTAGTTTTTATTTGAAGATATTCTTTTTCCCAATGTAGGCCTCTTAGCGCTTAACATGTCCAATTGCAGTTTCTACAGAAAGAGTGTTTCAGAACGGCTCAATCAAAAGTAAGGTTCAACTCTGTTAGTTGAATGCACAGAACAGAAAGAATTTTCACAGAATGCTACTGTGTAGTTTATATTTGAATATATTCCTTTTTCCACTCTTCCCCTCTTAGCGCTCCGAATGTCCACTTGCGTTTTCTACAGAAAGAGTGTTCAGAACTGCGCAATCAAAAGTATGGTTTAACTCTGTTAGCTTAATGAACATATCAGAAATAAGTTTCACACAATGCTTCTGTGTAGTTTTTATTTGAAGATATTATTTTTCCCAATATAGGCCTCTTAGCGCTCAGAATGTCCAATTGCAGTTTCTACAGAAAGAGTGTTTCAGAAAGGCTCAATCAAAAGTAAGGTTCAACTCTGTTAGTTGAATGCACAGAACAGAAAGAAGTTTCATACAATGCTTCTGTGTAGTTTATATTTGAACATATTATTTTTTCCACTATTACCCACTTAGCGCTACGAATGTCCAGTTGCATTTTCTACAGACAGAGTGTTTCAAAACTGCTCAATAAAAAGTATTGTTTAACTCTGTTAGCTGAATACTCAGATCAGAAAGAAGTTTCACAGAATGCTTCTGTGTAGTTTATATATGAATATATTCCTTTTTCCACTACTACTCTCTTAGCGCTCCAAATGTCCAGTTGTATTTTCTATAGAAAGAGTGTTCAGATCTGCTCAATCAAAAGTATGGTTTAACTCTGTTAGCTGAATGCAAAGGTCAGAAAGAAGTTTCACAGAATGATTCTGTGTAGTTTATATTTGGAGACATTCCTTTTTCCACTATTACCCTCTTAGCGCTCCGAATCTCCACTTGCATTTTCTACAGAAAGAGTGTTTCAGAACGGCTCAATCAAAACTAAGGTTCAACTCTTTTAGTTGAACAAACAGAACAGAAAGAAGTTTCACACAATTCTTCTGTGTAGTTTTTATTTGTAGACATTCTTTTTCCCAATATAGGCCTCTTAGCGCTCAGAATGTCCAATTGCAGTTTCTACAGAAAGAGTGTTTCAGAACGGCTCAATCAAAAGTAAGGTTCAACTCTGTTAGTTGAATGCACAGAACAGAAAGAAGTTTCATACAATGCTTCTGTGTAGTTTATATTTGAACATATTCTTTTTTCCACTATTACCCACTTAGCGCTACGAATGTAAAGTTGCATTTTCTACAGACAGAGTGTTTCAAAACTGCTCAATCAAAAGTATGGTTTAACTCTGTTAGCTGAATGCTCAGATCAGAAAGCAGTTTCACAGAATGCTTCTGTGTAGTTTATATTTGAATATATTCTTTTTCCACTACTACGCTCTTAGCGCTCCAAATGTCCAGTTGCATTTTCAACAGAAAGAGTGTTCAGATCTGCTCAATCAAAATTATGGTTTAACTCTGTTAGCTGAATGCACAGATCAGAAAGAAGTTTCACCGAATGATTCTGTGTAGTTTATATTTGAAGACATTCCTTTTTCCACTATTACCCTCTTAGCGCTCCGAATCTCCACTTGCATTTTCTACAAAAAGAGTGTTTCATAACTGCTCAATCAAAAATATGTTTTATCTCTCTTAACTGAATTTACAGATCAGAAATAAGTTTCACAGAATGCATCTGTGTAGTTTTTATTTGAAGATATTCATTTTCCCAATGTAGGCCTCTTAGCGCTTAGCATGTCCAATTGCAGTTTCTACAGAAAGAGTGTTTCAGAACGGCTCAATCAAAAGTAAGGTTCAACTCTGTTAGTTGAATGCACAGAACAGAAAGAATTTTCACAGAATGCTACTGTGTAGTTTATATTTGAATATATTCCTTTTTCCACTATTACCCTCTTAGCGCTCCGAATGTCCACTTGCATTTTCTACAGAAAGAGTGTTCAGAACTGCGCAATCAAAAGTATGGTTTAACTCTGTTAGCTTAATGAACGTATCAGAAATAAGTTTCACACAATGCTTCTGTGTAGTTTTTATTTGAAGATATTATTTTTCCCAATATAGGCCTCTTAGCGCTCAGAATGTCCAATTGCAGTTTCTACAGAAAGAGTGTTTCAGAAAGGCTCAATCAAATGTAAGGTTCAACTCTGTTAGTTGAATGCACAGAACAGCAAGAAGTTTCATACAATGCTTCTGTGCAGTTTATATTTGAACATATTATTTTTCCACTATTACCCACTTAGTGCTACGAATCTCCAGTTGCATTTTCTACAGACAGAGTGTTTCCAAACTGCTCAATCATAAGTATGGTTTAACTCTGTTAGCTGAATGCTCAGATCAGAAAGAAGTTTCACAGAATGCTTCTGTGTAGTTTATATTTGAATATATTCCTTTTTCCACTACTACTCTCTTAGCGCTCCAAATGTCCAGTTGCATTTTCTACAGAAAGAGTGTTCAGATCTGCTCAATCAAAAGTATGGTTTAACTCTGTTAGCTGAATGCACAGATCAGAAAGAAGTTTCACAGAATGATTCTGTGTAGTTTATATTTGGAGACATTCCTTTTTCCACTAATACTCTCTTAGCGCTCCGAATCTCCACTTGCATTTTCTACAGAAAGAGTGTTTCAGAACGGCTCAATCAAAATTAAGGTTCAACCCTTTTAGTTGAACAAACAGAACAGAAAGAAGTTTCACACAATTCTTCTGTGTAGTTTTTATTTGTAGACATTCTTTTTCCCAATATAGGCCTCTTAGCGATCAGAATGTCCATTTGCAGTTTCTACAGAAAGAGTGTTTCAGAACGGCTCAATCAAAAGTAAGGTTCAACTCTGTTAGTTGAATGCACAGAACAGAAAGAAGTTTCATACAATGCTTCTGTGTAGTTTATATTTGAACATATTCTCTTTTCCACTATTACCCACTTAGCGCTACGAATGTCCAGTTGCATTTTCTACAGACAGAGTGTTTCAAAACTGCTCAATCAAAAGTATGGTTTAACTGTGTTAGCTGTATGCTCAGATCAGAAAGAAGTTTCACAGAATGCTTCTGTGTAGGTTATATTTGAATATATTACTTTTTCCACTACAACGCTCTTAGCGCTCCAAATGTCCAGTTGCATTTTCAACAGAAAGAGTGTTCAGATCTGCTCAATCAAAAGTATGGTTTAAATCTGTTAGCTTAATGAACATATCAGAAATAAGTTTCACACAATGCTTCTGTGTAGTTTTTATTTGAAGATATTATTTTTCCCAATATAGGCCTCTTAGCGCTCAGAATGTCCAATTGCAGTTTCTACAGAAAGAGTGTTTCAGAAAGGCTCAATCAAATGTAAGGTTCAACTCTGTTAGTTGAATGCACAGAACAGCAAGAAGTTTCATACAATGCTTCTGTGTAGTTTATATTTGAACATATTATTTTTCCACTATTACCCACTTAGCGCTACGAATGTCCAGTTGCATTTTCTACAGACAGAGTGTTTCAAAACTGCTCAATCATAAGTATGGTTTAACTCTGTTAGCTGAATGCTCAGATCAGAAAGAAGTTTCACAGAATGCTTCTGTGTAGTTTATATTTGAATATATTCCTTTTTCCACTACTACGCTCTTAGCGCTCCAAATGTCCAGTTGCATTTTCAACAGAAAGAGTGTTCAGATCTGCTCAATCAAAAGTATGGTTTAACTCTGTTAGCTGAATGCACAGATCAGAAAGAAGTTTCACCGAATGATTCTGTGTAGTTTATATTTGAAGACATTCCTTTTTCTACTATTACCCTCTTAGCGCTCCGAATCTCCACTTGCATTTTCTACAAAAAGAGTGTTTCATAACTGCTCAATCAAAAATATGTTTTATCTCTGTTAACTGAATTTACAGATCAGAAATAAGTTTCACAGAATGCATCTGTGTAGTTTTTATTTGAAGATATTCTTTTTCCCAATGTAGGCCTCTTAGCGCTTAGCATGTCCAATTGCAGTTTCTACAGAAAGAGTGTTTCAGAACGGCTCAATCAAAAGTAAGGTTCCACTCTGTTAGTTGAATGCACAGAACAGAAAGAATTTTCACAGAATGCTACTGTGTAGTTTATATTTGAATATATTCCTTTTTCCACTATTACCCTCTTAGCGCTCCGAATGTCCACTTGCATTTTCTACAGAAAGAGTGTTCAGAACTGCGCAATCAAAAGTATGGTTTAACTCTGTTAGCTTAATGAACATATCAGAAATAAGTTTCACACAATGCTTCTGTGTAGTTTTTATTTGAAGATATTTTTTTTCCCAATATAGGCCTCTTAGCGCTCAGAATGTCCAATTGCAGTTTCTACAGAAAGAGTGTTTCAGAAAGGCTCAATCAAAAGTAAGGTTCAACTCTGTTAGTTGAATGCACAGAACAGAAAGAAGTTTCATACAATGCTTCTGTGTAGTTTATATTTGAACATATTCTTTTTTCCACTATTACCCACTTAGCGCTACGAATGTCCAGTTGCATTTTCTACAGACAGAGTGTTTCAAAACTGCTCAATCAAAAGTATGGTTTAACTCTGTTAGCTGAATGCTCAGATCAGAAAGCAGTTTCACAGAATGCTTCTGTGTAGTTTATATTTGAATATATTCCTTTTTCCACTACTACGCTCTTAGCGCTCCAAATGTCCAGTTGCATTTTCAACAGAAAGAGTGTTCAGATCTGCTCAATCAAAAGTATGGTTTAACTCTGTTAGCTGAATGCACAGATCAGAAAGAAGTTTCACCGAATGATTCTGTGTAGTTTATATTTGAAGACATTCCTTTTTCAACTATTACCCTCTTAGCGCTCCGAATCTCCACTTGCATTTTCTACAAAAAGAGTGTTTCATAACTGCTCAATCAAAAATATGTTTTATCTCTGTTAACTGAATTTACAGATCAGAAATAAGTTTCACAGAATGCATCTGTGTAGTTTTTATTTGAAGATATTCTTTTTCCCAATGTAGGCCTCTTAGCGCTTAGCATGTCCAATTGCAGTTTCTACAGAAAGAGTGTTTCAGAACGGCTCAATCAAAAGTAAGGTTCGACTCTGTTAGTTGAATGCACAGAACATAAAGAATTTTCACAGAATGCTACTGTGTAGTTTATATTTGAATATATTCCTTTTTCCACTATTACCCTCTTAGTGCTCCGAATGTCCACTTGCATTTTCTACAGAAAGAGTGTTCAGAACTGCGCAATCAAAAGTATGGTTTAACTCTGTTAGCTTAATGAACATATCAGAAATAAGTTTCACACAATGCTTCAGTGTAGTTTTTATTTGAAGATATTATTTTTCCCAATATAGGCCTCTTAGCGCTCAGAATGTCCAATTGCAGTTTCTACAGAAAGAGTGTTTCAGAAAGGCTCAATCAAATGTAAGGTTCAACTCTGTTAGTTGAATGCACAGAACAGATAGAAGTTTCATACAATGCTTCTGTGTAGTTTATATTTGAACATATTATTTTTTCCACTATTACCCTCTTAGCGCTACGAATGTCCAGTTGCATTTTCTACAGACAGAGTGTTTCAAAACTGCTCAATCAAAAGTATTGTTTAACTCTGTTAGCTGAATACTCAGATCAGAAAGAAGTTTCACAGAATGCTTCTGTGTAATTTATATTTGAATATATTCCTTTTTCCACTACTACTCTCTTAGCGCTCCAAATGTCCAGTTGTATTTTCTACAGAAAGAGTGTTCAGATCTGCTCAATCAAAAGTATGGTTTAACTCTGTTAGCTGAATGCAAAGGTCAGAAAGAAGTTTCACAGAATGATTCTGTGTAGTTTATATTTGGAGACATTCCTTTTTCCACTATTACCCTCTTAGCGCACCGAATCTCCACTTGCGTTTTCTACAGAAAGAGTGTTTCAGAACGGCTCAATCAAAACTAAGGTTCAACTCTTTTAGTTGAACAAACAGAACAGAAAGAAGTTTCACACAATTCTTCTGTGTAGTTTTTATTTGTAGACATTCTTTTTCCCAATATAGGCCTCTTAGCGCTCAGAATGTCCAATTGCAGTTTCTACAGAAAGAGTGTTTCAGAACGGCTCAATCAAAAGTAAGGTTCAACTCTGTTAGTTGAATGCACAGAACAGAAAGAAGTTTCATACAATGCTTCTGTGTAGTTTATATTTGAACATATTCTTTTTTCCACTATTACCCACTTAGCGCTACGAATGTCCAGTTGCATTTACTACAGACAGAGTGTTTCAAAACTGCTCAATCAAAAGTATGGTTTAACTCTGTTAGCTGAATGCTCAGATCAGAAAGAAGTTTCACAGAATGCTTCTGTGTAGTTTATATTTGAATATATTCCTTTTTCCACTACTACGCTCTTAGCGCTCCAAATGTCCAGTTGCATTTTCAACAGAAAGAGTGTTCAGATCTGCTCAATCAAAAGTATGGTTTAACTCTGTTAGCTGAATGCACAGATCAGAAAGAAGTTTCACCGAATGATTCTGTGTAGTTTATATTTGAAGACATTCCTTTTTCCACTATTACCCTCTTAGCGCTCCGAATCTCCACTTGCATTTTCTACAAAAAGAGTGTTTCATAACTGCTCAATCAAAAATATGTTTTATCTCTCTTAACTGAATTTACAGATCAGAAATAAGTTTCACAGAATGCATCTGTGTAGTTTTTATTTGAAGATATTCTTTTTCCCAATGTAGGCCTCTTAGCGCTTAGCATGTCCAATTGCAGTTTCTACAGAAAGAGTGTTTCAGAACGGCTCAATCAAAAGTAAGGTTCAACTCTGTTAGTTGAATGCACAGAACAGAAAGAATTTTCACAGAATGCTACTGTGTAGTTTATATTTGAATATATTCCTTTTTCCACTATTACCCTCTTAGCGCTCCGAATGTCCACTTGCATTTTCTACAGAAAGAGTGTTCAGAACTGCGCAATCAAAAGTATGGTTTAACTCTGTTAGCTTAATGAACATATCAGAAATAAGTTTCACACAATGCTTCTGTGTAGTTTTTATTTGAAGATATTTTTTTTCCCATTATAGGCCTCTTAGCGCTCAGAATGTCCAATTGCAGTTTCTACAGAAAGAGTGTTTCAGAAAGGCTCAATCAAAAGTAAGGTTCAACTCTGTTAGTTGAATGCACAGAACAGAAAGAAGTTTCATACAATGCTTCTGTGTAGTTTATATTTGAACATATTCTTTTTTCCACTATTACCCACTTAGCGCTACGAATGTCCAGTTGCATTTTCTACAGACAGAGTGTTTCAAAACTGCTCAATCAAAAGTATGGTTTAACTCTGTTAGCTGAATGCTCAGATCAGAAAGAAGTTTCACAGAATGCTTCTGTGTAGTTTATATTTGAATATATTCCTTTTTCCACTACTAGGCTCTTAGCGCTCCAAATGTCCAGTTGCATTTTCTACAGAAAGAGTGTTCAGATCTGCTCAATCAAAAGTATGGTTTAACTCTGTTAGCTGAATGCACAGATCAGAAAGAAGTTTCACAGAATGATTCTGTGTAGTTTATATTTGGAGACATTCCTTTTTCCACTATTACCCTCTTAGCGCTCCGCATCTCCACTTGAATTTTCTACAGAAAGTGTGTTTCAGAACGGCTCAATCAAAACTAAGGTTCAACTCTTTTAGTTGAACAAACAGAACAGAAAGAAGTTTCACACAATTCTTCTGTGTAGTTTTTATTTGTAGACATTCTTTTTCCCAATATAGGCCTCTTAGCGCTCAGAATGTCCAATTGCAGTTTCTACAGAAAGAGAGTTTCAGAACGGCTAAATCAAAAGTAAGGTTCAACTCTGTTAGTTGCATGCACAGAACAGAAAGAAGTTTCATACAATGCTTCTGTGTAGTTTATATTTGAACATATTCTTTTTTCCACTATTACCCACTTAGCGCTACGAATGTCCAGTTGCATTTTCTACAGACAGAGTGTTTCAAAACTGCTCAAACAAAAGTATGGTTTAACTCTGTTAGCTGAATGCTCAGATCAGAAAGCAGTTTCACAGAATGCTTCTGTGTAGTTTATATTTGAATATATTCCTTTTTCCACTACTACGCTCTTAGCGCTCCAAATGTCCAGTTGCATTTTCAACAGAAAGAGTGTTCAGATCTGCTCAATCAAAAGTATGGTTTAACTCTGTTAGCTGAATGCACAGATCAGAAAGAAGTTTCACCGAATGATTCTGTGTAGTTTATATTTGAAGACATTCCTTTTTCCACTATTACCCTCTTAGCGCTCCGAATCTCCACTTGCATTTTCTACAAAAAGAGTGTTTCATAACTGCTCAATCAAAAATATGTTTTATCTCTGTTAACTGAATTTACAGATCAGAAATAAGTTTCACAGAATGCATCTGTGTAGTTTTTATTTGAAGATATTCTTTTTCCCAATGTAGGCCTCTTAGCGCTTAGCATGTCCAATTGCAGTTTCTACAGAAAGAGTGTTTCAGAACGGCTCAATCAAAAGTAAGGTTCGACTCTGTTAGTTGAATGCACAGAACATAAAGAATTTTCACAGAATGCTACTGTGTAGTTTATATTTGAATATATTCCTTTTTCCACTATTACCCTCTTAGTACTCCGAATGTCCACTTGCATTTTCTACAGAAAGAGTGTTCAGAACTGCGCAATCAAAAGTATGGTTTAACTCTGTTCGCTTAATGAACATATCAGAAATAAGTTTCACACAATGCTTCAGTGTAGTTTTTATTTGAAGATATTATTTTTCCCAATATAGGCCTCTTAGCGCTCAGAATGTCCAATTGCAGTTTCTACAGAAAGAGTGTTTCAGAAAGGCTCAATCAAATGTAAGGTTCAACTCTGTTAGTTGAATGCACAGAACAGAAAGAAGTTTCATACAATGCTTCTGTGTAGTTTATATTTGAACATATTATTTTTTCCACTATTACCCACTTAGCGCTACGAATGTCCAGTTTCATTTTCTACAGAGTGTTTCAAAACTGCTCAAACAAAAGTACTGTTTAACTCTGTTAGCTGAATACTCAGATCAGAAAGAAGTTTCACAGAATGCTTCTGTGTAGTTTATATTTGAATATATTCCTTTTTCCACTACTACTCTCTTAGCGCTCCAAATGTCCAGTTGTATTTTCTAAAGAAAGAGTGTTCAGATCTGCTCAATCAAAAGTATGGTTTAACTCTGTTAGCTGAATGCAAAGGTCAGAAAGAAGTTTCACAGAATGATTCTGTGTAGTTTATATTTGGAGACATTCCTTTTTCCACTATTACCCCCTTAGCGCTCCGAATCTCCACTTGCATTTTCTACAGAAAGAGTGTTTCAGAACGGCTCAATCAAAACTAAGGTTCAACTCTTTTAGTTGAACAAACAGAACAGAAAGAAGTTTCACACAATTCTTCTGTGTAGTTTTTATTTGTAGACATTCTTTTTCCCAATATAGGCCTCTTAGCGCTCAGAATGTCCAATTGCAGTTTCTACAGAAAGAGTGTTTCAGAACGGCTCAATCAAAAGTAAGGTTCAACTCTGTTAGTTGAATGCACAGAACAGAAAGAAGTTTCATACAATGCTTCTGTGTAGTTTATATTTGAACATATTCTTTTTTCCACTATTACCCACTTAGCGCTACGAATGTCCAGTTGCATTTTCTACAGACAGAGTGTTTCAAAACTGCTCAATCAAAAGTATGGTTTAACTCTGTTAGCTGAATGCTCAGATCAGAAAGAAGTTTCACAGAATGCTTCTGTGTAGTTTATATTTGAATATATTCCTTTTTCCACTACTACGCTCTTAGCGCTCCAAATGTCCAGTTGCATTTTCAACAGAAAGAGTGTTCAGATCTGCTCAATCAAAAGTATGGTTTAACTCTGTTAGCTGAATGCACAGATCAGAAAGAAGTTTCACCGAATGAATCTGTGTAGTTTATATTTGAAGACATTCCTTTTTCCACTATTACCCTCTTAGCGCTCCGAATCTCCACTTGCATTTTCTACAAAAAGAGTGTTTCATAACTGCTCAATCAAAAATATGTTTTATCTCTCTTAACTGAATTTACAGATCAGAAATAAGTTTCACAGAATGCATCTGTGTAGTTTTTATTTGAAGATATTCTTTTTCCCAATGTAGGCCTCTTAGCGCTTAGAATGTCCAATTGCAGTTTCTACAGAAAGAGTGTTTCAGAACGGCTCAATCAAAAGTAAGGTTCAACTCTGTTAGTTGAATGCACAGAACAGAAAGAATTTTCACAGAATGCTACTGTGTAGTTTATATTTGAATATATTCCTTTTTCCACTATTACCCTCTTAGCGCTCCGAATGTCCACTTGCATTTTCTACAGAAAGAGTGTTCAGAACTGCGCAATCAAAAGTATGGTTTAACTCTGTTAGCTTAATGAACATATCAGAAATAAGTTTCACACAATGCTTCTGTGTAGTTTTTATTTGAAGATATTATTTTTCCCATTATAGGCCTCTTAGCGCTCAGAATGTCCAATTGCAGTTTCTACAGAAAGAGAGTTTCAGAAAGGCTCAATCAAAAGTAAGGTTCAACTCTGTTAGTTGAATGCACAGAACAGAAAGAAGTTTCATACAATGCTTCTGTGTAGTTTATATTTGAACATATTCTTTTTTCCACTATTACCCACTTAGCGCTACGAATGTCCAGTTGCATTTTCTACAGACAGAGTGTTTCAAAACTGCTCAATCAAAAGTATGGTTTAACTCTGTTAGCTGAATGCTCAGATCAGAAAGAAGTTTCACAGAATGCTTCTGTGTAGTTTATATTTGAATATATTCCTTTTTCCACTACTACGCTCTTAGCGCTCCAAATGTCCAGTTGCATTTTCTACAGAAAGAGTGTTCAGATCTGCTCAATCAAAAGTATGGTTTAACTCTGTTAGCTGAATGCACAGATCAGAAAGAAGTTTCACAGAATGATTCTGTGTAGTTTATATTTGGAGACATTCCTTTTTCCACTATTACCCTCTTAGCGCTCCGAATCTCCACTTGCATTTTCTACAGAAAGTGTGTTTCAGAACGGCTCAATCAAAACTAAGGTTCAACTCTTTTAGTTGAACAAACAGAACAGACAGAAGTTTCACACAATTCTTCTGTGTAGTTTTTATTTGTAGACATTCTTTTTCCCAATATAGGCCTCTTAGCGCTCAGAATGTCCAATTGCAGTTTCTACAGAAAGAGTGTTTCAGAACGGCTCAATCAAAAGTAAGGTTCAACTCTGTTAGTTGAATGCACAGAACAGAAAGAAGTTTCATACAATGCTTCTGTGTAGTTTATATTTGAACATATTCTTTTTTCCACTATTACCCACTTAGCGCTACGAATGTCCAGTTGCATTTTCTACAGACAGAGTGTTTCAAAACTGCTCAATCAAAAGTATTGTTTAACTCTGTTAGCTGAATGCTCAGATCAGAAAGAAGTTTCACAGAATGCTTCTGTGTAGTTTATATTTGAATATATTCCTTTTTCCACTACTACTCTCTTAGCGCTCCAAATGTCCAGTTGTATTTTCTACAGAAAGAGTGTTCAGATCTGCTCAATCAAAAGTATGGTTTAACTCTGTTAGCTGAATGCAAAGGTCAGAAAGAAGTTTCACAGAATGATTCTGTGTAGTTTATATTTGGAGACATTCCTTTTTCCACTATTACCCTCTTAGCGCTCCGAATCTCCACTTGCATTTTCTACAGAAAGAGTGTTTCAGAACGGCTCAATCAAAACTAAGGTTCAACTCTTTTAGTTGAACAAACAGAACAGAAAGAAGTTTCACACAATTCTTCTGTGTAGTTTTTATTTGTAGACATTCTTTTTCCCAATATAGGCCTCTTAGCGCTCAGAATGTCCAATTGCAGTTTCTACAGAAAGAGTGTTTCAGAACGGCTCAATCAAAAGTAAGGTTCAACTCTGTTAGTTGAATGCAAAGAACAGAAAGAAGTTTCATACAATGCTTCTGTGTAGTTTATATTTGAACATATTCTTTTTTCCACTATTACCCACTTAGCGCTACGAATGTCCAGTTGCATTTTCTACAGACAGAGTGTTTCAAAACTGCTCAATCAAAATTATGGTTTAACTCTGTTAGCTGAATGCTCAGATCAGAAAGCAGTTTCACAGAATGCTTCTGTGTAGTTTATATTTGAATATATTTCTTTTTCCACTACTACGCTCTTAGCGCTCCAAATGTCCAGTTGCATTTTCAACAGAAAGAGTGTTCAGATCTGCTCAATCAAAAGTATGGTTTAACTCTGTTAGCTGAATGCACAGATCAGAAAGAAGTTTCACCGAATGATTCTGTGTAGTTTATATTTGAAGACATTCCTTTTTCCACTATTACCCTCTTAGCGCTCCGAATCTCCACTTGCATTTTCTACAAAAAGAGTGTTTCATAACTGCTCAATCAAAAATATGTTTTATCTCTGTTAACTGAATTTACAGATCAGAAATAAGTTTCACAGAATGCATCTGTGTAGTTTTTATTTGAAGATATTCTTTTTCCCAATGTAGGCCTCTTAGCGCTTAGCATGTCCAATTGCAGTTTCTACAGAAAGAGTGTTTCAGAACGGCTCAATCAAAAGTAAGGTTCGACTCTGTTAGTTGAATGCACAGAACATAAAGAATTTTCACAGAATGCTACTGTGTAGTTTATATTTGAATATATTCCTTTTTCCACTATTACCCTCTTAGTGCTCCGAATGTCCACTTGCATTTTCTACAGAAAGAGTGTTCAGAACTGCGCAATCAAAAGTATGGTTTAACTCTGTTAGCTTAATGAACATATCAGAAATAAGTTTCACACAATGCTTCAGTGTAGTTTTTATTTGAAGATATTATTTTTCCCAATATAGGCCTCTTAGCGCTCAGAATGTCCAATTGCAGTTTCTACAGAAAGAGTGTTTCAGAAAGGCTCAATCAAATGTAAGGTTCAACTCTGTTAGTTGAATGCACAGAACAGAAAGAAGTTTCATACAATGCTTCTGTGTAGTTTATATTTGAACATATTATTTTTTCCACTATTACCCACTTAGCGCTACGAATGTCCAGTTTCATTTTCTACAGACAGAGTGTTTCAAAACTGCTCAATCAAAAGTATTGTTTAACTCTGTTAGCTGAATACTCAGATCAGAAAGAAGTTTCACAGAATGCTTCTGTGTAGTTTATATTTGAATATATTCCTTTTTCCACTACTACTCTCATAGCGCTCCAAATGTCCAGTTGTATTTTCTACAGAAAGAGTGTTCAGATCTGCTCAATTAAAAGTATGGTTTAAATCTGTTAGCTGAATGCAAAGGTCAGAAAGAAGTTTCACAGAATGATTCTGTGTAGTTTATATTTGGAGACATTCCTTTTTCCACTATTACCCTCTTAGCGCTCCGAATCTCCACTTGCATTTTCTACAGAAAGAGTGTTTCAGAACGGCTCAATCAAAACTAAGGTTCAACTCTTTTAGTTGAACAAACAGAACAGAAAGAAGTTTCACACAATTCTTCTGTGTAGTTTTTATTTGTAGACATTCTTTTTCCCAATATAGGCCTCTTAGCGCTCAGAATGTCCAATTGCAGTTTCTACAGAAAGAGTGTTTCAGAACGGCTCAATCAAAAGTAAGGTTCAACTCTGTTAGTTGAATGCACAGAACAGAAAGAAGTTTCATACAATGCTTCTGTGTAGTTTATATTTGAACATATTCTTTTTTCCACTATTACCCACTTAGCGCTACGAATGTCCAGTTGCATTTTCTACAGACAGAGTGTTTCAAAACTGCTCAATCAAAAGTATGGTTTAACTCTGTTAGCTGAATGCTCAGATCAGAAAGCAGTTTCACAGAATGCTTCTGTGTAGTTTATATTTGAATATATTCTTTTTCCACTACTACGCTCTTAGCGCTCCAAATGTCCAGTTGCATTTTCAACAGAAAGAGTGTTCAGATCTGCTCAATCAAAAGTATGGTTTAACTCTGTTAGCTGAATGCACAGATCAGAAAGAAGTTTCACCGAATGATTCTGTGTAGTTTATATTTGAAGACATTCCTTTTTCCACTATTAACCTCTTAGCGCTCCGAATCTCCACTTGCATTTTCTACAAAAAGAGTGTTTCATAACTGCTCAATCAAAAATATGTTTTATCTCTCCTAACTGAATTTACAGATCAGAAATAAGTTTCACAGAATGCATCTGTGTAGTTTTTATTTGAAGATATTCTTTTTCCCAATGTAGGCCTCTTAGCGCTTAGCATGTCCAATTGCAGTTTCTACAGAAAGAGTGTTTCAGAACGGCTCAATCAAAAGTAAGGTTCAACTCTGTTAGTTGAATGCACAGAACAGAAAGAATTTTCACAGAATGCTACTGTGTAGTTTATATTTGAATATATTCCTTTTTCCACTATTACCCTCTTAGCGCTCCGAATGTCCACTTGCATTTTCTACAGAAAGAGTGTTCAGAACTGCGCAATCAAAAGTATGGTTTAACTCTGTTAGCTTAATGAACGTATCAGAAATAAGTTTCACACAATGCTTCTGTGTAGTTTTTATTTGAAGATATTATTTTTCCCAATATAGGCCTCTTAGCGCTCAGAATGTCCAATTGCAGTTTCTACAGAAAGAGTGTTTCAGAAAGGCTCAATCAAATGTAAGGTTCAACTCTGTTAGTTGAATGCACAGAACAGCAAGAAGTTTCATACAATGCTTCTGTGTAGTTTATATTTGAACATATTATTTTTCCACTATTACCCACTTAGCGCTACGAATGTCCAGTTGCATTTTCTACAGACAGAGTGTTTCAAAACTGCTCAATCATAAGTATGGTTTAACTCTGTTAGCTGAATGCTCAGATCAGAAAGAAGTTTCACAGAATGCTTCTGTGTAGTTTATATTTGAATATATTCCTATTTCCACTACTACTCTCTTAGCGCTCCAAATGTCCAGTTGCATTTTCTACAGAAAGAGTGTTCAGATCTGCTCAATCAAAAGTATGGTTTAACTCTGTTAGCTGAATGCACAGATCAGAAAGTAGTTTCACAGAATGATTCTGTGTAGTTTATATTTGGAGACATTCCTTTTTCCACTAATACTCTCTTAGCGCTCCGAATCTCCACTTGCATTTTCTACAGAAAGAGTGTTTCAGAACGGCTCAATCAAAATTAAGGTTCAACTCTTTTAGTTGAACAAACAGAACAGAAAGAAGTTTCACACAATTCTTCTGTGTAGTTTTTATTTGTAGACATTCTTTTTCCCAATATAGGCCTCTTAGCGATCAGAATGTCCAATTGCAGTTTCAACAGAAAGAGTGTTTCAGAACGGCTCAATCAAAAGTAAGGTTCAACTCTGTTAGTTGAATGCACAGAAGAGAAAGAAGTTTCATACAATGCTTCTGTGTAGTTTATATTTGAACATATTCTCTTTTCCACTATTACCCACTTAGCGCTACGAATGTCCAGTTGCATTTTCTACAGACAGAGTGTTTCAAATCTGCTCAATCAAAAGTATGGTTTAACTGTGTTAGCTGTATGCTCAGATCAGAAAGAAGTTTCACAGAATGCTTCTGTGTAGGTTATATTTGAATATATTCCTTTTTCCACTACTACGCTCTTAGCGCTCCAAATGTCCAGTTGCATTTTCAACAGAAAGAGTGTTCAGATCTGCTCAATCAAAGTATGGTTTAACTCTGTTAGCTTAATGAACATATCAGAAATAAGTTTCACACAATGCTTCTGTGTAGTTTTTATTTGAAGATATTATTTTTCCCAATATAGGCCTCTTAGCGCTCAGAATGTCCAATTGCAGTTTCTACAGAAAGAGTGTTTCTGAAAGGCTCAATCAAATGTAATTTTCAACTCTGTTAGTTGAATGCACAGAACAGCAAGAAGTTTCATACAATGCTTCTGTGTAGTTTATATTTGAACATATTATTTTTCCACTATTACCCACTTAGCGCTACGAATGTCCAGTTGCATTTTCTACAGACAAAGTGTTTCAAAACTGCTCAATCATAAGTATGGTTTAACTCTGTTAGCTGAATGCTCAGATCAGAAAGAAGTTTCACAGAATGCTTCTGTGTAGTTTATATTTGAATATATTCCTTTTTCCACTACTACGCTCTTAGCGCTCCAAATGTCCAGTTGTATTTTCAACAGAAAGAGTGTTCAGATCTGCTCAATCAAAAGTATGGTTTAACTCTGTTAGCTGAATGCACAGATCAGAAAGAAGTTTCACCGAATGATTCTGTGTAGTTTATATTTGAAGACATTCCTTTTTCTACTATTACCCTCTTAGCGCTCCGAATCTCCACTTGCATTTTCTACAAAAAGAGTGTTTCATAACTGCTCAATCAAAAATATGTTTTATCTCTGTTAACTGAATTTACAGATCAGAAATAAGTTTCACAGAATGCATCTGTGTAGTTTTTATTTGAAGATATTCTTTTTCCCAATGTAGGCCTCTTAGCGCTTAGCATGTCCAATTGCAGTTTCTACAGAAAGAGTGTTTCAGAACGGCTCAATCAAAAGTAAGGTTCAACTCTGTTAGTTGAATGCACAGAACAGAAAGAATTTTCACAGAATGCTACTGTGTAGTTTATATTTGAATATATTCCTTTTTCCACTATTACCCTCTTAGCGCTCCGAATGTCCACTTGCATTTTCTACAGAAAGAGTGTTCAGAACTGCACAATCAAAAGTATGGTTTAACTCTGTTAGCTTAATGAACATATCAGAAATAAGTTTCACACAATGCTTCTGTGTAGTTTTTATTTGAAGATATTATTTTTCCCAATATAGGCCTCTTAGCGCTCAGAATGTCCAATTGCAGTTTCTACAGAAAGAGTGTTTCAGAAAGGCTCAATCAAAAGTAAGGTTCAACTCTGTTAGTTGAATGCACAGAACAGAAAGAAGTTTCATACAATGCTTCTGTGTAGTTTATATTTGAACATACTCTTTTTTCCACTATTACCCACTTAGCGCTACGAATGTCCACTTGCATTTTCTACAGACAGAGTGTTTCAAAACTGCTCAATCAAAAGTATGGTTTAACTCTGTTAGCTGAATGCTCAGATCAGAAAGAAGTTTCGCAGAATGCTTCGGTGTAGTTTATATTTGAATATATTCCTTTTTCCACTACTACACTCTTAGCGCTCCAAATGTCCAGTTGCATTTTCAACAGAAAGAGTGTTCAGATCTGCTCAATCAAAAGTATGGTTTAACTCTGTTAGCTGAATGCACAGATCAGAAAGAAGTTTCACCGAATGATTCTGTGTAGCTTATATTTGAAGACATTCCTTTTTCCACTATTACCCTCTTAGCGCTCCGAATCTCCACTTGCATTTTCTACAAAAGAGTGTTTCATAACTGCTCAATCAAAAATATGTTTTATCTCTCTTAACTGAATTTACAGATCAGAAATAAGTTTCACAGAATGCATCTGTGTAGTTTTTATTTGAAGATATTCTTTTTCCCAATGTAGGCCTCTTAGCGCTTAGCATGTCCAATTGCAGTTTCTACAGAAAGAGTGTTTCAGAACGGCTCAATCAAAAGTAAGGTTCAACTCTGTTAGTTGAATGCACAGAACAGAAAGAATTTTCACAGAATGCTACTGTGTAGTTTATATTTGAATATATTCCTTTTTCCACTATTACCCTCTTAGCGCTCCGAATGTCCACTTGCATTTTCTACATAAAGAGTGTTCAGAACTGCGCAATCAAAAGTATGGTTTAACTCTGTTAGCTTAATGAACATATCAGAAATAAGTTTCACAAAATGCTTCTGTTTAGTTTTTATTTGAAGATATTATTTTTCCCAATATAGGCCTCTTAGCGCTCAGAATGTCCAATTGCAGTTTCTACAGAAAGAGTGTTTCAGAAAGGCTCAGTCAAAAGTAAGGTTCAACTCTGTTAGTTGAATGCACAGAACAGAAAGAAGTTTCATACAATGCTTCTGTGTAGTTTATATTTGAACATATTCTTTTTTCCCCTATTACCCACTTAGCGCTACGAATGTCCAGTTGCATTTTCTACAGACAGAGTGTTTGAAAACTGCTCAATCAAAAGTATGGTTTAACTCTGTTACCTGAATGCTCAGATCAGAAAGAAGTTTCACAGAATGCTTCTGTGTAGTTTATATTTGAATATATTCCTTTTTCCACTACTATTCTCTTAGCGCTCCAAATGTCCACTTGCATTTTCTACAGAAAGAGTGTTCAGATCTGCTCAATCAAAAGTATGGTTTAACTCTGTTAGCTGAATGTACAGATCAGAAAGAAGTTTCACATAATGATTCTGTGTAGTTTATATTTGGAGACATTCCTTTTTCCACTATTACCTTCTTAGCGCTCCGAATCTCCAGTTGCATTTTCTACAGAAAGTGTGTTTCAGAACGGCTCAATCAAAACTAAGGTTCAACTCTTTTAGTTGAACAATCAGAACAGAAAGTAGTTTCACACAATTCTTCTGTGTAGTTTTTATTTGTAGACATTCTTTTTCCCAATATAGGCCTGTTAGCGCTCAGAATGTCCAATTGCAGTTTCTACAGAAAGAGTGTTTCAGAACGGCTCAATCAAAAGAAAGGTTCAACTCTGTTAGTTGAATGCACAGAAGAGAAAGAAGTTTCATACAATGCTTCTGTGTAGTTTATATTTGAACATATTCTCTTTTCCACTATTACCCACTTAGCGCTACGAATGTCCAGTTGCATTTTCTACAGACAGAGTGTTTCAAAACTGCTCAATCAAAAGTATGGTTTAACTGTGTTAGCTGTATGCTCAGATCAGAAAGAAGTTTCACAGAATGCTTCTGTGTAGTTTATATTTGAATATATTCCTTTTTCCACTACTACGCTCTTAGCGCTCCAAATGTCCAGTTGCATTTTCAACAGAAAGAGTGTTCAGATCTGCTCAATCAAAAGTATGGTTTAACTCTGTTAGCTGAATGCACAGATCAGAAAGAAGTTTCACCGAATGATTCTGTGTAGTTTATATTTGAAGACATTCCTTTTTCTACTATTACCCTCTTAGCGCTCCGAATCTCCACTTGCATTTTCTACAAAAAGAGTGTTTCATAACTGCTCAATCAAAAATATGTTTTATCTCTGTTAACTGAATTTACAGATCAGAAATAAGTTTCACAGAATGCATCTGTGTAGTTTTTATTTGAAGATATTCTTTTTCCCAATGTAGGCCTCTTAGCGCTTAGCATGTCCAATTGCAGTTTCTACAGAAAGAGTGTTTCAGAACGGCTCAATCAAAAGTAAGGTTCAACTCTGTTAGTTGAATGCACAGAACAGAAAGAATTTTCACAGAATGCTACTGTGTAGTTTATATTTGAATATATTCCTTTTTCCACTATTACCCTCTTAGCGCTCCGAATGTCCACTTGGATTTTCTACAGAAAGAGTGTTCAGAACTGCGAAATCAAAAGTATGGTTTAATTCTGTTAGCTTAATGAACATATCAGAAATAAGTTTCACACAATGCTTCTGTGTAGTTTTTATTTGAAGATATTATATTTCCCAATATAGGCCTCTTAGCGCTCAGAATGTCCAATTGCAGTTTCTACAGAAAGAGTGTTTCAGAAAGGCTCAATCAAAAGTAAGGTTCAACTCTGTTAGTTGAATGCACAGAACAGAAAGAAGTTTCATACAATGCTTCTGTGTAGTTTATATTTGAACATATTCTTTTTTCCACTATTACCCACTTAGCGCTACGAATGTCCAGTTGCATTTTCTACAGACAGAGTGTTTCAAAACTGCTCAATCAAAGTATGGTTTAACTCTGTTAGCTGAATGCTCAGATCAGAAAGAAGTTTCACAGAATGCTTCTGTGTAGTTTATATTTGAATATATTCCTTTTTCCACTACTACACTCTTAGCGCTCCAAATGTCCAGTTGCATTTTCAACAGAAAGAGTGTTCAGATCTGCTCAATCAAAAGTATGGTTTAACTCTGTTAGCTGAATGCACAGATCAGAAAGAAGTTTCACCGAATTATTCTGTGTAGTTTATATTTGAAGACATTCCTTTTTCCACTATTACCCTCTTAGCGCTCCGAATCCCCACTTGCATTTTCTACAAAAGAGTGTTTCATAACTGCTCAATCAAAAATATGTTTTATCTCTCTTAACTGAATTTACAGATCAGAAATAAGTTTCACAGAATGCATCTGTGTAGTTTTTATTTGAAGATATTCTTTTTCCCAATGTAGGCCTCTTAGCGCTTAGCATGTCCAATTGCAGTTTCTACAGAAAGAGTGTTTCAGAACGGCTCAATCAAAAGTGAGGTTCAACTCTGTTAGTTGAATGCACAGAACAGAAAGAATTTTCACAGAATGCTACTGTGTAGTTTATATTTGAATATATTCCTTTTTCCACTATTACCCTCTTAGCGCTCCGAATGTCCACTTGCATTTTCTACAGAAAGAGTGTTCAGAACTGCGCAATCAAAAGTATGGTTTAACTCTGTTAGCTTAATGAACATATCAGAAATAAGTTTCACAAAATGCTTCGGTTTAGTTTTTATTTGAAGATATTATTTTTCCCAATATAGGCCTCTTAGCGCTCAGAATGTCCAATTGCAGTTTCTACAGAAAGAGTGTTTCAGAAAGGCTCAATCAAAAGTAAGGTTCAACTCTGTTAGTTGAATGCACAGAACAGAAAGATGTTTCATACAATGCTTCTGTGTAGTTTATATTTGAACATATTCTTTTTTCCACTATTACCCACTTAGCGCTACGAATGTCCAGTTGCATTTTCTACAGACAGAGTGTTTCAAAACTGCTCAATCAAAAGTATGGTTTAACTCTGTTAGCTGAATGCTCAGATCAGAAAGAAGTTTCACAGAATGCTTCTGTGTAGTTTATATTTGAATATATTCCTTTTTCCACTACTACTCTCTTAGCGCTCCAAATGTCCAGTTGCATTTTCTACAGAAAGAGTGTTCAGATCTGCTCAACCAAAAGTATGGTTTAACTCTGTTAGCTGAATGCACAGATCAGAAAGAAGTTTCACAGAATGATTCTGTGTAGTTTATATTTGTAGACATTCCTTTTTCCACTATTACCCTCTTAGCGCTCCGAATCTCCACTTGCATTTTCTACAGAAAGAGTGTTTCAGAACGGCTCAATCAAAACTAAGGTTCAACTCTTTTAGTTGAACAAACAGAACAGAAAGAAGTTTCACACAATTCTTCTGTGTAGTTTTTATTTGTAGATATTCTTTTTCCCAATATAGGCCTCTTAGCGCTCAGAATGTCCAATTGCAGTTTCTACAGAAAGAGTGTTTCAGAACGGCTCAATCAAAAGTAAGGTTCAACTCTGTTAGTTGAATGCACAGAACAGAAAAAAGTTTCATACAATGCTTCTGTGTAGTTTATATTTGAACATATTCTTTTTTCCACTATTACCCACTTAGCGCTACGAATGTCCAGTTGCATTTTCTACAGACAGAGTGTTTCAAAACTGCTCAATCAAAAGTATGGTTTAACTCTGTTAGCTGAATGCTCAGATCAGAAAGAAGTTTCACAGAATGCTTCTGTGTAGTTTATATTTGAATATATTCCTTTTTCCACTACTACGCTGTTAGCGCTCCAAATGTCCAGTTGCATTTTCTACAGAAAGAGTGTTCAGATCTTCTCAATCAAAAGTATGGTTTAACTCTGTTAGCTGAATGCACAGATCAGAAAGAAGTTTCACCGAATGATTCTGTGTAGTTTATATTTGAAGACATTCCTTTTTCCACTGTTACCCTCTTAGCGCTCCGAATCTCCACTTGCATTTTCTACAAAAAGAGTGTTTCATAACTGCTCAATCAAAAATATGTTTTATATCTGTTAACTGAATTTACAGATCAGAAATATGTTTCACAGAATGCATCTGTGTAGTTTTTATTTGAAGATATTCTTTTTCCCAATGTAGGCCTCTTAGCGCTTAGCATGTCCAATTGCAGTTTCTACAGAAAGAGTGTTTCAGAACGGCTCAATCAAAAGTAAGGTTCAAATCTGTTAGTTGAATGCACAGAACAGAAAGAATTTTCACAGAATGCTACTGTGTAGTTTATATTTGAATATATTCCTTTTTCCACTATTACCCTCTTAGCGCTCCGAATGTCCACTTGCATTTTCTACAGAAAGAGTGTTCAGAACTGCGCAATCAAAAGTATGGTTTAACTCTGTTAGCTTAATGAACATATCAGAAATAAGTTTCACACAATGCTTCTGTGTAGTTTTTATTTGAAGATATCATTTTTCCCAATAGAGGCCTCTTAGCGCTCAGAATGTCCAATTGCAGTTTCTACAGAAAGAGTGTTTCAGAAAGGCTCAGTCAAAATTAAGGTTCAACTCTGTTAGTTGAATGCACAGAACAGAAAGAAGTTTCATACAATGCTTCTGTGTAGTTTATATTTGAACATATTCTTTTTTCCCCTATTACCCACTTAGCGCTACGAATGTCCAGTTGAATTTTCTACAGACAGAGTGTTTCAAAACTGCTCAATCAAAAGTATGGTTTAACTCTGTTAGCTGAATGCTCAGATCAGAAAGAAGTTTCACAGAATGCTTCTGTGTAGTTTATATTTGAATATATTCCTTTTTCCACTGCTACTCTCTTAGCGCTCCAAATGTCCAGTTGCATTTTCTACAGAAAGAGTGTTCAGATCTGCTCAATCAAAAGTATGGTTTAACTCTGTTAGCTGAATGCACAGATCAGAAAGAAGTTTCACAGAATGATTCTGTGTAGTTTATATTTGGAGACATTCCTTTTTCCACTATTACCTTCTTAGCGCTCCGAATCTCCACTTGCATTTTCTACAGAAAGACTGTTTCAGAACGGCTCAATCAAAACTAAGGTTCAACTCTTTTAGTTGAACAATCAGAACAGAAAGTAGTTTCACACAATTCTTCTGTGTAGTTTTTATTTGTAGACATTCTTTTTCCCAATATAGGCCTCTTAGCGCTCAGAATGTCTAATTGCAGTATCTACAGAAAGAGTGTTTCAGAACGGCTCAATCAAAAGTAAGGTTGAACTCTGTTAGTTGAATGCACAGAACAGAAAGAAGTTTCATACAATGCTTCTGTGTAGTTTATATTTGAACATATTCTTTTTTCCACTATTACCCACTTAGCGCTACGAATGTCCAGTTGCATTTTCTACAGACAGAGTGTTTCAAAACTGCTCAATCAAAAGTATGGTTTAACTCTGTTAGCTGAATGCTCAGATCAGAAAGAAGTTTCACAGAATGGTTCTGTGTAGTTTATATTTGAATATATTCCTTTTTCCACTACTACGCTCTTAGCGCTCCAAATGTCCAGTTGCATTTTCAACAGAAAGAGTGTTCAGATCTGCTCAATCAAAAGTATGGTTTAACTCTGTTAGCTGAATGCACAGATCAGAAAGAAGTTTCACCGAATGATTCTGTGTAGTTTATATTTGAAGACATTCCTTTTTCCACGATTACCCTCTTAGCGCTCCGAATCTCCACTTGCATTTTCTACAAAAAGAGTGTTTCATAACTGCTCAATCAAAAATATGTTTTATCTCTGTTAACTGAATTTACAGATCAGAAATAAGTTTCACAGAATGCATCTGTGTAGTTTTTATTTGAAGATATTCTTTTTCCCAATGTAGGCCTCTTAGCGCTTAGCATGTCCAATTGCAGTTTCTACAGAAAGAGTGTTTCAGAACGGCTCAATCAAAAGTAAGGTTCAACTCTGTTAGTTGAATGCACAGAACAGAAAGAATTTTCACAGAACGCTACTGTGTAGTTTATATTTGAATATATTCCTTTTTCCGCTATTACCCTCTTAGCGCTCCGAATGTCCACTTGCATTTTCTACAGAAAGAGTGTTCAGAACTGCGCAATCAAAAGTATGGTTTAACTCTGTTAGCTTAATGAACATATCAGAAATAAGTTTCACACAATGCTTCTGTGTAGTTTTTATTTGAAGATATTATTTTTCCCAATATAGGCCTCTTAGCGCTCAGAATGTCCAATTGCACATTCTACAGAAAGAGTGTTTCAGAAAGGCTCAATCAAAAGTAAGGTTCAACTCTGTTAGTTGAATGCACAGAACAGAAAGAAGTTTCATACAATGCTTCTGTGTAGTTTATATTTGAACATATACTTTTTTCCACTATTACCCACTTAGCGCTACGAATGTCCAGTTGCATTTTCTACAGACAGAGTGTTTCAAAACTGCTCAATCAAAAGTATGGTTTAACTCTGTTAGCTGAATGCTCAGATCAGAAAGAAGTTTCACAGAATGCTTCTGTGTAGTTTATATTTGAATATATTCCTTTTTCCACTACTACGCTCTTAGCGCTCCAAATGTCCAGTTGCATTTTCAACAGAAAGAGTGTTCAGATCTGCTCAATAAAAAGTATGGTTTAACTCTGTTAGCTGAATGCACAGATCAGAAAGAAGTTTCACCGAATGATTCTGTGTAGTTTATATTTGAAGACATTCCTTTTTCCACTATTACCTTCTTAGCGCTCCGAATCTCCACTTGCGTTTTCTACAAAAAGAGTGTTTCA
Source organism: Symphalangus syndactylus (assembly GCF_028878055.3). Lineage (NCBI taxonomy): Eukaryota > Metazoa > Chordata > Mammalia > Primates > Hylobatidae > Symphalangus > Symphalangus syndactylus. Next base: position 1,898,898 of record NC_072439.2, read on the forward strand.
TAACTGCTCAATCAAAAATATGTTTTATCTCTGTTAACTGAATTTACAGATCAGAAATAAGTTTCACAGAATGCATCTGTGTAGTTTTTATTTGAAGATATTCTTTTTCCCAATGTAGGCCTCTTAGCGCTTAGCATGTCCAATTGCAGTTTCTACAGAAAGAGTGTTTCAGAACGGCTCAATCAAAAGTAAGGTTCAACTCTGTTAGTTGAATGCACAGAACAGAAAGAATTTTCACAGAATGCTACTGTGTAGTTTATATTTGAATATATTCCTTTTTCCACTATTACCCTCTTAGCGCTCCGAATGTCCACTTGGATTTTCTACAGAAAGAGTGTTCAGAACTGCGAAATCAAAAGTATGGTTTAATTCTGTTAGCTTAATGAACATATCAGAAATAAGTTTCACACAATGCTTCTGTGTAGTTTTTATTTGAAGATATTATATTTCCCAATATAGGCCTCTTAGCGCTCAGAATGTCCAATTGCAGTTTCTACAGAAAGAGTGTTTCAGAAAGGCTCAATCAAAAGTAAGCTTCAACTCTGTTAGTTGAATGCACAGAACAGAAAGAAGTTTCATACAATGCTTCTGTGTAGTTTATATTTGAACATATTCTTTTTTCCACTATTACCCACTTAGCGCTACGAATGTCCAGTTGCATTTTCTACAGACAGAGTGTTTCAAAACTGCTCAATCAAAGTATGGTTTAACTCTGTTAGCTGAATGCTCAGATCAGAAAGAAGTTTCACAGAATGCTTCTGTGTAGTTTATATTTGAATATATTCCTTTTTCCACTACTACACTCTTAGCGCTCCAAATGTCCAGTTGCATTTTCAACAGAAAGAGTGTTCAGATCTGCTCAATCAAAAGTATGGTTTAACTCTGTTAGCTGAATGCACAGATCAGAAAGAAGTTTCACCGAATTATTCTGTGTAGTTTATATTTGAAGACATTCCTTTTTCCACTATTACCCTCTTAGCGCTCCGAATCCCCACTTGCATTTTCTACAAAAGAGTGTTTCATAACTGCTCAATCAAAAATATGTTTTATCTCTCTTAACTGAATTTACAGATCAGAAATAAGTTTCACAGAATGCATCTGTGTAGTTTTTATTTGAAGATATTCTTTTTCCCAATGTAGGCCTCTTAGCGCTTAGCATGTCCAATTGCAGTTTCTACAGAAAGAGTGTTTCAGAACGGCTCAATCAAAAGTGAGGTTCAACTCTGTTAGTTGAATGCACAGAACAGAAAGAATTTTCACAGAATGCTACTGTGTAGTTTATATTTGAATATATTCCTTTTTCCACTATTACCCTCTTAGCGCTCCGAATGTCCACTTGCATTTTCTACAGAAAGAGTGTTCAGAACTGCGCAATCAAAAGTATGGTTTAACTCTGTTAGCTTAATGAACATATCAGAAATAAGTTTCACAAAATGCTTCGGTTTAGTTTTTATTTGAAGATATTATTTTTCCCAATATAGGCCTCTTAGCGCTCAGAATGTCCAATTGCAGTTTCTACAGAAAGAGTGTTTCAGAAAGGCTCAATCAAAAGTAAGGTTCAACTCTGTTAGTTGAATGCACAGAACAGAAAGAAGTTTCATACAATGCTTCTGTGTAGTTTATATTTGAACATATTCTTTTTTCCACTATTACCCACTTAGCGCTACGAATGTCCAGTTGCATTTTCTACAGACAGAGTGTTTCAAAACTGCTCAATCAAAAGTATGGTTTAACTCTGTTAGCTGAATGCTCAGATCAGAAAGAAGTTTCACAGAATGCTTCTGTGTAGTTTATATTTGAATATATTCCTTTTTCCACTACTACTCTCTTAGCGCTCCAAATGTCCAGTTGCATTTTCTACAGAAAGAGTGTTCAGATCTGCTCAACCAAAAGTATGGTTTAACTCTGTTAGCTGAATGCACAGATCAGAAAGAAGTTTCACAGAATGATTCTGTGTAGTTTATATTTGTAGACATTCCTTTTTCCACTATTACCCTCTTAGCGCTCCGAATCTCCACTTGCATTTTCTACAGAAAGAGTGTTTCAGAACGGCTCAATCAAAACTAAGGTTCAACTCTTTTAGTTGAACAAACAGAACTGAAAGAAGTTTCACCCAATTCTTCTGTGTAGTTTTTATTTGTAGATATTCTTTTTCCCAATATAGGCCTCTTAGCGCTCAGAATGTCCAATTGCAGTTTCTACAGAAAGAGTGTTTCAGAACGGCTAAATCAAAAGTAAGGTTCAACTCTGTTAGTTGAATGCACAGAACAGAAAAAAGTTTCATACAATGCTTCTGTGTAGTTTATATTTGAACATATTCTTTTTTCCACTATTACCCACTTAGCGCTACGAATGTCCAGTTGCATTTTCTACAGACAGAGTGTTTCAAAACTGCTCAATCAAAAGTATGGTTTAACTCTGTTAGCTGAATGCTCAGATCAGAAAGAAGTTTCACAGAATGCTTCTGTGTAGTTTATATTTGAATATATTCCTTTTTCCACTACTACGCTGTTAGCGCTCCAAATGTCCAGTTGCATTTTCTACAGAAAGAGTGTTCAGATCTTCTCAATCAAAAGTATGGTTTAACTCTGTTAGCTGAATGCACAGATCAGAAAGAAGTTTCACCGAATGATTCTGTGTAGTTTATATTTGAAGACATTCCTTTTTCCACTGTTACCCTCTTAGCGCTCCGAATCTCCACTTGCATTTTCTACAAAAAGAGTGTTTCATAACTGCTCAATCAAAAATATGTTTTATATCTGTTAACTGAATTTACAGATCAGAAATATGTTTCACAGAATGCATCTGTGTAGTTTTTATTTGAAGATATTCTTTTTCCCAATGTAGGCCTCTTAGCGCTTAGCATGTCCAATTGCAGTTTCTACAGAAAGAGTGTTTCAGAACGGCTCAATCAAAAGTAAGGTTCAAATCTGTTAGTTGAATGCACAGAACAGAAAGAATTTTCACAGAATGCTACTGTGTAGTTTATATTTGAATATATTCCTTTTTCCACTATTACCCTCTTAGCGCTCCGAATGTCCACTTGCATTTTCTACAGAAAGAGTGTTAAGAACTGCGCAATCAAAAGTATGGTTTAACTCTGTTAGCTTAATGAACATATCAGAAATAAGTTTCACACAATGCTTCTGTGTAGTTTTTATTTGAAGATATCATTTTTCCCAATAGAGGCCTCTTAGCGCTCAGAATGTCCAATTGCAGTTTCTACAGAAAGAATGTTTCAGAAAGGCTCAGTCAAAATTGAGGTTCAACTCTGTTAGTTGAATGCACAGAACAGAAAGAAGTTTCATACAATGCTTCTGTGTAGTTTATATTTGAACATATTCTTTTTTCCCCTATTACCCACTTAGCGCTACGAATGTCCAGTTGCATTTTCTACAGACAGAGTGTTTCAAAACTGCTCAATCAAAAGTATGGTTTAACTCTGTTAGCTGAATGCTCAGATCAGAAAGAAGTTTCACAGAATGCTTCTGTGTAGTTTATATTTGAATATATTCCTTTTTCCACTGCTACTCTCTTAGCGCTCCAAATGTCCAGTTGCATTTTCTACAGAAAGAGTGTTCAGATCTGCTCAATCAAAAGTATGGTTTAACTCTGTTAGCTGAATGCACAGATCAGAAAGAAGTTTCACAGAATGATTCTGTGTAGTTTATATTTGGAGACATTCCTTTTTCCACTATTACCTTCTTAGCGCTCCGAATCTCCACTTGCATTTTCTACAGAAAGACTGTTTCAGAACGGCTCAATCAAAACTAAGGTTCAACTCTTTTAGTTGAACAATCAGAACAGAAAGTAGTTTCACACAATTCTTCTGTGTAGTTTTTATTTGTAGACATTCTTTTTCCCAATATAGGCCTCTTAGCGCTCAGAATGTCTAATTGCAGTATCTACAGAAAGAGTGTTTCAGAACGGCTCAATCAAAAGTAAGGTTGAACTCTGTTAGTTGAATGCACAGAACAGAAAGAAGTTTCATACAATGCTTCTGTGTAGTTTATATTTGAACATATTCTTTTTTCCACTATTACCCACTTAGCGCTAGGAATGTCCAGTTGCATTTTCTACAGACAGAGTGTTTCAAAACTGCTCAATCAAAAGTATGGTTTAACTCTGTTAGCTGAATGCTCAGATCAGAAAGAAGTTTCACAGAATGGTTCTGTGTAGTTTATATTTGAATATATTCCTTTTTCCACTACTACGCTCTTAGCGCTCCAAATGTCCAGTTGCATTTTCAACAGAAAGAGTGTTCAGATCTGCTCAATCAAAAGTATGGTTTAACTCTGTTAGCTGAATGCACAGATCAGAAAGAAGTTTCACCGAATGATTCTGTGTAGTTTATATTTGAAGACATTCCTTTTTCCACGATTACCCTCTTAGCGCTCCGAATCTCCACTTGCATTTTCTACAAAAAGTGTGTTTCATAACTGCTCAATCAAAAATATGTTTTATCTCTGTTAACTGAATTTACAGATCAGAAATAAGTTTCACAGAATGCATCTGTGTAGTTTTTATTTGAAGATATTCTTTTTCCCAATGTAGGCCTCTTAGCGCTTAGCATGTCCAATTGCAGTTTCTACAGAAAGAGTGTTTCAGAACGGCTCAATCAAAAGTAAGGTTCAACTCTGTTAGTTGAATGCACAGAACAGAAAGAATTTTCACAGAACGCTACTGTGTAGTTTATATTTGAATATATTCCTTTTTCCACTATTACCCTCTTAGCGCTCCGAATGTCCACTTGCATTTTCTACAGAAAGAGTGTTCAGAACTGCGCAATCAAAAGTATGGTTTAACTCTGTTAGCTTAATGAACATATCAGAAATAAGTTTCACACAATGCTTCTGTGTAGTTTTTATTTGAAGATATTATTTTTCCCAATATAGGCCTCTTAGCGCTCAGAATGTCCAATTGCACATTCTACAGAAAGAGTGTTTCAGAAAGGCTCAATCAAAAGTAAGGTTCAACTCTGTTAGTTGAATGCACAGAACAGAAAGAAGTTTCATACAATGCTTCTGTGTAGTTTATATTTGAACATATACTTTTTTCCACTATTACCCACTTAGCGCTACGAATGTCCAGTTGCATTTTCTACAGACAGAGTGTTTCAAAACTGCTCAATCAAAAGTATGGTTTAACTCTGTTAGCTGAATGCTCAGATCAGAAAGAAGTTTCACAGAATGCTTCTGTGTAGTTTATATTTGAATATATTCCTTTTTCCACTACTACGCTCTTAGCGCTCCAAATGTCCAGTTGCATTTTCAACAGAAAGAGTGTTCAGATCTGCTCAATAAAAAGTATGGTTTAACTCTGTTAGCTGAATGCACAGATCAGAAAGAAGTTTCACCGAATGATTCTGTGTAGTTTATATTTGAAGACATTCCTTTTTCCACTATTACCTTCTTAGCGCTCCGAATCTCCACTTGCGTTTTCTACAAAAAGAGTGTTTCATAACTGCTCAATCAAAAATATATTTTATCTCTGTTAACTGAATTTACAGATCAGAAATAAGTTTCACAGAATGCATCTGTGTAGTTTTTATTTGAAGATATTCTTTTTCCCAATGTAGGCCTCTTAGCGCTTAGCATGTCCAATTGCAGTTTCTACAGAAAGAGTGTTTCAGAACGGCTCAATCAAAAGTAAGGTTCAACTCTGTTAGTTGAATGCACAGAACAGAAAGAATTTTCACAGAATGCTACTGTGTAGTTTATATTTGAATATATTCCTTTTTCCACTATTACCCTCTTAGCGCTCCGAATGTCCACTTGCATTTTCTACAGAAAGAGTGTTCAGAACTGCGCAATCAAAAGTATGGTTTAACTCTGTTAGCTTAATGAACATATCAGAAATAAGTTTCACACAATGCTTCTGTGTAGTTTTTATTTGCAGATATTATTTTTCCCAATATAGGCCTCTTAGCGCTCAGAATGTCCAATTGCAGTTTCTACAGAAAGAGTGTTTCAGAAAGGCTCAATCAAATGTAAGGTTCAACTCTGTTAGTTGAATGCACAGAACAGCAAGAAGTTTCATACAATGCTTCTGTGTAGTTTATATTTGAACATATTCATTTTTCCACTATTACCCACTTAGCGCTACGAATGTCCAGTTGCATTTTCTACAGACAGAGTGTTTCAAATCTGCTCAATCATAAGTATGGTTTAACTCTGTTAGCTGAATGCTCAGATCAGAAAGAAGTTTCACAGAATGCTTCTGTGTAGTTTATATTTGAATATACTCCTTTTTCCACTACTACTCTCTTAGCGCTCCAAATGTCCAGTTGCATTTTCTACAGAAAGAGTGTTCAGATCTGCTCAATCAAAAGTATGGTTTAACTCTGTTAGCTGAATGCACAGATCAGAAAGAAGTTTCACAGAATGATTCTGTGTAGTTTATGTATGGAGACATTCCTTTTTCCACTATTACCCTCTTAGCGCTCCGAATTTCCACTTGCATTTTCTACAGAAAGAGTGTTTCAGAACGGCTCAATCAACATTAAGGTTCAACTCTTTTAGTTGAACAAACAGAACAGAAAGAAGTTTCACAAAATTCTTCTGTGTAGTTTTTATTTGTAGACATTCTTTTTCCCAATATAGGCCTCTTAGCGCTCAGAATGTCCAATTGCAGTTTCTACAGAAAGAGTGTTTCAGAACGGCTCAATCAAAAGTAAGGTTCAACTCTGTTAGTTGAATGCACAGAACAGAAAGAAGTTTCATACAATGCTTCTGTGTAGTTTATATTTGAACATATTCTCTTTTCCACTATTACCCACTTAGCGCTACGAATGTCCAGTTGCATTTTCTACAGACAGAGTGTTTCAAAACTGCTCAATCAAAAGTATGGTTTAACTCTGTTAGCTGAATGCTCAGATCAGAAAGAAGTTTCACAGAATGCTTCTGTGTAGTTTATATTTGAATATATTCCTTTTTCCACTACTACGCTCTTAGCGCTCCAAATGTCCAGTTGCATTTTCAACAGAAAGAGTGTTCAGATCTGCTCAATATAAAGTATGGTTTAACTCTGTTAGCTGAATGCACAGATCAGAAAGAAGTTTCACCGAATGATTCTGTGTAGTTTATATTTGAAGACATTCCTTTTTCCACTATTACCTTCTTAGCGCTCCGAATCTCCACTTGCATTTTCTACAAAAAGAGTGTTTCATAACTGCTCAATCAAAAATATGTTTTATCTCTGTTAACTGAATTTACAGATCAGAAATAAGTTTCACAGAATGCATCTGTGTAGTTTTTATTTGAAGATATTCTTTTTCCCAATGTAGGCCTCTTAGCGCTTAGCATGTCCAATTGCAGTTTCTCCAGAAAGAGTGTTTCAGAACGGCTCAATCAAAAGTAAGTTTCAACTCTGTTAGTTGAATGCACAGAACAGAAAGAATTTTCACAGAATGCTACTGTGTAGTTTATATTTGAATATATTCCTTTTTCCACTATTACCCTCTTAGCGCTCCGAATGTCCACTTGCATTTTCTACAGAAAGAGTGTTCAGAACTGCGCAATCAAAAGTATGGTTTAACTCTGTTAGCTTAATGAACATATCAGAAATAAGTTTCACACAATGCTTCTGTGTAGTTTTTATTTGAAGATATTATTTTTCCCAATATAGGCCTCTTAGCGCTCAGAATGTCCAATTGCAGTTTCTACAGAAAGAGTGTTTCAGAAAGGCTCAATCAAATGTAAGGTTCAACTCTGTTAGTTGAATGCACAGAACAGCAAGAAGTTTCATACAATGCTTCTGTGTAGTTTATATTTGAACATATTCTTTTTTCCACTATTACCCACTTAGCGCTACGAATGTCCAGTTGCATTTTCTACAGACAGAGTGTTTCAAATCTGCTCAATCATAAGTATGGTTTAACTCTGTTAGCTGAATGCTCAGATCAGAAAGAAGTTTCACAGAATGCTTCTGTGTAGTTTATATTTGAATATATTCCTTTTTCCACTACTACTCTCTTAGCGCTCCAAATGTCCAGTTGCATTTTCTACAGAAAGAGTGTTCAGATCTGCTCAATCAAAAGCATGGTTTAACTCTGTTAGCTGAATGCACAGATCAGAAAGAAGTTTCACAGAATGATTCTGTGTAGTTTATATATGGAGACATTCCTTTTTCCACTATTACCCTCTTAGCGCTCCGAATCTCCACTTGCATTTTCTACAGAAAGAGTGTTTCAGAACGGCTCAATCAACATTAAGGTTCAACTCTTTTAGTGGAACAAACAGAACAGAAAGAAGTTTCACACAATTCCTCTGTGTAGTTTTTATTTGTAGACATTCTTTTTCCCAATATAGGCCTCTTAGCGCTCAGAATGTCCAATTGCAGTTTCTACAGAAAGAGTGTTTCAGAACGGCTCAATCAAAAGTAAGGTTCAACTCTGTTAGTTGAATGCACAGAACAGAAAGAAGTTTCATACAATGCTTCTGTGTAGTTTATATTTGAACATATTCTCTTTTCCACTATTACCCACTTAGCGCTACGAATGTCCAGTTGCATTTTCTACAGACAGAGTGTTTCAAAACTGCTCAATCAAAAGTATGGTTTAACTCTGTTAGCTGTATGCTCAGATCAGAAAGAAGTTTCACAGAATGCTTCTGTGTAGTTTATATTTGAATATATTCCTTTTTCCACTACTACGCTCTTAGCGCTCCAAATGTCCAGTTGCATTTTCAACAGAAAGAGTGTTCAGATCTGCTCAATCAAAAGTATGGTTTAACTCTGTTAGCTTAATGCACAGATCAGAAAGAAGTTTCACCGAATGATTCTGTGTAGTTTATATTTGAAGACATTCCTTTTTCCACTATTACCCTCTTAGCGCTCCGAATCTCCACTTGCATTTTCTACAAAAAGAGTGTTTCATAACTGCTCAATCAAAAATATGTTTTATCTCTCTTAACTGAATTTACAGATCAGAAATAAGTTTCACAGAATGCATCTGTGTAGTTTTTATTTGAAGATATTCTTTTTCCCAATGTAGGCCTCTTAGCGCTTAGCATGTCCAATTGCAGTTTCTACAGAAAGAGTGTTTCAGAACGGCCCAATCAAAAGTAAGGTTCAACTCTGTTAGTTGAATGCACAGAACAGAAAGAATTTTCACAGAATGCTACTGTGTAGTTTATATTTGAATATATTCCTTTTTCCACTATTACCCTCTTAGCGCTCCGAATGTCCACTTGCATTTTCTACAGAAAGGGTGTTCAGAACTGCGCAATCAAAAGTATGGTTTAACTCTGTTAGTATAATGAACATCTCAGAAATAAGTTTCACACAATGCTTCTGTGTAGTTTTTATTTGAAGATATTATTTTTCCCAATATAGGCCTCTTAGCGCTCAGAATGTCCAATTGCAGTTTCTACAGAAAGAGTGTTTCAGAAAGGCTCAATCAAAAGTAAGGTTCAACTCTGTTAGTTGAATGCACAGAACAGAAAGAAGTTTCATACAATGCTTCTGTGTAGTTTATATTTGAACATATTCTTTTTTCCACTATTACCCACTTAGCGCTACGAATGTCCAGTTGCATTTTCTACAGACAGAGTGTTTCAAAACTGCTCAATCAAAAGTATGGTTTAACTCTGTTAGCTGAATGCTCAGATCAGAAAGAAGTTTCACAGAATGCTTCTGTGTAGTTTATATTTGAATATATTCCTTTTTCCACTACTACGCTCTTAGCGCTCAAAATGTCCAGTTGCATTTTCAACAGAAAGAGTGTTCAGATCTGCTCAATCAAAAGTATGGTTTAACTCTGTTAGCTGAATGCACAGATCAGAAAGAAGTTTCACCGAATGATTCTGTGTAGTTTATATTTGAAGACATTCCTTATTCCACTATTACCCTCTTAGCGCTCCGAATCTCCACTTGCATTTTCTACAAAAAGAGTGTTTCATAACTGCTCAATCAAAAATATGTTTTATCTCTGTTAACTGAATTTACAGATCAGAAATAAGTTTCACAGAATGCATCTGTGTAGTTTTTATTTGAAGATATTCTTTTTCCCAATGTAGGCCTCTTAGCGCTTAGCCTGTCCAATTGCAGTTTCTACAGAAAGAGTGTTTCAGAACGGCTCAATCAAAAGTAAGGTTCAATTCTGTTAGTTGAATGCAAAGAACAGAAATAATTTTCACAGAATGCTACTGTGTAGTTTATATTTGAATATATTCCTATTTCCACTATTACCCTCTTAGCGCTCCGAATGTCCACTTGCATTTTCTACAGAAAGAGTGTTCAGAACTGCGCAATCAAAAGTATGGTTTAACTCTGTTAGCTTAATGAACATATCAGAAATAAGTTTCACACAATGCTTCTGTGTAGTTTTTATTTGAAGATATTATTTTTCCCAATATAGGCCTCTTAGCGCTCAGAATGTCCAATTGCAGTTTCTACAGAAAGAGTGTTTCAGAAAGGCTCAATCAAATGTAAGGTTCAACTCTGTTAGTTGAATGCACCGAACAGAAAGAAGTTTCATACAATGCTTCTGTGTAGTTTATATTTGAACATATTCTTTTTTCCACTATTACCCACTTAGCGCTACGAATGTCAAGTTGCATTTTCTACAGACAGAGTGTTTCAAAACTGCTCAATCATAAGTATGGTTTAACTCTGTTAGCTGAATGCTCAGATCAGAAAGAAGTTTCACAGAATGTTTCTGTGTAGTTTATATTTGAATATATTCCTTTTTCCACTACTACTCTCTTAGCGCTCCAAATGTCCAGTTGCATTTTCTACAGAAAGAGTGTTCAGATCTGCTCAATCAAAAGTATGGTTTAACTCTGTTAGCTGAATGCACAGATCAGAAAGAAGTTTCACCGAATGATTCTGTGTAGTTTATATTTGAAGACATTCCTTTTTCCACTATTACCCTCTTAGCGCTCCGAATCTCCACTTGCATTTTCTACAAAAAGAGTGTTTCATAACTGCTCAATCAAAAATATGTTTTATCTCTGTTAACTGAATTTACAGTTCAGAAATAAGTTTCACAGAATGCATCTGTGTAGTTTTTATTTGAAGATATTCTTTTTCCCAATGTAGGCCTCTTAGCGCTTAGCCTGTCCAATTGCAGTTTCTACAGAAAGAGTGTTTCAGAACGGCTCAATCAAAAGTAAGGTTCAACTCTGTTAGTTGAATGCACAGAACAGAAAGAATTTTCACAGAATGCTACTGTGTAGTTTATATTTGAATATATTCCTTTTTCCACTATTACCCTCTTAGCGCTCCGAATGTCCACTTGCATTTTCTACAGAAAGCGTGTTCAGAACTGCGCAATCAAAAGTATGGTTTAACTCTGTTAGCTGAATGCTCAGATCAGAAAGAAGTTTCACAGAATGATTCTGTGTAGTTTATATTTGAATATATTCCTTTTTCCACTACTACTCTCTTAGCGCTCCAAATGTCCAGTTGCATTTTCTACAGAAAGAGTGTTCAGATCTGCTCAATCAAAAGTATGGTTTAACTCTGTTAGCTGAATGCACAGATCAGAAAGAAGTTTCACAGAATGATTCTGTGTAGTTTATATATGGAGACATTCCTTTTTCCACTATTACCCTCTTAGCGCTCCGAATCTCCACTTGCATTTTCTACAGAAAGAGTGTTTCAGAACGGCTCAATCAAAATTAAGGTTCAACTCTTTTGTTGAACAAACCGAACAGAAAGAAGTTTCACACAATTATTCTGTGTAGTTTTTATTTGTAGACATTCTTTTTCCCAATATAGGCCTCTTAGCGCTCAGAATGTCCAATTGCAGTTTCTACAGAAAGAGTGTTTCCGAACGGCTCAATCAAAAGTAAGGTTCAACTCTGTTAGTTGAATGCACAGAACAGAAAGAAGTTTCATACAATGCTTCTGTGTAGTTTATATTTGAACATATTCTCTTTTCCACTATTACCCCCTTAGCGCTACGAATGTCCAGTTGCATTTTCTACAGACAGAGTGTTTCAAAACTGCTCAATCAAAAGTATGGTTTAACTCTGTTAGCTGTATGCTCAGATCAGAAAGAAGTTTCACAGAATGCTTCTGTGTAGTTTATATTTGAATATATTCCTTTTTCCACTACTACGCTCTTAGCGCTCCAAATGTCCAGTTGCATTTTCAACAGAAAGAGTGTTCAGATCTGCTCAATCAAAAGTATGGTTTAACTCTGTTAGCTGAATGCACAGATCAGAAAGAAGTTTCACCGAATGATTCTGTGTAGTTTATATTTGAAGACATTCCTTTTTCCACTATTACCCTCTTAGCGCTCCGAATCTCCACTTGCATTTTCTACAAAAAGAGTGTTTCATAACTGCTCAATCAAAAATATGTTTTATCTCTCTTAACTGAATTTACAGATCAGAAATAAGTTTCACAGAATGCATCTGTGTAGTTTTTATTTGAAGATATTCTTTTTCCCAATGTAGGCCTCTTAGCGCTTAGCATGTCCAATTGCAGTTTCTACAGAAAGAGTGTTTCAGAACGGCCCAATCAAAAGTAAGGTTCAACTCTGTTAGTTGAATGCACAGAACAGAAAGAATTTTCACAGAATGCTACTGTGTAGTTTATATTTGAATATATTCCTTTTTCCACTATTACCCTCTTAGCGCTCCGAATGTCCACTTGCATTTTCTACAGAAAGGGTGTTCAGAACTGCGCAATCAAAAGTATGGTTTAACTCTGTTAGTATAATGAACATCTCAGAAATAAGTTTCACACAATGCTTCTGTGTAGTTTTTATTTGAAGATATTATTTTTCCCAATATAGGCCTCTTAGCGCTCAGAATGTCCAATTGCAGTTTCTACAGAAAGAGTGTTTCAGAAAGGCTCAATCAAAAGTAAGGTTCAACTCTGTTAGTTGAATGCACAGAACAGAAAGAAGTTTCATACAATGCTTCTGTGTAGTTTATATTTGAACATATTCTTTTTTCCACTATTACCCACTTAGCGCTACGAATGTCCAGTTGCATTTTCTACAGACAGAGTGTTTCAAAACTGCTCAATCAAAAGTATGGTTTAACTCTGTTAGCTGAATGCTCAGATCAGAAAGAAGTTTCACAGAATGCTTCTGTGTAGTTTATATTTGAATATATTCCTTTTTCCACTACTACTCTCTTAGCGCTCCAAATGTCCAGTTGCATTTTCTACAGAAAGAGTGTTCAGATCTGCTCAATCAAAAGTATGGTTTAACTCTGTTAGCTGAATGCACATATCAGAAAGAAGTTTCACCGAATGATTCTGTGTAGTTTATATTTGAAGACATTCCTTTTTCCACTATTACCCTCTTAGCGCTCCGAATCTCCACTTGCATTTTCTACAAAAAGAGTGTTTCATAACTGCTCAATCAAAAATATGTTTTATCTCTGTTAACTGAATTTACAGTTCAGAAATAAGTTTCACAGAATGCATCTGTGTAGTTTTTATTTGAAGATATTCTTTTTCCCAATGTAGGCCTCTTAGCGCTTAGCCTGTCCAATTGCAGTTTCTACAGAAAGAGTGTTTCAGAACGGCTCAATCAAAAGTAAGGTTCAACTCTGTTAGTTGAATGCACAGAACAGAAAGAATTTTCACAGAATGCTACTGTGTAGTTTATATTTGAATATATTCCTTTTTCCACTATTACCCTCTTAGCGCTCCGAATGTCCACTTGCATTTTCTACAGAAAGAGTGTTCAGAACTGCGCAATCAAAAGTATGGTTTAACTCTGTTAGCTGAATGCTCAGATCAGAAAGAAGTTTCACAGAATGATTCTGTGTAGTTTATATTTGAATATATTCCTTTTTCCACTACTACTCTCTTAGCGCTCCAAATGTCCAGTTGCATTTTCTACAGAAAGAGTGTTCAGATCTGCTCAATCAAAAGTATGGTTTAACTCTGTTAGCTGAATGCACAGATCAGAAAGAAGTTTCACAGAATGATTCTGTGTAGTTTATATATGGAGACATTCCTTTTTCCACTATTACCCTCTTAGCGCTCCGAATCTCCACTTGCATTTTCTACAGAAAGAGTGTTTCAGAACGGCTCAATCAAAATTAAGGTTCAACTCTTTTGTTGAACAAACCGAACAGAAAGAAGTTTCACACAATTATTCTGTGTAGTTTTTATTTGTAGACATTCTTTTTCCCAATATAGGCCTCTTAGCGCTCAGAATGTCCAATTGCAGTTTCTACAGAAAGAGTGTTTCAGAACGGCTCAATCAAAAGTAAGGTTCAACTCTGTTAGTTGAATGCACAGAACAGAAAGAAGTTTCATACAATGCTTCTGTGTAGTTTATATTTGAACATATTCTCTTTTCCACTATTACCCCCTTAGCGCTACGAATGTCCAGTTGCATTTTCTACAGACAGAGTGTTTCAAAACTGCTCAATCAAAAGTATGGTTTAACTCTGTTAGCTGTATGCTCAGATCAGAAAGAAGTTTCACAGAATGCTTCTGTGTAGTTTATATTTGAATATATTCCTTTTTCCACTACTACGCTCTTATCGCTCCAAATGTCCAGTTGCATTTTCAACAGAAAGAGTGTTCAGATCTGCTCAATCAAAAGTATGGTTTAACTCTGTTAGCTTAATGCACAGATCAGAAAGAAGTTTCACCGAATGATTCTGTGTAGTTTATATTTGAAGACATTCCTTTTTCCACTATTACCCTCTTAGCGCTCCGAATCTCCACTTGCATTTTCTACAAAAAGAGTGTTTCATAACTGCTCAATCAAAAATATGTTTTATCTCTCTTAACTGAATTTACAGATCAGAAATAAGTTTCACAGAATGCATCTGTGTAGTTTTTATTTGAAGATATTCTTTTTCCCAATGTAGGCCTCTTAGCGCTTAGCATGTCCAATTGCAGTTTCTACAGAAAGAGTGTTTCAGAACGGCCCAATCAAAAGTAAGGTTCAACTCTGTTAGTTGAATGCACAGAACAGAAAGAATTTTCACAGAATGCTACTGTGTAGTTTATATTTGAATATATTCCTTTTTCCACTATTACCCTCTTAGCGCTCCGAATGTCCACTTGCATTTTCTACAGAAAGGGTGTTCAGAACTGCGCAATCAAAAGTATGGTTTAACTCTGTTAGTATAATGAACATCTCAGAAATAAGTTTCACACAATGCTTCTGTGTAGTTTTTATTTGAAGATATTATTTTTCCCAATATAGGCCTCTTAGCGCTCAGAATGTCCAATTGCAGTTTCTACAGAAAGAGTGTTTCAGAAAGGCTCAATCAAAAGTAAGGTTCAACTCTGTTAGTTGAATGCACAGAACAGAAAGAAGTTTCATACAATGCTTCTGTGTAGTTTATATTTGAACATATTCTTTTTTCCACTATTACCCACTTAGCGCTACGAATGTCCAGTTGCATTTTCTACAGACAGAGTGTTTCAAAACTGCTCAATCAAAAGTATGGTTTAACTCTGTTAGCTGAATGCTCAGATCAGAAAGAAGTTTCACAGAATGCTTCTGTGTAGTTTATATTTGAATATATTCCTTTTTCCACTACTACGCTCTTAGCGCTCAAAATGTCCAGTTGCATTTTCAACAGAAAGAGTGTTCAGATCTGCTCAATCAAAAGTATGGTTTAACTCTGTTAGCTGAATGCACAGATCCGAAAGAAGTTTCACCGAATGATTCTGTGTAGTTTATATTTGAAGACATTCCTTATTCCACTATTACCCTCTTAGCGCTACGAATCTCCACTTGCATTTTCTACAAAAAGAGTGTTTCATAACTGCTCAATCAAAAATATGTTTTATCTCTGTTAACTGAATTTACAGATCAGAAATAAGTTTCACAGAATGCATCTGTGTAGTTTTTATTTGAAGATATTCTTTTTTCCAATGTAGGCCTCTTAGCGCTTAGCCTGTCCAATTGCAGTTTCTACAGAAAGAGTGTTTCAGAACGGCTCAATCAAAAGTAAGGTTCAATTCTGTTAGTTGAATGCACAGAACAGAAATAATTTTCACAGAATGCTACTGTGTAGTTTATATTTGAATATATTCCTATTTCCACTATTACCCTCTTAGCGCTCCGAATGTCCACTTGCATTTTCTACAGAAAGAGTGTTCAGAACTGCGCAATCAAAAGTATGGTTTAACTCTGTTAGCTTAATGAACATATCAGAAATAAGTTTCACACAATGCTTCTGTGTAGTTTTTATTTGAAGATATTATTTTTCCCAATATAGGCCTCTTAGCGCTCAGAATGTCCAATTGCAGTTTCTACAGAAAGAGTGTTTCAGAAAGGCTCAATCAAATGTAAGGTTCAACTCTGTTAGTTGAATGCACAGAACAGAAAGAAGTTTCATACAATGCTTCTGTGTAGTTTATATTTGAACATATTCTTTTTTCCACTATTACCCACTTAGCGCTACGAATGTCAAGTTGCATTTTCTACAGACAGAGTGTTTCAAAACTGCTCAATCATAAGTATGGTTTAACTCTGTTAGCTGAATGCTCAGATCAGAAAGAAGTTTCACAGAATGTTTCTGTGTAGTTTATATTTGAATATATTCCTTTTTCCACTACTACTCTCTTAGCGCTCTAAATGTCCAGTTGCATTTTCTACAGAAAGAGTGTTCAGATCTGCTCAATCAAAAGTATGGTTTAACTCTGTTAGCTGAATGCACAGATCAGAAAGAAGTTTCACCGAATGATTCTGTGTAGTTTATATTTGAAGACATTCCTTTTTCCACTATTACCCTCTTAGCGCTCCGAATCTCCACTTGCATTTTCTACAAAAAGAGTGTTTCATAACTGCTCAATCAAAAATATGTTTTATCTCTGTTAACTGAATTTACAGTTCAGAAATAAGTTTCACAGAATGCATCTGTGTAGTTTTTATTTGAAGATATTCTTTTTCCCAATGTAGGCCTCTTAGCGCTTAGCCTGTCCAATTGCAGTTTCTACAGAAAGAGTGTTTCAGAACGGCTCAATCAAAAGTAAGGTTCAACTCTGTTAGTTGAATGCACAGAACAGAAAGAATTTTCACAGAATGCTACTGTGTAGTTTATATTTGAATATATTCCTTTTTCCACTATTACCCTCTTAGCGCTCCGAATGTCCACTTGCATTTTCTACAGAAAGAGTGTTCAGAACTGCGCAATCAAAAGTATGGTTTAACTCTGTTAGCTGAATGCTCAGATCAGAAAGAAGTTTCACAGAATGATTCTGTGTAGTTTATATTTGAATATATTCCTTTTTCCACTACTACTCTCTTAGCGCTCCAAATGTCCAGTTGCATTTTCTACAGAAAGAGTGTTCAGATCTGCTCAATCAAAAGTATGGTTTAACTCTGTTAGCTGAATGCACAGATCAGAAAGAAGTTTCACAGAATGATTCTGTGTAGTTTATATATGGAGACATTCCTTTTTCCACTATTACCCTCTTAGCGCTCCGAATCTCCACTTGCATTTTCTACAGAAAGAGTGTTTCAGAACGGCTCAATCAAAATTAAGGTTCAACTCTTTTGTTGAACACACCGAACAGAAAGAAGTTTCACACAATTATTCTGTGTAGTTTTTATTTGTAGACATTCTTTTTCCCAATATAGGCCTCTTAGCGCTCAGAATGTCCAATTGCAGTTTCTACAGAAAGAGTGTTTCAGAACGGCTCAATCAAAAGTAAGGTTCAACTCTGTTAGTTGAATGCACAGAACAGAAAGAAGTTTCATACAATGCTTCTGTGTAGTTTATATTTGAACATATTCTCTTTTCCACTATTACCCACTTAGCGCTACGAATGTCCAGTTGCATTTTCTACAGACAGAGTGTTTCAAAACTGCTCAATCAAAAGTATGGTTTAACTCTGTTAGCTGTATGCTCAGATCAGAAAGAAGTTTCACAGAATGCTTCTGTGTAGTTTATATTTGAATATATTCCTTTTTCCACTACTACGCTCTTAGCGCTCCAAATGTCCAGTTGCATTTTCAACAGAAAGAGTGTTCAGATCTGCTCAATCAAAAGTATGGTTTAACTCTGTTAGCTTAATGCACAGATCAGAAAGAAGTTTCACCGAATGATTCTGTGTAGTTTATATTTGAAGACATTCCTTTTTCCACTATTACCCACTTAGCGCTCCGAATCTCCACTTGCATTTTCTACAAAAAGAGTGTTTCATAACTGCTCAATCAAAAATATGTTTTATCTCTGTTAACTGAATTTACAGATCAGAAATAAGTTTCACAGTATGCATCTGTGTAGTTTTTATTTGAAGATATTCTTTTTCCCAATGTAGGCCTCTTAGCGCTTAGCCTGTCCAATTGCAGTTTCTACAGAAAGAGTGTTTCAGAACGGCTCAATCAAAAGTAAGGTTCAATTCTGTTAGTTGAATGCACAGAACAGAAAGAATTTTCACAGAATGCTACTGTGTAGTTTATATTTGAATATATTCCTATTTCCACTATTACCCTCTTAGCGCTCCGAATGTCCACTTGCATTTTCTACAGAAAGAGTGTTCAGAACTGCGCAATCAAAAGTGTGGTTTAACTCTGTTAGCTTAATGAACATATCAGAAATAAGTTTCACACAATGCTTCTGTGTAGTTTTTATTTGAAGATATTATTTTTCCCAATATAGGCCTCTTAGCGCTCAGAATGTCCAATTGCAGTTTCTACAGAAAGAGTGTTTCAGAAAGGCTCAATCAAATGTAAGGTTCAACTCTGTTAGTTGAATGCACAGAACAGAAAGAAGTTTCATACAATGCTTCTGTGTAGTTTATATTTGAACATATTCTTTTTTCCACTATTACCCACTTAGCGCTACGAATGTCCAGTTGCATTTTCTACAGACAGAGTGTTTCAAATCTGCTCAATCATAAGTATGGTTTAACTCTGTTAGCTGAATGCTCAGATCAGAAAGAAGTTTCACAGAATGCTTCTGTGTAGTTTATATTTGAATATATTCCTTTTTCCACTACTACTCTCTTAGCGCTCCAAATGTCCAGTTGCATTTTCTACAGAAAGAGTGTTCAGATCTGCTCAATCAAAAGTATGGTTTAACTCTGTTAGCTGAATGCACAGATCAGAAAGAAGTTTCACAGAATGATTCTGTGTAGTTTATATATGGAGACATTCCTTTTTCCACTATTACCCTCTTAGCGCTCCGAATCTCCACTTGCATTTTCTACAGAAAGAGTGTTTCAGAACGGCTCAATCAACATTAAGGTTCAACTCTTTTAGTTGAACAAACAGAACAGAAAGAAGTTTCACACAATTCTTCTGTGTAGTTTTTATTTGTAGACATTCTTTTTCCCAATATAGGCCTCTTAGCGCTCAGAATGTCCAATTGCAGTTTCTACAGAAAGAGTGTTTCAGAACGGCTCAATCAAAAGTAAGGTTCAACTCTGTTAGTTGAATGCACAGAACAGAAAGGAGTTTCATACAATGCTTCTGTGTAGTTTATATTTGAACATATTCTCTTTTCCACTATTACCCACTTAGCGCTACGAGTGTCCAGTTGCATTTTCTACAGACAGAGTGTTTCAAAACTGCTCAATCAAAAGTATGGTTTAACTCTGTTAGCTGTATGCTCAGATCAGAAAGAAGTTTCACAGAATGCTTCTGTGTAGTTTATATTTGAATATATTCCTTTTTCCACTACTACGCTCTTAGCGCTCCAAATGTCCAGTTGCATTTTCAACAGAAAGAGTGTTCAGATCTGCTCAATCAAAAGTATGGTTTAACTCTGTTAGCTGAATGCACAGATCAGAAAGAAGTTTCACCAAATGATTCTGTGTAGTTTATATTTGAAGACATTCCTTTTTCCACTATTACCCTCTTAGCGCTCCGAATCTCCACTTGCATTTTCTACAAAAAGAGTGTTTCATAACTGCTCAATCAAAAATATGTTTTATCTCTGTTAACTGAATTTACAGATCAGAAATAAGTTTCACAGAATGCATCTGTGTAGTTTTTATTTGAAGATATTCTTTTTCCCAATGTAGGCCTCTTAGCGCTTAGCATGTCCAATTGCAGTTTCTACAGAAAGAGTGTTTCAGAACGGCTCAATCAAAAGTAAGGTTCAACTCTGTTAGTTGAATGCACAGAACAGAAAGAATTTTCACAGAATGCTACTGTGTAGTTTATATTTGAATATATTCCTTTTTCCACTATTACCCTCTTAGCGCTCCGAATGTCCACTTGCATTTTCTACAGAAAGGGTGTTCAGAACTGCGCAATCAAAAGTATGGTTTAACTCTGTTAGTATAATGAACATATCAGAAA
Source organism: Symphalangus syndactylus (assembly GCF_028878055.3). Classification (NCBI taxonomy): domain Eukaryota; kingdom Metazoa; phylum Chordata; class Mammalia; order Primates; family Hylobatidae; genus Symphalangus; species Symphalangus syndactylus. The sequence goes on from NC_072439.2 coordinate 1,919,089, forward strand.
TAAGTTTCACACAATGCTTCTGTGTAGTTTTTATTTGAAGATATTATTTTTCCCAATATAGGCCTCTTAGCGCTCAGAATGTCCAATTGCAGTTTCTACAGAAAGAGTGTTTCAGAAAGGCTCAATCAAAAGTAAGGTTCAACTCTGTTAGTTGAATGCACAGAACAGAAAGAAGTTTCATACAATGCTTCTGTGTAGTTTATATTTGAACATATTCTTTTTTCCACTATTACCCACTTAGCGCTACGAATGTCCAGTTGCATTTTCTACAGACAGAGTGTTTCAAAACTGCTCAATCAAAAGTATGGTTTAACTCTGTTAGCTGAATGCTCAGATCAGAAAGAAGTTTCACAGAATGCTTCTGTGTAGTTTATATTTGAATATATTCCTTTTTCCACTACTACACTCTTAGCGCTCCAAATGTCCAGTTGCATTTTCAACAGAAAGAGTGTTCAGATCTGCTCAATCAAAAGTATGGTTTAACTCTGTTAGCTGAATGCACAGATCAGAAAGAAGTTTCACCGAATGATTCTGTGTAGTTTATATTTGAAGACATTCCTTTTTCCACTATTACCCTCTTAGCGCTCCGAATCTCCACTTGCATTTTCTACAAAAAGAGCGTTTCATAACTGCTCAATCAAAAATATGTTTTATCTCTGTTAACTGAATTTACAGATCAGAAATAAGTTTCACAGAATGCATCTGTGTAGTTTTTATTTGAAGATATTCTTTTTCCCAATGTAGGCCTCTTAGCGCTTAGCCTGTCCAATTGCAGTTTCTACAGAAAGAGTGTTTCAGAACGGCTCAATCAAAAGTAAGGTTCAATTCTGTTAGTTGAATGCACAGAACAGAAAGAATTTTCACAGAATGCTACTGTGTAGTTTATATTTGAATATATTCCTATTTCCACTATTACCCTCTTAGCGCTCCGAATGTCCACTTGCATTTTCTACAGAAAGAGTGTTCAGAACTGCGCAATCAAAAGTGTGGTTTAACTCTGTTAGCTTAATGAACATATCAGAAATAAGTTTCACACAATGCTTCTGTGTAGTTTTTATTTGAAGATATTATTTTTCCCAATATAAGCCTCTTAGCGCTCAGAATGTCCAATTGCAGTTTCTACAGAAAGAGTGTTTCAGAAAGGCTCAATCAAATGTAAGGTTCAACTCTGTTAGTTGAATGCACAGAACAGAAAGAAGTTTCATACAATGCTTCTGTGTAGTTTATATTTGAACATATTATTTTTTCCACTATTACCCACTTAGCGCTACGAATGTCCAGTTCCATTTTCTACAGACAGAGTGTTTCAAAACTGCTCAATCATAAGTATGGTTTAACTCTGTTAGCTGAATGCTCAGATCAGAAAGAAGTTTCACAGAATGTTTCTGTGTAGTTTATATTTGAATATATTCCTTTTTCCACTACTACTCTCTTAGCGCTCCAAATGTCCAGTTGCATTTTCTACAGAAAGAGTGTTCAGATCTGCTCAATCAAAAGTATGGTTTAACTCTGTTAGCTGAATGCACAGATCAGAAGGAAGTTTCACAGAATGATTCTGTGTAGTTTATATATGTAGACATTCCTTTTTCCACTATTACCCTCTTAGCGCTCCGAATCTCCACTTGCATTTTCTACAGAAAGAGTGTTTCAGAACGGCTCAATCAAAATTAAGGTTCAACTCTTTTAGTTGAACAAACAGAACAGAAAGAAGTTTCACACAATTATTCTGTGTAGTTTTTATTTGTAGACATTCTTTTTCCCAATATAGGCCTCTTAGCGCTCAGAATGTCCAATTGCAGTTTCTACAGAAAGAGTGTTTCAGAACGGCTCAATCAAAAGTAAGGTTCAACTCTGTTAGTTGAATGCACAGAACAGAAAGAAGTTTCATACAATGCTTCTGTGTAGTTTATATTTGAACATATTCTTTTTTTCACTATTACCCACTTAGCGCTACGAATGTCCAGTTGCATTTTCTACAGACAGAGTGTTTCAAAACTGCTCAATCAAAAGAATGGTTTAACTCTGTTAGCTGAATGCTCAGATCAGAAAGAAGTTTCACAGAATGCTTCTGTGTAGTTTATATTTGAATATATTCCTTTTTCCACTACTACTCTCTTAGCGCTCCAAATGTCCAGTTGCATTTTCTACAGAAAGAGTGTTCAGATCTGCTCAATCAAAAGTGTGGTTTAACTCTGTTAGCTGAATGCTCAGATCAGAAAGAAGTTTCACAGAATGATTCTGTGTAGTTTATATTTGGAGACATTCCTTTTTCCACTATTACCCTCTTAGCGCTCCGAATCTCCACTTGCATTATCTACAGAAAGAGTGTTTCAGAACGGCTCAATCAAAACTAAGGTTCAACTCTTTTAGTTGAACAAACAGAACAGAAAGAAGTTTCACACAATTCTTCTGTGTAGTTTTTATTTGTAGACATTCTTTTTCCCAATATAGGCCTCTTAGCGCTCAGAATGTCCAATTGCAGTTTCTACAGAAAGAGTGTTTCAGAACGGCTCAATCAAAGTAAGGTTCAACTCTGTTAGTTGAATGCACAGAACAGAAAGAAGTTTCATACAATGCTTCTGTGTAGTTTATATTTGAACATATACTTTTTTCCACTATTACCCACTTAGCGCTACGAATGTCCAGTTGCATTTTCTACAGACAGAGTGTTTCAAAACTGCTCAATCAAAAGTATGGTTTAACTCTGTTAGCTGAATGCTCAGATCAGAAAGAAGTTTCACAGAATGCTTCTGTGTAGTTTATATTTGAATATATTCCTTTTTCCACTACTACGCTCTTAGCGCTCCAAATGTCCAGTTGCATATTCAACAGAAAGAGTGTTCAGATCTGCTCAATCAAAAGTATGGTTTAACTCTGTTAGCTGAATGCACAGATCAGAAAGAAGTTTCACCGAATGATTCTGTGTAGTTTATATTTGAAGACATTCCTTTTTCCACTATTACCCTCTTAGCGCTCCGAATCTCCACTTGCATTTTCTACAAAAAGAGCGTTTCATAACTGCTCAATCAAAAATATGTTTTATCTCTGTTAACTGAATTTACAGATCAGAAATAAGTTTCACAGAATGCATCTGTGTAGTTTTTATTTGAAGATATTCTTTTTCCCAATGTAGGCCTCTTAGCGCTTAGCCTGTCCAATTGCAGTTTCTACAGAAAGAGTGTTTCAGAACGGCTCAATCAAAAGTAAGGTTCAATTCTGTTAGTTGAATGCACAGAACAGAAAGAATTTTCACAGAATGCTACTGTGTAGTTTATATTTGAATATATTCCTATTTCCACTATTACCCTCTTAGCGCTCCGAATGTCCACTTGCATTTTCTACAGAAAGAGTGTTCAGAACTGCGCAATCAAAAGTGTGGTTTAACTCTGTTAGCTTAATGAACATATCAGAAATAAGTTTCACACAATGCTTCTGTGTAGTTTTTATTTGAAGATATTATTTTTCCCAATATAGGCCTCTTAGCGCTCAGAATGTCCAATTGCAGTTTCTACAGAAAGAGTGTTTCAGAAAGGCTCAATCAAATGTAAGGTTCAACTCTGTTAGTTGAATGCACAGAACAGAAAGAAGTTTCATACAATGCTTCTGTGTAGTTTATATTTGAACATATTCTTTTTTCCACTATTACCCACTTAGCGCTACGAATGTCCAGTTCCATTTTCTACAGACAGAGTGTTTCAAAACTGCTCAATCATAAATATGGTTTAACTCTGTTAGCTGAATGCTCAGATCAGAAAGAAGTTTCACAGAATGTTTCTGTGTAGTTTATATTTGAATATATTCCTTTTTCCACTACTACTCTCTTAGCGCTCCAAATGTCCAGTTGCATTTTCTACAGAAAGAGTGTTCAGATCTGCTCAATCAAAAGTATGGTTTAACTCTGTTAGCTGAATGCACAGATCAGAAGGAAGTTTCACAGAATGATTCTGTGTAGTTTATATATGTAGACATTCCTTTTTCCACTATTACCCTCTTAGCGCTCCGAATCTCCACTTGCATTTTCTACAGAAAGAGTGTTTCAGAACGGCTCAATCAAAATTAAGGTTCAACTCTTTTAGTTGAACAAACAGAACAGAAAGAAGTTTCACACAATTATTCTGTGTAGTTTTTATTTGTAGACATTCTTTTTCCCAATATAGGCCTCTTAGCGCTCAGAATGTCCAATTGCAGTTTCTACAGAAAGAGTGTTTCAGAACGGCTCAATCAAAAGTAAGGTTCAACTCTGTTAGTTGAATGCACAGAACAGAAAGAAGTTTCATACAATGCTTCTGTGTAGTTTATATTTGAACATATTCTTTTTTTCACTATTACCCACTTAGCGCTACGAATGTCCAGTTGCATTTTCTACAGACAGAGTGTTTCAAAACTGCTCAATCAAAAGAATGGTTTAACTCTGTTAGCTGAATGCTCAGATCAGAAAGAAGTTTCACAGAATGCTTCTGTGTAGTTTATATTTGAATATATTCCTTTTTCCACTACTACTCTCTTAGCGCTCCAAATGTCCAGTTGCATTTTCTACAGAAAGAGTGTTCAGATCTGCTCAATCAAAAGTATGGTTTAACTCTGTTAGCTGAATGCTCAGATCAGAAAGAAGTTTCACAGAATGATTCTGTGTAGTTTATATTTGGAGACATTCCTTTTTCCACTATTACCCTCTTAGCGCTCCGAATCTCCACTTGCATTATCTACAGAAAGAGTGTTTCAGAACGGCTCAATCAAAACTAAGGTTCAACTCTTTTAGTTGAACAAACAGAACAGAAAGAAGTTTCACACAATTCTTCTGTGTAGTTTTTATTTGTAGACATTCTTTTTCCCAATATAGGCCTCTTAGCGCTCAGAATGTCCAATTGCAGTTTCTACAGAAAGAGTGTTTCAGAACGGCTCAATCAAAGTAAGGTTCAACTCTGTTAGTTGAATGCACAGAACAGAAAGAAGTTTCATACAATGCTTCTGTGTAGTTTATATTTGAACATATACTTTTTTCCACTATTACCCACTTAGCGCTACGAATGTCCAGTTGCATTTTCTACAGACAGAGTGTTTCAAAACTGCTCAATCAAAAGTATGGTTTAACTCTGTTAGCTGAATGCTCAGATCAGAAAGAAGTTTCACAGAATGCTTCTGTGTAGTTTATATTTGAATATATTCCTTTTTCCACTACTACGCTCTTAGCGCTCCAAATGTCCAGTTGCATATTCAACAGAAAGAGTGTTCAGATCTGCTCAATCAAAAGTATGGTTTAACTCTGTTAGCTGAATGCACAGATCAGAAAGAAGTTTCACCGAATGATTCTGTGTAGTTTATATTTGAAGACATTCCTTTTTCCACTATTACCCTCTTAGCGCTCCGAATCTCCACTTGCATTTTCTACAAAAAGAGTGTTTCATAACTGCTCAATCAAAAATATGTTTTATCTCTGTTAACTGAATTTACAGAGCAGAAATAAGTTTCACAGAATGCATCTGTGTAGTTTTTATTTGAAGATATTCTTTTTCCCAATGTAGGCCTCTTAGCGCTTAGCATGTCCAATTGCAGTTTCTACAGAAAGAGTGTTTCAGAACGGCTCAATCAAAAGTAAGGTTCAACTCTGTTAGTTGAATGCACAGAACAGAAAGAATTTTCACAGAATGCTACTGTGTAGTTTATATTTGAATATATTCCTTTTTCCACTATTACCCTCTTAGCGCTCCGAATGTCCACTTGCATTTTCTACAGAAAGAGTGTTCAGAACTGCGCAATCAAAAGTATGGTTTAACTCTGTTAGCTTAATGAACATATCAGAAATAAGTTTCACACAATGCTTCTGTGTAGTTTTTATTTGAAGATATTATTTTTCCCAATATAGGCCTCTTAGCGCTCAGAATGTCCAATTGCACTTTCTACAGAAAGAGAGTTTCAGAAAGGCTCAATCAAATGTAAGGTTCAACTCTGTTAGTTGAATGCACAGAACAGCAAGAAGTTTCATACAATGCTTCTGTGTAGTTTATATTTGAACATATTCTTTTTTCCACTATTACCCACTTAGCGCTACGAATGTCCAGTTGTATTTTCTACAGACAGAGTGTTTCAAATCTGCTCAATCATAAGTATGGTTTAACTCTGTTAGCTGAATGCTCAGATCAGAAAGAAGTTTCACAGAATGCTTCTGTGTAGTTTATATTTGATTATATTCCTTTTTCCACTACTACTCTCTTAGCGCTCCAAATGTCCAGTTGCATTTTCTACAGAAAGAGTGTTCAGATCTGCTCAATCAAAAGTATGGTTTAACTCTGTTAGCTGAATGCACAGATCAGAAAGAAGTTTCACAGAATGATTCTGTGTAGTTTATATATGGAGACATTCCTTTTTCCACTATTACCCTCTTAGCGCTCCGAATCTCCACTTGCATTTTCTACAGAAAGAGTGTTTCAGAACGGCTCAATCAACATTAAGGTTCAACTCTTTTAGTTGAACAAACAGAACAGAAAGAAGTTTCACACAATTCTTCTGTGTAGTTTTTATTTGTAGACATTCTTTTTCCCAATATAGGCCTCTTAGCGCTCAGAATGTCCAATTGCAGTTTCTACAGAAAGAGTGTTTCAGAACGGCTCAATCAAAAGTAAGGTTCAACTCTGTTAGTTGAATGCACAGAACAGAAAAGAGTTTCATACAATGCTTCTGTGTAGTTTATATTTGAACATATTCTCTTTTCCACTATTACCCACTTAGCGCTACGAATGTCCAGTTGCATTTTCTACAGACAGAGTGTTTCAAAACTGCTCAATCAAAAGTATGGTTTAACTCTGTTAGCTGTATGCTCAGATCAGAAAGAAGTTTCACAGAATGCTTCTGTGTAGTTTATATTTGAATATATTGCTTTTTCCACTACTACGCTCTTAGCGCTCCAAATGTCCAGTTGCATTTTCAACAGAAAGAGTGTTCAGATCTGCTCAATCAAAAGTATGGTTTAACTCTGTTAGCTGAATGCACAGATCAGAAAGAAGTTTCACCAAATGATTCTGTGTAGTTTATATTTGAAGACATTCCTTTTTCCACTATTACCCTCTTAGCGCTCCGAATCTCCACTTGCATTTTCTACAAAAAGAGTGTTTCATAACTGCTCAATCAAAAATATGTTTTATCTCTGTTAACTGAATTTACAGATCAGAAATAAGTTTCACAGAATGCATCTGTGTAGTTTTTATTTGAAGATATTCTTTTTCCCAATGTAGGCCTCTTAGCGCTTAGCATGTCCAATTGCACTTTCTACAGAAAGAGTGTTTCAGAACGGCTCAATCAAAAGTAAGGTTCAACTCTGTTAGTTGAATGCACAGAACAGAAAGAATTTTCACAGAATGCTACTGTGTAGTTTATATTTGAATATATTCCTATTTCCACTATTACCCTCTTAGCGCTCCGAATGTCCACTTGCATTTTCTACAGAAAGAGTGTTCAGAACTGCGCAATCAAAAGTATGGTTTAACTCTGTTAGCTTAATGAACATATCAGAAATAAGTTTCACACAATGCTTCTGTGTAGTTTTTATTTGAAGATATTATTTTTCCCAATATAGGCCTCTTAGCGCTCAGAATGTCCAATTGCAGTTTCTACAGAAAGAGTGTTTCAGAAAGGCTCAATCAAATGTAAGGTTCAACTCTGTTAGTTGAATGCACAGAACAGAAAGAAGTTTCATACAATGCTTCTGTGTAGTTTATATTTGAACATATTCTTTTTTCCACTATTACCCACTTAGCGCTACGAATGTCCAGTTCCATTTTCTACAGACAGAGTGTTTCAAAACTGCTCAATCATAAGTATGGTTTAACTCTGTTAGCTGAATGCTCAGATCAGAAAGAAGTTTCACAGAATGTTTCTGTGTAGTTTATATTTGAATATATTCCTTTTTCCACTAATACTCTCTTAGCGCTCCAAATGTCCAGTTGCATTTTCTACAGAAAGAGTGTTCAGATCTGCTCAATCAAAAGTATGTTTTAACTCTGTTAGCTGAATGCACAGATCAGAAGGAAGTTTCACAGAATGATTCTGTGTAGTTTATATATGGAGACATTCCTTTTTCCACTATTACCCTCTTAGCGCTCCGAATCTCCACTTGCATTTTCTACAGAAAGAGTGTTTCAGAACGGCTCAATCAAAATTAAGGTTCAACACTTTTAGTTGAACAAACAGAACAGAAAGAAGTTTCACACAATTATTCTGTGTAGTTTTTATTTGTAGACATTCTTTTTCCCAATATAGGCCTCTTAGCGCTCAGAATGTCCAATTGCAGTTTCTACAGAAAGAGTGTTTCAGAACGGCTCAATCAAAAGTAAGGTTCAACTCTGTTAGTTGAATGCACAGAACAGAAAGAAGTTTCATACAATGCTTCTGTGTAGTTTATATTTGAACATATTCTTTTTTCCACTATTACCCACTTAGCGCTACGAATGTCCAGTTGCATTTTCTACAGACAGAGTGTTTCAAAACTGCTCAATCAAAAGAATGGTTTAACTCTGTTAGCTGAATGCTCAGATCAGAAAGAAGTTTCACAGAATGCTTCTGTGTAGTTTATATTTGAATATATTCCTTTTTCCACTACTACTCTCTTAGCGCTCCAAATGTCCAGTTGCATTTTCTACAGAAAGAGTGTTCAGATCTGCTCAATGAAAAGTATGGTTTAACTCTGTTAGCTGAATGCTCAGATCAGAAAGAAGTTTCACAGAATGATTCTGTGTAGTTTATATTTGGAGACATTCCTTTTTCCACTATTACCCTCTTAGCGCTCCGAATCTCCACTTGCATTATCTACAGAAAGAGTGTTTCAGAACGGCTCAATCAAAACTAAGGTTCAACTCTTTTAGTTGAACAAACAGAACAGAAAGAAGTTTCACAAAATTCTTCTGTGTAGTTTTTATTTGTAGACATTCTTTTTTCCCAATATAGGCCTCTTAGCGCTCAGAATGTCCAATTGCAGTTTCTACAGAAAGAGTGTTTCAGAACGGCTCAATCAAAGTAAGGTTCAACTCTGTTAGTTGAATGCACAGAACAGAAAGAAGTTTCATACAATGCTTCTGTGTAGTTTATATTTGAACATATACTTTTTTCCACTATTACCCACTTAGCGCTACGAATGTCCAGTTGCATTTTCTACAGACAGACTGTTTCAAAACTGCTCAATCAAAAGTATGGTTTAACTCTGTTAGCTGAATGCTCAGATCAGAAAGAAGTTTCACAGAATGCTTCTGTGTAGTTTATATTTGAATATATTCCTTTTTCCACTACTACGCTCTTAGCGCTCCAAATGTCCAGTTGCATTTTCAACAGAAAGAGTGTTCAGATCTGCTCAATGAAAAGTATGGTTTAACTCTGTTAGCTGAATGCACAGATCAGAAAGAAGTTTCACCGAATGATTCTGTGTAGTTTATATTTGAAGACATTCCTTTTTCCACTATTACCCTCTTAGCGCTCCGAATCTCCACTTGCATTTTCTACAAAAAGAGTGTTTCATAACTGCTCAATCAAAAATATGTTTTATCTCTGTTAACTGAATTTACAGATCAGAAATAAGTTTCACAGAATGCATCTGTGTAGTTTTTATTTGAAGATATTCTTTTTCCCAATGTAGGCCTCTTAGCGCTTAGCATGTCCAATTGCAGTTTCTACAGAAAGAGTGTTTCAGAACGGCTCAATCAAAAGTAAGGTTCAACTCTGTTAGTTGAATGCACAGAACAGAAAGAATTTTCACAGAATGCTACTGTGTAGTTTATATTTGAATATATTCCTTTTTCCACTATTACCCTCTTAGCGCTCCGAATGTCCACTTGCATTTTCTACAGAAAGAGTGTTCAGAACTGCGCAATCAAAAGTGTGGTTTAACTCTGTTAGCTTAATGAACATATCAGAAATAAGTTTCACACAATGCTTCTGTGTAGTTTTTATTTGAAGATATTATTTTTCCCAATATAGGCCTCTTAGCGCTCAGAATGTCCAATTGCAGTTTCTACAGAAAGAGTGTTTCAGAAAGGCTCAATCAAATGTAAGGTTCAACTCTGTTAGTTGAATGCACAGAACAGAAAGAAGTTTCATACAATGCTTCTGTGTAGTTTATATTTGAACATATTCTTTTTTCCACTATTACCCACTTAGCGCTACGAATGTCCAGTTCCATTTTCTACAGACAGAGTGTTTCAAAACTGCTCAATCATAAGTATGGTTTAACTCTGTTAGCTGAATGCTCAGATCAGAAAGAAGTTTCACAGAATGTTTCTGTGTAGTTTATATTTGAATATATTCCTTTTTCCACTACTACTCTCTTAGCGCTCCAAATGTCCAGTTGCATTTTCTACAGAAAGAGTGTTCAGATCTGCTCAATCAAAAGTATGGTTTAACTCTGTTAGCTGAATGCACAGATCAGAAGGAAGTTTCACAGAATGATTCTGTGTAGTTTATATATGTAGACATTCCTTTTTCCACTATTACCCTCTTAGCGCTCCGAATCTCCACTTGCATTTTCTACAGAAAGAGTGTTTCAGAACGGCTCAATCAAAATTAAGGTTCAACTCTTTTAGTTGAACAAACAGAACAGAAAGAAGTTTCACACAATTATTCTGTGTAGTTTTTATTTGTAGACATTCTTTTTCCCAATATAGGCCTCTTAGCGCTCAGAATGTCCAATTGCAGTTTCTACAGAAAGAGTGTTTCAGAACGGCTCAATCAAAAGTAAGGTTCAACTCTGTTAGTTGAATGCACAGAACAGAAAGAAGTTTCATACAATGCTTCTGTGTAGTTTATATTTGAACATATTCTTTTTTTCACTATTACCCACTTAGCGCTACGAATGTCCAGTTGCATTTTCTACAGACAGAGTGTTTCAAAACTGCTCAATCAAAAGAATGGTTTAACTCTGTTAGCTGAATGCTCAGATCAGAAAGAAGTTTCACAGAATGCTTCTGTGTAGTTTATATTTGAATATATTCCTTTTTCCACTACTACTCTCTTAGCGCTCCAAATGTCCAGTTGCATTTTCTACAGAAAGAGTGTTCAGATCTGCTCAATCAAAAGTATGGTTTAACTCTGTTAGCTGAATGCTCAGATCAGAAAGAAGTTTCACAGAATGATTCTGTGTAGTTTATATTTGGAGACATTCCTTTTTCCACTATTACCCTCTTAGCGCTCCGAATCTCCACTTGCATTATCTACAGAAAGAGTGTTTCAGCACGGCTCAATCAAAACTAAGGTTCAACTCTTTTAGTTGAACAAACAGAACAGAAAGAAGTTTCACACAATTCTTCTGTGTAGTTTTTATTTGTAGACATTCTTTTTCCCAATATAGGCCTCTTAGCGCTCAGAATGTCCAATTGCAGTTTCTACAGAAAGAGTGTTTCAGAACGGCTCAATCAAAGTAAGGTTCAACTCTGTTAGTTGAATGCACAGAACAGAAAGAAGTTTCATACAATGCTTCTGTGTAGTTTATATTTGAACATATACTTTTTTCCACTATTACCCACTTAGCGCTACGAATGTCCAGTTGCATTTTCTACAGACAGAGTGTTTCAAAACTGCTCAATCAAAAGTATGGTTTAACTCTGTTAGCTGAATGCTCAGATCAGAAAGAAGTTTCACAGAATGCTTCTGTGTAGTTTATATTTGAATATATTCCTTTTTCCACTACTACGCTCTTAGCGCTCCAAATGTCCAGTTGCATATTCAACAGAAAGAGTGTTCAGATCTGCTCAATCAAAAGTATGGTTTAACTCTGTTAGCTGAATGCACAGATCAGAAAGAAGTTTCACCGAATGATTCTGTGTAGTTTATATTTGAAGACATTCCTTTTTCCACTATTACCCTCTTAGCGCTCCGAATCTCCACTTGCATTTTCTACAAAAAGAGTGTTTCATAACTGCTCAATCAAAAATATGTTTTATCTCTGTTAACTGAATTTACAGAGCAGAAATAAGTTTCACAGAATGCATCTGTGTAGTTTTTATTTGAAGATATTCTTTTTCCCAATGTAGGCCTCTTAGCGCTTAGCATGTCCAATTGCAGTTTCTACAGAAAGAGTGTTTCAGAACGGCTCAATCAAAAGTAAGGTTCAACTCTGTTAGTTGAATGCACAGAACAGAAAGAATTTTCACAGAATGCTACTGTGTAGTTTATATTTGAATATATTCCTTTTTCCACTATTACCCTCTTAGCGCTCCGAATGTCCACTTGCATTTTCTACAGAAAGAGTGTTCAGAACTGCGCAATCAAAAGTATGGTTTAACTCTGTTAGCTTAATGAACATATCAGAAATAAGTTTCACACAATGCTTCTGTGTAGTTTTTATTTGAAGATATTATTTTTCCCAATATAGGCCTCTTAGCGCTCAGAATGTCCAATTGCACTTTCTACAGAAAGAGAGTTTCAGAAAGGCTCAATCAAATGTAAGGTTCAACTCTGTTAGTTGAATGCACAGAACAGCAAGAAGTTTCATACAATGCTTCTGTGTAGTTTATATTTGAACATATTCTTTTTTCCACTATTACCCACTTAGCGCTACGAATGTCCAGTTGTATTTTCTACAGACAGAGTGTTTCAAATCTGCTCAATCATAAGTATGGTTTAACTCTGTTAGCTGAATGCTCAGATCAGAAAGAAGTTTCACAGAATGCTTCTGTGTAGTTTATATTTGATTATATTCCTTTTTCCACTACTACTCTCTTAGCGCTCCAAATGTCCAGTTGCATTTTCTACAGAAAGAGTGTTCAGATCTGCTCAATCAAAAGTATGGTTTAACTCTGTTAGCTGAATGCACAGATCAGAAAGAAGTTTCACAGAATGATTCTGTGTAGTTTATATATGGAGACATTCCTTTTTCCACTATTACCATCTTAGCGCTCCGAATCTCCACTTGCATTTTCTACAGAAAGAGTGTTTCAGAACGGCTCAATCAACATTAAGGTTCAACTCTTTTAGTTGAACAAACAGAACAGAAAGAAGTTTCACACAATTCTTCTGTGTAGTTTTTATTTGTAGACATTCTTTTTCCCAATATAGGCCTCTTAGCGCTCAGAATGTCCAATTGCAGTTTCTACAGAAAGAGTGTTTCAGAACGGCTCAATCAAAAGTAAGGTTCAACTCTGTTAGTTGAATGCACAGAACAGAAAAGAGTTTCATACAATGCTTCTGTGTAGTTTATATTTGAACATATTCTCTTTTCCACTATTACCCACTTAGCGCTACGAATGTCCAGTTGCATTTTCTACAGACAGAGTGTTTCAAAACTGCTCAATCAAAAGTATGGTTTAACTCTGTTAGCTGTATGCTCAGATCAGAAAGAAGTTTCACAGAATGCTTCTGTGTAGTTTATATTTGAATATATTGCTTTTTCCACTACTACGCTCTTAGCGCTCCAAATGTCCAGTTGCATTTTCAACAGAAAGAGTGTTCAGATCTGCTCAATCAAAAGTATGGTTTAACTCTGTTAGCTGAATGCACAGATCAGAAAGAAGTTTCACCAAATGATTCTGTGTAGTTTATATTTGAAGACATTCCTTTTTCCACTATTACCCTCTTAGCGCTCCGAATCTCCACTTGCATTTTCTACAAAAAGAGTGTTTCATAACTGCTCAATCAAAAATATGTTTTATCTCTGTTAACTGAATTTACAGATCAGAAATAAGTTTCACAGAATGCATCTGTGTAGTTTTTATTTGAAGATATTCTTTTTCCCAATGTAGGCCTCTTAGCGCTTAGCATGTCCAATTGCACTTTCTACAGAAAGAGTGTTTCAGAACGGCTCAATCAAAAGTAAGGTTCAACTCTGTTAGTTGAATGCACAGAACAGAAAGAATTTTCACAGAATGCTACTGTGTAGTTTATATTTGAATATATTCCTATTTCCACTATTACCCTCTTAGCGCTCCGAATGTCCACTTGCATTTTCTACAGAAAGAGTGTTCAGAACTGCGCAATCAAAAGTATGGTTTAACTCTGTTAGCTTAATGAACATATCAGAAATAAGTTTCACACAATGCTTCTGTGTAGTTTTTATTTGAAGATATTATTTTTCCCAATATAGGCCTCTTAGCGCTCAGAATGTCCAATTGCAGTTTCTACAGAAAGAGTGTTTCAGAAAGGCTCAATCAAATGTAAGGTTCAACTCTGTTAGTTGAATGCACAGAACAGAAAGAAGTTTCATACAATGCTTCTGTGTAGTTTATATTTGAACATATTCTTTTTTCCACTATTACCCACTTAGCGCTACGAATGTCCAGTTCCATTTTCTACAGACAGAGTGTTTCAAAACTGCTCAATCATAAGTATGGTTTAACTCTGTTAGCTGAATGCTCAGATCAGAAAGAAGTTTCACAGAATGTTTCTGTGTAGTTTATATTTGAATATATTCCTTTTTCCACTACTACTCTCTTAGCGCTCCAAATGTCCAGTTGCATTTTCTACAGAAAGAGTGTTCAGATCTGCTCAATCAAAAGTATGGTTTAACTCTGTTAGCTGAATGCACAGATCAGAAGGAAGTTTCACAGAATGATTCTGTGTAGTTTATATATGGAGACATTCCTTTTTCCACTATTACCCTCTTAGCGCTCCGAATCTCCACTTGCATTTTCTACAGAAAGAGTGTTTCAGAACGGCTCAATCAAAATTAAGGTTCAACACTTTTAGTTGAACAAACAGAACAGAAAGAAGTTTCACACAATTATTCTGTGTAGTTTTTATTTGTAGACATTCTTTTTCCCAATATAGGCCTCTTAGCGCTCAGAATGTCCAATTGCAGTTTCTACAGAAAGAGTGTTTCAGAACGGCTCAATCAAATGTAAGGTTCAACTCTGTTAGTTGAATGCACAGAACAGAAAGAAGTTTCATACAATGCTTCTGTGTAGTTTATATTTGAACATATTCTTTTTTCCACTATTACCCACTTAGCGCTACGAATGTCCAGTTGCATTTTCTACAGACAGAGTGTTTCAAAACTGCTCAATCAAAAGAATGGTTTAACTCTGTTAGCTGAATGCTCAGATCAGAAAGAAGTTTCACAGAATGCTTCTGTGTAGTTTATATTTGAATATATTCCTTTTTCCACTACTACTCTCTTAGCGCTCCAAATGTCCAGTTGCATTTTCTACAGAAAGAGTGTTCAGATCTGCTCAATGAAAAGTATGGTTTAACTCTGTTAGCTGAATGCTCAGATCAGAAAGAAGTTTCACAGAATGATTCTGTGTAGTTTATATTTGGAGACATTCCTTTTTCCACTATTACCCTCTTAGCGCTCCGAATCTCCACTTGCATTATCTACAGAAAGAGTGTTTCAGAACGGCTCAATCAAAACTAAGGTTCAACTCTTTTAGTTGAACAAACAGAACAGAAAGAAGTTTCAGAAAATTCTTCTGTGTAGTTTTTATTTGTAGACATTCTTTTTTCCCAATATAGGCCTCTTAGCGCTCAGAATGTCCAATTGCAGTTTCTACAGAAAGAGTGTTTCAGAACGGCTCAATCAAAGTAAGGTTCAACTCTGTTAGTTGAATGCACAGAACAGAAAGAAGTTTCATACAATGCTTCTGTGTAGTTTATATTTGAACATATACTTTTTTCCACTATTACCCACTTAGCGCTACGAATGTCCAGTTGCATTTTCTACAGACAGACTGTTTCAAAACTGCTCAATCAAAAGTATGGTTTAACTCTGTTAGCTGAATGCTCAGATCAGAAAGAAGTTTCACAGAATGCTTCTGTGTAGTTTATATTTGAATATATTCCTTTTTCCACTACTACGCTCTTAGCGCTCCAAATGTCCAGTTGCATTTTCAACAGAAAGAGTGTTCAGATCTGCTCAATGAAAAGTATGGTTTAACTCTGTTAGCTGAATGCACAGATCAGAAAGAAGTTTCACCGAATGATTCTGTGTAGTTTATATTTGAAGACATTCCTTTTTCCACTATTACCCTCTTAGCGCTCCGAATCTCCACTTGCATTTTCTACAAAAAGAGTGTTTCATAACTGCTCAATCAAAAATATGTTTTATCTCTGTTAACTGAATTTACAGATCAGAAATAAGTTTCACAGAATGCATCTGTGTAGTTTTTATTTGAAGATATTCTTTTTCCCAATGTAGGCCTCTTAGCGCTTAGCATGTCCAATTGCAGTTTCTACAGAAAGAGTGTTTCAGAACGGCTCAATCAAAAGTAAGGTTCAACTCTGTTAGTTGAATGCACAGAACAGAAAGAATTTTCACAGAATGCTACTGTGTAGTTTATATTTGAATATATTCCTTTTTCCACTATTACCCTCTTAGCGCTCCGAATGTCCACTTGCATTTTCTACAGAAAGAGTGTTCAGAACTGCGCAATCAAAAGTATGGTTTAACTCTGTTAGCTTAATGAACATATCAGAAATAAGTTTCACACAATGCTTCTGTGTAGTTTTTATTTGAAGATATTATTTTTCCCAATATAGGCCTCTTAGCGCTCAGAATGTCCAATTGCACTTTCTACAGAAAGAGAGTTTCAGAAAGGCTCAATCAAATGTAAGGTTCAACTCTGTTAGTTGAATGCACAGAACAGCAAGAAGTTTCATACAATGCTTCTGTGTAGTTTATATTTGAACATATTCTTTTTTCCACTATTACCCACTTAGCGCTACGAATGTCCAGTTGTATTTTCTACAGACAGAGTGTTTCAAATCTGCTCAATCATAAGTATGGTTTAACTCTGTTAGCTGAATGCTCAGATCAGAAAGAAGTTTCACAGAATGCTTCTGTGTAGTTTATATTTGATTATATTCCTTTTTCCACTACTACTCTCTTAGCGCTCCAAATGTCCAGTTGCATTTTCTACAGAAAGAGTGTTCAGATCTGCTCAATCAAAAGTATGGTTTAACTCTGTTAGCTGAATGCACAGATCAGAAAGAAGTTTCACAGAATGATTCTGTGTAGTTTATATATGGAGACATTCCTTTTTCCACTATTACCCTCTTAGCGCTCCGAATCTCCACTTGCATTTTCTACAGAAAAAGTGTTTCAGAACGGCTCAATCAACATTAAGGTTCAACTCTTTTAGTTGAACAAACAGAACAGAAAGAAGTTTCACACAATTCTTCTGTGTAGTTTTTATTTGTAGACATTCTTTTTCCCAATATAGGCCTCTTAGCGCTCAGAATGTCCAATTGCAGTTTCTACAGAAAGAGTGTTTCAGAACGGCTCAATCAAAAGTAAGGTTCAACTCTGTTAGTTGAATGCACAGAACAGAAAAGAGTTTCATACAATGCTTCTGTGTAGTTTATATTTGAACATATTCTCTTTTCCACTATTACCCACTTAGCGCTACGAATGTCCAGTTGCATTTTCTACAGACAGAGTGTTTCAAAACTGCTCAATCAAAAGTATGGTTTAACTCTGTTAGCTGTATGCTCAGATCAGAAAGAAGTTTCACAGAATGCTTCTGTGTAGTTTATATTTGAATATATTGCTTTTTCCACTACTACGCTCTTAGCGCTCCAAATGTCCAGTTGCATTTTCAACAGAAAGAGTGTTCAGATCTGCTCAATCAAAAGTATGGTTTAACTCTGTTAGCTGAATGCACAGATCAGAAAGAAGTTTCACCAAATGATTCTGTGTAGTTTATATTTGAAGACATTCCTTTTTCCACTATTACCCTCTTAGCGCTCCGAATCTCCACTTGCATTTTCTACAAAAAGAGTGTTTCATAACTGCTCAATCAAAAATATGTTTTATCTCTGTTAACTGAATTTACAGATCAGAAATAAGTTTCACAGAATGCATCTGTGTAGTTTTTATTTGAAGATATTCTTTTTCCCAATGTAGGCCTCTTAGCGCTTAGCATGTCCAATTGCACTTTCTACAGAAAGAGTGTTTCAGAACGGCTCAATCAAAAGTAAGGTTCAACTCTGTTAGTTGAATGCACAGAACAGAAAGAATTTTCACAGAATGCTACTGTGTAGTTTATATTTGAATATATTCCTATTTCCACTATTACCCTCTTAGCGCTCCGAATGTCCACTTGCATTTTCTACAGAAAGAGTGTTCAGAACTGCGCAATCAAAAGTATGGTTTAACTCTGTTAGCTTAATGAACATATCAGAAATAAGTTTCACACAATGCTTCTGTGTAGTTTTTATTTGAAGATATTATTTTTCCCAATATAGGCCTCTTAGCGCTCAGAATGTCCAATTGCAGTTTCTACAGAAAGAGTGTTTCAGAAAGGCTCAATCAAATGTAAGGTTCAACTCTGTTAGTTGAATGCACAGAACAGAAAGAAGTTTCATACAATGCTTCTGTGTAGTTTATATTTGAACATATTCTTTTTTCCACTATTACCCACTTAGCGCTACGAATGTCCAGTTCCATTTTCTACAGACAGAGTGTTTCAAAACTGCTCAATCATAAGTATGGTTTAACTCTGTTAGCTGAATGCTCAGATCAGAAAGAAGTTTCACAGAATGTTTCTGTGTAGTTTATATTTGAATATATTCCTTTTTCCACTACTACTCTCTTAGCGCTCCAAATGTCCAGTTGCATTTTCTACAGAAAGAGTGTTCAGATCTGCTCAATCAAAAGTATGTTTTAACTCTGTTAGCTGAATGCACAGATCAGAAGGAAGTTTCACAGAATGATTCTGTGTAGTTTATATATGGAGACATTCCTTTTTCCACTATTACCCTCTTAGCGCTCCGAATCTCCACTTGCATTTTCTACAGAAAGAGTGTTTCAGAACGGCTCAATCAAAATTAAGGTTCAACACTTTTAGTTGAACAAACAGAACAGAAAGAAGTTTCACACAATTATTCTGTGTAGTTTTTATTTGTAGACATTCTTTTTCCCAATATAGGCCTCTTAGCGCTCAGAATGTCCAATTGCAGTTTCTACAGAAAGAGTGTTTCAGAACGGCTCAATCAAAAGTAAGGTTCAACTCTGTTAGTTGAATGCACAGAACAGAAAGAAGTTTCATACAATGCTTCTGTGTAGTTTATATTTGAACATATTCTTTTTTCCACTATTACCCACTTAGCGCTACGAATGTCCAGTTGCATTTTCTACAGACAGAGTGTTTCAAAACTGCTCAATCAAAAGAATGGTTTAACTCTGTTAGCTGAATGCTCAGATCAGAAAGAAGTTTCACAGAATGCTTCTGTGTAGTTTATATTTGAATATATTCCTTTTTCCACTACTACTCTCTTAGCGCTCCAAATGTCCAGTTGCATTTTCTACAGAAAGAGTGTTCAGATCTGCTCAATGAAAAGTATGGTTTAACTCTGTTAGCTGAATGCTCAGATCAGAAAGAAGTTTCACAGAATGATTCTGTGTAGTTTATATTTGGAGACATTCCTTTTTCCACTATTACCCTCTTAGCGCTCCGAATCTCCACTTGCATTATCTACAGAAAGAGTGTTTCAGAACGGCTCAATCAAAACTAAGGTTCAACTCTTTTAGTTGAACAAACAGAACAGAAAGAAGTTTCACAAAATTCTTCTGTGTAGTTTTTATTTGTAGACATTCTTTTTTCCCAATATAGGCCTCTTAGCGCTCAGAATGTCCAATTGCAGTTTCTACAGAAAGAGTGTTTCAGAACGGCTCAATCAAAGTAAGGTTCAACTCTGTTAGTTGAATGCACAGAACAGAAAGAAGTTTCATACAATGCTTCTGTGTAGTTTATATTTGAACATATACTTTTTTCCACTATTACCCACTTAGCGCTACGAATGTCCAGTTGCATTTTCTACAGACAGACTGTTTCAAAACTGCTCAATCAAAAGTATGGTTTAACTCTGTTAGCTGAATGCTCAGATCAGAAAGAAGTTTCACAGAATGCTTCTGTGTAGTTTATATTTGAATATATTCCTTTTTCCACTACTACGCTCTTAGCGCTCCAAATGTCCAGTTGCATTTTCAACAGAAAGAGTGTTCAGATCTGCTCAATGAAAAGTATGGTTTAACTCTGTTAGCTGAATGCACAGATCAGAAAGAAGTTTCACCGAATGATTCTGTGTAGTTTATATTTGAAGACATTCCTTTTTCCACTATTACCCTCTTAGCGCTCCGAATCTCCACTTGCATTTTCTACAAAAAGAGTGTTTCATAACTGCTCAATCAAAAATATGTTTTATCTCTGTTAACTGAATTTACAGATCAGAAATAAGTTTCACAGAATGCATCTGTGTAGTTTTTATTTGAAGATATTCTTTTTCCCAATGTAGGCCTCTTAGCGCTTAGCATGTCCAATTGCAGTTTCTACAGAAAGAGTGTTTCAGAACGGCTCAATCAAAAGTAAGGTTCAACTCTGTTAGTTGAATGCACAGAACAGAAAGAATTTTCACAGAATGCTACTGTGTAGTTTATATTTGAATATATTCCTTTTTCCACTATTACCCTCTTAGCGCTCCGAATGTCCACTTGCATTTTCTACAGAAAGAGTGTTCAGAACTGCGCAATCAAAAGTATGGTTTAACTCTGTTAGCTTAATGAACATATCAGAAATAAGTTTCACACAATGCTTCTGTGTAGTTTTTATTTGAAGATATTATTTTTCCCAATATAGGCCTCTTAGCGCTCAGAATGTCCAATTGCACTTTCTACAGAAAGAGTGTTTCAGAAAGGCTCAATCAAATGTAAGGTTCAACTCTGTTAGTTGAATGCACAGAACAGCAAGAAGTTTCATACAATGCTTCTGTGTAGTTTATATTTGAACATATTCTTTTTTCCACTATTACCCACTAAGCGCTACGAATGTCCAGTTGCATTTTCTACAGACAGAGTGTTTCAAATCTGCTCAATCATAAGTATGGTTTAACTCTGTTAGCTGAATGCTCAGATCAGAAAGAAGTTTCACAGAATGATTCTGTGTAGTTTATATTTGAATATATTCCTTTTTCCACTACTACTCTCTTAGCGCTCCAAATGTTCAGTTGCATTTTCTACAGAAAGAGTGTTCAGATCTGCTCAATCAAAAGTATGGTTTAACTCTGTTAGCTGAATGCACAGATCAGAAAGAAGTTTCACAGAATGATTCTGTGTAGTTTATATATGGAGACATTCCTTTTTCCACTATTACCCTCTTAGCGCTCCGAATCTCCACTTGCATTTTCTACAGAAAGAGTGTTTCAGAACGGCTCAATCAAAATTAAGGTTCAACCCTTTTAGTTGAACAAACAGAACAGAAAGAAGTTTCACACAATTATTCTGTGTAGTTTTTATTTGTAGACATTCTTTTTCCCAATATAGGCCTCTTAGCGCTCAGAATGTCCAATTGCAGTTTCTACAGAAAGAGTGTTTCAGAACGGCTCAATCAAAAGTAAGGTTCAACTCTGTTAGTTGAATGCACAGAACAGAAAGAAGTTTCATACAATGCTTCTGTGTAGTTTATATTTGAACATATTCTCTTTTCCACTATTACCCACTTAGCGCTACGAATGTCCAGTTGCATTTTCTACAGACAGAGGGTTTCAAAACTGCTCAATCAAAAGTATGGTTTAACTCTGTTAGCTGTATGCTCAGATCAGAAAGAAGTTTCACAGAATGCTTCTGTGTAGTTTATATTTGAATATATTCCTTTTTCCACTACTACGCTCTTAGCGCTCCAAATGTCCAGTTGCATTTTCAACAGAAAGAGTGTTCAGATCTGCTCAATCAAAAGTATGGTTTAACTCTGTTAGCTGAATGCACAGATCAGAAAGAAGTTTCACCGAATGATTCTGTGTAGTTTATATTTGAAGACATTCCTTTTTCCACTATTACCCTCTTAGCGCTCCGAATCTCCACTTGCATTTTCTACAAAAAGAGTGTTTCATAACTGCTCAATCAAAAATATGTTTTATCTCTGTTAACTGAATTTACAGATTAGAAATAAGTTTCACAGAATGCATCTGTGTAGTTTTTATTTGAAGATATTCTTTTTCCCAATGTAGGCCTCTTAGCGCTTAGCCTGTCCAATTGCAGTTTCTACAGAGAGAGTGTTTCAGAACGGCTCAATCAAAAGTAAGGTTCAATTCTGTTAGTTGAATGCACAGAACAGAAAGAATTTTCACAGAATGCTACTCTGTAGTTTATATTTGAATATATTCCTATTTCCACTATTACCCTCTTAGCGCTCCGAATGTCCACTTGCATTTTCTACAGAAAGAGTGTTCAGAACTGCGCAATCAAAAGTATGGTTTAACTCTGTTAGCTTAATGAACATATCAGAAATAAGTTTCACACAATGCTTCTGTGTAGTTTTTATTTGAAGATATTATTTTTCCCAATATAGGCCTCTTAGCGCTCAGAATGTCCAATTGCAGTTTCTACAGAAAGAGTGTTTCAGAACGGCTCAATCAAAGTAAGGTTCAACTCTGTTAGTTGAATGCACAGAACAGAAAGAAGTTTCATACAATGCTTCTGTGTAGTTTATATTTGAACATATACTTTTTTCCACTATTACCCACTTAGCGCTACGAATGTCCAGTTGCATTTTCTACAGACAGAGTGTTTCAAAACTGCTCAATCAAAAGTATGGTTTAACTCTGTTAGCTGAATGCTGAGATCAGAAAGAAGTTTCACAGAATGCTTCTGTGTAGTTTATATTTGAATATATTCCTTTTTCCACTACTACGCTCTTAGCGCTCCAAATGTCCAGTTGCATTTTCAACAGAAAGAGTGTTCAGATCTGCTCAATCAAAAGTATGGTTTAACTCTGTTAGCTGAATGCACAGATCAGAAAGAAGTTTCACCGAATGATTCTGTGTAGTTTATATTTGAAGACATTCCTTTTTCCACTATTACCCTCTTAGCGCTCCGAATCTCCACTTGCATTTTCTACAAAAAGAGTGTTTCATAACTGCTCAATCAAAAATATGTTTTATCTCTGTTAACTGAATTTACAGATCAGAAATAAGTTTCACAGAATGCATCTGTGTAGTTTTTATTTGAAGATATTCTTTTTCCCAATGTAGGCCTCTTAGCGCTTAGCATGTCCAATTGCAGTTTCTACAGAAAGAGTGTGTCAGAACGGCTCAATCAAAAGTAAGGTTCAACTCTGTTAGTTGAATGCACAGAACAGAAAGAATTTTCACAGAATGCTACTGTGTAGTTTATATTTGAATATATTCCTTTTTCCACTATTACCCTCTTAGCGCTCCGAATGTCCACTTGCATTTTCTACAGAAAGAGTGTTCAGAACTGCGCAATCAAAAGTATGGTTTAACTCTGTTAGCTTAATGAACATATCAGAAATAAGTTTCACACAATGCTTCTGTGTAGTTTTTATTTGAAGATATTATTTTTCCCAATATAGGCCTCTTAGCGCTCAGAATGTCCAATTGCACTTTCTACAGAAAGAGTGTTTCAGAAAGGCTCAATCAAATGTAAGGTTCAACTCTGTTAGTTGAATGCACAGAACAGCAAGAAGTTTCATACAATGCTTCTGTGTAGTTTATATTTGAACATATTCTTTTTTCCACTATTACCCACTTAGCGCTACGAATGTCCAGTTGCATTTTCTACAGACAGAGTGTTTCAAATCTGCTCAATCATAAGTATGGTTTAACTCTGTTAGCTGAATGCTCAGATCAGAAAGAAGTTTCACAGAATGCTTCTGTGTAGTTTATATTTGAATATATTCCTTTTTCCACTACTACTCTCTTAGCGCTCCAAATGTCCAGTTGCATTTTCTACAGAAAGAGTGTTCAGATCTGCTCAATCAAAAGTATGGTTTAACTCTGTTAGCTGAATGCACAGATCAGAAAGAAGTTTCACAGAATGATTCTGTGTAGTTTATATATGGAGACATTCCTTTTTCCACTATTACCCTCTTAGCGCTCCGAATCTCCACTTGCATTTTCTACAGAAAGAGTGTTTCAGAACGGCTCAATCAACATTAAGGTTCAACTCTTTTAGTTGAACAAACAGAACAGAAAGAAGTTTCACACAATTCTTCTGTGTAGTTTTTATTTGTAGACATTCTTTTTCCCAATATAGGCCTCTTAGCGCTCAGAATGTCCAATTGCAGTTTCTACAGAAAGAGTGTTTCAGAACGGCTCAATCAAAAGTAAGGTTCAACTCTGTTAGTTGAATGCACAGAACAGAAAGGAGTTTCATACAATGCTTCTGTGTAGTTTATATTTGAACATATTCTCTTTTCCACTATTACCCACTTAGCGCTACGAATGTCCAGTTGCATTTTCTACAGACAGAGTGTTTCAAAACTGCTCAATCAAAAGTATGGTTTAACTCTGTTAGCTGTATGCTCAGATCAGAAAGAAGTTTCACAGAATGCTTCTGTGTAGTTTATATTTGAATATATTCCTTTTTCCACTAATACGCTCTTAGCGCTCCAAATGTCCAGTTGCATTTTCAACAGAAAGAGTGTTCAGATCTGCTCAATCAAAAGGATGGTTTAACTCTGTTAGCTGAATGCACAGATCAGAAAGAAGTTTCACCAAATGATTCTGTGTAGTTTATATTTGAAGACATTCCTTTTTCCACTATTACCCTCTTAGCGCTCCGAATCTCCACTTGCATTTTCTACAAAAAGAGTGTTTCATAACTGCTCAATCAAAAATATGTTTTATCTCTGTTAACTGAATTTACAGATCAGAAATAAGTTTCACAGAATGCATCTGTGTAGTTTTTATTTGAAGATATTCTTTTTCCCAATGTAGGCCTCTTAGCGCTTAGCATGTCCAATTGCAGTTTCTACAGAAAGAGTGTTTCAGAACGGCTCAATCAAAAGTAAGGTTCAACTCTGTTAGTTGAATGCACAGAACAGAAAGAATTTTCACAGAATGCTACTGTGTAGTTTATATTTGAATATATTCCTTTTTCCACTATTACCCTCTTAGCGCTCCGAATGTCCACTTGCATTTTCTACAGAAAGGGTGTTCAGAACTGCGCAATCAAAAGTATGGTTTAACTCTGTTAGTATAATGAACATATCAGAAATAAGTTTCACACAATGCTTCTGTGTAGTTTTTATTTGAAGATATTATTTTTCCCAATATAGGCCTCTTAGCGCTCAGAATGTCCAATTGCAGTTTCTACAGAAAGAGTGTTTCAGAAAGGCTCAATCAAAAGTAAGGTTCAACTCTGTTAGTTGCATGCACAGAACAGAAAGAAGTTTCATACAATGCTTCTGTGTAGTTTATATTTGAACATATTCTTTTTTCCACTATTACCCACTTTGCGCTACGAATGTCCAGTTGCATTTTCTACAGACAGAGTGTTTCAAAACTGCTCAATCAAAAGTATGGTTTAACTCTGTTAGCTGAATGCTCAGATCAGAAAGAAGTTTCACAGAATGCTTCTGTGTAGTTTATATTTGAATATATTGCTTTTTCCACTACTACGCTCTTAGCGCTCCAAATGTCCAGTTGCATTTTCAACAGAAAGAGTGTTCAGATCTGCTCAATCAAAAGTATGGTTTAACTCTGTTAGCTGAATGCACAGATCAGAAAGAAGTTTCACCGAATGATTCTGTGTAGTTTATATTTGAAGACATTCCTTTTTCCACTATTACCCTCTTAGCGCTCCGAATCTCCACTTGCATTTTCTACAAAAAGAGTGTTTCATAACTGCTCAATCAAAAATATGTTTTATCTCTGTTAACTGAATTTACAGATCAGAAATAAGTTTCACAGAATGCATCTGTGTAGTTTTTATTTGAAGATATTCTTTTTCCCAATGTAGGCCTCTTAGCGCTTAGCCTGTCCAATTGCAGTTTCTACAGAAAGAGTGTTTCAGAACGGCTCAATCAAAAGTAAGGTTCAATTCTGTTAGTTGAATGCACAGAACAGAAAGTATTTTCACAGAATGCTACTGTGTAGTTTATATTTGAATATATTCCTATTTCCACTATTACCCTCTTAGCGCTCCGAATGTACACTTGCATTTTCTACAGAAAGAGTGTTCAGAACTGCGCAATCAAAAGTATGGTTTAACTCTGTTAGCTTAATGAACATATCAGAAATAAGTTTCACACAATGCTTCTGTGTAGTTTTTATTTGAAGATATTATTTTTCCCAATATAGGCCTCTTAGCGCTCAGAATGTCCAATTGCAGTTTCTACAGAAAGAGTGTTTCAGTAAGGCTCAATCAAATGTAAGGTTCAACTCTGTTAGTTGAATGCACAGAACAGAAAGAAGTTTCATACAATGCTTCTGTGTAGTTTATATTTGAACATATTCATTTTTCCACTATTACCCACTTAGCGCTACGAATGTCCAGTTGCATTTTCTACAGACAGAGTGTTCAGATCTGCTCAATCAAAAGTATGGTTTAACTCTGTTAGCTGAATGCACAGATCAGAAAGAAGTTTCACCGAATGATTCTGTGTAGTTTATATTTGAAGACATTCCTTTTTCCACTATTACCCTCTTAGCGCTCCGAATCTCCACTTGCATTTTCTACAAAAAGAGTGTTTCATAACTGCTCAATCAAAAATATGTTTTATCTCTGTTAACTGAATTTACAGATCAGAAATAAGTTTCACAGAATGCATCTGTGTAGTTTTTATTTGAAGATATTCTTTTTCCCAATGTAGGCCTCTTAGCGCTTAGCCTGTCCAATTGCAGTTTCTACAGAAAGAGTGTTTCAGAACGGCTCAATCAAAAGTAAGGTTCAACTCTGTTAGTTGAATGCACAGAACAGAAAGAATTTTCACAGAATGCTACTGTGTAGTTTATATTTGAATATATTCCTTTTTCCACTATTACCCTCTTAGCGCTCCGAATGTCCACTTGCGTTTTCTACAGAAAGAGTGTTCAGAACTGCGCAATCAAAATTATGGTTTAACTCTGTTAGCTGAATGCTCAGATCAGAAAGAAGTTTCACAGAATGATTCTGTGTAGTTTATATTTGAATATATTCCTTTTTCCACTACTACTCTCTTAGCGCTCCAAATGTCCAGTTGCATTTTCTACAGAAAGAGTGTTCAGATCTGCTCAATCAAAAGTATGGTTTAACTCTGTTAGCTGAATGCACAGATCAGAAAGAAGTTTCACAGAATGATTCTGTGTAGTTTATATATGGAGACATTCCTTTTTCCACTATTACCCTCTTAGCGCTCCGAATCTCCACTTGCATTTTCTACAGAAAGAGTGTTTCAGAACGGCTCAATCAAAATTAAGGTTCAACTCTTTTAATTGAACAAACAGAACAGAAAGAAGTTTCACACAATTATTCTGTGTAGTTTTTATTTGTAGACATTCTTTTTCCCAATATAGGCCTCTTAGCGCTCAGAATGTCCAATTGCAGTTTCTACAGAAAGAGTGTTTCAGAACGGCTCAATCAAAAGTAAGGTTCAACTCTGTTAGTTGAATGCACAGAACAGAAAGAAGTTTCATACAATGCTTCTGTGTAGTTTAAATTTGAACATATTCTCTTTTCCACTATTACCCACTTAGCGCTACGAATGTCCAGTTGCATTTTCTACAGACAGAGTGTTTCAAAACTGCTCAATCAAAAGTATGGTTTAACTCTGTTAGCTGTATGCTCAGATCAGAAAGAAGTTTCACAGAATGCTTCTGTGTAGTTTATGTTTGAATATATTCCTTTTTCCACTACTACGCTCTTAGCGCTCCAAATGTCCAGTTGCATTTACAACAGAAAGAGTGTTCAGATCTGCTCAATCAAAAGTATGGTTTAACTCTGTTAGCTGAATGCACAGATCAGAAAGAAGTTTCACCGAATGATTCTGTGTAGTTTATATTTGAAGACATTCCTTTTTCCACTATTACCCCCTTAGCGCTCCGAATCTCCACTTGCATTTTCTACAAAAAGAGTGTTTCATAACTGCTCAATCAAAAATATGTTTTATCTCTGTTAACTGAATTTACAGATCAGAAATAAGTTTCACAGAATGCATCTGTGTAGTTTTTATTTGAAGATATTCTTTTTCCCAATGTAGGCCTCTTAGCGCTTAGCATGTCCAATTGCAGTTTCTACAGAAAGAGTGTTTCAGAACGGCTCAATCAAAAGTAAGGTTCAACTCTGTTAGTTGAATGCACAGAACAGAAAGAATTTTCACAGAATGCTACTGTGTAGTTTATATTTGAATATATTCCTTTTTCCACAATTACCCTCTTAGCGCTCCGAATGTCCACTTGCATTTTCTACAGAAAGAGTGTTCAGAACTGCGCAATCAAAAGTATGGTTTAACTCTGTTAGCTTAATGAACATATCAGAAATAAGTTTCACACAATGCTTCTGTGTAGTTTTTATTTGAAGATATTATTTTTCCCAATATAGGCCTCTTAGCGCTCAGAATGTCCAATTGCAGTTTCTACAGAAAGAGTGTTTCAGAAAGGCTCAATCAAAAGTAAGGTTCAACTCTGTTAGTTGAATGCACAGAACAGAAAGAAGTTTCATACAATGCTTCTGTGTAGTTTATATTTGAACATATTCTTTTTTCCACTATTACCCACTTAGCGCTACGAATGTCCAGTTGCATTTTCTACAGACAGAGTGTTTCAAAACTGCTCAATCAAAAGTATGGTTTAACTCTGTTAGCTGAATGCTCAGATCAGAAAGAAGTTTCACAGAATGCTTCTGTGTAGTTTATATTTGAATATATTCCTTTTTCCACTACTACGCTCTTAGCGCTCCAAATGTCCAGTTGCATTTTCAACAGAAAGAGTGTTCAGATCTGCTCAATCAAAAGTATGGTTTAACTCTGTTAGCTGAATGCACAGATCAGAAAGAAGTTTCACCGAATGATTCTGTGTAGTTTATATTTGAAGACATTCCTTTTTCCACTATTACCCTCTTAGCGCTCCGAATCTCCACTTGCATTTTCTACAAAAAGAGTGTTTCATAACTGCTCAATCAAAAATATGTTTTATCTCTGTTAACTGAATTTACAGATCAGAAATAAGTTTCACAGAATGCATCTGTGTAGTTTTTATTTGAAGATATTCTTTTTCCCAATGTAGGCCTCTTAGCGCTTAGCATGTCCAATTGCAGTTTCTACAGAAAGAGTGTTTCAGAATGGCTCAATCAAAAGTAAGGTTCAACTCTGTTAGTTGAATGCACAGAACAGAAAGAATTTTCACAGAATGCTACTGTGTAGTTTATATTTGAATATATTCCTTTTTCCACTATTACCCTCTAAGCGCTCCGAATGTCCACTTGCATTTTCTACAGAAAGAGTGTTCAGAACTGCGCAATCAAAAGTATGGTTTAACTCTGTTAGCTTAATGAACATATCAGAAATAAGTTTCACACAATGCTTCTGTGTAGTTTTTATTTGAAGATATTATTTTTCCCAATAGAGGCTTCTTAGCGCTCAGAATGTCCAATTGCAGTTTCTACAGAAAGAGTGTTTCAGAAAGGCTCAATCAAAAGTAAGGTTCAACTCTGTTAGTTGAATGCACAGAACAGAAAGAAGTTTCATACAATGCTTCTGTGTAGTTTATATTTGAACATATTCTTTTTTCCACTATTACCCACTTAGCGCTACGAATGTCCAGTTGCATTTTCTACAGACAGAGTGTTTCAAAACTGCTCAATCAAAAGTATGGTTTAACTCTGTTAGCTGAATGCTCAGATCAGAAAGAAGTTTCACAGAATGCTTCTGTGTAGTTTATATTTGAATATATTCCTTTTTCCACTACTACTCTCTTAGCGCTCCAAATGTCCGGTTGCATTTTCTACAGAAAGAGTGTTCAGATCTGCTCAATCAAAAGTATGGTTTAACACTGTTAGCTGAATGCACAGATCAGAAAGAAGTTTCACAGAATGATTCTGTGTAGTTTATATTTGGAGACATTCCTTTTTCCACTATTACCCTCTTAGCGCTCCGAATATCCACTTGCATTTTCTACAGAAAGAGTGTTTCAGAACGGCTCAATCAAAACTAAGGTTCAACTCTTTTAGTTGAACAAACAGAACAGAAAGAAGTTTCACACAATTCTTCTGTGTAGTTTTTATTTGTAGACATTCTTTTTCCCAATATAGGCCTCTTAGCGCTCAGAATGTCCAATTGCAGTTTCTACAGAAAGAGTGTTTCAGAACGGCTCAATCAAAAGTAAGGTTCAACTCTGTTAGTTGAATGCACAGAACAGAAAGAAGTTTCATACAATGCTTCTGTGTAGTTTATATTTGAACATATTCTTTTTTCCACTATTACCCACTTAGCGCTACGAATGTCCAGTTGCATTTTCTACAGACAGAGTGTTTCAAAACTGCTCAATCAAAAGTATGGTTTAACTCTGTTAGCTGAATGCTCAGATAAGAAAGAAGTTTCACAGAATGCTTCTGTGTAGTTTATATTTGAATATATTCCTTTTTCCACTACTACGCTCTTACCGCTCCAAATGTCCAGTTGCATTTTCAACAGAAAGAGTGTTCAGATCTGCTCAATCAAAAGTATGGTTTAACTCTGTTAGCTGAATGCACAGATCAGAAAGAAGTTTCACCGAATGATTCTGTGTAGTTTATATTTGAAGACATTCCTTTTTCCACTATTACCCTCTTAGCGCTCCGAATCTCCACTTGCATTTTCTACAAAAAGAGTGTGTCATAACTGCTCAATCAAAAATATGTTTTATCTCTGTTAACTGAATTTACAGATCAGAAATAAGTTTCACAGAGTGCATCTGTGTAGTTTTTATTTGAAGATATTCTTTTTCCCAATGTAGGCCTCTTAGCGCTTAGCATGTCCAATTGCAGTTTCTACAGAAAGAGTGTTTCAGAACGGCTCAATCAAAAGTAAGGTTCAACTCTGTTAGTTGAATGCACAGAACAGAAAGAATTTTCACAGAATGCTACTGTGTAGTTTATATTTGAATATATTAATTTTTCCACTATTACCCTCTTAGGGCTCCGAATGTCCACTTGCATTTTCTACAGAAAGAGTGTTCAGAACTGCGCAATCAAAAGTATGGTTTAACTCTGTTAGCTTAATGAACATATCAGATATAAGTTTCACACAATGCTTCTGTGTAGTTTTTATTTGAAGATATTATTTTTCCCAATAGAGGCCTCTTAGCGCTCAGAATGTCCAATTGCAGTTTCTACAGAAAGAGTGTTTCAGAAAGGCTCAATCAAAAGTAAGGTTCAACTCTGTTAGTTGAATGCACAGAACAGAAAGAAGTTTCATACAATGCTTCTGTGTAGTTTATATTTGAACATATTCTTTTTTCCACTATTACCCACTTAGCGCTACGAATGTCCAGTTGCATTTTCTACAGACAGAGTGTTTCAAAACTGCTCAATCAAAAGTATGGTTTAACTCTGTTAGCTGAATGCTCAGATCAGAAAGAAGTTTCACAGAATGCTTCTGTGTAGTTTATATTTGAATATATTCCTTTTTCCACTACTACTCTCTTAGCGCTCCAAATGTTCGGTTGCATTTTCTACAGAAAGAGTGTTCAGATCTGCTCAATTTAAAGTATGGTTTAGTGAACAGAGGGAGTACCAAATGAAAATGATTGCTAAGATTTTCATTGCCAGAGTGGGAAGATCACCAAACATCAATTTTTTTTTTTGCTTAATTTTATAATTTGCTAGGTTTGCTGCATTATTATAGGAGCCCAAAGAATCACTGTTTTAATACATTGAATTGTTGAATCGAAAGTATCAACTAGATCAATGGGCCTCTAATCACAGTCACAAAAGTGAAACCAATTATGTGTTTTGTTTTTCATTCAGAATGAGTGTCATTCTGATGACATAGTTTTCATGGCTACATCATATATACCCAAAACTAATTAACTAGAGCTAGGTCTTACTGGGCCTTTAATGGTCTATATAGTATAATGTGTAGATTACTTATAATCAAGCAAAATACCCTATTAATCACTTCTGTTTTTTCTTTAAGATTCAGAACGAACATTTAAAAACACTTATCTGTAGGATGCAACTACTCTGAACAAAAATGCATTCTTAATAGAACTTTTTCTTTTCTACGTCCCATTTGGTTAGCAAAACAAATGAAAAATGTTAATTAGCCTTAAAGACACTGATAAACAACATTATCTGTGTTTTAAAGGACAATGCACTTTGACAGATGAAAATAGTAAATACCCTAAGTTTATTTTACTCTATTTATACTCTGTCCAGTCAATAAACAAGATCATTTTGCAGAACTTATGCTGCAAATAAAACTCAAATTCCTTGAGTACCATTTAAGATGCACACTAGGGTGACGGCAATCTGCATTAATTTTCTGAGCAAATCACATCTGTGAAGCAATGGGGCAGTCAGCCAGAACTCAATAGAGACAGTGGGGCTATGGCTGATGAAAACACATTCAAATAACGACAAAAATTTTGGTAAAATATAAACAAAAAAACATAAGTAGAATCAGTATGGCCATAGACAATTTATGACTGCCAAGGCTGGTGCAAGCTTCTCTGATGATGGCTTGGGTGAGGGTCGGGGTGGGGCTACATTTTGTAAGAATCACTGATGGGGTATCAGTTCATTAAAGTTAGAATCCATCTGCTCTGGGTCTCTCAGACATATGCCATCTTCATAGTTCTTATAAATATTGTTGAATAGAGAGTTTGTTAGTTCTTTTAGCACCTATATAGAATTAGAATATCTGAAAGCAGGCTGAGATCAGAAACTGAAAAAGCTCTTGGGTTAGCAGAGCCTGGGTGGAGGAAGAGCCAATAATAGTTTGAGATTAGGGATTTAGGAAATTGTAACAAACCAAATATGAGTAGGGAGCCAGGAAATAAAGATTGAAGCAAATATTTACAAATTCTAACAAGTAAAACACACACACACACCCCCTACAGTAACAAGCCTATCCTTAAATTCAGTCAAAAATTTATGAATTAGCATATCTGAAAGAGTCTTTAACTTGGGAATTTAAAAAATATGAAGAATAATTGAAAATATTTGGAATCACACTGTGCATTAATAAATATAACTATATAAGCTATATATTTTATCAGTCAATTTTGCTTATAAAATTATATATTAGGTAAAAAATGTGGAAATGTTTCTAATATAGACCAGATATAAAACCATAGCATAGAACATTTTATTTTCTAAATATGTTGTAAGGAAGTGTTGCATTCCTAGAAGAGAGGAGCTGAGAAACTTGCTGATCTTTAAAGGTGCAGTCTGGACTCACTTCCACTTTGCTCATGTATGCTGGTGAATTTTGTGAGTCAAGGTGATCAACGACATTTAGAAGAATCTGATTCTTTACAAATACTCAAAGTTTATTCTTTTAAGAAAGTATGTATCAGGTATTATTAAATTCTGATATCCCTAGTTTTCATTAATAGTGAAGTAGTAGTTATATACAGGTTTAGTGACCCTTATTTGAAATGCTTGAAACTAGAAGCATTTTGGATTTTGGATTTTTTTTGTGTGCATATTTTGAATATTTGCATAGACATAATAAGATATCTTGAGGAGAGAACCAACGTCTAAACACTAAGATCAGTATGTTTCTTATGCTGCTTATACATACATCACCCGAGAGTAATTTTATACAATATTTTAAGTAATTTTTTGTGTGATACAAAGTTTTGACTGCATTTTGGCTGACACTCATCACATGAAGCCAGGTGTGGAATTTTGCATTTGTGGCATCATCTAAGAGCTCAAAAAGTTTCAGATTTTGGAGCATTCCAGATTGTGGATTTTCAGATTAGGGATGCTCAATATTTATCATATTTACCCCTTATGATCTCTGCTTTATCATGTTGAGTTCCTCTAACTTCACAACAGGAAGAAATAATGCATTTTTTTCATTTGTAAACAGGAAGACCAGACAGTTTATGCAAGAATACGGCAATTAAAATAATTATCAGTATTAACGTAAAATATTATAATGTAGTATATGGTACAATTACATGTTTTGTAATATAAATGGCATATGGAAAAAATATCTATTGAGACATACACAGATTTTCATTCTAAATATGCTATATTTGACAATATACAGTAAATTTACACTTTATATTGGTCTGAATCGTAATGATTGATAAATCCATAAAAATTAATTACAATTAATTTTTGTATAACTAAGATTAATTTTATGCTTGGTTTTTATTAGCATTTCCTAATATGTAATGTATAATGTAGATTTATGTATCTTTAGTCTTTTAAAAATAACATTGTGGTGGGGGAGGGATAGCATTAGGAGATATACCTAATGTAAATGACGAGTTAATGGGTGCAGCACACCAACATGGCACATGTATACATATGTAACAAAGCTGCACGTTGCGCACATGTACCCTAGAACTTAAAGTATAATATATATTTAAAAAATAAAATAAAATAACATTGTGGTAGGTAGAGAAAAACACTGTTCTATGTGAAAAAAAAAAAAAAAAAAAAAAAAAAAAAAAAAAAAAAACAAAAGTATGGTTTAACTCTGTTAGCTGAATGCACAGATCAGAAAGAAGTTTCACAGAATGATTCTGTGTAGTTTATATTTGGAGACATTCCTTTTTCCACTATTACCCTCTTAGCGCTCCGAATCTCCACTTGCATTTTCTACAGAAAGAGTGTTTCAGAACGGCTCAATCAAAACTAAGGTTCAACTCTTTTAGTTGAACAAACAGAACAGAAAGAAGTTTCACACAATTCTTCTGTGTAGTTTTTATTTGTAGACATTCTTTTTCCCAATATAGGCCTCTTAGCGCTCAGAATGTCCAATTGCAGTTTCTACAGAAAGAGTGTTTCAGAACGGCTCAATCAAAAGTAAGGTTCAACTCTGTTAGTTGAATGCACAGAACAGAAAAAAGTTTCATACAATGCTTCTGTGTAGTTTATATTTGAACATATTCTTTTTTCCACTATTACCCACTTAGCGCTACGAATGTCCAGTTGCATTTTCTACAGACAGAGTGTTTCAAAACTGCTCAATCAAAAGTATGGTTTAACTCTGTTAGCTGAATGCTCAGATCAGAAAGAAGTTTCACAGAATGCTTCTGTGTAGTTTATATTTGAATATATTCCTTTTTCCACTACTAATCTCTTAGCGCTCCAAATGTCCGGTTGCATTTTCTACAGAAAGAGTGTTCAGATCTGCTCAATCAAAAGTATGGTTTAACTCTGTTAGCTGAATGCACAGATCAGAAAGAAGTTTCACCGAATGATTCTGTGTAGTTTATATTTGAAGACATTCCTTTTTCCACTATTACCCTCTTAGCGCTCCGAATCTCCACTTGCATTTACTACAAAAAGAGTGTTTCATAACTGCTCAATCAAAAATATGTTTTATCTCTGTTAACTGAATTTACAGATCAGAAATAAGTTTCACAGAGTGCATCTGTGTAGTTTTTATTTGAAGATATTCTTTTTCCCAATGTAGGCCTCTTAGCGCTTAGCATGTCCAATTGCAGTTTCTACAGAAAGAGTGTTTCAGAACGGCTCAATCAAAAGTAAGGTTCAACTCTGTTAGTTGAATGCACAGAACAGAAAGAATTTTCTCAGAATGCTACTGTGTAGTTTATATTTGAATATATTCCTTTTTCCACTATTACCCTCTTAGGGCTCCGAATGTCCACTTGCATTTTCTACAGAAAGAGTGTTCAGAACTGCGCAATCAAAAGTATGGTTTAACTCTGTTAGCTTAAGGAACATATCAGAAATAAGTTTCACACAATGCTTCTGTGTAGTTTTTATTTGAAGATATTATTTTACCCAATAGAGGCCTCTTAGCGCTCAGAATGTCCAATTGCAGTTTCTACAGAAAGAGTGTTTCAGAACGGCTCAATCAAAAGTAAGGTTCAACTCTGTTAGTTGAATGCACAGAACAGAAAGAAGTTTCATACAATGCTTCTGTGTGGTTTATATTTGAACATATTCTTTTTTCCACTATTACCCACTTAGCGCTACGAATGTCCAGTTGCATTTTCTACAGACAGAGTGTTTCAAAACTGCTCAATCAAAAGTATGGTTTAACTCTGTTAGCTGAATGCTCAGATCAGAAAGAAGTTTCACAGAATGCTTCTGTGTAGTTTATATTTGAATATATTCCTTTTTCCACTACTATGCTCTTAGCGCTCCAAATGTCCAGTTGCATTTTCTACAGAAAGAGTGTTCAGATCTGCTCAATCAAAAGTATGGTTTAACTCTGTTAGCTGAATGCTCAGATCAGAAAGAAGTTTCACCGAATGATTCTGTGTAGTTTATATTTGAAGACATTCCTTTTTCCACTATTACCCTCTTAGCGCTCCGAATCTCCACTTGCATTTTCTACAAAAAGAGTGTTTCATAACTGCTCAATCAAAAATATGTTTTATCTCTGTTAACTGAATTTACAGATCAGAAATAAGTTTCACAGAATGCATCTGTGTAGTTTTTATTTGAAGATATTCTTTTTCCCAATGTAGGCCTCTTAGCGCTTAGCATGTCCAATTGCAGTTTCTACAGAAAGAGTGTTTCAGAACGGCTCAATCAAAAGTAAGGTTCAACTCTGTTAGTTGAATGCACAGAACAGAAAGAATTTTCACAGAATGCTACTGTGTAGTTTATATTTGAATATATTCCTTTTTCCACTATTACCCTCTTAGCGCTCCGAATGTCCACTTGCATTTTCTACAGAAAGAGTGTTCAGAACTGCGCAATCAAAAGTATGGTTTAACTCTGTTAGCTTAATGAACATATCAGATATAAGTTTCACACAATGCTTCTGTGTAGTTTTTATTTGAAGATATTATTTTTCCCAATAGAGGCCTCTTAGCGCTCAGAATGTCCAATTGCAGTTTCTACAGAAAGAGTTTTTCAGAAAGGCTCAATCAAAAGTAAGGTTCAACTCTGTTAGTTGAATGCACAGAACAGAAAGAAGTTTCATACAATGCTTCTGTGTAGTTTATATTTGAACATATTCTTTTTTCCACTATTACCCACTTAGCGCTACGAATGTCCAGTTGCATTTTCTACAGACAGAGTGTTCAGATCTGCTCAATCAAAAGTATGGTTTAACTCTGTTAGCTGAATGCACAGATCAGAAAGAAGTTTCACCGAATGATTCTGTGTAGTTTATATTTGAAGACATTCCTTTTTCCACTATTACCCTCTTAGCGCTCCGAATCTCCACTTGCATTTTCTACAAAAAGAGTGTTTCATAACTTCTCAATCAAAAATATGTTTTATCTCTGTTAACTGAATTTACAGATCAGAAATAAGTTTCACAGAGTGCATCTGTGTAGTTTTTATTTGAAGATATTCTTTTTCCCAATGTAGGCCTCTTAGCGCTTAGCATGTCCAATTGCAGTTTCTACAGAAAGAGTGTATCAGAACGGCTCAATCAAAAGTAAGGTTCAACTCTGTTAGTTGAATGCACAGAACAGAAAGAATTTTCACAGAATGCTACTGTGTAGTTTATATTTGAATATATTCCTTTTTCCACTATTACACTCTTAGCGCTCCGAATGTCCACTTGCATTCCCTACAGAAAGAGTGTTCAGAACTGCGCAATCAAAAGTATGGTTTAACTCTGTTAGCTTAATTAACATATCAGAAATAAGTTTCACACAATGCTTCTGTGTAGTTTTTATTTGAAGATATTATTTTTCCCAATAGAGGCCTCTTAGCGCTCAGAATGTCCAATTGCAGTTTCTACAGAAAGAGTGTTTCAGAAAGGCTCAATCAAAAGTAAGGCTCAACTCTGTTAGTTGAATGCACAGAACAGAAAGAAGTTTCATACAATGCTTCTGTGTAGTTTATATTTGAACATATTCTTTTTTCCACTATTACCCACTTAGCGCTACAAATGTCCAGTTGCATTTTCTACAGACAGAGTGTTTCAAAACTGCTCAATCAAAAGTATGGTTTAACTCTGTTAGCTGAATGCTCAGATCAGAAAGAAGTTTCACAGAATGCTTCTGTGTAGTTTATATTTGAATATATTCCTTTTTCCACTACTACTCTCTTAGCGCTCCAAATGTCCAGTTGCATTTTCTACAGAAAGAGTGTTCAGATCTGCTCAATCAAAAGTATGGTTTATCTCTGTTAGCTGAATGCACAGATCAGAAAGAAGTTTCACAGAATGATTCTGTGTAGTTTATATTTGGAGACATTCCTTTTTCCACTATTACCCTCTTAGCGCTCCGAATCTCCACTTGCATTTTCTACAGAAAGTGTGTTTCAGAACGGCTCAATCAAAACTAAGGTTCAACTCTTTTAGTTGAACAAACAGAACAGAAAGAAGTTTCACACAATTCTTCTGTGTAGTTTTTATTTGTAGACATTCATTTTCCCAATATAGGCCTCTTAGCGCTCAGAATGTCCAATTGCAGTTTCTACAGAAAGAGTGTTTCAGAACGGCTCAATCAAAAGTAAGGTTCAACTCTGTTAGTTGAATGCACAGAACAGAAAGAAGTTTCATACAATGCTTCTGTGTAGTTTATATTTGAACATATTCTTTTTTCCACTATTACCCACTTAGCGATACGAATGTCCAGTTGCATTTTCTACAGACAGAGTGTTTCAAAACTGCTCAATCAAAAGTATGGTTTAACTCTGTTAGCTGAATGCTCAGATCAGAAAGAAGTTTCACAGAATGCTTCTGTGTAGTTTATATTTGAATATATTCCTTTTTCCACTACGACGCTCTTAGCGCTCCAAATGTCCAGTTGCATTTTCTACAGAAAGAGTGTTCAGATCTGCTCAATCAAAAGTATGGTTTAACTCTGTTAGCTGAATGCACAGATCAGAAAGAAGTTTCACCGAATGATTCTGTGTAGTTTACATTTGAAGACATTCCTTTTTCCACTATTACCCTCTTAGCACTCCGAATCTCCACTTGCATTTTCTACAAAAAGAGTGTTTCATAACTGCTCAATCAAAAATATATTTTATCTCTGTTAACTGAATTTACAGATCAGAAATAAGTTTCACAGAGTGCATCTGTGTAGTTTTTATTTGAAGATATTCTTTTTCCCAATGTAGGCCTCTTAGCGCTTAGCATGTCCAATTGCAGTTTCTACAGAAAGAGTGTTTCAGAACGGCTCAATCAAAAGTAAGGTTCAACTCTGTTAGTTGAATGCACAGAACAGAAAGAATTTTCACAGAATGCTACTGTGTAGTTTATATTTGAATATATTCCTTTTTCCACTATTACCGTCTTAGCGCTCCGAATGTCCACTTGCATTTCCTACAGAAAGAGTGTTCAGAACTGCGCAATCAAAAGTATGGTTTAACTCTGTTAGCTTAATGAACATATCAGAAATAAGTTTCACACAATGCTTCTGTGTAGTTTTTATTTGAAGATATTATTTTTCCCATTAGAGGCCTCTTAGCGCTCAGAATGTCCAATTGCAGTTTCTACAGAAAGAGTGTTTCAGAAAGGCTCAATCAAAAGTAAGGTTCAACTCTGTTAGTTGAATGCACAGAACAGAAAGAAGTTTCATACAATGCTTCTGTGTAGTTTATATTTGAACATATTCTTTTTTCCACTATTACCCACTTAGCGCTACGAATGTCCAGTTGCATTTTCTACAGACAGAGTGTTTCAAAACTGCTCAATCAAAAGTATGGTTTAACTCTGTTAGCTGAATGCTCAGATCAGAAAGAAGTTTCACAGAATGCTTCTGTGTAGTTTATATTTGAATATATTCCTTTTTCCACTACTACTCTCTTAGCGCTCCAAATGTCCAGTTGCATTTTCTACAGAAAGAGTGTTCAGATCTGCTCAATCAAAAGTATGGTTTAACTCTGTTAGCTGAATGCACAGATCAGAAAGAAGTTTCACAGAATGATTCTGTGTAGTTTATATTTGGAGACATTCCTTTTTCCACTATTAACCTCTTAGCGCTCCGAATCTCCACTTGCATTTTCCACAGAAAGTGTGTTTCAGAACGGCTCAATCAAAACTAAGGTTCAACTCTTTTAGTTGAACAAACAGAACAGAAAGAAGTTTCACACAATTCTTCTGTGTAGTTTTTATTTGTAGACATTCTTTTTCCCAATATAGGCCTCTTAGCGCTCAGAATGTCCAATTGCAGTTTCTACAGAAAGAGTGTTTCAGAACGGCTCAATCAAAAGTAAGGTTCAACTCTGTTAGTTGAATGCACAGAACAGAAAGAAGTTTCATACAATGCTTCTGTGTAGTTTATATTTGAACATATATTTTTTCCACTATTACCCACTTAGCGCTACGAATGTCCAGTTGCATTTTCTACAGACAGAGTGTTTCAAAACTGCTCAATCAAAAGTATGGTTTAACTCTGTTAGCTGAATGCTCAGATCAGAAAGAAGTTTCACAGAATGCTTCTGTGTAGTTTATATTTGAATATATTCCTTTTTCCACTAGTACGCTCTTAGCGCTCCAAATGTCCAGTTGCATTTTCAACAGAAAGAGTGTTCAGATCTGCTCAATCAAAAGTATGCTTTAACTCTGTTAGCTGAATGCACAGATCAGAAAGAAGTTTCACCGAATGATTCTGTGTAGTTTATATT
Source organism: Symphalangus syndactylus (assembly GCF_028878055.3). Classification (NCBI taxonomy): domain Eukaryota; kingdom Metazoa; phylum Chordata; class Mammalia; order Primates; family Hylobatidae; genus Symphalangus; species Symphalangus syndactylus. The sequence goes on from NC_072439.2 coordinate 1,959,440, forward strand.
TGAAGACATTCCTTTTTCCACTATTACCCTCTTAGCGCTCCGAATCTCCACTTGCATTTTCTACAAAAAGAGTGTTTCATAATTGCTCAATCAAAAATATGTTTTATCTCTGTTAACTGAATTTACAGATCAGAAATAAGTTTCACAGAATGCATCTGTGTAGTTTTTATTTGAAGATATTCTTTTTCCCAATGTAGGCCTCTTAGCGCTTAGCATGTAAAATTGCAGTTTCTACAGAAAGAGTGTTTCAGAACGGCTCAATCAAAAGAAAGGTTCAACTCAGTTGAATGCACAGAACAGAAAGAATTTTCACAGAATGCTACTGTGTAGTTTATATTTGAATATATTCCTTTTTCCACTATTACCCTCTTAGCGCTCCGTATGTCCACTTGCATTTTCTACAGAAAGAGTGTTCAGAACTGCGCAATAAAAAGTATGGTTTAACTCTGTTAGCTTAATGAACATATCAGAAATAAGTTTCACACAATGCTTCTGTGTAGTTTTTATTTGAAGATATTATTTTTCCCAATAGAGGCCTCTTAGCGCTCAGAATGTCCAATTGCAGTTTCTACAGAAAGAGTGTTTCAGAAAGGCTCAATCAAAAGTAAGGTTCAACTCTGTTAGTTGAATGCACAGAACAGAAAGAAGTTTCATACAATGCTTGTGTGTAGTTTATATTTGAACATATTCTTTTTTCCACTATTACCCACTTAGCGCTACGAATGTCCAGTTGCATTTTCTACAGACAGAGTGTTTCAAAACTGCTCAATCAAAAGTATGGTTTAAATCTGTTAGCTGAATGCTCAGATCAGAAAGAAGTTTCACAGAATGCTTCTGTGTAGTTTATATTTGAATATATTCCTTTTTCCACTACTACTCTCTTAGCGCTCCAAAGGTCCAGTTGCATTATCTACAGAAAGAGTGTTCAGATCTGCTCAATCAAAAGTATGGTTTAACTCTGTTAGCTGAATGCACAGATCAGAAAGAAGTTTCACAGAATGATTCTGTGTAGTTTATATTTGGAGACATTCCTTTTTCCACTATTACCCTCTTAGCGCTCCGAATTTCCACTTGCATTTTCTACAGAAAGAGTGTTTCAGAACGGCTCAATCAAAACTAAGGTTCAAGTCTTTTAGTTGAACAAACAGAACAGAAAGAAGTTTCACACAATTCTTCTGTGTAGTATTTATTTGTAGACATTCTTTTTCCCAATATAGGCCTCTTAGCGCTCAGAATGTCCAATTGCAGTTTCTACAGAAAGAGTGTTTCAGAACGGCTCAATCAAAAGTAAGGTTCAACTCTGTTAGTTGAATGCACAGAACAGAAAGAAGTGTCATACAATGCTTCTGTGTAGTTTATATTTGAACATATTCTTTTTTCCACTATTACCCACTTAGCGCTACGAATGTCCAGTTGCATTTTCTACAGACAGAGTGTTTCAAAACTGCTCAATCAAAAGTATGGTTTAACTCTGTTAGCTGAATGCTCAGATCAGAAAGAAGTTTCACAGAATGCTTCTGTGTAGTTTATATTTGAATATATTCCTTTTTCCACTACTAGTCTCTTAGCGCTCCAAATGTCCAGTTGCATTTTCTACAGAAAGAGTGTTCAGATCTGCTCAATCAAAAGTATGGTTTAACTCTGTTAGCTGAATGCACAGATCAGAAAGAAGTTTCACCGAATGATTCTGTGTAGTTTATATTTGAAGACATTCCTTTTTCCACTGTTACCCTCTTAGCGCTCCGAATCTCCACTTGCATTTTCTACAAAAAGAGTGTTTCATAACTGCCCAATCAAAAATATGTTTTATATCTGTTAACTGAATTTACAGATCAGAAATAAGTTTCACAGAATGCATCTGTGTAGTTTTTATTTGAAGATATTATTTTTCCCAATGTAGGCCTCTTAGCGCTTAGCATGTCCAATTGCAGTTACTACAGAAAGAGTGTTTCAGAACTGCTCAATCAAAAGTAAGGTTCAACTCTGTTAGTTAAATGCACAGAACAGAAAGAATTTTCACAGAATGCTACTGTGTAGTTTATATTTGAATATATTCCTTTTTCCACTATTACCCTCTTAGCGCTCCGAATCTCCACTTGCATTTTCTACAAAAAGAGTGTTTCATAACTGCTCAAACAAAAATATGTTTTATATCTTTTAACTGAATTTACAGATCAGAAATAAGTTTCACAGAATGCATCTGTGTAGTTTTTATTTGAAGATATTCTTTTTCCCAATGTAGGCCTCTTAGCGCTTAGCATGTCCAATTGCAGTTACTACAGGAAGAGTGTTTCAGAACGGCTCAATCAAAAGTAAGGTTCAACTCTGTTAGTTGAATGCACAGAACAGAAAGAATTTTCACAGAATGCTACTGTGTAGTTTATATTTGAATATATTCCTTTTTCCACTATTACACTCTTAGCGCTCCGAATGTCCACTTGCATTTTCTACAGAAAGAGTGTTCAGAACTGCGCAATCAAAACTATGGTTTAACTCTGTTAGCTTAATGAACATATCAGAAATAAGTTTCACACAATGCTTCTGTGTAATTTTTATTTGAAGATATTATTTTTCCCAATAGAGGCCTCTTAGCGCTCAGAATGTCCAATTGCAGTTTCTACAGAAAGAGTGTTTCAGAAAGGCTCAATCAAAAGTAACGTTCAACTCTGTTAGTTGAATGCACAGAACAGAAAGAAGTTTCATACAATGCTTCTGTGTAGTTTATATTTGAAGATATTCTTTTTTCCACTATTACCCACTTAGCGCTACGAATGTCCAGTTGCATTTTCTACAGACAGAGTGTTTCAAAACTGCTCAATCAAAAGTATGGTTTAATTCTGTTAGCTGAATGCTCAGATCAGAAAGAAGTTTCACAGAATGCTTCTGTGTAGTTTATATTTGAATATATTCCTTTTTCCACTACTACTCTCTTAGCGCTCCAAATGTCCAGTTGCATTTTCTACAGAAAGAGTGTTCAGATCTGCTCAATCAAAAGTGTGGTTTAACTCTGTTAGCTGAATGCACAGATCAGAAAGAAGTTTCACAGAATGATTCTGTGTAGTTTATATTTGGAGACATTCCTTTTTCCACTATTACCCTCTTAGCGCTCCGAATCTCCACTTGCATTTTCTACAGAAAGTGTGTTTCAGAACGGCTCAATCAAAACTAAGGTTCAACTCTTTTAGTTGAACAAACAGAACAGAAAGAAGTTTCACAAAATTCTTCTGTGTAGTTTTTATTTGTAGACATTCTTTTTCCCAATATAGGCCTCTTAGCGCTCAGAATGTCCAATTGCAGTTTCTACAGAAAGAGTGTTTCAGAACGGCTCAATCAAAAGTAAGGTTCAACTCTGTTAGTTGAATGCACAGAACAGAAAGAAGTTTCATACAATGCTTCTGTGTAGTTTATATTTGAACATATATTTTTTACACTATTACCCACTTAGCGCTACGAATGTCCAGTTGCATTTTCTACAGACAGAGTGTTTCAAAACTGTTCAATCAAAAGTATGGTTTAACTCTGTTAGCTGAATGCTCAGATCAGAAAGAAGTTTCACAGAATGCTTCTGTGTAGTTTATATTTGAATATATTCCTTTTTCCACTACTACGCTCTAAGCGCTCCAAATGTCCAGTTGCATTTTCAACAGAAAGAGTGTTCAGATCTGCTCAATCAAAAGTATGGTTTAACTCTGTTAGCTGAATGCACAGATCAGAAAGAAGTTTCACCGAATGATTCTGTGTAGTTTATATTTGAAGACATTCCTTTTTCCACTATTACCCTCTTAGCGCTCCGAATCTCCACTTTCATTTTCTACAGAAAGTGTGTTTCAGAACGGCTCCATCAAAACTAAGGTTCAACTCTTTTAGTTGAACAAACAGAACAGAAAGAAGTTTCACACAATTCTTCTGTGTAGTTTTTATTTGTAGACATTCTTTTTCCCAATATAGGCCTCTTAGCGCTCAGAATGTCCAATTGCAGTTTCTACAGAAAGAGTGTTTCAGAAAGGCTCAATCAAAAGTAAGGTTCAACTCTGTTAGTTGAATGCACAGAACAGAAAGAAGTTTCATACAATGCTTCTGTGTAGTTTATATTTGAACATATTCTTTTTTCCACTATTACCCACTTAGCGCTACGAATGTCCAGTTGCATTTTCTACAGACAGAGTGTTTCAAAACTGCTCAATCAAAAGTATGGTTTAACTCTGTTAGCTGAATGCTCAGATCAGAAAGACGTTTCACAGAATGCTTCTGTGTAGTTTATATGTGAATATATTGCTTTTTCCACTACTACTCTCTTAGCGCTCCAAATGTCCAGTTGCATTTTCTACAGAAAGAGTGTTCAGATCTGCTCAATCAAAAGTATGCTTTAACTCTGTTAGCTGAATGCACAGATCAGAAAGAAGTTTCACAGAATGATTCTGTGTAGTTTATATTTGGAGACATTCCTTTTTCCACTATTACCCTCTTAGCGCTCCGAATCTCCACTTGCATATTCTACAGAAAGAGTGTTTCAGAACGGCTCAATCAAAACTAAGGTTCAACTCTTTTAGTTGAACAAACAGAACAGAAAGAAGTTTCACACAATTCTTCTGTGTAGTTTTTATTTGTAGACATTCTTTTTCCCAATATAGGCCTCTTAAAGCTCAGAATGTCCAATTGCAGTTTCTACAGAAAGAGTGTTTCAGAACGGCTCAATTAAAAGTAAGGTTCAACTCTGTTAGTTGAAAGCACAGAACAGAAAGAAGTTTCATACAATGCTTCTGTGTAGTTTATATTTGAATATATTCTTTTTTCCACTATTACCCACTTAGCGCTACGAATGTCCAGTTGCATTTTCTACAGACAGAGTGTTTCAAAACTGCTCAATCAAAAGTATGGTTTAACTCTGTTAGCTGTATGCTCAGATCAGAAAGAAGTTTCACAGAATGCTTCTGTGTAGTTTATATTTGAATATATTCCTTTTTCCACTACTACGCTCTTAGCGCTCCAAATGTCCAGTTGCATTTTCAACAGAAAGAGTGTTCAGATCTGCTCAATCAAAAGTATGGTTTAACTCTGTTAGCTGAATGCACAGATCAGAAAGAAGTTTCACCTGATGATTCTGTGTAGTTTATATTTGAAGACATTCCTTTTTCCACTATTACCCTCTTAGCGCTCCGAATCTCCACTTGCATTTTCTACAAAAAGAGTGTTTCATAACTGCTCAATCAAAAATATATTTTATCTCTGTTAACTGAATTTACAGATCAGAAATAAGTTTCACAGAATGCATCTGTGTAGTTTTTATTTGAAGATATTCTTTTTCCTAATGTAGGCCTCTTAGCGCTTAGCATGTCCAATTGCAGTTTCTACACAAAGAGTGTTTCAGAACGGCTCAATCAAAAGTAAGGTTCAACTCTGTTAGTTGAATGCACAGAACAGAAAGAATTTTCACAGAATGCTACTGTGTAGTTTATATTTGAATATATTCTTTTTTCCACTATTACCCTCTTAGCGCTCCGAATGTCTACTTGCATTTTCTACAGAAAGAGTGTTCAGAACTGCGCAATCAAAAGTATGGTTTAACTCTGTTAGCTTAATGAACATATCAGAAATAAGTTTCACACAATGCTTCTGTGTAGTTTTTATTTGAAGATATTATTTTTCCCAATATAGGTCTCTTAGCGCTCAGAATGTCCAATTGCAGTTTCTACAGAAAGAGTGTTTCAGAAAGACTCAATCAAAAGTAAGGTTCAACTCTGTTAGTTGAATGCACAGAACAGAAAGAAGTTTCATACAATGCTTCTGTGTAGTTTATATTTGAACATATTCTTTTTCCACTATTACCCACTTAGCGCTACGAATGTCCAGTTGCATTTCCTACAGACAGAGTGTTTCAAATCTGCTCAATCAAAAGTATGGTTTAAATCTGTTAGCTGAATGCTCAGATCAGAAAGAAGTTTCACAGAATGCTTCTGTGTAGTTTATATTTGAATATATTCCTTTTTCCACTACTACGCTCTTAGCGCTCCAAATGTCCAGTTGCATTTTCAACAGAAAGAGTGTTCAGATCTGCTCAATCAAAAGTATGGTTTAACTCTGTTAGCTGAATGCACAGATCAGAAAGAAGTTTCACCGAATGATTCTGTGTAGTTTATATTTGAAGACATTCCTTTTTCCACTATTACCCTCTTAGCGCTCCGAATCTCCACTTGCATTTTCTACAAAAAGAGTGTTTCATAACTGCTCAATCAAAAATATGTTTTATCTCTCTTAACTGAATTTACAGATCAGAAATAAGTTTCACAGAATGCATCTGTGTAGTTTTTATTTGAAGATATTCTTTTTCCCAATGTAGGCCTCTTAGCGCTTAGCTTGTCCAATTGCAGTTTCTACAGAAAGAGTGTTTCAGAACGGCTCAATCAAAAGTAAGGTTCAACTCTGTTAGTTGAATGCACAGAACAGAAAGAATTTTCACAGAATGCTACTGTGTAGTTTATATTTGTATATATTCCTTTTTCCACTATTACACTCTTAGCGCTCCGAATGTCCACTTGCATTTTCTACAGAAAGAGTGTTCAGAACTGCGCAATCAAAAGTATGGTTTAACTCTGTTAGCTTAATGAACATATCAGAAATAAGTTTCACACAATGCTTCTGTGTAGTTTTTATTTGAAGATATTATTTTTCCCAATATAGGCCTCTTAGCGCTCAGAATGTCCAATTGCAGTTTCTACAGAAAGAGTGTTTCAGAAAGGCTCAATCAAAAGTAAGGTTCAACTCTGTTAGTTGAATGCACAGAACAGAAAGTAGTTTCATACAATGCTTCTGTGTAGTTTATATTTGAAAATATTCTTTTTTCCACTATTACCCACTTAGCGCTACGAATGTCCAGTTGCATTTTCTACAGACAGAGTGTTTCAAAACTGCTCAATCATAAGTATGGTTTAACTCTGTTAGCTGAATGCTCAGATCAGAAAGAAGTTTCACAGAATGCTTCTGTGTAGTTTATATTTGAATATATTCCTTTTTCCACTACTACTCTCTTAGCGCTCCAAATGTCCAGTTGCATTTTCTACAGAAAGAGTGTTCAGATCTGCTCAATCAAATGTATGGTTTAACTCTGTTAGCTGAATGCACAGATCAGAAAGAAGTTTCACCGAATGATTCTGTGTAGTTTATATTTGAAGACATTCCTTTTTCCACTATTACCCTCTTAGCGCTCCGAATCTCCACTTGCATTTTATACAAAAAGAGTGTTTCATAACTGCTCAATCAAAAATATGTTTTATCTCTGTTAACTGAAATTACAGATCAGAAATAAGTTTCACAGAATGCATCTGTGTAGTTTTTATTTGAAGATATTTTTTTTCCCAATGTAGGCCTCTTAGCGCTTAGCATGTCCAATTGCAGTTTCTACAGAAGGAGTGTTTCAGAACGGCTCAATCAAAAGTAAGGTTTAACTCTGTTAGTTGAATGCACAGAACAGAAAGTATTTTCACAGAATGCTACTGTGTAGTTTATATTTGAATATATTCCTTTTTCCACTATTACCCTCTTAGCGCTCCGAATGTCCACTTGAATTTTCTACAGAAAGAGGGTTCAGCACTGCGCAATCAAAAGTATGGTTTAACTCTGTTAGCTTAATGAACATATCAGAAATAAGTTTCACACAATGCTTCTGTGTAGTTTTTATTTGAAGATATTTTTTTTCCCAATATAGGCCTCTTAGCGCTCAGAATGTCCAATTGCAGTTTCTACAGAAAGAGTGTTTCAGAAAGGCTCAATCAAAAGTAAGGTTCAACTCTGTTAGTTGAATTCACAGAACAGAAAGAAGTTTCATACAATGCTTCTGTGTAGTTTATATTTGAAAATATTCTGTTTTCCACTATTACCCACTTAGCTCTACGAATGTCCAGTTGCATTTCCTACAGACAGAGTGTTTCAAAACTGCTCAATCATAAGTATGGTTTAACTCTGTTAGCTGAATGCTCAGATCAGAAAGAAGTTTCACAGAATGCTTCTGTGTAGTTTATATTTGAAGACATTCCTTTTTCCACTGTTACCCTCTTAGCGCTCCGAATCTCCCCTTGCATTTTCTACAAAAAGAGTGTTTCATAACTGCTCAATCAAAAATATGTTTTATCTCTGTTAACTGCAATTACAGATCAGAAATAAGTTTCACAGAATGCATCTGTGTAGTTTTTATTTGAAGATATTCTTTTTCCCAATGTAGGCCTCTTAGCGCTTAGCATGTCCAATTGCAGTTTCTACAGAAAGAGTGTTTCAGAACGGCTCAATCAAAAGTAAGGTTCAACTCTGTTAGTTGAATGCACAGAACAGAAAGAATTTTCACAGAATGCTACTGTGTAGTTTATATTTGAATATATTCCTTTTTCCACTATTACCCGCTTAGCGCTCCGAATGTCCACTTGCATTTTCTACAGAAAGAGTGTTCAGAACTGCGCAATCAAAAGTGTGGTTTAACTCTGTTAGCTTAATTAACATATCAGAAATAAGTTTCACACAATGCTTCTGTGTAGTTTTTATTTGAAGATATTATTTTTCCCAATATAGGCCTCTTAGCGCTCAGAATGTCCAATTGCAGTTTCTACAGAAAGAGTGTTTCAGAAAGGCTCAATCAAAAGTAAGGTTCAACTCTGTTAGTTGAATGCACAGAACAGAAAGAAGTTTCATACAATGCTTCTGTGTAGTTTATATTTGAACATATTCTTTTTTCCACTATTACCCACTTGGCGCTACGAATGTCCAGTTGCATTTTCTACAGACAGAGTGTTTCAAAACTGCTCAATCAAAAGTATGGTTTAACTCTCTTAGCTGAATGCTCAGATCAGAAAGAAGTTTCACAGAATGCTTCTGTGTAGTTTATATGTGAATATATTCCTTTTTCCACTACTACTCTCTTAGCGCTCCAAATGTCCAGCTGCATTTTCTACAGAAAGAGTGTTCAGATCTGCTCAATCAAAAGTATGGTTTAACTCTGTTAGCTGAATGCACAGATCAGAAAGAAGTTTCACAGAATGATTCTGTGTAGTTAATATTTGGAGACATTCCTTTTTCCACTATTACCCTCTTAGCGCTCCGAATCTCCACTTGCATTTTCTACAGAAAGAGTGTTTCAGAACGGCTCAATCAAAACTAAGGTTCAACTCTTTTAGTTGGACAAACAGAACAGAAAGAAGTTTCACACAATTCTTCTGTGTAGTTTTTATTTGTAGACATTCTTTTTCCCAATATAGGCCTCTTAAATCTCAGAATGTCCAATTGCAGTTTCTACAGAAAGAGTGTTTCAGAACGGCTCAATTAAAAGTAAGGTTCAACTCTGTTAGTTGAAAGCACAGAACAGAAAGTAGTTTCATACAATGCTTCTGTGTAGTTTATATTTGAACATATTCTTTTTTCCACTATTACCCACTTAGCGCTACGAATGTCCAGTTGCATTTTCTACAGACAGAGTGTTTCAAATCTGCTCAATCAAAAGTATGGTTTAAATCTGTTAGCTGAATGCTCAGATCAGAAAGAAGTTTCACAGAATGCTTCTGTGTAGTTTATATTTGAATATATTCCTTTTTCCACTACTACGCTCTTAGCGCTCCAAATGTCCAGTTGCATTTTCAACAGAAAGAGTGTTCAGATCTGCTCAATCAAAAGTATGGTTTAACTCTGTTAGCTGAATGCACAGATCAGAAAGAAGTTTCACCGAATGATTCTGTGTAGTTTATATTTGAAGACATTCCTTTTTCCACTATTACCCTCTTAGCGCTCCGAATCTCCACTTGCATTTTCTACAAAAAGAGTGTTTCATAACTGCTCAATCAAAAATATGTTTTATCTCTGTTAACTGAATTTACAGATCAGAAATAAGTTTCACAGAATGCATCTGTGTAGTTTTTATTTGAAGATATTCTTTTTCCCAATGTAGGCCTCTTAGCGCTTAGCATGTCCAATTGCAGTTTCTACAGAAAGAGTGTTTCAGAACGGCTCAATCAAAAGTAAGGTTCAACTCTGTTAGTTGAATGCACAGAACAGAAAGAATTTTCACAGAATTCTACTGTGTAGTTTATATTTGAATATATTCCTTTTTCCACTATTACCCTCTTAGCGCTCCGAATGTCCACTTGCATTTTCTACAGAAAGAGTGTTCAGAACTGCGCAATCAAAAGTATGGTTTAACTCTGTTAGCTTAATGAACATATCAGAAATAAGTTTCACACAATGCTTCTGTGTAGTTTTTATTTGAAGATATTATTTTACCCAATATAGGCCTCTTAGCTCTCAGAATGTCCAATTGCAGTTTCTACAGAAAGAGTGTTTCAGAAAGGCTCAATCAAAAGTAAGGTTCAACTCTGTTAGTTGAATGCACAGAACAGAAAGAAGTTTCATACAATGCTTCTGTGTAGTTTATATTTGAAAATATTCTTTTTTCCACTATTACCCACTTAGCGCTACGAATGTCCAGTTGCATTTTCTACAGACAGAGTGTTTCAAAACTGCTCAATCATAAGTATGGTTTAACTCTGTTAGCTGAATGCTCAGATCAGAAAGAAGTTTCACAGAATGCTTCTGTGTAGTTTATATTTGAATATATTCCTTTTTCCACTAGTACTCTCTTAGCGCTCCAAATGTCCAGTTGCATTTTCTACAGAAAGAGTGTTCAGATCTGCTCAATCAAAAGTATGGTTTAACTCTGTTAGCTGAATGCACAGATCAGAAAGAAGTTTCACCGAATGATTCTGTGTAGTTTATATTTGAAGACATTCCTTTTTCCACTATTACCCTCTTAGCGCTCCGAATCTCCACTTGCATTTTCTACAAAAAGAGTGTTTCATAACTGCTCAATCAAAAATATGTTTTATCTCTGTTAACTGAAATTACAGATCAGAAATAAGTTTCACAGAATGCATCTGTGTAGTTTTTATTTGAAGTTATTTTTTTTCCCAATGTAGGCCTCTTAGCGCTTAGCATGTCCAATTGCAGTTTCTACAGAAGGAGTGTTTCAGAACGGCTCAATCAAAAGTAAGGTTTAACTCTGTTAGTTGAATGCACAGAACAGAAAGAATTTTCACAGAATGCTACTGTGTAGTTTATATTTGAATATATTCCTTTTTCCACTATTACCCTCTTAGCGCTCCGAATGTCCACTTGCATTTTCTACAGAAAGAGTGTTCAGAACTGCGCAATCAAAAGAATGGTTTAACTCTGTTAGCTTAATGAACATATCAGAAATAAGTTTCACACAATGCTTCTGTGTAGTTTTTATTTGAAGATATTATTTTTCCCAATATAGGCCTCTTAGCGCTCAGAATGTCCAATTGCAGTTTCTACAGGAAGAGTGTTTCAGAAAGGCTCAATCAAAAGTAAGGTTCAACTCTGTTAGTTGAATTCACAGAACAGAAAGAAGTTTCATACAATGCTTCTGTGTAGTTTATATTTGAAAATATTCTTTTTTCCACTATTACCCACTTAGCTCTACGAATGTCCAGTTGCATTTTCTACAGACAGAGTGTTTCAAAACTGCTCAATCATAAGTATGGTTTAACTCTGTTAGCTGAATGCTCAGATCAGAAAGAAGTTTCACAGAATGCTTCTGTGTAGTTTATATTTGAAGACATTCCTTTTTCCACTATTACCCTCTTAGCGCTCCGAATCTCCCCTTGCATTTTCTACAAAAAGAGTGTTTCATAACTGCTCAATCAAAAATATGTTTTATCTCTGTTAACTGCAATTACAGATCAGAAATAAGTTTCACAGAATGCATCTGTGTAGTTTTTATTTGAAGATATTCTTTTTCCCAATGTAGGCCTCTTAGCGCTTAGCATGTCCAATTGCAGTTTCTACAGAAAGAGTGTTTCAGAACGGCTCAATCAAAAGTAAGGTTCAACTCTGTTAGTTGAATGCACAGAACAGAAAGAATTTTCACAGAATGCTACTGTGTAGTTTATATTTGAATATATTCCTTTTTCCACTATTACTCGCTTAGCGCTCCGAATGTCCACTTGCATTTTCTACAGAAAGAGTGTTCAGAACTGCGCAATCAAAAGTATGGTTTAACTCTGTTAGCTTAATGAACATATCAGAAATAAGTTTCACACAATGCTTCTGTGTAGTTTTTATTTGAAGATATTATTTTTCCCAATATAGGCCTCTTAGCGCTCAGAATGTCCAATTGCAGTTTCTACAGAAAGAGTGTTTCAGAAAGGCTCAATCAAAAGTAAGGTTCAACTCTGTTAGTTGAAAGCACAGAAGAGAAAGAAGTTTCATACAATGCTTCTGTGTAGTTTATATTTGAACATATTCTTTTTTCCACTATTACCCACTTGGCGCTACGAATGTCCAGTTGCATTTTCTACAGACAGAGTGTTTCAAAACTGCTCAATCAAAAGTATGGATTAACTCTCTTAGCTGAATGCTCAGATCAGAAAGAAGTTTCACAGAATGCTTCTGTGTAGTTTATATTTGAATATATTCCTTTTTCCACTACTACTCTCTTAGCGCTCCAAATGTCCAGTTGCATTTTCTACAGAAAGAGTGTTCAGATCTGCTCAATCAAAAGTATGGTTTAACTCTGTTAGCTGAATGCACAGATCAGAAAGAATTTTCACAGAATGATTCTGTGTAGTTTATATTTGGAGACATTCCTTTTTCCACTATTACCCTCTTAGCGCTCCGAATCTCCACTTGCATTTTCTACAGAAAGAGTGTTTCAGAACGGCTCAATCAAAACTAAGGTTCAACTCATTTAGTTGAACAAACAGAACAGAAAGAAGTTTCACACAATTCTTCTGTGTAGTTTTTATTTGTAGACATTCTTTTTCCCAATATAGGCCTCTTAACGCTCATAATGTCCAATTGCAGTTTCTACAGAAGGAGTGTTTCAGAACGGCTCAATCAAAAGTAAGGTTCAACTCTGTTAGTTGAATGCACAGAACTGAAAGAAGTTTCATACAATGCTTCTGTGTAGTTTATATTTGAACATATTCTTTTTTCCACTATTACCCACTTAGCGCTACGAATGTCCAGTTGCATTTTCTACAGACAGAGTGTTTCAAAACTGCTCAATCAAAAGTATGGTTTAACTCTGTTAGCTGTATGCTCAGATCAGAAAGAAGTTTCACAAAATGCTTCTGTGTAGTTTATATTTGAATATATTCCTTTTTCCACTACTACGCTCTTAGCGCTCCAAATGTCCAGTTGAATTTTCAACAGAAAGAGTGTTCAGAACTGCTCAATCAAAAGTATGGTTTAACTCTGTTAGCTGAATGCACAGATCAGAAAAAAGTTTCACCGAATGATTCTGTGTAGTTTATATTTGAAGACATTCCTTTTTCCACTATTACCCTCTTAGCGCTCCGAATCTCCACTTGCATTTTCTACAAAAAGAGTGTTTCATAACTGCTCAATCAAAAATATGTTTTATCTCTGTTAACTGAAATTACAGATCAGAAATAAGTTTCACAGAATGCATCTGTGTAGTTTTTATTTGAAGATATTCTTTTTCCCAATGTAGGCCTCTTAGCGCTTAGCATGTCCAATTGCAGTTTCTACAGAAGGAGTGTTTCAGAACGGCTCAATCAAAAGTAAGGTTCAACTCTGTTAGTTGAATGCACAGAACAGAAAGAATTTTCACAGAATGCTACTGTGTAGTTTATATTTGAATATATTCCTTTTTCCACTATTACCCTCTTAGATCTCCGAATGTCCACTTGCATTTTCTACAGAAAGAGTGTTCAGAACTGCGCAATCAAAAGTATGGCTTAATTCTGTTAGCTTAATGAACATATCAGTAAAAAGTTTCACACAATGCTTCTGTGTATTTTTTATTTGAAGATATTATTTTTCCCAATAGAGGCCTCTTAGCACTCAGAATGTCCAATTGCAGTTTCTACAGAAAGAGTGTTTCAGAAAGGCTCAATCAAAAGTAAGGTTCAACTCTGTTAGTTGAATGCACAGAACAGAAAGAAGGTTCATACAATGCTTCTGTGTAGTTTATATTTGAACATATTCTTTTTTCCACTATTACCCACTTAGCGCTACGAATGTCCAGTTGCATTTTCTACAGACAGAGTGTTTCAAAACTGCTCAATCAAAAGTATGGTTTAACTCTGTTAGCTGAATGCTCAGATCAGAAAGAAGTTTCACAGAATGCTTCTGTGTAGTTTATATTTGAAAATATTCCTTTTTCCACTACTACGCTCTTAGCGCTCCAAATGTCCAGTTGCATTTTCTACAGAAAGAGTGTTCAGATCTGCTCAATCAAAAGTATGGTTTAACTCTGTTAGCTGAATGCACAGATCAGAAAGAAGTTTCACCGAATGATTCTGTGTAGTTTATATTTGAAGACATTCCTTTTTCCACTAGTACCCTCTTAGCGCTCCGAAACTCCACTTGCATTTTCTACAAAAAGAGTGTTTCATAACTGCTCAATCAAAAATATGTTTTATCTCTGTTAACTGAATTTACAGATCAGAAATAAGTTTCACAGAATGCATCTGTGTAGTTTTTATTTGAAGATATTCTTTTTCCCAATGTAGGCCTCTTAGCGCTTAGCATGTCCAATTTCAGTTTCTACAGAAAGAGTGTTTCAGAACGGCTCAATCAAAAGTAAGGTTCAACTCTGTTAGTTGAATGCACAGAACAGAAAGAATTTTCACAGAATGCTACTGTGTAGTTTATTTTTGAATATATTCCTTTTTCAACTATTACCCTCTTAGCGGTCCGAATGTCCACTTGCATTTTCTACAGAAAGAGTGTTCAGAACTGCGCAATCAAAAATATGGTTTAACCCTGTTAGCTTAATGAACATATCAGAAATAAGTTTCACACAATGCTTCTGTGTAGTTATTATTTGAAGATATTATTTTTCCCAATAGAGGCCTCTTAGCGCTCAGAATGTCCAATTGCACTTTCTACAGAAAGAGTGTTTCAGAAAGGCTCAATCAAAAGTAAGGTTCAACTCTGTTAGTTGAATGCACAGAACAGAAAGAAGTTTCATACAATGATTCTGTGTAGTTTATATTTGAACATATTCTTTTTTCCACTATTACCCACTTAGCGCTACGAATGTCCCGTTGCATTTTCTACAGACAGAGTGTTTCAAAACTGCTCAATCAAAAGTATGGTTTAACTCTGTTAGCTGAATGCTCAGATCAGAAAGAAGTTTCACAGAATGCTTCTGTGTAGTTTATATTTGAATATATTCCTTTTTCCACTACTACTCTCTTAGCGCTCCAAATGTCCAGTTGCATTTTCTACAGAAAGAGTGTTCAGATCTGCTCAATCAAAAGTATGGTTTAACTCTGTTAGCTGAATGCACAGATCAGAAAGAAGTTTCACAGAATGATTCTGTGTAGTTTATATTTGGAGACATTCCTTTTTCCACTATTACCCTCTTAGCGCTCCGAATCTCCACTTGCATTTTCTACAGCAAGTGTGTTTCAGAACGGCTCAATCAAAACTAAGGTTCAACTCTTTAGTTGAACAAACAGAACAGAAAGAAGTTTCACACAATTCTTCTGTGTAGTTTTTATTTGTAGACATTCTTTTTCCCAATATAGGCCTCTTAGCGCTCAGAATGTCCAATTGCAGTTTCTACAGAAAGAGTGTTTCAGAACGGCTCAATCAAAAGTATGGTTCAACTCTGTTAGTTGAATGCACAGAACAGAAAGAAGTTTCATACAATGCTTCTGTGTAGTTTATATTTGAACATATTCTTTTTTCCACTATTACCCACTTAGCGCTACGAATGTCCAGTTGCATTTTCTACAGACAGAGTGTTTCAAAACTGCTCAATCAAAAGTATGGTTTAACTCTGTTAGCTGAATGCTCAGATCAGAAAGAAGTTTCACAGAATGCTTCTGTGTAGTTTATATTTGAATATATTCCTTTTTCCACTACTACGCTCTTAGCGCTCCAAATGTCCAGTTGCATTTTCTACAGAAAGAGTGTTCAGATCTGCTCAATCAAAAGTATGGTTTAACTCTGTTAGCTGAATGCACAGATCAGAAGGAAGTTTCACCGAATGATTCTGTGTAGTTTATATTTGAAGACATTCCATTTTCCACTATTACCCTCTTAGCGCTCCGAATCTCCACTTGCATTTTCTACAAAAAGAGTGTTTCATAACTGCTCAATCAAAAATATGTTTTATCTCTGTTAACTGAATTTACAGATCAGAAATAAGTTTCACAGAATGCATCTGTGTAGTTTTTATTTGAAGATATTCTTTTTCCCAATGTAGGCCTCTTAGCGCTTAGCATGTCCAATTGCAGTTTCGACAGAAAGAGTGTTTCAGAACGGCTCAATCAAAAGTAAGGTTCTACTCTGTTAGTTGAATGCACAGAACAGAAAGAATTTTCACAGAATGCTACTGTGTAGTTTATATTTGAATATATTCCTTTTTTGCACTATTACCCTCTTAGCGCTCCGAATGTCCACTTGCATTTTCTACAGAAAGAGTGTTCAGAACTGCGCAATCAAAAGTATGGTTTAACTCTGTTAGCCTAATGAACATATCAGAAATAAGTTTAACACACTTCTTCTGTGTAGTTTTTATTTGAAGATATTATATTTCCCAATAGAGGCCTCTTAGCGCTCAGAATGTCCAATTGCAGTTTCTACAGAAAGAGTGTTTCAGAAAGGCTCAATCAAAAGTAAGGTTCAACTCTGTTAGTTGAATGCACAGAACAGAAAAAAGTTTCATACAATGCTTCTGTGTAGTTTATATTTGAACATATTTTTTTCCACTATTACCCACTTAGCGCTACGAATGTCCAGTTGCATTTTCTACAGACAGAGTGTTTCAAAACTGCTCAATCAAAAGTATGGTTTAACTCTGTTAGCTGAATGCTCAGATCAGAAAGAAGTTTCACAGAATGCTTCTGTGTAGTTTATATTTGAATATATTCCTTTTTCCACTACTACTCTCTTAGCGCTCCAAATGTCCAGTTGCATTTTCTACAGAAAGAGTGTTCAGATCTGCTCAATCAAAAGTATGGTTTAACTCTGTTAGCTGAATGCACAGATCAGAAAGAAGTTTCACCGAATGATTCTGTGTAGTTTATATTTGGAGACATTACTTTTTCCACTATTACCCTCTTAGCGCTCCGAATCTCCACTTGCATTTTCTACAGCAAGAGTGTTTCAGAACGGCTCAATCAAAACTAAGGTTCAACTCTTTAGTTGAACAAACAGAACAGAAAGAAGTTTCACACAATTCTTCTGTGTAGTTTTTATTTGTAGACATTCTTTTTCCCAATATAGGCCTCTTAGCGCTCAGAATGTCCAATTGCAGTTTCTACAGAAAGAGTGTTTCAGAACGGCTCAATCAAAAGTATGGTTCAACTCTGTTAGTTGAATGCACAGAACAGAAAGAAGTTTCATACAATGCTTCTGTGTAGTTTATATTTGAACATATTCTTTTTTCCACTATTACCCACTTAGCGCTACGAATGTCCAGTTGCATTTTCTACAGACAGAGTGTTTCAAAACTGCTCAATCAAAAGTATGGTTTAACTCTGTTAGCTGAATGCTCAGATCAGAAAGAAGTTTCACAGAATGCTTCTGTGTAGTTTATATTTGAATATATTCCTTTTTCCACTACTACGCTCTTAGCGCTCCAAATGTCCAGTTGCATTTTCTACAGAAAGAGTGTTCAGATCTGCTCAATCAAAAGTATGGTTTAACTCTGTTAGCTGAATGCACAGATCAGAAAGAAGTTTCACCGAATGATTCTGTGTAGTTTATATTTGAAGACATTCCATTTTCCACTATTACCCTCTTAGCGCTCCGAATCTCCACTTGCATTTTCTACAAAAAGAGTGTTTCATAACTGCTCTATCAAAAATATGTTTTATCTCTGTTAACTGAATTTACAGATCATAAATAAGTTTCACAGAATGCATCTGTGTAGTTTTTATTTGAAGATATTCTTTTTCCCAATGTAGGCCTCTTAGCGCTTAGCATGTCCAATTGCAGTTTCGACAGAAAGAGTGTTTCAGGACGGCTCAATCAAAAGTAAGTTTCTACTCTGTTAGTTGAATGCACAGAACAGAAAGAATTTTCACAGAATGCTACTGTGTAGTTTATATTTGAATATATTCCTTTTTCCACTATTACCCTCTTAGCGCTCCGAATGTCCACTTGCATTTTCTACAGAAAGAGTGTTCAGAACTGCGCAATCAAAAGTATGGTTTAACTCTGTTAGCCTAATGAACATATCAGAAATAAGTTTAACACAATTCTTCTGTGTAGTTTTTATTTGAAGATATTATTTTTCCCAATAGAGGCCTCTTAGCGCTCAGAATGTCCAATTGCAGTTTCTACACAAAGAGTGTTTCAGAAAGGCTCAATCAAAAGTAAGGTTCAACTCTGTTAGTTGAATGCACAGAACAGAAAAAAGTTTCATACAATGCTTCTGTGTAGTTTATATTTGAACATATTCTTTTTTCCACTGTTACCCACTTAGCGCTACGAATGTCCAGTTGCATTTTCTACAGACAGAGTGTTTCAAAACTGCTCAATCAAAAGTATGGTTTAACTCTGTTAGCTGAATGCTCAGATCAGAAAGAAGTTTCACAGAATGCTTCTGTGTAGTTTATATTTGAATATATTCCTTTTTCCACTACTACTCTCTTAGCGCTCCAAATGTCCAGTTGCATTTTCTACAGAAAGAGTGTTCAGATCTGCTCAATCAAAAGTATGGTTTAACTCTGTTAGCTGAATGCACAGATCAGAAAGAAGTTTCACCGAATGATTCTGTGTAGTTTATATTTGGAGACATTCCTTTTTCCACTATTACCCTCTTAGCGTTCCGAATCTCCAGTTGCATTTTCTACAGAAAGAGTGTTTCAGAACGGCTCAATCAAAACTAAGGTTCAACTCTTTTAGTTGAACAAACAGAACAGAAAGAAGTTTCACACAATTCTTCTGTGTAGTTTTTATTTGTAGACATTCTTTTTCCCAATATAGGCCTCCTAGCGCTCAGAATGTCCAATTGCAGTTCCTACAGAAAGAGTGTTTCAGAACGGCTCAATCAAAAGTAAGGTTCAACTCTGTTAGTTGAATGCACAGAACAGAAAGTAGTTTCATACAATGCTTCTGTGTAGTTTATATTTGAACATATTCTTTTTTCCACTATTACCCACTTAGCGCTACGAATGTCCAGTTGCATTTTCTACAGACAGAGTGTTTCAAAACTGCTCAATCAAAAGTATAGTTTAACTCTGTTAGCTGAATGCTCAGATCAGAAAGAAGTTTCACAGAATGCTTCTGTGTAGTTTATATTTGAATATATTCCTTTTTCCACTACTACGCTCTTAGCGCTCCAAATGTCCAGTTGCATTTTCTACAGAAAGAGTGTTCAGATCTGCTCAATCAAAAGTATGGTTTAACTCTGTTAGCTGAATGCACAGATCAGAAACAAGTTTCACCGAACGATTCTGTGTAGTTTATATTTGAAGACATTCCTTTTTCCACTAGTACCCTCTTAGCGCTCCGAATCTCCACTTGCATTTTCTACAAAAAGAGTGTTTCATAACTGCTCAATCAAAAATATGTTTTATCTCTGTTAACTGAATTTACAGATCATAAATAAGTTTCACAGAATGCATCTGTGTAGTTTTTATTTGAAGATATTCTTTTTCCCAATGTAGGCCTCTTAGCGCTTAGCATGTCCAATTGCAGTTTCTACAGAAAGAGTGTTTCAGAACGGCTCAATCAAAAGTAAGGTTCAACTCTGTTAGTTGAATGCACAGAACAGAAAGAATTTTCACAGAATGCTACTGTGTAGTTTATATTTGAATATATTCCTTTTTCCACTATTACCCTCTTAGCGCTCCGAATGTCCACTTGCATTTTCTACAGAAAGAGTGTTCAGAACTGCGCAATCAAAAATATGGTTTAACTCTGTTAGCTTAATGAACATATCAGAAATAAGTTTCACACAATGCTTCTGTGTAGTTATTATTTGAAGATATTATTTTTCCCAATAGAGGCCTCTTAGCGCTCAGAATGTCCAATTGCAGTTTCTACAGAAAGAGTGTTTCAGAAAGCCTCAATCAAATGTAAGGTTCAACTCTGTTAGTTGAATGCACAGAACAGAAAGAAGTTTCATACAATGCTTCTGTGTAGTTTATATTTGAACATATTCTTTTTTCCACTATTACCCACTTAGCGCTACGAATGTCACGTTGCATTTTCTACAGACAGAGTGTTTCAAAACTGCTCAATCAAAAGTATGGTTTAACTCTGTTAGCTGAATGCTCAGATCAGAAAGAAGTTTCACAGAATGCTTCTGTGTAGTTTATATTTGAATATATTCCTTTTTCCACTACTACGCTCTTAGCGCTCCAAATGTCCAGTTGCATTTTCTACAGAAAGAGTGTTCAGATCTACTCAATCAAAAGTATGGTTTAACTCTGTTAGCTGAATGCACAGATCAGAAAGAAGTTTCACCGAATGATTCTGTGTAGTTTATATTTGAAGACATTCCTTTTTCCACTAGTACCCTCTTAGCGCTCCGAATCTCCACTTGCATTTTCTACAAAAAGAGTGTTTCATAACTGCTCAATCAAAAATATGTTTTATCTCTGTTAACTGAATTTACAGATCAGAAATAAGTTTCACAGAATGCATCTGTGTAGTTTTTATTTGAAGATATTTTTTTTCCCAATGTAGGCCTCTTAGCGCTTAGCATGTCCAATTGCAGTTTCTACAGAAAGAGTGTTTCAGAACGGCTCAATCAAAAGTAAGGTTCAACTCTGTTAGTTGAATGCACAGAACAGAAAGAATTTTCACAGAATGCTACTGTGTAGTTTATATTTGAATATATTCCTTTTTCCACTATTACCCTCTTAGCGCTCCGAATGTCCACTTGCATTTTCTACAGAAAGAGTGTTCAGAACTGCGCAATCAAAAGTATGGTTTAACTCTGTTAGCCTAATGAACATATCAGAAATAAGTTTCACACAATGCTTCTGTGTAGTTTTTATTTGAAGATATTATTTTTCCCAATAGAGGCCTCTTAGCGCTCAGAATGTCCAATTGCAGTTTCTACAGAAAGAGTGTTTCAGAAAGGCTCAATCAAAAGTAAGGTTCAACTCTGTTAGTTGAATGCACAGAACAGAAAGAAGTTTCATACAATGCTTCTGTGTAGTTTATATTTGAACATATTCTTTTTTCCACTATTACCCACTTAGCGCTACGAATGTCCAGTTGCATTTTCTACAGACAGAGTGTTTCAAAACTGCTCAATCAAAAGTATGGTTTAACTCTGTTAGCTGAATGCTCAGATCAGAAAGAAGTTTCACAGAATGCTTCTGTGTAGTTTATATTTGAATATATTCCTTTTTCCACTACTACTCTCTTAGCGCTCCAAATGTCCAGTTGCATTTTCTACAGAAAGAGTGTTCAGATCTGCTCAATCAAAAGTATGGTTTAACTCTGTTAGGTGAATGCACAGATCAGAAAGAAGTTTCACCAAATGATTCTGTGTAGTTTATATTTGGAGACATTCCTTTTTCCACTATTACCCTCTTAGCGCTCCGAATCTCCACTTGCATTTTCTACAGAAAGAGTGTTTCAGAACCGCTCAATCAAAACTAAGGTTCAACTCTTTTAGTTGAACAAACAGATCAGAAAGAAGTTTCACACAATTCTTCTGTGTAGTTTTTATTTGTAGACATTCTTTTTCCCAATATAGGCCTCCTAGCGCTCAGAATGTCCAATTGCAGTTTCTACAGAAAGAGTGTTTCAGAACGGCTCAATCAAAAGTAAGGTTCAACTCTGTTAGTTGAATGCACAGAACAGAAAGAAGGTTCATACAATGCTTCTGTGTAGTTTATATTTGAACATATTCTTTTTTCCACTATTACCCACTTAGCGCTACGAATGTCCAGTTGCATTTTCTACAGACAGAGTGTTTCAAAACTGCTCAATCAAAAGTATGGTTTAACTCTGTTAGCTGAATGCTCAGATCAGAAAGAAGTTTCACAGAATGCTTCTGTGTAGTTTATATTTGAATATATTCCTTTTTCCACTACTACGCTCTTAGCGCTCCAAATGTCCAGTTGCATTTTCTACAGAAAGAGTGTTCAGATCTGCTCAATCAAAAGTATGGTTTAACTCTGTTAGCTGAATGCACAGATCAGAAAGAAGTTTCACCGAATGATTCTGTGTAGTTTATATTTGAAGACATTCCATTTTCCACTATTACCCTCTTAGCGCTCCGAATCTCCACTTGCATTTTCTACAAAAAGAGTGTTTCATAACTGCTCAATCAAAAATATGTTTTATCTCTGTTAACTGAATTTACAGATCAGAAATAAGTTTCACAGAATGCATCTGTGTAGTTTTTATTTGAAGATATTCTTTTTCCCAATGTAGGCCTCTTAGCGCTTAGCATGTCCAATTGCAGTTTCGACAGAAAGAGTGTTTCAGAACGGCTCAATCAAAAGTAAGGTTCTACTCTGTTAGTTGAATGCACAGAACAGAAAGAATTTTCACAGAATGCTACTGTGTAGTTTATATTTGAATATATTCCTTTTTCCACTATTACCCTCTTAGCGCTCCGAATGTCCACTTGCATTTTCTACAGAAAGAGTGTTCAGAACTGCGCAATCAAAAGTATGGTTTAACTCTGTTAGCCTAATGAACATATCAGAAATAAGTTTAACACAATTCTTCTGTGTAGTTTTTATTTGAAGATATTATATTTCCCAATAGAGGCCTCTTAGCGCTCAGAATGTCCAATTGCAGTTTCTACAGAAAGAGTGTTTCAGAAAGGCTCAATCAAAAGTAAGGTTCAACTCTGTTAGTTGAATGCACAGAACAGAAAAAAGTTTCATACAATGCTTCTGTGTAGTTTATATTTGAACATATTCTTTTTTCCACTATTACCCACTTAGCGCTACGAATGTCCAGTTGCATTTTCTACAGACAGAGTGTTTCAAAACTGCTCAATCAAAAGTATGGTTTAACTCTGTTAGCTGAATGCTCAGATCAGAAAGAAGTTTCACAGAATGCTTCTGTGTAGTTTATATTTGAATATATTCCTTTTTCCACTACTACTCTCTTAGCGCTCCAAATGTCCAGTTGCATTTTCTACAGAAAGAGTGTTCAGATCTGCTCAATCAAAAGTATGGTTTAACTCTGTTAGCTGAATGCACAGATCAGAAAGAAGTTTCACCGAATGATTCTGTGTAGTTTATATTTGGAGACATTCCTTTTTCCACTATTACCCTCTTAGCGCTCCGAATCTCCACTTGCATTTTCTACAGCAAGAGTGTTTCAGAACGGCTCAATCAAAACTAAGGTTCAACTCTTTAGTTGAACAAACAGAACAGAAAGAAGTTTCACACAATTCTTCTGTGTAGTTTTTATTTGTAGACATTCTTTTTCCCAATATAGGCCTCTTAGCGCTCAGAATGTCCAATTGCAGTTTCTACAGAAAGAGTGTTTCAGAACGGCTCAATCAAAAGTATGGTTCAACTCTGTTAGTTGAATGCACAGAACAGAAAGAAGTTTCATACAATGCTTCTGTGTAGTTTATATTTGAACATATTCTTTTTTCCACTATTACCCACTTAGCGCTACGAATGTCCAGTTGCATTTTCTACAGACAGAGTGTTTCAAAACTGCTCAATCAAAAGTATGGTTTAACTCTGTTAGCTGAATGCTCAGATCAGAAAGAAGTTTCACAGAATGCTTCTGTGTAGTTTATATTTGAATATATTCCTTTTTCCACTACTACGCTCTTAGCGCTCCAAATGTCCAGTTGCATTTTCTACAGAAAGAGTGTTCAGATCTGCTCAATCAAAAGTATGGTTTAACTCTGTTAGCTGAATGCACAGATCAGAAAGAAGTTTCACCGAATGATTCTGTGTAGTTTATATTTGAAGACATTCCATTTTCCACTATTACCCTCTTAGCGCTCCGAATCTCCACTTGCATTTTCTACAAAAAGAGTGTTTCATAACTGCTCTATCAAAAATATGTTTTATCTCTGTTAACTGAATTTACAGATCAGAAATAAGTTTCACAGAATGCATCTGTGTAGTTTTAATTTGAAGATATTCTTTTTCCCAATGTAGGCCTCTTAGCGCTTAGCATGTCCAATTGCAGTTTCTACAGAAAGAGTGTTTCAGAACGGCTCAATCAAAAGTAAGGTTCTACTCTGTTAGTTGAATGCACAGAACAGAAAGAATTTTCACAGAATGCTACTGTGTAGTTTATATTTGAATATATTCCTTTTTCCACTATTACCCTCTTAGCGCTCGGAATGTCCACTTGCATTTTCTACAGAAAGAGTGTTCAGAACTGCGCAATCAAAAGTATGGTTTAACTCTGTTAGCCTAATGAACATATCAGAAATAAGTTTAACACAATTCTTCTGTGTAGTTTTTATTTGAAGATATTATTTTTCCCAATAGAGGCCTCTTAGCGCTCAGAATGTCCAATTGCAGTTTCTACACAAAGAGTGTTTCAGAAAGGCTCAATCAAAAGTAAGGTTCAACTCTGTTAGTTGAATGCACAGAACAGAAAAAAGTTTCATACAATGCTTCTGTGTAGTTTATATTTGAACATATTCTTTTTTCCACTGTTACCCAGTTAGCGCTACGAATGTCCAGTTGCATTTTCTACAGACAGAGTGTTTCAAAACTGCTCAATCAAAAGTATGGTTTAACTCTGTTAGCTGAATGCTCAGATCAGAAAGAAGTTTCACAGAATGCTTCTGTGTAGTTTATATTTGAATATATTCCTTTTTCCACTACTACTCTCTTAGCGCTCCAAATGTCCAGTTGCATTTTCTACAGAAAGAGTGTTCAGATCTGCTCAATCAAAAGTATGGTTTAACTCTGTTAGCTGAATGCACAGATCAGAAAGAAGTTTCACCGAATGATTCTGTGTAGTTTATATTTGGAGACATTCCTTTTTCCACTATTACCCTCTTAGCGTTCCGAATCTCCAGTTGCATTTTCTACAGAAAGAGTGTTTCAGAACGGCTCAATCAAAACTAAGGTTCAACTCTTTTAGTTGAACAAACAGAACAGAAAGAAGTTTCACACAATTCTTCTGTGTAGTTTTTATTTGTAGACATTCTTTTTCCCAATATAGGCCTCCTAGCGCTCAGAATGTCCAATTGCAGTTCCTACAGAAAGAGTGTTTCAGAACGGCTCAATCAAAAGTAAGGTTCAACTCTGTTAGTTGAATGCACAGAACAGAAAGTAGTTTCATACAATGCTTCTGTGTAGTTTATATTTGAACATATTCTTTTTTCCACTATTACCCACTTAGCGCTACGAATGTCCAGTTGCATTTTCTACAGACAGAGTGTTTCAAAACTGCTCAATCAAAAGTATGGTTTAACTCTGTTAGCTGAATGCTCAGATCAGAAAGAAGTTTCACAGAATGCTTCTGTGTAGTTTATATTTGAATATATTCCTTTTTCCACTACTACGCTCTTAGCGCTCCAAATGTCCAGTTGCATTTTCTACAGAAAGAGTGTTCAGATCTGCTCAATCAAAAGTATGGTTTAACTCTGTTAGCTGAATGCACAGATCAGAAACAAGTTTCACCGAACGATTCTGTGTAGTTTATATTTGAAGACATTCCTTTTTCCACTAGTACCCTCTTAGCGCTCCGAATCTCCACTTGCATTTTCTACAAAAAGAGTGTTTCATAACTGCTCAATCAAAAATATGTTTTATCTCTGTTAACTGAATTTACAGATCAGAAATAAGTTTCACAGAATGCATCTGTGTAGTTTTTATTTGAAGATATTCTTTTTCCCAATGTAGGCCTCTTAGCGCTTAGCATGTCCAATTTCAGTTTCTACAGAAAGTGTGTTTCAGAACGGCTCAATCAAAAGTAAGGTTCAACTCTGTTAGTTGAATGCACAGAACAGAAAGAATTTTCACAGAATGCTACTGTGTAGTTTATATTTGAATATATTCCTTTTTCCACTATTACCCTC
The DNA here is from genome assembly GCF_028878055.3 of Symphalangus syndactylus. Classification (NCBI taxonomy): domain Eukaryota; kingdom Metazoa; phylum Chordata; class Mammalia; order Primates; family Hylobatidae; genus Symphalangus; species Symphalangus syndactylus. Next base: position 1,985,409 of record NC_072439.2, read on the forward strand.
TTAGCGCTCCGAATGTCCACTTGCATTTTCTACAGAAAGAGTGTTCAGAACTGCACAATCAAAAATATGGTTTAACTCTGTTAGCTTAATGAACATATCAGAAATAAGTTTCACACAATGCTTCTGTGTAGTTATTATTTGAAGATATTATTTTTCCCAATAGAGGCCTCTTAGCGCTCAGAATGTCCAATTGCAGTTTCTACAGAAAGAGTGTTTCAGAAAGGCTCAATCAAAAGTAAGGTTCAACTCTGTTAGTTGAATGCACAGAACAGAAAGAAGTTTCATACAATGCTTCTGTGTAGTTTATATTTGAACATATTCTTTTTTCCACTATTACCCACTTAGCGCTACGAATGTCCCGTTGCATTTTCCACAGACAGAGTGTTTCAAAACTGCTCAATCAAAAGTATGGTTTAACTCTGTTAGCTGAATGCTCAGATCAGAAAGAAGTTTCACAGAATGCTTCTGTGTAGTTTATATTTGAATATATTCCTTTTTCCACTACTACGCTCTTAGCGCTCCAAATGTCCAGTTGCATTTTCTACAGAAAGAGTGTTCAGATCTACTCAATCAAAAGTATGGTTTAACTCTGTTAGCTGAATGCACAGATCAGAAGGAAGTTTCACCGAATGATTCTGTGTAGTTTATATTTGAAGTCATTCCTTTTTCCACTAGTACCCTCTTAGCGCTCCGAATCTCCACTTGCATTTTCTACAAAAAGAGTGTTTCATAACTGCTCAATCAAAAATATGTTTTATCTCTGTTAACTGAATTTACAGATCAGAAATAAGTTTCACAGAATGCATCTGTGTAGTTTTTATTTGAAGATATTCCTTTTCCCAATGTAGGCCTCTTAGCGCTTAGCATGTCCAATTTCAGTTTCTACAGAAAGAGTGTTTCAGAACGGCTCAATCAAAAGTAAGGTTCAACTCTGTTAGTTGAATGCACAGAACAGAAAGAATTTTCACAGAATGCTACTGTGTAGTTTATATTTGAATATATTCCTTTTTCCACTATTACCCTCTTAGCGCTCCGAATGTCCACTTGCATTTTCTACAGAAAGAGTGTTCAGAACTGCGCAATCAAAAATATGGTTTAACTCTGTTAGCTTAATGAACATATCAGAAATAAGTTTCACACAATGCTTCTGTGTAGTTATTATTTGAAGATATTATTTTTCCGAATAGAGGCCTCTTAGCGCTCAGAATGTCCAATTGCACTTTCTACAGAAAGAGTGTTTCAGAAAGGCTCAATCAAAAGTAAGGTTCAACTCTGTTAGTTGAATGCACAGAACAGAAAGAAGTTTCATACAATGCTTCTGTGTAGTTTATATTTGAACATATTCTTTTTTCCACTATTACCCACTTAGCGCTACGAATGTCCCGTTGCATTTTCTACAGACAGAGTGTTTCAAAACTGCTCAATCAAAAGTATGGTTTAACTCTGTTAGCTGAATGCTCAGATCAGAAAGAAGTTTCACAGAATGCTTCTGTGTAGTTTATATTTGAATATATTCCTTTTTCCACTACTACTCTCTTAGCGCTCCAAATGTCCAGTTGCATTTTCTTCAGAAAGAGTGTTCAGATCTGCTCAATCAAAAGTATGGTTTAACTCTGTTAGCTGAATGCACAGATCAGAAAGAAGTTTCACAGAATGATTCTGTGTAGTTTATATTTGGAGACATTCCTTTTTCCACTATTACCCTCTTAGCGCTCCGAATCTCCACTTGCATTTTCTACAGAAAGAGTGTTTCAGAACGGCTCAATCAAAACTAAGGTTCAACTCTTTTAGTTGAACAAACAGAACAGAAAGAAGTTTCACACAATTCTTCTGTGTAGTTTTTATTTGTAGACATTCTTTTTCCCAATATAGGCCTGTTAGCGCTCAGAATGTCCAATTGCAGTTTCTACAGAAAGAGTGTTTCAGAACGGCTCAATCAAAAGTATGGTTCAACTCTGTTAGTTGAATGCAGAGAACAGAAAGAAGTTTCATACAATGCTTCTGTGTAGTTTATATTTGAACATATTCTTTTTTCCACTATTACCCACTTAGCGCTACGAATGTCCCGTTGCATTTTCTACAGACAGAGTGTTTCAAAACTGCTCAATCAAAAGTATGGTTTAACTCTGTTAGTGAATGCTCAGATCAGAAAGAAGTTTCACCGAATGCTTCTGTGTAGTTTATATTTGAATATATTCCTTTTTCCACTACTACTCTCTTAGCGCTCCAAATGTCCAGCTGCATTTTCTACAGAAAGAGTGTTCAGATCTGCTCAATCAAAAGTATGGTTTAACTCTGTTAGCTGAATGCACAGATCAGAAAGAAGTTTCACAGAATGATTCTGTGTAGTTTATATTTGGAGACATTCCTTTTTCCACTATTACCCTCTTAGCGCTCCGAATCTCCACTTGCATTTTCTACAAAAAGAGTGTTTCAGAACGGCTCAATCAAAACTAAGGTTCAACTCTTTTAGTTGAACAAACAGAACAGAAAGAAGTTTCACACAATTCTGTGTAGTTTTTATTTGTAGACATTCTTTTTCCCAATATAGGCCTCTTAGCGCTCAGAATGTCCAATTGCAGTTTCTACAGAAAGAGTGTTTCAGAACGGCTCAATCAAAAGTATGGTTCAACTCTGTTAGTTGAATGCACAGAACAGAAAGAAGTTTCATACAATGCTTCTGTGTAGTTTATATTTGAACATATTCTTTTTTCCACTATTACCCACTTAGCGCTACGAATGTCCAGTTGCATTTTCTACAGACAGACTGTTTCAAAACTGCTCAATCAAAAGTATGGTTTAACTCTGTTAGCTGAATGCTCCGATCAGAAAGAAGTTTCACAGAATGCTTCTGTGTAGTTTATATTTAATATATTCCTTTTTCCACTACTACGCTATTAGCGCTCCAAATGTCCAGTTGCATTTTCTACAGAAAGAGTGTTCAGATCTGCTCAATCAAAAGTATGGTTTAACTCTGTTAGCTGAATGCACAGATCAGAAAGAAGTTTCACCGAATGATTCTGTGTAGTTTATATTTGAAGACATTCCATTTTCCACTATTACCCCCTTAGCGCTCCGAATCTCCACTTGCATTTTCTACAAAAAGAGTGTTTCATAACTGCTCAATCAAAAATATGTTTTATCTCTGTTAACTGAATTTACAGATCATAAATAAGTTTCACAGAATGCATCTGTGTAGTTTTTATTTGAAGATATTCTTTTTCCCAATGTAGGCCTCTTAGCGCTTAGCATGTCCAATTGCAGTTTCGACAGAAAGAGTGTTTCAGAACGGCTCAATCAAAAGTAAGGTTCTACTCTGTTAGTTGAATGCACAGAACAGAAAGAATTTTCACAGAATGCTACTGTGTAGTTTATATTTGAATATATTCCTTTTTCCACTATTACCCTCTTAGCGCTCCGAATGTCCACTTGCATTTTCTACAGAAAGAGTGTTCAGAACTGCGCAATCAAAAGTATGGTTTAACTCTGTTAGCCTAATGAACATATCAGAAATAAGTTTAACACAATTCTTCTGTGTATTTTTTATTTGAAGATATTATTTTTCCCAATAGAGGCCTCTTAGCGCTCAGAATGTCCAATTGCAGTTTCTACAGAAAGAGTGTTTCAGAAAGGCTCAATCAAAAGTAAGGTTCAACCCTGTTAGTTGAATGCACAGAACAGAAAAAAGTTTCATACAATGCTTCTGTGTAGTTTATATTTGAACATATTCTTTTTTCCACTGTTACCCACTTAGCGCTACGAATGTCCAGTTGCATTTTCTACAGACAGAGTGTTTCAAAACTGCTCAATCAAAAGTATGGTTTAACTCTGTTAGCTGAATGCTCAGATCAGAAAGAAGTTTCACAGAATGCTTCTGTGTAGTTTATATTTGAATATATTCCTTTTTCCACTACTACTCTCTTAGCGCTCCAAATGTCCAGTTGCATTTTCTACAGAAAGAGTGTTCAGATCTGCTCAATCAAAAGTATGGTTTAACTCTGTTAGCTGAATGCACAGATCAGAAAGAAGTTTCACCGAATGATTCTGTGTAGTTTATATTTGGAGACATTCCTTTTTCCACTATTACCCTCTTAGCGTTCCGAATCTCCAGTTGCATTTTCTACAGAAAGAGTGTTTCAGAACGGCTCAATCAAAACTAAGGTTCAACTCTTTTAGTTGAACAAACAGAACAGAAAGAAGTTTCACACAATTCTTCTGTGTAGTTTTTATTTGTAGACATTCTTTTTCCCAATATAGGCCTCCTAGCGCTCAGAATGTCCAATTGCAGTTTCTACAGAAAGAGTGTTTCAGAACGGCTCAATCAAAAGTAAGGTTCAACTCTGTTAGTTGAATGCACAGAACAGAAAGTAGTTTCATACAATGCTTCTGTGTAGTTTATATTTGAACATATTCTTTTTTCCACTATTACCCACTTAGCGCTACGAATGTCCAGTTGCATTTTCTACAGACAGAGTGTTTCAAAACTGCTCAATCAAAAGTATGGTTTAACTCTGTTAGCTGAATGCTCAGATCAGAAAGAAGTTTCACAGAATGCTTCTGTGTAGTTTATATTTGAATATATTCCTTTTTCCACTACTACGCTCTTAGCGCTCCAAATGTCCAGTTGCATTTTCTACAGAAAGAGTGTTCAGATCTGCTCAATCAAAAGTATGGTTTAACTCTGTTAGCTGAATGCACAGATCAGAAAGAAGTTTCACCGAACGATTCTGTGTAGTTTATATTTGAAGACATTCCTTTTTCCACTAGTACCCTCTTAGCGCTCCGAATCTCCACTTGCATTTTCTACAAAAAGAGTGTTTCATAACTGCTCAATCAAAAATATGTTTTATCTCTGTTAACTGAATTTACAGATCAGAAATAAGTTTCACAGAATGCATCTGTGTAGTTTTTATTTGAAGATATTCTTTTTCCCAATGTAGGCCTCTTAGCGCTTAGCATGTCCAATTTCAGTTTCTACAGAAAGAGTGTTTCAGAACGGCTCAATCAAAAGTAAGGTTCAACTCTGTTAGTTGAATGCACAGAACAGAAAGAATTTTCACAGAATGCTACTGTGTAGTTTATATTTGAATATATTCCTTTTTCCACTATTACCCTCTTAGCGCTCCGAATGTCCACTTGCATTTTCTACAGAAAGAGTGTTCAGAACTGCACAATCAAAAATATGGTTTAACTCTGTTAGCTTAATGAACATATCAGAAATAAGTTTCACACAATGCTTCTGTGTAGTTATTATTTGAAGATATTATTTTTCCCAATAGAGGCCTCTTAGTGCTCAGAATGTCCAATTGCAGTTTCTACAGAAAGAGTGTTTCAGAAAGGCTCAATCAAAAGTAAGGTTCAACTCTGTTAGTTGAATGCACAGAACAGAAAGAAGTTTCATACAATGCTTCTGTGTAGTTTATATTTGAACATATTCTTTTTTCCACTATTACCCACTTAGCGCTACGAATGTCCCGTTGCATTTTCTACAGACAGAGTGTTTCAAAACTGCTCAATCAAAAGTATGGTTTAACTCTGTTAGCTGAATGCTCAGATCAGAAAGAAGTTTCACAGAATGCTTCTGTGTAGTTTATATTTGAATATATTCCTTTTTCCACTACTACTCTCTTAGCGCTCCAAATGTCCAGTTGCATTTTCTACAGAAAGAGTGTTCAGATCTGCTCAATAAAAAGTATGGTTTAACTCTGTTAGCTGAATGCACAGATCAGAAAGAAGTTTCACAGAATGATTCTGTGTAGTTTATATTTGGAGACATTCCTTTTTCCACTATTACCCTCTTAGCGCTCCGAATCTCCACTTGCATTTTCTACAAAAAGAGTGTTTCATAACTGCTCAATCAAAAATATGTTTTATCTCTGTTAACTGAATTTACAGATCAGAAACAAGTTTCACAGAATGCATCTGTGTAGTTTTTATTTGAAGATATTCTTTTTCCCAATGTAGACCTCTTAGCGCTTAGCATGTCCAATTGCAGTTTCGACAGAAAGAGTGTTTCAGAACGGCTCAATCAAAAGTAAGGTTCTACTCTGTTAGTTGAATGCACAGAACAGAAAGAATTTTCACAGAATGCTACTGTGTAGTTTATATTTGAATATATTCCTTTTTCCACTATTACCCTCTTAGCGCTCCGAATGTCCACTTGCATTTTCTACAGAAAGAGGGTTCAGAACTGCGCAATCAAAAGTATGGTTTAACTCTGTTAGCCTAATGAACATATCAGAAATAAGTTTAACACAATTCTTCTGTGTAGTTTTTATTTGAAGATATTATTTTTCCCAATAGAGGCCTCTTAGCGCTCAGAATGTCCAATTGCAGTTTCTACAGAAAGAGTGTTTCAGAAAGGCTCAATCAAAAGTAAGGTTCAACTCTGTTAGTTGAATGCACAGAACAGAAAGAAGTTTCATACAATGCTTCTGTGTAGTTTATATTTGAACATATTCTTTTTTCCACTATTACCCACTTAGCGCTACGAATGTCCAGTTGCATTTTCTACAGACAGAGTGTTTCAAAACTGCTCAATCAAAAGTATGGTTTAACTCTGTTAGCTGAATGCTCAGATCAGAAAGAAGTTTCACAGAATGCTTCTGTGTAGTTTATATTTGAATATATTCCTTTTTCCACTACTACTCTCTTAGCGCTCCAAATGTCCAGTTGCATTTTCTACAGAAAGAGTGTTCAGATCTGCTCTATCATAAGTATGGTTTAACTCTGTTAGCTGAATGCACAGATCAGAAAGAAGTTTCACCGCATGATCCTGTGTAGTTTATATTTGGAGACATTCCCTTTTTCCACTATTACCCTCTTAGTGCTCCGAATCTCCACTTGCATTTTCTACAGAAAGAGTGTTTCAGAACGGCTCAATCAAAACTAAGGTTCAACTCTTTTAGTTGAACAAACAGAACAGAAAGAAGTTTCACACAATTCTTCTGTGTAGTTTTTATTTGTAGACATTCTTTTTCCCAATATAGGCCTCTTAGCGCTCAGAATGTCCAATTGCAGTTTCTACAGAAAGAGTGTTTCAGAACGGCTCAATCAAAACTAAGGTTCAACTCTTTTAGTTGAACAAACAGAACAGAAAGAAGTTTCACACAATTCTTCTGTGTAGTTTTTATTTTTAGACCTTCTTTTTCCCAATATAGGCCTCCTAGCGCTCAGAATGTCCAATTGCAGTTTCTACAGAAAGAGTGTTTCAGAAAGGCTCAATCAAAAGTAAGGTTCAACTCTGTTAGTTGAATGCACAGAACAGAAAGGAGTTTCATACAATGCTTCTGTGTAGTTTATATTTGAACATATTCTTTTTTCCACTATTACCCACTTAGCGCTACGAATGTCCAGTTGCATTTTCTACAGACAGAGTGTTTCAAAACTGCTCAATCAAAAGTATGGTTTAACTCTGTTAGCTGAATGCTCAGATCAGAAAGAAGTTTCACAGAATGCTTCTGTGTAGTTTATATTTGAATATATTCCTTTTTCCACTACTACGCTCTTAGCGCTCCAAATGTCCAGTTCCATTTTCTACAGAAAGAGTGTTCAGATCTGCTCAATCAAAAGTATGGTTTAACTCTGTTAGCTGAATGCACAGATCAGAAAGAAGTTTCACCGAATGATTCTGTGTAGTTTATATTTGAAGACATTCCTTTTTCCACTATTACCCACTTAGCGCTCCGAATCTCCACTTGCATTTTCTACAAAAAGAGTGTTTCATAACTGCTCAATCAAAAATATGTTTTATCTCTGTTAACTGAATTTACAGATCAGAAATAAGTTTCACAGAATGCATCTGTGTAGTTTTTATTTGAAGATATTCTTTTTCCCAATGTAGGCCTCTTAGCGCTTAGCATGTCCAATTGCAGTTTCTACAGAAAGAGTGTTTCAGAACGGCTCAATCAAAAGTGAGGTTCAACTCTGTTAGTTGAATGCACAGAACAGAAAGAATTTTCACAGAATGCTACTGTGTAGTTTATATTTAAGTATATTACTTTTTCCACTATTACCATCTTAGCGCTCCGAATCTCCTCTTGCATTTTCTACAAAAAGAGTGTTTCATAACTGCTCAATCAAAAATATGTTTTATCTCTGTTAACTAAATTTACAGATCAGAAATAAGTTTCACAGAATGCATCTGTGTAGTTTTTATTTGAAGATTTTTTTTTCCCAATGTAGGCCTCTTAGCGCTTAACATGTCCAATTGCAGTTTCTACAGAAAGAGTGTTTCAGAACGGCTCAATCAAAAGTAAGGTTCAACTCTGTTAGTTGAATGCACAGGACAGAAAGAATTTTCACAGAATGCTACTGTGTAGTTTATATTTGTATATATTCCTTTTTCCACTATTACCCTCTTAGCGCTCCGAATGTCCACTTGCATTTTCTACAGAAAGAGTGTTCAGAACTGCGCAATCAAAAGTATGGTTTAACTCTGTTAGCTTAATGAACATATCAGAAATAAGTTTCACACAATGCTTCTGTGTAGTTTTTATTTGAAGATATTATTTTTCCCAATAGAGGCCTCTTAGCGCTCAGAATGTCCAATTTCAGTTTCTACAGAAAGAGTGTTTCAGAAAGGCTCAATCAAAAGTAAGGTTCAACTCTGTTAGTTGAATGCACAGAACAGAAAGAAGTTTCATACAATGCTTCTGTGTAGTTTATATTTGAACATATTCTTTTTTCCACTATTACCCACTTAGCGCTACGAATGTCCAGTTGCATTTTCTACAGACAGAGTGTTTCAAAACTGCTCAATCCAAAGTATGGTTTAACTCTGTTAGCTGAATGCTCAGATCAGAAAGAAGTTTCACAGAATGCTTCTGTGTAGTTTATATTTGAATATATTCCTTTTTCCACTACTACTCTCTTAGCGCTCCAAATGTCCAGTTGCATTTTCTACAGAAAGAGTGTTCAGATCTGCTCAATCAAAAGTATGGTTTAACTCTGTTAGGTGAATGCACAGATCAGAAGGAAGTTTCACCGAATGATTCTGTGTAGTTTATATTTGAAGACATACCTTTTTCCACTCTTACCCTCTTAGCGCTCCGAATCTCCACTTGCATTTTCTACAAAAAGAGTGTTTCATAACTGCTCAATCAAAAATATGTTTTATCTCTGTTAACTGAATTTACAGATCAGAAATAAGTTTCACAGAATGCATCTGTGTAGTTTTTATTTGAAGATATTCTTTTTCCCAATGTAGGCCTCTTAGCGCTTAGCATGTCCAATTGCAGTTTCTACAGAAAGAGTGTTTCAGAAAGGCTCAATCAAAAGTAAGGTTCAACTCTGTTAGTTGAATGCACAGAACAGAAAGAATTTTCACAGAATGCTACTGTGTAGTTTATATTTAAATATATTCCTTTTTCCACTATTACCCTCTTAGCGGTCCGAATGTCCACTTGCATTTTCTACAGAAAGAGTGTTCAGAACTGCGCAATCAAAAGTATGGTTTAACTCTGTTAGCTTAATGAACATATCAGAAATAAGTTTCACACAATGCTTCTGTGTAGTTTTTATTTGAAGATATTATTTTTCCCAATAGAGGCCTCTTAGCGCTCAGAATGTCCAATTGCAGTTTCTACAGAAAGAGTGTTTCAGAAAGGCTCAATCAAAAGTAAGGTTCAACTCTGTTAGTTGAATGCACAGAACAGAAAGAAGTTTCATACAATGCTTCTGTGTAGTTTATATTTGAACATATTCTTTTTTCCACTATTACCCACTTAGCGCTACGAATGTCCAGTTGCATTTTCTACAGACAGAGTGTTTCAAAACTGCTCAATCCAAAGTATGGTTTAACTCTGTTAGCTGAATGCTCAGATCAGAAAGAAGTTTCACAGAATGCTTCTGTGTAGTTTATATTTGAATATATTCCTTTTTCCACTACTACGCTCTTAGCGCTCCAAATGTCCAGTTCCATTTTCTACAGAAAGAGTGTTCAGATCTGCTCAATCAAAAGTATGGTTTAACTCTGTTAGCTGAATGCACAGATCAGAAAGAAGTTTCACCGAATGATTCTGTGTAGTTTATATTTGAAGACATTCCTTTTTCCACTATTACCCACTTAGCGCTCCGAATCTCCACTTGCATTTTCTACAAAAAGAGTGTTTCATAACTGCTCAATCAAAAATATGTTTTATCTCTGTTAACTGAATTTACAGATCAGAAATAAGTTTCACAGAATGCATCTGTGTAGTTTTTATTTGAAGATATTCTTTTTCCCAATGTAGGCCTCTTAGCGCATAGCATGTCCAATTGCAGTTTCTACAGAAAGAGTGTTTCAGAACGGCTCAATCAAAAGTAAGGTTCAACTCTGTTAGTTGAATGCACAGAACAGAAAGAATTTTCACAGAATGCTACTGTGTAGTTTATATTTAAGTATATTCCTTTTTCCACTATTACCATCTTAGCGCTCCGAATCTCCTCTTGCATTTTCTACAAAAAGAGTGTTTCATAACTGCTCAATCAAAAATATGTTTTATCTCTGTTAACTGAATTTACAGATCAGAAATAAGTTTCACAGAATGCATCTGTGTAGTTTTTATTTGAAGATATTTTTTTCCCAATGTAGGCCTCTTAGCGCTTAACATGTCCAATTGCAGTTTCTACAGAAAGAGTGTTTCAGAACGGCTCAATCAAAAGTAAGGTTCAACTCTGTTAGTTGAATGCACAGAACAGAAAGAATTTTCACAGAATGCTACTGTGTAGTTTATATTTGTATATATTCCTTTTTCCACTATTACCCTCTTAGCGCTCCGAATGTCCACTTGCATTTTCTACAGAAAGAGTGTTCAGAACTGCGCAATCAAAAGTATGGTTTAACTCTGTTAGCTTAATGAACATATCAGAAATAAGTTTCACACAATGCTTCTGTGTAGTTTTTATTTGAAGATATTATTTTTCCCAATAGAGGCCTCTTAGCGCTCAGAATGTCCAATTTCAGTTTCTACAGAAAGAGTGTTTCAGAAAGGCTCAATCAAAAGTAAGGTTAAACTCTGTTAGTTGAATGCACAGAACAGAAAGAAGTTTCATACAATGCTTCTGTGTAGTTTATATTTGAACATATTCTTTTTTCCACTATTACCCACTTAGCGCTACGAATGTCCAGTTGCATTTTCTACAGACAGAGTGTTTCAAAACTGCTCAATCCAAAGTATGGTTTAACTCTGTTAGCTGAATGCTCAGATCAGAAAGAAGTTTCACAGAATGCTTCTGTGTAGTTTATATTTGAATATATTCCTTTTTCCACTACTACTCTCTTAGCGCTCCAAATGTCCAGTTGCATTTTCTACAGAAAGAGTGTTCAGATCTGCTCTATCATAAGTATGGTTTAACTCTGTTAGCTGAATGCACAGATCAGAAAGAAGTTTCACCGCATGATCCTGTGTAGTTCATATTTGGAGAGATTCCCTTTTTCCACTATTACCCTCTTAGCGCTCCGAATCTCCACTTGCATTTTCTACAGAAAGAGTGTTTCAGAACGGCTCAATCAAAACTAAGGTTCAACTCTTTTAGTTGAACAAACAGAACAGAAAGAAGTTTCACACAATTCTTCTGTGTAGTTTTTATTTGTAGACATTCTTTTTCCCAATATAGGCCTCTTAGCGCTCAGAATGTCCAATTGCAGTTTCTACAGAAAGAGTGTTTCAGAACGGCTCAATCAAAACTAAGGTACAACTCTTTTAGTTGAACAAACAGAACAGAAAGAAGTTTCACACAATTCTTCTGTGTAGTTTTTATTTTTAGACATTCTTTTTCCCAATATAGGCCTCCTAGCGCTCAGAATGTCCAATTGCAGTTTCTACAGAAAGAGTGTTTCAGAACGGCTCAATCAAAAGTAAGGTTCAACTCTGTTAGTTGAATGCACAGAACAGAAAGAAGTTTCATACAATGCTTCTGTGTAGTTTATATTTGAACATATTCTTTTTTCCACTATTACCCACTTAGCGCTACGAATGTCCAGTTGCATTTTCTACAGACAGAGTGTTTCAAAACTGCTCAATCAAAAGTATGGTTTAACTCTGTTAGCTGAATGCTCAGATCAGAAAGAAGTTTCACAGAATGCTTCTGTGTAGTTTATATTTGAATATATTCCTTTTTCCACTACTACGCTCTTAGCGCTCCAAATGTCCAGTTGCATTTTCTACAGAAAGAGTGTTCAGATCTGCTCAATCAAAAGTATGGTTTAACTCTGTTAGGTGAATGCACAGATCAGAAGGAAGTTTCACCGAATGATTCTGTGTAGTTTATATTTGAAGACATTCCTTTTTCCACTATTACCCACTTAGCGCTCTGAATCTCCACTTGCATTTTCAACAAAAAGAGTGTTTCATACCTGCTCAATCAAAAATATGTTTTATCTCTGTTAACTGAATTTACAGATCAGAAATAAGTTTCACAGAATGCATCTGTGTAGTTTTAATTTGAAGATATTCTTTTTCCCAATGTAGGCCTCTTAGCGCTTAGCATGTCCAATTGCAGTTTCTACAGAAAGAGTGTTTCAGAACGGCTCAATCAAAACTAAGGTTCAACTCTTTTAGTTGAACAAACAGAACAGAAAGAAGTTTCACACAATTCTTCTGTGTAGTTTTTATTTGTAGACCTTCTTTTTCCCAATATAGGCCTCCTAGCGCTCAGAATGTCCAATTGCAGTTTCTACAGAAAGAGTGTTTCAGAACGGCTCAATCAAAAGTAAGGTTCAACTCTGTTAGTTGAATGCACAGAACAGAAAGAATTTTCACAGAATGCTACTGTGTAGTTTATATTTGTATATATTCCTTTTTCCACTATTACCCTCTTAGCGCTCCGAATGTCCACTTGCATTTTCTACAGAAAGAGTGTTCAGAACTGCGCAATCAAAAGTATGGTTTAACTCTGTTAGCTTAATGAACATATCAGAAATAAGTTTCACACAATGCTTCTGTGTAGTTTTTATTTGAAGATATTATTTTTCCCAATAGAGGCCTCTTAGCGCTCAGAATGTCCAATTTCAGTTTCTACAGAAAGAGTGTTTCAGAAAGGCTCAATCAAAAGTAAGGTTAAACTCTGTTAGTTGAATGCACAGAACAGAAAGAAGTTTCATACAATGCTTCTGTGTAGTTTATATTTGAACATATTCTTTTTTCCACTATTACCCACTTAGCGCTACGAATGTCCAGTTGCATTTTCTACAGACAGAGTGTTTCAAAACTGCTCAATCCAAAGTATGGTTTAACTCTGTTAGCTGAATGCTCAGATCAGAAAGAAGTTTCACAGAATGCTTCTGTGTAGTTTATATTTGAATATATTCCTTTTTCCACTACTACTCTCTTAGCGCTCCAAATGTCCAGTTGCATTTTCTACAGAAAGAGTGTTCAGATCTGCTCTATCATAAGTATGGTTTAACTCTGTTAGCTGAATGCACAGATCAGAAAGAAGTTTCACCGCATGATCCTGTGTAGTTCATATTTGGAGAGATTCCCTTTTTCCACTATTACCCTCTTAGCGCTCCGAATCTCCACTTGCATTTTCTACAGAAAGAGTGTTTCAGAACGGCTCAATCAAAACTAAGGTTCAACTCTTTTAGTTGAACAAACAGAACAGAAAGAAGTTTCACACAATTCTTCTGTGTAGTTTTTATTTGTAGACATTCTTTTTCCCAATATAGGCCTCTTAGCGCTCAGAATGTCCAATTGCAGTTTCTACAGAAAGAGTGTTTCAGAACGGCTCAATCAAAACTAAGGTACAAATCTTTTAGTTGAACAAACAGAACAGAAAGAAGTTTCACACAATTCTTCTGTGTAGTTTTTATTTTTAGACATTCTTTTTCCCAATATAGGCCTCCTAGCGCTCAGAATGTCCAATTGCAGTTTCTACAGAAAGAGTGTTTCAGAACGGCTCAATCAAAAGTAAGGTTCAACTCTGTTAGTTGAATGCACAGAACAGAAAGAAGTTTCATACAATGCTTCTGTGTAGTTTATATTTGAACATATTCTTTTTTCCACTATTACCCACTTAGCGCTACGAATGTCCAGTTGCATTTTCTACAGACAGAGTGTTTCAAAACTGCTCAATCAAAAGTATGGTTTAACTCTGTTAGCTGAATGCTCAGATCAGAAAGAAGTTTCACAGAATGCTTCTGTGTAGTTTATATTTGAATATAATCCTTTTTCCACTACTACGCTCTTAGCGCTCCAAATGTCCAGTTGCATTTTCTACAGAAAGAGTGTTCAGATCTGCTCAATCAAAAGTATGGTTTAACTCTGTTAGGTGAATGCACAGATCAGAAGGAAGTTTCACCGAATGATTCTGTGTAGTTTATATTTGAAGACATTCCTTTTTCCACTATTACCCACTTAGCGCTCTGAATCTCCACTTGCATTTTCAACAAAAAGAGTGTTTCATAACTGCTCAATCAAAAATATGTTTTATCTCTGTTAACTGAATTTACAGATCAGAAATAAGTTTCACAGAATGCATCTGTGTAGTTTTTATTTGAAGATATTCTTTTTCCCAATGTAGGCCTCTTAGCGCTTAGCATGTCCAATTGCAGTTTCTACAGAAAGAGTGTTTCAGAACGGCTCAATCAAAACTAAGGTTCAACTCTTTTAGTTGAACAAACAGAACAAAAGAAGTTTCACACAATTCTTCTGTGTAGTTTTTATTTGTAGACCTTCTTTTTCCCAATATAGGCCTCCTAGCGCTCAGAATGTCCAATTGCAGTTTCTACAGAAAGAGTGTTTCAGAACGGCTCAATCAAAAGTAAGGTTCAACTCTGTTAGTTGAATGCACAGAACAGAAAGAAGTTTCATACAATGCTTCTGTGTAGTTTATATTTCAACATATTCTTTTTTCCACTATTAACCACTTAGCGCTACGAATGTCCAGTTGCATTTTCCACAGACAGAGTATTTCAAAACTGCTCAATCAAAAGTATGGTTTAACTCTGTTAGCTGAATGCTCAGATCAGAAAGAAGTTTCACAGAATGCTTCTGTGTAGTTTATATTTGAATATATTCCTTTTTCCACTACTACGCTCTTAGCGCTCCAAATGTCCAGTTCCATTTTCTACAGAAAGAGTGTTCAGATCTGCTCAATCAAAAGTATGGTTTAACTCTGTTAGCTGAATGCACAGATCAGAAAGAAGTTTCACCGAATGATTCTGTGTAGTTTATATTTGAAGACATTCCTTTTTCCACTATTACCCACTTAGCGCTCCGAATCTCCACTTGCATTTTCTACAAAAAGAGTGTTTCATAACTGCTCAATCAAAAATATGTTTTATCTCTGTTAACTGAATTTACAGATCAGAAATAAGTTTCACAGAATGCATCTGTGTAGTTTTTATTTGAAGATATTCTTTTTCCCAATGTAGGCCTCTTAGCGCTTAGCATGTCCAATTGCAGTTTCTACAGAAAGAGTGTTTCAGAACGGCTCAATCAAAAGTGAGGTTCAACTCTGTTAGTTGAATGCACAGAACAGAAAGAATTTTCACAGAATGCTACTGTGTAGTTTATATTTAAGTATATTACTTTTTCCACTATTACCATCTTAGCGCTCCGAATCTCCTCTTGCATTTTCTACAAAAAGAGTGTTTCATAACTGCTCAATCAAAAATATGTTTTATCTCTGTTAACTAAATTTACAGATCAGAAATAAGTTTCACAGAATGCATCTGTGTAGTTTTTATTTGAAGATTTTTTTTTCCCAATGTAGGCCTCTTAGCGCTTAACATGTCCAATTGCAGTTTCTACAGAAAGAGTGTTTCAGAACGGCTCAATCAAAAGTAAGGTTCAACTCTGTTAGTTGAATGCACAGAACAGAAAGAATTTTCACAGAATGCTACTGTGTAGTTTATATTTGTATATATTCCTTTTTCCACTATTACCCTCTTAGCGCTCCGAATGTCCACTTGCATTTTCTACAGAAAGAGTGTTCAGAACTGCGCAATCAAAAGTATGGTTTAACTCTGTTAGCTTAATGAACATATCAGAAATAAGTTTCACACAATGCTTCTGTGTAGTTTTTATTTGAAGATATTATTTTTCCCAATAGAGGCCTCTTAGCGCTCAGAATGTCCAATTTCAGTTTCTACAGAAAGAGTGTTTCAGAAAGGCTCAATCAAAAGTAAGGTTCAACTCTGTTAGTTGAATGCACAGAACAGAAAGAAGTTTCATACAATGCTTCTGTGTAGTTTATATTTGAACATATTCTTTTTTCCACTATTACCCACTTAGCGCTACGAATGTCCAGTTGCATTTTCTACAGACAGAGTGTTTCAAAACTGCTCAATCCAAAGTATGGTTTAACTCTGTTAGCTGAATGCTCAGATCAGAAAGAAGTTTCACAGAATGCTTCTGTGTAGTTTATATTTGAATATATTCCTTTTTCCACTACTACTCTCTTAGCGCTCCAAATGTCCAGTTGCATTTTCTACAGAAAGAGTGTTCAGATCTGCTCAATCAAAAGTATGGTTTAACTCTGTTAGGTGAATGCACAGATCAGAAGGAAGTTTCACCGAATGATTCTGTGTAGTTTATATTTGAAGACATACCTTTTTCCACTCTTACCATCTTAGCGCTCCGAATCTCCACTTGCATTTTCTACAAAAAGAGTGTTTCATAACTGCTCAATCAAAAATATGTTTTATCTCTGTTAACTGAATTTACAGATCAGAAATACGTTTCACAGAATGCATCTGTGTAGTTTTTATTTGAAGATATTCTTTTTCCCAATGTAGGCCTCTTAGCGCTTAGCATGTCCAATTGCAGTTTCTACAGAAAGAGTGTTTCAGAAAGGCTCAATCAAAAGTAAGGTTCAACTCTGTTAGTTGAATGCACAGAACAGAAAGAATTTTCACAGAATGCTACTGTGTAGTTTATATTTAAATATATTCCTTTTTCCACTATTACCCTCTTAGCGGTCCGAATGTCCACTTGCATTTTCTACAGAAAGAGTGTTCAGAACTGCGCAATCAAAAGTATGGTTTAACTCTGTTAGCTTAATGAACATATCAGAAATAAGTTTCACACAATGCTTCTGTGTAGTTTTTATTTGAAGATATTATTTTTCCCAATAGAGGCCTCTTAGCGCTCAGAATGTCCAATTGCAGTTTCTACAGAAAGAGTGTTTCAGAAAGGCTCAATCAAAAGTAAGGTTCAACTCTGTTAGTTGAATGCACAGAACAGAAAGAAGTTTCATACAATGCTTCTGTGTGGTTTATATTTGAACATATTCTTTTTTCCACTATTACCCACTTAGCGCTACGAATGTCCAGTTGCATTTTCTACAGACAGAGTGTTTCAAAACTGCTCAATCAAAAGTATGGTTTAACTCTGTTAGCTGAATGCTCAGATCAGAAAGAAGTTTCACAGAATGCTTCTGTGTAGTTTATATTTGAATATATTCCTTTTTCCACTACTACGCTCTTAGCGCTCCAAATGTCCAGTTCCATTTTCTACAGAAAGAGTGTTCAGATCTGCTCAATCAAAAGTATGGTTTAACTCTGTTAGCTGAATGCACAGATCAGAAAGAAGTTTCACCGAATGATTCTGTGTAGTTTATATTTGAAGACATTCCTTTTTCCACTGTTACCCACTTAGCGCTCCGAATCTCCACTTGCATTTTCTACAAAAAGAGTGTTTCATAACTGCTCAATCAAAAATATGTTTTATCTCTGTTAACTGAATTTACAGATCAGAAATAAGTTTCACAGAATGCATCTGTGTAGTTTTTATTTGAAGATATTCTTTTTCCCAATGTAGGCCTCTTAGCGCTTAGCATGTCCAATTGCAGTTTCTACAGAAAGAGTGTTTCAGAACGGCTCAATCAAAAGTAAGGTTCAACTCTGTTAGTTGAATGCACAGAACAGAAAGAATTTTCACAGAATGCTACTGTGTAGTTTATATTTAAGTATATTCCTTTTTCCACTATTACCATCTTAGCGCTCCGAATCTCCTCTTGCATTTTCTACAAAAAGAGTGTTTCATAACTGCTCAATCAAAAATATGTTTTATCTCTGTTAACTGAATTTACAGATCAGAAATAAGTTTCACAGAATGCATCTGTGTAGTTTTTATTTGAAGATATTTTTTTCCCAATGTAGGCCTCTTAGCGCTTAACATGTCCAATTGCAGTTTCTACAGAAAGAGTGTTTCAGAACGGCTCAATCAAAAGTAAGGTTCAACTCTGTTAGTTGAATGCACAGAACAGAAAGAATTTTCACAGAATGCTACTGTGTAGTTTATATTTGTATATATTCCTTTTTCCACTATTACCCTCTTAGCGCTCGGAATGTCCACTTGCATTTTCTACAGAAAGAGTGTTCAGAACTGCGCAATCAAAAGTATGGTTTAACTCTGTTAGCTTAATGAACATATCAGAAATAAGTTTCACACAATGCTTCTGTGTAGTTTTTATTTGAAGCTATTATTTTTCCCAATAGAGGCCTCTTAGCGCTCAGAATGTCCAATTGCAGTTTCTACAGAAAGAGTGTTTCAGAAAGGCTCAATCAAAAGTAAGGTTAAACTCTGTTAGTTGAATGCACAGAACAGAAAGAAGTTTCATACAATGCTTCTGTGTAGTTAATATTTGAACATATTCTTTTTTCCACTATTACCCACTTAGCGCTACGAATGTCCAGTTGCATTTTCTACAGACAGAGTGTTTCAAAACTGCTCAATCCAAAGTATGGTTTAACTCTGTTAGCTGAATGCTCAGATCAGAAAGAAGTTTCACAGAATGCTTCTGTGTAGTTTATATTTGAATATATTCCTTTTTCCACTACTACTCTCTTAGCGCTCCAAATGTCCAGTTGCATTTTCTACAGAAAGAGTGTTCAGATCTGCTCTATCATAAGTATGGTTTAACTCTGTTAGCTGAATGCACAGATCAGAAAGAAGTTTCACCGCATGATCCTGTGTAGTTCATATTTGGAGAGATTCCCTTTTTCCACTATTACCCTCTTAGCGCTCCGAATCTCCACTTGCATTTTCTACAGAAAGAGTGTTTCAGAACGGCTCAATCAAAACTAAGGTTCAACTCTTTTAGTTGAACAAACAGAACAGAAAGAAGTTTCACACAATTCTTCTGTGTAGTTTTTATTTGTAGACATTCTTTTTCCCAATATAGGCCTCTTAGCGCTCAGAATGTCCAATTGCAGTTTCTACAGAAAGAGTGTTTCAGAACGGCTCAATCAAAACTAAGGTACAACTCTTTTAGTTGAACAAACAGAACAGAAAGAAGTTTCACACAATTCTTCTGTGTAGTTTTTATTTTTAGACATTCTTTTTCCCAATATAGGCCTCCTAGCGCTCAGAATGTCCAATTGCAGTTTCTACAGATAGAGTGTTTCAGAACGGCTCAATCAAAAGTAAGGTTCAACTCTGTTAGTTGAATGCACAGAACAGAAAGAAGTTTCATACAATGCTTCTGTGTAGTTTATATTTGAACATATTCTTTTTTCCACTATTACCCACTTAGCGCTACGAATGTCCAGTTGCATTTTCTACAGACAGAGTGTTTCAAAACTGCTCAATCAAAAGTATGGTTTAACTCTGTTAGCTGAATGCTCAGATCAGAAAGAAGTTTCACAGAATGCTTCTGTGTAGTTTATATTTGAATATATTCCTTTTTCCACTACTACGCTCTTAGCGCTCCAAATGTCCAGTTGCATTTTCTACAGAAAGAGTGTTCAGATCTGCTCAATCAAAAGTATGGTTTAACTCTGTTAGGTGAATGCACAGATCAGAAGGAAGTTTCACCGAATGATTCTGTGTAGTTTATATTTGAAGACATTCCTTTTTCCACTATTACCCACTTAGCGCTTTGAATCTCCACTTGCATTTTCAACAAAAAGAGTGTTTCATAACTGCTCAATCAAAAATATGTTTTATCTCTGTTAACTGAATTTACAGATCAGAAATAAGTTTCACAGAATGCATCTGTGTAGTTTATATTTGAAGATATTCTTTTTCCCAATGTAGGCCTCTTAGCGCTTAGCATGTCCAATTGCAGTTTCTACAGAAAGAGTGTTTCAGAACGGCTCAATCAAAACTAAGGTTCAACTCTTTTAGTTGAACAAACAGAACAGAAAGAAGTTTCACACAATTCTTCTGTGTAGTTTTTATTTGTAGACCTTCTTTTTCCCAATATAGGCCTCCTAGCGCTCAGAATGTCCAATTGCAGTTTCTACAGAAAGAGTGTTTCAGAACGGCTCAATCAAAAGTAAGGTTCAACTCTGTTAGTTGAATGCACAGAACAGAAAGAAGTTTCATACAATGCTTCTGTGTAGTTTATATTTCAACATATTCTTTTTTCCACTATTACCCACTTAGCGCTACGAATGTCCAGTTGCATTTTCCACAGACAGAGTATTTCAAAACTGCTCAATCAAAAGTATGGTTTAACTCTGTTAGCTGAATGCTCAGATCAGAAAGAAGTTTCACAGAATGCTTCTGTGTAGTTTATATTTGAATATATTCCTTTTTCCACTACTACGCTCTTAGCGCTTCAAATGTCCAGTTGCATTTTCTACAGAAAGAATGTTCAGATCTACTCAATCAAAAGTATGTTTTAACTCTGTTAGGTGAATGCACAGATCAGAAGGAAGTTTCACCGAATGATTCTGTGTAGTTTATATTTGAAGACATTCCTTTTTCCACTATTACCCTCTTAGCGCTCCGAATCTCCACTTGCATTTTCTACAAAAAGAGTGTTTCATAACTGCTCAATCAAAAATATGTTTTATCTCTGTTAACTGAATTTACAGATCAGAAATAAGTTTCACAGAATGCATCTGTGTAGTTTTTATTTGAAGATATTCTTTTTCCCAATGTAGGCCTCGTAGCGCTTAGCATGTCCAATTGCAGTTTCTACAGAAAGAGTGTTTCAGAACGGCTCAATCAAAAGTAAGGTTCAACTCTGTTAGTTGATTGCACAGAACAGAAAGAATTTTCACAGAATCCTACTGTGTAGTTTATATTTAAATATATTCCTTTTTCCAATATTACCCTATTAGCGCTGCGAATGTCCACTTGCATTTTCTACAGAAAGAGTGTTCAGAACTGCGCAATCAAAACTATGGTTTAACTCTGTTAGCTTAATGAACATATCAGAAATAAGTTTCACACAATTCTTCTGTGTAGTTTTTATTTGAAGATATTATATTTCCCAATAGAGGCCTCTTAGCGCTCAGAATGTCCAATTGCCGTTTCTACAGAAAGAGTGTTTCAGAAAGGCTCAATCAAAAGTAAGTTTCAACTCTGTTAGTTGAATGCACAGAACAGAAAGAAGTTTCATACAAGGCTTCTGTGTAGTTTATATTTGAACATATTCTTTTTTCCACTATTACCCACTTAGCGCTACGAATGTCCAGTTGCATTTTATAGAGAGTGTTTCAAAACTGATCAATCAAAAGTATGGTTTAACTCTGTTAGCTGAATGCTCAGGTCAGAAAGAAGTTTCACAGAATGCTTCTGTGTAGTTTATATTTGAATATATTCCTTTTTCCACTACTACTATCTTAGCGCTCCAAATGTCCAGTTGCATTTTCTACAGAAAGAGTGTTCAGATCTGCTCAATCAAAAGTATGGTTTACCTCTGTTAGCTGAATGCACAGATCAGAAAGAAGTTTCACAGAATGATTCTGTGTAGTTTATATTTGGAGACATTCCTTTTTCCACTATTACCCTCTTAGCGCTCCGAATCTCCACTTGCATTTTCTACAGAAAGAGTGTTTCAGAACGGCTCAATCAAAACTAAGGTTCAACTCTTTTAGTTGAACAAACAGAACAGAAAGAAGTTTCACACAATTCTTCTGTGTAGTTTTTATTTGTAGACATTCTTTTTCCCAATATAGGCCTCTTAGCGCTCAGAATGTCCAATTGCAGTTTCTACAGAAAGAGTGTTTCAGAACGGCTCAATCAAAAGTAAGGTTCAACTCTGTTAGTTGAATGCACAGAACAGAAAGAAGTTTCATACAATGCTTCTGTGTAGTTTATATTTGAACATATTCTTTTTTCCACTATTACCCACTTAGCGCTACGAATGTCCAGTTGCGTTTTCTACAGACAGAGTGTTTCAAAACTGCTCAATCAAAAGTATGGTTTAACTCTGTTAGCTGAATGCTCAGATCAGAAAGAAGTTTCACAGAATGCTTCTGTGTAGTTTATATTTGAATATATTCCTTTTTCCACTACTACGCTCTTAGCGCTCCAAATGTCCAGTTGCATTTTCTACAGAAAGAGTGTTCAGATCTGCTCAATCAAAAGTATGGTTTAACTCTGTTAGGTGAATGCACAGATCAGAAGGAAGTTTCACCGAATGATTCTGTGTAGTTTATATTTGAAGACATACCTTTTTCCACTATTACCCTCTTAGCGCTCCGAATCTCCACTTGCATTTTCTACAAAAAGAGTGTTTCATAACTGCTCAATCAAAAATATGTTTTATCTCTGTTAACTGAATTTACAGATCAGAAATAAGTTTCACAGAATGCATCTGTGTAGTTTTTATTTGAAGATATTCTTTTTCCCAATGTAGGCCTCTTAGCGCTTAGCATGTCCAATTGCAGTTTCTACAGAAAGAGTGTTTCAGAAAGGCTCAATCAAAAGTAAGGTTCAACTCTGTTAGTTGAATGCACAGAACAGAAAGAATTTTCACAGAATGCTACTGTGTAGTTTATATTTAAATATATTCCTTTTTCCACTATTACCCTCTTAGCGGTCAGAATGTCCACTTGCATTTTCTACAGAAAGAGTGTTCAGAACTGCGCAATCAAAAGTATGGTTTAACTCTGTTAGCTTAATGAACATATCAGAAATAAGTTTCACACAATGCTTCTGTGTAGTTTTTATTTGAAGATATTATTTTTCCCAATAGAGGCCTCTTAGCGCTCAGAATGTCCAATTGCAGTTTCTACAGAAAGAGTGTTTCAGAAAGGCTCAATCAAAACTAAGGTTCAACTCTGTTAGTTGAATGCACAGAACAGAAAGAAGTTTCATACAATGCTTCTGTGTAGTTTATATTTGAACATATTCTTTTTTCCACTATTACCCACTTAGCGCTACGAATGTCCAGTTGCATTTTCTACAGACAGAGTGTTTCAAAACTGCTCAATCAAAAGTATGGTTTAACTCTGTTAGCTGAATGCTCAGATCAGAAAGAAGTTTCACAGAATGCTTCTGTGTAGTTTATATTTGAATATATTCCTTTTTCCACTACTACGCTCTTAGCGCTCCAAATGTCCAGTTCCATTTTCTAGAGAAAGAGTGTTCAGATCTGCTCATTCAAAAGTATGGTTTAACTCTGTTAGCTGAATGCACAGATCAGAAAGAAGTTTCACCGAATGATTCTGTGTAGTTTATATTTGAAGACATTCCTTTTTCCACTATTACCCACTTAGCGCTCCGAATCTCCACTTGCATTTTCTACAAAAAGAGTGTTTCATAACTGCTCAATCAAAAATATGTTTTATCTCTGTTAACTGAATTTACAGATCAGAAATAAGTTTCACAGAATGCATCTGTGTAGTTTTTATTTGAAGATATTCTTTTTCCCAATGTAGGCCTCTTAGCGCTTAGCATGTCCAATTGCAGTTTCTACAGAAAGAGTGTTTCAGAACGGCTCAATCAAAAGTAAGGTTCAACTCTGTTAGTTGAATGCACAGAACAGAAAGAATTTTCACAGAATGCTACTGTGTAGTTTATATTTAAGTATATTCCTTTTTCCACTATTACCATCTTAGTCCTCCGAATCTCCTCTTGCATTTTCTACAAAAAGAGTGTTTCATAACTGCTCAATCAAAAATATGTTTTATCTCTGTTAACTGAATTTACAGATCAGAAATAAGTTTCACAGAATGCATCTGTGTAGTTTTTATTTGAAGATATTTTTTTCCCAATGTAGGCCTCTTAGCGCTTAACATGTCCAATTGCAGTTTCTACAGAAAGAGTGTTTCAGAACGGCTCAATCAAAAGTAAGGTTCAACCCTGTTAGTTGAATGCACAGAACAGAAAGAATTTTCACAGAATGCTACTGTGTAGTTTATATTTGTATATATTCCTTTTTCCACTATTACCCTCTTAGCGCTCAGAATGTCCACTTGCATTTTCTACAGAAAGAGTGTTCAGAACTGCGCAATCAAAAGTATGGTTTAACTCTGTTAGCTTAATGAACATATCAGAAATAAGTTTCACACAATGCTTCTGTGTAGTTTTTATTTGAAGATATTATTTTTCCCAATAGAGGCCTCTTAGCGCTCAGAATGTCCAATTGCAGTTTCTACAGAAAGAGTGTTTCAGAAAGGCTCAATCAAAAGTAAGGTTCAACTCTGTTAGTTGAATGCACAGAACAGAAAGAAGTTTCATACAATGCTTCTGTGTAGTTTATATTTGAACATATTCTTTTTTCCACTATTACCCACTTAGCGCTACGAATGTCCAGTTGCATTTTCTACAGACAGCGTGTTTCAAAACTGCTCAATCCAAAGTATGGTTTAACTCTGTTAGCTGAATGCTCAGATCAGAAAGAAGTTTCACAGAATGCTTCTGTGTAGTTTATATTTGAATATATTCCTTTTTCCACTACTACTCTCTTAGCGCTCCAAATGTCCAGTTGCATTTTCTACAGAAAGAGTGTTCAGATCTGCTCTATCATAAGTATGGTTTAACTCTGTTAGCTGAATGCACAGATCAGAAAGAAGTTTCACCGAATGATCCTGTGTAGTTTATATTTGGAGACATTCCCTTTTTCCACTATTACCCTCTTAGCGCTCCGAATCTCCACTTGCATTTTCTACAGAAAGAGTGTTTCAGAACGGCTCAATCAAAACTAAGGTTCAACTCTTTTAGTTGAACAAACAGAACAGAAAGAAGTTTCACACAATTCTTCTGTGTAGTTTTTATTTGTAGACATTCTTTTTCCCAATATAGGCCTCTTAGCACTCAGAATGTCCAATTGCAGTTTCTACAGAAAGAGTGTCTCAGAACGGCTCAATCAAAAGTAAGGTTCAACTCTGTTAGTTGAATGCACAGAACAGAAAGAAGTTTCATACAATGCTTCTGTGTAGTTTATATTTGAACATATTCTTTTTTCCACTATTACCCACTTAGCGCTACGAATGTCCAGTTGCATTTTATAGAGAGTGTTTCAAAACTGATCAATCAAAAGTATGGTTTAACTCTGTTAGCTGAATGCTCAGGTCAGAAAGAAGTTTCACAGAATGCTTCTGTGTAGTTTATATTTGAATATATTCCTTTTTCCACTACTACTATCTTAGCGCTCCAAATGTCCAGTTGCATTTTCTACAGAAAGAGTGTTCAGATCTGCTCAATCAAAAGTATGGTTTACCTCTGTTAGCTGAATGCACAGATCAGAAAGAAGTTTCACAGAATGATTCTGTGTAGTTTATATTTGGAGACATTCCTTTTTCCACTATTACCCTCTTAGGGCTCCGAATCTCCACTTGCATTTTCTACAGAAAGAGTGTTTCAGAACGGCTCAATCAAAACTAAGGTTCAACTCTTTTAGTTGAACAAACAGAACAGAAAGAAGTTTCACACAATTCTTCTGTGTAGTTTTTATTTGTAGACATTCTTTTTCCCAATATAGGCCTCTTAGCGCTCAGAATGTCCAATTGCAGTTTCTACAGAAAGAGTGTTTCAGAACGGCTCAATCAAAAGTAAGGTTCAACTCTGTTAGTTGAATGCACAGAACAGAAAGAAGTTTCATACAATGCTTCTGTGTAGTTTATATTTGAACATATTCTTTTTTCCACTATTACCCACTTAGCGCTACGAATGTCCAGTTGCATTTTCTACAGACAGAGTGTTTCAAAACTGCTCAATCAAAAGTATGGTTTAACTCTGTTAGCTGAATGCTCAATCAGAAAGAAGTTTCACAGAATGCTTCTGTGTAGTTTATATTTGAATATGTTCCTTTTTCCACTACTACTCTCTTAGCGCTCCAAATGTCCAGTTGCATTTTCTACAGAAAGAGTGTTCAGATCTGCTCAATCAAAAGTATGGTTTAACTCTGTTAGCTGAATGCACAGATCAGAAGGAAGTTTCACCGAATGATTCTGTGTAGTTTATATTTGAAGACATTCCTTTTTCCACTATTACCCACTTAGCGCTCCGAATCTCCACTTGCATTTTCTACAAGAAGAGTGTTTCATAACTGCTCAATCAAAAATATGTTTTATCTCTGTTAACTGAATTTACAGATCAGAAATAAGTTTCACAGAATGCATCTGTGTAGTTTTTATTTGAAGATATTCTTTTTCCCAATGTAGGCCTCTTAGCGATTAGCATGTCCAATTGCAGTTTCTACAGAAAGAGTGTTTCAGAACGGCTCAATCAAAAGTAAGGTTCAACTCTGTTAGTTGAATGCACAGAACAGAAAGAATTTTCACAGAATGCTACTGTGTAGTTTATATTTAAATATATTCATTTTTCCACTATTACCCTCTTAGCGCTCCGAATGTCCACTTGCATTTTCTACAGAAAGAGTGTTCAGAACTGCGCAATCAAAAGTATGGTTTAACTCTGTTAGCTTAATGAACATATCAGAAATAAGTTTCACACAATGCTTCTGTGTAGTTTTTATTTGAAGATATTATTTTTCCCAATAGAGGCCTCTTAGCGCTCAGAATGTCCAATTGCAGTTTCTACAGAAAGAGTGTTTCAGAAAGGCTCAATCAAAAGTAAGGTTCAACTCTGTTAGTTGAATGCACAGAACAGAAAGAAGTTTCATACAATGCTTCTGTGTAGTTTATATTTGAACATATTCTTTTTTCCACTATTACCCACTTAGCGCTACGAATGTCCAGTTGCATTTTCTACAGACAGAGTGTTTCAAAACTGCTCAATCAAAAGTATGGTTTAACTCTGTTAGCTGAATGCTCAGATCAGAAAGAAGTTTCACAGAATGCTTCTGTGTAGTTTATATTTGAATATATTCCTTTTTCCACTACTACTATCTTAGCGCTCCAAATGTCCAGTTGCATTTTCTACAGAAAGAGTGTTCAGATCTGCTCAATCAAAAGTATGGTTTACCTCTGTTAGCTGAATGCACAGATCAGAAAGAAGTTTCACAGAATGATTCTGTGTAGTTTATATTTGGAGACATTCCTTTTTCCACTATTACCCTCTTAGCGCTCCGAATCTCCACTTGCATTTTCTACAGAAAGAGTGTTTCAGAACGGCTCAATCAAAACTAAGGTTCAACTCTTTTAGTTGAACAAACAGAACATAGAGAAGTTTCACACAATTCTTCTGTGTAGTTTTTATTTGTAGACATTCTTTTTCCCAATATAGGCCTCTTAGCGCTCAGAATGTCCAATTGCAGTTTCTACAGTAAGAGTGTTTCAGAACGGCTCAATCAAAAGTAAGGTTCAACTCTGTTAGTTGAATGCACAGAACAGAAAGAAGTTTCATACAATGCTTCTGTGTAGTTTATATTTGAACATAATCTTTTTTCCACTATTACCCACTTAGCGCTACGAATGTCCCGTTGCATTTTCTACAGACAGAGTGTTTCAAAACTGCTCAATCAAAAGTATGGTTTAACTCTGTTAGCTGAATGCTCAATCAGAAAGAAGTTTCACAGAATGCTTCTGTGTAGTTTATATTTGAATATATTCCTTTTTCCACTACTACTCTCTTAGCGCTCCAAATGTCCAGTTGCATTTTGTACAGAAAGAGTGTTCAGATCTGCTCAATCAAAAGTATGGTTTAACTCTGTTAGCTGAATGCACAGATCAGAAAGAAGTTTCACAGAATGATTCTGTGTAGTTTATATTTGGAGACATTCCTTTTTCCACTATTACCCTCTTAGCGCTCCGAATCTCCACTTGCATTTTCTACAGAAAGAGTGTTTCAGAACGGCTCAATCAAAACTAAGGTTCAACTCTTTTAGTTGAACAAACAGAACAGAAAGAAGTTTCACACAATTCTTCTGTGTAGTTTTTATTTGTAGACATTCTTTTTCCCAATATAGGCCTCTTAGCGCTCAGAATGTCCAATTGCAGTTTCTACAGAAAGAGTGTTTCAGAACGGCTCAATCAAAAGTAAGGTTCAACTCTGTTAGTTGAATGCACAGAACAGAAAGAAGTTTCATACAATGCTTCTGTGTAGTTTATATTTGAACATATTCTTTTTTCCACTATTACCCACTTAGCGCTACGAATGTCCAGTTGCATTTTCTACAGACAGAGTGTTTCAAAACTGCTCAATCAAAAGTATGGTTTAACTCTGTTAGCTGAATGCTCAGATCAGAAAGAAGTTTCACAGAATGCTTCTGTGTAGTTTATATTTGAATATATTCCTTTTTCCACTACTACGCACTTAGCGCTCCAAATGTCCAGTTCCATTTTCTACAGAAAGAGTGTTCAGATCTGCTCAATCAAAAGTATGGTTTAACTCTGTTAGCTGAATGCACAGATCAGAAAGAAGTTTCACCGAATGATTCTGTGTAGTTTATATTTGAAGACATTCCTTTTTCCACTATTACCCTCTTAGCGCTCCGAATCTCCACTTGCATTTTCTACAAAAAGAGTGTTTCATAACTGCTCAATCAAAAATATGTTTTATCTCTGTTAACTGAATTTACAGATCAGAAATAAGTTTCACAGAATGCATCTGTGTAGTTTTTATTTGAAGATATTCTTTTTCCCAATGTAGGCCTCTTAGCGCTTAGCATGTCCAATTGCAGTTTCTACAGAAAGAGTGTTTCAGAACGGCTCAATCAAAGTAAGGTTCAACTCTGTTAGTTGAATGCACAGAACAGAAAGAATTTTCACAGAATGCTACTGTGTAGTTTATATTTAAATATATTCCTTTTTCCACTATTACCATCTTAGCGCTCCGAATCTCCACTTGCATTTTCTACCAAAAGAGTGTTTCATAACTGCTCAATCAAAAATATGTTTTATCTCTGTTAACTGAATTTACAGATCAGAAATAAGTTTCACAGAATGCATCTGTGTAGTTTTTATTTGAAGATATTCTTTTTCCCAATGTAGGCCTCTTAGCGCTTAGCATGTCCAATTGCAGTTTCTACAGAAAGAGTGTTTCAGAACGGCTCAATCAAAAGTAAGGTTCAACTCTGTTAGTTGAATGCACAGAACAGAAAGTATTTTCACAGAATGCTACTGTGTAGTTTATATTTGAATATATTCCTTTTTCCACTATTACCCTCTTAGCGCTCCGAATGTCCACTTGCATTTTCTACAGAAAGAGTGTTCAGAACTGCGCAATCAAAAGTATGGTTTAACTCTGTTAGCTTAATGAACATATCAGAAATAAGTTTCACACAATGCTTCTGTGTAGTTTTTATTTGAAGATATTATTTTTCCCAATAGAGGCCTCTTAGCGCTCAGAATGTCCAATTGCAGTTTCTACAGAAAGAGTGTTTCAGAAAGGCTCAATCAAAAGTAAGGTTCAACTCTGTTAGTTGAATGCACAGAACAGAAAGAAGTTTCATACAATGCTTCTGTGTAGTTTCTATTTGAACATATTCTTTTTTCCACTATTACCCACTTAGCGCTACGAATGTCCAGTTGCATTTTCTACAGACAGAGTGTTTCAAAACTGCTCAATCAAAAGTATGGTTTAACTCTGTTAGCTGAATGCTCAGATCAGAAAGAAGTTTCACAGAATGCTTCTGTGTAGTTTATATTTGAATATATTCCTTTTTCCACTACTACGCTCTTAGTGCTCCAAATGTCCAGTTCCATTTTCTACAGAAAGAGTGTTCAGATCTGCTCAATCAAAAGTATGGTTTAACTCTGTTAGCTGAATGCACAGATCAGAAAGAAGTTTCACCGAATGATTCTGTGTAGTTTATATTTGAAGACATTCCTTTTTCCACTATTACCCTCTTAGCGCTCCGAATCTCCACTTGAATTTTCTACAAAAAGAGTGTTTCATAACTGCTCAATCAAAAATATGTTTTATCTCTGTTAACTGAATTTACAGATCAGAAATAAGTTTCACAGAATGCATCTGTGTAGTTTTTATTTGAAGATATGATTTTTCCCAATGTAGGCCTCTTAGCGCTTAGCATGTCCAATTGCAGTTTCTACAGAAAGAGTGTTTCAGAACGGCTCAATCAAAAGTAAGGTTCAACTCTGTTAGTTGAATGCACAGAACAGAAAGAATTTTCACCGAATGATTCTGTGTAGTTTATATTTGAAGACATTCCTTTTTCCACTATTACCCTCTTAGCGCTCCGAATCTCCACTTGCATTTTCTACAAAAAGAGTGTTTCATAACTGCTCAATCAAAAATATGTTTTATCTCTGTTAACTGAATTTACAGATCAGAAATAAGTTTCACAGAATGCATCTGTGTAGTTTTTATTTGAAGATATTCTTTTTCCCAATGTAGACCTCTTAGCGCTTAGCATGTCCAATTGCAGTTTCTACAGAAAGAGTGTTTCAGAACGGCTCAATCAAAAGTAAGGTTCAACTCTGTTAGTTGAATGCACAGAACAGAAAGAATTTTCACAGAATGCTACTGTGTAGTTTATATTTGAATATATTCCTTTTTCCACTATTACCCTCTTAGCGCTCCGAATGTCCACTTGCATTTTCTACAGAAAGAGTGTTCAGAACTGCGCAATCAAAAGTATGGTTTAACTCTGTTAGCTTAATGAACATATCAGAAATAAGTTTCACACAATGCTTCTGTGTAGTTTTTATTTGAAGATATTATTTTTCCCAATAGAGGCCTCTTAGTGCTCAGAATGTCCAATTGCAGTTTCTACAGAAAGAGTGTTTCAGAAAGGCTCAATCAAAGTAAGGTTCAACTCTGTTAGTTGAATGCACAGAACAGAAAGATGTTTCATACAATGCTTCTGTGTAGTTTATATTTGAACATATTCTTTTTTCCACTATTACCCACTTAGCGCTACGAATGTCCAGTTGCATTTTCTACAGACAGAGTGTTTCAAAACTGCTCAATCAAAAGTATGGTTTAACTCTGTTAGCTGAATGCTCAGATCAGAAAGAAGTTTCACAGAATGCTTCTGTGTAGTTTATATTTGAATATATTCCTTTTTCCACTACTACTCTCTTAGCGCTCCAAATGTCCAGTTGCATTTTCTACAGAAAGAGTGTTCAGATCTGCTCAATCAAAAGTATGGTTTAACTCTGTTAGCTGAATGCACAGATCAGAAAGAAGTTTCACAGAATGATTCTGTGTAGTTTATATTTGGAGACATTCCTTTTTCCACTATTACCCTCTTAGCGCTCCGAATCTCCACTTGCATTTTCTACAGAAAGAGTGTTTCAGAACGGCTCAATCAAAACTAAGGTTCAACTCTTTTAGTTGAACAAACAGAACAGAAAGATGTTTCACACAATTCTTCTGTGTAGTTTTTATTTGTAGACATTCTTTTTCCCAATATAGGCCTCTTAGCGCTCAGAATGTCCAATTGCAGTTTCTACAGAAAGAGTGTTTCAGAACGGCTCAATCAAAAGTAAGGTTCAATTCTGTTAGTTGAATGCACAGAACAGAAAGAAGTTTCATACAATGCTTCTGTGTAGTTTATATTTGAACATATTCTTTTTTCCACTATTACCCACTTAGCGCTACGAATGTCCAGTTGCATTTTCTACAGACAGAGTGTTTCAAAACTGCTCAATCAAAAGTATGGTTTAACTCTGTTAGCTGAATGCTCAGATCAGAAAGAAGTTTCACAGAATGCTTCTGTGTAGTTTATATTTGAATATATTCCTTTTTCCACTACTACGCTCTTAGCGCTCCAAATGTCCAGTTCCATTTTCTACAGAAAGAGTGTTCAGATCTGCTCAAGCAAAAGTATGGTTTAACTCTGTTAGCTGAATGCACAGAACAGAAGAAGTTTCACCGAATGATTCTGTGTAGTTTATATTTGAAGACATTCCTTTTTCCACTATTACCCTCTTAGCGCTCCGAATCTCCACTTGCATTTTCTACAAAAAGAGTGTTTCATAACTGCTCAATCAAAAATATGTTTTATCTCTGTTAACTGAATTTACAGATCAGAAATAAGTTTCACAGAATGCATCTGTGTAGATTTTATTTGAAGATATTCTTTTTCCCAATGTAGGCCTCTTAACGCTTAGCATGTCCAATTGCAGTTTCTACAGAAAGAGTGTTTCAGAACGGCTCAATCAAAAGTAAGGTTCAACTCTGTTAGTTGAATGCACAGAACAGCAAGAATTTTCACAGAATGCTACTGTGTAGTTTATATTTAAATATATTCCTTTTTCCACTATTACCATCTTAGCGCTCCGAATCTCCACTTACATTTTCTACAAAAAGAGTGTTTCATAACTGTTCAATCAAAAATATGTTTTATCTCTGTTAACTGAATTTACAGATCAGAAATAAGTTTCACAGAATGCATCTGTGTAGTTTTTATTTGAAGATATTCTTTTTCCCAATGTAGGCCTCTTAGCGCTTAGCATGTCCAATTGCAGTTTCTACAGAAAGAGTGTTTCAGAACGGCTCAATCAAAAGTAAGGTTCAACTCTGTTAGTTGAATGCACAGAACAGAAAGAATTTTCACAGAATGCTACTGTGTAGTTTATATTTGAATATATTCCTTTTTCCACTATTACCCTCTTAGCGCTCCGAATGTCCACTTGCATTTTCTACAGAAAGTGTGTTCAGAACTGCGCAATCAAAAGTATGGTTTAACTCTGTTAGCTTAATGAACATATCAGAAATAAGTTTCACACAATGCTTCTGTGTAGTTTTTATTTGAAGATATTATTTTTCCCAATAGAGGCCTCTTAGCGCTCAGAATGTCCAATTGCAGTTTCTACAGAAAGAGTGTTTCAGAAAGGCTCAAACAAAAGTAAGGTTCAACTCTGTTAGTTGAATGCACAGAACAGAAAGAAGTTTCATACAATGCTTCTGTGTAGTTTATATTTGAACATATTCTTTTTTCCACTATTACCCACTTAGCGCTACGAATGTCCAGTTGCATTTCCTACAGACAGAGAGTTTCAAAACTGCTCAATCCAAAGTATGGTTTAACTCTGTTAGCTGAATGCTCAGATCAGAAAGAAGTTTCACAGAATGTTTCTGTGTAGTTTATATTTGAATATATTCCTTTTTCCACAACTACTCTCTTAGCGCTCCAAATGTCCAGTTGCATTTTCTACAGAAAGAGTGTTCAGATCTGCTCAATCAAAAGTATGGTTTACCTCTGTTAGCTGAATGCACAGATCAGAAAGAAGTTTCACAGAATGATTCTGTGTAGTTTATATTTGGAGACATTCCTTTTTCCACTATTACCCTCTTAGCGCTCCGAATCTCCACTTGCATTTTCTACAGAAAGAGTGTTTCAGAACGGCTCAATCAAAACTAAGGTTCAACTCTTTTAGTTGAACAAACAGAACAGAAAGAAGTTTCACACAATTCTTCTGTGAAGTTTTTATTTGTAGACATTCTTTTTCCCAATATAGGCCTCTTAGCGCTCAGAATGTCCAATTGCAGTTTCTACAGAAAGAGTGTTTCAGAAAGGCTCAATCAAAAGTAAGGTTCAACTCTGTTAGTTGAATGCACAGAACAGAAAGAAGTTTCATACAATGCTTCTGTGTAGTTTATATTTGAACATATTCTTTTTTCCACTATTACCCACTTAGCGCTACGAATGTCCACTTGCATTTTCTACAGACAGAGTGTTTCAAAACTGCTCAATCAAAAGTATGGTTTAACTCTGTTAGCTGAATGCTCAGATCAGAAAGAAGTTTCACAGAATGCTTCTGTGTAGTTTATATTTGAATATATTCCTTTTTCCACTACTAAGCTCTTAGCGCTCCAAATGTCCAGTTCCATTTTCTACAGAAAGAGTGTTCAGATCTGCTCAATCAAAAGTATGGTTTAACTCTGTTAGCTGAATGCACAGATTAGAAAGAAGTTTCACAGAATGATTCTGTGTAGTTTATATTTGGAGACATTCCTTTTTCCACTATTACCCTCTTAGCGCTCCGAATCTCCACTTGCATTTTCTACAGAAAGAGTGTTTCAGAACGGCTCAATCAAAACTAAGGTTCAACTCTTTTAGTTGAACAAACAGAACAGAAAGAAGTTTCACACAATTCTTCTGTGTAGTTTTTATTTGTAGACATTCTTTTTCCCAATATAGGCCTCTTAGCGCTCAGAATGTCCAATTGCAGTTTCTACAGAAAGAGTGTTTCAGAACGGCTCAATCAAAAGTAAGGTTCAACTCTGTTAGTTGAATGCACAGAACAGAAAGAAGTTTCATACAATGCTTCTGTGTAGTTTATATTTGAACATATTCTTTTTTCCACTATTACCCACTTAGCGCTACGAATGTCCAGTTGCATTTTCTACAGACAGAGTGTTTCAAAACTGCTCAATCAAAAGTATGGTTTAACTCTGTTAGCTGAATGCTCAGATCAGAAAGAAGTTTCACAGAATGCTTCTGTGTAGTTTATATTTGAATATATTCCTTTTTCCTCTACTACGCTCTTAGCGCTCCAAATGTCCAGTTCCATTTTCTACAGAAACAGTGTTCAGATCTGCTCAATCAAAAGTATGGTTTAACTCTGTTAGCTGAATGCACAGATCAGAAAGAAGTTTCACCGAATGATTCTGTGTAGTTTATATTTGAAGACATTCCTTTTTCCACTATTACCCTCATAGCGCTCAGAATCTCCACTTGCATTTCCTACAAAAAGATTGTTTCATAACTGCTCAATCAAAAATATGTTTTATCTCTGTTAACTGAATTTACAGATCAGAAATAAGTTTCACAGAATGCATCTGTGTAGTTTTTATTTGAAGATATTCTTTTTCCCAATGTAGGCCTCTTAGCGCTTAGCATGTCCAATTGCAGTTTCTACAGAAAGAGTGTTTCAGAACAGCTCAATCAAAAGTAAGGTTCAACTCTGTTAGTTGAATGCACGGAAGAGAAAGAATTTTCACAGAATTCTACTGTGTAGTTTATAATTAAATATATTCCTTTTTCCACTATTACCATATTAGCGCTCCGAATCTCCACTTGCATTTTCTACAAAAAGAGTGTTTCATAACTGCTCAATCAAAAATATGTTTTATCTCTGTTAACTGAATTTACAGATCAGAAATAAGTTTCACAGAATGCATCTGTGTAGTTTTTATTTGAAGATATTCTTTTTCCCAATGTAGGCCTCTTAGCGCTTAGCATGTCCAATTGCAGTTTCGACAGAAAGAGTGTTTCAGAACGGCTCAATCAAAAGTAAGGTTCAACTCTGTTAGTTGAATGCACAGAACAGAAAGAATTTTCACAGAATGCTACTGTGTAGTTTATATTTGAATATATTCCTTTTTCCACTATTACCCTCTTAGCGCTCCGAATGTCCACTTGCATTTTCTACAGAAAGAGTGTTCAGAACTGCGCAATCAAAAGGATGGTTTAACTCTGTTAGCTTAATGAACATATCAGAAATAAGTTTCACACAATGCTTCTGTGTAGTTTTCATTTGAAGATATTATTTTTCCCAATAGAGGCCTCTTAGCGCTCAGAATGTCCAATTGCAGTTTCTACAGAAATAGTGTTTCAGAAAGGCTCAATCAAAAGTAAGGTTCAACTCTGTTAGTTGAATGCACAGAACAGAAAGAAGTTTCATACAATGCTTCTGTGTAGTTTATATTTGAACATATTCTTTTTTCCACTATTACCCACTTAGCGCTACGAATGTCCAGTTGCATTTTCTACAGACAGAGTGTTTCAAAACTGCTCAATCAAAAGTATGGTTTAACTCTGTTAGCTGAAAGCTCAGATCAGAAAGAAGTTTCACAGAATGCTTCTGTGTAGTTTATATTTGAATATATTCCTTTTTCCACTACTACGCTCTTAGCGCTCCAAATGTCCAGTTCCATTTTCTACAGAAAGAGTGTTCAGATCTGCTCAAGCAAAAGTATGGTTTAACTCTGTTAGCTGAATGCACAGAACATAAAGATGTTTCACCGAATGATTCTGTGTAGTTTATATTTGAAGACATTCCTTTTTCCACTATTACCCTCTTAGCGCTCCGAATCTCCACTTGCATTTTCTACAAAAAGAGTGTTTCATAACTGCTCAATCAAAAATATGTTTTATCTCTGTTAACTGAATTTACAGATCAGAAATAAGTTTCACAGAATGCATCTGTGTAGTTTTTATTTGAAGATATTCTTTTTCCCAATGTAGGCCTCTTAGCGCTTAGCATGTCCAATTGCAGTTTCTACAGAAAGAGTGTTTCAGAACGGCTCAATCAAAGTAAGGTTCAACTCTGTTAGTTGAATGCACAGAACAGAAAGAATTTTCACAGAATGCTACTGTGTAGTTTATATTTAAATATATTCCTTTTTCCACTATTACCATCTTAGCGCTCCGAATCTCCACTTGCATTTTCTACCAAAAGAGTGTTTCATAACTGCTCAATCAAAAATATGTTTTATCTCTGTTAACTGAATTTACAGATCAGAAATAAGTTTCACAGAATGCATCTGTGTAGTTTTTATTTGAAGATATTCTTTTTCCCAATGTAGGCCTCTTAGCGCTTAGCATGTCCAATTGCAGTTTCTACAGAAAGAGTGTTTCAGAACGGCTCAATCAAAAGTAAGGTTCAACTCTGTTAGTTGAATGCACAGAACAGAAAGTATTTTCACAGAATGCTACTGTGTAGTTTATATTTGAATATATTCCTTTTTCCACTATTACCCTCTTAGCGCTCCGAATGTCCACTTGCATTTTCTACAGAAAGAGTGTTCAGAACTGCGCAATCAAAAGTATGGTTTAACTCTGTTAGCTTAATGAACATATCAGAAATAAGTTTCACACAATGCTTCTGTGTAGTTTTTATTTGAAGATATTATTTTTCCCAATAGAGGCCTCTTAGCGCTCAGAATGTCCAATTGCAGTTTCTACAGAAAGAGTGTTTCAGAAAGGCTCAATCAAAAGTAAGGTTCAACTCTGTTAGTTGAATGCACAGAACAGAAAGAAGTTTCATACAATGCTTCTGTGTAGTTTCTATTTGAACATATTCTTTTTTCCACTATTACCCACTTAGCGCTACGAATGTCCAGTTGCATTTTCTACAGACAGAGTGTTTCAAAACTGCTCAATCAAAAGTATGGTTTAACTCTGTTAGCTGAATGCTCAGATCAGAAAGAAGTTTCACAGAATGCTTCTGTGTAGTTTATATTTGAATATATTCCTTTTTCCACTACTACGCTCTTAGTGCTCCAAATGTCCAGTTCCATTTTCTACAGAAAGAGTGTTCAGATCTGCTCAATCAAAAGTATGGTTTAACTCTGTTAGCTGAATGCACAGATCAGAAAGAAGTTTCACCGAATGATTCTGTGTAGTTTATATTTGAAGACATTCCTTTTTCCACTATTACCCTCTTAGCGCTCCGAATCTCCACTTGAATTTTCTACAAAAAGAGTGTTTCATAACTGCTCAATCAAAAATATGTTTTATCTCTGTTAACTGAATTTACAGATCAGAAATAAGTTTCACAGAATGCATCTGTGTAGTTTTTATTTGAAGATATGATTTTTCCCAATGTAGGCCTCTTAGCGCTTAGCATGTCCAATTGCAGTTTCTACAGAAAGAGTGTTTCAGAACGGCTCAATCAAAAGTAAGGTTCAACTCTGTTAGTTGAATGCACAGAACAGAAAGAATTTTCACCGAATGATTCTGTGTAGTTTATATTTGAAGACATTCCTTTTTCCACTATTACCCTCTTAGCGCTCCGAATCTCCACTTGCATTTTCTACAAAAAGAGTGTTTCATAACTGCTCAATCAAAAATATGTTTTATCTCTGTTAACTGAATTTACAGATCAGAAATAAGTTTCACAGAATGCATCTGTGTAGTTTTTATTTGAAGATATTCTTTTTCCCAATGTAGACCTCTTAGCGCTTAGCATGTCCAATTGCAGTTTCTACAGAAAGAGTGTTTCAGAACGGCTCAATCAAAAGTAAGGTTCAACTCTGTTAGTTGAATGCACAGAACAGAAAGAATTTTCACAGAATGCTACTGTGTAGTTTATATTTGAATATATTCCTTTTTCCACTATTACCCTCTTAGCGCTCCGAATGTCCACTTGCATTTTCTACAGAAAGAGTGTTCAGAACTGCGCAATCAAAAGTATGGTTTAACTCTGTTAGCTTAATGAACATATCAGAAATAAGTTTCACACAATGCTTCTGTGTAGTTTTTATTTGAAGATATTATTTTTCCCAATAGAGGCCTCTTAGTGCTCAGAATGTCCAATTGCAGTTTCTACAGAAAGAGTGTTTCAGAAAGGCTCAATCAAAAGTAAGGTTCAACTCTGTTAGTTGAATGCACAGAACAGAAAGATGTTTCATACAATGCTTCTGTGTAGTTTATATTTGAACATATTCTTTTTTCCACTATTACCCACTTAGCGCTACGAATGTCCAGTTGCATTTTCTACAGACAGAGTGTTTCAAAACTGCTCAATCAAAAGTATGGTTTAACTCTGTTAGCTGAATGCTCAGATCAGAAAGAAGTTTCACAGAATGCTTCTGTGTAGTTTATATTTGAATATATTCCTTTTTCCACTACTACTCTCTTAGCGCTCCAAATGTCCAGTTGCATTTTCTACAGAAAGAGTGTTCAGATCTGCTCAATCAAAAGTATGGTTTAACTCTGTTAGCTGAATGCACAGATCAGAAAGAAGTTTCACAGAATGATTCTGTGTAGTTTATATTTGGAGACATTCCTTTTTCCACTATTACCCTCTTAGCGCTCCGAATCTCCACTTGCATTTTCTACAGAAAGAGTGTTTCAGAACGGCTCAATCAAAACTAAGGTTCAACTCTTTTAGTTGAACAAACAGAACAGAAAGATGTTTCACACAATTCTTCTGTGTAGTTTTTATTTGTAGACATTCTTTTTCCCAATATAGGCCTCTTAGCGCTCAGAATGTCCAATTGCAGTTTCTACAGAAAGAGTGTTTCAGAACGGCTCAATCAAAAGTAAGGTTCAATTCTGTTAGTTGAATGCACAGAACAGAAAGAAGTTTCATACAATGCTTCTGTGTAGTTTATATTTGAACATATTCTTTTTTCCACTATTACCCACTTAGCGCTACGAATGTCCAGTTGCATTTTCTACAGACAGAGTGTTTCAAAACTGCTCAATCAAAAGTATGGTTTAACTCTGTTAGCTGAATGCTCAGATCAGAAAGAAGTTTCACAGAATGCTTCTGTGTAGTTTATATTTGAATATATTCCTTTTTCCACTACTACGCTCTTAGCGCTCCAAATGTCCAGTTCCATTTTCTACAGAAAGAGTGTTCAGATCTGCTCAAGCAAAAGTATGGTTTAACTCTGTTAGCTGAATGCACAGAACAGAAGAAGTTTCACCGAATGATTCTGTGTAGTTTATATTTGAAGACATTCCTTTTTCCACTATTACCCTCTTAGCGCTCCGAATCTCCACTTGCATTTTCTACAAAAAGAGTGTTTCATAACTGCTCAATCAAAAATATGTTTTATCTCTGTTAACTGAATTTACAGATCAGAAATAAGTTTCACAGAATGCATCTGTGTAGATTTTATTTGAAGATATTCTTTTTCCCAATGTAGGCCTCTTAACGCTTAGCATGTCCAATTGCAGTTTCTACAGAAAGAGTGTTTCAGAACGGCTCAATCAAAAGTAAGGTTCAACTCTGTTAGTTGAATGCACAGAACAGCAAGAATTTTCAAAGAATGCTACTGTGTAGTTTATATTTAAATATATTCCTTTTTCCACTATTACCATCTTAGCGCTCCGAATCTCCACTTACATTTTCTACAAAAAGAGTGTTTCATAACTGTTCAATCAAAAATATGTTTTATCTCTGTTAACTGAATTTACAGATCAGAAATAAGTTTCACAGAATGCATCTGTGTAGTTTTTATTTGAAGATATTCTTTTTCCCAATGTAGGCCTCTTAGCGCTTAGCATGTCCAATTGCAGTTTCTACAGAAAGAGTGTTTCAGAACGGCTCAATCAAAAGTAAGGTTCAACTCTGTTAGTTGAATGCACAGAACAGAAAGAATTTTCACAGAATGCTACTGTGTAGTTTATATTTGAATATATTCCTTTTTCCACTATTACCCTCTTAGCGCTCCGAATGTCCACTTGCATTTTCTACAGAAAGTGTGTTCAGAACTGCGCAATCAAAAGTATGGTTTAACTCTGTTAGCTTAATGAACATATCAGAAATAATTTTCACACAATGCTTCTGTGTAGTTTTTATTTGAAGATATTATTTTTCCCAATAGAGGCCTCTTAGCGCTCAGAATGTCCAATTGCAGTTTCTACAGAAAGAGTGTTTCAGAAAGGCTCAAACAAAAGTAAGGTTCAACTCTGTTAGTTGAATGCACAGAACAGAAAGAAGTTTCATACAATGCTTCTGTGTAGTTTATATTTGAACATATTCTTTTTTCCACTATTACCCACTTAGCGCTACGAATGTCCAGTTGCATTTCCTACAGACAGAGTGTTTCAAAACTGCTCAATCCAAAGTATGGTTTAACTCTGTTAGCTGAATGCTCAGATCAGAAAGAAGTTTCACAGAATGTTTCTGTGTAGTTTATATTTGAATATATTCCTTTTTCCACAACTACTCTCTTAGCGCTCCAAATGTCCAGTTGCATTTTCTACAGAAAGAGTGTTCAGATCTGCTCAATCAAAAGTATGGTTTACCTCTGTTAGCTGAATGCACAGATCAGAAAGAAGTTTCACAGA
Organism: Symphalangus syndactylus; assembly: GCF_028878055.3. Lineage (NCBI taxonomy): Eukaryota > Metazoa > Chordata > Mammalia > Primates > Hylobatidae > Symphalangus > Symphalangus syndactylus. The sequence goes on from NC_072439.2 coordinate 2,026,140, forward strand.
ATGATTCTGTGTAGTTTATATTTGGAGACATTCCTTTTTCCACTATTACCCTCTTAGCGCTCCGAATCTCCACTTGCATTTTCTACAGAAAGAGTGTTTCAGAACGGCTCAATCAAAACTAAGGTTCAACTCTTTTAGTTGAACAAACAGAACAGAAAGAAGTTTCACACAATTCTTCTGTGTAGTTTTTATTTGTAGACATTCTTTTTCCCAATATAGGCCTCTTAGCGCTCAGAATGTCCAATTGCAGTTTCTACAGAAAGAGTGTTTCAGAAAGGCTCAATCAAAAGTAAGGTTCAACTCTGTTAGTTGAATGCACAGAACAGAAAGAAGTTTCATACAATGCTTCTGTGTAGTTTATATTTGAACATATTCTTTTTTCCACTATTACCCACTTAGCGCTACGAATGTCCACTTGCATTTTCTACAGACAGAGTGTTTCAAAACTGCTCAATCAAAAGTATGGTTTAACTCTGTTAGCTGAATGCTCAGATCAGAAAGAAGTTTCACAGAATGCTTCTGTGTAGTTTATATTTGAATATATTCCTTTTTCCACTACTAAGCTCTTAGCGCTCCAAATGTCCAGTTCCATTTTCTACAGAAAGAGTGTTCAGATCTGCTCAATCAAAAGTATGGTTTAACTCTGTTAGCTGAATGCACAGATTAGAAAGAAGTTTCACAGAATGATTCTGTGTAGTTTATATTTGGAGACATTCCTTTTTCCACTATTACCCTCTTAGCGCTCCGAATCTCCACTTGCATTTTCTACAGAAAGAGTGTTTCAGAACGGCTCAATCAAAACTAAGGTTCAACTCTTTTAGTTGAACAAACAGAACAGAAAGAAGTTTCACACAATTCTTCTGTGTAGTTTTTATTTGTAGACATTCTTTTTCCCAATATAGGCCTCTTAGCGCTCAGAATGTCCAATTGCAGTTTCTACAGAAAGAGTGTTTCAGAACGGCTCAATCAAAAGTAAGGTTCAACTCTGTTAGTTGAATGCACAGAACAGAAAGAAGTTTCATACAATGCTTCTGTGTAGTTTATATTTGAACATATTCTTTTTTCCACTATTACCCACTTAGCGCTACGAATGTCCAGTTGCATTTTCTACAGACAGAGTGTTTCAAAACTGCTCAATCAAAAGTATGGTTTAACTCTGTTAGCTGAATGCTCAGATCAGAAAGAAGTTTCACAGAATGCTTCTGTGTAGTTTATATTTGAATATATTCCTTTTTCCACTACTACGCTCTTAGCGCTCCAAATGTCCAGTTCCATTTTCTACAGAAACAGTGTTCAGATCTGCTCAATCAAAAGTATGGTTTAACTCTGTTAGCTGAATGCACAGATCAGAAAGAAGTTTCACCGAATGATTCTGTGTAGTTTATATTTGAAGACATTCCTTTTTCCACTATTACCCTCATAGCGCTCAGAATCTCCACTTGCATTTCCTACAAAAAGATTGTTTCATAACTGCTCAATCAAAAATATGTTTTATCTCTGTTAACTGAATTTACAGATCAGAAATAAGTTTCACAGAATGCATCTGTGTAGTTTTTATTTGAAGATATTCTTTTTCCCAATGTAGGCCTCTTAGCGCTTAGCATGTCCAATTGCAGTTTCTACAGAAAGAGTGTTTCAGAACAGCTCAATCAAAAGTAAGGTTCAACTCTGTTAGTTGAATGCACGGAAGAGAAAGAATTTTCACAGAATTCTACTGTGTAGTTTATAATTAAATATATTCCTTTTTCCACTATTACCATATTAGCGCTCCGAATCTCCACTTGCATTTTCTACAAAAAGAGTGTTTCATAACTGCTCAATCAAAAATATGTTTTATCTCTGTTAACTGAATTTACAGATCAGAAATAAGTTTCACAGAATGCATCTGTGTAGTTTTTATTTGAAGATATTCTTTTTCCCAATGTAGGCCTCTTAGCGCTTAGCATGTCCAATTGCAGTTTCGACAGAAAGAGTGTTTCAGAAGGGCTCAATCAAAAGTAAGGTTCAACTCTGTTAGTTGAATGCACAGAACAGAAAGAATTTTCACAGAATGCTACTGTGTAGTTTATATTTGAATATATTCCTTTTTCCACTATTACCCTCTTAGCGCTCCGAATGTCCACTTGCATTTTCTACAGAAAGAGTGTTCAGAACTGCGCAATCAAAAGGATGGTTTAACTCTGTTAGCTTAATGAACATATCAGAAATAAGTTTCACACAATGCTTCTGTGTAGTTTTCATTTGAAGATATTATTTTTCCCAATAGAGGCCTCTTAGCGCTCAGAATGTCCAATTGCAGTTTCTACAGAAATAGTGTTTCAGAAAGGCTCAATCAAAAGTAAGGTTCAACTCTGTTAGTTGAATGCACAGAACAGAAAGTAGTTTCATACAATGCTTCTGTGTAGTTTATATTTGAACATATTCTTTTTTCCACTATTACCCACTTATCGCTACGAATGTCCAGTTGCATTTTCTACAGACAGAGTGTTTCAAAACTGCTCAATCAAAAGTATGGTTTAACTCTGTTAGCTGAATGGTCAGATCAGAAAGAAGTTTCACAGAATGATTCTGTGTAGTTTATATTTGAATATATTCCTTTTTCCACTACTACGCTCTTAGCGCTCCAAATGTCCAGTTCCATTTTCTACAGAAAGAGTGTTCAGATCTGCTCAAGCAAAAGTATGGTTTAACTCTGTTAGCTGAATGCACAGAACATAAAGATGTTTCACCGAATGATTCTGTGTAGTTTATATTTGAAGACATTACTTTTTCCACTATTACCCTCTTAGCGCTCCAAATCTCCACTTGCATTTTCTACAAAAAGAGTGTTTCATAACTGCTCAATCAAAAATATGTTTTATCTCTGTTAACTGAATTTACAGATCAGAAATAAGTTTCACAGAATGCATCTGTGTAGTTTTTATTTGAAGATATTCTTTTTCCCAATGTAGGCCTCTTAGCGCTTAGCATGTCCAATTGCAGTTTCTACAGAAAGAGTGTTTCAGAACGGCTCAATCAAAAGTAAGGTTCAACTCTGTTAGTTGAATGCACAGAACAGAAAGAATTTTCACAGAATGCTACTGTGTAGTTTATATTTAAATATATTCCTTTTTCCACTATTACCATCTTAGCGCTCCGAATCTCCACTTGCATTTTCTACAAAACGAGTGTTTCATAACTGCTCAATCAAAAATATGTTTTATCTCTGTTAACTGAATTTACAGATCAGAAATCAGTTTCACAGAATGCATCTGTGTAGTTTTTATTTGAAGATATTCTTTTTCCCAATGTAGGCCTCTTAGCGCTTAGCATGTCCAATTGCAGTTTCTACAGAAAGAGTGTTACCGAACGGCTCAATCAAAAGTAAGGTTCAACTCTGTTAGTTGAATGCACAGAACAGAAAGAATTTTCACAGAATGCTACTGTGTAGTTTATATTTGAATATATTCCTTTTTCCACTATTACCCTCTTAGCGCTCCGAATGTCCACTTGCATTTTCTACAGAAAGAGTGTTCAGAACTGCGCAATCAAAAGTATGGTTTAACTCTGTTAGCTTAATGAACATATCAGAAATAAGTTTCACACAATGCTTCTGTGTAGTTTTTATTTGAAGATATTATTTTTCTCAATAGAGGCCTCTTAGCGCTCATAATGTCCAATTGCAGTTTCTACAGAAAGAGTGTTTCAGAAAGGCTCAATCAAATGTAAGGTTCAACTCTGTTAGTTGAATGCACAGAACAGAAAGAAGTTTCATACAATGCTTCTGTGTAGTTTATATTTGAACATATTCTTTTTTCCACTATTACCCACTTAGCGCTACGAATGTCCAGTTGCATTTTCTACAGACAGAGTGTTTCAAAACTGCTCAATCAAAAGTATGGTTTAACTCTGTTAGCTGAATGCTCAGATCAGAAAGAAGTTTCACAGAATGCTTCTGTGTAGTTTATATTTGAATATATTCCTTTTTCCACTACTACTCTCTTAGCACTCCAAATGTCCAGTTGCATTTTCTACAGAAAGAGTGTTCAGATCTGCTCAATCAAAAGCATGGTTTACCTCTGTTAGCTGAATGCACAGATCAGAAAGAAGTTTCACCGAATGATTCTGTGTAGTTTATATTTGGAGACATTCCTTTTTCCACTATTACCCTCTTAGCGCTCCGAATCTCCACTTTCATTTTCTACAGAAAGAGTGTTTCAGAACGGCTCAATCAAAACTAAGGTTCAACTCTTTTAGTTGAACAAACAGAACAGAAAGAAGTTTCACACAATTCTTCTGTGTAGTTTTTATTTGTAGACATTCTTTTTCCCAATATAGGCCTCTTAGCGCTCAGAATGTCCAATTGCAGTTTCTACAGAAAGCGTGTTTCAGAACGGCTCAATCAAAAGTAAGGTTCAACTCTGTTAGTTGAATGCACAGAACAGAAAGAAGTTTCATACAATGCTTCTGTGTAGTTTATATTTGAACATATTCTTTTTTCCACTATTACCCACTTAGCGCTACGAATGTCCAGTTGCATTTTCTACAGACAGAGTGTTTCAAAACTGCTCAATCAAAAGTATGGTTTAACTCTGTTAGCTGAATGCTCAGATCAGAAAGAAGTTTCACAGAATGCTTCTGTGTAGTTTATATTTGAATATATTCCTTTTTCCACTACTACTCTCTTAGCGCTCCAAATGTCCAGTTGCATTTTCTACAGAAAGAGTGTTCAGATCTGCTCAATCAAAAGTATGGTTTAACTCTGTTAGCTGAATGCACAGATCAGAAAGAAATTTCACAGAATGATTCTGTGTAGTTTATATTTGGAGACATTCCTTTTTCCACTATTACCCTCTTAGCGCTCCGAATCTCCACTTGCATTTTCTACAGAAAGAGTGTTTCAGAACGGCTCAATCAAAACTAAGGTTCAACTCTTTTAGTTGAACAAACAGAACAGAAAGAAGTTTCACACAATTCTTCTGTGTAGTTTTTATTTGTAGACATTCTTTTTCCCAATAGAGGCCTCTTAGCGCTCAGAATGTCCAATTGCAGTTTCTACAGAAAGAGTGTTTCAGAATGGCTCAATCAAAAGTAAGGTTCAACTCTGTTAGTTGAATGCACAGAACAGAAAGAAGTTTCATACAATGCCTCTGTGTAGTTTATATTTGAACATATTCTTTTTTCCACTATTACCCACTTAGCGCTACGAATGTCCAGTTGCATTTTCTACAGACAGAGTGTTTCAAAACTGCTCAATCAAAAGTATGGTTTAACTCTGTTAGCTGAATGCTCAGATCAGAAAGAAGTTTCACAGAATGCTTCTGTGTAGTTTATATTTGAATATATTCCTTTTTCCACTTCTACGCTCTTAGCGCTCCAAATGTCCAGTTGCATTTTCTACAGAAAGAGTGTTCAGATCTGCTCAATCAAAAGTATGGTTTAACTCTGTTAGCTGAATGCACAGATCAGAAAGAAGTTTCACCGAATGATACTGTGTAGTTTATATTTGAAGACATTCCTTTTTCCACTATTACCCTCTTAGCGCTCCGAATCTCCACTTCCATTTTCTACAAAAAGAGTGTTTCATAACTGCTCAATCAAAAATATGTTTTATCTCTGTTAACTGAATTTTCAGATCAGAAATAAGTTTCACAGAATGCATCTGTGTAGTTTTTATTTGAAGATATTCTTTTTCCCAATGTAGGCCTCTTAGCGCTTAGCATGTCCAATTGCAGTTTCTTCAGAAAGAGTGTTTCAGAACGGCTCAATCAAAAGTAAGGTTCAACTCTGTTAGTTGAATGCACAGAACAGAAAGAATTTTCACAGAATGCTACTGTGTAGTTTATATTTAAATATATTCCTTTTTCCACTATTACCATCTTAGCGCTCCGAATCTCCACTTGCATTTTCTACAAAAAGAGTGTTTCATAACTGCTCAATCAAAAATATGTTTTATCTCTGTTAACTGAATTTACAGATCAGAAATAAGTTTCACAGAATGCATCTGTGTAGTTTTTATTTGAAGATATTCTTTTTCCCAATGTAGGCCTCTTAGCGCTTAGCATGTCCAATTGCAGTTTCTACAGAAAGAGTGTTTCAGAACGGCTCAATCAAAAGTAAGGTTCAACTCTGTTAGTTGAATGCACAGAACAGAAAGAATTTTCACAGAATGCTACTGTGTAGTTTATATTTAAATATATGCCTTTTTCCACTATTACCCTCTTAGCGCTCCGAATGTCCACTTGCATTTTCTACAGAAAGAGTGTTCAGAACTGCGCAATCAAAAGTATGGTTTAACTCTGTTAGCTTAATGAACATATCAGAAATAAGTTTCACACAATGCTTCTGTGTAGTTTTTATTTGAAGATATTATTTTTCCCAATAGAGGCCTCTTAGCGCTCAGAATGTCCAATTGCAGTTTCTACAGAAAGAGTGTTTCAGAAAGGCTCAATCAAATGTAAGGTTCAACTCTGTTAGTTGAATGCACAGAACAGAAAGAATTTTCACAGAATGCTACTGTGTAGCTTATATTTAAATATATTCCTTTTTCCACTATTACCCTCTTAGCCCTCCGAATGTCCACTTGCATTTTCTACAGAAAGAGTGTTCAGAACTGTGCAATCAAAAGTATGGTTTAACTCTGTTAGCTTAATGAACATATCAGAAATAAGTTTCACAAAATGCTTCTGTGTAGTTTTTATTTGAAGATATTATTTTTCCCAATAGAGGCCTCTTAGCGCTCAGAATGTCCAATTGCAGTTTCTACAGAAAGAGTGTTTCAGAAAGGCTCAATCAAAAGTAAGGTTCAACTCTGTTAGTTGAATGCACAGAACAGAAAGAAGTTTCATACAATGCTTCTGTGTAGTTTATATTTGAACATATTCTTTTTTCCACTATTACCCACTTAGCGCTACGAATGTCCAGTTGCATTTTCTACAGACAGAGTGTTTCAAAACTGCTCAATCAAAAGTATGGTTTAACTCTGTTAGCTGAATGCTCAGATCAGAAAGAAGTTTCACAGAATGCTTCTGTGTAGTTTATATTTGAATATATTCCTTTTTCCACTACTACTCTCTTAGCGCTCCAAATGTCCAGTTGCATTTTCTACAGAAAGAGTGTTCAGATCTGCTCAATCAAAGGTATGGTTTAACTCTGTTAGCTGAATGCACAGATCAGAAAGAAGTTTCACAGAATGATTCTGTGTAGTTTATATTTGGAGACATTCCTTTTTCCACTATTACCCTCTTAGCGCTCCGAATCTCCACTTGCATTTTCTACAGAAAGAGTGTTTCAGAACGGCTCAATCAAAACTAAGGTTCAACTCTTTTAGTTGAACAAACAGAACAGAAAGAAGTTTCACACAATTCTTCTGTGTAGTTTTTATTTGTAGACATTCTTTTTCCCAATATAGGCCTCTTAGCGCTCAGAATGTCCAATTGCAGTTTCTACAGAAAGAGTGTTTCAGAACGGCTCAATCAAAAGTAAGGTTCAACTCTGTTAGTTGAATGCACAGAACAGAAAGAAGTTTCATACAATGCTTCTGTGTAGTTTATATTTGAACATATTCTTTTTTCCACTATTACCCACTTAGCGCTACGAATGTCCAGTTGCATTTTCTACAGACAGAGTGTTTCAAAACTGCTCAATCAAAAGTATGGTTTAACTCTGTTAGCTGAATGCTCAAATCAGAAAGAAGTTTCACAGAATGCTTCTGTGTAGTTTATATTTGAATATATTCCTTTTTCCACTACTACGCTCTTAGCGCTCCAAATGTCCAGTTCCATTTTCTACAGAAAGAGTGTTCAGATCTGCTCAAGCAAAAGTATGGTTTAACTCTGTTAGCTGAATGCACAGAACAGAAAGAAGTTTCACCGAATGATTCTGTGTAGTTTATATTTGAAGACATTCCTTATTCCACTATTACCCTCTTAGCGCTCCGAATCTCCACTTGCATTTTCTACAAAAAGAGTGTTTCATAACTGCTCAATCAAAAATATGTTTTATCTCTGTTAACTGAATTTACAGATCAGAAATAAGTTTCACAGAATGCATCTGTGTAGATTTTATTTGAAGATATTCTTTTTCCCAATGTAGGCCTCTTATCGCTTAGCATGTGCAATTGCAGTTTCTACAGAAAGAGTGTTTCAGAACGGCTCAATTAAAAGTAAGGTTCAACTCTGTTAGTTGAATGCACAGAACAGCAAGAATTTTCACAGAATGCTACTGTGTAGTTTATATTTAAATATATTCCTTTTTCCACTATTACCATCTTAGCGCTCCGAATCTCCACTTACATTTTCTACAAAAAGAGTGTTTCATAACTGTTCAATCAAAAATATGTTTTATCTCTGTTAACTGAATTTACAGATCAGAAATAAGTTTCACAGAATGCATCTGTGTAGTTTTTATTTGAATATATTCTTTTTCCCAATGTAGGCCTCTTAGCGCTTAGCATGTCCAATTGCAGTTTCTACAGAAAGAGTGTTTCAGAACGGCTCAATCAAAAGTAAGGTTCAACTCTGTTAGTTGAATGCACAGAACAGAAAGAATTTTCACAGAATGCTACTGTGTAGCTTATATTTGAATATATTCCTTTTTCCACTATTACCCTCTTAGCGCTCCGAATGTCCACTTGCATTTTCTACAGAATGTGTGTTCAGAACTGCGCAATCAAAAGTATGGTTTAACTCTGTTAGCTTAATGAACATATCAGAAATAAGTTTCACACAATGCTTCTGTGTAGTTTTTATTTGAAGATATTATTTTTCCCAATAGAGGCCTCTTAGCGCTCAGAATGTCCAATTGCAGTTTCTACAGAAAGAGTGTTTCAGAAAGGCTCAAACAAAAGTAAGGTTCAACTCTGTTAGTTGAATGCACAGAACAGAAAGAAGTTTCATACAATGCTTCTGTGTAGTTTATATTTGAACATATTCTTTTTTCCACTATTACCCACTTAGCGCTACGAATGTCCAGTTGCATTTTCTACAGACAGAGTGTTTCAAATCTGCTCAATCCAAAGTATGGTTTAACTCTGTTAGCTGAATGCTCAGATCAGAAAGAAGTTTCACAGAATGTTTCTGTGTAGTTTATATTTGAATATATTCCTTTTTCCACAACTACTCTCTTAGCGCTCCAAATGTCCAGTTGCATTTTCTACAGAAAGAGTGTTCAGATCTGCTCAATCAAAAGTATGGTTTACCTCTGTTAGCTGAATGCACAGATCAGAAAGAAGTTTCACTGAATGATTCTGTGTAGTTTATATTTGGAGACATTCCTTTTTCCACTATTACCCTCTTAGCGCTCCGAATCTCCACTTGCATTTTCTACAGAAAGAGTGTTTCAGAACGGCTCAATCAAAACTAAGGTTCAACTCTTTTAGTTGAACAAACAGAACAGAAAGAAGTTTCACACAATTCTTCTGTGTAGTTTTTATTTGTAGACATTCTTTTTCCCAATATAGGCCTCCTAGCGCTCAGAATGTCCAATTGCAGTTTCTACAGAAAGAGTGTTTCAGAACGGCTCAATCAAAAGTAAGGTTCAAATCTGTTAGTTGAATGCACAGAACAGAAAGAAGTTTCATACAATGCTTCTGTGTAGTTTATATTTGAACATATTCTTTTTTCCACTATTACCCACTTAGCGCTACGAATGTCCAGTTGCATTTTCTACAGACAGAGTGTTTCAAAACTGCTCAATCAAAAGTATGGTTTAACTCTGTTAGCTGAATCCTCAGATCAGAAAGAAGTTTCACAGAATGCTTCTGTGTAGTTTATATTTGAATATATTCCTTTTTCCACTACTACGCTCTTAGCGCTCCAAATGTCCTGTTCCATTTTCTACAGAAAGAGTGTTCAGATCTGCTCAAGCAAAAGTATGGTTTAACTCTGTTAGCTGAATGCACAGAACAGAAAGAAGTTTCACCGAATGATTCTGTGTAGTTTATATTTGAAGACATTCCTTTTTCCACTATTACCCTCTTCGCGCTCCGAATCTCCACTTGCATTTTCTACAAAAAGAGTGTTTCATAACTGCTCAATCAAAAATATGTTTTATCTCTGTTAACTGAATTTACAGATCAGAAATAAGTTTCACAGAATGCATCTGTGTAGTTTTTATTTGAAGATATTCTTTTTCCCAATGTAGGCCTCTTAGCGCTTAGCATGTCCAATTGCAGTTTCTACAGAAAGAGTGTTTCAGAACGGCTCAATCAAAAGTAAGGTTCAACTCTGTTAGTTGAATGCACAGAACAGAAAGAATTTTCACAGAATGCTACTGTGTAGTTTATATTTGAATATATTCCTTTTTCCACTATTACCCTCTTAGCGCTCCGAATGTCCACTTGCATTTTCTACAGAAAGAGTGTTCAGAACTGCGCAATCAAAAGTATGGTTTAACTCTGTTAGCTTAATGAACATATCAGAAATAAGTTTCACACAATGCTTCTGTGTAGTTTTTATTTGAAGATATTATTTTTCCCAATAGAGGCCTCTTAGCGCTCAGAATGTCCAATTGCAGTTTCTACAGAAAGAGTGTTTCAGAAAGGCTCAATCAAATGTAAGGTTCAACTCTGTTAGTTGAATGCACAGAACAGAAAGAAGTTTCATACAATGCTTCTGTGTAGTTTATATTTGAAAATATTCTTTTTTCCACTATTACCAACTTAGCGCTACGAATGTCCAGTTGCATTTTCTACAGACAGAGTGTTTCAAAACTGCTCAATCAAAAGTATGGTTTAACTCTGTTAGCTGAAAGCTCAGATCAGAAAGAAGTTTCACAGAATGCTTCTGTGTAGTTTATATTTGAATATATTCCTTTTTCCACTACTACTCTCTTAGCGCTCCAAATGTCCAGTTGCATTTTCTACAGAAAGAGTGTTCAGATCTGCTCAATCAAAAGTATGGTTTAACTCTGTTAGCTGAATGCACAGATCAGAAAGAAGTTTCACAGAATGATTCTGTGTAGTTTATATTTGGAGACATTCCTTTTTCCACTATTACCCTCTTAGCGCTCCGAATCTCCACTTGCATTTTCTACAGAAAGAGTGTTTCAGAACGGCTCAATCAAAACTAAGGTTCAACTCTTTTAGTTGAACAAACAGAACAGAAAGAAGTTTCACACAATTCTTCTGTGTAGTTTTTATTTGTAGACATTCTTTTTCCCAATATAGGCCTCTTAGCGCTCAGAATGTCCAATTGCAGTTTCTACAGAAAGAGTGTTTCAGAACGGCTCAATCAAAAGTAAGGTTCAACTCTGTTAGTTGAATGCACAGAACAGAAAGGAGTTTCATACAATGCTTCTGTGTAGTTTATATTTGAACATATTCTTTTTTCCACTATTACCCACTTAGCGCTACGAATGTCCACTTGCATTTTCTACAGACAGAGTGTTTCAAAACTGCTCAATCAAAAGTATGGTTTAACTCTGTTAGCTGAATGCTCAGATCAGAAAGAAGTTTCACAGAATGCTTCTGTGTAGTTTATATTTGAATATATTCCTTTTTCCACTACTAAGCTCTTAGCGCTCCAAATGTCCAGTTCCATTTTCTACAGAAAGAGTGTTCAGATCTGCTCAATCAAAAGTATGGTTTAACTCTGTTAGCTGAATGCACAGATCAGAAAGAAGTTTCACAGAATGATTCTGTGTAGTTTATATTTGGAGACATTCCTTTTTCCACTATTACCCTCTTAGCGCTCCGAATCTCCACTTGCATTTTCTACAGAAAGAGTGTTTCAGAACGGCTCAATCAAAACTAAGGATCAACTCTTTTAGTTGAACAAACAGAACAGAAAGAAGTTTCACACAATTCTTCTGTGTAGTTTTTATTTGTAGACATTCTTTTTCCCAATATAGGCCTCTTAGCGCTCAGAATGTCCAATTGCAGTTTCTACAGAAAGAGTGTTTCAGAACGGCTCAATCAAAAGTAAGGTTCAACTCTGTTAGTTGAATGCACAGAACAGAAAGAAGTTTCATACAATGCTTCTGTGTAGTTTATATTTGAACATATTCTTTTTTCCACTATTACCCACTTAGCGCTACGAATGTCCAGTTGCATTTTCTACAGACAGAGTGTGTCAAAACTGCTCAATCAAATGTGTGGTTTAACTCTGTTAGCTGAATGCTCAGATCAGAAAGAAGTTTCACAGAATGCTTCTGTGTAGTTTATATTTGAATATATTCCTTTTTCCACTACTACGCTCTTAGCGCTCCAAATGTCCAGTTCCATTTTCTACAGAAAGAGTGTTCAGATCTGCTCAATCAAAAGTATGGTTTAACTCTGTTAGCTGAATGCACAGATCAGAAGGAAGTTTCACCGAATGATTCTGTGTAGTTTATATTTGGAGACATTCCTTTTTCCACTATTACCCTCTTAGCGCTCCGAATCTCCACTTGCATTTCCTACAAAAAGATTGTTTCATAACTGCTCAATCAAAAATATGTTTTATTTCTGTTAACTGAATTTACAGATCAGAAATAAGCTTCACAGAATGCATCTGTGTAGTTTTTATTTGAAGATATTCTTTTTCCCAATGTAGGCCTCTTAGCGCTTAGCATGTCCAATTGCAGTTTCTACAGAAAGAGTGTTTCAGAACGGCTCAATCAAAAGTAAGGTTCAACTCTGTTAGTTGAATGCACAGAACAGAAAGAATTTTCACAGAATTCTACTGTGTAGTTTATAATTAAATATATTCCTTTTTCCACTATTACCATATTAGCGCTCCGAATCTCCACTTGCATTTTCTACAAAAAGAGTGTTTCATAACTGCTCAATCAAAAATATGTTTTATCTCTGTTAACTGAATTTACAGATCAGAAATAAGTTTCACAGAATGCATCTGTGTAGTTTTTATTTGAAGATATTCTTTTTCCCAATGTAGGCCTCTTAGCGCTTAGCATGTCCAATTGCAGTTTCTACAGAAAGAGTGTTTCAGAACGGCTCATCAAAAGTAAGGTTCAACTCTGTTAGTTGAATGCACAGAATAGAAAGAATTTTCACAGAATGCTACTGTGTAGTTTATATTTGAATATATTCCTTTTTCCACTATTACCCTCTTAGCGCTCCGAATGTCCACTTGCATTTTCTACAGAAAGAATGTTCAGAACTGTGCAATCAAAAGGATGGTTTAACTCTGTTAGCTTAATGAACATATCAGAAATAAGTTTCACACAATGCTTCTGTGTAGTTTTTATTTGAAGATATTATTTTTCCCAATAGAGGCCTCTTAGCGCTCAGAATGTCCAATTGCAGTTTCTACAGAAAGAGTGTTTCAGAAAGGCTCAATCAAAAGTAAGGTTCAACTCTGTTAGTTGAATGCACAGAACAGAAAGAAGTTTCATACAATGCTTCTGTGTAGTTTATATTTGAACATATTCTTTTTTCCACTATTACCCACTTAGTGCTACGAATGTCCAGTTGCATTTTCTACAGACAGAGTGTTTCAAAACTGCTCAATCAAAAGTATGGTTTAACTCTGTTAGCTGAATGCTCAGATCAGAAAGAAGTTTCACAGAATGCTTCTGTGTAGTTTATATTTGACTATATTCCTTTTTCCACTACTACGCTCTTAGCGCTCCAAATGTCCAGTTCCATTTTCTACAGAAAGAGTGTTCAGATCTGCTCAAGCAAAAGTATGGTTTAACTCTGTTAGCTGAATGCACAGAACAGAAAGATGTTTCACCGAATGATTCTGTGTAGTTTATATTTGAAGACATTCCTTTTTCCACTATTACCCTCTTAGCGCTCCGAATCTCCACTTGCATTTTCTACAAAAAGAGTGTTTCATAACTGCTCAATCAAAAATATGTTTTATCTCTGTTAACTGAATTTACAGATCAGAAATAAGTTTCACAGAATGCATCTGTGTAGTTTTTATTTGAAGATATTCTTTTTCCCAATGTAGGCCTCTTAGCGCTTAGCATGTCCAATTGCAGTTTCTACAGAAAGAGTGTTTCAGAACGGCTCAATCAAAAGTAAGGTTCAACTCTGTTAGTTGAATGCACAGAACAGAAAGAATTTTCACAGAATGCTACTGTGTAGTTTATATTTAAATATATTCCTTTTTCCACTATTACCATCTTAGCGCTCCGAATCTCCACTTGCATTTTCTACAAAAAGAGTGTTTCATAACTGCTCAATCAAAAATATGTTTTATCTCTGTTAACTGAATTTACAGATCAGAAATAAGTTTCACAGAATGCATCTGTGTAGTTTTTATTTGAAGATATTCTTTTTCCCAATGTAGGCCTCTTAGCGCTTAGCATGTCCAATTGCAGTTTCTACAGAAAGAGTGTTTCAGAACGGCTCAATCAAAAGTAAGGTTCAACTCTGTTAGTTGAATGCACAGAACAGAAAGAATTTTCACAGAATGCTACTGTGTAGTTTATATTTGAATATATTCCTTTTTCCACTATTACCCTCTTAGCGCTCCGAATGTCCAGTTGCATTTTCTACAGAAAGAGTGTTCAGAACTGCGCAATCAAAAGTATGGTTTAACTCTGTTAGCTTAATGAACATATCAGAAATAAGTTTCACACAATGCTTCTGTGTAGTTTTTATTTGAAGATATTATTTTTCCCAATAGAGGCCTCTTAGCGCTCAGAATGTCCAATTGCAGTTTCTACAGAAAGAGTGTTTCAGAAAGGCTCAATCAAATGTAAGGTTCAACTCTGTTAGTTGAATGCACAGAACAGAAAGAAGTTTCATACAATGTTTCTGTGTAGTTTATATTTGAACATATTCTTTTTTCCACTATTACCCACTTAGCGCTACGAATGTCCAGTTGCATTTTCTACAGACAGAGTGTTTCAAAACTTCTCAATCAAAAGTATGGTTTAACTCTGTTAGCTGAATGCTCAGATCAGAAAGAAGTTTCACAGAATGCTTCTGTGTAGTTTATATTTGAATATATTCCTTTTTCCACTACTACTCTCTTAGCGCTCCAAATGTCCAGTTGCATTTTCTACAGAAAGAGTGTTCAGATCTGCTCAATCAAAAGTATGGTTTAACTCTGTTAGCTGAATGCACAGATCAGAAAGAATTTTCACAGAATGATTCTGTGTAGTTTATATTTGGAGACATTCCTTTTTCCACTATTACCCTCTTAGCGCTCCGAATCTACACTTGCATTTTCTACAGAAAGAGTGTTTCAGAACGGCTCAATCAAAACTAAGGTTCAACTCTTTTAGTTGAACAAACAGAACAGAAAGAAGTTTCACACAATTCTTCTGTGTAGTTTTTATTTGTAGACATTCTTTTTCCCAATATAGGCCTCTTAGCGCTCAGAATGTCCAATTGCAGTTTCTACAGAAAGAGTGTTTCAGAACGGCTCAATCAAAAGTAAGGTTCAACTCTGTTAGTTGAATGCACAGAACAGAAAGAAGTTTCATACAATGCTTCTGTGTAGTTTATATTTGAACATATTCTTTTTTCCACTATTACCCACTTAGTGCTACGAATGTCCAGTTGCATTTTCTACAGACAGAGTGTTTCAAAACTGCTCAATCAAAAGTATGGTTTAACTCTGTTAGCTGAATGCTCAGATCAGAAAGAAGTTTCACAGAATGCTTCTGTGTAGTTTATATTTGACTATATTCCTTTTTCCACTACTACGCTCTTAGCGCTCCAAATGTCCAGTTCCATTTTCTACAGAAAGAGTGTTCAGATCTGCTCAAGCAAAAGTATGGTTTAACTCTGTTAGCTGAATGCACAGAACAGAAAGATGTTTCACCGAATGATTCTGTGTAGTTTATATTTGAAGACATTCCTTTTTCCACTATTACCCTCTTAGCGCTCCGAATCTCCACTTGCATTTTCTACAAAAAGAGTGTTTCATAACTGCTCAATCAAAAATATGTTTTATCTCTGTTAACTGAATTTACAGATCAGAAATAAGTTTCACAGAATGCATCTGTGTAGTTTTTATTTGAAGATATTCTTTTTCCCAATGTAGGCCTCTTAGCGCTTAGCATGTCCAATTGCAGTTTCTACAGAAAGAGTGTTTCAGAACGGCTCAATCAAAAGTAAGGTTCAACTCTGTTAGTTGAATGCACAGAACAGAAAGAATTTTCACAGAATGCTACTGTGTAGTTTATATTTAAATATATTCCTTTTTCCACTATTACCATCTTAGCGCTCCGAATCTCCACTTGCATTTTCTACAAAAAGAGTGTTTCATAACTGCTCAATCAAAAATATGTTTTATCTCTGTTAACTGAATTTACAGATCAGAAATAAGTTTCACAGAATGCATCTGTGTAGTTTTTATTTGAAGATATTCTTTTTCCCAATGTAGGCCTCTTAGCGCTTAGCATGTCCAATTGCAGTTTCTACAGAAAGAGTGTTTCAGAACGGCTCAATCAAAAGTAAGGTTCAACTCTGTTAGTTGAATGCACAGAACAGAAAGAATTTTCACAGAATGCTACTGTGTAGTTTATATTTGAATATATTCCTTTTTCCACTATTACCCTCTTAGCGCTCCGAATGTCCAGTTGCATTTTCTACAGAAAGAGTGTTCAGAACTGCGCAATCAAAAGTATGGTTTAACTCTGTTAGCTTAATGAACATATCAGAAATAAGTTTCACACAATGCTTCTGTGTAGTTTTTATTTGAAGATATTATTTTTCCCAATAGAGGCCTCTTAGCGCTCAGAATGTCCAATTGCAGTTTCTACAGAAAGAGTGTTTCAGAAAGGCTCAATCAAATGTAAGGTTCAACTCTGTTAGTTGAATGCACAGAACAGAAAGAAGTTTCATACAATGTTTCTGTGTAGTTTATATTTGAACATATTCTTTTTTCCACTATTACCCACTTAGCGCTACGAATGTCCAGTTGCATTTTCTACAGACAGAGTGTTTCAAAACTTCTCAATCAAAAGTATGGTTTAACTCTGTTAGCTGAATGCTCAGATCAGAAAGAAGTTTCACAGAATGCTTCTGTGTAGTTTATATTTGAATATATTCCTTTTTCCACTACTACTCTCTTAGCGCTCCAAATGTCCAGTTGCATTTTCTACAGAAAGAGTGTTCAGATCTGCTCAATCAAAAGTATGGTTTAACTCTGTTAGCTGAATGCACAGATCAGAAAGAATTTTCACAGAATGATTCTGTGTAGTTTATATTTGGAGACATTCCTTTTTCCACTATTACCCTCTTAGCGCTCCGAATCTACACTTGCATTTTCTACAGAAAGAGTGTTTCAGAACGGCTCAATCAAAACTAAGGTTCAACTCTTTTAGTTGAACAAACAGAACAGAAAGAAGTTTCACACAATTCTTCTGTGTAGTTTTTATTTGTAGACATTCTTTTTCCCAATATAGGCCTCTTAGCGCTCAGAATGTCCAATTGCAGTTTCTACAGAAAGAGTGTTTCAGAACGGCTCAATCAAAAGTAAGGTTCAACTCTGTTAGTTGAATGCACAGAACAGAAAGGAGTTTCATACAATGCTTCTGTGTAGTTTATATTTGAACATATTCTTTTTTCCACTATTACCCACTTAGCGCTACGAATGTCCACTTGCATTTTCTACAGACAGAGTGTTTCAAAACTGCTCAATCAAAAGTATGGTTTAACTCTGTTAGCTGAATGCTCAGATCAGAAAGAAGTTTCACAGAATGCTTCTGTGTAGTTTATATTTGAATATATTCCTTTTTCCACTACTAAGCTCTTAGCGCTCCAAATGTCCAGTTCCATTTTCTACAGAAAGAGTGTTCAGATCTGCTCAATCAAAAGTATGTTTTAACTTTGTTAGCTGAATGCACAGATCAGAAAGAAGTTTCACAGAATGATTCTGTGTAGTTTATATTTGGAGACATTCCTTTTTCCACTATTACCCTCTTAGCGCTCCGAATCTCCACTTGCATTTTCTACAGAAAGAGTGTTTCAGAACGGCTCAATCAAAACTAAGGTTCAACTCTTTTAGTTGAACAAACAGAACAGAAAGAAGTTTCACACAATTCTTCTGTGTAGTTTTTATTTGTAGACATTCTTTTTCCCAACAGAGGCCTCTTAGCGCTCAGAATGTCCAATTGCAGTTTCTACAGAAAGAGTGTTTCAGAACGGCTCAATCAAAAGTAAGGTTCAACTCTGTTAGTTGAATGCACAGAACAGAAAGAAGTTTCATACAATGCTTCTGTGTAGTTTATATTTGAACATATTCTTTTTTCCACTATTACCCACTTAGCGCTACGAATGTCCAGTTGCATTTTCTACAGACAGAGTGTTTCAAAACTGCTCAATCAAAAGTATGGTTTAACTCTGTTAGCTGAATGCTCAGATCAGAAAGAAGTTCCACAGAATGCTTCTGTGTAGTTTATATTTGAATATATTCCTTTTTCCACTTCTACGCTCTTAGCGCTCCAAATGTCCAGTTGCATTTTCTACAGAAAGAGTGTTCAGATCTGCTCAATCAAAAGTATGGTTTAACTCTGTTAGCTGAATGCACAGATCAGAAAGAAGTTTCACCGAATGATTCTGTGTAGTTTATATTTGAAGACATTCCTTTTTCCACTATTACCCTCTTAGCGCTCCGAATCTCCACTTCCATTTTCTACAAAAAGAGTGTTTCATAACTGCTCAATCAAAAATATGTTTTATCTCTGTTAACTGAATTTACAGATCAGAAATAAGTTTCACAGAATGCATCTGTGTAGTTTTTATTTGAAGATATTCTTTTTCCCAATGTAGGCCTCTAAGCGCTTAGCATGTCCAATTGCAGTTTCTTCAGAAAGAGTGTTTCAGAACGGCTCAATCAAAAGTAAGGTTCAACTCTGTTAGTTGAATGCACAGAACAGAAAGAATTTTCACAGAATGCTACTGTGTAGTTTATATTTAAATATATTCCTTTTTCCACTATTACCATCTTAGCGCTCCGAATCTCCACTTGCATTTTCTACAAAAAGAGTGTTTCATAACTGCTCAATCAAAAATATGTTTTATCTCTGTTAACTGAATTTACAGATCAGAAATAAGTTTCACAGAATGCATCTGTGTAGTTTTTATTTGAAGATATTCTTTTTCCCAATGTAGGCCTCTTAGCGCTTAGCATGTCCAATTGCATTTTCTACAGAAAGAGTGTTTCAGAACGGCTCAATCAAAAGTAAGGTTCAACTCTGTTAGTTGAATGCACAGAACAGAAAGAATTTTCACAGAATGCTACTGTGTAGTTTATATTTAAATATATTCCTTTTTCCACTATTACCCTCTTAGCGCTCCGAATGTCCACTTGCATTTTCTACAGAAAGAGTGTTCAGAACTGCGCAATCAAAAGTATGGTTTAACTCTGTTAGCTTAATTAACATATCAGAAATAAGTTTCACACAATGCTTCTGTGTAGTTTTTATTTGAAGATATTATTTTTCCCAATAGAGGCCTCTTAGCGCTCAGAATGTCCAATTGCAGTTTCTACAGAAAGAGTGTTTCAGAAAGGCTCAATCAAAAGTAAGGTTCAACTCTGTTAGTTGAATGCACAGAACAGAAAGAAGTTTCATACAATGCTTCTGTGTAGTTTATATTTGAACATATTCTTTGTTCCACTATTACCCACTTAGCGCTACGAATGTCCAGTTGCATTTTCTACAGACAGAGTGTTTCAAAACTGCTCAATCAAAAGTATGGTTTAACTCTGTTAGCTGAATGCTCAGATCAGAAAGAAGTTTCACAGAATGCTTCTGTGTAGTTTATATTTGAATATATTCCTTTTTCCACTACTACTCTCTTAGCGCTCCAAATGTCCAGTTGCATTTTCTACAGAAAGAGTGTTCAGATCTGCTCAATCAAAAGTATGGTTTAACTCTGTTAGCTGAATGCACAGATCAGAAAGAAGTTTCACAGAATGATTCTGTGTAGTTTATATTTGGAGACATTCCTTTTTCCACTATTACCCGCTTAGCGCTCCGAATCTCCACTTGCATTTTCTACAGAAAGAGTGTTTCAGAACCGCTCAATCAAAACTAAGGTTCAACTCTTTTAGTTGAACAAACAGAAGAGAAAGAAGTTTCACACAATTCTTCTGTGTAGTTTTTATTTGTAGACATTCTTTTTCCCAATATAGGCCTCTTAGCGCTCAGAATGTCCAATTGCAGTTTCTACAGAAAGAGTGTTTCAGAACGGCTCAATCAAAAGTAAGGTTCAACTCTGTTAGTTGAATGCACAGAACAGAAAGAAGTTTCATACAATGCCTCTGTGTAGTTTATATTTGAACATATTCTTTTTTCCACTATTACCCACTTAGCGCTACGAATGTCCAGTTGCATTTTCTACAGACAGAGTGTTTCAAAACTGCTCAATCAAAAGTATGGTTTAACTCTGTTAGCTGAATGCTCAGATCAGAAAGAAGTTTCACAGAATGCTTCTGTGTAGTTTATATTTGAATATATTCCTTTTTCCACTTCTACGCTCTTAGCGCTCCAAATGTCCAGTTGCATTTTCTACAGAAAGAGTGTTCAGATCTGCTCAATCAAAAGTATGGTTTAACTCTGTTAGCTGAATGCACAGATCAGAAAGAAGTTTCACCGAATGATACTGTGTAGTTTATATTTGAAGACATTCCTTTTTCCACTATTACCCACTTAGCGCTCCGAATCTCCACTTCCATTTTCTACAAAAAGAGTGTTTCATAACTGCTCAATCAAAAATATGTTTTATCTCTGTTAACTGAATTTACAGATCAGAAATAAGTTTCACAGAATGCATCTGTGTAGTTTTTATTTGAAGATATTCTTTTTCCCAATGTAGGCCTCTTAGCGCTTAGCATGTCCAATTGCAGTTTCTTCAGAAAGAGTGTTTCAGAACGGCTCAATCAAAAGTAAGGTTCAACTCTGTTAGTTGAATGCACAGAACAGAAAGAATTTTCACAGAATGCTACTGTGTAGTTTATATTTAAATATATTCCTTTTTCCACTATAACCATATTAGCGCTCCGAATCTCCACTTGCATTTTCTACAAAAAGAGTGTTTCATAACTGCTCAATCAAAAATATGTTTTATCTCTGTTAACTGAATTTACAGATCAGAAATAAGTTTCACAGAATGCATCTGTGTAGTTTTTATTTGAAGATATTCTTTTTCCCAATGTAGGCCTCTTAGCGCTTAGCATGTCCAATTGCAGTTTCTACAGAAAGAGTGTTTCAGAACGGCTCAATCAAAAGTAAGGTTCAACTCTGTTAGTTGAATGCACAGAACAGAAAGAATTTTCACAGAATGCTACTGTGTAGTTTATATTTAAATATATTCCTTTTTCCACTATTACCCTCTTAGCGCTCCGAATGTCCACTTGCATTTTCTACAGAAAGAGTGTTCAGAACTGCGCAATCAAAAGTATGGTTTAACTCTGTTAGCTTAATGAACATATCAGAAATAAGTTTCACACAATGCTTCTGTGTAGTTTTTATTTGAAGATATTATTTTTCCCAATAGAGGCCTCTTAGCGCTCAGAATGTCCAATTGCAGTTTCTACAGAAAGAGTGTTTCAGAAAGGCTCAATCAAAAGTAAGGTTCAACTCTGTTAGTTGAATGCACAGAACAGAAAGAAGTTTCACACAATGCTTCTGTGTAGTTTATATTTGAACATATTCTTTTTTCCACTATTACCCACTTAGCGCTACGAATGTCCAGTTGCATTTTCTACAGACAGAGTGTTTCAAAACTGCTCAATCAAAAGTATGGTTTAACTCTGTTAGCTGAATGCTCAGATCAGAAAGAAGTTTCACAGAATGCTTCTGTGTAGTTTATATTTGAATATATTCCTTTTTCCACTACTACTCTCTTAGCGCTCCAAATGTCCAGTTGCATTTTCTACAGAAAGAGTGTTCAGATCTGCTCAATCAAAAGTATGGTTTACCTCTGTTAGCTGAATGCACAGATCAGAAAGAAGTTTCACCGAATGATTCTGTGTAGTTTATATTTGGAGACATTCCTTTTTCCACTATTACCCTCTTAGCGCTCCGAATCTCCACTTGCATTTTCTACAGAAAGAGTGTTTCAGAACGGCTCAATCAAAACTAAGGTTCAACTCTTTTAGTTGAACAAACAGAACAGAAGGAAGTTTCACACAATTCTTCTGTGTAGTTTTTATTTGTAGACATTCTTTTTCCCAATATAGGCCTCTTAGCGCTCAGAATGTCCAATTGCAGTTTCTACAGAAAGAGTGTTTCAGAACGGCTCAATCAAAAGTAAGGTTCAACTCTGTTAGTTGAATGCACAGAACAGAAAGAAGTTTCATACAATGCTTGTGTGTAGTTTATATTTGAACATATTCTTTTTTCCACTATTACCCACTTAGCGCTACGAATGTCCAGTTGCATTTTCTACAGACAGAGTGTTTCAAAACTGCTCAACCAAAGTATGGTTTAACTCTGTTAGCTGAATGCTCAGATCAGAAAGAAGTTTCACAGAATGCTTCTGTGTAGTTTATATTTGAATATATTCCTTTTTCCACTACTACTCTCTTAGCGCTCCAAATGTCCAGTTGCATTTTCTACAGAAAGAGTGTTCAGATCTGCTCAATCAAAAGTATGGTTTAACTCTGTTAGCTGAATGCACAGATCAGAAAGAAGTTTCACAGAATGATTCTGTGTAGTTTATATTTGGAGACATTCCTTTTTCCACTATTACCCTCTTAGCGCTCCGAATCTCCACTTGCATTTTCTACAGAAAGAGTGTTTCAGAACGGCTCAATCAAAACTAAGGTTCAACTCTTTTAGTTGAACAAACAGAACAGAAAGAAGTTTCACACAATTCTTCTGTGTAGTTTTTATTTGTAGACATTCTTTTTCCCAATATAGGCCTCTTAGCGCTCAGAATGTCCAATTGCAGTTTCTACAGAAAGAGTGTTTCAGAACGGCTCAATCAAAAGTAAGGTTCAACTCTGTTAGTTGAATGCACAGAACAGAAAGAAGTTTCATACAATGCCTCTGTGTAGTTTATATTTGAACATATTTTTTTTCCACTATTACCCACTTAGCGCTACGAATGTCCAGTTGCATTTTCTACAGACAGAGTGTTTCAAAACTGCTCAATCAAAAGTATGGTTTAACTCTGTTAGCTGAATGCTCAGATCAGAAAGAAGTTTCACAGAATGCTTCTGTGTAGTTTATATTTGAATATATTCCTTTTTCCACTTCTACGCTCTTAGCGCTCCAAATGTCCAGTTGCATTTTCTACAGAAAGAGTGTTCAGATCTGCTCAATCAAAAGTATGGTTTAACTCTGTTAGCTGAATGCACAGATCAGAAAGAAGTTTCACCGAATGATTCTGTGTAGTTTATATTTGAAGACATTCCTTTTTCCACTATTACCCTCTTAGCGCTCCGAATCTCCACTTCCATTTTCTACAAAAAGAGTGTTTCATAACTGCTCAATCAAAAATATGTTTTATCTCTGTTAACTGAATTTACAGATCAGAAATAAGTTTCACAGAATGCATCTGTGTAGTTTTTATTTGAAGATATTCTTTTTCCCAATGTAGGCCTCTAAGCGCTTAGCATGTCCAATTGCAGTTTCTTCAGAAAGAGTGTTTCAGAACGGCTCAATCAAAAGTAAGGTTCAACTCTGTTAGTTGAATGCACAGAACAGAAAGAATTTTCACAGAATGCTACTGTGTAGTTTATATTTAAATATATTCCTTTTTCCACTATTACCATCTTAGCGCTCCGAATCTCCACTTGCATTTTCTACAAAAAGAGTGTTTCATAACTGCTCAATCAAAAATATGTTTTATCTCTGTTAACTGAATTTACAGATCAGAAATAAGTTTCACAGAATGCATCTGTGTAGTTTTTATTTGAAGATATTCTTTTTCCCAATGTAGGCCTCTTAGCGCTTAGCATGTCCAATTGCAGTTTCTACAGAAAGAGTGTTTCAGAACGGCTCAATCAAAAGTAAGGTTCAACTCTGTTAGTTGAATGCACAGAACAGAAAGAATTTTCACAGAATGCTACTGTGTAGTTTATATTTGAATATATTCCTTATTCCACTATTACCCTCTTAGCGCTCCGAATGTCCACATGCATTTTCTACAGAAAGAGTGTTCAGAACTGCGCAATCAAAAGTATGGTTTAACTCTGTTAGCTTAATGAACATATCAGAAATAAGTTTCACACAATGCTTCTGTGTAGTTTTTATTTGAAGATATTATTTTTCCCAATATAGGCCTCTTAGCGCTCAGAATGTCCAATTGCAGTTTCTAAAGAAAGAGTGTTTCAGAAAGGCTCAATCAAAAGTAAGGTTCAACTCTGTTAGTTGAATGCACAGAACAGAAAGAAGTTTCATACAATGCTTCTGAGTAGTTTATATTTGAACATATTCTTTTTTCCACTATTACCCACTTAGCGCTACGAATGTCCAGTTGCATTTCCTACAGACAGAGTGTTTCAAAACTGCTCAATCAAAAGTATGGTTAAACTCTGTTAGCTGAATGCTCAGATCAGAAAGAAGTTTCACAGAATGCTTCTGTGTAGTTTATATTTGAATATATTCCTTTTTCCACTACTACTCTCTTAGCGCTCCAAATGTCCAGTTGCATTTTCTACAGAAAGAGTGTTCACATCTGCTCAATCAAAAGTATGGTTTAACTCTGTTAGCTGAATGCACAGATCAGAAAGAAGTTTCACAGAATGTTTCTGTGTAGTTTATATTTGGAGACATTCCTTTTTCCACTATTACCCTCTTAGCGCTCCGAATCTCCACTTGCATTTTCTATAGAAAGGGTGTTTCAGAACGGCTCAATCAAAACTAAGGTTCAACTCTTTTAGTTGAACAAACAGAACAGAAAGAAGTTTCACACAATTCTCCTGTGTAGTTTTTATTTGTAGACATTCTTTTTCCCAATATAGGCCTTCTAGCGCTCAGAATGTCCAATTGCAGTTTCTACAGAAAGAGTGTTTCAGAACGGCTCTATCAAAACTATGGTTCAACTCTTTTAGTTGAACAAACAGAACAGAAAGAAGTTTCACACAATTCTTCTGTGTAGTTTTTATTTGTAGACATTCTTTTTCCCAATATAGGCCTCTTAGCGCTCAGAATGTCCAATTGCAGTTTCTACAGAAAGAGTGTTTCAGAACGGCTCAATCAAAAGTAAGGTTCAACTCTGTTAGTTGAATGCACAGAACAGAAAGAAGTTTCATACAATGCTTCTGTGTAGTTTATATTTGAACATATTCTTTTTTCCACTATTACCCACTTAGCGCTACGAATGTCCAGTTGCATTTTCTACAGACAGAGTGTTTCAAAACTGCTCAATCAAAAGTATGGTTTAACTCTGTTAGCTAAATGCTCAGATCAGAAAGAAGTTTCACAGAATGCTTCTGTGTAGTTTATATTTGAATATATTCCTTTTTCCACTACTACTCTCTTAGCGCTCCAAATGTCCAGTTGCATTTTCTACAGAAAGAGTGTTCAGATCTGCTCAATCAAAAGTATGGTTTAACTCTGTTAGCTGAATGCACAGATCAGAAAGAAGTTTCACAGAATGATTCTGTGTAGTTTATATTTGGAGACATTCCTTTTTCCACTATTAACCTCTTAGCGCTCCGAATCTCCACTTGCATTTTCTACAGAAAGAGTGTTTCAGAACGGCTCAATCAAAACTAAGGTTCAAATGTTTTAGTTGAACAAACAGAACAGAAAGAAGTTTCACACAATTCTTCTGTGTAGTTTTTATTTGTAGACATTCTTTTTCCCAATATAGGCCTCTTAGCGCTCAGAATGTCCAATTGCAGTTTCTACAGAAAGAGTGTTTCAGAACGGCTCAATCAAAAGTAAGGTTCAACTCTGTTAGTTGAATGCACAGAACAGAAAGAAGTTTCATACAATGCTTCTGTGTAGTTTATATTTGAACATATTCTTTTTTCCACTATTACCCACTTAGCGCTACGAATGTCCAGTTGCATTTTCTACAGACAGAGTGTTTCAAAACTGCTCAATCAAAAGTATGGTTTAACTCTGTTAGCTGAATGCTCAGATCAGAAAGAAGTTTCACAGAATGCTTCTGTGTAGTTTATATTTGAAAATATTCCTTTTTCCACTACTACATTCTTAGCGCTCCAAATGTCCAGTTGCATTTTCTACAGAAAGAGTGTTCAGATCTGCTCCATCAAAGGTATGGTGTAACCCTGTTAGCTGAATGCACAGATCAGAAAGAAGTTTCACCGAATGATTCTGTGTAGTTTATATTTGAAGACATTCCTTTTTCCACTATTACCCTCTTAGCGCTCCGAATCTCCACTTGCATTTTCTACAGAAAGAGTGTTTCATAACTGCTCAATCAAAAATATGTTTTATCTCTGTTAACTGAATTTACAGATCAGAAATAAGTTTCACAGAATGCATCTGTGTAGTTTTTATTTGAAGATATTCTTTTTCCCAATGTAGGCCTCTTAGCGCTTAGCATGTCCAATTGCAGTTTCTACAGAAAGAGTGTTTCAGAACGGCTCAATCAAAAGTAAGGTTCAACTCTGTTAGTTGAATGCACAGAACAGAAAGAATTTTCACAGAATGCTATTGTGTAGTTTATATTTGAATATACTCCTTTTTCCACTATTACCCTCTTAGCGCTCCGAATGTCCACTTGCATTTTCTACAGAAAGAGTGTTCAGAACTGCGCAATCAAAAGTATGGTTTAACTCTGTTAGCTTAATGAACATATCAGAAATAAGTTTCACACAATGCTTCTGTGTAGTTTTTATATGAAGATATTATTTTTCCCAATAGAGGCCTCTTAGCGCTCAGAATGTCCAATTGCAGTTACTACAGAAAGAGTGTTTCAGAAAGGCTCAATCAAAAGTAAGGTTCAACTCTGTTAGTTGAATGCACAGAACAGAAAGAAGTTTCATACAATGCTTCTGTGTAGTTTATATTTGAACATATTCTTTTTTCCACTATTACCCACTTAGCGCTACGAATGTCCAGTTGCATTTTCTACAGACAGAGTGTTTCAAAACTGCTCAATCAAAAGTATGGTTTAACTATGTTAGCTGAATGCTCAGATCAGAAAGAAGTTTCACAGAATGCTTCGGTGTAGTTTATATTTGAATATATTAATTTTTCCACTACTACTCTCTTAGCGCTCTAAATGTCCAGTTGCATTTTCTACAGAAAGAGTGTTCAGATCTGCTGAATCAAAAGTATGGTTTAACTCTGTAAGCTGAATGCACAGATCAGAAAGAAGTTTCGCAGAATGATTCTGTGTAGTTTATATTTGGAGACATTCCTTTTTCCACTATTACCCTCTTAGCGCTCCGAATCTCCACTTGCATTTTCTACAGAAAGAGTGTTTCAGAACGGCTCAATCAAAACTAAGGTTCAACTCTTTTAGTTGAACAAACAGAACAGAAAGAAGTTTCACACAATTCTTCTGTGTAGTTTTTATTTGTAGACATTCTTTTTCCCAATATAGGCCTCCTAGCGCTCAGAATGTCCAATTGCAGTTTCTACAGAAAGAGTGTTTCAGAACGGCTCAATCAAAAGTAAGGTTCAACTCTGTTAGTTGAATGCACAGAACAGAAAGAAGTTTCATACAATGCTTCTGTGTAGTTTATATTTGAACATATTCTTTTTTCCACTATTACCCACTTAGCGCTACGAATGTCCAGTTGCATTTTCTACAGACAGAGTGTTTCAAAACTGCTCAACCAAAGGTATGGTTTAACTCTGTTAGCTGAATGCTCAGATCAGAAAGAAGTTTCACAGAATGCTTCTGTGTAGTTTATATTTGAATATATTCCTTTTTCCACTACTACGCTCTTAGCGCTCCAAATGTCCAGTTGCATTTTCTACAGAAAGAGTGTTCTGATCTGCTGAATCAAAAGTATGGTTTAACTCTGTTAGCTGAATGCACAGATCAGAAAGAAGTTTCACAGAATGAATCTGTGTAGTTTATATTTGGAGACTTTCCTTTTTCCACTATTACCCTCTTAGCGCTCCGAATCTCCACTTGCATTTTGTACAGAAAGAGTGTTTCAGAACGGCTCAATCAAAACTAAGGTTCAACTCTTTTAGATGAACAAACAGAACAGAAAGAAGTTTCACACAATACTTCTGTGTAGTTTTTATTTGTAGACATTCTTTTTCCCAATATAGGCCTCTTTGCGCTCAGAATGTCCAATTGCAGTTTCTACAGAAAGAGTGTTTCAGAACGGCTCAATCAAAGGTAAGGTTCAACTCTGTTAGTTGAATGCACAGAACAGAAAGAAGTTTCATACAATGCTTCTGTGTAGTTTATATTTGAACATATTCTTTTTTCCACTATTACCCACTTAGCGCTACGAATGTCCAGTTGCATTTTCTACAGACAGAGTGTTTCAAAACTGCTCAATCAAAAGTATGGTTTAACTCTGTTAGCTGAATGCTCAGATCAGAAAGAAGTTTCACAGAATGCTTCTGTGTAGTTTATATTTGAATATATTCCTTTTTCCACTACTACGCTCTTAGCGCTCCAAATGTCCAGTTGCATTTTCTACAGAAAGAGTGTTCAGATCTGCTCAATCAAAAGTATGGTTTAACTCTGTTAGCTGAATGCACAGATCAGAAAGAAGTTTCACCGAATGATTCTGTGTAGTTTATATTTGAAGACATTCCTTTTTCCACTATTGCCCCCTTAGCGCTCCGAATCTCCACTTGCATTTTCTACAAAAAGAGTGTTTCATAACTGCTCAATCAAAAATATGTTTTATCTCTGTTAACTGAATTTACAGATCAGAAATAAGTTTCACAGAATGCATCTGTGAATTTTTTATTTGAAGATATTCTTTTTCCCAATGTAGGCCTCTTAGCGCTTAGCATGTCCAATTGCTGTTTCTACAGAAAGAGTGTTTCAGAACGGCTCAATCAAAAGTAAGGTTCAACTCTGTTAGTTGAATGCACAGAACAGAAAGAATTTTCACAGAATGCTACTGTGTAGTTTATATTTGAATATATTCCTTTTTCCACTATTACCCTCTTAGCGCTCAGAATGTCCACTTGCATTTTCCACAGAAAGAGTGTTCAGAACTGCGCAATCAAAAGTATGGTTTAACTCTGTTAGCTTAATGAACATATCAGAAATAAGTTTCACACAATGCTTCTGTGTAGTTTTTATTTGAAGATATTATTTTTCCCAATATAGGCCTCTTAGCGCTCAGAATGTCCAATTGCAGTTTCTACAGAAAGAGTGTTTCAGAAAGGCTCAATCAAAAGTAAGGTTCAACTCTGTTAGTTGAATGCACAGAACAGAAAGAAGTTTCATACAATGCTTCTGTGTAGTTTATATTTGAACATATTCTTTTTTCCACTATTACCCAGTTAGCGCTACGAATGTCCAGTTGCATTTTCTACAGACAGAGGGTTTCAAAACTGCTCAATCAAAAGTATGGTTTAACTCTGTTAGCTGAATGCTCAGATCAGAAAGAAGTTTCACAGAATGCTTCTGTGTAGTTTATATTTGAATATATTCCTTTTTCAACTACTACTCTCTTAGCGCTCCAAATGTCCAGTTGCATTTTCTACAGAAAGAGTGTTCAGATCTGCTCAATCAAAAGTATGGTTTAACTCTGTTAGCTGAATGCACAGATCAGAAAGAAGTTTCACAGAATGATTCTGTGTAGTTTATATTTGGAGACATTCCTTTTTCCACTATTACCCTCTTAGCGCTCTGAATCTCCACTTGCATTTTCTACAGAAAGAGTGTCTCAGAACGGCTCAATCAAAACTAAGGTTCAACTCTTTTAGTTGAACAAACAGGACAGAAAGAAGTTTCACACAATTCTTCTGTGTAGTTTTTATTTGTAGACATTCCTTTTCCCAATATAGGCCTCTTAGCGCTCAGAATGTCCAATTGCAGTTTCTACAGAAAGAGTGTTTCAGAACGGCTCAATCAAAAGTAAGGTTCAACTCTGTTAGTTGAATGCACAGAACAGGAAGAAGTTTCATACAATGCTTCTGTGTAGTTTATATTTGAACATATTCTTTTTTCCACTATTACCCACTTAGCGCTACGAATGTCCAGTTGCATTTTCTACAGACAGAGTGTTTCAAAACTGCTCAATCAAAAGTATGGTTTAACTCTGTTAGCTGAATGCTCAGATCAGAAAGAAGTTTCACAGAATGCTTCTGTGTAGTTTATATTTGAATATATTCCTTTTTCCACTACTACGCTCTTAGCGCCTCAAATGTCCAGTTGCATTTTCTACAGAAAGAGTGTTCAGATCTGCTCAATCAAAAGTATGGTTTAACTCTGTTAGCTGAATGCTCAGATCAGAAAGAAGTTTCACCGAATGATTCTGTGTAGTTTATATTTGAAGACATTCCTTTTTCCACTATTACCCTCTTAGCGCTCCGAATCTCCACTTGCATTTTCTACAAAAAGAGTGTTTCATAACTGCTCAATCAAAAATATGTTTTATCTCTGTTAACTGAATTTACAGATCAGAAATAAGTTTCACAGAATGCATCTGTGTAGTTTTTATTTGAAGATATTCTTTTTCCCAATGTAGGCCTCTTAGCGCTTAGCATGTCCAATTGCAGTTTCTACAGAAAGAGTGTTTCACAACGGCTCAATCAAAAGTAAGGTTCAACTCTGTTAGTTGAATGCACAGAACAGAAAGAATTTTCACAGAATGCTACTGGTAGTTTATATATGAATATATTTCTTTTTCCACTATTACCCTCTTAGCGCTCCGAATCTCCACTTGCATTTTCTACAGAAAGAGTGTTTCAGAACGGCTCAATCAAAACTAAGGTTCAACTTTTTTAGTTGAACAAACAGAACAGAAAGAAGTTTCACACAATTCTTCTGTGTAGTTTTTATTTGTAGAAATTCTTTTTCCCAATATAGGCCTCTTAGCGCTCAGAATGTCCAATTGCAGTTTCTACAGAAAGAGTGTTTCAGAGCGGCTCAATCAAAAGTAAGGTTCAACTCTGTTAGTTGAATGCACAGAACAGAAAGAAGTTTCATACAATGCGTCTGTGTAGTTTATATTTGAACATATTCTTTTTTCCACTATTACCCACTTAGCGCTACGAATGTCCAGTTGCATTTTCTACAGACAGAGTGTTTCAAAACTGCTCAATCAAAAGTATGGTTTAACTCTGTTAGCTGAATGCTCAGATCAGAAAGAAGTTTCACAGAATGCTTCTGTGTAGTTTATATTTGAATATATTCTTTTTTCCACTACTACTCACTTAGCGCTCAAAATGTACAGTTGCATTTTCTACAGAAAGAGTGTTCAGATCTGCTCAATCAAAAGTATGGTTTAACTCTGTTAGCTGAATGCACAGATCAGAAAGAAGTTTCACCGAATGATTCTGTGTAGTTTATATTTGAAGACATTCCTTTTTCCACTATTACCCTCTTAGCGCTCCGAATCTCCACTTGCATTTTCTACAAAAAGAGTGTTTCATAACTGCTCAATCAAAAATATATTTTATCTCTGTTAACTGAATTTACAGATCAGAAATAAGTTTCACAGAATGCATCTGTGTAGTTTTTATTTGAAGATATTCTTTTTCCCAATGTAGGCCTCTTAGCGCTTAGCATGTCCAATTGCAGTTTCTACAGAAAGAGTGTTTCAGAACGGCTCAATCAAAAGTAAGGTTCAACTCTGTTAGTTGAATGCACAGAAGAGAAAGAATTTTCACTGAATGCTACTGTGTAGTTTATATTTGAATATATTCCTTTTTCCACTATTACCCTCTTAGCGCTCCTAATGTCCACTTGCATTTTCTACAGAAAGAGTGTTCAGAACTGCGCAATCAAAAGTATGGTTTAACAATGTTAGCTTAATGAACATATCAGAAATAAGTTTCACACAATGCTTCTGTGTAGTTTTTATTTGAAGATATTATTTTTCCCAATATAGGCCTCTTAGCGCTCAGAATGTCCAATTGCAGTTTCTACAGAAAGAGTGTTTCAGAAAGGCTCAATCAAAAGTAAGGTTCAACTCTGTTAGTTGAATGCACAGAACAGAAAGAAGTTTCATACAATGCTTCTGTGTAGTTTATATTTGAAAATATTCTTTTTTCCACTATTACCCACTTAGCGCTATGAATGTCCAGTTGCATTTTCTACAGACAGAGGGTTTCAAAACTGCTCAATCAAAAGTATGGTTTAACTCTGTTAGCTGAATGCTCAGATCAGAAAGAAGTTTCACAGAATGCTTCTGTGTAGTTTATATTTGAATATATTCCTTTTTCCACTACTACTCTCTTAGCGCTCCAAATGTCCAGTTGCATTTTCTTCAGAAAGAGTGTTCAGATCTGCTCAATCAAAAGTATGGTTTAACTCTGTTAGCTGAATGCACAGATCAGAAAGAAGTTTCACAGAATCATTCTGTGTAGTTTATATTTGGAGACATTCCTTTTTCCACTATTACCCTCTTAGCGCTCCGAATCTCCACTTGCATTTTCTACAGAAAGAGTGTTTCAGAACGGCTCAATCAAAACTAAGGTTCAAATCTTTTAGTTGAACAAACAGAACAGAAAGTAGTTTCACACAATTCTTCTGTGTAGTTTTTATTTGTAGACATTCTTTTTCCCAATATAGGTCTCTTAGCGCTCAGAATGTCCAATTGCAGTTTCTACAGAAAGAGTGTTTCAGAACGGCTCAATCAAAAGTAAGGTTCAACTCTGTTAGTTGAATGCACAGAACAGAAAGAAGTTTCATACAATGCTTCTGTGTAGTTTATATTTGAACATATTCTTTTTTCCACTATTACCCACTTAGCGCTACGAATGTCCAGTTGCATTTTCTACAGACAGAGTGTTTCAAAACTGCTCAATCAAAAGTATGGTTTAACTCTGTTAGCTGAATGCTCAGATCAGAAAGAAGTTTCACAGAATGCTTCTGTGTAGTTTATATTTGAATATATTCCTTTTTCCACTACTACGCTCTTAGCGCTTCAAATGTCCAGTTGCATTTTCTACAGAAAGAGTGTTCAGATCTGCTCAATCAAAAGTATGGTTTAACTCTGTTAGCTGAATGCTCAGATCAGAAAGAAGTTTCACCGAATGATTCTGTGTAGTTTATATTTGAAGACATTCCTTTTTCCACAAATACCCTCTTAGCGCTCCGAATCTCCACTTGCATTTTCTACAAAAAGAGTGTTTCATAACTGCTCAATCAAAAATATGTTTTATCTCTGTTAACTGAATTTACAGATCAGAAATAAGTTTCACAGAATGCATCTGTGTAGTTTTTATTTGAAGATATTCTTTTTCCCAATGTAGGCCTCTTAGCGCTTAGCATGTCCAATTGCAGTTTCTACACAAAGAGTGTTTCACAACGGCTCAATCAAAAGTAAGGTTCAACTCTGTTAGTTGAATGCACAGAACAGAAAGAATTTTCACAGAATGCTTCTGGTAGTTTATATATGAATATATTTCTTTTTCCACTATTACCCTCTTAGCGCTCCGAATCTCCACTTGCATTTTCTACAGAAAGAGTGTTTCAGAACGGCTCAATCAAAACTAAGGTTCAACTTTTTTAGTTGAACAAACAGAACAGAAAGAAGTTTCACACAATTCTTCTGTGTAGTTTTTATTTGTAGACATTCTTTTTCCCAATATAGGCCTCTTAGCGCTCAGAATGTCCAATTGCAGTTTCTACAGAAAGAGTGTTTCAGAGCGGCTCAATCAAAAGTAAGGTTCAACTCTGTTAGTTGAATGCACAGAACAGAAAGAAGTTTCATACAATGCGTCTGTGTAGTTTATATTTGAACATATTCTTTTTTCCACTATTACCCACTTAGCGCTACGAATGTCCAGTTGCATTTTCTACAGACAGAGTGTTTCAAAACTGCTCAATCAAAAGTATGGTTTAACTCTGTTAGCTGAATGCTCAGATCAGAAAGAAGTTTCACAGAATGCTTCTGTGTAGTTTATATTTGAATATATTCTTTTTTCCACTACTACTCACTTAGCGCTCAAAATGTACAGTTGCATTTTCTACAGAAAGAGTGTTCAGATCTGCTCAATCAAAAGTATGGTTTAACTCTGTTAGCTGAATGCACAGATCAGAAAGAAGTTTCACCGAATGATTCTGTGTAGTTTATATTTGAAGACATTCCTTTTTCCACTGTTACCCTCTTAGCGCTCCGAATCTCCACTTGCATTTTCTACAAAAAGAGTGTTTCATAACTGCTCAATCAAAAATATGTTTTATCTCTGTTAACTGAATTTACAGATCAGAAATAAGTTTCACAGAATGCATCTGTGTAGTTTTTATTTGAAGATATTCTTTTTCCCAATGTAGGCCTCTTAGCGCTTAGCATGTCCAATTGCAGTTTCTACAGAAAGAGTGTTTCAGAACGGCTCAATCAAAAGTAAGGTTCAACTCTGTTAGTTGAATGCACAGAAGAGAAAGAATTTTCACTGAATGCTACTGTGTAGTTCATATTTGCATATATTCCTTTTTCCACTATTACCCTCTTAGCGCTCCGAATGTCCACTTGCATTTTCTACAGAAAGAGTGTTCAGAACTGCGCAATCAAAAGTATGGTTTAACAATGTTAGCTTAATGAACATATCAGAAATAAGTTTCACACAATGCTTCTGTGTAGTTTTTATTTGAAGATATTATTTTTCCCAATATAGGCCTCTTAGCGCTCAGAATGTCCAATTGCAGTTTCTACAGAAAGAGTGTTTCAGAAAGGCTCAATCAAAAGTAAGGTTCAACTCTGTTAGTTGAATGCACAGAACAGAAAGAAGTTTCATACAATGCTTCTGTGTAGTTTATATTTGAAAATATTCTTTTTTCCACTATTACCCACTTAGCGCTACGAATGTCCAGTTGCATTTTCTACAGACAGAGGGTTTCAAAACTGCTCAATCAAAAGTATGGTTTAACTCTGTTAGCTGAATGCTCCGATCAGAAAGAAGTTTCACAGAATGCTTCTGTGTAGTTTATATTTGAATATATTCCTTTTTCCACTACTACTCTCTTAGCGCTCCAAATGTCCAGTTGCATTTTCTACAGAAAGAGTGTTCAGATCTGCTCAATCAAAAGTATGGTTTAACTCTGTTAGCTGAATGCACAGATCAGAAAGAATTTTCACAGAATGATTCTGTGTAGTTTATATTTGAGACATTCCTTTTTCCACTATTACCCTCTTAGCGCTCCGAATCTCCACTTGCATTTTCTACAGAAAGAGTGTTTCAGAACGGCTCAATCAAAACTAAGGTTCAAATCTTTTAGTTGAACAAACAGAACAGAAAGTAGTTTCACACAATTCTTCTGTGTAGTTTTTATTTGTAGACATTCTTTTTCCCAATATAGGTCTCTTAGCGCTCAGAATGTCCAATTGCAGTTTCTACAGAAAGAGTGTTTCAGAACGGCTCAATCAAAAGTAAGGTTCAACTCTGTTAGTTGAATGCACAGAACAGAAAGAAGTTTCATACAATGCTTCTGTGTAGTTTATATTTGAACATATTCTTTTTTCCACTATTACCCACTTAGCGCTACGAATGTCCAGTTGCATTTTCTACAGACAGAGTGTTTCAAAACTGCTCAATCAAAAGTATGGTTTAACTCTGTTAGCTGAATGCTCAGATCAGAAAGAAGTTTCACAGAATGCTTCTGTGTAGTTTATATTTGAATATATTCCTTTTTCCACTACTACGCTCTTAGCGCCTCAAATGTCCAGTTGCATTTTCTACAGAAAGAGTGTTCAGATCTGCTCAATCAAAAGTATGGTTTAACTCTGTTAGCTGAATGCTCAGATCAGAAAGAAGTTTCACCGAATGATTCTGTGTAGTTTATATTTGAAGACATTCCTTTTTCCACTATTACCCTCTTAGCGCTCCGAATCTCCACTTGCATTTTCTACAAAAAGAGTGTTTCATAACTGCTCAATCAAAAATATGTTTTATCTCTGTTAACTGAATTTACAGATCAGAAATAAGTTTCACAGAATGCATCTGTGTAGTTTTTATTTGAAGATATTCTTTTTCCCAATGTAGGCCTCTTAGCGCTTAGCATGTCCAATTGCAGTTTCTACAGAAAGAGTGTTTCACAACGGCTCAATCAAAAGTAAGGTTCAACTCTGTTAGTTGAATGCACAGAACAGAAAGAATTTTCACAGAATGCTACTGGTATTTTATATATGAATATATTTCTTTTTCCACTATTACCCTCTTAGCGCTCCGAATCTCCACTTGCATTTTCTACAGAAAGAGTGTTTCAGAACAGCTCAATCAAAACTAAGGTTCAACTTTTTTAATTGAACAAACAGAACAGAAAGAATTTTCACACAATTCTTCTGTGTAGTTTTTATTTGAAGATATTATTTTTCCCAATATAGGCCTCTTAGCGCTCAGAATGTCCAATTGCAGTTTCTACAGAAAGAGTGTTTCAGAAAGGCTCAATCAAAAGTAAGGTTCAACTCTGTTAGTTGAATGCACAGAACAGAAAGAAGTTTCATACAATGCTTCTGTGTAGTTTATATTTTAAAATATTCTTTTTTCCACTATTACCCACTTAGCGCTACGAATGTCCAGTTGCATTTTCTACAGACAGAGTGTTTCAAAACTGCTCAATCAAAAGTATGGTTTAACTCTGTTAGCTGAATGCTCAGATCAGAAAGAAGTTTCACAGAATGCTTCTGTGTAGTTTATATTTGAATATATTCTTTTTTCCACTACTACTCACTTAGCGCTCAAAATGTACAGTTGCATTTTCTACAGAAAGAGTGTTCAGATCTGCTCAATCAAAAGTATGGTTTAACTCTGTTAGCTGAATGCACAGATCAGAAAGAAGTTTCACCGAATGTTTCTGTGTAGTTTATATTTGAAGACATTCCTTTTTCCACTATTACCCTCTTAGCGCTCCGAATCTCCACTTGCATTTTCTACAAAAAGAGTGTTTCATAACTGCTCAATCAAAAATATGTTTTATCTCTGTTAACTGAATTTACAGATCAGAAATAAGTTTCACAGAATGCATCTGTGTAGTTTTTATTTGAAGATATTCTTTTTCCCAATGTAGGCCTCTTAGCGCTTAGCATGTCCAATTGCAGTTTCTACAGAAAGAGTGTTTCAGAACGGCTCAATCAAAAGTAAGGTTCAACTCTGTTAGTTGAATGCACAGAAGAGAAAGAATTTTCACTGAATGCTACTGTGTAGTTCATATTTGAATATATTCCTTTTTCCACTACTACCCTCTTAGCGCTCCGAATGTCCACTTGCATTTTCTACAGAAAGAGTGTTCAGAACTGCGCAATCAAAAGTATGGTTTAACAATGTTAGCTTAATGAACATATCAGAAATAAGTTTCACACAATGCTTCTGTGTAGTTTTTATTTGAAGATATTATTTTTCCCAATATAGGCCTCTTAGCACTCAGAATGTCCAATTGCAGTTTCTACAGAAAGAGTGTTTCAGAAAGGCTCAATCAAAAGTAAGGTTCAACTCTGTTAGTTGAATGCACAGAACAGAAAGAAGTTTCATACAATGCTTCTGTGTAGTTTATATTTGAAAATATTCTTTTTTCCACTATTACCCACTTAGCGCTACGAATGTCCAGTTGCATTTTCTACAGACAGAGGGTTTCAAAACTGCTCAATCAAAAGTATGGTTTAACTCTGTTAGCTGAATGCTCAGATCAGAAAGAAGTTTCACAGAATGCTTCTGTGTAGTTTATATTTGAATATATTCCTTTTTCCACTACTACTCTCTTAGCGCTCCAAATGTCCAGTTGCATTTTCTTCAGAAAGAGTGTTCAGATCTGCTCAATCAAAAGTATGTTTTAACTCTGTTAGCTGAATGCACAGATCAGAAAGAAGTTTCACAGAATGATTCTGTGTAGTTTATATTTGGAGACATTCCTTTTTCCACTATTACCCTGTTAGCGCTCCGAATCTCCACTTGCATTTTCTACAGAAAGAGTGTTTCAGAACGGCTCAATCAAAACTAAGGTTCAAATCTTTTAGTTGAACAAACAGAACAGAAAGTAGTTTCACACAATTCTTCTGTGTAGTTTTTATTTGTAGACATTCTTTTTCCCAATATAGGTCTCTTAGCGCTCAGAATGTCTAATTGCAGTTTCTACAGAAAGAGTGTTTCAGAACGGCTCAATCAAAAGTAAGGTTCAACTCTGTTAGTTGAATGCACAGAACAGAAAGAAGTTTCATACAATGCTTCTGTGTAGTTTATATTTGAACATATTCTTTTTTCCACTATTACCCACTTAGCGCTACGAATGTCCAGTTGCATTTTCTACAGACAGAGTGTTTCAAAACTGCTCAATCAAAAGTATGGTTTAACTCTGTTAGCTGAATGCTCAGATCAGAAAGAAGTTTCACAGAATGCTTCTGTGTAGTTTATATTTGAATATATTCCTTTTTCCTCTACTACGCTCTTAGCGCCTCAAATGTCCAGTTGCATTTTCTACAGAAAGAGTGTTCAGATCTGCTCAATCAAAAGTATGGTTTAACTCTGTTAGCTGAATGCTCAGATCAGAAAGAAGTTTCACCGAATGATTCTGTGTAGTTTATATTTGAAGACATTCCTTTTTCCACTATTACCCTCTTAGCGCTCCGAATCTCCACTTGCATTTTCTACAAAAAGAGTGTTTCATAACTGCTCAATCAAAAATATGTTTTATCTCTGTTAACTGAATTTACAGATCAGAAATAAGTTTCACAGAATGCATCTGTGTAGTTTTTATTTGAAGATATTCTTTTTCCCAATGTAGGCCTCTTAGCGCTTAGCATGTCCAATTGCAGTTTCTACAGAAAGAGTGTTTCACAACGGCTCAATCAAAAGTAAGGTTCAACTCTGTTAGTTGAATGCACAGAAAAGAAAGAATTTTCACAGAATGCTACTGGTAGTTTATATATGAATATATTTCTTTTTCCACTATTACCCTCTTAGCGCTCCGAATCTCCACTTGCATTTTCTACAGAAAGAGTGTTTCAGAACGGCTCAATCAAAACTAAGGTTCAACTTTTTTAGTTGAACAAACAGAACAGAAAGAATTTTCACACAATTCTTCTGTGTAGTTTTTATTTGAAGATATTATTTTTCCCAATATAGGCCTCTTAGCGCTCAGAATGTCCAATTGCAGTTTCTACAGAAAGAGTGTTTCAGAAAGGCTCAATCAAAACTAAGGTTCAAATCTTTTAGTTGAACAAACAGAACAGAAAGTAGTTTCACACAATTCTTCTGTGTAGTTTTTATTTGTAGACATTCTTTTTCCCAATATAGGTCTCTTAGCGCTCAGAATGTCCAATTGCAGTTTCTACAGAAAGAGTGTTTCAGAACGGCTCAATCAAAAGTAAGGTTCAACTCTGTTAGTTGAATGCACAGAACAGAAAGTAGTTTCATACAATGCTTCTGTGTAGTTTATATTTGAACATATTCTTTTTTCCACTATTACCCACTTAGCGCTACGAATGTCCAGTTGCATTTTCTACAGACAGAGTGTTTCAAAACTGCTCAATCAAAAGTATGGTTTAACTCTGTTAGCTGAATGCTCAGATCAGAAAGAAGTTTCACAGAATGCTTCTGTGTAGTTTATATTTGAATATATTCCTTTTTCCACTACTACGCTCTTAGCGCCTCAAATGTCCAGTTGCATTTTCTACAGAAAGAGTGTTCAGATCTGCTCAATCAAAAGTATGGTTTAACTCTGTTAGCTGAATGCTCAGATCAGAAAGAAGTTTCACCGAATGATTCTGTGTAGTTTATATTTGAAGACATTCCTTTTTCCACTATTACCCTCTTAGCGCTCCGAATCTCCACTTGCATTTTCTACAAAAAGAGTGTTTCATAACTGCTCAATCAAAAATATGTTTTATCTCTGTTAACTGAATTTACAGATCAGAAATAAGTTTCACAGAATGCATCTGTGTAGTTTTTATTTGAAGATATTCTTTTTCCCAATGTAGGCCTCTTAGCGCTTAGCATGTCCAATTGCAGTTTCTACAGAAAGAGTGTTTCAGAACGGCTCAATCAAAAGTAAGGTTCAACTCTGTTAGTTGAATGCACAGAACAGAAAGAATTTTCACAGAATGCTACTGGTAGTTTATATATGAATATATTTCTTTTTCCACTATTACCCTCTTAGCGCTCCGAATCTCCACTTGCATTTTCTACAGAAAGAGTGTTTCAGAACGGCTCAATCAAAACTAAGGTTCAACTTTTTTAGTTGAACAAACAGAACAGAAAGAAGTTTCACACAATTCTTCTGTGTAGTTTTTATTTGTAGACATTCTTTTTCCCAATATAGGCCTCTTAGCACTCAGAATGTCCAATTGCAGTTTCTACAGAAAGAGTGTTTCAGAGCGGCTCAATCAAAAGTAAGGTTCAACTCTGTTAGTTGAATGCACAGAACAGAAAGAAGTTTCATACAATGCGTCTGTGTAGTTTATATTTGAACATATTCTTTTTTCCACTATTACCCACTTAGCGCTACGAATGTCCAGTTGCATTTTCTACAGACAGAGTGTTTCAAAACTGCTCAATCAAAAGTATGGTTTAACTCTGTTAGCTGAATGCTCAGATCAGAAAGAAGTTTCACAGAATGCTTCTGTGTAGTTTATATTTGAATATATTCTTTTTTCCACTACTACTCACTTAGCGCTCAAAATGTACAGTTGCATTTTCTACAGAAAGAGTGTTCAGATCTGCTCAATCAAAAGTATGGTTTAACTCTGTTAGCTGAATGCACAGATCAGAAAGAAGTTTCACCGAATGATTCTGTGTAGTTTATATTTGAAGACATTCCTTTTTCCACTATTACCCTCTTAGCGCTCCGAATCTCCACTTGCATTTTCTACAAAAAGAGTGTTTCATAATTGCTCAATCAAAAATATGTTTTATCTCTGTTAACTGAATTTACAGATCAGAAATAAGTTTCACAGAATGCATCTGTGTAGTTTTTATTTGAAGATATTCTTTTTCCCAATGTAGGCCTCTTAGCGCTTAGCATGTCCAATTGCAGTTTCTACAGAAAGAGTGTTTCAGAACGGCTCAATCAAAAGTAAGGTTCAACTCTGTTAGTTGAATGCACAGAAGAGAAAGAATTTTCACTGAATGCTACTGTGTAGTTTATATTTGAATATATTCCTTTTTCCACTATTACCCTCTTAGCGCTCCGAATGTCCACTTGAATTTTCTACAGAAAGAGTGTTCAGAACTGCGCAATCAAAAGTATGGTTTAACAATGTTAGCTTAATGAACATATCAGAAATAAGTTTCACACAACGCTTCTGTGTAGTTTTTATTTGAAGATATTAATTTTCCCAATAGAGGCCTCTTAGCGCTCAGAATGTCCAATTGCAGTTTCTACAGAAAGAGTGTTTCAGAAAGGCTCAATCAAAAGTAAGGTTCAAATCTGTTAGTTGAATGCACAGAACAGAAAGTAGTTTCATACAATGCTTCTGTGTAGTTTATATTTGAACATATTCTTTTTTCCACTATTACCCACTTAGCGCTACGAATGGCCAGTTGCATTTTCTACAGACAGAGTGTTTCAAAACTGCTCAATCAAAAGTATGGTTTAACTCTGTTAGCTGAATGCTCAGATCAGAAAGAAGTTTCACAGAATGCTTCTGTGTAGTTTATATTTGAATATATTCCTTTTTCCACTACTACTCTCTTAGCGCTCCAAATGTCCAGTTGCATTTTCTACAGAAAGAGTATTCAGATCTGCTCAATCAAAAGTATGGTTTAACTCTGTTAGCTGAATGCACAGATCAGAAAGAAGTTTCACAGAATGATTCTGTGTAGTTTATATTTGGAGACATTCCTTTTTCCACTATTACCCTCTTAGCGCTCCGAATCTCCACTTGCATTTTCTACGGAAAGAGTGTTTCAGAACGGCTCAATCAAAACTAAGGTTCAACTCTTTTAGTTGAACAAACAGAACAGAAAGAAGTTTCACACAATTCTTCTGTGTAGTTTTTATTTGTAGACATTCTTTTTCCCAATATAGGCCTCTTAGCGCTCAGAATGTCCAATTGCAGTTTCTACAGAAAGAGTGTTTCAGAACGGCTCAATCAAAAGTAAGGTTCAACTCTGTTAGTTGAATGCACAGAACAGAACGAAGTTTCATACAATGCTTCTGTGTAGTTTATATTTGAACATATTCTTTTTTCCACTATTACCCACTTAGCGCTACGAATGTCCAGTTGCATTTTCTACAGACAGAGAGTTTTAAAACTGCTCAATCAAAAGTATGGTTTAACTCTGTTAGCTGAATGCTCAGATCAGAAAGAAGTTTCACAGAATGCTTCTGTGTAGTTTATATTTGAATATATTCCTTTTTCCACTACTACGCTCTTAGCGCTCCAAATGTCCAGTTGCATTTTCTACAGAAAGAGTGTTCAGATCTGCTCAATCAAAAGTATGGTTTAACTGTGTTAGCTGAATGCACAGATCAGAAAGAAGTTTCACCGAATGATTCTGTGTAGTTTATATTTGAAGACATTCCTTTTTCCACTATTACCCTCTTAGCGCTCCGAATCTCCACTTGCATTTTCTACAGAAAGAGTGTTTCAGAACGGCTCAATCAAAACTAAGGTTCAACTTTTTTAGTTGAACAAACAGAACAGAAAGAAGTTTCACAAAATTCTTCTGTGTAGTTTTTATTTGTATACATTCTTTTTCCCAATATAGGCCTCTTAGCGCTCAGAATGTCCAATTGCAGTTTCTACAGAAAGAGTGTTTCAGAGCGGCTCAATCAAAAGTAAGGTTCAACTCTGTTAGTTGAATGCACAGAACAGAAAGAAGTTTCATACAATGCTTTTGAGTAGTTTATATTTGAACATATTCTTTTTTCCACTATTACCCACTTAGCGCTACGAATGTCCAGTTGCATTTTCTACAGACAGAGTGTTTCAAAACTGCTCAATCAAAAGTATGGTTTAACTCTGTTAGCTGAATGCTCAGATCAGAAAGAAGTTTCACAGAATGCTTCTGTGTAGTTTATATTTGAATATATTCCTTTTTCCACTACTACTCTCTTAGCGCTCAAAATGTCCATTTGCATTTTCTACAGAAAGAGTGTTCAGATCTGCTCAATCAAAAGTATGGTTTAACTCTGTTAGCTGAATGCACAGATCAGAAAGAAGTTTCACAGAATGATTCTGTGTAGTTTATATTTGGAGACATTCCTTTTTCCACTATTACCCTCTTAGCGCTCCGAATCTCCACTTGCATTTTCTACAGAAAGAGTGTTTCAGAACGGCTCAATCAAAACTAAGGTTCAACTCTTTTAGTTGAACAAACAGAACAGAAAGAAGTTTCACACAATTCTTCTGTGTAGTTTTTATTTGTAGACATTCTTTTTCCCAATATAGGCCTCTTAGCGCTCAGAATGTCCAATTGCAGTTTCTACAGAAAGAGTGTTTCAGAACGGCTCAATCAAAATAAGGTTCAACTCTGTTTGTTGATTGCACAGAACAGAAAGAAGTTTCATACAATGCTTCTGTGTAGTTTATATTTGAACATATTCTTTTTTCCACTATTACCCACTTAGCGCTACGAATGTCCAGTTGCATTTTCTACAGACAGAGTGTTTCAAAACTGCTCAATCAAAAGTATGGTTTAACTCTGTTAGCTGAATGCTCAGATCAGAAAGAAGTTTCACAGAATGCTTCTGTGTAGTTTATATTTGAATATATTCCTTTTACCACTACTACTCTCTTAGCGCTCCAAATGTCCAGTTGCATTTTCTACAGAAAGAGTGTTCAGATCTGCTCAATCAAAAGTATGGTTTAACTCTGTTAGCTGAATGCACAGATCAGAAAGAAGTTTCACAGAATGATTCTGTGTAGTTTATATTTGGAGACATTCCTTTTGCCACTATAACCCTCTTAGCGCTCCGAATCTCCACTTGCATTTTCTACAGAAAGAGTGTTTCAGAACGTCTCAATCAAAACTAAGGTTCAACTTTTTTAGTTGAACAAACAGAACAGAAAGAAGTTTCACACAATTCTTCTGTGTAGTTTTTATTTGTAGACATTCTTTTTCCCAATATAGGCCTCTTAGCGCTCAGAATGTCCAATTGCAGTTTCTACAGAAAGAGTGTTTCAGAGCGGCTCAATCAAAAGTAAGGTTTCACTCTGTTAGTTGAATGCACAGAACAGAAAGAAGTTTCATACAATGCTTCTGTGTAGTTTATATTTGAACATATTCTTTTTTCCACTATTACCCACTTAGCGCTACGAATGTCCAG
Source organism: Symphalangus syndactylus (assembly GCF_028878055.3). Classification (NCBI taxonomy): domain Eukaryota; kingdom Metazoa; phylum Chordata; class Mammalia; order Primates; family Hylobatidae; genus Symphalangus; species Symphalangus syndactylus. The sequence continues at coordinate 2,070,256 of NC_072439.2, forward strand.
TTGCATTTTCTACAGACAGAGTGTTTCAAAACTGCTCAATCAAAAGTATGGTTTAACTCTTTTAGCTGAATGCTCAGATCAGAAAGAAGTTTCACAGAATGCTTCTGTGTAGTTTATATTTGAATATATTCCTTTTTCCACTACTACTCTCTTAGCGCTCAAAATGTCCAGTTGCATTTTCTACAGAAAGAGTGTTCATATCTGCTCAATCAAAAGTATGGTTTAACTCTGTTAGCTGAATGCACAGATCAGAAAGAAGTTTCACAGAATGATTCTGTGTAGTTTATATTTGGAGACATTCCTTTTTCCACTATTACCCTCTTAGCGCTCCGAATCTCCACTTGCATTTTCTACAGAAAGTGTGTTTCAGAACGGCTCAATCAAAACTAAGGTTCAACTCTTTTAGTTGAACAAACAGAACAGAAAGAAGTTTCACACAATTCTTCTGTGTAGTTTTTATTTGTAGACATTCTTTTTCCCAATATAGGCCTCTTAGCGCTCAGAATGTCCAATTGCAGTTTCTACAGAAAGAGTGTTTGAGAACGGCTCAATCAAAAGTAAGGTTCAACTCTATTAGTTGAATGCACAGAACAGAAAGAAGTTTCATACAATGCTTCTGTGTAGTTTATATTTGAACATATTCCTTTTTCCACTATTACCCACTTAGCGCTACGAATGTCCAGTTGAATTTTCTACAGACAGGGTGTTTCAAAACTGCTCAATCAAAAGTATGGTTTAACTCTGTTAGCTGAATGCTCAGATCAGAAAGAAGTTTCACAGAATGCTTCTGTGTAGTTTATATTTGAATATATTCCTTTTTCCACTACTACGCTCTTAGCGCTCCAAATGTCCAGTTGCATTTTCTACAGAAAGAGTGTTCAGATCTGCTCAATCAAAAGTATGGTTTAACTCTGTTAGCTGAATGCACAGATCAGAAAGAAGTTTCACCGAATGATTCTGTGTAGTTTATATTTGAAGACATTCCTTTTTCCACTATTACCCTCTTAGCGCTCCGAATCTCCACTTGCATTTTCTACAAAAAGAGTGTTTCATAACTGCTCAATCAAAAATATGTTTTATCTCTGTTAACTGAATTTACAGATCAGAAATATGTTTCACAGAATGCATCTGTGTAGTTTTTATTTGAAGATATTCTTTTTCCCAATGTTGGCCTCTTAGCGCTTAGCATGTCCAATTGCAGTTTCTACAGAAAGAGTGTTTCAGAACGGCTCAATCAAAAGTAAGGTTCAACTCTGTTAGTTGAATGCACAGAAGAGAAAGAATTTTCACTGAATGCTACTGTGTAGTTTATATTTGAATATATTCCTTTTTCCACTATTACCCTCTTAGCGCTCCGAATGTCCACTTGCATTTTCTACAGAAAGAGTGTTCAGAACTGCGCAATCAAAAGTATGGTTTAACAATGTTAGCCTAATGAACATATCAGAAATAAGTTTCACACAATGCTTCTGTGTAGTTTTTATTTGAAGATATTATTTTTCCCAATAGAGGCCTCTTAGCGCTCAGAATGTCCAATTGCAGTTTCTACAGAAAGAGTGTTTCAGAAAGGCTCAATCAAAAGTAAGGTTCAACTCTGTTAGTTGAATGCACAGAACAGAAAGTAGTTTCATACAATGCTTCTGTGTAGTTTATATTTGAACATATTCTTTTTTCCACTATTACCCACTTAGCGCTACGAATGTCCAGTTGCATTTTCTACAGACAGAGTGTTTCAAAACTGCTCAATCAAAAGTATGGTTTAACTCTGTTATCTGAATGCTCAGATCTGAAAGAAGTTTCACAGAATGCTTCTGTGTAGTTTATATTTGAATATATTCCTTTTTCCACTACTACTCTCTTAGCGATCCAAATGTCCAGTTGCATTTTCTACAGAAAGAGTGTTCAGATCTGCTCAATCAAAAGTATGGTTTAACTCTGTTAGCTGAATGCACAGATCAGAAACAAGTTTCACAGAATGATTCTGTGTAGTTTATATTTGGAGAGATTCCTTTTTCCACTATTACCCTCTTAGCGCTCCGAATCTCCACTTGCATTTTCTACAGAAAGAGTGTTTCAGAACGGCTCAATCAAAACTAAGGTTCAACTCTTTTAGTTGAACAAACAGAACAGAAAGAAGTTTCACACAATTCTTCTGTGTAGTTTTTTTTGTAGACATTCTTTTTCCCAATATAGGCCTCTTAGCGCTCAGAATGTCCAATTGCAGTTTCTACAGAAAGAGTGTTTCAGAACGGCTCAATCAAAAGTAAGGTTCAACTCTGTTAGTTGAATGCACAGAACAGAAAGAAGTTTCATACAATGATTCTGTGTAGTTTATATTTGAACATATTCTTTTTTCCACTATTACCCACTTAGCGCTACGAATGTCCAGTTGCATTTTCTACAGACAGAGTGTTTCAAAACTGCTCAATCAAAAGTATGGTTTAACTCTGTTAGCTGAATGCTCAGATCAGAAAGAAGTTTCACAGAATGCTTCTGTGTAGTTTATATTTGAATATATTCCTTTTTCCACTACTACGCTCTTAGCGCCTCAAATGTCCAGTTGCATTTTCTACAGAAAGAGTGTTCAGATCTGCTCAATCAAAAGTATGGTTTAACTCTGTTAGCTGAATGCTCAGATCAGAAATAAGTTTCACCGAATGATTCTGTGTAGTTTATATTTGAAGACATTCCTTTTTCCACTATTACCCACTTAGCGCTCGGAATCTCCACTTGCATTTTCTACAAAAAGAGTGTTTCATAACTGCTCAATCAAAAATATGTTTTATCTCTGTTAACTGAATTTACAGATCAGAAATAAGTTTCACAGAATGCATCTGTGTAGTTTTTATTTGAAGATATTCTTTTTCCCAATGTAGGCCTCTTAGCGCTTAGCATGTCCAATTGCAGTTTCTACAGAAAGAGTGTTTCACAACGGCTCAATCAAAAGTAAGGTTCAACTCTGTTAGTTGAATGCACAGAACAGAAAGAATTTTCACAGAATGCTACTGGTAGTTTATATATGAATATATTTCTTTTTCCACTATTACCCTCTTAGCGCTCCGAATCTCCACTTGCATTTTCTACAGAAAGAGTGTTTCAGAACGGCTCAATCAAAACTAAGGTTCAACTTTTTTAGTTGAACAAACAGAACAGAAAGAAGTTTCACACAATTCTTCTGTGTAGTTTTTATTTGTAGAAATTCTTTTTCCCAATATAGGCCTCTTAGCGCTCAGAATGTCCAATTGCAGTTTCTACAGAAAGAGTGTTTCAGAGCGGCTCAATCAAAAGTAAGGTTCAACTCTGTTAGTTGAATGCACAGAACAGAAAGAAGTTTCATACAATGCGTCTGTGTAGTTTATATTTGAACATATTCTTTTTTCCACTATTACCCACTTAGCGCTACGAATGTCCAGTTGCATTTTCTACAGACAGAGTGTTTCAAAACTGCTCAATCAAAAGTATGGTTTAACTCTGTTAGCTGAATGCTCAGATCAGAAAGAAGTTTCACAGAATGCTTCTGTGTAGTTTATATTTGAATATATTCTTTTTTCCACTACTACTCACTTAGCGCTCAAAATGTACAGTTGCATTTTCTACAGAAAGAGTGTTCAGATCTGCTCAATCAAAAGTATGGTTTAACTCTGTTAGCTGAATGCACAGATCAGAAAGAAGTTTCACCGAATGATTCTGTGTAGTTTATATTTGAAGACATTCCTTTTTCCACTATTACCCTCTTAGCGCTCCGAATCTCCACTTGCATTTTCTACAAAAAGAGTGTTTCATAACTGCTCAATCAAAAATATGTTTTATCTCTGTTAACTGAATTTACAGATCAGAAATAAGTTTCACAGAATGCATCTGTGTAGTTTTTATTTGAAGATATTCTTTTTCCCAATGTAGGCCTCTTAGCGCTTAGCATGTCCAATTGCAGTTTCTACAGAAAGAGTGTTTCAGAACGGCTCAATCAAAAGTAAGGTTCAACTCTGTTAGTTGAATGCACAGAAGAGAAAGAATTTTCACTGAATGCTACTGTGTAGTTCATATTTGCATATATTCCTTTTTCCACTATTACCCTCTTAGCGCTCCGAATGTCCACTTGCATTTTCTACAGAAAGAGTGTTCAGAACTGCGCAATCAAAAGTATGGTTTAACAATGTTAGCTTAATGAACATATCAGAAATAAGTTTCACACAATGCTTCTGTGTAGTTTTTATTTGAAGATATTATTTTTCCCAATAGAGGCCTCTTAGCGCTCAGAATGTCCAATTGCAGTTTCTACAGAAAGAGTGTTTCAGAAAGGCTCAATCAAAAGTAAGGTTCAACTCTGTTAGTTGAATGCACAGAACAGAAAGAAGTTTCATACAATGCTTCTGTGTAGTTTATATTTGAAAATATTCTTTTTTCCACTATTACCCACTTAGCGCTACGAATGTCCAGTTGCATTTTCTACAGACAGAGGGTTTCAAAACTGCTCAATCAAAAGTATGGTTTAACTCTGTTAGCTGAATGCTCAGATCAGAAAGAAGTTTCACAGAATGCTTCTGTGTAGTTTATATTTGAATATATTCCTTTTTCCACTACTACTCTCTTAGCGCTCCAAATGTCCAGTTGCATTTTCTACAGAAAGAGTGTTCAGATCTGCTCAATCAAAAGTATGGTTTAACTCTGTTAGCTGAATGCACAGATCAGAAAGAATTTTCACAGAATGATTCTGTGTAGTTTATATTTGAGACATTCCTTTTTCCACTATTACCCTCTTAGCGCTCCGAATCTCCACTTGCATTTTCTACAGAAAGAGTGTTTCAGAACGGCTCAATCAAAACTAAGGTTCAAATCTTTTAGTTGAACAAACAGAACAGAAAGTAGTTTCACACAATTCTTCTGTGTAGTTTTTATTTGTAGACATTCTTTTTCCCAATATAGGTCTCTTAGCGCTCAGAATGTCCAATTGCAGTTTCTACAGAAAGAGTGTTTCAGAACGGCTCAATCAAAAGTAAGGTTCAACTCTGTTAGTTGAATGCACAGAACAGAAAGAAGTTTCATACAATGCTTCTGTGTAGTTTATATTTGAACATATTCTTTTTTCCACTATTACCCACTTAGCGCTACGAATGTCCAGTTGCATTTTCTACAGACAGAGTGTTTCAAAACTGCTCAATCAAAAGTATGGTTTAACTCTGTTAGCTGAATGCTCAGATCAGAAAGAAGTTTCACAGAATGCTTCTGTGTAGTTTATATTTGAATATATTCCTTTTTCCACTACTACGCTCTTAGCGCCTCAAATGTCCAGTTGCATTTTCTACAGAAAGAGTGTTCAGATCTGCTCAATCAAAAGTATGGTTTAACTCTGTTAGCTGAATGCTCAGATCAGAAAGAAGTTTCACCGAATGATTCTGTGTAGTTTATATTTGAAGACATTCCTTTTTCCACTATTACCCTCTTAGCGCTCCGAATCTCCACTTGCATTTTCTACAAAAAGAGTGTTTCATAACTGCTCAATCAAAAATATGTTTTACCTCTGTTAACTGAATTTACAGATCAGAAATAAGTTTCACAGAATGCATCTGTGTAGTTTTTATTTGAAGATATTCTTTTTCCCAATGTAGGCCTCTTAGCGCTTAGCATGTCCAATTGCAGTTTCTACAGAAAGAGTGTTTCACAACGGCTCAATCAAAAGTAAGGTTCAACTCTGTTAGTTGAATGCACAGAACAGAAAGAATTTTCACAGAATGCTACTGGTATTTTATATATGAATATATTTCTTTTTCCACTATTACCCTCTTAGCGCTCCGAATCTCCACTTGCATTTTCTACAGAAAGAGTGTTTCAGAACAGCTCAATCAAAACTAAGGTTCAACTTTTTTAATTGAACAAACAGAACAGAAAGAATTTTCACACAATTCTTCTGTGTAGTTTTTATTTGAAGATATTATTTTTCCCAATATAGGCCTCTTAGCGCTCAGAATGTCCAATTGCAGTTTCTACAGAAAGAGTGTTTCAGAAAGGCTCAATCAAAAGTAAGGTTCAACTCTGTTAGTTGAATGCACAGAACAGAAAGAAGTTTCATACAATGCTTCTGTGTAGTTTATATTTGAAAATATTCTTTTTTCCACTATTACCCACTTAGCGCTACGAATGTCCAGTTGCATTTTCTACAGACAGAGTGTTTCAAAACTGCTCAATCAAAAGTATGGTTTAACTCTGTTAGCTGAATGCTCAGATCAGAAAGAAGTTTCACAGAATGCTTCTGTGTAGTTTATATTTGAATATATTCTTTTTTCCACTACTACTCACTTAGCGCTCAAAATGTACAGTTGCATTTTCTACAGAAAGAGTGTTCAGATCTGCTCAATCAAAAGTATGGTTTAACTCTGTTAGCTGAATGCACAGATCAGAAAGAAGTTTCACCGAATGATTCTGTGTAGTTTATATTTGAAGACATTCCTTTTTCCACTATTACCCTCTTAGCGCTCCGAATCTCCACTTGCATTTTCTACAAAAAGATAGTTTCATAACTGCTCAATCAAAAATATGTTTTATCTCTGTTAACTGAATTTACAGATCAGAAATAAGTTTCACAGAATGCATCTGTGTAGTTTTTATTTGAAGATATTCTTTTTCCCAATGTAGGCCTCTTAGCGCTTAGCATGTCCAATTGCAGTTTCTACAGAAAGAGTGTTTCAGAACGGCTCAATCAAAAGTAAGGTTCAACTCTGTTAGTTGAATGCACAGAAGAGAAAGAATTTTCACTGAATGCTACTGTGTAGTTCATATTTGAATATATTCCTTTTTCCACTACTACCCTCTTAGCGCTCCGAATGTCCACTTGCATTTTCTACAGAAAGAGTGTTCAGAACTGCGCAATCAAAAGTATGGTTTAACAATGTTAGCTTAATGAACATATCAGAAATAAGTTTCACACAATGCTTCTGTGTAGTTTTTATTTGAAGATATTATTTTTCCCAATATAGGCCTCTTAGCACTCAGAATGTCCAATTGCAGTTTCTACAGAAAGAGTGTTTCAGAAAGGCTCAATCAAAAGTAAGGTTCAACTCTGTTAGTTGAATGCACAGAACAGAAAGAAGTTTCATACAATGCTTCTGTGTAGTTTATATTTGAAAATATTCTTTTTTCCACTATTACCCACTTAGCGCTACGAATGTCCAGTTGCATTTTCTACAGACAGAGGGTTTCAAAACTGCTCAATCAAAAGTATGGTTTAACTCTGTTAGCTGAATGCTCAGATGAGAAAGAAGTTTCACAGAATGCTTCTGTGTAGTTTATATTTGAATATATTCCTTTTTCCACTACTACTCTCTTAGCGCTCCAAATGTCCAGTTGCATTTTCTTCAGAAAGAGTGTTCAGATCTGCTCAATCAAAAGTATGTTTTAACTCTGTTAGCTGAATGCACAGATCAGAAAGAAGTTTCACAGAATGATTCTGTGTAGTTTATATTTGGAGACATTCCTTTTTCCACTATTACCCTGTTAGCGCTCCGAATCTCCACTTGCATTTTCTACAGAAAGAGTGTTTCAGAACGGCTCAATCAAAACTAAGGTTCAAATCTTTTAGTTGAACAAACAGAACAGAAAGTAGTTTCACACAATTCTTCTGTGTAGTTTTTATTTGTAGACATTCTTTTTCCCAATATAGGTCTCTTAGCGCTCAGAATGTCTAATTGCAGTTTCTACAGAAAGAGTGTTTCAGAACGGCTCAATCAAAAGTAAGGTTCAACTCTGTTAGTTGAATGCACAGAACAGAAAGAAGTTTCATACAATGCTTCTGTGTAGTTTATATTTGAACATATTCTTTTTTCCACTATTACCCACTTAGCGCTACGAATGTCCAGTTGCATTTTCTACAGACAGAGTGTTTCAAAACTGCTCAATCAAAAGTATGGTTTAACTCTGTTAGCTGAATGCTCAGATCAGAAAGAAGTTTCACAGAATGCTTCTGTGTAGTTTATATTTGAATATATTCCTTTTTCCTCTACTACGCTCTTAGCGCCTCAAATGTCCAGTTGCATTTTCTACAGAAAGAGTGTTCAGATCTGCTCAATCAAAAGTATGGTTTAACTCTGTTAGCTGAATGCTCAGATCAGAAAGAAGTTTCACCGAATGATTCTGTGTAGTTTATATTTGAAGACATTCCTTTTTCCACTATTACCCTCTTAGCGCTCCGAATCTCCACTTGCATTTTCTACAAAAAGAGTGTTTCATAACTGCTCAATCAAAAATATGTTTTATCTCTGTTAACTGAATTTACAGATCAGAAATAAGTTTCACAGAATGCATCTGTGTAGTTTTTATTTGAAGATATTCTTTTTCCCAATGTAGGCCTCTTAGCGCTTAGCATGTCCAATTGCAGTTTCTACAGAAAGAGTGTTTCACAACGGCTCAATCAAAAGTAAGGTTCAACTCTGTTAGTTGAATGCACAGAAAAGAAAGAATTTTCACAGAATGCTACTGGTAGTTTATATATGAATATATTTCTTTTTCCACTATTACCCTCTTAGCGCTCCGAATCTCCACTTGCATTTTCTACAGAAAGAGTGTTTCAGAACGGCTCAATCAAAACTAAGGTTCAACTTTTTTAGTTGAACAAACAGAACAGAAAGAATTTTCACACAATTCTTCTGTGTAGTTTTTATTTGAAGATATTATTTTTCCCAATATAGGCCTCTTAGCGCTCAGAATGTCCAATTGCAGTTTCTACAGAAAGAGTGTTTCAGAAAGGCTCAATCAAAACTAAGGTTCAAATCTTTTAGTTGAACAAACAGAACAGAAAGTAGTTTCACACAATTCTTCTGTGTAGTTTTTATTTGTAGACATTCTTTTTCCCAATATAGGTCTCTTAGCGCTCAGAATGTCCAATTGCAGTTTCTACAGAAAGAGTGTTTCAGAACGGCTCAATCAAAAGTAAGGTTCAACTCTGTTAGTTGAATGCACAGAACAGAAAGTAGTTTCATACAATGCTTCTGTGTAGTTTATATTTGAACATATTCTTTTTTCCACTATTACCCACTTAGCGCTACGAATGTCCAGTTGCATTTTCTACAGACAGAGTGTTTCAAAACTGCTCAATCAAAAGTATGGTTTAACTCTGTTAGCTGAATGCTCAGATCAGAAAGAAGTTTCACAGAATGCTTCTGTGTAGTTTATATTTGAATATATTCCTTTTTCCACTACTACGCTCTTAGCGCCTCAAATGTCCAGTTGCATTTTCTACAGAAAGAGTGTTCAGATCTGCTCAATCAAAAGTATGGTTTAACTCTGTTAGCTGAATGCTCAGATCAGAAAGAAGTTTCACCGAATTATTCTGTGTAGTTTATATTTGAAGACATTCCTTTTTCCACTATTACCCTCTTAGCGCTCCGAATCTCCACTTGCATTTTCTACAAAAAGAGTGTTTCATAACTGCTCAATCAAAAATATGTTTTATCTCTGTTAACTGAATTTACAGATCAGAAATAAGTTTCACAGAATGCATCTGTGTAGTTTTTATTTGAAGATATTCTTTTTCCCAATGTAGGCCTCTTAGCGCTTAGCATGTCCAATTGCAGTTTCTACAGAAAGAGTGTTTCACAACGGCTCAATCAAAAGTAAGGTTCAACTCTGTTAGTTGAATGCACAGAACAGAAAGAATTTTCACAGAATGCTACTGGTAGTTTATATATGATTATATTTCTTTTTCCACTATTACCCTCTTAGCGCTCCGAATCTCCACTTGCATTTTCTACAGAAAGAGTGTTTCAGAACGGCTCAATCAAAACTAAGGTTCAAATTTTTTAGTTGAACAAACAGAACAGAAAGAAGTTTCACACAATTCTTCTGTGTAGTTTTTATTTGTAGACATTCTTTTTCCCAATATAGGCCTCTTAGCACTCAGAATGTCCAATTGCAGTTTCTACAGAAAGAGTGTTTCAGAGCGGCTCAATCAAAAGTAAGGTTCAACTCTGTTAGTTGAATGCACAGAACAGAAAGAAGTTTCATACAATGCGTCTGTGTAGTTTATATTTGAACATATTCTTTTTTCCACTATTACCCACTTAGCGCTACGAATGTCCAGTTGCATTTTCTACAGACAGAGTGTTTCAAAACTGCTCAATCAAAAGTATGGTTTAACTCTGTTAGCTGAATGCTCAGATCAGAAAGAAGTTTCACAGAATGCTTCTGTGTAGTTTATATTTGAATATATTCTTTTTTCCACTACTACTCACTTAGCGCTCAAAATGTACAGTTGCATTTTCTACAGAAAGAGTGTTCAGATCTGCTCAATCAAAAGTATGGTTTAACTCTGTTAGCTGAATGCACAGATCAGAAAGAAGTTTCACCGAATGATTCTGTGTAGTTTATATTTGAAGACATTCCTTTTTCCACTATTACCCTCTTAGCGCTCCGAATCTCCACTTGCATTTTCTACAAAAAGAGTGTTTCATAATTGCTCCATCAAAAATATGTTTTATCTCTGTTAACTGAATTTACAGATCAGAAATAAGTTTCACAGAATGCATCTGTGTAGTTTTTATTTGAAGATATTCTTTTTCCCAATGTAGGCCTCTTAGCGCTTAGCATGTCCAATTGCAGTTTCTACAGAAAGAGTGTTTCAGAACGGCTCAATCAAAAGTAAGGTTCAACTCTGTTAGTTGAATGCACAGAAGAGAAAGAATTTTCACTGAATGCTACTGTGTAGTTTATATTTGAATATATTCCTTTTTCCACTATTACCCTCTTAGCGCTCCGAATGTCCACTTGAATTTTCTACAGAAAGAGTGTTCAGAACTGCGCAATCAAAAGTATGGTTTAACAATGTTAGCTTAATGAACATATCAGAAATAAGTTTCACACAACGCTTCTGTGTAGTTTTTATTTGAAGATATTAATTTTCCCAATAGAGGCCTCTTAGCGCTCAGAATGTCCAATTGCAGTTTCTACAGAAAGAGTGTTTCAGAAAGGCTCAATCAAAAGTAAGGTTCAAATCTGTTAGTTGAATGCACAGAACAGAAAGTAGTTTCATACAATGCTTCTGTGTAGTTTATATTTGAACATATTCTTTTTTCCACTATTACCCACTTAGCGCTACGAATGGCCAGTTGCATTTTCTACAGACAGAGTGTTTCAAAACTGCTCAATCAAAAGTATGGTTTAACTCTGTTAGCTGAATGCTCAGATCAGAAAGAAGTTTCACAGAATGCTTCTGTGTAGTTTATATTTGAATATATTCCTTTTTCCACTACTACTCTCTTAGCGCTCCAAATGTCCAGTTGCATTTTCTACAGAAAGAGTATTCAGATCTGCTCAATCAAAAGTATGGTTTAACTCTGTTAGCTGAATGCACAGATCAGAAAGAAGTTTCACAGAATGATTCTGTGTAGTTTATATTTGGAGACATTCCTTTTTCCACTATTACCCTCTTAGCGCTCCGAATCTCCACTTGCATTTTCTACGGAAAGAGTGTTTCAGAACGGCTCAATCAAAACTAAGGTTCAACTCTTTTAGTTGAACAAACAGAACAGAAAGAAGTTTCACACAATTCTTCTGTGTAGTTTTTATTTGTAGACATTCTTTTTCCCAATATAGGCCTCTTAGCGCTCAGAATGTCCAATTGCAGTTTCTACAGAAAGAGTGTTTCAGAACGGCTCAATCAAAAGTAAGGTTCAACTCTGTTAGTTGAATGCACAGAACAGAACGAAGTTTCATACAATGCTTCTGTGTAGTTTATATTTGAACATATTCTTTTTTCCACTATTACCCACTTAGCGCTACGAATGTCCAGTTGCATTTTCTACAGACAGAGTGTTTTAAAACTGCTCAATCAAAAGTATGGTTTAACTCTGTTAGCTGAATGCTCAGATCAGAAAGAAGTTTCACAGAATGCTTCTGTGTAGTTTATATTTGAATATATTCCTTTTTCCACTACTACGCTCTTAGCGCTCCAAATGTCCAGTTGCATTTTCTACAGAAAGAGTGTTCAGATCTGCTCAATCAAAAGTATGGTTTAACTGTGTTAGCTGAATGCACAGATCAGAAAGAAGTTTCACCGAATGATTCTGTGTAGTTTATATTTGAAGACATTCCTTTTTCCACTATTACCCTCTTAGCGCTCCGAATCTCCACTTGCATTTTCTACAGAAAGAGTGTTTCAGAACGGCTCAATCAAAACTAAGGTTCAACTTTTTTAGTTGAACAAACAGAACAGAAAGAAGTTTCACAAAATTCTTCTGTGTAGTTTTTATTTGTATACATTCTTTTTCCCAATATAGGCCTCTTAGCGCTCAGAATGTCCAATTGCAGTTTCTACAGAAAGAGTGTTTCAGAGCGTCTCAATCAAAAGTAAGGTTCAACTCTGTTAGTTGAATGCACAGAACAGAAAGAAGTTTCATACAATGCTTTTGAGTAGTTTATATTTGAACATATTCTTTTTTCCACTATTACCCACTTAGCGCTACGAATGTCCAGTTGCATTTTCTACAGACAGAGTGTTTCAAAACTGCTCAATCAAAAGTATGGTTTAACTCTGTTAGCTGAATGCTCAGATCAGAAAGAAGTTTCACAGAATGCTTCTGTGTAGTTTATATTTGAATATATTCCTTTTTCCACTACTACTCTCTTAGCGCTCAAAATGTCCATTTGCATTTTCTACAGAAAGAGTGTTCAGATCTGCTCAATCAAAAGTATGGTTTAACTCTGTTAGCTGAATGCACAGATCAGAAAGAAGTTTCACAGAATGATTCTGTGTAGTTTATATTTGGAGACATTCCTTTTTCCACTATTACCCTCTTAGCGCTCCGAATCTCCACTTGCATTTTCTACAGAAAGAGTGTTTCAGAACGGCTCAATCAAAACTAAGGTTCAACTTTTTTAGTTGAACAAACAGAACAGAAAGAAGTTTCACACAATTCTTCTGTGTAGTTTTTATTTGTAGACATTCTTTTTCCCAATATAGGCCTCTTAGCGCTCAGAATGTCCAATTGCAGTTTCTACAGAAAGAGTGTTTCAGAACGGCTCAATCAAAAGTAAGGTTCAACTCTGTTTGTTGATTGCACAGAACAGAAAGAAGTTTCATACAATGCTTCTGTGTAGTTTATATTTGAACATATTCTTTTTTCCACTATTACCCACTTAGCGCTACGAATGTCCAGTTGCATTTTCTACAGACAGAGTGTTTCAAAACTGCTCAATCAAAAGTATGGTTTAACTCTGTTAGCTGAATGCTCAGATCAGAAAGAAGTTTCACAGAATGCTTCTGTGTAGTTTATATTTGAATATATTCCTTTTTCCACTACTACTCTCTTAGCGCTCCAAATGTCCAGTTGCATTTTCTACAGAAAGAGTGTTCAGATCTGCTCAATCAAAAGTATGGTTTAACTCTGTTAGCTGAATGCACAGATCAGAAAGAAGTTTCACAGAATGATTCTGTGTAGTTTATATTTGGAGACATTCCTTTTGCCACTATAACCCTCTTAGCGCTCCGAATCTCCACTTGCATTTTCTACAGAAAGAGTGTTTCAGAACGTCTCAATCAAAACTAAGGTTCAACTTTTTTAGTTGAACAAACAGAACAGAAAGAAGTTTCACACAATTCTTCTGTGTAGTTTTTATTTGTAGACATTCTTTTTCCCAATATAGGCCTCTTAGCGCTCAGAATGTCCAATTGCAGTTTCTACAGAAAGAGTGTTTCAGAGCGGCTCAATCAAAAGTAAGGTTTCACTCTGTTAGTTGAATGCACAGAACAGAAAGAAGTTTCATACAATGCTTCTGTGTAGTTTATATTTGAACATATTCTTTTTTCCACTATTACCCACTTAGCGCTACGAATGTCCAGTTGCATTTTCTACAGACAGAGTGTTTCAAAACTGCTCAATCAAAAGTATGGTTTAACTCTGTTAGCTGAATGCTCAGATCAGAAAGAAGTTTCACAGAATGCTTCTGTGTAGTTTATATTTGAATATATTCCTTTTTCCACTACTACTCTCTTAGTGCTCAAAATGTCCAGTTGCATTTTCTACAGAAAGAGTGTTCAGATCTGCTCAATCAAAAGTATGGTTTAACTCTGTTAGCTGAATGCACAGATCAGAAAGAAGTTTCACAGAATGATTCTGTGTAGTTTATATTTGGAGACATTCCTTTTTCCACTATTACCCTCTTAGCGCTCCGAATCTCCACTTGCATTTTCTACAAAAAGAGTGTTTCATAACTGCTCAATCAAAAATATGTTTTATCTCTGTTAACTGAATTTACAGATCAGAAATAAGTTTCACAGAATGCATCTGTGTAGTTTTTATTTGAAGATATTCTTTTTCCCAATGTAGGCCTCTTAGCGCTTAGCATGTCCAATTGCAGTTTCTACAGAAAGAGTGTTTCACAACGGCTCAATCAAAAGTAAGGTTCAACTCTGTTAGTTGAATGCACAGAACAGAAAGAATTTTCACAGAATGCTACTGGTAGTTTATATATGATTATATTTCTTTTTCCACTATTACCCTCTTAGCGCTCCGAATCTCCACTTGCATTTTCTACAGAAAGAGTGTTTCAGAACGGCTCAATCAAAACTAAGGTTCAAATTTTTTAGTTGAACAAACAGAACAGAAAGAAGTTTCACACAATTCTTCTGTGTAGTTTTTATTTGTAGACATTCTTTTTCCCAATATAGGCCTCTTAGCACTCAGAATGTCCAATTGCAGTTTCTACAGAAAGAGTGTTTCAGAGCGGCTCAATCAAAAGTAAGGTTCAACTCTGTTAGTTGAATGCACAGAACAGAAAGAAGTTTCATACAATGCGTCTGTGTAGTTTATATTTGAACATATTCTTTTTTCCACTATTACCCACTTAGCGCTACGAATGTCCAGTTGCATTTTCTACAGACAGAGTGTTTCAAAACTGCTCAATCAAAAGTATGGTTTAACTCTGTTAGCTGAATGCTCAGATCAGAAAGAAGTTTCACAGAATGCTTCTGTGTAGTTTATATTTGAATATATTCTTTTTTCCACTACTACTCACTTAGCGCTCAAAATGTACAGTTGCATTTTCTACAGAAAGAGTGTTCAGATCTGCTCAATCAAAAGTATGGTTTAACTCTGTTAGCTGAATGCACAGATCAGAAAGAAGTTTCACCGAATGATTCTGTGTAGTTTATATTTGAAGACATTCCTTTTTCCACTATTACCCTCTTAGCGCTCCGAATCTCCACTTGCATTTTCTACAAAAAGAGTGTTTCATAATTGCTCAATCAAAAATATGTTTTATCTCTGTTAACTGAATTTACAGATCAGAAATAAGTTTCACAGAATGCATCTGTGTAGTTTTTATTTGAAGATATTCTTTTTCCCAATGTAGGCCTCTTAGCGCTTAGCATGTCCAATTGCAGTTTCTACAGAAAGAGTGTTTCAGAACGGCTCAATCAAAAGTAAGGTTCAACTCTGTTAGTTGAATGCACAGAAGAGAAAGAATTTTCACTGAATGCTACTGTGTAGTTTATATTTGAATATATTCCTTTTTCCACTATTACCCTCTTAGCGCTCCGAATGTCCACTTGAATTTTCTACAGAAAGAGTGTTCAGAACTGCGCAATCAAAAGTATGGTTTAACAATGTTAGCTTAATGAACATATCAGAAATAAGTTTCACACAACGCTTCTGTGTAGTTTTTATTTGAAGATATTAATTTTCCCAATAGAGGCCTCTTAGCGCTCAGAATGTCCAATTGCAGTTTCTACAGAAAGAGTGTTTCAGAAAGGCTCAATCAAAAGTAAGGTTCAAATCTGTTAGTTGAATGCACAGAACAGAAAGTAGTTTCATACAATGCTTCTGTGTAGTTTATATTTGAACATATTCTTTTTTCCACTATTACCCACTTAGCGCTACGAATGGCCAGTTGCATTTTCTACAGACAGAGTGTTTCAAAACTGCTCAATCAAAAGTATGGTTTAACTCTGTTAGCTGAATGCTCAGATCAGAAAGAAGTTTCACAGAATGCTTCTGTGTAGTTTATATTTGAATATATTCCTTTTTCCACTACTACTCTCTTAGCGCTCCAAATGTCCAGTTGCATTTTCTACAGAAAGAGTATTCAGATCTGCTCAATCAAAAGTATGGTTTAACTCTGTTAGCTGAATGCACAGATCAGAAAGAAGTTTCACAGAATGATTCTGTGTAGTTTATATTTGGAGACATTCCTTTTTCCACTATTACCCTCTTAGCGCTCCGAATCTCCACTTGCATTTTCTACGGAAAGAGTGTTTCAGAACGGCTCAATCAAAACTAAGGTTCAACTCTTTTAGTTGAACAAACAGAACAGAAAGAAGTTTCACACAATTCTTCTGTGTAGTTTTTATTTGTAGACATTCTTTTTCCCAATATAGGCCTCTTAGCGCTCAGAATGTCCAATTGCAGTTTCTACAGAAAGAGTGTTTCAGAACGGCTCAATCAAAAGTAAGGTTCAACTCTGTTAGTTGAATGCACAGAACAGAACGAAGTTTCATACAATGCTTCTGTGTAGTTTATATTTGAACATATTCTTTTTTCCACTATTACCCACTTAGCGCTACGAATGTCCAGTTGCATTTTCTACAGACAGAGTGTTTTAAAACTGCTCAATCAAAAGTATGGTTTAACTCTGTTAGCTGAATGCTCAGATCAGAAAGAAGTTTCACAGAATGCTTCTGTGTAGTTTATATTTGAATATATTCCTTTTTCCACTACTACGCTCTTAGCGCTCCAAATGTCCAGTTGCATTTTCTACAGAAAGAGTGTTCAGATCTGCTCAATCAAAAGTATGGTTTAACTGTGTTAGCTGAATGCACAGATCAGAAAGAAGTTTCACCGAATGATTCTGTGTAGTTTATATTTGAAGACATTCCTTTTTCCACTATTACCCTCTTAGCGCTCCGAATCTCCACTTGCATTTTCTACAGAAAGAGTGTTTCAGAACGGCTCAATCAAAACTAAGGTTCAACTTTTTTAGTTGAACAAACAGAACAGAAAGAAGTTTCACAAAATTCTTCTGTGTAGTTTTTATTTGTATACATTCTTTTTCCCAATATAGGCCTCTTAGCGCTCAGAATGTCCAATTGCAGTTTCTACAGAAAGAGTGTTTCAGAGCGGCTCAATCAAAAGTAAGGTTCAACTCTGTTAGTTGAATGCACAGAACAGAAAGAAGTTTCATACAATGCTTTTGAGTAGTTTATATTTGAACATATTCTTTTTTCCACTATTACCCACTTAGCGCTACGAATGTCCAGTTGCATTTTCTACAGACAGAGTGTTTCAAAACTGCTCAATCAAAAGTATGGTTTAACTCTGTTAGCTGAATGCTCAGATCAGAAAGAAGTTTCACAGAATGCTTCTGTGTAGTTTATATTTGAATATATTCCTTTTTCCACTACTACTCTCTTAGCGCTCAAAATGTCCATTTGCATTTTCTACAGAAAGAGTGTTCAGATCTGCTCAATCAAAAGTATGGTTTAACTCTGTTAGCTGAATGCACAGATCAGAAAGAAGTTTCACAGAATGATTCTGTGTAGTTTATATTTGGAGACATTCCTTTTTCCACTATTACCCTCTTAGCGCTCCGAATCTCCACTTGCATTTTCTACAGAAAGAGTGTTTCAGAACGGCTCAATCAAAACTAAGGTTCAACTTTTTTAGTTGAACAAACAGAACAGAAAGAAGTTTCACACAATTCTTCTGTGTAGTTTTTATTTGTAGACATTCTTTTTCCCAATATAGGCCTCTTAGCGCTCAGAATGTCCAATTGCAGTTTCTACAGAAAGAGTGTTTCAGAACGGCTCAATCAAAAGTAAGGTTCAACTCTGTTTGTTGATTGCACAGAACAGAAAGAAGTTTCATACAATGCTTCTGTGTAGTTTATATTTGAACATATTCTTTTTTCCACTATTACCCACTTAGCGCTACGAATGTCCAGTTGCATTTTCTACAGACAGAGTGTTTCAAAACTGCTCAATCAAAAGTATGGTTTAACTCTGTTAGCTGAATGCTCAGATCAGAAAGAAGTTTCACAGAATGCTTCTGTGTAGTTTATATTTGAATATATTCCTTTTTCCACTACTACTCTCTTAGCGCTCCAAATGTCCAGTTGCATTTTCTACAGAAAGAGTGTTCAGATCTGCTCAATCAAAAGTATGGTTTAACTCTGTTAGCTGAATGCACAGATCAGAAAGAAGTTTCACAGAATGATTCTGTGTAGTTTATATTTGGAGACATTCCTTTTGCCACTATAACCCTCTTAGCGCTCCGAATCTCCACTTGCATTTTCTACAGAAAGAGTGTTTCAGAACGTCTCAATCAAAACTAAGGTTCAACTTTTTTAGTTGAACAAACAGAACAGAAAGAAGTTTCACACAATTCTTCTGTGTAGTTTTTATTTGTAGACATTCTTTTTCCCAATATAGGCCTCTTAGCGCTCAGAATGTCCAATTGCAGTTTCTACAGAAAGAGTGTTTCAGAGCGGCTCAATCAAAAGTAAGGTTTCACTCTGTTAGTTGAATGCACAGAACAGAAAGAAGTTTCATACAATGCTTCTGTGTAGTTTATATTTGAACATATTCTTTTTTCCACTATTACCCACTTAGCGCTACGAATGTCCAGTTGCATTTTCTACAGACAGAGTGTTTCAAAACTGCTCAATCAAAAGTATGGTTTAACTCTGTTAGCTGAATGCTCAGATCAGAAAGAAGTTTCACAGAATGCTTCTGTGTAGTTTATATTTGAATATATTCCTTTTTCCACTACTACTCTCTTAGTGCTCAAAATGTCCAGTTGCATTTTCTACAGAAAGAGTGTTCAGATCTGCTCAATCAAAAGTATGGTTTAACTCTGTTAGCTGAATGCACAGATCAGAAAGAAGTTTCACAGAATGATTCTGTGTAGTTTATATTTGGAGACATTCCTTTTTCCACTATTACCCTCTTAGCGCTCCGAATCTCCACTTGCATTTTCTACAAAAAGAGTGTTTCATAACTGCTCAATCAAAAATATGTTTTATCTCTGTTAACTGAATTTACAGATCAGAAATAAGTTTCACAGAATGCATCTGTGTAGTTTTTATTTGAAGATATTCTTTTTCCCAATGTAGGCCTCTTAGCGCTTAGCATGTCCAATTGCAGTTTCTACAGAAAGAGTGTTTCACAACGGCTCAATCAAAAGTAAGGTTCAACTCTGTTAGTTGAATGCACAGAACAGAAAGAATTTTCACAGAATGCTACTGGTAGTTTATATATGATTATATTTCTTTTTCCACTATTACCCTCTTAGCGCTCCGAATCTCCACTTGCATTTTCTACAGAAAGAGTGTTTCAGAACGGCTCAATCAAAACTAAGGTTCAAATTTTTTAGTTGAACAAACAGAACAGAAAGAAGTTTCACACAATTCTTCTGTGTAGTTTTTATTTGTAGACATTCTTTTTCCCAATATAGGCCTCTTAGCACTCAGAATGTCCAATTGCAGTTTCTACAGAAAGAGTGTTTCAGAGCGGCTCAATCAAAAGTAAGGTTCAACTCTGTTAGTTGAATGCACAGAACAGAAAGAAGTTTCATACAATGCGTCTGTGTAGTTTATATTTGAACATATTCTTTTTTCCACTATTACCCACTTAGCGCTACGAATGTCCAGTTGCATTTTCTACAGACAGAGTGTTTCAAAACTGCTCAATCAAAAGTATGGTTTAACTCTGTTAGCTGAATGCTCAGATCAGAAAGAAGTTTCACAGAATGCTTCTGTGTAGTTTATATTTGAATATATTCTTTTTTCCACTACTACTCACTTAGCGCTCAAAATGTACAGTTGCATTTTCTACAGAAAGAGTGTTCAGATCTGCTCAATCAAAAGTATGGTTTAACTCTGTTAGCTGAATGCACAGATCAGAAAGAAGTTTCACCGAATGATTCTGTGTAGTTTATATTTGAAGACATTCCTTTTTCCACTATTACCCTCTTAGCGCTCCGAATCTCCACTTGCATTTTCTACAAAAAGAGTGTTTCATAATTGCTCAATCAAAAATATGTTTTATCTCTGTTAACTGAATTTACAGATCAGAAATAAGTTTCACAGAATGCATCTGTGTAGTTTTTATTTGAAGATATTCTTTTTCCCAATGTAGGCCTCTTAGCGCTTAGCATGTCCAATTGCAGTTTCTACAGAAAGAGTGTTTCAGAACGGCTCAATCAAAAGTAAGGTTCAACTCTGTTAGTTGAATGCACAGAAGAGAAAGAATTTTCACTGAATGCTACTGTGTAGTTTATATTTGAATATATTCCTTTTTCCACTATTACCCTCTTAGCGCTCCGAATGTCCACTTGAATTTTCTACAGAAAGAGTGTTCAGAACTGCGCAATCAAAAGTATGGTTTAACAATGTTAGCTTAATGAACATATCAGAAATAAGTTTCACACAACGCTTCTGTGTAGTTTTTATTTGAAGATATTAATTTTCCCAATAGAGGCCTCTTAGCGCTCAGAATGTCCAATTGCAGTTTCTACAGAAAGAGTGTTTCAGAAAGGCTCAATCAAAAGTAAGGTTCAAATCTGTTAGTTGAATGCACAGAACAGAAAGTAGTTTCATACAATGCTTCTGTGTAGTTTATATTTGAACATATTCTTTTTTCCACTATTACCCACTTAGCGCTACGAATGGCCAGTTGCATTTTCTACAGACAGAGTGTTTCAAAACTGCTCAATCAAAAGTATGGTTTAACTCTGTTAGCTGAATGCTCAGATCAGAAAGAAGTTTCACAGAATGCTTCTGTGTAGTTTATATTTGAATATATTCCTTTTTCCACTACTACTCTCTTAGCGCTCCAAATGTCCAGTTGCATTTTCTACAGAAAGAGTATTCAGATCTGCTCAATCAAAAGTATGGTTTAACTCTGTTAGCTGAATGCACAGATCAGAAAGAAGTTTCACAGAATGATTCTGTGTAGTTTATATTTGGAGACATTCCTTTTTCCACTATTACCCTCTTAGCGCTCCGAATCTCCACTTGCATTTTCTACAGAAAGAGTGTTTCAGAACGGCTCAATCAAAACTAAGGTTCAACTTTTTTAGTTGAACAAACAGAACAGAAAGAAGTTTCACACAATTCTTCTGTGTAGTTTTTATTTGTAGACATTCTTTTTCCCAATATAGGCCTCTTAGCGCTCAGAATGTCCAATTGCAGTTTCTACAGAAAGAGTGTTTCAGAACGGCTCAATCAAAAGTAAGGTTCAACTCTGTTTGTTGATTGCACAGAACAGAAAGAAGTTTCATACAATGCTTCTGTGTAGTTTATATTTGAACATATTCTTTTTTCCACTATTACCCACTTAGCGCTACGAATGTCCAGTTGCATTTTCTACAGACAGAGTGTTTCAAAACTGCTCAATCAAAAGTATGGTTTAACTCTGTTAGCTGAATGCTCAGATCAGAAAGAAGTTTCACAGAATGCTTCTGTGTAGTTTATATTTGAATATATTCCTTTTTCCACTACTACTCTCTTAGCGCTCCAAATGTCCAGTTGCATTTTCTACAGAAAGAGTGTTCAGATCTGCTCAATCAAAAGTATGGTTTAACTCTGTTAGCTGAATGCACAGATCAGAAAGAAGTTTCACAGAATGATTCTGTGTAGTTTATATTTGGAGACATTCCTTTTGCCACTATAACCCTCTTAGCGCTCCGAATCTCCACTTGCATTTTCTACAGAAAGAGTGTTTCAGAACGTCTCAATCAAAACTAAGGTTCAACTTTTTTAGTTGAACAAACAGAACAGAAAGAAGTTTCACACAATTCTTCTGTGTAGTTTTTATTTGTAGACATTCTTTTTCCCAATATAGGCCTCTTAGCGCTCAGAATGTCCAATTGCAGTTTCTACAGAAAGAGTGTTTCAGAGCGGCTCAATCAAAAGTAAGGTTTCACTCTGTTAGTTGAATGCACAGAACAGAAAGAAGTTTCATACAATGCTTCTGTGTAGTTTATATTTGAACATATTCTTTTTTCCACTATTACCCACTTAGCGCTACGAATGTCCAGTTGCATTTTCTACAGACAGAGTGTTTCAAAACTGCTCAATCAAAAGTATGGTTTAACTCTGTTAGCTGAATGCTCAGATCAGAAAGAAGTTTCACAGAATGCTTCTGTGTAGTTTATATTTGAATATATTCCTTTTTCCACTACTACTCTCTTAGTGCTCAAAATGTCCAGTTGCATTTTCTACAGAAAGAGTGTTCAGATCTGCTCAATCAAAAGTATGGTTTAACTCTGTTAGCTGAATGCACAGATCAGAAAGAAGTTTCACAGAATGATTCTGTGTAGTTTATATTTGGAGACATTCCTTTTTCCACTATTACCCTCTTAGCGCTCTGAATCTCCACTTGCATTTTCTACAGAAAGTGTGTTTCAGAACGGCTCAATCAAAACTAAGGTTCAACTCTTTTAGTTGAACAAACAGAACAGAAAGAAGTTTCACACAATTCTTCTGTGTAGTTTTTATTTGTAGACATTCTTTTTCCCAATATAGGCCTCTTAGCGCTCAGAATGTCCAATTGCAGTTTCTACAGAAAGAGTGTTTGAGAACGGCTCAATCAAAAGTAAGGTTCAACTCTGTTAGTTGAATGCACAGAACAGAAAGAAGTTTCATACAATGCTTCTGTGTAGTTTATATTTGAACATATTCCTTTTTCCACTATTACCCACTTAGCGCTACGAATGTCCAGTTGCATTTTCTACAGACAGGGTGTTTCAAAACTGCTCAATCAAAAGTATGGTTTAACTCTGTTAGCTGAATGCTCAGATCAGAAAGAAGTTTCACAGAATGCTTCTGTGTAGTTTATATTTGAATATATTCCTTTTTCCACTACTACGCTCTTAGCGCTCCAAATGTCCAGTTGCATTTTCTACAGAAAGAGTGTTCAGATCTGCTCAATCAAAAGTATGGTTTAACTCTGTTAGCTGAATGCACAGATCAGAAAGAAGTTTCACCGAATGATTCTGTGTAGTTTATATTTGAAGACATTCCTTTTTCCACTATTACCCTCTTAGCGCTCCGAATCTACATTTGCATTTTCTACAAAAAGAGTGTTTCATAACTGCTCAATCAAAAATATGTTTTATCTCTGTTAACTGAATTTACAGATCAGAAATATGTTTCACAGAATGCATCTGTGTAGTTTTTATTTGAAGATATTCTTTTTCCCAATGTTGGCCTCTTAGCGCTTAGCATGTCCAATTGCAGTTTCTACAGAAAGAGTGTTTCAGAACGGCTCAATCAAAAGTAAGGTTCAACTCTGTTAGTTGAATGCACAGAAGAGAAAGAATTTTCACTGAATGCTACTGTGTAGTTTATATTTGAATATATTCCTTTTTCCACTATTACCCTCTTAGCGCTCCGAATGTCCACTTGCATTTTCTACAGAAAGAGTGTTCAGAACTGCGCAATCAAAAGTATGGTTTAACAATGTTAGCCTAATGAACATATCAGAAATAAGTTTCACACAATGCTTCTGTGTAGTTTTTATTTGAAGATATTATTTTTCCCAATAGAGGCCTCTTAGCGCTCAGAATGTCCAATTGCAGTTTCTACAGAAAGAGTGTTTCAGAAAGGCTCAATCAAAAGTAAGGTTCAACTCTGTTAGTTGAATGCACAGAACAGAAAGTAGTTTCATACAATGCTTCTGTGTAGTTTATATTTGAACATATTCTTTTTTCCACTATTACCCACTTAGCGCTACGAATGTCCAGTTGCATTTTCTACAGACAGAGTGTTTCAAAACTGCTCAATCAAAAGTATGGTTTAACTCTGTTATCTGAATGCTCAGATCTGAAAGAAGTTTCACAGAATGCTTCTGTGTAGTTTATATTTGAATATATTCCTTTTTCCACTACTACTCTCTTAGCGATCCAAATGTCCAGTTGCATTTTCTACAGAAAGAGTGTTCAGATCTGCTCAATCAAAAGTATGGTTTAACTCTGTTAGCTGAATGCACAGATCAGAAACAAGTTTCACAGAATGATTCTGTGTAGTTTATATTTGGAGAGATTACTTTTTCCACTATTACCCTCTTAGCGCTCCGAATCTCCACTTGCATTTTCTACAGAAAGAGTGTTTCAGAACGGCTCAATCAAAACTAAGGTTCAACTCTTTTAGTTGAACAAACAGAACAGAAAGAAGTTTCACACAATTCTTCTGTGTAGTTTTTATTTGTAGACATTCTTTTTCCCAATATAGGCCTCTTAGCGCTCAGAATGTCCAATTGCAGTTTCTACAGAAAGAGTGTTTCAGAACGGCTCAATCAAAAGTAAGGTTCAACTCTGTTAGTTGAATGCACAGAACAGAAAGAAGTTTCATACAATGATTCTGTGTAGTTTATATTTGAACATATTCTTTTTTCCACTATTACCCACTTAGCGCTACGAATGTCCAGTTGCATTTTCTACAGACAGAGTGTTTCAAAACTGCTCAATCAAAAGTATGGTTTAACTCTGTTAGCTGAATGCTCAGATCAGAAAGAAGTTTCACAGAATGCTTCTGTGTAGTTTTTATTTGAATATATTCCTTTTTCCACTACTACGCTCTTAGCGCTCCAAATGTCCAGTTGCATTTTCTACAGAAAGAGTGTTCAGATCTGCTCAATCAAAAGTATGGTTTAACTCTGTTAGCTGAATGCACAGGTCAGAAAGAAGTTTCACCGAATGATTCTGTGTAGTTTATATTTGAAGTCATTCCTTTTTCCACTATTACCCTCTTAGCGCTCCGAATCTCCACTTGCATTTTCTACAAAAAGAGTGTTTCATAACTGCTCAATCAAAAATATGTTTTATCTCTGTTAACTGAATTTACAGATCAGAAATAAGTTTCGCAGAATGCATCTGTGTAGTTTTTATTTGAAGATATTCTTTTTCCCAATATAGGCCTCTTGGCGCTTAGCATGTCCAATTGCAGTTTCTACAGAAAGAGTGTTTCAGAACGGCTCAATCAAAAGTAAGGTTCAACTCTGTTAGTTGAATGCACCGAACAGAAAGAATTTTCACAGAATGCTACTGTGTAGTTTATATTTGAATATATTCATTTTTCCACTATTACCCCCTTAGCGCTCCGAATGTCCACTTGAATTTTCTACAGAAAGAGTGTTCAGAACTGCGCAATCAAAAGTATGGTTTAACTCTGTTAGCTTAATGAACATATCAGAAATAAGTTTCACACAATTCTTCTGTGTAGTTTTTATTTGAAGATATTATTTTTCCCAATATAGGCCTCTTAGCGCTCAGAATGTCCAATTGCAGTTCCTACAGAAAGAGTGTTTCAGAAAGGCTCAATCAAAAGTAAGGTTCAACTCTGTTAGTTGAATGCACAGAACAGAAAGAAGTTTCATACAATGCTTCTGTGTAGTTTATATTTGAACATATTCTTTTTTCCACTATTACCCACTTAGCGCTACGAATGTCCAGTTGCATTTTCTACAGACAGAGTGTTTCAAAACTGCTCAATCAAAAGTATGGTTTAACTCTGTTAGCTGAAAGCTCAGATCAGAAAGAAGTTTCACAGAATGCTTCTGTGTAGTTTATATTTGAATATATTCCTTTTTCCACTACTACTCTCTTAGCGTTCCAAATGTCCAGTTGCATTTTCTACAGAAAGAGTGTTCAGATCTGCTCAATCAAATGTATGGTTTAACTCTGTTAGCTGAATGCACAGATCAGGAAGAAGTTTCACCGAATGATTCTGTGTAGTTTATATTTGAAGACATTCCTTTTTCCACTATTACCTCCTTAGCGCTCCGAATCTCCACTTGCATTTTCTACAAAAAGAGTGTTTCATAACTGCTCAATCAAAAATATGTTTTACCTCTGTTAACTGAATTTACAGATCAGAAATAAGTTTCACAGAATGCATCTGTGTAGTTTTTATTTGAAGATATTCTTTTTCCCAATGTAGGCCTCTTAGCGCTTAGCATGTCCAATTGCAGTTTCTACAGAAAGAGTGTTTCAGAACGGCTCAATCAAAAGTAAGGTTCAACTCTGTTAGTTGAATACACAGAACAGAAAGAATTTTCACAGAATGCTACTGTGTAGTTTATATTTGAATATATTCCTTTTTCCACTATTACCCTCTTAGCGCTCCGAATGTCCACTTGCATTTTCTACAGAAAGAGTGTTCAGAACTGCGCAATCAAAAGTATGGTTTAACTCTGTTAGCTTAATGAACATATCAGAAATAAGTTTCACACAATGCTTCTGTGTAGTTTTTATTTGAAGATATTATTTTTCCCAATATAGGCCTCCTAGCGCTCAGAATGTCCAATTGCAGTTTCTACAGAAAGAGTGATTCAGAAAGGCTCAATCAAAAGTAAGGTTCAACTCTGTTAGTTGAATGCACAGAACAGAAAGTAGTTTCATACAATGCTTCTGTGTAGTTTATATTTGAATATATTCTTTTTTCCACTATTACCCACTTAGCGCTACGAATGTCCAGTTGCATTTTCTACAGACAGAGTGTTTCATAACTGCTCAATCAAAAGTATGGTTTAACTCTGTTAGCTGAATGCTCAGATCAGAAAGAAGTTTCACAGAATGCTTCTGTTTAGTTTATATTTGAATATATTCCTTTTTCCACTACTACTCTCTTAGCGCTCCAAATGTCCAGTTGCATTTTCTACAGAACGAGTGTTCAGATCTGCTCAATCAAAAGTATGTTTTAACTCTGTTAGCTGAATGCACAGATCAGAAATAAGTTTCACATAATGATTCTGTGTAGTTTATATTTGGAGACATTCCTTTTTCCACTATTACCCTCTTAGAGCTCCGAATCTCCACTTGCATTTTCTACAGAAAGAGTGTTTCAGAACGGCTCAATCAAAACTAAGGTTCAACTCTTTTAGTTGAACAAACAGAACAGAAAGAAGTTTCACACAATTCTTCTGTGTAGTTTTTATTTGAAGATATTATTTTTCCCAATATAGGCCTCTTAGCGCTCAGAATGTCCAATTGCAGTTTCTACAGCAAGAGTGTTTCAGAACGGCTCAATCAAAAGTAAGGTTCAACTCTGTTAGTTGAATGCACAGAACAGAAAGAAGTTTCATACAATTCTTCTGTGTAGTTTATATTTAAACATATTCTTTTTTCCACTATTACCCACTTAGCGCTACGAATGTCCAGTTGCATTTTCTACAGACAGAGTGTTTCAAAACTGCTCAATCAAAAGTATGGTTTAACTCTGTTAGCTGAATGCTCAGATCAGAAAGAAGTTTCACAGAATGCTTCTGTGTAGTTTATATTTGAATATATTCCTTTTTCCACTACTACGCTCTTAGCGCTCCAAATGTCCAGTTGCATTTTCTACAGAAAGAGTGTTCAGATCTGCTCAATCAAAAGTATGGTTTAACTCTGTTAGCTGAATGCACAGATCAGAAAGAAGTTTCACCGAATGATTCTGTGTAGTTTATATTTGAAGACATTGCTTTTTCCACTATTACCCTCTTAGCGCTCCGAATCTCCTCTTCCATTTTCTACAAAAAGAGTGTTTCATAACTGCTCAATCAAAAATATATTTTATCTCTGTTAACTGAATTTACAGATCAGAAATAAGTTTCACAGAATGCATCTGTGTAGTTTTTATTTGAAGATATTCTTTTTCCCAATGTAGGCCTCTTAGCGCTTAGCATGTCCAATTGCAGTTTCTACAGAAAGAGTGTTTCAGAACGGCTCAATCAAAAGTAAGGTTCAACTCTGTTAGTTGAATGCACAGAACAGAAAGAATATTCACAGAATGCTACTGTGTAGTTTATATTTGAAGATATTACTTTTTCCACTATTACCCTCTTAGCGCTCTGAATGTCCACTTGCATTTTCTACAGAAAGAGTGTTCAGAACTGGGCAATCAAAAATATGTTTTATCTCTGATAACTGAATTTACAGATCAGAAATAACTTTCACAGAATGCATCTGTGTAGTTTTTATTTGAAGATATTCTTTTTCCCAATGTAGGCCTCTTAGCGCTTAGCATGTCCAATTGCAGTTTCTACAGAAAGAGTGTTTCAGAACGGCTCAATCAAAAGTAAGGTTCAACTCTGTAAGTTGAATGCACAGAACAGAAAGAATTTTCACGGAATGCTACTGTGTAGTTTATATTTGAATATATTCCTTTTTCCACTATTACCCTCTTAGCGCTCCGAATGTGCACTTGCATTTTCTACAGAAAGAGTGTTCAGAACTGCGCAATCAAAAGTATGGTTTAACTCTGTTAGCTTAATGAACATATCAGAAATAAGTTTCACAAAATGCTTCTGTGTAATTTTTATTTGAAGATATTATTTTTCCCAATAGAGGCCTCTTAGCGCTCAGAATGTCCAATTGCAGTTTCTACAGAAAGAGTGTTTCAGAAAGGCTCAATCAAAAGTAAGGTTCAACTCTGTTAGTTGAATGCACAGAACAGAAAGAAGTTTCATACAATGCTTCTGTGTAGTTTATATTTGAACATATTCTTTTTTCCGCTATTACCCACTTAGCGCTACGAATGTCCAGTGGCATTTTCTACAGACAGAGTGTTTCAAAACTGCTCAATCAAAAGTATGGTTTAACTCTGTTAGCTGAATGCTCAGATCAGAAAGAAGTTTCACAGAATGCTTCTGTGTAGTTTATATTTGAATATATTCCTTTTTCCACTACTACGCTCTTAGCGCTCCAAATGTCCAGTTGCATTTTCTACAGAAAGAGTGTTCAGATCTGCTCAATCAAAAGTATGGTTTAACTCTGTTAGCTGAATGCACAGATCAGAAAGAAGTTTCACCGAATGATTCTGTGTAGTTTATATTTGAAGACATTCCTTTTTCCACTATTACCCACTTAGCGCTACGAATGTCCAGTTGCATTTTCTACAGACAGAGTGTTTCAAAACTGCTCAATCAAAAGTATGGTTTAACTCTGTTAGCTGAATGCTCAGATCAGAAAGAAGTTTCACAGAATGCTTCTGTGTAGTTGATATTTGAATATATTCCTTTTTCCACTACTACTCTCTTAGCGATCCAAATGTCCAGTTGCATTTTCTACAGAAAGAGTGTTCAGATCTGCTCAATCAAAAGTATGGTTTAACTCTGTTAGCTGAATGCACAGATCAGAAACAAGTTTCACAGAATGATTCTGTGTAGTTTATATTTGGAGAGATTCCTTTTTCCACTATTACCCTCTTAGCGCTCCGAATCTCCACTTGCATTTTCTACAGAAAGAGTGTTTCAGAACGGCTCAATCAAAACTAAGGTTCAACTCTTTTAGTTGAACAAACAGAACAGAAAGAAGTTTCACACAATTCTTCTGTGTAGTTTTTATTTGTAGACATTCTTTTTCCCAATATAGGCCTCTTAGCGCTCAGAATGTCCAATTGCAGTTTCTACAGAAAGAGTGTTTCAGAACGGCTCAATCAAAAGTAAGGTTCAACTCTGTTAGTTGAATGCACAGAACAGAAAGAAGTTTCATACAATGCTTCTGTGTAGTTTATATTTGAACATATTCTTTTTTCCACTATTACCCACTTAGCGCTACGAATGTCCAGTTGCATTTTCTACAGACAGAGTGTTTCAAAACTGCTCAATCAAAAGTATGGTTTAACTCTGTTAGCTGAATGCTCAGATCAGAAAGAAGTTTCACAGAATGCTTCTTTGTAGTTTATATTTGAATATATTCCTTTTTCCACTACTACGCTCTTAGCGCTCCAAATGTCCAGTTGCATTTTCTACAGAAAGAGTGTTCAGATCTGCTCAATCAAAAGTATGGTTTAACTCTGTTAGCTGAATGCACAGATCAGAAAGAAGTTTCACCGAATGATTCTGTGTAGTTTATATTTGAAGACATTCCTTTTTCCACTATTACCCTCTTAGCGCTCCGAATCTCCACTTGCATTTTCTACAAAAAGAGTGTTTCATAACTGCTCAATCAAAAATATGTTTTATCTCTGTTAACTGAATTTACAGATCAGAAATAAGTGTCACAGAATGCATCTGTGTAGTTTTTATTTGAAGATATTCTTTTTCCCAATGTAGGCCTCTTAGCGCTTAGCATGTCCAATTGCAGTTTCTACAGAAAGAGTGTTTCAGAACGGCTCAATCAAAAGTAAGGTTCAACTCTGTTAGTTGAATGCACAGAACAGAAAGAATTTTCACAGAATGCTACTGTGTAGTTTATATTTGAATATATTCCTTTTTCCACTATTACCCTCTTAGCGCTCCGAATGTCCACTTGCATTTTCTACAGAAACAGTTTTCAGAACTGCGCAATCAAAAGTATGTTTTAAATCTGTTAGCTTAATGAACATATCAGAAATAAGTTTCACACAATGCTTCTGTGTAGTTTTTATTTGAAGATATTATTTTTCCCAATATAGGCCTCTTAGCGCTCAGAATGTCCAATTGCAGTTTCTACAGAAAGAGTGTTTCAGAAAGGCTCAATCAAAAGTAAGGTTCAACTCTGTTATTTGAATGCACAGAACAGAAAGAAGTTTCATACAATGCTTCTGTGTAGTTTATATTTGAACATATTCTTTTTTCCACTATTACCCACTTAGCGCTACGAATGTCCAGTTGCATTTTCTACAGACAGAGTGTTTCAAAACTGCTCAATCAAAAGTATGGTTTAACTCTGTTAGCTGAATGCTCAGATCAGAAAGAAGTTTCACAGAATGCTTCTGTGTAGTTTATATTTGAATATATTCCTTTTTCCACTACTAGTCTCTTAGCGCTCCAAATGTCCAGTTGCATTTTCTACAGAAAGAGTGTTCAGATCTGCTCAATCAAAAGTATGGTTTAACTCTGTTAGCTGAATGCACAGATCAGAAAAAAGTTTCACAGAATGATTCTGTGTAGTTTATATTTGGAGACATTCCTTTTTCCACTATTACCCTCTTAGCGCTCCGAATCTCCACTTGCATTTTCTACAGAAAGAGTGTTCAGATCTGCTCAATCAAAAGTATGGTTTAACTCTGTTAGCTGAATGCACAGATCAGGAAGAAGTTTCACCGAATGATTCTGTGTAGTTTATATTTGAAGACATTCCTTTTTCCACTATTACCTCCTTAGCGCTCCGAATCTCCACTTGCATTTTCTACAAAAAGAGTGTTTCATAACTGCTCAATCAAAAATATGTTTTACCTCTGTTAACTGAATTTACAGATCAGAAATAAGTTTCACAGAATGCATCTGTGTAGTTTTTATTTGAAGATATTCTTTTTCCCAATGTAGGCCTCTTAGCGCTTAGCATGTCCAATTGCAGTTTCTACAGAAAGAGTGTTTCAGAACGGCTCAATCAAAAGTAAGGTTCAACTCTGTTAGTTGAATACACAGAACAGAAAGAATTTTCACAGAATGCTACTGTGTAGTTTATATTTGAATATATTCCTTTTTCCACTATTACCCTCTTAGCGCTCCGAATGTCCACTTGCATTTTCTACAGAAAGAGTGTTCAGAACTGCGCAATCAAAAGTATGGTTTAACTCTGTTAGCTTAATGAACATATCAGAAATAAGTTTCACACAATGCTTCTGTGTAGTTTTTATTTGAAGATATTATTTTTCCCAATATAGGCCTCCTAGCGCTCAGAATGTCCAATTGCAGTTTCTACAGAAAGAGTGATTCAGAAAGGCTCAATCAAAAGTAAGGTTCAACTCTGTTAGTTGAATGCACAGAACAGAAAGTAGTTTCATACAATGCTTCTGTGTAGTTTATATTTGAATATATTCTTTTTTCCACTATTACCCACTTAGCGCTACGAATGTCCAGTTGCATTTTCTACAGACAGAGTGTTTCATAACTGCTCAATCAAAAGTATGGTTTAACTCTGTTAGCTGAATGCTCAGATCAGAAAGAAGTTTCACAGAATGCTTCTGTTTAGTTTATATTTGAATATATTCCTTTTTCCACTACTACTCTCTTAGCGCTCCAAATGTCCAGTTGCATTTTCTACAGAACGAGTGTTCAGATCTGCTCAATCAAAAGTATGTTTTAACTCTGTTAGCTGAATGCACAGATCAGAAATAAGTTTCACATAATGATTCTGTGTAGTTTATATTTGGAGACATTCCTTTTTCCACTATTACCCTCTTAGAGCTCCGAATCTCCACTTGCATTTTCTACAGAAAGAGTGTTTCAGAACGGCTCAATCAAAACTAAGGTTCAACTCTTTTAGTTGAACAAACAGAACAGAAAGAAGTTTCACACAATTCTTCTGTGTAGTTTTTATTTGAAGATATTATTTTTCCCAATATAGGCCTCTTAGCGCTCAGAATGTCCAATTGCAGTTTCTACAGCAAGAGTGTTTCAGAACGGCTCAATCAAAAGTAAGGTTCAACTCTGTTAGTTGAATGCACAGAACAGAAAGAAGTTTCATACAATTCTTCTGTGTAGTTTATATTTAAACATATTCTTTTTTCCACTATTACCCACTTAGCGCTACGAATGTCCAGTTGCATTTTCTACAGACAGAGTGTTTCAAAACTGCTCAATCAAAAGTATGGTTTAACTCTGTTAGCTGAATGCTCAGATCAGAAAGAAGTTTCACAGAATGCTTCTGTGTAGTTTATATTTGAATATATTCCTTTTTCCACTACTACGCTCTTAGCGCTCCAAATGTCCAGTTGCATTTTCTACAGAAAGAGTGTTCAGATCTGCTCAATCAAAAGTATGGTTTAACTCTGTTAGCTGAATGCACAGATCAGAAAGAAGTTTCACCGAATGATTCTGTGTAGTTTATATTTGAAGACATTGCTTTTTCCACTATTACCCTCTTAGCGCTCCGAATCTCCTCTTCCATTTTCTACAAAAAGAGTGTTTCATAACTGCTCAATCAAAAATATATTTTATCTCTGTTAACTGAATTTACAGATCAGAAATAAGTTTCACAGAATGCATCTGTGTAGTTTTTATTTGAAGATATTCTTTTTCCCAATGTAGGCCTCTTAGCGCTTAGCATGTCCAATTGCAGTTTCTACAGAAAGAGTGTTTCAGAACGGCTCAATCAAAAGTAAGGTTCAACTCTGTTAGTTGAATGCACAGAACAGAAAGAATATTCACAGAATGCTACTGTGTAGTTTATATTTGAAGATATTACTTTTTCCACTATTACCCTCTTAGCGCTCTGAATGTCCACTTGCATTTTCTACAGAAAGAGTGTTCAGAACTGGGCAATCAAAAATATGTTTTATCTCTGATAACTGAATTTACAGATCAGAAATAACTTTCACAGAATGCATCTGTGTAGTTTTTATTTGAAGATATTCTTTTTCCCAATGTAGGCCTCTTAGCGCTTAGCATGTCCAATTGCAGTTTCTACAGAAAGAGTGTTTCAGAACGGCTCAATCAAAAGTAAGGTTCAACTCTGTAAGTTGAATGCACAGAACAGAAAGAATTTTCACGGAATGCTACTGTGTAGTTTATATTTGAATATATTCCTTTTTCCACTATTACCCTCTTAGCACTCCGAATGTGCACTTGCATTTTCTACAGAAAGAGTGTTCAGAACTGCGCAATCAAAAGTATGGTTTAACTCTGTTAGCTTAATGAACATATCAGAAATAAGTTTCACAAAATGCTTCTGTGTAATTTTTATTTGAAGATATTATTTTTCCCAATAGAGGCCTCTTAGCGCTCAGAATGTCCAATTGCAGTTTCTACAGAAAGAGTGTTTCAGAAAGGCTCAATCAAAAGTAAGGTTCAACTCTGTTAGTTGAATGCACAGAACAGAAAGAAGTTTCATACAATGCTTCTGTGTAGTTTATATTTGAACATATTCTTTTTTCCGCTATTACCCACTTAGCGCTACGAATGTCCAGTGGCATTTTCTACAGACAGAGTGTTTCAAAACTGCTCAATCAAAAGTATGGTTTAACTCTGTTAGCTGAATGCTCAGATCAGAAAGAAGTTTCACAGAATGCTTCTGTGTAGTTTATATTTGAATATATTCCTTTTTCCACTACTACGCTCTTAGCGCTCCAAATGTCCAGTTGCATTTTCTACAGAAAGAGTGTTCAGATCTGCTCAATCAAAAGTATGGTTTAACTCTGTTAGCTGAATGCACAGATCAGAAAGAAGTTTCACCGAATGATTCTGTGTAGTTTATATTTGAAGACATTCCTTTTTCCACTATTACCCACTTAGCGCTACGAATGTCCAGTTGCATTTTCTACAGACAGAGTGTTTCAAAACTGCTCAATCAAAAGTATGGTTTAACTCTGTTAGCTGAATGCTCAGATCAGAAAGAAGTTTCACAGAATGCTTCTGTGTAGTTTATATTTGAATATATTCCTTTTTCACTACTACTCTCTTAGCGCTCAAAATGTCCAGTTGCATTTTCTACAGAAATAGTGTTCAGATCTGCTCAATCAAAAGTATGTTTTAACTCTGTTAGCTGAATGCACAGATCAGAAAGAAGTTTCACAGAATGATTCTGTGTAGTTTATATTTGGAGACATTCCTTTTTCCACTATTACCCTCTTAGAGCTCCGAATCTCCACTTGCATTTTCTACAGAAAGAGTGTTTCAGAACGGCTCAATCAAAACTAAGGTTCAACTCTTTTAGTTGAACAAACAGAACAGAAAGAAGTTTCACACAATTCTTCTGTGTAGTTTTTATTTGAAGATATTATTTTTCCCAATATAGGCCTCTTAGCGCTCAGAATGTCCAATTGCAGTTTCTACAGCAAGAGTGTTTCAGAACGGCTCAATCAAAAGTAACGTTCAACTCTGTTAGTTGAATGCACAGAACAGAAAGAAGTTTCATACAATTCTTCTGTGCAGTTTATATTTAAACATATTCTTTTTTCCACTATTACCCACTTAGCGCTAGGAATGTCCAGTTGCATTTTCTACAGACAGAGTGTTTCAAAACTGCTCAATCAAAAGTATGGTTTAACTCTGTTAGCTGAATGCTCAGATCAGAAAGAAGTTTCACGGAATGCTTCTGTGTAGTTTATATTTGAATATATTACTTTTTCCACTACGACGCTCTTAGCGCTCCAAATGTCCAGTTGCGTTTTCTACAGAAAGAGTGTTCAGATCTGCTCAATCAAAAGTATGGTTTAACTCTGTTAGCTGAATGCACAGATCAGAAAGAAGTTTCACTGAATGATTCTGGGTAGTTTATATTTGAAGACATTCCTTTTTCCACTATTACCCTCTTAGCGCTCCGAATCTCCACTTGCATTTTCTACAAAAAGAGTGTTTCATAACTGCTCAATCAAAAATATGTTTTACCTCTGTTAACTGAATTTACAGATCAGAAATAAGTTTCACAGAATGCATCTGTGTAGTTTTTATTTGAAGATATTCTTTTTCCCAATGTAGGCCTCTTAGCGCTTAGCATGTCCAATTGCAGTTTCTACAGAAAGAGTGTTTCAGAACGGCTCAATCAAAAGTAAGGTTCAACTCTGTTAGTTGAATGCACAGAACAGAAAGAATTTTCACAGAATGCTACTGTGTAGTTTATATTTGAATATATTCCTTTTTCCACTATTACCCTCTTAGCGCTCCGAATGTCCACTTGCATTTTCTACAGAAAGAGTGTTCAGAACTGCGCAATCAAAAGTATGGTTTAACTCTGTTAGCTTAATGAACATATCAGAAATAAGTTTCACACAATGCTTCTGTGTAGTTTTTATTTGAAGATATTATTTTTCCCAATATAGGCCTCCTAGCGCTCAGAATGTCCAATTGCAGTTTCTACAGCAAGAGTGTTTCAGAAAGGCTCAATCAAAAGTAAGGTTCAACTCTGTTAGTTGAATGCACAGAACAGAAAGTAGTTTCATACAATGCTTCTGTGTAGTTTATATTTGAATATATTCTTTTTTCCACTATTACCCACTTAGCGCTACGAATGTCCAGTTGCATTTTCTACAGACAGAGTGTTTCATAACTGCTCAATCAAAAGTATTTTTTAACTCTGTTAGCTGAATGCTCAGATCAGAAAGAAGTTTCACAGAATGCTTCTGTTTAGTTTATATTTGAATATATTCCTTTTTCCACTACTACTCTCTTAGCGCTCCAAATGTCCAGTTGCATTTTCTACAGAACGAGTGTTCAGATCTGCTCAATCAAAAGTATGTTTTAACTCTGTTAGCTGAATGCACAGATCAGAAATAAGTTTCACATAATGATTCTGTGTAGTTTATATTTGGAGACATTCCTTTTTCCACTATTACCCTCTTAGAGCTCCGAATCTCCACTTGCATTTTCTACAGAAAGAGTGTTTCAGAACGGCTCAATCAAAACTAAGGTTCAACTCTTTTAGTTGAACAAACAGAACAGAAAGAAGTTTCACACAATTCTTCTGTGTAGTTTTTATTTGAAGATATTATTTTTCCCAATATAGGCCTCTTAGCGCTCAGAATGTCCAATTGCAGTTTCTACAGCAAGAGTGTTTCAGAACGGCTCAATCAAAAGTAAGGTTCAACTCTGTTAGTTGAATGCACAGAACAGAAAGAAGTTTCATACAATTCTTCTGTGTAGTTTATATTTAAACATATTCTTTTTTCCACTATTACCCACTTAGCGCTACGAATGTCCAGTTGCATTTTCTACAGACAGAGTGTTTCAAAACTGCTCAATCAAAAGTATGGTTTAACTCTGTTAGCTGAATGCTCAGATCAGAAAGAAGTTTCACGGAATGCTTCTGTGTAGTTTATATTTGAATATATTCCTTTTTCCACTACTACGCTCTTAGCGCTCCAAATGTCCAGTTGCATTTTCTACAGAAAGAGTGTTCAGATCTGCTCAATCAAAAGTATGGTTTAACTCTGTTAGCTGAATGCACAGATCAGAAAGAAGTTTCACCGAATGATTCTGTGTAGTTTATATTTGAAGACATTGCTTTTTCCACTATTACCCTCTTAGCGCTCCGAATCTCCTCTTGCATTTTCTACAAAAAGAGTGTTTCATAACTGCTCAATCAAAAATATGTTTTATCTCTGTTAACTGAATTTACAGATCAGAAATAAGTTTCACAGAATGCATCTGTGTAGTTTTTATTTGAAGATATTCTTTTTCCCAATGTAGGCCTCTTAGCGCTTAGCATGTCCAATTGCAGTTTCTACAGAAAGAGTGTTTCAGAACGGCTCAATCAAAAGTAAGGTTCAACTCTGTTAGTTGAATGCACAGAACAGAAAGAATATTCACAGAATGCTACTGTGTAGTTTATATTTGAAGATATTACTTTTTCCACTATTACCCTCTTAGCGCTCTGAATGTCCACTTGCATTTTCTACAGAAAGAGTGTTCAGAACTGGGCAATCAAAAATATGTTTTATCTCTGATAACTGAATTTACAGATCAGAAATAACTTTCACAGAATGCATCTGTGTAGTTTTTATTTGAAGATATTCTTTTTCCCAATGTAGGCCTCTTAGCGCTTAGCATGTCCAATTGCAGTTTCTACAGAAAGAGTGTTTCAGAACGGCTCAATCAAAAGTAAGGTTCAACTCTGTAAGTTGAATGCACAGAACAGAAAGAATTTTCACGGAATGCTACTGTGTAGTTTATATTTGAATATATTCCTTTTTCCACTATTACCCTCTTAGCGCTCCGAATGTGCACTTGCATTTTCTACAGAAAGAGTGTTCAGAACTGCGCAATCAAAAGTATGGTTTAACTCTGTTAGCTTAATGAACATATCAGAAATAAGTTTCACAAAATGCTTCTGTGTAATTTTTATTTGAAGATATTATTTTTCCCAATAGAGGCCTCTTAGCGCTCAGAATGTCCAATTGCAGTTTCTACAGAAAGAGTGTTTCAGAAAGGCTCAATCAAATGTAAGGTTCAACTCTGTTAGTTGAATGCACAGAACAGAAAGAAGTTTCATACAATGCTTCTGTGTAGTTTATATTTGAACATATTCTTTTTTCCGCTATTACCCACTTAGCGCTACGAATGTCCAGTGGCATTTTCTACAGACAGAGTGTTTCAAAACTGCTCAATCAAAAGTATGGTTTAACTCTGTTAGCTGAATGCTCAGATCAGAAAGAAGTTTCACAGAATGCTTCTGTGTAGTTTATATTTGAATATATTCCTTTTTCCACTACTACGCTCTTAGCGCTCCAAATGTCCAGTTGCATTTTCTACAGAAAGAGTGTTCAGATCTGCTCAATCAAAAGTATGGTTTAACTCTGTTAGCTGAATGCACAGATCAGAAAGAAGTTTCACCGAATGATTCTGTGTAGTTTACATTTGAAGACATTCCTTTTTCCACTATTACCCACTTACCGCTACGAATGTCCAGTTGCATTTTCTACAGACAGAGTGTTTCAAAACTGCTCAATCAAAAGTATGGTTTAACTCTGTTAGCTGAATGCTCAGATCAGAAAGAAGTTTCACAGAATGCTTCTGTGTAGTTTATATTTGAATATATTCCTTTTTCACTACTACTCTCTTAGCGCTCAAAATGTCCAGTTGCATTTTCTACAGAAATAGTGTTCAGATCTGCTCAATCAAAAGTATGTTTTAACTCTGTTAGCTGAATGCACAGATCAGAAAGAAGTTTCACAGAATGATTCTGTGTAGTTTATATTTGGAGACATTCCTTTTTCCACTATTACCCTCTTAGAGCTCCGAATCTCCACTTGCATTTTCTACAGAAAGAGTGTTTCAGAACGGCTCAATCAAAACTAAGGTTCAACTCTTTTAGTTGAACAAACAGAACAGAAAGAAGTTTCACACAATTCTTCTGTGTAGTTTTTATTTGAAGATATTATTTTTCCCAATATAGGCCTCTTAGCGCTCAGAATGTCCAATTGCAGTTTCTACAGCAAGAGTGTTTCAGAACGGCTCAATCAAAAGTAACGTTCAACTCTGTTAGTTGAATGCACAGAACAGAAAGAAGTTTCATACAATTCTTCTGTGCAGTTTATATTTAAACATATTCTTTTTTCCACTATTACCCACTTAGCGCTAGGAATGTCCAGTTGCATTTTCTACAGACAGAGTGTTTCAAAACTGCTCAATCAAAAGTATGGTTTAACTCTGTTAGCTGAATGCTCAGATCAGAAAGAAGTTTCACGGAATGCTTCTGTGTAGTTTATATTTGAATATATTACTTTTTCCACTACGACGCTCTTAGCGCTCCAAATGTCCAGTTGCATTTTCTACAGAAAGAGTGTTCAGATCTGCTCAATCAAAAGTATGGTTTAACTCTGTTAGCTGAATGCACAGATCAGAAAGTAGTTTCACTGAATGATTCTGGGTAGTTTATATTTGAAGACATTCCTTTTTCCACTATTACCCTCTTAGCGCTCCGAATCTCCACTTGCATTTTCTACAAAAAGAGTGTTTCATAACTGCTCAATCAAAAATATGTTTTACCTCTGTTAACTGAATTTACAGATCAGAAATAAGTTTCACAGAATGCATCTGTGTAGTTTTTATTTGAAGATATTCTTTTTCCCAATGTAGGCCTCTTAGCGCTTAGCATGTCCAATTGCAGTTTCTACAGAAAGAGTGTTTCAGAACGGCTCAATCAAAAGTAAGGTTCAACTCTGTTAGTTGAATGCACAGAACAGAAAGAATTTTCACAGAATGCTACTGTGTAGTTTATATTTGAATATATTCCTTTTTCCACTATTACCCTCTTAGCGCTCCGAATGTCCACTTGCATTTTCTACAGAAAGAGTGTTCAGAACTGCGCAATCAAAAGTATGGTTTAACTCTGTTAGCTTAATGAACATATCAGAAATAAGTTTCACACAATGCTTCTGTGTAGTTTTTATTTGAAGATATTATTTTTCCCAATATAGGCCTCCTAGCGCTCAGAATGTCCAATTGCAGTTTCTACAGAAAGAGTGTTTCAGAAAGGCTCAATCAAAAGTAAGGTTCAACTCTGTTAGTTGAATGCACAGAACAGAAAATAGTTTCATACAATGCTTCTGTGTAGTTTATATTTGAATATATTCTTTTTTCCACTATTACCCACTTAGCGCTACGAATGTCCAGTTGCATTTTCTACAGACAGAGTGTTTCATAACTGCTCAATCAAAAGTATGGTTTAACTCTGTTAGCTGAATGCTCAGATCAGAAAGAAGTTTCACAGAATGCTTCTGTTTAGTTTATATTTGAATATATTCCTTTTTCCACTACTACTCTCTTAGCGCTCCAAATGTCCAGTTGCATTTTCTACAGAACGAGTGTTCAGATCTGCTCAATCAAAAGTATGTTTTAACTCTGTTAGCTGAATGCACAGATCAGAAATAAGTTTCACATAATGATTCTGTGTAGTTTATATTTGGAGACATTCCTTTTTCCACTATTACCCTCTTAGAGCTCCGAATCTCCACTTGCATTTTCTACAGAAAGAGTGTTTCAGAACGGCTCAATCAAAACTAAGGTTCAACTCTTTTAGTTGAACAAACAGAACAGAAAGAAGTTTCACACAATTCTTCTGTGTAGTTTTTATTTGAAGATATTATTTTTCCCAATATAGGCCTCTTAGCGCTCAGAATGTCCAATTGCAGTTTCTACAGCAAGAGTGTTTCAGAACGGCTCAATCAAAAGTAAGGTTCAACTCTGTTAGTTGAATGCACAGAACAGAAAGAAGTTTCATACAATTCTTCTGTGTAGTTTATATTTAAACATATTCTTTTTTCCACTATTACCCACTTAGCGCTACGAATGTCCAGTTGCATTTTCTACAGACAGAGTGTTTCAAAACTGCTCAATCAAAAGTATGGTTTAACTCTGTTAGCT
Source organism: Symphalangus syndactylus (assembly GCF_028878055.3). Classification (NCBI taxonomy): domain Eukaryota; kingdom Metazoa; phylum Chordata; class Mammalia; order Primates; family Hylobatidae; genus Symphalangus; species Symphalangus syndactylus. The sequence goes on from NC_072439.2 coordinate 2,110,943, forward strand.
GAATGCTCAGATCAGAAAGAAGTTTCACGGAATGCTTCTGTGTAGTTTATATTTGAATATATTCCTTTTTCCACTACTACGCTCTTAGCGCTCCAAATGTCCAGTTGCATTTTCTACAGAAAGAGTGTTCAGATCTGCTCAATCAAAAGTATGGTTTAACTCTGTTAGCTGAATGCACAGATCAGAAAGAAGTTTCACCGAATGATTCTGTGTAGTTTATATTTGAAGACATTGCTTTTTCCACTATTACCCTCTTAGCGCTCCGAATCTCCTCTTGCATTTTCTACAAAAAGAGTGTTTCATAACTGCTCAATCAAAAATATGTTTTATCTCTGTTAACTGAATTTACAGATCAGAAATAAGTTTCACAGAATGCATCTGTGTAGTTTTTATTTGAAGATATTCTTTTTCCCAATGTAGGCCTCTTAGCGCTTAGCATGTCCAATTGCAGTTTCTACAGAAAGAGTGTTTCAGAACGGCTCAATCAAAAGTAAGGTTCAACTCTGTTAGTTGAATGCACAGAACAGAAAGAATATTCACAGAATGCTACTGTGTAGTTTATATTTGAAGATATTACTTTTTCCACTATTACCATCTTAGCGCTCTGAATGTCCACTTGCATTTTCTACAGAAAGAGTGTTCAGAACTGGGCAATCAAAAATATGTTTTATCTCTGATAACTGAATTTACAGATCAGAAATAACTTTCACAGAATGCATCTGTGTAGTTTTTATTTGAAGATATTCTTTTTCCCAATGTAGGCCTCTTAGCGCTTAGCATGTCCAATTGCAGTTTCTACAGAAAGAGTGTTTCAGAACGGCTCAATCAAAAGTAAGGTTCAACGATGTAAGTTGAATGCACAGAACAGAAAGAATTTTCACGGAATGCTACTGTGTAGTTTATATTTGAATATATTCCTTTTTCCACTATTAACCTCTTAGCGCTCCGAATGTGCACTTGCATTTTCTACAGAAAGAGTGTTCAGAACTGCGCAATCAAAAGTATGGTTTAACTCTGTTAGCTTAATGAACATATCAGAAATAAGTTTCACAAAATGCTTCTGTGTAATTTTTATTTGAAGATATTATTTTTCCCAATAGAGGCCTCTTAGCGCTCAGAATGTCCAATTGCAGTTTCTACAGAAAGAGTGTTTCAGAAAGGCTCAATCAAAAGTAAGGTTCAACTCTGTTAGTTGAATGCACAGAACAGAAAGAAGTTTCATACAATGCTTCTGTGTAGTTTATATTTGAACATATTCTTTTTTCCGCTATTACCCACTTAGCGCTACGAATGTCCAGTGGCATTTTCTACAGACAGAGTGTTTCAAAACTGCTCAATCAAAAGTATGGTTTAACTCTGTTAGCTGAATGCTCAGATCAGAAAGAAGTTTCACAGAATGCTTCTGTGTAGTTTATATTTGAATATATTCCTTTTTCCACTACTACGCTCTTAGCGCTCCAAATGTCCAGTTGCATTTTCTACAGAAAGAGTGTTCAGATCTGCTCAATCAAAAGTATGGTTTAACTCTGTTAGCTGAATGCACAGATCAGAAAGAAGTTTCACCGAATGATTCTGTGTAGTTTATATTTGAAGACATTCCTTTTTTCACTATTACCCTCTTAGCGCTCCGAATCTCCACTTGCATTTTCTACAAAAAGAGTGTTTCATAACTGCTCAATCAAAAATATGTTTTATCTCTGCTAACTGAATTTACAGATCAGAAATAAGTTTCACAGAATGCATCTGTGTAGTTTTTATTTGAAGATATTCTTTTTCCCAATGTAGGCCTCTTAGCGCTTAGCATGTCCAATTGCAGTTTCTACAGAAAGAGTGTTTCAGAACGGCTCAATCAAAAGTAAGGTTCAACACTGTTAGTTGAATGCACAGAACAGAAAGAATTTTCACGGAATGCTACTGTGTAGTTTATATTTGAATATATTCCTTTTTCCACTATTACCCTCTTAGCGCTCCGAATGTCCACTTGCATTTTCTACAGAAAGAGTGTTCAGAAGTGCGCAATCAAAAGTATGGTTTAACTCTGTTAGCTTAATGAACATATCAGAAATAAGTTTCACACAATGCTTCTGTGTAGTTTTCATTTGAAGATATTATTTTTCCCAATATAGGCCTCTTAGCGCTCAGAATGTCCAATTGCAGTTTCTACAGAAATAGTGTTTCAGAAAGGCTCAATCAAAAGTAAGGTTCAACTCTGTTAGTTGAATGCACAGAACAGAAAGTAGTTTCATACAATGCTTCTGTGTAGTTTATATTTGGACATATTCTTTTTTCCACTATTACCCACTTAGGGCTACGAATGTCCAGTTGCATTTTCTACAGACAGAGTGTTTCAAAACTGCTCAATCAAAAGTATGGTTTAACTCTGTTAGCTGAATGCTCAGATCAGAAAGAAGTTTCACAGAATGCTTCTGTGTAGTTTATATTTGAATATATTCCTTTTTCCACTACTACTCTCTTAGCGCTCCAAATGTCCAGTTGCATTTTCTACAGAAAGAGTGCTCAGATCTGCTCAATCAAAAGTATGGTTTAACTCTGTTAGCTGAATGCACAGATCAGAAAGAAGTTTCACAGAATGATTCTGTGTAGTTTATATTTGGAGACATTCCTTTTTCCACTATTACCCTCTTAGCGCTCCGAATCTCCACTTGCATTTTCTACAGAAAGAGTGTTTCAGAACGGCTCAATCAAAACTAAGGTTCATCACTTTTAGTTGAACAAACAGAACAGAAAGAAGTTTCACACAATTCTTCTGTGTAGTTTTTATTTGTAGACATTCTTTTTCCCAATATAGGCCTCTTAGCGCTCAGAATGTCCAATTGCAGTTTCTACAGATAGAGTGTTTCAGAACGGCTCAATCAAAAGTAAGGTTCAACTCTGTTAGTTGAATGCACAGAACAGAAAGATGTTTCATACAATGCTTCTGTGTAGCTTATATTTGAACATATTCTTTTTTCCACTATTACCCACTTAGCGCTACGAATGTCCAGTTGCATTTTCTACAGACAGAGTGTTTCAAAACTGCTCAATCAAAAGTATGGTTTAACTCTGTTAGCTGAATGCTCAGATCAGAAAGAAGTTTCACAGAATGCTTCTGTGTAGTTTATATTTGAATATATTACTTTTTCCACTACTACGCTCTTAGCGCTCCAAATGTCCAGTTGCATTTTCTACAGAAAGAGTGTTCAGATCTGCTCAATCAAAAGTATGGTTTAACTCTGTTAGCTGAATGCACAGATCAGAAAGAAGTTTCACTGAATGATTCTGTGTAGTTTATATTTGAAGACATTCCTTTTTCCACTATTACCCTCTTAGCGCTCCGAATCTCCACTTGCATTTTCTACAAAAAGAGTGTTTCATAACTGCTCAATCAAAAATATGTTTTACCTCTGTTAACTGAATTTACAGATCAGAAATAAGTTTCACAGAATGCATCTGTGTAGTTTTTATTTGAAGATATTCTTTTTCCCAATGTAGGCCTCTTAGCGCTTAGCATGTCCAATTGCACTTTCTACAGAAAGAGTGTTTCAGAACGGCTCAATCAAAAGTAAGGTTCAACTCTGTTAGTTGAATGCACAGAACAGAAAGAATATTCACAGAATGCTACTGTGTAGTTTATATTTGAAGATATTCCTTTTTCCAATATTACCCTCTTAGCGCTCCGAATGTCCACTTGCATTTTCTACAGAAAGAGTGTTCAGAACTGGGCAATCAAAAATATGTTTTATCTCTGCTAACTGAATTTACAGATCAGAAATAAGTTTCACAGAATGCATCTGTGTAGTTTTTATTTGAAGATATTCTTTTTCCCAATGTAGGCCTCTTAGCGCTTAGCATGTCCAGTTGCAGTTTCTACAGAAAGAGTGTTTAAGAACGGCTCAATCAAAAGTAAGGTTCAACTCTGTAAGTTGAATGCACAGAACAGAAAGAATTTTCACGGAATGCTACTGTGTAGTTTATATTTGAATATATTCCTTTTTCCACTATTACCCTCTTAGCGCTCCGAATGTCCACTTGCATTTTCTACAGAAAGAGTGTTCAGAACTGCGCAATCAAAAGTATGGTTTAACTCTGTTAGCTTAATGAACATATCAGAAATAAGTTTCACAAAATGCTTCTGTGTAGTTTTTATTTGAAGATATTATTTTTCCCAATAGAGGCCTCTTAGCGCTCAGAATGTCCAATTGCAGTTCCTACAGAAAGAGTGTTTCAGAAAGGCTCAATCAAAAGTAAGGTTCAACTCTGTTAGTTGAATGCACAGAACAGAAAGAAGTTTCATACAATGCTTCTGTGTAGTTTATATTTGAACATATTCTTTTTTCCGCTATTACCCACTTAGCGCTACGAATGTCCAGTTGCATTTTCTACAGACAGAGTGTTTCAAAACTGCTCAATCAAAAGTATGGTTTAACTCTGTTAGCTGAATGCTCAGATCAGAAAGGAGTTTCACAGAATTCTTCTGTGTAGTTTATATTTGAATATATTCCTTTTTCCACTACTATGCTCTTAGCGCTCCAAATGTCCAGTTGCATTTTCTACAGAAAGAGTGTTCAGATCTGCTCAATCAAAAGTATGGTTTAACTCTGTTAGCTGAATGCACAGATCAGAAAGATGTTTCACCGAATGATTCTGTGTAGTTTATATTTGAAGACATTCCTTTTTCCACTATTACCCTCTTAGCGCTCCGAATCTCCACTTGCATTTTCTACAAAAAGAGTGTTTCATAACTGCTCAATCAAAAATATATTTTATCTCTGCTAACTGAATTTACAGATCAGAAATCAGTTTCACAGAAAGCATCTGTGTAGTTTTTATTTGAAGATATTCTTTTTCCCAATGTAGGCCTCTTAGCGCTTAGCATGTCCAATTGCAGTTTCTACAGAAAGAGTGTTTCAGAACGGCTCAATCAAAAGTAAGGTTCAACTCTGTTAGTTGAATGCACAGAACAGAAAGAATTTTCACAGAATGCTACTGTGTAGTTTATATTTGAATATATTCCTTTTTCCACTATTACCCTCTTAGCGCTCCGAATGTCCACTTGCATTTTCTACAGAAAGAGTGTTCAGAACTGCGCAATCAAAAGTATGGTTTAACTCTGTTAGCTTAATGAACATATCAGAAATAAGTTTCACACAATGCTTCTGTGTAGTTTTTATTTGAAGATATTATTTTTCCCAATATAGGCCTCCTAGCGCTCAGAATGTTCAATTGCAGTTTCTACAGAAAGAGTGTTTCAGAAAGGCTCAATCAAAAGTAAGGTTCAACTCTGTTAGTTGAATGCACAGAACAGAAAGTAGTTTCATACAATGTTTCTGTGTAGTTTATATTTGAATATATTCTTTTTTCCACTATTACCCACTTACCGCTACGAATGTCCAGTTGCATTTTCTACAGACAGAGTGTTTCAAAACTGCTCAATCAAAAGTATGGTTTAACTCTGTTAGCTGAATGCTCAGATCAGAAAGAAGTTTCACAGAATGCTTCTGTGTAGTTTATATTTGAATATATTCCTTTTTCACTACTACTCTCTTAGCGCTCAAAATGTCCAGTTGCATTTTCTACAGAAATAGTGTTCAGATCTGCTCAATCAAAAGTATGTTTTAACTCTGTTAGCTGAATGCACAGATCAGAAAGAAGTTTCACAGAATGATTCTGTGTAGTTTATATTTGGAGACATTCCTTTTTCCACTATTACCCTCTTAGAGCTCCGAATCTCCACTTGCATTTTCTACAGAAAGAGTGTTTCAGAACGGCTCAATCAAAACTAAGGTTCAACTCTTTTAGTTGAACAAACAGAACAGAAAGAAGTTTCACACAATTCTTCTGTGTAGTTTTTATTTGAAGATATTATTTTTCCCAATATAGGGCTCTTAGCGCTCAGAATGTCCAATTGCAGTTTCTACAGCAAGAGTGTTTCAGAACGGCTCAATCAAAAGTAACGTTCAACTCTGTTAGTTGAATGCACAGAACAGAAAGAAGTTTCATACAATTCTTCTGTGTAGTTTATATTTAAACATATTCTTTTTTCCACTATTACCCACTTAGCGCTAGGAATGTCCAGTTGCATTTTCTACAGACAGAGTGTTTCAAAACTGCTCAATCAAAAGTATGGTTTAACTCTGTTAGCTGAATGCTCAGATCAGAAAGAAGTTTCACGGAATGCTTCTGTGTAGTTTATATTTGAATATATTACTTTTTCCACTACGACACTCTTAGCGCTCCAAATGTCCAGTTGCATTTTCTACAGAAAGAGTGTTCAGATCTGCTCAATCAAAAGTATGGTTTAACTCTGTTAGCTGAATGCACAGATCAGAAAGAAGTTTCACTGAATGATTCTGGGTAGTTTATATTTGAAGACATTCCTTTTTCCACTATTACCCTCTTACTGCTCCGAATCTCCACTTGCATTTTCTACAAAAAGAGTGTTTCATAACTGCTCAATCAAAAATATGTTTTACCTCTGTTAACTGAATTTACAGATCAGAAATAAGTTTCACAGAATGCATCTGTGTAGTTTTTATTTGAAGATATTCTTTTTCCCAATGTAGGCCTCTTAGCGCTTAGCATGTCCAATTGCAGTTTCTACAGAAAGAGTGTTTCAGAACGGCTCAATCAAAAGTAAGGTTCAACTCTGTTAGTTGAATGCACAGAACAGAAAGAATTTTCACAGAATGCTACTGTGTAGTTTATATTTGAATATATTCCTTTTTCCACTATTACCCTCTTAGCGCTCCGAATGTCCACTTGCATTTTCTACAGAAAGAGTGTTCAGAACTGCGCAATCAAAAGTATGGTTAAACTCTGTTAGCTTAATGAACATATCAGAAATAAGTTTCACACAATGCTTCTGTGTAGTTTTTATTTGAAGATATTATTTTTCCCAATATAGGCCTCCTAGCGCTCAGAATGTCCAATTGCAGTTTCTACAGAAAGAGTGTTTCAGAAAGGCTCAATCAAAAGTAAGGTTCAACTCTGTTAGTTGAATGCACAGAACAGAAAGTAGTTTCATACAATGCTTCTGTGTAGTTTATATTTGAATATATTCTTTTTTCCACTATTACCCACTTAGCGCTACGAATGTCCAGTTGCATTTTCTACAGACAGAGTGTTTCATAACTGCTCAATCAAAAGTATGGTTTAACTCTGTTAGCTGAATGCTCAGATCAGAAAGAAGTTTCACAGAATGCTTCTGTTTACTTTATATTTGAATATATTCGTTTTTCCACTACTACACTCTTAGCGCTCCAAATGTCCAGTTGCATTTTCTACAGAACGAGTGTTCAGATCTGCTCAATCAAAAGTATGTTTTAACTCTGTTAGCTGAATGCACAGATCAGAAAGAAGTTTCACATAATGATTCTGTGTAGTTTATATTTGGAGACATTCCTTTTTCCACTATTACCCTCTTAGAGCTCCGAATCTCCACTTGTATTTTCTACAGAAAGAGTGTTTCAGAACGGCTCAATCAAAACTAAGTTTCAACTCTTTTAGTTGAACAAACAGAACAGAAAGAAGTTTCACACAATTCTTCTGTGTAGTTTTTATTTGAAGATATTATTTTTCCCAATATAGGCCTCTTAGCGCTCAGAATGTCCAATTGCAGTTTCTACAGCAAGAGTGTTTCAGAACGGCTCAATCAAAAGTAAGGTTCAACTCTGTTAGTTGAATGCACAGAACAGAAAGAAGTTTCATACAATGCTTCTGTGTAGTTTATATTTGAACATATTCTTTTTTCCACTATTACCCACTTAGCGCTACGAATGTCCAGTTGCATTTTCTACAGACAGAGTGTTTCAAAACTGCTCAATCAAAAGTATGGTTTAACTCTGTTAGCTGAATGCTCAGATCAGAAAGAAGTTTCACAGAATGCTTCTGTGTAGTTTATATTTGAATATATTCCTTTTTCCACTACTAATCTCTTAGCGCTCCAAATGTCCAGTTGCATTTTCTACAGAAAGAGTGTTCAGATCTGCTCAATCAAAAGTATGGTTTAACTCTGTTAGCTGAATGCACAGATCAGAAAGAAGTTTCACCGAATGATTCTGTGTAGTTTATATTTGAACACATTCCTTTTTCCACTAGTACCCTCTTAGCGCTCCGAATCTCCTCTTGCATTTTCTACAAAAAGAGTGTTTCCTAACTGCTCAATCAAAAATATGTTTTATCTCTGTTAACTGAATTTACAGATCAGAAATAAGTTTCACAGAATGCATCTGTGTAGTTTTTATTTGAAGATATTCTTTTTCCCAATGTAGGCCTCTTAGCGCTTAGCATGTCCAATTGCAGTTTCTACAGAAAGAGTGTTTCAGAACGGCTCAATCAAAAGTAAGGTTCAACTCTGTTAGTTGAATGCACAGAACAGAAAGAATATTCACAGAATGCTACTGTGTAGTTTATATTTGAAGATATTCCTTTTTCCACTATTACCCTCTTAGCGCTCCGAATGTCCACTTGCATTTTCTACAGAAAGTGTGTTCAGAACTGGGCAATCAAAAATATGTTTTATCTCTGCTAACTGAATTTACAGATCAGAAATAATTTTCACAGAATGCATCTGTGTAGTTTTTATTTGAAGATATTCTTTTTCCCAATGTAGGCCTCTTAGCGCTCAGAATGTCCAATTGCAGTTTCTACAGAAAGAGTGTTTCAGAACGGCTCAATCAAAAGTAAGGTTCAACTCTGTAAGTTGAATGCACAGAACAGAAAGAATTTTCACGGAATGCTACTGTGTAGTTTATATTTGAATATATTCCTTTTTCCACTATTACCCTCTTAGCGCTCCGAATGTCCACTTGCATTTTCTACAGAAAGAGTGTTCAGAACTGCGCAATCAAAAGTATGGTTTAACTCTGTTAGCTTAATGAACATATCAGAAATAAGTTTCACACAATGCTTCTGTGTAGTTTTTATTTGAAGATATTATTTTTCCCAATAGAGGCCTCTTAGCGCTCAGAATGTCCAATTGCAGTATCTACAGAAAGAGTGTTTCAGAAAGGCTCAATCAAAAGTAAGGTTCAACTCTGTTAGTTGAATGCACAGAACAGAAAGAAGTTTCATACAATGCTTCTGTGTAGTTTATATTTGAACATATTCTTTTTTCCGCTATTACCCACTTAGCGCTACGAATGTCCAGTGGCATTTTCTACAGACAGAGTGTTTCAAAACTGCTCAATCAAAAGTATGGTTTAACTCTGTTAGCTGAATGCTCAGATCAGAAAGAAGTTTCACAGAATGCTTCTGTGTAGTTTATATTTGAATATATTCCTTTTTCCACTACTACGCTCTTAGCGCTCCAAATGTCCAGTTGCATTATCTACAGAAAGAGTGTTCAGATCTGCTCAATCAAAAGTATGGTTTAACTCTGTTAGCTGAATGCACAGATCAGAAAGAAGTTTCACCGAATGATTCTGTGTAGTTTATATTTGAAGACATTGCTTTTTCCACTATTACCCCCTTAGCGCTCCGAATCTCCTCTTGCATTTTCTACAAAAAGAGTGTTTCATAACTGCTCAATCAAAAATATGTTTTATCTCTGTTAACTGAATTTACAGATCAGAAATAAGTTTCACAGAATGCATCTGTGTAGTTTTTATTTGAAGATATTCTTTTTCCCAATGTAGGCCTCTTAGCGCTTAGCATGTCCAATTGCAGTTTCTACAGAAAGAGTGTTTCAGAACGGCTCAATCAAAAGTAAAGTTCAACTCTGTTAGTTGAATGCACAGAACAGAAAGAATATTCACAGAATGCTACTGTGTAGTTTATATTTGAAGATATTCCTTTTTCCACTGTTACCCTCTTAGCGCTCCGAATGTCCACTTGCATTTTCTACAGAAAGAGTATTCAGAACTGGGCAATCAAAAATATGTTTTATCTCTGCTAACTGAATTTACAGAACAGAAATAAGTTTCACACAATGCATCTGTGTAGTTTTTATTTGAAGATATTGTTTTTCCCAATGTAGGCCTCTTAGCGCTTAGCATGTCCAATTGCAGTTTCTACAGAAAGAGTGTTTCAGAACGGCTCAATCAAAAGTAAGGTTCAACACTGTAAGTTGAATGCACAGAACAGAAAGAATTTTCACGGAATGCTACTTTGTAGTTTATATTTGAATATATTCCTTTTTCCACTATTACCCTCTTAGCGCTCCGAATGTCTACTTGCATTTTCTACAGAAAGAGTGTTCAGAACTGCGCAATCAAAAGTATGGTTTAACTCTGTTAGCTTAACGAACATATCAGAAATAAGTTTCACACAATGCTTCTGTGTAGTTTTTATTTGAAGATATTATTTTTCCCAATAGAGGCCTCTTAGCGCTCAGAATGTCCAATTGCAGTTTCTACAGAAAGAGTGTTTCAGAAAGGCTCAATCAAAAATAAGGTTCAACTCTGTTAGTTGAATGCACAGAACAGAAAGTAGTTTCATACAATGCTTCTGTGTAGTTTGTGTTTGAACATATTCTTTTTTCCGCTATTACCCACTTAGCGCTACGAATGTACAGTGGCATTTTCTACAGACAGAGTGTTTCAAAACTGCTCAATCAAAAGTATGGTTTAACTCTGTTAGCTGAATGCTCAGATCAGAAAGAAGTTTCACAGAATTCTTCTGTGTAGTTTATATTTGAATATATTCCTTTTTCCACTACTACGCTCTTAGCGCTCCAAATGTCTAGTTGCATTTTCTACAGAAAGAGTGTTCAGATCTGCTCAATAAAAAGTATGGTTTAACTCTGTTAGCTGAATGCACAGATCAGAAAGATGTTTCACCGAATGATTCTGTGTAGTTTATATTTGAAGACATTCCTTTTTCCACTATTACCCTCTTAGCGCTCCGAATCTCCACTTGCATTTTCTACAAAAAGAGTGTTTTATAACTGCTCAATCAAAAATATATTTTATCTCTGCTAACTGAATTTACAGATCAGAAATAAGTTTCACAGAATGCATCTGTGTAGTTTTTATTTGAAGATATTCTTTTTCCCAATGTAGGCCTCTTAGCGCTTAGCATGTCCAATTGCAGTTTCTACAGAAAGAGTGTTTCAGAACGGCTCAATCAAAAGTAAGGTTCAACTCTGTTAGTTGAATGCACAGAACAGAAAGAATTTTCACAGAATGCTACTGTGTAGTTTATATTTGAATATATTCCTTTTTCCACTATTACCCTCTTAGCGCTCAGAATGTCCACTTGCATTTTCTACAGAAAGAGTGTTCAGAACTGCGCAATCAAAAGTATGCTTTAACTCTGTTAGCTTAATGAACATATCAGAAATAAGTTTCACACAATGCTTCTGTGTAGTTTTTATTTGAAGATATTATTTTTCCCAATATAGGCCTCCTAGCGCTCAGAATGTCCAATTGCAGTTTCTACAGAAAGAGTGTTTCAGAAAGGCTCAATCAAAAGTAAGGTTCAACTCTGTTAGTTGAATGCACAGAACAGAAAGTAGTTTCATACAATGCTTCTGTGTAGTTTATATTTGAACATATTCTTTTTTCCACTATTACCCACTTAGCGCTACGAATGTCCAGTTGCATTTTCTACAGACAGAGTGTTTCAAAACTGCTCAATCAAAAGTATGGTTTAACTCTGTTAGCTGAATGCTCAGATCAGAAAGAAGTTTCACAGAATGCTTCTGTGTAGTTTATATTTGAATATATTCCTTTTTCCACTGCTACTCTCTTAGCGTTCCAAATGTCCAGTTGCATTTTCTACAGAAAGAGTGTTCAGATCTGCTCAATCAAAAGTTTGGTTTAACTCTGTTAGCTGAATGCACAGATCAGAAAGAAGTTTCACAGAATGATTCTGTGTAGTGTATATTTGGAGAAATTCCTTTTTCCACTATTACCCTCTTAGAGCTCCGAATCTCCACTTGCATTTTCTACAGAAAGAGTGTTTCAGAACGGCTCAATCAAAACTAAGGTTCAACTCTTTTAGTTGAACAAACAGAACAGAAAGAAGTTTCACACAAGTCTTCTGTGTAGTTTTTATTTGAAGATATTCTTTTTCCCAACGTAGGCCTCTTAGCGCTTAGCATGTCCAATTGCAGTTTCTACAGAAAGAGTGTTTCAGAACGGCTCAATCAAAAGTAAGGTTCAACTCTGTAAGTTGAATGCACAGAACAGAAAGAATTTTCACGGAATGCTACTGTGTAGTTTATATTTGAATATATTCCTTTTTCCACTATTACCCTCTTAGCGCTCCGAATGTCCACTTGCATTTTCTACAGAAAGAGTGTTCAGAACTGCGCAATCAAAAGTATGGTTTAACTCTGTTAGCTTAATGAACATATCAGAAATAAGTTTCACACAATGCTTCTGTGTAGTTTTTATTTGAAGATATTATTTTTCCCAATAGAGGCCTCTTAGCGCTCAGAATGTCCAATTGCAGTTTCTACAGAAAGAGTGTTTCAGAAAGGCTCAATCAAAAGTAAGGTTCAACTCTGTTAGTTGAATGCACAGAACAGAAAGAAGTTTCATACAATGATTCTGTGTAGTTTATATTTGAACATATTCTTTTTTCCGCTATTACCCACTTAGCGCTACGAATGTCCAGTGGCATTTTCTACAGACAGAGTGTTTCAAAACTGCTCAATCAAAAGTATGGTTTAACTCTGTTAGCTGAATGCTCAGATCAGAAAGAAGTTTCACAGAATTCTTCTGTGTAGTTTATATTTGAATATATTCCTTTTTCCACTACTACGCTCTTAGCGCTCCAAATGTCCAGTTGCATTTTCTACAGAAAGAGTGTTCAGATCTGCTCAATCAAAAGTATGGTTTAACTCTGTTAGCTGAATGCACAGATCAGAAAGATGTTCCACCGAATGATTCTGTGTAGTTTATATTTGAAGACATTCCTTTTCCCACTATTACCCTCTTAGCGCTCCGAATCTCCACTTGCATTTTCTACAAAAAGAGTGTTTCATAACTGCTCAATCAAAAATATATTTTATCTCTGCTAACTGAATTTACAGATCAGAAATAAGTTTCACAGAATGCATCTGTGTAGTTTTTATTTGAAGATATTCTTTTTCCCAATGTAGGCCTCTTAGCGCTTAGCATGTCCAATTGCAGTTTCTACAGAAAGAGTGTTTCAGAACGGCTCAATCAAAAGTAAGGTTCAACTCTGTTAGTTGAATGCACAGAACAGAAAGAATTTTCACAGAATGCTACTGTGTAGTTTATACTTGAATATATTCCTTTTTCCACTATTACCCTCTTAGCGCTCCGAATGTCCACTTGCATTTTCTACAGAAAGAGTGTTCAGAACTGCGCAATCAAAAGTATGGTTTAACTCTGTTAGCTTAATGAACATATCAGAAATAAGTTTCACACAATGCTTCTGTGTAGTTTTTATTTGAAGATATTATTTTTCCCAATATAGGCCTCCTAGCGCTCAGAATGTCCAATTGCAGTTTCTACAGAAAGAGTGTTTCAGAAAGGCTCAATCAAAAGTAAGGTTCAACTCTGTTAGTTGAATGCACAGAACAGAAAGTAGTTTCATACAATGCTTCTGTGTAGTTTATATTTGAACATATTCTTTTTTCCACTATTACCCACTTAGCGCTACGAATGTCCAGTTGCATTTTCTACAGACAGAGTGTTTCAAAACTGCTCAATCAAAAGTATGGTTTAACTCTGTTAGCTGAATGCTCAGATCAGAAAGAAGTTTCACAGAATGCTTCTGTGTAGTTTATATTTGAATATATTCCTTTTTCCACTACTACTCTCTTAGCGCTCCAAATGTCCAGTTGCATTTTCTACAGAAAGAGTGTTCAGATCTGCTCAATCAAAAGTATGGTTTAACTCTGTTAGCTGAATGCACAGATCAGAAAGAAGTTTCACAGAATGATTCTGTGTAGTTTATATTTGGAGACATTCCTTTTTCCACTATTACCCTCTTAGAGCTCCGAATCTCCACTTGCATTTTCTACAGAAAGAGTGTTTCAGAACGGCTCAATCAAAACTAAGGTTCAACTCTTTTAGTTGAACAAACAGAACAGAAAGAAGTTTCACACAATTCTTCTGTGTAGTTTTTATTTGAAGATATTATTTTTCCCAATATAGGCCTCTTAGCGCTCAGAATGTCCAATTGCAGTTTCTACAGTAAGAGTGTTTCAGAACGGCTCAATCAAAAGTAAGGTTCAACTCTGTTAGTTGAATGCACAGAACAGAAAGAAGTTTCATACAATGCTTCTGTGTAGTTTATATTTGAACATATTCTTTTTTCCACTATTACCCACTTAGCGCTACGAATGTCCAGTTGCATTTTCTACAGACAGAGTGTTTCAAAACTGCTCAATCCAAAGTATGGTTTAACTCTGTTAGCTGAATGCTCAGATCAGAAAGAAGTTTCACAGAATGCTTCTGTGTAGTTTATATTTGAATATATTCCTTTTTCCACTACTACTCTCTTAGCGTTCCAAATGTCCAGTTGCATTTTCTACAGAAAGAGTGTTCAGATCTGCTCAATCAAAAGTTTGGTTTAACTCTGTTAGCTGAATGCACAGATCAGAAAGAAGTTTCACAGAATGATTCTGTGTAGTTTATATTTGGAGAAATTCCTTTTTCCACTATTACCCTCTTAGAGCTCCGAATCTCCACTTGCATTTTCTACAGAAAGAGTGTTTCAGAACGGCTCAATCAAAACTAAGGTTCAACTCTTTTAGTTGAACAAACAGAACAGAAAGAAGTTTCACACAAGTCTTCTGTGTAGTTTTTATTTGAAGATATTATTTTTCCCAATATAGGCCTCTTAGCGCTCAGAATGTCCAATTGCAGTTCCTACAGCAAGAGTGTTGCAGAACGGCTCAATCAAAAGTAAGGTTCAACTCTGTTAGTTGAATGCACAGAACAGAAAGAAGTTTCATACAATGCTTCTGTGTAGTTTATATTTGAACATATTCTTTTTTCCACTATTACCCACTTAGCACTACGAATGTCCAGTTGCATTTTCTACAGACAGAGTGTTTCAAAACTGCTCAATCAAAAGTATGGTTTAACTCTGTTAGCTGAATGCTCAGATCAGAAAGAAGTTTCACAGAATGCTTCTGTGTAGTTTATATTTGAATATATTCCTTTTTCCACTACTACTCTCTTAGCGCTCCAAATGTCCAGTTGCATTTTCTACAGAAAGAGTGTTCAGATCTGCTCAATCAAAAGTATGTTTTAACTCTGTTAGCTGAATGCACAGATGAGAAAGAAGTTTCACAGAATGATTCTGTGTAGTTTATATTTGGAGACATTCCTTTTTCCTCTATTACCCTCTTAGAGCTCCGAATCTCCACTTGCATTTTCTACAGAAAGAGTGTTTCAGAACGGCTCAATCAAAACTAAGGTTCAACTCTTTTAGTTGAACAAACAGAACAGAAAGAAGTTTCACAAAATTCTTCTGTGTAGTTTTTATTTGAAGATATTATTTTTCCCAATATAGGCCTCTTAGCGCTCAGAATGTCCAAATGCAGTTTCTACAGCAAGAGTGTTTCAGAACGGCTCAATCAAAAGTAAGGTTCAACTCTGTTAGTTGAATGCACAGAACAGAAAGAAGTTTCATACAATGCTTCTGTGTAGTTTATATTTGAACATATTCTTTTTTCCACTATTACCCACTTAGCGCTACGAATGTCCAGTTGCATTTTCTACAGACAGAGTGTTTCAAAACTGCTCAATCAAAAGTATGGTTTAACTCTGTTAGCTGAATGCTCAGATCAGAAAGAAGTTTCACAGAATGCTTCTGTGTAGTTTATATTTGAATATATTCCTTTTTCCACTACTACTCTCTTAGCGCTCCAAATGTCCAGTTGCATTTTCTACAGAAAGAGTGTTCAGATCTGCTCAATCAAAAGTATGGTTTAACTCTGTTAGCTGAATGCACAGATCAGAAAGAAGTTTCACAGAATGATTCTGTGTAGTTTATATTTGGAGACATTCCTTTTTCCACTATTACCCTCTTAGAGCTCCGAATCTCCACTTGCATTTTCTACAGAAAGAGTGTTTCAGAACGGCTCAATCAAAACTAAGGTTCAACTCTTTTAGTTGAACAAACAGAACAGAAAGAAGTTTCACACAATTCTTCTGTGTAGTTTTTATTTGAAGATATTATTTTTCCCAATATAGGCCTCTTAGCGCTCAGAATGTCCAATTGCAGTTTCTACAGTAAGAGTGTTTCAGAACGGCTCAATCAAAAGTAAGGTTCAACTCTGTTAGTTGAATGCACAGAACAGAAAGAAGTTTCATACAATGCTTCTGTGTAGTTTATATTTGAACATATTCTTTTTTCCACTATTACCCACTTAGCGCTACGAATGTCCAGTTGCATTTTCTACAGACAGAGTGTTTCAAAACTGCTCAATCCAAAGTATGGTTTAACTCTGTTAGCTGAATGCTCAGATCAGAAAGAAGTTTCACAGAATGCTTCTGTGTAGTTTATATTTGAATATATTCCTTTTTCCACTACTACTCTCTTAGCGTTCCAAATGTCCAGTTGCATTTTCTACAGAAAGAGTGTTCAGATCTGCTCAATCAAAAGTTTGGTTTAACTCTGTTAGCTGAATGCACAGATCAGAAAGAAGTTTCACAGAATGATTCTGTGTAGTTTATATTTGGAGAAATTCCTTTTTCCACTATTACCCTCTTAGAGCTCCGAATCTCCACTTGCATTTTCTACAGAAAGAGTGTTTCAGAACGGCTCAATCAAAACTAAGGTTCAACTCTTTTAGTTGAACAAACAGAACAGAAAGAAGTTTCACACAAGTCTTCTGTGTAGTTTTTATTTGAAGATATTATTTTTCCCAATATAGGCCTCTTAGCGCTCAGAATGTCCAATTGCAGTTCCTACAGCAAGAGTGTTGCAGAACGGCTCAATCAAAAGTAAGGTTCAACTCTGTTAGTTGAATGCACAGAACAGAAAGAAGTTTCATACAATGCTTCTGTGTAGTTTATATTTGAACATATTCTTTTTTCCACTATTACCCACTTAGCACTACGAATGTCCAGTTGCATTTTCTACAGACAGAGTGTTTCAAAACTGCTCAATCAAAAGTATGGTTTAACTCTGTTAGCTGAATGCTCAGATCAGAAAGAAGTTTCACAGAATGCTTCTGTGTAGTTTATATTTGAATATATTCCTTTTTCCACTACTACTCTCTTAGCGCTCCAAATGTCCAGTTGCATTTTCTACAGAAAGAGTGTTCAGATCTGCTCAATCAAAAGTATGTTTTAACTCTGTTAGCTGAATGCACAGATGAGAAAGAAGTTTCACAGAATGATTCTGTGTAGTTTATATTTGGAGACATTCCTTTTTCCTCTATTACCCTCTTAGAGCTCCGAATCTCCACTTGCATTTTCTACAGAAAGAGTGTTTCAGAACGGCTCAATCAAAACTAAGGTTCAACTCTTTTAGTTGAACAAACAGAACAGAAAGAAGTTTCACAAAATTCTTCTGTGTAGTTTTTATTTGAAGATATTATTTTTCCCAATATAGGCCTCTTAGCGCTCAGAATGTCCAAATGCAGTTTCTACAGCAAGAGTGTTTCAGAACGGCTCAATCAAAAGTAAGGTTCAACTCTGTTAGTTGAATGCACAGAACAGAAAGAAGTTTCATACAATGCTTCTGTGTAGTTTATATTTGAACATATTCTTTTTTCCACTATTACCCACTTAGCGCTACGAATGTCCAGTTGCATTTTCTACAGACAGAGTGTTTCAAAACTGCTCAATCAAAAGTATGGTTTAACTCTGTTAGCTGAATGCTCAGATCAGAAAGAAGTTTCACAGAATGCTTCTGTGTAGTTTATATTTGAATATATTCCTTTTTCCACTACTACGCTCTTAGCGCTCCAAATGTCCAGTTGCATTTTCTACAGAAAGAGTGTTCAGATCTGCTCAATCAAAAGTATGGTTTAACTCTGTTAGCTGAATGCACAGATCAGAAATAAGTTTCACCGAATGATTCTGTGTAGTTTATATTTGAAGACATTGCTTTTTCCACTATTACCCTCTTAGCGCTCCGAATCTCCTCTTGCATTTTCTACAAAAAGAGTGTTTCATAACTGCTCCATCAAAATATGTTTTATCTCTGTGAACTGAATTTACAGATCAGAAATAAGTTTCACAGAATGCATCTGTGTAGTTTTTATTTGAAGATATTCTTTTTCCCAATGTAGGCCTCTTAGCGCTTAGCATGTCCAATTGCAGTTTCTACAGAAAGAGTGTTTCAGAACGGCTCAATCAAAAGTAAGGTTCAACTCTGTTAGTTGAATGCACAGAACAGAAAGAATATTCAAAGAATGCTACTGTGTAGTTTATATTTGAAGATATTCCTTGTTCCAGTATTACCCTCTTAGCGCTCCGAATGTCCACTTGCATTTTCTACAGAAAGAGTGTTCAGAACTGGGCAATCAAAAATATGTTTTATCTCTGCTAACTGAATTTACAGATCAGAAATAAGTTTCACAGAATGCATCTGTGTAGTTTTTATTTGAAGATATTCTTTTTCCCAACGTAGGCCTCTTAGCGCTTAGCATGTCCAATTGCAGTTTCTACAGAAAGAGTGTTTCAGAACGGCTCAATCAAAAGTAAGGTTCAACTCTGTAAGTTGAATGCACAGAACAGAAAGAATTTTCACGGAATGCTACTGTGTAGTTTATATTTGAATATATTCATTTTTCCACTATTACCCTCTTAGCGCTCCGAATGTCCACTTGCATTTTCTACAGAAAGAGTGTTCAGAACTGCGCAATCAAAAGTATGGTTTTACTCTGTTATCTTAATGAACATATCAGAAATAAGTTTCACACAATGCTTCTGTGTAGTTTTTATTTGAAGATATTATTTTTCCCAATAGAGGCCTCTTAGCGCTCAGAATGTCCAATTGCAGTTTCTACAGAAAGAGTGTTTCAGAAAGGCTCAATCAAAAGTAAGGTTCAACTCTGTTAGTTGAATGCACAGAACAGAAAGAAGTTTCATACAATGATTCTGTGTAGTTTATATTTGAACATATTCTTTTTTCCGCTATTACCCACTTAGCGCTACGAATGTCCAGTGGCATTTTCTACAGACAGAGTGTTTCAAAACTGCTCAATCAAAAGTATGGTTTAACTCTGTTAGCTGAATGCTCAGATCAGAAAGAAGTTTCACAGAATTCTTCTGTGTAGTTTATATTTGAATATATTCCTTTTTCCACTACTACGCTCTTAGCGCTCCAAATGTCCAGTTGCATTTTCTACAGAAAGAGTGTTCAGATCTGCTCAATCAAAAGTATGGTTTAACTCTGTTAGCTGAATGCACAGATCAGAAAGATGTTCCACCGAATGATTCTGTGTAGTTTATATTTGAAGACATTCCTTTTCCCACTATTACCCTCTTAGCGCTCCGAATCTCCACTTGCATTTTCTACAAAAAGAGTGTTTCATAACTGCTCAATCAAAAATATATTTTATCTCTGCTAACTGAATTTACAGATCAGAAATAAGTTTCACAGAATGCATCTGTGTAGTTTTTATTTGAAGATATTCTTTTTCCCAATGTAGGCCTCTTAGCGCTTAGCATGTCCAATTGCAGTTTCTACAGAAAGAGTGTTTCAGAACGGCTCAATCAAAAGTAAGGTTCAACTCTGTTAGTTGAATGCACAGAACAGAAAGAATTTTCACAGAATGCTACTGTGTAGTTTATATTTGAATATATTCCTTTTTCCACTATTACCCTCTTAGCGCTCCGAATGTCCACTTGCATTTTCTACAGAAAGAGTGTTCAGAACTGCGCAATCAAAAGTATGGTTTAACTCTGTTAGCTTAATGAACATATCAGAAATAAGTTTCACACAATGCTTCTGTGTAGTTTTTATTTGAAGATATTATTTTTCCCAATATAGGCCTCCTAGCGCTCAGAATGTCCAATTGCAGTTTCTACAGAAAGAGTGTTTCAGAAAGGCTCAATCAAAAGTAAGGTTCAACTCTGTTAGTTGAATGCACAGAACAGAAAGTAGTTTCATACAATGCTTCTGTGTAGTTTATATTTGAACATATTCTTTTTTCCACTATTACCCACTTAGCGCTACGAATGTCCAGTTGCATTTTCTACAGACAGAGTGTTTCAAAACTGCTCAATCAAAAGTATGGTTTAACTCTGTTAGCTGAATGCTCAGATCAGAAAGAAGTTTCACAGAATGCTTCTGTGTAGTTTATATTTGAATATATTCCTTTTTCCACTACTACTCTCTTAGCGCTCCAAATGTCCAGTTGCATTTTCTACAGAAAGAGTGTTCAGATCTGCTCAATCAAAAGTATGGTTTAACTCTGTTAGCTGAATGCACAGATCAGAAAGAAGTTTCACAGAATGATTCTGTGTAGTTTATATTTGGAGACATTACTTTTTCCACTATTACCCTCTTAGAGCTCCAAATCTCCACTTGCATTTTCTACAGAAAGAGTGTTTCAGAACGGCTCAATCAAAACTAAGGTTCAACTCTTTTAGTTGAACAAACAGAACAGAAAGAAGTTTCACACAATTCTTCTGTGTAGTTTTTATTTGAAGATATTATTTTTCCCAATATAGGCCTCTTAGCGCTCAGAATGTCCAATTGCAGTTTCTACAGCAAGAGTGTTTCAGAACGGCTCAATCAAAAGTAAGGTTCAACTCTGTTAGTTGAATGCACAGGACAGAAAGAAGTTTCATACAATGCTTCTGTGTAGTTTATATTTGAACATATTCTTTTTTCCACTATTACCCACTTAGCGCTACGAATGTCCAGTTGCATTTTCTACAGACAGAGTGTTTCAAAACTGCTCAATCAAAAGTATGGTTTAACTCTGTTAGCTGAATGCTCAGATCAGAAAGAAGTTTCACAGAATGCTTCTGTGTAGTTTATATTTGAATATATTCCTTTTTCCACTACTACGCTCTTAGCGCTCCAAATGTCCAGTTGCATTTTCTACAGAAAGAGTGTTCAGATCTGCTCAATCAAAAGTATGGTTTAACTCTGTTAGCTGAATGCACAGATCCGAAATAAGTTTCACCGAATGATTCTGTGTAGTTTATATTTGAAGACATTGCTTTTTCCACTATTACCCTCTTAGCGCTCTGAATCTCCTCTTGCATTTTCTACAAAAAGAGTGTTTCATAACTGCTCAATCAAAAATATGTTTTATCTCTGTTAACTGAATTTACAGATCAGAAATAAGTTTCACAGAATGCATCTGTGTAGTTTTTATTTGAAGATATTCTTTTTCCCAATGTAGGCCTCTTAGCGCTTAGCATGTCCAATTGCAGTTTCTACAGAAAGAGTGTTTCAGAACGGCTCAATCAAAAGTAAGGTTCAACTCTGATAGTTGAATGCACAGAACAGAAAGAATATTCACAGAATGCTACTGTGTAGTTTATATTTGAAGATATTCCTTTTTCCACTATTACCCTCTTAGCGCTCCGAATGTCCACTTGCATTTTCTACAGAAAGAGTGTTCAGATCTGGGCAATCAAAAATATGTTTTATCTCTGCTAACTGAATTAAAAAATCAGAAATAAGTTTCACAGAATGCATCTGTGTAGTTTTTATTTGAAGATATTCTTTTTCCCAATGTAGGCCTCTTAGCGCTTAGCATGTCCAATTGCAGTTTCTACAGAAAGAGTGTTTCAGAACGGCTCAATCAAAAGTAAGGTTCAACTCTGTAAGTTGAATGCACAGAACGGAAAGAATTTTCACGGAATGCTACTGTGTAGTTTATATTTGAATATATTCCTTTTTCCACTATTACCCTCTTAGCGCTCAGAATGTCCACTTGCATTTTCTACAGAAAGAGTGTTCAGAACTGCGCAATCAAAAGTATGGTTTAACTCTGTTAGCTTAATGAACATATCAGAAATAAGTTTCACACAATGCTTCTGTGTAGTTTTTATTTGAAGATATTATTTTTCCCAATAGAGGCCTCTTAGCGCTCAGAATGTCCAATTGCAGTTTCTACATAAAGAGTGTTTCAGAAAGGCTCAATCAAAAGTAAGGTTCAACTCTGTTAGTTGAATGCACAGAACAGAAAGAAGTTTCATACAATGCTTCTGTGTAGTTTATATTTGAACATATTCTTTTTTCCGCTATTACCCACTTAGCGCTACGAATGTCCAGTGGCATTTTCTACAGACAGAGTGTTTCAAAACTGCTCAATCAAAAGTATGGTTTAACTCTGTTAGCTGAATGCTCAGATAAGAAAGAAGTTTCACAGAATTCTTCTGCGTAGTTTATATTTGAATATATTCCTTTCTCCACTACTACGCTCTTAGCGCTCCAAATGTCCAGTTGCATTTTCTACAGAAAGAGTGTTCAGATCTGCTCAATCAAAAGTATGGTTTAACTCTGTTAGCTGAATGCACAGATCAGAAAGATGTTTCACCGAATGATTCTGTGTAGTTTATATTTGAAGACATTCCTTTTTCCACTATTACCCGCTTAGCGCTCCGAATCTCCACTTGCATTTTCTACAAAAAGAGTGTTTCATAACTGCTCAATCAAAAGTATATTTTATCTCTGCTAACTGAATTTACAGATCAGAAATAAGTTTCACAGAATGCATCTGTGTAGTTTTTGTTTGAAGATATTCTTTTTCCCAATGTAGGCCTCTTAGCGCTTAGCATGTCCAATTGCAGTTTCTACAGAAAGAGTGTTTCAGAACGGCTCAATCAAAAGTAAGGTTCAACTCTGTTAGTTGAATGCACAGAACAGAAAGAATTTTCACGGAATGCTACTGTGTAGTTTATATTTGAATATATTCCTTTTTCCACTATTACCCTCTTAGCGCTCCGAATGTCCACTTGCATTTTCTACAGAAAGAGTGTTCAGAACTGCGCAATCAAAAGTATGGTTTAACTCTGTTAGCTTAATGAACATATCAGAAATAAGTTTCACACAATGCTTCTGTGTAGTTTTTATTTGAAGATATTATTTTTCCCAATAGAGGCCTCTTAGCGCTCAGAATGTCCAATTGCAGTCTCTACAGAAAGAGTGTTTCAGAAAGGCTCAATCAAAAGTAAGGTTCAACTCTGTTAGTTGAATGCACAGAACAGAAAGAAGTTTCATACAATGCTTCTGTGTAGTTTATATTTGAACATATTGTTTTTTCCGCTATTACCCACTTAGCGCTACGAATGTCCAGTGGCATTTTCTACAGACAGAGTGTTTCAAAACTGCTCAATCAAAAGTATGGTTTACCTCTGTTAGCTGAATGATCAGATCAGAAAGAAGTTTCACAGAATGCTTCAGTGTAGTTTATATTTGAATATATTCCTTTTTCCACTACTACTCTCTTAGCGCTCCAAATGTCCAGTTGCATTTTCTACAGAAAGAGTGTTCAGATCTGCTCAATCAAAAGTATGGTTTAACTCTGTTAGCTGAATGCACAGATCAGAAAGAAGTTTCACAGAATGATTCTGTGTAGTTTATATTTGGAGACATTCCTTTTTCCACTATTACCCTCTTAGAGCTCTGAATCCCCACTTGCATTTTCTACAGAAAGAGTGTTTCAGAACGGCTCAATCAAAACTAAGGTTCAACTCTTTTAGTTGAACAAACAGAACAGAAAGAAGTTTCACACAATTCTTCTGTGTAGTTTTTATTTGAAGATATTATTTTTCCCAATATAGGCCTCTTAGCGCTCAGAATGTCCAATTGCAGTTTCTACAGCAAGAGTGTTTCAGAACGGCTCAATCAAAAGTAAGGTTCAACTCTGTTAGTTGAATGCACAGAACAGAAAGAAGTTTCATACATTGCTTCTGTGTAGTTTATATTGGAACATATTCTTTTTTCCACTATTACCCACTTAGCGCTACGAATGTCCAGTTGCATTTTCTACAGACAGAGTGTTTCAAAATTGCTCAATCAAAAGTATGGTTTAACTCTGTTAGCTGAATGCTCAGATCAGAAAGAAGTTTCACAGAATGCTTCTGTGTAGTTTATATTTGAACATATTCCTTTTTCCACTACTACGCTCTTAGCGCTCCAAATGTCCAGTTGCATTTTCTACAGAAAGAGTGTTCAGATCTGCTCAATCAAAAGTAAGGTTTAACTCTGTTAGCTGAATGCACAGATCAGAAATAAGTTTCACCGAATGATTCTGTGTAGTTTATATTTGAAGACATTGCTTTTTCCACTATTACCCTCTAAGCGCTCCGAATCTCCTCTTGAATTTTCTACAAAAAGAGTGTTTCATAACTGCTCAATCAAAAATATGTTTTATCTCTGTTAACTGAATTTACAGATCAGAAATAAGTTTCACAGAATGCATCTGTGTAGTTTTTATTTGAAGATATTCTTTTTCCCAATGTAGGCCTCTTAGCGCTTAGCATGTCCAATTGCAGTTTCTACAGAAAGAGTGTTTCAGAACGGCTCAATCAAAAGTAAGGTTCAACTCTGATAGTTGAATGCACAGAACAGAAAGAATATTCACAGAATGTTACTGTGTAGTTTATATTTGAAGATATTCCTTTTTCCACTATTACCCTCTTAGCGCTCCGAATGTCCACTTGCATTTTCTACAGAAAGAGTGTTCAGAACTGGGCAATCAAAAATATGTTTTATCTCTGCTAACTGAATTAACAGATCAGAAATAAGTTTCACAGAATGCATCTGTGTAGTTTTTATTTGAAGATATTCTTTTTCCCAATGTAGGCCTCTTAGCGCTTAGCATGTCCAATTGCAGTTTCTACAGAAAGAGTGTTTCAGAACGGCTCAATCAAAAGTAAGGTTCAACTCTGTAAGTTGAATGCACAGAACAGAAAGAATTTTCACGGAATGCTACTGTGTAGTTTATATTTGAATATATTCCTTTTTCCACTATTACCCTCTTAGCGCTCCGAATGTCCACTTGCATTTTCTACAGAAAGAGTGTTCAGAACTGCGCAATCAAAAGTATGGTTTAACTTTGTTAGCTGAATGCACAGATCAGAAAGAAGTTTCACAGAATGATTCTGTGTAGTTTATATTTGGAGACATTCCTTTTTCCACTATTACCCTCTTAGCGCTCCGAATCTCCACTTGCATTTTCTACAGAAAGAGTGTTTCAGAACGGCTCAATCAAAACTAAGGTTCAACTCTTTTAGTTGAACAAACAGAACAGAAAGAAGTTTCACACAATTCTTCTGTGTAGTTTTTATTTGTAGACATTCTTTTTCCCAATATAGGCCTCCTAGCGCTCAGAAGGTCCAATTGCAGTTCCTACAGAAAGAGTGTTTCACAACGGCTCAATCAAAAGTAAGGTTCAACTCTGTTAGTTGAATGCACAGAACAGATAGCAGTTTCATACAATGCTTCTCTGTAGTTTATATTTGAACATATTCTTTTTTCCACTATTACCCACTTAGCGCTACGAATGTCCAGTTGCATTTTCTACAGACAGAGTGTTTCAAAACTGCTCAATCAAAAGTATGGTTTAACTCTGTTTGCTGAATGCTCAGATCAGAAAGAAGTTTCACAGAATGCTTCTGTGTAGTTTATATTTGAATATATTCCTTTTTCCACTACTACTCTCTTAGCGCTCCTAATGTCCAGTTGCATTTTCTACAGAAAGAGTGTTCAGATCTGCTCAATCAAAAGTATGGTTTAACTCTGTTAGCTGAATGCACAGATCAGAAAGAAGTTTCACAGAATGATTCTGTGTAGTTTATATTTGGAGACATTCCTTTTTCCACTATTACCCTCTTGGCGCTCCGAATATCCACTTGCATTTTCTACAGAAAGAGTGTTTCAGAACGGCTCAATCAAAACTAAGGTTCAAATCTTTTAGTTGAACAAACAGAACAGAAAGAAGTTTCACACAATTCTTCTGTGTAGTTTTTATTTGTAGACATTCTTTTTCCCAATATAGGCCTCTTAGCGCTCAGAATGTCCAATTGCAGTTTCTACAGAAAGAGTGTTTCAGAACGGCTCAATCAAAAGTAAGGTTCAACTCTGTTAGTTGAATGCACAGAACAGAAAGAAGTATCATACAATGCTTCTGTGTAGTTTATATTTGAACATATTCTTTTTTCCACTATTAATCACTTAGCGCTACGAATGTCCAGTTGCATTTTCTACAGACAGAGTGTTTCAAAACTGCTCAATCAAAAGTATGGTTTAACTCTGTTAGCTGAATGCTCAGATCAGAAAGAAGTTTCACAGAATGCTTCTGTGTAGTTTATATTTGAATATATTAATTTTTCCACTACTACGCTCTTAGCGCTCCAAATGTCCAGTTGCATTTTCTACAGAAAGAGTGTTCAGATCTGCTCAATCAAAAGTATGGTTTAACTCTGTTAGCTGAATGCACAGATCAGAAAGAAGTTTCACCGAATGATTCTGTGTAGTTTATATTTGAAGACATTCCTTTTTCCACTATTACCCTCTTAGCGCTCCGAATCTCCACTTGCATTTTCTACAAAAAGAGTGTTTCATAACTGCTCAATCAAAAATATGTTTTATCTCTGTTAACTGAATTTACAGATCAGAAATAAGTTTCACAGAATGCATCTCTGTAGTTTTTATTTGAAGATATTCTTTTTCCCAATGTAGGCCTCTTAGCGCTTAGCATGTCCAATTGCAGTTTCTACAGAAAGAGTGTTTCAGAACGGCTCAATCAAAAGTAAGGTTCAACTCTGTTAGTTGAATGCACAGAACAGAAAGAATTTTCACAGAATGCTACTGTGTAGTTTATATTTGCATATATTGCTTTTTCCACTATTACCCTCTTAGCACTCCGAATGTCCACTTGCATTTTCTACAGAAAGAGTGTTCAGAACTGCGCAATCAAAAGTATGGTTTAACTCTGTTAGCTTAATGAACATATCAGAAATAAGTTTCACACAATGCTTCTGTGTAGTTTTTATTTGAAGATATTATTTTTCCCAATATAGGCCTCTTAGCGCTCAGAATGTCCAATTGCAGTTTCTACAGAAAGAGTGTTTCAGAAAGGCTCAATCAAAAGTAAGGTTCAACTCTGTTAGTTGAATGCACAGAACAGAAAGAAGTTTCATACAATGCTTCTGTGTAGTTTATATTTGAACATATTCTTTTTTCCACTATTACCCACTTAGCGCTACGAATGTCCAGTTGCATTTTCTACAGACAGAGTGTTTCAAAACTGCTCAATCAAAAGTAGGGTTTAACTCTGTGAGCTGAATGCTCAGATCAGAAAGAAGTTTCACAGAATGCTTCTGTGTAGTTTATATTTGAATATATTCCTTTTTCCACTACTAGTCTCTTAGCGCTCCAAATGTCCAGTTGCATTTTCTACAGAAAGAGTGTTCAGATCTGCTCAATCAAAAGTATGGTTTAACTCTGTTAGCTGAATGCACAGATCAGAAAGAAGTTTCACAGAATGATTCTGTATAGTTTATATTTGGAGACATTCCTTTTTCCACTATTACCCTCTTAGCGCTCCGAATCTCCACTTGCATTTTCTACAGAAAGAGTGTTTCATAACGGCTCAATCAAAACTAAGGTTCAACTCTTTTAGTTGAACAAACAGAACAGAAAGATGTTTCACACAATTCTTCTGTGTAGTTTTTATTTATAGACATTCTTTTTCCACATATAGGCCTCCTAGCGCTCAGAATGTCCAATTGCAGTTTCTACAGAAAGAGTGTTTCAGAACGGCTCAATCAAAAGTAAGGTTCAACTCTGTTAGTTGAATGCACAGAACAGAAAGAAGTTTCATACAATGCTTCTGTGTAGTGTATATTTGAACATATTCTTTTTTCCACTATTACCCACTTAGCGCTACGAATGTCCAGTTGCATTTTCTACAGACAGAGTGTTTCAAAACTGCTCAATCAAAAGTATGGTTTAACTCTGTTAGCTGAATGCTCAGATCAGAAAGAAGTTTCACAGAATGCTTCTGTGTAGTTTATATTTGAATATATTCCTTTTTCCACTACTACGCTCTTAGCGCTCCAAATGTCCAGTTGCATTTTCTACAGAAAGAGTGTTCAGATCTGCTCAATCAAAAGTATGGTTTAACTCTGTTAGCTGAATGCACAGATCAGAAAGAAGTTTCACCGAATGATTCTGTGTAGTTTATATTTGAAGACATTCCTTTTTCCACTATTACCCTCTTAGCGCTCCGAATCTCCACTTGCATTTTCTACAAAAAGAGTGTTTCATAACTGCTCAATCAAAAATATGTTTTATCTCTGTTAACTGAATTTACAGATCAGAAATAAGTTTCACAGAATGCATCTCTGTAGTTTTTATTTGAAGATATTCTTTTTCCCAATGTAGGCCTCTTAGCGCTTAGCATGTCCAATTGCAGTTTCTACAGAAAGAGTGTTTCAGAACGGCTCAATCAAAAGTAAGGTTCAACTCTGTTAGTTGAATGCACAGAACAGAAAGAATTTTCACAGAATGCTACTGTGTAGTTTATATTTGCATATATTGCTTTTTCCACTATTACCCTCTTAGCACTCCGAATGTCCACTTGCATTTTCTACAGAAAGAGTGTTCAGAACTGCGCAATCAAAAGTATGGTTTAACTCTGTTAGCTTAATGAACATATCAGAAATAAGTTTCACACAATGCTTCTGTGTAGTTTTTATTTGAAGATATTATTTTTCCCAATATAGGCCTCTTAGCGCTCAGAATGTCCAATTGCAGTTTCTACAGAAAGAGTGTTTCAGAAAGGCTCAATCAAAAGTAAGGTTCAACTCTGTTAGTTGAATGCACAGAACAGAAAGAAGTTTCATACAATGCTTCTGTGTAGTTTATATTTGAACATATTCTTTTTTCCACTATTACCCACTTAGCGCTACGAATGTCCAGTTGCATTTTCTACAGACAGAGTGTTTCAAAACTGCTCAATCAAAAGTAGGGTTTAACTCTGTGAGCTGAATGCTCAGATCAGAAAGAAGTTTCACAGAATGCTTCTGTGTAGTTTATATTTGAATATATTCCTTTTTCCACTACTAGTCTCTTAGCGCTCCAAATGTCCAGTTGCATTTTCTACAGAAAGAGTGTTCAGATCTGCTCAATCAAAAGTATGGTTTAACTCTGTTAGCTGAATGCACAGATCAGAAAGAAGTTTCACAGAATGATTCTGTATAGTTTATATTTGGAGACATTCCTTTTTCCACTATTACCCTCTTAGCGCTCCGAATCTCCACTTGCATTTTCTACAGAAAGAGTGTTTCATAACGGCTCAATCAAAACTAAGGTTCAACTCTTTTAGTTGAACAAACAGAACAGAAAGATGTTTCACACAATTCTTCTGTGTAGTTTTTATTTATAGACATTCTTTTTCCACATATAGGCCTCCTAGCGCTCAGAATGTCCAATTGCAGTTTCTACAGAAAGAGTGTTTCAGAACGGCTCAATCAAAAGTAAGGTTCAACTCTGTTAGTTGAATGCACAGAACAGAAAGAAGTTTCATACAATGCTTCTGTGTAGTGTATATTTGAACATATTCTTTTTTCCACTATTACCCACTTAGCGCTACGAATGTCCAGTTGCATTTTCTACAGACAGAGTGTTTCAAAACTGCTCAATCAAAAGTATGGTTTAACTCTGTTAGCTGAATGCTCAGATCAGAAAGAAGTTTCACAGAATGCTTCTGTGTAGTTTATATTTGAATATATTCCTTTTTCCACTACTACGCTCTTAGCGCTCCAAATGTCCAGTTGCATTTTCTACAGAAAGAGTGTTCAGATCTGCTCAATCAAAAGTATGGTTTAACTCTGTTAGCTGAATGCACAGATCAGAAAGAAGTTTCACCGAATGATTCTGTGTAGTTTATATTTGAAGACATTCCTTTTTCCACTATTACCCTCTTAGCGCTCCGAATCTCCACTTGCATTTTCTACAAAAAGAGTGTTTCATAACTGCTCAATCAAAAATATGTTTTATCTCTGTTAACTGAATTTACAGATCAGAAATAAGTTTCACAGAATGCATCTGTGTAGTTTTTATTTGAAGATATTCTTTTTCCCAATGTACGACTCTTAGCGCTTAGCATGTCCAATTGCAGTTTCTACAGAAAGAGTGTTTCAGAACGGCTCAATCAATAGTAAGGTTCAACTCTGTTAGTTGAATTCACAGAACAGAAAGAATTTTCACAGAATGCTACTGTGTAGTTTATATTTGAATATATTCCTTTTTCCTCTATTACCCTCTTAGCGCTCCGAATGTCCACTTGCATTTTCTACAGAAAGAGTGTTCAGAACTGCGCAATCAAAAGTATGGTTTAACTCTGTTAGCTTAATGAACATATCAGAAATAAGTTTCACACAATGCTTCTGTGTAGTTTTTATTTGAAGATATTATTTTTCCCAATAGAGGCCTCTTAGCGCTCAGAATGTCCAATTGCAGTTTCTACAGAAAGAGTGTTTCAGAAAGGCTCAATCAAAAGTAAGGTTCAACTCTGTTAGTTGAATGCACAGAACAGAAAGAAGTTTCATACAATGCTTCTGTGTAGTTTATATTTGAACATATTCTTTTTTCCACTATTACCCACTTAGCGCTACGAATGTCCAGTTGCATTTTCTACAGACAGAGTGTTTCAAAACTGCTCAATCAAAAGTATGGTTTAAATCTGTTAGCTGAATGCACAGATCAGAAAGAAGTTTCACAGAATGATTCTGTATAGTTTATATTTGGAGACATTCCTTTTTCCACTATTACCCTCTTAGCGATCCGAATCTCCACTTGCATTTTCTACAGAAAGAGTGTTTCATAACGGCTCAATCAAAACTAAGGTTCAACTCTTTTAGTTGAACAAACAGAACAGAAAGATGTTTCACACAATTCTTCTGTGTAGTTTTTATTTATAGACATTCTTTTTCCCCATATAGGCCTCCTAGCGCTCAGAATGTCCAATTGCAGTTTCTACAGAAAGAGTGTTTCAGAACGGCTCAATCAAAAGTAAGTTTCAACTCTGTTAGTTGAATGCACAGAACAGAAAGAAGTTTCATACAATGCTTCTGTGTAGTGTATATTTGAACATATTCTTTTTTCCACTATTACCCACTTAGCGCTACGAATGTCCAGTTGCATTTTCTACAGACAGAGTGTTTCAAAACTGCTCAATCAAAAGTATGGTTTAACTCTGTTAGCTGAATGCTCAGATCAGAAAGAAGTTTCACAGAATGCTTCTGTGTAGTTTATATTTGAATATATTCCTTTTTCCACTACTACGCTCTTAGCGCTCCAAATGTGCAGTTGCATTTTCTACAGAAAGAGTGTTCAGATCTGCTCAATCAAAAGTATGGTTTAACTCTGTTAGCTGAATGCACAGATCAGAAAGAAGTTTCACCGAATGACTCTGTGTAGTTTATATTTGAAGACATTCCTTTTTCCACTATTACCCTCTTAGCGCTCCGAATCTCCACTTGCATTTTCTACAAAAAGAGTGTTTCATAACTGCTCAATAAAAAATATGTTTTATCTCTGTTAACTGAATTTACAGATCAGAAATAAGTTTCACAGAATGCATCTGTGTAGTTTTTATTTGAAGATATTCTTTTTCCCAATATAGGCCTCTTAGCGCTTAGCATGTCCAATTGCAGTTTCTACAGAAAGAGTGTTTCAGAACGGCTCAATCAAAAGTAAGGTTCAACTCTGTTAGTTGAATGCACAGAACAGAAAGTATTTTCACAGAATGCTACTGTGTAGTTTATATTTGAATATATTCCTTTTTCCACTATTACCCTCTTAGCGCTCCGAATGTCCACTTGCATTTTCTACAGAAAGAGTGTTCTGTACTGCGCAATCAAAAGTATGGTTTAACTCTGTTAGCTTAATGAACATATCAGAAATATGTTTCACACAATGCTTCAGTGTAGTTTTTATTTGAAGATATTATTTTTCCCAATAGAGGCCTCTTAGCGCTCAGAATGTCCAATTGCAGTTTCTACAGAAAGAGTGTTTCAGAAAGGCTCAATCAAAAGTAAGGTTCAACTCTGTTAGTTGAATGCACAGAACAGAAAGAAGTTTCATACAATGCTTCTGTGTAGTTTATATTTGAACATATTCTTTTTTCCACTATTACCCACTTAGCGCTACGAATGTCCAGTTGCATTTTCTACAGACAGAGTGTTTCAAAACTGCTCAATCAAAAGTATGGTTTAACTCTGTTAGCTGAATGCTCAGATCAGAAAGAAGTTTCACAGAATGCTTCTGTGTAGTTTATATTTGAATATATTCCTTTTTCCACTACTACTCTCTTAGCGCTCCAAATGTCCAGTTGCATTTTCTACAGAAAGAGTGTTCAGATCTGCTCAATCAAAAGTATTGTTTAACTCTGTTTGCTGAATGCACAGATCAGAAAGAAGTTTCACAGAATGATTCTGTGTAGTTTATATTTGGAGACATTCCTTTTTCCACTATTACCCTCTTAGCGCTCCGAATCTCCACTTGCATTTTCTACAGAAAGAGTGTTTCAGAACGGCTCAATCAAAACTAAGGTTCAACTCTTTCAGTTGAACAAACAGAACAGAAAGATGTTTCACACAATTCTTCTGTGTAGTTTTTATTTGTAGACATTCTTTTTCCCAATATAGGCCTCCTAGCGCTCAGAATGTCCAATTGCAGTTTCTACAGAAAGAGTGTTTCAGAAAGGCTCAATCAAAAGTAAGGTTCAACTCTGTTAGTTGAATGCACAGAACAGAAAGAAGTTTCATACAATGCTTCTGTGTAGTTTATATTTGAACATATTCTTTTTTCCACTATTACCCACTTAGCGCTACGAATGTCCAGTTGCATTTTCTACAGCCAGAGTGTTTCAAAACTGCTCAATCAAAAGTATGGTTTAACTCTGTTAGCTGAATGCTCAGATAAGAAAGAAGTTTCACAGAATGCTTCTGTGTAGTTTATATTTGAATATATTCCTTTTTCCACTACTACTCTCTTAGCGCTCCAAATGTCCAGTTGCATTTTCTACAGAAAGAGTGTTCAGATCAGCTCAATCAAAAGTATGGTTTAACTCTGTTAGCTGAATGCACAGATCAGAAAGAAGTTTCACAGAATGATTCTGTATAGTTTATATTTGGAGACATTCCTTTTTCCACTATTACCCTCTTAGCGCTCCGAATCTCCACTTGCATTTTCTACAGAAAGAGTGTTTCATAACGGCTCAATCAAAACTAAGGTTCAACTCTTTTAGTTGAACAAACAGAACAGAAAGATGTTTCACACAATTCTTCTGTGTAGTTTTTATTTGTAGACATTCTTTTTCCCAATATAGGCCTCCTAGCGCTCAGAATGTCCAATTGCAGTTTCTACAGAAAGAGTGTTTCAGAACGGCTCAATCAAAAGTAAGGTTCAACTCTGTTAGTTGAATGCACAGAACAGAAAGAAGTTTCATACAATGTTTCTGTGTAGTGTATATTGGAACATATTCTTTTTTCCACTATTACCCACTTAGCGCTACGAATGTCCAGTTGCATTTTCTACAGACAGAGTGTTTCAAAACTGCTCAATCAAAAGTATGGTTTAACTCTGTTAGCTGAATGCACAGATCAGAAAGAAGTTTCACCGAATGATTCTGTGTAGTTTATATTTGAAGACATTCCTTTTTCCACTATTACCCTCTTAGCGCTCCGAATCTCCACTTGCATTTTCTACAAAAAGAGTGTTTCATAACTGCTCAATCAAAAATATGTTTTATCTCTGTTAACTGAATTTACAGATCAGAAATAAGTTTCACAGAATGCATCTGTGTAGTTTTTATTTGAAGATATTCTTTTTCCCAATGTAGGACTCTTAGCGCTTAGCATGTCCAATTGCAGTTTCTACAGAAAGAGTGTTTCAGAACGGCTCAATCAAAAGTAAGGTTCAACTCTGTTAGTTGAATGCACAGAACAGAAAGAATTTTCACAGAATGCTACTGTGTAGTTTATATTTGAATATATTCCTTTTTCCACTATTACCCTCTTAGCGCTCCGAATGTCCACTTGCATTTTCTACAGAAAGAGTGTTCAGAACTGCACAATCAAAAGTATGGTTTAACTCTGTTAGCTTAATGAACATATCAGAAATAAGTTTCACACAATGCTTCTGTGTAGTTTTTATTTGAAGATATTATTTTCCCAATAGAGGCCTCTTAGCGCTCAGAATGTCCAATTGCAGTTTCTACAGAAAGAGTGTTTCAGAAAGGCTCAATCAAAAGTAAGGTTCAACTCTGTTAGTTGAATGCACAGAACAGAAAGAAGTTTCATACAATGCTTCTGTGTAGTTTATATTTGAACATATTCTTTTTTGCACTATTACCCACTTAGCGCTACGAATGTCCAGTTGCATTTTCTACAGACAGAGTGTTTCAAAACTGCTCAATCAAAAGTATGGTTTAACTCTGTTAGCTGAATGCTCAGATCAGAAAGAAGTTTCACAGAATGCTTCTGTGTAGTTTATATTTGAATATATTCCTTTTTCCACTACTACTCTCTTAGCGCTCCAAATGTCCAGTTGCATTTTCTACAGAAAGAGTGTTCAGATCTGCTCAATCAAAAGTATTGTTTAACTCTGTTTGCTGAATGCACAGATCAGAAAGAAGTTTCACAGAATGATTCTGTGTAGTTTATATTTGGAGACATTCCTTTTTCCACTATTACCCTCTTAGCGCTCCGAATCTCCACTTGCATTTTCTACAGAAAGAGTGTTTCAGAACGGCTCAATCAAAACTAAGGTTCAACTCTTTCAGTTGAACAAACAGAACAGAAAGATGTTTCACACAATTCTTCTGTGTAGTTTTTATTTGTAGACATTCTTTTTCCCAATATAGGCCTCCTAGCGCTCAGAATGTCCAATTGCAGTTTCTACAGAAAGAGTGTTTCAGAACGGCTCAATCAAAAGTAAGGTTCAACTCTGTTAGTTGAATGCACAGAACAGAAAGAAGTTTCATACAATGCTTCTGTGTAGTGTATATTTGTATATATTCTTTTTTCCAATATTACCCACTTAGCGCTACGAATGTCCAGTTGCATTTTCTACAGACAGAGTGTTTCAAAACTGCTCAATCAAAAGTATGGTTTAACTCTGTTAGCTGAATGCTCAGATCAGAAAGATGTTTCACAGAATGCTTCTGTGTAGTTTATATTTGAATATATTCCTTTTTCCACTACTACGCTCTTAACGCTCCAAATGTCCAGTTGCATTTTCTACAGAAAGAGTGTTCAGATCTGCTCAATCAAAAGTATGGTTTAACTCTGTTAGATGAATGCACAGATCAGAAAGAAGTTTCACCGAATGATTCTGTGTAGTTTATATTTGAAGACATTCCTTTTTCCACTATTACCCTCTTAGCGCTCCGAATCTCCACTTGCATTTTCTACAAAAAGAGTGTTTCATAACTGCTCAATCAAAAATATGTTTTATCTCCGTTAACTGAATTTACAGATCAGAAATAAGTTTCACAGAATGCATCTTTGTAGTTTTTATTTGAAGATATTCTTTTCCCCAATGTAGGCCTCTTAGCGCTTAGCATGTCCAATTGCAGTTTCTACAGAAAGAGTGTTTCAGAACGGCTCAATCAAAAGTAAGGTTCAACTCTGTTGGTTGAATGCACAGAACAGAAAGAATTTTCACAGAATGCTACTGTGTAGTTAATATTTGAATATATTCCTTTTTCCACTATTACCCTCTTAGCGCTCCGAATGTCCACTTGCATTTTCTACAGAAAGAGTGTTCAGAACTGCGCAATCAAAAGTATGGTTTAACTCTGTTAGCTTAATGAACATATCAGAAATAAGTTTCACACAATGCTTCTGTGTAGTTTTTATTTGAAGATATTATTTTTCCCAATAGAGGCCTCTTAGCGCTCAGAATGTCCAATTGCAGTTTCTACAGAAAGAGTGTTTCAGAAAGGCTCAATCAAAAGTAAGGTTCAACTCTGTTAGTTGAATGCACAGAACAGAAAGAAGTTTCATACAATGCTTCTGTGCAGTTTATATTTGAACATATTCTTTTTTCCACTATTACCCACTTAGCGCTACGAATGTCCAGTTGCATTTTCTACAGACAGAGTGTTTCAAAGCTGCTCAATCAAAAGTATGGTTTAACTCTGTTAGCTGAATGCTCAGATCAGAAAGAAGTTTCACAGAATGCTTCTGTGTAGTTTATATTTGAATATATTCCTTTTTACACTACTACTCTCTTAGCGCTCCAAATGTCCAGTTGCATTTTCTACAGAAAGAGTGTTCAGATCTGCTCAATCAAAAGTATGGTTTAACTCTGTTAGCTGAATGCACAGATCAGAAAGAAGTTTCACAGAATGATTCTGTGTAGTTTATATTTGGAGACATTCCTTTTTCCACTATTACCCTCTTAGCGCTCTGAATCTCTACTTGCATTTTCTACAGAAAGAGTGTTTCAGAACAGCTCTATCAAAACTAAGGTTCAACTCTTTTTGTTGAACAAACAGAACAGAAAGAAGTTTCACACAATTCTTCTGTGTAGTTTTTATTTGTAGACATTCTTTTAGCCAATATAGGCCTCTTAGCGCTCAGAATGTCCAATTGCAGTTTCTACAGAAAGAGTGTTTCAGAATGGCTCAATCAAAAGTAAGGTTCAACTCTGTTAGTTGAATGCACAGAACAGAAAGAAGTTTCATACAATGCTTCTGTGTAGTTTCTATTTGAACATATTCTTTTTACAACTATTACCCACATAGCGCTATGAATGTCCAGTTGCATTTTCTACAGACAGAGTGTTTCAAAACTGCACAATCAAAAGTATGGTTTAACTCTGTTAGCTGAATGCTCAGATCAGAAAGAAGTTTCACAGAATGCTTCTGTGTAGTTTATATTTGAATATATTCCTTTTTCCACTACTACTCTCTTAGCGCTCCAAATGTCCAGTTGTATTTTCTAAAGAAAGAGTGTTCAGATCTGCTCAATCAAAAGTATGGTTTAACTCTGTTAGCTGAATGCACAGATCAGAAAGAAGTTTCACAGAATGATTCTGTATAGTTTATATTTGGAGACATTCCTTTTTCCACTATTACCCTCTTAGCGCTCCGAATCTCCACTTGCATTTTCTACAGAAAGAGTGTTTCATAACGGCTCAATCAAAACTAAGGTTCAACTCTTTTAGTTGAACAAACAGAACAGAAAGATGTTTCACACAATTCTTCTGTGTAGTTTTTATTTATAGACATTCTTTTTCCACATATAGGCCTCCTAGCGCTCAGAATGTCCAATTGCAGTTTCTACAGAAAGAGTGTTTCAGAACGGCTCAATCAAAAGTAAGGTTCAACTCTGTTAGTTGAATGCACAGAACAGAAAGAAGTTTCATACAATGCTTCTGTGTAGTGTATATTTGAACATATTCTTTTTTCCACTATTACCCACTTAGCGCTACGAATGTCCAGTTGCATTTTCTACAGACAGAGTGTTTCAAAACTGCTCAATCAAAAGTATGGTTTAACTCTGTTAGCTGAATGCTCAGATCAGAAAGAAGTTTCACAGAATGCTTCTGTGTAGTTTATATTTGAATATATTCCTTTTTCCACTACTACGCTCTTAGCGCTCCAAATGTCCAGTTGCATTTTCTACAGAAAGAGTGTTCAGATCTGCTCAATCAAAAGTATGGTTTAACTCTGTTAGCTGAATGCACAGATCAGAAAGAAGTTTCACCGAATGATTCTGTGTAGTTTATATTTGAAGACATTCCTTTTTCCACTATTACCCTCTTAGCGCTCCGAATCTCCACTTGCATTTTCTACAAAAAGAGTGTTTCATAACTGCTCAATAAAAAATATGTTTTATCTCTGTTAACTGAATTTACAGATCAGAAATAAGTTTCACAGAATGCATCTCTGTAGTTTTTATTTGAAGATATTCTTTTTCCCAATGTAGGCCTCTTAGCGCTTAGCATGTCCAATTGCAGTTTCTACAGAAAGAGTGTTTCAGAACGGCTCAATCAAAAGTAAGGTTCAACTCTGTTAGTTGAATGCACAGAACAGAAAGAATTTTCACAGAATGCTACTGTGTAGTTTATATTTGCATATATTGCTTTTTCCACTATTACCCTCTTAGCACTCCGAATGTCCACTTGCATTTTCTACAGAAAGAGTGTTCAGAACTGCGCAATCAAAAGTATGGTTTAACTCTGTTAGCTTAATGAACACATCAGAAATAAGTTTCACACAATGCTTCTGTGTAGTTTTTATTTGAAGATATTATTTTTCCCAATATAGGCCTCTTAGCGCTCAGAATGTCCAATTGCAGTTTCTACAGAAAGAGTGTTTCAGAAAGGCTCAATCAAAAGTAAGGTTCAACTCTGTTAGTTGAATGCACAGAACAGAAAGAAGTTTCATACAATGCTTCTGTGTAGTTTATATTTGAACATATTCTTTTTTCCACTATTACCCACTTAGCGCTACGAATGTCCAGTTGCATTTTCTACAGACAGAGTGTTTCAAAACTGCTCAATCAAAAGTAGGGTTTAACTCTGTGAGCTGAATGCTCAGATCAGAATGAAGTTTCACAGAATGCTTCTGTGTAGTTTATATTTGAATATATTCCTTTTTCCACTACTAGTCTCTTAGCGCTCCAAATGTCCAGTTGCATTTTCTACAGAAAGAGTGTTCAGATCTGCTCAATCAAAAGTATGGTTTAACTCTGTTAGCTGAATGCACAGATCAGAAAGAAGTTTCACAGAATGATTCTGTATAGTTTATATTTGGAGACATTCCTTTTTCCACTATTACCCTCTTAGCGCTCCGAATCTCCACTTGCATTTTCTACAGAAAGAGTGTTTCATAACGGCTCAATCAAAACTAAGGTTCAACTCTTTTAGTTGAACAAACAGAACAGAAAGATGTTTCACACAATTCTTCTGTGTAGTTTTTATTTATAGACATTCTTTTTCCACATATAGGCCTCCTAGCGCTCAGAATGTCCAATTGCAGTTTCTACAGAAAGAGTGTTTCAGAACGGCTCAATCAAAAGTAAGGTTCAACTCTGTTAGTTGAATGCACAGAACAGAAAGAAGTTTCATACAATGCTTCTGTGTAGTGTATATTTGAACATATTCTTTTTTCCACTATTACCCACTTAGCGCTACGAATGTCCAGTTGCATTTTCTACAGACAGAGGGTTTCAAAACTGCTCAATCAAAAGTATGGTTTAACTCTGTTAGCTGAATGCTCAGATCAGAAAGAAGTTTCACAGAATGCTTCTGTGTAGTTTATATTTGAATATATTCCTTTTTCCACTACTACGCTCTTAGCGCTCCAAATGTCCAGTTGCATTTTCTACAGAAAGAGTGTTCAGATCTGCTCAATCAAAAGTATGGTTTAACTCTGTTAGCTGAATGCACAGATCAGAAAGAAGTTTCACCGAATGATTCTGTGTAGTTTATATTTGAAGACATTCCTTTTTCCACTATTACCCTCTTAGCGCTCCGAATCTCCACTTGCATTTTCTACAAAAAGAGTGTTTCATAACTGCTCAATCAAAAATATGTTTTATCTCTGTTAACTGAATTTACAGATCAGAAATAAGTTTCACAGAATGCATCTGTGTAGTTTTTATTTGAAGATATTCTTTTTCCCAATGTACGACTCTTAGCGCTTAGCATGTCCAATTGCAGTTTCTACAGAAAGAGTGTTTCAGAACGGCTCAATCAATAGTAAGGTTCAACTCTGTTAGTTGAATTCACAGAACAGAAAGAATTTTCACAGAATGCTACTGTGTAGTTTATATTTGAATATATTCCTTTTTCCTCTATTACCCTCTTAGCGCTCCGAATGTCCACTTGCATTTTCTACAGAAAGAGTGTTCAGAACTGCGCAATCAAAAGTATGGTTTAACTCTGTTAGCTTAATGAACATATCAGAAATAAGTTTCACACAATGCTTCTGTGTAGTTTTTATTTGAAGATATTATTTTTCCCAATAGAGGCCTCTTAGCGCTCAGAATGTCCAATTGCAGTTTCTACAGAAAGAGTGTTTCAGAAAGGCTCAATCAAAAGTAAGGTTCAACTCTGTTAGTTGAATGCACAGAACAGAAAGAAGTTTCATACAATGCTTCTGTGTAGTTTATATTTGAACATATTCTTTTTTCCACTATTACCCACTTAGCGCTACGAATGTCCAGTTGCATTTTCTACAGACAGAGTGTTTCAAAACTGCTCAATCAAAAGTATGGTTTAAATCTGTTAGCTGAATGCACAGATCAGAAAGAAGTTTCACAGAATGATTCTGTATAGTTTATATTTGGAGACATTCCTTTTTCCACTATTACCCTCTTAGCGATCCGAATCTCCACTTGCATTTTCTACAGAAAGAGTGTTTCATAACGGCTCAATCAAAACTAAGGTTCAACTCTTTTAGTTGAACAAACAGAACAGAAAGATGTTTCACACAATTCTTCTGTGTAGTTTTTATTTATAGACATTCTTTTTCCCCATATAGGCCTCCTAGCGCTCAGAATGTCCAATTGCAGTTTCTACAGAAAGAGTGTTTCAGAACGGCTCAATCAAAAGTAAGGTTCAACTCTGTTAGTTGAATGCACAGAACAGAAAGAAGTTTCATACAATGCTTCTGTGTAGTGTATATTTGAACATATTCTTTTTTCCACTATTACCCACTTAGCGCTACGAATGTCCAGTTGCATTTTCTACAGACAGAGTGTTTCAAAACTGCTCAATCAAAAGTATGGTTTAACTCTGTTAGCTGAATGCTCAGATCAGAAAGAAGTTTCACAGAATGCTTCTGTGTAGTTTATATTTGAATATATTCCTTTTTCCACTACTACGCTCTTAGCGCTCCAAATGTGCAGTTGCATTTTCTACAGAAAGAGTGTTCAGATCTGCTCAATCAAAAGTATGGTTTAACTCTGTTAGCTGAATGCACAGATCAGAAAGAAGTTTCACCGAATGACTCTGTGTAGTTTATATTTGAAGACATTCCTTTTTCCACTATTACCCTCTTAGCGCTCCGAATCTCCACTTGCATTTTCTACAAAAAGAGTGTTTCATAACTGCTCAATAAAAAATATGTTTTATCTCTGTTAACTGAATTTACAGATCAGAAATAAGTTTCACAGAATGCATCTGTGTAGTTTTTATTTGAAGATATTCTTTTTCCCAATATAGGCCTCTTAGCGCTTAGCATGTCCAATTGCAGTTTCTACAGAAAGAGTGTTTCAGAACGGCTCAATCAAAAGTAAGGTTCAACTCTGTTAGTTGAATGCACAGAACAGAAAGTATTTTCACAGAATGCTACTGTGTAGTTTATATTTGAATATATTCCTTTTTCCACTATTACCCTCTTAGCGCTCCGAATGTCCACTTGCATTTTCTACAGAAAGAGTGTTCTGTACTGCGCAATCAAAAGTATGGTTTAACTCTGTTAGCTTAATGAACATATCAGAAATATGTTTCACACAATGCTTCAGTGTAGTTTTTATTTGAAGATATTATTTTTCCCAATAGAGGCCTCTTAGCGCTCAGAATGTCCAATTGCAGTTTCTACAGAAAGAGTGTTTCAGAAAGGCTCAATCAAAAGTAAGGTTCAACTCTGTTAGTTGAATGCACAGAACAGAAAGAAGTTTCATACAATGATTCTGTGTAGTTTATATTTGAACATATTCTTTTTTCCACTATTACCCACTTAGCGCTACGAATGTCCAGTTGCATTTTCTACAGACAGAGTGTTTCAAAACTGCTCAATCAAAAGTATGGTTTAACTCTGTTAGCTGAATGCTCAGATCAGAAAGAAGTTTCACAGAATGCTTCTGTGTAGTTTATATTTGGATATATTCCTTATTCCACTACTACTCTCTTAGCGCTCCAAATGTCCAGTTGCATTTTCTACAGAAAGAGTGTTCAGATCTGCTCAATCAAAAGTATGGATTAACTCTGTTAGCTGAATGCACAGATCAGAAAGAAGTTTCACAGAATGATTCTGTGTAGTTTATATTTGGAGACATTCCTTTTTCCACTATTACCCTCTTAGCGCTCCGAATCTCCACTTGCATTTTCTACAGAAAGAGTGTTTCAGAACGGCTCAATCAAAACTAAGGTTCAACTCTTTTAGTTGAACAAACAGAACAGAAAGAAGTTTCACACAATGCTTCTGTGTAGTTTTTATTTGAAGATATTATTTTTCCCAATATAGGCCTCTTAGCGCTCAGAATGTCCAATTGCAGTTTCTACAGAAAGAGTGTTTCAGAAAGGCTCAATCAAAAGTAAGGTTCAACTCTGTTAGTTGAATGCACAGAACAGAAAGAAGTTTCATACAATGCTTCTGTGTAGTTTATATTTGAACATATTCTTTTTTCCACTATTACCCACTTAGCGCTACGAATGTCCAGTTGCATTTTCTACAGCCAGAGTGTTTCAAAACTGCTCAATCAAAAGTATGGTTTAACTCTGTTAGCTGAATGCTCAGATAAGAAAGAAGTTTCACAGAATGCTTCTGTGTAGTTTATATTTGAATATATTCCTTTTTCCACTACTACTCTCTTAGCGCTCCAAATGTCCAGTTGCATTTTCTACAGAAAGAGTGTTCAGATCAGCTCAATCAAAAGTATGGTTTAACTCTGTTAGCTGAATGCACAGATCAGAAAGAAGTTTCACAGAATGATTCTGTATAGTTTATATTTGGAGACATTCCTTTTTCCACTATTACCCTCTTAGCGCTCCGAATCTCCACTTGCATTTTCTACAGAAAGAGTGTTTCATAACGGCTCAATCAAAACTAAGGTTCAACTCTTTTAGTTG
This sequence comes from Symphalangus syndactylus, assembly GCF_028878055.3. NCBI lineage: Eukaryota > Metazoa > Chordata > Mammalia > Primates > Hylobatidae > Symphalangus > Symphalangus syndactylus. The sequence continues at coordinate 2,153,615 of NC_072439.2, forward strand.
AACAAACAGAACAGAAAGATGTTTCACACAATTCTTCTGTGTAGTTTTTATTTGTAGACATTCTTTTTCCCAATATAGGCCTCCTAGCGCTCAGAATGTCCAATTGCAGTTTCTACAGAAAGAGTGTTTCAGAACGGCTCAATCAAAAGTAAGGTTCAACTCTGTTAGTTGAATGCACAGAACAGAAAGAAGTTTCATACAATGTTTCTGTGTAGTGTATATTGGAACATATTCTTTTTTCCACTATTACCCACTTAGCGCTACGAATGTCCAGTTGCATTTTCTACAGACAGAGTGTTTCAAAACTGCTCAATCAAAAGTATGGTTTAACTCTGTTAGCTGAATGCACAGATCAGAAAGAAGTTTCACCGAATGATTCTGTGTAGTTTATATTTGAAGACATTTCTTTTTCCACTATTACCCTCTTAGCGCTCCGAATCTCCACTTGCATTTTCTACAAAAAGAGTGTTTCATAACTGCTCAATCAAAAATATGTTTTATCTCTGTTAACTGAATTTACAGATCAGAAATAAGTTTCACAGAATGCATCTGTGTAGTTTTTATTTGAAGATATTCTTTTTCCCAATGTAGGACTCTTAGCGCTTAGCATGTCCAATTGCAGTTTCTACAGAAAGAGTGTTTCAGAACGGCTCAATCAAAAGTAAGGTTCAACTCTGTTAGTTGAATGCACAGAACAGAAAGAATTTTCACAGAATGCTACTGTGTAGTTTATATTTGAATATATTCCTTTTTCCACTATTACCCTCTTAGCGCTCCGAATGTCCACTTGCATTTTCTACAGAAAGAGTGTTCAGAACTGCACAATCAAAAGTATGGTTTAACTCTGTTAGCTTAATGAACATATCAGAAATAAGTTTCACACAATGCTTCTGTGTAGTTTTTATTTGAAGATATTATTTTCCCAATAGAGGCCTCTTAGAGCGCAGAATGTCCAATTGCAGTTTCTACAGAAAGAGTGTTTCAGAAAGGCTCAATCAAAAGTAAGGTTCAACTCTGTTAGTTGAATGCACAGAACAGAAAGAAGTTTCATACAATGCTTCTGTGTAGTTTATATTTGAACATATTCTTTTTTGCACTATTACCCACTTAGCGCTACGAATGTCCAGTTGCATTTTCTACAGACAGAGTGTTTCAAAACTGCTCAATCAAAAGTATGGTTTAACTCTGTTAGCTGAATGCTCAGATCAGAAAGAAGTTTCACAGAATGCTTCTGTGTAGTTTATATTTGAATATATTCCTTTTTCCACTACTACTCTCTTAGCGCTCCAAATGTCCAGTTGCATTTTCTACAGAAAGAGTGTTCAGATCTGCTCAATCAAAAGTATTGTTTAACTCTGTTTGCTGAATGCACAGATCAGAAAGAAGTTTCACAGAATGATTCTGTGTAGTTTATATTTGGAGACATTCCTTTTTCCACTATTACCCTCTTAGCGCTCCGAATCTCCACTTGCATTTTCTACAGAAAGAGTGTTTCAGAACGGCTCAATCAAAACTAAGGTTCAACTCTTTCAGTTGAACAAACAGAACAGAAAGATGTTTCACACAATTCTTCTGTGTAGTTTTTATTTGTAGACATTCTTTTTCCCAATATAGGCCTCCTAGCGCTCAGAATGTCCAATTGCAGTTTCTACAGAAAGAGTGTTTCAGAACGGCTCAATCAAAAGTAAGGTTCAACTCTGTTAGTTGAATGCACAGAACAGAAAGAAGTTTCATACAATGCTTCTGTGTAGTGTATATTTGTATATATTCTTTTTTCCAATATTACCCACTTAGCGCTACGAATGTCCAGTTGCATTTTCTACAGACAGAGTGTTTCAAAACTGCTCAATCAAAAGTATGGTTTAACTCTGTTAGCTGAATGCTCAGATCAGAAAGATGTTTCACAGAATGCTTCTGTGTAGTTTATATTTGAATATATTCCTTTTTCCACTACTACGCTCTTAACGCTCCAAATGTCCAGTTGCATTTTCTACAGAAAGAGTGTTCAGATCTGCTCAATCAAAAGTATGGTTTAACTCTGTTAGATGAATGCACAGATCAGAAAGAAGTTTCACCGAATGATTCTGTGTAGTTTATATTTGAAGACATTCCTTTTTCCACTATTACCCTCTTAGCGCTCCGAATCTCCACTTGCATTTTCTACAAAAAGAGTGTTTCATAACTGCTCAATCAAAAATATGTTTTATCTCCGTTAACTGAATTTACAGATCAGAAATAAGTTTCACAGAATGCATCTTTGTAGTTTTTATTTGAAGATATTCTTTTCCCCAATGTAGGCCTCTTAGCGCTTAGCATGTCCAATTGCACTTTCTACAGAAAGAGTGTTTCAGAACGGCTCAATCAAAAGTAAGGTTCAACTCTGTTGGTTGAATGCACAGAACAGAAAGAATTTTCACAGAATGCTACTGTGTAGTTAATATTTGAATATATTCCTTTTTCCACTATTACCCTCTTAGCGCTCCGAATGTCCACTTGCATTTTCTACAGAAAGAGTGTTCAGAACTGCGCAATCAAAAGTATGGTTTAACTCTGTTAGCTTAATGAACATATCAGAAATAAGTTTCACACAATGCTTCTGTGTAGTTTTTATTTGAAGATATTATTTTTCCCAATAGAGGCCTCTTAGCGCTCAGAATGTCCAATTGCAGTTTCTACAGAAAGAGTGTTTCAGAAAGGCTCAATCAAAAGTAAGGTTCAACTCTGTTAGTTGAATGCACAGAACAGAAAGAAGTTTCATACAATGCTTCTGTGCAGTTTATATTTGAACATATTCTTTTTTCCACTATTACCCCCTTAGCGCTACGAATGTCCAGTTGCATTTTCTACAGACAGAGTGTTTCAAAGCTGCTCAATCAAAAGTATGGTTTAACTCTGTTAGCTGAATGCTCAGATCAGAAAGAAGTTTCACAGAATGCTTCTGTGTAGTTTATATTTGAATATATTCCTTTTTACACTACTACTCTCTTAGCGCTCCAAATGTCCAGTTGCATTTTCTACAGAAAGAGTGTTCAGATCTGCTCAATCAAAAGTATGGTTTAACTCTGTTAGCTGAATGCACAGATCAGAAAGAAGTTTCACAGAATGATTCTGTGTAGTTTATATTTGGAGACATTCCTTTTTCCACTATTACCCTCTTAGCGCTCTGAATCTCTACTTGCATTTTCTACAGAAAGAGTGTTTCAGAACAGCTCTATCAAAACTAAGGTTCAACTCTTTTTGTTGAACAAACAGAACAGAAAGAAGTTTCACACAATTCTTCTGTGTAGTTTTTATTTGTAGACATTCTTTTAGCCAATATAGGCCTCTTAGCGCTCAGAATGTCCAATTGCAGTTTCTACAGAAAGAGTGTTTCAGAATGGCTCAATCAAAAGTAAGGTTCAACTCTGTTAGTTGAATGCACAGAACAGAAAGAAGTTTCATACAATGCTTCTGTGTAGTTTCTATTTGAACATATTCTTTTTACAACTATTACCCACATAGCGCTATGAATGTCCAGTTGCATTTTCTACAGACAGAGTGTTTCAAAACTGCACAATCAAAAGTATGGTTTAACTCTGTTAGCTGAATGCTCAGATCAGAAAGAAGTTTCACAGAATGCTTCTGTGTAGTTTATATTTGAATATATTCCTTTTTCCACTACTACTCTCTTAGCGCTCCAAATGTCCAGTTGCATTTTCTACAGAAAGAGTGTTCAGATCTGCTCAATCAAAAGTATGGTTTAAATCTGTTAGCTGAATGCACAGATCAGAAAGAAGTTTCACAGAATGATTCTGTGTAGTTTATATTTGGAGACATTCCTTTTTCCACTATTACCCTCTTAGCGCTCCGAATCTCCACTTGCATTTTCTACAGAAAGAGTGTTTCAGAACGGCTCAATCAAAACTAAGGTTCAACTCTTTTAGTTGAACAAACAGAACAGAAAGAAGTTTCACACAATTCTTCTGTGTAGTTTTTATTTGTAGACATTCTTTTTCCCAATATAGGCCTCTTAGCGCTCAGAATGTCCAATTGCAGTTTCTACAGAAAGAGTGTTTCAGAACGGCTCAATCAAAAGTAAGGTTCAACTCTGTTAGTTGAATGCACAGAACAGAAAGAAGTTTCATACAATGCTTCTGTGTAGTTTCTATTTGAACATATTCTTTTTTCCACTATTACCCACTTAGCGCTACGAATGTCAAGTTGCATTTTCTACAGACAGAGTGTTTCAAAACTGCTCAATCAAAAGTATGGTTTAACTCTGTTAGCTGAATGCTCAGATCAGAAAGAAGTTTCACAGAATGCTTCTGTGTAGTTTATATTTGAATATATTCCTTTTTCCACTACTACGCTCTTAGCGCTCCAAATGTCCAGTTGCATTTTCTACAGAAAGAGTGTTCAGATCTGCTCAATCAAAAGTATGGTTTAACTCTGTTAGCTGAATGCACAGATCAGAAAGATGTTTCACCGAATGATTCTGTGTAGTTTATATTTGCAGACATTCCTTTTTCCACTATTACCCTCTTAGCGCTCCGAATCTCCACTTGCATTTTCTACAAAAAGAGTGTTTCATAACTGCACAATCAAAAATATGTTTTATCTCTGTTAACTGAATTTACAGATCAGAAATAAGTTTCACAGAATGCATCTGTGTAGTTTTTATTTGAAGATATTCTTTTCCCCAATTTAGGCCTCTTAGCGCTTAGCATGTCCAATTGCAGTTTCTACAGAAAGAGTGTTTCAGAACCTCTCAATCAAAAGTAAGGTTCAACTCTGTTAGTTGAATGCACAGAACAGAAAGAATTTTCACAGAATGCTACTCTGTAGTTTATATTTGAATATATTCCTTTTTCCACTATTACCCTCTTAGCGCTCCGAATGTCCACTTGCATTTTCTACAGAAAGAGTGTTCAGAACTGCGCAATCAAAAGTATGGTTTAACTCTGTTAGCTTAATGAACATATCAGAAATAAGTTTCACACAAGGCTTCTGTGTAGTTTTTATTTGAAGATATTATTTTTCCCAATATATGCCTCTTAGCGCTCAGAATGTCCAATTGCAGTTTCTACAGAAAGAGTGTTTCAGAACGGCTCAATCAAAAGTAAGGTTCAACTCTGTTAGTTGAATGCACAGAACAGAAAGAAGTTTCATACAATGCTTCTGTGTAGTTTATATTTGAATATATTCTTTTTTCCACTATTACCCACTTAGCGCTACGAATGTCCAGTTGCATTTTCTACAGACAGAGTGTTTCAAAACTGCTCAATCAAAAGTATGGTTTAACTCTGTTAGCTGAATGCTCAGATCAGAAAGAAGTTTCACAGAATGCTTCGGTGTAGTTTATATTTGAATATATTCCTTTTTCCACTACTACTCTCTTAGCGCTCCAAATGTCCAGTTGCATTTTCTACAGAAAGAGTGTTCAGATCTGCTCAATTAAAAGTATGGTTTAACTCTGTTAGCTGAATGCACAGGTCAGAAAGAAGTTTCACAGAATGATTCTTTGTAGTTTATATTTGGAGACATTCCTTTTTCCACTATTACCCTCTTAGCGCTCCGAATCTCCACTTGCATTTTCTACAGAAAGTGTGTTTCAGAACCGCTCAATCAAAACTCAGGTTCAACTCTTTTAGTTGAACACACAGAACAGAAAGAAGTTTCACACAATTCTTCTGTGTAGTTTTTATTTGTAGACATTCTTTTTCCCAATATAGGCCTCTTAGCGCTCAGAATGTCCAATTGCAGTTTCTACAGAAAGAGTGTTTCAGAACGGCTCAATCAAAAGTAAGGTTCAACACTGTTAGTTGAATGCACAGAACAGAAAGAAGTTTCATACAATGCTTCTGTGTAGTTTCTATTTGAACATATTCTTTTTTCCACTATTACCCACTTAGCGCTACGAATGTCCAGTTGCATTTTCAACAGACAGAGTGTTTCAAAACTGCTCAATCAAAAGTATGGTTTAACTGTGTTAGCTGAATGCTCAGATCAGAAAGAAGTTTCACAGAATGCTTCTGTGTAGTTTATATTTGAATATATTCCTTTTTCCACTACTACGCTCTTAGCGCTCAAAATGTCCAGTTGCATTTTCTACAGAAAGAGTGTTCAGATCTGCTCAATCAAAAGTATGGTTTAACTCTGTTAGCTGAATGCACAGATCAGAAAGAAGTTTCACCGAATGATTCTGTGTAGTTTATATTTGAAGACATTCCTTTTTCCACTATTACCCTCTTAGCGCTCCGAATCTCCACTTGCATTTTCTACAAAAAGAGTGTTTCATAACTGCTCAATCAAAAATATGTTTTATCTCTGTTAACTGAATTTACACATCAGAAATAAGTTTCACAGAATGCATCTGTGTAGTTTTTATTTGAAGATATTCTTTTTCCCAATGTAGGCCTCTTAGCGCTTAGCATGTCCAATTGCAGTTCCTACAGAAAGAGTGTTTCAGAACGGCTCAATCAAAAGTAAGGTTCAACTCTGTTAGTTGAATGCACAGAACAGAAAGTATTTTCACAGAATGCTACTGTGTAGTTTATATTTGAATATATTCCTTTTTCCACTATTACCCTCTTAGCGCTCCGAATGTCCACTTGCATTTTCTACAGAAAGAGTGTTCAGAACTGCGCAATCAAAAGTATGGTTTAACTCTGTTAGCTTAATGAACATATCAGAAATATGTTTCACACAATGCTTCAGTGTAGTTTTTATTTGAAGATATTATTTTTCCCAATAGAGGCCTCTTAGCGCTCAGAATGTCCAATTGCACTTTCTACAGAAAGAGTGTTTCAGAAAGGCTCAATCAAAAGTAAGGTTCAACTCTGTTAGTTGAATGCACAGAACAGAAAGAAGTTTCATACAATGCTTCTGTGTAGTTTATATTTGAACATATTCTTTTTTCCACTATTACCCACTTAGCGCTACGAATGTCCAGTTGCATTTTCTACAGACAGAGTGTTTCAAAACTGCTCAATCAAAAGTATGGTTTAACTCTGTTAGCTGAATGCTCAGATCAGAAAGAAGTTTCACAGAATGCTTCTGTGTAGTTTATATTTGAATATATTTCTTTTTCCACTACTACTCTCTTAGCGCTCCAAATGTCCAGTTGCATTTTCTACAGAAAGAGTGTTCAGATCTGCTCAATCAAAAGTATGGTTTAACTCTGTTTGCTGAATGCACAGATCAGAAAGAAGTTTCACAGAATGATTCTGTGTAGTTTATATTTGGAGACATTCCTTTTTCCACTATTACCCTCTTAGCGCTCCGAATCTCCACTTGCATTTTCTACAGAAAGAGTGTTTCAGAACGGCTCAATCAAAACTAAGGTTCAACTCTTTTAGTTGAACAAACAGAACAGAAAGAAGTTTCACACAATTCTTCTGTGTAGTTTTTATTTGTAGACATTCTTTTTCCCAATATAGGCCTCCTAGCGCTCAGAATGTCCAATTGCAGTTTCTACAGAAAGAGTGTTTCAGAACGGCTCAATCAAAAGTAAGGTTCAACTCTGTTAGTTGAATGCACAGAACAGAAAGAAGTTTCATACAATGCTTCTGTGTAGTGTATATTTGAATATATTCTTTTTTCCAATATTACCCACTTAGCGCTACGAATGTCCAGTTGCATTTTCTACAGACAGAGTGTTTCAAAACTGCTCAATCAAAAGTATGGTTTAACTCTGTTAGCTGAATGCTCAGATCAGAAAGATGTTTCACAGAATGCTTCTGTGTAGTTTATATTTGAATATATTCCTTTTTCCACTACTACGCTCTTAACGCTCCAAATGTCCAGTTGCATTTTCTACAGAAAGAGTGTTCAGATCTGCTCAATCAAAAGTATGTTTTAACTCTGTTAGATGAATGCACAGATCAGAAAGAAGTTTCACCGAATGATTCTGTGTAGTTTATATTTGAAGACATTCCTTTTTCCACTATTACCCTCTTAGCGCTCAGAATCTCCACTTGCATTTTCTACAAAAAGAGTGTTTCATAACTGCTCAATCAAAAATATGTTTTATCTCTGTTAACTGAATTTACAGATCAGAAATAAGTTTCACAGAATGCATCTTTGTAGTTTTTATTTGAAGATATTCTTTTCCCCAATGTAGGCCTCTTAGCGCTTAGCATGTCCAATTGCAGTTTCTACAGAAAGAGTGTGTCAGAACGGCTCAATCAAAAGTAAGGTTCAACTCTGTTGGTTGAATGCACAGAACAGAAAGAATTTTCACAGAATGCTACTGTGTAGTTAATATTTGAATATATTCCTTTTTCCACTATTACCCTCTTAGCGCTCCGAATGTCCACTTGCATTTTCTACAGAAAGAGTGTTCAGAACTGCGCAATCAAAAGTATGGTTTAACTCTGTTAGCTTAATGAACATATCAGAAATAAGTTTCACACAATGCTTCCGTGTAGTTTTTATTTGAAGATATTATTTTTCCCAATAGAGGCCTCTTAGCGCTCAGAATGTCCAATTGCAGTTTCTACAGAAAGAGTGTTTCAGAAAGGCTCAATCAAAAGTAAGGTTCAACTCTGTTAGTTGAATGCACAGAACAGAAAGAAGTTTCATACAATGTTTCTGTGCAGTTTATATTTGAACATATTCTTTTTTCCACTATTACCCACTTAGCGCTACGAATGTCCAGTTGCATTTTCTACAGACAGAGTGTTTCAAAGCTGCTCAATCAAAAGTATGGTTTAACTCTGTTAGCTGAATGCTCAGATCAGAAAGAAGTTTCACAGAATGCTTCTGTGTAGTTTATATTTGAATATATTCCTTTTTCCACTACTACTCTCTTAGCGCTCCAAATGTCCAGTTGCATTTTCTACAGAAAGAGTGTTCAGATCTGCTCAATCAAAAGTATGGTTTAACTCTGTTAGCTGAATGCACAGATCAGAAAGAAGTTTCACAGAATGATTCTGTGTAGTTTATATTTGGAGACATTCCTTTTTCCACTATTACCCTCTTAGCGCTCCGAATCTCCACTTGCATTTTCTACAGAAAGAGTGTTTCAGAACAGCTCAATCAAAACTAAGGTTCAACTCTTTTTGTTGAACAAACAGAACAGAAAGAAGTTTCACACAATTCTTCTGTGTAGTTTTTATTTGTAGACATTCTTTTAGCCAATATAGGCCTCTTAGCGCTCAGAATGTCCAATTGCAGTTTCTATAGAAAGAGTGTTTCAGAATGGCTCAATCAAAAGTAAGGTTCAACTCTGTTAGTTGAATGCACAGAACAGAAAGAAGTTTCATACAATGCTTCTGTGTAGTTTCTATTTGAACATATTCTTTTTACAACTATTACCCACATAGCGCTACGAATGTCCAGTTGCATTTTCTACAGACAGAGTGTTTCAAAACTGCACAATCAAAAGTATGGTTTAACTCTGTTAGCTGAATGCTCAGATCAGAAAGAAGTTTCACAGAATGCTTCTGTGTAGTTTATATTTGAATATATTCCTTTTTCCACTACTACTCTCTTAGCGCTCCAAATGTCCAGTTGCATTTTCTACAGAAAGAGTGTTCAGATCTGCTCAATCAAAAGTATGGTTTAAATCTGTTAGCTGAATGCACAGATCAGAAAGAAGTTTCACAGAATGATTCTGTGTAGTTTATATTTGGAGACATTCCTTTTTCCACTATTACCCTCTAGGCGCTCCGAATCTCCACTTGCATTTTCTACAGAAAGAGTGTTTCAGAACGGCTCAATCAAAACTAAGGTTCAACTCTTTTAGTTGAACAAACAGAACAGAAAGAAGTTTCACACAATTCTTCTGTGTAGTTTTTATTTGTAGACATTCTTTTTCCCAATATAGGCCTCTTAGCGCTCAGAATGTCCAATTGCAGTTTCTACAGAAAGAGTGTTTCAGAACGGCGCAATCAAAAGTAAGGTTCAACTCTGTTAGTTGAATGCACAGAACAGAAAGAAGTTTCATACAATGCTTCTGTGTAGTTTCTATTTGAACATATTCTTTTTTCCACTATTACCCACTTAGTGCTACGAATGTCAAGTTGCATTTTCTACAGACAGAGTGTTTCAAAACTGCTCAATCAAAAGTATGGTTTAACTCTGTTAGCTGAATGCTCAGATCAGAAAGAAGTTTCACAGAATGCTTCTGTGTAGTTTATATTTGAATATATTCCTTTTTCCACTACTACGCTCTTAGCGCTCCAAATGTCCAGTTGCATTTTCTACAGAAAGAGTGTTCAGATCTGCTCAATCAAAAGTATGGTTTAACTCTGTTAGCTGAATGCACAGATCAGAAAAAAGTTTCACCGAATGATTCTGTGTAGTTTATATTTGCAGACATTCCTTTTTCCACTATTACCTTCTTAGCGCTCCGAATCTCCACTTGCATTTTCTACAAAAAGAGTGTTTCATAACTGCTCAATCAAAAATATGTTTTATCTCTGTTAACTGAATTTACAGATCAGAAATAAGTTTCACAGAATGCATCTGTGTAGTTTTTATTTGAAGATATTCTTTTCCCCAATGTAGGCCTCTTAGCGCTTAGCATGTCCAATTGCAGTTTCTACAGAAAGAGTGTTTCAGAACCTCTCAATCAAAAGTAAGGTTCAACTCTGTTAGTTGAATGCACAGAACAGAAAGAATTTTCACAGAATGCTACTCTGTAGTTTATATTTGAATATATTCCTTTTTCCACTATTACCCTCTTAGCGCTCCGAATGTCCACTTGCATTTTCTACAGAAAGAGTGTTCAGAACTGCGCAATCAAAAGTATGGTTTAACTCTGTAAGCTTAATGAACATATCAGAAATAAGTTTCACACAATGCTTCTGTGTAGTTTTTATTTGAAGATATTATTTTTCCCAATATATGCCTCTTAGCGCTCAGAATGTCCAATTGCAGTTTCTACAGAAAGAGTGTTTCAGAACGGCTCAATCAAAAGTAAGGTTCAACTCGGTTAGTTGAATGCACAGAACAGAAAGAAGTTTCATACAATGCTTCTGTGTAGTTTATATTTGAATATATTCTTTTTTCCACTATTACCCACTTAGCGCTACGAATGTCCAGTTGCATTTTCTACAGACAGAGTGTTTCAAAACTGCTCAATCAAAAGTATGGTTTAACTCTGTTAGCTGAATGCTCAGATCAGAAAGAAGTTTCACAGAATGCTTCTGTGTAGTTTATATTTGAATATATTCCTTTTTCCACTACTACTCTCTTAGCGCTCCAAATGTCCAGTTGCATTTTCTACAGAAAGAGTGTTCAGATCTGCTCAATTAAAAGTATGGTTTAACTCTGTTAGCTGAATGCACAGATCAGAAAGAAGTTTCACAGAATGATTCTTTGTAGTTTATATTTGGAGACATTCCTTTTTCCACTATTACCCTCTTAGCGCTCCGAATCTCCACTTGCATTTTCTACAGAAAGTGTGTTTCAGAACCGCTCAATCAAAACTCAGGTTCAACTCTTTTAGTTGAACAAACAGAACAGAAAGAAGTTTCACACAATTCTTCTGTGTAGTTTTTATTTGTAGACATTCTTTTTCCCAATATAGGCCTCTTAGCGTTCAGAATGTCCAATTGCAGTTTCTACAGAAAGAGTGTTTCAGAACGGCTCAATCAAAAGTAAGGTTAAACACTGTTAGTTGAATGCACAGAACAGAAAGAAGTTTCATACAATGCTTCTGTGTAGTTTATATTTGAACATATTCTTTTTTCCACTATTACCCACTTAGCGCTACGAATGTCCAGTTGCATTTTCTACAGACAGAGTGTTTCAAAACTGCTCAATCAAAAGTATGGTTTAACTCTGTTAGCTGAATGCTCAGATCAGAAAGAAGTTTCACAGAATGCTTCTGTGTAGTTTATATTTGAATATATTCCTTTTTCCACTACTACGCTCTTAGCGCTCAAAATGTCCAGTTGCATTTTCTACAGAAAGAGTGTTCAGATCTGCTCAATCAAAAGTATGGTTTAACTCTGTTAGCTGAATGCACAGATCAGAAAGAAGTTTCACCGAATGATTCTGTGTAGTTTATATTTGAAGACATTCCTTTTTCCACTATTACCCACTTAGCGCTCCGAATCTCCACTTGCATTTTCTACAAAAGAGTGTTTCATAACTGCTCAATCAAAAATATGTTTTATCTCTGTTAACTGAATTTACAGATCAGAAATAAGTTTCACAGAATGCATCTGTGTAGTTTTTATTTGAAGATATTCTTTTTCCCAATGTAGGCCTCTAAGCGCTTAGCATGTCCAATTGCAGTTTCTACAGAAAGAGTGTTTCAGAACGGCTCAATCAAAAGTAAGGTTCAACTCTGTTGGTTGAATGCACAGAACAGAAAGAATTTTCACAGAATGCTACTGTGTAGTTAATATTTGAATATATTCCTTTTTCCACTATTACCCTCTTAGCGCTCCGAATGTCCACTTGCATTTTCTACAGAAAGAGTGTTCAGAACTGCGCAATCAAAAGTATGGTTTAACTCTGTTAGCTTAATGAACATATCAGAAATAAGTTTCACACAATGCTTCTGTGTAGTTTTTATTTGAAGATATTATTTTTCCCAATAGAGGCCTCTTAGCGCTCAGAATGTCCAATTGCAGTTTCTACAGAAAGAGTGTTTCAGAACGGCTCAATCAAAAGTAAGGTTCAACTCTGTTAGTTGAATGCCCAGAACAGAAAGGAGTTTCATACAATGCTTCTGTGTAGTTTATATTTGAATATATTCTTTTTTCCACTATTACCCACTTAGCGCTACGAATGTCCAGTTGCATTTTCTACAGACAGAGTGTTTCAAAACTGCTCAATCAAAAGTATGGATTAACTCTGTTAGCTGAATGCTCAGATCAGAAAGAAGTTTCACAGAATGCTTCTGTGTAGTTTATATTTGAATATATTCCTTTTTCCACTACTACTCTCTTAGCGCTCCAAATGTCCAGTTGCATTTTCTACAGAAAGAGTGTTCAGATCTGCTCAATTAAAAGTATGGTTTAACTCTGTTAGCTGAATGCACAGATCAGAAAGAAGTTTCACAGAATGATTCTTTGTAGTTTATATTTGGAGACATTCCTTTTTCCACTATTACCCTCTTAGCGCTCCGAATCTCCACTTGCATTTTCTACAGAAAGTGTGTTTCAGAACCGCTCAATCAAAACTCAGGTTCAACTCTTTTAGTTGAACAAACAGAACAGAAAGAAGTTTCACACAATTCTTCTGTGTAGTTTTTATTTGTAGACATTCTTTTTCCCAATATAGGCCTCTTAGCGCTCAGAATGTCCAATTGCAGTTTCTATAGAAAGAGTGTTTCAGAACGGCTCAATCAAAAGTAAGGTTCAACACTGTTAGTTGAATGCACAGAACAGAAAGAAGTTTCATACAATGCTTCTGTGTAGTTTCTATTTGAACATATTCTTTTTTCCACTATTACCCACTTAGCCCTACGAATGTCCAGTTGCATTTTCTACAGACAGAGTGTTTCAAAACTGCTCAATCAAAAGTATGGTTTAACTCTGTTAGCTGAATGCTCAGATCAGAAAGAAGTTTCACAGAATGCTTCTGTGTAGTTTATATTTGAATATATTCCTTTTTCCACTACTACGCTCTTAGCGCTCAAAATGTCCAGTTGCATTTTCTACAGAAAGAGTGTTCAGATCTGCTCAATCAAAAGTATGGTTTAACTCTGTTAGCTGAATGCACAGATCAGAAAGAAGTTTCACCGAATGATTCTGTGTAGTTTATATTTGAAGACATTCCTTTTTCCACTATTACCCACTTAGCGCTCCGAATCTCCACTTGCATTTTCTACAAAAAGAGTGTTTCATAACTGCTCAATCAAAAATATGTTTTATTTCTGTTAACTGAATTTACAGATCTGAAATAAGTTTCACAGAATGCATCTGTGTAGTTTTTATTTGAAGATATTCTTTTTCCCAATGTAGGCCTCTTAGCGCTTAGCATGTCCAATTGCAGTTTCTACAGAAAGAGTGTTTCAGAACGGCTCAATCAAAAGTAAGGTTCAACTCTGTTATTTGAATGCACAGAACAGAAAGAATTTTCACAGAATGCTACTGTGTAGTTAATATTTGAATATATTCCTTTTTCCACTATTACCCTCTTAGCGCTCCGAATGTCCACTTGCATTTTCTACAGAAAGAGTGTTCAGAACTGCGCAATCAAAAGTATGGTTTAACTCTGTTAGCTTAATGAACATATCAGAAATAAGTTTCACACAATGCTTCTGTGTAGTTTTTATTTGAAGATATTATTTTTCCCAATAGAGGCCTCTTAGCGCTCAGAATGTCCAATTGCAGTTTCTACAGAAAGAGTGTTTCAGAACGGCTCAATCAAAAGTAAGGTTCAACTCTGTTAGTTGAATGCCCAGAACAGAAAGAAGTTTCATACAATGCTTCTGTGTAGTTTATATATGAATATATTCTTTTTTCCACTATTCCCCACTTAGCGCTACGAATGTCCAGTTGCATTTTCTACAGACAGAGTGTTTCAAAACTGCTCAATCAAAAGTATGGTTTAACTCTGTTAGCTGAATGCTCAGATCAGAAAGAAGTTTCACAGAATGCTTCTGTGTAGTTTATATTTGAATATATTCCTTTTTCCACTACTACTCTCTTAGCGCTCCAAATGTCCAGTTGCATTTTCTACAGAAAGTGTGTTCAGATCTGCTCAATTAAAAGTATGGTTTAACTCTGTTAGCTGAATGCACAGATCAGAAAGAAGTTTCACAGAATGATTCTTTGTAGTTTATATTTGGAGACATTCCTTTTTCCACTATTACCCTCTTAGCGCTCCGAATCTCCACTTGCATTTTCTACAGAAAGTGTGTTTCACAACCGCTCAATCAAAACTCAGGTTCAACTCTTTTAGTTGAACAAACAGAACAGAAAGAAGTTTCACACAATTCTTCTGTGTAGTTTTTATTTGTAGACATTCTTTTTCCCAATATGGGCCTCTTAGCGCTCAGAATGTCCAATTGCAGTTTCTACAGAAAGAGTGTTTCAGAACGGCTCAATCAAAAGTAAGGTTCAACACTGTTAGTTGAATGCACAGAACAGAAAGAAGTTTCATACAATGCTTCTGTGTAGTTTCTATTTGAACATATTCTTTTTTCCACTATTACCCACTTAGCGCTACGAATGTCCAGTTGCATTTTCTACAGACAGAGTGTTTCAAAACTGCTCAATCAAAAGTATGGTTTAACTCTGTTAGCTGAATGCTCAGATCAGAAAGAAGTTTCACAGAATGCTTCTGTGTAGTTTATATTTGAATATATTCCTTTTTCCACTACTACGCTCTTAGCGCTCAAAATGTCCAGTTGCATTTTCTACAGAAAGAGTGTTCAGATCTGCTCAATCAAAAGTATGGTTTAACTCTGTTAGCTGAATGCACAGATCAGAAAGAAGTTTCACCGAATGATTCTGTGTAGTTTAAATTTGAAGACATTCCTTTTTCCACTATTACCCACTTAGCGCTCCGAATCTCCACTTGCATTTTCTACAAAAAGAGTGTTTCATAACTGCTCAATCAAAAATATGTTTTATCTCTGTTAACTGAATTTACAGATCAGAAATAAGTTTCACAGAATGCATCTGTGTAGTTTTTATTTGAAGATATTCTTTTTCCCAATGTAGGCCTCTTAGCGCTTAGCATGTCCAATTGCAGTTTCTACAGAAAGAGTGTTTCAGAACGGCTCAATCAAAAGTAAGGTTCAACTCTGTTGGTTGAATGCACAGAACAGAAAGAATTTTCACAGAATGCTACTGTGTAGTTAATATTTGAATATATTCCTTTTTCCACTATTACCCTCTTAGCGCTCCGAATGTCCACTTGCATTTTCTACAGAAAGAGTGTTCAGAACTGCGCAATCAAAAGTATGGTTTAACTCTGTTAGCTTAATGAACATATCAGAAATAAGTTTCACACAATGCTTCTGTGTAGTTTTTATTTGAAGATATTATTTTTCCCAATAGAGGCCTCTTAGCGCTCAGAATGTCCAATTGCAGTTTCTACAGAAAGAGTGTTTCAGAAAGGCTCAATCAAAAGTAAGGTTCAACTCTGTTAGTTGAATGCACAGAACAGAAAGAAGTTTCATACAATGCTTCTGTGTAGTTTATATTTGAACATATTCTTTTTTCCACTATTACCCACTTAGCGCTACGAATGTCCAGTTGCATTTCCTACAGACAGAGTGTTTCAAAACTGCTCAATCAAAAGTATGGTTTAACTCTATTAGCTGAATGCTCAGATCAGAAAGAAGTTTCACAGAATGCTTCTGTGTAGTTTATATTTGAATATATCCCTTTTTCCACTACTACTCTCTTAGCGCTCCAAATGTCCAGTTGCATTTTCTACAGAAAGAGTGTTCAGATCTGCTCAATCAAAAGTATGGTTTAACTCTGTTAGCTGAATGCACAGATCAGAAAGAAGTTTCACAGAATGATTCTGTGTAGTTTATATTTGGAGACATTCCTTTTTCCACTATTACCCTCTTAGCGCTCCGAATCTCCACTTGCATTTTCTACAGAAAGAGTGTTTCAGAACGGCTCAATCAAAACTAAGGATCAACTCTTTTAGTTGAACAAACAGAACAGAAAGAAGTTTCACACAATTCTTCTGTGTAGTTTTTATTTGTAGACATTCTTTTTCCCAATATAGGCCTCTTAGCGCTCAGAATGTCCAATTGCAGTTTCTACAGAAAGAGTGTTTCACAACGGCTCAATCAAAAGTAAGGTTCAACTCTTTTAGTTGAATGCACAGTACAGAAAGAAGTTTCATACAATGCTTCTGTGTAGTTTCTATTTGAACATATTCTTTTTTCCACTATTACCCACTTAGCCCTACGAATGTCCAGTTGCATTTTCTACAGACAGAGTGTTTCAAAACTGCTCAATCAAAAGTATGGTTTAACTCTGTTAGCTGAATGCTCAGATCAGAAAGAAGTTTCACAGAATGCTTCTGTGTAGTTTATATTTGAATATATTCCTTTTTCCACTACTACGCTCTTAGCGCTCCAAATGTCCAGTTACATTTTCTACAGAAAGAGTGTTCAGATCTGCTCAATCAAAAGTATGGTTTAACTCTGTTAGCTGAATGCACAGATCAGAAAGCTGTTTCACCGAATGATTCTGTGTAGTTTATATTTGAAGACATTCCTTTTTCCACTATTACCCTCTTAGCGCTCCGAATCTCCACTTGCATTTTCTACAAAAAGAGTGTTTCATAACTGCTCAATCAAAAATATGTTTTATCTCTGTTAACTGAATTTACAGATCAGAAATAAGTTTCACAGAATGCATCTGTGTAGTTTTTATTTGAAGATATTCTTTTTCCCAATGTAGGCCTCTTAGCGCTTAGCATGTCCAATTGCAGTTTCTACAGAAAGAGTGTTTCAGAACGGCTCAATCAAAAGTAAGGTTCAACTCTGTTAGTTGAATGCACAGAACAGAAAGAATTTTCACAGAATGCTACTGTGTAGTTTATATTTGAATATATTCCTTTTTCCACTATTACCCTCTGAGCGCTCCGAATGTCCACTTGCATTTTCTACAGAAAGAGTGTTCAGAACTGCGCAATCAAAAGTATGGTTTAACTCTGTTAGCTTAATGAACATATCAGAAATAAGTTTCACACAATGCTTCTGTGTAGTTTTTATTTGAAGATATTATTTTTCCCAATAGAGGCCTCTTAGCGCTCAGAATGTCCAATTGCAGTTTCTACAGAAAGAGTGTTTCAGAAAGGCTCAATCAAAAGTAAGGTTCAACTCTGTTAGTTGAATGCACAGAACAGAAAGAAGTTTCATACAATGCTTCTGTGTAGTTTATATTTGAACATATTCTTTTTTCCACTATTACCCACTTAGCGCTACGAATGTCCAGTTGCATTTTCTACAGACAGAGTGTTTCAAAGCTGCTCAATCAAAAGTATGGTTTAACTCTGTTAGCTGAATGCTCAGATCAGAAAGAAGTTTCACAGAATGCTTCTGTGTAGTTTATATTTGAATATATTCCTTTTTCCACTACTACTCTCTTAGCGCTCCAAATGTCCAGTTGCATTTTCTACAGAAAGAGTGTTCAGATCTGCTCAATCAAAAGTATGGTTTAACTCTGTTAGCTGAATGCACAGATCAGAAAGAAGTTTCACAGAATGATTCTGTGTAGTTTATATTTGGAGACATTCCTTTTTCCACTATTACCCTCTTAGCGCTCCGAATCTCCACTTGCATTTTCTACAGAAAGAGTGTTTCAGAACGGCTCAATCAAAACTAAGGTTCAACTCTTTTAGTTGAACAAATAGAACAGAAAGAAGTTTCACACAATTCTTCTGTGTAGTTTTTATTTGTAGACATTCTTTTAGCCAATATAGGCCTCTTAGCGCTCAGAATGTCCAATTGCAGTTTCTACAGAAAGAGTGTTTCAGAACGGCTCAATCAAAAGTAAGGTTCAACTCTGTTAGTTGAATGCACAGAACAGAAAGAAGTTTCATACAATGCTTCTGTGTAGTTTCTATTTGAACATATTCTTTTTACAACTATTACCCACATAGCGCTACGAATGTCCAGTTGCATTTTCTACAGACAGAGTGTTTCAAAACTGCTCAATCAAAAGTATGGTTTAACTCTGTTAGCTGAATGCTCAGATCAGAAAGAAGTTTCACAGAATGCTTCTGTGTAGTTTATATTTGAATATATTCCTTTTTCCACTACTACTCTCTTAGCGCTCCAAATGTCCAGTTGCATTTTCTACAGAAAGAGTGTTCAGATCTGCTCAATCAAAAGTATGGTTTAAATCTGTTAGCTGAATGCACAGATCAGAAAGAAGTTTCACAGAATGATTCTGTGTAGTTTATATTTGGAGACATTCCTTTTTCCACTATTACCCTCTTAGCGCTCCGAATCTCCACTTGCATTTTCTACAGAAAGAGTGTTTCAGAACGGCTCAATCAAAACTAAGGTTCAACTCTTTTAGTTGAACAAACAGAAAAGAAAGAAGTTTCACACAATTCTTCTGTGTAGTTTTTATTTGTAGACATTCTTTTTCCCAATATAGGCCTCTTAGCGCTCAGAATGTCCAATTGCAGTTTCTACAGAAAGAGTGTTTCAGAACGGCTCAATCAAAAGTAAGGTTCAACTCTGTTAGTTGAATGCACAGAACAGAAAGAAGTTTCATACAATGCTTCTGTGTAGTTTCTATTTGAACATATTCTTTTTTCCACTATTACCCACTTAGCGCTACGAATGTCCAGTTGCATTTTCTACAGACAGAGTGTTTCAAAACTGCTCAATCAAAAGTATGGTTTAACTCTGTTAGCTGAATGCTCAGATCAGAAAGAAGTTTCACAGAATGCTTCTGTGTAGTTTATATTTGAATATATTACTTTTTCCACTACTATGCTCTTAGCGCTCCAAATGTCCAGTTGCATTTTCTACAGAAAGAGTGTTCAGATCTGCTCAATCAAAAGTATGGTTTAACTCTGTTAGCTGAATGCACAGATCAGAAAGAAGTTTCACCGAATGATTCTGTGTAGTTTATATTTGCAGACATTCCTTTTTCCACTATTACCCTCTTAGCGCTCCGAATCTCCACTTGCATTTTCTACAAAAAGAGTGTTTCATAACTGCTCAACCAAAAATATGTTTTATCTCTGTTAACTGAATTTACAGATCAGAAATAAGTTTCACAGAATGCATCTGTGTAGTTTTTATTTGAAGATATTATTTTCCCCAATGTAGGCCTCTTAGCGCTTAGCATGTCCAATTGCAGTTTCTACAGAAAGAGTGTTTCAGAACCTCTCAATCAAAAGTAAGGTTCAACTCTGTTAGTTGAATGCACAGAACAGAAAGAATTTTCACAGAATGCTACTGTGTAGTTTATATTTGAATATATTCCTTTTTCCACTATTACCCTCTTAGCGCTCCGAATGTCCACTTGCATTTTCTACAGAAAGAGTGTTCAGAACTGCGCAATCAAAAGTATGGTTTAACTCTGTTAGCTTAATGAACATATCCGAAATAAGTTTCACACAATGCTTCTGTGTAGTTTTTATTTGAAGATATTATTTTTCCAAATATATGCCTCTTAGCGCTCAGAATGTCCAATTGCAGTTTCTACAGAAAGAGTGTTTCAGAACGGCTCAATCAAAAGTAAGGTTCAACTCTGTTAGTTGAATGCACAGAACAGAAAGAAGTTTCATACAATGCTTCTGTGTAGTTTATATTTGAATATATTCTTTTTTCCACTATTACCCACTTAGCGCTACGAATGTCCAGTTGCATTTTCTACAGACAGAGTGTTTCAAAACTGCTCAATCAAAAGTATGGTTTAATTCTGTTAGCTGAATGCTCAGATCAGAAAGAAGTTTCACAGAATGCTTCTGTGTAGTTTATATTTGAATATATTCCTTTTTCCACTACTACTCTCTTAGCGCTCCAAATGTCCAGTTGCATTTTCTACAGAAAGAGTGTTCAGATCTGCTCAATTAAAAGTATGGTTTAACTCTGTTAGCTGAATGCACAGATCAGAAAGAAGTTTCACAGAATGATTCTTTGTAGTTTATATTTGGAGACATTCCTTTTTCCACTATTACCCTCTTAGCGCTCCGAATCTCCACTTGCATTTTCTACAGAAAGAGTGTTTCAGAACCGCTCAATCAAAACTCAGGTTCAACTCTTTTAGTTGAACAAACAGAACAGAAAGAAGTTTCACAAAATTCTTCTGTGTAGTTTTTATTTGTAGACATTCTTTTTCCCAATATAGGCATCTTAGCGCTCAGAATGTCCAATTGCAGTTTCTACAGAAAGAGTGTTTCAGAACGGCTCAATCAAAAGTAAGGTTCAACACTGTTAGTTGAATGCACAGAACAGAAAGAAGTTTCATACAATGCTTCTGTGTAGTTTCTATTTGAACATATTCTTTTTTCCACTATTACCCACTTAGCGCTACGAATGTCCAGTTGCATTTTCTACAGACAGAGTGTTTCAAAACTGCTCAATCAAAAGTATGGTTTAACTCTGTTAGCTGAATGCTCAGATCAGAAAGAAGTTTCACAGAATGCTTCTGTGTAGTTTATATTTGAATATATTCCTTTTTCCACTACTACGCTCTTAGCGCTCAAAATGTCCAGTTGCATTTTCTACAGAAAGAGTGTTCAGATCTGCTCAATCAAAAGTATGGTTTAACTCTGTTAGCTGAATGCACAGATCAGAAAGAAGTTTCACCGAATGATTCTGTGTAGTTTATATTTGAAGACATTCCTTTTTCCACTATTACCCACTTAGCGCTCCGAATCTCCACTTGCATTTTCTACAAAAGAGTGTTTCATAACTGCTCAATCAAAAATATGTTTTATCTCTGTTAACTGAATTTACAGATCAGAAATAAGTTTCACAGAATGCATCTGTGTAGTTTTTATTTGAAGATATTCTTTTTCCCAATGTAGGCCTCTAAGCGCTTAGCATGTCCAATTGCAGTTTCTACAGAAAGAGTGTTTCAGAACGGCTCAATCAAAAGTAAGGTTCAACTCTGTTGGTTGAATGCACAGAACAGAAAGAATTTTCACAGAATGCTACTGTGTAGTTAATATTTGAATATATTCCTTTTTCCACTATTACCCTCTTAGCGCTCCGAATGTCCACTTGCATTTTCTACAGAAAGAGTGTTCAGAACTGCGCAATCAAAAGTATGGTTTAACTCTGTTAGCTTAATGAACATATCAGAAATAAGTTTCACACAATGCTTCTGTGTAGTTTTTATTTGAAGATATTATTTTTCCCAATAGAGGCCTCTTAGCGCTCAGAATGTCCAATTGCAGTTTCTACAGAAAGAGTGTTTCAGAACGGCTCAATCAAAAGTAAGGTTCAACTCTGTTAGTTGAATGCCCAGAACAGAAAGAAGTTTCATACAATGCTTCTGTGTAGTTTATATTTGAATATATTCTTTTTTCCACTATTACCCACTTAGCACTACGAATGTCCAGTTGCATTTTCTACAGACAGAGTGTTTCAAAACTGCTCAATCAAAAGTATGGATTAACTCTGTTAGCTGAATGCTCAGATCAGAAAGAAGTTTCACAGAATGCTTCTGTGTAGTTTATATTTGAATATATTCCTTTTTCCACTACTACTCTCTTAGCGCTCCAAATGTCCAGTTGCATTTTCTACAGAAAGAGTGTTCAGATCTGCTCAATTAAAAGTATGGTTTAACTCTGTTAGCTGAATGCACAGATCAGAAAGAAGTTTCACAGAATGATTCTTTGTAGTTTATATTTGGAGACATTCCTTTTTCCACTATTACCCTCTTAGCGCTCCGAATCTCCACTTGCATTTTCTACAGAAAGTGTGTTTCAGAACCGCTCAATCAAAACTCAGGTTCAACTCTTTTAGTTGAACAAACAGAACAGAAAGAAGTTTCACACAATTCTTCTGTGTAGTTTTTATTTGTAGACATTCTTTTTCCCAATATAGGCCTCTTAGCGCTCAGAATGTCCAATTGCAGTTTCTATAGAAAGAGTGTTTCAGAACGGCTCAATCAAAAGTAAGGTTCAACACTGTTAGTTGAATGCACAGAACAGAAAGAAGTTTCATACAATGCTTCTGTGTAGTTTCTATTTGAACATATTCTTTTTTCCACTATTACCCACTTAGCCCTACGAATGTCCAGTTGCATTTTCTACAGACAGAGTGTTTCAAAACTGCTCAATCAAAAGTATGGTTTAACTCTGTTAGCTGAATGCTCAGATCAGAAAGAAGTTTCACAGAATGCTTCTGTGTAGTTTATATTTGAATATATTCCTTTTTCCACTACTACGCTCTTAGCGCTCAAAATGTCCAGTTGCATTTTCTACAGAAAGAGTGTTCAGATCTGCTCAATCAAAAGTATGTTTTAACTCTGTTAGCTGAATGCACAGATCAGAAAGAAGTTTCACCGAATGATTCTGTGTAGTTTATATTTGAAGACATTCCTTTTTCCACTATTACCCACTTAGCGCTCCGAATCTCCACTTGCATTTTCTACAAAAAGAGTGTTTCATAACTGCTCAATCAAAAATATGTTTTATCTCTGTTAACTGAATTTACAGATCTGAAATAAGTTTCACAGAATGCATCTGTGTAGTTTTTATTTGAAGATATTCTTTTTCCCAATGTAGGCCTCTTAGCGCTTAGCATGTCCAATTGCAGTTTCTACAGAAAGAGTGTTTCAGAACGGCTCAATCAAAAGTAAGGTTCAACTCTGTTATTTGAATGCACAGAACAGAAAGAATTTTCACAGAATGCTACTGTGTAGTTAATATTTGAATATATTCCTTTTTCCACTATTACCCTCTTAGCGCTCCGAATGTCCACTTGCATTTTCTACAGAAAGAGTGTTCAGAACTGCGCAATCAAAAGTATGGTTTAACTCTGTTAGCTTAATGAACATATCAGAAATAAGTTTCACACAATGCTTCTGTGTAGTTTTTATTTGAAGATATTATTTTTCCCAATAGAGGCCTCTTAGCGCTCAGAATGTCCAATTGCAGTTTCTACAGAAAGAGTGTTTCAGAACGGCTCAATCAAAAGTAAGGTTCAACTCTGTTAGTTGAATGCCCAGAACAGAAAGAAGTTTCATACAATGCTTCTGTGTAGTTTATATTTGAATATATTCTTTTTTCCACTATTCCCCACTTAGCGCTACGAATGTCCAGTTGCATTTTCTACAGACAGAGTGTTTCAAAACTGCTCAATCAAAAGTATGGTTTAACTCTGTTAGCTGAATGCTCAGATCAGAAAGAAGTTTCACAGAATGCTTCTGTGTAGTTTATATTTGAATATATTCCTTTTTCCACTACTACTCTCTTAGCGCTCCAAATGTCCAGTTGCATTTTCTACAGAAAGTGTGTTCAGATCTGCTCAATTAAAAGTATGGTTTAACTCTGTTAGCTGAATGCACAGATCAGAAAGAAGTTTCACAGAATGATTCTTTGTAGTTTATATTTGGAGACATTCCTTTTTCCACTATTACCCTCTTAGCGCTCCGAATCTCCACTTGCATTTTCTACAGAAAGTGTGTTTCACAACCGCTCAATCAAAACTCAGGTTCAACTCTTTTAGTTGAACAAACAGAACAGAAAGAAGTTTCACACAATTCTTCTGTGTAGTTTTTATTTGTAGACATTCTTTTTCCCAATATGGGCCTCTTAGCGCTCAGAATGTCCAATTGCAGTTTCTACAGAAAGAGTGTTTCAGAACGGCTCAATCAAAAGTAAGGTTCAACACTGTTAGTTGAATGCACAGAACAGAAAGAAGTTTCATACAATGCTTCTGTGTAGTTTCTATTTGAACATATTCTTTTTTCCACTATTACCCACTTAGCGCTACGAATGTCCAGTTGCATTTTCTACAGACAGAGTGTTTCAAAACTGCTCAATCAAAAGTATGGTTTAACTCTGTTAGCTGAATGCTCAGATCAGAAAGAAGTTTCACAGAATGCTTCTGTGTAGTTTATATTTGAATATATTCCTTTTTCCACTACTACGCTCTTAGCGCTCAAAATGTCCAGTTGCATTTTCTACAGAAAGAGTGTTCAGATCTGCTCAATCAAAAGTATGGTTTAACTCTGTTAGCTGAATGCACAGATCAGAAAGAAGTTTCACCGAATGATTCTGTGTAGTTTAAATTTGAAGACATTCCTTTTTCCACTATTACCCACTTAGCGCTCCGAATCTCCACTTGCATTTTCTACAAAAAGAGTGTTTCATAACTGCTCAATCAAAAATATGTTTTATCTCTGTTAACTGAATTTACAGATCAGAAATAAGTTTCACAGAATGCATCTGTGTAGTTTTTATTTGAAGATATTCTTTTTCCCAATGTAGGCCTCTTAGCGCTTAGCATGTCCAATTGCAGTTTCTACAGAAAGAGTGTTTCAGAACGGCTCAATCAAAAGTAAGGTTCAACTCTGTTGGTTGAATGCACAGAACAGAAAGAATTTTCACAGAATGCTACTGTGTAGTTAATATTTGAATATATTCCTTTTTCCACTATTACCGTCTTAGCGCTCCGAATGTCCACTTGCATTTTCTACAGAAAGAGTGTTCAGAACTGCGCAATCAAAAGTATGGTTTAACTCTGTTAGCTTAATGAACATATCAGAAATAAGTTTCACACAATGCTTCTGTGTAGTTTTTATTTGAAGATATTATTTTTCCCAATAGAGGCCTCTTAGCGCTCAGAATGTCCAATTGCAGTTTCTACAGAAAGAGTGTTTCAGAAAGGCTCAATCAAAAGTAAGGTTCAACTCTGTTAGTTGAATGCACAGAACA
The DNA here is from genome assembly GCF_028878055.3 of Symphalangus syndactylus. Classification (NCBI taxonomy): domain Eukaryota; kingdom Metazoa; phylum Chordata; class Mammalia; order Primates; family Hylobatidae; genus Symphalangus; species Symphalangus syndactylus. The sequence continues at coordinate 2,178,890 of NC_072439.2, forward strand.
GAAAGAAGTTTCATACAATGCTTCTGTGTAGTTTATATTTGAACATATTCTTTTTTCCACTATTACCCACTTAGCGCTACGAATGTCCAGTTGCATTTTCTACAGACAGAGTGTTTCAAAGCTGCTCAATCAAAAGTATGGTTTAACTCTGTTAGCTGAATGCTCAGATCAGAAAGAAGTTTCACAGAATGCTTCTGTGTAGTTTATATTTGAATATATTCCTTTTTCCACTACTACTCTCTTAGCGCTCCAAATGTCCAGTTGCATTTTCTACAGAAAGAGTGTTCAGATCTGCTCAATCAAAAGTATGGTTTAACTCTGTTAGCTGAATGCACAGATCAGAAAGAAGTTTCACAGAATGATTCTGTGTAGTTTATATTTGGAGACATTCCTTTTTCCACTATTACCCTCTTAGCGCTCCGAATCTCCACTTGCATTTTCTACAGAAAGAGTGTTTCAGAACGGCTCAATCAAAACTAAGGTTCAACTCTTTTAGTTGAACAAATAGAACAGAAAGAAGTTTCACACAATTCTTCTGTGTAGTTTTTATTTGTAGACATTCTTTTAGCCAATATAGGCCTCTTAGCGCTCAGAATGTCCAATTGCAGTTTCTACAGAAAGAGTGTTTCAGAACGGCTCAATCAAAAGTAAGGTTCAACTCTGTTAGTTGAATGCACAGAACAGAAAGAAGTTTCATACAATGCTTCTGTGTAGTTTCTATTTGAACATATTCTTTTTACAACTATTACCCACATAGCGCTACGAATGTCCAGTTGCATTTTCTACAGACAGAGTGTTTCAAAACTGCTCAATCAAAAGTATGGTTTAACTCTGTTAGCTGAATGCTCAGATCAGAAAGAAGTTTCACAGAATGCTTCTGTGTAGTTTATATTTGAATATATTCCTTTTTCCACTACTACTCTCTTAGCGCTCCAAATGTCCAGTTGCATTTTCTACAGAAAGAGTGTTCAGATCTGCTCAATCAAAAGTATGGTTTAAATCTGTTAGCTGAATGCACAGATCAGAAAGAAGTTTCACAGAATGATTCTGTGTAGTTTATATTTGGAGACATTCCTTTTTCCACTATTACCCTCTTAGCGCTCCGAATCTCCACTTGCATTTTCTACAGAAAGAGTGTTTCAGAACGGCTCAATCAAAACTAAGGTTCAACTCTTTTAGTTGAACAAACAGAAAAGAAAGAAGTTTCACACAATTCTTCTGTGTAGTTTTTATTTGTAGACATTCTTTTTCCCAATATAGGCCTCTTAGCGCTCAGAATGTCCAATTGCAGTTTCTACAGAAAGAGTGTTTCAGAACGGCTCAATCAAAAGTAAGGTTCAACTCTGTTAGTTGAATGCACAGAACAGAAATAAGTTTCATACAATGCTTCTGTGTAGTTTCTATTTGAACATATTCTTTTTTCCACTATTACCCACTTAGCGCTACGAATGTCCAGTTGCATTTTCTACAGACAGAGTGTTTCAAAACTGCTCAATCAAAAGTATGGTTTAACTCTGTTAGCTGAATGCTCAGATCAGAAAGAAGTTTCACAGAATGCTTCTGTGTAGTTTATATTTGAATATATTACTTTTTCCACTACTATGCTCTTAGCGCTCCAAATGTCCAGTTGCATTTTCTACAGAAAGAGTGTTCAGATCTGCTCAATCAAAAGTATGGTTTAACTCTGTTAGCTGAATGCACAGATCAGAAAGAAGTTTCACCGAATGATTCTGTGTAGTTTATATTTGCAGACATTCCTTTTTCCACTATTACCCTCTTAGCGCTCCGAATCTCCACTTGCATTTTCTACAAAAAGAGTGTTTCATAACTGCTCAACCAAAAATATGTTTTATCTCTGTTAACTGAATTTACAGATCAGAAATAAGTTTCACAGAATGCATCTGTGTAGTTTTTATTTGAAGATATTATTTTCCCCAATGTAGGCCTCTTAGCGCTTAGCATGTCCAATTGCAGTTTCTACAGAAAGAGTGTTTCAGAACCTCTCAATCAAAAGTAAGGTTCAACTCTGTTAGTTGAATGCACAGAACAGAAAGAATTTTCACAGAATGCTACTGTGTAGTTTATATTTGAATATATTCCTTTTTCCACTATTACCCTCTTAGCGCTCCGAATGTCCACTTGCATTTTCTACAGAAAGAGTGTTCAGAACTGCGCAATCAAAAGTATGGTTTAACTCTGTTAGCTTAATGAACATATCCGAAATAAGTTTCACACAATGCTTCTGTGTAGTTTTTATTTGAAGATATTATTTTTCCCAATATATGCCTCTTAGCGCTCAGAATGTCCAATTGCAGTTTCTACAGAAAGAGTGTTTCAGAACGGCTCAATCAAAAGTAAGGTTCAACTCTGTTAGTTGAATGCACAGAACAGAAAGAAGTTTCATACAATGCTTCTGTGTAGTTTATATTTGAATATATTCTTTTTTCCACTATTACCCACTTAGCGCTACGAATGTCCAGTTGCATTTTCTACAGACAGAGTGTTTCAAAACTGCTCAATCAAAAGTATGGTTTAATTCTGTTAGCTGAATGCTCAGATCAGAAAGAAGTTTCACAGAATGCTTCTGTGTAGTTTATATTTGAATATATTCCTTTTTCCACTACTACTCTCTTAGCGCTCCAAATGTCCAGTTGCATTTTCTACAGAAAGAGTGTTCAGATCTGCTCAATTAAAAGTATGGTTTAACTCTGTTAGCTGAATGCACAGATCAGAAAGAAGTTTCACAGAATGATTCTTTGTAGTTTATATTTGGAGACATTCCTTTTTCCACTATTACCCTCTTAGCGCTCCGAATCTCCACTTGCATTTTCTACAGAAAGAGTGTTTCAGAACCGCTCAATCAAAACTCAGGTTCAACTCTTTTAGTTGAACAAACAGAACAGAAAGAAGTTTCACAAAATTCTTCTGTGTAGTTTTTATTTGTAGACATTCTTTTTCCCAATATAGGCATCTTAGCGCTCAGAATGTCCAATTGCAGTTTCTACAGAAAGAGTGTTTCAGAACGGCTCAATCAAAAGTAAGGTTCAACACTGTTAGTTGAATGCACAGAACAGAAAGAAGTTTCATACAATGCTTCTGTGTAGTTTCTATTTGAACATATTCTTTTTTCCACTATTACCCACTTAGCGCTACGAATGTCCAGTTGCATTTTCTACAGACAGAGTGTTTCAAAACTGCTCAATCAAAAGTATGGTTTAACTCTGTTAGCTGAATGCTCAGATCAGAAAGAAGTTTCACAGAATGCTTCTGTGTAGTTTATATTTGAATATATTCCTTTTTCCACTACTACTCTCTTAGCGCTCCAAATGTCCAGTTGCATTTTCTACAGAAAGTGTGTTCAGATCTGCTCAATTAAAAGTATGGTTTAACTCTGTTAGCTGAATGCACAGATCAGAAAGAAGTTTCACAGAATGATTCTTTGTAGTTTATATTTGGAGACATTCCTTTTTCCACTATTACCCTCTTAGCGCTCCGAATCTCCACTTGCATTTTCTACAGAAAGTGTGTTTCACAACCGCTCAATCAAAACTCAGGTACAACTCTTTTAGTTGAACAAACAGAACAGAAAGAAGTTTCACACAATTCTTCTGTGTAGTTTTTATTTGTAGACATTCTTTTTCCCAATATGGGCCTCTTAGCGCTCAGAATGTCCAATTGCAGTTTCTACAGAAAGAGTGTTTCAGAACGGCTCAATCAAAAGTAAGGTTCAACACTGTTAGTTGAATGCACAGAACAGAAAGAAGTTTCATACAATGCTTCTGTGTAGTTTCTATTTGAACATATTCTTTTTTCCACTATTACCCACTTAGCGCTACGAATGTCCAGTTGCATTTTCTACAGACAGAGTGTTTCAAAACTGCTCAATCAAAAGTATGGTTTAACTCTGTTAGCTGAATGCTCAGATCAGAAAGAAGTTTCACAGAATGCTTCTGTGTAGTTTATATTTGAATATATTCCTTTTTCCACTACTACGCTCTTAGCGCTCAAAATGTCCAGTTGCATTTTCTACAGAAAGAGTGTTCAGATCTGCTCAATCAAAAGTATGGTTTAACTCTGTTAGCTGAATGCACAGATCAGAAAGAAGTTTCACCGAATGATTCTGTGTAGTTTAAATTTGAAGACATTCCTTTTTCCACTATTACCCACTTAGCGCTCCGAATCTCCACTTGCATTTTCTACAAAAAGAGTGTTTCATAACTGCTCAATCAAAAATATGTTTTATCTCTGTTAACTGAATTTACAGATCAGAAATAAGTTTCACAGAATGCATCTGTGTAGTTTTTATTTGAAGATATTCTTTTTCCCAATGTAGGCCTCTAAGCGCTTAGCATGTCCAATTGCAGTTTCTACAGAAAGAGTGTTTCAGAACGGCTCAATCAAAAGTAAGGTTCAACTCTGTTGGTTGAATGCACAGAACAGAAAGAATTTTCACAGAATGCTACTGTGTAGTTAATATTTGAATATATTCCTTTTTCCACTATTACCCTCTTAGCGCTCCGAATCTCCACTTGCATTTTCTACAGAAAGAGTGTTCAGAACTGCGCAATCAAAAGTATGGTTTAACTCTGTTAGCTTAATGAACATATCAGAAATAAGTTTCACACAATGCTTCTGTGTAGTTTTTATTTGAAGATATTATTTTTCCCAATAGAGGCCTCTTAGCGCTCAGAATGTCCAATTGCAGTTTCTACAGAAAGAGTGTTTCAGAAAGGCTCAATCAAAAGTAAGGTTCAACTCTGTTAGTTGAATGCACAGAACAGAAAGAAGTTTCATACAATGCTTCTGTGTAGTTTATATTTGAACATATTCTTTTTTCCACTATTACCCACTTAGCGCTACGAATGTCCAGTTGCATTTCCTACAGACAGAGTGTTTCAAAACTGCTCAATCAAAAGTATGGTTTAACTCTATTAGCTGAATGCTCAGATCAGAAAGAAGTTTCACAGAATGCTTCTGTGTAGTTTATATTTGAATATATCCCTTTTTCCACTACTACTCTCTTAGCGCTCCAAATGTCCAGTTGCATTTTCTACAGAAAGAGTGTTCAGATCTGCTCAATCAAAAGTATGGTTTAACTCTGTTAGCTGAATGCACAGATCAGAAAGAAGTTTCACAGAATGATTCTGTGTAGTTTATATTTGGAGACATTCCTTTTTCCACTATTACCCTCTTAGCGCTCCGAATCTCCACTTGCATTTTCTACAGAAAGAGTGTTTCAGAACGGCTCAATCAAAACTAAGGATCAACTCTTTTAGTTGAACAAACAGAACAGAAAGAAGTTTCACACAATTCTTCTGTGTAGTTTTTATTTGTAGACATTCTTTTTCCCAATATAGGCCTCTTAGCGCTCAGAATGTCCAATTGCAGTTTCTACAGAAAGAGTGTTTCACAACGGCTCAATCAAAAGTAAGGTTCAACTCTTTTAGTTGAATGCACAGTACAGAAAGAAGTTTCATACAATGCTTCTGTGTAGTTTCTATTTGAACATATTCTTTTTTCCACTATTACCCACTTAGCCCTACGAATGTCCAGTTGCATTTTCTACAGACAGAGTGTTTCAAAACTGCTCAATCAAAAGTATGGTTTAACTCTGTTAGCTGAATGCTCAGATCAGAAAGAAGTTTCACAGAATGCTTCTGTGTAGTTTATATTTGAATATATTCCTTTTTCCACTACTACGCTCTTAGCGCTCCAAATGTCCAGTTACATTTTCTACAGAAAGAGTGTTCAGATCTGCTCAATCAAAAGTATGGTTTAACTCTGTTAGCTGAATGCACAGATCAGAAAGCTGTTTCACCGAATGATTCTGTGTAGTTTATATTTGAAGACATTCCTTTTTCCACTATTACCCTCTTAGCGCTCCGAATCTCCACTTGCATTTTCTACAAAAAGAGTGTTTCATAACTGCTCAATCAAAAATATGTTTTATCTCTGTTAACTGAATTTACAGATCAGAAATAAGTTTCACAGAATGCATCTGTGTAGTTTTTATTTGAAGATATTCTTTTTCCCAATGTAGGCCTCTTAGCGCTTAGCATGTCCAATTGCAGTTTCTACAGAAAGAGTGTTTCAGAACGGCTCAATCAAAAGTAAGGTTCAACTCTGTTAGTTGAATGCACAGAACAGAAAGAATTTTCACAGAATGCTACTGTGTAGTTTATATTTGAATATATTCCTTTTTCCACTATTACCCTCTGAGCGCTCCGAATGTCCACTTGCATTTTCTACAGAAAGAGTGTTCAGAACTGCGCAATCAAAAGTATGGTTTAACTCTGTTAGCTTAATGAACATATCAGAAATAAGTTTCACACAATGCTTCTGTGTAGTTTTTATTTGAAGATATTATTTTTCCCAATAGAGGCCTCTTAGCGCTCAGAATGTCCAATTGCAGTTTCTACAGAAAGAGTGTTTCAGAAAGGCTCAATCAAAAGTAAGGTTCAACTCTGTTAGTTGAATGCACAGAACAGAAAGAAGTTTCATACAATGCTTCTGTGTAGTTTATATTTGAACATATTCTTTTTTCCACTATTACCCACTTAGCGCTACGAATGTCCAGTTGCATTTTCTACAGACAGAGTGTTTCAAAGCTGCTCAATCAAAAGTATGGTTTAACTCTGTTAGCTGAATGCTCAGATCAGAAAGAAGTTTCACAGAATGCTTCTGTGTAGTTTATATTTGAATATATTCCTTTTTCCACTACTACTCTCTTAGCGCTCCAAATGTCCAGTTGCATTTTCTACAGAAAGAGTGTTCAGATCTGCTCAATCAAAAGTATGGTTTAACTCTGTTAGCTGAATGCACAGATCAGAAAGAAGTTTCACAGAATGATTCTGTGTAGTTTATATTTGGAGACATTCCTTTTTCCACTATTACCCTCTTAGCGCTCCGAATCTCCACTTGCATTTTCTACAGAAAGAGTGTTTCAGAACGGCTCAATCAAAACTAAGGTTCAACTCTTTTAGTTGAACAAATAGAACAGAAAGAAGTTTCACACAATTCTTCTGTGTAGTTTTTATTTGTAGACATTCTTTTAGCCAATATAGGCCTCTTAGCGCTCAGAATGTCCAATTGCAGTTTCTACAGAAAGAGTGTTTCAGAACGGCTCAATCAAAAGTAAGGTTCAACTCTGTTAGTTGAATGCACAGAACAGAAAGAAGTTTCATACAATGCTTCTGTGTAGTTTCTATTTGAACATATTCTTTTTACAACTATTACCCACATAGCGCTACGAATGTCCAGTTGCATTTTCTACAGACAGAGTGTTTCAAAACTGCTCAATCAAAAGTATGGTTTAACTCTGTTAGCTGAATGCTCAGATCAGAAAGAAGTTTCACAGAATGCTTCTGTGTAGTTTATATTTGAATATATTCCTTTTTCCACTACTACTCTCTTAGCGCTCCAAATGTCCAGTTGCATTTTCTACAGAAAGAGTGTTCAGATCTGCTCAATCAAAAGTATGGTTTAAATCTGTTAGCTGAATGCACAGATCAGAAAGAAGTTTCACAGAATGATTCTGTGTAGTTTATATTTGGAGACATTCCTTTTTCCACTATTACCCTCTTAGCGCTCCGAATCTCCACTTGCATTTTCTACAGAAAGAGTGTTTCAGAACGGCTCAATCAAAACTAAGGTTCAACTCTTTTAGTTGAACAAACAGAAAAGAAAGAAGTTTCACACAATTCTTCTGTGTAGTTTTTATTTGTAGACATTCTTTTTCCCAATATAGGCCTCTTAGCGCTCAGAATGTCCAATTGCAGTTTCTACAGAAAGAGTGTTTCAGAACGGCTCAATCAAAAGTAAGGTTCAACTCTGTTAGTTGAATGCACAGAACAGAAAGAAGTTTCATACAATGCTTCTGTGTAGTTTCTATTTGAACATATTCTTTTTTCCACTATTACCCACTTAGCGCTACGAATGTCCAGTTGCATTTTCTACAGACAGAGTGTTTCAAAACTGCTCAATCAAAAGTATGGTTTAACTCTGTTAGCTGAATGCTCAGATCAGAAAGAAGTTTCACAGAATGCTTCTGTGTAGTTTATATTTGAATATATTACTTTTTCCACTACTATGCTCTTAGCGCTCCAAATGTCCAGTTGCATTTTCTACAGAAAGAGTGTTCAGATCTGCTCAATCAAAAGTATGGTTTAACTCTGTTAGCTGAATGCACAGATCAGAAAGAAGTTTCACCGAATGATTCTGTGTAGTTTATATTTGCAGACATTCCTTTTTCCACTATTACCCTCTTAGCGCTCCGAATCTCCACTTGCATTTTCTACAAAAAGAGTGTTTCATAACTGCTCAACCAAAAATATGTTTTATCTCTGTTAACTGAATTTACAGATCAGAAATAAGTTTCACAGAATGCATCTGTGTAGTTTTTATTTGAAGATATTATTTTCCCCAATGTAGGCCTCTTAGCGCTTAGCATGTCCAATTGCAGTTTCTACAGAAAGAGTGTTTCAGAACCTCTCAATCAAAAGTAAGGTTCAACTCTGTTAGTTGAATGCACAGAACAGAAAGAATTTTCACAGAATGCTACTGTGTAGTTTATATTTGAATATATTCCTTTTTCCACTATTACCCTCTTAGCGCTCCGAATGTCCACTTGCATTTTCTACAGAAAGAGTGTTCAGAACTGCGCAATCAAAAGTATGGTTTAACTCTGTTAGCTTAATGAACATATCCGAAATAAGTTTCACACAATGCTTCTGTGTAGTTTTTATTTGAAGATATTATTTTTCCCAATATATGCCTCTTAGCGCTCAGAATGTCCAATTGCAGTTTCTACAGAAAGAGTGTTTCAGAACGGCTCAATCAAAAGTAAGGTTCAACTCTGTTAGTTGAATGCACAGAACAGAAAGAAGTTTCATACAATGCTTCTGTGTAGTTTATATTTGAATATATTCTTTTTTCCACTATTACCCACTTAGCGCTACGAATGTCCAGTTGCATTTTCTACAGACAGAGTGTTTCAAAACTGCTCAATCAAAAGTATGGTTTAATTCTGTTAGCTGAATGCTCAGATCAGAAAGAAGTTTCACAGAATGCTTCTGTGTAGTTTATATTTGAATATATTCCTTTTTCCACTACTACTCTCTTAGCGCTCCAAATGTCCAGTTGCATTTTCTACAGAAAGAGTGTTCAGATCTGCTCAATTAAAAGTATGGTTTAACTCTGTTAGCTGAATGCACAGATCAGAAAGAAGTTTCACAGAATGATTCTTTGTAGTTTATATTTGGAGACATTCCTTTTTCCACTATTACCCTCTTAGCGCTCCGAATCTCCACTTGCATTTTCTACAGAAAGAGTGTTTCAGAACCGCTCAATCAAAACTCAGGTTCAACTCTTTTAGTTGAACAAACAGAACAGAAAGAAGTTTCACAAAATTCTTCTGTGTAGTTTTTATTTGTAGACATTCTTTTTCCCAATATAGGCATCTTAGCGCTCAGAATGTCCAATTGCAGTTTCTACAGAAAGAGTGTTTCAGAACGGCTCAATCAAAAGTAAGGTTCAACACTGTTAGTTGAATGCACAGAACAGAAAGAAGTTTCATACAATGCTTCTGTGTAGTTTCTATTTGAACATATTCTTTTTTCCACTATTACCCACTTAGCGCTACGAATGTCCAGTTGCATTTTCTACAGACAGAGTGTTTCAAAACTGCTCAATCAAAAGTATGGTTTAACTCTGTTAGCTGAATGCTCAGATCAGAAAGAAGTTTCACAGAATGCTTCTGTGTAGTTTATATTTGAATATATTCCTTTTTCCACTACTACGCTCTTAGCGCTCAAAATGTCCAGTTGCATTTTCTACAGAAAGAGTGTTCAGATCTGCTCAATCAAAAGTATGGTTTAACTCTGTTAGCTGAATGCACAGATCAGAAAGAAGTTTCACCGAATGATTCTGTGTAGTTTATATTTGAAGACATTCCTTTTTCCACTATTACCCTCTTAGCGCTCCGAATCTCCACTTGCATTTTCTACAAAAAGAGTGTTTCATAACTGCTCAATCAAAAATATGTTTTATCTCTGTTAACTGAATTTACAGATCAGAAATAAGTTTCACAGAATGCATCTGTGTCGTTTTTATTTGAAGATATTCTTTTTCCCAATGTAGGCCTCTTAGCGCTTAGCATGTCCAATTGCAGTTTCTACAGAAAGTGTGTTTCAGAACAGCTCAATCAAAAGTAAGGTTCAACTCTGTTGGTTGAATGCACAGAACAGAAAGAATTTTCACAGAATGCTACTGTGTAGTTAATATTTGAATATATTCCTTTTTCCACTATTACCCTCTGAGCGCTCCGAATGTCCACTTGCATTTTCTACAGAAAGAGTGTTCAGAACTGCGCAATCAAAAGTATGGTTTAACTCTGTTAGCTTAATGAACATATCAGAAATAAGTTTCACACAATGCTTCTGTGTAGTTTTTATTTGAAGATATTTTTTTTCCCAATAGAGGACTCTTAGCGCTCAGAATGTCCAATTGCAGTTTCTACAGAAAGAGTGTTTCAGAAAGGCTCAATCAAAAGTAAGGTTCAACTCTGTTAGTTGAATGCAGAGAACAGAAAGAAGTTTCATACAATGCTTCTGTGTAGTTTATATTTGAACATATTCTTTTTTCCACTATTACCCACTTAGCGCTACGAATGTCCAGTTGCATTTCCTACAGACAGAGTGTTTCAAAACTGCTCAATCAAAAGTATGGTTTAACTCTATTAGCTAAATGCTCAGATCAGAAAGAAGTTTCACAGAATGCTTCTGTGTAGTTTATATTTGAATATATTCCTTTTTCCACTACTACTCTCTTAGCGCTCCAAATGTCCAGTTGCATTTTCTACAGAAAGAGTGTTCAGATCTGCTCAATCAAAAGTATGGTTTAACTCTGTTAGCTGAATGCACAGATCAGAAAGAAGTTTCACAGAATGATTCTGTGTAGTTTATATTTGGAGACATTCCTTTTTCCACTATTACCCTCTTAGCGCTCGGAATCTCCACTTGCATTTTCTACAGAAAGAGTGTTTCAGAACGGCTCAATCAAAACTAAGGATCAACTCTTTTAGTTGAACAAACAGAACAGAGAGAAGTTTCACACAATTCTTCTGTGTAGTTTTTATTTGTAGACATTATTTTTCCCAATATAGGCCTCTTAGCGCTCAGAATGTCCAATTGCAGTTTCTACAGAAAGAGTGTTTCAGAACGGCTCAATCAAAAGTAAGGTTCAACTCTGTTAGTTGAATGCACAGAACAGAAAGAAGTTTCATACAATGCTTCTGTGTAGTTTCTATTTGAACATATTCTTTTTTCCACTATTACCCACTTAGCGCTACGAATGTCCAGTTGCATTTTCTACAGACAGAGTGTTTCAAAACTGCTCAATCAAAAGTATGGTTTAACTCTGTTAGCTGAATGCTCAGATCAGAAAGAAGTTTCACAGAATGCTTCTGTGTAGTTTATATTTGAATATATTCCTTTTTCCACTACTACGCTCTTAGCGCTCCAAATGTCCAGTTGCATTTTCTACAGAAAGAGTGTTCAGATCTGCTCAATCAAAAGTATGGTTTAACTCTGTTAGCTGAATGCACAGATCAGAAAGAAGTTTCACCGAATGATTCTGTGTAGTTTATATTTGAAGACATTCCTTTTTCCACTATTACCCTCTTAGCGCTCCGAATCTCCACTTGCATTTTCTACAAAAAGAGTGTTTCATAACTGCTCAATCAAAAATATGTTTTATCTCTGTTAACTGAATTTACAGATCAGAAATAAGTTTCACAGAATGCATCTGTGTAGTTTTTATTTGAAGATATTCTTTTTCCCAATGTAGACCTCTTAGCGCTTAGCATGTCCAATTGCAGTTTCTACAGAAAGAGTGTTTCAGAACGGCTCAATCAAAAGTAAGGTTCAACTCTGTTAGTTGAATGCACAGAACAGAAAGAATTTTCACAGAATGCTACTGTGTAGTTTATATTTGAATATATTCCTTTTTCCACTATTACCCTCTTAGCGCTCCGAATGTCCACTTGCATTTTCTACAGAAAGAGTGTTCAGAACTGCGCAATCAAAAGTATGGTTTAACTCTGTTAGCTTAATGAACATATCAGAAATAAGTTTCACACAATGCTTCTGTGTAGTTTTTATTTGAAGATATTATTTTTCCCAATAGAGGCCTCTTAGCGCTCAGAATGTCCAATTGCAGTTTCTACAGAAAGAGTGTTTCAGAAAGGCTCAATCAAAAGTAAGGTTCAATTCTGTTAGTTGAATGCACAGAACAGAAAGAAGTTTCATACAATGCTTCTGTGTAGTTTATATTTGAACATATTCTTTTTTCCACTATTACCCACTTAGCGCTACGAATGTCCAGTTGCATTTTCTACAGACAGAGTGTTTCAAAGCTGCTCAATCAAAAGTATGGTTTAACTCTGTTAGCTGAATGCTCAGATCAGAAAGAAGTTTCACAGAATGCTTCTGTGTAGTTTATATTTGAATATATTCCTTTTTCCACTACTACTCTCTTAGCGCTCCAAATGTCCAGTTGCATTTTCTACAGAAAGTGTGTTCAGATCTGCTCAATCAAAAGTATGGTTTAACTCTGTTAGCTGAATGCACAGATCAGAAAGAAGTTTCACAGAATGATTCTGTGTAGTTTATATTTGGAGACATTCTTTTTCCACTATTACCCTCTTAGCGCTCAGAATCTCCACGTGCATTTTCTACAGAAAGAGTGTTTCAGAACGGCTCAATCAAAATTAAGGTTCAACTCTTTTAGTTGAACAAATAGAACAGAAAGAAGTTTCACCCAATTCTTCTGTGTAGTTTTTATTTGTAGACATTCTTTTAGCCAATATAGGCCTCTTAGCGCTCAGAATGTCCAATTGCAGTTTCTACAGAAAGAGTGTTTCAGAACGGCTCAATCAAAAGTAAGGTTCAACTCTGTTAGTTGAATGCACAGAACAGAAAGAAGTTTCATACAATGCTTCTGTGTAGTTTCTATTTGAACATATTCTTTTTACAACTATTACCCACATAGCGCTACGAATGTCCAGTTGCATTTTCTACAGACAGAGTGTTTCAAAACTGCTCAATCAAAAGTATGGTTTAACTCTGTTAGCTGAATGCTCAGATCAGAAAGAAGTTTCACAGAATGCTTCTGTGTAGTTTATATTTGAATATATTCCTTTTTCCACTACTACTCTCTTAGCGCTCCAAATGTCCAGTTGCATTTTCTACAGAAAGAGTGTTCAGATCTGCTCAATCAAAAGTATGGTTTAAATCTGTTAGCTGAATGCACAGATCAGAAAGAAGTTTCACAGAATGATTCTGTGTAGTTTATATTTGGAGACATTCCTTTTTCCACTATTACCCTCTTAGCGCTCCGAATCTCCACTTGCATTTTCTACAGAAAGAGTGTTTCAGAACGGCTCAATCAAAACTAAGGTTCAACTCTTTTAGTTGAACAAACAGAACAGAAAGAAGTTTCACACAATTCTTCTGTGTAGTTTTTATTTGTAGACATTCTTTTTCCCAATATAGGCCTCTTAGCACTTAGCATGTCCAATTGCAGTTTCTACAGAAAGAGTGTTTCAGAACGGCTCAATCAAAAGTAAGGTTCAACTCTGTTAGTAGAATGCACAGAACAGGAAGAATTTTCACAGAATGCTACTGTGTAGTTTATATTTGAATATATTCCTTTTTCCACTATTACCCTCTTAGCGCTCCGAATGTCCACTTGCATTTTCTACAGAAAGAGTGTTCAGAACTGCGCATTCAAAAGTATGGTTTAACTCTGTTAGCTTAATGAACATATCAGAAATCAGTTTCACACAATGCTTCTGTGTAGTTTTTATTTGAAGATATTATTTTTCCCAATAGAGGCCTCTTAGCGCTCAGAATGTCCAATTGCAGTTTCTACAGAAAGAGTGTTTCAGAAAGGCTCAATCAAAAGTAAGGTTCAACTCTGTTAGTTGAATGCACAGAACAGAAAGAAGTTTCATACAATGCTTCTGTGTAGTTTCTATTTGAACATATTCTTTTTTCCACTATAACCCACTTAGCGCTACGAATGTCCAGTTGCATTTTCTACAGACAGAGTGTTTCAAAGCTGCTCAATCAAAAGTATGGTTTAACTCTGTTAGCTGAATGCTCAGATCAGAAAGAAGTTTCACAGAATGCTTCTGTGTAGTTTATATTTGAATATATTCCTTTTTCCACTACTACTCTCTTAGCGCTCCAAATGTCCAGTTGCATTTTCTACAGAAAGAGTGTTCAGATCTGCTCAATCAAAAGTATGGTTTAACTCTGTTAGCTGAATGCACAGATCAGAAAGAAGTTTCACAGAATGATTCTGTGTAGTTTATATTTGGAGACATTCCTTTTTCCACTATTACCCTCTTAGCGCTCCGAATCTCCACTTGCATTTTCTACAGAAAGAGTGTTTCAGAACGGCTCAATCAAAACTAAGTTTCAACTCTTTTAGTTGAAAAAACAGAACAGAAAGATGTTTCACACAATTCTTCTGTGTAGTTTTTATTTGTAGACATTCTTTTTCCCAATATAGGCCTCTTAGCGCTCAGAATGTCCAATTGCAGTTTCTACAGAAAGAGTGTTTCAGAACGGCTCAATCAAAAGTAAGGATCAACTCTGTTAGTTGAATGCACAGAACAGAAAGAAGTTTCATACAATGCTTCTGTGTAGTTTATATTTGAACATATTCTTTTTTCCACTATTACCCACTTAGCGCTACGAATGTCCAGTTGCATTTTCTACAGACAGAGTGTTTCAAAACTGCTCAATCAAAAGTATGGTTTAACTCTGTTAGCTGAATGCTCAGATCAGAAAGAAGTTTCACAGAATGCTTCTGTGTAGTTTATATTTGAATATATTCCTTTTTCCACTACTACGCTCTTAGCGCTCCAAATGTCCAGTTGCATTTTCTACAGAAAGAGTGTTCAGATCTGCTCAATCAAAAGTATGGTTTAACTCTGTTAGCTGAATGCACAGATCAGAAAGAAGTTTCACCGAATGATTCTGTGTAGTTTATATTTGAAGACTTTCCTTTTTCCACTATAACCCTCTTAGCGCTCCGAATCTCCACTTGCATTTTCTACAAAAAGAGTGTTTCATAACTGCTCAATCAAAAATATGTTTTATCTCTGTTAACTGAATTTACAGATCAGAAATAAGTTTCACAGAATGCATCTGTGTAGTTTTTATTTGAAGATATTCTTTTTCCCAATGTAGGCCTCTTAGCACTTAGCATGTCCAATTGCAGTTTCTACAGAAAGAGTGTTTCAGAACGGCTCAATCAAAAGTAAGGTTCAACTCTGTTAGTAGAATGCACAGAACAGAAAGAATTTTCACAGAATGCTACTGTGTAGTTTATATTTGAATATATTCCTTTTTCCACTATTACCCTCTTAGCGCTCCGAATGTCCACTTGCATTTTCTACAGAAAGAGTGTTCAGAACTGCGCAATCAAAAGTATGGTTTAACTCTGTTAGCTTAATGAACATATCAGAAATCAGTTTCACACAATGCTTCTGTGTAGTTTTTATTTGAAGATATTATTTTTCCCAATAGAGGCCTCTTAGCCCTCAGAATGTCCAATTGCAGTTTCTACAGAAAGAGTGTTTCAGAAAGGCTCAATCAAAAGTAAGGTTCAACTCTGTTAGTTGAATGCACAGAACAGAAAGAAGTTTCATACAATGCATCTGTGTAGTTTATATTTGAATATATTCTTTTTTCCACTATTACCCACTTAGCGCTACGAATGTCCAGTTGCATTTTCTACAGACAGAGTGTTTCAAAGCTGCTCAATCAAAAGTATGGTTTAACTCTGTTAGCTGATTGCTCAGATCAGAAAGAAGTTTCACAGAATGCTTCTGTGTAGTTTATATTTGAATATATTCCTTTTTCCACTACTACTCTCTTAGCGCTCCAAATGTCCAGTTGCATTTTCTACAGAAAGAGTGTTCAGATCTGCTCAATCAAAAGTATGGTTTAACTCTGTTAGCTGAATGCACAGATCAGAAAGAAGTTTCACAGAATGATTCTGTGTAGTTTATATTTGGAGACATTCCTTTTTCCACTATTACCCTCTTAGCGCTCCGTATCTCCACTTGCATTTTCTACAGAAAGAGTGTTTCAGAACGGCTCAATCAAAACTAAGGTTCAACTCTTTTAGTTGAACAAACAGAACAGAAAGTAGTTTCACACAATTCTACTGTGTAGTTTTTATTTGTAGACATTCATTTTCCCAATATAGGCCTCTTAGCGCTCAGAATGTCCAATTGCAGTTTCTACAGAAAGAGTGTTTCAGAACGGCTCAATCAAAAGTAAGGTTCAACTCTGTTAGTTGAATGCACAGAACAGAAAGAAGTTTCATACAATGCTTCTGTGTAGTTTCTATTTGAACATATTCTTTTTACAACTATTACCCACTTAGCGCTACGAATGTCCAGTTGCATTTTCTACAGACAGAGGGTTTCAAAACTGCTCAATCAAAAGTATGGTTTAACTCTGTTAGCTGAATGCTCAGATCAGAAAGAAGTTTCACAGAATGCTTCTGTGTAGTTTATATTTGAATATATTCCTTTTTCCACTACTACGCTCTTAGCGCTCCAAATGTCCAGTTGCATTTTCTACAGAAAGAGTGTTCAGATCTGCTCAATCAAAAGTATGGTTTAACTCTGTTAGCTGAATGCACAGATCAGAAAGAAGTTTCACCGAATGATTCTGTGTAGTTTATATTTGAAGACATTCCTTTTTCCACTATTACCCACTTAGCGCTCCGAATCTCCACTTGCATTTTCTACAAAAAGAGTGTTTCATAACTGCTCAATCAAAAATATGTTTTATCTCTGTTAACTGAATTTACAGATCAGAAATAAGTTTCACAGAATGCATCTGTGTAGTTTTTATTTGAAGATATTCTTTTCCCCAATATAGGCCTCTTAGCGCTTAGCATGTCCAATTGCAGTTTCTACAGAAAGAGTGTTTCAGAACGGCTCAATCAAAGTAAGGTTCAACTCTGTTAGTTGAATGCACAGAACAGAAAGAATTTTGACAGAATGCTACTGTGTAGTTTATATTTGAATATATTCCTTTTCCCACTATTACCCTCTTAGCGCTCCGAATGTCCACTTGCATTTTCTACAGAAAGAGTGTTCAGAACTGCGCAATCAAAAGTATGGTTTAACTCTGTTAGCTTAATGAACATATCAGAAATAAGTTTCACACAATGCTTCTGTGTAGTTTTTATTTGAAGATATTATTTTTCCCAATAGAGGCCTCTTAGCGCTCAGAATGTCCAATTGCAGTTTCTACAGAAAGAGTGTTTCAGATAGGCTCAATCAAAAGTAAGGTTCAACTCTGTTAGTTGAATGCACAGAACAGAAAGAAGTTTCATACAATGCTTCTGTGTAGTTTATATTTGAACATATTCTTTTTTCCACTATTACCCACTTAGCGCTACGAATGTCCAGTTGCATTTTCTACAGACAGAGTGTTTCAAAACTGCTCAATCAAAAGTATGGTTTAACTCTGTTAGCTGAATGCTCAGATCAGAAAGTAGTTTCACAGAATGCTTCTGTGTAGATTATATTTGTATATATTCCTTTTTCCACTACTAATCTCTTAGCGCTCCAAATGTCCAGTTGCATTTTCTACAGAAAGAGTGTTCAGATCTGCTCAATCAAAAGTATGGTTTAACTCTGTTAGCTGAATGCACAGATCAGAAAAAAGTTTCACAGAATGATTCTGTGTAGTTTATATTTGGAGACATTCCTTTTTCCACTATTACCCTCTTAGCGCTCCGAATCTCCACTTGCATTTTCTACAGAAAGAGTGTTTCAGAACGGCTCAATCAAAACTAAGGTTCAACTCTTTTAGTTGAACAAACAGAACAGAAAGAAGTTTCACACAATTCTTCTGTGTAGTTTTTATTTGTAGACATTCTTTTTCCCAATATAGGCCTCTTAGCGCTCAGAATGTCCAATTGCACTTTCTACAGAAAGAGTGTTTCAGAACGGCTCAATCAAAAGTAAGGTTCAACTCTGTTAGTTGAATGCACAGAACAGAAAGAAGTTTCATACAATGCTTCTGTGTAGTTTATATTTGAACATATTCTTTTTTCCACTATTACCCACTTAGCGCTACGAATGTCCAGTTGCATTTACTACAGACAGAGTGTTTCAAAACTGCTCAATCAAAAGTATGGTTTAACTCTGTTAGCTGAATGCTCAGATCAGAAAGAAGTTTCACAGAATGCTTCTGTGTAGTTTATATTTGAATATATTCCTTTTTCCACTACTACGCTCTTAGCGCTCCAAATGTCCGGTTGCATTTTCTACAGAAAGAGTGTTCAGATCTGCTCAATCAAAAGTATGGTTTAACTCTCTTAGCTGAATGCACAGATCAGAAAGAAGTTTCACCGAATGATTCTGTGTAGTTTATATTTGAAGACATTCCTTTTTCCACTATTACCCTCTTAGCGCTCCGAATCTCCACTTGCATTTTCTACAAAAAGAGTGTTTCATAACTGCTCAATCAAAAATATGTTTTATCTCTGTTAACTGAATTTACAGATCAGAAATAAGTTTCACAGAATGCATCTGTGTAGTTTTTATTTGAAGATATTCTTTTTCCCAATGTAGGCCTCTTAGCGCTTAGCATGTCCAATTGCAGTTTCTACAGAAAGAGTGTTTCAGAACGGCTGAATCAAAAGTAAGGTTCAACTCTGTTAGTTGAATGCACAGAACAGAAAGAATTTTCACAGAATGCTACTGTGTAGTTTATATTTGAATATATTCCTTTTTCCACTATTACCCTCTTAGCGCTCCGAATGTCCACTTGCATTTTCTACAGAAAGAGTGTTCAGAACTGCGCAATCAAAAGTATGGTTTAACTCTGTTAGCTTAATGAACATATCAGAAATAAGTTTCACACAATGCTTCTGTGTAGTTTTTATTTGAAGATATTATTTTTCCCAAAATAGGCCTCTTAGCGCTCAGAATGTCCAATTGCAGTTTCTACAGAAAGAGAGTTTCAGAAAGGCTCAATCAAAATTAAGGTTCAACTCTGTTAGTTGAATGCACAGAACAGAAAGAAGTTTCATACAATGCTTCTGTGTAGTTTATATTTGAACATATTCTTTTTTCCACTATTACCCACTTAGCGCTACGAATGTCCAGTTGCATTTTCTACAGACAGAGTGTTTCAAAACTGCTCAATCAAAAGTATGGCTTAACTCTGTTAGCTGAATGCTCAGATCAGAAAGAAGTTTCACAGAATGCTTCTGTGTAGTTTATATTTGAATATATTCCTTTTTCCACTACTAATCTCTTAGCGCTCCAAATGTCCAGTTGCATTTTCTACAGAAAGAGTGTTCAGATCTGCTCAATCAAAAGTATGGTTTAACTCTGTTAGCTGAATGCACAGATCAGAAAAAAGTTTCACAGAATGATTCTGTGTAGTTTATATTTGGAGACATTCCTTTTTCCACTATTACCCTCTTAGCGCTCCGAATCTCCACTTGCATTTTCTACAGAAAGAGTGTTTCAGAACGGCTAAATCAAAACTAAGGTTCAACTGTTTTAGTTGAACAAACAGAACAGAAAGAATTTTCACACAATTCTTCTGTGTAGTTTTTATTTGTAGACATTCTTTTTCCCAATATAGGCCTCTTAGCGCTCAGAATGTCCAATTGCACTTTCTACAGAAAGAGTGTTTCAGAACGGCTCAATCAAAAGTAAGGTTCAACTCTGTTAGTTGAATGCACAGAACAGAAAGAAGTTTCATACAATGCTTCTGTGTAGTTTATATTTGAACATATTCTTTTTTCCACTATTACCCACTTAGCGCTACGAATGTCCAGTTGCATTTACTACAGACAGAGTGTTTCAAAACTGCTCAATCAAAAGTATGGTTTAACTCTGTTAGCTGAATGCTCAGATCAGAAAGAAGTTTCACAGAATGCTTCTGTGTAGTTTATATTTGAATATATTCCTTTTTCCACTACTACGCTCTTAGCGCTCTAAATGTCCGGTTGCATTTTCTACAGAAAGAGTGTTCAGATCTGCTCAATCAAAAGTATGGTTTAACTCTCTTAGCTGAATGCACAGATCAGAAAGAAGTTTCACCGAATGATTCTGTGTAGTTTATATTTGAAGACATTCCTTTTTCCACTATTACCCTCTTAGCGCTCCGAATCTCCACTTGCATTTTCTACAAAAAGAGTGTTTCATAACTGCTCAATCAAAAATATGTTTTATCTCTGTTAACTGAATTTACAGATCAGAAATAAGTTTCACAGAATGCATCTGTGTAGTTTTTATTTGAAGATATTCTTTTTCCCAATGTAGGCCTCTTAGCGCTTAGCATGTCCAATTGCAGTTTCTACAGAAAGAGTGTTTCAGAACGGCTCAATCAAAAGTAAGGTTCAACTCTGTTAGTTGAATGCACAGAACAGAAAGAATTTTCACAGAATGCTACTGTGTAGTTTATATTTGAATATATTCCTTTTTCCACTATTACCCTCTTAGCGCTCCGAATGTCCACTTGCATTTTCTACAGAAAGAGTGTTCAGAACTGTGCAATCAAAAGTATGGTTTAACTCTGTTAGCTTAATGAACATATCAGAAATAAGTTTCACAAAATGCTTCTGTGTAGTTTTTATTTGAAGATATTATTTTTCCCAAAATAGGCCTCTTAGCGCTCAGAATGTCCAATTGCAGTTTCTACAGAAAGAGAGTTTCAGAAAGGCTCAATCAAAAGTAAGGTTCAACTCTGTTAGTTGAATGCACAGAACAGAAAGAAGTTTCATACAATGCTTCTGTGTAGTTTATATTTGAACATATTCTTTTTTCCACTATTACCCACTTAGCGCTACGAATGTCCAGTTGCATTTTCTACAGACAGAGTGTTTCAAAACTGCTCAATCAAATGTATGGCTTAACTCTGTTAGCTGAATGCTCAGATCAGAAAGAAGTTTCACAGAATGCTTCTGTGTAGTTTATATTTGAATATATTCCTTTTTCCACTACTAATCTCTTAGCGCTCCAAATGTCCAGTTGCATTTTCTACACAAAGAGTGTTCAGATCTGCTCAATCAAAAGTATGGTTTAACTCTGTTAGCTGAATGCACAGATCAGAAAAAAGTTTCACAGAATGATTCTGTGTAGTTTATATTTGGAGACATTCCTTTTTCCACTATTACCCTCTTAGCGCTCCGAATCTCCACTTGCATTTTCTACAGAAAGAGTGTTTCAGAACGGCTCAATCAAAACTAAGGTTCAACTCTTTTAGTTGAACAAACAGAACAGAAAGAAGTTTCACACAATTCTTCTGTGTAGTTTTTATTTGTAGACATTCTTTTTCCCAATATAGGCCTCTTAGCGCTCAGAATGTCCAATTGCACTTTCTACAGAAAGAGTGTTTCAGAACGGCTCAATCAAAAGTAAGGTTCAACTCTGTTAGTTGAATGCACAGAACAGAAAGAAGTTTCATACAATGCTTCTGTGTAGTTTATATTTGAACATATTCTTTTTTCCACTATTACCCACTTAGCGCTACGAATGTCCAGTTGCATTTACTACAGACAGAGTGTTTCAAAACTGCTCAATCAAAAGTATGGTTTAACTCTGTTAGCTGAATGCTCAGATCAGAAAGAAGTTTCACAGAATGCTTCTGTGTAGTTTATATTTGAATATATTCCTTTTTCCACTACTACGCTCTTAGCGCTCCAAATGTCCAGTTGCATTTTCTACAGAAAGAGTGTTCAGATCTGCTCAATCAAAAGTATGTTTTAACTCTCTTAGCTGAATGCACAGATCAGAAAGAAGTTTCACCGAATGATTCTGTGTAGTTTATATTTGAAGACATTCCTTTTTTCACTATTACCCTCTTAGCGCTCCGAATCTCCACTTGCATTTTCTACAAAAAGAGTGTTTCATAACTGCTCAATCAAAAATATGTTTTATCTCTGTTAACTGAATTTACAGATCAGAAATAAGTTTCACAGAATGCATCTGTGTAGTTTTTATTTGAAGATATTCTTTTTCCCAATGTAGGCCTCTTAGCGCTTAGCATGTCCAATTGCAGTTTCTACAGAAAGAGTGTTTCAGAACGGCTCAATCAAAAGTAAGGTTCAACTCTGTTAGTTGAATGCACAGAACAGAAAGAATTTTGACAGAATGCTACTGTGTAGTTTATATTTGAATATATTCCTTTTTCCACTATTACCCTCTTAGCGCTCCGAATGTCCACTTGCATTTTCTACAGAAAGAGTGTTCAGAACTGCGCAATCAAAAGTATGGTTTAACTCTGTTAGCTTAATGAACATATCAGAAATAAGTTTCACACAATGCTTCTGTGTAGTTTTTATTTGAAGATATTATTTTTCCCAATAGAGTCCTCTTAGCGCTCAGAATGTCCAATTGCAGTTTCTACAGAAAGAGTGTTTCAGAAAGGCTCAATCAAAAGTAAGGTTCAACTCTGTTAGTTCAATGCACAGAACAGAAAGAAGTTTCATACAATGCTTCTGTGTAGTTTATATTTGAACATATTCTTTTTTCCACTATTACCCACTTAGTGCTACGAATGTCCAGTTGCATTTTCTACAGACAGACTGTTTCAAAACTGCTCAATCAAAAGTATGGTTTAACTCTGTTAGCTGAATGCTCAGATCAGAAAGAAGTTTCACAGAATGCTTCTGTTTAGTTTATATTTGAATATATTCCTTTTTCCACTACTACTCTCTTAGCGCTCCAAATGTCCAGTTGCATTTTCTACAGAAAGAGAGTTCAGATCTGCTCAATCAAAAGTATGGTTTAACTCTGTTAGCTGAATGCACAGATCAGAAAGAAGTTTCACAGAATGATTCTGTGTAGTTTATATTTGGAGACATTCCTTTTTCCACTATTACCCTCTTAGCGCTCCGAATCTCCACTTGCATTTTCTACAGAAAGAGTGTTTCAGAACGGCTCAATCAAAACTAAGGTTCAACTCTTTTAGTTGAACAAACAGAACAGAAAGAAGTTTCACACAATTCTTCTGTGTAGTTTTTATTTGTAGACATTTTTTTTCCCAATATAGGCCTCCTAGCGCTCAGAATGTCCAATTGCAGTTTCTACAGAAACAGTGTTTCAGAACGTCTCAATCAAAAGTAAGGTTCAAATCTGTTAGTTGAATGCACAGAACAGAAAGAAGTTTCATACAATGCTTCTGTGTAGTTTATATTTGAACATATTCTTTTTTCCACTATTACCCACTTAGCGCTACGAATGTTCAGTTGCATTTTCTACAGACAGAGAGTTTCAAAACTGCTCAATCAAAAGTATGGTTTAACTCTGTTAGCTGAATGCTCAGATCAGAAAGAAGTTTCACAGAATGCTTCTGTGTAGTTTATATTTGAATATATTCCTTTTTCCACTACTACGCTCTTAGCGCTCCAAATGTCCAGTTGCATTTTCTACAGAAAGAGTGTTCAGATCTGCTCAATCAAAAGTATGGTTTAACTCTGTTTGCTGAATGCACAGATCAGAAAGAAGTTTCACCGAATGATTCTGTGTAGTTTATATTTAAGACATTCCTTTTTCCACTATTACCCTCTTAGCGCTCCGAATCTCCACTTGCATTTTCTACAAAAAGAGTGTTTCATAACTGCTCAATCAAAAATATGTTTTATCTCTGTTAACTGAATTTACAGATCAGAAATAAGTTTCACAGAATGCATCTGTGTAGTTTTTATTTGAAGATATTCTTTTTCCCAATGTAGGCCTCTTAGCGCTTAGCATGTCCAATTGCAGTTTCTACAGAAAGAGTGTTTCAGAACGGCTCAATCAAAAGTAAGGTTCAACACTGTAAGTTGAATGCACAGAACAGAAAGAATTTTCACAGAATGCTACTGTGTAGTTTATATTTGAATATATTCCTTTTTCCACTATTACCCTCTTAGCGCTCCGAATGTCCACTTGCATTTTCTACAGAAAGAGTGTTCAGAACTGCGCAATCAAAAGTATGGTTTAACTCTGTTAGCTTAATGAACATATCAGAAATAAGTTTCACACAATGCTTCTGTGTAGTTTTTATTTGAAGATATTATTTTTTCCAATAGAGGCCTCTTAGCGCTCAGAATGTCCAATTGCAGTTTCTACAGAAAGAGTGTTTCAGAAAGGCTCAATCAAAAGTAAGGTTCATCTCTGTTAGTTGAATGCACAGAACAGAAAGAAGTTTCATACAATGCTTCTGTGTAGTTTATATTTGAACATATTCTTTTTTCCACTATTACCCACTTAGCGCTACGAATGTCCAGTTGCATTTTCTACAGACAGAGTGTTTCAAAGCTGCTCAATCAAAAGTATGGTTTAACTGTGTTAGCTGAATGCTCAGATCAGAAAGAAGTTTCACAGAATGCTTCTGTGTAGTTTATATTTGAATATATTCCTTTTTCCACTACTACTCTCTTAGCGCTCCAAATGTCCAGTTGCATTTTCTACAGAAAGAGTGTTCAGATCTGCTCAATCAAAAGTATGGTTTAACTCTGTTAGCTGAATGCACAGATCAGAAAGAAGTTTCACAGAATGATTCTGTGTAGTTTATATTTGGAGACATTCCTTTTTCCACTATTATCCTCTTAGCGCTCCGAATCTCCACTTGCATTTTCTACAGAAAGAGTGTTTCAGAACGGCTCAATCAAAACTAAGGTTCAACTCTTTTAGTTGAACAAACAGAACAGAAAGAAGTTTCACACAATTCTTCTGTGTAGTTTTTATTTGTAGACATTTTTTTTCCCAATATAGGCCTCCTAGCGCTCAGAATGTCCAATTGCAGTTTCTACAGAAACAGTGTTTCAGAACGGCTCAATCAAAAGTAAGGTTCAACTCTGTTAGTTGAATGCACAGAACAGAAAGAAGTTTCATACAATGCTTCTGTGTAGTTTATATTTGAACATATTCTTTTTTCCACTCTTACCCACTTAGCGCTACGAATGTCCAGTTGCATTTTCTACAGACAGAGAGTTTCAAAACTGCTCAATCAAAAGTATGGTTTAACTCTGTTAGCTGAATGCTCAGATCAGAAAGAAGTTTCACAGAATGCTTCTGTGTAGTTTATATTTGAATATATTCCTTTTTCCACTACTACGCTCTTAGCGCTCCAAATGTCCAGTTGCATTTTCTACAGAAAGAGTGTTCAGATCTGCTCAATCAAAAGTATGGTTTAACTCTGTTTGCTGAATGCACAGATCAGAAAGAAGTTTCACCGAATTATTCTGTGTAGTTTATATTTGAAGACATTCCTTTTTCCACTATTACCCTCTTAGCGCTCCGAATCTCCACTTGCATTTTCTACAAAAAGAGTGTTTCATAACTGCTCAATCAAAAATATGTTTTATCTCTGTTAACTGAATTTACAGATCAGAAATAAGTTTCACAGAATGCATCTGTGTAGTTTTTATTTGAAGATATTCTTTTTCCCAATGTAGGCCTGTTAGCGCTTAGCATGTCCAATTGCAGTTTCTACAGAAAGAGTGTTTCAGAACGGCTCAATCAAAAGTAAGGTTCAACACTGTTAGTTGAATGCACAGAACAGAAAGAATTTTCACAGAATGCTACTGTGTAGTTTATATTTGAATATATTCCTTTTTCCACTATTACCCTCTTAGCGCTCCGAATGTCCACTTGCATTTTCTACAGAAAGAGTGTTCAGAACTGCGCAATCAAAAGTATGGTTTAACTCTGTTAGCTTAATGAACATATCAGAAATAAGTTTCACACAATGCTTCTGTGTAGTTTTTATTTGAAGATATTATTTTTTCCAATAGAGGCCTCTTAGCGCTCAGAATGTCCAATTGCAGTTTCTACAGAAAGAGTGTTTCAGAAAGGCTCAATCAAAGGTAAGGTTCATCTCTGTTAGTTGAATGCACAGAACAGAAAGAAGTTTCATACAATGCTTCTGTGTAGTTTATATTTGAACATATTCTTTTTTCCACTATTACCCACTTAGCGCTATGAATGTCCAGTTGCATTTTCTACAGACAGAGTGTTTCAAAGCTGCTCAATCAAAAGTATGGTTTAACTGTGTTAGCTGAATGCTCAGATCAGAAAGAAGTTTCACAGAATGCTTCTGTGTAGTTTATATTTGAATATATTCCTTTTTCCACTACTACTCTCTTAGCGCTCCAAATGTCCAGTTGCATTTTCTACAGAAAGAGTGTTCAGATCTGCTCAATCAAAAGTATGGTTTAACTCTGTTAGCTGAATGCACAGATCAGAAAGAAGTTTCACAGAATGATTCTGTGTAGTTTATATTTGGAGACATTCCTTTTTCCACTATTATCCTCTTAGCGCTCCGAATCTCCACTTGCATTTTCTACAGAAAGAGTGTTTCAGAACGGCTCAATCAAAACTAAGGTTCAACTCTTTTAGTTGAACAAACAGAACAGAAAGAAGTTTCACACAATTCTTCTGTGTAGTTTTTATTTGTAGACATTCTTTTTCCCAATATAAGCCTCTTAGCACTCAGAATGTCCAATTGCAGTTTCTACAGAAAGAGTGTTTCAGAATGGCTCAATCAAAAGTAAGGTTCAACTCTGTTAGTTGAATGCACAGAACAGAAAGAAGTTTCATACAATGCTTCTGTGTAGTTTATATTTGAACATATTCTTTTTTCCACTATTACCCACTTAGCGCTATGAATGTCCAGTTGCATTTTCTACAGACAGAGTGTTTCAAAACTGCTCAATCAAAAGTATGGTTTAACTCTGTTAGCTGAATGCTCAGATCAGAAAGAAGTTTCACAGAATGCTTCTGTGTAGTTTATATTTGAATATATTCTTTTTTCCACTACTACGCTCTTAGCGCTCCAAATGTCCAGTTGCATTTTCTACAGAAAGAGTGTTCAGATCTGCTCAATCAAAAGTATGGTTTAACTCTGTTAGCTGAATGCACAGATCAGAAAGAATTTTCACAGAATGATTCTGTCTAGTTTATATTTGGAGACATTCATTTTTCCACTATTACCCTCTTAGCGCTCCGAATCTCCACTTGCATTTTCTACAGAAAGAGTGTCTCAGAACGTCTCAATCAAAACTAAGGTTCAACTCTTTTAGTTGAACAAACAGAACAGAAAGAAGTTTCACACAATGCTTCTGTGTAGTTTTTATTTGTAGACATTCTTTTTCCCAATATAGGCCTCTTTGCGCTCAGAATGTCCAATTGCAGTTTCTACAGAAAGAGTGTTTCAGAACGGCTCAATCAAAAGTAAGGTTCAACTCTGTTAGTTGAATGCACAGAACAGAAAGAAGTTTCATACAATGCTTCTGTGTAGTTTACATTTGAACATATTCTTTTTTCCACTATTACCCACTTAGCGCTACGAATGTCCAGTTGCATTTTCTACAAACAGAGTGTTTCAAAACTGCTCAATCAAAAGTATGGTTTAACTCTGTTAGCTGAATGCTCAGATCAGAAAGAAGTTTCACAGAATGCTTCTGTGTAGTTTATATTTGACTATATTCCTTTTTCCACTACTACGCTCTTAGCGCTCCAAATGTCCAGTTGCATTTTCTACAGAAAGAGTGTTCAGATCTGCTCAATCAAAAGAATGGTTTAACTCTGTTAGCTGAATGCACAGATCAGAAAGAAGTTTCACCGAATGATTCTGTGTAGTTTATATTTGAAGACATTCCTTTTTCCACTATTACCCTCTTAGCGCTCCGAATCTCCACTTGCAGTTACTACAAAAAGAGTGTTTCATAACTGCTCAATCAAAAATATGTTTTATCTCTGTTAACTGAATTTACAGATCAGAAATAAGTTTCACAGAATGCATCTGTGTAGTTTTTATTTGAAGATATTCTTTTTCCCAATGTAGGCCTCTTAGCGCTTAGCATGTTCAATTGCAGTTTCTACAGAAAGAGTGTTTCAGAACGGCTCAACCAAAAGTAAGGTTCAACACTGTTAGTTGAATGCACAGAACAGAAAGTATTTTCACAGAATGCTACTGTGTAGTTTATATTTGAATATATTCCTTTTTCCACTATTACCCTCTTAGCGCTCCGAATGTCCACTTGCGTTTTCTACAGAAAGAGTGTTCAGAACTGCGCAATCAAAAGTATGGTTTAACTCTGTTAGCTTAATGAACATATCAGAAATAAGTTTCACACAATGCTTCTGTGTAGTTTTTATTTGAAGATATTATTTTTCCCAATAGTGTCCTCTTAGCGCTCAGAATGTCCAATTGCAGTTTCTACAGAAAGAGTGTTTCAGAAAGGCTCAATCAAAAGTAAGATTCAACTCTGTTAGTTGAATGCACAGAACAGAAAGAAGTTTCATACAATGCTTCTGTGTAGTTTAAATTTGAACATATTCTTTTTTCCACTATTACCCACTTAGCGCTACGAATGTCCAGTTGCATTTTCTACAGACAGAGTGTTTCAAAACTGCTCAATCAAAAGTATGGTTTAACTCTGTTAGCTGAATGCTCAGATCAGAAAGTAGTTTCACAGAATGCTTCTGTGTAGTTTATATTTGAATATATTCCTTTTTCCACTACTACTCTCTTAGCGCTCCAAATGTCCAGTTGCATTTTCTACAGAAAGAGTGTTCAGATCTGCTCAATCAAAAGTATGGTTTAACTCTGTTAGCTGAATGCACAGATCAGAAAGAAGTTTCACAGAATGATTCTGTGTAGTTTATATTTGGAGACATTCCTTTTTCCACTATTACCCTCTTAGCGCTCCGAATCTCCACTTGCATTTTCTACAGAAAGAGTGTTTCAGAACGGCTCAATCAAAACTAAGGTTCAGCTCTTTTAGTTGAACAAACAGAACAGAAAGAAGTTTCACACAATTCTTCTGTGTAGTTTTTATTTGTAGACATTCTTTTTCCCAATATAGGCCTCTTAGCGCTCAGAATGTCCAATTGCAGTTTCTACAGAAAGAGTGTTTCAGAACGGCTCAATCAAAAGTAAGGTTCAACTCTGTTAGTTGAATGCACAGAACAGAAAGAAGTTTCATACAATGCTTCTGTGTAGTTTATATTTGAACATATTCTTTTTTCCACTATTACCCACTTAGCGCTACGAATGTCCAGTTGCATTTACTACAGACAGAGTGTTTCAAAACTGCTCAATCAAAAGTATGGTTTAACTCTGTTAGCTGAATGCTCAGATCAGAAAGAAGTTTCACAGAATGCTTCTGTGTAGTTTATAGTTGAATATATTCCTTTTTCCACTACTACGCTCTTAGCGCTCCAAATGTCCAGTTGCATTTTCTACAGAAAGAGTGTTCAGATCTGCTCAATCAAAAGTATGGTTTAACTCTGTTAGCTGAATGCACAGATCAGAAAGAAGTTTCACCGAATGATTCTGTGTAGTTTATATTTGAAGACATTCCTTTTTCCACTATTACCCTCTTAGCGCTCCGAATCTCCACTTGCATTTTCTACAAAAAGAGTGTTTCATAACTGCTCAATCAAAAATATGTTTTATCTCTGTTAACTGAATTTACAGATCAGAAATATGTTTCACAGAATGCATCTGTGTAGTTTTTATTTGAAGATATTCTTTTTCCCAATGTAGGCCTCATAGCGCTTAGCATGTCCAATTGCAGTTTCTACAGAAAGAGTGTTTCAGAACGGCTCAATCAAAAGTAAGGTTCAACTCTGTTAGTTGAATGCACAGAACAGAAAGAATTTTCACAGAATGCTACTGTGTAGTTTATATTTGAATATATTCCTTTTTCCACTATTACCCTCTTAGCGCTCCGAATGTCCACTTGCATTTTCTACAGAAAGAGTGTTCAGAACTGCGCAATCAAAAGTATGGTTTAACTCTGTTAGCTTAATGAACATATCAGAAATAAGTTTCACACAATGCTTCTGTGTAGTTTTTATTTGAAGATATTATTTTTCCCAGTAGAGGCCTCTTAGCGCTCAGAATGTCCAATTGCAGTTTCTATAGAAAGAGTGTTTCAGAAAGGCTCAATCAAAAGTAAGGTTCAACTCTGTTAGTTGAATGCACAGAACAGAAAGAAGTTTCATACAATGCTTCTGTGTAGTTTATATTTGAACATATTCTTTTTTCCACTATTACCCACTTAGCGCTACGAATGTCCAGTTGCATTTTCTACAGACAGAGTGTTTCAAAACTGCTCAATCAAAAGTATGGTTTAATTCTGTTAGCTGAATGCTCAGATCAGAAAGAAGTTTCACAGAATGCTTCTGTGTAGTTTATATTTGAATATATTCCTTTTTCCACTACTACTCTCTTAGCGCTCCAAATGTCCAGTTGCATTTTCTACAGAAAGAGTGTTCAGATCTGCTCAATCAAAAGTATGGTTTAACTCTGTTAGCTGAATGCACAGATCAGAAAGAAGTTTCACAGAATGATTCTGTGTAGTTTATATTTGGAGACATTCCTTTTTCCACTATTACCCTCTTAGCGCTCCGAATCTCCACTTGCATTTTCTACAGAAAGAGTGTTTCAGAACGTCTCAATCAAAACTAAGGTTCAACTCTTTTAGTTGAACAAACAGAACAGAAAGAAGTTTCACACAATTCTTCTGTGTAGTTTTTATTTGTAGACATTCTTTTTCCCAATATAGGCCTCTTTGCGCTCAGAATGTCCAATTGCAGTTTCTACAGAAAGAGTGTTTCAGAACGGCTCAATCAAAAGTAAGGTTCAACTCTGTTAGTTGAATGCACAGAACAGAAAGAAGTTTCATACAATGCTTCTGTGTAGTTTATATTTGAACATATTCTTTTTTCCACTATTACCCACTTAGCGCTACGAATGTCCAGTTGCATTTTCTACAGACAGAGTGTTTCAAAACTGCTCAATCAAAAGTATGGTTTAACTCTGTTAGCTGAATGCTCAGATCAGAAAGAAGTTTCACACAATGCTTCTGTGTAGTTTATATTTGACTATATTCCTTTTTCCACTACTACGCTCTTAGCGCTCCAAATGTGCAGTTGCATTTTCTACAGAAAGAGTGTTCAGATCTGCTCAATCAAAAGTATGGTTTAACTCTGTTAGCTGAATGCACAGACCAGAAAGAAGTTTCACCGAATGATTCTGTGTAGTTTATATTTGAAGACATTCCTTTTTCCACTATTACCCTCTTAGCGCTCCGAATCTCCACTTGCATTTTCTACAAAAAGAGTGTTTCATAACTGCTCAATCAAAAATATGTTTTATCTCTGTTAACTGAATTTACAGATCAGAAATAAGTTTCACAGAATGCATCTGTGTAGTTTTTATTTGAAGATATTCTTTTTCCCATGTAGGCCTCTTAGCGCTTAGCATGTCCAATTGCAGTTTCTACAGAAAGAGTGTTTCAGAACGGCTCAATCAAAAGTAAGGTTCAACTCTGTTAGTTGAATGCACAGAACAGAAAGAATTTTCACAGAATGCTACTGTGTAGTTTATATTTGAATATATTCCTTTTTCCACTATTACCCTCTTAGCGCTCCGAATGTCCACTTGCGTTTCCTACAGAAAGAGTGTTCAGAACTGCGCAATCAAAAGTATGGTTTAACTCTGTTAGCTTAATGAACATATCAGAAATAAGTTTCACACAATGCTTCTGTGTAGTTTTTATTTGAAGATATTATTTTTCCCAATAGAGGCCTCTTAGCGCTCAGAATGTCCACTTGCAGTTTCTACAGAAAGAGTGTTTCAGAACGGCTCAATCAAAACTAAGGTTCAGCTCTTTTAGTTGAACAAACAGAACAGAAAGAAGTTTCACACAATTCTTCTGTGTAGTTTTTATTTGTAGACATTCTTTTTCCCAATATAGGCCTCTTAGCGCTCAGAATGTCCAATTGCAGTTTCTACAGAAAGAGTGTTTCAGAACGGCTCAATCAAAAGTAAGGTTCAACTCTGTTAGTTGAATGCACAGAACAGAAAGAAGTTTCATACAATGCTTCTGTGTAGTTTATATTTGAACATATTCTTTTTTCCACTATTACCCACTTAGCGCTACGAATGTCCAGTTGCATTTACTACAGACAGAGTGTTTCAAAACTGCTCAATCAAAAGTATGGTTTAACTCTGTTAGCTGAATGCTCAGATCAGAAAGAAGTTTCACAGAATGCTTCTGTGTAGTTTATATTTGAATATATTCCTTTTTCCCCTACTACTCTCTTAGCGCTCCAAATGTCCAGTTGCATTTTCTACAGAAAGAGTGTTCAGATCTGCTCAATCAAAAGTATGATTTAACTCTGTTAGCTGAATGCACAGATCAGAAAGAAGTTTCACCGAATGATTCTGTGTAGTTTATATTTGAAGACATTCCTTTTTCCACTATTACCCTCTTAGCGCTCCGAATCTCCACTTGCATTTTCTACAAAAAGAGTGTTTCATAACTGTTCAATCAAAAATATGTTTTATCTCTGTTAACTGAATTTACAGATCCGAAATATGTTTCACAGAATGCATCTGTGTAGTTTTTATTTGAAGATATTCTTTTTCCCAATGTAGGCCTCTTAGCGCTTAGCATGTCCAATTGCAGTTTCTACAGAAAGAGTGTTTCAGAACGGATCAATAAAAGTAAGGTTCAACTCTGTTAGTTGAATGCACAGAACAGAAAG
Source organism: Symphalangus syndactylus (assembly GCF_028878055.3). Lineage (NCBI taxonomy): Eukaryota > Metazoa > Chordata > Mammalia > Primates > Hylobatidae > Symphalangus > Symphalangus syndactylus. Next base: position 2,211,495 of record NC_072439.2, read on the forward strand.
AATTTTCACAGAATGCTACTGTGTAGTTTATATTTGAATATATTCCTTTTTCCACTATTACCCTCTTAGCGCTCCGAATGTCCACTTGCATTTTCTACAGAAAGAGTGTTCAGAACTGCGCAATCAAAAGTATGGTTTAACTCTGTTAGCTTAATGAACATATCAGAAATAAGTTTCACACAATGCTTCTGTGTAGTTTTTATTTGAAGATATTATTTTTCCCAGTAGAGGCCTCTTAGCGCTCAGAATGTCCAATTGCAGTTTCTATAGAAAGAGTGTTTCAGAAAGGCTCAATCAAAAGTAAGGTTCAACTCTGTTAGTTGAATGCACAGAACAGAAAGAAGTTTCATACAATGCTTCTGTGTAGTTTATATTTGAACATATTCTTTTTTCCACTATTACCCACTTAGCGCTACGAATGTCCAGTTGCATTTTCTACAGACAGAGTGTTTCAAAACTGCTCAATCAAAAGTATGGTTTAATTCTGTTAGCTGAATGCTCAGATCAGAAAGAAGTTTCACAGAATGCTTCTGTGTAGTTTATATTTGAATATATTCCTTTTTCCACTACTACTCTCTTAGCGCTCCAAATGTCCAGTTGCATTTTCTACAGAAAGAGTGTTCAGATCTGCTCAATCAAAAGTATGGTTTAACTCTGTTAGCTGAATGCACAGATCAGAAAGAAGTTTCACAGAATGATTCTGTGTAGTTTATATTTGGAGACATTCCTTTTTCCACTATTACCCTCTTAGCGCTCCGAATCTCCACTTGCATTTTCTACAGAAAGAGTGTTTCAGAACGTCTCAATCAAAACTAAGGTTCAACTCTTTTAGTTGAACAAACAGAACAGAAAGAAGTTTCACACAATTCTTCTGTGTAGTTTTTATTTGTAGACATTCTTTTTCCCAATATAGGCCTCTTTGCGCTCAGAATGTCCAATTGCAGTTTCTACAGAAAGAGTGTTTCAGAACGGCTCAATCAAAAGTAAGGTTCAACTCTGTTAGTTGAATGCACAGAACAGAAAGAAGTTTCATACAATGCTTCTGTGTAGTTTATATTTGAACATATTCTTTTTTCCACTATTACCCACTTAGCGCTACGAATGTCCAGTTGCATTTTCTACAGACAGAGTGTTTCAAAACTGCTCAATCAAAAGTATGGTTTAACTCTGTTAGCTGAATGCTCAGATCAGAAAGAAGTTTCACACAATGCTTCTGTGTAGTTTATATTTGACTATATTCCTTTTTCCACTACTACGCTCTTAGCGCTCCAAATGTGCAGTTGCATTTTCTACAGAAAGAGTGTTCAGATCTGCTCAATCAAAAGTATGGTTTAACTCTGTTAGCTGAATGCACAGACCAGAAAGAAGTTTCACCGAATGATTCTGTGTAGTTTATATTTGAAGACATTCCTTTTTCCACTATTACCCTCTTAGCGCTCCGAATCTCCACTTGCATTTTCTACAAAAAGAGTGTTCAGAACTGCGCAATCAAAAGTATGGTTTAACTCTGTTAGCTTAATGAACATATCAGAAATAAGTTTCACACAATGCTTCTGTGTAGTTTTTATTTGAAGATATTATTTTTCCCAATAGAGGCCTCTTAGCGCTCAGAATGTCCACTTGCAGTTTCTACAGAAAGAGTGTTTCAGAACGGCTCAATCAAAACTAAGGTTCAGCTCTTTTAGTTGAACAAACAGAACAGAAAGAAGTTTCACACAATTCTTCTGTGTAGTTTTTATTTGTAGACATTCTTTTTCCCAATATAGGCCTCTTAGCGCTCAGAATGTCCAATTGCAGTTTCTACAGAAAGAGTGTTTCAGAACGGCTCAATCAAAAGTAAGGTTCAACTCTGTTAGTTGAATGCACAGAACAGAAAGAAGTTTCATACAATGCTTCTGTGTAGTTTATATTTGAACATATTCTTTTTTCCACTATTACCCACTTAGCGCTACGAATGTCCAGTTGCATTTACTACAGACAGAGTGTTTCAAAACTGCTCAATCAAAAGTATGGTTTAACTCTGTTAGCTGAATGCTCAGATCAGAAAGAAGTTTCACAGAATGCTTCTGTGTAGTTTATATTTGAATATATTCCTTTTTCCACTACTACTCTCTTAGCGCTCCAAATGTCCAGTTGCATTTTCTACAGAAAGAGTGTTCAGATCTGCTCAATCAAAAGTATGGTTTAACTCTGTTAGCTGAATGCACAGATCAGAAAGAAGTTTCACCGAATGATTCTGTGTAGTTTATATTTGAAGACATTCCTTTTTCCACTATTACCCTCTTAGCGCTCCGAATCTCCACTTGCATTTTCTACAAAAAGAGTGTTTCATAACTGTTCAATCAAAAATATGTTTTATCTCTGTTAACTGAATTTACAGATCCGAAATATGTTTCACAGAATGCATCTGTGTAGTTTTTATTTGAAGATATTATTTTTCCCAATGTAGGCCTCTTAGCGCTTAGCATGTCCAATTGCAGTTTCTACAGAAAGAGTGTTTCAGAACGGATCAATAAAAGTAAGGTTCAACTCTGTTAGTTGAATGCACAGAACAGAAAGAATTTTCACAGAATGCTACTGTGTAGTTTATATTTGAATATATTCCTTTTTCCACTATTACCCTCTTAGCGCTCCGAATGTCCACTTGCATTTTCTACAGAAAGAGTGTTCAGAACTGCGCAATCAAAAGTATGGTTTAACTCTGTTAGCTTAATGAACATATCAGAAATAAGTTTCACACAATGCTTCTGTGTAGTTTTTATTTGAAGATATTATTTTTCCCAATAGATGCCTCTTAGCGCTCAGAATGTCCAATTGCAGTTTCTACAGAAAGAGTGTTTCAGAAAGGCTCAATCAAAAGTAAGGTTCAACTCTGTTAGTTGAATGCACAGAACAGAAAGAAGTTTCATACAATGCTTCTGTGTAGTTTATATTTGAACATATTCTTTTTTCCACTATTACCCACTTAGCGCTACGAATGTCCAGTTGCATTTTCTACAGACAGAGTGTTTCAAAACTGCTCAATCAAAAGTATGGTTTAACTCTGTTAGCTGAATGCTCAGATCAGAAAGAAGTTTCACAGAATGCTTCTGTGTAGTTTATATTTGACTATATTCCTTTTTTAACTACTACGCTCTTAGCGCTCCAAATGTCCAGTTGCATTTTCTACAGAAAGAGTGTTCAGATCTGCTCAATCAAATGTATGGTTTAACTCTGTTAGCTGAATGCACAGATCAGAAAGAAGTTTCACCGAATGATTCTGTGTAGTTTATATTTGAAGACATTCCTTTTTCCACTATTACCCTCTTAGCGCTCCGAATCTCCACTTGCATTTTCTACAAAAAGAGTGTTTCATAACTGCTCAATCAAAAATATGTTTTATCTCTGTTAACTGAATTTACAGATCCGAAATAAGTTTCACAGAATGCATCTGTGTAGTTTTTATTTGAAGATATTCTTTTTCCCAATGTAGGCCTCTTAGCGCTTAGCATGTCCAATTGCAGTTTCTACAGAAAGAGTGTTTCAGAACGGCTCAATCAAAAGTAAGGTTCAACTCTGTTAGTTGAATGCACAGAACAGAAAGAATTTTCACAGAATGCTACTGTGTAGTTTATATTTGAATATATTCCTTTTTCCACTATTACCCTCTTAGCGCTCCGAATGTCCACTTGCATTTTCTACAGAAAGAGTGTTCAGAACTGCGCAATCAAAAGTATGGTTTAACTCTGTTAGCTTAATGAACATATCAGAAATAAGTTTCACACAATGCTTCTGTGTAGTTTTTATTTGAAGATATTATTTTTCCCAATAGAGGCCTCTTAGCGCTCAGAATGTCCAATTGCAGTTTCTACAGAAAGAGTGTTTCAGAAAGGCTCAATCAAAAGTAAGGTTCAACTCTTTTAGTTGAACAAACAGAACTGAAAGAAGTTTCACACAATTCTTCTGTGCAGTTTTTATTTGTAGACATTCTTTTTCCCAATATAGGCCTCCTAGCGCTCAGAATGTCCAATTGCAGTTTCTACAGAAAGCGTGTTTCAGAACGGCTCAATCAAAAGTAAGGTTCAACTCTGTTAGTTGAATGCACAGAACAGAAAGAAGTTTCATACAATGCTTCTGTGTAATTTATATTTGAACATATTCTTTTTTCCACTATTACCCACTTAGCGCTACGAATGTCCAGTTGCATTTTCTACAGACAGAGTTTTTCAAAACTGCTCAATCAAAAGTATGGTTTAACTCTGTTTGCTGAATGCTCAGATCAGAAAGAAGTTTCACAGAATGCTTCTGTGTAGTTTATATTTGACTATATTCCTTTTTCCACTACTACGATCTTAGCGCTCCAAATGTCCAGTTGCATTTTCTACAGAAAGAGTGTTCAGATCTGCTCAATCAAAAGTATGGTTTAACTCTGTTAGCTGAATGCACAGATCAGAAAGAAGTTTCACGGAATGATTCTGTGTAGTTTATATTTGAAGACATTCCTTTTTCCACTATTACCCTCTTAGCGCTCCGAATCTCCACTTGCATTTTCTACAAAAAGAGTGTTTCATAACTGCTCAATCAAAAATATGTTTTATCTCTGTTAACTGAATTTACAGATCCGAAATAAGTTTCACAGAATGCATCTGTGTAGTTTTTATTTGAAGATATTCTTTTTCCCAATGTAGGCCTCCTAGCGCTTAGCATGTCCAATTGCAGTTTCTACAGAAAGAGTGTTTCAGAACGGCTCAATCAAAATTAAGGTTCAACTCTGTTAGTTGAATGCACAGAACAGAAAGAATTTTCACAGAATGCTACTGTGTAGTTTATATTTGAATATATTCCTTTTTCCACTATTACCCTCTTAGCGCTCCGAATGTCCACTTGCATTTTCTACAGAAAGAGTGTTCAGAACTGCGCAATCAAAAGTATGGTTTAACTCTGTTAGCTTAATGAACATATCAGAAATAAGTTTCACACAATGCTTCTGTGTAGTTTTTATTTGAAGATATTATTTTTCCCAATAGATGCCTCTTAGCGCTCAGAATGTCCAATTGCAGTTTCTACAGAAAGAGTGTTTCAGAAAGGCTCAATCAAAAGTAAGGTTCAACTCTGTTAGTTGAATGCACAGAACAGAAAGAAGTTTCATACAATGCTTCTGTGTAGTTTATATTTGAACATATTCTTTTTTCCACTATTACCCACTTAGCGCTACGAATGTCCAGTTGCATTTTCTACAGACAGAGTGTTTCAAAACTGCTCAATCAAAAGTATGGTTTAACTCTGTTAGCTGAATGCTCAGATCAGAAAGAAGTTTCACAGAATGCTTCTGTGTAGTTTATATTTGACTATATTCCTTTTTTAACTACTACGCTCTTAGCGCTCCAAATGTCCAGTTGCATTTTCTACAGAAAGAGTGTTCAGATCTGCTCAATCAAATGTATGGTTTAACTCTGTTAGCTGAATGCACAGATCAGAAAGAAGTTTCACCGAATGATTCTGTGTAGTTTATATTTGAAGACATTCCTTTTTCCACTATTACCCTCTTAGCGCTCCGAATCTCCACTTGCATTTTCTACAAAAAGAGTGTTTCATAACTGCTCAATCAAAAATATGTTTTATCTCTGTTAACTGAATTTACAGATCCGAAATAAGTTTCACAGAATGCATCTGTGTAGTTTTTATTTGAAGATATTCTTTTTCCCAATGTAGGCCTCTTAGCGCTTAGCATGTCCAATTGCAGTTTCTACAGAAAGAGTGTTTCAGAACGGCTCAATCAAAAGTAAGGTTCAACTCTGTTAGTTGAATGCACAGAACAGAAAGAATTTTCACAGAATGCTACTGTGTAGTTTATATTTGAATATATTCCTTTTTCCACTATTACCCTCTTAGCGCTCCGAATGTCCACTTGCGTTTTCTACAGAAAGAGTGTTCAGAACTGCGCAATCAAAAGTATGGTTTAACTCTGTTAGCTTAATGAACATATCAGAAATAAGTTTCACACAATGCTTCTGTGTAGTTTTTATTTGAAGATATTATTTTTCCCAATAGAGGCCTCTTAGCGCTCAAAATGTCCAATTGCAGTTTCTACAGAAAGAGTGTTTCAGAAAGGCTCAATCAAAAGTAAGGTTCAACTCTGTTAGTTGAATGCACAGAACAGAAAGAAGTTTCATACAATGCTTCTGTGTAGTTTATATTTGAACATATTATTTTTTCCACTATTACCCACATAGCGCTACGAATGTCCAGTTGCATTTTCTACAGACACAGTGTTTCAAAACTGCTCAATCAAAAGTATGGTTTAACTCTGTTAGCTGAATGCTCAGATCAGAAAGAAGTTTCACAGAATGCTTCTGTGTAGTTTATATTTGAATATATTCCTTTTTCCACTACTACTCTCTTAGCGCTCCAAATGTCCAGTTGCATTTTCTACAGAAAGAGTGTTCAGATCTGCTCAATCAAAAGTATGGTTTAACTCTGATAGCTGAATGCACAGATCAGAAAGAAGTTTCATAGAATGATTCTGTGTAGTTTATATTTGGAGACATTCCTTTTTCCACTATTACCCTCTTAGCGCTCCGAATCTCCACTTTCATTTTCTACAGAAAGAGTGTTTCAGAACGGCTCAATCAAAACTAAGGTTCAACTCTTTTAGTTGAACAAACAGAACTGAAAGAAGTTTCACACAATTCTTCTGTGCAGATTTTATTTGTAGACATTCTTTTTCCCAATATAGGCCTCCTAGCGCTCAGAATGTCCAATTGCAGTTTCTACAGAAAGCGTGTTTCAGAACGGCTCAATCAAAAGTAAGGTTCAACTCTGTTAGTTGAATGCACAGAACAGAAAGAAGTTTCATACAATGCTTCTGTGTAGTTTATATTTGAACATATTCTTTTTTCCACTATTACCCATTTAGCGCTACGAATGTCCAGTTGCATTTTCTACAGACAGAGTGTTTCAAAACTGCTCAATCAAAAGTATGGTTTAACTCTGTTAGCTGAATGCTCAGATCAGAAAGAAGTTTCACAGAATGCTTCTGTGTAGTTTATATTTGAATATATTCCTTTTTCCACTACTACGATCTTAGCGCTCCAAATGTCCAGTTTCATTTTCTACAGAAAGAGTGTTCAGATCTGCTCAATCAAAAGTATGGTTTAACTCTGTTAGCTGAATGCACAGATCAGAAAGAAGTTTCACGGAATGATTCTGTGTAGTTTATATTTGAAGACATTCCTTTTTCCACTATTACTCTCTTAGCGCTCCGAATCTCCACTTGCATTTTCTACAAAAAGAGTGTTTCATAACTGCTCAATCAAAAATATGTTTTATCTCTGTTAACTGTATTTACAGATCCGAAATAAGTTTCACAGAATGCATCTGTGTAGTTTTTATTTGAAGATATTCTTTTTCCCAATGTAGGCCTCTTAGCGCTTAGCATGTCCAATTGCAGTTTCTACAGAAAGAGAGTTTCAGAACGGCTCAATCAAAAGTAAGGTTCAACTCTGTTAGTTGAATGCACAGAACAGAAAGAATTTTCACAGAATGCTACTGTGTAGTTTATATTTGAATATATTCCTTTTTCCACTATTACCCTCTTAGCGCTCCGAATGTCCACTTGCATTTTCTACAGAAAGAGTGTTCAGAACTGCGCAATCAAAAGTATGGTTTAACTCTGTTAGCTTAATGAACATATCAGAAATAAGTTTCACACAATGCTTCTGTGTAGTTTTTATTTGAAGATATTATTTTTCCCAATAGAGGCCTCTTAGCGCTCAGAATGTCCAATTGCAGTTTCTACAGAAAGAGTGTTTCAGAAAGGCTCAATCAAAAGTAAGGTTCAACTCTGTTAGTTGAATGCACAGAACAGAAAGAAGTTTCATACAATGCTTCTGTGTAGTTTATATTTGAACATATTCTTTTTTCCACTATTACCCACTTAGCGCTACGAATGTCCAGTTGCACTTTCTACAGACAGAGTGTTTCAAAACTGCTCAATCAAAAGTATGGTTTAACTCTGTTAGCTGAATGCTCAGATCAGAAAGAAGTTTCACAGAATGCTTCTGTGTAGTTTATATTTGACTATATTCCTTTTTCCACTACTACGATCTTAGCGCTCCAAATGTCCAGTTGCATTTTCTACAGAAAGAGTGTTCAGATCTGCTCAATCAAAAGTATGGTTTAACTCTGTTAGCTGAATGCACAGATCAGAAAGAAGTTTCATGGAATGATTCTGTGTAGTTTATATTTGAAGACATTCCTTTTTCCACTATTACCCTCTTAGCGCTCCGAATCTCCACTTGCATTTTCTACAAAAAGAGTGTTTCATAACTGCTCAATCAAAAATATGTTTTATCTCTGTTAACTGAATTTACAGATCCGAAATAAGTTTCACAGAATGCATCTGTGTAGTTTTTATTTGAAGATATTCTTTTTCCCAATGTAGGCCTCCTAGCGCTTAGCATGTCCAATTGCAGTTTCTACAGAAAGAGTGTTTCAGAACGGCTCAATCAAAATTAAGGTTCAACTCTGTTAGTTGAATGCACAGAACAGAAAGAATTTTCACAGAATGCTACTGTGTAGTTTATATTTGAATATATTCCTTTTTCCACTATTACCCTCTTAGCGCTCCGAATGTCCACTTGCATTTTCTACAGAAAGAGTGTTCAGAACTGCGCAATCAAAAGTATGGTTTAACTCTGTTAGCTTAATGAACATATCAGAAATAAGTTTCACACAATGCTTCTGTGTAGTTTTTATTTGAAGATATTATTTTTCCCAATAGATGCCTCTTAGCGCTCAGAATGTCCAATTGCAGTTTCTACAGAAAGAGTGTTTCAGAAAGGCTCAATCAAAAGTAAGGTTCAACTCTGTTAGTTGAATGCACAGAACAGAAAGAAGTTTCATACAATGCTTCTGTGTAGTTTATATTTGAACATATTCTTTTTTCCACTATTACCCACTTAGCGCTACGAATGTCCAGTTGCATTTTCTACAGACAGAGTGTTTCAAAACTGCTCAATCAAAAGTATGGTTTAACTCTGTTAGCTGAATGCTCAGATCAGAAAGAAGTTTCACAGAATGCTTCTGTGTAGTTTATATTTGACTATATTCCTTTTTTAACTACTACGCTCTTAGCGCTCCAAATGTCCAGTTGCATTTTCTACAGAAAGACTGTTCAGATCTGCTCAATCAAATGTATGGTTTAACTCTGTTAGCTGAATGCACAGATCAGAAAGAAGTTTCACCGAATGATTCTGTGTAGTTTATATTTGAAGACATTCCTTTTTCCACTATTACCCTCTTAGCGCTCCGAATCTCCACTTGCATTTTCTACAAAAAGAGTGTTTCATAACTGCTCAATCAAAAATATGTTTTATCTCTGTTAACTGAATTTACAGATCCGAAATAAGTTTCACAGAATGCATCTGTGTAGTTTTTATTTGAAGATATTCTTTTTCCCAATGTAGGCCTCTTAGCGCTTAGCATGTCCAATTGCAGTTTCTACAGAAAGAGTGTTTCAGAACGGCTCAATCAAAAGTAAGGTTCAACTCTGTTAGTTGAATGCACAGAACAGAAAGAATTTTCACAGAATGCTACTGTGTAGTTTATATTTGAATATATTCCTTTTTCCACTATTACCCTCTTAGCGCTCCGAATGTCCACTTGCATTTTCTACAGAAAGAGTGTTCAGAACTGCGCAATCAAAAGTATGGTTTAACTCTGTTAGCTTAATGAACATATCAGAAATAAGTTTCACACAATGCTTCTGTGTAGTTTTATTTGAAGATATTATTTTTCCCAATAGAGGCCTCTTAGCGCTCAGAATGTCCAATTGCAGTTTCTACAGAAAGAGTGTTTCAGAAAGGCTCAATCAAAAGTAAGGTTCAACTCTTTTAGTTGAACAAACAGAACTGAAAGAAGTTTCACACAATTCTTCTGTGCAGTTTTTATTTGTAGACATTCTTTTTCCCAATATAGGCCTCCTAGCGCTCAGAATGTCCAATTGCAGTTTCTACAGAAAGCGTGTTTCAGAACGGCTCAATCAAAAGTAAGGTTCAACTCTGTTAGTTGAATGCACAGAACAGAAAGAAGTTTCATACAATGCTTCTGTGTAATTTATATTTGAACATATTCTTTTTTCCACTATTACCCACTTAGCGCTACGAATGTCCAGTTGCATTTTCTACAGACAGAGTTTTTCAAAACTGCTCAATCAAAAGTATGGTTTAACTCTGTTTGCTGAATGCTCAGATCAGAAAGAAGTTTCACAGAATGCTTCTGTGTAGTTTATATTTGACTATATTCCTTTTTCCACTACTACGATCTTAGCGCTCCAAATGTCCAGTTGCATTTTCTACAGAAAGAGTGTTCAGATCTGCTCAATCAAAAGTATGGTTTAACTCTGTTAGCTGAATGCACAGATCAGAAAGAAGTTTCACGGAATGATTCTGTGTAGTTTATATTTGAAGACATTCCTTTTTCCACTATTACCCTCTTAGCGCTCCGAATCTCCACTTGCATTTTCTACAAAAAGAGTGTTTCATAACTGCTCAATCAAAAATATGTTTTATCTCTGTTAACTGAATTTACAGATCCGAAATAAGTTTCACAGAATGCATCTGTGTAGTTTTTATTTGAAGATATTCTTTTTCCCAATGTAGGCCTCCTAGCGCTTAGCATGTCCAATTGCAGTTTCTACAGAAAGAGTGTTTCAGAACGGCTCAATCAAAATTAAGGTTCAAATCTGTTAGTTGAATGCACAGAACAGAAAGAATTTTCACAGAATGCTACTGTGTAGTTTATATTTGAATATATTCCTTTTTCCACTATTACCCTCTTAGCGCTCCGAATGTCCACTTGCATTTTCTACAGAAAGAGTGTTCAGAACTGCGCAATCAAAAGTATGGTTTAACTCTGTTAGCTTAATGAACATATCAGAAATAAGTTTCACACAATGCTTCTGTGTAGTTTTTATTTGAAGATATTATTTTTCCCAATAGATGCCTCTTAGCGCTCAGAATGTCCAATTGCAGTTTCTACAGAAAGAGTGTTTCAGAAAGGCTCAATCAAAAGTAAGGTTCAACTCTGTTAGTTGAATGCACAGAACAGAAAGAAGTTTCATACAATGCTTCTGTGTAGTTTATATTTGAACATATTCTTTTTTCCACTATTACCCACTTAGCGCTACGAATGTCCAGTTGCATTTTCTACAGACAGAGTGTTTCAAAACTGCTCAATCAAAAGTATGGTTTAACTCTGTTAGCTGAATGCTCAGATCAGAAAGAAGTTTCACAGAATGCTTCTGTGTAGTTTATATTTGACTATATTCCTTTTTTAACTACTACGCTCTTAGCGCTCCAAATGTCCAGTTGCATTTTCTACAGAAAGAGTGTTCAGATCTGCTCAATCAAATGTATGATTTAACTCTGTTAGCTGAATGCACAGATCAGAAAGAAGTTTCACCGAATGATTCTGTGTAGTTTATATTTGAAGACATTCCTTTTTCCACTATTACCCTCTTAGCGCTCCGAATCTCCACTTGCATTTTCTACAAAAAGAGTGTTTCATAACTGCTCAATCAAAAATATGTTTTATCTCTGTTAACTGAATTTACAGATCCGAAATAAGTTTCACAGAATGCATCTGTGTAGTTTTTATTTGAAGATATTCTTTTTCCCAATGTAGGCCTCTTAGCGCTTAGCATGTCCAATTGCAGTTTCTACAGAAAGAGTGTTTCAGAACGGCTCAATCAAAAGTAAGGTTCAACTCTGTTAGTTGAATGCACAGAACAGAAAGAATTTTCACAGAATGCTACTGTGTAGTTTATATTTGAATATATTCCTTTTTCCACTATTACCCTCTTAGCGCTCCGAATGTCCACTTGCGTTTTCTACAGAAAGAGTGTTCAGAACTGCGCAATCAAAAGTATGGTTTAACTCTGTTAGCTTAATGAACATATCAGAAATAAGTTTCACACAATGCTTCTGTGTAGTTTTTATTTGAAGATATTATTTTTCCCAATAGAGGCCTCTTAGCGCTCAAAATGTCCAATTGCAGTTTCTACAGAAAGAGTGTTTCAGAAAGGCTCAATCAAAAGTAAGTTTCAACTCTGTTAGTTGAATGCACAGAACAGAAAGAAGTTTCATACAATGCTTCTGTGTAGTTTATATTTGAACATATTATTTTTTCCACTATTACCCACATAGCGCTACGAATCTCCAGTTGCATTTTCTACAGACACAGTGTTTCAAAACTGCTCAATCAAAAGTATGGTTTAACTCTGTTAGCTGAATGCTCAGATCAGAAAGAAGTTTCACAGAATGCTTCTGTGTAGTTTATATTTGAATATATTCCTTTTTCCACTACTACTCTCTTAGCGCTCCAAATGTCCAGTTGCATTTTCTACAGAAAGAGTGTTCAGATCTGCTCAATCAAAAGTATGGTTTAACTCTGATAGCTGAATGCACAGATCAGAAAGAAGTTTCATAGAATGATTCTGTGTAGTTTATATTTGGAGACATTCCTTTTTCCACTATTACCCTCTTAGCGCTCCGAATCTCCACTTTCATTTTCTACAGAAAGAGTGTTTCAGAACGGCTCAATCAAAACTAAGGTTCAACTCTTTTAGTTGAACAAACAGAACTGAAAGAAGTTTCACACAATTCTTCTGTGCAGATTTTATTTGTAGACATTCTTTTTCCCAATATAGGCCTCCTAGCGCTCAGAATGTCCAATTGCAGTTTCTACAGAAAGCGTGTTTCAGAACGGCTCAATCAAAAGTAAGGTTCAACTCTGTTAGTTGAATGCACAGAACAGAAAGAAGTTTCATACAATGCTTCTGTGTAGTTTATATTTGAACATATTCTTTTTTCCACTATTACCCATTTAGCGCTACGAATGTCCAGTTGCATTTTCTACAGACAGAGTGTTTCAAAACTGCTCAATCAAAAGTATGGTTTAACTCTGTTAGCTGAATGCTCAGATCAGAAAGAAGTTTCACAGAATGCTTCTGTGTAGTTTATATTTGAATATATTCCTTTTTCCACTACTACGATCTTAGCGCTCCAAATGTCCAGTTTCATTTTCTACAGAAAGAGTGTTCAGATCTGCTCAATCAAAAGTATGGTTTAACTCTGTTAGCTGAATGCACAGATCAGAAAGAAGTTTCACGGAATGATTCTGTGTAGTTTATATTTGAAGACATTCCTTTTTCCACTATTACTCTCTTAGCGCTCCGAATCTCCACTTGCATTTTCTACAAAAAGAGTGTTTCATAACTGCTCAATCAAAAATATGTTTTATCTCTGTTAACTGTATTTACAGATCTGAAATAAGTTTCACAGAATGCATCTGTGTAGTTTTTATTTGAAGATATTCTTTTTCCCAATGTAGGCCTCTTAGCGCTTAGCATGTCCAATTGCAGTTTCTACAGAAAGAGAGTTTCAGAACGGCTCAATCAAAAGTAAGGTTCAACTCTGTTAGTTGAATGCACAGAACAGAAAGAATTTTCACAGAATGCTACTGTGTAGTTTATATTTGAATATATTCCTTTTTCCACTATTACCCTCTTAGCGCTCCGAATGTCCACTTGCATTTTCTACAGAAAGAGTGTTCAGAACTGCGCAATCAAAAGTATGGTTTAACTCTGTTAGCTTAATGAACATATCAGAAATAAGTTTCACACAATGCTTCTGTGTAGTTTTTATTTGAAGATATTATTTTTCCCAATAGAGGCCTCTTAGCGCTCAGAATGTCCAATTGCAGTTTCTACAGAAAGAGTGTTTCAGAAAGGCTCAATCAAAAGTAAGGTTCAACTCTGTTAGTTGAATGCACAGAACAGAAAGAAGTTTCATACAATGCTTCTGTGTAGTTTATATTTGAACATATTCTTTTTTCCACTATTACCCACTTAGCGCTACGAATGTCCAGTTGCATTTTCTACAGACAGAGTGTTTCAAAACTGCTCAATCAAAAGTATGGTTTAACTCTGTTAGCTGAATGCTCAGATCAGAAAGAAGTTTCACAGAATGCTTCTGTGTAGTTTATATTTGACTATATTCCTTTTTCCACTACTACGCTCTTAGCGCTCCAAATGTCCAGTTGCATTTTCTACAGAAAGAGTGTTCAGATCTGCTCAATCAAAAGTATGGTTTAACTCTGATAGCTGAATGCACAGATCAGAAAGAAGTTTCACCGAATGATTCTGTGTAGTTTATATTTGAAGACATTCCTTTTTCCACTATTACCCTCTTAGCGCTCCGAATCTCCACTTGCATTTTCTACAAAAAGAGTGTTTCATAACTGCTCAATCAAAAATATGTTTTATCTCTGTTAACTGAATTTACAGATCAGAAATAAGTTTCACAGAATGCATCTGTGTAGTTTTTATTTGAAGATATTCTTTTTCCCAATGTAGGCCTCTTAGCGCTTAGCATGTCCAATTGCAGTTTCTACAGAAAGAGTGTTTCAGAACGGCTCAATCAAAAGTAAGGTTCAACTCTGTTAGTTGAATGCACAGAACAGAAAGAATTTTCACAGAATGCTACTGTGTAGTTTATATTTGAATATATTCCTTTTTCCACTATTACCCTCTTAGCGCTCCGAATGTCCACTTGCGTTTTCTACAGAAAGAGTGTTCAGAACTGCGCAATCAAAAGTATGGTTTAACTCTGTTAGCTTAATGAACATATCAGAAATAAGTTTCACACAATGCTTCTGTGTAGTTTTTATTTGAAGATATTATTTTTCCCAATAGAGGCCTCTTAGCGCTCAGAATGTCCAATTGCAGTTTCTACAGAAAGAGTGTTTCAGAAAGGCTCAATCAAAAGTAAGGTTCAACTCTGTTAGTTGAATGCACAGAACAGAAAGAAGTTTCATACAATGCTTCTGTGTAGTTTATATTTGAACATATTCTTTTTTCCACTATTACCCAATTAGCGCTACGAATGTCCAGTTGCATTTTCTACAGACAGAGTGTTTCAAAACTGCTCAATCAAAAGTATGGTTTAATTCTGTTAGCTGAATGCTCAGATCAGAAAGAAGTTTCACAGAATGCTTCTGTGTAGTTTATATTTGAATATATTCCTTTTTCCACTACTACTCTCTTAGCGCTCCAAATGTCCAGTTGCATTTTCTACAGAAAGAGTGTTCAGATCTGCTCAATCAAAAGTATGGTTTTACTCTGTTAGCTGAATGCACAGATCAGAAAGAAGTTTCACAGAATGATTCTGTGTAGTTTATATTTGGAGACATTCCTTTTTCCACTATTACCCTCTTAGCGCTCCGAATCTCCACTTGCATTTTCTACAGAAAGAGTGTTTCAGAACGGCTCAATCAAAACTAAGGTTCAACTCTTTTAGTTTAACAAACAGAACTGCAAGAAGTTTCACACAATTCTTCTGTGCAGTTTTTATTTGTAGACATTCTTTTTCCCAATATAGGCCTCCTAGCGCTCAGAATGTCCAATTGCAGTTTCTACAGAAAGAGTGTTTCAGAACGGCTCAATCAAAAGTAAGGTTCAACTCTGTTAGTTGAATGCACAGAACCGAAGGAAGTTTCATACAATGCTTCTGTGTAGTTTATATTTGAACATATTCTTTTTTCCACTATTACCCACTTAGCGCTACGAATGTCCAGTTGCATTTTCTACAGACAGAGTGTTTCAAAACTGCTCAATCAAAAGTATGGTTTAACTCTGTTAGCTGAATGCTCAGATCAGAAAGAAGTTTCACAGAATGCTTCTGTGTAGTTTATATTTGAATATATTCCTTTTTCCACTACTACGATCTTAGCGCTCCAAATGACCAGCTGCATTTTCTACAGAAAGAGTGTTCAGATCTGCTCAATCAAAAGTATGGTTTAAATCTGTTAGCTGAATGCACAGATCAGAAAGAAGTTTCACGGAATGATTCTGTGTAGTTTATATTTGAAGACATTCCTTTTTCCACTATTACCCTCTTAGCGCTCCGAATCTCCACTTGCATTTTCTACAAAAAGAGTGTTTCATAACTGCTCAATCAAAAATATGTTTTATCTCTGTTAACTGAATTTACAGATCAGAATTAAGTTTCACAGAATGCATCTGTGTAGTTTTTATTTGAAGATATTCTTTTTCCCAATGTAGGCCTCTTAGCGCTTAGCATGTCCAATTGCAGTTTCTACAGAAAGAGTGTTTCAGAACGGCTCCATCAAAAGTAAGGTTCAACTCTGTTAGTTGAATGCACAGAACAGAAAGAATTTTCACAGAATGCTACTGTGTAGTTTATATTTGAATATATTCCTTTTTCCACTATTACCCTCTTAGCGCTCCGAATGTCCACTTGCGTTTTCTACAGAAAGTGTGTTCAGAACTGCGCAATCAAAAGTATGGTTTAACTCTGTTAGCTTAATGAACATATCAGAAATAAGTTTCACACAATGCTTCTGTGTAGTTTTTATTTGAAGATATTATTTTTCCCAATAGAGGCCTCTTAGCGCTCAGAATGTCCAATTGCAGTTTCTACAGAAAGAGTGTTTCAGAAAGGCTCAATCAAAAGTAAGGTTCAACTCTGTTAGTTGAATGCACAGAACAGAAAGTAGTTTCATACAATGCTTCTGTGTAGTTTATATTTGAACATATTCTTTTTTCCACTATTACCCACTTAGCGCTACGAATGTCCAGTTGCATTTTCTACAGACAGAGTGTTTCAAAACTGCTCAATCAAAAGTATGGTTTAACTCTGTTAGCTGAATGCTCAGATCAGAAAGAAGTTTCACAGAATGCTTCTGTGTAGTTTATATTTGAATATATTCCTTTTTCCACTACTACTCTCTTAGCGCTCCAAATGTCCAGTTGCATTTTCTACAGAAAGAGTGTTCAGATCTGCTCAATCAAAAGTATGGTTTAACTCTGTTAGCTGAATGCACAGATCAGAAAGAAGTTTCACAGAATGATTCTGTGTAGTTTATATTTGGAGACATTCCTTTTTCCACTATTACCCTCTTAGCGCTCCGAATCTCCACTTGCATTTTCTACAGAAAGAGTGTTTCAGAACGGCTCAATCAAAACTAAGGTTCAACTCTTTTAGTTGAACAAACAGAAATGAAAGAAGTTTCACACAATTCTTCTGTGCAGTTTTTATTTGTAGACATTCTTTTTCCCAATATAGGCCTCCTAGCGCTCAGAATGTCCAATTGCAGTTTCTACAGAAAGCGTGTTTCAGAACGGCTCAATCAAAAGTAAGGTTCAACTCTTTTAGTTGAATGCACAGAACAGAAAGAAGTTTCATACAATGCTTCTGTGTAGTTTATATTTGATCATATTCTTTTTCCACTATTATCCACTTAGCGCTACGAATGTCCAGTTGCATTTTCTACAGACAGAGTGTTTCAAAACTGCTCAATCAAAAGTATGGTTTAACTCTGTTAGCTGAATGCTCAGATCAGAAAGAAGTTTCACAGAATGCTTCTGTGTAGTTTATATTTGAATATATTCCTTTTTCCACTACTACGCTCTTAGCGCTCCAAATGTCCAGTTGCATTTTCTACAGAAAGAGTGTTCAGATCTGCTCAATCAAAAGTATGGTTTAACTCTGTTAGCTGAATGCACAGATCAGAAAGAAGTTTCACCGAATGATTCTGTGTAGTTTATATTTGAAGACATTCCTTTTTCCACTATTACCCTCTTAGCGCTCCGAATCTCCACTTGCATTTTCTAAAAAAAGAGTGTTTCATAACTGCTCAATCAAAAATATATTTTATCTCTGTTAACTGAATTTACAGATCAGAAATAAGTTTCACAGAATGCATCTGTGTAGTTTTTATTTGAAGATATTCTTTTTCCCAATGTAGGCCTCTTAGCGCTTAGCATGTCCAATTGCAGTTTCTACAGAAAGAGTGTTTCAGAACGGCTCAATCAAAAGTAAGGTTCAACTCTGTTAGTTGAATGCACAGAACAGAAAGAATTTTCACAGAATGCTACTGTGTAGTTTATATTTGAATATATTCCTTTTTCCACTATTACCCTCTTAGCGCTCCGAATGTCCACTTGCGTTTTCTACAGAAAGAGTGTTCAGAACTGCGCAATCAAAAGTATGGTTTAACTCTGTTAGCTTAAAGAACATATCAGAAATAAGTTTCACACAATGCTTCTGTGTAGTTTTTATTTGAAGATATTATTTTTCCCAATAGAGGCCTCTTAGCGCTCAGAATGTCCAATTGCAGTTTCTACAGAAAGAGTGTTTCAGAAAGGCTCAATCAAAAGTAAGGTTCAACTCTGTTAGTTGAATGCACAGAAGAGAAAGAAGTTTCATACAATGCTTCTGTGTAGTTTATATTTGAACATATTCTTTTTTCCACTATTACCCACTTAGCGCTACGAATGTCCAGTTGCATTTTCTACAGACAGAGTGTTTCAAAACTGCTCAATCAAAAGTATGGTTTAACTCTGTTAGCTGAATGCTCAGATCAGAAAGAAGTTTCACAGAATGCTTCTGTGTAGTTTATATTTGAATATATTCCTTTTTCCACTACTACTCTCTTAGCGCTCCAAATGTCCAGTTGCATTTTCTACAGAAAGAGTGTTCAGATCTGCTCAATCAAAAGTATGGTTTAACTCTGATAGCTGAATGCACAGATCAGAAAGAAGTTTCATAGAATGATTCTGTGTAGTTTATATTTGGAGACATTCCTTTTTCCACTATTACCCTCTTAGCGCTCCGAATCTCCACTTTCATTTTCTACAGAAAGAGTGTTTCAGAACGGCTCAATCAAAACTAAGGTTCAACTCTTTTAGTTGAACAAACAGAACTGAAAGAAGTTTCACACAATTCTTCTGTGCAGATTTTATTTGTAGACATTCTTTTTCCCAATATAGGCCTCCTAGCGCTCAGAATGTCCAATTGCAGTTTCTACAGAAAGCGTGTTTCAGAACGGCTCAATCAAAAGTAAGGTTCAACTCTGTTAGTTGAATGCACAGAACAGAAAGAAGTTTCATACAATGCTTCTGTGTAGTTTATATTTGAACATATTCTTTTTTCCACTATTACCCATTTAGCGCTACGAATGTCCAGTTGCATTTTCTACAGACAGAGTGTTTCAAAACTGCTCAATCAAAAGTATGGTTTAACTCTGTTAGCTGAATGCTCAGATCAGAAAGAAGTTTCACAGAATGCTTCTGTGTAGTTTATATTTGAATATATTCCTTTTTCCACTACTACGATCTTAGCGCTCCAAATGTCCAGTTTCATTTTCTACAGAAAGAGTGTTCAGATCTGCTCAATCAAAAGTATGGTTTAACTCTGTTAGCTGAATGCACAGATCAGAAAGAAGTTTCACGGAATGATTCTGTGTAGTTTATATTTGAAGACATTCCTTTTTCCACTATTACTCTCTTAGCGCTCCGAATCTCCACTTGCATTTTCTACAAAAAGAGTGTTTCATAACTGCTCAATCAAAAATATGTTTTATCTCTGTTAACTGTATTTACAGATCTGAAATAAGTTTCACAGAATGCATCTGTGTAGTTTTTATTTGAAGATATTCTTTTTCCCAATGTAGGCCTCTTAGCGCTTAGCATGTCCAATTGCAGTTTCTACAGAAAGAGAGTTTCAGAACGGCTCAATCAAAAGTAAGGTTCAACTCTGTTAGTTGAATGCACAGAACAGAAAGAATTTTCACAGAATGCTACTGTGTAGTTTATATTTGAATATATTCCTTTTTCCACTATTACCCTCTTAGCGCTCCGAATGTCCACTTGCATTTTCTACAGAAAGAGTGTTCAGAACTGCGCAATCAAAAGTATGGTTTAACTCTGTTAGCTTAATGAACATATCAGAAATAAGTTTCACACAATGCTTCTGTGTAGTTTTTATTTGAAGATATTATTTTTCCCAATAGAGGCCTCTTAGCGCTCAGAATGTCCAATTGCAGTTTCTACAGAAAGAGTGTTTCAGAAAGGCTCAATCAAAAGTAAGGTTCAACTCTGTTAGTTGAATGCACAGAACAGAAAGAAGTTTCATACAATGCTTCTGTGTAGTTTATATTTGAACATATTCTTTTTTCCACTATTACCCACTTAGCGCTACGAATGTCCAGTTGCATTTTCTACAGACAGAGTGTTTCAAAACTGCTCAATCAAAAGTATGGTTTAACTCTGTTAGCTGAATGCTCAGATCAGAAAGAAGTTTCACAGAATGCTTCTGTGTAGTTTATATTTGACTATATTCCTTTTTCCACTACTACGCTCTTAGCGCTCCAAATGTCCAGTTGCATTTTCTACAGAAAGAGTGTTCAGATCTGCTCAATCAAAAGTATGGTTTAACTCTGATAGCTGAATGCACAGATCAGAAAGAAGTTTCACCGAATGATTCTGTGTAGTTTATATTTGAAGACATTCCTTTTTCCACTATTACCCTCTTAGCGCTCCGAATCTCCACTTGCATTTTCTACAAAAAGAGTGTTTCATAACTGCTCAATCAAAAATATGTTTTATCTCTGTTAACTGAATTTACAGATCAGAAATAAGTTTCACAGAATGCATCTGTGTAGTTTTTATTTGAAGATATTCTTTTTCCCAATGTAGGCCTCTTAGCGCTTAGCATGTCCAATTGCAGTTTCTACAGAAAGAGTGTTTCAGAACGGCTCAATCAAAAGTAAGGTTCAACTCTGTTAGTTGAATGCACAGAACAGAAAGAATTTTCACAGAATGCTACTGTGTAGTTTATATTTGAATATATTCCTTTTTCCACTATTACCCTCTTAGCGCTCCGAATGTCCACTTGCGTTTTCTACAGAAAGAGTGTTCAGAACTGCGCAATCAAAAGTATGGTTTAACTCTGTTAGCTTAATGAACATATCAGAAATAAGTTTCACACAATGCTTCTGTGTAGTTTTTATTTGAAGATATTATTTTTCCCAATAGAGGCCTCTTAGCGCTCAGAATGTCCAATTGCAGTTTCTACAGAAAGAGTGTTTCAGAAAGGCTCAATCAAAAGTAAGGTTCAACTCTGTTAGTTGAATGCACAGAACAGAAAGAAGTTTCATACAATGCTTCTGTGTAGTTTATATTTGAACATATTCTTTTTTCCACTATTACCCAATTAGCGCTACGAATGTCCAGTTGCATTTTCTACAGACAGAGTGTTTCAAAACTGCTCAATCAAAAGTATGGTTTAATTCTGTTAGCTGAATGCTCAGATCAGAAAGAAGTTTCACAGAATGCTTCTGTGTAGTTTATATTTGAATATATTCCTTTTTCCACTACTACTCTCTTAGCGCTCCAAATGTCCAGTTGCATTTTCTACAGAAAGAGTGTTCAGATCTGCTCAATCAAAAGTATGGTTTTACTCTGTTAGCTGAATGCACAGATCAGAAAGAAGTTTCACAGAATGATTCTGTGTAGTTTATATTTGGAGACATTCCTTTTTCCACTATTACCCTCTTAGCGCTCCGAATCTCCACTTGCATTTTCTACAGAAAGAGTGTTTCAGAACGGCTCAATCAAAACTAAGGTTCAACTCTTTTAGTTTAACAAACAGAACTGCAAGAAGTTTCACACAATTCTTCTGTGCAGTTTTTATTTTTAGACATTCTTTTTCCCAATATAGGCCTCCTAGCGCTCAGAATGTCCAATTGCAGTTTCTACAGAAAGAGTGTTTCAGAACGGCTCAATCAAAAGTAAGGTTCAACTCTGTTAGTTGAATGCACAGAACCGAAGGAAGTTTCATACAATGCTTCTGTGTAGTTTATATTTGAACATATTCTTTTTTCCACTATTACCCACTTAGCGCTACGAATGTCCAGTTGCATTTTCTACAGACAGAGTGTTTCAAAACTGCTCAATCAAAAGTATGGTTTAACTCTGTTAGCTGAATGCTCAGATCAGAAAGAAGTTTCACAGAATGCTTCTGTGTATTTTATATTTGAATATATTCCTTTTTCCACTACTACGATCTTAGCGCTCCAAATGACCAGCTGCATTTTCTACAGAAAGAGTGTTCAGATCTGCTCAATCAAAAGTATGGTTTAACTCTGTTAGCTGAATGCACAGATCAGAAAGAAGTTTCACGGAATGATTCTGTGTAGTTTATATTTGAAGACATTCCTTTTTCCACTATTACCCTCTTAGCGCTCCGAATCTCCACTTGCATTTTCTACAAAAAGAGTGTTTCATAACTGCTCAATCAAAAATATGTTTTATCTCTGTTAACTGAATTTACAGATCAGAATTAAGTTTCACAGAATGCATCTGTGTAGTTTTTATTTGAAGATATTCTTTTTCCCAATGTAGGCCTCTTAGCGCTTAGCATGTCCAATTGCAGTTTCTACAGAAAGAGTGTTTCAGAACGGCTCCATCAAAAGTAAGGTTCAACTCTGTTAGTTGAATGCACAGAACAGAAAGAATTTTCACAGAATGCTACTGTGTAGTTTATATTTGAATATATTCCTTTTTCCACTATTACCCTCTTAGCGCTCCGAATGTCCACTTGCGTTTTCTACAGAAAGTGTGTTCAGAACTGCGCAATCAAAAGTATGGTTTAACTCTGTTAGCTTAATGAACATATCAGAAATAAGTTTCACACAATGCTTCTGTGTAGTTTTTATTTGAAGATATTATTTTTCCCAATAGAGGCCTCTTAGCGCTCAGAATGTCCAATTGCAGTTTCTACAGAAAGAGTGTTTCAGAAAGGCTCAATCAAAAGTAAGGTTCAACTCTGTTAGTTGAATGCACAGAACAGAAAGTAGTTTCATACAATGCTTCTGTGTAGTTTATATTTGAACATATTCTTTTTTCCACTATTACCCACTTAGCGCTACGAATGTCCAGTTGCATTTTCTACAGACAGAGTGTTTCAAAACTGCTCAATCAAAAGTATGGTTTAACTCTGTTAGCTGAATGCTCAGATCAGAAAGAAGTTTCACAGAATGCTTCTGTGTAGTTTATATTTGAATATATTCCTTTTTCCACTACTACTCTCTTAGCGCTCCAAATATCCAGTTGCATTTTCTACAGAAAGAGTGTTCAGATCTGCTCAATCAAAAGTATGGTTTAACTCTGTTAGCTGAATGCACAGATCAGAAAGAAGTTTCACAGAATGATTCTGTGTAGTTTATATTTGGAGACATTCCTTTTTCCACTATTACCCTCTTAGCGCTCCGAATCTCCACTTGCATTTTCTACAGAAAGAGTGTTTCAGAACGGCTCAATCAAAACTAAGGTTCAACTCTTTTAGTTGAACAAACAGAAATGAAAGAAGTTTCACACAATTCTTCTGTGCAGTTTTTATTTGTAGACATTCTTTTTCCCAATATAGGCCTCCTAGCGCTCAGAATGTCCAATTGCAGTTTCTACAGAAAGCGTGTTTCAGAACGGCTCAATCAAAAGTAAGGTTCAACTCTTTTAGTTGAATGCACAGAACAGAAAGAAGTGTCATACAATGCTTCTGTGTAGTTTATATTTGATCATATTCTTTTTCCACTATTATCCACTTAGCGCTACGAATGTCCAGTTGCATTTTCTACAGACAGAGTGTTTCAAAACTGCTCAATCAAAAGTATGGTTTAACTCTGTTAGCTGAATGCTCAGATCAGAAAGAAGTTTCACAGAATGCTTCTGTGTAGTTTATATTTGAATATATTCCTTTTTCCACTACTACGCTCTTAGCGCTCCAAATGTCCAGTTGCATTTTCTACAGAAAGAGTGTTCAGATCTGCTCAATCAAAAGTATGGTTTAACTCTGTTAGCTGAATGCACAGATCAGAAAGAAGTTTCACCGAATGATTCTGTGTAGTTTATATTTGAAGACATTCCTTTTTCCACTATTACCCTCTTAGCGCTCCGAATCTCCACTTGCATTTTCTACAAAAAGAGTGTTTCATAACTGCTCAATCAAAAATATATTTTATCTCTGTTAACTGAATTTACAGATCAGAAATAAGTTTCACAGAATGCATCTGTGTAGTTTTTATTTGAAGATATTCTTTTTCCCAATGTAGGCCTCTTAGCGCTTAGCATGTCCAATTGCAGTTTCTACAGAAAGAGTGTTTCAGAACGGCTCAATCAAAAGTAAGGTTCAACTCTGTTAGTTGAATGCACAGAACAGAAAGAATTTTCACAGAATGCTACTGTGTAGTTTATATTTGAATATATTCCTTTTTCCACTATTACCCTCTTAGCGCTCCGAATGTCCACTTGCGTTTTCTACAGAAAGAGTGTTCAGAACTGCGCAATCAAAAGTATGGTTTAACTCTGTTAGCTTAAAGAACATATCAGAAATAAGTTTCACACAATGCTTCTGTGTAGTTTTTATTTGAAGATATTATTTTTCCCAATAGAGGCCTCTTAGCGCTCAGAATGTCCAATTGCAGTTTCTACAGAAAGAGTGTTTCAGAAAGGCTCAATCAAAAGTAAGGTTCAACTCTGTTAGTTGAATGCACAGAAGAGAAAGAAGTTTCATACAATGCTTCTGTGTAGTTTATATTTGAACATATTCTTTTTTCCACTATTACCCACTTAGCGCTACGAATGTCCAGTTGCATTTTCTACAGACAGAGTGTTTCAAAACTGCTCAATCAAAAGTATGGTTTAACTCTGTTAGCTGAATGCTCAGATCAGAAATAAGTTTCACAGAATGCTTCTGTGTAGTTTATATTTGAATATATTCCTTTTTCCACTACTACTCTCTTAGCGCTCCAAATGTCCAGTTGCATTTTCTACAGAAAGAGTGTTCAGATCTGCTCAATCAAAAGTATGGTTTTACACTGTTAGCTGAATGCACAGATCAGAAAGAAGTTTCACAGAATGATTCTGTGTAGTTTATATTTGGAGACATTCCTTTTTCCACTATTACCCTCTTAGCGCTCCGAATCTCCACTTGCATTTTCTACAGAAAGAGTGTTTCAGAACGGCTCAATCAAAACTAAGGTTCAACTCTTTTAGTTGAACAAACAGAAATGAAAGATGTTTCACAAAATTCTTCTGTGCAGTTTTTATTTGTAGACATTGTTTTTCCCAATATAGGCCTCCTAGCGCTCAGAATGTACAATTGCAGTTTCTACAGAAAGCGTGTTTCAGAACGGCTCAATCAAAAGTAAGGTTCAACTCTGTTAGTTGAATGCACAGAACAGAAAGAAGTTTCATACAATGCTTCTGTGTAGTTTATATTTGAACATATTCTTTTTTCCACTATTACCCACTTAGCGCTACGAATGTCCAGTTGCATTTTCTACAGACAGAGTGTTTCAAAACTGCTCAATCAAAAGTATGGTTTAACTCTGTTAGCTGAATGCACAGATCAGAAAGAAGTTTCACAGAATGCTTCTGTGTAGTTTATATTTGAATATATTCCTTTTTCCACTACTACGATCTTAGCGCTCCAAATGTCCAGTTTCATTTTCTACAGAAAGAGTGTTCAGATCTGCCCAATCAAAAGTATGGTTTAACTCTGTTAGCTGAATGCACAGATCAGAAAGAAGTTTCACGGAATGATTCTGTGTAGTTTATATTTGAAGACATTCCTTTTTCCACTATTACCCTCTTAGCGCTCCGAATCTCCACTTGCATTTTCTACAAAAAGAGTGTTTCATAACTGCTCAATCAAAAATATGTTTTATCTCTGTTAACTGAATTTACAGATCCGAAATAAATTTCACAGAATGCATCTGTGTAGTTTTTATTTGAAGATATTCTTTTTCCCAATGTAGGCCTCTTAGCGCTTAGCATGTCCAATTGCAGTTTCTACAGAAAGAGTGTTTCAGAACGGCTCAATCAAAAGTAAGGTTCAACTCTGTTAGTTGAATGCACAGAACAGAAAGAATTTTCACAGAATGCTACTGTGTAGTTTATATTTGAATATATTCCTTTTTCCACTATTACCCTCTTAGCGCTCCGAATGTCCACTTGCATTTTCTACAGAAAGAGTGTTCAGAACTGCGCAATCAAAAGTATGGTTTAACTCTGTTAGCTTAATGAACATATCAGAAATAAGTTTCACACAATGGTTCTGTGTAGTTTTTATTTGAAGATATTATTTTTCCCAATAGAGGCCTCTTAGCGCTCAGAATGTCCAATTGCAGTTTCTACAGAAAGAGTGTTTCAGAAAGGCTCAATCAAAAGTAACGTTCAACTCTGTTAGTTGAATGCACAGAACAGAAAGAAGTTTCATACAATGCTTCTGTGTAGTTTATATTTGAACATATTCTTTTTTCCACTATTACCCACTTAGTGCTACGAATGTCCAGTTGCATTTTCTACAGACAGAGTGTTTCAAAACTGCTCAATCAAAAGTATGGTTTAACTCTGTTAGCTGAATGCTCAGATCAGAAAGAAGTTTCACAGAATGCTTCTGTGTAGTTTATATTTGACTATATTCCTTTTTCCACTACTACGCTCTTAGCGCTCCAAATGTCCAGTTGCATTTTCTACAGAAAGAGTGTTCAGATCTGCTCAATCAAAAGTATGGTTTAACTCTGTTAGCTGAATGCACAGATCAGAAAGAAGTTTCACCGAATGATTCTGTGTAGTTTATATTTGAAGACATTCCTTTTTCCACTATTACCCTCTTAGCGCTCCGAATCTCCACTTGCATTTTCTACAAAAAGAGTGTTTCATAACTGCTCAATCAAAAATATGTTTTATCTCTGTTAACTGAATTTACAGATCAGAAATAAGTTTCACAGAATGCATCTGTGTAGTTTTTATTTGAAGATATTCTTTTTCCCAATGTAGGCCTCTTAGCGCTTAGCATGTCCAATTGCAGTTTCTACAGAAAGAGTGTTTCAGAACGGCTCAATCAAAAGTAAGGTTCAACTCTGTTAGTTGAATGCACAGAACAGAAAGAATTTTCACAGAATGCTACTGTGTAGTTTATATTTGAATATATTCCTTTTTCCACTTTTACCCTCTTAGCGCTCCGAATGTCCACTTGCGTTTTCTACAGAAAGAGTGTTCAGAACTGCGCAATCAAAAGTATGGTTTAACTCTGTTAGCTTAGTGAACATATCAGAAATAAGTTTCACACAATGCTTCTGTGTAGTTTTTATTTGAAGATATTATTTTTCCCAATAGAGGCCTCTTAGCGCTCAGAATGTCCAATTGCACTTTCTACAGAAAGAGTGTTTCAGAAAGGCTCAATCAAAAGTAAGGTTCAACTCTGTTAGTTGAATGCACAGAACAGAAAGAAGTTTCATACAATGCTTCTGTGTAGTTTATATTTGAACATATTCTTTTTTCCACTATTACCCACTTAGCGCTACGAATGTCCAGTTGCATTTTCTACAGACAGAGTGTTTCAAAACTGCTCAATCAAAAGTATGGTTTAATTCTGTTAGCTGAATGCTCAGATCAGAAAGAAGTTTCACAGAATGCTTCTGTGTAGTTTATACTTGAATATATTCCTTTTTCCACTACTACTCTCTTAGCGCTCCAAATGTCCAGTTGCATTTTCTACAGAAAGAGTGTTCAGATCTGCTCAATCAAAAGTATGGTTTTACTCTGTTAGCTGAATGCACAGATCAGAAAGAAGTTTCACAGAATGATTCTGTGTAGTTTATATTTGGAGACATTCCTTTTTCCACTATTACCCTCTTAGCGCTCCGAATCTCCACTTGCATTTTCTACAGAAAGAGTGTTTCAGAACGGCTCAATCAAAACTAAGGTTCAACTCTTTTAGTTGAACAAACAGAACTGAAAGAAGTTTCACACAATTCTTCTGTGCAGTTTTTATTTGTAGACATTCTTTTTCCCAATATAGGCCTCCTAGCGCTCAGAATGTCCAATTGCAGTTTCTACAGAAAGCGTGTTTCAGAACGGCTCAATCAAAAGTAAGGTTCAACTCTGTTAGTTGAATGCACAGAACCGAAAGAATTTTCATACAATGCTTCTGTGTAGTTTATATTTGAACATATTCTTTTTTCCACTATTACCCACTTAGCGCTACGAATGTCCAGTTGCATTTTCTACAGACAGAGTGTTTCAAAACTGCTCAATCAAAAGTATGGTTTAACTCTGTTAGCTGAATGCTCAGATCAGAAATAAGTTTCACAGAATGCTTCTGTGTAGTTTATATTTGAATATATTCCTTTTTCCACTACTACGATCTTAGCGCTCCAAATGTCCAGTTGCATTTTCTACAGAAAGAGTGTTCAGATCTGCTCAATCAAAAGTATGGTTTAACTCTGTTAGCTGAATGCACAGATCAGAAAGAAGTTTCACGGAATGATTCTGTGTAGTTTATATTTGAAGACATTCCTTTTTCCACTATTACCCTCTTAGCGCTCCGAATCTCCACTTGCATTTTCTACAAAAAGAGTGTTTCATAACTGCTCAATCAAAAATATGTTTTATCTCTGTTAACTGAATTTACAGATCAGAAATAAGTTTCACAGAATGCATCTGTGTAGTTTTTATTTGAAGATATTCTTTTTCCCAATGTAGGCCTCTTAGCGCTTAGCATGTCCAATTGCAGTTTCTACAGAAAGAGTGTTTCAGAACGGCTCAATCAAAAGTAAGGTTCAACTCTGTTAGTTGAATGCACAGAACAGAAAGAATTTTCACAGAATGCTACTGTGTAGTTTATATTTGAATATATTCCTTTTTCCACTATTACCCTCTTAGCGCTCCGAATGTCCACTTGCGTTTTCTACAGAAAGAGTGTTCAGAACTGCGCAATCAAAAGTATGGTTTAACTCTGTTAGCTTAATGAACATATCAGAAATAAGTTTCACACAATGCTTCTGTGTAGTTTTTATTTGAAGATATTATTTTTCCCAATAGAGGCCTCTTAGCGCTCAGAATGTCCAATTGCAGTTTCTACAGAAAGAGTGTTTCAGAAAGGCTCAATCAAAAGTAAGGTTCAACTCTGTTAGTTGAATGCACAGAACAGAAAGAAGTTTCATACAATGCTTCTGTGTAGTTTATATTTGAACATATTCTTTTTTCCACTATTACCCACTTAGCGCTACGAATGTCCAGTTGCATTTTCTACAGACAGAGTGTTTCAAAACTGCTCAATCAAAAGTATGGTTTAATTCTGTTAGCTGAATGCTCAGATCAGAAAGAAGTTTCACAGAATGCTTCTGTGTAGTTTATACTTGAATATATTACTTTTTCCACTACTACTCTCTTAGCGCTCCAAATGTCCAGTTGCATTTTCTACAGAAAGAGTGTTCAGATCTGCTCAATCAAAAGTATGGTTTTACTCTGTTAGCTGAATGCACAGATCAGAAAGAAGTTTCACAGAATGATTCTGTGTAGTTTATATTTGGAGACATTCCTTTTTCCACTATTACCCTCTTAGCGCTCCGAATCTCCACTTGCATTTTCTACAGAAAGAGTGTTTCAGAACGGCTCAATCAAAACTAAGGTTCAACTCTTTTAGTTGAACAAACAGAACTGAAAGAAGTTTCACACAATTCTTCTGTGCAGTTTTTATTTGTAGACATTCTTTTTCCCAATATAGGCCTCCTAGCGCTCAGAATGTCCAATTGCAGTTTCTACAGAAAGCGTGTTTCAGAACGGCTCAATCAAAAGTAAGGTTCAACTCTGTTAGTTGAATGCACAGAACCGAAAGAATTTTCATACAATGCTTCTGTGTAGTTTATATTTGAACATATTCTTTTTTCCACTATTACCCACTTAGCGCTACGAATGTCCAGTTGCATTTTCTACAGACAGAGTGTTTCAAAACTGCTCAATCAAAAGTATGGTTTAACTCTGTTAGCTGAATGCTCAGTTCAGAAATAAGTTTCACAGAATGCTTCTGTGTAGTTTATATTTGAATATATTCCTTTTTCCACTACTACGATCTTAGCGCTCCAAATGTCCAGTTGCATTTTCTACAGAAAGAGTGTTCAGATCTGCTCAATCAAAAGTATGGTTTAACTCTGTTAGCTGAATGCACAGATCAGAAAGAAGTTTCACGGAATGATTCTGTGTAGTTTATATTTGAAGACATTCCTTTTTCCACTATTACCCTCTTAGCGCTCCGAATCTCCACTTGCATTTTCTACAAAAAGAGTGTTTCATAACTGCTCAATCAAAAATATGTTTTATCTCTGTTAACTGAATTTACAGATCAGAAATAAGTTTCACAGAATGCATCTGTGTAGTTTTTATTTGAAGATATTCTTTTTCCCAATGTAGGCCTCTTAGCGCTTAGCATGTCCAATTGCAGTTTCTACAGAAAGAGTGTTTCAGAACGGCTCAATCAAAAGTAAGGTTCAACTCTGTTAGTTGAATGCACAGAACAGAAAGAATTTTCACAGAATGCTACTGTGTAGTTTATATTTGAATATATTCCTTTTTCCACTATTACCCTCTTAGCGCTCCGAATGTCCACTTGCGTTTTCTACAGAAAGAGTGTTCAGAACTGCGCAATCAAAAGTATGGTTTAACTCTGTTAGCTTAATGAACATATCAGAAATAAGTTTCACACAATGCTTCTGTGTAGTTTTTATTTGAAGATATTATTTTTCCCAATAGAGGCCTCTTAGCGCTCAGAATGTCCAATTGCAGTTTCTACAGAAAGAGTGTTTCAGAAAGGCTCAATCAAAAGTAAGGTTCAACTCTGTTAGTTGAATGCACAGAACAGAAAGAAGTTTCATACAATGCTTCTGTGTAGTTTATATTTGAACATATTCTTTTTTCCACTATTACCCGCTTAGCGCTACGAATGTCCAGTTGCATTTTCTACAGACAGAGTGTTTCAAAACTGCTCAATCAAAAGTATGGTTTAACTCTGTTAGCTGAATGCTCAGATCAGAAAGAAGTTTCACAGAATGCTTCTGTGTAGTTTATATTTGAATATATTCCTTTTTCCACTACTACTCTCTTAGCGCTCCAAATGTCCAGTTGCATTTTCTACAGAAAGAGTGTTCAGATCTGCTCAATCAAAAGTATGGTTTAACTCTGTTAGCTGAATGCACAGATCAGAAAGAAGTTTCACAGAATGATTCTGTGTAGTTTATATTTGGAGACATTCCTTTTTCCACTATTACCCTCTTAGCGCTCCGAATCTCCACTTGCATTTTCTACAGAAAGAGTGCTTCAGAACGGCTCAATCAAAACTAAGGTTCAACTCTTTTAGTTGAACAAACAGAAATGAAAGAAGTTTCACACAATTCTTCTGTGCAGTTTTTATTTGTAGACTTTCTTTTTCCCAATATAGGCCTCCTAGCGCTCAGAATGTCCAATTGCAGTTTCTACAGAAAGCGTGTTTCAGAACGGCTCAAACAAAAGTAAGGTTCAACTCTTTTAGTTGAATGCACAGAACAGAAAGAAGTTTCATACAATGCTTCTGTGTAGTTTATATTTGATCATATTCTTTTTTCCACTATTATCCACTTAGCGCTACGAATGTCCAGTTGCATTTTCTACAGACAGAGTGTTTCAAAACTGCTCAATCAAAAGTATGGTTTAACTCTGTTAGCTGAATGCTCAGATCAGAAAGAAGTTTCACAGAATGCTTCTGTGTAGTTTATATTTGAATATATTCCTTTTTCCACTACTACGCTCTTAGCGCTCCAAATGTCCAGTTGCATTTTCTACAGAAAGAGTGTTCAGATCTGCTCAATCAAAAGTATGGTTTAACTCTGTTAGCTGAATGCACAGATCAGAAAGAAGTTTCACCGAATGATTCTGTGTAGTTTATATTTGAAGACATTCCTTTTTCCACTATTACCCTCTTAGCGCTCCGAATCTCCACTTGCATTTTCTACAAAAAGAGTGTTTCATAACTGCTCAATCAAAAATATATTTTATCTCTGTTAACTGAATTTACAGATCAGAAATAAGTTTCACAGAATGCATCTGTGTAGTTTTTATTTGAAGATATTCTTTTTCCCAATGTAGGCCTCTTAGCGCTTAGCATGTCCAATTGCAGTTTCTACAGAAAGAGTGTTTCAGAACGGCTCAATCAAAAGTAAGGTTCAACTCTGTTAGTTGAATGCACAGAACAGAAAGAATTTTCACAGAATGCTACTGTGTAGTTTATATTTGAATATATTCCTTTTTCCACTATTACCCTCTTAGCGCTCCGAATGTCCACTTGCGTTTTCTACAGAAAGAGTGTTCAGAACTGCGCAATCAAAAGTATGGTTTAACTCTGTTAGCTTAATGAACATATCAGAAATAAGTTTCACACAATGCTTCTGTGTAGTTTTTATTTGAAGATATTATTTTTCCCAATAGAGGCCTCTTAGCGCTCAGAATGTCCAATTGCAGTTTCTACAGAAAGAGTGTTTCAGAAAGGCTCAATCAAAAGTAAGGTTCAACTCTGTTAGTTGAATGCACAGAACAGAAAGAAGTTTCATACAATGCTTCTGTGTAGTTTATATTTGAACATATTATTTTTTCCACTATTACCCACTTAGCGCTACGAATGTCCAGTTGCATTTCCTACAGACAGAGTGTTTCAAAACTGCTCAACCAAAAGTATGGTTTAACTCTGTTAGCTGAATGCTCAGATCAGAAAGAAGTTTCACAGAATGCTTCTGTGTAGTTTATATTTGACTATATTCCTTTTTCCACTACTACGCTCTTAGCGCTCCAAATGTCCAGTTGCATTTTCTACAGAAAGAGTGTTCAGATCTGCTCAATCAAAAGTATGGTTTAACTCTGATAGCTGAATGCACAGATCAGAAAGAAGTTTCACCGAATGATTCTGTGTAGTTTATATTTGAAGACATTCCTTTTTCCACTATTACCCTCTTAGCGCTCCGAATCTCCACTTGCATTTTCTACAAAAAGAGTGTTTCATAACTGCTCAATCAAAAATATGTTTTATCTCTGTTAACTGAATTTACAGATCAGAAATAAGTTTCACAGAATGCATCTGTGTAGTTTTTATTTGAAGATATTCTTTTTCCCAATGTAGGCCTCTTAGCGCTTAGCATGTCCAATTGCAGTTTCTACAGAAAGAGTGTTTCAGAACGGCTCAATCAAAAGTAAGGTTCAACTCTGTTAGTTGAATGCACAGAACAGAAAGAATTTTCACAGAATGCTACTGTGTAGTTTATATTTGAATATATTCCTTTTTCCACTATTACCCTCTTAGCGCTCCGAATGTCCACTTGCGTTTTCTACAGAAAGAGTGTTCAGAACTGCGCAATCAAAAGTATGGTTTAACTCTGTTAGCTTAATGAACATATCAGAAATAAGTTTCACACAATGCTTCTGTGTAGTTTTTATTTGAAGATATTATTTTTCCCAATAGAGGCCTCTTAGCGCTCAGAATGTCCAATTGCAGTTTCTACAGAAAGAGTGTTTCAGAAAGGCTCAATCAAAAGTAAGGTTCAACTCTGTTAGTTGAATGCACAGAACAGAAAGAAGTTTCATACAATGCTTCTGTGTAGTTTATATTTGAACATATTCTTTTTTCCACTATTACCCAATTAGCGCTACGAATGTCCAGTTGCATTTTCTACAGACAGAGTGTTTCAAAACTGCTCAATCAAAAGTATGGTTTAATTCTGTTAGCTGAATGCTCAGATCAGAAAGAAGTTTCACAGAATGCTTCTGTGTAGTTTATATTTGAATATATTCCTTTTTCCACTACTACTCTCTTAGCGCTCCAAATGTCCAGTTGCATTTTCTACAGAAAGAGTGTTCAGATCTGCTCAATCAAAAGTATGGTTTTACTCTGTTAGCTGAATGCACAGATCAGAAAGAAGTTTCACAGAATGATTCTGTGTAGTTTATATTTGGAGACATTCCTTTTTCCACTATTACCCTCTTAGCGCTCCGAATCTCCACTTGCATTTTCTACAGAAAGAGTGTTTCAGAACGGCTCAATCAAAACTAAGGTTCAACTCTTTTAGTTTAACAAACAGAACTGCAAGAAGTTTCACACAATTCTTCTGTGCAGTTTTTATTTTTAGACATTCTTTTTCCCAATATAGGCCTCCTAGCGCTCAGAATGTCCAATTGCAGTTTCTACAGAAAGAGTGTTTCAGAACGGCTCAATCAAAAGTAAGGTTCAACTCTGTTAGTTGAATGCACAGAACCGAAGGAAGTTTCATACAATGCTTCTGTGTAGTTTATATTTGAACATATTCTTTTTTCCACTATTACCCACTTAGCGCTACGAATGTCCAGTTGCATTTTCTACAGACAGAGTGTTTCAAAACTGCTCAATCAAAAGTATGGTTTAACTCTGTTAGCTGAATGCTCAGATCAGAAAGAAGTTTCACAGAATGCTTCTGTGTATTTTATATTTGAATATATTCCTTTTTCCACTACTACGATCTTAGCGCTCCAAATGACCAGCTGCATTTTCTACAGAAAGAGTGTTCAGATCTGCTCAATCAAAAGTATGGTTTAACTCTGTTAGCTGAATGCACAGATCAGAAAGAAGTTTCACGGAATGATTCTGTGTAGTTTATATTTGAAGACATTCCTTTTTCCACTATTACCCTCTTAGCGCTCCGAATCTCCACTTGCATTTTCTACAAAAAGAGTGTTTCATAACTGCTCAATCAAAAATATGTTTTATCTCTGTTAACTGAATTTACAGATCAGAATTAAGTTTCACAGAATGCATCTGTGTAGTTTTTATTTGAAGATATTCTTTTTCCCAATGTAGGCCTCTTAGCGCTTAGCATGTCCAATTGCAGTTTCTACAGAAAGAGTGTTTCAGAACGGCTCCATCAAAAGTAAGGTTCAACTCTGTTAGTTGAATGCACAGAACAGAAAGAATTTTCACAGAATGCTACTGTGTAGTTTATATTTGAATATATTCCTTTTTCCACTATTACCCTCTTAGCGCTCCGAATGTCCACTTGCGTTTTCTACAGAAAGTGTGTTCAGAACTGCGCAATCAAAAGTATGGTTTAACTCTGTTAGCTTAATGAACATATCAGAAATAAGTTTCACACAATGCTTCTGTGTAGTTTTTATTTGAAGATATTATTTTTCCCAATAGAGGCCTCTTAGCGCTCAGAATGTCCAATTGCAGTTTCTACAGAAAGAGTGTTTCAGAAAGGCTCAATCAAAAGTAAGGTTCAACTCTGTTAGTTGAATGCACAGAACAGAAAGTAGTTTCATACAATGCTTCTGTGTAGTTTATATTTGAACATATTCTTTTTTCCACTATTACCCACTTAGCGCTACGAATGTCCAGTTGCATTTTCTACAGACAGAGTGTTTCAAAACTGCTCAATCAAAAGTATGGTTTAACTCTGTTAGCTGAATGCTCAGATCAGAAAGAAGTTTCACAGAATGCTTCTGTGTAGTTTATATTTGAATATATTCCTTTTTCCACTACTACTCTCTTAGCGCTCCAAATGTCCAGTTGCATTTTCTACAGAAAGAGTGTTCAGATCTGCTCAATCAAAAGTATGGTTTAACTCTGTTAGCTGAATGCACAGATCAGAAAGAAGTTTCACAGAATGATTCTGTGTAGTTTATATTTGGAGACATTCCTTTTTCCACTATTACCCTCTTAGCGCTCCGAATCTCCACTTGCATTTTCTACAGAAAGAGTGTTTCAGAACGGCTCAATCAAAACTAAGGTTCAACTCTTTTAGTTGAACAAACAGAAATGAAAGAAGTTTCACACAATTCTTCTGTGCAGTTTTTATTTGTAGACATTCTTTTTCCCAATATAGGCCTCCTAGCGCTCAGAATGTCCAATTGCAGTTTCTACAGAAAGCGTGTTTCAGAACGGCTCAATCAAAAGTAAGGTTCAACTCTTTTAGTTGAATGCACAGAACAGAAAGAAGTGTCATACAATGCTTCTGTGTAGTTTATATTTGATCATATTCTTTTTCCACTATTATCCACTTAGCGCTACGAATGTCCAGTTGCATTTTCTACAGACAGAGTGTTTCAAAACTGCTCAATCAAAAGTATGGTTTAACTCTGTTAGCTGAATGCTCAGATCAGAAAGAAGTTTCACAGAATGCTTCTGTGTAGTTTATATTTGAATATATTCCTTTTTCCACTACTACGCTCTTAGCGCTCCAAATGTCCAGTTGCATTTTCTACAGAAAGAGTGTTCAGATCTGCTCAATCAAAAGTATGGTTTAACTCTGTTAGCTGAATGCACAGATCAGAAAGAAGTTTCACCGAATGATTCTGTGTAGTTTATATTTGAAGACATTCCTTTTTCCACTATTACCCTCTTAGCGCTCCGAATCTCCACTTGCATTTTCTACAAAAAGAGTGTTTCATAACTGCTCAATCAAAAATATATTTTATCTCTGTTAACTGAATTTACAGATCAGAAATAAGTTTCACAGAATGCATCTGTGTAGTTTTTATTTGAAGATATTCTTTTTCCCAATGTAGGCCTCTTAGCGCTTAGCATGTCCAATTGCAGTTTCTACAGAAAGAGTGTTTCAGAACGGCTCAATCAAAAGTAAGGTTCAACTCTGTTAGTTGAATGCACAGAACAGAAAGAATTTTCACAGAATGCTACTGTGTAGTTTATATTTGAATATATTCCTTTTTCCACTATTACCCTCTTAGCGCTCCGAATGTCCACTTGCGTTTTCTACAGAAAGAGTGTTCAGAACTGCGCAATCAAAAGTATGGTTTAACTCTGTTAGCTTAAAGAACATATCAGAAATAAGTTTCACACAATGCTTCTGTGTAGTTTTTATTTGAAGATATTATTTTTCCCAATAGAGGCCTCTTAGCGCTCAGAATGTCCAATTGCAGTTTCTACAGAAAGAGTGTTTCAGAAAGGCTCAATCAAAAGTAAGGTTCAACTCTGTTAGTTGAATGCACAGAAGAGAAAGAAGTTTCATACAATGCTTCTGTGTAGTTTATATTTGAACATATTCTTTTTTCCACTATTACCCACTTAGCGCTACGAATGTCCAGTTGCATTTTCTACAGACAGAGTGTTTCAAAACTGCTCAATCAAAAGTATGGTTTAACTCTGTTAGCTGAATGCTCAGATCAGAAATAAGTTTCACAGAATGCTTCTGTGTAGTTTATATTTGAATATATTCCTTTTTCCACTACTACTCTCTTAGCGCTCCAAATGTCCAGTTGCATTTTCTACAGAAAGAGTGTTCAGATCTGCTCAATCAAAAGTATGGTTTTACACTGTTAGCTGAATGCACAGATCAGAAAGAAGTTTCACAGAATGATTCTGTGTAGTTTATATTTGGAGACATTCCTTTTTCCACTATTACCCTCTTAGCGCTCCGAATCTCCACTTGCATTTTCTACAGAAAGAGTGTTTCAGAACGGCTCAATCAAAACTAAGGTTCAACTCTTTTAGTTGAACAAACAGAAATGAAAGATGTTTCACAAAATTCTTCTGTGCAGTTTTTATTTGTAGACATTGTTTTTCCCAATATAGGCCTCCTAGCGCTCAGAATGTACAATTGCAGTTTCTACAGAAAGCGTGTTTCAGAACGGCTCAATCAAAAGTAAGGTTCAACTCTGTTAGTTGAATGCACAGAACAGAAAGAAGTTTCATACAATGCTTCTGTGTAGTTTATATTTGAACATATTCTTTTTTCCACTATTACCCACTTAGCGCTACGAATGTCCAGTTGCATTTTCTACAGACAGAGTGTTTCAAAACTGCTCAATCAAAAGTATGGTTTAACTCTGTTAGCTGAATGCACAGATCAGAAAGAAGTTTCACAGAATGCTTCTGTGTAGTTTATATTTGAATATATTCCTTTTTCCACTACTACGATCTTAGCGCTCCAAATGTCCAGTTTCATTTTCTACAGAAAGAGTGTTCAGATCTGCCCAATCAAAAGTATGGTTTAACTCTGTTAGCTGAATGCACAGATCAGAAAGAAGTTTCACGGAATGATTCTGTGTAGTTTATATTTGAAGACATTCCTTTTTCCACTATTACCCTCTTAGCGCTCCGAATCTCCACTTGCATTTTCTACAAAAAGAGTGTTTCATAACTGCTCAATCAAAAATATGTTTTATCTCTGTTAACTGAATTTACAGATCCGAAATAAATTTCACAGAATGCATCTGTGTAGTTTTTATTTGAAGATATTCTTTTTCCCAATGTAGGCCTCTTAGCGCTTAGCATGTCCAATTGCAGTTTCTACAGAAAGAGTGTTTCAGAACGGCTCAATCAAAAGTAAGGTTCAACTCTGTTAGTTGAATGCACAGAACAGAAAGAATTTTCACAGAATGCTACTGTGTAGTTTATATTTGAATATATTCCTTTTTCCACTATTACCCTCTTAGCGCTCCGAATGTCCACTTGCATTTTCTACAGAAAGAGTGTTCAGAACTGCGCAATCAAAAGTATGGTTTAACTCTGTTAGCTTAATGAACATATCAGAAATAAGTTTCACACAATGGTTCTGTGTAGTTTTTATTTGAAGATATTATTTTTCCCAATAGAGGCCTCTTAGCGCTCAGAATGTCCAATTGCAGTTTCTACAGAAAGAGTGTTTCAGAAAGGCTCAATCAAAAGTAACGTTCAACTCTGTTAGTTGAATGCACAGAACAGAAAGAAGTTTCATACAATGCTTCTGTGTAGTTTATATTTGAACATATTCTTTTTTCCACTATTACCCACTTAGTGCTACGAATGTCCAGTTGCATTTTCTACAGACAGAGTGTTTCAAAACTGCTCAATCAAAAGTATGGTTTAACTCTGTTAGCTGAATGCTCAGATCAGAAAGAAGTTTCACAGAATGCTTCTGTGTAGTTTATATTTGACTATATTCCTTTTTCCACTACTACGCTCTTAGCGCTCCAAATGTCCAGTTGCATTTTCTACAGAAAGAGTGTTCAGATCTGCTCAATCAAAAGTATGGTTTAACTCTGTTAGCTGAATGCACAGATCAGAAAGAAGTTTCACCGAATGATTCTGTGTACTTTATATTTGAAGACATTCCTTTTTCCACTATTACCCTCTTAGCGCTCCGAATCTCCACTTGCATTTTCTACAAAAAGAGTGTTTCATAACTGCTCAATCAAAAATATGTTTTATCTCTGTTAACTGAATTTACAGATCAGAAATAAGTTTCACAGAATGCATCTGTGTAGTTTTTATTTGAAGATATTCTTTTTCCCAATGTAGGCCTCTTAGCGCTTAGCATGTCCAATTGCAGTTTCTACAGAAAGAGTGTTTCAGAACGGCTCAATCAAAAGTAAGGTTCAACTCTGTTAGTTGAATGCACAGAACAGAAAGAATTTTCACAGAATGCTACTGTGTAGTTTATATTTGAATATATTCCTTTTTCCACTTTTACCCTCTTAGCGCTCCGAATGTCCACTTGCGTTTTCTACAGAAAGAGTGTTCAGAACTGCGCAATCAAAAGTATGGTTTAACTCTGTTAGCTTAGTGAACATATCAGAAATAAGTTTCACACAATGCTTCTGTGTAGTTTTTATTTGAAGATATTATTTTTCCCAATAGAGGCCTCTTAGCGCTCAGAATGTCCAATTGCACTTTCTACAGAAAGAGTGTTTCAGAAAGGCTCAATCAAAAGTAAGGTTCAACTCTGTTAGTTGAATGCACAGAACAGAAAGAAGTTTCATACAATGCTTCTGTGTAGTTTATATTTGAACATATTCTTTTTTCCACTATTACCCACTTAGCGCTACGAATGTCCAGTTGCATTTTCTACAGACAGAGTGTTTCAAAACTGCTCAATCAAAAGTATGGTTTAATTCTGTTAGCTGAATGCTCAGATCAGAAAGAAGTTTCACAGAATGCTTCTGTGTAGTTTATACTTGAATATATTCCTTTTTCCACTACTACTCTCTTAGCGCTCCAAATGTCCAGTTGCATTTTCTACAGAAAGAGTGTTCAGATCTGCTCAATCAAAAGTATGGTTTTACTCTGTTAGCTGAATGCACAGATCAGAAAGAAGTTTCACAGAATGATTCTGTGTAGTTTATATTTGGAGACATTCCTTTTTCCACTATTACCCTCTTAGCGCTCCGAATCTCCACTTGCATTTTCTACAGAAAGAGTGTTTCAGAACGGCTCAATCAAAACTAAGGTTCAACTCTTTTAGTTGAACAAACAGAACTGAAAGAAGTTTCACACAATTCTTCTGTGCAGTTTTTATTTGTAGACATTCTTTTTCCCAATATAGGCCTCCTAGCGCTCAGAATGTCCAATTGCAGTTTCTACAGAAAGCGTGTTTCAGAACGGCTCAATCAAAAGTAAGGTTCAACTCTGTTAGTTGAATGCACAGAACCGAAAGAATTTTCATACAATGCTTCTGTGTAGTTTATATTTGAACATATTCTTTTTTCCACTATTACCCACTTAGCGCTACGAATGTCCAGTTGCATTTTCTACAGACAGAGTGTTTCAAAACTGCTCAATCAAAAGTATGGTTTAACTCTGTTAGCTGAATGCTCAGATCAGAAATAAGTTTCACAGAATGCTTCTGTGTAGTTTATATTTGAATATATTCCTTTTTCCACTACTACGATCTTAGCGCTCCAAATGTCCAGTTGCATTTTCTACAGAAAGAGTGTTCAGATCTGCTCAATCAAAAGTATGGTTTAACTCTGTTAGCTGAATGCACAGATCAGAAAGAAGTTTCACGGAATGATTCTGTGTAGTTTATATTTGAAGACATTCCTTTTTCCACTATTACCCTCTTAGCGCTCCGAATCTCCACTTGCATTTTCTACAAAAAGAGTGTTTCATAACTGCTCAATCAAAAATATGTTTTATCTCTGTTAACTGAATTTACAGATCAGAAATAAGTTTCACAGAATGCATCTGTGTAGTTTTTATTTGAAGATATTCTTTTTCCCAATGTAGGCCTCTTAGCGCTTAGCATGTCCAATTGCAGTTTCTACAGAAAGAGTGTTTCAGAACGGCTCAATCAAAAGTAAGGTTCAACTCTGTTAGTTGAATGCACAGAACAGAAAGAATTTTCACAGAATGCTACTGTGTAGTTTATATTTGAATATATTCCTTTTTCCACTATTACCCTCTTAGCGCTCCGAATGTCCACTTGCGTTTTCTACAGAAAGAGTGTTCAGAACTGCGCAATCAAAAGTATGGTTTAACTCTGTTAGCTTAATGAACATATCAGAAATAAGTTTCACACAATGCTTCTGTGTAGTTTTTATTTGAAGATATTATTTTTCCCAATAGAGGC
Organism: Symphalangus syndactylus; assembly: GCF_028878055.3. Lineage (NCBI taxonomy): Eukaryota > Metazoa > Chordata > Mammalia > Primates > Hylobatidae > Symphalangus > Symphalangus syndactylus. Next base: position 2,252,517 of record NC_072439.2, read on the forward strand.
CTCTTAGCGCTCAGAATGTCCAATTGCAGTTTCTACAGAAAGAGTGTTTCAGAAAGGCTCAATCAAAAGTAAGGTTCAACTCTGTTAGTTGAATGCACAGAACAGAAAGAAGTTTCATACAATGCTTCTGTGTAGTTTATATTTGAACATATTCTTTTTTCCACTATTACCCACTTAGCGCTACGAATGTCCAGTTGCATTTTCTACAGACAGAGTGTTTCAAAACTGCTCAATCAAAAGTATGGTTTAATTCTGTTAGCTGAATGCTCAGATCAGAAAGAAGTTTCACAGAATGCTTCTGTGTAGTTTATACTTGAATATATTACTTTTTCCACTACTACTCTCTTAGCGCTCCAAATGTCCAGTTGCATTTTCTACAGAAAGAGTGTTCAGATCTGCTCAATCAAAAGTATGGTTTTACTCTGTTAGCTGAATGCACAGATCAGAAAGAAGTTTCACAGAATGATTCTGTGTAGTTTATATTTGGAGACATTCCTTTTTCCACTATTACCCTCTTAGCGCTCCGAATCTCCACTTGCATTTTCTACAGAAAGAGTGTTTCAGAACGGCTCAATCAAAACTAAGGTTCAACTCTTTTAGTTGAACAAACAGAACTGAAAGAAGTTTCACACAATTCTTCTGTGCAGTTTTTATTTGTAGACATTCTTTTTCCCAATATAGGCCTCCTAGCGCTCAGAATGTCCAATTGCAGTTTCTACAGAAAGCGTGTTTCAGAACGGCTCAATCAAAAGTAAGGTTCAACTCTGTTAGTTGAATGCACAGAACCGAAAGAATTTTCATACAATGCTTCTGTGTAGTTTATATTTGAACATATTCTTTTTTCCACTATTACCCACTTAGCGCTACGAATGTCCAGTTGCATTTTCTACAGACAGAGTGTTTCAAAACTGCTCAATCAAAAGTATGGTTTAACTCTGTTAGCTGAATGCTCAGTTCAGAAATAAGTTTCACAGAATGCTTCTGTGTAGTTTATATTTGAATATATTCCTTTTTCCACTACTACGATCTTAGCGCTCCAAATGTCCAGTTGCATTTTCTACAGAAAGAGTGTTCAGATCTGCTCAATCAAAAGTATGGTTTAACTCTGTTAGCTGAATGCACAGATCAGAAAGAAGTTTCACGGAATGATTCTGTGTAGTTTATATTTGAAGACATTCCTTTTTCCACTATTACCCTCTTAGCGCTCCGAATCTCCACTTGCATTTTCTACAAAAAGAGTGTTTCATAACTGCTCAATCAAAAATATGTTTTATCTCTGTTAACTGAATTTACAGATCAGAAATAAGTTTCACAGAATGCATCTGTGTAGTTTTTATTTGAAGATATTCTTTTTCCCAATGTAGGCCTCTTAGCGCTTAGCATGTCCAATTGCAGTTTCTACAGAAAGAGTGTTTCAGAACGGCTCAATCAAAAGTAAGGTTCAACTCTGTTAGTTGAATGCACAGAACAGAAAGAATTTTCACAGAATGCTACTGTGTAGTTTATATTTGAATATATTCCTTTTTCCACTATTACCCTCTTAGCGCTCCGAATGTCCACTTGCGTTTTCTACAGAAAGAGTGTTCAGAACTGCGCAATCAAAAGTATGGTTTAACTCTGTTAGCTTAATGAACATATCAGAAATAAGTTTCACACAATGCTTCTGTGTAGTTTTTATTTGAAGATATTATTTTTCCCAATAGAGGCCTCTTAGCGCTCAGAATGTCCAATTGCAGTTTCTACAGAAAGAGTGTTTCAGAAAGGCTCAATCAAAAGTAAGGTTCAACTCTGTTAGTTGAATGCACAGAACAGAAAGAAGTTTCATACAATGCTTCTGTGTAGTTTATATTTGAACATATTATTTTTTCCACTATTACCCGCTTAGCGCTACGAATGTCCAGTTGCATTTTCTACAGACAGAGTGTTTCAAAACTGCTCAATCAAAAGTATGGTTTAACTCTGTTAGCTGAATGCTCAGATCAGAAAGAAGTTTCACAGAATGCTTCTGTGTAGTTTATATTTGAATATATTCCTTTTTCCACTACTACTCTCTTAGCGCTCCAAATGTCCAGTTGCATTTTCTACAGAAAGAGTGTTCAGATCTGCTCAATCAAAAGTATGGTTTAACTCTGTTAGCTGAATGCACAGATCAGAAAGAAGTTTCACAGAATGATTCTGTGTAGTTTATATTTGGAGACATTCCTTTTTCCACTATTACCCTCTTAGCGCTCCGAATCTCCACTTGCATTTTCTACAGAAAGAGTGCTTCAGAACGGCTCAATCAAAACTAAGGTTCAACTCTTTTAGTTGAACAAACAGAAATGAAAGAAGTTTCACACAATTCTTCTGTGCAGTTTTTATTTGTAGACTTTCTTTTTCCCAATATAGGCCTCCTAGCGCTCAGAATGTCCAATTGCAGTTTCTACAGAAAGCGTGTTTCAGAACGGCTCAAACAAAAGTAAGGTTCAACTCTTTTAGTTGAATGCACAGAACAGAAAGAAGTTTCATACAATGCTTCTGTGTAGTTTATATTTGATCATATTCTTTTTTCCACTATTATCCACTTAGCGCTACGAATGTCCAGTTGCATTTTCTACAGACAGAGTGTTTCAAAACTGCTCAATCAAAAGTATGGTTTAACTCTGTTAGCTGAATGCTCAGATCAGAAAGAAGTTTCACAGAATGCTTCTGTGTAGTTTATATTTGAATATATTCCTTTTTCCACTACTACGCTCTTAGCGCTCCAAATGTCCAGTTGCATTTTCTACAGAAAGAGTGTTCAGATCTGCTCAATCAAAAGTATGGTTTAACTCTGTTAGCTGAATGCACAGATCAGAAAGAAGTTTCACCGAATGATTCTGTGTAGTTTATATTTGAAGACATTCCTTTTTCCACTATTACCCTCTTAGCGCTCCGAATCTCCACTTGCATTTTCTACAAAAAGAGTGTTTCATAACTGCTCAATCAAAAATATATTTTATCTCTGTTAACTGAATTTACAGATCAGAAATAAGTTTCACAGAATGCATCTGTGTAGTTTTTATTTGAAGATATTCTTTTTCCCAATGTAGGCCTCTTAGCGCTTAGCATGTCCAATTGCAGTTTCTACAGAAAGAGTGTTTCAGAACGGCTCAATCAAAAGTAAGGTTCAACTCTGTTAGTTGAATGCACAGAACAGAAAGAATTTTCACAGAATGCTACTGTGTAGTTTATATTTGAATATATTCCTTTTTCCACTATTACCCTCTTAGCGCTCCGAATGTCCACTTGCGTTTTCTACAGAAAGAGTGTTCAGAACTGCGCAATCAAAAGTATGGTTTAACTCTGTTAGCTTAATGAACATATCAGAAATAAGTTTCACACAATGCTTCTGTGTAGTTTTTATTTGAAGATATTATTTTTCCCAATAGAGGCCTCTTAGCGCTCAGAATGTCCAATTGCAGTTTCTACAGAAAGAGTGTTTCAGAAAGGCTCAATCAAAAGTAAGGTTCAACTCTGTTAGTTGAATGCACAGAACAGAAAGAAGTTTCATACAATGCTTCTGTGTAGTTTATATTTGAACATATTATTTTTTCCACTATTACCCACTTAGCGCTACGAATGTCCAGTTGCATTTCCTACAGACAGAGTGTTTCAAAACTGCTCAACCAAAAGTATGGTTTAACTCTGTTAGCTGAATGCTCAGATCAGAAAGAAGTTTCACAGAATGCTTCTGTGTAGTTTATATTTGACTATATTCCTTTTTCCACTACTACGCTCTTAGCGCTCCAAATGTCCAGTTGCATTTTCTACAGAAAGAGTGTTCAGATCTGCTCAATCAAAAGTATGGTTTAACTCTGTTAGCTGAATGCACAGATCAGAAAGAAGTTTCACCGAATGATTCTGTGTAGTTTATATTTGAAGACATTCCTTTTTCCACTATTACCCTCTTAGCGCTCCGAATCTCCACTTGCATTTTCTACAAAAAGAGTGTTTCATAACTGCTCAATCAAAAATATGTTTTATCTCTGTTAACTGAATTTACAGATCAGAAATAAGTTTCACAGAATGCATCTGTGTAGTTTTTATTTGAAGATATTCTTTTTCCCAATGTAGGCCTCTTAGCGCTTAGCATGTCCAATTGCAGTTTCTACAGAAAGAGTGTTTCAGAACGGCTCAATCAAAAGTAAGGTTCAACTCTGTTAGTTGAATGCACAGAACAGAAAGAATTTTCACAGAATGCTACTGTGTAGTTTATATTTGAATATATTCCTTTTTCCACTATTACCCTCTTAGCGCTCCGAATGTCCACTTGCGTTTTCTACAGAAAGAGTGTTCAGAACTGCGCAATCAAAAGTATGGTTTAACTCTGTTAGCTTAATGAACATATCAGAAATAAGTTTCACACAATGCTTCTGTGTAGTTTTTATTTGAAGATATTATTTTTCCCAATAGAGGCCTCTTAGCGCTCAGAATGTCCAATTGCAGTTTCTACAGAAAGAGTGTTTCAGAAAGGCTCAATCAAAAGTAAGGTTCAACTCTGTTAGTTGAATGCACAGAACAGAAAGAAGTTTCATACAATGCTTCTGTGTAGTTTATATTTGAACATATTCTTTTTTCCACTATTACCCACTTAGCGCTACGAATGTCCAGTTGCATTTTCTACAGACAGAGTGTTTCAAAAGTGCTCAATCAAAAGTATGGTTTAACTCTGTTAGCTGAATGCTCAGATCAGAAAGAAGTTTCACAGAATGCTTCTGTGTAGTTTATATTTGAATATATTCCTTTTTCCACTACTACTCTCTTAGCGCTCCAAATGTCCAGTTGCATTTTCTACAGAAAGAGTGTTCAGATCTGCTCAATCAAAAGTATGGTTTAACTCTGTTAGCTGAATGCACAGATCAGAAAGAAGTTTCACAGAATGATTCTGTGTAGTTTATATTTGGAGACATTCCTTTTTCCACTATTACCCTCTTAGCGCTCCGAATCTCCACTTGCATTTTCTACAGAAAGAGTGTTTCAGAACGGCTCAATCAAAACTAAGGTTCAACTCTTTTAGTTGAACAAACAGAACTGAAAGAAGTTTCACACAATTCTTCTGTGCAGTTTTTATTTGTAGACATTCTTTTTCCCAATATAGGCCTCCTAGCGCTCAGAATGTCCAATTGCAGTTTCTACAGAAAGCGTGTTTCAGAACGGCTCAATCAAAAGTAAGGTTCAACTCTGTTAGTTGAATGCACAGAACCGAAAGAATTTTCATACAATGCTTCTGTGTAGTTTATATTTGAACATATTCTTTTTTCCACTATTACCCACTTAGCGCTACGAATGTCCAGTTGCATTTTCTACAGACAGAGTGTTTCAAAACTGCTCAATCAAAAGTATGGTTTAACTCTGTTAGCTGAATGCTCAGATCAGAAATAAGTTTCACAGAATGCTTCTGTGTAGTTTATATTTGAATATATTCCTTTTTCCACTACTACGATCTTAGCGCTCCAAATGTCCAGTTGCATTTTCTACAGAAAGAGTGTTCAGATCTGCTCAATCAAAAGTATGGTTTAACTCTGTTAGCTGAATGCACAGATCAGAAAGAAGTTTCACGGAATGATTCTGTGTAGTTTATATTTGAAGACATTCCTTTTTCCACTATTAACCTCTTAGCGCTCCGAATCTCCACTTGCATTTTCTACAAAAAGAGTGTTTCATAACTGCTCAATCAAAAATATGTTTTATCTCTGTTAACTGAATTTACAGATCAGAAATAAGTTTCACAGAATGCATCTGTGTAGTTTTTATTTGAAGATATTCTTTTTCCCAATGTAGGCCTCTTAGCGCTTAGCATGTCCAATTGCAGTTTCTACAGAAAGAGTGTTTCAGAACGGCTCAATCAAAAGTAAGGTTAAACTCTGTTAGTTGAATGCACAGAACAGAAAGAATTTTCACAGAATGCTACTGTGTAGTTTATATTTGAATATATTCCTTTTTCCACTATTACCCTCTTAGCGCTCCGAATGTCCACTTGCGTTTTCTACAGAAAGAGTGTTCAGAACTGCGCAATCAAAAGTATGGTTTAACTCTGTTAGCTTAATGAACATATCAGAAATAAGTTTCACACAATGCTTCTGTGTAGTTTTTATTTGAAGATATTATTTTTCCCAATAGAGGCCTCTTAGCGCTCAGAATGTCCAATTGCAGTTTCTACAGAAAGAGTGTTTCAGAAAGGCTCAATCAAAAGTAAGGTTCAACTCTGTTAGTTGAATGCACAGAACAGAAAGAAGTTTCATACAATGCTTCTGTGTAGTTTATATTTGAACATATTCTTTTTTCCACTATTACCCGCTTAGCGCTACGAATGTCCAGTTGCATTTTCTACAGACAGAGTGTTTCAAAACTGCGCAATCAAAAGTATGGTTTAACTCTGTTAGCTGAATGCTCAGATCAGAAAGAAGTTTCACAGAATGCTTCTGTGTAGTTTATATTTGAATATATTCCTTTTTCCACTACTACTCTCTTAGCGCTCCAAATGTCCAGTTGCATTTTCTACAGAAAGAGTGTTCAGATCTGCTCAATCAAAAGTATGGTTTAACTCTGTTAGCTGAATGCACAGATCAGAAAGAAGTTTCACAGAATGATTCTGTGTAGTTTATATTTGGAGACATTCCTTTTTCCACTATTACCCTCTTAGCGCTCCGAATCTCCACTTGCATTTTCTACAGAAAGAGTGCTTCAGAACGGCTCAATCAAAACTAAGGTTCAACTCTTTTAGTTGAACAAACAGAAATGAAAGAAGTTTCACACAATTCTTCTGTGCAGTTTTTATTTGTAGACTTTCTTTTTCCCAATATAGGCCTCCTAGCGCTCAGAATGTCCAATTGCAGTTTCTACAGAAAGCGTGTTTCAGAACGGCTCAAACAAAAGTAAGGTTCAACTCTTTTAGTTGAATGCACAGAACAGAAAGAAGTTTCATACAATGCTTCTGTGTAGTTTATATTTGATCATATTCTTTTTTCCACTATTATCCACTTAGCGCTACGAATGTCCAGTTGCATTTTCTACAGACAGAGTGTTTCAAAACTGCTCAATCAAAAGTATGGTTTAACTCTGTTAGCTGAATGCTCAGATCAGAAAGAAGTTTCACAGAATGCTTCTGTGTAGTTTATATTTGAATATATTCCTTTTTCCACTACTACGCTCTTAGCGCTCCAAATGTCCAGTTGCATTTTCTACAGAAAGAGTGTTCAGATCTGCTCAATCAAAAGTATGGTTTAACTCTGTTAGCTGAATGCACAGATCAGAAAGAAGTTTCACCGAATGATTCTGTGTGGTTTATATTTGAAGACATTCCTTTTTCCACTATTACCCTCTTAGCGCTCCGAATCTCCACTTGCATTTTCTACAAAAAGAGTGTTTCATAACTGCTCAATCAAAAATATATTTTATCTCTGTTAACTGAATTTACAGATCAGAAATAAGTTTCACAGAATGCATCTGTGTAGTTTTTATTTGAAGATATTCTTTTTCCCAATGTAGGCCTCTTAGCGCTTAGCATGTCCAATTGCAGTTTCTACAGAAAGAGTGTTTCAGAACGGCTCAATCAAAAGTAAGGTTCAACTCTGTTAGTTGAATGCACAGAACAGAAAGAATTTTCACAGAATGCTACTGTGTAGTTTATATTTGAATATATTCCTTTTTCCACTATTACCCTCTTAGCGCTCCGAATGTCCACTTGCGTTTTCTACAGAAAGAGTGTTCAGAACTGCGCAATCAAAAGTATGGTTTAACTCTGTTAGCTTAATGAACATATCAGAAATAAGTTTCACACAATGCTTCTGTGTAGTTTTTATTTGAAGATATTATTTTTCCCAATAGAGGCCTCTTAGCGCTCAGAATGTCCAATTGCAGTTTCTACAGAAAGAGTGTTTCAGAAAGGCTCAATCAAAAGTAAGGTTCAACTCTGTTAGTTGAATGCACAGAACAGAAAGAAGTTTAATACAATGCTTCTGTGTAGTTTATATTTGAACATATTATTTTTTCCACTATTACCCACTTAGCGCTACGAATGTCCAGTTGCATTTTCTACAGACAGAGTGTTTCAAAACTGCTCAACCAAAAGTATGGTTTAACTCTGTTAGCTGAATGCTCAGATCAGAAAGAAGTTTCACAGAATGCTTCTGTGTAGTTTATATTTGAATATATTCCTTTTTCCACTACTACGCTCTTAGCGCTCCAAATGTCCAGTTGCATTTTCTACAGAAAGAGTGTTCAGATCTGCTCAATCAAAAGTATGGTTTAACTCTGTTAGCTGAATGCACAGATCAGAAAGAAGTTTCACCGAATGATTCTGTGTAGTTTATATTTGAAGACATTCCTTTTTCCACTATTACCCTCTTAGCGCTCCGAATCTCCACTTGCATTTTCTACAAAAAGAGTGTTTCATAACTGCTCAATCAAAAATATGTTTTATCTCTGTTAACTGAATTTACAGATCAGAAATAAGTTTCACAGAATGCATCTGTGTAGTTTTTATTTGAAGATATTCTTTTTCCCAATGTAGGCCTCTTAGCGCTTAGCATGTCCAATTGCAGTTTCTACAGAAAGAGTGTTTCAGAACGGCTCAATCAAAAGTAAGGTTCAACTCTGTTAGTTGAATGCACAGAACAGAAAGAATTTTCACAGAATGCTACTGTGTAGTTTATATTTGAATATATTCCTTTTTCCACTATTACCCTCTTAGCGCTCCGAATGTCCACTTGCGTTTTCTACAGAAAGAGTGTTCAGAACTGCGCAATCAAAAGTATGGTTTAACTCTGTTAGCTTAATGAACATATCAGAAATAAGTTTCACACAATGCTTCTGTGTAGTTTTTATTTGAAGATATTATTTTTCCCAATAGAGGCCTCTTAGCGCTCAGAATGTCCAATTGCAGTTTCTACAGAAAGAGTGTTTCAGAAAGGCTCAATCAAAAGTAAGGTTCAACTCTGTTAGTTGAATGCACAGAACAGAAAGAAGTTTCATACAATGCTTCTGTGTAGTTTATATTTGAACATATTCTTTTTTCCACTATTACCCACTTAGCGCTACGAATGTCCAGTTGCATTTTCTACAGACAGAGTGTTTCAAAACTGCTCAATCAAAAGTATGGTTTAACTCTGTTAGCTGAATGCTCAGATCAGAAAGAAGTTTCACAGAATGCTTCTGTGTAGTTTATATTTGAATATATTCCTTTTTCCACTACTACTCTCTTAGCGCTCCAAATGTCCAGTTGCATTTTCTACAGAAAGAGTGTTCAGATCTGCTCAATCAAAAGTATGGTTTAACTCTGTTAGCTGAATGCACAGATCAGAAAGAAGTTTCACAGAATGATTCTGTGTAGTTTATATTTGGAGACATTCCTTTTTCCACTATTACCCTCTTAGCGCTCCGAATCTCCACTTGCATTTTCTACAGAAAGAGTGCTTCAGAACGGCTCAATCAAAACTAAGGTTCAACTCTTTTAGTTGAACAAACAGAAATGAAAGAAGTTTCACACAATTCTTCTGTGCAGTTTTTATTTGTAGACTTTCTTTTTCCCAATATAGGCCTCCTAGCGCTCAGAATGTCCAATTGCAGTTTCTACAGAAAGCGTGTTTCAGAACGGCTCAAACAAAAGTAAGGTTCAACTCTTTTAGTTGAATGCACAGAACAGAAAGAAGTTTCATACAATGCTTCTGTGTAGTTTATATTTGATCATATTCTTTTTTCCACTATTATCCACTTAGCGCTACGAATGTCCAGTTGCATTTTCTACAGACAGAGTGTTTCAAAACTGCTCAATCAAAAGTATGGTTTAACTCTGTTAGCTGAATGCTCAGATCAGAAAGAAGTTTCACAGAATGCTTCTGTGTAGTTTATATTTGAATATATTCCTTTTTCCACTACTACGCTCTTAGCGCTCCATATGTCCAGTTGCATTTTCTACAGAAAGAGTGTTCAGATCTGCTCAATCAAAAGTATGGTTTAACTCTGTTAGCTGAATGCACAGATCAGAAAGAAGTTTCACCGAATGATTCTGTGTAGTTTATATTTGAAGACATTCCTTTTTCCACTATTACCCTCTTAGCGCTCCGAATCTCCACTTGCATTTCCTACAAAAAGAGTGTTTCATAACTGCTCAATCAAAAATATATTTTATCTCTGTTAACTGAATTTACAGATCAGAAATAAGTTTCACAGAATGCATCTGTGTAGTTTTTATTTGAAGATATTCTTTTTCCCAATGTAGGCCTCTTAGCGCTTAGCATGTCCAATTGCAGTTTCTACAGAAAGAGTGTTTCAGAACGGCTCAATCAAAAGTAAGGTTCAACTCTGTTAGTTGAATGCACAGAACAGAAAGAATTTTCACAGAATGCTACTGTGTAGTTTATATTTGAATATATTCCTTTTTCCACTATTACCCTCTTAGCGCTCCGAATGTCCACTTGCGTTTTCTACAGAAAGAGTGTTCAGAACTGCGCAATCAAAAGTATGGTTTAACTCTGTTAGCTTAATGAACATATCAGAAATAAGTTTCACACAATGCTTCTGTGTAGTTTTTATTTGAAGATATTATTTTTCCCAATAGAGGCCTCTTAGCGCTCAGAATGTCCAATTGCAGTTTCTACAGAAAGAGTGTTTCAGAAAGGCTCAATCAAAAGTAAGGTTCAACTCTGTTAGTTGAATGCACAGAACAGAAAGAAGTTTCATACAATGCTTCTGTGTAGTTTATATTTGAACATATTATTTTTTCCACTATTACCCACTTAGCGCTACGAATGTCCAGTTGCATTTTCTACAGACAGAGTGTTTCAAAACTGCTCAACCAAAAGTATGGTTTAACTCTGTTAGCTGAATGCTCAGATCAGAAAGAAGTTTCACCGAATGCTTCTGTGTAGTTTATATTTGACTATATTCCTTTTTCCACTACTACGCTCTTAGCGCTCCAAATGTCCAGTTGCATTTTCTACAGAAAGAGTGTTCAGATCTGCTCAATCAAAAGTATGGTTTAACTCTGTTAGCTGAATGCACAGATCAGAAAGAAGTTTCACCGAATGATTCTGTGTAGTTTATATTTGAAGACATTCCTTTTTCCACTATTAACCTCTTAGCGCTCCGATTCTCCACTTGCATTTTCTACAGAAAGTGTGTTACAGAACGGCTCAATCAAAACTAAGGTACAACTCCTTTAGTTGAATGAACAGAACAGAAAGAAGTTTCACAGAATACTTCTGTGTAGTTTCTATTTGTAGGCATTCTTTTTCCCATTATAGGCCTCTTAGCGCTCAGAATGTCCCATTGCAGTTTCTACAGAAAGAGTGTTTCAGAACGTCTCAATCAAAAGTAAGGCTCAACTCTGTTAGTTGAATGCACAGAACAGAAAGAAGTTTCATACAATGCTTCTGTGTAGTTTATATTTGAACATATTCTTTTTTCCACTATTACCCACTTATCGCTACGAATGTCCAGTTGCATTTTCTACAGACAGAGAGATTCAAAACTGCTCAATCAAAACTATGGTTTAACTCTGTTAGCTGAATGCTCAGATTAGAAAGAAGTTTCACAGAATGCTTCTGTGTAGTTTATATTTTAATATATTCCTTTTTCCACTACTACGCTCTTAGCGCTCCAAATGTCCAGTTGCATTTTCTACAGAAAGAGTGTTCAGATCTGCTCAATCAAATGTATGATTTAACTGCGTTAGCTGAATGCACAGATCAGAAAGAAGTTTCATAGAATGATTCTGTGTAGTTTATATTTGAAGACATTCCTTTTTCCACTATTACCCTCTTAGCGCTCCGAATCTCCACTTGCATTTTCTACAGAAAGAGTGTGTCAGAACGGCTCAATCAAAACTAAGGTTCAACTCTTTTAGTTGAATGAACTGAACAGAAAGAAGTTTCACAGAATGCTTCTGTGTAGTTTTTATTTGTAGATATTCTTTTTCCCAATATAGGCCACATAGCGCTCAGAATGTCCAATTGCAGTTTCTACAGAAAGAGTGTTTCAGAACGGCTCAATCAAAAGTAAGGTTCAACCCTCGTTGTTGAATGCACAGAACAGAAAGAAGTTTCACAGAATGCTTCTGTGTAGTTTATATTTGAATATATTCCTTTTTCCAATATGACCCTCTTAGCGCTCCGAATGTCCACTTGCATTTTCTACAGAAAGAGTGTTCTGAACTGCGCAATCAAAAGTATGGTTTAACTCTGTTAGCTGAATGCACCTATCAGAAATAAGTTTCAAACAATGCTTCTGTGTAGTTTTTATTTGAAGATATTATATTTCCCAATATAGGCCTCTTAGCGCTCAGAATGTCCAATTGCAGTTTCTACAGAAAGAGTGTTTCAGAACGGCTCAATCAAATGTAAGGTTCAACTCTCTTAGTTGAATGCACAGAACAGAAAGAAGTTTCACAGAATGCTTCTGTGTAGTATTTAGTTGAAGATACTCCTTTTTGGACTATTACCCACATAGCGCTCCGAATATCCACTGGCAGTTTCTACACAAAGAGCGTTTCAGAACTGCTCCTTCAAAAGTAAGGCTCAACTCTGTTAGTTGAATGCAAAGAACAGAAAGGGGTTTCAGAGAATGCTTCTGTGTAGTTTTTAATGGGAGATATTCCTTTTTCCTCTATTACAATCTTAGCGCTCCGAACGTCCACTTGCATTTTCTACAAAAAGAGTGTTTCATAACTGCTCAATCAAAAATATGGTTTAGCTCTGTTAACTGAATTTACAGATCAGAAATAAGTTTCACAGAATGCATCTGTGTAGTTTTTATTTGAAGATATACTTTTTCCCAATGTAGGCCTCTTAGCGCTTAGCATGTCCAATTGCAGTTTCTACAAAAAGAGTGTTTCAGAACGGCTCAATCAAAAGTAAGGTTCAACTCTGTTAGTTGAATGCACAGAACAGAAAGAAGTTTCACAGAATGCTACTGTGTAGTTTATATTTGAATATATTCCTTTTTCCACTATTACCCTCTTAGCGCTCGGAAGGTCCACTTGCATTTTCTACAGAAATAGTGTTCGGAACTGCGCAATCAAAAGTATGGTTTAACTCTGTTAGCTGAATGCACATATCAGAAATAAGTTTCTCACAATGCTTCTGTGTAGTTTTTATTTGAAGATATTATTTTTCCCAATATAGGCCTCTTAGCGCTCAGAATGTCCAATTGCAGTTTCTACAGAAAGAGTGTTTCAGAACGGCTCAATCAAAAGTAAGGTTCAACTCTGTTAGTTGAATGCACAGAACAGAAAGAAGTTTCATACAATGCTTCTGTGTAGTTTATATTTGAACATATTCTTTTTTCCACTATTACCTACTTAGCGCTACGAATGTCCAGTTGCATTTTCTACAGACAGAGTGTTTCAAAACTGCTCAATCAAATTATGGTTTAACTCTGTTAGCTGAATGCTCAGATCAGAAAGTAGTTTCACAGAATACTTCTGTGTAGTTTATATTTGTATATATTCCTTTTTCCACTACTACCCTCTTAGCGCTCCAAATGTCCAGTTGCATTTTCTACAGAAAGAGTGTTCAGATCTGCTCAATCAAAAGTATGGTTTAACTCTGTTAGCTGAATGCACAGATCACAAAGAAGTTTCATAGAATGATTCTGTGTAGTTTATATTTGAAGAGATTCCTTTTTCCACTATTACCCTCTTAGCGCTCCGATTCTCCACTTGCATTTTCTACAGAAAGAGTGTTTCAGAACTGCTCAATCAAAACCAAAGTTCAACTCTTTTAGTTGAATGAACTGAACAGAAAGGAGTTTCACAGAATGCTTCTGTGTAGATTTTATTTGTAGATATTCTTTTTCCCAATATAGGCCTCTTAGCGCTCAGAATGTCCAATTGCAGTTTCTACACAAACAGTGTTTCAGAACGGCTCAATCAAAAGTAAGGTTCAACCCTGGTAGTTGAATGCACAGAACAGAAAGTAGTTTCACAGAATGCTTCTGTGTAGTTTATATTTGAATATATTCCTTTTTCCACTATTACCCTCTTAGCGCTCCGAATGTCCACTTGCGTTTTCTACAGAAAGAGTGTTCAGAACTGCGCAATCAAAAGTATGGTTTAACTCTGTTAGCTTAATGAACATATCAGAAATAAGTTTCACACAATGCTTCTGTGTAGTTTTTATTTGAAGATATTATTTTTCCCAATAGAGGCCTCTTAGCGCTCAGAATGTCCAATTGCAGTTTCTACAGAAAGAGTGTTTCAGAAAGGCTCAATCAAAAGTAAGGTTCAACTCTGTTAGTTGAATGCGCAGAACAGAAAGAAGTTTCATACAATGCTTCTGTGTAGTTTATATTTGAACATATTCTTTTTTCCACTATTACCCACTTAGCGCTACGAACGTCCAGTTGCATTTTCTACAGACAGAGTGTTTCAAAACTGCTCAATCAAAATTATGGTTTAACTCTGTTAGCTGAATGCTCAGATCAGAAAGAAGTTTCACAGAATGCTTCTGTGTAGTTTATATTTGACTATATTCCTTTTTCCACTACTACGCTCTTAGCGCTCCAAATGTCCAGTTGCATTTTCTACAGAAAGAGTGTTCAGATCTGCTCAATCAAAAGTATGGTTTAACTCTGTTAGCTGAATGCACAGATCAGAAAGAAGTTTCACCGAATGATTCTGTGTAGTTTATATTTGAAGACATTCCTTTTTCCACTATTACCCTCTTAGCGCTCCGAATCTCCACTTGCATTTTCTACAAAAAGAGTGTTTCATAACTGCTCAATCAAAAATATGTTTTATCTCTGTTAACTGAATTTACAGATCAGAAATAAGTTTCACAGAATGCATCTGTGTAGTTTTTATTTGAAGATATTCTTTTTCCCAATGTAGGCCTCTTAGCGCTTAGCATGTCCAATTGCAGTTTCTACAGAAAGAGTGTTTCAGAACGGCTCAATCAAAAGTAAGGTTCAACTCTGTTAGTTGAATGCACAGAACAGAAAGAATTTTCACAGAATGCTACTGTGTAGTTTATATTTGAATATATTCCTTTTTCCACTTTTACCCTCTTAGCGCTCCGAATGTCCACTTGCGTTTTCTACAGAAAGAGTGTTCAGAACTGCGCAATCAAAAGTATGGTTTAACTCTGTTAACTTAATGAACATATCAGAAATAAGTTTCACACAATGCTTCTGTGTAGTTTTTATTTGAAGATATTATTTTTCCCAATAGAGGCCTCTTAGCGCTCAGAATGTCCAATTGCACTTTCTACAGAAAGAGTGTTTCAGAAAGGCTCAATCAAAAGTAAGGTTCAACTCTGTTAGTTGAATGCACAGAACAGAAAGAAGTTTCATACAATGCTTCTGTGTAGTTTATATTTGAACATATTCTTTTTTCCACTATTACCCACTTAGCGCTACGAATGTCCAGTTGCATTTTCTACAGACAGAGTGTTTCAAAACTGCTCAATCAAAAGTATGGTTTAATTCTGTTAGCTGAATGCTCAGATCAGAAAGAAGTTTCACAGAATGCTTCTGTGTAGTTTATACTTGAATATATTCCTTTTTCCACTACTACTCTCTTAGCGCTCCAAATGTCCAGTTGCATTTTCTACAGAAAGAGTGTTCAGATCTGCTCAATCAAAAGTATGGTTTTACTCTGTTAGCTGAATGCACAGATCAGAAAGAAGTTTCACAGAATGATTCTGTGTAGTTTATATTTGGAGACATTCCTTTTTCCACTATTACCCTCTTAGCGCTCCGAATCTCCACTTGCATTTTCTACAGAAAGAGTGTTTCAGAACGGCTCAATCAAAACTAAGGTTCAACTCTTTTAGTTGAACAAACAGAACTGAAAGAAGTTTCACACAATTCTTCTGTGCAGTTTTTATTTGTAGACATTCTTTTTCCCAATATAGGCCTCCTAGCGCTCAGAATGTCCAATTGCAGTTTCTACAGAAAGCGTGTTTCAGAACGGCTCAATCAAAAGTAAGGTTCAACTCTGTTAGTTGAATGCACAGAACCGAAAGAATTTTCATACAATGCTTCTGTGTAGTTTATATTTGAACATATTCTTTTTTCCACTATTACCCACTTAGCGCTACGAATGTCCAGTTGCATTTTCTACAGACAGAGTGTTTCAAAACTGCTCAATCAAAAGTATGGTTTAACTCTGTTAGCTGAATGCTCAGATCAGAAATAAGTTTCACAGAATGCTTCTGTGTAGTTTATATTTGAATATATTCCTTTTTCCACTACTACGATCTTAGCGCTCCAAATGTCCAGTTGCATTTTCTACAGAAAGAGTGTTCAGATCTGCTCAATCAAAAGTATGGTTTAACTCTGTTAGCTGAATGCACAGATCAGAAAGAAGTTTCACGGAATGATTCTGTGTAGTTTATATTTGAAGACATTCCTTTTTCCACTATTACCCTCTTAGCGCTCCGAATCTCCACTTGCATTTTCTACAAAAAGAGTGTTTCATAACTGCTCAATCAAAAATATGTTTTATCTCTGTTAACTGAATTTACAGATCAGAAATAAGTTTCACAGAATGCATCTGTGTAGTTTTTATTTGAAGATATTCTTTTTCCCAATGTAGGCCTCTTAGCGCTTAGCATGTCCAATTGCAGTTTCTACAGAAAGAGTGTTTCAGAACGGCTCAATCAAAAGTAAGGTTCAACTCTGTTAGTTGAATGCACAGAACAGAAAGAATTTTCACAGAATGCTACTGTGTAGTTTATATTTGAATATATTCCTTTTTCCACTATTACCCTCTTAGCGCTCCGAATGTCCACTTGCGTTTTCTACAGAAAGAGTGTTCAGAACTGCGCAATCAAAAGTATGGTTTAACTCTGTTAGCTTAATGAACATATCAGAAATAAGTTTCACACAATGCTTCTGTGTAGTTTTTATTTGAAGATATTATTTTTCCCAATAGAGGCCTCTTAGCGCTCAGAAGGTCCAATTGCAGTTTCTACAGAAAGAGTGTTTCAGAAAGGCTCAATCAAAAGTAAGGTTCAACTCTGTTAGTTGAATGCACAGAACAGAAAGAAGTTTCATACAATGCTTCTGTGTAGTTTATATTTGAACATATTCTTTTTTCCACTATTACCCGCTTAGCGCTACGAATGTCCAGTTGCATTTTTTACAGACAGAGTGTTTCAAAACTGCTCAATCAAAAGTATGGTTTAACTCTGTTAGCTGAATGCTCAGATCAGAAAGAAGTTTCACAGAATGCTTCTGTGTAGTTTATATTTGAATATATTCCTTTTTCCACTACTACTCTCTTAGCGCTCCAAATGTCCAGTTGCATTTTCTACAGAAAGAGTGTTCAGATCTGCTCAATCAAAAGTATGGTTTAACTCTGTTAGCTGAATGCACAGATCAGAAAGAAGTTTCACAGAATGATTCTGTGTAGTTTATATTTGGAGACATTCCTTTTTCCACTATTACCCTCTTAGCGCTCCGAATCTCCACTTGCATTTTCTACAGAAAGAGTGCTTCAGAACGGCTCAATCAAAACTAAGGTTCAACTCTTTTAGTTGAACAAACAGAAATGAAAGAAGTTTCACACAATTCTTCTGTGCAGTTTTTATTTGTAGACTTTCTTTTTCCCAATATAGGCCTCCTAGCGCTCAGAATGTCCAATTGCAGTTTCTACAGAAAGCGTGTTTCAGAACGGCTCAAACAAAAGTAAGGTTCAACTCTTTTAGTTGAATGCACAGAACAGAAAGAAGTTTCATACAATGCTTCTGTGTAGTTTATATTTGATCATATTCTTTTTTCCACTATTATCCACTTAGCGCTACGAATGTCCAGTTGCATTTTCTACAGACAGAGTGTTTCAAAACTGCTCAATCAAAAGTATGGTTTAACTCTGTTAGCTGAATGCTCAGATCAGAAAGAAGTTTCACAGAATGCTTCTGTGTAGTTTATATTTGAATATATTCCTTTTTCCACTACTACGCTCTTAGCGCTCCAAATGTCCAGTTGCATTTTCTACAGAAAGAGTGTTCAGATCTGCTCAATCAAAAGTATGGTTTAACTCTGTTAGCTGAATGCACAGATCAGAAAGAAGTTTCACCGAATGATTCTGTGTAGTTTATATTTGAAGACATTCCTTTTTCCACTATTACCCTCTTAGCGCTCCGAATCTCCACTTGCATTTTCTACAAAAAGAGTGTTTCATAACTGCTCAATCAAAAATATATTTTATCTCTGTTAACTGAATTTACAGATCAGAAATAAGTTTCACAGAATGCATCTGTGTAGTTTTTATTTGAAGATATTCTTTTTCCCAATGTAGGCCTCTTAGCGCTTAGCATGTCCAATTGCAGTTTCTACAGAAAGAGTGTTTCAGAACGGCTCAATCAAAAGTAAGGTTCAACTCTGTTAGTTGAATGCACAGAACAGAAAGAATTTTCACAGAATGCTACTGTGTAGTTTATATTTGAATATATTCCTTTTTCCACTATTACCCTCTTAGCGCTCCGAATGTCCACTTGCGTTTTCTACAGAAAGAGTGTTCAGAACTGCGCAATCAAAAGTATGGTTTAACTCTGTTAGCTTAATGAACATATCAGAAATAAGTTTCACACAATGCTTCTGTGTAGTTTTTATTTGAAGATATTATTTTTCCCAATAGAGGCCTCTTAGCGCTCAGAATGTCCAATTGCAGTTTCTACAGAAAGAGTGTTTCAGAAAGGCTCAATCAAAAGTAAGGTTCAACTCTGTTAGTTGAATGCACAGAACAGAAAGAAGTTTCATACAATGCTTCTGTGTAGTTTATATTTGAACATATTATTTTTTCCACTATTACCCACTTAGCGCTACGAATGTCCGGTTGCATTTTCTACAGACAGAGTGTTTCAAAACTGCTCAACCAAAAGTATGGTTTAACTCTGTTAGCTGAATGCTCAGATCAGAAAGAAGTTTCACAGAATGCTTCTGTGTAGTTTATATTTGACTATATTCCTTTTTCCACTACTACGCTCTTAGCGCTCCAAATGTCCAGTTGCATTTTCTACAGAAAGAGTGTTCAGATCTGCTCAATCAAAAGTATGGTTTAACTCTGTTAGCTGAATGCACAGATCAGAAAGAAGTTTCACCGAATGATTCTGTGTAGTTTATATTTGAAGACATTCCTTTTTCCACTATTACCCTCTTAGCGCTCCGAATCTCCACTTGCATTTTCTACAAAAAGAGTGTTTCATAACTGCTCAATCAAAAATATGTTTTATCTCTGTTAACTGAATTTACAGATCAGAAATAAGTTTCACAGAATGCATCTGTGTAGTTTTTATTTGAAGATATTCTTTTTCCCAATGTAGGCCTCTTAGCGCTTAGCATGTCCAATTGCAGTTTCTACAGAAAGAGTGTTTCAGAACGGCTCAATCAAAAGTAAGGTTCAACTCTGTTAGTTGAATGCACAGAACAGAAAGAATTTTCACAGAATGCTACTGTGTAGTTTATATTTGAATATATTCCTTTTTCCACTATTACCCTCTTAGCGCTCCGAATGTCCACTTGCGTTTTCTACAGAAAGAGTGTTCAGAACTGCGCAATCAAAAGTATGGTTTAACTCTGTTAGCTTAATGAACATATCAGAAATAAGTTTCACACAATGCTTCTGTGTAGTTTTTATTTGAAGATATTATTTTTCCCAATAGAGGCCTCTTAGCGCTCAGAATGTCCAATTGCAGTTTCTACAGAAAGAGTGTTTCAGAAAGGCTCAATCAAAAGTAAGGTTCAACTCTGTTAGTTGAATGCACAGAACAGAAAGAAGTTTCATACAATGATTCTGTGTAGTTTATATTTGAACATATTCTTTTTTCCACTATTACCCACTTAGCGCTACGAATGTCCAGTTGCATTTTCTACAGACAGAGTGTTTCAAAACTGCTCAATCAAAAGTATGGTTTAACTCTGTTAGCTGAATGCTCAGATCAGAAAGAAGTTTCACAGAATGCTTCTGTGTAGTTTATATTTGAATATATTCCTTTTTCCACTACTACTCTCTTAGCGCTCCAAATGTCCAGTTGCATTTTCTACAGAAAGAGTGTTCAGATGTGCTCAATCAAAAGTATGGTTTAACTCTGTTAGCTGAATGCAAAGATCAGAAAGAAGTTTCACAGAATGATTCTGTGTAGTTTATATTTGGAGACATTCCTTTTTCCACTATTACCCTCTTAGCGCTCCGAATCTCCACTTGCATTTTCTACAGAAAGAGTGCTTCAGAACGGCTCAATCAAAACTAAGGTTCAACTCTTTTAGTTGAACAAACAGAAATGAAAGAAGTTTCACACAATTCTTCTGTGCAGTTTTTATTTGTAGACTTTCTTTTTCCCAATATAGGCCTCCTAGCGCTCAGAATGTCCAATTGCAGTTTCTACAGAAAGCGTGTTTCAGAACGGCTCAAACAAAAGTAAGGTTCAACTCTTTTAGTTGAATGCACAGAACAGAAAGAAGTTTCATACAATGCTTCTGTGTAGTTTATATTTGATCATATTCTTTTTTCCACTATTATCCACTTAGCGCTACGAATGTCCAGTTGCATTTTCTACAGACAGAGTGTTTCAAAACTGCTCAATCAAAAGTATGGTTTAACTCTGTTAGCTGAATGCTCAGATCAGAAAGAAGTTTCACAGAATGCTTCTGTGTAGTTTATATTTGAATATATTCCTTTTTCCACTACTACGCTCTTAGCGCTCCAAATGTCCAGTTGCATTTTCTACAGAAAGAGTGTTCAGATCTGCTCAATCAAAAGTATGGTTTAACTCTGTTAGCTGAATGCACAGATCAGAAAGAAGTTTCACCGAATGATTCTGTGTAGTTTATATTTGAAGACATTCCTTTTTCCACTATTACCCTCTTAGCGCTCCGAATCTCCACTTGCATTTCCTACAAAAAGAGTGTTTCATAACTGCTCAATCAAAAATATATTTTATCTCTGTTAACTGAATTTACAGATCAGAAATAAGTTTCACAGAATGCATCTGTGTAGTTTTTATTTGAAGATATTCTTTTTCCCAATGTAGGCCTCTTAGCGCTTAGCATGTCCAATTGCAGTTTCTACAGAAAGAGTGTTTCAGAACGGCTCAATCAAAAGTAAGGTTCAACTCTGTTAGTTGAATGCACAGAACAGAAAGAATTTTCACAGAATGCTACTGTGTAGTTTATATTTGAATATATTCCTTTTTCCACTATTACCCTCTTAGCGCTCCGAATGTCCACTTGCGTTTTCTACAGAAAGAGTGTTCAGAACTGCGCAATCAAAAGTATGGTTTAACTCTGTTAGCTTAATGAACATATCAGAAATAAGTTTCACACAATGCTTCTGTGTAGTTTTTATTTGAAGATATTATTTTTCCCAATAGAGGCCTCTTAGCGCTCAGAATGTCCAATTGCAGTTTCTACAGAAAGAGTGTTTCAGAAAGGCTCAATCAAAAGTAAGGTTCAACTCTGTTAGTTGAATGCACAGAACAGAAAGAAGTTTCATACAATGCTTCTGTGTAGTTTATATTTGAACATATTATTTTTTCCACTATTACCCACTTAGCGCTACGAATGTCCAGTTGCATTTTCTACAGACAGAGTGTTTCAAAACTGCTCAACCAAAAGTATGGTTTAACTCTGTTAGCTGAATGCTCAGATTAGAAAGAAGTTTCACAGAATGCTTCTGTGTAGTTTATATTTGACTATATTCCTTTTTCCACTACTACGCTCTTAGCGCTCCAAATGTCCAGTTGCATTTTCTACAGAAAGAGTGTTCAGATCTGCTCAATCAAAAGTATGGTTTAACTCTGTTAGCTGAATGCACAGATCAGAAAGAAGTTTCACCGAATGATTCTGTGTAGTTTATATTTGAAGACATTCCTTTTTCCACTATTACCCTCTTAGCGCTCCGAATCTCCACTTGCATTTTCTACAAAAAGAGTGTTTCATAACTGCTCAATCAAAAATATGTTTTATCTCTGTTAACTGAATTTACAGATCAGAAATAAGTTTCACAGAATGCATCTGTGTAGTTTTTATTTGAAGATATTCTTTTTCCCAATGTAGGCCTCTTAGCGCTTAGCATGTCCAATTGCAGTTTCTACAGAAAGAGTGTTTCAGAACGGCTCAATCAAAAGTAAGGTTCAACTCTGTTAGTTGAATGCACAGAACAGAAAGAATTTTCACAGAATGCTACTGTGTAGTTTATATTTGAATATATTCCTTTTTCCACTTTTACCCTCTTAGCGCTCCGAATGTCCACTTGCGTTTTCTACAGAAAGAGTGTTCAGAACTGCGCAATCAAAAGTATGGTTTAACTCTGTTAACTTAATGAACATATCAGAAATAAGTTTCACACAATGCTTCTGTGTAGTTTTTATTTGAAGATATTATTTTTCCCAATAGAGACCTCTTAGCGCTCAGAATGTCCAATTGCAGTTTCTACAGAAAGAGGGTTTCAGAAAGGCTCAATCAAAAGTAAGGTTCAACTCTGTTAGTTGAATGCACAGAACAGAAAGAAGTTTCATACAATGCTTCTGTGTAGTTTATATTTGAACATATTCTTTTTTCCACTATTACCCACTTAGCGCTACGAATGTCCAGTTGCATTTTCTACAGACAGAGTGTTTCAAAACTGCTCAATCAAAAGTATGGTTTAACTCTGTTAGCTGAATGCTCAGATCAGAAAGAAGTTTCACAGAATGCTTCTGTGTAGTTTATATTTGAATATATTCCTTTTTCCACTACTACTCTCTTAGCGCTCCAAATGTCCAGTTGCATTTTCTACAGAAAGAGTGTTCAGATCTGCTCAATCAAAAGTATGGTTTAACTCTGTTAGCTGAATGCACAGATCAGAAAGAAGTTTCACAGAATGATTCTGTGTAGTTTATATTTGGAGACATTCCTTTTTCCACTATTACCCTCTTAGCGCTCCGAATCTCCACTTGCATTTTCTACAGAAAGAGTGCTTCAGAACGGCTCAATCAAAACTAAGGTTCAACTCTTTTAGTTGAACAAACAGAAATGAAAGAAGTTTCACACAATTCTTCTGTGCAGTTTTTATTTGTAGACTTTCTTTTTCCCAATATAGGCCTCCTAGCGCTCAGAATGTCCAATTGCAGTTTCTACAGAAAGCGTGTTTCAGAACGGCTCAAACAAAAGTAAGGTTCAACTCTTTTAGTTGAATGCACAGAACAGAAAGAAGTTTCATACAATGCTTCTGTGTAGTTTATATTTGATCATATTCTTTTTTCCACTATTATCCACTTAGCGCTACGAATGTCCAGTTGCATTTTCTACAGACAGAGTGTTTCAAAACTGCTCAATCAAAAGTATGGTTTAACTCTGTTAGCTGAATGCTCAGATCAGAAAGAAGTTTCACAGAATGCTTCTGTGTAGTTTATATTTGAATATATTCCTTTTTCCACTACTACGCTCTTAGCGCTCCAAATGTCCAGTTGCATTTTCTACAGAAAGAGTGTTCAGATCTGCTCAATCAAAAGTATGGTTTAACTCTGTTAGCTGAATGCACAGATCAGAAAGAAGTTTCACCGAATGATTCTGTGTAGTTTATATTTGAAGACATTCCTTTTTCCACTATTACCCTCTTAGCGCTCCGAATCTCCACTTGCATTTTCTACAAAAAGAGTGTTTCATAACTGCTCAATCAAAAATATATTTTATCTCTGTTAACTGAATTTACAGATCAGAAATAAGTTTCACAGAATGCATCTGTGTAGTTTTTATTTGAAGATATTCTTTTTCCCAATGTAGGCCTCTTAGCGCTTAGCATGTCCAATTGCAGTTTCTACAGAAAGAGTGTTTCAGAACGGCTCAATCAAAAGTAAGGTTCAACTCTGTTAGTTGAATGCACAGAACAGAAAGAATTTTCACAGAATGCTACTGTGTAGTTTATATTTGAATATATTCCTTTTTCCACTATTACCCTCTTAGCGCTCCGAATGTCCACTTGCGTTTTCTACAGAAAGAGTGTTCAGAACTGCGCAATCAAAAGTATGGTTTAACTCTGTTAGCTTAATGAACATATCAGAAATAAGTTTCACACAATGCTTCTGTGTAGTTTTTATTTGAAGATATTATTTTTCCCAATAGAGGCCTCTTAGCGCTCAGAATGTCCAATTGCAGTTTCTACAGAAAGAGTGTTTCAGAAAGGCTCAATCAAAAGTAAGGTTCAACTCTGTTAGTTGAATGCACAGAACAGAAAGAAGTTTCATACAATGCTTCTGTGTAGTTTATATTTGAACATATTATTTTTTCCACTATTACCCACTTAGCGCTACGAATGTCCAGTTGCATTTTCTACAGACAGAGTGTTTCAAAACTGCTCAACCAAAAGTATGGTTTAACTCTGTTAGCTGAATGCTCAGATCAGAAATAAGTTTCACAGAATGCTTCTGTGTAGTTTATATTTGAATATATTCCTTTTTCCACTACTACTCTCTTAGCGCTCCAAATGTCCAGTTGCATTTTCTACAGAAAGAGTGTTCAGATCTGCTCAATCAAAAGTATGGTTTTACACTGTTAGCTGAATGCACAGATCAGAAAGAAGTTTCACAGAATTATTCTGTGTAGTTTATATTTGGAGACATTCCTTTTTCCACTATTACCCTCTTAGCGCTCCGAATCTCCACTTGCATTTTCTACAGAAAGAGTGTTTCAGAACGGCTCAATCAAAACTAAGGTTCAACTCTTTTAGTTGAACAAACAGAACTGAAAGAAGTTTCACACAATTCTTCTGTGCAGTTTTTATTTGTAGACATTCTTTTTCCCAATATAGGCCTCCTAGCGCTCAGAATGTCCAATTGCAGTTTCTACAGAAAGCGTGTTTCAGAACGGCTGAATCAAAAGTAAGGTTCAACTCTGTTAGTTGAATGCACAGAACAGAAAGAAGTTTCATACAATGCTTCTGTGTAGTTTATATTTGAACATATATTTTTTCCACTATTACCCACTTAGCGCTACGAATGTCCAGTTGCATTTTCTACAGACAGAGTGTTTCAAAACTGCTCAATCAAAAGTATGGTTTAACTCTGTTAGCTGAATGCTCAGATCAGAAAGAAGTTTCACAGAATGCTTCTGTGTAGTTTATATTTGAATATATTCCTTTTTCCACTACTACGATCTTAGCGCTCCAAATGTCCAGTTGCATTTTCTACAGAAAGAGTGTTCAGATCTGCTCAATCAAAAGTATGGTTTAACTCTGTTAGCTGAATGCACAGATCAGAAAGAAGTTTCACGGAATGATTCTGTGTAGTTTATATTTGAAGACATTCCTTTTTCCACTATTACCCTCTTAGCGCTCCGAATCTCCACTTGCATTTTCTACAAAAAGAGTGTTTCATAACTGCTCAATCAAAAATATGTTTTATCTCTGTTAACTGAATTTACAGATCAGAAATAAGTTTCACAGAATGCATCTGTGTAGTTTTTATTTGAAGATATTCTTTTTCCCAATGTAGGCCTCTTAGCGCTTAGCATGTCCAATTGCAGTTTCTACAGAAAGAGTGTTTCAGAACGGCTCAATCAAAAGTAAGGTTCAACTCTGTTAGTTGAATGCACAGAACAGAAAGAATTTTCACAGAATGCTACTGTGTAGTTTATATTTGAATATATTCCTTTTTCCACTATTACCCTCTTAGCGCTCCGAATGTCCACTTGCGTTTTCTACAGAAAGAGTGTTCAGAACTGCGCAATCAAAAGTATGGTTTAACTCTGTTAGCTTAATGAACATATCAGAAATAAGTTTCACACAATGCTTCTGTGTAGTTTTTATTTGAAGATATTATTTTTCCCAATAGAGGCCTCTTAGCGCTCAGAATGTCCAATTGCAGTTTCTACAGAAAGAGTGTTTCAGAAAGGCTCAATCAAAAGTAAGGTTCAACTCTGTTAGTTGAATGCGCAGAACAGAAAGAAGTTTCATACAATGCTTCTGTGTAGTTTATATTTGAACATATTCTTTTTTCCACTATTACCCACTTAGCGCTACGAACGTCCAGTTGCATTTTCTACAGACAGAGTGTTTCAAAACTGCTCAATCAAAATTATGGTTTAACTCTGTTAGCTGAATGCTCAGATCAGAAAGAAGTTTCACAGAATGCTTCTGTGTAGTTTATATTTGACTATATTCCTTTTTCAACTACTACGCTCTTAGCGCTCCAAATGTCCAGTTGCATTTTCTACAGAAAGAGTGTTCAGATCTGCTCAATCAAAAGTATGGTTTAACTCTGTTAGCTGAATGCACAGATCAGAAAGAAGTTTCACCGAATGATTCTGTGTAGTTTATATTTGAAGACATTCCTTTTTCCACTATTACCCTCTTAGCGCTCCGAATCTCCACTTGCATTTTCTACAAAAAGAGTGTTTCTTAACTGCTCAATCAAAAATATGTTTTATCTCTGTTAACTGAATTTACAGATCAGAAATAAGTTTCACAGAATGCATCTGTGTAGTTTTTATTTGAAGATATACTTTTTCCCAATGTAGGCCTCTTAGCGCTTAGCATGTCCAATTGCAGTTTCTACAAAAAGAGTGTTTCAGAACGGCTCAATCAAAAGTAAGGTTCAACTCTGTTAGTTGAATGCACAGAACAGAAAGAAGTTTCACAGAATGCTACTGTGTAGTTTATATTTGAATATATTCCTTTTTCCACTATTACCCTCTTAGCGCTCCGAATGTCCACTTGCCTTTTCTACGGAAAGAGTGTTCGGAACTGCGCAATCAAAAGTATGGTTTAACTCTGTTAGCTGAATACACATATCAGAAATAAGTTTCACACAATGCTTCTGTGTAGTTTTTATTTGAAGATATTATTTTTCCCAATATAGGCCTCTTAGCGCTCAGAATGTCCAATTGCAGTTTCTACAGAAAGAGTGTTTCAGAAAGGCTCAATCAAAAGTCAGGTTCAACTCTGTTAGTTGAATGCACAGAACAGAAAGAAGTTTCATACAATGCTTCTGTGTAGTTTATATTTGAACATATTCTTTTTTCCACTATTACCCACTTAGCGCTACGAATGTACAGTTGCATTTTGTACAGACAGAGTTTTTCAAAACTGCTCAATCAAAAGTATGGTTTAACTCTGTTAGCTGAATGCTCAGATCAGATAGACGTTTCACAGAATGCCTCTGTGTAGTTTATATTTGAATATATTCCTTTTTCCACTACTACCCTCTTAGCGCTCCAAATGTCCAGTTGCATTTTCTACAGAAAGAGTGTTCAGATCTGCTCAATCAAAAGTATGGTTTAACTCTGTTAGCTGAATGCACAGATCAGAAATAAGTTTCACAGAAAGATTCTGTGTAGTTTATATTTGAAGACATTCCTTTTTCCACTATTAACCTCTTAGCGCTCCGATTCTCCACTTGCATTTTCTACAGAAAGTGTGTTACAGAACGGCTCAATCAAAACTAAGGTACAACTCCTTTAGTTGAATGAACAGAACAGAAAGAAGTTTCACAGAATACTTCTGTGTAGTTTCTATTTGTAGGCATTCTTTTTCCCATTATAGGCCTCTTAGCGCTCAGAATGTCCCATTGCAGTTTCTACAGAAAGAGTGTTTCAGAACGTCTCAATCAAAAGTAAGGCTCAACTCTGTTAGTTGAATGCACAGAACAGAAAGAAGTTTCATACAATGCTTCTGTGTAGTTTATATTTGAACATATTCTTTTTTCCACTATTACCCACTTATCGCTACGAATGTCCAGTTGCATTTTCTACAGACAGAGAGATTCAAAACTGCTCAATCAAAACTATGGTTTAACTCTGTTAGCTGAATGCTCAGATTAGAAAGAAGTTTCACAGAATGCTTCTGTGTAGTTTATATTTTAATATATTCCTTTTTCCACTACTACGCTCTTAGCGCTCCAAATGTCCAGTTGCATTTTCTACAGAAAGAGTGTTCAGATCTGCTCAATCAAATGTATGATTTAACTGCGTTAGCTGAATGCACAGATCAGAAAGAAGTTTCATAGAATGATTCTGTGTAGTTTATATTTGAAGACATTCCTTTTTCCACTATTACCCTCTTAGCGCTCCGAATCTCCACTTGCATTTTCTACAGAAAGAGTGTGTCAGAACGGCTCAATCAAAACTAAGGTTCAACTCTTTTAGTTGAATGAACTGAACAGAAAGAAGTTTCACAGAATGCTTCTGTGTAGTTTTTATTTGTAGATATTCTTTTTCCCAATATAGGCCACATAGCGCTCAGAATGTCCAATTGCAGTTTCTACAGAAAGAGTGTTTCAGAACGGCTCAATCAAAAGTAAGGTTCAACCCTCGTTGTTGAATGCACAGAACAGAAAGAAGTTTCACAGAATGCTTCTGTGTAGTTTATATTTGAATATATTCCTTTTTCCAATATGACCCTCTTAGCGCTCCGAATGTCCACTTTCATTTTCTACAGAAAGAGTGTTCTGAACTGCGCAATCAAAAGTATGGTTTAACTCTGTTAGCTGAATGCACCTATCAGAAATAAGTTTCAAACAATGCTTCTGTGTAGTTTTTATTTGAAGATATTATATTTCCCAATATAGGCCTCTTAGCGCTCAGAATGTCCAATTGCAGTTTCTACAGAAAGAGTGTTTCAGAACGGCTCAATCAAATGTAAGGTTCAACTCTCTTAGTTGAATGCACAGAACAGAAAGAAGTTTCACAGAATGCTTCTGTGTAGTATTTAGTTGAAGATACTCCTTTTTGGACTATTACCCACATAGCGCTCCGAATATCCACTGGCAGTTTCTACACAAAGAGCGTTTCAGAACTGCTCCTTCAAAAGTAAGGCTCAACTCTGTTAGTTGAATGCAAAGAACAGAAAGGGGTTTCAGAGAATGCTTCTGTGTAGTTTTTAATGGGAGATATTCCTTTTTCCTCTATTACAATCTTAGCGCTCCGAACGTCCACTTGCATTTTCTACAAAAAGAGTGTTTCATAACTGCTCAATCAAAAATATGGTTTAGCTCTGTTAACTGAATTTACAGATCAGAAATAAGTTTCACAGAATGCATCTGTGTAGTTTTTATTTGAAGATATACTTTTTCCCAATGTAGGCCTCTTAGCGCTTAGCATGTCCAATTGCAGTTTCTACAAAAAGAGTGTTTCAGAACGGCTCAATCAAAAGTAAGGTTCAACTCTGTTAGTTGAATGCACAGAACAGAAAGAAGTTTCACAGAATGCTACTGTGTAGTTTATATTTGAATATATTCCTTTTTCCACTATTACCCTCTTAGCGCTCGGAAGGTCCACTTGCATTTTCTACAGAAATAGTGTTCGGAACTGCGCAATCAAAAGTATGGTTTAACTCTGTTAGCTGAATGCACATATCAGAAATAAGTTTCTCACAATGCTTCTGTGTAGTTTTTATTTGAAGATATTATTTTTCCCAATATAGGCCTCTTAGCGCTCAGAATGTCCAATTGCAGTTTCTACAGAAAGAGTGTTTCAGAACGGCTCAATCAAAAGTAAGGTTCAACTCTGTTAGTTGAATGCACAGAACAGAAAGAAGTTTCATACAATGCTTCTGTGTAGTTTATATTTGAACATATTCTTTTTTCCACTATTACCTACTTAGCGCTACGAATGTCCAGTTGCATTTTCTACAGACAGAGTGTTTCAAAACTGCTCAATCAAATTATGGTTTATCTCTGTTAGCTGAATGCTCAGATCAGAAAGTAGTTTCACAGAATGCTTCTGTGTAGTTTATATTTGTATATATTCCTTTTTCCACTACTACCCTCTTAGCGCTCCAAATGTCCAGTTGCATTTTCTACAGAAAGAGTGTTCAGATCTGCTCAATCAAAAGTATGGTTTAACTCTGTTAGCTGAATGCACAGATCACAAAGAAGTTTCATAGAATGATTCTGTGTAGTTTATATTTGAAGAGATTCCTTTTTCCACTATTACCCTCTTAGCGCTCCGATTCTCCACTTGCATTTTCTACAGAAAGAGTGTTTCAGAACTGCTCAATCAAAACCAAAGTTCAACTCTTTTAGTTGAATGAACTGAACAGAAAGGAGTTTCACAGAATGCTTCTGTGTAGATTTTATTTGTAGATATTCTTTTTCCCAATATAGGCCTCTTAGCGCTCAGAATGTCCAATTGCAGTTTCTACACAAAGAGTGTTTCAGAACGGCTCAATCAAAAGTAAGGTTCAACCCTGGTAGTTGAATGCACAGAACAGAAAGTAGTTTCACAGAATGCTTCTGTGTAGTTTATATTTGAATATATTCCTTTTTCCACTATTACCCTCTTAGCGCTCCGAATGTCAACTTGCATTTTCTACAGAAAGAGTGTACGGAACTGCGCAATCAAAAGTATGGTTTAACTCTGTTAGCTGAATGCACATATCAGAAATAAGTTTCAAACAATGCTTCTGTGTAGTTTTTATTTGAAGATATTATTTTTCCCAATATAGGACTCTTAGCGCTCAGAATGTCCAATTGCAGTTTCTACAGAAAGAGTGTTTCAGAACGGCTCAATCAAATGTAAGTTTCAACTCTCTTAGTTGAATGCACAGAACAGAAAGGAGTTTCACAGAATGCTTCTGTGTAGTATTTAGTTGAAGGTACTCCTTTTTGGACTATTACCTACTTAGCGCTCCGAATATCCACTGGCAGTTCCTACACAAAGTGTGTTTCAGAACTGCTCCTTCAAAAGTAAGGCTCAACTCTGTTAGTTGAATGCGGAGAACAGAAAGTTGTTTCAGAGAATGCTTCTGTGTAGTTTTTAATTGGAAATATTCCTTTTTCCTCTATTACAATCTTAGCGCTCCGAATGTCCACTTGCATTTCCTACAAAAAGAGTGTTTCATAACTGCTCAATCAAAAATATGGTTTAGCTCTGTTAACTGAATTTACAGATCAGAAATAAGTTTCACAGAATGCATCTGTGTAGTTTTTATTTGAAGATATTCTTTTTCAAAATGTAGGCCTCTTAGCGCTTAGAATGTCCAATTGCAGTTTCTACAGAAAGAGTGTTTCAGAACGGCTCAATCAAAAGTAAGGTTCAACTCTGTTAGTTGAATGCACAGAACAGAAAGAATTTTCACAGAATGCTACTGTGTAGTTTATATTTGAATATATTCCTTTTTCCACTATTACCCTCTTAGCGCTCCGAATGTCCACTTGCGTTTTCTACAGAAAGAGTGTTCAGAACTGCGCAATCAAAAGTATGGTTTAACTCTGTTAGCTTAATGAACATATCAGAAATAAGTTTCACACAATGCTTCTGTGTAGTTTTTATTTGAAGATATTATTTTTCCCAATAGAGGCCTCTTAGCGCTCAGAATGTCCAATTGCAGTTTCTACAGAAAGAGTGTTTCAGAAAGGCTCAATCAAAAGTAAGGTTCAACTCTGTTAGTTGAATGCACAGAACAGAAAGAAGTTTCATACAATGCTTCTGTGTAGTTTATATTTGAACATATTATTTTTTCCACTATTACCCACTTAGCGCTACGAATGTCCAGTTGCATTTTCTACAGACAGAGTGTTTCAAAACTGCTCAACCAAAAGTATGGTTTAACTCTGTTAGCTGAATGCTCAGATCAGAAATAAGTTTCACAGAATGCTTCTGTGTAGTTTATATTTGAATATATTCCTTTTTCCACTACTACTCTCTTAGCGCTCCAAATGTCCAGTTGCATTTTCTACAGAAAGAGTGTTCAGATCTGCTCAATCAAAAGTATGGTTTTACTCTGTTAGCTGAATGCACAGATCAGAAAGAAGTTTCACAGAATTATTCTGTGTAGTTTATATTTGGAGACATTCCTTTTTCCACTATTACCCTCTTAGCGCTCCGAATCTCCACTTGCATTTTCTACAGAAAGAGTGTTTCAGAACGGCTCAATCAAAACTAAGGTTCAACTCTTTTAGTTGAACAAACAGAACTGAAAGAAGTTTCACACAATTCTTCTGTGCAGTTTTTATTTGTAGACATTCTTTTTCCCAATATAGGCCTCCTAGCGCTCAGAATGTCCAATTGCAGTTTCTACAGAAAGCGTGTTTCAGAACGGCTGAATCAAAAGTAAGGTTCAACTCTGTTAGTTGAATGCACAGAACAGAAAGAAGTTTCATACAATGCTTCTGTGTAGTTTATATTTGAACATATTTTTTTTCCACTATTACCCACTTAGCGCTACGAATGTCCAGTTGCATTTTCTACAGACAGAGTGTTTCAAAACTGCTCAATCAAAAGTATGGTTTAACTCTGTTAGCTGAATGCTCAGATCAGAAAGAAGTTTCACAGAATGCTTCTGTGTAGTTTATATTTGAATATATTCCTTTTTCCACTACTACGATCTTAGCGCTCCAAATGTCCAGTTGCATTTTCTACAGAAAGAGTGTTCAGATCTGCTCAATCAAAAGTACGGTTTAACTCTGTTAGCTGAATGCACAGATCAGAAAGAAGTTTCACGGAATGATTCTGTGTAGTTTATATTTGAAGACATTCCTTTTTCCACTATTACCCTCTTAGCGCTCCGAATCTCCACTTGCATTTTCTACAAAAAGAGTGTTTCATAACTGCTCAATCAAAAATATGTTTTATCTCTGTTAACTGAATTTACAGATCAGAAATAAGTTTCACAGAATGCATCTGTGTAGTTTTTATTTGAAGATATTCTTTTTCCCAATGTAGGCCTCTTAGCGCTTAGCATGTCCAATTGCAGTTTCTACAGAAAGAGTGTTTCAGAACGGCTCAATCAAAAGTAAGGTTCAACTCTGGTAGTTGAATGCACAGAACAGAAAGAATTTTCACAGAATGCTACTGTGTAGTTTATATTTGAATATATTCCTTTTTCCACTATTACCCTCTTAGCGCTCCGAATGTCCACTTGCGTTTTCTACAGAAAGAGTGTTCAGAACTGCGCAATCAAAAGTATGGTTTAACTCTGTTAGCTTAATGAACATATCAGAAATAAGTTTCACACAATGCTTCTGTGTAGTTTTTATTTGAAGATATTATTTTTCCCAATAGAGGCCTCTTAGCGCTCAGAATGTCCAATTGCAGTTTCTACAGAAAGAGTGTTTCAGAAAGGCTCAATCAAAAGTAAGGTTCAACTCTGTTAGTTGAATGCGCAGAACAGAAAGAAGTTTCATACAATGCTTCTGTGTAGTTTATATTTGAACATATTCTTTTTTCCACTATTACCCACTTAGCGCTACGAACGTCCAGTTGCATTTTCTACAGACAGAGTGTTTCAAAACTGCTCAATCAAAATTATGGTTTAACTCTGTTAGCTGAATGCTCAGATCAGAAAGAAGTTTCACAGAATGCTTCTGTGTAGTTTATATTTGACTATATTCCTTTTTCCACTACTACGCTCTTAGCGCTCCAAATGTCCAGTTGCATTTTCTACAGAAAGAGTGTTCAGATCTGCTCAATCAAAAGTATGGTTTAACTCTGTTAGCTGAATGCACAGATCAGAAAGAAGTTTCACCGAATGATTCTGTGTAGTTTATATTTGAAGACATTCCTTTTTCCACTATTACCCTCTTAGCGCTCCGAATCTCCACTTGCATTTTCTACAAAAAGAGTGTTTCTTAACTGCTCAATCAAAAATATGTTTTATCTCTGTTAACTGAATTTACAGATCAGAAATAAGTTTCACAGAATGCATCTGTGTAGTTTTTATTTGAAGATATACTTTTTCCCAATGTAGGCCTCTTAGCGCTTAGCATGTCCAATTGCAGTTTCTACAAAAAGAGTGTTTCAGAACGGCTCAATCAAAAGTAAGGTTCAACTCTGTTAGTTGAATGCACAGAACAGAAAGAAGTTTCACAGAATGCTACTGTGTAGTTTATATTTGAATATATTCCTTTTTCCACTATTACCCTCTTAGCGCTCCGAATGTACACTTGCCTTTTCTACGGAAAGAGTGTTCGGAACTGCGCAATCAAAAGTATGGTTTAACTCTGTTAGCTGAATGCACATATCAGAAATAAGTTTCACACAATGCTTCTGTGTAGTTTTTATTTGAAGATATTATTTTTCCCAATATAGGCCTCTTAGCGCTCAGAATGTCCAATTGCAGTTTCTACAGAAAGAGTGTTTCAGAAAGGCTCAATCAAAATTCAGGTTCAACTCTGTTAGTTGAATGCACAGAACAGAAAGAAGTTTCATACAATGCTTCTGTGTAGTTTATATTTGAACATATTCTTTTTTCCACTATTACCCACTTAGCGCTACGAATGTACAGTTGCATTTTGTACAGACAGAGTTTTTCAAAACTGCTCAATCAAAAGTATGGTTTAACTCTGTTAGCTGAATGCTCAGATCAGATAGACGTTTCACAGAATGCTTCTGTGTAGTTTATATTTGAATATATTCCTTTTTCCACTACTACCCTCTTAGCGCTCCAAATGTCCAGTTGCATTTTCTACAGAAAGAGTGTTCAGATCTGCTCAATCAAAAGTATGGTTTAACTCTGTTAGCTGAATGCACAGATCAGAAATAAGTTTCACAGAAAGATTCTGTGTAGTTTATATTTGAAGACATTCCTTTTTCCACTATTAACCTCTTAGCGCTCCGATTCTCCACTTGCATTTTCTACAGAAAGTGTGTTACAGAACGGCTCAATCAAAACTAAGGTACAACTCCTTTAGTTGAATGAACAGAACAGAAAGAAGTTTCACAGAATACTTCTGTGTAGTTTCTATTTGTAGGCATTCTTTTTCCCATTATAGGCCTCTTAGCGCTCAGAATGTCCCATTGCAGTTTCTACAGAAAGAGTGTTTCAGAACGTCTCAATCAAAAGTAAGGCTCAACTCTGTTAGTTGAATGCACAGAACAGAAAGAAGTTTCATACAATGCTTCTGTGTAGTTTATATTTGAACTTATTCTTTTTTCCACTATTACCCACTTAGCGCTACGAATGTCCAGTTGCATTTTCTACAGACAGAGAGATTCAAAACTGCTCAATCAAAACTATGGTTTAACTCTGTTAGCTGAATGCTCAGATTAGAAAGAAGTTTCACAGAATGCTTCTGTGTAGTTTATATTTTAATATATTCCTTTTTCCACTACTACGCTCTTAGCGCTCCAAATGTCCAGTTGCATTTTCTACAGAAAGAGTGTTCAGATCTGCTCAATCAAATGTATGATTTAACTGCGTTAGCTGAATGCACAGATCAGAAAGAAGTTTCATAGAATGATTCTGTGTAGTTTATATTTGAAGACATTCCTTTTTCCACTATTACCCTCTTAGCGCTCCGAATCTCCACTTGCATTTTCTACAGAAAGAGTTTGTCAGAACGGCTCAATCAAAACTAAGGTTCAACTCTTTTAGTTGAATGAACTGAACAGAAAGAAGTTTCACAGAATGCTTCTGTGTAGTTTTTATTTGTAGATATTCTTTTTCCCAATATAGGCCACATAGCGCTCAGAATGTCCAATTGCAGTTTCTACAGAAAGAGTGTTTCAGAACGGCTCAATCAAAAGTAAGGTTCAACCCTCGTTGTTGAATGCACAGAACAGAAAGAAGTTTCACAGAATGCTTCTGTGTAGTTTATATTTGAATATATTCCTTTTTCCAATATGACCCTCTTAGCGCTCCGAATGTCCACTTGCATTTTCTACAGAAAGAGTGTTCTGAACTGCGCAATCAAAAGTATGGTTTAACTCTGTTAGCTGAATGCACCTATCAGAAATAAGTTTCAAACAATGCTTCTGTGTAGTTTTTATTTGAAGATATTATATTTCCCAATATAGGCCTCTTAGCGCTCAGAATGTCCAATTGCAGTTTCTACAGAAAGAGTGTTTCAGAACGGCTCAATCAAATGTAAGGTTCAACTCTCTTAGTTGAATGCACAGAACAGAAAGAAGTTTCACAGAATGCTTCTGTGTAGTATTTAGTTGAAGATACTCCTTTTTGGACTATTACCCACATAGCGCTCCGAATATCCACTGGCAGTTTCTACACAAAGAGCGTTTCAGAACTGCTCCTTCAAAAGTAAGGCTCAACTCTGTTAGTTGAATGCGAAGAACAGAAAGGGGTTTCAGAGAATGCTTCTGTGTAGTTTTTAATGGGAGATATTCCTTTTTCCTCTATTACAATCTTAGCGCTCCGAACGTCCACTTGCATTTTCTACAAAAAGAGTGTTTCATAACTGCTCAATCAAAAATATGGTTTAGCTCTGTTAACTGAATTTACAGATCAGAAATAAGTTTCACAGAATGCATCTGTGTAGTTTTTATTTGAAGATATACTTTTTCCCAATGTAGGCCTCTTAGCGCTTAGCATGTCCAATTGCAGTTTCTACAAAAAGAGTGTTTCAGAACGGCTCAATCAAAAGTAAGGTTCAACTCTGTTAGTTGAATGCACAGAACAGAAAGAAGTTTCACAGAATGCTACTGTGTAGTTTATATTTGAATATATTCCTTTTTCCACTATTACCCTCTTAGCGCTCGGAAGGTCCACTTGCATTTTCTACAGAAATAGTGTTCGGAACTGCGCAATCAAAAGTATGGTTTAACTCTGTTAGCTGAATGCACATATCAGAAATAAGTTTCTCACAATGCTTCTGTGTAGTTTTTATTTGAAGATATTATTTTTCCCAATATAGGCCTCTTAGCGCTCAGAATGTCCAATTGCAGTTTCTACAGAAAGAGTGTTTCAGAACGGCTCAATCAAAAGTAAGGTTCAACTCTGTTAGTTGAATGCACAGAACAGAAAGAAGTTTCATACAATGCTTCTGTGTAGTTTATATTTGAACATATTCTTTTTTCCACTATTACCTACTTAGCGCTACGAATGTCCAGTTGCATTTTCTACAGACAGAGTGTTTCAAAACTGCTCAATCAAATTATGGTTTAACTCTGTTAGCTGAATGCTCAGATCAGAAAGTAGTTTCACAGAATGCTTCTGTGTAGTTTATATTTGTATATATTCCTTTTTCCACTACTACCCTCTTAGCGCTCCAAATGTCCAGTTGCATTTTCTACAGAAAGAGTGTTCAGATCTGCTCAATCAAAAGTATGGTTTAACTCTGTTAGCTGAATGCACAGATCACAAAGAAGTTTCATAGAATGATTCTGTGTAGTTTATATTTGAAGAGATTCCTTTTTCCACTATTACCCTCTTAGCGCTCCGATTCTCCACTTGCATTTTCTACAGAAAGAGTGTTTCAGAACTGCTCAATCAAAACCAAAGTTCAACTCTTTTAGTTGAATGAACTGAACAGAAAGGAGTTTCACAGAATGCTTCTGTGTAGATTTTATTTGTAGATATTCTTTTTCCCAATATAGGCCTCTTAGCGCTCAGAATGTCCAATTGCAGTTTCTACACAAAGAGTGTTTCAGAACGGCTCAATCAAAAGTAAGGTTCAACCCTGGTAGTTGAATGCACAGAACAGAAAGTAGTTTCACAGAATGCTTCTGTGTAGTTTATATTTGAATATATTCCTTTTTCCACTATTACCCTCTTAGCGCTCCGAATGTCAACTTGCATTTTCTACAGAAAGAGTGTACGGAGCTGCGCAATCAAAAGTATGGTTTAACTCTGTTAGCTGAATGCACATATCAGAAATAAGTTTCAAACAATGCTTCTGTGTAGTTTTTATTTGAAGATATTATTTTTCCCAATATAGGACTCTTAGCGCTCAGAATGTCCAATTGCAGTTTCTACAGAAAGAGTGTTTCAGAACGGCTCAATCAAATGTAAGTTTCAACTCTCTTAGTTGAATGCACAGAACAGAAAGGAGTTTCACAGAATGCTTCTGTGTAGTATTTAGTTGAAGGTACTCCTTTTTGGACTATTACCTACTTAGCGCTCCGAATATCCACTGGCAGTTCCTACACAAAGTGTGTTTCAGAACTGCTCCTTCAAAAGTAAGGCTCAACTCTGTTAGTTGAATGCGGAGAACAGAAAGTTGTTTCAGAGAATGCTTCTGTGTAGTTTTTAATTGGAAATATTCCTTTTTCCTCTATTACAATCTTAGCGCTCCGAATGTCCACTTGCATTTCCTACAAAAAGAGTGTTTCATAACTGCTCAATCAAAAATATGGTTTAGCTCTGTTAACTGAATTTACAGATCAGAAATAAGTTTCACAGAATGCATCTGTGTAGTTTTTATTTGAAGATATTCTTTTTCAAAATGTAGGCCTCTTAGCGCTTAGAATGTCCAATTGCAGTTTCTACAGAAAGAGTGTTTCAGAACGGCTCAATCAAAAGTAAGGTTCAACTCTGTTAGTTGAATGCACAGAACAGAAAGAATTTTCACAGAATGCTACTGTGTAGTTTATATTTGAATATATTCCTTTTTCCACTATTACCCTCTTAGCGCTCCGAATGTCCACTTGCATTTTCTACAGAAAGAGTGTTCAGAACTGCGCAATCAAAAGTATGGTTTAACTCTGTTAGCTTAATGAACATATCAGAAATAAGTTTCACAAAATGCTTCTGTGTAGTTTTTATTTGAAGATATTATTTTTCCCAATATAGGCCTCTTAACGCTCAGAATGTCCAATTGCTGTTTCTACAGAAAGAGTGTTTCAGAACGGCTCAATCAAATGTAAGTTTCAACACTCTTAGTTGAATGCACAGAACAGAAAGAAGTTTCATACAATGCTTCTGTGTAGTTTATATTTGAACATATTCTTTTTTCCACTACTACCCTCTTAGCGCTCCAAATGTCCAGTTGCATTTTCTACAGAAAGAGTGTTCAGATCTGCTCAATCAAAAGTATGGTTTAACTCTGTTAGCTGAATGCACAGATCAGAAAGAAGTTTCACAGAATGATTCTGTGTAGTCTATATTTGAAGACATTCTTTTTTCCACTATTACCCTCTTAGCGCTCCAAATCTCCACTTGCATTTTCTACAGAAAGAATGTTTCAGAATGGCTCAATCAAAACTAAGATTCAACTCTTTTAGTTGAATGAACAGAACAGAAAGTAGTTTCACAGAATAGTTCTGTGTAGTTTTTATTTGTAGACATTCTTTTACCCAATATAGGCCTCTTAGCGCTCAGAATGTCCAATTGCATTTTCTACAGAAAGAGTGTTTCAGAACGGCTCAATCAAAAGTAAGGTTCAACTCTGTTAGTTGAATGCAGAGAACAGAAAGAAATTTCATACAATGCTTCTGTGTAGTTTATATTTGAACATATTCTTTTTTCCACAATTACCCACTTAGCGCTACGAATGTCCAGTTGCATTTTCTACAGACAGAGTGTTTCAAAACTGCTCAATCAAAAGTATGGTTTAACTCTGTTAGCTGAATGCTAAGATCAGAAAGAAGTTTCACAGAATGCTTCTGTGTAGTTTATATTTGAATATAATACTTTTTCCACTACTACGCTCTTAGCGCTCCAATTGTCCAGTTGCATTTTCTACAGAAAGAGTGTTCAGATCTGCTCAATCAAAAGTATGGTTTAACTCTGTTAGCTGAATGCACAGATCAGAAAGAAGTTTCAGAGGATGATTCTGTGTAGTTTATATTTGAAGACATTCGTTTTTTCACTATTACCTTCTTACCGCTCCGAATCTCCACTTGCATTTACTACAGAAAGTGTGTTTCAGAACGGCTCAATGAAAACTAAGGTTCAACTCTTTTAGTTGAATGAACAGAACAGAAAGAAGTTTCACAGAATGCTTATGTGTAGTTTTCATTTGTAGATATTCTTTTTCCCAATATAGTCCTCTTAGAGCTCAGAATGTCCAATTGCAGTTTCTACAGAAAGAGTGTTTCAGAAGGGCTCAATCTAAAGTAAGGTTCAACCCTGGTAGTTGAATGCACAGAACAGAAAGAAGTTTCACAGAATGCTTCTGTGTAGTTTATATTTGAATATATTCCTTTTTCCACTATTACCCTCTTAGCGCTCCGAATGTCCAGTTGCATTTTCTACAGAAAGAGTGTTCGGAACTGCCCAATCAAAAGTATGCTTTAACTCTGTTAGCTGAATGCACAGATCAGAAAGAAGTTTCACAGAATGATTCTGTGTAGTTTATATTTGAAGACATTCCTTTTTCCACTATTAACCGCTTAGCGCTCCGAATGTCCACTTGCATTTTCTACAGAAAGAGTGTTCTGAACTGCGCAATCAAAAGTATGGTTTAACTCTGTTAGCTGAATGCACATATCAGAAAAAAGTTTCAAACAATGATTCTGTGTAGTTTTTATTTGAAGATATTATTTTTCCCAATATATGCCTCTTAACGCTCAGAATGTCAAATTGCAGTTTCTAGAGATAGAGTGTTTCAGAACGGCTCAATCAAATGTAAGGTACAACTATCTTAGTTGAATGCACAGAACAGAAAGAATTTTCACAGAATGCTTCTGTGTAGTATTTAGTTGAAGATACTCCTTTTTGGACTATTACCCACTTAGCGCTCCGAATATCCACTGGCAGTTTCTACACAAGGAGTGTTTCAGAAATGCTCCTTCAAAAGTAAGGCTCAACACTGTTAGTTGAATGCGGAGAACAGAAAGGTGTTTCAGAGAATGCTTCTGTGTAGTTTTTAATTGGAGATATTACTTTTTCCTCTATTACAATCTTAGCGCTCCGAATGTCCACTTGCATTTTCTACAAAAAGAGTGTTTCATAACTGCTCAATCAAAAATATGGTTTAGCTCTGTTAACTGAATTTACAGATCAGAAATAAGTTTCACAGAATGAATCTGTGTAGTTTTTATTTGAAGATATTCTTTTTCAAAATGTAGGCCTCTTAGCGCTTAGAATGTCCAATTGCAGTTTCTACAGAAAGAGTGTTTCAGAACGGCTCAATCAAAAGTAAGGTTCAACTCTGTTAGTTGAATGCACAGAACAGAAAGAATTTTCACAGAATGCTACTGTGTAGTTTATATTTGAATATATTCCTTTTTCCACTATTACCCTCTTAGCGCTCCGAATGTCCACTTGCATTTTCTACAGAAAGAGTGTTCAGAACTGCGCAATCAAAAGTATGGTTTAACTCTGTTAGCTTAATGAACATATCAGAAATAAGTTTCACACAATGCTTCTGTGTAGTTTTTATTTGAAGATATTATTTTTCCCAATATAGGCCTCTTAACGCTCACAATGTCCAATTGCTGTTTCTGCAGAAAGAGTGTTTCAGAACGGCTCAATCAAATGTAAGGTTCAACACTCTTAGTTGAATGCACAGAAGAGAAAGAAGTTTCATACAATGCTTCTGTGTAGTTTATATTTGAACATATTCTTTTTTCCACTACTACCCTCTTAGCGCTCCAAATGTCCAGTTGCATTTTCTACAGAAAGAGTGTTCAGATCTGCTCAATCAAAAGTATGGTTTAACTCTGTTAGCTGAATGCACAGATCAGAAAGAAGTTTCACAGAATGATTCTGTGTAGTCTATGTTTGAAGACATTCCTTTTTCCACTATTACCCTCTTAGCGCTCCAAATCTCCACTTGCATTTGCTACAGAAAGAGTGTTTCAGAATGGCTCAATCAAAACTAAGATTCAACTCTTTTAGTTGAATGAACAGAACAGAAAGTAGTTTCACAGAATAGTTCTGTGTAGTTTTTATTTGTAGACATTCTTTTACCCAATATAGGCCTCTTAGCGCTCAGAATGTCCAATTGCATTTTCTACAGAAAGAGTGTTTCAGAACGGCTCAATCAAAAGTAAGGTTCAACTCTGTTAGTTGAATGCAGAGAACAGAAAGAAGTTTCATACAATACTTCTGTGTAGTTTATATTTGAACATATTCTTTTTTCCACTATTACCCACTTAGCGCTACAAATGTCCAGTTGCATTTTCTACAGACAGAGTGTTTCAAAACTGCTCAATCAAAAGTATGGTTTAACTCTGTTAGCTGAATGCTAAGATCAGAAAGAAGTTTCACAGAATGCTTCTGTGTAGTTTATATTTGAATATATTCCTTTTTCCACTACTACGCTCTTAGCGCTCCAATTGTCCATTTGCATTTTCTACAGAAAGAGTGTTCAGATCTGCTCAATCAAAAGTATGGTTTAACTCTGTTAGCTGAATGCACAGATCAGAAATAAGTTTCAGAGGATGATTCTGTGTAGTTTATATTTGAAGACATTCGTTTTTTCACTATTACCTTCTTAGCGCTCCGAATCTCCACTTGCATTTACTACAGAAAGTGTGTTTCAGAACGGCTCAATGAAAACTAAGGTTCAACTCTTTTAGTTGAACAAACAGAACAGAAAGAAGTTTCACAGAATGCTTATGTGTAGTT
This sequence comes from Symphalangus syndactylus, assembly GCF_028878055.3. Classification (NCBI taxonomy): domain Eukaryota; kingdom Metazoa; phylum Chordata; class Mammalia; order Primates; family Hylobatidae; genus Symphalangus; species Symphalangus syndactylus. Next base: position 2,294,641 of record NC_072439.2, read on the forward strand.
TTCATTTGTAGATATTCTTTTTCCCAATATAGTCCTCTTAGAGCTCAGAATGTCCAATTGCAGTTTCTACAGAAAGAGTGTTTCAGAAGGGCTCAATCTAAAGTAAGGTTCAACCCTGGTAGTTGAATGCACAGAACAGAAAGATGTTTCACAGAATGCTTCTGTGTACTTTATATTTGAATATATTCCTTTTTCCACTATTACCCTCTTAGCGCTCCGAATGTCCAGTTGCATTTTCTACAGAAAGAGTGTTCGGAACTGCCCAATCAAAAGTATGGTTTAACTCTGTTAGCTGAATGCACATATCAGAAATAAGTTTCACACAATGCTTCCGTGTAGTTTTTATTTGAAGATATTATTTTTCCCAATATAGGCCTCTTAGCGCTCAGAATGTCCAATTGCAGTTTCTACAGAAAGAGTGTTTCAGAAAGGCTCAATCAAAAGTAAGGTTCAACTCTGTTAGTTGAATGCACAGAACAGAAAGAAGTTTCATACAATGCTTCTGTGTAGTTTATATTTGAACATATTCTTTTTTCCACTATTACCCACTTAGCGCTACGAACGTCCAGTTGCATTTTCTACAGACAGAGTGTTTCAAAACTGCTCAATCAAAAGTATGGTTTAACTCTGTTAGCTGAATGCTCAGATCAGAAAGAAGTTTCACAGAATGCTTCTGTGTAGTTTATATTTGAATATATTCCTTTTTCCACTACTACCCTCTTAGCGCTCCAAATGTCCAGTTGCATTATCCACAGAAAGTGTGTTCAGATCTGCTCAATCAAAAGTATGGTTTAACTCTGTTAGCTGAATGCACAGATCAGAAAGAAGTTTCACAGAATGATTCTATGTAGTTTATATTTGAAGACATTCCTTTTTCCACTATTAACCGCTTAGCGCTCCGAATGTCCACTTGCATTTTCTACAGAAAGAGTGTTCTGAACTGCGCAATCAAAAGTATGGTTTAACTCTGTTAGCTGAATGCACATATCAGAAAAAAGTTTCAAAAAATGATTCTGTGTAGTTTTTATTTGAAGATATTATTTTTCCCAATATATGCCTCTTAACGCTCAGAATGTCCAATTGCAGTTTCTAGAGATAGAGTGTTTCAGAACGGCTCAATCAAATGTAAGGTACAACTATCTTAGTTGAATGCACAGAACAGAAAGAATTTTCACAGAATGCTTCTGTGTAGTATTTAGTTGAAGATACTACTTTTTGGACTATTACCCACTTAGCGCTCCGAATATCCACTGGCAGTTTCTACACAAAGAGTGTTTCAGAACTGCTCCTTCAAAAGTAAGGCTCAACACTGTTAGTTGAATGCGGAGAACAGAAATGGGTTTCAGAGAATGCTTCTGTGTAGTTTTTAATTGGAGATATTCCTTTTTCCTCTATTACAATCTTAGCGCTCCGAATGTCCACTTGCATTTTCTACAAAAAGTCTTTCATAACTGCTCAATCAAAAATATGGTTTAGCTCTGTTAACTGAATTTACAGATCAGAAATAAGTTTCACAGAATGCATCTGTGTAGCTTTTATTTGGAGATATTCTTTTTCACAATGTAGGCCTCTTAGCGCTTAGAATCTCCAATTGCATTTTCTACAGAAAGAGTGTTTCAGAACGGCTCAATCAAAAGTAAGGTTCAACACTGTTAGTTGAATGCACAGAACAGAAAGAAGTTTCACAGAATGCTACTCTGTAGTTTATATTTGAATATATTCCTTTTTCCACTATTACCCTCTTAGCGCTCCGAATGTCCACTTGCATTTTCTACAGAAAGAGTGTTCGGAACTGCGCAATCAAAAGTATGGTTTAACTCTGTTAGCTGAATGCACATATCAGAAATAAGTTTCACACAATGCTTCTGTGTACTTTTTATTTGAAGATATTATTTTTCCCAATATAGGCCTCTTAGCGCTCAGAATGTCCAATTGCAGTTTCTACAGAAAGAGTATTTCAGAACGGCTCAATCAAATGTAAGGTTCAACTCTCTTAGTTGAATGCACAGAACAGAAAGAAGTTTCACAGAATGCTTCTGTGTAGTTTTTATTTGTAGATATTCTTTTTCCCAATATAGGCCTGTTAGTGCTCAGAATGTCCAATTGCAGTTTCTCCAGAAAGAGTGTTTCAGAACGGCTCAATCAAAAGTAAGGTTCAACCCTGGTAGTTGAATGCACAGAACAGAAAGAAGTTTCACAGAATGCTTCTGTGTAGTTTATATTTGAATATATTCCTTTTTCCACTATTACCCACTTAGCGCTCCGCATGTCCACTTGCATTTTCTACAGAAAGAGTGTTCTGAACTGCGCAATCAAAAGTATGGTTTAACTCTGTTAGCTGAATGCACATATCAGAAATATGTTTCAAAAAATTCTTCTGTGTAGTTTTTATTTGAAGATATTATTTTTCCCATTATAGGCCTCTTAGCGCTCAGAATGTCCAATTGCAGTTTCTACAGAAAGATTGTTTCAGAACGGCTCAATCAAATGTAAGGTTCAACTCTCTTAGTTGAATGCACAGAACAGAAAGAAGTTTCACAGAATGATTCTGTGTAGTATTTAGTTGAAGATACTCCTTTTTGTACTATTACCCACATAGCGCTCCGAATATCCACTGGCAGTTTCTACACAAAGAGTGTTTCACAACTGCTCCTTCAAAAGTAAGGCTCAACTCTGTTAGTTGAATGCGGAGAACAGAAAGGTGTTTCAGAGAATGCTTCTGTGTAGTTTTTAATTGGAGATATTCTTTTTCCTCTTTTACAATCTTAGCGCTCCGAATGTCCACTTGCATTTTCTACAAAAAGAGAGTTTCATAACTGCTCAATCAAAAATATGGTTTAGCTCTGTTAACTGAATTTACAGATCAGAAATAAGTTTCACAGAATGCATCTGTGTAGTTTTTATTTGAAGATATTCTTTTTCCCAATGTAGGCCTCTTAGCGCTTAGCATGTCCAATTGCAGTTTCTACAGAAAGAGTGTTTCAGAACGGCTCAATCAAAAGTAAGGTTCAACTCTGTTAGATGAATGCACAGAACAGAAAGAAGTTTCACAGAATGCTACCGTGTAGTTTATATTTGAATATATTCCTTTTTCCACTATTACCCTCTTAGCGCTCCGAATGTCCACTTGCCTTTTCTACGGAAAGAGTGTTCGGAACTGCGCAATCAAAAGTATGGTTTAACTCTGTAAGCTGAATGCACATATCAGAAATAAGTTTCACACAATTCTTCTGTGTAGTTTTTATTTGAAGATATTTTTTTTCCCAATATATGCCTCTTAGCGCTCAGAATGTCCAATTGCAGTTTCTACAGAAAGACGGTTTCAGAACGGCTCAATCAAAAGTAAGGTTCAACTCTGTTAGTTGAATGCACAGAACAGAAAGAAGTTTCATACAATGCTTCTGTGTAGTTTATATTTGAACATATTCTTTTTTCCACTATTACCCACTTAGCGCTACGAATGTCCAGTTGCATTTTCTACAGACAGAGTGTTTCAAAACTGCTCAATCAAAAGTATGGTTTAACTCTTAGCTGAATGCTCAGATCAGAAAGAAGTTTCACAGAATGCTTCTGTGTAGTTTATATTTGAATATATTCCTTTTTCCACTACTACCCTCTTAGCGCTCCAAATGTCCAGTTGCATTTTCTACAGAAAGAGTGTTCAGATCTGCTCAATCAAAAGTATGGTTTAAGTCTGTTAGCTGAATGCACAGATCAGAAAGAAGTTTCACAGAATGATTCTGTGTAGTTTATATTTGAAGACATTCCTTTTTCCACTATTACCCTCTTAGCGCTCCAAATCTCCACTTGCATTTTCTACAGAAAGAGTGTTTCAGAACGTCTCAATCAAAACTAAGTTTCAAATCTCTTAGTTGAATGCACAGAAGAGAATGTAGTTTCACAGATTGCTTCTGTGTAGTTTGTATTTGAAGGTATTCCTTTTTCCACTGTTACCCTCTTAGAGCTCAGAATGTCCACTTGCATTTTCTACAGAAAGTATGTTCAGAACTGCTCTATCAAAAGTATGTTTTAACTCTTTAGGTGAATGCACAGATCAGAAATAAGTTTCACAGAATTTTTCTGTGTAGTTTATGTTTGAAGATATTCCATTTTCCACTATTACCCACTTAGTGCTCTGAATGTCCAGTTGCATTTTCTACAGAAAGAGTGTTTCAGAACTGCTCAGTCAAAAGTATGGTTTAACTCTGTTAGCTGAATGCACAGATCAGAAAGAAGTTTCACAGAATGCTGCTGTGTAGTGTTTATATGAAGTTATTCTTTTTACCAATATAGGCCTCTTAGCGCACAGAATGTCCAATTGCAGTTTCTACAGAGAGAGTGTTTCAGAAAGGCTCAATCAAAAGTAAGGTTCAACTCTTTTAGTTGAATGAACAGAACAGAAAGAAGTTTCAGAGAATGATTCTGTGTAGTTTATATTTGAAGATATTCCTTTTTCCCCTATTACCTTCTAAGCTCTCCGAATGTCCACTTGCATTTTCTACAGAAAGAGTGTTTCCGAACTGCTCAATCAAAAGTATGGTTTAACTCTGTTAGCTGAATGCACAGATCAGTACGAAGTTTCACAGAATGTTTCTGTGTAGTTTTTATTTGAAGATAGTCCTTTCCCAAATATAGGCCTCTTAGCGCTCCGAATATCCAATTTCAGTTTCTACAGAAAAATTGTTTCAGAACGCCTCAATGAAAAGTAGGGTTCAACTCTTTTAGTTGAATTCACAGAACGGAAAGAAGTTTCACAGAATGCTTCTGTGTAGTATTTATTTGAAGGTATTCCTTTTTCCACCAGTAACCTCTTAGCGCTCCAAATGTCCAGGTGCATTTTCTACAGAAGGAGTGTTCAGAACTGCTCAATCATAAGTGTGGTTTAACCCTGTTAGGTGAATGCACAGATCAGAAAGAAGTTTCACAGAATTCTTCAGTGTAGTTTATATTTGAAGATATTCCATTTTCCACTATTACCCACTTAGCGCTCTGAATCTCCAGTTGCATTTTCTACAGAAAGAGTGTTTCAGAACTGCTCAGTCAAAAGAATGGTTTAACTCTGTTAGCTGAATGCACAGAACAGAAAGAAGTTTCACAGAATGCTGCGGTGTAATGTTTATATGAAGATATTCTTTTTACCAATATAGGTCTCTTAGCGCTCAGAATGTCCAATTGCAGTTTCTACAGAAAGAGAGTTTCAGAAAGGCTCAATCAAAAGTAAGCTTCAACCCTGTTAGTTGAATGCACAGAACAGAAAGTAGTTTCACAGAATGCTTCTGTGTAGTTTATATTTGAATATATTACTTTTTCCACTACTACCCTCTTAGCGCTCCAAATGTCCAGTTGCATTTTCTACAGAAAGAGTGTTCAGAACTGCTCTATCAAATGTATGATTTAACTCTCTTAGCTGAATGCACAGATTAGAAAGAAGTTGCACACAATGCTTCTGTGTAGTTTTTATTTGAAGATATACTTTTTCCCAATATAGGCCTCTTAGTGCTCAGATTGTCCAATTGCAGTTTCTACAGAAAGAGTGTTTCAGAATGGCTCTTTCAATAGTAAGGTTCAACTCTGCTATTTCAATGCACAGAACAGAAAGTAGTTTCACAGAATGCTTCTCTGTAGTTCATATTTGACGATATTACTTTTTCCACTATTACCCTCTTAGAGCTCGGAATGTCCACTTGCATTTTCTACAGAAAGAGTGTTCAGAACTGCTCCATCAAAAGTATGGTTTAACTCTGTTAGTTGAATGCACAGATCAGAAAGAAGTTTCACAGAATTCTTCTGTGTAGTTTTTATTTGAAGATATTCCTTTTTCCAATATAGGTCTCTTAGCGCTCAGAATGTCCAATTGCAGTATCTACAGAAAGAGAGTTTCAGAACTGCTCAATCAAAAGTAAGGTTCAATACTGTTAGTTGAATGCACGGAACAGAAAGAAGTTTCAGAGAATGCTTCTGTGTAGTTTATATTTGAAGATATTCCTTTTTCCACTATTACCCTCTTAGCGCTCCGAATCACCACTTGCATTTTCTACAGAAAGAGTGTTTCAGAACGGCTCAATCAAAAGTAAGGTTCAACTCGTTTAGTTGAATGCACAGAACAGAAAGAAGTTTCACAGAATGCTTCTGTGTAGTATTTAGTTATAGATATTCCTTTTTCGACTATTACCCTCTTAGCGTTCCGAATGTCCACTGGCAGTTTCTACACAAAGAGTGTTTCAGAACAGCTCCTTCAAAGTAAGACTCAAATCTGTTAGTTGAATGCAGAGAACAGAAAGGAGTTTCAGAGAATGCTTCTGTGTAGTTTTAATTTGGGGATATTCCTTTTTCCACTAATACAATTTTAGCGCTCCGAATGTCCACTTGCGTTTTCTACAGAAAGAGTGTTCAGATCTGCTCAATCAAAAGTATGGTTTAACTCTGTTAGCTGAATGCACAGATCAGAAATAAGTTTCACAGAATGCTTCTGAGTAGTTTTTATTTGGAGATATTCTTTTTCCCAATATAGGCCACTTAGCGCTCAGAATGTCCAATTGCCGTTTCTACAAAATGAGTGTTTCAGAAGGCTCAATCAAAAGTAAGGTTCAACTCTGTTAGTTGAATGCACAGAACAGAAAGAAGTTTCACAGAATGCTTCTGTGTAGTTTATATTTGAATGTATTCCTTTTTCCACTATTACCATCTTAGCGCCCCGAATGTCCACTTGCATTTTCTACAGAAAGAGAGTTTCAGAAAGGCTCAATCAAAAGTAAGGTTCAACTCTGTTACTTGAATGCACAGAACAGCAAGAAGTTTCACAGAATGCTTCTGTGTAGTTTATATTTGAATATATTCCTTTTTCCAGTATTACCCTCTTAGTGCTCCGAATGTCCACTTGCATTTTCTACAGAAAGAGTGTTCTGAACGGCTCAATCAAAAGTATGGTTTTACTCTGTTATTTGAATGCACATATCAGAAATAAGTTTCACATAATCCTTCCGTGTAGTATTTTGTTGAAGATATTCCTTTTTCGACTATTATCCTCTTAGCTCTCCGAATGTCCAATTTCAGTTTCTAAACAAAGAGTGTTTCAGAACTGCTCCTTCAAAAGTAGGGCTCAACTCTGTTAGTTGAATGCAGAGAACAGAAAGGAGTTTCACAGAATGCCTCTGTGTAGTTTATATTTGAATATATTCCCTTTTTCAGTATTACCCTCTTAGCGCTCCGAATGTCCACTTGCATTTTCTACAGAAAGAGTGTTCAGAACTGCTCAATCCAAAGTATGGTTTAACTCTGTTAGCTGAATGCACAGATCAGAAAGAATTTTCACAGAATGCTTCTGTGTACTTTTTATTTGAAGATATTCCTTTCTCCAATATAGGAGTCTTAGCGCTCAGAATGTCCAGTTGCAGTATCTACAGAAAGAGTGTTTCTGAACTGCTTAATCAAATGTAAGGTTCAACTCTGTTAGTTGAATGAACGGAACAGAAAGAAGTTTCATAGAATGCTTCTCTGTAGTTTATATTTGAAGATGTTCCTTTTTCCACTATTACCTTCTAAGCGCTCCGAATGTCCACTTGCATTTTCTACAGAATGAGTGTTTCCGAACTGCTCAATCAAAAGTATGGTTTAATTCTGTTAGCTGAATGCACAGATCAGTACGAAGTTTCACGGAATTCTTCTGTGTAGTTTTTATTTGAAGATAGTCCTTTTTCCAATATAGGCCTCTTAGCGCTCCGAATATCCAATTGCAGTTTCTACAGAAAGAGTGTTTCAGAATGGCTCAATCAAAAGTAGGGTTCAACTCATTTAGTTGAATGCACAGAACAGAGAGTAGTTTCACAGAATGCTTCTGTGTAGTATTTATTTGAAGATATTCCTTTTTCCACTATTACCCTCTTAGCGCTCCGAATGTCCACTTGCAGTTTCTACAGAAAGAGTGTTTCAGGACTGCTCCTTCAAAAATAAGGCTCAACCCTGTTAGTTGAAAGCAGAGAACAGAAACAAGTTTCAGAGAATGCCTCTTTGTAGTTTTTATTTGAAGATATTCCTTTTTCCACAATTACCATCTTAGCGCACCGAATGACCACTTGCATTTTCTACAGAAAGAGTGTTTCAGAACTGCTAAATCAAAAGTATCGTTTAACTCTGTTAGCTGAATGCACAGATAAGAAAGAAGTTTCACAGAATGCATCTGTGTAGTTTTTATTTGAAGATATTCTTTATCCCAATATAGGCATCATAGCGCTCAGTATGTTAAATTGCAGTTTCTACAGAAAGAGTGTTTCAGAACGGCTGAATCAAAAGTAAGGTTCAACTCTGTTAGTTGAATGCACAGAACAAAAAGAAGTTTCACAGAATGCTTCTGAGTAGTTTATATTTGAATATATTCCTTTTTTCACTATTACCCTCTTAGCACTCCGAATGTCCACTTGCATTTTCTACATAAAGATTGTTCAGAACGGCTCAATCAAAAATATGGTTTCACTCTGTTAGTTATATGCACATATCAGAAATAAGTTTCAGAGAAGGCTTCTGTGTAGTATTTAGTTGAAGATATTCCTTTTTCGAATATTACCCTCTTAGCGCTCCGAATGTCCACTGGCAGTTTCTACACAAAGTGTTTTTCAGAACTGCTCCTTCAAAAGTAATGCTCAACACTGTAAGTTGAATGCAGAGAACAGAAAGAAGCTTCACAGAATGCTTCTGTGTAGTTTATATTTGAATATATTCCTTTTTTCAGTATTACCCTCTTAGCGCTCCGAATGTCCACCTGCATTTTCTACAAAAAGAGTGTTCAGAACTGCTCAATCAAAAGTTGGTGTATCTCTGTTAGCTGAATGCACATATCAGTACGAAGTTTCACAGAATGCTTCTGTGTAGTTTTTATTTGAAGATAGTCCTTTTTCAAATATAGGCCTCTTAGCGCTCCAAATATCCAATTGCAGTTTCTACAGAAAGAGTGTTTCAGAACGACAAAATGAAAAGTAGGGTTCAACACTTTTAGTTGAATTCACAGAACAGAAAGTAGTTTCACAGATTGCTTCTGTGTAGTATTTATTTGAAGGTATTCCTTTTTCCACTATTACCCTAGTAGCGCTCGGAATGTCAAATTGCAGTTTCTACAGAAAGTGTGTTTCAGGGCTGCTCCTTCAAAAATAAGGCTCAACTCTGTTAGTTGAATGCAGAGAACAGAAAGAAGTTTCAGAGAATGCCTCTGTGTAGTTTTTATTTGAAGATATTCCTTTTTCCACAATTACCAACTTAGCACACCGAATGTCCACTTGCATTTTCTACAGAAAGAGTGTTTCAGAACTGCTAAATCAAATGTATCGTTTAATTCTGTTAGCTGAATGCACAGAACAGAAAGAAGTTTCAGAGAATGCATCTCTGTAGTTTTTATTTGAAGATATTATTTTTCTCAATATAGGCCTCTTAGCGTTCAGAAATCCAATTACAGTTTCTACAGAAAGAGTGTTTCAGAACTGCTCAATCAAAATTAAGGTTCAACTCTGTTAGTTGAATGCACAGAACAGAATGTAGTTTCACAGATTGCTTCTGTGTAGTTTATATTTGAATATATTCCTTTTTCCACTGTTACCCTCTTAGATCTCCGAATGTCCACTTGCATTTTCTACAGAAAGTGTGTTCAGAACTGCTCTATCAAAAGTATGGTTTAACTCTGTTAGGTGAATGCACAGATCAGAAATAAGTTTCACAGAATTCTTCTGTGTAGTTTATATTTGAAGATATTCCATTTTCCACTATTACCCACTTAGCGCTCTGAATGTCCAGTTGCATTTTCTACAGAAAGAGTGTTTCAGAACTGCTCAATCAAAAGTATGGTTTTACTCTGTTAGCTGAATGCACAGATCAGAAAGAAGTTTCACAGAATGCTGCTGTGTAGTGTTTATATGAAGATATTCTTTTTACCAATATAGGCCTCTTAGCGCTCAGAATGTCCAATTGCAGTTTCTACAGAAAGAGTGTTTCAGAAAGGCTCAATCAAAAGTAAGGTTCAACTATGTTAGTTGAATGCACAGAACAGAAAGAAGTTTCACAGAATGCTTCTGTGTAGTTTATATTGGAATATATTCCTTTTTGCACTACTACCCTCTTAGCGCTCCAAATGTCCAGTTGCATTTTCTACAGAAAGAGTGTTCAGAACTGATCAATCAAATGTATGATTTAACTCTGTTAGCTGAATGCACAGATCAGAAAAAGTTTCACAGAATGCTTCTGTGTAGTTTTTATTTGAAGATATTCTTTTTCCCAATATAGGCCTCTTATCGCTCAGATTGTCCAATTGAATTTTCTACAGAAAGAGTGTTTCAGAATGGCTCAATCAAAAGTAAGGTTCAACTCTGTTATTTGAATGCACAGAACAGAAAGTAGTTTCACAGAATGCCTGTCTGTAGTTCTTATTTGACGATATTACTTTTTCCACTATTACCCTCTTAGAGCTCCGAATGTCCACTTGCATTTTCTACAGAAAGAGTGTTCAGAACTGCTCAATCAAAAGTATGGTTTAACTCTGTTAGTTGAATGCACAGATCAGAAAGAAGTTTCACAGAATTCTTCTGTGTAGTTTTTATTTGAACATATTCCTTTTTCCAATATAGGACTCTTAGCGCTCAGAATTTCCAATTGCAGTATCTACAGAAAGAGAGTTTCAGAACTGGTCAATCAAAAGTAAGGTTCAATATTGTTAGTTGAATGCAAGGAACAGAAAGAAGTTTTACAGAATGCTTCTGTGTAGTTTATATTTGAAGATACTCCTTTTTCCACTATTACCCTCTTAGCGCTCCGAATCACCACTTGCATTTTCTACAGAAAGAGTGTTTCAGAACGGCTCAATCAAAAGTAAGGTTCAACTCTTTTAGTTGAATGCACAGAACAGAAAGAAGTTTCACAGAATGCTTCTGTTTAGTATTTAGTTGAAGATATTCCTTTTTCGACTATTACCCTCTTAGCGTTCCGCATATCCACTGGCAGTTTCTACACAAAGAGTGTTTCAGAACAGCACCTTCAAAAGTAAGGCTCAACTCTGTTAGTTTAATGCAGAGAACAGAAAGGAGTTTCAGAGAATGCTTCTGTGTAGTTTTTATTTGGGGATATTCCTTTTTCCACTATTACAATCTTAGCGCTCCTAATGTCCACTTGCATTTCCTACAGAAACAGTGTTTAATAACTGCTCAATCAAAAGTGTGGTTTAACTCTGTTAGCTGAATGCACAGATCAGAAATAAGTTTCACAGAATTCTTCTGAGTAGTTTTTATTTGGAGATATTCTTTTTCCCAATATAGGCCACTTAGCGCTCAGAATGTCCAATTGCAGTTTCTACAGAATGAGTGTTTCAGGACGGCTCAATCAAAAGTAAGGTTCAACTCTGTTAGTTGAATGCACAGAACAGAAAGAAGTTTCACAGAATTCTTCTGTGTAGTTTATATTTGAATATATTCCTTTTTCCAGTATTACCTTCTTAGTGCTCCGAATGTCCACTTGCATTTTCTTCAGAAAGAGTGTTCATAACGGCTCAATCAAAAGTATGGTTTTACTCTGTTAGTTGAATTCACATATCAGAAATAAGTTTCACAGAATGCTTCTGTGTAGTATTTAGCTGAAGATATTCCTTTTTCGACTATTATCCTCTTAGCTCTCCGAATGTCCAATTTCAGTTTCTACACAAAGAGTGTTTCAGAACTGCTCCTTCAAAAGTAAGGCTCAACTCTGTTAGTTGAATGCAGAGAACAGAAAGAAGTTGCAGAGAACAGAAAGAAATTTCACAGAATGCTTCTGTGTACTTTATATTTGAATATATTCCTTTTTCCACTACTACCCTCTTAGCGCTCCAAATGTCCAGTTGCATTTTCTACAGAAAGAGTATTCAGAACTGCTCAATCAAATGTACGGTTTAACTCTGTTAGCTGAATGCACAGATCAGAAAGAAGTTACACAGAATGATTCTGTGTAGTTTATATTTGAAGATATTCCTTTCTGTTCTCTGCATTAAAATCAATCAAAAAATTATATTGAAATTGAAATACTGAATTTTATACTAAAGACAAGGCATCCAACTGAAAATGAAATTTTCCAGGTGAAAATTTCCAAATCATAAATATGTAGGGACAAAAAACTTTATTTATAAAGAAAAAGATAATTCTAATTAATTGATGATTCAAAGGTTTACAACTTTAAAAGTAAATATTATCTTTGAAGTAAAGTCCATTTAAATTATTTATGCCGCCAAAATTTTAGTAATTGTATATGTATATCATGTAAACTTTTTCGAGAATGATGGAATTGGAAATGTTAGGGTATTATGCGGAAAAAATCACCTAAAGAAAAAAATTATCTCCTCATGAAGGATTACTTTAGCCACTTTGACAGGTGTAGGTAAAAGAACACTTAATGCACATCAATATGATTAGGAGATGCGCGCTTAGATATACGTTATCATTGAAAAGAGAATTGTATTATCAGGTTTGCAGGGGCCCTTCTTATGCTTCATATTTATGTAACTTTGTCATCTATAGAAAGATTATAGGAATTTTAAAAATAGCTGATAGTTAAGAAACATCACCATAACACTGTGCTGAATGCATAATAAAACATTTCCCTTCTCTCTAAAAGCCTTTTAAAATTATGTACCATAATCAGTATGGCCAGCAGAGGGTCATTTCCATGTTCAAGTTCCTCTGTTTCTCGAAGGTGAGAATCCTTCTATAGTCTTCTGAGGGTGACACTGTAGTGTTTTCTTAGCCTGATTATTTTTATCTATTTTTTCCGATGCTTTCCTTTGTATATTTACATTTTACATATTGAAAGTTATTTTTTCAAATATTTTATATGCAAGTTTACAAAGTACAACGACTGTACATTAAAATAACTTATTTATGCCATATGGAAGATTAAATATAATTTTACAATATCTAATATTGATTGTTTAGTTTCTAATCATTGATACTTGACATGATTTTTCCCAGCATACCTCAAAATATTCTTCAAAATCCTGCGAATTAATTCCTGTAACACTTCTGAGGTGTATTAATAAGCTAGAGATGTAAAGAAGATTTGCAGAGAAAATTAGGTTCCCAAATTAGAAATTTTGTCCCACTATCGACTAGAAACCTCTTGAAATGATCAAAAACAATAATAATGCATGTCATAGAGGAAAACCAATAAGGCTGCTGCAGCATGACTACCTCTGTGACCTCAGACAAGTTACGTGTGGGTCCCTACTTCTGTGACCTCAGACAAGTTACGTGTGGGTCCGCACTTATTTTCTTCATCTCTAATAAATATTCGACAAATCTCATTTTCAAAAGTCTTTTAAGGCCTATCCACCTTCCTTTTTCTGATGGAGTTTTGCTCTCATTGCCCAGGCTGCAGTGCAATGTCATGGTCTCGGCTCACACGACCTCCGACTCCCGGGTTCATGTGATTCTCCTGCCTCCACCTCCTGAGTAGCTGGGATTACAGGTGCGCAACACAACGCCCAGCTAATTTTTTGTATTTTTAGTAGAGATGGGGTTTCACCATGTTGGTCAGGCTGGTCTTGAACTCCCGACCTCAGGTGATCTGCACGCCTCGGCCTCTCAAAGTGCTGGGATTACAGTCATGAGCAACCGCGGCCTGTGAGGGCTTTCTACTTTTAAGATGTCAGGACGTATAGCCTGGGAGGTAAATGGTAGTATATATATGCATATATATATGTATATATATATACACACACACACACTGTATATATATACATATATACGGTATATTATACTATATATACATATATACTGAATATTATACTCTATATATACATATCTACTGTATATTATATATATATATACACATACACACATACACACATACACACATGAGACAGAGAGAAGAGATAGACAATTTCATGTGAAAATATAAACTGTTAACATAATATTTTGCTTCTCTGAGGAATATTTAGCATTGTTCTCAATCTTCTCTGCAGAATTTAAGCATTTTTCTCAGAACTCACCAGATAGAATGAGGGAGGGGCCATATGATACGAGCCAGAGATGAAGGGAGAACAATAGAGAGGGTGCTTTGGGAAAAATAGTACAGTAAGGCTAGGGAATACTTCTCTCCAACAAAAAGACCAAGGTCACAGCTGTATCTCTTCAGAAGCCAAACTTTCTTTTAAAATGTCAATTTCCATCTATTTCTTGCTTCACAGACATTCCATTCATTGCTGGATTTCAAATAAAGCCTTTCCATGTGCAACCTTTCTATAGAAAAAGAGAAATATGGGGGACAGTACAGTCTAAGAAGTGATTAAGAATATCTAGTGGACTTTCCCAGACTGTAAATCTTTACATATATCTGAGCCTAATGAGGTGATTTATTGTGCTATAATGCACAGTGAACTATACAGATGCTTCTTTTTGATCATGCTGCAGAATGGAACTAAATACTAAATACCAAATAGCACTCCCATGATTCTTATACATGTCATTCATATGGCATATTTATGCTTTTTTATATAGCAATTCTTATTCTTAGCTCTTAGGCAACTACGGAATCTATTTGTCATTTTAATAGTCATGCTCCATTTGAGTTATGCAAGGTAGAAATTCTAAGTAGAAAATCTTGTTTTTATTGAAAGTTTTTAGTAAACATTTTGGAAAAAGTCTGTTTTTTGATGCTACTTCTGCACGCTTTCTCAACATGATATTACTTGGTATTGTCCTTATTAACCATAGTACACCATATTCTGCAAATGTTAGAGAGGGTTAAAAATCAGTCATGTATAAGTAAAGCTAATGAAATAGAAAGGAAACCATATTTAGGAAATGGAAGGCAGAAGCAAATGTATTAACCGTGAGTTAGAAACGGTTTAGTCTTTGGAATGAAGCAGCAAGAGTTTAAAAATCTGGTTTGTGATTCACTAGCTTTGTGACCTTGGAGAATTACCTCAGATTTCTGAGTATCAGTTTAGTAGGTGATATCAATTGCAACTTCGCAGAAATATCACAAGTATTAAATAAAGGACTTAGTATCTGGGAGAGCATAGAAAATTACTAATAGTTACATTTTTGTTAATATTACCGTTATTATTATCATACGTATAGTATTTTCTTTCACTGACAATGCATTTATGACATAAGGAGAACTATAGAACAGTGCTTCTCCAACTTAAGTGCAGAGCATGAATCACCTGGAGTTTTGTCAAAATGCGAATTCTGACTCAGTAGCCCTGCAAACTAAGGAAATCTTGGTAATGCTGGTGCTGCTAGTTCACCAACAGACCACACGTTTTGCAACAGCTATATAGAATGTCCTGTTTCTTTTTTTAATCACAAAACATGGCAAGCTCTAAAATAAAGCAGAATAACAGATTTAAATGTTAATACTCATGTCCTCAATTTATAATTTCTCCCTCCCTAACAATGGTATAATTCTGATTAAAAATTAGCAAAGAAATAAATGGAAATTAATCTTCCTATGTTTATTCTTTTAACAAATTCTGTGTGATTACTACTGGGTTACTTGCTGTAGGAAATAGAAAAATTGCTTTGACATAGATCCTCAAGAATCTGTCCCACTACAAGCTTATTTTTGTAGGAAGCTAAAAGATTTATATAAATAACCGTAATTAAAGAGACAAATGAAGAAGTGCAATGAAAGACGTAGGGAAAGTGCTAGAGGAGTTCGGGGTGGAGGAAAATTATCCTATAATAATATCTATGCGTAACATTATGCTATCTTCCCTAACCAGCGCTTGACCAGATTGTCACAGTGAACTTTGGTCCTTTCTTATATCTTAGTTTTGGTTCCCACATCCTTCTGTTTGGGGAAGTTCTTGTTTTCCTCATGTAATGACAACAACACTTAAACAATGTATACCAGATAAAAGGAACTATATTGCTTGCTTTATTTACATAGTTAATTTAATTTGTACAATGAACTATGAAGTAATCAGCATTATTTCCTTCATTTTACATATGAGAAAATGGAGAATCAGCGACATTGAATCATCTCAAGTTTCTAAAATATCCACTCTCACCAGGCTGTTTACCCTGTTTTTGTCTGTATGCTGCTATAACAAAATGCCACAGATTAATTCATAAAAAACAGAAATGTATTTCTCACAGTTCTGGGGCTGAGAAGTCCGAAATCACGGCAGCGGAGATTTGGCAGTTGGTCCCGAGGTGGCACCTTCTTGCTTCGTCTTCACGTGACAAAAGTGGGCAAAAACGGACAATGTGATGACATGGCAGAAGAGACTGAGGAGCCCGGCATTCCTCTAAAGCATCTTTTACGAGGACGTTTATCTCATTCATGAGGGTGGATCCTTCTTCACTTAATCACTTAACCAAAAGCCCCATCTCTTGATGTCATTGTCCTGGGATTTTAGTTTCAACATACAAACTTTGGATGGGCACATAGGTTCAAATCATAGCACCCTCCAAATTATAATGCCTCTCTCATGCCTGTTCTCCTTGAAGTACCCTCTGGTTTTGCTCTCTTCATTCTTGCCATCACAGTTAACCCTTCAGTTCCATTTCTTTAAGTAATCTCTAAATTTGTAAGATGGTTCCATCTTTTTTTTTTGTATATGGCAGTCTCTCAAACATATTTGTCATATGAACTAAGCAGGTAAATATGTAAATGCCAGCTAAATTTTAGTGAATGATATAATGGCCTAAAGTTGTATCTACCCTTCAGCCAAATATATTTACTTTTAGTAGCAATCTCCTGTCATATACAAAGTCACGACTCTAGGGGTAAACATTTTAGCCTGTGGGTAAGATGTAAAGCAGTGGTATGTTATAGTGACAACTCACTGTCATAGCACTGGGACATGCTCCTCTATCTGCTACAAATTGAATCAACAAAATATATATGATTTTGTCAGATTTAAATGTATGCTCCTGTTAGTAAAATAAAAGTATGGGAAAACTTTACGGAGTAGATTTAATAGAAATGTTTTCCTGAGTTATCTGCCTTCTTTATTTTTATGTTATGCTTTAAGTCTATGGTCAATGTATAGAGGTATGATTGATGTGCTTTTCCAATTCTGTTCAGATCAGACAGGTTAATTTTCTTCTTTTAAATCTTCTTGAATTTTGTCTAACACTTTTTGTTCCAATTTCTTACTAGATTATACTCCCTTCCCTAACTGCTTCATGATTACTTATACACAAACAATATTATGATATTGACACATTGAATTCATTTTAGGTGATGATTTTGGTCATAAACATGAGCAGGTTGTGAAGTGTTTCAGCCATCCCAGGGCATGGCTGTGAGTCCCTTGTCTAATGTTTCAAAAAAATCTTGAATTTGTGATGATGCTGTGATGGTCCCTCAGATATTCTTACACACATCTTTGCCCCTTGTTCCCTCTAACTTTCCTCTTCTGATAAAAAAGCAAACACTGCCAAGCTCAAATGGAATTACATTTGGATGCAAGTGTCACTATGCAATGGTTGCCAATAAAAGTACACAAGGAATTTTATTATGGTGAATTAAAGGCAAACAGACTTCAGAGAAATGAGCACGAACATGAAAATGGCGCATGGTACGCGGATCTCACTGGAAAGTCATTCTGTACACAATGTTTTCACTAGAAAAATCCATTAGCTTTAGCTAGAAATTGAAATTACTTTGTAGGAAATCAGAATAAAATATGTGAAAACATTATATTCTGTGCAAGATTAATACCACGCCTGGTGTTGAAAGGTTTGTGGTCTTGCTTCGACGATGCTAAAAGGTCAGAAACCACAAAGATGCATATGTGTTGTCGTTTGCACAGTTACTAATTTTTCTCATTATTTCCATAATGCGATGTGCTGTTTCAACAGAGAAACCCTCTGGAGAGTGGCTTGCACTGTTTTCAGGCAGCTCTTTTGCTTTCATGTTTTGGCCTTGGCCAGGGAATTCAGACAGACTTTTCAGTTATTTTCGACAAGAATGTATTCATTGATTGTTTTAAATAATAATAAATAGATTTTAAAATTACTGTACATTACTGCACTTTAAACGCCATGAGGTCAAGGACTCTAAAGTCTGGACATCATTGTATACCCTACATCTTGCACAAGGTTTAGAAAAAATGGCATGGACACCTATTTTTTGAATCAATAAATGAATACATAAAAGAATTCCAAACTCTAGTCCAAGGTTTTAGATTAATAATGTATTAAAATGCGTAAAATTTATAGACAAAACTCTTCTTATTTAGAAGTTTATTCTTTAATTGGAGAGATAAAATATATGCACATAAAAGCTTAAGGAAAAATAATAAGGGTTTTGAAGTACTTACTATGTGAAAAATTTAGCATAAATCTTACATCCATTTATTTAACACATTTTATACGTTGCATTATTTATATATAGTGCTGATTGGTAGAATTCATATGTGAACGGAACTATAAAAATTTTGAGGATAAGCACTAGAAACACAGAATAAATAGAGTGTTAACATGCAAAACACAGAAATACTTAAATTGACTAGGTGAAAGAAAAGATTTCTGGTTCCATGTACACTGATTATTGAGGGATGAGTATGACATTATTATGCCAGAATCAATAAATATTTTAAATAGGGAGAAAACTATAATTATATATCTTTGTGTTCAACAGGAGTAGCAGTACTGATAAAGTAGAAGTTTGTTATACCTTTTTTATAGTCTTTTAAAGTTGTTTATAAATAAAATCTACTCTTAGTTAATTAATGGTTGATGTTCATTGAAGTGTTTTCAAATTTTTGACCTCTGAATTGCCTTGTACATATGGAGAAATAAAGCTTGCCTAGCATAATTTCTTGAGTGGAGAATGAATGATCTGGATAGATTTGTTGACAATATGTCTGTACTTATTTTATTAATTCTTTAATCTTCATGAAGAAAAATATAAAAGTCATATTCTAGTGTTTTATACCATGGAAAAAATGTCTTATCCTTTTCCTAAGGAAAAATACATCATGACACAAAAGTAAAGTTAATTAAATTACTTACTTTATTAATTAACTGTCTATTATTTCTATGGGTTGAAGTAAATTTGATACTCAATGCTATTTAATCTAATTCTAAAAGCTTGAATGAGTAATGATTTTTTCATGTAAGGTTAGTTGAAATAAATTATCACTGATTTTCAGATTTAATATTAATTAGCTATTGCATATTCTTAATGGGATATAAGTGTTTAAAAAGCCCTTTTTGGTTGCGAAAAGACCACGCCCATTGTAGACTTCTTAGAATACATCACATCTGGCCTCCTTTTTAGAGTGGGGAATTCAACTCATAAGTGGCTGGACATTGATTCTGAACATTTTGAACATTATTTGCCTGTCTTCACTCATACTGGTTGCTGTTCTTTTATAAGTAATCACCATGTTTAGCATGCACTTGAACTATTGTTACTTAGGGTGCTTGACTATTTACAAGTCTCACTAGGATTCTAGGTATTCATTAGTCTCGTGGTGTGTATTTGCTGATGGTCCTATTATCTTTGTTGGTTCAGTTACACGGTACCATCCAAGATGCTGCAACACATTATACACAGGGTATGGGTTGTGGGAGCTACAGATATCAGTTATTATTTAGGCTCAGAAACTTAGAATCTCTGCAAGGTTGGACATGATCCTTAGTCTTGTTTTAAGACCGTCTTGTTTTAAAAGTTAAACCCAAATTCTTAAAATATAGAATAGGGGTGCTAGTAGTGCTCACAGAATTGTAGTAAAGATCAGCTGGGAAAGAAGAGCCTATTAAACAGAGCCTGGTATTTAATAAGTATCAGCTGCCTTCAATTAGGAATCTGTGTTGTCATGATTAGAAGATTGCTGGTTTATTTTACAGATCTGTAAGTATAGCCAAAATATGTCAAAATAACCACCAGAAAGAATCATATACCGTCCCTTGAACATTTCATCCCTAGAATCTAGCCAGATTAGCATCTCTATACTGGCAATACTGTTAACACAGATTGTGCTCAAACCCCTCATTGACTTTTCAGCACCTGTAAATTACTGGAGATTTAGGAAGAAGTCTGGGGTTATGGCTTAGTTAAGCTGAGTGGCCAGAAAGTGTGAGATGCTGGATGCCTCCTCCAGTTCATTTCTCCAGCGGCCGCACCAGGCGTATCCATAGCTCCGCTCCCGGGAGCTCGTCTCCGGCGTGGGGCGTGTGCGCACCCCTGGCCGGGCGGAGCCTGGAGCCTGCTCATTAGCAGCGCGGGCAGCTCGTGCGCCCGCAGGAGGGAGGCGGAAGCACAGCCCTGAGCCGCCAGCAGGAGGAGGGAGCGCGGCGGCTGCAGGCAGGGGAGGGAGAGGAAAGAACGGAGGGACGGTTCCCGGACAGAGCGGGAGGAATCGGGGAGCGGCCAGTCCAGGGGGAGCTGCTCCGCTGCGCTGCGCTCGTTATTCACAGGACGCGGCGGCGCTTCCCGGGGCCGCTTCCCTGTCCCCTGGGTGGAGGCTGCCATCTAAACCTGACTCCAGGTGAGTTCCCCAAAGAGGCGAAGCGAGGGGTCTCGAACCAGAGACTTGGAACTAGCGAGGCTGCTCGGCTCCCCAAGCGCTGCTGCCTTGACATTTCCCGATTCACGGGAGGTTTTGGGGGCGGCTGCACAGGCTGGAGGGGCGGATGGGCGGTTGCGATCCTCAGCCGGCGTGGGGGCGTTCGGGAGGAATTAGCTTCAGTGAAGGGGGTTTTAGGAGATGTCCGCAAGGCACGCGCTATGTACGCGTTTCTAGACGAGCTTTTGAGACAGAAATTTGGCTTCCCGGATGCCCGTTTTGGCCTTCTGTCCTTCCTTTTGCTTGCCTCATGCCCAATTTTCCAAGCCGAGGAAAGGACTGGAAGGGCGTGGAAGTAGGAGGTCTGGGCACAGCATTCGGCAGGGCAGCCCTGGTCTCCAAGTTTGGGGGTGGGGGGTGGGACTCTTTTCCTTTCAGCCTAATTTACCAGGGGAAAACCCGCAGAGCACCTTGAGGTGCCTTTGCTCCGCACCCTCCATAAGCTTATTAGAGGGAACTTGAGGCTCGCTAGACAACCTGTGACAGGTGACGGCAATTTAGCTTAAAAGCCATGTTGGTTCACTTCGTCTCCTCTTTATCCTTTGTTGCAAAATTGATACCTTTTTGGATTTCTTTAACAGCACAAAGTTTAAGTGGCCGGCTGACAGGAAATATTTCTTTTGAAAATGCTATGAGAAAAGTGATGAGTTAACGTTGAGAGAAAGGCAACTTTATTTTCTCGGAAGAACTTTGGGGAAAGAGATTGATAGGGAAATTCTGGGCATGAAATTATGGACATTTCCCACAGAACTTCCTTCATTTATTTATTTTTTTACATTTCCTTCATTTTTTTTTTTAATCGTGTGTGTGTGTATCAGAGAGACAAAATTCGTTGGAGGTATTAGGACTTTATTTGGTTTAGAAGTTTCTTTCTTACTAATAGCACTAATTTGTGATCTTCATGATTATAAGAATTTACTAAGTGTTTTGCTTTTAGGTGTTTTGGGTCTGTTTTTTAAAAAAATTCAATACTTACTTTGTGGGCCTTGCTGAATACCTCTCAATAAAATCGGTGGGCATACAGTTAGTGACATGACCCCTGTGGATTTAATAGCAGGTAAGTATACAAATGATAAGTTTAGGAAATAAATGTCAGAATCAACATTTAGGTGTGAAATTGAAATATCTTTCAAATATTTACCAAACTCTCTTATAGGATCCAATGTCATTTTATGGTCAAGAGAGCTTAAAGGTTTCTCAGATTGAGATATATGTATCTACTTTGTTAATCCAAATGTAATGTTTTATTTTGTTCTTTAATGACTGTTTGAATTCAACAAATAAAACTTGCATATTTAATGTAAGGTTCTTTCACATATATTACTTCTCCAATTTTTAATATAAATTTAAGGAGAAAAGCAATATTCCATTTTGTAGATGAAGAGACTGTGTCACAGAAGTATTACTTTACCTAGATTTCTGTAATTATTATGTTATAAACTTAGAAATTACATATTATTCTGGAACATATAAAATATATGAATGTTATAAACCATAAGAATTCAGACCTATGCTATTTAACTTCAAGTTTAGTTCTTTACCCAAACAATTGCATGACTACATTGAGACTACTGAAGTAATTATATATGAACACGCTATACGAAAAAATACTTAAAACATTTCTTATTTTTGTCGTTTCTCTTTGATATAAAATATACTATAATTTAATGGAGTTATATTCCATATTTAGATGCTCCTAACTTCCAAATAACACCTAAACTCCTAAAAACTGACCTGTGTCCTTCTTAATAGAAGTGGCTTGACCGGGAGACCCAATTTTTACTAAGAATATTCTTGGGATAATTTATGTCTTATAATCAAGATAAAGACAGGCCACCTTTAGTTGTATTTTTAAACCACTTAGTGTGAAGTTGCAACGCAGACATAACTTGCTTTCAGGCTACACTGCCAGCTTTGCAGTGAATAGTCTTTAAGATTCCGTGGAAACATTGGCAGATATAGCTAATGTCTATCTGATGTAGGATTTATGAGAAAAGGAGAGGTAGAAACTGAATGCTCTTATATTTCATATGTGACCACATTCATAAAACTTTATTGATAAGTACTTTGTTGTCTGACACGGGCTGATACAAATAGGCTTCTTCAAGAGTTGAGGAAGAAAACTAAATCCCTATAATACAGCCTTTTTCCTCCTTTTCTTTCTTAAGCGGTAATAGTTGATCCTAGCTTTTGTGTGTCTATGCATGCTCAATACAGTTCGGGGTACAAGGAGAAGTTAAGCAAGAATATTGAATGCTAGCTAGGAAAGTTTTTGGAGTCTCAAATACTTTGGAACGATTTTTCACATTATATACATAAAATTCCTAGTTACATTTGGGAACTAAGTATATTATACACAACTTTGCATCTGATTACAGGATTCCCTGTACATTTATAGCTCAGGTATTCTGGAAAGAGTCAAGATAATTAGTTTTATGGCTCTTGCCCGTGTGACCTGTTTCTTTCTGGTCCTGATATTAAAAGGATGACTTAAATTTTCTGGAATGTCAAAATTTTCTCTTCCCTTGGATCCTGCAAAATACTTCAAGCAGTGTATGTGTGATACTCGCTGTCATTCCAACATTTCCAGTCCTCCTGAGAATGCTAAACAATGCCCTAGATTTCTTCCTTTGTAATTCTTTCAGATAGAGGGTTAGCTGAGTTAGGAAGAAAGGAGAGAGGGAGAGAAGAAGAGAGATGACATTTTATCCCTCAGGAAAGAACAAGACCAATTGTATTCCTAATTTAGAAATATTATTCTACAAACATTCCTGAACAAGAGGGCTTTGCATATACATTAAAGCAGAATACCTAGTCAACTTCTAGTTGTGCCATGTAGTGAAATGGAAGTAAGATGAGCAGGCCGAGATCATTTTTGTTGGAGAACTGAGACCACATGAAATAGGTAACAGAGTTACCCCAACTGGGGGGCAAGAGGACTTGAAAGTTTCCTCCATAAATTTGCAGTTAGTACAGGGCTGCTCCAGTGATCAGAGTCATGAATGCCCTAGAGTGTCTGTATAACCCTGTACACAGGCTGAGACAGCTCTAACGGCCCAGAAAAGCCTCTGGACAGAATCACTGCACCCTTGGACATTGTCCGACCGCATGTATGAGAATAGTGAGTGATGAGGAGTTGTGGGTAGCTCGGTACAACTCTTGCTAAAGGAGTGTCATCAACATTCATTGCTGAAAGTGAATTTTTTCATTCACATATGTGATGCCTATTAGGTCATGATTTCTTGGATACCAATTTGTACAAGATATGAATTAATTTTTGAACATCCTTTCTTAAAAGTACCATGTTCATATAGTTGCTCATTTTAATATGAGTAGTTCAGATGGGACATAATAGAGTAAGGAAATGATTGAACATCCTAAGATCTAGTGTATATACCTTTGTTCATGATGAGATTCATCCCCTGTCCCCCTTTGTAGTGACACTGATGGCATAAGGAGTATTAGATGAAATTTAATGCAGAAAACAATGGGATATATGAATGGTAGATATGGTTGACAACCACCATTTTCACTGAAGTTGTTTCAAAGCAAAGAAATTTGGGATAAATTCATTTTATTTGCTCCTGAAGGGTAATTAGGAATAAGTAGGAATTGTGAAGAGGCTGTAGTGTTGACATTAAGAGAAGTTTTTGATTCTTAAAATAGGATATATTACACAAGAGTGAACAAACAGAAGATACTGAACAAATATTCTGTCATAAGTAAGTGATGGATTATTCGGACTTGTTGAACTATGTTTTTAAATGTATTATTTAAATATTTAAATATTATTAAAACCTTAAATAATATTTAAATATTATAAAAGTTGTAGAAAATTATGTTTTCAATACAAATATACACTTATAAGCTATATTGTAGATATGGGAGTAAACAATGCAATTTTTTTTAACTGAGTGAAAAATTTAGTTTTTTAAAATTCCAAATGGAGCTAACAGCTTAGTGTGATACATATTTTGAATTTCAAAATTTGTAACCAAATAGGACAAATGTGTTGAACTGTACTTTTCTTGAAGAACCGTGATAAGAATGAGCGGTGAAAAAATTACAGCATACTTACCAGGGATCAAATACTTGCTTAGGGTTAATAAGAAAAATCTCAGCAAACGCTAGAAATGAGGTACACGATCTATCAGAGACCCATGATTAAAGTGGTATCTTGTTAGGTATATGAGCTTGAAAAGAAACGGCATAGCTTCACTTTACCCCAGTTGCTTCTTTTGTAAAACGGGGAGACTAAGAGTGTGGTAACTCAAAATCCTTTGTTAATGATTTTCTTCTTAGAACAGTGCCAGGTCCAATTAGGATTAGATTGCTATTTTTATTATTGATACTTGCCCTAGTTCTGCCTTTTATTGACTGTGTGAAATTGGTGAAGATCCCTTTCTGAAGCTTTGTTTCTTACCTACAAGCTGGGAATAGAATACTTGCTATGAAGAATGGTTGTTAGTACATTAGAAAGGCTGGATATTTGTTGATATAAGGGGCTCAGCGCATGGTAGAAATTTGATAGCATTTTTTTCTTGCCCTCCCATGTATTACTGTGGAGACATCCCACATATTATGTCCAAGTTTTTATTTTCCCCTCAAATGCAATGTCAAGCACAAAACATTCCCATCTCCCAATTCTCTTCTGATGTTCTACAACCATTAAAGTATAGAAAACTAGAATGAGTGTTTTTATAACTTTTGCTGTACTTAAGCATGTGGAGAGAAGAGCGCTAGATCACAGGACACACTTTGATAGGAAAAGGGAAATATTTACACTGCAAACAACTTTCTCCTCATGCTTAACAGTTTTATGCTGTCATTCTGTCAGCACCAAGTGAGATTTTTCTATTTAAATAGTTTTCTATTTGTGGTATGATAATTCATGTATGGACTTCATGTAATTAACATAAATATAATGGATGGTTGAGAAGTGGTTTATTTTTACCAAGAGGAAAAAATGTGTACACGATTTTTAAAAATATTGCTTTGAAAATATTTAAAATTAATTTTGATTCAGTTGGTGGAAGATAGCGTCACAAACTCACTGCTAGTGGTATTCTTGAGAAGTAATGTTTGAATTTTCTAGGTATTGTCCCCAGACTGGCTTAAAAGAATTTAATTTTAGATGTAAATTTTCTGCTTAACATGGAAGATTTTCCCTGAAAATATTAGCTTCATCAGATACATAGTTGCTTAGGGGTAGCTGCATGGAATTATGGGAAGAGTGAAATAGAAAAAAATTTTCATGTCTAAGTTATACATACTGGTGTAATCATATTGATTGGATGATAATGATAATTACAGCAATAATGTGATTGAAAGGGTAAGCAAGTAACATATACTACAGTTACTAATATAATCCTGTGATTGAGTTTACCACTTCGTTTCTCTTTCCTGGAAACCCTTAAGTTTGTCACTATTGCACTTTATTTCCTTTGCTTATTGTAGTGGTGTATTAGTTGTATTACTGCTGCTATAACAAATTACGACACATTTACATAACTTAACACATATTTATTGTCTTGCAGTTTCAAAGGTCAGAAGTCCAAAATCACTTTAATTAGGCTAAGTCAATGTGTCTGCAGTGTGGGTTCCTTCTCGAGGTGCTGAGGGGAGAATCCATTCTCTTGCATTTTCTGCTTCTGGTGGCACCTGTCTTCATTGTCTTTTCCCCATTCCTCCATTTTCAAGGTGCGTTGCTTTTATTTCTGTTTCTGTCTCCGCGCTGTCTCCTCCTTTAACTTTGAGTCCTTCTCTCCACTTCAACTAAGGACTCCTGTGATTACTTTGGACTCACGTGGATGATCTGGGATAATCACCTTGTCTCCAGATCCTTAAATGAATCGTATCTACAAGTCCTTTGGCTGTGTAAGGCAGCACATTCCCAGGGCCTGGAGATTAGGTGAAGAACATCTTTTGGGACTATTATGCAGCCTATCACAAGTGGTAATATCACTTTTATGCCTTGAGACCCTGAAATTAATGTACTTGCTTACGCATGGAAAAACAATGTATCTGTGGGGGTAACAGTTTATTTTTGAACCATTAGAAGGTATTGATGGGGAAGTTTTCATCTGACAACAGATACTGATAAATTAAACACCCTTAGATTTGTCAAAACTAGCTTTAGTAAAATATAAGTAAAAGTATTTGCACTGCTAGGGTCAAAAATATTAATGAAACCCATTATTTATCAAGGCCAAGTCCTGGATTAGTTAGGTTTAAATTAACCTAGAACATTATCCTCCATAGTGCTTAATTGTGAAGCTTAGTTCTTGTTGACAAAAGCTCATCCATATAAGAAAGCATCGAAAGGTTGGTGTTTTTTTAACCTTTGCAGAATATAACTTTTCAAAGGGATGTTAGACAGTAGTTCCATCACAATTGATGCAGTTCACAGACATTCTTTGTGAATATTTTATCTCATGAGTTATATCTATGACACTAATCATAGACTTCTAGAAGAAATTTAGCAATGGTCATGTCAGCCTTTCAAATCTTTCTGTAACCTAGAAGAGGATCATTGCATAAGATAGATTCATTTTCCCATTTATTCCATTGTTGCCAGAGAGAACTTGAAATGCCCTGTTCAAATTAATTTAATGCAAATGAATTCTTGCTGCCTCACAAGTAGTTTGTCCTTCATCTTTCTTAAAATTATATTGAAAATGGATGTGACCTGCTTTACTGGTTGTTGTGCAGGAAGCGTTGTCCTTCCTGAAAGCTCCCTCCGTTGTCAAAATGAAGCCATTAAGAGTAAAGTAAATTATATTATCTGATCATAGTATCACAATTGACCTTAAAACAATAAATTTTATAATCAGTGCAAATTGCTGAATAGTGTTTGCAGTTGTAGAAATTTCAAAGGAAACCCTGGTGGAGATACAAAGCTGCTATAATCATTTTTAAAATCTTTGTTTTTCTTTTACTTTGGAACAGTAGTGCAGTAAGTACTTTTGCCTTATTGTTCTCTCTGCCTTCCAGAAACCCTCATTCAAATATTCTAAGTTTTTAAGTCTTTTTCATTTCTTTTAATATTGTAACATTTAACAATGTCAAAGAAAGTATAATTTTTCTGGAAATCAAGCTAAAAATAAAGAGAAGCCGATGTAAATGAACATCAAATTAACAAGATTGATTAGGAAAAGTAATTTTTGAAAAGGGCCCAAAATCCCTTTGCACATAAATGCAAAAGAATTTAGTGAAAGAAGGTGAAACTGGAGTAAAGAACTCTACGGATGCGTAAGGAACTCTTAATAAGAATGAGTAACGTACATGCATATCTTTAGCTCCCAGTTTCAGAGATACAGTAGTTGTACAACAAATGGTCCTTTCCTGCTCTTAAGGAAGCCTCTCCTCCTCCAGCCATGCCATTCCTCAGAGCAAGCTCTTCCACTGAGTTTTCAGCAACCATAAGTAAGAAGGATGGTACGATAGGCTGCGTGTACATATGGCCCTCATTAGCCGGCCAACTGTTCCTTTTGCCCACCCACATCACTGGGGACATATGGCGTTACTTTGACTGTTGAAACAAGTGTGTGTGGACATATCTTGGTATGAGTAAAAGACTGTTGATTGTCTTTCCCTTGTCGCTCGTGCAACCGTCTCCTTGTGGAGATCGTATTATCCATAACACTAGATTTGAGGATGATAAATGACGTTGTTATTATTAACTGAATTTGCCTCTCTAGTTTGATCACAAAACCAGCGAATGTTTGCTTATGGAACATGTAAAGCTTATAGAAGACGGAAAGCTTACAGAAAGAAATGATGGCTTTTCTAAGCATAAGAGTCAGGTCTTTTTCAATCAAAAACTAACTCATTCAAAAATTCAAGAGTTCTGTAAAACCAGAACAGCAGAGGTTTCAGAAATGCTATTGAGATCATTTATTATAAAATAGCCATTAATGAAATGTAATAGTGAGTCTGTTGTTGTGACTATGTGGAGAAATGAATGAGAAAATATAAGATAGGCTGGAATGAAGAGAGTCATCGGATCCCAACATAATTCATTTTGTATAGTTCACAGTATTGTAACTTTAAAAAAATTATGAATTTTTTCAGTACTGTGAATTCTGAATTTGCAATATGAGGCTTTTCAATCCTTGCAACAAGTGTGTATTTTTCAGTGGTTCTAGAATTATCGGGGCTTTCGAGCTGCTTCTGATAAGAAGGCAAGGCTAGAGGACTTGTGTTGAGGTGGCATTTGCACAGGACTTTAGATAACATACATCGATGATGTAGAGAGAAGAGCGGGTGATGTTGCTGTGGATTATAGGGGAAAGGCACCTTTTGCTCCCTCTGCTGACCTCTTTGTGTATTCAGCTGTGTAGCATATTTCTTGTATAATTACATAGTAATTTCACACACTACATTAAGAAAATCTGAACAATTTTTACTAAACTCATGTTTTCTAAATATTAAGTAAATAAAACCAATATTTGGCTAGGTAACATTTATAAAAACAGGATTTCTAGATAGATGATGATAAATTTTCATCTATATCTATAGAGCTGATAAATTTTCAAAACCCTTTGAATATCACTTGTACTACAAAGTCTCGTTTCAGTTTCAGTGCCATGGCACATTGATTAATCACCACTAAAGCGGTACATGAAATATTTGGCAATATAGGTATTTGGTAATGGTGATTGATGCACAGAATACGGCACCATTATTATGCACTGGCCTTGAGAACTTTAGTTTTCATCTTCGATCACCTGATAGAGAACAAACTAACAGCTTTTTTCTTTCACCTTGCTGGAGAATAAACTAACAACTTCAAATTATCTGATCCATCCAAAAACTTATTTCCGTGAAACTCACTGATTTATTTATTATTTCGTGGGGATCACTATTATTTGCTGTAGTAAAATATCAAATGATCGATGTTTTATACCAACATGGCAGCTCACATGGTAGGCAACAGAATGAAAACAAACAGGTTTACTACCAAGAATTATACTATATTGCTTTTATTGACAGAAAAAGCATACAGATAATTTTATTCAGAGATTTTATGTGAATTATTTTGATAAGTGTACACATATATTTATAACTGACCTTTCTTTGTCAAATGTGTGCCCACACACGTATTCATACTAAATCAATCTTAGAGATCTTATCCAAAGATTGAATTTCTTAAAGTGACTGTTCCAAATATGTATAATTTATGGCAAAAAAGTCACAAAATGGCAATACAAGGAGGCATAAAAGTGAAGATAAAGGGGGAGATAATGGTTAAAAACACCTGTAAATGAATAATTGATTTTGATTTAAATTCTTTTTAGTTCTTAGCTGATGAAATGAATATAAATGAAATTATTATGCAAAACACCTCTATTTGTTGTATATGCATGTACATATATGTGTTACAAATACAAAACTGATAGGATATTATTTAACATATTCACACTCATAATGTGCATATATGTACATAATGAAAATGAGTGCTTGTTTTATATGTATGTATACACACACATACACATATTGCATACTTTCATTTTTTAAAATTTTACTTTAAGTTCTGGGATACATGTGCTGAACATGCAGGTTTGTTACATAGGTATACTTGTGCCATGGTAATTTGCTGCACCCATCAACCCGTCATCTAGGTTTTAAGCTCCACATGCATTAGCTATTTGTCCTAATGCTCTCCCTCCCCTTTCCCCACACCCACCTACAGACCCCAGTGTGTGATGTTCCTCTCCCTGTGTCAACATGTTCTCATTGTTCAGCACCCACTTATGAGTGAGAACATGCAGTGTTTGGTTTTCTGTTCCTGTGTTAGTTTGCTGAGGATGATGGTTTCCAGCTTCATCCATATCCCCGCAAAGGACGTGAACTCATCCTTTTTTATGGCTGTGTAGTATTCCATGGTGAATATGTGCCACATTTTCTTCATCCAGTCTATCATTGATGGGCATTATGTTGGTTCCAAGTCTTTGCTATTGTAAATAGTCCCATGATAAACATATATGTACATGTGTCTTTAGAGTAGAATGATGTATAATCCTTTGGTATATACCCAGTAATGGGATTGCTGGGTCAAATGGTATTTCTGGTTTTATATCCTTGAGGAATCACCACATTGTATTCCACAATGGTTGAACTATTTTACAAGCCCACCAACAGTGTAAAAGTGTTCCTATTTCTCTGCATCTTCTCCAGCATCTGCTGTTTCCAGAATTTTTAATGATCACCATTCTAACTGGTGTGAGATGGTATGTCATTGTGGTTTTGATTTGCATTTCTCTAATGAACAGTGATAATGAGCTTTTTTCATATGTTTATTGGCCACATACATATCTTCTTTTGAGGAGTGTCTGTTCATATCCTTTGCCCACTTTTTGATGGGGTTGTTTGTTTTTTTTTTCTTGTAAATTTGTTTAAGTTCCTTCTAGAATCTGGATATTAGACCTTTGTCAGATGGATAGATTGCAAAAATTTTCTCATATTTTGTAGGTTGCCTGTTCACTCTTGTGATAGTTTATTTTACTGAGCAGAAGCTCTTTAGTTTGATTAGATTCCATCTGTCAATTTTGGCTGTTGTTTCAAGTGCTGTTGGTGATTTAGTCATGAAGTCTTTGCCCACACCTATGTCCTGAATCATATTGCCTAGGTTTTCTTCTAGGGTTTTTATAGTTTTAGGTTTTACATTTATGTTTTTAATCCACCTTGAGTTAATTCTTTTATAAGGTATAATGAAGGGGTCTAGTTTCTCTTTTCTGCATATGGCTACCCAGTTTTCCCAGCGCCATTTATTACATAGGGAATCCTTTCCCCATTGCTTGCTTTTGTCAGGTTTGTTGAAGATCAGATTGTTGTAGATGTGTGGTGTTATTTCTGAGGCCTCTATTCTGTTTCATTGGTCTATATATCTGTTTTGGTATTAGCACCATGCTGTTTTGGTTACTTTAGCTTTGTAATATAGTTTGAAGTCAGGCAGCGTCATGCCTCCAGCTTTGTTCTTTTTGCTTAGGTTAGCCTTGGATCCACAGGCTCTTTTTTGCTTCCATATGAAATTTAACATAGTTTTTTTCTAGTTCTGTGAAGAAAGTCAATGGTAGCTTGATGGGAATAGCATTGAATCTATAAATTACTTTGGGCAATATGGCCATTTTCATGATATTGAGTCTTCCTATCCATGAGGATGGAGTGTTTCTCTATATGTTTGTGTCCTGTCGTTTCCTTGAGCTCTGGTTTGTAGTTTTCCTTGAAGAGGTCCTTCACATCCCTTGTAGGTTGTATTCCTAGGTATTTTGTTTTCTTTATAGCAATTGTGAATGGGAGTTTACTAATGATTTGGCTCTCTGCTTGTCTGTTATTGGTATATAAGAATGATTGTGATTTTTGCACATGAATTTTATATCCTGAGACTTTGCCAAAGTTGCTTATCAGGTTAAGGAATTTTTGGGCTGAGGTGGTGGCGTTTTGTAAATATACAATCATGTCATCTGCAGACAGAGACAATTTGATTTCCTCTCTTCCTATTTGCATGCTTTTATTTCTTTCTCTTACTCGATTGCCCTGGCCAGAACTTCCAATACTATGTTGATAAGAGTGGGGAGAGAGGGCATCCTACTCTTGGGCCAGTTTTCAAAGGTAATGCTTCCAGCTTTTGGCCATTTAGCATGATATTAGCTATGCATTTGTCATAAATAGCTCTTATTTTTGTGAGATATGTTCCATCAATACCTAGTTTATTGAGAGTTTTTAGTATGAGGGGTGTTGAATTTTATTGAAGGCCTTTTCTGCATCTATTGAGATAATCATGTGGTTTTTGTCATTGGTTCTGTTTATGTGATGGATTATGTTTATTGATTTGCATATGTTGAACCAGCCTTGCATGCCAGGCATGAAGCCAACTTGATCGTGGTGGATAAGTTTTTGATGTGCTGCTGGATTCTCTTGCCAGTATTTTATTCAGGATTTTCGCATCGATGTTCATCAGTGATATTGGCCTGAAATTTTCTTTTTCTATTGGGTCTCCGCCAGGTTTTGGAATCAGAGTGATGCTGGCCTCATAAAATGATTTAGGGAGGAGTCTTTCTTTTTCTATTGTTCAGAATAGTTTCAGAAGGAATGGTACCAGCTCCTCTTTGTACCTCTGGTAGAACTCGGCTGTGAAGACATCTGGTCCTGGGCTTTTTTTGGTTGGTAGGCTAGTAATTACTGAGTCAATTTCAGAACTTGTTATTGGTCTATTCAGGGATTTGACTTCTTCCTGCTTTAGTCTTGGGAGGGTGTATGTGTCCAGGACTTTATCCATTTCTTCTAGATTTTCTAGTTTATTTGTGTAGAGGTGTTTACAGTATTCTCTAATAATAGTTTGTATTTCTGTGGGATCAGTGGTGATATCCCCTTTATCGTTTTTTAATGTGTCTATTTGATCTTTCTCTCTTTTCTTCCTTGTTAGTCTGGCTACCGGTCTATCTATTTTGTTAATCTTTTCAAAAAACCCACTCCTAGATTCATTGATTTTTTTTTTGAAGGTTTTTTTGTGTTTCTCTCCCATTCGGTTCTGCTGTGATCTTAGTTATTTCTTGTCTTATACTAGGTTTTTAATGTGTTTTCCATTACTTCTTTTGATTGTGATGTTAGGGTGTCTATTTTAGATCTTTCCCACTTTCTAATGTGGACATTTAATGCTGTAAATTTCCCTCTAAACACTGTTTTAACTGTATCCCAGAAATTCTGATATGTTGTGTCTTTGTTCTCATTGGTTTCAAAGAACTTATTTATTTCTGCCTTAATTTTGCTATTTACCCAGTAGTCATTCATAAGCAGGTTGTTCAGTTTCCATGTAGTTGTGCAGTTTTGAGTGAGCTTCTTAATTCTGAGTTCTAATTTGATTACACTGTGGTGTGAGAGATTGTTTGTTATGATTATCATTCTTTTGCATTTGCTGAGGAGTGTTTTACTTCCAATTATGTGGTTGATTTTAGAATAAGTGCTATGTGGTGCTGAGAAGAATGTATATTCTGTTGATTTGGGGTGGAGAGTTCTGTAGGTATCTATTAGGTCCACTTGGACCAGAGCTGAGTTCAAGTCTGAATATCCTTGTTAATTTCCTTTCTTGTTGATCTGTCTAATATTGATAGTGGGTTGTTAAAGTTTCCCACTATTATTGTGTGGGAGTCTAAGTCTCCTTGTAGGTCTCTAGGAACTCGTTTTATGAATCCTGGTGCTCCTGTATTTGGCATATATATATATTTAGGATACTTAGCTCTTCTTGTTGCATTGATCCCTTTACTACTATGTAATGCCCTTCTTTGTCCTTTTTTATCCTTGTTGGTTTAAAGTCTGTTTTATTAGAGACTAGGATTGCAACTCCTGCTTTTTTTTTCTTTCTTTCCATTTGCTTGGTAAATATTCCTCCATCCCTTTATTTTGAGCCTATGTGTGTCCTT
The DNA here is from genome assembly GCF_028878055.3 of Symphalangus syndactylus. NCBI lineage: Eukaryota > Metazoa > Chordata > Mammalia > Primates > Hylobatidae > Symphalangus > Symphalangus syndactylus. Next base: position 2,328,592 of record NC_072439.2, read on the forward strand.
GCAAGTGAGATGTGTCTCCTGAATACAGCACACCTGTGGGTATTGACTCTTTATCCAATTTGCCAGTGTATGTCTTTTAATTGGGGCATTTAGCTCATTTATATTTACCGTTAATATTGTTATGTGTGAATTTGGTCCTGTCCTCATGATGTTAGCTGGTTATTCTGCACATTAGTTGAAGCAGTTTTTTCCTAGTTTCATTGGTTTATATATTTTGGTGTGTTTTTGCAGTGGCTGGTACTGGTTTTTCCTTTCCATGTTTAGTGCTTCCTTTAGGAGCTCTTGGAAGGCAGGTCTGATGGTGACTAAATCTGTCAGCATCTGCTTGTCTGTAAAGGATTTTATTTCTCATTCACTTATGAAGCTTAGTTTGGCTGGTTATGAAATTCCATATGTACATCATGGAAACGAGTGCATGTGATACACACACACACACACGCACACACATTGCATACTTTCATTTTTGTGTCCATTTCTTTTCTGATTTTATCAGCAGCCAACTAAAGAAAATAGAAAAAAAAATTGGTAATTCGATCTTTCATGTTCTGCATCTTCCAGCTTCACAACTTATAGTTTTCTATTTTTATTGTTATTGTGATCAGAATGAAAAAGTATACAATAGAATCAGAATCAGGTCAGAATCAACAAAAATACTATAATGTTTGTACATGCTTTCGATACAGTTTGTCTCTGCAAAGGGTGTGTGTGTTTCTATGCACATGTGCATGTACACAAGTGTGTAAATAAGTGTTTTATTCATGATGGAGAAAGGCTGGTCAAAATGATTCTGAATGAGATAGCACCACTACAGCAGATAATTAGGTCTCTAGCAATAAAACAACTCATTAAACATGTTTCTAATCATCTACTCAGTATCTGGCACAATGTTAAGTAGTGTAAATATAATCATTAGCAAAATTCAGCTTCTACCCTCAATGGTATATGTGTAGAACAAATTGGTAAAGCTGGAGTACATTTCAAGACCAAAAACAGTTTCTGTGTAGTTCCCACTTCATCAAGACCATGTTGTATACCTCTCATACACTTAAGCCATAGGGAAGCAATTATTCCATCCATCCTTTTACAGGGTAGTGGTGGGGAAGAAGAGCTGACTGTCATGCTTGAATTCACATAATTTCATAATTAAATAATTTCATGTTACATAATCTCGATAAACCTAAAATCCAATATATGATAAAGATAGTGTTTCAAATCAGTGGATAAGTGATAAACAGTTCATAAAATGGTGTTCAGATAATTGGCTATATGTATTTTATAGTTGCACAAAGGTATAATATGTCATTAATAAATATTAATTCCATAGTGGATGTCAAATACACTTTTTCAAAATATAAAGAAAAAATACCATAGACAAATATCACTTGCAACATTACGGTTAAAATTAAATATCCAAACATAGCCCTAACCAATAACAGAAAATTAAAAAAAAAATTTATGGATTGGAATTTGTTAAAATATAAAACTTTTCTTTTTCAGAGGATACAATGAATATGTGTAAAAAGCAAATATCAAATCAGCAACAAGTGCTTGCAATTCACTTGACATATTTAAAATATGAGTAGTTCCAACAAATCATAAATAAATGATTAGTAGTCCAATAAAAAAAAGACAAAGTACATTGACAGGAAACTGTATGAAACTCATGAACACTAAATGTCTTAGATTCTCTATTGTTAAACAAAATGCAAAAACAATAGAGAACATTATGAATATGGAGTTAATATTTAACAAAATTATTTTATCCATGTTATAAGTAAATATTTACATCCAAAAACCCTTGTTTTCTCTGAAAGTTGTCACTTATGAGTCTATTTTGAAAATGTTTAAAGAATAGTAATTAATTAACTTTAATAAATAGGTACTCCTATTGAGGGAAAACAGACATTTCCATAATTTTTCTTCTGTTTCTAATCTAGTAGATGGTAGGAAAATAATGACAATTGCATATTCATACCTGGAGAATATGCATTCCATTTCTTTTAAACTTTTGCATTCTCAAAACTATATTGATACCTCAAAGCATACCCTTTGCTGCTGAAAACAGCCTTTCAAGTATAAAGACACACACATCACTTTCCTTAAATCTTATATAAGGCAAGGGCCTAGATTCCTATCAGAAAATGTATTTCAAGAATGCTTTTTTAGTAGTTCCTGTGGCCTTATCTTATAGAGGAAGGTTTTTTTTTAAACATACACACATTATTTGATGCACATTTTTATTGGAAAGAGCTTTTATTTCCTTAAATGTTTTGTTGTCTAAGTGTGAAAAGTATCCTGCAGTGGAATTTAGTGGCACAGATGCTTATTGTGATAGATGAGATGAACTTGCTTCCCTAAGCATGCATGGGCATGAAATGCATCTGGCTTCTGTACGTAAAAGTCAGTTATGTTCCCAAATGTGTCTCTGCATTTACACAGACGTTTATGGGCAGACACCCTACTGTTCCTTCAAAAGGCGGCTCTGCTTAATTATGAAGTTCAAGTTAGACCAGATGTTGGAAAATACTAAATTCCACATTGCAGACAGAGCCTGAGCAGGTGATGTCACCACTGCATTCTAAGGTGGCAAGTCCTCAGAGAAGTCACTTATCACCTTACCATGGAGAAAAATAACCGTGTCCAGAACACAAGAGGATGCTTTAAGGTAGCGTACAATCAAGTGTGCAAACCTGTGCAATACATACCAGATGAAATCCAGTTCAGAGGCTCAGGAAAACAAACAAATGAGGATATGCTTTAAAAAATAGGACTTAATATAAACAGTCGTGAGAGTAAAACTATTGCTAAGCACATAGGAAACATAAACCAGGCTTTCAGGAGGAGTTTGGCACATGTGTGCACTGGTAGGAGGTGTAATGTGCAGAAATCCGGCCTTTTGTGGCATAGCAACTAAAGTTCCTTTTCTATTGTCCAGACAACCTTAAATATTCCTTTATGCAGTACTATTTTAAAAAGGCCATCTACTGTGCACAATGTGTTAGCATCAAGGACATGAAATTTATCTGGAATATACCAAAACTTTAATCAATAGACTAGGACCAAAGCTTTTAAAAACAGGTTTTCGTAGATAAATCATTATAAGTTATTATTTCCTCACCATAGGTAAGGCATGATAGATAACTTTACTTTTTCTCAGTCACTTAGTGTGTAGGTAGAATAATGACCCTTAGCAGGATGACCTTTTGAATGTGTTGTTAGGCAGCATGGAAGCATTATGGTTAGAGGTGGAATTAAGATTGCTAATCACCTGACCTTAAACTGGAGCGATTATCCTGAATTATCTAGGTGGGCCCACTCTAGTCACAAAGAACCTTCAGACAGGAAGGCGGAGAGACCAGAGTGAGCAGAAGAGCTTGGGGAAACTGGAGCCGAGGCTGAAGTGATGTGCTGTGTCCAAGATGTGCAGAGGCCAAGAGCTCAGGGATACATGTGACCGCTCAAACCTGGTGAATTCTCTCCTGGAATCTCTAGACAAAATATACACTTGATGATACCTTGATTTTAGCACACTAAGACCCATTTTGGACTTCTGACCCCCAGAAGTATAAAGAAAAAAAATGTGTTGTTTTAAGCCTCTGAGTTTATGTTAATTTACTGTAACAGCAGTAAGAAACTAACACAGTAAGACGGCTTTTATTTTTATGTGATGTATAGAATTAAATTGGATATGCTAGGAAATATTGGAAATTTATTGATTTATTTTTTTGTCTGAGCTGGAGTCTGGCTCTGTCGCCCAGGCTGGAGTGCAGTGGCGCGATCTCGGCTCACTGCATGCTCTGCCTCCCGGGTTCCCGCCATTCTCCTGCCTCAGCCTCCCGAGTAGCTGGGACTACAGGCGCCGCCACCACACCGGCTAATTTTCTGTATTTTTAGTAGAGACGGGGTTTCACCGTGGTCTCGATCTCCTGACCTCGTGATCCGCCCGCCTCGGCCTCCCAAAGTGCTGGGATTACAAGTGTGAGCCACCGCGCCCGGCCAGGAATTTATTTTCTTAATATAGTTCTTCATATTAGAATAATGAGAACCATCGAGTAATGAAGTGTTCTATTTTGTGAAGGATGATTATATAAACAGTACGAAGGTTAAAAACCGGGCGGGACCGGCTGGGCACAATGGCTCGTTCATGTAATCCCAGCACTTTGGGAGGCCGGGGCAGGTGGATCTCTTGAGCCCAGGAGTCTCAGATCAGCCTGGGCAACATGTGAAACCCCATCTCCACAAAAATACAAAAACCAGGCAGACGTGGTGGCGGCGCCTGTGGTCCCAGCCACTCAGGAGGCTGCAGTGGAAGGATCGGAGCCCGGCAGGTGCAGGCTGCGGTGGACCATGATTATGCCACTGCGCTCCAGTCTGGGTGACAGAGTAAGACCCTGTCTCCATTAAATAAATAGATAAATAAATATATATATAAGTAAAAGAGGAGGGTGTCTTTTGAAGGCTATTAAAGTCGTCTAAGTGTCCTCTGATTATATGAGGCTGGAATGGTGCATGGAATGTTGTGTTGAATAACCTGATACAGTCTCTGAAACTATAGAAGCATTAGTAATTTTAGCCTGAGAGTGCTATAATCTGGGATAATTTGGTCCAATACTTCCAGAGAGGGTTGAAGTTTTGAGATAGCTGGAGTTATTTCAGTTGAAGACCTGAATATGAGGCAACTGGATACTCAATTACAATTCAATTTCTACTCTTTATATAAGGTAGAAATGGGTAACATGTGGGACACTGTGTTAAAAGTAATGCAGCCATAGTGTAGTGGTAGAAGCAGATGAAAAGTACTATAATAGTCGTATAGATGAGGTACTGGAAAGAAGCAGAGTTGAAAAATTGGAGATAAATGTCAGTTTTCCAGAGCCATGGGATGAAAACCAAACAGGATTACAACAGATTCAATTCACTCAAGATGTCTAACTTGGTAATAGGTCAGAAAACTCAATTTGTCGTATTTTCTTAAAAGTACACAAAAATGTTCCTTTTGATAAAACACGTGTAGTGCACCTTCGGATTTGATTTTTCTTTATGTTCTGTAAACTGCTCACAGTAAAACAGAAAAAAAGTCTGACAAATATGATGGTCCTTAAATCTTGTAGGAGTATGATGCTTCTCCAAAGAATAGAGGTTTTCCTAGGAAGGCCCTAAGCAAGGAATCAAGTTTCCTTTTGCAAGAAATAAAATTCTCAAAAGTTCCCTGCACCTTGGAAAGGCTCTGGTTGAAATTAATAGCACAACGTTATTTATTTAAATTTTAACTTTTAAGTTCAGGGGTACAAGTGTAGGTTTGTTACAGAGGTAAGCTTATGCCATGGGATTGGTTGTACAGTTTATTTCATCACCCAGATATTAAGCCTAATATCCATTAGTTGTTTTTCCTGATCCTCATAGCAAATATTACCCCCATAAAGTTTTATGGTTACTTTTTTCTTATCTTCTGATTAATGCCATTAGATTCACCAATTGAAATTATTTTTCAGTAGTTTAATTCCCTCTAGAAGGTTTAAAAAATGTTTCCGAATTTCCTAAGTCTTCTTTCTTTGTTAGTCTTCTAAAAAGCTATATTCAATAGAATTCATGTGCTTAGGTACAGTTTCACTAAAAGCGTATCTTCAACATTTGATCTGTTTAAAAGTTCTTAAGGTGTTAAGGAACATTAGGTTTCAGAGTTTATGGCATTTGATTAATCTGAATAAATCTTGGCATCAAATTGAATTCAGCAAAAGTAACAGTGATAAATCAGAGAGCAATATTTGAAATGTCTCCAGGAAACATTTTAAAACAATTTTTAAGTTCACTAATTTGAGTCATTACACTTGGCCCTAATATGGTAGATTTTAAGTGAAGCTCAGTCGAACCTGGCAGATATCATATACAAACTTTTAATAGTCCTAACAATTCCTGTACCTCATTTGGATAAAGATTATTTCCAGAGCATCAGTGCTTTGACCAGAAAGGCATTTATTATTCTGTAACACTTTTCTTGAGAAATTAGCATGATTCATCATTTGAGTACGCTCTCTCAGATAAGATTCTAATATTTGGGTGTGAATAAAACTTCAGGGCATTGAAAACAGCTGGAAGATAGACAATAGGGCGATCATCCTCTCTTGTCATTCTCTATCAAGGTCCTCTTTAATTATTGGCCTAAACAGCTATAACTTTATGGTGAAAACAAACCGCTCGGATATAGCGTTAAAGGTTGAAATAATGAATTATACATAAATCGATTTAGTTCAGTTATATTCTGTTGAATTGGGAGAACATCGAATTTTTAAATTTCTCTGCATTTCTTGAAGTTAGGAATAAAAGCTGGGGTGGGGTCTCCTGAAATAATGAGGTCTAGAATAATTTCTGTTAAATTTACTTTTTAGTAGGATAAGTCTACTAAAATCAATATGAATGGAACCTTCAATGTACCACTGAAGATAATTAATCTTTGAGAGGTTAAGTAACCATTACAAGGTAATTTACCTAATTAGCAACTAAACCAACCAAATTTTAGATTTCTTAACTTTAAGACTATTGCTCACATAGTCACGTAAAGTATATCTTCCACATAGTCACAGGCAATCACAAGCTAACACGAGCAGTTAGCACAAAATAGATGTTCCACATAGAATGCAGAACAAACAAAGACACTTTAAAAATCCTTTTCCCTTTTCCAAATTCATATTTAAAAAGTTTCTTGTGGAATTTCCCAAATGCCAGCATGGCCACATATAATACAGATTGATACTCAGACCTCTAATGAGAAACAGTTAGAATTATGCTAAACAAGGAACATTCTATATTGATTTCACAAATTCTCCTCTTTCCACTTATAGTTTCTCATAAAATGTAACATGTTTGTCTCGTGTGGAGTCTGTACAGAAAAAGTGTGATAACTGAAGATATAGACACACAGGTGTATGTATGTCTGTGTGTTCCTGTGTATTATAGCCTTTCTTTAATGGTTTTCTCTTTATATATATATATATATATACTTTAAGTTCTAGGACACATGTGCACAACGTGCAGGTTTGTTACATATGTATACATGTGCCATGTTGGTGTGCTGCACCCAGTAACTCATCATTTACATTAGGTATATCGCCAAATGCTGTCCCTCCCCCTCACCCCACCCCATGACAGGCCCCGGAGTGTGATGTTCCCCTTCCTGGGTCCATGTGTTCTCATTGTTCAATTCACACCTATGAGTGAGAACATGCAGCGTTTGGTTTTTTTTTGTCCTTGTGATAGTTTGCTGAGAATTATGGTTTCCAGCTTCATCCATGTGTCTACAAAGGACATGAACTCATCCTTTTTTATGGCTGCATAGTATTCCATGGTGTATATGTGCCACATTTTCTTTTTTTTTTCTTTTTTTTATTATACTTTAGGTTTTAGGGTACATATGCACAATGTGCAGGTTTGTTACATATGTATCCAGCCACATTTTCTTAATCCAGTCTATCATTGTTGGACGTTTGGGTCGGTTCCAAGTCTTTGCTATTGTGAATACTGCCACAATAAACATACGTGTGCATGTGTCTTTATAGCAGCATGACTTATAATCCTTTGGGTATATATACATATATATATAAAAAAACTATATATATATATTTTGGGGACGGAGTTTCGCTCTGTCACCCAGCTGGAGTGCAGTGGTGCGATCTCGGCTCACTGCAAGCTCCGCCTCCGGGTTCACACCATTCTCCTGCCTCAGCCTCCAGAGTAGGTGGGACTACAGGTGCCCGCCACCATGCCCGGCTAATTTTTTGCATTTTTAGTACAGACGGGGTTTCATCGTGTTAGCCAGGATGGTCTCGATCTCCTGACCTCATGATCCACCCTCCTCGGCCTCCCAAAGTGCTGGGATTACAGGCATGAACCACCACGCCTGGTCTCTATTTAAGTTAGCTCTGTCCAGGGCAAACCAGCATTTCAAACATACAAACTGTTTTTGCAAAAAACAGGTATACACCTATCCATAGTGCAGACATTATGTCTACTTATTTCTCTCTAAATAGATCTTTCATTTTAACAAGTACTTCACCTTCACAAAATTTAGTTGAGTCAGTGAACTCTTATCCAGATGCTATATCTTGGCCAGATTATCAAGAATTAAGCCTCACAGATAGGCTGTTTCCATTTCCTTTAACAAAGTTTATCAGTCCTGAGTTACTTCTTGATTTCTTGCCAGTGGCATATAATGATGACTCAGCCAAGTCAGTTCCCAGAGTTGGACTCTTTTTTTTCTTACACACAGGAAACTTCTTTTCCAAGAATACTTGTTCCAGTTGCTCACAATCTTCATAGTTGATGATTATAGAATGATCTATGTACTTTCAATGTACCTTCAAAAATGAGATCTGCAGCTGGATAAGACGTGTGTGTGTGTGTGTGTGTGTGTGTCTTAGTAGACTTAAACCGTTCATTGAATAAGAAGCCTAGTTGATAGTGTAAGGTGAGAGTTAGAAGAACAGGGAATTATTTGGTTTAAGGAATTGTGAAGAAATGTGCTATGCCATTAAAATTTTTCTCTACTTTTGTGTTAAATCTTAATTTTGTGCAGAATTTACTAAGCTGCAGGAAACTGTCAAAATTGACTCTTGCTAAGTTCCATATTGGTTTGTAATTATCTTAAAACAAAAGTTGGTTGATACTAAAGTGCAGTTTTTCCTCTAGCTTTCATAAATTGAGACAGGTCTTTTTCTCACCCTCCACATAACTATGGCTGGAAGCCGGGGTGGTTGTTCTTGGTTCCCGTTACAACTTCTAGACTGTTAATTTCTCCGCTCCTTGCAAATTAGACTGTTCCTTTGAAACTCAAACCCCTTGGAAATATCAGCCATGCCCCTTTGGTATTACCATCATCAACAGACCTCCCTCCTGGGCACTCTGGTCTTATTTATTTTTTTTTTTTGAGATGGAGTCTTGCTCTGTCACCCATGCTGGAGTGTAATGGTGTGATCTCGGCTCACTGCAACCTCCTCCTCCCGGTTTCAAGTGATTCTCCTGCCTCAGGTTCCTGAGTAACTGGGATTACAGGTGCATACCACCACACCCAGCTAATTTTTGTATTTTTGGTAGAGATGGGGTTTCGCCATGTTGGCCAGGCTGGTCTCGAACTCCTGACCTCAGGTGATATGCCTGCCTCAGCCCCCCAAAGTGCTGGGATTACAGGCATGATCCACTGCACCTGGCCTCTTGCCATTTATTTAAGGCTTTAGATCTTTTGCTCAATATCATCTTCAGGCAAGTTCAGCCATCATTTTAGTGGCTCAGCTTTCACGTGAAAGGACCAGTACAAACCTCGGTTCCCCGTTTTTTGACATCTTTATTTCCATTACTTTTTTTCTTTCCTCCACTTTATTGTCATCAAATCTGAAACATTTTCTATAAGGGTATGTACCACCAGGATCTAGATGCAAATATTCTGCCTCCTGGACATCACTCCTTGCCAGCTCGTTGGCCCAGATGTCCTCATTCCTACAACCCTTCATTTTCACTGAGACTCTCCTTAGGACACAGATGCTGCTGCTCCCTCACGATCCATCCGTACTCTCTTGCTTTCAGTTTCCACGTTTTCCTCCTCAAATGCCATAGTTCATTTTTAGCATTCCCTTGCAACTACCCTGAGCTTCATTTTCCCACAATTTATTTGTTTCTCTTTCTCTTCCCAAATTTTAAATGTTGATGTTTCTAAGGGTTCTGTCCTAATTGCTCTTCTTTTCTCTCCACACACATACTCTCTCTAAGCTCTAAACACTACTAAACAGCTCATAATTTCCAGTCTTAGAGTTTGGTCCAGACCTTTATTCTGGGAGTTGATGATTTACGTGACAATAGCACTCGAATAATTCAGAGGTAACATGTCCTGGTTTCCCACATGATAGTAAGTGGCACTGCCAGCCATGCTAGATGCTTATAAGTCATTTTTGGCCCTTCCTCAATATTCTGACAATATCCAATTCAACATTCATTTAAAAAATATTTTGGTTCCAAATACATCTGTAATTTCCTCCACCTATTTTGATTTCCAATGTCCCCAGCCTAGCCAGAGCCACATATTTTCTTACCTACGCTTATTTTCTTAGGTCATCCTTAGTCAACTTACTTTAATTCTTATCTCCGACACCCTGTTAGCTACAGAGAAACCAAAGTGATCTCTTAACATGTCTTTCAGTTTCCAACTCTCCCACTTTTCTGGTGTACTTGGACTAACATTTATGTTCCTCATCATTACTAATGAAGACCTGTACTGTTTCACATATCCTTCTCTTTCAGCCACGTCTCACATTAGTCTTTCTCCCTTCTGTACTTCATCCAGATTCCTACTTTTCAGTTTTTCATTTCATCCAATTCACAGGTTTCTTCTACATGCCAAGATCTTGCTCATATATTAGGGTCCTTGAACACTGGGGGTTTTTCCTATAAGGCGAATCTTTCTGTATTGTATGAAAAGCTAACTCTTTTTATTCTCAGGTCTTAGCTTAAATATTCTCACTTGAAAGAAGTGGTTAGAGTCTGTATAATCCAAATTAATATTTCTTTTTTTCTTTTTCTTTTGAGACAGGGTCTTGCTGTGTCACCCAGGCTGGAGTGCAGTGCCACAATCTTGGCTCACGGAAACCTCTGCCTCCTGGGTTCAAGCAGTTTTCCTTTCTCAGCCTCCTGAGTAGCTGGGACTACAAGCGCACACCACTACACCCGGCTAACTTTTTTATTTTTAGTAGAGATGGGGTTTTGCCATGTTGATCACACTGGTCTCAAACTCCTGGACTCAAGTGATCCATCCGCCTTGGCCTCCCAAAATGCTGGGATTACAGGCATAAGCCACCACGCCCGGCCCAAATTAATATATCTATATATAAAAATTATATGTATGAATCTTATATAATGTGAATTAAGATTATATCTAATGTTCACCCCAACACCCTTGTTGGATATTCAGTCCCTTGCTTCATTTTGCATGTGAACACATTTTGTAATAATCTCTTCACTTTGCTCAGTTGGATTTCTGTGCCTGTCTTCGTCTTCAGAATTGAAACCCTGGGAGTACAGGACTGTGGCTTTCTTATTCCCCACTGCAGCTCCGTAACTAAGAGAGCATCTGATACATATGTGTGAAGGGAATTGGTTAAATATAGACCACTAGGTCCAGTGGAGTCCACAGCCTATTCACTTCATGTAGTTTCCAAGAAACAAATGCTTCTCAACATATATTAATGAATGAGATATGGGCCAGGGTATCTGGTCTGGCTGGAGATGGCTTAACTTTGAGTTCACTTGAGAGGGTATCAGTGTGAGCAGGAATGCTTTCACTCACTTCAAGAATTGCATGGTGTTGGCCGGGCGCGTTGGCTCTCGCTTGTAATCCCAGCACTTTGGGAGGCCGAGGCGGGCGGATCACGAGGGCAGAAGATCGAGACCATGGTGAAACCCCGTCTCCACTAAAAATACAAAAAAAATTAGCCAGTCGTGGTGTCGGGCGCCTGTAGTCCCAGCTACTTCGAGAGGCTGAGGCAGGAGAACGGCGTGAACACAGGAGGCGGAGCTTGCAGTGAGCCGAGATTGCACCACTGCACTCCAGCCTGGGTGACAGAGCGAGACTCCGTCTCAAAAAAAAAAAAAAGAAGAAGAATTGCATGGTGTTTAGGGGGAAGAATCACCCCGCTTCTCTGGGGAGACATGAGGGCTCTGTGGCTCCTGTGGGCTCTCAAACTGTTGGAAGATGATTGCTGAACCTGAGTTTTCAGGTCTCCTAGTTATATTCATTTAAACTTATAGATGATTTGTCACTATTTTAAGTTGTTTTTCACTGAAAAGTCAGTCTGAATATAGAGCCTTATTTCATTCAGATCAGAAAACCTGGGTTTTGGTAAAATCTGTTTATCTATAATTTTTAAATAAGTACAATTTTATAAACCAGTTATTCCTAACTTGAGAGGCCTGGAGGATTTATTACAATGTGTATTTCAGGGCCACATCTGCAGAAGTTTTGATACAACATTTCCTTACTAATACCCCTGACAGCACATTTTAGCAGGCATCCTGTGTTATTCAGAAGCAGAACGTTTATGCACTACACTTTGGGAGAGAGAAGTGCATGTTATGTTACCATTTAAAGATGGCTGGTTCTTGTGGGGCAAATTGGCAAATGATTTATCTGAACTAATGGCAGAGTGGAATTTTAATACTTTAGGGTTTTCAGGAATCTTAGAGCTGTTTTCATTTGTCTCACACATACAGCCTGAACCTTGAAGACATTAATGAATTTGTCACAGAAATTAAATTGGGCCAAAATTTACATTTGCAACCCATGTCTGTGCTCTTCATTCTAAAGCACAATGGCCTAGAGTCATATTTTAACCTCTAAGTTTCATCTTATTAAAAAATAAAATAAAATAAATAATTGTAAATACATGCATGTATTATACCTATATATACAATTTATATACATTACAATATTAATTTGAATTACACATGACATCACTAGTAAAGGCCAGTTACAGTTTAGACTAAGATAAGCCCTGTGAGAATTTACTAAGGTCAAAAAGACTCCTTTTAATAGTGACTCAGTGGCACCTACTCTAAGGACAAAGGCTCCAGTATGTATCCTAATCTAAGTTATTACTGAATGTGAGTCCTGTGATAGCTTCTAATGAAAATTTTCCATTGAAAAAAATCAATGTTAATAACTGGAACTCGAGAGCTGTAATGGGTTCTGCTGTGTTTTTCGGGCTTAGACTGTGTGCTATAATATGCTAAGAAGAGGAGTTGATGACCTGTGAGCTCTGGTCACTTCCTGATCTCATTTGACTCTTTGGTCTTTAGTTTTAAAAGGGTGATCAGAGAGGTTGCTTTATAATGGAGAAGTTGAACAAAAGGACCATCAACCTGCAGGCTCACTGGCACAGCGCAAGTTTCACCGGATAAGCATTTTAGTAAACAGGACTATTGCCAACAGCAATACTTGCAAGGAAGCTTTGTTACAGAGAGGATTTTTTTTTTTTAAAGAAGCTGCTAGAAAAACTGACACTAGAAGCTAACTAGAGTCACTCTTTATAGATATCAATGAAATTGTAAGTCTGAAGACATTACTTACCTAGATACAGAAATGGACTTTATTTAAGAACCAACTTTATACATACCTAATATACCTAGGCTTGTTGATCAAGTTGGCTGGCTGGGGAAGAATAAAACCATCTAGAAGATCCACATGATGAGAGAAAGCATTCGGGGAGGGCAGACAGAGACATGATGCTGGCCACAGATAGAACCCAGAGACGCTCTGTGATTGAAGTGGTTCTAATACCTGGAAGCTTCGATTTGCTCTTATAACGTGTCTAAAGCCATTTAATTCAAGACTACCCTTCCTAGTTGGTACCTGTAGATGTAATGCATCTCCTAAGGTATTAGTCTAGGCTCCACCGGACAGAACAACTACCTGGAGGTAGGTGGTGGAGCCTCCGGACTCCGCGACACATTTCACAATGCTGTTTACTCCAAAACACTGGCCTTATTGAACTAATCTAGCTATTGGGTAAGACGAGAAGTAATACACGAACATTCTTAAAGTCTGTTCTCTTTTGCCTTGTGACCTTAAACATTTCAAAGACCAACATGAACACTATTGAATAGAATTGTGTTTCCATCGTCATAACTAATCTGAAAGCCTAAGTTATACCTCTTTCACTGCACATCCAATCTATTTTATGGGCAGAAGAGCACAATGGGCTCAGCTATGCAGGCTTTAGGAGTTATTTTAACCTTTAAAGAACAATAGACACAAGTAAAAGTACATACATAAAGTAGGCATTTTATATTTAATTTTTATTTTCATATGCATGAAAAGTGTGTTCCAAAAAAAGATTAGAGAAATCCATGGCATGTCTTTCTCGTTAATGTTACTTTATTTTTTGGTTCATCTACGCTACTACTTACAAGTTACTTGTTTTTTTTTTCATGGAAAATTTTTTTTAAATGAATTGATTTTACTTTTCATCAGCACAGTTGTTGACTAATACCAAAGTTAGTTAGAAGGTTATGATTTTTACATTTATAGAATGTCAGGGGCAGCATTTAGACAATACATCATAGTAACTTGGCATTTATGAAATATTAGTTTTCCACAAACATGAACTCAGAGAGGAAGGTTACATTTTTTTAAATTATAATAACATTTTGAAAACCATCTGTCCTTTAAAATGTTACTAAAATATATATTGGAACTGGTGTTTTAGATGCCAGTCCTTCCTGAAGAGTGTTTTGAGATTTTTTTCAAATACTGCCTCAGTTCTATATAAAATAGAAAATATTCTGCCTTGTAAAATGACTACTGGATGTAGGTAAGAAGAAGTTAAGGAAATATTACATAAAAGTAGATTTGCAAAGATAATTTGCTGAAGGATTATTTACACTTTGATGAGTGGATCTGGATATTTTGATACTAAGTGAAAGTGGTTCCACTGGAATTAGAAGGGAATAGAGATCTGAAAGCAGGAGTGAAAAGAATGTGTGTAAGCCGGGCACGGTGGCTCATGCCTGACCTCAGGTGAGCCGCCCACCTCAGCCTCCCAAAGTGCTGGGATGACACGCTTGTTAAGTGGTACTCTAATTAATCAGTAACTTAAACCTCAAAAGAGATTCATTATGTACACAAAATTAATCTTGTGTAATCAAGTGTATAAGTAAAATTAATTGAAGAAATCAAAAAACGCAAGGTGGCTGACACCTGTAATCTCAGTGCTTTCGGAAGTCTAGGTGGGAGGATCCCTTGACTTAAGGAGGCTGAGACCAGTCAAGCAACACGGTGGGACCCATCTCTGTAAAACAATTAGCCGGGGATGGTGGTGCGTGCCTGTAGTCCGAGCTACTTGAGAGGCCGAGGCAAAAGTATCGCTTGAGCCTAGGACTTGGAGTCTGCAGTGAGCTATGATCACACCACTGACTCCAGCCAGAGCAACAGAGGGAGACAATGAGAACACGTGGACACAGGAAGGGGAACATCACACTCTGGGGACTGTTGTGGGGTGGGGGAAGGGGGCAGGGACAGCATTAGGAGATACACCTAATGCTAAATGACGAGTTAATGGGTGCAGCACACCAACATGGCACATGGATACATATGTAAGAAACCTGCACATTGTGCACATGTACCCCAAAACTCAAAGTATAATAATAAATAAATAATAAACCACAAAACACTTGTAATTCCAAATCCAGATATATAAACCACAGGAATACTTAGATAAACACACGTTATACACACATATAGTATATGTATGATAAAATATACTTGTATGTTCAACTTGGGAAAGGTTGATGATTTTAGAAACAAACTAATAATTCTATTGCCTTGTGCTCTAATGATTTTCAATTTGAAGATTTATTTGGGATCAAATATATGAGGCTCCATATACAAGACATCTTTCTTTCCCCTCTTCTCAGCACCATTTTTTGGCTGATTATTGGACTACAACTGGGAGATCTAGAACTAAATTCCTGCTTAGTGTTTACTTGTTCAGAGCATAGGCTTTGAAATCGTACTGTTTTGCCTCAGTCTCCACAGTGGTACCTACTAACCTCATGACTAGGGGATCGTGTAGCATTTCTCTAAGCCTTGTTTTCTTAGCTGTGAAGTGGTAAATTTTGGAAGTGCTTTGTTCATAGGATTTCTGTGGAAACTGAATTGGGTAAAGAATGTAAGGCATTTAGCACAGTAAAATAACCTGGATTACAGTAACTTTTCAAGGAGTGTTTATTAGTACTTAAACTGCCATTGTCATCAAAATTCTGTTTTTACATATGAACTTAGAAATGTCATTGTAACCTTCTCAACTCATTTGGTCATTTAAAATAGGTTGAGTTAGGTGTTTCTTAAATTTCTCTTTAGCTCTGATACTATGTGTCTGACGTTAAGTAATGCAAAGTTGGTAATTAAATCTTCCCCTTTCGTGATGTAGGAGAAAGGCATAAAAAATTTCTGGGTGACTGGATTCCCTTGCAAGTTTATTAGAATTGTAATTACGTAGCATTTTGAATAAAGCGTTCATTCTGGAAATCATTAAGTTTATTTTTCTTAACTCCGTATTTTGTCAACTGTGGAAAAATTGGGATTTAGGAGTAACCTCTGATTTAAAATTCCACCTAGTAACCATCTAAATTGTAGTCTTGTAATTTCCTAACTTTGGTCTTGAAGGTGTTTATCATTCTTATGCGTTATTATACTGTATTATATATTTATGCAACATAAAATGTATAGTTTTAACTATTGCACATGTTTACATATGAAAGGTGTAGTTTTGAACTTATCATTATTAAATTTGCTAATTCTGCTTCACTATTCATTTTGGACACTTATCCATATTAGTACATGCAACTCAAGTTTATTCTTTTGAGCTACTGTATATCATTCAAATGTATGAATAAATAACCTTGCTTTGGTGGACATTTAAGTATTTTCATGTATCAGTATGAAAAACAGTTTCAAAATGAACATTCAAATATACATTGCATATATGTGTATAATATTTGTATATATGAAGGTTCCTGTGGGTCATATATCTGAAATCAAAATTACAAGTGTTTTGTACCTTCTATAATTAATTTTACTCTCAATTTTAAGTAAACAAGATTAGTTTTTGCACATGATGCATCTCTTTATTCAGTTAAAATTACTGACATAATTAGAATACCACTTAAAACTTGAGAATATTTTCAAGGGTATTTATGCAAAACTTACATAAATGTGTTGAAAAGTCCTTTTGTATATATGTAGAGATTACATGGTATGTTAAATTCATCAATTTGCCTAAATATCAAGTTATACTTAAGTAGTGTCCATACACCATGCTTTTGCTTGACTGAACTCCAATATGTATATCCGGAGTACTTTTTAACATTCATAGGTTAAGTGGCCTGTTTTGGAAAATGATATTAAAAATGGAATTCAGATGAATGCTTAAAGATTAAAAATGAATGAGCTTTCGTATTAATCATCAATATGACAACCCTAAAGGGAAGCATGATTTTCAAATATACCTCCTTGTAGGCAGGATAATTCAGAAATGCACAGTGCATATTAGATATGGGATTTGAGTCATAGTGTATTTCTCTAAGAATGTAATTTATTGTACTTTCACATCCACCCCACTGAATATGCAGAGTTTAAGATGCAATGGCCAGAAGACATGAGCGTGTCACTAGAAGGATGTGGACGTGGGCTCCGGGGCTGTTGATGATGACGGTGGTCTTTTGGGGTCATCTGGGGAATGGACAAGGCCAAGGTAAGTGCAAGGATTTTCTAATTCTTTGCGAGTTGGATGCGAATTTCACTTTGTGATGAAATTATGTTGAGTCTTTGGTTTGATGTTTCAGCAATTTGTTACAATCTTCCATCAGGTTTTTGTTACAGGGTATTGTAATATCTCTGCACCAGTTAAATTGAAATAGAATTAGGTGTGAGTAAATGCATCAAAATTGAAGCCATCTTTCTGAAATTGGCTTTTCTCTGTTGTAATTGATGATATGTTTATATATGTGAGGTTTTATGAAGCCATATATATGCGTGTGTCTCTGTTGTAGTTGGTGATATGTATATATATGTGAGGTGTTACGAGGCCATAAATATGCGTGTGTGTGGGTTTTGGGTGGGTGGGTGTGCCTGTGAGTTTGTGTGTGTGGTATTTTACAAGAACACGTAGCATATAAAGTTGTCGTGATTTTGAAGAAAAGTTTTTGGACGTTTGTCTGTTTAGGGTTTTTATGTTTTTGGATGTTTGTCTCTTTAGGGTTTTTATGTTTTACATTTTAAAATTTCAAGAACCTATTCTTAAAGGATGCGATGTTCTTTAGAAATTAAATGAAAAATGTGACGTTTCTCATTCTTCTGCCAAGTGTATTTAGGGGAAATTAATGAGAGAGTGGAGCTGCAAGGTTGCAGCATCCTGAAATGTCTGTTGGAGCGTAGAAAAAGGCCATAGATTTTGTAATAAGGCTTTCAATACTGATTTCATCAATAGCTGTATGGAGTGGTTTGTGCCAAATCTAGTATCTGTGAATGTATTTTGTGATAAGTATTGTATTATTTTTGGAGGTGTGTTGCCTGCTCAGATACAAATTGCAATTCTGTATTTTATGTGATAAAACATCCTGACATCGCTGAAATTTTCTTTTCCTTTCGGGGCAAGTATATTCGGCATTGATTTCCTGCATTTTCAAGGCTTGAAATGAAATCTGTGAGCAGGAAGTTTACAGAGTTATTTCAAGGGATAGGTATATTTCTCCAGATAAAATTGAAAGTGTGCAGTGTTATTATATAATTGTGATGAAGTTGAGCTTTGCTAGTTTGAAGTATCTAATAAAGTTTAACACTTTTTAAAAGATCCTTCAAAAAAAGCAGTTTTCTTGCCATATGTAATATTGTTCAATGAAGTTTTGAAATGAAATAGATATTTTTCAAAACCACAAATGCATCTGTGCCTTTGTATATGAACAGTTGTATATACATGTAAGCAGATAATACATTTTGTTAATTAAGATCAGCTTTGATTTTAATTTTTCTTTCCTGTCATTCAGAATTTGTATTTGCATCTAATAGAATTCTCATTTTTCTTTTTTGTGATAAAACTAATGTAAAATATATTCAATACACATAGTAGTTTTTTTCACCAAAGGTCTGAAACAAGAATATGTAGACAGTAGCTACGTTGGATTTCTGTGGCTATAAGAGTTGTCTATTTCTCTGGTAATGTGTAGAATTACTAAAATGCAGCATGACAACTGTTTCTCTGTAATAGCGATCCAACATGACATGTAGTATTACACAGGGTTGCTAAAACCTTCCTCTGACCATCATTTCCAGTAATTGTGGCTTGTTTTAGATGAGGAATAGGTTATTAGATATTTAAAATATTTGAGAAAAATAGGTATCTTCTCTCTTATTTACCCAAACCCTTTTATTTACTCAATATTGATGGCTCAAGTATTCTATCTTTCACTAGGGACAATCATTTATTAAAAAATGGCCTGAAATCAATTCCAAGTCTAGCTGTAGTGAAGCTTCTAGTGGGAAATGCAAATTAAGTAATTTGTTTTCTTTCTAAAAGGATAAATTAAAATAGACAATGATTCAAAGAACAAAACAACTTAATAGAAAACATAATGGAATGCTTTGATATTATGATTCAGGGAATTTTGCTTCCTTTGTGGTAGCTAGATTGAGTGAAGGAGATTGCTTAGGTATAATGAGCAAATCTTATAATTGCAAGTATAACCCAAGCTGCATATCATCATTTAGCTCAATAAGCCTCATTAAATATTAAATATTACCTTTTAACTTTTATGCAATTAAGCAGAATTTAAAATTAAAAGTTTTAAAAATTAAAGTTTTTATTACTAAGTATCTTTTAAAATACAAATCTCACAGCTCCTTATTGTCAAGAAAAGAACACATGAAAATTTATAAATAAGGTTTTCTCTCTATTAAGTTTACAGTCTTGCATGAAATACTGGTTATTGGGACCCACCATATCCAAGATTATGATTAAGTATCAATGAATTATGACTCTTGCAGCAAATATGCATGCAAATGTTATAAGATTATTTTCACATTATTTCACATAATTTCTTAAGCATAATAGGATAAGTAAATTATAGTTTCTACACAAGCTCTTCATATTTATGAATAGACCATGTTCTAAATGTTTCAGTCATTGGGGAATCCCAATGTCATATTTATGAATGGACCATGTTCTAAATGTTTCAGTCATTGAGGAATCCCAATGTCATATTTATGAATGGACCATGTTCTAAAAGTTTCTGTCATTGGGGAATCCCAATGTCATATTTATGAATGGACCATGTTCTAAATGTTTCAGTCGTTGGGGAATCCCAATGTCATATTTATGAATGGACCGTGTTCTAAATGTTTCAGTCATTGGGGAATCTTCCTAGAGAAACCATGTGAGAAATTGTAGCTAAGCTCAAAAAATGGAAGGCAAAAATCGATTTAACGAGGAATGTAGATTAATGTCATAGTATTATCGCAACTGTGTGCAACCACTACTTATAAACAATGATAGAAGAAATGCAGTCTGAAATCTGAATTCCAAATAAGAATGTAGGGCCATTATCCGTCTTGGACCCTTAGGGTCAAAATAAGAGAAAAGGGATGAATGGTGAGTTGGAAGTAAGTCAATGATCCTTGTCAATTTTTTGTATCTGTCAAGAAAAGCATCTGCTTGAGGACATCCATTTTCCTACTTCTGAATTACAGAATAATAGGTGCTTATCCTGAATGTGACATTCCCTGACGTGGACTCTGTGTCTTTGCTGCTTAGGTGGTGTGTGCATGAGAAAGTGCTTAACATCTGGAAACGGAGACAATCCTTAGAGAAAGATATATATGAATTTTAAAAGGAAATATACCTACGATGGAAATAAAACAAATAGCATAAATATCTAGCTGTATTTGGTCTTTTTGGTAACTATTACAATATATACATTTTCAAACAACTAAGTTCAGCACTGACTTTGGGAGAATCTAGATAAAACTGAACTGACATATAATAAGCATTGGTGTAATTAATAGCACAGCGGGCAGAACCATGGGGGTATTTCCTGAGGAAGAGGGACTATAGAGAGGCAAAAGAAAACCCAGCTCATTCTGGGGAGTGCCAGGAGCAGTTATTATATTCAGAACTGAGAACTTATTTCTAACTCACCAACCCATAGTTCTGGCTGAAGTGCAGTGGTGCAGTCATAGCTCATTCTCAGCCCCAAACTCCTGGGTTCATATGGTCCTCTCACCTCAGCCTCCTGGTAGCTATGACCACAGGTGTGCACTACTTTGTCCAGCCAGTTTATTTTATATTTTATTTTCATTTCATTTGTAAAGACTGGGTCTTGCTATGTTGCCCAGGCAGGTCACAAACTCCTATCCTCAAGCAGTCCTCTAACCTAGGCCTCCCAAAGTACTGACATTACAGGCATGAGCCATTGCATCTGGCTCAAAAATATTTCTGTCCTAATGGCTTTAACAAAGAAGTGCCGTTTTGGGGATATATACAATGGTGTGCTGCTTGGGAGTGACAAAAAAATAATTATAAGAAGAATGGAACGAATATATCAGTATGTTTTCAAAAGCAAGTTAGCCCAAGTTTTTAAACAAGCATAATTTTAGGGTTTTTGTAACTAACTTAGGGTTTAAATGTAGCAAAAATTTTAAACATTATCATGAATACACAGAAAATTTTAATCAATTTGGTTTCCATGATGAATTTACATGCTTAAATTCCTAATTTCAATTTGCTGCTAGATATGAGAAAGTTTGAGATTTTGAAGAAGCAAGTGGTTCTTACAAATGTAGCAAACTTAAATTTTGAGGACAATTTAATTTAACTTCCATTTTTAAGACCAGATTTTGGGTCAGCTGTTAAGCATTCAAAAAATAAAATCTGATAATATCTGGCAATTCCAATTTTCAGTTTTATTGATCTTCACCATGAAATAATATATAAGGTAAGGGGCAAAATTTTGGAAAAGCAGATCACTTTGTTGTCCTATTTAGCAGGTTCCCAAATTATGCCATCTTGGAATCATTACAAGTAATTATACGAAGACAGTATCTTGTGTTTTGTATTTCATTGTTACCCATCCAATTGTTCTCTAGAGATATCAGAGAAAACCCACTCAAGAAGGGAAGGTTAGATAAACAGCCCTCTCTCTCTCTCTCTGTCTTTGCCTCCATTTGGTTCCTTATGTTCATTTCTCAGTGCATTTCAGTTACTTTTATTGTTCCCTTCATTTTCTCTTTCATTCCAGAATTTTAAGTGATTGCATAATTCTTTTGACAGCTGAAAGTAGTATCCGACTTTGAATGAAAGGTTTACAGCTACAGCTTTTCAATTAGAAAATCTCAGATCATGTGATCTATGAGTTTTAATATCTTAGGATCTCGACCAGTAAGGAATAATCACTTTGAAAAACCTTGATGCTACCTAGAGTTTGTGTTTTGTGAGGTTGCTTGGTAAATTATTTTCCTTTGATAATTGAATATTGCTTCAAGAGAGGTGAGCTCAGACATTTGGCAATGAATATTGAATGTGTATTCCAAGAGACATGACCTTAAAATATCATCAAGCTAAGTAGTAGTGAAATTGAACTCTGCTGTATAATAGAAGTCAGTGTTTCTTACATCTTTGTGATATATAAATATTTTTACATTGTGGTAGATAATAATTTGTATGGGAACATTTAATTGAATTTAATTTATCCTATGGCAGAATTATGTTGCATAGGTCATTTTAGTTTTTGATTTAAGCATCTTAAAATTACAAATGCAAATATTCAACACGTAAAACCCACATGAATACACACTCCCAAACATTTGAAATCCTAACAGTCATTTCCAACAGCTTTTTCCTACAAAAGAAGTCAGCTCTTCTTAGAGAAGACATGCATTCCCATAGCTTGAGAGGTGCACACTATAAGGTAAACAGAGAAAGGATTACAGCAGTTTAAGTATACCAGCGGATTTACTTTATAGACAATAGACTTTTGAATTACTTGTCTTTAAAATTTGGTTTCTTGAGAAAATTATCTGTGTAGATTAATCATGCATTTCAGATACTTTCCAGACATCTGAATGTTGTTTTCTTAAAAGTAGCCAGCACGCCTTTTTATGCAGTCTGCATGGGAGATAGTAAGAGATGTGTATGCTGTATATCTACTAGTAGAGATTGGTTTTTGAGTGCTTCCTTAAAAAATTATTTTTTCTGAAGAAAGGGATTTCTTTTTTATAATTTAGATTAGATGATTTTAAATGTTTTTAGGTTTTAACCTCTCTGATCATCAGGGTCATTGCCATGGAAAAAATGCAAGTTATAGCATATTTCATTTTTATAAGGAAAGAAGTTGATAATTTAGACTTTTTTCTTTTACTAAATTGAATTACATCACTCAATATTTGGATGGCATTAATTCACAATAGCAACAAAAAAATCTTACTATTCAACAAAATAAAGTATGATTTCCTTCACATTTAACTTAATTTGTTCTTTAAAACATCTCCTAACGAAGGTTTTCTCATCCTCTGAAGCTGAATTTATTTAGGAAAAAATATTTTAAACACCATCCCAAGTGATATAACTATTTTTATTGAGCTTTGATGTTCTATTTGAACATATTTGAAGACTGTACAAGCACTCAATTTAGAATTAAGATTTTATTTGGAGATTTTGGTTGTATTTGAAATCTGTTGTGGAATTAAACATGAAGAATACGTCAATTTACTAGATGTCATTGTCTATGACACATTTTAGTCTTATCTTTCTGCCTATATGTAAAGAGGGATAGAAATAATTGGTATAAACAGGAAAAAAGAAGTAAAGTGGTAGGATCAGATGTGAGAAATATATAAGCTAAGATACTCTTTTTTTGTTTGTTTGTTTTTTGTTTTTGTGAGACAGAGTCTTGCTCTGTTGCCCAGGCTGGAGTGCAGTGACACAATCTTGGCTCACTGCGGCCTCCACCTCCCAGGCTCAATGGTTCTCCTGCCTCAGCCTCCTGCGTAGCTGGGATTACAGGTACGCATCACCACACCCGGCTAATTTTTGGATTTTTAGTAGAGACTAGGTTTGACCATGTTGGCTAGGCTAGTCTCAAACTCCTGACTTCAGTTGATCCGCCCACTTCAGCCTCCCAAAATTCTGGGATTTCAAGTGTGAGCCACCAGGGCCAGCCTAAGCTAAGATATTCTAGAAGCTATTAATAGTAAAATATAATGTAAATTGTTTAAAATTAATCTGTATATGAAATTTTTTCTAGGACTTTCCTGCCAGAAAAGTAGGAATAGAATGGCAAAAGGAAGGAGGTTCCTTCTACAAGTAGGCACACATCCTATTTCACTTTATCCTGTGATCAGTCTCATAACCATCTCCTGGTGTGAAGTGCTAAAACTGTGCTTTAAGAATAACTTAAGTCCTTTATGTACAAACTAAAGTATGAGAGCCTGAACCTTGGAAACCAAGAGATTCCAAAAAGCCTTATGTGTGAGACTGGGTGCCACAGATCTTGGCAGAAATTACTGCTTATTCTTAATTCTTATTGTTCCTTTCTAGCACTTCAATTTATAATGCCAATATCTACCTCAGCCTAAAGACAAGCTCTAGAATCACTTGTGTTACTTATTACATTTCTTTTAAAAAACTCATGAATTACACATGAATTTCAAAGTTGCCAACTGAGATTCCAAGGACTTAGAAAAGAAAAAACGTGGCACCTTTCCATTATAAAGGCTGTACGCAGTCTTCATAGTGTTTGTCTTTAAGGGACAACATGCCTCATCCATCAGCAACTTTTCTTCCTTAAATCATCATATCTTGCCTAAAAATGTTTTCTGAAAACTAAGATTTGCAGATTGTTATATCACATCTTAATCTACGTATCAACTTTAGCATTATCAAAGCATGAACTGTTCTGGGTTTTCATAGTTAATTATGTTTGTGGTAATAACTGGGATGCAATTGTTTTTCTTCTGATGATTTTGTACTTGCTTTTCTTATGGTAACTTCTGATGCTTGTTTGTAAGATCTTCCTCTCTTTTCTCCATCTGGTTATCTTCTTACCTTCTGTCCTTTAACTCAGATGTCACCCACACTGTGTGTCTTTCTGGATTGCTTCTTATTTAACTGTTGCTTCTCATAGTTTACATACCTCCTCCTGTACCACACTATCAATATTTCTCAAGCTGCACTATATGCTGGGTTGTGTCTTTATTTATTTATAAGTTCCTTGATAATTCGGACTATATATTAGTATATTCAAAAAATACTTATGAAGTGTTTACTTTGGGTCAGGAATTATTGAGTGAAGGAAATTGACCAAAACTCTGCCATCATGAAGCTCGCATTCTAACTTAGGGAGACAGATAACAGACAATGAGCCACATAAATATGCAAAGTATCGTAAGTTAGATGGTGAAAAGTAATCCTGGATGGGGATCAGATAATTTTGATAGGATAATTTTTAACTGGGTAGTCAAGAAAGGCCGCACAGAGAAGATGGCAATTGGAAGAACAAGGTGGTGAGAACTGCTGAGTCTGGAGCAAACACACAATTTGGAGTAGCAGAAGATTCCAGAAGTAACAGAATAGAGGTGAAGAAGTGGGAATTGTGTGGAGTCTTTTACTTGCTGTTGTAATGACCTTGGCTATGCTTTGAAGTGAGGTGGAAAGTTGGCAGGGACCTTAGTTTTCTTTTTAATAATTCACTATGAATTTTGAACGGTCACTATTATAGACTCAATAATTTTGCTTTATTACTCTTGCAATTGACTACAAAAGAGCGTATTGAAGAAATGTTAAATTCTAATTTAAACTGATTGAAATAGGTTTTTATCTTTTTATATTTCTCATCACTGAATATCTCATTTTTAATTAGTTTGAAAGCATTCTAGGATAGTGAGCCAATGCAATTTAGCATAATGCATAACTTATTATTCATCAGATTTAGGTATTTAACCGAGGATGCTAATTAGGAAAGTAACTTGTTCTGTTGGATGATTTTGATAAAGCTACTTTCAAATGATTATCACATCCATTGATGTCATATTAAGTTGTGTTTCTGGAAACCAAATTTAGGCAGTGGTAATGAGTTAATATCTCTAAGTGGATACCTTTTATCTCTACAGTCAAGGATACTTGAAAGTGGAAAAACATACTGGCTTCAAGTCTTGGGAACTAGGACTTACCGGAAATGTGTGTGTTTGTTTTGTTTCCTGGTGGAATTGTCTTCTCGGAAAGATGGTGTTTCCTTTTCAATAGGAAAAAATTGATCCTATGCTGCTTTACTTTAATGCTTTGCTTTTGTCAAAATAGTGTTTTCTTAGGAAAATTAACCTATCATAATATAATGAAAAGAGAAATGCTGAAGACACAAAATGATGTCCATGTTAATATTGAGTAGGAAGCATCAAGGGACATGAGAAGAGGGAAGCGAAGAGAGGGAGAAGAGAAATTTATAATGTAACAACAATTAGTAAAAAGGATTAGCATATACATGTAGTCAATAAGTCAATAAATGGCTGTTTATAGAAAGCCTACCAGGCACTAGGGGATATAGCAGTGAAGAAGGCAAAGACACAATTGGCTATACTGTAGTGAGGAGGGAAAGAGGAGGAAGACATACAAATACCTAAACAAAGCAATGGTGTGAAGGGCTATAAAGTACACTACTACGAAGAAGATTACATGTGATAACATGGCTGAGTAAAACTGTCAAGGAGGAAGGCACTGATCTGGCTGTAGGTATTTCAGAGCATTTTTCTCTCTGAGGAGGTAATATTTCATTTGAGAGTTGAGTGAAGACAAAGAGGAAGGTACTTTGAAGATCTGGGGTGCTCTGAGCAGAAAGAAGGGCAGATATAAAGATTCTGTAATTTAAAAAGAGAGCTTGATAGTTTCTTACAAAGAAAAGAAGGCCGGTTTGGCTGGAATGTCCATGAAGGAAGAGCATGGAGAGAGATTACATGAGTGTTCTCAGGGACCAAATCTAGATCTTATATCAAAGTGTGAATATAAATTAACTACATTGAGAATTGTATGATGGATGTGTGATACGATGAGGTTAGCCCTTAGGAGGGTGTACTATTGTGGAAGGGTACAGTAGTGAAGGAAGGGGGTTCATTTAGCTGACTATTGCACCTGTCCAGTTGAAGGATGATGGTAGTTGGGATTATGAGTGTAGCAATAAAGTTGGAGAAAATCAGTTGAGATTGGAAGTTGATTTGAAGATGATTGAATTTACTGAGCAAGAATTATATCAAGGTATTTGGATTTAGGGACATGGGGGATTATGGTCACTTTTAGTGATATGGCAAAGTCTTGATGACATGAGGCAGTTTGCAAGTGACAGAGGTGTGGGTAGGTGCGTATGTGTGATTGATTTTACATTTTTTAATCTTAAATTAAGACGCTAGTTAGAATCCAAGTGGAGACATCAAGTAGGCACTGACAAGTTGACTTGGCTAGAGATGTGAGTTAGATCATCGTAGCCTATAGAGCATGCCTAAAGTCATGAATCTAGGTGAGGGGTTGGAAAACTATTATAGCCCATGAGCCAGATCTGGTCTGCCACCTATTTTTGTATGGCTCATGAGTTATAAGTACGTGTGGCATTTATAAGTCTAAAATGTAAAATACAGGGAAATTTTTCAGCAGGGAAAGTTCCATAAATTTGCCTCTTGGCAACACAAAGCCTGCAATATTTACTATCTGGCTCTTTGTCAAAAATGTTACTGACTCCTGATCTGGATGAAACCCTGTGAGGAGAGAGTGTTGATAGAAGAGAGAGAAGCATCACAGTGGAAATTAAAATTATGTCAACTGAAGTGTGTAGGGTAGAGAATTTAAGCCTGAGTATAACAGTAAGAGATTAACAGTAAATTCATTATCAGCGTGATCAATGAAACCTTTGGGGGCAAAGAGGAACTATCTTCGTCACACCTTTCACTCACTCATAGAAAGATCTTAGGCAGGAAATATAACTTGTTTGAAGATCTGAGATAAGGCTAATGTAGTTTGGACAAAGAAAGCTAATGGGAGGATGACATTACATCTGGCCAAAGATTTAGGGAAGAGCCAAATACTTCAGGCTTTTTAAAGTGATCTTTAGATAAAGAGGAGGTCATCAAGCCATTCCGAAGTTGGAGGATCAAATCACATCTGATGGGAAAAAATCTGGCTGTATGTGCATCTAGGATGTAAGGAAGCCAACATGGATGTGAAGTTAAAATTGTCCATTGCAAATAATAAAATGAAGGCCCCAGGTAGCCTTGGCAAGGGCAGATTTGGTATAAAATCCTTATTGGAATGGGCTTAAGCAGTAACGGGAATACGGATCTAGCTGTTGTGTTTAGTGGAATTTTATCAGTCTTTTTGTTGTGTATGATATATAGATGGTCAAAATAAGGAACTTCTACATTTTCGGTTTTTGTTTTATTTTAATTGAGATTTGAATTAAAAATAAGAAACTTTTATTTTGAAACTTGGAGACTGTGTTTAAAAAGTATAGAGTAGGGCTAGAAAAAAACCTAAAACTCTCCTGATGAGGAGAGTGCTAATCGTGACTCTAATAATAATAAAATACTTTTCTGATAATTTTTTGTGTGTTTCATTATTTATATATGTATGGGAAGTTGTACCCTAGCCACATGCCAATTCACCTGGTGAACTTGCTCTTCAACGTGGCACAAATATTTCCTTCTATCTTTAGCCTTCCGGGGTTTCTCACATGGACTATCGGCTCTTCCTACTTGAACCTGCTGGTAGTACCCTGTAGGAGACATGCTACTCCATGACAACAGGCACCACGCTGTAGGGGAATTACCATACCTGTCAATCACTATCTCTAGAATGTGGCCTTTCATGAGCCCTGAGATTTCATACTGTTTCTCTGAGCTGTAACAATATTTATATTGAAAAAATAAACATGTTCTTCTATCTTTAATATTTTATATCTTATAATTTGAATATCCCATTTTCATTATACTACTTAGCTGCTAAGTTATGTTATAAAAACAAGTTTTAATTATCTGCAAACACCTTCAAATCTAATCCTTACCGGTGAAGACTGATGTCTGGTTAACATCTGTTAGGACATTTATTTCCATAAAGTATTTATAGCGCCTTTTTGTTATTGATTGGTATGATAAATGTGTAACTCTTACACAAAGACAAAATTTTTAGATTTTTGTATTTAAAATACTGGTTATCAAAAGAAAAACCCAGATGTTATTTGTTTATGTTTCTGCTTGAGGTACTGAATCTATTTCAAGTCATATTTCTCAGTATTGATATACTTAATTTTGCTGAAATAATAACACACTAACTTTAGCTACTTTTTTTCTCAGTGTGTCTCCTTGTCGCTCACCATTTCCGCCTCATTTCACTTCTCATCTTTATTTCTTTTTCTTTGGTCTTCTTTTACTTTAGGGATTCTTTCAATTTAGAAGTGTTCTTGTTTTCTGTTAATTACTATTATTCTTCGATGTACACAGATATCCTTTTCCATTTCATTTGTGAATTCATCTCAGAGGCATTTTGTGTGTGCCTTTTACTCATAGCTTCTCAGAAGTCCCTTTCGAGGTTACCGATTTAACATGTCATGTACTATAAGGTTTGCATGGCATGGTGGCAGCTGACTTTGGTCTTTACAAGGATTGAAATGTTCACTCAACATGGATTGGTAGAATTTATTTTTTCCTTAAACATTTCATCGCCTTGTAAACAAACAAAAGCAAACCCAAGACTCAAAACTGACATTACTATTGGTGCCCCTGGAAATAGCTACCTTCTCACTAAAGTAGATTTTGTCATCCAACTTTATGTGTTGTTGAACACACATGGTGCTGTATGAGCACTCACTCACTAGTCTAGAAAACATTGCTGTGACCAGTTACCAGAAAAATAAATTCAGATTGCTCTTCACCTTCCACAGATGACCCTTCTGAAAGCCATTTGAATTCATTATAAATTATAGTTATATTAGTGTGACTTTAATTCACTTGTAATCTGAACTTTATGTGCAATGCATTTTTTCCCGTGTTTAATCATTTTTGAATGCTAAATCATTTTTTTTTTTTTTTTTTTTTTTTTTTCTTGAGACGGAGTCTTGCTCTGTCACCCAGGCTGGAGTGCAGTGGCGCAATCTCGGCTCACTGCAAGCTCCGCCTCCCGGGTTCAGGCCATTCTCCTGCCTCAGCCTCTCCAAGTAGCTGGGACTACAGGTGCCCGCCACCACGCCTGGCTAATTTTTTGTATTTTTAGTAGAGACGGGGTTTCACCATGGTCTCGATCTCCTGACCTCGTGATCCACCCACCTCGGCCCCCCAAAGTGCTGGGATTACAAGAGTGAGCCACCACGCCCGGCCAAATGCTAAATCATTTGCAAACAAATGGCTTGTCCTTGAGAAAGAATTTAAGGCTGAAAGTACATTAAGTGCCATCTGGGTATCTGTGTCAATGGTTTTGTCACTACATATGTGTGTGTGTGTGCATATCACCTACTTTATCACATTTATTTGATAAAATTGATATGCAATCTCTAAATCATTGTGTCTCCAACTTGTGTTATACCACAAATACAAATTTTTGTCCTAAAATTGGTGGTACCCTTTGTAAAACTAGATGTTCTCATTTGTGCAAAGGAAGGAAAAATAAAACAAGAAACAAATTCAATAAAAAAATTAAAGGTCAGATTTCTTTTATAGCTGCTGAGTTCCTTTATTTCCTTTCCATCATCCTCACATTCCCAAATCTCAACAAAGTTAAGAAATTAAAACACACATCATGAGATCATATGTTCACCTTGTTCAGGAACTGAAGGATTACATATACAAGACTATACCTTAATAAGTAGAGGGAGAAATAGGAAGATATAAATAGAATATGAAAATTTATTATAATGCAGTTCTATTCTAAAGTGTTTCCTAGGCAGGCTAAGAGTATGTTGCCAGGAAATTTTAACAGACCCACTCCATTATATAGAAGAGGATGTGTGTAGATCCCTTAATTCTGAAATGTTTAGAACTGAGTACAACAGGTCTTTGAATAACGACGTTTCATTCAATGTCATTTCATTAT
Organism: Symphalangus syndactylus; assembly: GCF_028878055.3. Taxonomy (NCBI): domain Eukaryota; kingdom Metazoa; phylum Chordata; class Mammalia; order Primates; family Hylobatidae; genus Symphalangus; species Symphalangus syndactylus. Next base: position 2,359,236 of record NC_072439.2, read on the forward strand.
AATGTTGATGAGAAAAAGCAAATTGATTCCAATTGGGGTTCACTGTCTGTGTAGAGCTTATATATTCTCCCCATGTCTGCATTGATATTCTCTGGATGCTCCAGTTTCCTCTCACTTCCCAAGGCTGTGCATGTGAGGTTGATTGACGTGTCTATGTGGTCCCAGTCTGAGTAACTGTGGGTATGTGTGAGTGCACCTGCAATGCGACGGCGCCCTGTCCAGGGCTGGTTCCCACATTGCGTCCTGAGCTGACAGGATAGGCTGCGGTCAACTGCAACCCCAAACTGAAATAAGTAGGTAAATAATGATTTTACTAGCTTTTATTAATCTTAAACGTATGAATAGCTGAAATTTATTTCAGCATTTAATATTAGAAGTGTTTTGATCTTTATTTACAAGTTTGTTGACGTTTTAGTTACCAAAAGCCATAGAAGCTTAACTCTTTTGATGTCAACCTATGGTAAAATGGGTTTCGCTTACTGTATTTTTGTACCAATTAACCATCCCCAATTTATCCCCCCGTATGCGTGTATCAAAACATCACGTGACCATAAATCTATATACCTATGACCAGTTTTCAAGCACCTGTCGATGATGTTAAGTGAAGACTTATTGTAGTCCTTTTTTGGCATAACAAAAATGTGTGTGTTTTGTTCAAGATTGGAAAAGTTCTTTGTGTAAAGAACTAGACAGTAAATATTATAGGCTTTGCTGGCCATATGTAGTCTCTGTCTCTCCTTCATCTACTCATTCTTCTTCTCCCCTTCCTTCTCCTTCTTTAAACACTTCAAAAATGCCAAAACAATTTTTAGCTCTCAGCCATATGAAGCAAGCCATTGATTAAATTTGGCTTGTAGGCCCATAAAGTGTGAATTCCTTTACATCATCAGAATGCCGCATATATATGAAATGTTATCTATGAGAAATTAATGGTGCTCCCAGCAGAGAGAAATTAGCCTAAGTTAAGTTTGGGCTTTGGAATTCAGGGGAATGCCATGCACAAAAATGCTCTGCTTTTAAAACTAGTTACTAACAGTCCATTTCTGATATCAGAAATACATGAAAACTACCAATTGAATGGACATTATTCACTACTTTAGTGCTGCTACTCATGTGTGGTGGAAAAAGAATCCAGAAAGTTTTCCTGTCCCTTTGAACATTCATGCAATAAAAATTTCCAAATCTTTTTTTGAACACATTTTTATCTGATAGTTCTCTTGTGTACTTTATAAGTACCTTTTGCTGCTTATTCTCAGTAACTGTATCGAAACAATCTGTTTTCCTTTATCAATCAAAATAAAATAAGAAATTTAGCTTAATACTAATATTAAGCTGAAGTGCAAGATATATGAAAAAGAGAGAAAAGAAGCAGGATAAACTGACCTTTTGATAACTGCAGAGGACAGCAGATCAAAGACTGGACTTTAACGTCTTACATTTTCAGAATCTATCACAGTAAGTCCACTGGGTCCAGAAATAGGTTTTAATCCTAGATTGAAATGACTCACAATGCTGTCATGACATTGAGTTTGATGGAAAAAGTGAAGTTAAAGTTTTTCTCAATATTTTTTTAAAATCAATGATTGATTTAACTATAAAATGGACTGATTCTGAAGAACTCATTCTGACGTTGGAGGTGAAAATGCTTTTACTCTAATCATTAAAATCAATTTCTCTAGATATCTGACTTTATTCTGCTTTATAACATAAAGAATGAAACTATATTTATTAATGAAGTGTAATCTAGCAAAGTGGCATAAGCATACTTATCAGTCACTTACTAAAGTTGTGTGTTTTTTTCCATTGCATGAAAACCCTGCCTTGTTTTAATTTTTATTGACTCTTTAAAAGCAATTTTAGGTTTGTAGAAAGAAGTGAATAAGCATTCACACGTCATCCTCAGCCTCTACCCCAATTTCCCCGATTTTTAACATCTTGCAATAGTGTGGTACATTTGTTATAGTTGATGAGTCAATATTGGTACATTATTATTGACTAAAGTATGTAGTTTGTATTAGAGTTTACTCCTTGTCTTATGAATTCTATAGGTTTTGTCAAATGTGTAATGACAAATAATCCTCATTACAGTGTCATACAGAAAAATGGATTCACTCTCCTAAAATTCTTCCTTGCTCCATCCGTTCATCGTTTCCTCTACTAATTTATGTAGAAGATAAATTAGTAGATTGAGTTGATGGTTATAGCAGTTTAAAGCACAGATAGAAAACTAGATTGACCTACCTACCCAGACTGTGCTTCTCACTCTCACTGTGCCCTTTCTTAACCTTTGGAAATGCTTTTATTCATATATAAAATAGGCTATAACTTCATATAGTTGTATTACAAAAAGTTAATGCACAGAAAAAGACTTGTGCTAGGTATATGGTTTCTTCTCAGTTAAATGGAAGCCATTGCATGTGTTTGTCAATAGAATTCGTCATACTTTATCTCACATATCTTTACGTCATTGTTGGCACATGACATGTTTAGACTGCACAAATCTCCTCCAAATCCCTAATAGCCACTGATCTCTTTACTGTCTCCATAGTTTTGCTTTCTCCAGAAGGTCATGCAGTTGAATCATACGGTATGTAGACTTTTCAGACTGGCTTCTTTCACTTGGCAATATGCATTTAAAGGTTCCTGTGTGTCTTCTGTAGCTTGACAGAATACTATTCCATTGCCTGGATATACCACAGTTTATTTTTCCATTCACTTCCTGAAAGACATTTCGATTTTAGTGATCATGAATAAGGCTCCTGTAACATTCATGGGAAGAAGGCTTTTGTGTGCATGTAAGTTTTCAAATCCTTTAAGTAAATACCGGGAATGTAATTTCTGGGTTGTGTGGTAGGGTATGTTTAGTTTTATAAGAAACTGCCAAACTGACTGCCAAAGTAGCTGTACTATTCTGCATTCTCACCAGCAATGAATAAAAGTTCCTGTTTCTCCTCACATTTGCCAGCTTTTGGTATCATCAGACTTTTGGATATTGGTCATTTTAATAGTCATGTAATAATATCTCACGGTTGCTGTGACTTGCAGTTCCCTAATGATACATGACTAGTAACTTCAAAATCCCCATTTGACAGCTGTATTTAGACCTTTGGACTATTTTTTAAATGAGTTGTTTTCTTTCTTATTTTCGAGTTCTCTGTATACTTTAAATACCAGTAATTTATCTGATATGTTTTGAAAATGTTTTGAATATGTTTTGAAAAGATTTTCTCCCAACCTGTGGCTTTTGTTTTCATTCTAAGCACAGTTTGAATAACAAAAGTCTTTAATTTTAATGATGCTCAATTTCTCAATTTTTTCTTTGTCTAACCCAATAAATCAGAAAGCTTTTTATCATTTCACATGACTTAACATTCAGGCAAGGTCTATATAGGCCCCTTTCAAACAGTCATAAAGTTTAGAAGCTCTGACCTCACAAACAATAACAACGACAACATAGAAACAAAAATGACAGCTTTCGATGTTGTCTCAGTAATTTCTCAATTCAAGAACAGATTACTGAGCTTTATAAGCAATACGTATAGATATCAATTTCACAATAAAATACCTTATGATATTTATCAAATCGCCTTAGTTTTGGTCACTTATTACTATTAGACTAAAATGTAATTTGTCAGACATGAGAAATCTTTTTGTAGTATTTTTTAGAGAACCAAGTATTTATTTTAGCCTTTTCAGTTCTTCCCTTGCTATTTCTCCAGTATAGTCATTCCAATTGTCTCTATAGATGTATTAATACCAGGTACATAGTAAACACAATTATCTCCCACGTGTACCCCAACCCCATTCCCTGTTCATGCAGTCAACATAAAGGAAGCAGGTCAAAAGGAAGCAGGTCATGTACCCTGTGATGTGCTGGGTTGTAAGGAAAGGTACACAATTAATGTACCATGTCTGAGTTTTCTTCTTCTCTGTATTTGTTCCATTTAATGCATGTATGTTTTTTATTCCTCAGGCCTCTCCAGTCCTAACACACTCAGGGATACTTGATACAGCTATAAGGCTCTGTCTTTATCAGGTACCTTTGGGTTACCCCCAGCCAGGTGTGGGAAATAGAGGAAGTGAATGTCTGTATGCTCATTAAGTATCACACAGAGCAGAAACATAAAGAAGCCTGTGCCATGAATGGGTCTCTTCTTTCTCCAAAAACCACCTACCCCTTCAACTCCCACTGCTTAAAGGAAAATCTTGTATTAGTCTCCCCATTTTCTCCTCAAACTTGCTTTAGCAAAGCAGTTCTTAAACCTCTGTTAATGTATGTCCCCACCCCTAACTCAACACACAGTCTCATGTCACATCACAGAAAAGAAGTTCAAAACAAAACAAAACAAAGCCACAGTCTTATAAGAAAAATAGGTAAGTTTTACAAAAGTTGTGTACTGTATCTCTGCTTTGAATTTTGTCATTGGCCAAGGATAGTAAAACTCTTGGAAAACTATAAAACAGGAACTTACTTAATATATTTTACCCAAGATTTTTCAAACATTTTTGGAAGGATACTTATTAACATCTTGCAGAGGTAATGTTACATGAAAAACTTAGCATAAGACCAATCAGGTATTCTATGCAATAATGCAGATATATGAAAAAATAATATAATGAAATAAATGACTTTTCAAAAGGTATTGATCCTAGATCCACATTCTTTTTTTGGTTCAGGTGAGGCAATTAGAATGTGAAAAAAAGAAGCATAGAACAACTGTCTAATGAGAGGGACGAATGTTCCTGGGTGGAAAGTTATTAGAAGATAAATTAGTAGATTGACCCTTTTGCTGTCTACACAGGTTTTTTTTTTTTTTTGCTAGTACCAATAGAAACAAATTCATTTTATGGTTTGTGTCACTGGAAATGTATAACTTAGTGGTAGCTATATAGCAAACTTTCAATATGTAATAATAAGAGATTAGATGTAGATCTAATATCATTATTTAATTTATTTGCTTGAATACCAGTGAGGAATTTCCACTTAAGCTCTCGTTTTCCAGATGAGTGTTTAATTGAATTCCAGAATTCATTTTGAAATAGAACTTTGTGTAGAATATGAATTTCTTTGCAAGAAGAATCATTTGTACACTTGGGTTTGAGAGCAGTTTAATGTCAATATAACTTCTTTCCAGGCTTTCATTTCCTACTTTTTGATATGGGAATAATCTCATGGCGTGATTGTGAAAGTCTTAAAAGATAATGTTTGGGGGGAGGGGAAGGGATAGCAATAGGAGATATACCTAATGTTAAATGATGAGTTAATGGGTGCAGCACACCTACATGGCACATGTATACATATGTAACAAACCTCCACGTTGTGCACATGTACCCTAAATCTTAAAGTATAATAAAAAAAGATAATGTTTGCAAAGATACTCTGTGCACTCAAAGCGTGCTCTATGAACTTCATTACCGTTCACACTTTGGGTTTATGAGGCTTCCATTTGCTGGCAATTGAAATGTGACTCTGAGTTAGATGCCGTGGTGTGGGAGATGATGTTTATTGGAGTTTAAAGCACAGATAGACAACTAGATTGTCCTGCCCACCCAGACTGTGCTTCTCACTCTCACCGTGCCCTTTCTTAACCTTTGGAAACACCTGTATTTATATATAAAATAGTTTCATATACTATTTTATACTATATACTTCATATAGTTGTATTATGAAAAGTTAATGCACAGAAAAAGACTTGTGCTAGGTATACGGTTTCTTCTCAATTAAATGGAAGCTATTGCCTGTATTTGTCAATAGAATTCATCATACTTTATCTCACATATTCAGTGCTTTACATCATTTTTGGCACATGGTATGTTTAGACTGTGCAAGGGTTAATTACGCCAAATTTTTCTATCTACAGTTAATATAGCCCAAGGTACCTTGTTTAGCTGAGCCAAAGTTTGTATTTATTAAAAATGTAAATTTATCTTGAAGTGATGCCTGATCTCACAGAACTATGGGTTCCAATCTCTAAATCACTGTGATCAGTAGTAAAACTATGTACTCTGTGTCTGTCCTACTAGCTATATTGCCGGAATCTGGAGCATGACTTTTGGGTCTTTCTGTAATGCCTTACCTCTCATCAAAATTCACAAAATTCACAAGACCTGCTCTCTGGATTGTGAGACTTTTGCATTACAAAGAAAAAGGTGCTGTCCTAATGGCATTCCAAAGCCATTTGAAATGAGTTGCTTTCGTTTCCAGGGAGTCATTTTTATGTTGGTTATCATTACTTTACCATTACCTTTTAATTTGGAAATGTTAAAATCCATTGCCATGCTCCTTGGAATATAAAGATCATATAGGGTCATTGAGATGAGTCTGAAAGTATGAGTCACTGGAGACCTTCTAGTGGGATAATGTTGTTAATATTGCTGGTATTCTATTCTTCACGTTTCCTCCAGTAAAATGTAAAGTGACCAAAATATAAGCGTCACGCAGGCAAAGATTCTTTTATTTGTTCAACGAACACTGCCTTCACATAGTAGTCAGTTAATATTCACTACTAGAATGCATGTTGAATGGCATCTCTTTTATTTGCCATTAGCGTTGGTCCACTTTATAGCAGTTGGACAAAAAAATTGGACAAAGTGTGTTGATCTTTTATGAAAAAATAGATATCTCTTTCTTTCTTTCATTGTTGCGTTTTCTGTGGGCAAGTTGATAGACACTGTAGTCCTGATGTTATTTTAGGGCATACAGTTGAAGTTACTAGATCTTTTAGAGTTTATTTAATTATAATATGAAGCTTTGAGTTTCTGTTTCGTTATTAAATAATTTATTTTATGATAGTGTTGCTTAACTTAGTGTGGAAGGCCTACAAATAAACCTAATAAATATCTTACAAACTACCTTAAAATAAATCTAACATTTTTTACTGAAATATTTTTAAACATGTTGAAGTTGGAATGCCACGTAATTGTATACACACACACACAAAACACACACACACACACACACACACATTAGGTTTTCATTTGGTTTCTTTGTTCCTATTATTGAAATTCCTATGCTAATAACCATATCAATTTATGAAACTCATTTTGAGAAAAAAGGCCTAAAATATAACTCATTTTTAAAATGATTTTCTCTTAATTTATAATGTAATACTTTAATAAAATATGGTAGGGCAATTTTGTATAAATATTTATGCTAAGTTTTCTACATAAGTTACTGCATATAGTCTAGTTTTTAATAGAAGGGTTTTTTTTTTTGCTTCAGTATCCACTTTAAAGTCAATGACATTTAGTGTTTTCTACTTTACAGTTCTAAGTTACTTTTGCTTAAAAAGTCATCTGACTTTTAAGTTAATGTCCAACTTGATTACTATCTCTCTGTATCTCATCGATGTGTTCTTGAAAGTAGTTAGATTTTGAAAGACATTACTAAGAGGGCTTTTTCTCATCTTTGGAGAGTAACTTGGGGTAAATGTTTGTCTTTCGTCTTTGTCCTCCCCTCTACCCACAACTCCCTATCCCAGATCATTAGCTGAACTTGTGTGCTCAGGTTAATGTTCTGTTTCACCTTTCTTGTCAAATTGCTAGAGACAACTCTCTTCAGTTATATAATGTACACACAGAATCTCATCTTTTTAATCTCTCTCTTTTAAACAAATGTGTTCACCCTCAGATTTGCTGTCATTTAGAACAGGACTTCCTATTAGAAATATAATAATTTTCATTCATGTGGAATCTTCAATACAAAAAAAACCAGAAAAACACATATCAATGGTTTGCTTGTGTCATGCTGATAGTTGGGGGACAGCTGATATTAGAAAAAGTGACACTATATTTCTGAACACAAACCTTGTTTCATCTTAGAATGTGGTGTTGAACCAATTTTGTACCTCAGTGCTATAAACCTTAATGAGTTGTTAATGTGTGATTAACTGCCTTGGCCAAACTCAAAATCTTATTCACACATACAATACACACAGAGAACTTATTTTTATTTGTTCAGTCACTCCTTTAGTCCTTCATTTATTTCACAAACATTCATTGACACTTACGTGGCAGCACTCTTATAAGAATAGAATATACCCTGTTAAATCAGACATGATACTTGCTTTTGTGGAGCTTATGCTTTAATGGAGAAACAGAAAGTCAAGCAAAACCTCAAACTATATAACTTTAAATTGGATATGTGCTAATGAAGGAAAATGTGGCACTGTAAGAAAAAATAATAGGGAGTTAAAGGATAAATAGGAGTTTGGTGGATGAAATTTATGAAGGGCTGAAGATTTCAAACAAAAGAAACTGATGCAGGAGGGTGCAGCTTTGGAGTCAAGAATGAAGTTCTAGGAAATAGCAAGGAAATGGTAGGAGAGGAGGTCAAAGTAGGTAGGATTTTATATATTATCAATGGGAAAATATTGAACAACCCTAAGCAGAAACGCAATGATATATGTTCATCTTCATTACAAATTCTTCTATCTTTAGTAGACCTGTTTTCAGGCAAAATTTCATGAGAGAATAGTAACAAAGAGAAAAAAAGTGGTGTTCTCAGATTATCTCTAACTCACCTGATGACTTGAAGTTAAATGACCTCAACATTTTGTGAGGCTTTTCCTTCTTATAAAGTAAGGAGTTTAGATGAGGTGAGGTGTCCAATTTCATTTAGCTTCAATTTCCTGTAATTTGACAGCTGTCAAGTCATGCTTTGATTTGTTCTGTTTGTGAGCCAGAGTAACATTAAGGCAGTATATTAACTAGGAGAACTATTTCTTTACTTTTAAACTTCAAAATTATGATGACGTAAGTATTTTAAAGAGCATTTAGAAAGTAGACAAATGAAAAATTTTTAACATTTTGGAATGCTTCTTTTATTTCTTTTTGAAACCTAGGTTTTTGGTGGTAGTGGTGATATTTATTTTTGCCAAACTAACCATTCCATGTAATTTTGTAGCATTTTGGGTTGATGACCACCGTAAGGCTAGTATTCCTATATGTGTTAAAACTTATCTTTACAATTAATGTATTTTCACTGAATTATTTAATTAAAAATTAAACTACGATTTCTAATACATGTTCAGTGAGATATTATTAGGCATTACCTGAAAGGGATTTCTGGAGAAAGAAAGAATTTCTGGTTAAAAGGAGTTGAGCAGGTTTTCCTAGAGCGATTCTCTCTGTCTCTAGGATGGAGCTACAGCATAAAATATCCTCCTAATTTACTTCACAAATTAGCCCTTAGATTTCATGAATTACTTATAATTCTTTTTGTAGACCACAGTTTCTTTGCTCTTCAGTATTTCACTTGCTTATGTGAGTTTCTAAAACTAAGTTTAATTTTGGAAATTCTTAATTTTATGTTTATATTTTGAATTTTGTTTAAAATTAAGTTTAGTAAAAAGCTAGGTTTTTATTTCTACCTACAAATTCAGTGTCCCATCAATAGAAAAAAAATTCTCAATAATATTTTGAAGTTACTTTAGTCTTTGTCATTAAAGAATAAAAATTTACCAGGCAGAAATGCCCCAGAAGCTACCTATGGAGGAAATATAAATATTATTATTACCTACTAATATGAATATACAAAATAGTCAATTATGTGTATAGAAGTTAAAAGTATATAAAAGTTAAATATTTATAAATGATACAGGACTCACGTGTTTGTATGCTCTGACTGCTGTGCAGTCACAGTCTTATAAATTGATAAACAGAGTTTGCAGTAAAGAAGGAGTTTAATGATTGCAGGACAGCTGAGTGAGGAGATGCGAGCACCCTCAAATCTGTCTTTCCAGAGAGTACTTGGTTGGGGTGAAGGGATTGTAGAGGGCCACGGGCTGGATAAATGGGGTCACTGACTGGTTTGGGTTAGGGGGTTTAAATCACCAGGATGTGGAAACTTCGCCCTTTAGTGAGTCAGCTTCTCCTGGAGCCCTTCGGAGGAGCTGATGTCAGTAGTTTCACTGGTATGTAGGATCTGAAAGAATACCTCAGAGAGAAAACTTAACACTTCACAATGCTCAAGTTGTTATCTATGAGTAGTTAAGTTTAACTATAATCTTGTGACAGGATATAAATGATTGTGGGGCTGTACCTAATAAACAATTATGAGGAAGCAGGACAGATAGCAAGTTAACTTAATGTTTAAGACTGGATGTGTTGGAAGCTTATTTTTATTTCATCCCCTCCCTCCTTTCCCAAATAATTTTATAAAGATTATAGGGGTGGTTTATATATATATGTATAAATAACTTCTAATATTTTATCAGTTAATAAAAGCTCACATTTTCTAGACATTTTTGTTGATTAAGCTAATAAGATGGCTTTTACCAATGGATCTTGAAATGTGGTATGCTAAATGAATTTCTGTTTTCAAAAAGAATTGTGCATGATCAATAATTCACTAAAACAGTAGGCAAGTAAACTATATCACTAAGACAGTAGGCAAGTAAACTATATTTTTAAATTTACTAGTGGTGTAATCTTGAGCAAGTCACCTGACACTTCATGCCTTAATTTATAAAAGAAAAAAGAGAACTTCCTAAATTACAGAGTTGGGTTCAAATATGAATGAGAAATATAAATATGAAGGTATTGGAAATATTAGAAATAGGAATATGAAGGTATCTGCTATAGTGTTAGTGACTGACATGTACTTAACTATCATTGACAAAATTATTATTCTTTTCTTTTTTGAAATAATGGAGACATAGTAGAGAAGATTTTGTTAATTTGAGGTGTTTTAACTCTTTATTCAGTAAGTTCTTTGTAAAAATTTATAGGAAGAACTGAAGGGATATAAAGGGTTCATAATAAACACAGCAGATGATTTCTGATCCTTAAATCCAGAAACTCGGCCCTAGTTTATTTTACTTTCTTATTTCTTGCAAACTACCTAGAAAAAGTTGGAGAATGGCACTATTTTTTTTATTGATCTCAGCTTCAAAAATTTCAAAATGTAGTTTTTCATTAGTAGTAATTCAAGCTAGAACATATAATATATTCAACATTACACTAAGTGATTTACTTTTATATAAGTTATTTCATTTAACCTTAAGAATACTTCGTGGATATATTTATATTTACTTTTACAGATTAATAGACTGTTATTAGCAGAAGTTGGTAACTTGCCGAACTCTGATACATTGCTAAGGAGTGATTCACCTATAATTGAGCCAGGTTTCTTCTAAATACTATGCTCCACTGTAAATATATGAGATTACAGGTTAAAGTTTGAGAATTACTTCTAAGTAATAAATAGCTCACTCAATTTTAATATCGATTCTGGTAAAATTCTTTATAAAGGGTTTAGCATTCTTTATAATGTTTGGGGTTGGGTCAGGGAGAAGATAATGAAAAGAGAACAGAGCAGATAAGAAACATTTTGCACATCTGACTTCCAAACTGATCCTCTAAATAGATTTTTTTATGCTATCTCATCAAATTGAAACTTTTTGATGGATATAGAAACAAAAAATATTGTATTAAAAATATTGAGAAAGATTGAGGAGAAAGAAAAATTTTTTGAAGAGAATCAAACTATATTATTTTAGGTATATTTCTGTGTGAATCTTGAAAGTAGGGAAAGAAATATGTCAGCAAAAATACTAGAAGTAATTTATTATTTGATTGTCACAAAAACATTGATTGAACTTGCAATCACTAATCTAGGATGCTCTTGCTCTGACTTATATTCCTTTCCCAAATATTCCAAACCATGACCTTGTATTAATAAAAGAAGACATTCAAGTAGTATATTGATAGTTTACAAGCACTTAGAATGTATATTTTGAAATTTTCTGGTGATCTGACGAGTGACTTTGAGTCTCAAAATTAGAGAAGTTTCTAATAATTCTGGATTAAATAAAATGTGAGGGAGTTAATCTTGAAACAAAAGGAAAAGAACTCATCCATACAAGGAAAGGACTTTGTGATTAACACCTGACTTTTCATCAGAAACAATGATAGTCAGAACACAATGGGATAGCACATCCAAAGTGCTGAAAGAAAGAATAAGTGTCTTGTTCTGTTTATGTTACCAAAGTTGTAACGTGCGTAGGATTTATATTTAAAGGGGAAAAACTTTAAGGGGAATTAGACATAGTCAATGGAAAGAATATGACCAATAATGTGTTCTAGATCTGGCTTGGTTAGATATAACACGTTTAACTTTGGATAATTCAGGAATCCTTTGCAAATCTTTGTTTCTTTGCCTCCAATATAACTGGGCTGGAGTCAACACTAAAAAGCTTGAACTCTCAATATTGTGTATATCTGTTATTTCAAGTTATCTTTGCCTCCGATATAACTGGGCTGGAGTCAACACTAAAAGCTTGGACTCCAAATATAGTGTATATCTGTTATTTCAAGTTAGTATATTTTATGTTTCCTTCTTGATGGAAGCTTGTCTTATTTTGTTCTCTACAGTCTGTATTTTTTTCTTTTCATAGTTCTGCAGCAATTGTTTTTGAAATATAAAAATAATTCTTTTGTGCTGTGTGAAAATATGCATCCTTTTATTGAAGCTGCCAGACAGATGTGTTATTTCAAGTGGGAGACTATGATTTTTCTCTATAGATGATGGGTGGGGTTTTGTTGTTGTTGTTGCCATTTGTTTGTTTGTCTAACTTTACTAGTAGGTAGATTATTTGAATGACTGATCTGATTAACCATCATTCCTTCTAAATCTGTCTCCTTTCCTTCAGGTCTCTCATCCGAACACATTAGAAATTCTCAATACAGTTGGTATTGTGCCCAGCTAAATCCATCTGATTTTTGTTTTTAAAAATGGCAAGTTGATATAACATTTCATCATATTATATAAAATAGAAAAATCAGAACAAAATGTAATTGACAGTTTTCTGAGTGTCTTTTAGCTTAAGTTTTGAAATTGTTTTTGTCTTTTTATTTAGGGTCTCACTCTGTCACCCAGGGTGGAGTGCAGTGGTGCAATTATGGCTCACTGTACTCTTGATCTCCTGGGCTCAAGCAGTCCTCTCAACTCAGCCCCCAAGTAGCTAGAACTACAGGTGTGTGCCACCACACCCAGCTTTATTTTTTATTAAAGAAAAACAATTGTAGACCTTAGCTTTCATTATGTTGCTCTGGCTGGTCTTGAACTTCCAACCTCAAGTGATCCTCCCACCTTTGCCTCCCAAGGTGCTGGGATTAAAAGTGTGAACCACCTCACGAAACTGTTTTTTTAAATTATCATTAGAATACTTGATAAAATAAAATAAATATCTGAAAATGATTCTGACATAGTTGGGTGCTGGCTTTAAAAAGTCCATTATGTCCGTTTTCTAAGGTGGCACTTAAACACATGCACACACGCACAGACTGGGTGGCTTAAACAACAGATATTTATTTTCTCACAGTTCTAGGGGCTGTAAATCCAAGGTCAAAGTGCTCCTCTGAGGACCATGATGGAAGGATCTGTTTTAGGCCTCTCTTCTTGGCTTGTAGGTGTCTGCCTTCATGCAGTTGTACTTCTGTGCATGCATGTAGCTGATTTTTACCCCTTTCCAAATTTTATTTTATATGGACTTCATTTTTGTTGGATTGGAACCCACCCTGAGGGCCTCATTTTAACTGAATTCTTATTTAAAACATCCAAATATGGTTACTTTCAGAAATACTAGGCTTTAGAATTTCACCATATGAATTTGGAGAGAGGGGAGCACAGTTCAGCCCATAACTAACACACGGTAAGTAACTATTGACCAAGTTACTCATGTTACTCAAGAGAGATAATTCACTTTTTTAATACAAAGCAATTTTTTTCCTCAGTAGGTGTAAGAGTGTGTCACACAGAAGTAGCATTTTAACATATAAGATACGTAGCTGAGCTCTAAATATAGGAGACAGTATGATAATTTTTACATTTCAAATTCTCTGCCTGCATTAGAATATTTTTGCAGAATGTGTAAAACAATCTAATGAATTGATTGGAATGTGTGGGAACAAGAAATATGGTTGTGGTTTTTACATAAAGCTTTTATATAGTTCCTTTAAAAATATAATTCTCATTTACCGATTTCCCTAAGGTAATGGGTATATTTTGTTTAATTATTTTTGATCCCTTGATTTTTCTGACTATGGTTCACAAAAAAACCATAAGATAAAGTACCATCCTGTACCTTATTTTCATTCGACAGTTTTTTTCTGCTAAATTAATATTTTGTATATTTTTATTTTGTATATATTTGGTATAATTCTGTTAATATTTTATATATTTTGCATATTTGTATATGAGATGCAGATGCCTTAGACAACATGAAAATATCTTTGAACATCCCTATTTTACCAAGGAAGAAAGATAAGCAAAGAACATGATTTAATAGATTTTAGGATTAACTGGTAAGTTACACGAGTTTCAATTTCCCAGAACTCTAATATATATCCCTGCATTCTTATTATGAAATATACAGAAAACACCATTTTGTTGCCCATTGTTACATTTATTTATATTGTACACATAATCTCAAAGTTTATATTTTGCCACCATTTATGCATGAATTTTTCATGACAAATATTCCTAAGTATTCCCATTATAGGTATATGTTTCCCAGAATAGTGGTTTCAGGATGTCGTACTATTATCCAACTGTCAATTTACTTATTTATTTTATTTATTTTTTCTGTTTATTTTTAAGGCTAAGTGCGAGTGGAAAAGAAAACAAGAAATCTGTAACTGGTTGTGATTAATTAGTTTTGAACACCACTACATTTGGACTAGCCTGCTAATTTATTTTTCATCTATACTTACCTCATCAGCACTCCCTAATTCTTGCTTATCTTAAGCAATTGAAATTTTCACCCAAGCTTTAACCTAGTTAGAAATATATTTTTCTAAAATTCAAACTCCATACTGTTGAGGCCATACCTTTCAGAAATGCAGTAATATTTTCACTACTGTTTAAATCCAAACATTTCTAACTCTGTGTTGCAGATATGGATATGAAGAGGCTACTGCTACAAGTTTATACAGGCTGGGTATTTTGCACTTTAGTGACTGATTACTGTTTCTTTAGGAATGGACATATTTGTCTTGTTCTATAGTTGCCATTCATTGAATTGTTAAATGTGCGGTCAATATTGTATATGAGCTATTCAGATATGTGTGACGTGCACGTGCACAGAGATCTTTGTCCTTTGTGATTAGTATAACTGTGCATACCCATCTTTTTGTGAGTCTCTTGGTCATTCAAATTCAGCTACTCATCCTGTACTTTATCTTCATGCAACAGTTTTTTTTCTGCTAAATTAATATTTTGTATATTTTATTTTGTATATATTTGGCATAATTCTGTTAATATTTTATATATTTTGTATACTTGCATATGAGATGCAGATGCTTTAGACAACAAGAAAATATCTTTGAACATCCCTATTTTACCAAGGAAGAAAGATAACCAAAGCACATGATTAATAGATTTTAGAATTAACTGGTAAGTTACACAAATTTCAATTTCCCAGAACTCTAATATATATCCCTGCATTCTTATCGTGAAATATACAGTAACAAGGAATGAAATTAATGTATTAAAGTATCTTAATCTATCTAATTAAATGGTATTTTGAAAAGGACTTTAATGCTCTTTTGACATTGAAATAAAGTGAGTTTATCTTGAGATTCCATAAGATAATGAAGAGCTGGTAATTACATCTTTACATTTTATTGCTCTTTAAATGGCAGAATCTTCATTATTTCTGCAACAGGTCACAAACATGTTCATCTTAACTTGACTATTATACAAATAAGGCTTTATTAATACATCTATAGAAGTAGCCAAATCACTTTGCCTAAATAACTTTTTTTTTAAAGAGACATATGCAAAAAAACATGAATGTATCATGAATTAATTTGTGCATGGTTTCCCTATAAAATAGTCACAGTAGCAACCACAATTATGGTAAATTAAAAGTTGTAAAACTAAATGTTTTTACATCAACAGTTTTCTCTTTAATGCTGTTTTCAGTTTAATGCTGGCCTATTTTTCTGGGCTTCCATACAGACTTTATAATTAGTTGGATACAGTGGTTGTATGATTAATAAAATATAGACTGGTGCTGCCATGTTTGCATTTGAATCCTGCCTCAGCCACCCAATATGGTATGAATGACGTCAAGTCAGAACCTGCGTTTTCTCATACAGAAAAATAGTCATAGAAACAGCAATCTCATAATGTTGTGTGTTGGTTAAATAAGAAAGTTATGTAAAACTGTCAAAGCACAATAGCTACACATAACAGGCATTCAAGTATTAGTGCCTATATTCTGATCTCTGTTGCCCTCACTTTTCTATTCCCCCAAGTGATAACAGAAGCTACATTTAAAATCACTATTCCACTCTACGATTTCTGTTGTAGAAAAATAGAGAAATCTGTGTTTTCTTATGTAGTAACTTTTATCTGTATATCTTCTTGAGTCTCTGGAGTTGTATAATTTTCATATATATAATTAATTTGACCTCCGGTCTCTACAGATAGTTTATCAACACACTGCTACACATAGACCCAGGTCTTTGATTTCCACAATGTGTGTGTCTGCATGTGTATTTATTAATATGCTTTATTTTCTGGCTGTTGAGTTGATGGGAGAAAAGTGAAGAAATCATAAGTAAAATTTTTACTCCACGATAAGGTGCTGATTTTTCTTTTAAGGAGTATACCAATATAACTAATTAAACTTGGAACTATTAAGGTATCTTTTTTCTCTTTTTTGTAAGTATCTCAAGCTGAAATGACTGTCAGCAGGATGAGGCACATGCCAGTATATGCTGCCAATTTGAGATAGTTCATATCCCAGGACTTTTTTAGAATTGTCTATGTGCCAGTCTTGACAAAATTTCAGTTACTTGCAGAGTTTTCCTTTGTGCAGAAGTGAACTCAGTTCAGATATTTTGACTTCACTACTAAAAGTGTGTAAGTCAATTTTCTATAACTGGAGACAACTGACTCAACTTTTAAAATAATCCTAGGTGTCTCTAGGATTACTATATATTAACACAAAAAGGGTTATAACCACATACTACAATAATTAAAATAACATAAAATTACAAACAAATTCATGGCACTCAGACTTAATAGGTATGTATGGCCCTTACACATTTATTTACCCTAACAATTTGTTCTGATGGCAAAAACGTACCCAAGTAGGAAGAATAATGTTAGAAGGCACGGAGTAATCTTGCATTTTTCATTATAATTTCATATATAATTTCATTTTTCATATATAATTTTGTTTTTAATGCATAGTTACCATGCATTAAAAACCAACTTTCTTTTTAGCCTCTTTAAATAAACACATTTAACACAATCAAGATGGCAGAGATTTTCAGGGATCACCTTATCAAGTTGCCCATTTCTAAGAGTATTTGGAAGCAGATATTACTAAAAACAGTAGTTAGGGTGCCATAATTGCCTTGAGGTAATATTGACTGTAAGTATCTTCAGTGTCCAGAAGTTTTCCTGAAAAATAACTTCAAATATAAACTTCACGTGATAATTTACTTTCTTAAATTACAATAGTTTATTTTTGTTTCGTTGTTTTCGAAAATGGTTGCGATCAAGGTGACACATGCATACATGATCAGAGAGGCAGTTAATTAGGACGATAGATGCCTGAATCAAGATTTGCTGTTCTGTTTGTGTTTCATATGTTGCAAAAATAATATATTCACAGCAAAGTTACTGATGGTTTGGCTGTCAACGCTATGGATGTTATTACTGTCCCTCAGGCTTTGCTGATGAGTCTACATGTATCAGGTTGTCTCCTTCCTCTACTTATCTTCCGTCTTTGCCGCTCTAATAGGATCGAAGTAATTGTAAATCTCTCCCATTGAGTTATTTTTTCAAGTTTTGAAATTTTTAGTGTATAAATTGTTAAGTTTTGATAACCTACATTTTAGTTTATTTACTTATTTTCATGGTACATATTTAAGGCATACATATATGCCATGAAATTATTACTAAGATCAAGCCAGTTAACATATCCATCACCTTTGATAGTTTTATTTTTATGTGATTGGCAAGAGCACCTAAAAAATATACTTTTAGAAAATTTTCAGTATAGAATACAATATTATTAACTATTGGTATCATACTATAGGTTAGATACAACTTACTCATCCTACATGACTGCCAGTTTGTACCCTTTGATCTGCTTTTTTTCATTTCCTCTTAATCCTTATCCCTGATGACCACCATTCTACTATTTCTGTATACTTGGCTTGTTTTTAGATAGCACATAGAAGTGAGATCATGAAGCATTTTTCTTTCCATGTCTGGTTTTATTTTACTTAGCATAATGCCATCCAGGTTCATCCATATCATCAAAAATGGCAATTTTAATCTTTTTTTAAGATTGAATACTATATACATAATATTTATACTATTATTACAGAGTTTATAAGATTATAATATATATTATAACTAGATATCATAATTTGTTTATCCAATTGTTTTCATAGCTTGGCTATTGTGAACTATACTGCAATAAACATGGGAACACAGATGTATCTTTCATAGACTGATTTCAGTTCCTTTGGGTGTATACCCAGCAGGGGGATTGTGGAGTCATACAGTAACTCTAGTTTAAATTTTTGAGGAACCCTCATACCGTTTCCCAAAATGGATGTATCAGTTTACATTCCCACCAGCAGTGAACATGGGTTTCCTTTTTCCACACCCTCATCACACTTCTCTCTTTTTTATATAACAACCATCCTAACAGTTGTGAAATGATATATTTGTTTTGATTAACATTTTTCTGATTAATGATGTTGAGCACCTTTTCATACACTTGTTGCCCTTCGTATGTGTTTTTTAAATAACGTCTATTCAGATACTTTGGCTATTTATCAGTCGGATTGTTTTTTGACATTGAGTTGTGTGAGATTTTTATTTCACATGTCAACCCCTATCTGACATATGGTTTGTAAATATTCTCTCCCATTCTGCAGGCTGTCTTTTCATTTTGTTGAGTGTTTGCTGTGCAGAAGCTTTTTATGCACTGCATTTTGATGCAGTCTCACTTGTTTATTTTTGCTTTTGTTGCCTGAGCTTTTGGTGTGATAGCTAAAAAACCATTGTCAAGGCCCATATCAAGGAGTTGTTTTCTCTGTGTTTTCTTCTGGGAATTTTATACTTTCAGGTCTTACACGTGGGCCTTTAATCCACCTTGAGTTGGTTTTGTGTACAGTCTAAGATAAGGGTCCAGTTTTATTCTTTTATATGTAGATAACCAGATTCTCACTGTTGCTTCTTCACAGGAACCATTCTTTGCCCCAATTTTGGCCAAGTGCCTTCTACACCACCTTCAAGTCTAAGTGCAACAGAAAATGCACCTTCTCAGGAAAGACATTTATTGTTCACTCATAATTCGGTCTTTAATAGACATATCCAATAGAATATACAGTTCGCAAGAATAAAGACAAGGTTTATATTGCTTCATAAGAAGCAAGCACATTTTTGAAGCACACGGTAATTCTTGACAATGAAACCTGCAACTCATTATGATTTTTAAGTTGTGTGAGATGTGGATACCCAGCATTTTCATGATGAGGCTGTGCTTTCTTACATTTTCAGTGATGAAGAAGACATGCCAACATAGGGTTAGTTCCAGATAAAATGAAATGTTCCAAACAGTATGTATTGTTTATTTGAATCATCTGTGGGGGAAGGAAAGATAATTTTCCAAAGGACATTCCTCCTAAATTCTGTCTTAAAGTTGTTTGTAAGTAGAAGATTGAGTTTATATTACATTACAAGACCATAATGTCTTTATTAAATTCACTGTGCAATCTTTAATCAAATAAGTAAATGCATTATTTATTTCCAAGTTTGAAGCACACATTCTCTTCAGCTGAAATGCCAATTCTGGAGGAAAACATATCCAATTATATATGAAACTGAAGGCCATTTTTACTTTTTATTATTCTTGTAGCATATAAAGACCAAAAGCCTGTCTTATATCTAGTTGCATGTTTTCAGGAAATATGCCTTTGGAAACTATTCTCATGAATATGAAATTAACCTCAATAAATAATTTATTTTTGAACTCTTATTTCTTGCTAATTAAATATCTTTGGCCAAAACATTTTTAATCCTCCTATTTGTTCTTTGAGAAATTTTGACAATAAATTCAAAACTTTTAATGGAGAATATTTAAAAGGTCTTCTTAGAATAAAAAGAAATTTTACTTTTTTTCTTCATCAAAGTTGTGTATCCCTATATTTCTAATGTTTAGGACATAAACAATTAGGTGTGATTATGACCACTAAATAACTAAGAACAATATACATTTTTAGATTTCAGGCTTTGAAAGTAAAACACTAGTTAGAATTTTATGGTTAAATCATGTTCTTTGTACCATGAAAGAAAAGAAAATCATCGTGTTGTATATCAAAATATAATAATGAGGTATCATCTCTCTCAGAGATCTCTGAACAACATCATAAAACCTGAACATGTTTCTTTTCAGTAATATTTGAGTGATGAAGGCATCAAAAACTTGGAACAAAATAAGATTAAAGCAGAATAATAGCTTAAAAATTAGGTCTAAATTCTAGTTCTCTTGCTTGTGGCAAAACTTTGGTCAAGTAAGTAACCTCTGATTTCTCATTGTCTTCATCGATAAAGACAGAAAAATTCAATTCATCCTACTTTGCCAAACTCTGTGAGAAAGCTGCATAACTTTGAAATTTTGTGGTAGCATAGAATTTCTTAACCATCTAGATTATTAAAAATTCATTTAAAAATTAGCTATTTTTTGAAGTACAAATTCTAATAAATTCTATAACATTGAAAAAATAATTTTTCAAGTTTAGAAAATTTCAGGCTATGTGGCTAAATCAGAGGGCAATAGAGCATGTATACACCAATATATATCAAATTTTTCTTGTAACATTTTAGAGATTCTTAACTTTTACAGAAGCTTATTCACAAAAAGGGTTGCTACAAATTCAGAAATATATCCTTCAGCCTCTTCCATTAATTAGAAAACATTATATAATCAGTCACACCTGTCCAAAGTACATAATAAAATATAGCATCCTAAATAAGTATTTGTTACTTTTATTGCTTATGTTGTGAAATCGAAGCTTATTGCAAAGTAAATCAAATAAATTATTCTGTTCTGTGCTTATAAAAGTGAGATTTCAGACCCAATTTTAGATAATTTGCCATCATCATGGAAACGGAAAAGGTTGCTAAGTCAGTTATTTGTTCTTTCTTTCCCGTCTCCTGGGGGTCCAGTAAATGATTATTGAAAAAGTGCTTATCAAAAAACTATTTTGAGCAACATAATTTAGAAGCAATATTATTAAGACACAAGCATTTTTAAGAGAGTTAAGAAATATGCATAGAAATGATCAATAAAATCAAAATGTGTGAAATACCACACAATAGTATACTTGATTGTTATGGGGGTGCAAAGTTAAAGTATTCTAAGGTGAGCGTGAAGTTCTGGAAAGTACTTTTTGGCCATTGACGAGGACTTTGTTTCAATGAAGGAAGCAAGAAGGGAGTGTTGAGGCAGGGACACTGGGCATCATGTTGAACAAATAGTAAAGACCAAAGACAGATTCTGGAAAATGGATGGCCTCTTGAGAGAAAAATTATGTTTGTGATACCAGCTTGACTTATTACTCTTATATAAGCAACTTCTAAATAAATGAAACCAAATTTGATTATGTTAGGGATTGCCTGGACAGAGACTTGGATTTTGGAGAAATTCAGGGCATAATTTTCTTGAATTCAAATCATGTAGATCATTGATTCTCAAAGAGTGGTCTTTGATCCAACAACATCGGTGTTACATTGAGACGTCAATTCTTGGACCCCCAGATCTGTTGAATCAGAAACTCAGGAAATCTCAGCAGTCTCTTTTGCAGCACGTCCCCTGGGTGACTCCATTGCACAGTGGAGTTTGAAAACCACTGCTGTGGACAAACAACCGAAGTCCCTCTAAGGCCGTCTGGCACTAGCTGTGGCAGCCCGTTAAGTGTGGCTCCTGCAGGACCATCCCTTGTTCACTCTATCTATTAAAGTTTAGTGGCAGATGGAAAGATAACAAATGATAGGGTACAATTTTGTATGTAAACCATAATCCGCGAAATAATCTATTTTCAATCTTCTAACTAGAAGGTACTTCACTCGAATTTAAGCTATTCTAAATAACAACATTTTTCTGAATTAAGAAGACATAGAGTCAAAGGACCAGGCAATCAATTACTAATTAGTGGTTAGTTAACAAGAAATAAATAAAACTATTATCCGAATGTCATTTACATAAGCAAAGCATAGCCAGGTAGGTAGATCCTATTAGAAGGATTATAAGATGAATAACTACACATCTATTCTGTAACACTAGAAATTATAAAAATGAAAAAAATTTAATTATCAAATGAACAAATATTGTAAGATTCCTTCACAGTGGTTTATCTTCATTATTGGAAGAGTGCTTTAGTACAAACTTTCAGGGCTCAGTTTGGCAGAATTTATCAAGAATTTAAAAAATATGGCCATTGACACAATAATACGGTTAAACAATCACCTTAAGGGAATAGAAATCTAATCCAAGAACTAAAGAACCAGGAACTGATAAGGCAAAAGGGACTAAGGGATGGAAAGAGCAAGAGGGAGAGATGTGAGACCTTGCACCAAAGATAAAACTTAAAACTACAACAACGAAAATTATGGATAGACACTGTTACCTGTATATGAACATTAAGGAAAAGTAACAGTCAAAATTTTGTCTGGAATAATAGAAATGTTGTAAAAACAGGAGAGTAAGAAAAGGAAACTGATTGTATAGAATGTGAAGTGTGATTGTGGATTCCTCTCTGATACAGAGGGTTCATCAAGCACTGACAAATAATTGTGTGTGTGTGGATAGACTTAAATTCCCACAAATCAGCACCATTTATTTTATGGCTACATGATGCCATAATATATAGACATAAAACCATGAAATCACAAAGCAAGAAATGAAATTCTACATGGAATTGTCAACTTTGTCAAAATAAAAACATGCCTAGAAAAAATGAAAAGTTAATTCAGCAAAACAATGCATAAGGCTGATTATCTCACACTGGCAGATTCATTGGTAATTACATAATAATAAATATTATTAGTATCATTATTGATTTGCAGCATAGTGTTGAACAGAGCACTCTCTAGAGCCTGAATAACTCACATGAACCTTGATCCCGTCACTTTGTGGTGAACTCAAGTAATTTAGCCTCTCAGAACCTCAGTTTTTCCATCTCTAAAATAGTGATAAGGTAATGCCTATCTTTAATCAGGGCTAAATGGATAAATTATTTATAGGGGTTGGGAAGGTGCTTGGTGTTGTAATTACTCAATAAATAAAATATCCAATAATTTTTTTAAAATAAAAGTATAAAAATTATGTAAGGTTTATAATCATAAAAATACTCGAATCCAAAGATATTTACAACACAACGATATATTCTTTTTAAAAAATACTAACATTTAGGTTAGCTAATATTTGGTGTCCTATATATGAACAACAACAACATAAGGCTACATGTGAAAGAACCAAGTGGATGTCCACTTCAATAAGAGTGAGGGGTCAGAGGAAGGTAAGTTTGTGCTTCGTGATAAATAGTGTTGCACGGAGGCAAGTTCAGGGACGTTTCTTAGAGGAAGTAATTTGGGCTTTATGGAAGACTAATTGTAAAGTAAGGTTGAGAGCAAGGGTATTCAAATGCTGAAATATGATCCATGCAAAGTATGAAAATGTAAAGGGTTGTCCAGGTGGCAATGTGCAGATTTGTGGCCATTCGTGATGGCAGATATGGTTTTGTTTGCCATCTCTAGTTGAGTCTAGTACTGCTGATTTTGGCCAGACTATCCAGGAATTTGATGATCCAATTAATGAATCTGGTGTCGGAGTATAAAGATAGAATTAGGCTTTTAGGAAGACTAACGTGGCAATAGTGTGTGTTATGAGCGACAGGAAAGAGGAATTGCCCTACAGAAGGCCTAAAAGCCCAGAAACTAAAAAGGCAAGGAATAGTGATGGAAGGAGCAAGAGGGAGAGATGTGAGACCTCGCACCAAAAATAAAAATTAAAACAACAAAAAAAGTATAGATAGACTCTGTTACCTGAAAGCAACAGTGAAAATTTTGTCTGGAATAATAGAAATTTTGAAAAAACAGGAGAGTAAGAAAAGGAAACTAATTTTATAGAAAGAATGTTAATTTGATTTTGGATTACTGAAATGACAGCAGGCCATGGAAATGAAAGGAGCTAAGTAGCAGAGGGAATTGGTGATAGGAAGTTTTAGATGGAGTGGCTTCCGATTCATCAAATAAAAATAATAGTTGAGATTTCAGAGGTAGAAGAAAAGAGAAAATTTGAAGGCAGAAGATTATAATTAATTACCCAGGGTTAGAAAAAAATCGTAAAAAGAAGCCAGTAAAGATGGCGGGAAAGGGCTGATGAGTAGTTAAGGTAGGGATGAGGGAGGAGAAAAACCATGGTAATGTGGTTATATAACATGAGAATAATATGGAAGGAAGGGGTAATTATTTTAAAGAAGAAAGTGAAGGAAAACAGCAATAGGTAATGGTGAGGACCAAATACTGCGAACAGCTTACAGTTTGCTGAAACTGAAGGGACATTGGGATTGACCATTGTGAGGTGATTATGATTGCTAAATATAGTGCATATGGTGAATACAAAATGGAGAGGGTGAAAGAAGCAATGTATGAAAATATTTCAACGCAAGAAAGAATAGATTCAGGCATTTGGTAAATGTAAAATATAGTAGGCACAAAATGCATAGCAGTGCATAGAAACAGATAAGTATTAATTTTTTGTTCAGAGGCACTCAGTTACAAAAGAAATTATGTTCGCTGTTGCAATTATTATCAGCATAATAGGAGGAAATATTATGCACCCTGTATTTTGAAAGATAGGTGCATTTGAACAGTTGAGAGTAGCTATACTTCAAAGTAGCTATCATGGGAATGTTTCGGGGGTTAAAATCATTAATTAAGTAAAATTTATCGAAAATTTGTCAAAGTATTGTTGGCATTAACAGACAATTTAATTTTATGAATTATGGCTTGTCTTGTAATTCTATGTACTGCGTCAAATGTAAATTTGGCTAAACAATGTTTCGGATTTTACTGTTAGCAGTTATTCTCTAATGTTAGGTAAACATTTATAATGTTTTCAATTATTTGAGTTTAATTTTGCAAGAGATCTATTGAAAAGTTTAGTGAGTTGTAAATTTCCATATTGCACAATAAGAGGCAGTTTTGAGAGGCTAAAATATGTAGATACATTTACTTTCACAACTTTTTAGACTTAAGTCACATTATATTTATTCGATGGCAGCAGGAAAATAGTTGTTGATGCCATGTAAAACATAGAGAGATGTGTGTTTATACAGATAGTGTTTTTGATAAATTGATGAGCTTTATTTTATTTTTGTCGGGCTATAACATATTTTTAACCTGTCCTCAAAATATAAATAATAACAAGTAAAATGAACTTGTTAACAAGTATAATAATCTTTTTCACAATGGCTGAAAAAGATTGAATTATTTTTGAGATTCATAATGTATGCTTAAAATTTGGAAGAAGATACATACTTTGGGATTAGAATTGGCTAGATATAAAATAGTTGGCAGATATCTAGACAATTATCACTGTCATATATTGGTTTATTTTGTAATTGGGTACAATACATGAATATTGGCAAATTGGGTAAATAAGTTCTTCCACAGATACAAATTTAAACATATTTGTACAAATTTAATAGTTTGTTGGCCTCTTTATAGGTACTTTTGCAAGGCCAAATTCTTTATCAAATTATTTATATAAAAATGAATAATTTTTATAAATGACTAAGATATTTGAATATTTGAAGAGCAATTTCGTCTACCCTTTATTTATATGTACTAATATATTTTGGTAGCCTCTGTTTAGATCAATTTCATCTACACTTTATTTATATGTACTAATATATTTTGGTAGCCTCTGTTTAGATCAATTTCATCTACTCTTTATTTATATATACTCTTTATTTATATATATACACTTTATACTCCATTTATATATACTTTATTTATATATATATATTAAATATACTTTATTTGTATATATATAAACTCTTTTTTTCCCATTATTTGGCTATCACTAGTTACCAATGTTTATTTTTTGAAGTAATATGATCCTTGATATCAACAATTATGACATTCAATCAACAATGTGGTTGATAGAAGCCTTAAGAAAATTACCTGCTCTGATTACTTCTCAGTGAACAGGAGATGCTAACATGACCATATAGAAATGGTATGTGAGAATTAAATCAAAGATTATGTGTGAATCTGTGATCTATAATTTATTAGCATAAAATCACTAAACAGCAAAATCCCATCTGGCTATAATTGGGAGAGATACTCACTAATGGAAGACAGGAAGTAGTATTAATCTGATTTCTACAGGACCAGGGGGCTTTTTATTGGTTGAGCCTAAGTTGGGCCATAGAACTCCAGTCACTGCCATGAAATTCTGAAAATCATTGAATAGCAACTCTCAGTGTACATGAAGCAGAAGTCCCATTGCCAGGTAATAGAGGTCTTTGGCTTGTGCCTATGAGCTTTCATTGGAGAGGAGAGAATAGTGTCAATATCCATGCAAATGGGAACAGCAGAAGCACAAGTTATAAAACTTAATTAAAAAGAAACTCTGCCAAAAATTTACATGTGACTATGCATATACCATGACCCAGAAACTCAATAAAAATGTGTACATGTGTTTAAAAAACCGTACTGAAATGTTTGTGTTAGCAGTATTCAAAATAGCCACACACTGGAGATCACTCAAATGCCCAGAAAATGTAGAAGAGATAAATTAATTATTGCACATTCATGCAGTGTAATACTATTAAGCAATAAGATTGAACTACAACCGTGGGCTGTAGTTAAATGACTCTCCAAAATACAGTGTTGAGTGAAGAAATCTAGACACAGAAGATACATACTATTTAATTCCACTTATACAAAGTAGAAAGGAAGGAAATTTTTTGTGACTCTTGGAGTGGAAGAGACGAATTTCAAAGACATTAGCAATATTTCTTATCTGATTTGACTATTGGCTACATGGGTATTGACGTATAATACATTCTCCAAATGTATTACATGTTAATAAAAGTTTAAAAATCAATTTTTCATTGTCACAAAGAAAGAATGGTTATTTTCAATAATTCATATTAAAAACAAAATCTAAGGAAGTTCCATTGTGACACAGAGCATTGTAAGACAAGGACTATGTAATATACGGAAGAGGAATTAGAAACAAAAAGAAGACTCGGAGGAAATAAAAGGGAGGGAAATCCACTTATGAATGGCACAAACCATGTTTCTTTGCCACACGTCTGTGGAAAGGGTTACTCCATACCATAGAATGGAATAATTAAAGACTCATTATCTATATGGTGTGTTTTATTTTTAGCTGGTTGCCTCAAAAGTTACGTTACCTATCAAGGAAATGGCTTAGTGTTTGCTTCCCATTATGTAGCTTAGGTATTCTCAATTATCCCTCTGTTCTTTATAATGTGTTGTGTGGATCACTCTTTCATATAGTATCAAAGAATTGCAAAATAATACTTTTGTGCATAGAGTTCTACAATATGATTAAAAGCAACCAATTCAGGAAAACATGCTAATTAACAGATCAAACACTTAACGAAAGGAATTCTCGCCTGGCCTTACTCTGTCTCACAAATGTGCCTGGCAACGTAATAGACACTTGATAGGTTCTGATACGACTAGAGAACAGATCACAAGAAAGGTCCAAACATACACCAAACACATAGCTGAAAAGTAAAGTTGAAAAAAAATTCATGGTCTGTGCTTGGTAGAATGGATTATCTCAACCTACTACTACTTGTTGGAAATATATAACTTAAATTCAAATAGCTAATTGTGGACATAAAAAAGTTGCGTCTCCATATTTGGTTTTCAGTTGATTCAATGGAGAACAATTTTAGTTTTGAATCCATAAAGTTGAAAACTCTTCCTTTTTGAAAATGCTTAAAAAGGCTTTTCTGCCACAAGCAACACTTTCTACATGCCATATTTTATACTAGTTAGAGCCATTATTTGAGTTTACTTAAAATATAAGGATATGAATTTAGCTAAATAAATGAGTAGGGGTATGCTAGTTGCAAGTTAACTAGGATGGATCAATGTTCATGATAAGGAAATTTGAAAAGCCTCAACTGCCATATTGATACATACACATCAGCATATACTTTGTACTCAAAGATCCAGAAAAGGTAGAGTGACAAAGATAAATTGCACTATACATTACTTTCTGCTATTGATTATTTTCACTATTTACAACTTGTGGTATTTTGGGTAACAATGAGACATTCTTGTATATCACATGAACAATTTTGAAAACAATGAGTAAATTATTATAGCTTTAACATTTTCTCATTGAACTTGTCAATTTAGAGACACTATCCTGAAACCAGCTCTATGGAAAGATGTTATAATGTAAAGGAAGTTAAATGAGCAAGAAGTAATACAACGTTAGTTCAAATATGTCCCAATTTTTCAAAATAGTGATATATTACACATCAAAACAGTTTGTAAAGCTATATCTGAAAAAATCAGCAATAGTAGTTTTCTGTAGATATTAAATTTTACCATCGTAAATATGGTGTAGAGAATTATAGTTCAGAGTAACTTGAATTGGAATCATGGTGCTTCCACTTAAAAACTGGTTGGCTTTTGTTAAACATTTCACTTCTTTGTTTTTCTGTTTTTTCATAAGTCTAGTGAATATAATAATGGGCTCTCTTTTTGCAGGGTTTTGTAGAGTAGTCAATAATTTTAAAAAAGTACTTAGAATGCCAAAATTATTCAATAAGGTTTAGTTATTATTTTACTAATATTTTATCTTAGCTAGTATTTCAAACTTCAAGATCTTTCATTTTTAATTTAATATGCTATTGATGGTGTTCAACAAAATTTTACCTATGTTTTACAAAAATAATATATTTTTTTTTTATTATACTTTAGGTTTTAGGGTACATGTGCACAATGTGCATGTTTGTTACATATGTATCCATGTGCCATGTTGATTTCCTGAACCCATTAACTTGTCATTTAGCATTAGGTATATCTCCTAATGCTGTCCCTCCCCCCTTCCTCCACCGCACAACAGTCCCCGGAGTGTGATGTTCCCCTTCCTGTGTCCATGAGTTCTCATTGTTCAATTCCCACCTATGAGTGAGAACATGCGGTGTTTGGTTTTTTGTCCTTGTGATAGTTTACTGAGAATGATGTTTTCCAATTTCATCCATGTCCCTACAAAGGACATGAACTCATCCTTTTTTATGGCTGCATAGTATTCCACGGTGTATATGTGTCACATTTTCTTAATCCAGTCTATTGTTGTTGGACATTTGGGTTGGTTCCAAGTCTTTGCTATTGTGAATAGTGCCGCAATAAACATACGTGTGCATGTGTCTTTATAGCAGCATGATTTATAGTCCTTTGGGTATATACCCAGTAATGGGATGGCTGGGTCAAATGGTATTTCTAGTTCTAGATCCCTGAGGAATCGCCACACTGACTTCCACAATGGTTGAACTAGTTTACAGTCCCACCAACAGTGTAAAAGTGTTCCTATTTCTCCACATCCTCTCCAGCACATGTTGTTTCCTGATTTTTTAATGATGGCCATTCTAACTGGTGTGAGATGTTATCTCACTGTGGTTTTGATTTGCATTTCTCTGATGGCCAGTGATGATGAGCATTTCTTCATGTGTTTTTTGGCTGCATGAATGTCTTCTTTTGAGAAGTGTCTGTTCATGTCCTTCGCCCACTTTTTGATGGGGTTGTTTGTTTTTTTCTTGTAAATTTGTTTGAGTTCATTGTAGATTCTGGATATTAGCCCTTTGTCAGATGAGTAGGTTGCAAAAATTTTCTCCCATTCTGTAGGTTGCCTGTTCACACTGATGGTAGTTTCTTTTGCTGTGCAGAAGCTCTTTAATTGGATCCCATTTGTCAATTTTGGCTTTTGTTGCCATTGCTTTTGGAGTTTTAGACATGAAGTCCTTGCCCACGCCTATGTCCTGAATGGT
Source organism: Symphalangus syndactylus (assembly GCF_028878055.3). Classification (NCBI taxonomy): domain Eukaryota; kingdom Metazoa; phylum Chordata; class Mammalia; order Primates; family Hylobatidae; genus Symphalangus; species Symphalangus syndactylus. The sequence continues at coordinate 2,389,323 of NC_072439.2, forward strand.
ATTGCCTAGGTTTTCTTGTAGGATTTTAATGGTTTTAGGTCTAACATTTAAGTCTTTAATCCATCTTGAATTAATTTTTGTATAAGGGATAAGGAAGGGATCCAGTTTCAGCTTTCTATATATGGCTAGCCAGTTTTCCCAGCACCATTTATTAAATAGGGAATCCTTTCTCCATTTCTTGTTTTTGTCAGGTTTGTCAAAGATCAGATAGTTGTAGATATGCGGCATCATTTCTGAGGGCTCTGTTCTGTTCCATTGATCTATGTCTCTGTTGTGGTACCAGTACCATGCTGTTTTGGTTACTGTAGCCTTGTAGTATAGTTTGAAGTCAGGTAGCGTGATGCCTCCAGCTTTGTTCTTTTGGCTTAGGATTGACTTGGCGATGCGGGCTCTTTTTTGGTTCCATATGAACTTTAAAGTAGTTTTTTCCAATTCTGTGAAGAAAGTCATTGGTAGCTTGATGGGGATGCCATTGAATCTATAAATTACCTTGGGCAGTATGGCCATTTTCACGATATTGATTCTTCCAATCCATGAGCATGGAATGTTCTTCCATTTGTTTGTATCCTCTTTTATTTCATTGAGCAGTGGTTTGTAGTTCTTGAAGAGGTCCTTCATGTCCCTTGTAAGTTGGATTCCTAGGTATTTTATTCTCTTTGAAGCAATTGTGAATGGGAGTTCACTCATGATTTGGCTCTCTGTCTGTCTGTGATTGGTGTACAAGAATGCTTGTGATTTTTGTACATTGATTTTGTATCCTGAGACTTTGCTGAAGTTGCTAATCAGCTTAAGGAGATTTTGGGCTGAGACAATGGTGTTTTCTAGATATACAATCATGTCATCTGCAAACAGGGACAATTTGACTTCCTCTTTTCCTAACTGAATACCCTTTATTTCCTTCTCCTGCCTGATTGCTCTGGCCAGAACTTCCAACACTATGTTGAATAGGAGCGGTGAGAGAGGGCATCCCTGTCTTGTGCCAGTTTTCAGAGGGAATGCTTCCAGTTTTTGCCCATTCAGTATGATATTGGCTGTGGGTTTGTCGTAGATAGCTCTTATTATTTTGAGATACGTCCCATCAATACCTAATTTATTGAGAGTTTTTAGCATGAAGGGTTGTTGAATTTTGTCAAAGGCCTTTTCTGCATCTATTGAGATAAACATGTGGTTTTTGTCTTTGGTTCTGTTTATATGCTGGATTACATTTATTGATTTGTGTATGTTGAACCAGCCTTGCATCCCAGGGATGAAGCCCACTTGATTATGGTGGATAAGCTTTTTGATGTGCTGCTGGATTCGGTTTGCCAGTATTTTATTGAGGATTTTTGCATCAATGTTCATCAAGGATATTGGTCTGAAATTCTCTTTTGTGGTTATGTCTCTGCCAGGCTTTGGTATCAGGACGATGCTCGCTCCATAAAATGTGTTAGGGAGGATTCCCTCTTTTTCTATCGATTGGAATAGTTTCAGAAGGAATGGTACCAGTTCCTCCTTTTACCTCTGGTAGAATTCGGCTGTGAATCCATCAGGACCTGGACTCTTTTTGGTTGGTAAGCTATTGATTATTGCCACAATTTCAGAACCTGTTATTGGTCTATTCAGAGATTCAACTTCTTCCAGATTTAGTCTTGGGAGGGTGTATTTGTCGAGGAATTTATCCATTTCTTCTAGATTTTCTAGTTTATTTGCATAGAGGTGTTTGTAGTATTCTCTGATGGTAGATTGTATTTCTGTGGGATCGGTGGTGATATCCCCTTTTTCATTTTTTATTGCATCTATTTGATTCTTCTCTCTTTTCTTCTTTATTCGTCTTGCTAGCGGTCTATCAATTTTGTTGATCTTTTCAAATAAGCAGCTCCTGGATTCATTAATTTTTTGAAGGGTTTTTTGTGTCTCTATTTCCTTCAGTTCTGCTCTGATTTTAGTTATTTCTAGCCTTCTGCTAGCTTTTGAATGTGTTTGCTCTTGCTTTTCTAGTTCTTTTAATTGTGATGTTAGGGTGTCAGTTTTGGATCTTTCCTGCTTTCTCTTGTGGGCATTTAGTGCTATAAATTTCCCTCTACACACTGCTTTGAACGTGTCCCAGAGATTCTGGTATGTTGTGTCTTTGTTCTCGTTGGTTTCAAAGAACATCTTTATTTCTGCCTTCATTTCATTATGTACCCAGTAGTCATTCAGGAGCAGGTTGTTCAGTTTCCATGTACTTGAGCGGTCTTGAGTGAATTTCTTAATCCTGAGTTCTAGTTTGATTGCACTGTGATCTGAGAGAGAGTTTGTTATAATTACTGTTCTTTTACATTTGCTGAGGAGAGCTTTACTTCCAACGATGTGGTCAATTTTGGAATAGGTGTGGTGTGGTGCTGAAAAAAATGTATATTCTGTTGATTTGGGGTGGAGAATTCTGTAGATGTCTATTAGGTCCACTTTATGTAGAGCTGAGTTCAATTCCTGGATATCCTTTTTAACTTTCTGTCTCATTGATCTGTCTAATGTTGACAGTGGGGTGTTAAAATCTCCCATTATTATTGTGTGGGAGTTTAAGTCCCTTTGTAGGTCACTCAGGACTTGCTTTATGAATCTGGGTGCTCCTGTGTTGGCTGCATATATATTTAGGATAGTTAGCTCTTCTTTTTGAATTGATCCCTTTACCATTATGTAATGGCCTTCTTTGTCTCTTTTGATCTTTGTTGGTTTAAAGTCTATTTTATCAGAGACTAGGATTGCAACCCCTGCCTTTTTTTGTTTTCCATTTACTTGATAGATCTTCCTCCATCCCTTTATTTTGAGTCTATTTGTGTCTCTGCACGTGAGATGGGTTTCCTGAATACAGCACACTGATGGGTCCTGACTCCTTATCCAGTTTGCTGGTCTATGTCTTTTAACTGGAGCATTTAGCCCATTTACATTTAACGTGAATATTGTTATGTGTGAATCTGATCCTGTCATTATGATGTTAGTTGGTTACTTTGCTCGTTAGTTGCTGCAGTTTCTTCCTAGCCTGGATGGTCTTTACAATTTGGCGTGTTTTTGCAGGGGCTGGTACCGGTTGTTCCTTTCCATATTTAGTACTTCCTTCAGGAGCTCTTTTAGGGCAGGCCTGGTGGTGACAAAATCACTCAGCGTTTGCCTCTCTGTAAAGTATTTTATTTCTCCTTCACTTATGAAGCTTAGTTTGGCTGGATAGGAAATTCTGGGCTGAAAATTCTTTTCTTTAAGAATGTTGAATATTGGCCCCCACTCTGTTCTGGCTTGTAGAGTTTCTGCTGAGAGATCAGCTCTTAGTCTGATGGGCTTCCCTTTGTGGGTAACCCGACCTTTCTCACTGGCTGCCGTTAACATTTTTTCCTTCATTTCAACTTTGGTGAATCTGACAATTATGTGTCTTGGAGTTGTTCTTCTCAAGGAGTATCTTTGTGGCATTCTCTGTATTTCCTGAATCTGAATGTTGGCCTGCCTTGCTAGATTGGGGAAGGTCTCCTGGATAATATCTTGCAGAGTGTTTTCCAACTTGGTTCCATTCTCCTCATCATTTTCAGGTACACCAATCAGACGTAGGTTTGGTCTTTTCACATAGTCCCAAATTTCTTGGAGGCTTTGTTCATTTCTTTTTATTCTTTTTTCTCTAAACTTCCCTTCTCTCTTCATTTCATTCATTTCATCTTCCATCAGCGATACCCTTTCTTCCAGTTGATCGCATCTGCTACTGAGACTTCTACAATCTTCGCGTAGTTCCCGATACTTGGCTTTCAGCTCCATTAGCTCCTTTAAGCCCTTCTCTCCATTGGTTATTCTAGTTACCCAGTCTTCTAATTTTTTTTTCAAAGTTTTTAACTTCTTTGCTATTGTTTTGAATTTCCTCTCGTAGCTCAGAGTAGTTTGATCGTCTGAAGCCTTCTTCTCTCAACTCGTCAAAGTCATCCTCCATCCAGCTTTGTTCTGTTGCTGGTGAGGAACTGTGTTCCTTTGGAGGAGGAGAGGAGCTCTGTTTTTTAGAGTTTCCAGTTTTTCTGCTCTGTTTTTTCCCCATCTTTGTGGTTTTATCTACTTTTTGTCTTTGATGATGGTGATGTACAGATGCGTTTTTGGTGTGGATGTCCTTTCTGTTTGTTAGTTTTCCTTCTACCAGACGGGACCCTCAGCTGCAGGTCTGTTGGAGTTTGCTAGAGGTCCACTCCAGACCCTGTTTGGCTGGGTGTCAGCAGTGGTGGCTGCAGAACAGCGGATTTTCGTGAGACCACAAATTCAGCTGTCTGATAGTTCCTCTGGAAGTTTTGTCTCAGAGGAGTACCTGGCCGAGTGAGGTGTCATTCTGTCCCTACTGGGGGAGTGCCTCCCAGTTAGGCTGCTCAGGGGTGAGGGACCCACTTTAGAAGGCAGTCTGTCCGTTCTCAGATCTCCAGCTGTGTGCTGGGAGAACCACTACTCACTTCAAAGCTGTCAGTCAGACAGGGACATTTAAGTGTGAGGAGGTTCCTGCTGACTTTTTGTTTGTCTGTGTCCTGCCCCCAGAGGTGGAGCCTACAGAGGCAGGCTGGCCTCCTTGAGCTGTGGTGGGCTCCACCCAGTTCGAGCTTCCTGGCTGCTTTGTTTACCTAAGCAAGCCTGGGCAATGGCGGGCGGCCCTCCCCCAGCGTCGCTGCCGCCTTGCAGCTTGATCTCAGACTGCTGTGCTAGCCATCAGTGAGACTCCGTGGGCATAGGACCCTCCGAGCCAGGTGCGGGACACAATCTCCTAGTGTGCCATTTTCCAGGCCCGTTGGAAAAGCGCAGTATTAGGATGGGACTGACCCGATATTCCAGGTGCCGTCTGTTACCCCTTTCTTTGACTAGGAAAGGGAACTCCTTGACCCCTTGCGCTTCCCGAGTGAGGCAATGCCTCGCCCTGCTTCGGCTTGCGCACAGTGCGCTTCACCGACTGTCCTGCACCCACTGTTTGGCACTCCCTAGTGAGATGAAACCGGTACCTCAAGCAGAAATGCAGAAATCCCCCGTCTTCTGTGTCGCTGGGGCTGGGAGCTGGAGACCGGAGCTGTTCTTATTCGGCCATCTTGGCTCCACCCCCCAAAAACAAAATATTTTCTAAATGCTTCACAATTTTAAAATAAAGCAAAATATTTAAAAAATTGATTAAAGGAAGTGAGACAAAAAAGTAAAAAGCTGTCTGAAAATTTTAAAATTACTGTAGTTATATATATTTAATATGCAGTATTTGGTATTCAGCTTATTAACTGATATCCGTCCTTAAGAGTTAATAATTGATCTGAACTCTCAACAGTAGTAAAACTGCACTGTGTGGTAAAGACACATGCAAGTTCCATGAAAATTTTACCAACCAAGTGAATAACTTTACAGAATACATAGACACAGTGATTTATACCAGTAATCTCTTTAAAGTGAGGTTTTGCTAGGAAACTATGCCATTTTCTTGACAAGCTCACATCTTGTTATTGAGTATCACTGGAATGGGGCAGAGCACATGTGGGATGGAGCGGGAGTAAGTGCTTGTGCATTTTTGCTTCCTCACTGGCTCCTCTCCCTCCACCGTGAGATCATACCTGGGTTAGTGTGCTAAAGAATGAGAGATTAGAACACAGGTGAATACTTTCAGCTGAGGGCAAACTATGTCAACCAATGTCTGCCTGACCCACCAGCTGAAAACCGATGCATGTGTAAGATCCACTGCTCCCAGCTCAGATAGGCAGAACCAGTTAACTAATCTATAGACATTTGAAAAATAATAAGTGATTGTTTTAAGCTATTAAATTTGGAGGTGGTATGTTATAAAAAGTTATGGCAGTGATAACTAACAGATGCTCTATCATACTAGGATGACATGATAAAGATATGTGGGACAGTAACTGGCTAGGGATAAAGGGATGAGTGAACCTTATATTTTTAAAGGAAGGGAATATACACACATATACAGAGAGAGATAATAATAGACTTGCTTATTTAATTGTATACTAATTATCTTATCCAAGACAGGCAGGGGAAGTGCTGTACAATGTCTTGAATAGAAAGCAGAGAGTAGGATCAGCCCAAGTGGATAGTGTTGAACCCCACAAGAATGGATATAAGTTTATCTAGTAAGTGATTACATTGGAAAAATGGTTCCGAGGACAGGTTTTTTTTCACACTCTAACCTATCGGGAGCACATGGAAATTCTCTTCTGGCACATAATTTTTAGAGTTGTTAATGGAAATTTAGGACATAACATGCGTTAAAATGCCTTGTCTACTAGTGTCCAAAATAAGTTGGGTGCTTTGTGTGTTTCTTGTGTCCCTTCAATGTCTATATAAACTTCTTAAGAGCCTCAGCATTCTGAAATTCAGATAATGACCAGTAAAACACAACCTTTATTTCTTCTAAGCCTGAAAGCTACACATTGTTTTAGTTAATTCTTAATTTCTTCCAAAGTATAAATTTTGTAGAGATGTTGATATCCTTTAATCCAGTATTTAGGAAGTATGCCATTTAATTTTATGTAAGTTGCTTAGTTTATTTTTTCAGACTTTTTTTCAAGAAATTCCATTTCCTAAAAAATACCCATGGGAGCCTTGGATAAGGATGAAAATGCTAAATTATATGCATAAAATACAAAATTAAAAATCAGTGACGTTTTTCAAGTTACATAAACTTGTCTTCCATTTGTAGTAGGTGTTTCGTGTTACTATTAGCTGGATGAGTAGTAATACCAGTTAAAGTCCTCACGTTCCACATTTCCAAGTGATACAGGGCAAAGTATTTTGCCATCATGGACTTCAGATTTCATAAAGAAAGTGCTTCCATTTCTCTTATTAAATGAATTCTCTGAACTCCTAAAATGTATAAACTTTATGAGTATGTGGAACATGAGCCTCCCTCTCTGCCTTCTGCTTTCAGAATGATGTCAGTGCTTGAAAACGGAAAACAGTTCAGTGTCTTTAGGGGTTCCTGATCCAACAATTACTTATTCTGTTCATCTTCTATAGAAGCATTTCTGATGATGTTTGAATTTGACTTTCAGTCTGAGCCAAATGTATATGGCTTTTTTTTCTGCTTAGTATTCATTATCACACTTACTCTTGAAATTATAAAAAACTGTTGTGAAGCAAACAGAAGTGAGTAAGTTACCTCAAATCTTTTCATGCGTCAGCATCCATGACTGTGGAAGAGGCAGCAGTTTATTTTCGCATGAAATGTGTCAAGTTTCTGTAGTCAAACTATACAAAGCTGGGCTGCACCTAATTATTGGTATAAATTACATAAGGCATCTAAACAGTGATAATTTAGAAGACTCAAAGCACTGCTATTCACTTAAATCTGAAGAGGATCTGACTGGACACATGTATCTCTGACAAAAAGTCCGAGTGCCATGTAGATGTTTATGTTGGCTTTCCTTGATTCTCGGCCAGTAACTTCTGTGAGGTCCGATAAGGCAAGCAATGAATTCTCTCTTAGCCTCATCTTCTTCATTTGTAAAATTGTTAAATATTTTGCAGGACTTCTTCATACTCAGATTTTAATTGTGGTTGGCTTAGAACTCTTTCTCTTTCAACATTGTCTTCATTTCTCCACCGTTTTACTAAACCTTAGTCGTGATTGTTGATATGTCCTCAAGTGTCATATACGCACCACGTTCCTTGGAGGTGGTAGAGTGTAGTGAATAGTCAAACAGGTTCTGGGTTTAAATCCCGCGTCTTCTGCTTCCTAGCTGTGTGATTTGGGTCAGGCTAGTTGCTATCTGAGCCTCATTTTCCTCATCTGATTGTTTTAAAGACAAAATAGTATATAAGACAAAAGAGATAAACAATATGTGAAAATATTCCAGCCTCTGACACATCGAAATTCTCAAGAAATATTTACTGTTCTCAGAACAATATTCTATTCTATTCACAATAACAATTGTTAAAATTTTTATGCCTGTTCTAAGCTAAAATCTCTACAAGTCCAAGGGTTAATCAAGAAACATTAAATGTCCCCCAAATAATTATTTCTATTTAACATACTTTAATTTTAAAACAGTTTTAGGTTCACAGCAAAACTGAGCATTGAAGTGTAAAAGCTTTAAGATAATTTTTTGCCCTTTCAGTATTTAATTTATTTTATTTAGACCTGATTAATTATAAAATTATTTTTCCTTAGCCATGGGAATTCAATATTACGTTATAAAGATATTTCAACTGGAAAGCGTTTTTTATTTTTTTTATTTATTTTTTTTTTTGAGACGGAGTCTGGCTCTGTCGCCCAGGCTGGAGTGCAGGGGCACGATTTCGGCTCACTGCAAGCTCCGCCTCCCAGGTTCACCCTGTTCTCCTGCCTCAGCCTCCCTAGTAGCTGGGACTACAGGCGCCTGCCACCATGCCTGGCTAATTTTTTGTATTTTTAGTAGAGACGGTATTTCACCATGTTAGCCAGGATGGTCTCGATCTCCTGACCTCGTGATCCACCCACCTCGGGCTCCCAAAGTTAATTTTTGAATATATTTCAGATTTTGCTCTAGCATATTTAATGAGATATTAATGTTACTATACAATCTAAATTTTGGCATATCATTTGATATCCCTCAGCGTTTAAAAATCCTTTGTCATTATAGCTTGTACTCTCTGTCTTTTAATAGTGAACTTAATCTATTCATACTAAATATGATTTTGACATATATGGATATATTTCTGCATCTTTAATAAAATTTCACTGTATTTTTACTTCTTTACTTTTTTCGTTTGTTTTCTGCTTTTCATTGACTTGATTGCATATTTTTCGGGGGTGTGTTGTTTGTATATTTCCTTTTCTATTTAATCTGTGTCGCTTTTCATTGCTCTTTAGTTATTAAATGTTGAATAAAGTGCATTAGCACTAATGAAGCACAAGGTTGCATTAACAAAGTACAACTTGAATCAATCATCTCCTTCTACCTGAACAATTTAAGGGCTATAGAAAATTTTAGATATGATCATCTCTTCCAGTTTTTATGTTATTGCAACTTGTAAATATAATTATGTTTTGTTTTTTAAGTTCCAAGCTAAATAGTCATTATCCTTAATGTTATTATTGCTGTTACTTTGGTTATTGATTATTTAGATACACCAACGTGTTTTCAAGTTTCTGTATAACTCAGTGCCACTTAGATCTCACTCTTTTCTTCTCATTGAAGCTTATGTGTTGGTGCTCTTTGGCATGTAAACTCAATCATTTATTTGAATGTGTGTGTGTGTGTCTGTGGCAGGGTCTCAGGCTTTCACCCAGGCTGCAGTGCTGTGGTGCAATCATGGTTCACTGCAGCCTTGACTTTCTGGGCTCAAGCAGGTCTCCCACCTCAGCCTCCTGGGTAACTGGGACTACAGGCATTTGCCACCACGCCCACCCCAGGATAATTGTTTGTATTTTTAGTAGAAATGAAGTTTCGCCATCTTGTCCAGGCTGGTCTTGAACTCTTGAGCTCAAGCAGTCTGCTCTCCCCAGCCTCCCAAAGTGCTGAGATTACAGGCATGAACAACCATGGCTGTCCTGAAAATTATCTTATTTTATATATCTTACTCTTAATAATTTAGAAAGGTTTAAAATAATAGATTGATGGATATTTTCTCTTAGCACTTTGAAGAGTTTAAAATCATAGGTTGATGGAAATTTTCTCTTAGCACTATTGTCTTTTATAATTTCAAGATACTTTCATTTTAAATTATGAGTGGAAAACGGAAATAACCTAAAAGGGCACAATTACTAGACTGACAGTATTATGGGTTGAATTGTGTACCTTCAGCAAATAATGAGGCGGTAATTCCAGTAGCTGTGAATGTGACCTTGTATGGCAATACAGCCTTTGCAGATGACCAAGTCAGGATGAGGTCATTAGGATGGGTCCAATCCAATATGACTCTGTCCTTTCAAAAAGGAGAAATGTGGACACAGGGAAAGATAGGCATACAGAGAAGGCGATGTGAAGACACAGGAAGAATGCCATTGATAAGCCAAGCGATATGGTCTGGCTTAGCTCCCGTAACTCCCATGTGTTGTGGGAGGGATTTGGGGGAGGTAATTGAATCATGGTTGTAGCTTCCATAACTCCCATGTGTTGTGGGAGGGACCTGGTGAGAGATCATTGAATCACGGTGTTTTTTTCCCCATGCTGTTCTTGTGGTGGTGAATGAGTCTCACAAGATCTGTTGGTTTGATAAGGGGTCTCCTCTTTGCTTGGTTCTCATTCTCTCTTGCCTGCCGCCATGTGAAATGAGCCTTTCGTCTTCTGCCATGACTATGAGGCCTTCCCAGCACATGGAACTGTGAGTTCAGTAAACCTCTTTTTCTGTATAAATTACCCAGTCTCTGGTATGTCTTTATGAGCAGCAGGAGAACAGACTAAAACACCAAGAAACACCCAAAGCTGCAAGACATTAGGAGAGAGACTTCTCTGGAAAGCTTTTTCCTTTTGGCTCTCAGAAAGAGCCACCTTTTCAACACCATGATTTTAGACTTCTACCCTCCAGAACTCTGAGACAGTACACTTCTGATTAAGCCACCCACTGTGCGCTGTTTTGTTAGGGCAGTCCCAGGAAAGTACTACAGCTACAAATCGTAAACAGAAACAAGAGCCAGGAGAAACCAGAACCTTCAACCCTCCATGTAGTACTCTATCCTTTCTTTCTGGAGGTTTTCAGAAGGCATTTCAAGGATTCAGCAGGGGGTTGGCAGACCATGCTGGGCCCACTGTGTCCCATTCCTGCCAGATTCCTGCAGGAACTGCACGGTTTACTAGGTTACACTTTCTTTTCTGTTTATGGCTTCTCAGGATGCACACTTGACCCTATGCCCTCTCTTAATCCTGGCAGCCCCCCATACTCTGCCTAAATAAATACCAGTGGACATAACTACCAACATGCCAAAGTCCTCAACATCTCATATTCCATGCAAGAATATGTAGAGAGGCTCTTTATACTGTCATAGATTATACCAGCCGGGTATCCAAGTGATGTCAACAGGGCCCCAGTGTTTTTAGACATTTTAATAAAAATTCCTTTTTAAAAAATGAGATTTTGCTATAAAGTCATGCTTATAATCCCTATGTTCTTTTCTTGACAGTATGTTTTTCCAAAAGAATCCTCAGCCATCCACATAAAAACAGTTTCCATATATGCGAACTGGAAATTTTTATAACTGGTAGAAACAGACTAAAAACTGGACTTTCAAAAAATACAGTTGGCCTTTCATGTGTACGAGCTCCACATTCATAGGTTCAACTAACTATGGATAGAAAATACAGTATTCCCAGATTGGGCAGCCCAAGGATGCAGAGGGCTCAGTTTTAATTTTCCCAGGTTATACAGGACCAATGTTGGAATTTTAGCATTTCTGGATTTTGGCATCCATCAGGGTTCTAGAACTATTCCCTCATGGAGAACGTGGAAGCACTGTATATACCAATGGCAAATAAGCAGTGAAAATTTGCTTTACGCCACTAGTCATTAGGAAAACGCAATTAAAACTGCAATGAGATGCCCTATACAGCTACTAGGATGGCTATAATAAAATCACAGAAGACGGAGTACTGATGAGGATATGTAGAAACATCAGTGGTATAGTTGCTTTGGAAAACAATAGGGAAGTTTCTTTTAAATTTAAATATACATTTATCACATGACTCAACTATCAATTCCTGGATGTTTACCCAAGAGAAATAAAAGCATATTCATACAGAGACCCATTTGCTAATGTTTATAGCAACTTTATTTGCATGGCCTTAAACTAGAAATAATCCAGAGGCCCATGTATTAGTAAAGGTATAATCAAATGGAACACTAGTTTGCGATAAAAAAATTACAATATAGACATATGTAACAGCATGAATAAATCTCCAACGCATTAAGTAAACTCAATAAAAAACAATCAAGGCTACATAGTATATGATTCAATTTTTGTGACATTATTTAATAGCCAAAACTGTAGCCACCCAAATCTGAGTGGGGTAGACAGGGGCTAGGTGTCAGGTTGGGGGTGAGGACTGATTACTAAGGGGCACCAGGTAACATAGTACTTTAGGTTGCTGTAACAGAATATCATAGACTGGGTAGTTTATAAACAACCAAAATTTATTTTTCACAGTTTTGGAGACTAGAAGTTCAAATTCAAGTTACTGACAGATTCAGTGCCTGGTAATGACTCACTTCCTGATTCAGAGGTGGCTGTCATTCTTTGGTCTCCTCACATTGTAGAAGGACGGGATATCTCCAGGGTCTCTTATAAAAAGCACTATCTCCTTTGATTAAGTCTCTGTTCTTATGACCTAATCACCCTCCATAGCCTCCAACTCCCAATACCGTTATATTGGGTATTAGATTTCAGCATAAAATTTCAGAAGAATATAAAAATTGAATCTATAGAAGAAGGGAATTTTTAGGATGAAATGTCTCCATTGAAGTGGTTGTTACACTACTGTAAACATTTGTCAAAATTCATCAAAATGAACACTTAGAAAATGCTGTTATATATAATTATCGTTTGGTTGTGTCCCTCCAAAAGGCATGTGTTGGAACATAATCCAATGAACCACTGTTGGGAGGTGGGGCCCAATGGGAGGTGTTTAGGTCATGAAGGCAGAAGCCTTGTGAACAGATTCATGCTGATTTAAAATAACTTAAGGCTGGGAGTTCAATCTCTTGCTGTCTCACCTTCCACCATGAGATGACACAGAAAGAAGGTCCTCACCAGACACTTGCCTTTGCATCTTGGATTTTCCAGTTTCCAGAACCATGAAGAATCTCTACAAATTGCCCAGTCTCTTATATTCCATTATAGCAGCACAGACTGAATGGAACTATACATGCATTGCATTTGAATGAATATTAGTAAGAAATTAAACTTTCACCACAATAAAGGAATCTTTGAATGAGCACTGGGTCCCTCTGAGCAAGGACATGGACAGATGTTATGTAAGAGAAAGGACTGGATCAGAACTTTGAGAGCAGAAAGCATCAAATATTCTACAGCTTGAGCCTTCTGTAATGGTAGCAGTAGGAACTGAAGATTCCTATGTTTTTGTTATCTTACATGGTGAATTGGACTCCACTAATGGAGGGGCTTAAGATATGAGCAGCCATTTATTTTGTATAAACAGTTGTGCAAAATGAATGTGCCAATAAACCATAACAAAATAAATTGGGAGAGCTTCAAATCTAATCCACCTTTTAGGAAGTCTATGATGGATAGACTTGACCTACAGAATCTAGGCACACTTTTGATAAGCCAATAATTTCCTCTCTATATAGATACCCCTAATTCAGGCTTCAGGGGCTAAAAAGTGTTTCCAGAGTTGCAACAAAATGATCAATACTTCAACAATATAACACACACTACAAGATTCCTTACTTTGAATGTTGAATATGTGTAGATATAGAGATACTAACAGAAGAAATTAAAGTTTGGCAGCTTTTGAAAATGTAGTCATTCAAATATGTAAGGCATTGTTTTATGACACAACCAAAAATAAAGTTTTCATATTTCTTTATTCAGTATTTTACATAATCTAGGGAGATATAAACTTCTGGCTAACAACAAAATAAATGTTCGCTTAGGAAACAAGACTCTCAGACTTAAACATCGTTACAAAAATACATATGTGACCAGCTATGTTTGGTTTCTCCACTGTCCTTTGGTTGCACTCTAATTTTTCCAGCTTGAAGTATCTTTTCCTTACGCATTTTTAGACATCCAATACAGAGGTAATATTTATTTATTCAGTATTTGTCACTTTGAGAGTACTATGTTTTCTCAGATCTGAATCATCAAGTTGTTCTTGAATATTATACATTTCATTTTCAGGGTAGAATAAACTTTGTACTGATTATATTTGAATTTGTTACTTGAAGTGGAAATTGTAAGTGATAGCAGAAAGCCTGAGTGCTTTGAAATGAGGAATACTGGATAGTGAAATATTGGTTTAAATTCTGGATCTTCCAGTGATAGCTGCCATCAAGGACACAATTTCTTATCATTTTTAGCTTTAAATCACTCAATTTGGACATAGAAATAATAAACACATTTTACAAAGTTATGCTGGTGTGATGAGATCAGCATTCAGTAAAGGGAAGCTGATACGACTGTCAGTCAACGGATTCATCTAGCTATTTACCTACCCTTCTTTTGTTTTCCTCTCTGCAGCCCAAAGATTTAAGTTCAAATTCTGGATTGATGGTTTATTACATCTGTGACTTTTAGCAAGTTATGTACTTTGCAGTCTAAAATTTCACACTTATAAAGTATGATATTAACATTAAAGAGTCTATAAGAATCTAGTTTAGTGCCTGAAATATAGTAGGTGCTCATTTAATGACAGCTACTGCTATTTTAACTTTTAGACATCACTATTACTACAAAACTGGCTTTGATATTTTACCTTTCTAAAATCTATTTTTTTGCTTCCTAAAATGCAGACTGTCCTGCATCCAAACTATATTGGAAATTAAATATTTTAATGGAAAATAAAAATCACACACAGGTCAAGTAAGTTATAGTGGTTTTGAACAAAAGGCATACAATTTCTTTTTAAAAAAATATAAAAAGTATTAAAACTATGTTCAACACGAATATACTTATATGTGTATTATATACATGCTGGAAATATCAGTTTTTAAGGGACTACATAGCAGCTACATGTTTTGATAATTGACATTATTCAGCAAATTTTTCTAATACATGAAGTATGTCAAATGATGAGTTCAGTATAACATTTTTATCTGCATTGCTTTGTTACTTTTGTGCATTACTATTAAATGCATTGTTATATGTTGCTGTAAGTTGTATTATTGCATATTAAAATCATTCTTAGATAAAATAAAAATCAACAAGGTCATTTGCACAGCTCGAGAAAATGTTTTTATCATACAGAGATTACGCATTTTTCTTTTAGCACTTTTTTTTGCATGAAATCAATTATTTCAGGTTTTTTTTTTTAAAAAAAACAGCTTCCAGGTAAAGTAAATATTTTCACTTTTAGCTACACATGGATATCCTCCATTATTTATGTTGTCATATACTTATCTTAGTAAAAGGTTTGACTAAAAATAACTGCTTATCCAAAGTGTACTTATGTTAAGTGTAGATATATTTTGAGTAAATAAAAAGCAGGTATTTTTTTCAGAGATAATCTTAAAAATGCTTTTTCATGAATCTGGAAGTTAAATAGCTGGAAATGAAATCCAGAAGTAAATGATACCACTTGTAAACATACCTCTGACATTAGGAGTATACAGGAAATTATGACAAGTGTCTGTTATCATAGATAAGTAAGGGTATCCCATGGGTAACTAAAAATGAGCATATTTAATGGGAGCCAAGTTTCGTATTTTTAAAAGACATGGAGAAATTTATTTCATAAGAAAAATCTGTTTAAAATGGAAAATCTTTGTAAAAAAACTACTCTTTTTAAAATCCTTTGCTAATGGCCTTCTTGAACTTTATCTTAATGTATATAAGAATTCTTCAAAAATCACATTATATAATTAATTAAGGATTTTAGAGAAAATTAGAAAGATACTGCAATATGTCAACAATGTTTAAAACTGATGTTAAATAAGTCTGGGCGCAGTGCCTCACTCCTGTAATCCCAGCACTTTTGTAGGCGGGTCACCTGAGGTCAGGAGTTCAAGACCAGCTTGGCCAACATGGTGATACCCCAACTCCACTAAAAATATGCAAATTACCTGTGTGTGGTGGTGGATACCTCTAGTTACAACTACTCTGGGAGGCTGAGGCAGGAGAATTGCTTGAACCTGGGAGGTGGAGGTTACAGTGAGCCGAGATCACGCCACTGCACTCCAGCCTGAGAGACAGAGCAAGACTGTTAAAAAAAAAAAAAAGAAAAAAATATCGCTGCTAAATACGTTTCTGGCTATTACTAATTTCTATTTGTGATGGTCTAGTTTGTGCTTTTCTTTTTTAATAAAGACTTGTTTTTTAAAAGAAAGCACAGTGATCTGGATGATGTCTTATGGTAAAGCCTTGGGGTAAACTCCAAAGGGTAAGTATTAGCAGTGTCGATGCCACCTCATTACAGTAACCACAATACCACATTTAAAGTGAAAAAAAAATCAGACTTTTGTGAAGTGTCTTGCAAATTCAAATCCTTTCTATGATGGCAAATAAAACAGGAATTTGGAGCACCAAACTTGCCCCTTCCTCTGCAATAAACTAAACACAAAAGTTTCAAACATGTTTTAGAATGAATTCCTAATTTTATACATCAAATGACCACCCTCTCATCACATTGAATACCTATGGTAAGAAATTAGAATTCTCTCTCTCGTCCTTCCTTGTTAGTGTAGGGTAGAAGGGATTTTTTTTTCTCATCCATCACTAGGTTCATGGCTGAAGCACCTATAACAAAAGACAGTTTAACAACAGAAAAGCGTACATATTTATTTAATGTAAATTTTATGTGACATGTGGACCTTCAGAAATGAAGACCCAAAGAAATGGCGAAATCTATGTATATTTATGCTTAGGTTGGATGGGGAGTAGACAGTCATGAGGAAGCATGATTGAACAGAGGGAGTATGATCTAATGGTAATAAGCTGGGGGAACTTAGCAAGGCCTGTTTGTTCATATTACTTTCTGTGTCCCAGTGTGACATTCCTTGTCTCCAGATATGAGGCACATGAGGCTCTTATCACATACTTCAGAGGAAGATCAGATTTTTTTTTTTTTTTTTTGAGACAGTGTCTCCTCTGTCGCCCAGGCTGGAGGGCAGTGGCGTGATCTCCGCTCACTGCAAGCTGCACCTCCCGGGTTCACACCGTTTTCCTGCCTCAGCCTCCCGAGTAGCTGGGACTACAGGCACTGCCACCACACCCGGATAATTTTTTGTATTTTTAGTAGAGACGAGGTTTCACCGTGTTAGCCAGGATGGTCTCGATCTCCTGACCTCGTGATCCACCCACCTCGGCCTCCCAAAGTGCTGGGATTACAGGCGTGAGCCACCGCACCCAGCTGAAGATCAGATTCTTTTACAGCTTGCTTCAGAGAAGAAGGATTGGAGAAGGTCAGAGACCTTTGTCCTTTGTGATTTTCTCAAATGTGAAGGTGCCATCTTCTGGGGTAGCACGTTCTGAACCCAATGCTCTGGGGTAGCGTGTTTTTATTTGTAGAATATCAAGAGAATGGTGTTGCATCTTTCAGAAAACCCAGTCTAGAAAATCTTAGGAATGAAATATACAACCTAATTTTATACATTTTTCTAATTTCTATTTATGGTTAATATTTGAAGAAACATTCCCTCATGCATATATAGTTTTAGTTTAATGTAAGTGGATAAGATACATAATAGTGCTGGTTGCAAAGATTTTGTGTTCCAGAAGAGTTCAATAATATTTTCCTTAAAGGTTGGCTTGTAAGAAGAAAATTTATTTCCAACATTTTAATCTTTGACTCTGCATTAGCCATTTTCAAGTAGATAAATTAATTTTTTTCACTTGAGTTATTTACTGAAAATTTGTGAACTTAATTGCTGAAAAGCTTCAGCTTTTGCTGTTTTTTTTTTTTTCGCTAATCAGTGATTCAGTGATTACTATTTCTTTTCTATTTTCTTTATATGTACTGTAATTTCTCAATGGCATTCAAAAAACCCTGGAAAGCACATTGAAAGTGGAATTATTTGAGCTGGACATATACTTGTGCATTAAAAAATTCTCCAAATATGTCTTTAAAACTTAATTAAAAATGTCAACTTAGAAACTTAATGTGCCTGGGTCTTAGTCCAGAGGACAGTGGTATCAGCTCAAACAGGAAGATAATGGAAGGGGATTTGAACTTTATGATAAGGACTCCTGGTCAGTTTAAGAAAGACAATGACAGGATCAGAATATACGTTACTGCCTGCTGTGTATATGCAGCAATAGCGGTTATACCTGGTTCTTTGTCTCCAAATCAGAGCACAGGCCCAACAAGAACAATCCTCGGTCCACTTATGAGGGAGTCTTATCCACTCAGTTGGAGGGATGGTTTCCCTGCATATTGCTGCAAACTTCCTGTCACTGCCCCAGAGGTTTAGAATTAGCATTAATGACCTTCAAACAGCTTAATTTCCCCAGAGTCATTGAACACAGCTAGTTGGCCCTACTAGGCTGAAAGCCATATGGCATCAATTGTAAATGTTTTGCTACCATTTCCCAACATAACCACCTGCCTGATTTACTGTTTGCTGGATGCTCACCTTGAATGTGAATATGTCCACATAATTTTTTTCTTTAAATTAAGAAATGTAGTTTAAAATTATGATTCATTTTATCCTATTAAGATGTTGAAGGGGGATGCTGAAGAAGATTCACATTGTCAGTTTTGTATAAATCCACTTGTTGGAGAAAAGTGTTGAAATGAAATTAACAAAACCATCATATAAATATAAACGTGTAGATTGTTAAAATTACAGTTTTAGGAAATTTGCAACATAAAGTACAAGGTAAATAAATATCTCATTTTGAACTCACATATTTAGTACAAAATATTGCCCAAAATCCATCCTAGGGCTTGGGGATATTTAGAAAAGAGAAGACCCCCAGAGCTATAAATCATTAAAAAACCAGATAGCTTAACTTCAAAATGCATTTTATTTTTCTTAATCTTGGGTTTCAAGATAAAACCTTGAAGAAAACTGTAGAAGCCTTTACTCTTAGCCATAAAATAGACTCCATTTCCCCCCCTTTCCTACCATGTATACTCCCTTCACATTTATCTAATTGTATGCTGTCGTCTATATGCCTTCTTAGAAGTTGCAGGGGCTAATCTTGAGTCTGACAAAGGAAGCTTGGAGACTCAGCTGCAAAATTCCCAAGATTACTGCAAGGTGGCTGGCTAGTCAACAACCCCGCCATTGTTGAGATGCTGCCAGCTCGTGATTCAGGAGGACTGAGACACAAAATAGCCACCAGAGCAAAACACACAGACACTGTACTCAGCACAATTCTTGCGCGCCTTCCTTATCAATTTTTCCACACTTAAACCCCTACCCTCACCCCCAAAATTGAAGTGGTTGGTTTGAATGGGAATCCGGCCACATCCCCTTTACTAGTTTTGTTTAGTAAAATCCCTTTCTTTCTACCAGACCTCACTCTTGTGAATTGGACTCTGCAAGTGGTAAGCATTCAGATCTGTATTCAGTTACAACGAAGTGATCTCTCTGCAATGGATACAGAAAAGATAGGTTCAAGGGGAAATATAGGGGAAGAGGGGGGGGAACTTAAATATTGGGGATAAATGAATTTGGGATAATTAAAAGCAGACATAGAGAAAATTCTGAAGGGAAACTGGTAATAGTGTATATGGAGACATTGTGCTCCTCAATGGAAATTTTGAGGGTACAATATTGCTTCCATGCATCTCCCTTTCAGCAATTCAGCCCAGTGACTTGATGCAATGACATCACCCGTTCTCTTCTGAGGAAACAGTTTTAGACATTCAAAGCCCAGTTGTTCAATGTAGCCGAGATTCTTTAATTTCTATTTCAGCTAATTAGTAGCAATACAAACTCTTGCCAAACAAGAAATGTGAATTCTTAAAGATTAAATTTTATTTTATCTCTATCTAGAGGTAGGAAACCAATCTTTTGGGAGGCACAAATTAGGATGACAGCCAAAATTCATTTATTCATTCCAAAATAAATCCTTTATGTGTAGCGAATTATTTTTCATAATTCTAGAAAGTGGCATGTTCCAGCAATTATAATTATAAAGTGTACTGTTTTTGGAGGGTAAAATAGTAAGTCACATCATTAAGGTCAAAATGATGTTTAAAGGAAAACTATAACTATGCCTTTAGTATATTAAAATTAGATAATATTTTGTACATCTGTCCCTGCAAAATAAAACACTTTTTGTATGTTTTCTTTGGCTCACACACAACTAAATTTGATGAGATAAAATATACAAATATTTGACAGGGTCAATTTCCTTTTCAAGTTGGATTTTAATTAATTCAATAAGCATGTATTGATGACCTACTGTATGCAATACATTTGGCTATATTTAGCATATCTGATTTTGCTCTATCATCATGGATCGTGATGTTTGTGACGGGGGATGTTTGCGACTGGAAGCTTTTTTTTCCCATTAGCCAAATAAATAAGTAGGTAAATGCTTAAATATTTTTTTAAAAATCCACGTGGTGTTATTTTGAGAGGTATAGAATTTATCTAAGCTCCAGTTCCTTCCATTGGAAAAATGAGTATTTAAATGAGGTAATATGTATAAAGGCAATGGCGGCTGGGCACGGTGGCTTGTGCGTGTAATCCCCGCAATTTGGGAGGCCCAGGTGGGACGATCGCTTTAGCCCGGGAGTTCAAGATCAGCCTGGGCAACAGGGAAAGACCCAGTTTCTACAAAATATTTTTAAAGTTAGCTGGGTTCAGTGGCACGTGCCTGTAGTCCCAGCTACTTGGGAGGCTGTGGCAGAAGGATTGCTTAGGCCTGGGAGGTTAAGGTTGCAGTGAGCTGTGATCGCGCTACTGCACTCCAATCTGAACCACAGAGTGAGACCCTGTCTCTAAAAATAAATACAGAAATAAAGACATACATACATAAAAAATAAGGCAAAGAGTAGGCCCTCAATAACATGAGCTAATATCAATCTGTATTTCCATAAATTGGTATCATTCTATGTATCCATAGCCTCCAAACCTGTTATACTCCAGTCTTTGGCTCCTTTTCCTGTGGCTTTAAAAATTTATATTAGATAAGGAAAAGAATCACACTATATACTTACCCTTAACTGTTTTATAGTTATTTTCAGATTTACATTTCCTGTGGTTACCAAATTACAAATGGCTACATGTAAAAACATACCTTTCTGGACAGTTTAGTTTCTCAAAGTTCAGAGCAACTCATATGCACTTACATGTAAAAATTATATAAAATATGCATATGTTAACTTCTCATATATACTTAAAAGATACCTAACAAAATTGAGAGTTCGCAATGGTGTTACACACATATTTGAAGTTGCAAATAGAAAAAAACAGATATCCAGAAATCAGGCTGAGTTTATACCCTAGAGATATTTGCAATTCCTCCATAATAAAGTGACAGAATTTGTGACTTTGAAGCTAAAAATTATGCATAACTGCATTTTACACCATTTTAGCCATCAACAACTTATATTAACAACTAAATTAAGTTATACATCAAGCCAGAAAAGATCGCAAATTTCTTATGTTCTAGTATTGGAAGAAGAAAGGCATTTTTAGTTTAAAATTTAGTATGTGACACAAAATGGCCAGATGGTGCACACAATCCATTTGTTGCAGGGCTTCTAGTTCTTTCCATGCATTGGAAGAAAACCAGGTGACAAGTTAGGCAGCAGTTTTTATGTAGGACATTTCCAAATTGCATATAATCAGAGAATAAGGATCTAGAAGGTAACTTCCAACTAAAACAAGCCATTCTGACTCAAAGTCACAAGAATTCAGTCTTAATAATCACAAATGCTTTCTGTTCTCAAGCTTAAAAATCTATTCTCTATTTTCTTTGGACTCACAGTGTCTTAGAATTTTTGCACACATAGTCTTACATTTTCCTCTTCACAGAATGGGATTGGCAGAAAAAATGAGAGAACTTTTTGCAGTTAGTGATTTTTTCCAAGATCACAGAGCTAGTCAATACACCATGTGATTCACATAAAACATGAGAATAGCCAGTATGGGGTACCTAGAAATGAGGAGCATTGCAATTATAATACAAACAAAAATTATACCCCATTTTACTAGTTTGAATCATTACCACAATAAACATGGATTCATAAGTTAGGCTGTGATAGAACCAAAAGAAGACATTTATGTGATTTTTTTTTTAATGGCATGCATCTGCTCAGGACAGGCTGTACTTTTTAGAGGAACAACTTTATCCTTCAGTAAAAAATTCTGAAGAAGTGTGATATCAAAGCTCAATTAAACTTGATATTTAAAGTCTTTATACCAAAATAATGAATCTATTCATGAACAATACAAGAATGAGATTTGGCAGGAAAGCTATGTCAGTATATCTCATGTCAGTGCCTAGCTAGGATGCTAATTCACAAGAAAAAATATTGTCATTCTCCAATGTCGGACAGTTATTTGAAGCCTGTCTGCTTTTTTTGGTAGAGATACTTTAAATAAGGAACCTGGGGAAAGAGTTACAGATATCTACTGGCATGAAGAGGAAGACCGTTTACTGAATATAATTGAATGGATATTTTTATGAGTATTGGTATTATTTCAATTTTCAATTAAAAAAATAAACTGGTATATGCAAAATCTTCATGCTCTGGGCCATATTGAAAGATAGTAAATAATTGAAATAAAATGCCGAGATATTGGTGGGGACCCGTCTGCACCTACTAGGGTCTTGATGTTACCTGAGCCCCCTTAGGTATTTTAAATATGTGCCAGAAGACAGTGCTTCTCAGGATATGATTTTTCTATTCCTAAAAATAAGTTACAGGAAAAATAGACAAATGAAGACTAAATGTTTCAAGAGGGAACCCATATAATGGGTTAAATGAGGCATAGGATAGCAGTGTGTGAGGCATTTTGTATTAGAGCTCATTTAAAATAGCACTTTTATCATGGTTGGGACATAACTTCTAAAGAAAAACAAGTTTAGAGCTTTCTATGTATTTTCTATTTCTTTCTTTAGACAATATTACCACGTGGTCTGGTCTAATGCAGCTGTGACACATACACACACACACACATCACCGACCAGGATAGGCTGTGCTATTGCTTTTGCTTCTTAGTGTGAATATTGAAAGGCCACAGGGTCACCTTCAGCTCTTTGTACACTGGCTTCCTGTACGTCCTGCTGTGTTTCCTGCTTGAATGCACAAGCCTTATTGCACCGAGTATGTTTTGCAGAAATGTACCTTGATATGCCACATAATTCCCATACACATTTGCGGGCCTGCACTCATTATCTATTGAAAACAATCTGACCGAAAAGTGACAGTCTCGATTGCGATTTTCATTTGATCTTACAAATTATTTCCAAGGGCCACGGTGTTGGCACATTTGTAACTCCTGTGTCTCCTTCACCCTCTACAACAGACTTAGCCCCACCTTTTCATGGAAAAGCACAAGACCCTCAAATCATTGTGTTGTCCTAACGGCTTTCAAAGAATTACTTCCTTCGAAGTTATTTTCCTCTTTTTTTAACTTACATTTCTAAAGCTAGAGTCAGGATAGTTGATTCTGGTGCTGAAAAAAAATCAGTTAATAACGATTTTTATAAACTTCTACACATTTCTTTTGTGTAGGGTTGGTGTCGTGGAATATTGTGCATTTGGAGGTTAGAAAGAAACTGGTTCACTTTTTTTTTTTGAGGCAGGATTTCACTCTGTTGCCCAGGCTGGAGTGCAGTGGTGCGATCTCGGCTCACTGCAACCACCGCCTCCCGGGTTCAAGTGATTCTCCTGCCTCAGCCTCCCAAGTAGCTGGGATTACAGGCACCCGCCACCACGCCCAGTTAATTTTTGTATTTTTAGTAGAAATGGGGTTTCACCATGTTGGCCAGGCTGGTCTCCAACTCCTGACCTCAGGTGATCTGCCTGCCTCGGCCTCCCAAAGTGCTGGTATTACAGGTGAGAGCCAACACGCCTGGCTGGTTCACATTTTAAATATGGTACTTTTTAACCAAATGATTTGGGGCAAGTTTCTCCTGTTTTTCTTTTTTTTTTGAAATAGAGTTTCATTCTTGTTGCCCAGGGTGGAGTTCAATGGCGCGATCTCAGCTCACCACAACCTCCGCCTCCCAGGTTCAAGCGATTCTCCTGCCTCAGCTTCCCTAGTAGCTGGGATTACAGGCATGCACCACCATGCCCAGCTAATTTCATGTTTTTAGTAGAGACGGGGTTTCTCCATGTTGGTAAGGCTGGTCTCAAACTCCCGACGTCAGGTGATCCGCCCGCCTTGGCCTCCCAAAGTGCTGGGATTACAGGCATGAGCCACTGCGCCCGGCCATTTCTCCCCTTTTTCACATGTGTTTTCTCAGCTATAAAATATTATTTATCCCTGTAGATCTCTATTCACCTCGAAAGTCAAGATAAAACTTTCCATTTGCTTCCCAGTATATATTTGGACATTTTGCCATACTGAACTTACCCATGCCTGTTTTTCAGTGTGTTAATTTGTATTACTTTGGAAAAGCTATTATCTTGCCATCCTCTTTGTTGTCTTCTGATTTCTACTCCCTATTTTTCATTGAGATTTTCTTCTGCCCTCAGGTAGTACATGCTCATCCATCTCCATTGTATATCAATAGGCCTTTGAAAATAATCCTAGCTGTAAATCCTGACGATTAAATAATTCAGAATTATTTCCTCATCTGCATCATCCTGATATATATTCCTATGTTGCCCACACTGTGTTCAGTGGTAGAAACACATGCTAAATTATGCATGTACATTTTCTTTTTTCTTTTTTTTTTAGACAGAGTATCACTCTGTTGCCCAGGCTGGAGTGCACTGGCACGATCTTGGCTCACTGCAACCTCTGCCTCCTGGCTTCAAGCGATTCTGCTGCGTCAGCCTCCCAAGTAGCTGAGATTACAGGTGTCCACCACCATGCCTGGCCAATTTTTGTATTTTTACTAGAGACGGGGTTTCATTTGTGGGCTGGGCTGATCTCAAATTCTTGACCTCGTTATCTGCCCTCCTCGGACTCCCAAAGTGCTGGGATTCGCATGTTCATTTTCCAGTCACTATTTATGCATTCTTCAATCATACTGCTTTTCTCAGCATATACATACATAAAATGTTTTCTGTGCATGAAGCCTTATTCTAGGCACTGGGTATAGACTAAAAACAAAAAAAATAGGATAATCTATTCCCCTGCCCCCTTGAAACTCACAGTCAAACAGGAGAAAAATATATGAAACAAAAGAATAAAGTACATAATTTTGTCATTTGAATAAACACAAAGATAGAGTGATATTATAGAACAAAATCCTTAAGTACTTTTGGACAATGAGTAAGAGGTTTTAAAGAAATGCCATTTAAACAGATACTTTAAAAATAAAGAAAGATTCACCGAATGACAGGGATCAAGGAGGAACTATGAATAAGTAAAATTAACCTAGAGAGGAACTTAAGGAAGAAACGTAGATCAGAATGTGCAGAGCTTTGAAAGAGTCATTTTAAGAATGTTCTTACCTTATCTGAAGGGTACTGGGAAGATACCGAAAAGTTTCAGCAGAAGGGTAACTTGACCTCAATTGTATTTTTAAAGAAATCATTCTAGTTTCTGTTTGTGGAGCAAGAAAAAAGAAAGATTGTTTGGGAAAGAACAGGAAGTGGGGGAAAATCATGAGTAGAATTCTACAAGCAGGTTTTGCAAATATATGTCTAGAGCTAGAAGAAATATCTGGTACAGATATAAATTTGGGTCCCTTCAGTCTATCATTATTAAAGGAAAGAATGGGAGTAGGTGAGATTCCATTGAGTGTATATTGCAAGAAGAGTGGGGAAAAGTGTGGGGAAAACACTTTAAAAATAAGTAGAAAAGTAAGACCTGGTAACGAACAATCTAGAAGCAAGAATTATAGAGGTGTGAGGAACATCCTCAGAATGAGGTTACATTGTATGATGGGTGTTGTGATCACAGCCCTCTTTAAGGGTGGCCTCAACTGCCTGCAACCAATGACTGATCAACAGACGGATATGAAGGCACAGTCTACCCGTTCCAACTAGAACTTGGCCTTTATGCAACTCTGAAGTGTTATTTTAACACCAGTGTCCCCATAGGCTGAAGCTGCATCCAGCCCACTTTCTCTCCTTGTCCTACCATGCTTCTCTCTACTTTCCTAGATATTGCTCCCAAGAGAATTCCATAAAAGACATCCTTCTTGTTAGTATCAATCTGACATTCTCCTTCCCTGGGAACACAACTGGTAGCACATGGAAAACTGCGTGTGTGTGTGTGTGTATGTGTGTGTATGTATGTGTGTATGTGTGTGTATGTGTGTGTATGTGTGTGTGTGTATGTGTGTGTTTAAAGAGTGTGCTAGATTGTGTCTAGTAATCCTGCACAGTCAATAAATAATGTCTGCAATAGGAACAAAGTAGTGATTAGCCCTTTTGTTTCAGTAGTGAATGCAGCTAAATTGGTCAAGTCATGCCAGCAGCAATGGAATTGGACCGTGTAGAGGAATAAGAGAGGGAGACTGAGGATGGGTAATGTTGACAATCTTACTGAAGAGCTTAGGAGGAAACACAAAATCAGGACAGTGGTAGCACATGTAAAATTTGTTTCAGGTGGAAGAAATGACATTGACTTTGGAATGTTCCTCCACAGGTGGGGGAGGGGCCATAGGAAAGACTGGCGTTAGGTTGACTAGAGGAGGATGCAGCACAGTTTCCTGTCTTGGCTTTTGTTTGTTTCAGGGAAGAAAGAGACAAAGATTAAGGACAGCAGAGGGAAATACAGAGTTGTGTTTGTGGTAAAAGATTAAAATAGTCATTCTGAAGGGTGATGGGTTGAATTGAGAAAATAAACGTGGTCTCTTTTTTTTAGGCAGCATCAGGAGTTCAGTTGAGAGTAACGACAATGAATTTATATGGCACAAATGTAGGCAATCACATATTCTACTTGTTTTCTTGTTTAATATAAATGGCCATGCATTTTGGGTTGGTTGGTAAATGGTGTTTGTGATGAAAACATCTGTTTCCCTTTTTTTTACTCTCAAGAAAAGAAAAACATTTAAAGAATATTTAAATTATCTTGCATTTGAAAAGAACACATGAATAAGCTTACGTAAACATTTTCTCTGTTGGGGAATACTTCCTAATGAATCACATCCTTTGTCTATAGGGTAAAAGGAAAGAACATTATCTGACTAATAAGGAAGAAGGAGCTCTTTGTGAATCTATAGCAATAAGCATAGATATTTGTCAGTCTAAACTTACCTTGTTGAGCCTCTATAATTAGAATATGACTGATGAAGAGAATAAATATTTGTATATAATGTAATGAAAGGCCTTGTAAAGTTTATTTGCATAGGAGATGTAGGTGGAAGCCTGGCTCAAATTAATCAGTATTATCTGCAGAACTGATTGCATTCCACTTCGGAGAATAAACGACAGGACATCCTGTGGTTCCTTTGAATTCTGGACATTACATGAAAGGGGACATATTATTGTTCTCTTAAATAATATCCGACTTGTAATTAAAAATGAATGTAGGGTTTAATGACTTCTTTTGTCTTCTTTTTTGTGCAGAGAAAACTTCTAAAGCTCATTTTTAACATTTGCTATTCAATTTATAGATTTATAAGCCTAGTTCTTCTCTAGGTCTCTTTCATTACTGAGATTATTTTATTTTTAAAATGGGAAATTGCAGCAATTATTTTAAGGGCTTATGAATTTTTTTAATCTTGGTTACAAATGTAAAACATTTTCAAATATTTTTAAATTTATTTATAAACCTTTATAACTTATTTTTTGAGTGCTTCAAATTTAGGACAGTAAATTTTTTCTGCATATCTAAATAACTTTTATAAATCTAATTAATAAAAATAGTGACCCTAAAATGCATCTAGTTGTTCCAAAATAATATATAAATACTAAAATATCAATTTAAAATATCATGTCAAAATCAAGCGAATAATTACATATTTTAAGTTTGAAATTATGAAACCATCATTCCAATTCACTAAGAATTCCAAATGTAATATATTTTATTTCACTTAAGTTCTTTAGTGTCTGCATCTACAAACAAAATTTCCCCGATAATTTTATTTTTGTAAGAACAATCAATATGGTGAATCCAAACGCTTTGCCAAATGTTCCAATATTGTTTATATTAGTAAGAAATTTAAAATCAAATATCTGTTTCAAGTACTCAACTGCACATTAGATATTGTACCTTTAAAACTCACTCTCTGCTGGGCATGGGGGCTCATGCCTGTAATCCCAGCACTTTGGGAGGCCAAGGAGGGCAGATCACCTGAGGTCAGGAGTTCAAGCCCAGCCTGGCCAACATGGAGAAACCTTGTCTCTACTAACAATCCAAAAATTAGCCCGGCGTGGTGGGGTGCATCTGTAGTGCCAGTTACTCAGGAGGCTGAGGCAGGAGAATTGCTTGAACTGGGAGGGGGAGGTTGCAGTGAGCTGAGATCCCACCACTGCCCTCCAGCCTAGGTGACAGAGTGAGACTCTCTCTCAAAAAACAAAACGAAGCTTTCTCTCATAAGCGAAGTTCTCTTAAACATTACACGTATGTAGATTTCCAACACAGATTGGATCCTTTCCAATGCCAAACTATCTTTACTAGGATTTCAGATTTTTAAAGTATTTCTATGCTTAATTGGAAACCTGCCGAGGCTAAGGAGACGTGTACACATCATGAAAGCAACGACTATCTGGTAACTGAAGATACTCACAATACCAAACACTTAATTCTAAATCTTATGCTGTGGGAGATCATGTCATCCTGCGCGACTATGATTTATTATGACCGGAAATCTTTGCCAGGATTTTGACAGATATTTTTAGATTCTGTTTTTTTTTTCTGAGCTACTAATAAAAACTTATGTAGAGCTTTTATGTTGGTGACCCTCAGACCTCAAGGAGGAAGTTATACCACCCATTCCCTGGAGTTCCTTGGAACAGATTTTCTAATTCTCCTGTCTAATCACAGAACTCTGCCCTCCCACCTACATTGGTCCTTTGTCTGTATGTCGAATGCATTATTTTAGCTCTTAAGAAACATATGTGTATTTTCCAACTAAACCGTAAAACTTCGTGGGAATACCAATGAATGCCTTTTCCATCTAACTTTAAAGAACTTTGAACTTCATAGAATTTTCTATTTTTTCATGTTCTTAATACCACAAAACACAGGTATTAATATCATACGTTATATGGCATTTGCATATCTCTTATAGCTTTATCTGACATGGGTTTGAAAATTATAAGGTCATTCTATTGGCATTTATTTAATTATTGCTTATGACATTTTATGTTGATTGAGCCCTACTTTTTTGGCTTTTGGAAATAAAGACTGCTGTGATTTTGTCTGTAATGGCGCAAACACATTGTCATTCATTGACATATGAATGTACTTCAAGTTTAAAAGATGTCCTGTTTCTCTTGATCATCAGAAATCTCAGAGCTGACAGCACCAGGCATGTGTGTTTGTGTGTGTGTGACAGTGAGAGAGGGAGAGAGAGAGAGAGAGAGAGAGAGATTAAAAAACACCCCAGAACATAGTAAAGTGACAGAAACAAATTAAAGATGAATTAAATTTCATCCAAACTTTAAATATGGTCATTTTGCATCTTTGAGAAAGTTGGGTAGCTTATTCTAGGACGATCATATTGGAGAAAGGATGGAATACCTGATTAGTATATTAACATAATTTTGAAGACATGAAATGAATAAAGTACTTGTTTCTAATGCATGATATGCAGGTGTATGTAAGAACTTTGTTAATAGTTGTCTTTTTGAAACAGTAATAGGTGTTTCCAGGTGTGCACAGGTATGTGCGAATATCAGAGATTAAAATAGAAACGGAACCAAAAAGCTGTGCCATCATTGAAAATATATTTGTTTAAAGACTACGTGACACTTAGGAGGCATTTTAATGCAGTATTTTATGTATGCAATTATTTACATATGTTTAAGTGTTTTTTATTTGACTTCCATAAAGTTTAGATTTGTTGCAATCTTACTTTTACCCTTGAGGGAAGAGAGAGACCCTCTCATATTGTTTTATATTGTTTTATACTCAGTACTTGTTTTAAGAAAAAAACTAGGAAGTGAAATCAAAGACAGGCAGCTCAGCGCCAGACCCAAAACCAGGCCTGGGCCTGCCTGGCGTAAACCTAGTAGCTAAAAATCAACTCATGACTTAAAACCCGATGTTACCCATAGATTTCAGGCATTGTATGGAAGAACATTGTGAAACTCTCTGCCCTGTTCCATTTCACTCTGACCACCGGTGCATGCAGCCCCTGCCACGTACCCCTTGCTTGCTCAAATCAATCACGACCCTTTCTTGTGAAATGCTTAGTGTTGTGAGCCCTTAAAAGGGACAGAAATTGTGCACTTGGGGAGCTCGGGTTTTGAGGCAGTAGCTTGCTGATGCTCCCCGCTGAATAAAGCCCTTCCTTCTACAACTTGGCGTCTGAGGGGTTTTGTCTGCGGCTCATCCTGCTACACCCTTAGTAGTATCTGAATCTTGGAAAGGAAGGGGAGGGAATATCCAAATATCTTAAACGGGGTTCTCGGACTTCTAATAAACAGTTAAAATCTTACACACAAGGTATTTAAAGCATACAGATGATTCTACATTTGTTCTAACAGATCATAGTGCCATGAATATTTGTCCATTAACGAACATCCCTTACGTGTAAGAACATTTTGCCACTGTGCTTTTAGTTATCCCCTTTTCACCTACTGTCCCCTGGAATAGTCTCTCCCTTTCGTTTCTCAGGGGTCTTCTTGAGCCTGAAGCTTTTATTGGGCCTCACTTTTTGCTGCTTTGTTCCTTCGCCAGTTCTGGGCCTTTTTGCTGCGTCGACTACGGGTTGAAAAAAGGAGAAAGCGCAACCCCAAGCTACTGACCTATGAGTAACAAGGTCACCGAATTCCCCTTAGTCCTGCTGGGGTCTGATCCTCTACTCTGTGAAGACCATGGCTGGGGAAGACCTAACCTTCACTCCAGCTCGCCTGGATTTGTCAGTCTTTGATGATGGAAGCCTGAAATACAGTCATTATACCCTAACCAATTCTTCCTCGGCCAAAAAAAAAAAGAAAACCCAAAACCAAACCAAACCAAACAAAAAAACACGGCCACCTCTTTATGACCAACCATAGTTTTGGTTTAAGCCTTCAAGACGCACTTATCTACTTAATCCACAATTACATTGTAGTATCACGCTAAGCATGGAGTTATTATCAAGGATCAAATGGCCTCTGGCCTTTTGGAATCCACATGATCTTGGAACTCTGTGAAGATTGTCTTCCGATCACTTTGCCCTGCTGTGGTTCACCTCACCCCGTGCATTTTGACTTTTCTATCTCCTTCCCTATTGTTGTGTAAAGTTACATCACGATGTTGAGTGGTGTGTTTTACACCCCAATGTCCCATAAACAAATACTTTTAATACCCTTTTGTTGGTCTAATTTGTAAGTGACCATTTTATACGCCACAGTAAGTACCTGTAAATTTGGAGAAAAAGAAAAGAGAATTGTGTTGTTCTTGTGCTAAGAAAGGGCAGCATTAAACTCCTCTGTAACCTCTTTTCTGTATTTCCGTTTTAACAAGGGTAGAGTTATCACAAAGTGGGTGAATGTAAGCATTCTTCCCTCAAACATCTGTGTTCTTCAGCCTGTCCCACTTCACCCTTTCCAAAGAAGGGCAGGTTTTTAAATAGAAGAGAAGCAATGTTGAATAAAGAGTATATCAGAACGCTCCATAATTCATATAACCTCCAGACAAGTTCTCAAGTTTATTGGTCAGAAAACACATGGTGACATTCACTACTTTTTTGTTATTATTTTAAAGATTTCTGTGAGAGTGTGGGGCTCAGTCAAACTTTGTAGGGAGAAATAAGCCACAGTCACAGAGATTCATTCATTCATTCAACACGTAGCTTTGTTTCTATTATGCCCCACTGTCCTAGGCTCTGGGGATTAGACAGTGACCAAAACTGACAGGTATTTAGCCTCATGGAGCTTAAAGCATATTGAAGGGAACAGACAAAACTCACATAGGAATGTGCGATGTGCATAAATAAAATACTTTCGGTAAGTGCCATGACTAAAATACACCGAGGGCTGACATACAGTTGCATGTTGCGTAAGAGAGACTTGCGTTAGGTAAGGTGTCTAGGTTAGCTGTCTCTGAGGAAATTGCATTTCAGCTGGGACCTTAAAAGATTACAGTGAGGTCAGAGAGTGTCCTAGGCAGAGATAAATAGAATGCGTAAAGGACTTTACGTTGAAAAATTCCTAAGCTGTTTGAAAAACTGATAGGGGCCAAGTTGCAGGTGAAATGGATGACAGCAAGTCAAGCTATTACCATTTTATTACAAACCACACATAGGGTCTTTAAATGTTCCAGAATTTTGATTTTTTTTATTACCTGGGGGAGAATGTAATTTTATTTTCATCAAATCTTGTTCTTATAAACTCCTTTTACATTTTGCTTTCATCTGAGTAAGCTGACCATATAGTGCCCTCGTGTGGCGTAGTGCTGTATTACACGATTAATACTGTAGACTCTTTGAGGCATGATTTTAGCAAAATTCTTTTACACCTTTTTCAGTTAATCTAAGTCACCTCTAGCTGCTCTCACTCAGACTCAAACATAGAATCTTATTTATTTGTATTGTTGTGTTTTACTACGTTCTCACATTCCACTGTGGAATGGACACGCGCTGGGAGCACAGACTCCAGTGACCTCAGGATCCAGGCAGACTGAGAACAAAAATGAGGGAGGCCAGACCAGACCTGAAACAAAGACTCCGAGAGATTTGGAGAAGCAGGTTATAGGAAAGACTTTCAATTTTATGTATTTACTTTATAAATAAGTAATGCCAAAATAAATAGCCTTGGGGACCATTGTATTTTTCAGTCTCTGTCCCCAGGTTTTTACTTTTAGCAAATGTACATGGTTAATTTCTCAGTCAACACCACAAATGCTTTGTATCCTTTTGTGCATTTTGACTATTTTAGAACTGATTATTTTGTGCATCAAGTTGTCTATTTCTGTTTCCAAGTTCAGCATTTTGTCACACGTTTATTTTGGAAAGTATTTCAGGAATCTTTGTTGCTCAAAACCAAGCACTGTAGCTGGAGCTGGTTTCTTTCCTCCTCTCCCTTCCTCTCTCTTCCTTCTTCCTTCCTAAGGCTTGAGCCATTTTTCACTAGAAGAGTTTTATTTTTAATTTTATTTTTATTTATTTTTTTGACAAATGACTGCCAGTATGCTTTATGGAATGCAGCTGTTGAACTTTATTTCCTGCTTTTCTTTGCATTAAAGTAGTCCCAAAATTGTTTTCTGAGGAACTCTTCACTTTGACTGCCAGCGCTGCTTGTGTACCTTTCAAGTCAGAAATTGAGCGGTCTGTTCAGGCCCATCTTTATCCAGCTCCTGCTTTTCACATGAGGATGTTTGTACTACATGCAATTTTGTTGACTTTTGGAGTGTAAAGCTTTGTTTGTAAATGAAAACATAGAATTACAGCTTTCCCGCTACTTGTCTGGGACTATAATCACGAATTCACTGCAGCTGGATACTTTTCAGACACGTGGATAAGATAAATAATATTTATGAAAGATGGCCTGGAGGAAACGAAGCCATCCATTCTGCCATGTTATCTAAAATCTGTTTCAAGATGAAGTGAGACCACCAAAAATGCCTAACTGGCTGGGCGCGGTGGCTCACGCCTGTAATCCCAGCACTTTGGGAGGCTGAGGCGGGCGGATCACGAGGTGAGGAGATCGAGACCATCCTGGCTAACACGGTGAAACCCCGTCTCTACTAAAAACACAAAAAGTTAGCCAGGCGTGGTGGCGGCGCCTGTAGTCCCAGCTACTTGGGAGGCTGAGGTGGGAGAATGGTGTGAACCCGGGAGGCGGAGCTTGCAGTGAGCCGAGATTGCACCACTGCACTCCAGCCTGGGCGACAGAGTGAGACTCTGTCTCAAAAAAAAAAAAAAAAAAAAAAAAAGAAAAAAAAGCCTAACTGGACCACATCATACTGGGCCCAACACAGTCGCTTCTTACTGAACTGCTTTAGCCATCATAAAACCTTCTCTTCATGAGGGGCCGTAGGAAATATTTTCTCTTATTTCATATTGGTGTTCTCCCAAATAACTAGAATATATCATGCACGGTCTTGTTACTGGTTATATTTTCTCCTTTCTGCATGTTAATTAGAAAACTCAAAGTCAAATTTGTGCTCTGCCCTGACTCAGTGCATGATTCGCCAGTGTCCATTTGTTCACTGACCACATTTCTGACACCATCTTGCTTCCCTATTTTTTGTATTTTCTAAAGGTTCTTTCTAAAGAGTTTAAGTATTTTATATTGCTATATTGTATGCATTTGCAAGAAACTTAAATGCATTTGGAACAGAAGTGATAGATAAGTAACAACCATGGGATCGCTATCGATTCTGTACCTAATTATAAGTACATAATTCCTGGCTTAACCGTCTGTAACCTAAATAAGTAAGAATTAATACACCCTATAATTCCTCGATAGCTGAAACCTCCCCCCAGATTAATTTTATAAGCCATGCTAATCCTATTTCTCAGTGCACAGAGGTTGAACTTGTGGACTAATAGTGCATTAATATTCCTCATGAAAAATATAGCTAAATAGGGAGAAAGGAGATGAAAAGAACCAAAAATATTCTTTTAAGGATAATATTTGATCCTCTGCATCCATTCATTAAAGCTAATATTCATTCTCCATTTCTCTCTGTCCATCTGGTTCTATGAAAAGACCTAGCCTGCTCTCAACATGTGTGTGACATTAATAGATGTTAGTGATACAGAGATTGCCGTCCGTGCAGATTGACAGCACTATGTGGAGGTGAGAAGGAGTCTTGTTTACCACTTAGGATCTGGATCTCTGGTCTGCTTTGTCATGCAACACAATCCTTCTGGGATTTGTAAGTGACGACAAGCCTCAGCGATAATTATATTAAAATGCTTTTAACTTAGTGTAAACATAATTTAATAAGATGTAGATGTTCAAAAGGCTAGCCTTGAATTCAGTCTTGAGACCAGAGACAATATGCCTGTGTGCATGTTGTATGTCTGGAAAGCATGTACATTCTTTGACCCCAGTTAATTTCTACAAAGAAGTGTGTTAGTCTCTGATCTAATAATCTCATCTGCAGATTACTACATTTTTATTACGATAAAGAACACCTGGGCTTTTAAAATATAGTAAGGTTATCTTACCTGGAATATTAAATATTATTGAAGTTACAACTTTGGAGAAATTATATTTTTAATGAATATGGTTATATTATACCTGTTCGTTATTAGAGTAGCCCTCAAAGTTGGTGATTTATCAATGCGTTGCTGCTGAATAACAATAGCTTTATTGAATGTCTGCTTCATACTGAGCGTTGTATAAGAGGCTTTTCATATATTATCTCATTTAGTCATCATAAAACATTTTATGGAATGCATTGTCAACATTTTGTGAATGAAAAGTGGAGTAAATTGTTTGCATTCCCATAGGTGGGCAGGTTTTTTATGCTAAAAAAAAAAGAGAATGGTTGCATTCACATCTCTTAACCTATATGCACACTTCCTTTGCACAGTGGGGTTTGGCAAAGCTCTATCTTCTGCTAGTGTTAGGGCAATTCTGATTGAAATCATACCATTTTAGATAAAATTAAAATTAAACTTGTATTTGTATAACTTGAAAATTGTGAATTTTTCCTGCACTGACAGGGAGGCACACTTCATGATTGGCACTCAGGTTTATGTTTTAGAGTAGCAAACAGACAGTGATAAGCCAGAAAAATGAGTTTGTACATAAACTGCAAATATTTTTACTTAATATAGTAAGCAGTAAATAATTAGTCAATGTTTTTGATCATATGAATGACAATTTGAACGTGGGAATATTGCAGCCCTTATGCACTGCAGATGACATTATGGATTGTCACACTGGTTGAAAAGACAATATGAAATTATACAATATGTTTTAAGATGCTCACAACCCCTAAAAAGCTAGCAAGGAATCTCAGACACATGTGCATAAGGACACACAAGAGCATCCATGGCAGCTCTGTCTACGGTAACGGGGCACTGAAGATTAGCAGGAGAGCAAGTTAACAAATCATAGCATGTTTACAAATGGAATACTACACAGCAGTGTGAATGAGGGACCGGAACTGTAAATGTTAACAAGATTAATCTCAGGAACACAATGTTGAATGAAAATAGCACACCACAGAAAGATACATATTTCTTGAGTATACTTGAATAAAGTTCAAAGCACGCAACACTAAACAACATATTAGAGGCACATATGAAGGTACAACTATTAATAAAGATAAAGAGGAATTAAAAACCACACAAGATACAGGATAATGGTAATCTCTCTGGGGGAGAGAGTTGTCAGGATGAGGGACCCTCAGGGACCCTAAGGGTTTCGGCAACGTCTTTTTTTTATTTTTTTCGAGACGGAGTCTCTCTGTCACCCAGGCTGGAGTGCAGTGGCGCGATCTCGGCTCACTGCAAGCTCTGCCTCCCGGGTTCCCGCCATTCTCCTGCCTCAGCCTCTCCGAGTAGCTGGGACTACAGGCGCCGCCACCACGCCCGGCTAATTTTTTGTATTTTTAGTAGAGACGGGGTTTCACTGTGTTAGCCAGGATGGTCTCGATCTCCTGACCCCGTGATCCGCCCGCCTCGGCCTCCCAAAGTGCTGGGATTACAAGCGTGAGCCACCGTGCCCAGCCTCAGCAACTTCTTATTTTGAGCTGGGTAGCTAGGCGGTGGGTGTAAGGAACCCCCTTTTCCATTTAATCTCAGTGTCTCACATTTATCACAAGCATTTTTTGTTTTTGCTTTTGTTTTTTTGAGACAGGGTTTTGCTGTGCTGCCCAGGTTGGAGGGCAATGATGTGACCACAGCTCACTGCTACAGCCACGACCTCTTGGGCTCAAGCAATCCTGTCACCTCAGCCTCTGGAGTAGCTGAGACCACAGGGGCATGCCACCACCCCTGGCTAATTTAAGTGTATATATATATATATTTTGTGTGTGTAGAGACAGAGTTTGCCATATTGCCCAGGCTGATCTCAAACTCCTGGACTCAAGTGATCCATCTCCCTCAGTCTCCCAAAGTGCTGGGATTACAGGCGAGAGCCACAGAGCCTGGACACAAGCGTTCCTTTAGTGTCTATGTATTCAATATTCCAACAAGGACAAACAATGAGAAAATATTTAGACCTTAAATATTTTCTAAGTAAACTTATTTATATCGCACTCTTTAGAGAAGCACCTCCTCTTACTTTATTATTTACACATATTCTTCTCTGAATTTAATTCATAAAAGTTATTGTCCACTGTCCTCTAATTTGTGCCACTTTTTCATCAAATGAGGAAGATATGTGTGTGTCCTCGTACCCTGGGTGGCATGTTGCAAATTTTTCACTCCTGGTAGTGCATAGTCCCTCTCTGGAAATCAGGTCAATTGGTAGAGTCCTCTGTATTTCTGCCTCCTGCCCCAGTGTTTTAAAAATGATAAAAAGATAGGCCTCTTCTTCTTCGTGCTGTAATACAACCCAAGCATAGCAAAGCTTTGATTAAATGAGTACAGAATAGTTGGTAGCTGATGCTTGCTATTCCCCAGTGTGATGGTTAATAACGAGTGTCAACTTGATTGGGTTGAAAGATGCAAATAACTGTTCCTGGGTGTGTCTTTGAGGGTATTGCCAAAGGACATTAGCATTTGAGTCAGTGGACTGAGAGACACAGACCCACCCTCAATCTGGGTGGGCGCTGTCTAAGCAGCTGCCATTGTGGCTAAGATAATAGCAGGCAAGAGAACGCAGAAGGACCAGACTGGCTAAGTCCTCTGGTCTCCATCTTTCTCCCGTGCTGGGTGCTTTCTGCCCTCGAACATCGGACTCTGAGTTCTTCAGCTTTCAGACTCTTGGATTACACCAGTGATTTGCCAGGGGCTCTCGCGTCTTCGGCCACACACTGAAGGGGACACTGCTGGCTTCCCTACTTTTGCAGTTTGGGACTCAGACTGGCTTCCTGGGTCCTCAGCTTGCAGATGGCGTATTGGGGGCTTCACCTTAAGATCATGTGAGTCAATTCTCCTAATAAACTCCCTCTCATGCATACATCTATCCTATTAGTCCAGTCGCCCTAGAGAACCCTGACTAATACACCCAGCTAGGAGGTACAGTTAAGTTGTCAATACCACCCACAGGCTGGTTCTTGAGGCCACTGCCTCTTACAGTGTTTATTTCTCCATCGAGTTCGCAACGGCTGTGCTGTGCTCTCCCTCTTCTCTCTCAGTACCTGATGGCCAGAGCTGTTTCCAGATCTTTGCCTTTATAAATGCCTTCTTCCCTCCTACAGCTGATTCCTTCCAACAGGGCTCAGCAGGTGAAAGGCAGTTCACACAAGTCTTCTCTAATGAATACTGCTGTGATGCTTTTTGAAATTACTAACATTCCTATCGCTTTCATTAAACAGTGAAGATAGAAGATTAAAGGCCACTATCCCTGCACAAGAGCTCCTCCTTGTGGCCTGCCCATGTTTTAAATGTGCAAACCTTGGTGATATATTGATATCCTGTGATGAGTTCATCCCACATCAACAATTGAGTTTTCTTCTGTTCTTTCGTATTTTATCACGTGTATAATTATTTTTCTCCAGATGAATCTTGTACTGTTTGTTATATTTACTTGTTCTTATATATATTGCCATATTGCCTAGGCTGGAAAAAAAATTGACTTACGCACTTATTTAGTGCCTCATTTGAAAAAAATGATGGTTTCAATTATTTGAAACTCTAAAGTACATTTTATTCATGTCCGTTTTCTATATTTTAAAAATGAAGTACTTTCATATGTATTCATGTCACTACAGTCATAAGTTCCCGTCCAAAGTTCCACTGAAGAACCACCTTATCTTACACATCTCAAAGGAATTTAGCTGATGAAATAATTTGAACTAATCAAGGAAGGGATAACATCCTACTTTTTGCAGACTTTGCTTTCACATGTATATTACACATGGACTATATTATAACAGTGTTTGCAAAAATTACTTTTAAGTACATTAATCACTGTTTCTGACAGGTAAAATGCTGAAATAAGCTTCTTGTAATGGGTGTGAATATTTTTTGGGGGCTTGCAGAATATTGCAGATTAATATCACAGAAAGCATGTCTAGTTCATGCAACAATTATTTTCATGCAAATTTTGTGGGTCTTTACAAATAATACATATTTGTTACCACCCTTCTTGATAGCGAAGAAAATAAAAATAATAAATATTTGAGAAAAGATCAGGTTCACTTATACTACATATACCACATTATCTTTCATATCAATAGTTGCCTTGCACTTTAAACCTGTTACAAAACATGAGAAATTTTAGAAGGGAAAATATTGGAAGATAAATTAATACCTCTGAAGCCTGTATTCCTATAAATTTAGTTGATAAAGCTCAGCTTATTTAGAGTTTTGAAGAGATATTTTCTCTTCAATGAAGAAATCTCCATAATTGAATGATCTAAATTTCAATGATTAAAAGTACTAGTAAAAGAAAATATTTATAGAAAAGCATTCCTTTAACAATTTTTACGTCCAAAATATGATTTAATTTTTCATGAAATGGGAATATGAATGATCATACATTCTTTTCCACACACTTCATAAATTTAAAAGTTCTCAATCTATTTTAAAAACCCATATGTAAACAACAGTGTCATAAGATATGTTAAGAACTACAGCAGTCAGAAAAAGTTAAC
The DNA here is from genome assembly GCF_028878055.3 of Symphalangus syndactylus. NCBI lineage: Eukaryota > Metazoa > Chordata > Mammalia > Primates > Hylobatidae > Symphalangus > Symphalangus syndactylus. Next base: position 2,428,779 of record NC_072439.2, read on the forward strand.
AACCCTTGAAATGGCACAGGAAAGGACAGGATGTCTTCCAGGAAGAGGTGCCAATTCTGTTTAAAATTAAGAGACAACGGAGTAATGCAAATACTAACTTTACCCTGCAAATTGCAACATTTATCATCTAGCATCAAATGTGTATGCTGGGACTGACGCATGCACGCACAGATGGTTTGTGTTCTATAATAAAGTTAATTGGTGAAATAAAATAATGGGTTTAATTTCTAGCAAAGAAATGCTTGGTTAATCTAAATTAGTAATATTTGCTTATGGAATTTCCTACCCCAATTATTTCAGATGCTGTCCCTGAGATTTTTTTTGTTAAACTGCATGATACACATTTTGGGTGAAGTATTTTTAAAACTTAGGGTATCTCCTTATTTTCTGATTAAAGTAAAATTTCTCAGTGTTTCTGTAAGGACTTTGGCAAATACTCTTTCTGCTTTCTAAAACAAAATATAAGAACCAGAAATCTTTGTAATCCTTCACTATGTTGATGTCTTTTACAGCAGATTTCTCAGGAAGTATTGTTTGTCGTTCCAAACTGAAATTTTCCCTTCATAATCTAACATTCATATCTTCAAATCTGACCAAACTCTGTGTAAGTGATATTTTGTAAAACTCATTCTGTGTTTAGGACAAGTGAACACAAAGTTGTCACCTTCAAAATAGCTAAGTGGTCATATCACATGTTAAATTGACTGGGGAAATTCTAAACATTGAAAGTCTTCAAATCTGGATTTTTCCTCAAGAAATATAACCTTTGGTTATTTTTATTTGAAAGAAGCTAGTTTTATGAATTAAGCTTTAATTCTGAGATAATTACATGGTCATAGGCAGTTATAAGAAATAATGCAGAGATATTTTATTGCCACTTGCCTAGCTTCCCCCAGTGGTAATGTAGGCCAAACTATAGGACAGTATCGTAACAAAGATGCTGACATCGATATAATCCACTGAACTTATTCAGGGTCAGTTTTACTTTTTACGTTAAAGTACATGATTCATTTAGTTTTTGTTTTTAAAATAAAATATCTGAGGGACAAGTCTGCTGACTTAGTTCTTTAAATTTTACAACTAATGCAAAGTTACTGAGACTTACAGAGCTTTGAGAAGTGCACTGTTATTTCCAGAGTTAAATTTAAATAAAACACTTAAACTCTGAGACTATTTTCTAGTTGTAAAAAGGTTAAAACTGCATTGTAGCTGTTCCTTTCCTTTCATTTCAAAACCTAAACAATGTTCTATTATTTAAAGGTAGTTCATTAATAAGCAAAGATTTGTTACAACCGTGATGACAATAACATGTATGTATATTTTAGCATTTGAATACATTCTACATGAAAACATTTCTTTATATTTAAACTATTATTTCATACAAATAGAAGTCAAAAGAAATGTTATCAGATGCTATAAAATAACTCTTCCATAATGTAGGATGCACTGGGAAAATAGTGAATAAAATATCATGTGCTGTTTTGGCATTAGATTTTCCATACATGAAGATAAATGGGTTCATTAACTTCTTCCACCCATCTTTTATATTTTGTAGATTGACTTCATATTACTGTGATAAGAGGCAGATTGAAATCCTGGCTTCCTGATGATATATCTTCTTGTATGAACTCTTGTTGATGTAGATTAAGTGGGCTAGCAGATACAGTAGTACTCATAAAATAGCTTTTCAGAGCTTTATATAGTTTAATAAACATTTGCCTATTTCCCAAAAATATCGTGCAAACATACTAAATATAAAGTCAACAATCTGTACTTTATATATCTATTACCATTGTATAACAATGTAATTTATCTATTTGAAACTAAATTGACCAAAGACATTAACAAACATATAGGGAAATTTAAGTTTTATGTCTTTATGGAAATATGTTTTAAGTCCTGCCTTTTTGTAATTGAGAGTTATATTTTTACTCGAATATTTAAATTTTATATGTAATTACAATCATAAGGCAACACCTATCATGAATGAATCCTGATTTGGTGAGGTGAAATGTCTTAGTTTATGTTTGTATAAATTGTATACAATATTGTGTAATTTGTATAAAATATTTTATCTGAATTTAGTTCTTTAGGTCAGATGGAAAAACCTCTCCTGCCTAGCCCTACCTCCAATAATTGGAAAATCTACTTACTGACATGTCAAGTCACTTCTCTTGAGGAATCAACTTCTAAAAGTAGTAGTCATAGAGTGAGTTTAGACGGAAATTCAGAAACGTCAACTAAAGTTAACTATACCCCTGTTGTTCACTGTTATCATGACTTTCATTTTTCTATCCGGCCAAAAATACTTCTAGTTTTATTCCCTCCAAGTTTTATGCCTTCTTGTTTACATGCCTATTGCATGTTGTCACTTATAAGTAGGAGCTGAAGAGTAAGGACACATGGACATAAACAGAGATAACAGACACTGAGAATTCCAACAGGATTTGGATTATGTATTATATTATTCACATTAAGTCCTATGAGCCTATCAGTGGAGGTGCATAATAATTATTTCAAAAATAATTTTAAACATGGAAGTTTGAAACGCATTTTTGGCATTGTTTATCAGGGAAAGTTGGAGAGAAGAGCAGAGATTTTCTAGCTGTCCTCTTGGTATGCTTGCTTATGCATTAGCTTGAATAAACTGACACATCCCGTGTCAGCCCTGAAACCCTTAAGCTGAAATTTGGGGAGGTGAGGAATCTCTGGACATATCCTTGAGTTGATTGATTATCAGTTTGAAAGGGCAGTGTACTAGTCTGTTCTCATGCTGCTAATAAAGACACACCCGAGACTGGGTCATTTATGAAGGAAAGAGGTTTAATGGACTCACAGTTCTACATTGCTGGAGAGGCTTCACAATCATGGCTGAAGGCGAATGAGGAGCAAAGTCACATCTTACATGGCAGCAGGGAAGAGGGCATGTGCTTTATAAAACCATCAGCTCTCATGAGACTTATTCAACATCACGAGAACAGCATGGAAAATAACCACCTCCATGATTCAGTATCTTGCACGGGGTCCCTCCCACAACCTGTGGGGATTCTGGGAGCTACAATTCAAGATGAGATTTGGGTGGGGACACAAAGCCAAACCATATCAGGCAGACCTTACTAATTGTCACCACCATCTTTTTATTGTATTTATCTTATGTTCTAATTTTAGACGCAGAGATTATTTGTTACATGGCTATTCCATGCGTGATGGTAGGGTAGGTGCTTCTAGTACACCTGTCACCCAAACGGTGAACATTACACTCAATAGGCAGTTTATGAACCCTCACTCCCCAGTCGCCCTCCCTGCTTTTGGAGTTTTCAGTGTCTGTTATCTCCATCTTTATGTCCATGTGTCCCCATTATTTAGCTCCTACTTGTGAGAATGTGAAATGATTTGAGTTCCTGCTTCTGGGTTTGTTCACTTAGAATAATAGCCTCCAGCTCCATCCACATTGCTGCAAAGGGCATGATTTTATTATTTTTATGACTGTGTGGTATTCCATGGTGTATATATACATTTTTTAAATCTAATCAACTGTTGACCACCAGCTTTTATTTTATTTTATTTTTTAAATTTTATTTTTTGAGACGGAGTCTCGCTCTGTTGCCAGGCTGGAGTGCAGTGGTGCCATCTCGGCTAGCTGCAACCTCCGCCTCCTGGGTTCAAGCCATTCTCCTGCTTCAGCCTCCCAAGTAGCTGGGACTACAGGCACCGCCACCACACCCGGCTGGACCACCAGCTTTTAAAAACAAACTTGATTGACTAATTTTACTAGTTTTTGTGACTCACGACTCATTCAACACTTTGGGGATTAAAAATACATCCTCTGGTTTTGCATCCATGGATTCAACCAAGTGCTAATTGAAAATATTTGAAAAAATGAAAAACAAAAAAATGATACAAATAACACAAATGATAAACAATACAGTATAACAACTACATAGCATTCACATTGTATTAAGTATTATAACAACTCTGTAGATAATTTAAAGTATACGGGAGGATGGGCATAGATTATATTTACATATTACACCATTTTATGTAAAGGACTTGAGTATCTGCAGATTCTGAGGAGGGTCCGTTCTGGAAGCAGTGCCCCACAGGTACCAAGGGATGACTGTATTCAGACTGAAACAAAATATTCTTAAACAGAAATCATTGGCCCATATAATAAAGTTCTAATACTAACCCTGCTTTTAAAAACTTTAAATTACATGATATTTTCTTTATAAAATGGTGACTTTTTAAAAGGCATGATCATGTTGGTTGTATTTAATTTTAACTACGTGTTCTAAAAGGGTCTCTAAAATAAAATTGAAAAAAAAAACCCATTCACTTTTAAAATACTGAGGTTTTGTTGCCTGTTTATAGAGGAGGTTACAAAAAAAAAGAAAAAGGATCTTACATGTATCACTACACTGAAGCAATTGCCTTCAGAATACTTAGCATAGACTTAAATTTGAGTCTTGTAACATTCTGAGGAACATTTATGATGGGAGGGTTGCAGATGTTTATGGCAATTTAAGGAGGTACAAATCTTAAACATACATCAGTAGATTATGAATTCAGAAGTGGTGATTGGTAGCACTTTATAATCTGCAAATTGATTTGCTAAAGTCTACCCTATAATAGAGGAAAGTGTAATGTCAGATGTAGCAAATTGCAATTTTGGGGCATATGTTAATAGTATGCAGTTTCAATCCCTCATTAAAACAAAACAAAACAGCTAAAATTATGGTCTTTTTAAAAAAAATAATTATGTTGTGTATGCATGTGTATGTATTTAAACTATGTTATTTACCTGAATATTCTGTCTACTTAACTTTGGAGTTCTCCAAATTTTCTAAAGACCAGTTAGAAACAAAATGAGATCTTAAAATATTTTATCATGAGCATCTGGATTCCGTTCCTTTGTGTGTAATATTTTAAGTGACCATCATCTCTCACCGTCTAGGGCCTTTTATTTATACGTGCTTCAATCTGATACTAGGCGTATGCAGGCTTATTCAAATGTGTGCCACTCACAGCCTGCAGTGCCTACGACATTGCAGGAGTTTCTTAAAGTCATTTAGACTCTCCATCCTTGGGTTTATACGACACATTTTTTACTTCAGTAATTCAGTAAGAATAGTCCTCAGTACCTCAGGAGGACCAAAGTTTCTTATGCTTAGAGATGTTAATATTTAGAAGCTTTGGAAGGTTAGAAATACTTTAAAGGAGACAAGCATTCTCCTTAAAAAGCTAGAATATTTCCATATTTCCTTTATAAACATGTTCATGGTTGATAGATAAGTCAGTTTTGGGTCACAAAAAGGGGTTGTGCTGCACACTTCTGCATTTGGAATTATCCTCAACATAGTAAGCTTTCAGGGTGACACGTAGATGGAACTTTTTTAGAGATACATCACTTTCTCGGGAAAGTATTGTGGAGTAGAAAAGATTTATAGAGCTGGAACTGTATTATACGGAGCTGTAGATCACTGCTGCTGACCAATGCGACCAGCTTTTTTTTTCCCTTTTTGCAAATATTCACCAAATGTCCTTTGTCTTGTCTTTCCTTTTTGAAGTAACAATTCAATTAGTTTTTTTGGTCTGAAAAATCAGATCATTCCCTGTTCTACATCATTTTTCTTGATTTTTGTTCCTAATCTCATACCATAAACAAATGTTTTTGTTTGTCTGTGTTTGTCAGGAATGACAGATTTAACAGCAAAGCATAAATGTAGATAGGTAGTTAAAAATCCAGTACAGTAAATCACTGCTTTTACCATGTGTTTGTGAAGGGTTATGATTAAAAATGGAACCTGAGTGAGGTAGATAAAAGAAATCCAATAATGTTATTTTAGGAGGATAGTGTTGTAACGTTCAGAATTGTAATCATTATAAAGAGCTTTTTTTTTCTCTTTTTTTAAACTATCACTTCTGGGACACATGTGCGGAATGTGCACGTTTGTTACGTAGGTATAGACGTGCCATGGTGGATAGCTGCACCCATCAACCCGTCACCTCCATTAGGTATTTCTCCTAATGCTCTCCCTCCCATAACCCCCACCCCTGACAGGCCCCAGTGTGTGATGTCCCCTCCCTGTGTCCACGTGTTCTAATTGTTCAACTCCCACTTAGGAGTGAGAACACACGGTGTTTGGTTTTCTGTAAAGAACATTTTTAAAAGGAAAACGGATACTATAGTTATTACTACTGAATGTATTTAGAAGTTCAAATAAGTTCATATTATGAATGTAATACTGCCTTTTGCATGAAGCACCTAGTGGGTAATTATAAAACTCATTGCGACCTAATTGATGAAATAGGTAGAGTGACAATTTCCACTTGTTGATGAACATTACACATGAACGATCACATGTCGAAACAGCAGAAACTCTTTTTTTTTTCTTTTTATGTTATTTGGTTGCAAGATGGTTTCTTTGCCTTTTTCTTTTAATTATTATTATACTTTAGGTTTTAGGGTCCATGTGCACAACGTGCAGGTTTGTTACATATGTATCCATGTGCCGTGTTGTTTTGCTGCACCCATTAACTGGTCATTTAACATTAGGTATATCTCCTAATGCTGTCCCTCCCCCCACCCCACAACAGTCCCCGGAGTGTGATGTTCCCCTTCCTGTGTCCATGTGTTCTCATTGTTCAATTCCCACCTATGAGTGAGAACATGGGGTGTTTGGTTTTTTGTCCTTGTGATAGTTTACTGAGAATGATGGTTTCCAGCTTCATCCATGTCCCTACAAAGGACATGAACTCATCCTTTTTTATGGCTGCATAGTATTCCATGGTGTATATGTGCCACATTTTCTTAATCCAGTCTATCATTGTTGGACGTTTGGGTTGGTTCGAAGTCTTTGCTATTGTGAATAGTGCCTCAGTAAACATACGTGTGCATATGTCTTTCTAGCAGCATGATTTATAATCCTTTGGGTATATGCCCAGTAATGGGATGGCTGGGTCAAATGGTATTTCTAGTTCTAGATCCCTGAGAAATGGCCACACTGACTTCCACAATGGTTGAACTAGTTTACAGTCCCACCAACAGTGTAAAAGTGTTCCTATTTCTCCACATCCTCTCCAGCACCTGTTGTTTCCTGACTTTTTAATGATGGCCATTCTAACTGGTGTGAGATGGTATCTCACTGTGGTTTTGATTTGCATTTCTCTGATGGCCAGTGATGATGAGCATTTTTTCATGTGTTTTTTGGCTGCATATATGTCTTCTTTTGAGAAGTGTCTGTTCATGTCCTTCACCCACTTTTTGATGGGGTTGTTTTTTTCTTGTAAATTTGTTTGAGTTCATTGTAGATTCTGGATATTAGCCCTTTGTCAGATGAATAGGTTGTGAATATTTTCTCCCATTCTGTAGGTTGCCTGTTCACTCTGATGGTGGTTTCTTTTGCTGTGCAGAAGCTCTTGAGTTTAATTAGATCCCATTTGTCAATTTTGGCTTTTGTTGCCATTGCTTTTGGTGTTTTAGACATGAAGTCCTTGCCCATGCCTATGTGCTGAATGGTATTGCCTAGGTTTTCTTCTAGGGTTTTTATGGTTTTAGGTCTAACATGTAAGTCTTTAATCCATCTTGAATTAGTTTTTGTATAAGGTGTAAGGAAGGGATCCCGTTTCAGCTTTCTACATATGGCTAGCCAGTTTTCCCAGCACCATTTATTAAATAGGGAATCCTTTCCCCATTTCTTGTTTTTGTCAGGTTTGTCAAAGATCAGATGGTTGTAGATGTGTGGTGTTATTTCTGAGGGCTCTGTTCTGTTCCATTGGTCTATATCTCTGTTTTGGTACCAGAGAAATTCTTTTATATATTTTTAAGACATTATCACATCAAGGTATTTTGGTGTGATTTCCAACAGAATCGGCTAGAAAATGTTTTTTTTTTTTTTAAAAGACAATGTGATTTGAGTATTTGGTTATCATCACTGACCATAACTATAAATCATTTCCATTCTCTTATAAACCAAAAACTACCTGTGGGAAAATTATTAGCAATCACATCTATGCTGAATGTTCATTCTTATGTAAATTAAAAAGCATTTTCACACAGAGACCTGATTTTTGTGTACATCAGATACAGAATAAAATCTAATATGGGTATTGTATTAATAATCCCATGTGGTGAAGGAACGATTAAGTATATCTGTAACCATAATCTTGAGAAATATTTTACCTTTTAGTAAATAATAAAACCCAACTGCTGTTGCAGCTCTCTGAGGTTTATAAAATTATGCTAGGGTTAGTTGTTTTAATCAGCACAGGACATTTTCGCCCCAGATCTGTTGTCTTCCGGGAAAACATTGGCTTCCACAGAAGGTGGTCGTTTTGAAGGCTGGCAGAGATTTCTGCTGGTGACTGTCACCGAGGATTTTCATCCCTAACAATGGGAAGTGTAAATATAATCTGATTGCTGTGGCTAATTTGGGTCCCTTTACAACTGTAAATAACTAGTCCAAGGTTTTTGCTTAAGGTGTCACACCAATGTTACAACTCTTTTGAATTTTTTCAAGTCAGGAATAGACATCTCCTTCTTACTGCTGTGTGAAAGATAATTAATAGATCTTGTCTGTGACTCTTAACTTGGAAAAATGATTTGTTATGGGCAGAGAAATAACAGAGAATAAGAAATCTCAAACTTCGCCATCTCATGATCATCCCTGTTCCCACCGTGGAATTTGATTTAATGTTCTTCCACCTTGGACAGCGGTCAGTGTTTCAACATTAGAAATTCTAGAAGCATGTTCTTGCTACAGTTTCACCCCAAGGACAAGATTATTGCAAAACTCCACTCGATTTGAGGATTTTATTTTCCCTGGTATGATTTGCAGCCACCTGGAAAATGCCATGTTTATTTATGTTATTCTTCTTTATAAAGATTGCGAAAAATCAATGTCAAGGTGAATTCACATGTGCAAATTCTCAGCAACAAGTTAATTTCATGTCAAAGTTTAAAAAAAAGTTATCATTCCTAAAACCAATTTTAGAAGCTGGAATTGTTTTACTGAGTAAATTCAGGTAAAGTGCATGCTTCCTTTGAACACCTGCATCCTGCATCTCATGGTCAGCAACCAAGTTAATAATTAGGAAACGCATCGCGTTTCTGCTGAGTTGTTTGAACTCTCTATGTTTAAGTATAGTGTCATTATTCAGATTGGGTTTTTCTTTTTTTTGGTAAGATGTATTTTTTACTTTTAAAGGAACCTTTAGTCATTGTTTACTCTGTAACTAAACGTGGATACAGATATAAAATATTGCTTGCCTGTATTTTCTGTATTTGACCAGGAGTTATTAACAGAGTTGTTTGATAGCAGAGACGTGTTCTGTTGAAATTTGTGAAAAAAAACATATTTTATCTAGATGAACCTGTTTTCCAAATACTTTTTTGATATACTGCTGGAAGCACCAGAAATTTCCCTCCTGGAGAAAGTAAAGTCACACTTTTTAATTGTATTAGTTCTGTGCAGCTGCTGTAACAAATTACCTCTAATGGCTTGGTGGCTAAAACCCCAGAAATCCATTGTCTTATAATTATGTAGCTTAGAAATTCAACAAGGGTCTCAGTGGGCTGAAATCGAGGTATCAGCAGGACTGAGTTCCTTTCTGGAGGTTCTACAGGGTCTATTTCCTTTCTTTTTCTATCCGGCAGGGGCCACCCGCATTCCTGTGGTCCCACAGCATCCTCAAAGCCAGCAACACTGCTCTCTCTCTTTCTTCCTTCCATAGTCACATCTCCCTCTGACTCTCGCTCTTCAGCTTCTCTTTCCCATTTTAGAGACCATTCTGATGTCACTGGGCTTCCTGGGATGACTCTAAATAATCTACCTATTTTGAGGCCAACTGGCTAGCAACCTTAACTTTCCCTGTGACATGTAACCTAACATATTCACAGGTGTACAGAGATTAGAATGCGGACGTTCTTGGGGGATATGGCCTAGTTCTGCCCACCACAAAGATGGAGCCAACTTTTAAAACAATCTTTGAAAGGCATAACTGACTTTTGGGTGCAACAGTAAAATTTAAATATTAATAAGATAATCAAAACAGCACGTCTAAAATAATTTGTTTTAAAAGTTAACTTACAAATTTCAATTGAAACATAATTTTTTATCAGAAATCCTAGCAGAGTTATATGCTGTCCGACTACTTCACTAATGTGATCCCCAAACAATTACAGGTGTACGAGTCACTGTAGTTTTACAACATTAGCAAAACATTGTACCAGGTTTTGTCAGTCACAAAACGCGAAATTTCAAATCCAAGTTTCTCCCTCCTTCATTGATATGAAGTGAAGTCAACACTCAATCTTACCTGGCATTCTTCTTACTTGGGATTAGCAACATATGCTTATATGAGGGTTATAGGCCTGTGTTCTAGATGCAAAGGAAATTGGGTTTGTGCTTTCATCTTAGAGACGAATTTATAAGGTGAAATTTTCCCAGACACAGGCATAGTATTCAAAGAAGTGCAGATCAAAAAGCATGAACAGTGTTAGCTATAGGGCTGTCAGGACGGAATCGTTGCTTGACCCTAGCAAATCATAGCTTTGTTCTGTTTTCCCCCAGATAATGGTGAGAAATCACAGAAAACATTGGGGGAGATTTCAAAATTGTTAAAATCATATATGTTGGAGTTAATATAGGAGAAAATTACGCCTACTGATACTAATATTTGTCTATGTCATTTTTAACAATCAGAGTTCATTTAAGTGATTTTCTATTCATAAGTTAGAAATCTATTACTGTAAGTTCTTGATTAAGCTTATTAGATGCATTCATTCTAAAAGCCTGGTTACATTTTGTCACATATCAGCTCATTTAAACAACTGGCACTCAAATACTTAACCTAAGTTTATGCAAGGTAACACTAACTATAGCCTTTAAAGAGGGAATGAGTCACCATACTTGGCAGCTATGCAAAAGTTTTGCATTGTTAATCATGAGCGTAATGTAATGTGGCAGAGGGCATGGGGCCTTTTGAGTTACTGGGCGAAGTCTAAAAATAGCTGCCGTTCACTGAGTCCAGACCATAGACGTTGCTCTGAGAATTTTTTTATGCTGCCCTCCTCCCTTTTTTTTTTTTTTTTGAGACTGAGTCTCGCTCTGTCGCCCAGGCTGGAGTGCAGTGGCACAATCTTGGCTCACTGCAAACTCCACCTCCTGGGTTCCCGCCATTCTCCTGCCTCAGCCTCTGAGTAGCTGGGACTACAGGCGCCACCACCATGCCAAGCTAATTTTTTTGTATTTTTAGTAGAGATGGGGTTTCACCGTGGTCTCGATCTCCTCACCTCGTGATCCGCCCGCCTCGGCCTCCCAAAGTGCTGGGATTACAAGCGTGAGCCACCGCGCCCAGCCAAATCTGTAGTCTTACACCAATTTATAACTTAGAATGGATAATGCAAATGAATACTCAAACTTATTTAATTATTTGATAATATTTTATATAAGTTAACTGCTTTAGTTGTACAAAATATTAAATTATGAAACCAAATATTTTTTATAATGAACCATTTTCTTAAGAATAATACAATAGACATAAGACTAATAAGACTTTGCAAAAATTGAGATGTTTATTGAACATTTTTCAAATTAGCAAGAATAAATTTAAGAGAAAACTTTATTTTAAGGATATTAGAATCCACAGAGAAGAAAGGAATAGAGAAATATGATTTAGTCTGCCAATTTTATATGTGAAAAAACAGGCTCACCTATGTTAAGGAATGCAGTCAGTTAGACTGACAAAGAAATGAAATTAGAAATTAGGTTTTCAGACATTTATCTTAGTGGTACTTTATAATAAGTTCTTTTCTGTTCTCTTTAAAATTTCATGTTTATTGTTTTAAGAATTTCAGAAATAATATATAAATATTAAAAGATAATTAAGCTGATAGATATAATCAATCAAGTTAGCTTAGAATGCATCAGAATCTTTTGGAATCCGGGTGTTATCTTCTTGGCTGCGTGTTTGAAGCCAGCAATTTCTTTTCAATTGTCTTTTTGCCTTAATGTGAATTCTTTATTAGCTCTTTCGAAACAAAGACACTTTCCATGGACAAATACGAGTCTCCAGCTCGATGACTGTAGGGTTCCTGAGGTTGTGTGGCTGACACAGGAAGCCCGAGGCAATAGCTGAGCAAAGTGGTTCAGGTTGTGAATTCTGGAGTCGGCTTTTTTGGTTTGAATCCCAGATTTGACACAAATCAGAAATGTGATCACAGGCCAGTTATCTGATTTTTCTAAGCCCCAGTTCCCTTCAGTTAAAAATGGGGATAATAAAGAATACAACACAGCTCACTCTGTTGTATGATTAATTATTGTATATCAAGATCAAAGGAGGACAATATCTGCATAATAATCAGCAAATAACAGCTATTGTGTATACTAGTAACAGGGACTAAGAGGAATCTCTCTGAACAAATGTTTGGAAAACATGGTAGAGATTGGCAGCCAAATTTAGTCAAATAGTTTACAGAATTCCTGCGATTCACTGCTTTTCTTTACAATAGATACCAGAGCCTTGGAAATGTTTAAAAAAAAAAACTATTGTTTACCTGAAGATCAATAAATATATCAGGCTCCGCACAATTAAGTAGAAAAATAATCTTTTTTATATTATTATTATCCTGTAGCATTTATCTGTACTTGGTGTCATATCAAAAACGTTTCCGAGAGGGCCTGGTTTCTGCCAATTACGAAGTAGGAACTGTATTTATTTTGTAAACTTTCACCAATGCTCTAGTTACCAATGTTTATTTTTGCCTTCTAGTCTTGTCATATGAGAAATCTCACTGAAAACTACAATACCCTCTAGTGTACATGATTGCATATAGTTTAAACATTAATGTTGTTTTAGGATTTTTATGCAAAGCAGTAAAAGTTTGAGGTTAAGCCCTAAAATATCATTTTATTCATTTATCTGGCAAACTTACTGAACATGTAATATGTGATAGATAGTAATTTAGCTGCTGGATATATAGCAGTGAACGACGGGTAAAAATTTGTGTTCTCTTAAAATCTAAAGGGGTAAGACAATTATCAAAGAAAATATTTAAAACTGTTAATATGTCGTGTATTGGTGAGTGCTAAGGAGAAGAAGTACACATGGAGGGTGGAGGGTTACAAGGTCAGGAAAGACTTCATTAAGCAGGTGAAATGTGAGCAAAGACACAAATGAAAAGAGAAGGCAAGCCCTGCAGAATGGCCTAGTTGTTAAGAGCACAGACTTTGCAGGTACAGAGGCGTGCAGGTGTCTGGTGTGTTTGAGGGAGGGTAAGGAGTTCTGTCTGACTGGGCTGTAGTCAGCTAAAGGACAGTGAGAGCAGAAGGAGACAGCGGGGTAATGGAGCCAAATTACATAGTTCCTTGTAGGCCTCCGTAACACCTCAGGCTTTTACTTTGAATGAGATGGAAAGCCACTGAGGAGTTTGTAACCAGCCATACCTTATGGTCTGGTTTAATACGAGAAACTGTCACTGTGGGTGCCATGGAGAAGGTGCCCTAAGGGTTCACAGTGTGTTCATTGGAAATGCTAAGCCTTCTACCTGTGTGCCAGACACTGTCACCTCTCACCTAATGCAGGAACATCATTCCCCCAACTTTTCCCTTTCTTCTGCATCATCAATTCTCCTCCTGCTAATTAATAATATTCTTCACATGCAAACATGCTACAATTATTCTTATTTTAAAATACCTTTCCATATTCTTCAAATCTCTCAAGATACTGCCTCCTTTCTCTGACCCTCAGAGCAAAACTCCATGCACCCATTATACCCAAATCCTTTCATCTTGGTTTTTAAAGCTTCCACCCCAATCTGCCTTCTCCTTTTCTACTGTCCAAAATTTGTTGTTGCCAAGGACAACATTGATCTCCATATTCTTCAACTTTTAGTCCTTTTCACAAAATTTGACACAGGTAATCTTCGACTTCTCCTTGAAACATGTTTGTCACCTGGGTTCCAGGTCACAGTATTGTCAGTTCTATTCACCATGTTATAGCTGCTGCTTCCTGCGTTCCTTCGTTCACCACCATCTTCCTGATTTCTCAGTTACAGCACAGAAGGGATGATTCTGGCATTTATTTACTTTATTTAAATGCATTTTCTTTTTTACCTCAGATGGTGTCATGCTTTAACTCCTATGCATATACTGCCGATTTTCAAGTTTATAATCCCCAGCCTTCATTGTGCTGTAGAACTGTGGAATTGTACATTGAGCCACCTAGTTGATATTACTTCTTGAAATCTAATAAGTAACTCAAGGTTATTATTTGCAAAATTGACCCTCTGATTTTCTCCCTAAACCTGGTTCTGCCACAACTTGGCCAGCTCAATAAATGACAGTTTTATTCTTCGATAATTTAAACCAAACTCTATGAAGTTATCCTTACCTGCTATTTCTATTTTTCCCAGATTCAATCCATCAGGAAATCCTGCAAGTCTACTTTTAAACTGAATGCCTGTTGAGGTAATTTGCACAGACACTACTTGGTATAAACCACCATCAGCTCTCAATGGAATATTGCCTTAGTTTCCTGTTTGCGTCTAGAGCTGATGAAGCCGGACAGCAGGCTGATGGCTAGTTTTTTTTTTTTTTTTCCTGAAAGAAATAAATTATTGTAATTTGGTGGGTCTTAAATAACTGACTTAGAAATTATGTAATCTCATTAAAAATACATACACTATTTTTTAATGAAAATTAGAAACATCCTAAACTTTATTTAGTAAAGTCTTGACAAGTTCTTTCTGTGTGAGTTTTAATGGTGAAATCTTGTTCAAGAACAAAGAACACGTTCGGACGTGTTAGGTAAGGGAAGGTCTAAGATAAACTCAGAGAGAAGAGGCCTATTGCTTTATTAGAATTTGTGATTCTTTGAGAGTCTTAATGTCACAAAAACAAGTATAAAAAGAAACCATAGAAATACCTCATTAGCCATCTAGTTTTTAATATGCTGTCTAACCAAGGGTTGCATTTCTTGAGTCAAAGGTAACATTTTATGATTCATAATTTCTACCATTGCTAAAATTTTAAATTTGGTCTTAACATTTGATTGGTTCTGTTTCATAATTGCAATTTCAAGGCCTATAGTTTGTCTGGGTTGATAATTATTCAGATGAATGATTTATCCATTTAGATAAATATCAACTGGTTCTAATAATTTGCAGTTACTCTTTATGTCAGGTTGCTTAATCATAAATGCTTTCTTAAGACCTCCTCTTTGCCAAAACTGTTCTTTAGATTCCCATAAAACACTTCTAGAGTTAGAATTTTCCCCATCATTTCTAAAGATAAATGGAAGAACTCAGAAATTAATTTGACCTCTTTGCTGCCTTGCCATCCTACTTAATTACTACAGAGTTAACTATAAAAGCTATTATTTCATCAGTAACTATCTAATTTATAATATCCTATCCTGAGTATAAAATGTATGAACTGGTTGGGTTATCTGGCTTTATGTTACATAATTGCCCGTTCAAATTTTTATTTCAACCTGGTTTATGTGCTTTGCGACATTTTGGATATATTCGTATTTGTAGGTATTTCTCGTTTTAGTAGAGACTGATGTTCTTAAATACAAGCTTTTACTTTGATTTCTATCAGCATTGTGAGAATTTGCTCATTTTCTAATCGGACTTTTTCAGGTCATAGAAAAATTAAGGAATGATATTGTCATGTAAATTCACTAAGAGAGTTGGAAAACACCAGCAGTGATTTACAAGTTAAGGAAAGTAAACAGATGCTTTTAAAATATATATTTTTTAATGATTATAATATTATTATTAATTGAAAGCTGATTTTCAGGAATGGAAACAAATGTTGATTTGTGGGTTCTTAATGTCAAGCTAACACCTGTTTCTGGTAGTTTAATTTACTTTGGTCCACTCTCTTCTTTATGTAAGAGTAAAAAGTGTTTTGTGGAACACACTTCAGTACCAAGAAAAGCTTGTTAATAGCTGTTCTACAGTATATATTCTCAAATCCATGTCATGCCACATCTTTTCATACGTTGTAAGTCAGTGGTTTAGGACATAAAAAAATGATGTTTCTCAAAACACTTGTTATTTACTCACACATACTGTGTTCTAGCATTCTAGAAGTGTCTTGGTAGATTTAAAGATTGGTTTGCTCTGTCACACTATAATCTAACAAAGTTTTCTTTGGCTTTTAAATCTAATCTCTGAGGCTGGATAGTAGACTTTCTTTCCCCCGCAAAAAAAATTTCGTTGGAATTTTTTTCCTTGAGGCATATCAAATTCTTATTTCCTTTAGGTTATAAAGAAATAGAGATTCAAAACATTGTGTTGAAACTTTTTCATATTTTACCCCCTATTTTGTGGAGAAATGTTTCAAAAAGTAGCCAATGCTATATTTCTTAGTTGTATTTTATTTTTATTTTTACTTCATATTATGTTGAATATAAAATAAAACTTGAGAGATGCATTTACCAGTTTATTCAGTAAGGCCTTTTCTTTATATATACTCCTAGATAAATTTTAACAGGAAGGTCAGAAACTTGTACTAAATTAGAGCTTAGTTTTTTGTTTTGTTTTTTTAAGACCTACAAACTCCTCTTGTATCAGCACACTTCATATTATGGCTTAAGCTGTTATCAGAAATACTATTTCTTAATATCATATATTATTCTTTAAAGCGCAACAATTTAATACAACTATGTTTATTAAGACCCTCACAGATCAAGAGCTGAGGGTGTTTATAAATGAAACATAAAAGATGACAGACATAGGGCCAGTGGTCTTGAGTAATGTCCATGAAACCCCAGTGCAGGAATGCAGGCAGGCCTCAGAGGCAGTAAAGTTATACTAAGAAGTAGAAAGTTGACAATTGTTTCTCTACCTATTCAGACCTCTGTTTCCTAATTTGTCAAATGAAATCAATAATAGAAAGTACCTCCCAGGACAAACGATGGGATGGATATAAAGCATTCTCACACTTTGGCACATAATAATTTTGCAGTGTTCCACAAGAAACCTTTATTTTGTTTTATCTTATTTTGTCCCTATTCTTTCCCCAGTCACTTGAAATGTTGGAAGGAAGGTGAGTGGACTGATCTGCTTACTGCTCTTGTGTTGTGGCTGAAATTTGTAGGGGAGGCTGCTCTCCATAATTAAGTCTAGTATCATTGTTTCATACGTGTGCTTTTAATATTTTTAAAACATTTATTTAAAAACTTAAGCCTAACTGATTTGTGAACTTCTCAGAATGAGTATTCTTCTTAAAATATTAAATTAATAAGAAAATTAAGCACAATATAAGGAAGACAGTTATATAAAAACTGAACAATAAGTTAAATTGGAGTGTAGTCCAAGGCACTTGGGATGCTAGAGCTGTTATAAGTGAGCTTTCAATTTATGTCAAGAGTCCTGGTAGATAGAAGATTAAGAGTCTTTGTATCTTACCATCTTATAAAGTAAGTTATACGGGTTCAACTAGAGAGATAAGCAGTGTCCTGACAAACGTGAATACGGGTTCCCTTTTAAAAACGTTTCTAATAAAGGCATTGCGTTGAGCTTGCCTCCAATGTGGCATCTCGGTGGAGACATGAAGCTGAGGCTCCAGGTCCGTGGAGGTCATTTCTCACTCTTCAGTTCCATCAGATGATACGCCAGGGGTTAGGAGAAGCTACGCCCCATCTCACATTTCAACTCTGCTGCAATGAGAAGGAAATAAGTCAAGGAAAATGCCTCACTTCGTTAAGGCAGGGGCAAGAGAGAAGAAGAGCACCATGGTTTGTTCATGATTTAAAAATATTCAGCCAGATGGCCCACAAGTAAATGTGGCCCAATTAATTGGTAATGTGTAATCAGATTAGCATTTCTTGCCTTCTTAGAGGAGTATGAAATGGGCAAAGAGATGGACAGAGGTGCCAAACATATCTTCTTCCTTAATTTCTCATGAGGAAAAAGATGATGAGTAAAAAGGAAGGAATTAAATGAAGTTAAACTAATATTAAGTGAGATGTATCAATGTGTTAGGTTAAATACTTGTCATTAATCTGGAGGAATTAGTATAAAGTAAAATATAAGACTGTTCATAGTAAAATAGTCAATAAAATGAATATAAACGCAGATAGCCCACATATGCTAGTTTTTTAATGAAAAAGTTCTCTTTCAGATATGGCCCTTCACAATATATGTAAAGAAGACACAAAATAAATTGATCAAA
Organism: Symphalangus syndactylus; assembly: GCF_028878055.3. NCBI lineage: Eukaryota > Metazoa > Chordata > Mammalia > Primates > Hylobatidae > Symphalangus > Symphalangus syndactylus. The sequence continues at coordinate 2,446,964 of NC_072439.2, forward strand.
AAATGGTAAAGTATCGTGTCAGATTATTTTTGAAAGATGTTCCTTTAAGCAAAAGTTAATGAAATGATGGTAGTTGCATATAAAGAAAGAAATATGTGACAATAGGGTCTTTCATATTCACTAGAAACATACTTGGGGATGAGACTTAACCCATTAGGCATGAATACGAACAGAAATGGAAGACATTCAGACACAAGTGATCATTTGTGAGACATGAGCTTGGTCGTATTTATCCTGCTGAGTTCTTTGTTGAAACGACATTGCTTCCCCACATGATCTTTCCCACAGCCCGTCTGAATTGTGCTGTGTGGAGCCGTGTCACCCAGGCTTTCTGTGCCAGGGCCACCTTGTGATGGCTCATCCAGTATCTACTATCCACTAGCCAGTAACTTCCAAGGCTGAGAGTGGCCAGGGGAGGAAGAAAGATTATGTCCTTATTACCAGGAAAGCAAGGTACACTGGTGATATCTACAGCCTGAATGTGACCAAATGCAGAGTGGAGAATCTCTGACATCATTCCACATCTAGGAGTTCCTATACGCTGTTCCTCTGTCTTTGCCTCCCATCTGGAGTTAAATGAGGGATATTTTAAAAAATGTTCCCCTGAAGACTTTTCCTATTTTTTTTTTTTTTTGCTAGTGTTCCTGTTTTCCATATAACAAGTATCAAAAAGCATAGATGTGCTATTTGCAAAACTAACTGAAAATTTCTTAGATTGAATTAAATGTAACATTTTACACCGTGTAGTGCCTTTTTAAACCAGGTATCGCATTCAAATCAGCGATTCGCTACAGTATCCCAGTAACGTAGACAAACAAACGAGCATCTAAAATCTGATCACATCTCTTCCTTAACGGCTCCCATGAGTCAATAGAAACAGCAAAACAGAAGGAAAAGGAACATCTATAAAGGCCGCCTTAGTGCCAAGAAATTTTTATCCATCATTATATTCAAGCATGGCAATAACACTGTGAGGCAATTGTCTTGTACTTACTTACAGAGCAGATAATAAAACAGGATCAGGAAGATACAGTAACTTTTCCTGGCTCTAAGTAACTAATTGATGAAAAAGTTTGGGTTCAAATTCAGAGCTGTCCAATTCCATATTCTGTACTAATTCCAAATTCTTTATTACTTAAAATATTATTTTAGCAAATAGCTCAACGAAAACTTTTCACAGAGCAAAAAGGTTATTGCATTAATGCTCGCATGTACATTTGACCGATAATCTGTTGTCCTTTTATGTGACTGTAATTTTACCCACATTGAAAGGTTTTACCAATGTTGGTTATAGATGGGGTTTGAATGTCCTTTACTCTGCTGCGCCTCCCTTTGAGATCAACTGCATCCATTTGCTGGATGGTTAACTTAGGTTACGTAAATCTATAACTATGTATCAGAGTTTTTTTGGTCTGAATTGCTATCTCTAAATAAGTAACCCAGAAGAAAATTGCACTGGCCTTTCACCAGCACAACTGTTTTTGTCTTAAGACACCAGCAAATATATCCTCTGTTTCAGTGACCAATGAAAGGCCATATTAACTCACAGTTGGCTATGGCTGGCATTTTAGCATGATATAAAAAATGGAAATCATAAAGAATCCTATGGACATTTTGTACTATAGATATTATTTTTATAGAGGGTGGAGGTGCTTCATTTATGCATTCTAAGGAACAAAATTTAGCTAGTAATTAACAGTATTTAACCTGTGTAAAGTCTTTTATGCAAGCTGTAAAATTAATTTTGTTACAGAAATTGCATTACACTTAACAGCTGATGACCTATCTTACCACAGTAATGTATTTTTCATTAAAATGAAACATTGTGTTTCAGAAGCAGGAGCCAGGAATCAGGGGTTGAACTGGAAACGGCCACATGTGTTATATAGAATTGCTGTCTTCCAAAAGAGCATATAACCTGGCATTTCTCAGTTTATTACTGCATCAAGATGAGCAGATTTAAACTCTAATTAAAGAGATGCCATACATTGTCTTTTTACAACTTCGGTGACGTTAACTGTTGTCCTGTCGAACTATCCCTGGTAAATTATAACTGTTGTTTTGGTCTTTTATGTAAGCTCAGACGTCTAGGTTGGATTTATCGTGAAGTTGGAGTATTGCCTAGTATTTTCCTGTTTAATTCGGGCTCTACTTCCCTACTGTAATATTTTACTCCCTGATAGTGCAAAGTGAATTTTGTTTGTTTTTATTTTAGTTGTTGTCGATTATCCCCTAAAACATAATTTTCAGTAGTACACAATAAATGCAGTGTGGATGGCAACTTCGGTAATTAATTGAGTCCATGAATGGAGTGATTATATTTTAAACGTTTCCCATAATGTGTAGAAAAGCAAAACAACATGAAACTAGGGATTGGGGAATTTGGAAATCTTATATAAATTTGATAATGTTTTAAAATCTTAATGAGGCCGGGTGAGGTGGCTTATGCCTGTAATCTCAGCACTTTGGGAGGCCGAGTGGGAGGATCATTTGAGGTCAGGAGTTCGAGACCAGCCTGGCCAACATGGCGAAACCCTGTCTCTACCAAAGATACAAAAATTAGCCATGTGTGGTGGCGGGCACCTGTAGTCCCAGGTACCCGGGAGGCTGAGGCAGGAGAATTGCTTGAACTCCAGAGATGGAGGTTGCAGTGAAGTGAGATCGTGCCACTGCACTCCAGCCTGGGTGACAAAGTGAGACTCCGTCTCAAAATAATAATAATAACAACAATAATAAATAAAATCGTAATGAATTTTCATTATAACGATTCTTCTTGAACAATATTTTTCCTATTATTATTTAAAAAAAGAAGTAATATACAAATGGGTAAGGAGGAAACACATGTGGGTATGACAAATTAAAATTTTAAGAAACGTTAGATGTAAAGACAAAAATGGATAATTAAACATTAAAATACCTTAGATTCTGAGTTGCAGTGGAAAAGTAGGAACAAAGTGGAGATAATCAGCAAAGTGAGTTGGAAGATCAAAGAACTGATTAAAGGAGTCTATTCCAATTCTAAGACAAACACTAGTTGCCAACTTCCATTGATAACCATTCCCCCTTTGCCACCAAAATCAAACAGAAGAGCGTAATTGCCTCATTTCTTAGAATGAACCTGCAATATAAATTTACTGCTAACAACCTGCTTTCCACCCCCTCTCTTCTTCCCAGAGAACTGCTTAATTTTTCAAAATTTCACAATACTGGAATATAATCTTCCTTTAGTGGCAATTAGAAGAGTGGAAAATCAATGCAACATTCGTATGACAGAGTTTGGTAGCGAGAGGATCGTAACAACCTGTGTTTTCGTTATTGGTTGTGAGGTAGGCCAGATTTTTTGTTAATGTTTCTGAGTTGAAATTCTTAAGTTGTTCCATGACTTAACCTATAACATTGTTTCATAGAAACAGATTTGGATGTATTTGGAGAATCTGAATCTGAGTCAACTTTTGCACAACTCAGTCCTAGTGTTGGATTTAGCAGTAAGCGATGTATTTATTTATGTATTTATTTACTTATTTATTTTTAATGACAGGGTCTTGTCCTGTCATCCCCAGGCTGGAGTGCAATAGCATGATCATAGTTCACCGCAGCCTTGACCTCCTAGGCTCAAGCAATCCTCCTGCTCAGCTTCCCAAGTAGCTAGGACTACAGACGCACACCACCTTGCCCAGCTAATTCTCATTCTTTTGTAGAGACAGAGTCTCCCTATGTTGCCCAGGCTGGTCTCAAACTCCTGAATGCAAGAGATCCTCCTTCCTTGGCCTCCTAAAGTGCTGGGATTATAGGTGTGAGCCACCATGCCTGGCCTCAGTAATAAGCTTTTAAAGAACAAAATCAAATTGTTCAATATCTTAACTAATGTAACATAATACTTTAAAAATTAGAAAAACAAAAAGCTTGCTATATGTAATTGGAGTAGATGATACATAATAAAATAACTTCAATGTTGAGTTTTTTGAGGGACCTCCATGGTTTTACTGGTTTACATCTCTACTAACAGTGTGCAAGTGCCCCTTTCTCCTCATTCTCATCAAAATTCATTGTTGCCTGTGTTTTATTTTTGATAAAACCATTTTAATTGGGGTGAGATAACAAGATAACAGCTCATCGTAGTTTTGATTTGTATTTCTCTGATGACTAGTGCTGCTGAGCACATGGACGGAACTGGAAGACGCCACGTTAAGTGAAATGAGCTACGCACAGAAAGACCAGTATCTCCTGTTTTCACTCATATGTGGGAGCTAAAAAAACTGATCTTACAGAGATAGGAGAACAATGATTATAATAAACTGGGAAGGGTAGTGAAGAAACAAGTATTAAGAGGGGTTGGTTAATGAGTACAAATACGATTAGATGAAAGTAATAAAATCTAGTGTTCATTATCACAATAAGGTAACCACAGGTAACAATAATTTATTGCGTATTTCAAAGTAACTAGAAGAGTGAAGTTGGAGTGTTCCTAACACAATGAAACAATAAATGCTTCAGGTGATGAATATCCCAATAACCCTCTTGTGATCATTAAACATTGTATGTGTGTATCAAAATATCACATGTACTCCCATAAATATGTGCAATTATGATGTATCATTAAACATTGAAAATTTATTTAGTATTATTAGTTTTTTTTGTTTTTTTGTTTTTTTTTTGTAGAGACAGAGTCTTGCTCTGTCACCCAAGCTGGAGTGCAGTGGCACAATCTGGGCTCACTGCAACCTCCGCCTCCCAGGTTCAAGCAGTTCTTCCATCTCAGCCTCCCAAGTAGCTGGGATTACAGGTGCATGCCGCCACGCCCGGCTAATTTCTTTTGTATTTTAGTGAAGACGGGACTTCACCGTGTTGCCCAGGCTGGTCTCGAAGTCCTGAGCTCAGGCAATCCGCCCGCCTTGGCCTCCCAGAGTGCCAGGTAAAATTTAGGATTTTAAATGAAGTAAAGTGTGACTAAGTAGGCAGAAATTACAAACAAGGGATGAACAACAACAAAAATGAAAGAAAGAAAAGAAAGAAAGAAAGAAATTTCTACAAAATCCTGAAAGATTGGCTTTACTAAAAATCTTGTAATTTGGAAAGTGAGAGAAGAAAAATAGAACCAATGATATGCCTGATTGTTGCCCTCAAATATTTTATAGCAGGAATGCATAAGAATGAGATAACATAATTGGCCTTCACATAGATACAATATTTAAATGCTTTTCCCTTTTGTGTAGAAACATGACACACTGATTTCTCATGTTGAAGGCGAAATTAAATCTAGCCAAGTAGTGACCCGGCTCTCCGCCTGCCGTGGTTTAGTGAAGACCAGCAATTCTAGTCCGAGCTTAGAAGCCTCGGAGAGGATGCTGACGAAAGCACCGCTGCCTAACTCTCTGACCCAGGCTCAGTGCATACTGACCACCAGAAAAATCGGCTCTATTTGTGGCTTCAGCGCTTATTATTCCTGGTTGCTTTCAAATATCCTAACATAGTGAGACTATGAAGACATTTATAATTCAGTCCTAAAGTAAAATTCAACCATGTTTTTTTCTACTGTTCCCAAAGACCAACTTGTGCAGGACTTCAGGTGGAAGAACTGGTGCCTGGATTATGTTGTAAAAAACAGTATTTTAGCCTGATGGTAGGAGGATAACACATTCTTTTTCGTTTCTGCAAAAGATGCTAATTTCTGCCATTGTTAAGTTTCAGATTCACTCTGTTTAATCAAAGAACCCCTAAATGGATCTGAGGAGTTGCTTACAAAGAATTTTTTGATCATGTATGTCTGCTCACTGTCTACTCAGTTGTCACATTTATAAATGAAAGCATTTTAAAATTAGATGTCAGTCTTTATTTTCATCATTTTCACTTATTTCAGGGGCAAATTATCTGTTAAAATTTCTTTTTCAACCATCTACAACAGATCTAAATAGGCCAAGGATATGTAGTAAGATATATGACTCTTTATGCAAACAAAGAAGAGAAAATAGATCATCTTTTTCTTTGCGGCACTGGAATTACCATATTTAAAGCATTCTTCAAACTATTTTTAATCCTTGATTTTGCCAGTATGACATGCAATCTTACAATTGTTTGTCCTATTAGTATTCCTTTATAAAAATATTCTCTCATGCTAAAGAGACTGGCTTGTTAATGGAAAAAAATTCAACCAAGTGAAATTTATAGCTCCTCTTTTAAAAACACAGCTCTTTAAGGGCTTTGTGGCAAGAAATCAGGGGCATTAGAAGGGAAAATTCATGAGAATCATTGAAAATTAGTTTTATAATTTTTTTACAAAATTTTATATATATACACATATATACACATACATATATGTGTATATATATATTCTATTCCATGTACAAACTACATTTTTAAGCAGGCATTACTTAGATGCTTACTAGATGGAAATTAACAATCTATGGTTCTAAAACGTAGATTTATGTAGACTGATGTAGATACTTGAATTTTGCCCCAGCTCTACTTCCTAATAGATGAATGAATAGTCATGTAACTGAACCTATCTGAACCGATTTTCTCTGTAAATGGTGAAAATTATGCCTCAACAAAGGGATAGTGAAATGGGTAATATTTGATAATATGAATTTAGCTCAGCCTCACATAGTTAAGCAATCAATAAACAATAATAAAAATAATAAATAACTTGTTTTAATACTTCCCTATCTTTCAATAACTGGCATAGAATTGGATGAGAATGAAAAATTCACCTATGTCACCAAAGCAGACGTGAATTGAACACTTAGATATGTTTCACTTCACTCAGCTCCTGCAGAGAAATTTGCCATCAGAAAACAACCCATGTCTGAGGCTGCTGGATAAGAGCTTAAGGTCCCCTTTTCATAGATGTTCTCATTTCTCTCGAGCTGGATACCACACCTGTCCTTTAAAGGCCTGTAAGTAGCTAAACTATCATGGTTTTAAGTCTGTACAATTTCCCTTTGTCCTGTATATAGAATACAAAATGGCACATGAAAATACACACACACATACACACACACACACCAGAAAAACTGAAAGAAAAGATAAAGGAAAGCCTCAAGAGCAAAATACTCAGATGCAGAAGTGTAGACATGCATTTAAAATCTAACTTTATTTTGCTAATGAAAATAGAATCAAGCCACAGATTTTTGTGACTGGCAAAGGTAATTGAGCCCCCAACCGTTAATCTCCTTTCTTCACTCCAAGCTACTTGATTCATTCAACAAACATATTTACTATCTACAAGCTTCAGTCACTGAGCCATATGCCCAAATAAATGTCAATCAACGCCCTAAAGATAGACTGATGTAAAAGGTAAGAAATTTCAATCCACTGTGTTGCATACCATGACAAAGTAGGTATAAGAGATGATGTGACTACTCTTACTACCAGAAATTAGGGAAGACTCACCAGAGAAAGTCACATTTAAGATGAGTCCTTAAGGGTTTAGCAGAAATTTAATGGATTGAGAAGAGGAAAGTTCCTTTTCGATTTTTTTACAACTAAGTGTGTAAAGGCATAAAAAGTTAAGAGGGTAAACAACTGGCAGTTTCTTAAATAGAAGAGCTACATAATTGACTCCTATCTGTATACAAAATAACTCCTGTGTTCCCTGGAAAAGATTGTTTAGGAGAGAGTGACAAGTTAGCAGAGGCCAGTAAGAGTGGAGGGAGTGACAAGCCTTTTGTCTTTACCTCCTTCAAGTCTCTGCTCAAATATTGCCACTTTACAGAGATTGATTTGAATGACATTTAAATAACAGTCGCTGCTACTCTCTTTCCTTATTTCCTATTTTATTTTTCTTTGAAAAAATCATTACAGGATTAGTTATGATTTTCCCATTAGTATGTCATTTTTTATATCTTTTGAGATAATTGCCATAGCCTCAGTGACCAGAATGTTGCCTGGGACGTAGTAGCTACTCAGTAAATATTTTGTGAATAAATCAATGATTTTTTTCAAAATGTGAGCTCATGAAGACCCGGCCCAAGGCGATCACCACGGGCATAGAGTAGAGAGTACAGACTTAAGAAGCTTTTCCAAATTAAATCAACCAAACGTATTTGGTGATGGAATATATGTAATGAGGGAGGAAAGATCAAAAAAGGAGGTGCTTCCTTCACAGTGTGGGAGATTGGATGAATTATGATGACATTCACCGAAATGAAATGTAATATGAACACCTTTGGGAAGGAGATCATAAATTCGGTATCAGGGGTGTTAAACATCAGTTCTCTGTCAGTCAAAAGGGAATGGAATTGCAGGCCTGGGGCCCAGGAGAAAGCTCTGAGATTAAGGTAGGGATGTATAAATCATTAAAAATTGATAGCAGTAGAAGACACAAGTATAAAAGTCATATGAATAGTGAGCATAAGAATATAAATACTGCAAAGTTTAGAGCATTTGGAAAAATATTAAGGTCAGGAAATAAAACGATAATATTTTTAAAATGAGAGTTAAGGATGACAAAAATTCTATGATTCCGAAGTTGCACTGGGAGTCTTTGAGATTGGCCACTGTTCATCAGGAGAACTAGATAAGTTTTTGTTTTTGTTTTTTAGCAACAGCATGGGAAGGAAAAAAATACACTTTTTGCTAGACTAGTTTGTGATTTTTGCACTTTAAAGTGTAGAAACTTACTAAGCTTTTAGATTTCAGAAATATGTAGGTCAACATCTGAGTTTAGATTCATAGAGCACTTTTTGTCTTTCACCAGTTTCCTGATAGAACCAGCATCTGAAATGTTCCCTCCTGTCCCAAAAGTCTACACTTCCTATGGCTTCTTCTATGTACTTATTTCCCGTTTGAATGTCTTTCCTTTTATTCTATATGTTACAAAGCAGAAATAATTGAATAGCTTGTAGACTTTCTCAGGTGCACACCCTTTTCTCTCTCCTCTAAATTGGTCACCAAAATTCCATCATGGCAATGTCAACAATGATGGCAACATGACGGTTACCACAACTGCATGCTCATCAGGGAGGCATTGGAAAGCCTCACCCATCCATTGGTGAGCTTCTTCCAACTGACACCTGGGAAACGGCCACTTACCCGCTCTCAGTGTATTGTTTTTAATGGAACTGGGACTGCTGGATATTGTGTTGGGGAAAAAAATCCATGCAGAACCAATGATATGTAAGAATTAATGGAATTCCTAGAAAAAAGCAGACACTTTTGTGCTCTTTCGTGAGGGAATATGAGAAACAGCTGCTGCCATGTTGTAATCATAAAAGCAAACCTTAAGTATGAAGCCAAATATGTAGAAGAATGCAGATCTGAGAAACAAAGAAACAAAAAGAAAATAGTTACGTAAGCTCTTCATATGACTCATGTAGACTTTTTAGTCATATGAAGTAAGAAGTGGCTGTTCCTTAAGGTGGAGTTGCTTAGTCTTCTCCACAGCCACCAGAGTCCTAATTAGTCATTTATCATGTGCCATTAATTGTGCTACATATTTTATGAACATGATGTCATTATATTATATCATTTAATTTTCAGCACAATTCTATGAGGCAGTTATTACTACTGTTTTACAGATAAGAAAGCTGAGGAACAGAAAGGATGAGGAATTTACTCAAAATTACACAGTTAATTGAGGCACAGATGCAGGAATTAAACCCTAACCTATTCTAAATCCCTCAATATTATTCCACCTGTCCTGACCCGAATTTGGCTACATATTAGGGTTTCCATTATAATATCTGGCGTGCGGTTTCCTCTAAAGTCTGTCCATACTAGTGCCCTGTCTCCATCTTCTCATGTCTGTAAATGGATTTTTAAATTATGGGGTTTACATTTCTTTTCTATCTACGTACACTGACAGAAGAATTACCACCTTACAGAATGAAATCACATTAATATGTCCTTGCTGCTCAAGAGGCAATTAGGGTATTCTCTGTGGACTCATCCAATCCTTGGACCACATCTTATTTTGTGAAACATATAGAAACCGAGCTTAATTAAATTAATAAAATAAAATGAAATACATAAATGTTCAGAATGTGTCTGAATTAGTACCCAACTACATTACTTAGGTAATATTTAGGCTTTTAAAAAAAAATTTATGAAAACTCATGTAACACCTGTGTGCTTGGAAATGCTGACTATTCTTGTGCTTAAAGCTTATCCATGATCTGCTTCAGAGTTTGTGTAACACAAACCCCCAGTTTACATACACACACACACACACACACACACACACATATACCTATATGATATGTATGCATGGAAAATTGAGTATATGCATATAGAAACATATCATTAAGTGGATTTCTAAAGTTCTTAAGAATCATTGACAAACCAATTCATTCTCAAAGACACCTTTAACAAATGTTTGATTCTTATCTTACCTAAGTATTATAGGAATGCTATGGAATTTTGACCTGATTTACAAAAGCTAATTTATCAGATATCAAGGAATCCCAGATTTTGTTTCTACTTTTAAAAAGGTAAACAAAAAATCACAAGCACTGCATATCTTTATCTTTTAAATGGAAGTAAATCTAGCAGGTATTTTTTAAAATAAAAAATATACATGAGACTTGCAGTTTTCATTACAGCATGTAAAGAGCTTAGCAGTCACCACTTCATTCTAACAACAAGTTAAAAGCTTATCAAATGAAAAACTAACAGTTCTTTTCAGATCCATCTAGACGTCAGATCACAGAGCAAACTGTTGCCCCTGAAATCGGAGAGACACACAGGCAGATACAGAGATTCAAAACCTACTTGCACAGAAACCCGTCAGCAGTAACACCTGTGGGAACCAGTGCCAGAGTAGGGAAACCTGAACCATAATTGAAGAATTGCTGGAGGCCCACTGTGGACAACTCTGAGAATTAAAAGCTCCAAGGGAGCACGTCACAAAGGGCCCCCACACTTTTGTGAATTTGAGCTCTAAGAACTCTACCGGGTCCTCACAGTGAATATTGGATAAAAGTCTCTCAAGCTTCTGCAAGGGAGAGGGAGAAATGAACCGATTTGAAATACAAAAGGGCAACCGTTCTTAAAGACTTGTCTTCCAGAGAAACTATTTTATCAGGGACTGACCGTCTGGGGTATTGTCAAAGCCTAACTGACGTGAAGGAAGGAAAATATCCTGTGTATTAGTCTGTCCTCATGCAGCAAAAGGATATACTTGAGACTGAGTAATTTCTGAAGGAAAGGTGTTTAATTGACTCACAGTACGGCCTGGCTTCAGAAGCCTCAGGAAACTTACAATCATGGTGGAATCGGAGCAAACACATCCTTCTTCACGTGGTGGCAGCAAGAAGTGAGAGCGAAGGGGAGGAAAAGCCGCTTATAAAACCACCAGATGTCAGGAGAATTCACCCACCACCATGAGAACAGCACGGAGGTAACGGCCCCCAGGATTCCATCACCTCCCGCTAAGTCCCTCCTATGACCCGTGTGGACTATGGGAACTACAGTTCAGTATGAGATTTGGGTGGGGACACAGCCAAACCATATCACCCAACTTCAGCCACTGCTTGTCATCCTATGTCACCCAATGGGCAGAGGTTGTGGATGGGGCTGAGAAGCAGGTGAAATTCATAGTCCGAAGTCACAGGCTCAACAAAATACTAATAACTTCCTCTACTGCAACACCTTAGCAATCTACTAAAGGCCTGTTTGCTGCAGTTCTATTTACCCAGTACATCATGTCTTCCTTTCAACACAATATTACGAGGCATACTAAAATGTAATAAGCACAATTTGAAAACAAAGAACAATCATCAAAATCAGAGTCAGATAAGGCAAGAAAGTTGGAAGTATTAGACAAGAAATTTTTTATTTAGTAACTATGATCAATATGCTATGAGATTTAATAGAAAAAGTAAATAACTTGGAAGAACACATAGACAATGTGAACAGATGAAAATTATAAAAAAGAGTCAAAAAGAAGTGTTAGAGTTTAAAAACACTAACAGCAATGGCGAGTGCCTTTGATGCGTCATTAACAGACTAGACGTGTATGAGAAAAGCCTCTCTGAGCTGGAGAATATGACTACAGAAACATCCACAATAGAAAAGAGAAGAGACAAATGATGAAATAAATCAGAATATAATATCCAAGAAATGGGAAACAACTAAAAACTATGCATAAAGGGAATACAAGAAGAAGAAAGAAAGAAGCAGGATTTGAAGCAATAATAACAGAGTTTCTCCCAAATTAATGACAGACACCAAACCACAGATCCAGAAAGCTCAGAGAACACCAAAGAGGATAAATGTCAGAAAACCTGCACGTAGGCATATTATACTCAAACTTCAGAAAAGGAAAGGCAAAGAAAAAGCCTAAAAAGATGCCAGATTTTTAAAATACCTATTTATAAAAGATCAAAGAAAAATATTATATCTGACTTCTTTTCAGAAGCAGTGTAAGCAAGAACAGAATGGGTTTAAATATTTAATGTCTTGGTAGAAATAAAACACTCTCCAAGCTAGAATTCTGTACCCTGCAAAATTATCCTCCAAAAGTGGAAGAGAAAGAAAGACACCCTCAAACATAAATTGAGAGAATGTTTGGTCAGTAGACCTGCCTTGCAAGAAATGTTAAAAAAAAAAAGTTATGTAGAAAGAAGGAAAAGTATACAGGTTACAAAGTCATATCTACATAAAGAAGTGAATAGAATCAGAAAAGGAATAAGTGAAGATAAACCTTTTATTTTTGTTATTTTATCTAATAGTTGCTTCAAAATAATAATAGCAATAATGAATTAGATTGTTTACACTTCTGTTCATATATATGGCTATGTGTAAATAAAATGAGTGACACTAATGATACAAGAGACAGGAGTGAGTAATTAGGATTATTGTGTTATAAAGTTCACACACTACCCATGAGGCAGTAAAGCATTGTTTCAAAGTGCATTTGGATTAGATGTAAAGGTATATTGCAACCTGTAGGGCAAGTAATTTTAATTGTAAGTAATATGGATGATATTAACACACTATAGACAAAGACTGTAAGAATGGATCAAGAAACTATAAGCAATTATATGTTATTTATAAAAAGTCTTATATCTAAAGACTCATAGATGAAAAGTAAAAAATAGGATGGTGAGAGATACACTATGCTAACACTAATCAAAAGAAAGCAGGAGTAGCTATATCAATTTCAGACAGAACAGACTTCAGAGCAAAGGAAGTTATCAGGGATAAAGAAAAATATTACATAATGATAAAGGGTCAATACTCCAAGAGCACATAAAAATCCTTAATGTGTATGCACCTAACATCAGAGTGTTATAACATGTGAGGCAAAAACTGATAGGACTGCAAGGAAAAATGCATAAATCCACTCATAATTAGAGACCTTAATACCCTGCCACCATAAGTGGACAAATCCAACAGGCAGAAAATTGGTAAGGACATGGATGTACAGCATTACCAAATCATTTGGATGTAACTGACATATAGACTACTTTATCTGACAATAGCGTATTACACAGTCTTTCAAGCTCACATAGAACATTCACCAAGATAGATTACATCTGAACAATAAAATCACACCTTAACAAATTAAAAAAGATAGAAACCATGCATTGTCTGCTATCACACTACACTGGAATTACACTAGGTCGATCACAGAAAGACAGCTGGAAAAATCTCAAAATCTTGGAGGTTAAATAACACATTTCTAAATAACCCATGGGTCAAATAAAATATCTCAAGAGAAAGTAAAAATATATTTTGAACTGAATTTAAAAGAAAATACAGTTTATCAAAATTTGTGGGAGGCAACAAAAGCAATGCATGAGGGAAATTTATAGCATCGAATGCACATGTTAGGAAAGATGAAAGAACAAGCAACAATATAACCTTCCACATTAAGAAACTAGAAAAACAGAACAAATTAAATCCAAAGTAGGCAGAGAAAAGAAATAATAAAAATTAGTGGAGGAATCAATGAAACTAAAGACGGATTCAAATAATCAGTGAAACAAAAAACTGGTTATTTGAAAAGATCGGAGTGGAAGAGAGAGAGAATGAGAGAGACCACGCGAATTACCAATATCGGAAATGAAAAAGAGGACATCACTATAGATTTATGGGCATTAAAAGGGTAGTAAAAGAATATTACGAACAAATCTGTGCTTCCAAATTGGGTAATCCAAATAAAATTGACCAATTCCTTAAAAGACACCATCTGTCAAATCTTCCACTGAAAGAAACAGAGTTATAATAGGCTTATATCCATTAAGGAAATTGACTTAATCAGTTACCAGAATAGAAACACCAGACCCAGATGAGTTCAGGGAGGAATTTTAGCACACATTTATAAAATAAATTATGTCAATTCTCCACAGTCTCTTTTGGAAGGCAAAAACAAAGGAGATACTTTCAAACTCATTATTTGAGGCCAGCTTTACCCTAATAGAAAAACCAAAGATATTATAAGAAAAGCAAACTACAAAACAATGTCTGTCAGGAAAATAGCTGCAGTAATACTCAAGAAAATATTAGCAAATTAAATTGAGCATGTATAAAAAGAATTATACACCACAACCAAATTAGATTTATCTAGGCATGCAAGTCTGGTTAAATATTTAGAAATGAATTAATGTAACCCATCACATCAACAGACTGAAGAAGAAAAATTACATGATAATACTAATATATGAAGAAAAAACATTTGACAAAATCAAACACCCATTCACGATAAATTCTCAGTAAACTAGGAACAGAGAACTTCTTCAAGTTGATAAAGCATATCTGGAAAAAGCTCTAAATCTACAGCTAATATCATACGTAACAGTGAGAAACTCAAAGCTTCCACGTTAAGATCAGGAAAAATGCAAGGAGATTCAATTCACCACTCTTCTCAAGATTGTACTGGAAGTTCGAGCTAATCAAATAAGAAAACAAAATTTTAAAATATAGAGTGGAAAGGAATAAAAAGAACTTTCCTTGTTTGCAGATGACATGATTGTTGACATAAAAAATCCAAAAGAATTCTCAGAAAAATTCCTGGAATATTAGTGGTTATAGAAAGGTATCAGAATATAAGGTTAATATACAAAACTCAGTTGCTTTTCTACATATTAGCAATGAACAAACACAATTTGAAATTACAAACACACTAATATTTACATTATTATCCCTCAAAATGATATACTTAGGTATAAATCTAACAAAATATGTACAAAATCTATGTAAGGAACACAGCAAAATTCTCATGAAAGATTTCAAAGAACTAGGCTGGGTGCGGTGGCTCATGCTTGTAATCCCAACACTTTGGGAGAGTGAGGCAGGCAGACCACCTGAGGTCAGGAGTTCGAGACCAACCTGGCTGACATGGTGAAACTCCATCTCTACTAAGAATAGTGGCAGGCGCCTATAATCCCAGCTGCTCTGCAGGCTAAGGCAGGAAAATAGCTTGAATCTAAGAGATCATGCCACTGCACTCCAGCCTGGGTAACAGAGTGAGATCCTGTCAAAAAATAAATAAATAAATAAATAAATAAAGGATATATTTCATGCTTTTGTATAAAAACCTCAAGGTAGTCAAGATATCAGTTCTCCCAAACTTGATCTATAGTTTCAACACAATCCGAAATAATCTTAGCAAGTTATTCTATAGATATCAACAAAGTGATTCTAACGTTTATACAGAGAAGCAAAAGAATCAGAATTGCCAATTTAATATTGAAGAAGAATAAAATTGGAGGAGTGATGCTATCAAACTTTGACTTACTATAAAGCTATTGTAATCAAATTAGTGTGGTGTTGGTGAAAGAATAGACAAATAGATAAATAGAACAGAATAGAGAGCCCAGAAATAGACCCACATAAATGGAGTTAACTGATCTTGACGAATGAGTGAAGGTAATACAGTGGAACAAATACAGTCTTCTCAGAAAATGGTGCAGTTTTCCATGTGCTAACAGTTGTGTTCCCAGGGAAGGAGAATGTCTGATGGGTACTAACAAGAAGGATGTCTTTTATGGAATTCTCTTGGGATCAATACCTAGGAAAGTAGAGAGAAGCATGGTAGGACAAGGAGAGAAAGTGGGCTGGATGCAGCTTCAGCCTATGGGGACACTGGTAAAATAACACTTCAGAGCTGTATAAAGGCCAAGTTCTAGTTGGAACGGGTAGACTGTGCCTTCATATCCGTCTATTGATCAGTCATTGGTTGCAGGCAGTTGAGGCCACCCTTAAAGAGGGCTGTGATCACAGCACCCATCATACAATGTAACCTCATTCTGAGGATGTTCCTCACACTTCTATCATTCTTGCATCTTGATTGTTCATTACCAGGTCCTACTTTTCTACTTAATTTTAAAGTGTTGAAGTTCCTCATAATTTCTTTTCCCCACTCTTCATGCAATATACACTCAGTGCAATCTCACCTACTCCCATTCTTTCCTTTAATAATGATAGACTGAAGGGACCCAAATTTATATCTGTACCAGATATTTCCTCTAGCTCTAGACATATATTTGCAAAACCTACTTGTAGAATTCTACTCATGATCTTCCCCCACTTCCTGTTCTTTCCCAAACAATCTTTCTTTTTTCTTGCTCCACAAACAGAAACTAGAATGATTTCTTTAAAAATACAAATGAGGTCAAGTTACCCTTCTGCTGAAACTTTTCGGTATCTTCCCAGTAACCTTCAGATAAGGTAAGAACATTCTTAAAATGACTGTTTCAAAGCTCTTCACATTCTGATCTACGTTTCTTCCTTAAGTTCCTCTCTAGGTTAATTTTACTTATTCATACTTCCTCCTTGATCCCTGTCATTTGGTGAATCTTTCTTTATTTTTAAAGTATCTGTTTAAATGGCATTTCTTTAAAAACTCTTATTCATTGTCTAAAAGTACTTAAGGATTTTGTTCTATAATATCACTCTATCTTTGTGTTTATTCAAATGACAAAATTATGTACTTTATTCTTTTGTTTCATATATTTTTCTTCTGTTTGCCCGTGAGTTTCAAGGGGGCAGGGGAACAGATTATCCTATTTTTTTTTGTTTTTATTCTATCCCCAGTGCCTAGAATAAGGCTTCATGCACAGAAAACATTTTATGTATGTATATGCTGAGAAAAGCAGTATGATTGAAGAATGCATAAATAGTGACTGGAAAATGAACATGCGAATCCCAGCACTTTGGGAGTCCGAGGAGGGCAGATCATGAGGTCAAGAATTTGAGACCAGCCCAGCCCACAGGTGAAACCCCGTCTCTAGTAAAAATACAAAAATTGGCCAGGCATGGTGGTGGACACCTGTAATCCCAGCTACTTGGGAGGCTGAGGCAGCAGAATCACTTGAAGCCAGGAGGCAGAGATTGCAGTGAGCCAAGATCGTGCCAGTGCACTCCAGCCTGGGCAACAGAGTGATACTCTGTCTAAAAAAAAAAAAGTAAAAAGGAAATGTACATGCATAATTTAGCATGTGTTTCTACCACTGAACACAGTGTGGGCAACATAGGAATATATATCAGGATGATGCAGATGAGTAAATAATTCTGAATTATTTAATAGTCAGGATTTATAGCTAGGATTATTTTCAAAGGCCTATTAATATAAAATGGAGATGGATGAGCATGTACTACCTGAGGGCAGAAGAAAATCTCAATGAAAAATATGGAGTAGAAATCAGAAGGCAACAAAGAGGATGGCAAGATAATTGCTTTTCCAAAGTAATGCAAATGAACACACTGAAAAACAGGCATGGGTAAGTTCACTATGGCAAAATGTCCAAATATATACTGGCAAGCAAATGGAAAGTTTTATCTTGACTTTCGAGGTGAATAGAGATCTACAGGGATAAATAATATTTTATAGCTGAGAAAACACATGTGAAAAAGGTGAGAAATGGCCGGGCGCAGTGGCTCACGCCTGTAATCCCAGCACTTTGGGAGGCCGAGGCGGGTGGATGACCTGACGTCAGGAGTGTGAGACCAGCCTGACCAACATGGAGAAACCCCGTCTCTACAAAAAACACAAAATTAGCTGGGCATGGTGGTGCATGCCTGTAATCCCAGCTACTAGGGAAGCTGAGGCAGGGGAATCGCTTGAACCTGGGAGGCAGAGGTTGTGGTGAGCCGTGATCGCGTCACTGAACTCCAGCCTGGGCAACAAGAGTGAAACTCCATTTCAAAAAAAAAGAAAAACGGGAGAAACTTGCCCCAAATCATTTGGTTAAAAAGTTGCATATTTAAAATGTGAACCAGCTGGGCATGTTGGCTCATACCTGTAATACCAGCCCTTTGGGAGGCCGAGGCAGGCAGATCACCTGAGGTCAGGAGTTTGAGACCAGCCTGGCAAACATGGTGAAACCCCGTCTCTACTAAAAATACAAAAATTAACTGGGCGTGGTTGCACGTGCCTGTAATCCCAGCTACTTGGGAGGCTGAGGCAGGAGAATCACTTGAACCCGGGAGGCGGTGTTTGCAGTGAGCCGGGATCGCACCAGTGCACTCCAGCCTGGGCGACAGAGTGAAATCCTGCCTCAAAAATAAATAAATAAATAAAAGTAAACCAGTTTCTTTCTAACCTCCAAATGCACAATATTCCACGACACCAACCCTACACCAAAGAAATGTGTAGAAGTTTATAAAAATGGTTATTAACTGATTTTTTTCAGCACCAGAATCAACTATCCTGACTCTAGCTTTAGAAACGTAAGTTAAAAAAAGAGGAAAATAACTTCGAAGGAAGTAATTCTTTGAAAGCCGTTAGGACAACACAATGATTTGTGTGTCTTGTGCTTTTCCATGAAAAGGTGGGGCTAAGTCTGTTGTAGAGGGTGAAGGAGACACAGGAGTTAAAAATGTGCCAACACCGTGGCCCTTGGAAATAACTTGTAAGATCAAATGAAAATCGCAATCAAGACTGTCAATTTTTGATCAGATTGTTTTCAATCGATAATGAGTGCAGGCCTGCAAATGTGTATGGGAATTATGTGGCATATCAAGGTACATTTCTGCAAAGCATACTGGGTGCAATATGGCTTGTGGATTCAACATTCCTTTATATAATTGCACTCAACTAATGTATGCCTTTGAAAGCAAGCACATCAAACATTATGTCTTAACAGATTTCTGAAAGAAAAACTGGAGTTCCTGGAGGCTCTTAAACAGTCTGCTGGTTATTTTATGGCATAGAGGAGAAAATTTACCCTGGAGAAATCTAGCCAAGCACATCCTCAGACTGATCACATTCACCTTCTCATCATGCTTCCAGTCTCAATTATAAACAAAACAAAAAACAGAGAATCATATATGAGTAATCTGTCCTGAATCATACAGGGAAAATCCATGCTGAGATAATACTTATGCATCTGTCTTAGAACATGTCTAGAATACTTACTAGGAAGACTCACTATCAAAAGGGATTTTGGCATATGTGCATTAATTCAGCAAGCCTCATTTCTTAAATACCAAACATGTGCCAGACATTGTCCTAGGAAGAGAGGATTTAGAAAAAAAAAAAAAAGATATATTTACATGTAGTCCAGCCATAGAAAAAGATAAGTAAGTAATTAAATGCAGGAGTATACTATAGCTTCAAAAATAAAACTTATGAAGGTGCGGAAATTAGCACACATAGGATAAAAAGGTCACTTCTACATAAGAGGAGGCGATTATCAAGAAGATTCACATAAGATTCAGTATTGACCTAAGGTTAAAGAGAGAAGCAGTGTTCTTGGACCCAGTTTTCTGGGAGGTGGGAGAGTAAAAGAAGTCCGGGACCAAAGGAAGCTACAACAGAGAGCACTGAACGAGCAGCCTTGCAGGTCTGACCCAGACTGTCATCTGAGAAAATTACAGGCAGTTTGATTGGTTGGGGCACAGGCCGTGAGGTGGGGCATGATGAGTGATAGCTGGAACCAGGCAAGGCTCATAAATGTCACACTAAGGAATTCTCACTGTTTTCTACCAGCCACTGGAAGAAACTGAAGAGCTTAAAGCAAGATAATGGCACATCACAAAACACATGGATTCGAGGTGGTAAGACAAAAAGAAGTTACTGTAGCAGAAGCATTAGGAAGTAGACTTGTATAATTTAACCGCAAAATAAGTACTTTTCCTACCCCACAAAAACATTCCAACATACAGAACTAATGTGGGTTATTAATTATTTCACATTGTTCCCTACTGAAACAACATACTTTCAACTTTGTTCTTTCAGTTCTGAGCGTGCTTATCTGCAAAGATACATAACCTAGTCTCCACGTCTTATCATAGAAAATTAGTACAGGTGACTTGTCTATTTTCAAACGGGGAGAAAAATATAATAGAAATAGATGCATTTAGTCCTTCTGAATTAACCAGCTAAGCTACTTGAGGAGGAGGAGATTATATCAAAATTTTAAACTTTTAAAACTAATTTAACATTATAACCACAAACGAACAGATATATATATTTTTTTTCATTCAGGAACTACTTTAGAGAAAAATTAAAATCCATGCTCCTGCCTTATTCAAAGCAAAATGATATTGGGTACAGCTGTTCATTTCAAAGGCCACTGCACATCTCCCATAAAAGCAGTGTGCTAGAGTGATAAAAACTGCCCACCAATGGTCATGCCTATGCCCGTTTTCTAAGGTGTTTGCCACACTCCTGTCAAGAGGTGAAGTCTGTTTCTTTAACTCCTCAATCTGGGTTGCCCACGTGGCTTGCTTTGATCAATGAAATGTCACAGAAATTATGTTCTAGGACTTTTGAGCTCAGGTCTTCAGTTTCTACTTTCCCTTTCGGAACTCAGCTCCGCATAAAGAATTCCAGAATCTCCTGTTAAGGAGGGTAACCACACAGAGAGACGGGAGGGTGACAGGCCACAGGCAGAAACACAATCTACATGGAAGAGACCCATGGCATTCCAGCCAACAGCAAGTACCAGGCCCCACGTGCAAATGAGGCCAATGGGTTCCACTATGTCCAGCTGAGCTGTCCCAGCCAAAACCATGTCAATCATGGACGAGTTCTCTCTTCTTCATCCTGCCCATACTGCTGTCTCATGGCATCATACCCAATAAAATTGCTGTGATTTGAAGTCATTAAGCTTTGGGGTGCTTTATTACATAGCAACATATAAATAATAATGAGTAGCAAAATGCTTATTGCTAACTTTTCAGTGTAAAATTCCAGTGGCAGACCATGATGCCATGTAGAAAATATCTGGCTCAATTCGTACAAAAATGGCACAGCGTGGAGACACCACAGTAGCAGGCCCTATATGCACAGCGGGACACACAGGAAGCCAGTGTCCAAAGAGCTGAAGTTGACCCTGTGGCCTTTCAATATTCACACTAAGAAGCAAAAGCAATAGCACAGCATATCCTGGTCGGTGATGTGTGTGTGTGTATGTGTCACAGCTGCATTAGACCAGACCACGTGGTAATACTGTCTAAAGAAAGAAATAGAAAATACATAGAAAGATCTAAACTTGTTTTTCTTTAGAAGTTATGTCCCAACCATGATAAAAGTGCTATTTTTTCCCCCTTGAGGAAACAAAGAAAAAACAACGATAACATTTCTACGCATTTTTTTTTTTTTTTTTTTTTTGCTGTTATATCCATTTTATGATGCTTTGGAAGTACTACTTATTCTTACTTTTAAAGCCAGTCAGAATGTGTGTGGGTGTCTCTTATTTCTGTCTTTTTAAAGCTTCAACATAAAAGTTCTTTAGTACATCACACATTGCAATATTAAAAGGAAACACTATCTTGCCTAAATAAGCAGTATCCTATAATAGCCAGTCGAAACTAACTTCAATGTGTGTGATATGAATATTGCTTTCTGAAAACTTTACGGTCTGTTTGGACCACTCAATATGTAATTTTTAAACTAGGATGCCATAGTGTTTAAACAGTTTTCACATCGGAAATATAAGAAATGCTTCTCCTCAGCAAATGTAAAAGAACACAAATCACAACAAACTATCTCTCAGACCACAGTGCAATCAAATTAGAACTCAGGATTAAGAAACTCACTCAAAACTGCACAACTACATGGAAACTGAACAACCTGCTCCTGAATGACTACTGGAAAAATAACAAAATGAAGGCAGAAATAAAGATGTTCTTTGAAACCAATGAGAACAAAGACACAACATACCAGAATCTCTGGGACACATTCAAAGCAGTGTGTAGAGGGAAATTTATAGCACTAAATGCCCACAAGAGAAAGCAGGAAAGATCCAAAATTGACACCCTAACATCAAAATTAAAAGAACAAGAGAAGCAAGAGCAAACACATCCCAAAGCTAGCAGAAGTCAGGAAATAACTAAGATCAGAGTAGAACTGAAGGAAATAGAGACACAAAACAACATTCAAAAAAACCAATGAATCCAGGAGCTGGTTTCTTTTAAAAGATCAACAAAATTGATAGACCGCTAGCAAGACCAATAAAGAAGAAAAGAGAGAAGAATCAAATAGACGCAATAAAAAGTGATAAAGGGGATATCACCACTGATCCCACAGAAATACAAACTACCATCAGAGAATACTATAAGTGTCTCTATGCAAATAAATTAGAAAATCTAGAAGAAATGGATAAATTCCTGGACACATACACCCTCCCAAGACTAAACCAGAAAGATGCTGAATCCCTGAATAGACCAACAACGGACTCTGAAATTGAGGCAATAATTAATAGCCTACCAACCAAAAAAAGGCCAGGATTCACAGCTGAATTCTACTAGAGGTATAAAGAGGAAGTGGTACCATTCCTTCTGAAACTATTCCAAACAATAGGAAAAGAGGGAATCCTCCCTAACTCATTTTATGAGGCCAGCTTCATCCTGATACCAAAGCCTGTCAGAGACACAACAAAAAAAGAGAATTTTAGACCAATATCCCTGATGAACATCGATGCGAAAATCCTCAATAAAATACTGGCAAACCGAATCCAGCAGCACATCAAAAAGCTTATCCACCAAGATCAAGTTGGCTTCATCCCTGGGATGCAATGCTGGTTTAACATACGCAAATCAATAAATATAGTCCATCACATAAACAGAACCAAAGACAAAAACCACATGATTATCTCAATAGATTTAGAAAAGGCCATTGACAAAATTCAACAGCGCTTCGTGCTAAAAACTCTCAATAAATTTGGTATTGATGGGACGTATTTCAAAATAGTAAGAGCTATTTATGACAAACGCACAGCCAATATCTTACTGAATGTGCAAAAACTGGAAGCATTCCCTTTGAAAACTGGCACAAGACAGGGATGCCCTCTCTCACCACTCCTATTCAACATAGTGCTGGAAGTTCTGGCCAGGGCAATCAGGCAAGAGAAAGAAATAAAGAAATAAAGAGAAATAAATATTCAATTAGGAAAAGAGAAAGTCAAATTGTCCCTGTTTGCAGATGACATGATTTATATTTAGAAAACCCCATCACTCAGCCCAAAATCTCCTTAAGCTGATAAATTCAGCAAAGTCTCAGGATACAAAATCAATGTGCAAAAATCACAAGCATTCCTATACACCAGTAACAGACAGAGAGCTAAATCATGAGTGAACTCCCATTCACAATTGCTACAAAGAGAATAAAATACCTAAGAATCCAATTCACAAGGGATGTGAAGGACCTCTTCAAGGAGAACTACAAACCACTGCTCAATGAAATAAAAGAGGATACAAACAAATGGAAGAACATTCCATGCTCATGGATAGGAAGAATCACTATTGTGAAAATGGCCATACTCCCCAAGGTAATTTATAGATTCAATGCCATCCCCATCAAGCTACCAATGACTTTCTTCACAGAATTGGAAACAAACTACTTTAAAGTTCATATGGAACCAAAAAAGAGCCTGTATTGCCAAGCCAATCCTAAGCAAAAACAACAAAGCTGGAGGAATCATGCTACCCGACTTCCAACTATACTACAAGGCTACAGTAACCAAAATAGCATGGTACTGGTACCAAAACAGATACATAGATGAATGTAACAGAACAGAGGCCTCAGAAATACCAACACACATCTAAAACCATCTGATCTTTGACAAACCTGACTAAAACAAGAAATGGGGAAATGATTTCCTATTTAATAAATGGTGCTGGGAAAACTGGCTAGCCATATATAGAAAGCTGAAACTGGATCCCTTCCTTACACCTTATACAAAAATTAATTCAAGATGGATTAAAGACTTAAATGTTATATGTAAAACCATAAAAACCCAGAAGAAAACCTAGGCAATACCACTCAGGACATAGGCATGGGCAAGGACTTCATGACTAAAACACCAAAAGCAGTGGCAACAAAAGCCAAGATAGACAAATGGGATCTAATTAAACTAAAGAGCTTCTGCACAGCAAAAGAAACTACCATCAGAGTGAACAGGCAACCTACAGAATGGGAGGAAATTTTTGCAATCTACCCATCTGACAAAGGGCTAATATCCAGAATCAACGAAGACTTTAACAAATTTACAAGAAAAAATCGAACAGCCCCATCAAAACGTGGGCAAAGGATATGAACAGACACTTTTCAAAAGAAGACCTTTATTCAGCCAACACACACATGAAAAAAGGCTCATCATCACTGGTCATCAGAGAAATGCAAATCAAAACCACAATGAGATACCATCTCACACCAGTTAGAATGGCCATCATTAAAAAGTCAGGAAACAACAGGTGCTGGAGAGGATGTGGAGAAATAGGAAGGCTTTTACACTGTTGGTAGGACTGTAAAGTAGTTCAATCATTGTGGAAGACAGTGTGGTGATTCCTCAAGGATCTCAAACTAGAAATACCATTTGACCCAGCAATTCCATTGCTGGGTATATACCCAAAGGATTATAAATCATGCTACTATAAAGACATGCACACATATGTTATTGTGGCACTATTCACAATAGCAAAGACTTGCAACCAACCCAAGTGTCCATCAATGATAGATTAGATTAAGAAAATGTGGCATATATACACCATGGAATACTATGCAACTGTAAAAAAGGATGAGCTCATGTCCTTTGTAGGGACATGGATGAAGCTGGAAACCATCATTCTGAGCAAACTATCGCAAGGACAGAAAACCAAACACTGCATGTTCTCACTCACAGGTGGGAATTGAACAATGAAAGCATGTGAACACTGGGTTGGGAATATCACACACCAGAGCCTGTCATGGGGTGGGGGGTTGGGGGAGGGATAGCATTAGGAGAAATACCTAACGTAAATGAGGAGTTAATGGGTGCAGCACACCAACATGGCACATGTATACAAACCTGCACATTGTGCACATGTACCCTAGAACTTAAAGTATAATAATAATAATAAAGAAATGTAAGAAGTGCTAAATTACAGATTTTCAAATATTTAGGAGACATGAATATAATGCCATGTTTTTTCTGAACACTTATTAAGCACAGTTAACAAAAACAAATAGAAATGATAAAGTTTTGTTAATATTTCATGTTAACTCCCATTTTTATTTTAATTAATTTCTGGCTTGAAACCATTGGAAATTTGTTTTTTTTGTTTTTTTTTTTTTTTTAACCCTCATTAAAATTTTATTTATTTTTATTTAAACAATTTTTTTTTTTATTATACTTTAGGGTTTTAGGGTACATGTGCACAATGTGCAGGTTTGTTACATATGTATCCATGTGCCATGTTGATTTCCTGCACCCATTAATTTGTCATTTAGCATTAGGTGTATCTCCTAATGCTGTCCCTCCCCCCTCCCCCCACCCCACAACAGTCCCCGGAGCGTGATGTTCCCCTTCCTGTGTCCATGAGTTCTCATTGTTCAATTCCCACCTATGAGTGAGAACATGCGGTGTTTGGTTTTTTGTCCTTGTGATAGTTTACTGAGAATGATGTTTTCCAGTTTCATCCATGTCCCTACAAAGGACACGAACTCATCATTTTTTATGGCTGCATAGTATTCCATGGTGTATATGTGCCACGTTTTCTTAATCCAGTCTATTGTTGTTGGACATTTGGGTTGGTTCCAACTCTTTGCTATTGTGAATAGTGCCGCAATAAACATACGTGTGCATGTGTCTTTATAGCAGCATGATTTATAGTCCTTTGGGTATATACCCAGTAATGGGATGGCTGGGTCAAATGGTATTTCTAGTTCTAGATCCCTGAGGAATCGCCACACTGACTTCCACAATGGTTGAACTAGTTTACAGTCCCACCAACAGTGTAAAAGTGTTCTTATTTCTCCGCATCCTCTCCAGCACCTGTTGTTTCCTGATTTTTTAATGATGGCCATTCTAACTGGTGTGAGATGGTATCTCACTGTGGTTTTGATTTGCATTTCTCTGATGGCCAGTGATGAGGAGCATTTCTTCATGTGTTTTTTGGCTGCATAAATGTCTTCTTTTGAGAAGTGTCTGTTCATGTCCTCTGCCCACTTTTTGATGAGGTTGTTTGTTTTTTTCTTGTAAATTTGTTTGAGTTCATTGTAGATTCTGGATATTAGCCCTTTGTCAGATGAGTAGAAATTTGTTTTTAACGAACAGAATTAAATATATTAGGTCCTTGATAGAATTCCTTTCCTCCAAAGAATATCCCTATCCCCCACTTTTAGCTAACTGTCATAATATGTTCTTTTTTTTCCAGGTGCTTCTTGTTCCAGAACTGTAAACACAAGTTGGATGACTAAACTGATATTTGCATAACAAGAAAAGTGGTCTTTAGGCAATTTGGCAAATATGCTCATAGCATCATTGCCAGGAACTGGCCCCCAAAATAGGATCGCAGCAGAGTTGGAACGCCAGTGATAGGGCTTTAATTCCAAGCACACAACCAGAGTTAGAGAACACATTCAAATAACCCAGGCCTTTTTTTATGTAAAAATTTTTAATAATCATGGCATTTCCAATGCAAATTTAAAATCTAGTCAGTAGCTTATTTTATTAAGAGACTTCATGGTTTTGACAGGGAATGATCTTTGGTAGAAAGGTCCTCCTCCTCCTCCTCCTCTTCCTTCTCAGGTCTATTCTTGATTCTGAAATTCACACCACTGGAATTTTATACCACACCACTGTTAAACATTTTTTTCTGAATTTTACTATATTGCATTTTCCTGAAGATTTCTTTAATGCATGCCCTAGTTCTTTGGAGATTTTCAATGCCTGTTTAACAGCTTTCCTTATTCATTAGCAACTTCCTTTAGAATCTAACAAGTCTCTTATGATCCTGGAGTTCTGTCAATTATAGTATTTTTTTAATGTTTTTATCACACGGTTGGGAATATTTCTGTTACTTTTTACCCTCACTAAGAAGCTTAATATAACTACTAAAAATGTTATATAACTTTTATTAGTGTCTTCATCTTTTGTCATTCTGAGTGGCCTAGCCCCTCCATAGACACTTTGAGCCTATGATTTTTCATGGAAGAGGGCCTAGTTTAGCTTCATGTATTATTATCCTCTCTCATATTTGCTCTATCAGTATATATTTGAATATGTTTGAATTCTATAGCATGTATTTTATTGCTTTCACACGCTTTATTGTGCTTATATTTGGATTTCTTCTCATCTGAGAAAGGATTGATTTTCTCATCTCAGTATATTCTTAATAAAATCATAACTAAGAAAGAACATTTCATACATCTAAAAGCTAACTTCCTTTCTTTTATTTTGTCTTGAAAAATACTACACCCACACTTTTTTGCCAATAGCCTAAGACATTTAGCCATACTAATCTATCCTATTGGCTCCTTTGCTTTGATTGATAGACTAACAAAAATAGGTTGCTTGATGTTTCCAGAAAAAGTATCTTACCCTCATCTGTCTAAAGCATTCCTAACATAGGATTGTCAGATTTAGCAAATAAAAATAGAGGATTTCTAGTTATATTTCAATTTCATGTAAAAAACAAATAACTTTTTAGTATAAGAACATCTTAAATACTTAGAGGCTTATCTGAAGTTCACATTTAAATAGGTGCCCTGTAAGTTACCAGGCAATCCTGTCCTAAAGGAATAATATTCAAATCTCTCTTTAGCTTTTCCTCCAAATGGTGCTTAAAAATTTTCTGGGAAAATCATTAGTTTTATCTCCAGAAGCAAGACACTGTTGTCAGAAAAGGATGGGTTTCATTTTCTATTATTTTCATGTACTTGATTATTTATGATATTAGAACTGGGATCTCAGGAGTGGCCTTGTGTAGCAATCAATGGTGGCTGACCATTGGTTGCTCTTTAGGAAAAAGGGTCATAAGCCCCCTTTTGCTCACTTCCCTGCCCCTTGAAATTAACTTATTGATTTAAATTAAAAGCATTGCATGCCTACTCTACGATGAATATTGTGATGTCAAGAATCCCAAACAAGCAGCAAGATTCTGTCCACCAGAAATGTTAAGCATATGTAAACCGGGGGCGGGCGACTGGGAGGTACCAGAATATGCTCTTTGTATTGATTTTAGTACCTGAACTTATGTGCTTTAATTGAGTTATACTTACCTATAAATTGATGCTCCCATCATTGAAAACAGCTTATGCTGTTACAGAATACATTGCGTAAGTGTATGGATTTCTTTACAGTCAACAAAAGGGTAAAGGTGACATGAAGAAGAAAAAACACGCTAACTAAATGAAAATTGGGAGTCATAAAAATATTTTTATAGGACTGTAGAAATGATCTAAATCTCTTTTGGTGGGCTTTCTTTGCATCAGTACTACAAATGTGGGATTGTCCCAGCTCAGTCCTCAGACATCTCTGTAATCAGTATCTTGTCAGAGATCCCTGAAGAGGGGTTCTGGAGAGCCCTGGAAGGTTCTTGAGACCTCTCGAGGCAATCCAAAATGTCTTCCCCAAATGACTTGGCCCATCATTTCACTCAGATATCTATATAAAGTCCCCCCTTAGACAGATCTTCTCTGACAACCCATTAGAAAATAGCAGCCTCTGTTACTTCATCACCTTCCCCACTTCACATTTTGTATAGTTCCGTTGCAACCTGAAATAAAATAAGTTAAACCAAAATATAAATAGCACATTTGTTTATATTGGGTTTCCCACACAAGCTCAAAGAATGTAAGAACATGTACTTTTGTTTATTACTTTATCCCCAACACATTCAATAGTACATACCATATTGCATGTTTACAGATATCGTTCATAATTTTTTTGTACAGTGAATGTATTTTATCTGACAGTTTTTCTTGGCAGTGAAAATATGCTTTTTCCTTACAGCTGCTCTTATTGAAAGACATTCCTCTTAAGTGAGTTTCCTCACTCCAGTAATTCAAGAAGGAAAAGTGTATATAGAGAAAAAGCATTAATAGTATTTTATAACTTATTCCTAAAAAAGAGTTGATTAAATTTTTATCATTAGTGCAGCAATGAAATTTCTTTTAAACTCTGAAAATGAGGGCACATTCAGTGCCTTATATTTTCAATGCCTTGTGTAGACCAAAAATAGATAAAAACAAGAATCAGTAGGAAAGTAATATTGTATAAGCCAATCTCTAACAGAGTCACAATAAAACAAATTAATGTTTGAAATTATCACCATTAGGTCAAATCTATGTCTTGAGCTTCAAAATACTTCATTCATTCAATGATTAATCTGTCACCGACTACTGTAGGCTGGGTACTGGGGAGCCAAAAGAGAAATTAATCACGGTCATCAATTAAAAAACCAGAAACTCTGTCAGCCAAGTGTATGCAACAGTTTTGCAGAATAAACACAGTGAGTTTGTTTTAAGACAAAGAGAAATTTAAGTTTCCAGAATATTGGGGAGAAAGTGTCTAATAGGATGGTGGAGTTCATGTAGAGATTCTGGACTGGAAAAATGATTTGGCCACCATTAGCATAGGACTAGATGCCACTGAAGTGACAGAGATCACTTAGAATAAATGGCAAACAAAAAAGAGGCCTTACTTCCTTGAGATTCTTGTGACTAGGAGCCAGACACTACAGAGCATGGAAAATATTTTGTAAGGTAGAGTTACCGAAGACGGCCTTTTTCTCCGAGATATGCTGACATGCTTAATGTGGGCTTTCTTTACAACAATGTGATCATTCCAACAACTACTAGTTCCACGATGTTTTTAGAGTTTACAAATGTATTACTATAGTGAGTTTTATTGTATCTGAGCCTCATGAGAGATTTACGATTATTCCTATTTTATGCAAAACTTCAGAAAGTTTAAATTAAAGGTCATAAATAGATGATTGATACCTAATCCACAGCTCTTGGATGATCCATAGCGTCAATGTTTTCAATGAAGAGAAGGTGATTTTCACCCCGTCCTTCACTTCTAATTTTTCCTAATTGTTCTACATGACTTTATTGAAAGCTTTACTTCAAAATCAATCTCTCCCCTTCTCAAGCTATCTTTCTTAATAAGGATAATTGTTAGGAAGTTCCCACAGCTACCTAACACCCTCTAATTCCCAAGACCTTGTGAATGCTTCTGACTATTAATTTTGAAGGCATCCCAGAAATAGAGTTTCAGTTTGATTATAAAGAAAATAATATCTCGGATATTATTGTATTTAAATATTTAGAATTATTTAAAATTAATTTTCTGCCAAAAAGTCTTGGAGGGAAATGAGAACAAGAGTTTATTTAAGAAGTAGTATTTTATTTTTTTTTCTAGAGATCGACTTACTAACACTATG